>NC_138898.1:9069700-11496582 GCF_965194825.1 Balaenoptera physalus
CATAGAACAAGTTGGGAATTAAAGTTCTAGATCAGGGGCTAGCAAATTTTCCTGTAAAAGGCCAAATAGTAAATTTTTTTGGCTTTGAAGGCCAAGAGGCAAAATCAAGAATCTTATGGAGGTACCTATATGAGAGGAAACAAATTTCCACATTTTCTCCCCAAACATTTAGAAATGTAAAAGCCATTCTAGCTCACAAATCATAAAAAAAAAAAAAAAGAGGTGGGCTGAATTTGGCTCATGGGCCATAATTTGTCAATCCCTGCTCAAAATCATGTATCTGATATTTGTTTGAACCTTCTCTGAAATTTCTGTAACATCGAGCGGGACATAAAAGGACTTATAGGATGGTTGTGAAGATGAAATAGTTGAAAAGCGTTAAGTGCTTAATACACCATCTGGAGCAAAGCAATTATTCAATAAATATTAGCTGTGTTTTCATCTTTGTCATCATCATCATCATCTTCTTCTTCTCTCTCTTGACCAGGCTGGTTAGCCACTGAGTACTTTTCCTGGCACACAGTAGGCACTCAGTGTATGATAGATGATGTTATTATTTCAGCTGGTTGGAGCAGTGCTTCTCAACCTTCTATGCAGATCAGACTCAACTGCGGGGTTATTTTTACAAACACATGCTAAGTCTCACCTCTGGAAATCCTGACTCTAAAACTCACTCAAGGAATAAGCTGAGCACTTGTGTTTTTTGGAAAATTCTAGAGTAATTCTGATGATTCTAAACACAAACCTGTGACTTAGAGCATAATCTGGAGAACAGGGTCAGATATTCCAATCCCCAGATAGGCCCACTGCTCTGTTTTATGGTCACATACAATTCAGTTAGTGTTCAGTCCCTTTGTTAATAGTAAATTCCATCTGTCAGTCAATCAACAACTGATGTTAACTGAGCACCTACAATGTGCCAGCCCTTGAGCTAAGTTTTGGGGACACAGCAGTGAAGGAAGCAAAGACCCTGCAATATGATAGTCCCTCTTCCTCACCTTTCATTCCTTTGCCATGCTTGATTTTTTTTTTTTCTCAGCCCTTTTCACCATCTTGCATCTTCAATGTATATTGGTTTTGCCCCATGAGAGCAGGGACCTGATACATTTTGTTGACTGCCGCTCCCACAGCCTAGAAGAGTGCTTAGCACACAGTAGCTGTGTGTTCAATAAAGATTTGTTCTAACGGGGTGAAGAGGGAACTCTGCACCTCCTTAGAGAGCCAAGCTGATGGTCAACCCAAGGCAGAACATGTCCCCAGCCTCCTTGGTGTCGGAGTTAAGAGTGAAGCATGTTTTCTGGTCCTGCAACCTCCCTGCTGTTTAATCTGAAATCATTGCTTTATGCTTCAGTTTATTCTTTTATAAAATTACTAAAATGTCTTGAGTATTAAATAGAATAATGCTCATTGTGGGGACAATGTTTAATAAGTAGCAGCTCTGTTGTGTTGGTTTTCTCATCACCTGGAATTGAATGCACAGAAGACGGTTCTAGAGCTTTTCTGACAATCCCTAAAGAGATCAACTGAGAGCAAGTAATATGCCTATATTAGTTCTCATTCTATAGCCTGATAATATGCATCTGTTTATTGGACAAATAGTTCTTGAGCTTCTACCATGTATTGGATGCAGTGCTGGGGTCTCAGGACATGGGGCAGATGATGAAACCAGTCTTGGCCCCTGCCCTCAAGGAACTTACTGTCTGTGGGGAGGGGGGTGGGGGGAGATGCATGGGCATCAAATAAACCAAGAATCATAAAATGCCAATGCTGAAAAGTGGCATCCATGGTGCTTTCAGGTTAATACTGGGGAGGAAGGTGGGATTTGACACAGTCTAAAGGGTCAGAAAAAGTTTCCCTGATACTCAGGCCAAGACCGGAACCATGTGAAGGTGTTAGCCAGACTAAGAGGAGGGAACCATGACCGGATGGTAACCACAACTGAGTAAAGCCAGGGTGCAGGAGAGAAAATGAGGACCTCATCTCAGAAAGGTCGGCAGGAGCCAACCACTCAGGGGCCCGTACGCTAATTCTTCTCAGACCTCATCGGCCCACGGATCCCCTGGGCATCTCGTTAAAATGCCGACTCTGACTCAGCAGGTCTGGGCCAGGGCCTGAGAGTCTGTATTTCTAACCAGCTCCCAGGAGATGCAGAGGCTGCCAGCCCACAGACCATACTGTGAGTAAGAAGGTTTCAGGCCATGACTTTAATGTAAGAGCAGGGAGGTTTAGGCAAGATTTCTCTGAGATCCCTCTATACTGTATGAACTCATCTTGCAGCTGTCAGGGAGCAAAACCCTCTGCCTGGAGCCTGGGAATCTTTGGGAAGCCTCTAAGGTTCCGTTGGAGTTGGTGGCCTTTCCTGGGGAGTTTACTGACACGTGTCCGTCCCAATTCTAGGCGGCATTGCCATGAAACAGGCTGCTTCTGCCCAACAGAAACTCCTTTGCTTGGGTGTTGCAATTCAGAAACTCTGAATTGTCCCTCTGGGGAGGGACAGCCCACACATATTCTTAAAAATCAAGGTAGGCTTGCTAAAAAGAAACACATACTTATATTATATACATACACACGTACATAGATAATCTTTGAAATGCAGTAATAGCCACACATAGGATTGAAATGAAATCTTACACACATTAAATCATCTCCGATTTAATCATTAAAGGATTAGGGACTGGGGTGCTTTTGCTGTTGCTGCCAAGGCCCGAGCAGACCCAGACTTCTCCGTCGGAGCCCACATCTGGGACCAGGCATCTCAGGACGGCCTGTGCATTGGGCAGGACCGGTCCTGTGGGCGTTGTGATTGTCCCTGGCAGTGATCGGTGAGAAGCTAGTGAGCGGGGCAATACTGAACGCACACGGGGGAGACGGGCACACGGTCCGGGGCAGAAGAATCTGGGGAGCAGGTTCCCCTTCAGGGCCATTCGGGAGGAGGGCGGAACGAGGAAAGCAGGTGCCTGCTCGATGCCTCCGGTGCATCATCTCCCCCAGGTCTACTAATTGCCTTTCTAAGACAATCTGGGTGACGAATATGGGCCCGAGAAACACTGCCCTTGTAAGCAATCCCAGCTGCTCCGACAAATGTCCCCAAACAAAGGTTGCACGCCACCCACCCCCATGCATGAAGCTCAATTTAATTGCTCACCTCTGCAGCTTTAAATCAAAGGTGGCTCCTATTAAGTATAATTACCTTTGCCAGCAGCTTGTATAACACAGTAAGCGAGGGGCTACTAACCAGGAACGGCTTCTACAGAGCATTATATATGCCTTGGACTAAATCAGCAGGACCCACCGCTTCACATACACATATAATTCAGCCAGGAGCACATGTATACTGCAGGTAGAGAGCTGCACACACGCATAAACACAGCATTTCCTCCACGTATGTCAGCAGCCTGCAAACACCACTCTGCAGAAGAATAAACTACAAGAGAAAAGGTTTCTCTGAACCTTGAATGTACAAGACGTGCTGCTCGGTCAGTTTTTCCACAAGAAGGCAAATTGCCATCCAACCAGTTAGTGTCTGAACAAGTCCCAAATCCAGTACAAGAAATCAGACAAACTCCAACTTTCTCAACCGCCAAATGCCCATATTTTACCACATTTCTCACCCCCGGAAAGCAGGGAAGTGACACCCCTCCTGGCTGGCTTTGACACAGTCATTTTTCTCCCACTCAACCTCACCACATCTTTCATTCCTGACATACAAAAACATTTTTTTAAATCACGGGCATCTTTATCATTTCAGGCTCGTCAATTCCCATTTTGCCTAATTAATAACTAAATCAAAACCTGAAAGGAAACGAAAGGAAAGTTGAGAAGAACTTTTGGCCCTAACCAAAAAGAAGCCACAGCGAGCTAGATGTAGAATGTGGTTCTTTCAGCCCTGCAGGCTCATTCTAGGAGTTATATTTCACCTCCGTTTTCACTTTATAGAAGCCTGTTTATTAAACTATGTGCCCAGAAGCATAAATGAAGACCTCAAAAAAAAAATAAGTCTCTCTCTCCAAAGACGTTATACATTGCTATTCTAGTAGTCCTCAAACGGTCGGCTCTCCCCTCCACAACCACCGTATTAACTAGCATTTATTGAGCACTTACTATGTACCAAGCATGTATGAAGCATATCATGCATACAATGGATATAATCTAGATGGAGGCACCACGTAGTATTAAAGGAATTTTTTCAAAATTAAGAGACTAGTGGTTAGAAGGTTAAATAACTTTCAAAAGTCAGACAGAAAGTAAATAAGTGCCTGGACTTGAACCCCAGTTTGTCATGTCATGAGGTCAGGTACATGTAAAGCATCTGGGACAGTGCTGGCAGGGAACGGACTCTCAGTACATGTTAACAAGTCTGATCATTATCGTTTCAGGGAACAAAAGAGAAAAGGTTGATTCCATTAAGGGTTGCAGTGAGCAGTGATCAGAGTGGCCAACTAGGAGCAAATCTAGAAACCTTGACAGCAAATTATTGCTTATAAGAGCTGAGCAGGGGCTAGCATGTGCAGGAAAGAAAGGACCTGGGTTCAGGAAGGATTCGTAGGAAAAGAAATCAGGGAACTATCGCTGATGGAAATGTCCAGGGCTACCTGGGATAAACTTTGGGCAGATCAACAGTGAGACCCAGGAACAAACAAACATACAAACAGAAATGAACTTGAGTTCCTAGTGAATCACAGATCATCATCCATCCATCCATCCTAGGCACTCCATCTCTAACCTCTTAAGGTAGGGGGCCGTGCCTCGTTCATCCCTGTAGCCCTGGAACACAGCACAGCGTCTTGACAATAATAGAAATTAACAAATATCTGTTGAAAGAATAAAAGAATGACCCTCAAATACACACGCTCCTTTCAGGGAACTTATCTTCCAGGAATCAGTTTGATCCTTCCAGCCTTCCTTCCCTCTCACAGTTTCCAAGCCTCTTCTATATTATTCCTGGAATGAGACTTTTACCCTGGAAGATCTACACGGCAGCATCAGTGTTGGCTCAGCAAAGTTTCAAGCTCAAGCCCTCACCCCACAAATTTGTCTTTGCTCCTTTGGAAGTCAAGCCTCTTATTTTTGCCATGCATTTCTCCCATTGAAAATTAAAACATCTCAGTCTCACAGATTGGTTTGCCGAATGTATTGTTTGTCACAGCTCTTGTTTTCATGATGCAAAAACAATAGGAAGCCCTTCCCCTCACTTTAATTTTTTAAAAATTCCTTTAAATAAAGTTGTAAGTTTCCATTGCTACTGTTTTATCTTGGGGACTCCCCGTTAAGTTGTCCAATTCCTTCCCTCCACTGCAGGAGAGCAGTTCAAAGTACGTGCCTGAGAATTCAAATTGGAGTTACAAACCAGTATTCTGTTTATTTGTCAGAGTGCTGTGGCAGATTCAAAAGTTAAACCAAAGCACAAAACTCTTCTTGTGGAGTGGGTACTCAGGGGACTGTGGTCTAAAATGAAAATCAGATCATTGTTCAAAAAAGAGAAAAAAAAAAACAACCCTCACACAGTGCATTGTAACACATTTGAAAACATCTCTGTGTTCCTTAAATGTTCTGCTAAGAGTAGTAACAGGTCAGTCCACAGGAAATGCAAGAATACGTTATATTTTAATCAGGGCACATAAAACACTGTCTAGAATGTTATGTCGCCCGGGGGAATGCAGTGAGCAGGGAACATTTACAAACTCCAGGTCAGTCTCCCCATTACATCACTGTGAAAAAAAGAAATTTATGAGGTTAAATTATATGGATGTTATATATTGGAACTGTTAGCCCATTCCCACATGAGAATGTTGGCTGAAATGGCCAGATTCCCTGAGAGAAATTTCTAAGGCCTTCTATTGTGGATGTTCTTACGGTAACTTTCCACAAAAAAGTGAAGACTTATTTATTCTTTGAAGATAATGAAATGAATAAAAAGAAAGAAGTCTAACCAAAAAAAAAAAAAAAAAAAAAAAAGCCCAAATTCCAATAGAGAGGGCACCTAAAATAGTTACTTATTCTTATTCTTCTTCTCCAGAGACAATAATACAGAAGTTATTTTGTGGAACTTCCTCATGATTTATTTGACCTGTTCCTCATCTAAGTGATTGGAAACACAGATGTCGATGCTATAACTTTGCTTCCAGTAAATAATTCCTCAAAGGACTCACATTTGTTTAACCTTAGTCACAAGATGATAAAACTTATTAAACATTTATGGGCGCAGCAACACAACTTTGTTGGTTTACGTCTTTGGCAAGATTGGAAACTCATATCCCCACTTTTCCACCTTCCTTTCACCTCTCTAAAAGAAAAAATATCTTTGAAGAAGTTCCTGTACCTGAATTATGAAGATCCCCACCCCCCTGCTTTACTTCTCCATCTGCGCCTGCAGTTTGACAGTAAACAGAAGGGCTGCCACGCTGATCTCAAAGAACAATAATTAAACCAAAGGGACAGCAGACAAGGTGCTCCCGTGGGATCGACAGAGGAAGAATAAAAACCTCACCAGGGAACTGTTTTCTTATGATTGCGAACATGCTTCTGAGATAAGCAAACATTCACATGTGTGATGTGCGTGCATTTATTCGCTGAACAACACTCCCTAAGAACCTACTCTATCCAGCCCTGCGGACATAAACAACATGGGTATCTAAATATCCCAAAGACTCCAGGAACCTTGGATAACCGTTCGTTCATTCATTCATTCATTCATTCACTCATTCATGTATTCAACAAAAACACCTACTGTATCCAGGTACAGCAAATGAAATGGTCCCCACGATTTGAAAGATTTGTCAATCCCTGACATGACACAATGTAGAAAAGGAAACAGAAATTACAACTGGTATAGAGCCTGCTTCCTGGTATTATCTGTCACTTATACATTTCTTATCTAGAGCTGGTTTTCCTGTGCAGGGGACACCTGGTGTAACTACGGCTCTGTTTTCCTCTCACCTCGGGCTGTAACCAGGAGGGCAGGGGCAGTGCCAAAGGGGCACTCCTGGGGAAATACACCATGACACTACACACACTATGACTCTGGAAATACACTGTGTTCACAGGGAAAATCCTGAAGAGTTTTGTGGTGATTTCATTAGCAGCTTAGCCTTGGCATGGACACATGCATATACTATGTCCACCACAGACACAAAACTCACGAACAGTACGGGCTTTTTACTCTCGCCCCACCAGGCACACCAACATCCACGACATATCTAATCCAGCTGTACATGAAACATTCATGTCCACAACACACATAATATGCACAGACTTACAACTCAGATCCACAGTAAAACAGATCCACAGTGCGCGCGCGCACGCACACGTTCTAAGGCTGCTGCTGCTCTTGGTTGTGAAACACATCCGGTACTGCATGGACCCTCTAAACTCTGGGGTCCTATCTAATTAACGTATCTACCCCCAGGACCAACCGGTAGGCCTCAATACTTGTTTGCTAAACTGCATTACAGTACAGTGTAACTGTTCCATATGTTAAACTGTAGGATTGACTCTTGTTAATAATTCAACTTATAACATGGACAAACAAATGTCCTTTCCTGACCCCACCCACGCATGTTTAATACCTCTTGGAGATTTAGCATCAGTAAGGCTATAGCCGTCCAGCTATGAAGCTTAGTCATTATACACTCTGAGGACAAATGCAATTTCTTTTATGCTATTCATGGTTTGGTTTTGTTTTTTCCTTCTCTCTGTATCCCACCCCACCCCACCTCAAGGTGGCTAATGACAGTTTTCTTGACACACTAGGATTCAAGCCATGTTGATGACTGTCTCATTCATTATTGGGATTATTGACATATTTTATGTTCAGTTTACTTACTTCAAGCAGACATTTAGCAAGTGCCTACTAGGTGCAAATTAGCTAGTTGAATTTTTGGTTAGAGAAGTATACATCTCAGTAAAGACACCAAGAATGTTCAAAATATGAAATATTAGCTGGTTAAGTGATGTTTATTTTTCTCAACTCATTCTCTTGCTAAATGCAGTAAAATTCTCACAACTGTTATTCTCTACGTAAATTACTTATGTGACAATTGTAAAAATTCCCAAGAATATTCATTACAGGATTGTGTGTAATAGTGAAAATTTTAAAATATGCTAAATGTCTATTAACAGAGGAATTGATAAATTAGTAAAAATGTACATGCTTATGGTGGAATATTATAAAGCATATAAAAAAGAATTAGCTATATCTATTTTCTTAAATCTATCATCTCTTTCTCTCTTTTTTTCTCTACCTATATACTTGCATATTTGGATAGAGACCCAAAAATAGAGTAAAAAAAAAAGACTTGTAAAACATAGCATGAAACTATTTACAACTATATCTCAATAAAACTGGGAGAAAAATATTAAATTTTTTAATTAAAAAATAAAAAATTTTAATTTAAAAATAAACTTACGATTAGTAGATCATATTAAAAACAAAAGCAAACAAAAAATTTTAAATATATAAAAAAGAATAATAATGCTCCTACCTACATATACTTGCAGGCAATACTGTAAATAATGTAAGATGTGCACACCAAATTCTTCATAGTGCCTATCTCTGGGGACAGAGAGAGGGAGAAAGTAACAATAGTTGAAGAACACCTATTATGCACCAAGCACTATTCTAAGTACTTTGTAAGTGCTAACTTTTTAAAACCTCATAATAGTGCTTGGAAGTAAGCACCCTCCTTACACTTATTTTACAGGACTGAGGTGCAGAGATTTTAAGTTTGCTTTTCAAAGGGAACAGCTTTATCCGTACAGTTTAATTCCTTTATATCTGAAATTTACTGATCAAGTGAAATAAGCTCACCTTATTACTGACAGTTCTCTCCTCTATTCCATCTGATTGATTATTCCCATCCAATACTCATAAAGAAAATATTTATATTAAAGATGATAAAATAAGATGATAATTTCATTCCATTTCTCATTAAAATAACTGGTAATCAAATGGCAAGGCAGTTTGCCAAACTTTGTATTACTACAAATGTTTGTTTCAAAATGTCACCCATATTAAAAAATAAAAATAAAAATAACCCACCAACAACTAAAAACGATAGTTGATTTTTTTTCAAGAAAGATCCCATCATGATTTCTGTTGTAAGCAACACTTTCCCTCTGAGATATGACCCCTTGAATTTCGTGATCCTCTTTTTTTTTTTTTCACATTATTCAGAGTACTCATTTAAATGTCACCTATAATTAAACACTTACAAGTAAGAAACACCTTTGGAGACCCTGACCATAAATATTACGAGGGACTCTAAAGGGGAAATCTGTGAGGGTAGCTTTGCGTTTGCTAAAATAAATAATGGGGTAGCGTCATTGCATGTGTTCCATATTTTTGATGGCCAGGAAGAGTCATGGAGCCTACAAGAGATTTATGGGGAACAGATGAGCAGTGTCTGACTTCAGGACACATCCTCAAGGATGCTGTAGGAAGTGGGTGAGCACGATTACTTACTGAGCCACCCCAGATGGACTGCGTTGGGGATTTTCATGGATTTTTTTTTTTTAACCTCTGTTTAATAAAACAGAAATGGACTTATGAAAATGCCATCGTGTAAAGCTCAAGAGCTTCTAAAAATTGTTCTTTGGGTTTTTTTTAATCTTCATAGTTTCAATTTTTAAAAATGGTGTTTAGATATTTAGATAAGGATGATTCTCTTTCTATCATTTTTTCCTTTCTTCCTTTTGCCACAATTGACTTACTTCAACCTGGAGGAAACCCTCAATTTCAGTTCATGCCCTTGACCTGCACATATTTATACTAGACTATGAATGTTTATGTGACTTTTTGCTATTAAACATTAAATAATGTGAGAAGCAACAAAACATGGTGTTTGAGTACTTGGGCTCTGATACGCAGACCCAGGGTTTAGTATCTTATTTAAAAGCTTGTGTGATCTTCAAGTTACTTAAAATTTCCAAAACTAAATTTCCTTGTCTATTCAATGGGCCAATAATAATATCCGGTTCTCAAGATGTTTTGGGGAGAGACTTTATGTAAACGACTTTTATGTAGTCAGTGCTGAGTAAATGTTAACCACGTAGTGTAGATTTTCGGTTTTGCGTTATCCAGGTCAATAAACAGTGGCCATTATATGACAGACCATCATGACTAGCACCATCTTCATCATTGCTGCCATCATTATTTTGATCACAGTCACCTATGGAGGCACATATGCTAGACAGAAAAGGCTTAGAAGTTTGATTACTGGGAAGAATCAGGAAAGAATAGAGAGGGGATGGATTAAGAAAAAAAAGAGGAAACATTGAAGAGAGGATGAGAAAATATGACAAAGATAACAAGAAAGTGAAAGAGGGTCCAAAGAATAAAACCGGGTTTTCTGCCCTCTCATCCAATAGTTTCCAAAATTTTAGAGAGTGTAAGAAATAAAGAACCAGGTCTGGGATATTCCTTTTATTTCTTTCTTGTCTCTTGACTCTGGTACCGAGGGTGCAGTCAGCTCCCTAGCGGACGGAGACTTTGCTGTATATCTGCTGACTGCCTGTCTTTCTCCTCTTAACCGAGGGATTCTCTGGACTCCGATGTTTCATGTTGTGACCAGGTAGCCCAATGCGTAAATGGGTGTGCTTCCCTGTTGAAATACATTAGGGAAAATTGTCCCCACCATTTCTAAAAATATAGGCAACTGCCATGACAGAGTGAGAGCAAAAGAGACTACTCATATTTTTTCCATTGACTAAAAGCCAAAAGTGAAAATGGACCCTGGAAATAATTTTTTAAATGTTTAAATGCTTTGGCATTTGGAATTAGAGAGAGAGAGAGAGAGAGAGTGTGTGTGAGAAGAAGAAGAAGAAGAAGAAGAAAGAAGAAGAAGGAGAAGGAGAAGGAGAAGAAGAAGAAGAAGAAGAAGGAAAGGAGAAGGAGAAAAAGAAGAAAAAAGGGAGGAGGAGGAGAGAACTTAGATATTTTTCTCCTATATCCTGTAATTTAAGGCCTTAGTGGGTGCCTAAAATTCAGATTCATGGGCCTCATGTCATCCTATGGAATCAGAGCCACTAGGCTCTGGCCTGGGAATCTGTAAATTTAGATTTTAACAAGTTTCCCAAGTGAGGAGGACACCAAATAAAGGTTGAGAATCACGACTCTATTCCAGATGCAAAACCAGAACACTAGTCCCAGTCCTTCCATATTTGCAAAATTTCCTGGGCCAGTAAAGACTTTCCAGAGTTTTTCTCTGATATCCTGGGAGGGGAAGTTCCTTCTGGTTTTTAAACTTTTTGAAGTATTCATGAAAGCCTCTGTTTTCCGGGCGTTTCTTTGACCTGAGTGTGACTTGGCAGCCACAGCTCACAGCTGGTTCATGAATCCCTTGCCCTGCTCAGGCTCTGGGCATCTATAGTGTTCTCATATTTAGTCATCGTGCCCCAGCCTCATGGTTCGTGCAATGCCCTCCCCCCAACTATTGCTTACTTTGTAATAATTCCCTCTTTTATTTACTTAATTGTATTTTAAAATGAAAATTTATGTCATTCAGTCAGCGGAAAGCCAATCACATTTGCCGTAAGTGATGGTAATCAAACAATGAAAAATCCAAGTGTTAATATTTTGCTATTCACTGTTGCTTGCGAAAGTCTCTGAATTTGTGGTCTGCTCTTTCTGATAAACAAGTGGGAGAGAGGTGTTTAAGACAGGCTAACAGCAAGTGAGACTTTCTTCTTGATTAACTCAGAGGATTTGAACCAGTATTGAAAAAGGGATACTGTTTTCATTTCCTGCCTGCCTGCTACTTAAAACTATCTACCCCAGTGGTCTGAAAGCCCATAATGGGGAAACTGTGGCTTTAAAAACTTTTAGAGATGGGCTTACTTTCCTCATTAAAACATTGCATAGAGCCCTGGTGGGCTTGGGAAGAGGAGATAGCCATTAGGAGTTTCCACTGGTGGAAATGATGATTCCAGTTAGTGTCTACTTTCCTGCCCCCAAGAGATGCACCTTTATCTCCTTGGGTTTTTTCACTTTAACGCCTACTAATCACATCACTGTCATTCATTCTTTCCGACAATAGTTATTGAGCACCAACTCTGGGCCAGGCTTTTGGACACAAAGCAAATAAGATATAAGATCCGTTCAAGGTCATAAGCTCAGAGTCATGGTGATGATTTTAATAATTTACCATTTACTGAGCACTCACTGTGTACGAGGCACAGTCCTGAGTGCTTTACAAGTGTTCATACTTTGCTCCTCCCAAGCACCAAGAGGGAGTTTTCATTGTCTCTACTGATGAGGAAATCTAGGCATGGAGACGATTATTAATTTGTTAATATATATATAGTGACTAAATTTTCTTGACCGCTTACCACGTACCACCATGTACTAAGTATGTTACCTGATTTATTTCAATGAATCCTTGTAAAAACCCAGCGAGACGAGTCCTTTTAGTAGGTCCGTTTTGCCAATGAGGAAATCGAAAGATTGGGCGGTAGAGCTGCCTGAGGTCACACAGCAAGGACATGACCCACTGGAGAGAAATGGAAGCCCGCTCTGTTGACTTCAGGGTCCACCCCGTTGCCCTGACACCGTATTGTCTGATGGGGGTGGGGAGATGCAACTCCAGGACTCCATGAAATGTGCTTGAAAAAGACTAGCCTCTCCCTGCATGGTCAATTCTAGAATCAAGGCAGCTCCAAACACTTTCCCTTGTTCCCACTTTGGCTCAGAAAATGGTAGACTGACGATTTTCAGTAAGAACCTTATGTACAACTAGAGGAAAGAAGCAAAAGAAAGAATTCAGGAAGATAACAGGATAAATATAGTCAGGTTTTTCATATACAGTTTTCAGTATACTCTTCTTTCTCACTCATACCCACCTGCAATTTTCTGCACATCTTGTCTACCTTTACACCAAGTTTCCCATCTCCTGGGCCATCAGTCTGGTCCAAGTCATCACCAGGTTTTGACTAGATTGATACAGAAGCCTCCAAAATGGTCAAGCTGCTTGCAACCTTGGTCCCCGATAAGTAATATGGCAGCCAGCATGACCCTGTAAAAACCTAAGTCAGATCCTGTCTCTCCCTGCTCCCTCGCCCTGCAAGCCTCCCCAGTTCAGTTAGAACCCTGGCTCCTTATGCAGCATCTCGGTTCTAGAGGTCTGGCGTCTGTCTATCCCTCTGTCCTCATCGCTCACCCTCTGTCCCTCGTCTCCAGTCACCCTGGTCTCCTTGCTGCTCCTCCGGTTCCTGCAGCAGCTCCAGCCCAAGACTTGCCCGCGCACCTGGAACCATCTTCCCCAGAGAGTTGCCCTGTGTTCTCTGCCACCTTACTCAGAACCCAGTTTTAATATCACCTCCACAGAGAGGCCTTTCCTCACTATCTTATCTAAGACAGCACATCCTCCTGTGACGCGAGACCCCTCAACCTCCTTTGATTTTCTCTGTTGCACACACCACTCTCCGACACGCGGTAACATGCATCTGCTGGCTTGTTTGGGACCTGTCTGCCACACAAATGTAAGCGTCAAGAAGGTGGGCCTTTTGTCATTTTTACTCAAGCCTCTAGTTCCAGCACCTCCTACGGTACCTGGTACACAGCAGACCTTCAATAATATCAGTTAAATAAAGTTCTTAGGACAGGCAGCAAAAATTCCCCAATACTCTCTGCTACCCCAATCTCTCTGTCCTAAGATATTCCTCAACAGGCACCAGCCAGTCTCCCTTCTTTCTCCTCCCAGGCACTTATCTGAAGGTGACAATTAAAAAGTGAAGAAGGCGTTACCAGGAAACAGCCTATAGCCTTCTCCTGTTAGCTTAACAACCCCTAAGCTTTGCTGCCTTGGGCCTGAGGGGATGAGCACAGGCTTCTGGTGGGGGAGGGCAGGGAGCATCTGGAGGCTGCGGGCAGGAGGGCACAGCACCTGGAGAGCAGAGAGGGAGAGAGGTCGACCTCTGGGGTCAGAAATGAGGCTCCCCAACCCCTTCGCCTCCATCCGGGTCTAGGCTTAAGGAGGAAGTCTACAAATCCATAGTATCAGCAAGCACTGTCTATAAGATGAATAAACAACATTCACTGCAAAAAGGTGAATCACTGCTCTTCAGCTGAAGGCGGAGGACGTCATGATGAACAGAATACAAGCTTCTAACTAAAATCACCATCTTTTTGTCATTAATATTTCCTAAATTGATAAATATTCAAAGTGCAGCTATGATCATGATTGGGACGGAGGTCTGCCAAAAAATTTTCGATGTGTAAAAGAGATTCTTATACTCGAAATTAATTAATTAGTATACAAAGTAATACACTAATTAAAGTATTTATTCATTCACTTATTTATAGCCTCATTTATTCATTCGTCAGGAAATATTTATTTAGTGCCTAATAGGTACCAAGGACTAATTCAAGTGCCTAGATTTCTCCCAGAATTCCTACAGAAGACAAAACAAAACAATAGAAAGGACATAAATTCATTTATGGAGAAGATGCTATGTAAGTGCCAGAGACTGCACCAAGGGTTTCACCTGTATCACGTTGTCTGATCGTCACGACCACAATGTGAGGTGAAAAATATCATGTCTCCATTTGACAGGTAAGGACACTGAGGTGCCACAAGGTTAAGGGACACCGCTTAAAGCACACGGGTGGCTAGTGAAGTAGGGAGGAGCTGCAGTTGGATCCCAGATTTGCTTGGTTCTTAACATTTGCCTTTTCCACAGCCTCATGGGTGGCACCCGTCCCTGCACCTGTCAGTTCCTCCATAAAGCCTGGGCATGTGTTTTTACCTCCAGGTGTCACCTCTATTATTCTAAGCATCCTAGTCTCCATCACTGAGGGGCGAACTAAGTAGACTGAATGGATGAACATACCCAAGTCCACCACCATCTCTGAAATACAAACAAGTACCTCTGTTCTACTAATACCCCAATTAGATGACATCACTTCCCTGCTTGAACCCCTCCAGCGATCCCATCACACTTAGATGCAATTCTAGGAGGCTGCACATGATCTGCCCTGCCTATGTCTCCTCCTCATTTCCTGCTACTCTCCCCTGTCTTCATCTGCTTCAGCCATAGTGGCCTCCTATGTATTCCTCAAGCACGCAAGACATTTCTGGCCTTAAGGTGTTTATTGCTTCATCTTCCTGGAACGCTTCTCCCAGATCTATGCTTGGCTAGTTCTTCATTTTCTATTCAGGTCTGATCAAATGTCACCACCTGATTAATACCACCCCCAACCATTCTATGTAAAATGGCAACCTTCCATCCCTCTCTAACCTACTAATCCCAATTCATTTTTATGAAATGCCATTAGAACTATTCAATATTATATATTTATTTGTTCGTTGGCTTTTTGGTCTCACGCACAAGAATATTAGCTGGGTGGGGGTAGGGACTTTTCCTACTGCAACATTCCAGCACCTAGATCAATGCTTAGCACACAGTAGATGAATAGTCAACATCTGTTGGGTGAATGAACACATGAATGCACACACACACACACACGAAGAGAAAGAGCTGACTTTATATATGGTAGATGGCACTATGATTCTAGTTGGAGACGCCACAAAAGGCAGCATCCTCTGTCAGTGTTCTCAGTACCCTCCCCCACCCCGACCCCGGTTTAGACATCACAACAGATGCAAGGGAAAAATAATAGGAACTGAGGGTCCTTCCTTGGCAAATCACTATGACTCTTCTAGGTAAACTACCACAACAGATTATGTGCATGGGTCTTGGAAGCAGAAAGTTTCAAACCAACCTTGGTCACTGCGTGACCTTGGACGAATTGCTCTGCAGGTTATTCAGATCCCCATCAGTAAAATAAAGATGATACTAGCATCTAACTCAGGAATATTGCAAGACTCCACTCAGATGCTCCCTCCTCTGGCAGGTCTCCTCTGACCATCCACACCATTGTTGCCCCAATCCTGCTCTCCTATGTTTGTGTTTATAAAACAGTTGTCATCATAGAGCTTTTTTCTATATGAAAGTTATCTTTTTTCCTTTATTAAATTACTTGTATGTTCTCTTGCTTCCCCCAGCTGGAGGGTAAGATCCCCAGGGATCACACCCATCCTATTAACCTTGAGGACCCAGGTGACCAGAACAAGACCTGGCATGTAGTAAGAACTCAAGAAATAACTGCCGCTTAAATGAATGACTGTAAAATTCATAAAGCACTTGGTAAAATGCCTGGCATATAATAAGCACTTAGGTAGTGGCAGATATCATTATTACTGCTGTTGTTATGTTTGTTGTTGCTGGTGCTATAATTACTATTCCTTGGGAAAGAAACAATTTTTTTTTTTTGAGCTGGGGCAGGGCTCCAACCCATCCAGTATGAGTTTTTCTCAGAAAAGGCTAAAACACCACTCAGTGATTATATTTCCAGTTTTAAAAATCAAAATGCATCCAAGTCTGATTTCTTTTGACCCTGAACCCCTGGTCCCATAATAATTGGCAGGTTCCTCATTTCCCTTCTGGTGTACATTTTTCATGGTCTGGTTATTTGGGGCAAAGACACCCTAGCTCTGTTAGGTGTGGCCCCTAGCAGTATTAGTGCATTCTCTCAGCTCGGGACTCATAGCGTCCTTTCCAAAATCCTGAACCTTAAGAAGAACTATGATTACCCCCATCTTGTAGGTTGGAAAATGAGGAGATTTGAGCAGCTGGTCCAAGCATACACATCCAAAAAAGGAGACCTAAGGATTTGAACTTGGGTCAGTCTGACTCCTGAGCTCACATTCTTATTCTTTGAGTAAGGTTATCTCTCGAGCTTGCCCAGGGCCAGTTAAGTAGGGTGGCAGAGCTGTAACCAGAACCCAAGTCATTTCCTCCTATTCCACGGTTCCATCCACAGTCCAAAACCTAATCCCAAGGGAGAAAGCAAGAAGGGCACAGCTACAAACCCAACTTTCGAATAAAGGAAAATAGCTAAAGGCAATTCTGATATAAAACGTGCTTATATAGCTTTTCATTTTGGCATTTTTTCTGTACCAAGTGGTACCGAATACATAGAATAGATTTAACTCTTCTCTACAGCATCATCTTGGCCCAGAAGCTATTCATATCTCCCTGGGGTATAAGAGAGAGGCTTCTAAATACATAGAAAAGTCTACGGATCTGATTAATTGAAGTGATTTAAAGTCAGCCCCTTGCAGTTTATATAGAAATATGTATATCCTGCTGCTCCTGCTTACACAAATCTCCCCTACAGAAGACCTTGACCTTCTGTCTTCTTTTTGTATCTCCCGCGTCACCAATCACCAGATTTCATGGATTTTTCATGGCGCAGAAAAACATTTAAGGAAGTTTCTTCTAGATTCATTACAAACACGATGGCCGCTGCCAACTCTCTTTTTATCTCATTCTGCACTTTGTAACTATTTTCATTAAAAATAATAACGTGGGGACTTCCCTGGTGGCTCAGTGGTTAAGAATCCGCCTGCCAATGCAGGGGACACGGGTTCGAGCCCTGGTCTGGGAAGATCCCACATGCCACGGAGCAACCAAGCCCGTGTGCCACAACTACTGAGCTTGCGCTCTAGAGCCCACAAGCCACAACTACTGAGCCTGTGTGCCACAACTACTGAAGCCCGTGCGCCTAGAGCCCGTGCTCCGCAACAAGAGAAGCCACCAGTGAAAAGCCCGCGCACCGCAACGAAGAGTAGCCCCCGCTCGCCGCAACTAGAGAAAGCCCGCGCACAGCAACGAAGACACAACGCAGCCAAAAATAAATAAATAAAATTAAAAAACAACAGTAACTGTGTTCTGCCCACCTTAATATCTGAACTGTATAATTTCCATAGAAATGACTTAGATGTAGCTTGAAGAAGAAAGCTCAGGGGTGATTTCAGAGTATTCATTCAATTCTGAAAGCACTCAACTAATTAAGGCCAGTGATCTTAATTTTTGTACTAAAGGAAACTGCAGCACGCTGGCTTTCTTAAAAAACCCACCTTAGCGCCTAGCAGCTTTACGGAAACATGAGGTTTTTCCTTTGGCATAAACGGACACTACAGCTTTTCAATTAAATTAGTCTTTGGAGAGAGATGCAGAAGAGCTAAAAAGCTCCTTAAAAATCTTCCCTGCTTCACTGCCTCTCCTGTGCCAGGGGGAAGATGTGCAGTTAAAGTGCAACGCTGTTTTCTTCTTACCCTGCCGAAACAAAGTTTTCGATCTTGAACCCTGAGCTGGCTGTGTTATAGATCTTGTTGAGGTTTTGCTTTTAGTTTTCAAGCCCATATTTGGTTTTCTAAAACTGTTTTTAAAAAGGGGATGCGCATTACAACGTCCTATATTTTTGTACATCCAGAGAGAGCTTTGTTAGACCCTGCTTCAGGTTGGGTAGTAGTTATAGGGATATTGAAACTATTTTTTTAAATTAACACAAATGGAAAGGAAACTCTCATTTAGATGAGCAAAATTCAAGACAAATCCTTTCAAATATGATCCAGGTATTTTTTTTCCCCATGTAATTTCTCTAAGCTCATTATCTCTAAAACTTTTGCATTGTGCATTCCCTGTTGTTAAGCATAGCTAAATAATACTGATATATTAACAATAGGATTAGCTAGCCGTGCCTCCTGAATTTTAATTTCTAAAATTTTAAACAATTTTAGGCATCACTTTGGCATCACAAAATGTTTGAGAATGCCCAGAGGACATCTTTTTCTGTAGAGGAAACACAAAAGACCGAAAGAGGCAACAATTGGAAATTCCACATGGCTGTTTTAATGACTTTCGAATCCCTCCGAATTATTTAATCATTTCACCCATGGAGTTTGCTTTGGAAACAAATATATCAGCAATTCCCACTTGCATCTGAGATTTCTTCTCTGTGTGGCTGTGTATGTATACAATATCTTTGGAAAGGACCTGAGTCCGACAGTTACCCTCTGGCAAAACGAGTAACACAAGTACGGCCACGCTGCTGAAGACACTCCAGACGCATGTCCAAGTTAGATGAGAATCCTCTGAGTTTGCAGACATCGCCCAGAAGTGGATATTTGGTCTCTAAAGTCTCTATTTTTTATTATCATTTCTTAAAGACCCAGTGTATCTTGAAACTGACTTTCAATGTTAAGCCTATCCCTTCTTCTGAAAAAAAGTTCCTAAAACAAGTGACTGACAGGTCAGTAGCAGGAAAAAAAAAAAAAAAAGAAATTATAAATCCAGTGAAAACACTGTAGTATGCTAGAGGCCTGTAACTGTAGGGTGTTTTTTCTCCCTGCAATATCCAGGTAATCAAGCAAACACTTTCAACGAGCTATTTCTTATGTGGTTAGAATGACTAAGCTCCTTCATAATCGAAGAGCTGCTTGCCAAAGGTCACCCTCAGAAACAGAAGAATTTCTAACTTTAAATGGAACTCAGAAAACTTAAAATAATTTTAAACATACAAATTGTTACAAATTACTGAAAAATAGATTTAAAAAAACCCTCTTCCAGGGTGAAAAGGTTCTAGGACGATAGAAGGATGAGATCTCCCTGATACAGACCGTAGGGGAAGACATTCTGTATTTATCCCAACATTAGAAAATGAAAATAAATTTCTCCCAAAGAAATAAAAATAAAGCAGCATTGTCAACTTGTGAAGCAATAAAATTATTTGTGTGCCAAGCTTCTTTTAATATCACTGTGATTTTTTTTTATAAAAGTCTCTCAATTTGTTGTAATTAAATATGTAATGAAAAAGCACTGCTTCAGGGAAGCGATGCAAGACACTCTCTGTTAGTTTAATGCGTTTCCAACTGACTTTGCATCAAACGAAAATGATACTCTGTGTATGCCTGGTCTTAATATAGAATTTGTTAGGCAATTTTGTGTTTTTTAAGGGGGACTTGGGTGGACACACATACTGCCTTTGAAATAGTGGCTGAGTCTTCCCAGACCATGACATACTTAAATAAAATTGATGGTACAGATACAGTGATGGAAGGGAAGCACCACTCAGGACATTTAACTCGTGTCAGCTAATTACAGACCCGGCATAAACATGAACAGGGCCTAGGTTTTCTTCCTGGCTGATTTCCCTAAGCTCAGCTGCAGCGACGAGCAGAAGTGCATCATTTCAGTGGCCTTAAATAATGCCAGGCTCAGTGCCCCTTTAAAACCTGCTCGATTGAGAGTACAATCCCCAAGCCACTGGAAAGATAAATAGATCAACACAGGTATTATCCAGTTGGAGAAATTCCGTCAAATGAGTGAGAAGTCAGCTGGGATGAAATGAAAGCATAAGCCTCTGTTGGAGAATGTGACAAAAGGCAAGATGTTTCCAGGGACAGATCTGCTAAATATGCCTAGGAGTTATTTGTTGGGTGTGAAGGTTTCCCGAATGGTAGCAATAGAATCGAGGTGACTGGGAGAAAAATAAATGTAAGGTGGGAGAAAAATAAATGCAGAGTATTTCTGAGGAATGCTTCTACCCTCCTCAAAAGTCGCCTCTGATCTCCAACCCCCAAGCCTCAAGAAGATTTTCATTGTCGAGAACTTTCTCATGCCCCCTCTTCCTTACCTGGCTTCCACTAGAACTCCCTATCACTTGCAGTCTGCTGATTAGGGTTAATGTATTGTGTCCTGATATGGCAGATTAAAAATGAAATCAATAAGTGCTTACAACAAATGGGCTTTTGAGATGTCCCATTCAATCTGGGTCTTTAAGGGTGAGGGGAGAGGAGGGAGAAGGAAATCATGAGGGGAGTGGGAAAAGGACCAGTTAAGCAATCAATTTCTATCCAAAACACTGTGTGGAGGATGTGATTTCAAGGTACCTGTCCTTTCTCTTTTCAGGGATCTGCCTTAAATAACAAGAATAGCCTGAACAGTTCACGCTGCTGAGCCCCTTTGGGGGTGGGGGTGTGTATTTATTTTTTCCATTCATCTGTTAAAAATCATACTGTTTGGGTAAGTGAAGGGGTCTATAGCATGCGGTATTTACATCTTCAAGATGGGAACTTGTCTTTCTGAAGTGTGCTTAAACAAAGTGAGAGTGCCAGGGTCGGGACTCCACCCCGATTCCTATTCTCTTGAACCCCATTCCACTTGCCAGTGAATTAAAGGTAAACTTCACCCTGAGCTGTCTGACCCCCCCTGCCCTGCTGGTTTACACTGCTGAAACCTTGCCCACTAATCCAGTCATTGTCATCAGGAGGTTGAAAAGGAGATCGCTCAGGTCATCTCTACACTCCACTGCAGTATTCCGAATTGTCCCTGCTGAATATGTTTCCCATGTAAATAACCTATGCTATTAAGGTGCAAATTGCAACTTTTAAGTAATGATTGCTAATAGTCTAATGTTTACTGCCACACAAGGACATTCATGAAAACAAAATCTGCATTATTCATCTCCATATTAAATAAACAAAATAAATTGAGGGAGCTGTTCTCTCCTGCAAGACTCTCCTCAGATCTGGATTATCAAATAGCTTCTGAGAGTCAGCAAGAAGAAAACATTTAATCTCTTTGAGTAGGCAGGAGCAGACGCCTATAATTTATATATACATTAGATATTCATATGTATATGATGCCCAAAGATTTTGCGTCCTATTGCAGTTGGCTGGCATTATATAAAAACAAGAGTTCAGGATGGTGAAATAAAATATATATTACACATGCGTATGTACAGAGGCTGCGATAGATTGTAGAAAATAGAAGGGTTACAGTGTAAGTCTACAGTTTAAAATTTTTAACTACTCCGCGTCTTGCAAAACACAAACAAATCAAAACACTGTTCTGTTTTATTTTACCTTTCTGCCATCTTCTCTATCTTCCCTACAATGGATAGGGAGAAAAGATGCTGGTACAGAATCCTGCAATATTTTCAGGTAAAAGTAGATACGTTTGAGTGGTGAGTGAAATATACATCCAAGGAAGCAAGCACACACACTTATACATACACAAACCCCTGGGGTACTGCAGGCTGCTTTCTAAACTTTTTTCCTTGCCCGAAGTAATAGTATGGTAGAATAGCATAGCTTTAGAAAGCCAGGAAGAATGACATTTCGGAGGGAAATGTTCTGACTTAGCTGTTTCCTTAAAGAGAACTGCCTACCTCACAGCCCTTCCCTTACAGGAGGGAGAAATATAACCAATAAAGACTAACATCCCCCATCACTTATCATATCATCTCGCTCATTCTAACCGCATACCTGCTTTATTAGAAAGTTCCGTAATTGATTCCTTGAAACGTGGAACTTAAAACTAATAATGCAAAGGAATCAAATTGCCTCAAACAGTTCTTGGGAAAGAGAGTCTCAGTTCTGATTCACTCACAGGCTTTTTCGATGTTACATTATTCATTCATCAAGCTAGAAATCAAGCTTTCAACATCAGCCCATGGGAATAATTACTTACAGTTGTGCATTGTTTAATTTTAAGCAGTGATAAAAGTTAGTATGGCCACAATCCTAGAACCCACCTTGTTCTTCTCCCTGCACGTTAACTGGCTAAAGAATCTCAAAGTGGCTAACTTTACTCGTGAATAACCACGTCAGCTAAAACAGAGTACAGCATCGATGACTTCAGGCGAAAGAAATATTACATGAAAGAATACCTGCTTTGGTAATATGTGAGTAAATAAATACCGTAAGAGGGGCCCCATTGTGTACAAAATGAATTATTCCCTTTCAGCTTGACAAGGGCTTCCACTTCTTCCAGTGAAAATAATAAAAGCCATGAAAACAAACACATAAAGACACTAGGAACACAATAGGCCAGAAAGCTGAAACTACAGTCAGAACTTTCTAACACACACATACACATACACACACTACAGTAAATAGATAAGCTAGCTCCAATAGACACCAGCTTAATGAAAAGGATCGAATTTAAATAATGTGATACAGCATTGTGTTACGTACACCTGGATCCTCATTGATCAGAGCATAATTATAATCAAAGTAGTGCAGTTCTGAGCAATGCACTTTTTGTAATGAGCTGACCAAAGGAGACATGTCCAGTCATTCTGGTAATTTAAATTACTGCCTAGTTGTTGGCCTTTACCGGAACAACAGGGGGAAAAAAAGAGTAATTTTCAGGGCAGTATCACTTCTTGCTGGACTGTTGCCCAGGGTTCTCTTTTGGGACAACAATAAGGACGTTATCTCTAATAATCTAGCTATACTTAAATTTATGTTGCTAGAACTGAAAGAAGCAGGCTCAGTCTTCCTGAGTCTAAAAGGCCAGCGCACACCCCAGTGCTGTTCAGACTGCAAAGCAATCTAAGTTTTAAAAAATAAGTGAGCTAAATGTAGAAAAGGACAGGGGTAGGAGGAAGAAACTGTTTGCAAAAGAGGTAGCTAGAGTTGAAAAAAGAGCACCTCATTGACTAGGCAAGTTCTAAATAGATACGGTTCTAAAAATACCTAAATTATTTTGCTCTTGGAAATACATGAATCAAAGCTTCGTAAATGATATTTCCCCATGCAATTTGAACCAATCTATACACGGTTACGGATCTGCACTCAGAAGGGAAGATAATTGTGGATATCTCAAAGCACATGTACTGCCATTCATGCTGGAATCAGGCCACGATGGAGGATGAGCTTGGTGGTCCAGCATGTTCAGATACAAACACCCACTTTGCCCAGATTTGTGACTAACTTTGGATTTGCTCTGAGGGTGGCTTTTCAAAGTTTATGAAAGTGTTCCACCGAACTTCTTCTCCCTAATGTTTCGCTCGAGTTGGAACAGAAGGAAATATTGTGGGGGGCTCTGCAGAAGACCCGCCTTAACTGATGCTGCCGAAAGCATGAGGGTAAAGACAGAAAGAAGGGGGAAAAAAACTTAAGCTTTTTGCTAAAGCCCAATTCAACTGAAGGACACAAAGAAATAAAAACGCCCACACTAAAAGCCAAACAAGATAATAATTGTGCATGTCTGGCTCTGAATCTAGAGGGCAAGGCTTGCGTCACTGGCACTCTGAGTTACCATGGTGAGTGATTTATTGATATATATCAAGAATGAATAGATCAAAGGCAGCGAGATGACAGGTGATCAATCAAATGTCAAATCAAAACTAGCAATCAAGTGGAAAGCTGACTTTTCAGTGGGTGGGTCTGGGAGGAGAAAAATGAACTTTCATATCACACTTCCGAGAAGCAAAACCCCAGCATACTATTAAAAAAGCAATTAAGCAACCCAAAAGGAAAAAAAAAAATCCTTTACAAGATCTAATGTACTGATCCATTAACCTGTTCCTCTCTTTTTCCTTTTTCTTTTGGAGGAGGGGTGGTAAGTAAGAATTCAGATGGGATAGTTCCTACCATACAAATCAATTTACAAAGTTTGCAACTCACTCTGGGCAAAGAAAATCCAGAGTTGTTTCAATATTCAAGGGGCATTTTTCTTCCCCTTTTTTAAGAGAAGGGAGAGTGTTGATTAGATTTCCAAACGTGGATCCTCTTAGAAAACGTATTCAAAGGTTCGTTTCCTGGGGTGGTTTTTTTCCACCTTGGTGATCAAAGCTAAACTCCTATGGCTCGCCCCAAAGCCAGCCTTGCAGCCCGGGGCTGGGGCACTGCTCACACTTCAGCGTCCCAAACCCCAGCCAGAGGAGACGCTGTCCCTCGAGGCCAGAAGCCACTGGCACTGACCACGCGGAGGGATGCGGGGGTGGAAGGACTGTCTCCCCACTCCGCACCCCAAATCCTCAACCCAACTTCGGCCCGAGAGGCAAGAAGCAGACTGGGAGAAAGTTAGGGGTGGGGTAGAGGGTGGAGGAAAAAAAGTTTAAGGAGGGAAGGCTTGGTGGGATAGCTTCCCCCAACACCCCCCATCGGAGCCTGGAAAGGGGAGGATTTGGGAGATTGGAGAAGGCGAGAGAGGATGGGGTTATGAGCCGGGCGGAGAGGGGCACCCGGAGCGAACTCCCCCGAAAGCCGAGGGGGGTGGCGTCCTGGGGCACCCGGGGCGAAGAGGGCGGGCGCGGAGCTCGGCGCACCGGGCAGCCCGGCCGGGCAGCCCCGAAGCGGAGCCGTTTCTCTTACCTGCCGCCCGCTTGGGTGCCTGCTGTTTCCTCCTTGGCATCGCTCTACTTCGCTCCAGTCCCACTTCTGGCGCCCCAGCCCCGAGCCGCGCGCGGGGGCCCGCGGTCTCTCTCGCCTCTCTGGGTCTCCTCCGCCTCCTGCCCGGTGGCTCCTAGGGCGTCACTCGGCCTCTGTCCCCCTGACGATCCCCCCTGCAACTCCTCCACCACGGGCCAGAGACCCCCCTCTCTGGGTGGCAGACACGGACGGCTGTGCCGGCTGGTTGGAAGTAGAGGTTGGTTCTGCCTTGTTTGTTTGTTTTGGATTTTTTTTTTCCTCTCTCTTTCTCTCTTTTTGTTTTTGCTTTTTGGAATTTTTTTTTTTTGGTTTGGTTTTTTTTTTTTTTTTTTTTTGGTGACTGTTGAGACACTTGATTTCTTTATTAAACATCCAAGACCGGGTTCGGATGGAAGGGACGAGGGACGCACACGCGCGCGTAAAGATAAGGAAAAAAAAAAAAAAGGCAATCCTGGGAAGGTAGTGGTTTCTTCTTCTTTTTCTTCTTCCTTCCCCTCTTTCCCTCCTCCTCCTCTTCCTCCTCCTCCTCGCCGATCTCTATGGCGGATTCGCGCTGGGGGCAGAGAGATCACTCACTGTAGGTTTGCGGCTGCTGTCGGATCCCCGTCTGTGAGTGATATGCTAGAGGACAGGAGCGGGTTTGGGAAAGACAGAAAATCTGGAATTCACACACACACACACACACACACACACTCACACACACACTCACACGCACGCACGCACTCTCGCTTCCTCTCGCACACACACTCACACCCCCCACATATGCACACACACACACACACACACACACACACGCACACGCTCTCACACACACACAAGACAGGGCGAGGCGATGCCAGCAAACATCGATCCCGCGGAACAAACTCAACATTAACAAACTCCTCCTCCTCCTCCTCTCCCCGCGACCTGATGACAGGGAGAAATTTACTCCCCAGCCGCAGAACGCCGGGCAGAGGGAGTCTATTAAAGGGACAGTGTCCCGCCGGGGAGCAGGGCTGGGGGCGGGGAGCCGGGCGTGCCACCGGGGCTGGCTCCGCCGTGCGCCCTCTTCTCTGGTGCGGCGACGCGCCACCCCCCTTCCACCACGCCCCCCCCCCCGGGCTCGGGGACACCCCGTGGGGGAGGCGTGAGAAGGGAGGGGATGTGGAAGAAAGGGGGTGGGGTGATGGCAGGAGACGCAGGGGGCCAGGTGAGCTGAGCCGCAGGGACCATTAACAGGACCATTAACCATATTAGGAGCATGAGAACTTATGTTCCTTTCGGGCAGGGAAGGGGGTGGGCACCTTGGAGTGATGACCACCATCCTCTAAATCTCTTAATCTAACCACAGAGATGTCCTCCCCACCCCCTTAAATTTAATGCCCTTGCCTCTCCCACCTTCCTGCTAGTCCCTGGACGGTCATAAAAACAAGAATCTCCCATCTGTCTCCTTGATAGTTTAATCACATAGTCCTCTTTTTGTCTTGTTTAAATAATATTTACTGAGCACCTACTAGGTGCCTATTCTGGAGACACAGCAGCCATACAGAAAGGGAAGATCCTGGCCCTCTCAGTGTTTGTGTTCTAATGAGGAGCAGACAAGTCGCCCCCAGATACCCAGTCTTTGCTTAAATGTCACCTTCTCCCAGAGGCCAACCTTACTTAGAGTTTCACACACACATCTCCACTCCCCATTCCATTTCTCTATTTTATTTTTCTCTACTGGGCTTACCAATGTCACACATATTATCACATGTATTATATACAGTTTTCTATTTTTATTGTCCAAATTTCCCCTGTAGAATATAAGTTCTGTTGGGAGGAGGGGTTTTATATTCCCAGCGATGGCAAAGATCACAACATGTAGTAGGTGCCCAGTAAAATATTTGAATGAATGAAAAGCAAACCAATAAGATAATTTCAGAGTGAAAAGCTCCAAGAATTTGTTACAAGAGGGTTCTGTGACAGTGTCCGAAAGAGGGGGCAGCTCTAGCCTCCATGCAGGAGATGTCATTTGAGCCAACATGTGACAATAGAGCCCTGATATGGGCCAGGTACCTTTTGAGCTGCTGGGGACAGGCTGAACATGGACCCTGCCCTCAAGGGACTGTTGTTCCAGTGGGAGAGACAATTAAAGGGGCAAGTGAGGCCTGCTGGGACAGGGGTTGTACTTAGAAGGGGGGGCTGTTAACCTGGACTTGGAGGAATGGAGGATGCTTAGTTACCAGGTAGGGCTTCCTGGGAAAAGTCAAGTCAAAGCTGAGTCCTAAATATGGAGGAGTTAGGCAAAAAGGGAACTCTGACAGCATGTCCCTAGAATAAAAAGCCAGGCATTGTTGTCTAAGTCTTTCCAAGGGCTTCTCCTTCCTGCATTAAAATGCCCTGAGGCCCTTGTTAAATGCACATTCTTAGGCCTTACTCTAGAAGAAAATGTTCTAACCCTGGCACTATTGACCTTTTGAGGCCATAATTCTTTGCTGTGGAGGCCATTGGTACATTGGAGGATGTTTAGCAGCATGTCTGGTCTCTACCCACTAGATGCCAGACTCTTCCACCCTAGTTGTGTCAACCAAAATTGTATCCAGACGTTGCCCAAAGTCACCCAGGAGGTAAAGTCACACCTAGATCTCCTAATCAGAACCTTCTAGGGCCCATTGCCCTTGACCTTCTAAGTCAGAAACTTCTGGATAAGGGCTTTGGAATCTGCATTTTGACCAAACAACTCCCAACCCCACAGGTGAATCTCCTGCTCATTCCAGTTTAAAAACTTCTGCTAAAAAAGCCCTTGTTGTTCTGGAATCAGACCTACCCCAGATTGCTAACTATAGAGCCAACTCAGGCTTAGATATTAAAGTAATCATTACAATAATTTAGGAGTTCAAGGGGTGACATTGTTACTGTGGTCACTGTGATGGGCTTCACCAGCGCCCACTCCTCACTCCCGCCCCCTGCCATGTACTCACTGCACACGAGGCCTGACCTGTACGATCTGTGGTGCCTTCTGCCTACAACCTACCTGTCACTTTTGCCCTCGCTCATGGGGAATTACCAAGGGTGACCCGTCCCACAGATATTTTTCTAAACAGTTCTTTTGGGCCACAGGAAACTTTGTCCATCCTACCAGTCAGCTGCAAGATGTTACTGTCACTCTTTGCAAAGTGCTGTTAAATCATTTTTAACATCCCTGCACAGGGGCAAATGCTCATTTCTCCCTCTCACGTACATGGTACAAATTGTTAATTCACTCACCCTAAATCACCCAGGCAGCCTCCACCCATTACCAGCCCCACTCAATCCCAGCCTAGTCCTTAGGCAATGAGGCAGAGAAAACCCCACTTCATAGTTGGCTACGTCAGCAAAAGGGGCATTAGTACTAATTAATTCTAATTACCCAACACACCTTTATGGAGCTCTGTGATAGGAACCATAGCTTATTGAATGAAAACTCCACAGTCCTGTCATTAAGGAACCACAGTTATAGGATCAGGAGGTACAGAATTAGGCCTGGACAGAAAGAAGACCAAGATTGCAGTAAGCTCACCTTGAATCTGCCATATTCTGCAGAAGCCCTATGCCCGTTGATTTGGCCTTTGCATTCCATTCAATCATTTAACAAATATCTACTGTGTTAGGTGCCAGGTATTGCCCTGAGCACAGGAGATGCTAGAATGCATAAGATAGGATCCTTGCCTTCAGAAAACATCTGTAAAATGACATCCAAGAGACTGGGAACTAGGAAAGAGGGAGTTCAGGAGCTGGACCCAGCCTTGGAGTAAATCAGGTGGGAAACAGGCAGGAGGAGTTGACTCTGTGCTACAGAATCTCTCCTAGCTGCTCTCCAGGATTCTTCTCGAATTTTACCTCCACTCTTGCCTCTTTCTCAATAGCTGGTTATATAGTCGGGGATGGGGAGCTCACAATATCTTCTGCAAAACTTTCTTTTAGCTGGCTATGAACTCATTCTTGGGCCCACACTTCTAGAGTGTTCTTTCATTAATTTGTGTTTTTTCCTACTGCTACTACTGTAGAGTATATAGCTTGGTTATCAACAAAGATTTTGGCTACCCCAGTGGGTGCATAACACAGTGGTACCAAGATGTCATTCAGTGGTGTAGACATAACATTGAAAAATGTTGAATCACATAGTGAAAAGGTTGTTATTCCCTTTCAATCTGAGGAAGTGTCTGTTTGGTGCTAGTATGTCTTTTGTGCCTATCACTTGCTAACTTTTATTTTCAACCAAGAAACCACAGATGTCTGACTCAGAAGCTTAGGAGAGGCAAGAATACCTGGCTAGACTTTTTTTTTTTTCTTTTTTTTTAAAGGCAGACTGCCACGTGCAGCGCCTCATTTGGATGTGTCTGGAGTCTTGGAAGCTTGACTACCCTACGTTCTCCTACAAATGGACCTTGAGAGCTTGTTTGGAGGTTCTAGCAGGGGAGCTCAGCTACTTGTATACCCTTGACCGAAGAACGGTCCTCCTCTATCAGGGAAGGTTGTCCTCTTCGACCGAGCGCGCAGCTTCGGGAGGGATGCACATGGAGCGGTGAGGGAGGAAGGGGACACCCGCCTCTGGCTAGACTTTTTTAAAATGTTTTTTTTTTTATTGAATTCACTTTGTTTACCTCTATCTTAGAGAAAGATACTGCTCTCCATTTATGGTAGCAATCCATTTATGGTAGCAATCTAAAGTTTAATATAATTCATGGGTTTTAAAAATAAATATACTTAAGGAACAACAGAGAATAAATAGTGGTTCAGGTGGGATGTGAAGATGGCAAAATGTGAGGAAGGTGGTATGGGCATGTCTAGAATTTGTAAAATACTAAACCACAGACTCTGGCACTTTCGGAAACTTCTTCCAAGAGTTGGTGGCTTGGAATAACGCTATGTTTAAGTCTCCAGGGAACTTAGCATCCTAGGATCCAACCCTCAAACTCTGGGATGTGTAAAGGCATGAGCTGATTGGAATGACTCAACCATACCTTCTAGAACACTTATTCCCACACTGGCTCAACATCAAAATCACCCGGGGATTTTTTTGGTAAGATAGAGAAGCACAGGCCCCACCCCAGACTTACTAAATTAGATCCCAGGGTGGAGCCAGAAAATCGGAAATTTTGTAAGTTCTCAGGTGATTCTGATAAGGTGCCAGGCACTGGAACCTTCCCTGGGCAAGGGTTGAATTTTGTAACAAGTGAATCAAGTTAGTAGAAGTTGCTGCATGCAAGGGACAGGCAGGGCATCTATTCTTGGATTCACTCAAAAGGGTGGTTGAGGAGCCTTTTCAATGCACCCACAGTGGCCCATGAATGCCCCATTAAAGCACATATCTATTGTATTATATTTTTGGCGGGGGTGTAGTTTGCCTGTCTTACTGCTGGACTGCAGCCCAACGCAATTAAAGCAAATATTCTCCGAGTGCCTACCTTACGCTAGTCACTGCCCTGATTGCTGGACACCGGGGCAGCCTGTGAAATTCTTGAGCGTCTTAGTTTCTGTCATGTCTCCCATACAAGTTTCAGGGCTTTTGCATTTACTCTTCCCTCCAGCAAGATTCCTCCCCCCAGATCCATTTTTCCTCTTTACTCTCAACTCCAACATCACTTCCTTCTGCCCACCCTATCTGTCCCACTCTTTCTCTCATCCTTCATGGCACTTAAACCACATGTAAGTGATTTCATGTACTTGCCTCTTTATTTTCTGTCTCCCCTAATTAAAACATAAGTTCTATCACCTATATGTCTCCAAGTCCAGTGCAGGATTGGTGTTCAGTAAAAATTTTGTGGAATGATTGAATACCGAGCTAAGCATACTTGCAAGGAAGGATAAACTTTAGAAATATCTTAGGGCTTTTGTTAGATAGGGCTGTACAGCGTTTCAGCCTGTGTGCCTCTTTCCAGTTGATGCTGTCCTTCCCTCCCTCTTTTCTCTTCCCTCTCTCTTACCTATTGCCTCCTTCAGATCCTCCCTTAATTACTGCCTCTTTCAGGAAGCCATCCAGGGTGGATCCCATGTGATTCAAACTTCTCTAGTCCATATCTTCCCCAAACAAAGAGACTCAATGTAGAGTATGACTCCAAATATATGAGCATACAGGCAGACAGAACTCATCTTGAATATCGGGTAGGTTACCTTTGACAGTGGGTATGAGGAGCTTCTGAGGGGCTGGTATTGTTCATAACTGGGGTGCTGGTTATGCTAGTGTGTTCAGTCTGTGAAAATTAATTCAGCAGCATGCTTTTGATTTGTGCACTTCCTTATCTGTACATAATGCTTCAATTAAAAAAAGCAGTGTTCTCAAACTTTGCTGCATATTATAATCAACTGGGGTGATTTTAAAAATCCCAGTGCCCGGGTCTTACCCCAGACTCATTACATCAGTCTGTGAGGGCGGGATCCAGCCATCAGTATTTTTTAAAGCCCCCAGATGATTCCAATATGCCGCCAAGTTTGAGAGCCAGTGTACCATACGATTTTGCCCTTGAGGATATAATTCATTGCCTTCCTCTTCTGTCATTTAACTCATTCAGGATATCTCTCTTCCAGTAACTGTTCTGTGAAAACTTTAAGGTAGCAATCTCTGGTTATTTCCTACCCTCCCATGACACCTGGTACAGCATCACGCTGAAGGGGAGAACTGGACAAGAGGACATGCCAGATGGATGGTGGAGAGTGACAGCAAGAGTAAAGCAGGGTGTTGTGACAGAGAGTGCAGGGGGCAGGGTCCACACAGGGTGGGGGTCATGGAAAGCCTTTCTGAGAAGATAACATTTAAACTGAGATCTGGAAGACACAAAGCAGCCAACCAGGAGCCAAAGCCTGAAATTGGAAGAGATTTCTCTGCTTCTAAAACACAAAAATGCAGCTGCCAGGTCCCAGGTTGAGAGAGCCAGCCAGCCAGCCCGGGGAAAGGGGAGCAGAAAGGAGGCAAGAGAGGTGAGTCATGGTGGGCGGGGTGCGGGGGGGGAGTGTGCACATCATTGGTCATAATATGGAGTTTGAATTTTCTCCTTTCAGCCATTGATAAATGCTAATTAATTCATTTCTTTACATCCTGAAACACCTAGTCCATTAGACTGGGTTTGCTCAACCAACACAGAAGACACTATGTCTTATTGTACTGGGTGGAAATTTGCTCCCTGCAAACAGTTAAGGTGGATGACAAAGTTTGGGGATGCTCGGGCATTGGCAAGCTTGCTTCTGTGAATAAATCCTCCATAAGTCATTAGCTTCTCTTTTTTTAAGAACTATTTTGATGTGGTTAGGTGTAGCGTTTTGCAACAGCAATTAAGCATGATGTGTATTTTAAACAGGACAACTGCTGAGTGGGAAGGCTGGGGTATAGGAGCTGCTTGATTGAACATATATCACATTTTCCTTGGAGGTGACTACTTGCAGTTGGTGACAGTGTTCTGCTGCTGCTGAAGAATCCCGACCACGTCGCTGGCCCAGTAATCCATTGCTCAACTTCATTAACCACAGGAAGACATTAAGTGAATGTAAGGACCGGAACAGCCTGGAAACCATGTGACAAGCAGCCTTTAAGTTCTGGGCTCCGGTATATTTTATGCCACCTCAACTGTGCATCAAGCTCTCCTCCCTGGACTCATTAGAACTGTGTGCCCAAAGGTACCCCTCAACTTTCAGAAGCAAATAGAGTATGATATAATTTGCTCTGAGAACACCTTTCTGTCTTATCAGGGAGCATGTCTTATCTATTATGATTAGGCATTAAGCGTCCTATTGTCCTGAAAATTTCATGAGATTCTACCCCTGCTTGCTAGGATTATGCCAAAGTGACTTGTCCTGGATGCTGTGTTCGCCCATCAGTACAGCTTGTCTTTTCTGCTTAACTATTGCTGGGAAGGCCAACACAGCTAAGGAACCCACAGACGTAAAGTGGTTGAATAGTTCGGGACTGTTGCAAATCCTCTTGTGTGTCTTGAAGGTTTGCGTGTCTTGCTTTTGGTTCCCCAAGAAGCACACACCCCAAGATAAAGATTTGAGAGCAAGTAGTTTATTTGGGAGATTATCCTGGAAAACTCCAGTAGGGAAGTGGGGGAGTGAATAAAGAAAAGGTTGCAGGCTATAGGGGTGTGTTACCAAGCAGGTTATCACAGCGGGCAATTGCAACTTAATCCTGCTGGGGGAACGCTGGGAGTCAGTGTAGATTATGCACTTCTGAGATATCCCTTCTGAAGTATGAGAGAGCTGGGGTATCCATCTACATTCCATCCTGAGAGCTGGGATGAGGGCCTCTCCTGGCCTTCCCTGCAGGCAAAGAGCCACGGGTGCTGGCAGTTAAAGCGGAGTGTGGAGAAGTGGGCCGAGTACCAGGCGATGTCTGTTGCATTGGAATCCCCCAAACTGGGAGCTTCACATGGTCAAGGACCAAGACTGTCTCTTATTCATTGCAATGTCTCCACTTAGCCTAGTGCCAGGTACACAGCAGAACTTCAATAAACAGCAGACCTTCAATAACGATCTAGCGAAGGCCCAGTGTATTTGAAAGCTTCACACGATGCCTCTTTTAGTTGCTCCCTCTGTTTTAGTGCTATTGTTTATAATGTATTTAGTGCTTAGAAGTCTTTTTTTTTTTCTTTTTAATTTTAGCTGTTACATTCTGTGCAAATGGATTGCAATTTGAAGTCCACAGTTCCTATGGTAAGAATTTTGGTAGGAACTTTATAAATTTATTTATTTTTGCTGTGTTGGGTCTTCGTTTCTGTGTGAGGGCTTTCTCTAGTTGCGGCGAGCGGGGGCCACTCTTCATCGCGGTGCACGGGCCTCTCACTATCGCGGCCTCTGTTGTTATGGAGAACAGGCTCCAGATGCGCAGGCTCAGTAGTTGTGGCTCACGGGCCCAGTTGCTCCGTGGCATGTGGGATCTTCCCAGACCAGGGCTCGAACCCATGTCCCCTGCATTGGCAGGCAGATTCTCAACCATTGCGCCACCCGGGAAGCCCAGAAGTCTTTTCATTCGCTGATTTTGTCAGTGTTCTCTCTCCCCACAAGTATGCTCACCGGGGCAGGGGTCTCTCTCCTTGTTATATGTCTAGTAGGGGCATAGAGTAGAGTTCTCATTATTACCATAGCTCAAGCTTTTAAACAAGATGAAAGACGTGATCCAACACTTAAGTGTGTTCTTAAGCATAAGATGGGAGCAGAACATTTGAAATTAGGATTGTCCATAGAAAATACAGGACACAGAATCACTGTGTGCTGCCCAGGTAGGCACTAGGAAAGAAAGGTAAGTGTAGGTTTGATGTCAGACAGACCTATGTTTACTATTTACTAAGACTATAACCTTGGGCAAGTTATTTAGCCTCTCCAAACCTCAGTTTTCCTATCTGTAAAATGGGCATAATTACATCACCAATTCCATTAGGGGCTCAGAGAGGATTATGTGACCAAACATAACATACTTAGCACAATACCTGACACGTAGAAAGTACTCCCACATTTTTAGCTTTTTCATTCTTTTTCTAGCATTTTTTGATTGACTATTGTTTACAGAGTGCTTTCAGCTGTACCTGAGGTTTAATCTAATCTGTACTAAAGGATAAAACTCAATCAGCTCAATCCTCTAATTTGCAAGGGCACCAATGGACAGAAGCCAATCGGGGAAGCTCAGATCCTCATGCAGAAAGTACAAAGGCGGCAGGGCACAGGTCCCAGCCATGGGCAGCAGAGAGCGCCCGCCAGTGCCCTCTTCTCCCCTCAGCGTATCCTCTTTTCCCACTAAGGTTCATTAAGCACCTGCTCCAGGCCAGGCCCTGGCTTGGGTGCTGGGGACGCAGCAGGGAAAAAAGGTCCTGCCTGGTTCTTAGGGAACTTAAACATCTAGGGAAAGACAGGGAAATTAAACAAATGGTAATAATAGTAGTTAACATTTACAAAGCACTTGGTGCCACAAGCTATGCTAAGCACTTTAAAATATGAACTTATTAATCCTTAGAACAATTCGACGAGATAAATTGCTTTTGTTGTCCCCATTTTACATGCGAAGAAACTGAGGCACAGAGAGGTTAGATAACTTACCCAAGGCTATGGAGACAGCCAATGGGGAAGCCTGGATTCAGACCCTCCCGATCTGGCTCTAGCTGGTATACTCAGCCACCATGCATCACCCCCTCTCGGTAATGCTGCAGCCACGCGGACTTTTGCATCACAGAATGTCTAGTTACCGCATTGCTTTTCCCTGTTTATACTCCGCAGCGTAACAATTCTTAAATTTTAACCTGTGTATTGTCTCCTACAAAGTTAAAATAGATTCCTGGGCTCCATCTCGAGAAATTCAGATATAGTAGGTCTGGGGTGGGGTCTGAGAAGGTGTTATTTCTAACAAGATACTGTGAATTCACAGACCACATTTTGAGTTGCAGGGTTCCAACAGGGGTGCTTTTTCCTCCCAGGGGACACTTCACAATGTCTGGAGATGTTTTTGATTGTCACGATTCAGGGGTGTGCTACTTACTGGCTTCTAGCGGGTAGAGGCCAGAGATGCTGGCAAACATCCTATAGTGCACAGGAAAGGCCCTTGCAAACAAAGACTGATCTATCCCCAAATGTTAATAAGGGCCAGGTTTGAGAACCCCGGGGTAGAGCATGGCCTCGCCAACTTTAATGTATAAAGCAATCATCTGGGGATCTGGCTTCAAATGCAGGTTCTGATCAAGTGGGTGGAGAGTGCCTGGGACGCTGCGTCTCTAAGAAGCTCGAACGGATGACGTGATGCTTCTGCTCCGGGGACCACACTTCAAGCAACAGAAGCTAGAATATGTCCTGCACAAGCACAGGTCTTGAATCAAGGCTCAGGGTGCAATGAACTCCTAAGAAATAAAACCCAGACACCATCCTGAATTAGTTCAGAACCAAAGGAACTGAGTTTCCGTAATCCTCCTTCAACTCCCACTGTAGCAAGTTTTGCCCTTAAAGAAGGTACAGGGAGGCAGAGCGTCTCAGAGAGAGGAAATCTCCGTTCCTCTCCTGGACGCAGTTAGGGGCCGATTTAAAATGAGGAAGGACAGAACTTGGTCAGAACTGCTTTCCTTCAGTTCTGAAACATCAAGTAGAGTATACTGTTGCCTGGAATTGTGGCTTCTTTCCAAGAGCTGCACACTGCATCTGCCTGACTTTCAGGTCTGCAAATGCGAGATGAAAAAGTGGCTGTTTTTTAAAATGGTTGCTCTCTTGGGAAAGGGGTATGGGAGAAAATGGACTCTCTGCGTCCAGCCCTCCAGAGATGGCACCCCAGCCCTTGTGATAAATGGCAGCATTAACAAGGTTTGGTTGAGAGGGGACCTACAGATTTATGACTTCCTGTCTCCGCCAGCAGATGTCATTATGGCTGACAGAACAGAAGGCCTTTCAAGAGCTAGCTGGGGTGGAGCTAAGAAGAGGGAAAAAAAATTAAATAAAAGGCAGAAGACAAAAGTAGTGTTCGCTCAGTGGTGCTATTGTTGATACTGTCATTTTAGGGACACAGGGAAGTTTTACATTAAACCGAACATCTTATAATATCTTTGAGGTCCAGCTTCGAAGATTTAGGCAGGAACTCTCAAATGAAGGACAAACTCATTGGCTTCACTTAGATAAGAAAACCTGCAGGGTTTTGTTCCTAGCCTATTTGTACCTTAAAAGTTCTCTGGGAAGAAGTGAACGCTGCACTGAATAAACATATATTATTTTACTCTGGAACATCATTTGATGGGTGTTTAAATATATTTATTTTACAAATTCAGCAGCCTGTTCTGAAATTCCTTTGATATACATAAAATTTTACCCATTTTTAAATTGTTTTATAGGGTGTCATTAGTATTTTATGGGCCAGATTTTTTGTGGTATTGAAAAATGATATAAATTTGGCATTTATCATTGGGCCCCCAAACCCATGTTAATAAGTACCTCTGCTTATTACTTACTTAACGATAATTACAGGTCACATTTGCACATTTCCTCTTTCTAATCCTCACCTGAAGATATACCTTCTGTAGGTAAAGGAAGCATTTTTTTTTTCTAGCTGATTCTCTCATCTAATGGATACTTGAATGTATTCTGTGGGCTCAGGTAATCAGTGCCTCAAAGTGTGACCCAAAAGGAACAACTCTGGTGACAGATGCTAGGCTGTCTTTAGTCCTGTCATCAGCAAATTATCCCCCATCAGGACCACACGACCAATGTGCCTGGGCAGAAATAAAGAATCATGGAGACCTTCATGGAGGACGGCTACAAGATCCTCTTATAAAATGAACTCATTTCGAGCCAAAACTTGATCCAGAGACTTCTTCTATAATTAATCAATAGCTATGATGTTAATGCATATGTGGTAGTGAGTATCTGATTTTTGCAATGACACTGTAGGTATGAAAATGGCCACCCCATAGTCCCTTTTGCAAACCACTTTGGAGTGGCAGTATGGTGGTCTGCTTAAAACCCGGGCTCTGGAGACTCATTCTCTGAATTCTTTTTCTGACTCTTTCACTCACTACCTGTGTTATTCTGGGCAAGTTACTTAAGCTGTTTTGTCACCTGTAAAAGATGGACAATAATAGCACCATTGTCTTACCATTTTTTTAAACGAAGATCAAATGCAATGATCATGAAGTGATTAGCCTGGCCCAGGGTAGGAGTTCACTAAATTAGCTATTGTTGTAATGATTAATGTTAAAATACATTCCCTCTTCACTATTTCTCAGGTAGATGTGTAGAGACATAGACTAATTCATTGGCCACCCAGAAAAGAAATCCAGTAATAACAAAATAACAATAACGTTGATTGTAGCTGTCATGTATTGAGTGCATACGAAGAGCCAGACACTGTGCTAAGTGCTTTACGTGCAAAACCTATTGATTTTAATCCTTAAAACAACCTTATAAGGACAAGTTATATTACTCCTATTTTACATATAAGGAGACTCAGATTGAATAGTTTAAGCCAGTGGTTCTCAATGGTTTGGTGTGCATCAGAATTACCTGTAGGGCTTGTTAAAACACAGATTGCTGACTCCTTTCCCTAGAGTATCTGATTCAGTAGGTTTGGGGCGGTGGCCCCAAGATTTTCATTCAAAAAATTCCCAGGTGATATTGCTGCTGATTTGGGGACCACATCTGAGAACCACTGGTTTCAGTAACTTGTTCAAGGTTACATACACAGTGAGTAAGTGGCAGAGTGGATTTTCAAATTTAAAAATTTGAATATTTAAAAAATGTATTCTTAACAGATATCTATATTACTTAAAAGTTCCTTACATCAAACTTTTGAATTAATGGTTGATGGTTGAATTCACAGAGCATAATGTTCAGATAACTACTTGTTTGAATTAAACATTCTCTTCCATGATGCTCCTCATGGTGCAAAATAGTTTGCAATTCCCTAGAAGGGGAAAATTTCAGGAATATTTTCAAAAGGAGCAGTCCTTATACCATCCCCACACAACCACTGTTGAGATCCACAGCAGTCCTGCTGGGGTGGAAGAGAATGCAAGGCCTGTGACCCACCCCAGCTGGAGAATTCATTAGAAGTTCCAAGATGGAGCCCAGCTGAGCAAGCTACACCTGGATGCCACCTGTTACTGAAAGACACTGTATTTCCTCTTTCCCCAACCTGGAAGGGATCTCAAAACACAGCCCACTGGACACCCAAGGGCCCTGGAGATGTCTCCATTGAATGTCTAAGGTCTAGATTTCTCCACAGTCCAGGTGAGCCTCTTAAAACCAGTCAGCCCAGGGGACCATTGGTATAAGCTGCACTGTGGAATCAGAACAGGGACGTGCTCTGGCCCACACTGGAGGGTTTGGGAACATAGGAGAGAGACCTCAAGACGCGCCTGGTCAGAGATGTGAATGGAGACAGAGGACTGAAGGTGGAGAGCCAGGATAAAATCCTAAGTCCCTTAGTGGGCACAGTAATGCAACAAAAGGTCATTAGTATCTTCCTCATTTCGCTGCAATTGAAAAGAACTGGAATTCAAATACATAGACAAGATGCACTTCAAGAAATGGAAGCACTCAAGGACTTGAGAAAACAGATGAACTGAGGAAAACAAGTAGTGCCATTGACAGAGGCAGAAGATGGTTACTGGAAGATCGGGAACTCCTATTGCCATGATCGGGAAGGGAGAATAGAGAAGACCTTGGACTTGCTTTCAGGAGACTGGGATTCTACTGCTAGCTCTGTAGAGAGTAGATCAGCTGGTCCTTGAGGACCCTTCCTTTCTGACATAGAAAGATGCTATTTATTCATATATTCACTCATTCATTCATTCATTCAACCAATATTTGCTGAGCACATATTATGGACCAGGGGCTGTTAGAGACTGGCCTGTGCTCTTTTTTTTCTGGCAGCACCTGCTGAAGCTTAATGCTCCTTCTGGTTGTATGACCTTGGGACTTGCACTCAACTCTGGACCAGTCACTAAAGTCAGGGGGATGGAATATTGCCGAACCCGGGACAGATGCTCTCTTTGAGGGTAGGGCTGCCACCTGCCTCACTTCAATCACATCGTTTTAGAGACTTGGTTCTTAAAAGAAAAATTAAGGAGTTGTTACCAGAAAGGTGGCACATGGATGTTGGACAATCAAAAACCATAAAAATTCACAGTAATATCTAACCTTCTATTTTTGTGCCTCACTTTCCCCATCTGTAAAATGAAGAGGTTAAGATAAAGTGAAGTCCACACATTTTTACTACAAAGGACCCCTTACTTGCTGTCCTCTGTTGCCCACCGTGGGGACCAAATTAAACTAAATTTGAAAGATTTTGTCTATCATATATCCATTCATCCATCAATACATCCATCTGCCATTTGACATGTTTTTATTGAATATCCACTAGCTTCCTGTCTTGTTCTAGCACTGGGATTATAGCAATTGTAGTTTGCACAACCCTGGGGCCTCTGTATCAAACCCAGACTCATCAACATCCAGGCTTCGTATTAGATGAGATAATTCAAATCTTCATTGTTTAAGCCACAGTTAGAAGTATTCTGCTACTTGCAGTTAAAAGCATTCCTAATTGATAAATCAGATCCAACAGAGGCTCCTAAGCAGCTTTTAGTATGAAGATGTCCAGTGAATAGGTAATTTCAAGTGTCACAAGAGTCCTGAAGAGGAGTACAGGAGCTTATATCTGGGAGAACTAATCATTTTTTTAAAAAATGCTTTTAACAAGCAATGACATTTTTCTACCATGTTAGAGAATTAGATCAGAGTTTGGCAAAATTTTTCTTAAAGGACCACACAGTAAATATTTCTGCTTTGCTGGCCATATTGGCCTCTGTTACAACTACTCAACTTTGCTGTTGTAGTACAAAAGAAGCCTCAAATGATATGTAAATAAATGGGTGTGGCTGTGTGCCAATAAAACTTTATTTACAAAAAAAGGCAGCTGGCTAGATTGGCCCTTGGTCCATAATTTACTGACTCCTGAATTAGGTACACACATTGAGTATGCAATAAAAAACAGGCAATCAAAAATAGTTTATAATATACTTATTAAAATATGGCAAATTTCTCAAAATTCTGCTTTTCAGATTCCCAGTGCCAAGTCTTTAAGCTCACACATTCTGTGACTCAATGATTCCTCTACCATGCCTTCCCCTTCTCGCACAGAAGTGAATTGAGTGGTGGGTCAGCTGGAGAGCTGCCCAAAGTACTAATCTCTAACAAGTTTAGAAACACTAATGGAAGAAGTTGGAAAAATATACATTTCCCCTTCTCTGATAAAAAGATATAGCACTGTAAAGTGAAAAAGGCAAAGATACAAAAACATAACATTTATTAGCCCTGGAATATTTTTGCTGAGGATTTTTGTAGCTAACATACACAGCATTTGTAGTCAGCTCAAAGATGGCAGTTGTGGTTAGCAGAAATTCCAGAACCACATAATGTGTGGTGTGCTGTGATTTACAAGGGATGTGATTTATATTGTGAATATTAAACCTTTTAATATACCTCCCAAGAAGTTGCTTGGTTCAGAAAAGTCACAAAAGAATGCCAAAGGAAAACTAAAACTGCAGAATAGTTGGAAATATTTTGTCTTACTTTTTAAAAGAATATTGACTCTGTTTCAACTAATGTAAGTAAACTGTAAGTCGTACTGATTCTGAAAAAAAAAAAGTCTTACAGGAAAATCAGATTCTCTCCACCCTCAGTGCCTATATCTTGGGCAAAATTTGAAAGGACAGTGGATTGAAAAGTCACTGGATTATTAGTGCATGTGGCTCTCATTATATTAAGGCCCACAAACTTAACTGCCTGTTGTATCCAGGAAGGTAACGAAACGAAACATATTGGATTTGAGGCAACAGGGAATGGTGGGGACTGAGGCAGACTGGAGAGCTTATGACCTGTCTAAAGGTGGCAACCACTATACAAAACCACTGTAGACTCCAGTCTATTGTTTTCCCCCTTAGGAAAGATCTCAAGATCTTTATAAGAAGATGGTAATCTAAACTTTTATGTAAAAAGTTCCCTACTGTAGAAATTTTGTGCCAACCAAGTAAAACATATTTGTGGTTCAATCATGCCTTAAACTGTAAGCCTCCCTCTCCCTTTCTCTTGCAAACACACACACGCACACATACACACACACAAGCACCCTCTTCTAGACAAGAAACACTCCTTCAACCACTATAGTCAGGAGACGCCCGACGATGCTAAAGTATAGCTGTGCATCTTAGCTGATCCGATTTCTCAGCTCTGCCTTCCCAGACAAGATGAATTGTTGTAGAACATGGCATCCCTTCCCGTATCTCAGGCTATGGATCTATTAGTGTCACTATTTATGGAGAGGAGAGGAGAGAGTGATAATTTATACATACATTTGTTTTGTAAAAATTATACTCCCATCCTCTGATTGGCTTGAGTCCCCCAGAATATCACTTCTCTGTGATAAATAGTGTGTCTGGGAGGGGAAATGCTAAATCGTCTAAGAATTTCAAATTTTTATATTGCCGCTTGTAACAAACTGTGTCAGCCACTGAGCCATGCAGACTTTTCCCCTTCTCAAAAATGTCACAAAAAGAAAAGCGATCACAACAGTTTACACACGCCAAACACATATGTCAAATAAACAACATGGAAAGAATTGCAATTGAAGTACCACCCCTGTAAAGAAACACAGTATTTAATCTGATTTTAATTGAAGTGTTGCAAGTCGATACCTTTTGTTTAGTCAGGACACAAAGCAGATATAAAGGAGGGTAGTGACAATAATCCTACTCAAGACACTTTGAACGTTGGAACTTCTGAGCCACTTTGGGAGTGAAAAAAATACTACACTTACTAACATTAAAGAAATATTATTGCATTTAGTGGAGAAAATGCTTCCAAGATGGTAATGAATAAGGTAATAGAGACGTCCCTCAGTATCCATAGGGGATTGGTTCCAGGATTCCAGAAGATACCAAAATCCAAAAATGCTCAAGTCCTTTATATAAAATGACATAGTACAGTCGGCTCTCCAGATCTGCAGGTTCCCCATCTGTGGATTCAACCAACCAAGGGGAATCGGAGGCAGTATCCACGGATCTGAAGGGCCAACTCCACTGCCAATTTAGTGCAGTTCAAAATTGAGCTGCCTTATGCTTCAGGAAGATACTTTTGGGCACTCAGTAGTTAAAAAAAGAAACTGAATAGTTTGGTGTGGTGGACCCCAGTGGTTTTTCCTATCTAACTTCTGTTCATCTTCCTCTTTCAGACAACACCATTTGCAGTGTAATTCTCTCCCATGATCAGCCAATCCATTTTTGTGATGCTGATCCTTCCCCCAGCTTTAGGGGGTGAACTCCGATTGGCTAAAGCCAACAATCCTGTCCTGTCTCATCCCTCTGGCTACCATGGTTTGATTCGTGATGGAAGAAACCCAGTCAAAACCAATAAAATCTGTGGAGAAGTTTTCTAGGGCTTCTGGGACAAAAGAAGTGTCTCAACTCTTTGAGATCCACTCCTTCTGCGGTCTGTGTGGTATGAAGATACAAAGACATGAACAACTTCTTTGCTACTAAAACAGAAGACCATGGAACTGCCAATGGGAACTCATTTGAAGCCTGGAGAAGTAGCTGATTCTGTGGAAGACAGAGAGGAAATATAGAAGGGAACAAAGCTGGTCCTTGATGGCACTAGATCAAACTGTACCTGAAGCTAGCCCTGCCCCTGGTCTTTTCGGTGATGCAAATTTATGTGTTCCTTCATTCTTTTTTTAAAATGTATTTTAAATTTATTTATTTATTTATTTATTTTTGGCTGCATTGGGTCTTCATTGCTGTGTGCAGTCTTTCTCTAGTTGCGGCGAGTGGGGGCTACTCTTCGTTGCGGTGCGCGGGCTTCTCATTGCGGTGGCTCCTCTTGTTGTGGAGTATGGGCCCTAGGCATGCAGGCTTCAGTAGTTGTGGCATGCGGGCTCAGTAGTTGTGGCGCATGGGCCTAGTTGCTCCGTGGCATGTGGGATCTTCTTGGACCATGGCTCGAACCCGTGTCCCCTGCATTGGCAGGCGGATTCGTAACCACTGCACCACCAGGGAAGTCCAACATTCCTTCATTCTTCAAGCCAGTTTTTGATTTCCAGTCATTTTCAATGGAAAGATTCCTAACTCACCACTTGGTTTTGTCAAGTTAATGATGACATATTAATACCTTTTCAATGAGTTATGCTGGGAAAATGGGGTCATACTGTGGGTTTCTGCGTCACTGTTTTGTTTAGTATGTTGTTTTTGATTGGAATGAATACCTTCTTAAATCATTTTCTTACTACTCTCTTGTCCACATTTTATAACACAGATCAGGTACCACTTCCCTATGAATTCATTACTGAGTGAGAATTACAAACCCTCGAGTTTCAGATCTATTGAGGCTGCCCCAAGTAGTGGTTAAGAGCATGTGTGTTACATTAGATAAACATGATTTTGAACCCTGGCCCTGTAATTTACCAGCTGTGTGACTTTGGACAATTCACCTAAACCCTCTAAAACACTTTGCCCAATCTGTAAAAATGCTGTTAATAACAGCATCTTACCTCAGACAACTCTTGTGAAGATGAAATAATTCATGGTGCATGACAGAGAATACATGCTCAATAAATGCTGGTTGCTATTGTTGTTAGTTTCGTCATACTTATCAAGAAATCCACCATATAGAAAGAGCCCAATAAATCTAATCTGAAGTTATTAGCCCAATAAATATTTGCTACATGAGTAATTAAAAAGTTGATGAATAGATGGTAGAATGAATACATGAGTGAATTAAAACATAATAATGAAAAAAATGAATGAATGAGTAAATGAATGAATGGGAACTGGAAAGTGAGAAGCAAGACCGCAAGTAGAGGGGCTGGGCCAGGGGATATAAAGGGGGAGGAAAGAGTGGAAAGACACTCTATGCTTTATGGAAATGCCCTTCCCATGATCTGTGTTCCCATCAGGTAGAATGTTCTGCAATGCTGCTCCCTTCCTATGCTCATTACTGCAGGTCATCTGTTGGGAGCTTTTTGATGGGCAGCTTTACAGACAGCATTAAGCAGCACTTATGGCCAAAGTCATCATACTCTGTTGAGCTCTGTGTTTAGGGTGTCCACATCATTTCTTTTCCTTTTCCATGGGTTCTAGTCAGCGCACAGATGGAATTCGGCATAGATGGCTTAATTCCTTCTAATAGCTCCCCATAGCCTCTGAGATAAAAGTCAAAGGACCTCAAGACCCTAAAGGCCAGTAGGAATAAGTAGGATAATGTGGACATTCACTGAGTATTTACTTTAGTCCAGGCCTAAAGACTTGGCCAGAGCAAGGGAGCTCACCATCCTGAATGGAGTACCTCATCCAGCCTTTACAGTTGTTTGTGGCAGCTACTCTCATTAGCTCAACTTTGCTGATGCAGTAGCAGAGATACATAAAAACTGTGTTGTTGCATGTTCAATATCACAGGGCTAGGAAGTGGCGTGGACAGTACTTTATCCCAGGCAGACCATACCCAGAATCTCTGTGCAGAGGGCTTTAGACATCATTACACTCTACCTTGTGTCAGTTCCTAGAGCATTTGAAGCTATAAACTTAGTTGCCCTTCTGCTTCCTTCAGAACTCTCAAAAATGAACTCTACAGAAATGAGTTTCTTGAAATAAAATTCTTCAGATGTGGACACATTAGAGACACCTTGAGATAATTTTAAGAGCTCATATTTATAGATTTTTTAAAAGAATTTTTTAAAAAGTTCCCTATCTTATTCTATTGATCCTTAACAGCCAGTAGACAGACACTTGGACTCCTATTTGGACTCGGACTTCAAGGGTCCATATAGCGTTCTTGGTGCGAGACATCTGAACTACCAGTCTGGTCCTCACAGCCAAGATTGGCTGGGCTGCCTTTAGCTGGAATTCTGTTTTCAACACACTTCCATGTCAAACTGGCCAGGGAGCTATGCCATTTGCAGGGTCCCAGCCCCCAGCTTCACAGAGCAGAGTTCAGAGAAGGGATTTGGAGCTCAGAAACAAGAGCTTAATAACTAGCACACGGGTAACTCACAGAAGTTCTCTCCATTCTGGGAGCAGGCTGCAGTCCACAGAGACGGGTCTTGGGCAGCCACGCCTGTATTACGTGTACTTGTCCTCCATTGGCTGGAGCATGGACACCTGACTCAAGTGAGCCAATCACATTCTGTTTCCCCAGAACTGGCACTGACAGATGGTAAGTTACATTCTGTCACTGAACCCAAATCATATAACATCTGGGACAGCCATATTCCACCAAACAGATTAAGCACAGAGAAAAAACTCTCTGTAGTGATCATAGTCTAGAGTAAAGAAAGTGAAGTAGAAATTAAATGAAAGGACAGAGAGAGAGAGAGAGAACCCTGATAGCTTTCTAGGTCTTGAATTCAGTCTCTTTCTGAGAGCTGGCTGTATTCCAGTTTTGTGTGTTCGCTGAGATATCCCTACCCTTATAAAACATAACTGGACATTTTGCACCAGCTCAGGAAGTTGGTTTCTATTACTCACACCCTAAAAGCACAGATTAATAGGACTACCAATTCTTTTTACTGCTCAGAGCAAGATTCAAATTCTTTTTGAGACAATGTAGCTTACATATAACACAATAAATAATTTATTGGTCAAAAAGATGGTTGGCCAACTTCCTTGAAAAAAGGCAAGAAATGGGCAGAGCTATTTATTCAATGTTATTAGCAACAGGTGACTATCAACATTTCTGAGTTGTCTCTCAGATTCTAATTTCCTTAAAAATTTTTTCCTTATAATTGGTAATTTTAAGAAAAATAATGGTAGTGGTCAAAGAAATTAGAGGAGGCAGAAAGTCAGAAATCAGGAGAAAAACTAACTGTAAGTCAAGACGACAAATGGCCATTTTGATGAGAATAAGACACACTTCCAGGAAATGTCTTACCTTGTATAGGATATGGTAATGTTGCCTCCAGTGACAGCCTAACCCAATGGCTAATATGAGAAGGAAAGTATGGAGTGGGAGAAGGAGAGAGTGTTCTCTCATTGTCAGAGAGGGAAACTAAACTCAAACGAGCTTAATAGGAGAGTAAAAAAACGTTTTTCCACTTGGATCTAAGAAGAGCATGGCTAGGGCAAGCTTTAGGCATGGCTGGATCCAGGTACGTGAATGATGCCACCAGGAATCATTCTTTGTACCTCTTGGTTCTACTTTTGCTTGTGCTGGCTTCATTCCCAAGCAGATTTTTTATACATATAAGGTTGCCAGATTTAGTAAATAAGAATGCAAGACACCCAGATAAATTTGAACTTCAGATAAACAACAAATATGTTTTCTTTTTAGTTTAAGTATATCCCATGCAATATTTGGGACACATTTATACTATAAAGTTGTTCATTTATTTGAAATTCAAATTTAATGGGGAATCCTGTATTTTATCTGTCAACCCTCCTCCTATGTGGTGGCAAAGATGGCTGCCAGCACTTCTAGACGTCTGTTCTATTAATGTAGCAGTCTCAGTGAAAAGGAGGCTTCTTTTCTAAAATTCTAATATATAGAAGTCCCAGGGTTGTGTCCCATTGAAACAATCCATGAACCAATCACTGTGGCTTAAGAAATGGAATAATGTGATGGGCCAGGCATGGTCTGTGGCATGACAATGGAAAAGATGTGGCAAAATAATAGTTGTCCATGAAAAAAAAAATTACACAGACTTATAAATGGTTGGAATGGAATATAGAAATAATTTTAGTTCAAGCTCCTCATTTAGCAGATGCAAAGGTGGAGCCTAAAGAGATCCTTTATCTTCTTCAGGCAGCACAGTCGTGGGGGAATCTGGGCTGGAACACCCCCCTCCCACTTCCTCACCATCCAGGGCTCTTTCCATGTACCCCGTGGCCATCGCCATTCTGATATCCACTGGATAAATCAATTAGCACCCATGAGGCCTCGCCCTCTCTCTCTTCTCTGTATACAAAGTGAACAGGTAAAAAGGAAATGCTTGTCAAAACAAATCTCTATTTGGTTTTCTCCATCTATGGGACAATTTCTGTAACACGTCAATCACTTTGTTGCAAAATAGCCCCTCCAACACACAATCCACATTTTCCGATGACACCAGCCTGTCAGTCACTCACTAAATCAAAGCCAAATTTCATGCCAAGCAAAGACCAGGTTGTCAATTACTTTGTCTGCCACACATCCACCAGAATCACCTGACAGCTACAACTTTCTGTTCTCAAATGGACTGGGTCTTGTTTGTATCTCCTAATTGAGTTCCTTTTTGGACTGGTAGCTTAGCAACTAATAAGTTCTTTTCTGCCACAACTGGCCTAAATTTCATAGCTTTCTTGACCGTTGCCACTTGTTAGAAAATTGTTTCCCCTCAAGTGGCTAAACAGCAGATGTAAGATTTATTTAATACTGAGTTGTTCTATTGTTTCTAATTATAAGCATTTTCCTACTGTTTAAAAGTAAACACAGGATATGTTGTCAAATAGACATAACTTTAAATAATTGTAAAAAGTCTTGGCATTTTGCTCCAAAGTCTCAAATTCTCCGTTATTGGTAGCACTAGATATTAGAAGAGGCCGATAAGATAAATATCCAGCACTTATTAGACTGTAAATTACTTCACAGGCAGCTGCTGTGAGCGAGTCACTAGGAGGTTATATACAGAATATAACAAGTGTTCTCATCCTGAAGGAACTTAGGTGGGGAAGAGAGTAGGCAACAAATTCTAAATCCATTTAAAGAGTACAGGGAAACTAACACACCACTGTAAAGCAATTATACGCCAATAAAGATGTTTAAAAAAAATAAAATAAAAAAATAAAGAGTACAGGGAATTCCCTGGCAGTCCACTGGGTAGGACCTGACGCTTTCACTGCCACGGGCCCAGGTTCAATCCCTGGTCAAGGAACTAAGATCCCGCAAGCCGCACGGAGCGGCCAAAAAATAAATAAATAAATAAATGAAAAAGAAAAAAGAGTACGAACAGTGCAAAATAAGAGAGAACAATAGAGGCAATAATAATTTTTAAAAGGTATCAAAACGTAGACATGATTGGTATAGGAGACCTTGTTCTTCCTTTGCTGGCCCAGCTTCTAATTTCCCGTCCTAGTTTTGGAGAAACTCTCCGTTGCCTGTAGCACATGAGAGACATCATGCCCTTACCTCCTACTATGGGAACTGAAGGGCTGGACCCTCACTCTGCCAACCCTCTGCCAGCCACAGGATGGAAGTTTGGTCAGTCAGATGTGCTGGCCCTGCAGTGTTGAATCTACAGCTGTGAGAACATTTGAATTAGCTCATAGGAGCTGCTTGTGTGTCCACGGGCACTGGTGGTGATAACTTGGGTGGACTGTTCCTGCTGAAAGAAGAATGTTAGGGTTCTTGCCTTCTGGCTACTCCTGGGTTGCCATGGCTCTAACCAGACCCTCCAAGCACTTTGTAATTTGGGGTCTTTCTGATATAGTTCAATAAATTTTTTAAAAATTTGAGACCTTCAGAATTGATTTCTGTTGTCTGTAACCTATAACCCTGAAATTTTTAATCAGCATAGGCACGAGATAAGGATTCTCTTCTCACTCTGAGCAGCAATCATTTGGGAAAGCTCCACGGAGCATAAGGACTTTAAATAACCTTTGCACAAGTAGAAAGCAAGGGAGCAGCCGTCCTACACTGAAGCCCTGGTACGGAGAAGCAGAAGTCTAGTACATTAAAAAAAAAAATGTTTAATTGATAAAGAAAAAGCTTTGTTTATCACCCTCATCATGTTATTTTCAAAAAGCAACACAGCGACTGGCAAACAGGAGCATTTAATAAAAATGCTGAATGAATGAATGAATGAATGAATGACAATGGAAAGAAAAGATGCCTTGGTGAATTTAGCTAAACTGGAGACTCCTAGTAGGTTGGTAAGAGATCAGGCTCTATCACTAACTCGAGGAGTTATTGTAAAGGACCTAAAAATTAACAGTGGCTCTTTCTAATCTTTATATTAATTTTCAGCATAGTATAATGTAAGATATACACCATTATGCATAAAATGTTAGATCATAGCACTCCAGAGCTCTGCAGAGACAGGGAGCACATCTGCAGCATCAGTGGATGAGTCATAATGCTTGTGGTCTTGCCCAATGGGAGACCGTCTCAATCTGGAAGTTTCCTTATACTGAAAGGAGCTGGCTGTAAAGCTCCCTTTGATTACTGAAGGAGAGGCAATTGAGCAGAGAGAGAAAATTCTCAGGGAGAGAGAGAGAGATGATGGTCTGTCTAGCAACCAGAGAGGAGCCAATCGTGTGTAATAAGAAACTGGTGGTAAGCATTTTGCAGAGCATGTCATGGGATGCTTCTTCAGTTACGCAGCTGTTCTGGACTTTAAGGTGTGTCCTTTGAGCAACTGCAGTCAGGGAATTCCCTGTTATTAGTAATTGGTCTTCTGATAGTTCAGAGAAGACTGCTCTGGCGTGGGAGCTGGGTAATGGAGAATGTAAGCCAAGAGCAGAGATAATTCCATTAGATACATTTGGATAGTGGTTTGACCCATTTTGTAGTGGGGACGAATTGGAAGTTACTATCAGAATCCACTCTGTGTTGCTTGTGGTGTAGCCAACTTTTATTGCATTCTCTACTGTGCATTAGACTTTGTTCTAAGGACTTTACATGCATCACCTCATTAAATCCTTCCAACAACTTGCAAAGGTAGATGTTGAGTGGGAGGTATTGATCAGAGGAAGAAATCTATTGTTTTGGAGAAGGTATTAGGTCTTATTAGTAAAAGTGGAATGTCTGAAGTCACTAAGACCTTATGGAGAGAAATACAAAACAAGGGGAAGAAACTCTACAAAATTTACATTCCAGTGATTGCAAAATGGTTTGAGCCAAGGAAAAAGTATGTTATAATGGAGCTCAGAGTTCAGCTAGGGTTGCACTCCTTTGCTCCCCTTCCAAAATCATTGCCCCAGCGCTCTTGTGTTAATAACATTGCAGCGACAAAAAATAAACAAATGAGGAAAACAGTAATGAGACAGAGCCACACATGATCTAGTTATTTCTTCATTGGGCAGAGGTCCACAGGTGTTGGTAAAATCTTGTGCAAGAGAAAAAAGGATGACATCACAGAGAAAATAATTTTACTTATGAAAACTTGGAGGCTGTATGCTCAAGAAAGCTTCTCTGTAATAGAACTGTTTGTTTTTTTTTAACATCTTTATTGGAGTATAATTGCTTTACAATGGTGTGTTAGTTTCTGCTTTATAACAAAGTGAATCAGTTATATGTAATAGAACTGTTGCTTTCCCCGCTGACTCTAATTCAAGTCAGGGTTGACCATAAAACCATTTCGTGTGGCCTGTTCTCCCTGTTGGTGTCACTGATTAGAACCTAGGAATGGGCAAGGTTGAACACTCACTCCCTTGGTGCTCCTGGATAGATCAGCCTGGATGTGGAGCAATATGTGTAGTTGATTGTTCAGATTTCTCTCCCTAATGTGGATGATTGGGAGATAAGCAGAACGTACACAAAGGGGAGTCAAGAGTGAATATTATTATTAATCTCATTTTACAGAAAAAAAAACCAAACAACTAAGGCATAAAAAGAGTATATAATTCCCAATAATACAAAGCTAGTAAGTGGTGGAGCCAGGATTTAATGTCAGATCAGTCTGACTCCACAGCCCGAGGTCTTTTCTGTCATGGTGTATCCAAAAGACTGCTAGCTGTTTACCAATACAAGTTCTTTCCTATGCTCTCTTGTTTTATGACAATGGAATGCCCAGATTCTAGTGGAACACATGGTTGCCCAACTTGAGACTACGTTTCCTAACTTCCCTAGTAGCTGGTTGTGGCCAATTGAGTGAATTCTGGTCAATGGGAAGTGAATAGACATGATACGTGCTACTTTTAGCTTATGCCCCACAAAAGAACTAGGTATAATTTCCCCTTGCCTCTTTGTCCTTTCCTAATGGCTACAGATGGAGAGGATGGACAAGCCAAAGAGGGATGTCATGTGTTAAGTATAGAGAGAGAGAGAAAAATATACCTCTACCTTGTAAAGCCTCTAAGATTTTGGGTCTCTTTGCTATAGCAGTTTAGGCAGTATCCTAACTGATACATAATATGATGTCTCCCTAAGGATTTTACCATTTTTGTATGAGGAACTACAGGTCCCTATCAAAGCTCATTTATTATTTTTTAAAGTTTGATATAAAAGTATATGCATATATTAAATATAGTAATGTTTAAGTGAAGAGTTTAGACATTTTATAATTTTTATTTTTGTTGATTTATTTTTTATGTTATTTTTATGAGGATTTGAGTTAAAGAATCATTTTGAAACATTAGTTTTATCTCTGTCCTGGGTAGACCTAATAGACCAGGGTTCAGCAAACTACACCAGTAAACAAGGGTCTAAGGACCAAGCATCAGCAAACAAATCTAGCCACCATCTGTTTTTGTAAATAAAGATTTATTGAAACACAGCCATGCCCTTTGTTTGCATATTGTCTGTGGCTGCTTTCTGCTACAAGGACAGAATTGAGTAGATGCAACAGAGACTGTACGGCCCACAAAGCCTAAACTATCTACTATCTAGCCCTTTCTAGAAAAAGTTTGCTTACCCTTGCAATAGATAAATATTACCAGGAATGTGATGCTTGTTGTGGGAAGTCCAGGTAAGCTCTGGATATTTTCCCATTTAGATGTGATACACGTTTCAACAGTAATTATTATAGTAGTTGCTTAAATGTGAAAATCTCTCGGAATTTTCATAAGTGGGTTGCTACTCTCACTTGACTATTTTCCCTTGGCATAATACCTTTTGGAGGAATTTGTTATTTTTGACCTCATGTTAATGAAGAAAGGAGTAGAGGTGAGGCAAGATGTAACACCAAATTGGAATAGTTTTCTCTCTCTCCCAGGCACAACACTGGGCATTGGAATTTCAGATGGAAAAACCCAATGGGTTTTATATAGCTGCCCCAATCTTTGCTTCTCGCATATGTGGCATAAAGGAAAACCATGATGTTATCAGATTTTGCAGAAGTTTGTGAGCGCTAAGGGGGTTCATGACTCCAAACTGCTTTCCCAAGCCGGCACAGATTGAAGTGTCTGAAGGGACGGCGGGTGCAGAGTGGATGCGGTTCGCACTGCCAGGGGCCTGTGGGGCAGGGAGACGGGCGCGTGGGGGAAACACAGTTCCCATCGCCTCAGCACCTAGACTGTGAATCCAAGAGGACCTGGGGCAGGGGAAGCGAGACGCAAAGACTGTAAATGTTATTCAAATAAAGAAAGCTCAAGGTCAGAAAGCAACAGAGCACTGAAAGTGGTTTTCTTTTTGTCCTCTCAGATGCAAAGGAAAAGGGAATTGCCATGTTCCTGGCTTCCTGGCCATTGTGCTCCGCTACACTCCATGTGTGTGAAAGTCCAGTTTAGCAGGAGGTCACACATGATGCTGCAATCTCCATGGCCACCACAAAGTTTAAGTTCTTGTTCATGCTCTATATTGTCATTGATCAGCTGGAGCTTTGTTCCCCACTCCCTCCATTCTGGGACCCAGGCTGATGGAGAAGTAAGGGGATAAAAGAGCTAGTTCTTAAAAGATGTTGCCCAACTGACAATTGCCATTTTTGCTCACATTTGATTGGATAAAGCAAGTCACATGACCAAGCCTGACAGTGTCATATTCTCCCAGGGAAGCATTACACACATGTCTCTCTACTGCATCCTTTCCTGTATTATCACCTGCTGTAATATTCATATAGGTCATCGTATAGTAAAGGAAGCTGACATGCAAATACAAGTTTGCCCTGTCTGACACAATCAGATTTTACTCTAATTCTCTCTCCACTATTTTTAAAATGACACCCCCGTTTTCCCCAGGTAGCTATGAAAGGTTGAATTAAAATGTTTACATACATTATCACAAGAATAAAGATCACCCACCTTAAAGAGGCTAAACCAGGACAGTATTAGCTGTCTGCATCCCATTCCCTAAATTATTTTCTAGAGGCCTGACAATGTATGAAAATAAGCCACATTTTGAACTGTTGTTCTGTGTAGGCCAGGCACTGCGCTCAGTGCTTTGTACGCCTAATCACACTGACTCTGTACAAAAAAACTTATGAGAAATATATTGCTACCCCAACCATATAGAGGCTGAAGCCGCAGCTCAGAGAGGTTAAATAACCTGCCAAACACCACCCAGCCAGTATGACGCCTGCTAGGTGAGCTCCTGTCGGCTTGCCCCTAAAGTTTCCTCCCTTCCCTTTATATATTCTGGAGGAGATACCTGCTGCTGCAGTGTGGGGAGAAGATGGGGAAACACAGAAGAGACTCTGAATGCCCAGAGTGTTACTCTTATTTATTCTGAGGATTCCTCCCGCCACAAGTGTAAGCACTGATTAAAAATACTAGGTAACCCAAACATAATTAGAAAGGTACATTTTCCGGGAGAGGTGGGTGGTAACACCATGGCAAGCACTCCCAATCCTACAATAAACAAGTCTGGGTTTAGAAATAACTTTAGAGGCTTTGTGCTACTGCTCATTTCCATTAGTAAACATAATAAAATAGAACACAACCAACTATATGTACTATGTAAGAGAATAATTACACATAAATAGATAACCCACACATAACATATTTGAATTTATATGTTTTTGCATCTAGATTCACCTGGCTGGAAATGGAGGTTGGCAGGTAAATCTTGTGTTTTTTTGGGCAGGTGGTTGCTGCAGTTTTGTGGATAAGGTCAAGCTGTCTACTATCTCCTCAACGGGAAAATGGGTGTAATTAAATCGAGAATATAAGGTGTTGGGAAATGTGAATCAGATATACGGCTGACGATTGTGAAGGTGCTACTTGGAGAGAATAAGTGCAGTACAGATTTTGACACGGACTGAATGGCGCTGGTCCAAGGTGGAGACACTTTCTCTGGATGGTTCTCTTCCAACCACCCAGACCTCCAAACCAGAAATCAAATGTTTGCTCTGGAAATCCACCGAGTTCCTTATTTGCCCCATAACTCTCCTCGTGGCTGTCTCGTACGCCGTTCCCTGCCTCTCTCCATCCCTTTCACGTGGCTCACCCCCATTCCTCCTTCAGGCATTATCTTCACACAGGGTTTCACGACTGTGGGACTATTAACTTGCTGAGCCGGCTAGCTCTTTGCTCTTAGAGTCTGTGCGGTTCTCTCGTGCCTTGTAGGATACGTAGCGGCATTACAGCCTCTGATCTCTACATGTGGTAGCACATGTCTTCCCAGTGGCGACTACCAAAAATGTCTCCAGACATTGCCACATATCCCTTGACTGGACGTTTCGTTTCATTCTGTAAGCTCCACTACCCTGTGAGCTGCATTCAGAGCTTGATCTCGGAAATGGGCATATACTACCTCGGGCCCAGCCGGCTCTCCGTGAGTGGTTGGGCGGCTGAGAGGGTGAAGCGCTCAGAAATGGCTCCTGGCTTGGAAAGGGAGAATATCTTTGCCTCACTGAGTGACCTAGAAAGATTCCTTTATGCCCTTACTTTATGGGAAGCGTGATTCTCGCGGTACACATACCTGCAGTCTGATGTGTGAAATCACCCATTAGGAAACGCAGTCAGTGCTGCTGTGGCGACCCTTGGGCTTTCCAGAAAGAAGCCATGAGTCTTGAATTTTTCCCCTAGTGTCTGGCTTAACACAGGCACTGGGAGTGAGAGTGGCCATAGCCCATAGACTCATTTCTCCCCAGTTTCACTGCATATGGCCTTAGAAAAATTATTTTTTGAAAAATGACCTAAAGCTTTCCTAAAATCCTCAGGAATGACACCTGAGGGGAGCAGCCGAACGACTTCACATTCATTAACTAAACCTTCTTGTTAGGTTATCTTCCCTGAAATGCATTTGGCAGTTAATGAAGTAGAAAAGATGGCAGTTGGAGAAAAAATAAAATTCTGTCAGATTCTGGAGACAGAACAGGGAGGTGGAAAAGCGGGAGCCTGGGGAGATCGATAGATCAGCACCCCACACTGTGAGTATTTTATTGCTGGCTACGCCGCCTCGGATCAGAGCCGGCTGCAAAGTTATATTCCTGTCTGGTGCTCTGTTCAGATCCTAAGACCATACTTAAGTCAGGGAACCTAGATAAGGTGCTTGTCAGGGCAAAAGCAGCAGGGATACGGGGCTGACTGGCAGATACGTGAAACAGTGATCAGAGAAGAGAAAGAAAAAGGAAAGACATGTTCAAAAATATTTGGACTGCGTTAGACACCTTTCCCCATTTCCGCTGGATTGCAATTTAGCCCAAACCTTGCTTGAATACTTAGAAGGTAAAACCAGCTTGCAGGCAGTCGAGTGAGCAGGCACAGGTTTCCTCTGAAAACATTCAGGTTTAAATGACCTCGTGGGATGTTATTCATTTCCTGTTTCCTTCTCATCCACCCAGCGTCTTCTGTGAGGTTCAGAAAAGGGCCGGGGAGGCAGTAAAAAGGGTGGCACACTGGGGTACACCTCTGCAGTTGCCAAAAGTATTATTTGGTTAATTCAGCTCAGTCCAGCCTTCCTGAAGTTGGGCAAACCTGTTTTCTTCCCCATGATGTATCACTTAGAAACACCAACTGCAAGGATTTCTTATGTTCTCACAAAAAAGGGAAGGAAACAGCTGGTAAATGTTTCACAGATGGCAAAGCTCTTGGCATCTCTCTCAAGAGAGGGCCACCCATGCAGATGGCTCATTATTTTAACATTTGGATTTTCATCTTATTAAAACATCTTTTTTTTCTGGTTTTATTTAGCATCATAAATTCTCTTACACTTTAGCAAGCAACTAAGCAATCTGAGGACGTGCAAGCTAGGGAACATCCTTTGGATAAAACATAGATTGGTGACATCATTATTCCCAGCTTTGATCTCAGTGTGATGGGTTTCAATCTGATTAAAAATTCCAATGAAAGGGAAAGCTCAGAGTAGTGAATTTATCAAGCAAAAGTCCATGAAGTCCATATAGTAGCTGAATTATTCAGGAGAACGATAAACCGAGTGAAATTGGGGGAAATAGTTTTATTCAATGCATAAAATCCCTATTACTATGCAATATGCATATATAAAAATAGACAAATGCACACTGGGTGTAGATTCACAAACACACCCTTTCTACATATGTAGAGAGGCTTCTGTACCATGAAGTACAACAGCCAAAATTTAAACCAAGCAATGCCAATTCTTGGCAGAGAAGATAGGAAAGGGCCAAGAGTTCAAAGGATAGTTCTCTGCCCACTCAGACTTCAACAAGACTTAACCTGCATCTTCTGTCCCAATAGCTATTTCTAAGCGCAGAAACACAAGACCGTTGTGTGGCTGGATGGAAAGAAACAACGCACTCTCGCCGCGCTAACTTTGTTTGGAAAGCAGGCCTCGGTACTCTCCTTCCCAAATATTGCTCCCGAGAGCTGGGGAAAGTTGTGGTCACCTCAGCGTCCTTAACTGTTGCACTGGGGTGTGGGAACTGTTGGAGATGCAAATGCAAGTGACAAAGCAATGTAATCCGAACAAACCAATCTATTTAATGTGGTGAGGTGCTGGCCTAAATACAGGATCCGTCACTGCGCTCTCACAAATGGGCCTTATGGAGCGAGTTCTGTGCACGCCACATTGTAAATGTTTATTAGCAACGGTACACAGTGCGCGTTATGGATCCACGGAGCTCCAAGCTGCCTCACTTTGGGGGTCAAATCTAAACCCCTGAAATGCTGAGAAAATGTTAATACTTGCCAGCACCAAGAATGCCTCAGTCGAGAATGTCCATAGGTATCATAAATGCGGGCTTTGCTCGTCGACTTGAATCACCTCTGGTACCTCCAGCCTAAAGCATTAGCTTGCATAATGCATTCTGTGAGCTGCTGCCTTTTCCATCAGATGGAAAGCAGGGCGGGAGGGGCAGCGAGTGCAGTTTCACAAACAAGTACTGGAGAGAGCGACGCTGATCGTGCACGTCCAGAAAGCGAGGAGCCGTGGAGAAACGGGAGAAACATTTTTTTTTACCATATTTGTCTGTAAGAGGATTGCTTCTGGGGGTGCCATGCTGCTTCATGGTGTATGGCGTCTGTGGCACACACTGTATTCACAAGAGCACGCAGTCCTTGAGTAGAGCCTCCAGCTGGTAAATGTCACCCTCATTTTCAGACTCACCCACTTTGATTGCTCTGAGGCTGTGGTTCTTAGGAAGTGGTCCCCAGACCAGCCGCGTCAGCATCACCTGCACCTTGCACAGGCCTCCTGAATCACAAAGTCTGCAGGAGGATCCCGGTAGCCTGTGTTGTAACAAGCCCTCCAGGTGATTCTGATGCACACTCAAGTTTGAGAACCGCTGCTCTAAGGCATAATAGTGTGTCACTCCACCAGTGCCCAAGAATCTTTTTGGTGACAGACATCAAGTATGATTCTTGTAAAATCCTGGCAGCAGAATACATTTGTCTATTTAACTGCATGCAAAATGCTTGTCAAGAAGGATTCCGGGAGCTCTTTTTTGCAAAGGAAGTCTTCCTCTCTCCCGCCTGTGCTCCATCCATCTCTTTGGAGACTGCACATGCCTTCAATCCAAGCTCCCAGGTTACAAGCATTTTCAAAACGCCTCCACCACCACCCTTTTCACTCGATATTGGCAAATAAGACAGAGGAACACTGCACCTGGTTTTCTCAGTCTAGCTGGAAAGACTGACAGAGTTCATCACATTTGTCACAGGGTCTAAAACTCCACATGGGAGAAAATAATCCCACTTAGTAAAAACACCTCGCTGTACCTTTGAGTCAGAATGGAGGAGCAAAAAAAGTATTGTTCCTGGGAAAATTACAAGGCATTTGGTGTGTGTTTGCAGCAATGTGATGACTATTCACCAGTCGCTGGTTTAGGTGGCTGAAAAAGCCTCCACAAAACGACACAGGGACTGGAATAGACGTCTGCGAAATGGCATGAGAGTCAAAGGAGAAATGAATTTCCTGTGGTGCAGATGAGCTACTTGAAATCGCTCCCATCTGAGTACACCTCCTTCTCCTCAAGCACATTGAAAACCATTTGAATAATGCACGTTATTCGGTTACAATGTGTGCTCTGAAAGCCATTTAATGAAGGTAGATAGGCTTCCAAGAAGGTGCATTCTTTGACTAAACTAGATCCTCCTGGAACAATCTTTCCCCAACATGGAAGGCAAGATTTACTGAGTGAGTGGAAGGAGGAATGCTATTATAATGTCTTGTTTCACTCAATCAAATTGAATGCGAGTGACCTTGGGTTAAACTTGCTATATTCTAGGTGAACCTTACTCTATGCAATATATATATTGAAAAACTGCAAGTCAATCAAGTTTTAGCAAATCAAACCATCTTTCCATTGACTTGTTATATCGTCAAAGTTGCTTTATCTTTCCGATTGATCCCAATCAGCAGTGGCTACCAGCTCCAAACTTTCTGCTAAATAGTTAATGATCTATAAACTGACACTTCATTTAAGTGGAGGAGGGCTGTTCCTATCTAAATAAAATTTCATAAATATTTAGGAAAGTTATAGGCACTATTTGCGCAGGAGATAGATATAGATACATATATATATATATATAGTTTTAATAAAGTGAGATAAATATGTCTAATAAGATTGGCTCTTCATATGCAATTTATTTGGTTAATTGAGTCAAAATTACTGAAAAGGGTATTTGGCCCAAGGGATATTTTAAATTTCACTCATCCTGGTAGTTTGGATTGACAGGTGGTATAGAGTCAGGGTAACAGTGTGAGTCCTGGAGTCATACCTGGACTCAGTCCCGCTCTGCACTTCTCAGCTGTGGGACTGGTCCTCCCTGACCCTCAGTTTCTTTCTTATTAACATGAGTCAAGTAATCTGTTCCATCCCACAGCACTGCAGCGAAGAGCAATGCGCTACATGTATTGTTAGCACAAAGCTGGGCACACAGTGCAGCCCAAATGGATGGCAGCTGGTGCTATTATTTTTATGGAAAGACAAAGTCACAGGTATCATGCCCATGACAAACAGGGAGAGTGTCTTTAAGTACTCATTTGGAAAACCATGGGAACAATTTGATACCAGTACGGTATTCAAGCAAGTGCTAGTGGTTACATCTCCAAAGAGAGTGCTCAGCAGAGAACAGCACTAACCTAAGCGAAGAAATGTGTGGTTATTGTAACATATAGAGTGAATCCCATCTTCTAACCCAACTCTTTAGTTTCTGAAATCATCATTAAATAATCATAATGGTGGTGATCATAATAATGGCCACTACCACTTTCATAGCACTTCCTATTGCTGGGAACTGCTGTAAATACATTATATGTATTAATTCATTTTAATGTCACAACCACCCAATGAGTGAGATGCTATCGATATTCCCATTTTGCAGAAAAGGAAACTAAGATACAGAATGTAAATGACCTTCCCAAGATCCCACAGCTACTCAGTGGTAGAGCCAGGATTTGAACCTAAGCATAAGGGATACATCCTCATGAAAAAGTGAGAGGGAGAAGGTGCTGCAGGAGTGATCTGGTCCAACTGTCCAATCTTACAGATGGAGAAACTGAGGCTAGTACGTAGAAGAGTGCTTGTCATTTGGAGCGATGCTTGTCTTAGCTGGAGTTGCCATAACAACATATCCTGTATGGCTTAAACAACAGAAACTTATTTTCTCACAGTTCTGGAGGCTGGAAGTCTGAAATCAGGGTGCCAGTATGGTGGGGTTCCAGTGAAAGCTCTCTTTGTGACTTGCTGCCTTCTCACTGCCCTCAGATGGTGGGGGTGGGTAGGGGGAGGGAGGGAGAGAGAGAGAGAGAGAGAGAGAGAGAGAGAGGGAGGGAGAGAGGGAGGGAGAGAGAGAGAGAGAGAGAGGGAGAGAGAGAGAGAGGGAGGGAGGGAGGGAGAGAGAGAGAGAGAGAGAGAGAGAGAGAGAGAGAGAGAGAGAGATCGTCTTCTAAGGACACAGTGCTATTGTCTTATTTAACCTTATTTAGATCCTAAAGACCCTCTCTCCAGATACAGTCACATTGGGGGTTAGGGCTTCAATATATTAATTTTGAGAGAATATATTTCAATTCATAGCAATGCTCAATAAGTAATAACTGGGTTTCCACAAATGGGAACATGACTTACAAGCCTCTTTACCAGCAGAGCTAGGAAGAGAACCTGGGTCATTCCAATGTTTGTTCTCTGAGCAAACCACACAGCTGAGACTTCCTAAGAAAATCTATTTCCAATAATATTCTTTAGAGTCCTTGTAAATTTATTCATCCTTATCATTCCTTATCTGACTGTCTGTTGATACCCCTACACCACAGTGCTCATCTCTAAGGAATGAGTGTCTCAAAATATCCCGTAGGTGAGTAATCGCATTTCTTTTCTCCTTTAATCTTTTTTTGCTTCAATTTTTGCTTCTATTTTGCTGGGTGTTCACTCTTCTGCACATGTCCTTACTTTCCTGAGCTAATCCATACAGCTGTGAGTAAGCTTCAGAGCTCAAGAAATACTTCTTGATTAATAGATCTCTATAGAAGGCATTCCGGACAGAGGAAGAAGATAATAGACTCTGAATCAGATGGGAAACTTCAGGTTGCCGGTAACAAAAACAGTATCACAACAGATATGAACAGCAGCCGACAAAAGGGGCATGCGACCTCATGTAACTGAAGCTCCAGGGGCCTCAGGATAAGCTTGATCCAGAGCCCAGTTCTTTCTCTCTCTTTCTCAGCTCTGTCTCCTCTGTGTCTCCCCTATTCTCAGGCAAGCTCTCCCTCATGGTGATGTAAGGTATGCCAGGGTCTGGAGCTCCATGCTTGCTTACTCTTATCCAGCAGGGGTGAAAGGTCTACCTCAAGATCAATTATCAAGATTAAAAAAAAAACCCAGGTTTGAATTTTGTTGGCCTTAATTGGCCTGATTTGAGTCATAGGTCCCTCTCTGAACCAGTCCATATGGAGAGAAAGATAGAATGCACTGTTGGCTTAAAATTTAAGTCAGGGGTCAACAAAGTTATTCTGTAGAAGGCAAGATAGTACATACTTTAGGCTTTGAGGGCCATACTGTCTCTGTCACAGCTATTCAACATAGCCATTGTAGCCTGAAAGCAGCCAAAGGCGGCACAAAAATGAATGTATGTGCTCAGATTTGGGCTGCAGGCCATAGTCTGACAGTCCTGTCTTCAAGGAATCAGATCCTAACACTGGAACAGACCCCTTGCATTGTTTAAGTCCCCCTTGGCCAGTGGGATAGCTAGTGTAACCCTAATCAATCTTGGGTCCCAGATGGCCTAGTCCCTTCATAGAAGCTTATTCAAAGTTCAGTCTAGCCACCCATTAGGGCTTTTTAAAAAATTCCAGTCTTTTCTGAGGTCTCCCCCCAAAATATTAAAAGGCATTCAAGACATTAGTCAGGACAACGCTTCTCAAAAACCTATTTCTTTACGCTCCAATTCTCTTGTACTTCAGAATTCCCCACATGACACAGCCCCAGGCTCATCATCGCCACTAGCTGTACATCTTTCTCCCTTTTCTTTCTGGGTTCCAGGTCTTTAGTGTGTCGTCAGCACAGTCTCTCTGTCTCTTTCTGTCTCTGTCTCTGTCTCAGTCTTCCCCCATTTCCCCTAATCTACAGCTTCCTCTGTCTGCCCCTTTCTCAATTCTGAATCACAAAGTATTTTGAACTTGGTTGTCAAAGATTCCTGAGATTGGGTGGTAGGGCAAGGGAGTAGGAAACACGACTCTGATACGTGAATATATCTTTTTCTTGTCAGACTTGCAAATACAGAACCCAGGCTACAGTACAAATGGATTTCAGGACAGTTAGTGGTGATCTCTTGGGAAGGGTGGGGTGACAAAAAAGAATGGGAAGTGGAATTTCATTTGAATCTGAAAAATTGCATTTCTTTTAAAAATTAAAAATGACATCTGAAGGAAATATGAGAAGGTGATAACATTCGTTGTATTTGAGAAGTGGGTAATCATTGGTGCTTTATTTTTCATACATTTGAGATAGTTCATATTTAAAGATTCAAATAATTAAATCAAAATGTTGAAGGAAACGGTGTCTGTGAAAGTGCTTTGTTAGCTTAAAATGCACTAGACTCTTCTCAGACCTAAGCAGCACCCAGGTTACCTGGAGACCATGTTAAAAACACAGGTTTCTGAGGGCCACCCTAGAATTTCTTTCAGTCCAGCTGGGGTGGGGCATGAGAATCCGCCTTCCTAACAAGTTCCCAAGTCATGCTGATGTTGCTGGTTCCAGGGACCACAATTTGAACATTATTGAAGTAGAGAGTCAACTCCATGAGGGCAAGGATTATGAGTCTCTTGTCATATTCCTAAAATCTAGCTTGATTCCTGACACTTGGAAAACATTCAATACATATTTATGTGTATGAATGATGCCTACGGGCTACATACATGGAAAAAGTGGACATTGTCACAACTTAATCTGCTCTTTCTACCCTTTGGTGAGTAGAAAGGATCCTCTCCCTTATCCTCAGGACAAGTGAGTTCGACTGAGAAAAACTGAGGTTCCTGGGAGGTGAGATTAGGGGAAAATCAAGGAAGGGAGGTGGCTATGTTTTTAGGTGAGAGAGAGGGCGAATGAGGGGACAGAGAAGGCAGAGCCAGAGGACCCGTTCTAACCTTCTCTCACCTCGCAGACAGAGCCCTGCAATCTCAGGTGACAACGATGCTGGCTGCAGCCTCCGGAAGCCTTGCTCTTCCCAACCTGCTACCCCCGCCTCTGAGCTGCAGCCTCCACGGCCCTCTTCCAATCCTCATGTGCCAGGGGCCCGGCTCGCATAGCACCTCTCCACTCCCTGTTTTCTTTGCTTTTGCCTTGTTTATTCCCATTTAACCTGTACATCTCAACTCAACGGCACTTCCTCCAGAAAGCCTTTCTTGAAGTCAGAGACGCCAACCGTATATTCATGTAGAACGTGCTCCTTTCTTCATAGCCCTTCACAGTTTCCAACTCTGCTTTCCTTTTTTGTAATTAATGTCCACCTCCCCAATTTGACTGTAAGCGTAATGAGGGCTAGGACCCTCATTTGTGTTGTATCCCCAACTGACAGCCCCATACCTGTATGGCACACTATGATTTTTAAAAAATCACTGCCCAGGTCTCGTGCTCAACATATACTTGTTTTTCTCATTTAATATATTTTTCCAGTTTTACTGAGATGATAACTGACATGTAACACTGTATTAGTTTTAGGGGGACAACATGATGATTGGCTATATGCGCATGTTGCAAAAAGATCACCCCAGGAACTTTAGCTAGCATCCATCACCTCACGTGGTTACAATTATTTTTCTTGTCATGAGAACTTCTAAGATCTACTCTCTTAATAAATACTTGTTGAATGAATAAATGAGACGTGAATATGTGCACCTTTCCCCATCCAACCCACGTTATCACTAGATGAGTGAGAGAACGGGGTACTCTCTGTTTCTGTATCCTTCCCTTTTTCTAGCCCAGTTTCAACCCTGGAGTTGCTTTTATCATTCGAAGCACCCACTCCTATTTTAGGATTCTCTGACGCCTTACCTCTTCTGCCTCCAACTTCAGAAGCTGAGAATGAAAGACTGGACAAGAGTCAGCTTCCCACGGCGAGAAGGAGGAGCAAAAAGTACTAATAATACAAGCAGTTCTGAAAGAGGGAGCTGGGCTGAGACCCTGGTGGAAATCTCCAGTACAAAAGGAAGAAGGCAGACCCCAGAGTATTAGTAAGACACAGAGTGAGGCTTTTTTGTTGTTGTTATTAAAATACTGGTTTGCTCGGTTTTCTTTTTGAAAGGGAATCTTTACCCTAGCTTGAGGAAGCATTTCTTTAGTGCCACTTAAGCCACAATGGCTGTTGGTGTAGAGCCAGGGGTTGAGGGATTTGGACTGTCTGATCACAGCCCATCACCTTTAAGCCCAGTTTGTTTGTTTTCTTTTAATCATTGCCCAATTTGTGAATCACTGTCTCTACTTGCTTTAGAAATAAAATACTCATTCTCTGCTTTTCCTTTTCCAGATTGAACTTGTGCTGGCTTTTTATATACCCCTTTAGTTTTTTATCTGCTTAATGAAAAGAATACATGTTCATTTCAAACAACTATAAACATAGTTTATAGAAGTAGGAAAGTGTTTCTGTAATTCACCTTTCAGGGGTAACCAGTTTTTCCTCTATATCCTTCCACAATGTTAATGCAGATACAAATCTCTTAGTAGTAGTAGTATTTTTATAACAAACGTTGTAATGCCAAACACATAATTTTGAAATTAACTTTTTTATCACCACACCCTTAGTTGCCACTTCATGTCAATTCTTACAGGTAACTGTATTCTGGTTAACAAAAATCGCATGTTCTACTCCATGTTACTCTAGACAGTATTAGATACTTTTCCTAGAAATGGCAGTGACATTGTTTTCACATATTTCACTTTATTCTGAAGTGAAGAAACTTGTTCACCCAAGAAACCTGTCCACTTTCTCTTCCCTCTGTAAAGAAATCTGCCTGCTAAAGACTAGCCAAAGTCACAGCCAAAGGAAATTCTTTACCTAACAATTACCACTGGCTCTTGGATATGGAAACCCCAAAATCATTCATTCCTTCATTCGTTTTTTTCATCAAACATTCAGTTTGCTTATAAAAAATGCCATGTATCGTTCTAAACATTGTGGTGAAACACACAGAAGAGGTCTCTGTTCTTATGGGTAAATGTTTTATTGCGGAAAAAAGAAAGTAACAAATAAAGTAAAAAAAAAAAAGAAAGGAAATTTTAGCAACAGCAAGATGAATCCATCCATGGGATATTAAGGGGAAGAGTTTTCCAAAAGAACAAATAGCAAGGTAAAGTCTTTGAGGGGAAACATGGTACATTGAAGGAATAGGGCTGTAGCTTCATGAGCTCAAGGGAAAGTGGTACAAGGTGGGACCTGGCAAGGAGCAAGGGCTATTTCACATGGACCTTGCAGGGAAGTTGGTAATTTATTAAGTGTTATGAGAAGCCATTGAAGGGATTTGATCAGGTGAGTGACGAAATCTACTGTATGTCTCAGAAAGGATCACTCTCTTCCTGGGTTGAAATTACCTGGAGTAGAATGGGAGGCCAGGGAGCAGGTGAGTAATGGTGTCCAGGTAAGAGAGTCTCTATCAAGAGCAAGTGGCTCAACAGATCCAGGCAGTACAGCTCTGAGTCTCAGAAATAAATGTCCAGTGGACTCAAAGGGTCAGTCAACAGATAGACTCAAATCACCCAGGTGAAAGAGAACCAGAAGATCAAGACAAAGGCAACATCAAACAGCCAAGAGTCAACATTGGATGAGTCTAAAGAGGATGGGACCCTCCAGGCAGCTGAGTCATTAAGGGTCAAAGTACCACAGAGAGCACCTAGTAGGATATTGACTTAACAGAGGTCTCTGACCTTCACAGGCCTTTCATCTCTGGGCAGCAAAAGACCCTTGAGGTCGGCTCCACCCCTTCAACATATCTCTCTGGGCTTAAAGAAACAAGCCAGGGCTTCATAGTGATCTCTGGCCTCTTTGAAACAGGAAATAATATTCATAAATCTGAGCTATCTATGCTTTCTGGTCAGACTGAAGGTCAGTGCTGGGGTTACATCTTCGAAAGTCTTGCTGGGTCAACCCCCCATGCTGTTTACAACGTGGCATCCATGCTTCACTGGCTCAGCTAACTTCACACTCAAACTATAAACCGAGCACCTGGAAATCTGACTGAATGACTCAAAGAGAGAAGAGTATAAGAATTGCCACTCTCTAAGGGAATGTTTATGATTTAGCATTCCACTTCCGGACATTCAGCCTCCAGAAATAGGAACCAAAATGCACAGGATACTTGTGCAGTGAGGCCCAAGAAATATTTTTGAGTGTTTTCTCCCAGTCTTGTATACAACACAATATAAAATTATATACATCTGTCTATGTATGTCAATGTAGGTGTGTGCATAAGAAAACTCTAGAAGTACACATTTCCGGTCAATGTAACTGGGGAGGAGGAATTCTGTATCTTACTTTATATACGTTTGTATTAGGTCAGTCATGTCAAATTGTCAGTTTTTGTAGGTAGAAAATGACTTAAGATTGGCAATTTCATATAGTTAATTCTAAAATGGTTTGAAGTTTTGGAGAGGCAGGATAGAGAGGCTGCTAAAATAATGGGCTCTGAAACCAGGCCGAATGATTTCCAGGGCTAGCTCTGCTTCTTCCTGTCTGTTTCACCTTGGGCAAACAGCATCACATCTCTGTGCCTCAGTTTTCTCATTTTAAAAATGGGGATAATAACAATTATACTTAGTTCAGAGGGCTGTTATGTGAACTAAATGAGTTACATGTAAAGTACTTATAACTGTGCCAGTACTAGCCTTCCATAAATGGTAGCTATTACTTTTTCAAAGCGCCTATTACCTTTGAAATTAAAGAAAAAAATTAAAGAAAAGGATTTGTTTAGAGTATTCTTGAAAAACTCTTTCCTTCTAGTTAGGAGAGAAAATTCTAGGTGGGTCCTCTTTGATAACGGCCTGTAGCCCAGGACCTTGAGCTTGAACCCTTGGCAGTGCTTGGTGACAGAATGATGGGAGGTGCAAAGTGGCATCATTAGTCTTAGTGAAGCCCTTATACTTAATGAATTCTCTCAGTCTTTTCTCAGGTGGGCTTTTCCCCCTCCTCCATCTCTATTTATTTATTTATTTATTTAGATGGTATATTTCTGCTCTTTTAATTATGTCATCAACGTTTTTTGTAAAGTCATTTACTTTTTTCCCCCTTTTCCTTCTTTGTGCACGGCTCTAAATATAACCACGGAAACAAAACAATGCAGTCCCACAAACAAAGGAGCCCCGGCTGGGTAAGCAGAACCCTTCTACAGGTCTTGAGTCAACTGCTATTTCTTGCCTTCATGTTTCATAAAACAGCCCATGGCTCTCACAATAGCAAGGGAGGGAACCCTGATTAAACGGTATGCATTACTGTAAAAGGGAATTAAAGGCGATGCAAAGGTTTGCACTAAACCTCATTAGGCAAGGATATTCAGGAACAAAGTTGCCTGGGTGGTTTCCAGTCTGAACGCACAGGTTCTGAATCTGCAATGACTCACTTGCTCACGGAAGAATTGTTCTCCTGGCTAATTGCTCAATCAGTCAGCCATTCTCCTTTTTTCCCTTAAAAAGGAATAACAGGACTATATTTTCAGGATTGGGAATGGGATAGGGTAGAAAGGTTAATTAGAGAATAAGTTTGGGAATAAGTGTACAAGTGAAAAATGGAAATGGATAAGGATGTTTGAAGCACGAAAATTTGGGTGTTTTATTTAGAATAACTGAAAACAATAACAATAAAAATATTTACCGAGTGCCTACTATGTGCCGAATACTGTTGGTGGCAAGAATTTACAATGGAAAACAAGACAGCCAGAGCCCTACCCAGGTGGTCTTATGTTCTAGTGGTAGGAGTAGAAAAACAAACAAATAAATGAATAATGATGATAACTTCAACTTCTGGAAATTCTATAGAGGAAACAGAATTTCCTGGGACAGGGAATGGTGCAATAGAGGTTAACCTGAGGTCAGGGAGGATCTCTCCCAGAGGTGACATTTGAGCTGAGACCTGAGCTGTGAGCCAGCATGGGAAGAGCCGGGGTAGGAGTAGTCTAGGCAGAGAGTGACAACCTTGCCAAATCCCCGAGCTGTCAAATGGCTTGAACTGGAGAAACAGGAAGGAGTCCAGTGGCTAACGTAACTTACTCTGAGCTTACTGATTCTCAGAACCAGAATGGAATTTGTAGGAAAATCATACCCGCCCCCGAAAACTGCTTGCCTCAGATCACCCAAGTCTTGGGTAGCAATGATGCAGGAGAACCCAAACCATCTGAATTGCTGGCAAAGGACCTTGTTTCTGTGTTGTCAAAATGCAGCACGCTGTACACAAATGGTATATACTGACAGCTTGTTTCCAGTTGTGTCTGCATAGCTTTTCCAGTTTGCTAGCTTTGGAGTAACCTGAGGTTCAAGACGTGACCCCAATTCTTATTCCTTTTTGATCCTCAGTGTGTCCGTTATCTTTCTGGAGCCTCATCTAAAGAAACTTACTGGGTTGCCAAGAGCTTTACACAGGTCACCAGGTAGTGTTTAGACCAGTACCTGGCATGGAGAAAACATGCAAAATGTTGACTATCATCACTATTATTATCTTTGTTATTTTGTCAATACCCTCTCTGCCTCTATATTAATAGTCTCCATACAGCAGACTGTTTATTGTACATCATTTTACATTTTATCTACCAATATGGAAGGGGCTATAGCTTAACAACTGGCTTTATGATTTAAACACTTGCTCTTTTATCACAGCACCAGCTATATATCAATTACGGTACTAGGTCTGGGGAAATCCAAACATTTAAAAGTAATAATTGATCATTCGAGTCATGCTTATTGTGAGAGTCAGGGGATTGAGTCCTAGATCTGTGATGTGTTAACTATGTGACTCCAGCAGGTTACTTAATCTCTCAGGGTCTCAGGATTCACATCTGAACAATGGGGATCATAATAGCCGTACAGCACTGCTTTGATGTACATTAAATGGTGTGGTACCTGGAAGCACTGACTCCAGAACCTGGAATGTAGTCACAGCTCCAGACTGCCAGTCACGTTGGCCTTAGCCTTCAGGAAGCAATAATTTAAGGAGGTAGAAACAACAGATAAACAAATTGAAGAGGTTCACTGTGAGTTAAGCATAGTGCGGGTGCTAATTCCTGCTCCGCCAGAAAAGATCTCACAGATTCTGGGGCTGGTTCTGAAAGTATGGAGAGGCATTTTCTGAAGAGATGGGGGGAGGCACTCCAGCCAGCAAAAACATCACGTGCCAAGGCATGGAAGCGTGAAATGAAAGGGCTTACCAGGGAAATGCTGAGTAACCTGAAGCAGCTGTGTCGTGCGCTGGAGGAAGGGGTAATGGGGAGTGAGAAGGAAGGCAGAAAAGGTCGCAACTCCTTCCTGACAAATGTGTGCTTATTGTGTTTGTGACCCCCAAACCGTCCTGCAGAGGGATCCAGGTCACTGTCCAAAAAGACTTTCAATCTTACGCAAACTCTTTTTCTTTCCTTCCCAACAGTTGAGACTGAAACAAAGTTGTTACATCAAAAGCTGAATATAGGGAGGTCTCTGTGGCTATCAGATGTTAAATGACAAAGCACCACATGAGATCTGATTTTCATACCAATCCAGGGAATCCCAGCTTTGGCCAGACTCCCCCCATCCCCATCAGTAACGTGGTGACTTCAGTGCATTAATCAAGGTTTGAGGAGGGAAATATTATTTCGAGAAAATCTCAAGAAAATACAACTGTGTCTGTAGCCAAAGCAGAAGGCACAATAGTGTTTTTGGCAAGTCAACTGGAGAAGCTTATCCTCAGGTATAGGAAAGAGAGTTCATCAGGGTCACCACAATTACCCAGGCATCTCAGAATAAAATAGGAGCAAACAAACCTTCCTGAATGGGCAGTGGATGATGACTACCACATCCCGACGGTGACACAGGCAGCCATGTGGCTGACGTGACCCAGGATCCACGTACGACGCCCTGCTGGAGTTTAATGACCTAATTTAAGGGCTGACAAACATATTGTTTTTCCAAGGGGCTAGAAATGGCCCTCCCCTTTTCCTCAACCAAAATAATTATTCTCCCAACTTGAAGCAATAGTAGTGAAAGCACTTTTTGTTTCTCTAATTCTCCAGTCAAACCCCCAGGCTAAGATTTTTTTTGTAAGGCATTGTTCACGCACAGTGGCATAGAATTTCATTTGCTGGGTTTCAAGTATTAAGAGCACAACACAAAATCTAAGCAGTTTTAGACATGTGTCAATCTCAAATAAAAAAGGCTTTGTGCTGGCACAGGATGTCAATGCTTGAATTAAAGAGATGAAGAATTTCCCTGAGCGAGAGCTGTACATGCTGACATAATACATTGTTAAGCTTCTGTGTTACGATACAACCAATATGTTTTAATAATTTATTGGTATTTATTTAACACACAACACTGTCATACCAAATCTAAACCAAGAGGTCTAGGCTCCTCACTGATTCATGTACATTGTTCTTATCAGTATCATCAGATGCTTCCTTAGAAAAGTCTCTTACGTGTGATAAAATTAGCAAAGAGTGTTTCTGAAACTTCATTAGGATAGCATTCTGATATCACCTTCCGGGGAACCTCAATGGGATATTGCTGGAAGGATGCATCTGGCTTTGTCTTTTACTGTCTTTATTTATCAGCGTTTATCTCCTGATGAAATCACTGCTCTGTGAGTTAATATCATTTGAACACTTAGTCAAAATCTAGCCAGCTAAGAGAGTGCCACAGGCTGACATGGAAACCTGCTGGATACAGAACCTAGGTTGAATTCTTCTGGATTGCCTTAATCATTAATTCAGCTGCTTGAAGATTCATTCATCTTTATTTCATCATTACCTAATGAGTATAATGGAGACCATCAAAATCTAAAGGCTAATCATTTTTTAAAAGTGAGTATTTGATAATTATTAATAATAATGTCAACAATAACCTTAATTTCCAGGTATTCCCCCTTGAGATTTACATCTTAATTATACTTGCCATAAGGACAAATTAACTCCCCCAAAATTAAGCTTTGGTTTACAGTTCTCAAATCACAGGAGCGGGGCACCTTCAAGATGGCAGAGGAGTAAGACGTGGAGATCACCTTCCTCCCAACAAATACATCAGAAATACATCTACATGTGGAACATCTCCTACAGAACACCTGCTGAACACCTCAGACTTCCCCAAAGGCAAGAAACTCCCCATATACTTGGGTAGGGCAAAAGAAAAAAGGAAAAATAGGTACAAAAGAATAGGGATGGGACCTGCACCCCTGGGAGGGAGCTGTGAAGGAGGAAAAGTTTCCACCCACTAGGAAGCCCCTTCACTGGCAGAGACGGATGCTGGTGGGGGGTAAGCTTCAGAGCCATGGAGGACAGCGCAGCAACAGTGGTGCGGAGGGCAAAGCGGAGAGATCCCCGGACAGAGGATCGGTGCTGACCAGCACTCACCAGCCCAAGAGGCTTGTCTGCTCACCCGCCAAGGAGGTGGGGGCTGGGAGCTGAGGCTCGGGCTTCAGAGGTCAGATTCCAGGGAGAGGACTGCGGTTGGCTGCGTGAACACAGCCTGATGGGGGCTAGTGCGCCACAGCTAGCTGGGAGGGAGTCCGGGGAAAAAGTCTGGAGCTGCCGAAGAGGCAAGAGACGATTGTTTTGGGGTGCACAATGAGCGGGGATTCAGAGCACCGCCTAAATGAGCTCCAGAGACGGGCGCGAGCCGCGACTATCAGCACGGACCCCAGAGATGGGCATGAAATGCTAAGGCTGCTGCTGCCGCCACCAAGAAGCCTGTGTGCAAGCACAGGTCACTATCCACACCTCCTCTCCCGGGAGACTGTGCAGCCTGCCACTGCCAGGGTCCCATGATCCAGGGACAACTTCCCCGGGAGAACACAAGGCAAGCCTCAGGCTGTTGCAACGTCACGCCGGCCTCTGCCGCATCAGACTCACCCTGCATTCCGTACCACTCCCTCCCCCCGGCCTGAGTGAGCCAGTGCCCCCGAATCAGCTGCTCCTTTAACCCCGTCCTGTCTGAACGAGTAACAGATGCCCTCAGGCGACCTACACGCAGAGGCAGGGCCAAATCCAAAGCTGAAACCCAGGAGCTGTGCAAACAAAGAAGAGAAAGGGAAATCTCTCCCAGCAGCCTCAGGACCAGCGGATTAAATCTCCACAATCAACTTGATGTACCCTGAATCTGTGGAATACCTGAATAGACAACGAATCATCCCAAAATTGAGGCGGTGGACTTTGGGAGCAACTGTAGACTTGGGGTTTGCTTTCTGCATCTAATTTGTTTCTGGTTTTATGTTTATCTTAGTTTACTATTTAGAGCTTATTATCATTGGTAGATTTGTTTATTGATTTGGTTGCTCGCTTCCTTTTTTAATTTTATATATATATTTTTTCTTTTTTCTCTTTTTGTGTGTATGTGTATGCTTCTTTGTGTGATTTTGTCTGTATAGCTTTGCTTTTCCCATTTGTCCTAGGGTTCTGACTGTCCTTTTTTTGTTTTTTTTTTTTAGTATAGTTTTTAGCGCTAGTTATCCTTGGTGGATTTGTTTCTTGGTTTGGTTGCTCTCTTTCTTCGTTCTCCCTTTCTTTTTTTTTTTTATTACTTTTTTGTTTTTAATAATTTTTTTCTATTTTATTATTTATTTATTTTTCTTTCTTTTTCTCCCTTTTCTTCTAAGCCGTGTGGCTGACAGGGTCTTGGTGCTCTGGCTGCATGTCAGGCCTGAGCCTCTGGGGTGGGAGAGCCAAGTTCAGGACATTGGTCCACCAGAGACCTCCCAGCCCTACATAATATCAAATGGCAAAAGCTCTCCCAGAGATCTCCATCTCAACACTGAGACCCAGCTCTACTCAACGACCAGCAAGCTACAGTGCTGGACACCCTACGCCGAGCAACTAGGAAGACAGGAGCACAACCCACCCATTAGCAGAGAGGCTGCCTAAAATCATAACTTCACAAACACCCCAAAACACTCCACCAGATGTGGTTCTGCCCAACAGAAAGACAAGATCCAGCCTCATCCACCAGAACACAGGCACCAGTCCCCTCCACCAGGAAGTCTACAAAACCCACTGAAGCAACCTTACCCACTGGGAGCAGACACCAAAAACAACGGGAACTACGATCCTGCAGCCTGCGAAAAGGAGACCCCAAACACAGTAAGGTAAGCAAAATGAGAAGACAGAGGAATACACAGCAGGTGAAGGAGCAAGGTAAAAACCCACCAGACCAAACAAATGAAGAGGAAATAGGCATTTACCTAAAAAAGAATTCAGAGTAATGATAGTAAAGATGATTCAAAATCTTGGAAATAGAATGGAGAAAATATAAGAAATGTTTAACTAAGACCTAGAGAACTAAACAGCCAACAAACAATGATGAACAACACAGTAAATGAAATTTAAAATTCTCTAGAAGGAATCAATAGCAGAATAACTGAGGCAGAAGAACGGATAAGTGACCTGGAAGATAAAATAGTGGAAATAACTACCACAGAGCCAAAGAAAGAAAAAAGAATGAAAAAATTGAGGACAATCTCAGAGATCTCTGAGACAACATTAAATGCACCAACATTCAAATTATAGGGGTCCCAGAAGAAGAAGAGAAAAAAAAAGGGACTGAGAAAATACTTGAAGAGATTATAGTTGAAAACTTCCCTAGTATGGGTAAGGATATAATCAATCAAGTCCAGGAAGCGCAGAGAATCCCATACAGGATAAATGCAAGGAGAAACATGACAAGACACATATTAATCAAACTATCAAAAATTAAATACAAAGAAAAAATCTTAAAAGCAGCAAGGGAAAAGCAACAATTAACATACAAGGAAATCCCCATAAGGTTAACAGCTGATCTCTTAGCAGAAACTCTGCAAGCCAGAAGGGAGTGGCAGGACATATTTAAAGTGATGAAAGGGGAAAACCTACAATCAAGATTACTCGACCCAGCAAGGATCTCATTCAGATTCGATGGAGAAATTAAAACCTTTACAGATAAGCAAAAGCTAAGCGAATTCAGCACCACCAAACCAGCTCTAAGAGACCCACTTCAGACCTAGGGACACATACAGGCTGAAAGTGAGGGGATGGAAAAAGATATTCCATGCAAATGGAAATCAAAAGAAAGCTGGAGTAGCAATTCTCATATCAGACAAAATTGACTTTAAAATAAAGACTATTCCAAGAGACAAAGAAGGACACTACATAATGATCAAGGTCTCAGCCCAAGAAGAGGATATAACAATTGTAAATATTTATGCACCCAACATAGGAGCACCTCAATACATAAGGCATATGCTAACAGCCATAAAAGGAGAAATCGACAGTAACACAATCATAGTAGGGGACTTTAACACCCCACTTTCACCAATGGACAGATCAACCAAAACAAAAATAAATAAGGAAACACAAGCTTTAAATGATACATTAAACAAGATGGACTTAATTGATATTTATAGGACAGTCCATCCAAAAACAGCAGATTACACTTTATTCTCAAGTGTTCATGGAACAATCTCCAGGATAGATCATACCTTGGGTCACAAATCAAGCTTTGGAAAGTTTAAGAAATTTGAAATTGTATCAAATATCTTTTCCGACCACAACGCTATGAGACTAGATATCAATTACAGGAAAAAATCTGTAAAAATTACAAACACATGGAGGCTAAACAATACACTACTAAATAACCAAGAGATCACTGAAGAAATCATAGAGGAAATCAAAAAATACCTAGAAACAAATGACAATGAAAACACGACAACCCAAAACTTATGGGATGCAGCAAAAGCAGTTCTAAGAGGGAAGTTTATAGCAATACAATCCTACCTCAAGAAACAAAAAACACCTCAAATAAACAACCTAACCTTACACCTAAAGCAATTAGAGAAAGAAGAACAAAAAAAACCCGAAAGTTAGCAGAAGGAAAGAAATCATAAAGATCAGATCAGAAATAAATGAAAAAGAAATGAAGGAAACAATAGCAAAGATCAATAACACTAAAAGCTGGTTCTTTGAGAAGATAAACAAAATTGATAAACCATTAGCCAGACTCATCAAGAAAAAAAAGGGAGAAGACTCAAATCAATAGAATTAGAAATGAAAAAGGAGAAGTAACAACTGACACTGCAGAAATACAAAGGATCATGAGAGATTACTACAAGCAACTATATGCCAATAAAATGGACAACCTGGAAGAAAAGGACAAATTCTTAGAAAAGCACAACCTTCCGAGACTGAACCAGGAAGAAATAGAAAATATAAACAGACCAATCACAAGTAATGAAATTGAGACTGTGATTAAAAATTTTCCAACAAACAAAAGCCCAGGACCAGATGGCTTCACAGGCAAATTCTATCAAACATTTAGAGAAGAGCTAACAGCTATCCTTCTCAAACTCTTCCAAAATACAGCAGAGGGAGGAACACTCCCAAACTCCTTCTATGAGGCCACCATCACCCTGATACCCAAACCAGACAAAGATGTCACAAAAAAAGAAAACTACAGGCCAATATCACTGATTAACATAGATGAAAAAAAAATTAATTACATGGGACTGAGTGAACTGATGAGGATGAGTATAATTTTTGTGACTTTCTGTGTGAATTAAAAAAAAAAAATCCCACAAGGACTCAGAGGCAAAGAGTATACAAATCAAGTTTCACTGCAAAGTAAAGGAGCTGTTACAGTGGAGGAAAAAAAAAAAAAAAAATAGATGCAAAAATCCTCAACAAAATACTAGCAAACAGAATCCAACAGCACATTAGAAGGATCATACACCATGATCAAGTGGGGTTTATCCCAGAAATGCAAGGATTTTTCAATATTCGCAAATCAATCAATGTGATACACCATATTAACAAATTGCAGGATAAAAACCATACGATAATCTCAATAGATGCAGAAAAAGATTTTGACAAAATTCAACACCCATTTATGATAAAAACCTTCCAGAAAGTAGGCACAGAGGGAACTTACCTCAACATGATAAAGGCCATAAATGACAAACCTACAGCCAACAACATTCTCAATGGTGAAAAACTGAAATCATTTCCACTAAGAGCAGGAAACAAGACAAGGCTTTCCACTCTCACTGTTATTATTCAACATAGTTTTGGAAGTTATAGTCACAGCAATCAGAGAAGAAAAAGAAATAAAAGGAATCCAAATCAGAAAAGAAGAAGTAAAATTGTCACTGTTTGCAGATGACATGATACTATTCATAGAGAATCCTAAAGATGCCACCAGAAAACTATTAGAGCTAATCCATGAATTTGGTAAAGTAGAAAGATAAAAATTAATGCACAGAAATCTCTTGCATTCCTATACACTAATGATGAAAAATCTGGAAGAGAAATTAAGGAAACACTCGCGTTTACCACTGGAACAAAAAGAATAAAATACCTAGGAACAAACCTACCTAAGGAGACAAAAGACCTGTATGCAGAAAACTATAAGACACTGGTGAAAGAAATTAAAGATAATACAAACAGATGGAGAGCTACACCGTGTTCTTGGATTGGAAGAAACAACATTGTGAAAATGACTATACTACACAAAGCAATCTACAGATTCAGTGCAATTCCTATCAAACTACCAATGGCATTTTTCACAGAACTAGAACAAAAAAATTTCACAACTTGTATGGAAACACAGAAGACCCCAATTAGCCAAAGCAATCTTGAGAAAGAAAAACGGAGCTGGAGGAAATCAGGCTCCCAGACTTCGGACTATACTACAAAGCTACAAAGTAATCAAGACAGTACGGTACTGGCACAAAAACAGAAACATAGATCAATGAAACAGGATAGAAAGCCCAGAGATAAACCCACGCACATATGGTCACCTTATCTTTGATAAAGGAGGCAAGAATATACAATGAAGAAAATACAGCCTCTTCAATAAGTGGTTCTGGGAAAACTGGACAGCTACATGTAAAAGAATGAAATTAGAACACTGCCTATAAACTCAAAATGGATTAAAGACCTAAATGTAAGGCCAGACACTATCAAACTCTTAGAGGAAAACGTAGGCAGAACAATCCATGACATACATCACAGCAAGATCCTTTCTGACCCACCTCCTAGAGAAATGGAAATAAAAACAAAAATAAACAAATGGACCTAATGAAACTGAAAAGCTTTTGCACAGCAAAGGAAACCCTAAACAAGATGAAAAGACAACCTTCAGAATGGGAGAAAATATTTGCAAATGAAGCAACTGACAAAGGACTAATCTCCAAAATATACAAGCAGCTCATGCAGCTCAATATCAAAAACACAAACAACCCAATCCAAAAATGGGCAGAAGACCTAAATAGACATTTCTCCAAAGAAGATATGCAGATTGCCAACAAACACATGAAAGGATGCTCAACATCACTAATCATTAGAGAAATGCCAATCAAAACTACAGTGCGGTATCACCTCACACCAGTCAGAATGGCCATCATCAAAAAATCTACAAACAGTAAATGCTGGAGATGGTGTGGAGAAAAGGGAACCCTCTTGCACTGTTGGTGGGAATGTAAATTGATACAGCCACTATGGAGAACAGTATGGAGGTTCCTTAAAAAACTAAAAGTAGAACTACCATACGACCCAGCAATCCCACTACTGGGCATATACCCTGAGAAAACCATAATTCAAAAAGAGTCATGTACCACAATGTTCATTGCAGCTCTATTTACAATAGCCAGGACATGGAAGCAACTTAAGTGTCCATCAACAGATGAATGGATAAAGATGTGGCACATATATACAATGGAATATTACTCAGCCATAAAAAGAAACGAAACTGAGTTATTTGTAGTGGGGTGGATGGACCTAGAGACTGTCATACAGAGTGAAGTAAGTCAGAAAGAGAAAAACAAATACCGCATGCTAACACATATATATGGAATCTAATAAAAGAAAAAAAAGGTTCTGAAGAAACTAGGGGCAGGACAGGAATAAAGACGCAGATGTAGAGAATGGACCTGAGGACACGGGGAGGGGGAAGGGTAAGCTGGGACGAAGTGAGAGAGTGGCATGGACATATATACACTACCAAATGTGAGATTGATAGCTAGTGGGAAGCAGCCGCATAGCACAAGGAGATCAGCTCGGTGCTTTGTGACAACCTAGAGGGGTGGGATAGGGAGGGTGGGAGGGAGACGCAAGAGGGAGGAGATATGGGGATATATGCATATGTATAGCTGATTCACTTTGTTATACAGCAGAAACTAACACACCATTGTAAAGCAGTTATACTCCAATAAAGATGTTAAAAAAAAATCACAAGAGCAAGGAGAAGTTATCTTCATTTAAAAATAATCAGACTTTTTTTTTGAAGAGCCCAAATGGCAGCGATGACGAGAGAATAAATACAGCTGATGAGATGTAGTGTGACATCAGTAAGTCTCAAAGGGGCTCCACAGCAGAGTGTGCTGGTATGGATGCTGCTTTTATGGAGGTGACAGGCCTGACCTGTCAGGTACTAGTAACACCCAGGACAGACTAGAAACGTCACAAACTACTAACAGTTACTATAGAAGATATAAAACATCCATCTAACAGGGGGTGGCTCTTGAAAACTGGCTTAAACATGTTTTGAAATTCCTATTTCTTTAACAAGCCCATCCTCTGTCCTTATGGAACACAGAATTCATTTACAAAAAAAAAAAAATCTAAATGGTAAAGTTTTATTTTATTCAGGACTATTTTGATTCAATGTTGTGGAAACCCAACTCACACTAGCTTTAGCTTTAACAAATGGGGGCGTTATTGCCTCATGTGCCTGAAAAGTTCAAGGAACACAACCTTCAGGCATGGATGAATCCAGGTGCTCAAATGATGACCCTGGGAAACTGTACTTCTATTTCTCAGCTCTTTGTTCTTCTGAATTGGCTCCATTCCCAGGAAGGGTATTTCTTCCCCATATGGAACTCCCAGAAGCATCACATTTACCTACTATCAACCTTAAATTCAGTGGAAGAGAATCTCTCTGTTATGAGTTGAATTGTCCCCTCAAAATTCGTAGGTTGAAGTTCTAACCCTCAGTACCTCAGAATTTTACTTTATTTGGAAATAGAGTCATTGAAGATGTAAGTAGTTAAGGTGAGGTCATACTGGAGTAGGCGGAGCCCCTAATTCAATATGATTTGTATCTTTATAAAAAGGGATAATTTAGAAACAGATTTGCACATAGGGAGAATGCCACATCAAGACTGAGTTTTGCTTCCAGAAGCCAAAGAACTACCAGAAGCTGGAGAGAGGACTGGAACAGATCCTTCCCTAGCACTTTCCAAGACAACATGGCCCTGGTGACAACTTGATTTTTGACATCTAGCCTCCAGAATGGTGAGATTATACATTTCTGTTTTTGAAGCCACTCAGTCTGTGGTACTTTCTTACAGAAGCCCTGAGAAACTCATATACCCTCCTTTCCAGTGGTTCCATACAGTGTCCTGAGATTCACTCCAATTGGTTTGATTTGGACCACATCGAATTCTGTGGCCAGGTGGATGGGTGGTTAGGCGGATCTGACTCACATGCCCACTCCCAGAGCTGGGGATGGAATCAGTCCTACCCTACGTACCTGTACCAAGAGTGGGCAAAGGGTAGTTCTCCAAAGAAAGATCAAAGCGGTACCACCAGAGCAAGGGAGGCAGGCAAAAAATAAAAAATGTTTGCTACAGATAAGTTCATCAGAGTAGAGAAAACAATGAGGTTATTTTAGCTCAGCTTCTTTGCTTCAAATACTCAACACCTCATTTTCTATATGCCTGATAAACACCTACTCATCAGGCACGTGTAGGAGCATCTCTTCTGTAAAACCTTTCCTGAGTCCCACTGATAGAATTGGGAATTGCCTGCCCAGAACCCCCCTCTCATAACGTGGCATGTTGCAATAGTAACAATAGTAATTAACCTTTTTACGGTGCTTAGGATGTGCATGCCACAGTTCTGAGATGTTTAACTCATTTAATCCTGATAATAACCCAATGAGGTAAATACTCTATTATCCCCATTTACAGGTGAGGAAATTGAGGATCAGAGAGGTTAAGTAACTTTCCTGAAGCTAACGTCCTTAACTAATAGGTGCTAAGTGCCAGAATGAAGATTTGAATCAAATCAATTTAGCTCCAGAGTCCATGTTCTTTACCAGTTCATTATACTGTATCAAAGAGTTCATTTTCTTCATTTCTCCTTATATCTGCTTCTTCTATGAGACCAGTGATTCCTAAAATGGAATATTTATCACTGGTGAACTTCACAATGATATTAGATTTCAAACATTTAATCTTAAAAAACTATTAGTAGTTACATATTAGTTTTCATGGGCATCTCTCTTATGATAAGAGAGACCTATTTTTCTTCCAGAGGTGCTATATACTTTCCTTCTTGAGTTAATTTATTTAAATAAAAGAAGTTGATTAAAAAATATGGTGAGAATATTATAGTACAAAACTTCCAGTTATAAAATAACTACGTCACAGGGATGTGATATACAGCATAAGGAATGTGGTCAATAATATTGTAATAACTTTGTATGGTGACAGATGGTAACTAGACTTATCATGGTGATCATTTTGTAATACTGAATCACTATGTTGTACACTTGAAACTAACATAATGTTGTAAGTCGATTATACTTCAATAAAATATTACGGTACACATAGTATGTAAACATGTCAAAATGTTGGAGGTGGTGTAGAAATAATGGACGTTTGAAGCCCATGTGCTTAGATGGTAAGTTCTTTGAGGAATATCCTTTCTGTGTGCTCCTAGTGGTGGCGCCCAGTACAATGTCCAGCATACAACAGACACTCACTAAACACTTGCTGAATCATTTTGTATTGATTTGGTTACTGGCAACATAAAATACAGGACTGACAGGCCTCAATTGAATTCAATGCAATGAGTTATGTGAAATAGCAGGGATATCGATCCTCTCAGCATTACTGAAATTCAGCCAAGCACAATCATGATGGCCAGACATCTGCCAGCTGTTATTTAGACAAAGTATAATGAAAGATGGGGTCTCAGTTCAATGCGAAGTCCCTGGACAACTTTATTTCTCAGAAGCACTTTATGCCTATGATATATGTGTTTTCCAAGGAGGAGAAATTTTACAGACATGAGTTATTATTTGTAATTTGCTTCTTTAAGTGACTAGTTCCTCATCCCTTCTCAGAATAACTTCAGATGAAAATTTTCAATGAATTTGAGGGAGGCTTAAGTACAAAAGCAAAAAATCTTTGCCATGTTAGAAGGTTCAAATTTTAGGCTGACAGGAGTTAAAAAGCAGAGGGATTGTTTTTAAACTTCTCTTACAAATATGTCTCTTTTATAGCCATATCCAAACCAAGGCTGGTAAAGCATAATAGATAAGCATGTGAACTTGGAGAAGTTAATTAACTCCCATGTGCCTCCTTCACTTTTCTGTAAAATGTGGATTATAATGGACTTTTTGAAAGGATAAAATGAGTTAATGTATGTAAAGCACTTAGTTTACTGTTGGGTAAGCCCTTAGTTATAATAGGTATTGTTATTGCGCTCATTAATGCTGTTGATTGAAATGGGTGTTTTCCTAGCTATATTAGGAGGTCACAACCACCTATGATGAGATCCTTTTTGATGTCAGGCACTTTAGGAACATCATTTCACTTAATGCTGTTTCAGATTAGTTTCCTCAGGAAGCCGACTCTGCAACTGAGATCAGTGTGGACTTTTATTAGGGGTGCTCTTGACCTTAACATCTGTGGGAGAAGAGGAGGAAGTAGGATTGACTAGACAGAGGATTTGAGCTGGTTGCAGTCACAACCATGACCTCAGATCATCCCACAGAAAGCTCTGAACAGAGATGATCTTTCAGAATTGTCATGCTTTGGTGCAAGAGGGACTATTTTTCGTGCCCTCGTCAAACAGTTATTGAATTCAGGTCACTGCCCAAAAGGGGGTGTGACCTAGGGAGAGGTTTCTCTCTCCACCTAAGGCCAATTCCCAGTAAGAGTTCAGAGCCATCAGGTATCGATACTACTTGCAGCTGGTGAAATTGGACCTTCAGTCCTAACTGGGGGTTCCGGGCAGTACAGCAGTGTCCACTACAGTTCACCCCTTGAGCTCAGGCCCCACTTCTTTATATAAGTTCTGGAGGAAGCTGCTGTAGGATTCTGGTGGGCCTCTTAGCCTTGGAAAAATGTATAAGAGGAAGATTAGGGGGATGAACCAGCTGCCATTGTAGCTGCTATTAAGGTCACAAGTGATCCTCGCTGTCTCCTATTTATTCTTAGATTCCCTCACAGCTAGCACCTCTGCCAGTCTAGGCAGCTTATCTAGTGACAGAATCCAGACTCTCATGTTTGAGGGTGCTAAGCCCACGGTCACCATGACCTTCTCTGCCAGGATAGTGACCCCTCTTCTTGCCTGTCAGACCCTTGACACAAAAACTCAAAGTCCCCGAGTGGAACCCAAGACTTAATGTTCAAGGAACTCTTGCTATGCCCTCTGGAAGGATTGTGTATTAAACACTACATAAGACCTTAGTTAGTATTCCTGGCTAAGAACGTGTGGGTAGGAAGGGCAAAACCATAACTGGACTATCTGTTTATTCCAGTTAAAGTGAAATGTTACTCAGGTTAGAAAGGCTCTAAGATGGGCAAAGGGTTGATTTTTATTGTCCCACATTAAACAGACACTGGTTTCAAATTGCCCTCAGAAAAGGAGTATGACCTTGGCTGAGGTGGCTTCTAGTGGTGAACTGGTAAATGTTTAACAACTAACAATCTGTAAAAAAAGAAAAAGTCTGATTTTTAGTGTTTGCGGATTTTCATGATGTAGATAAGGGGCTGGAAAACTCCAGCCTGTTGGCCCACCACCTGATTTTGTAAATAACATTTTATTGGAAGACAGCCACATCCTTTTTTTTTTTTTTTTTTTTAACACATTGGCTATGGGTGCTTTTTTGCAACAATGGCAGAGTCAAGTAACTGCAACAGAGACTACTGCTAAGCCAGACATCTTTACCATCTGGCCCTTTAAGAAAAAAATTGCTCACTCTCTTGTATAAATACTCCCACCAAGTCTGATTTCAAGCTATCAACTGAACTCAGAGTTGGAAAGTGGTGCCCACAATTAGCCCGCATAAGCCATTATGAGTCAGTTAGAGCACACAGCATTGGCTGAGGTCAATTCCCACACGGAGCTGAGAACGAAGCTGGCAGCTGGCAGCACTCCCAGCAGAAATCTGGGTGGTACAGCATAGCATCCATTAAAGTCCTCGTAGCTTCCCTATGAGGAAGATGCTCTCATATGCCCATTTTCCAGATCAGAAAAACTGAGACTAAAAGTGTTAAATCTCTTTGTCCTAAATCATAAAGCTAGTAAATGGTGAAGCTAAGGTTTAAATGCAGATCTGTTGTGCTCCAATAATATTCTATACTTCCTGTTCAGCTGGTTGGCTTAATTTTACCATCCAATACCATTCATTCATTATTCAACTACTATTTAGTGAATGCCTGCTTATGTGCTAGACAGTATGACATAGCAAAAAGTAGGATACAAGGGAACCCTTCCCTTAGCCAATGACATTGGATTTCTGGTATGTTTACTTATCTGAATAACTAAATCTGTCATTATCTCAAAACTTAGCTCAAGTTCTGGAACACTACAGTTCTTCACTGATATCTCTATTTTCTGATTTAATCCCTATTGTACTAATGGTCGATATCATATAAAATGGAACTTCCTGGTCTCATGATTGTTTCGTTTAAGGTCTGTTTTTCAGTCAGTTCATGATCCACTGATAATGATGGCATTTAGGGGGCAAATAAATCACACCTACCTCCCACCAAACTCACAATCAATTAGTAAAGTGACACTAGATTCCAAGATGCGAAGATCAAAGTATGATAGAAAGGACTGAAGAATTTAGCCTCAACCTTCAACAACACTTAACCTGTTCAACTGATAATTATTAGGCACCTAGTATGTCACAGGTCTCGTTCTGGATCCTGAGAATACAGGGGCGAAAAAAAGTACAAAATCGCTTCTTTCGTGGAGCTTACATTCTAATATAATCTGGACTCTCAATACCTTCTCAGTCTGTACCCTAGAATCCACCCATAGGATGGTGGGTTCTCATTTGTCTGAAGGAAAGACCACCTCACACCTGTTGAGTACCAGTACTGACAAAGAGAGATGAGCTTTCAGATCTGACCCTAGAAGACAGGCCTAGCTACTCACCCATGGACGAAAACCACGTGGAAGGAGGATAAAAAAAGAATGCGTCCGTTCTGGGGGCTAGATGGCCTAGGATGGAGAAGGACGGAGTCTAAGTCATGTGTATGAATACCCTTCCCTTATTTTTGATCAATTTAGATGCTGAGATAATTGAAGTCATGGAAGAAGATTCTAAAAGCATTACTCTAATACTGTTTTCTCCAGGGAAGAGAAACTCCCCATGGAGATGAAAAGAGAGGGAATAGGTTTTGTATTCTCTATCAAATGGTAGAAACAATGTCTTGCATGTAAATTAATTGAGTTGCCTAGAACTGACTAGGAACATAGTAGGTATTCAAGATAGTCTTATGGATGGCTTAATTCCAATATTCCTATTTATACTTTGGCAAATTTCAAGACTGAGGAATTGTCATTAAAGGTCCGGCAAGCATTCCTCTGTCCTGGGTCAATTATGAGTCTCAGGCTTCTTTTTTGATAATTATAGTGTCAATAATATTGATAAATATTTTGAGGCAAATGTTTTGTACTTGGCCGGGTAATACTCACTGTGTGCCTTGTTAAAATAACATGGTTTCTTTCTGGATGGAAAATACTCTATTTATAAAATGTCCTATTATCATGCTTCATGATGAATGAGCTCTGTTTATTTGTTTCTTTTCTGGCTGTCTTTAGGAGATGATCTAAGGTTAATGGTGGAAATGCTACCAAAATAAATGGTTTCATGTAGTCAAATATTTCATCTGAGCACTCTGTTTCAGGAAACTTGGGAAGAAAACAAATGAATATTTTTGGAGCGTTTGAATTCATTCCTTAACTTTAGTGCTGCTAACGTTTCCGAGATACACTGAAAAATATATTTTTCAAGTTACCCACAAAGTCTACAATGCTTCCACCGACATGTCAATTAGAATATTACACATATTTTCTTCTGGAAAATCCTCAAAAGGATGTAGAAGATGACTTCAGATGCCTGCATAAAATTGGCTATTTTCCACATGAAATGGTTCCATAGAATCATAATCTTTCATGAGAGTGATATTCACCAGACCTGGTTTAAAACATTTCCTTAAATTGACATCTTGTTCTGAAAATAAGCAGATGTAATATTTGCCACTAATCCTTACAAGTTTGGACACTTTTGAAAAAAATATGGTCATGTGGGTAAAATACAGGACTTTTCTTTGGTGTCACAGATTCTGACTTAGGTCAGACTTACTTGAGAATTGCTCTAGGCTTACATGGCAATCTCTCTCACATTTGGTCAAAGTTCTACAATAAATCGCCTCTCCTAAGTGATGTTGCCAGGATGAAGTCATTATCATTTTTTCCCCTGGGGCTTTGGAATTCTTCTAAGAATCTCCTTTAGGTCCAGCTAAGTACAAAGGACTATTTATCAGATATCTCCTTCCTGCAAGGAGAAGGAGATCTCCTTCTTTTTACATACCCAGAAATATTTGCAAATGCCAAAGTCATTCTTAGTCTTGCAGTTGATATTACTCTGGAGATAAACAGAAATTTAAACATCAACAATAAATTTAAAATGACAGCCCAATAAGAGAAGGAGTCTTTATTGTTAGACATTTTTTTAAGATCAATATTTTTAGTAAAAAAACATTAATGGCAAGGCAGGAGAGTGAATTTTCCTTCCACCTCCTTCTGGTGAACTCCAGCATAAAAAGTTATGCATCTGGGCTTCCCTGGTGGCGCAGTGGTTGAGAATCTGCCTGCCAATGCAGGGGACACGGGTTCGAGCCCTGGTCTGGGAGGATCCCACATGCCACGGAGCAACTAGGCCCGTGAGCCACAATTACTGAGCCTGCGCTCCGCAACAAGAGAGGCCGCGATAGTGAGAGGCCCGCGCACCGCAATGAAGAGTGGCCCCGCTCGCCGCAACTAGAGAAAGTCCTAGCACAGAAACTAAGACCCAACACAGCCAAAAATAAATAAATTAAATAAATAAAATTAAAAAAAAAAAGTTATGCATCTGACTCTTGCAAACTTAACTTTATTGTCTTTTTCTAAACTTTGACTTACAATAGCTTCAACAGAGGGGACCAAAATTGACTTAAGGGGAAAAAAAAGACCCATTATCAACTGAGATTCCACAGGAAAAGTTGTCTATGAAAGGTGTTTACTGGCTCCTTGAAGGGTTTTATTCTATTTTGGTCTCTTAACTTATTATTATCTAATATAAAATAAATTTAATTGCTTTTCAAAATTATAAGAGTAACTTTCATTCTTTTGAGGTCAGAAAATATAGGTAATAGAAAAGAGAAAACATTCACAATTCTACCTGCCTGCATATAACCACAATTAATAAAGGGTGTGTGATTCTACAGATTTACATCTATTTATTTAACAAAATATTTATTGATTTTCTGTGGCAGGTGCTTTTCTAGATACTGAGAGTAGAGGCACCTATAAGATGCTGCCTTCATGTAGCTTACATTCTGGTGGAAGACACAAAGACTAAACAAGTAACTGATGAATGAAATAAAGACAGGGGATGCTAAGTGCTACTTAAAAAAAGTGTTTCATGAGATAGAGAATGATGGTAGACGGGTAGGAGGGCGATTTTAATCACAAAAGACTCTCTGAGGAGGGGACATCTGAACATGAACAAGAATGGATGAAGCTTTTAGGAGCTGGGAAAAGTCACCCTGGCAGAGAGCCAGTGCTAAGGCAGTAAGATGGAAATGATGTTGGTAGTTCAAGGAAAAGCCAGGCAGCCAGCGTGGGGGATGGAGAAGAGAATGAGATGAAATTCAGTGACAGACAGCGGCCAGTTAGGAACAGGCTTTGCAGGCCACAGGAAGTGGTTTGGATTTCATTCTCATCTGATCTGCTCTGTGCTTTTACAAGCTCAGTTTGGTTGTCACGTGAAGATTTTAGAGGAGCAGTAAAGGAAGCAAAAGTACTAGTTAGGGAATGCTTTGATTAGTCTGTGTGAGAAGTAAAATGGCTTGAGTTAGGGTGGAAGCTATGGCCACCATGAGAAATGGTCACGGGGGGATTATTGAGGAGCTCTGGCTGACAGGACTGGAGGATACTCTGGATGTAGGAGGTGAGGTGAAGCTATTATGACACCACCTCTCACACTGAGGAGAGGGTGGTCAAGCCAGCAGTAGGATCTGCCCAACCTTCTTCATGGCCATACGGTGTTCGATAAACCATCATCCTGTAGTTTATTTCTCCCATTTCCAAACGAGGAAACTTTAGATTTTTTTTGTTTGTTTTGATTTGGAAATACTGAAATGACTGTTTTTGTCCATATAACTGTACACTCATCAGCTTACTTCCAAAAGCCATTGCTAAAAGTTGAATTGTTGGATCAAAGAGTTATTCACCCTTAAGACTTGGTGCACTATTTGGCCCTCTGTTCTTTATTTTAAGGCAATCATGTGATGTTAAGACTCAGTTTCATAATTTTTAGCAGCAGATGCAATTTGGGCTTGTTTATTCTCTTAAGCAATGGCTTTTCTGGATAAAATGATAAATTTGTAGACAGCACGTAAGGAGAAGGAAATTTTCTGAATGATTTTGAAGAGAAGATGATCTTTGGATTAGAGGATTTTATTTCCTTGGGTACATGGCCAGGATTTCCACTACCAGCTGACTTCTGTCATTCTTGGCTGCCGTATTGCTGCTCATAGCATGTCCTAGAGCAAGGCCAGTTTGTGCCGTCTTCCTTCAGAGGGTATGCACATGTCCAGACCAGCAACAGGTCAATCTTTAAAAGGCAGGTGGGATGTTTTTGAAAAAATGGGAGAAAAAGATACTAAAAGACAAAAAACCCCACCTTTTAAGTGGTTCCCCAGAATAAATGGCACAGCTAAAGGAAAAGAGAGAGAAGCAGGCAAAATGCATACATTCAGCTCTGAGCACTGCCACTTACCATGTCTGCGTTCTTGTCAAGGTTATTTCACTACTCTGAACCTCACTTTTATCACCTATAGAGTGAGATGTTAACTCTTAGCCTGTGTGGTTAACACATATAAGGGTGCTTGTCAAATGTGGTCAACGTAAGGGTCATCTAATTTTCGTAGCAGCTGTTTACCAAATACTACATGCTAATTTGTGCACCACTGTCTGATATCTATTATCTCATTTATTCCTCATAATAACACCAAGGTGGATAATATTTCTATTTCATATTTCAGATGAGGAGAGTGAATTTTGAGACATCTTGTGACGTGCTGAAAGTCACAGAGCTAACCAGTGGTAAATCTGGAGTGCCAATGCAGGGTATGTGATTGCAAAGGACCAACCCATCCCAAGCACATTCTTGGTGCTCGATTTTAATTTTACCCTTGATGGAATCTGGTAGAGGGTATAGTGGCTAGTGCCACTGAGGAACAGAGTCCTTAATTTATTTAATTTCAAATATTTTAAATTTGAATAGTCACATGTGGCTAGTGGCTACCTTATTGGATAGCATGGTTCTAAAGAATAAATCCTAGATTTGTTTTGCTGTTTGTATGAAAAAGCCAAACCATGCATGGCTGGCTGAGGTTTTCTTCCTATTTAAAAAAAAAGGATAGGTATTAGCATTACAGACAAGTTTAGAGGATATTAAGTCTTGGCTTGCTCATGGGGGAGGGGGGCTCAGAGATACTGCAATCTGGTCTGAGTATAATAAACCCCTTTGTTACATTTAAATACCATCATACTATCTTATATACAGCAAAGCACTTGGATGTTTTATAGTAACAATGCAGCAGCACGAAAACCCCAGACAACTCTAAAAAAGGCGCTAATTATTATTATTAGTGTTTTGCTCTAACAATAAATGTCAAATGGAACCCTGAAAACAAATAACTACCTGTCATCCAGTGAATGAAAGGCAATTTTAGTAAAGTGAATTAAAACCCCAAACATCGCCAAGCCCAGCCAGCGAGCAATGCCAAGGCAACTTAGCGGACACCTTGGCGAATGCCTTTCCTAGAGCAGCAGGGATAGGATGTCCTTGGGGTAAATCACTGAGGCTGTGCCAGCTCATTAGCACCCAGGGCACCTGGAAAGGGGAGGTAAGACAGAGCTAAAATGAGGGGGCAAGTACATCTTTGGGAGCAGGTCCTCCATCATAGCAAATGGAAATTGGAGACTGTTAATGATGGAGAATCTTTATTTATTGGCTGGGCTGCAGCCACTTGAGTGTTTTCAGTGAAAAATTAAAGTTGGACAGCAGAGTGTGGATATGTTTTCATGACATATTTCCCTTAGATTTTTTCAAAGTGCATTCTGGGTGTCTCCCAAAGACTGTTTTTAAAAATAAATTGCACATTTTATTTTTTCAAACTTCATTTATCTTTGATATCTGATTGACATATTCAGGACAGTCTAATCCTTTCTGCTGAAGTGAGCTATGACAGTAGCTGCTACAGCAATCAACATCACAGCGGCCTCCCCGGGAAGAGGGGCTGTGTCTTACCATATGTCAGGAAGGAGGATCTGGCCAGTTCTTGCTAGATGCTTATGCAGGTGGTGGAATCCATCTCTTGGGTCACCAGATAGATGACACTTAGAAGCTTGAATCAGCTCTCTAATTATTGCAGAATCATCATAGAAACCAAAAGACTCACAAAATAGGCGAGAGGCTGGGGATTGTCTCTCTATTTTTTTTTACTTTGTTAAAAGGGCACATGAAGTTGAAGATTTTTTAGCCTTGTTACCTTGAGCAGCTTAGTTTATTCTATCTGGTCCAAGACTGACTTTTCTCTCTCTCCTTCTCTTTCTCCTTCCCTTTCTTTCTCTCCTGACCATTTTTTTTTTCTTCTATGTTTGAATTGATAATATAGTCACACAGTTGTTCTAAACTCAAAATTATTCAAAGTTATTCAGAGTAAAAAGCCTTGCTCCCATCTTGCCCTTGGCTGTCCTGCAACCCTTCTCACAAGTCTCTTAATCAAATCTATTTTGCCTACAAACAAACGCACATACATCTAAGCACATGCATGTACACACACACTCACTCTTTTTCCTTCTTTTCTGCATAAATGGTAAATTATTACACACATTGTTTTCCACCTTGCTTTTTTCTCTAACCTAAAGTGTTTTATCTTGAAGATCATTCCGTATCAGTTAACAAAGAACTTTGTTTTTTTTTAATGCAATGCACTCCAATATATGACTACAGCATAAATTATTCATTAAGTTCTCTGACTCTAGAGGCATTTAGGGAATTTCCAAATTTTTGCTCTTACCAACAACCCTGCAGTAAATAACCTTGAATGCATGTCACTCCACACATGTGAGAGGGTGTCTGTAGAATAAATACCTAGAAGGGGACTAGCCGGGGCAAAGGCTAAGTGCATTTGTAATTTTGATACATGTTGCCAAATTGTGCTACATAGAGCTTGCAGAATTTACATTGCCATCATTCACAAATGAAAAGACCTGTTTCCTATATATTACTCACCAAGCATATTATCAAACGTTTTGATTTTTGAAAACTGGAAAAAGGAAAATGGTCTCCCAGTGAAATTTTAATTCACAGTCCTCTTGAGTCAGGTGTTAAGTATTTTGTAATATATTTATTTATAAAATATATTTACCCTTTGTAAACTGTCTATGCATAGTCTGTGCCTCTTTTCCCATTGTCTTTTCTAATTGGGAAAATTAGCTCATGGTCTGTTTAAGGAGTAACTCATATTTTGTTCAATGGTAAAAGATGTGGGTTATTATTATGGGTAAAGGGAAAGAATTCTTCGATGTTCATTCATTCATTGATAGAACACATCAGCTGAATGCCTACTACCTGCCAACTACTGTGTCAGGTGCTTGGCTGCTAGTTCAAAGCGGGGAGACAAGCAAAAAAGCAAGGATAACCATTTGGGGTGAGCAAAGTGATGAGAAACGTGTGGGGCATGGGGGCACCAGGGAAGGAGGGGGTGTATCATGGAAGGCTCCCTGAGGGATGTAGTTTAGAAACTGAAACCTGAAGGACAAGAGGTGGGTGGGCAAGAAATAAGGGTAGCAATGGAAAAAATGAGGGGTGTTCTCAGCCAAGAAATGACTTGTGTGAAAGAGAGAGAAAAAAATGTCTATATGCCAAAGGAAGTGACAAGAATTCAGTATGACGGATGCAGAGATGAGGGTTGAGAGCAGTGCTAGCCTTAGTGAGGAGGGACAAAACGGTGAGTATTTTGAGGGTCAGGACTAATACTTACTCACATGGATGTTGTCCAAGTACTTGGGACGTTCATGAACAAGATAGACAAGTCCTTTCCTTCATGGAGCTTGGATTTTAATGAGGGGGAAGGGGAGGGGATGGAGAGGCAGAGATAATAAACAAATAAACAATGGAATAATCCTCATTTTTAGTGCTATAAAAGAAATACGTGAGGCTGTTTTGGAAAATAAGACCAGGGTGTTACCCAGAAAGGGTGTTCACGGGTGGCATCTCGAGGGGGTGACATTCAAGCTTGGACAGACTGAATGTGAAGAAACAAGGATGCAAAGAGCAGAGCTGAAAAGCTAGCTTCCGCCTCTATACCCCTCACCGTGCCCAGTTTAGGTCTGATGCTCAGTGCCCACCTAAGGGATGTTCATTTTAATGCTTGTTCTCTAAATAAGGAGGAATGCGCTTAATCTGTGTTCAGAGGGAGCTTATTCAGACACAGCAACTCTGTCTCAAGTTTGTGAAACTATTTTAAGAGATTTGTGTATATTCCCGGAGAAACCACCTCCTCTTTTGACCATGTCCACAAAATGCCCAGGCCGGGGCTTGTAGGCAGAGCCACAAATGAGGAAGAACATCATGAATGCAAAAACAAAACAACCAGCTGTCCCACTCAGCACAGTACTGCCAGCTGAATCCTGTAGGCACCGGACTGGGGCTAGATCACAGCTTTCTAGACTAGCGGGTCTTTCAACCCTAACTCTGGAGGACACTTGGCAGCTTCAGTGAGGCCAGCGACCTTCCATCATGCACCTATCAGGGGTTTCCTCATTCTTTTGAGCCTGAAAGTAGGTTTTTCATACATGCCTTATATATGAATAAATAAGCAATGAGGTTCTCGAAACACAGAAGATTAAAAAAAAAAATAATGGGATACAGTGAGGATACTACAAATCTTACTTTGTTGATGCTGGCACCACTTGTGTCTAGAACCAAAAATTACTCAAAGATGAAAAAGAATATCAGAAGAAACTAAAACTCCAGGACTGGAGACACTGGAACAAATGGTAGGTTACATTTCCAGAAAAGCAAAGCAAATAACAGTAATAACGACGTTTTACGACGTACTAGGCATTTACGCTGATCACTTTCACATCTTATTTTATTTGATCCTAATGTCAACACTGGCTGTGGATGGGTGTATTATTTCCATTCTGCAGATGAGGAGCTTGTAGCGTGCAGAGTTTTAACAGCCAGGATAAGGCTCCACAGTTGGTAAGTGACTGAACTAGAATCTGAACGCAAGAAGCCTGATGACAGCCCCACTCTTAATTACTGCTACAATGCCCTCCTAGGGGAGCGTGCAGCTTCCACTGAGCATTAGAAACATTATTTCCACTAGTCAACAGGTCCACAAACTTCTACTGTAGCGATGCCAGATAGTAAATATTTTCTGCTTTGTGGGCCATACAGTTTTTGCCCCAACTACTGAAGGGAGAAAGGTTTGCTAAGGGGAAGAATGGGAGGAAGAGAAAGGAAGGAGAGAGAAAGAAAGAAAAAACTGTGCAAATTGCAGTAACTTTTAGCTTGGTTTTTAGATAACTCTTGGCACAACTTACCAAGATAATTTAACAATATGCATAAAATTATTTAATAATGCGCCTCACTTTTCTTAAAATATTCACTTTGAGAAGTGCGCCCAAGCAAACAAATATATAAAGGTATAAGTGCAAGGATGTTCTTGTATTATTACTTACAATAAGAACAAATTCACAACCCTAAACATCCAGCGAATAGTGGATTGATTAAATAATACTACAATGGAAATCAGGCATCCATTAGAAATGATTATGTAAATCTATTTACTGACACATAAAGATACTGATGATATATATAAAAGAAAAATTGTAGGTCACAAAATATTAGGTTTCGTGTTAGTCTACTTTTGCAATACACATAGTTATGTGTGTGTGTATATATATATATATATATATATATATATATACACACACACACACATATATATATATATGCAAGGGAATGCCAGAAGGCTACATAACAAAATATTTATATTGGTTGCTCCTGGATGATAAGATTATGAAGTTTTATACATTTTTCTATATTTATTAAAATTTATATTATTAGAAGATGTTCCTTTTATCAGCACAGAAATAGGTTCTAAAAATAGAATAAACAAAGATAATTTGGGAGGAATCTCAGCTTTACGCCATGTGTAAAAAATTTCATCTAAAAATATCTTGAAAATACAACTCCCTTCAGATTCTTAGAGTGTCTGGTTGCTTTCTTCCATCTTTTTCTGAGCTACACATATTGAATCTGTGTTTTCTTCTCTTTGGATGGTTAAACTCATAACCTCCCCACCCTCCTGCTACCGTAACCTGCCATCTGTCTTCTTTCTGATCTGCTGGGGGCTCACAAAAACATTAGTTCTCTCAAAAGCATGGCACTTGGGAACAATGTGGGGGGAGACATGGAATTTTTATTGCTTTTCTTCTGTTTTCCTTTCTCCAGGTCCTCCTTTTTCTCTGCCTTTGCACCAGCGGGGACCTTGCTCCCATACTCTGTCAGCCACCAGAGCCATGCTTTCAGTGTGACAGTGACAGCAGCCATCCTGGTTGTGATTTATCTTCACAAGTTGCCAACTCACTCTTGGTAGCATGTCTGTGCTTGGTGAATAATAAGAAAGACCTACCATCCATCTAAGGGCAAAACGAGGTGAGCAGTTACATTTACATTTCGCTATTCCCCCACCGCTCAGCTTACTTCTTATTTTCTGATAGAAAAGGACCCATTTAAGGGCCTTTGTGGTAAATACCCAAATAATTGTGTCACAAAGACAGAGGATCATTTTTCACCAGAGTCAATGATAGTGGTGGATCAGCTGCTATCCTGAAGTTGCAAACTCTGCTTAAACCCTGGTCTCTTACTAGCAATTTCTCTGGACCTTCAGAAGGGACTCATTTCAATGCCTGCCTATTAACTATGGAAGGGCAGGTTATTGCACCACTAATGCCGCCTGTAAATTGCAAGGAAACACATCCTCCACATAAAGCAACGTTTGGGATCTGGATATGTCTCCCTTATACACAACGAAAGAAGGATGAAACACATAAATATAATCTCCACCGGATGTGACAGCAGTGAGATGTGGGGAAAAGAAGCTTTGGGGACGAACAGACCTGAGTTTGAATCTTTGTTCAGCCCCTTACCATCTAGCTGTTCGACTTTGAGCAAATTATGTATTTGCTCTGTACCTGTTCCCTCATTTATGAAATGGATTATTCACACCTATTTGTAGTATTGTTATGACGGCGTGGTAGATTGTATTTTCCAAGATGGCAGTGAAAATATTCCCTGTCCTACGATTTCTAGAACATATCCACTGCCTCATCCAGAAGTAGGGTCTAATTTTCCTTCCCATGAATCTGGACAGGACTATGGCTCATGGTAACCAAAAGAATATGGTGGGAGTTCTTCTGTATGACTTTTGAGTGTAGGGCATAAAAGTTTCTGCTTGAAAGATGAGGCATTCACACTTGGAACCTGAGTAAGAAGTCCAAGTACCCTAAGGCTGCCATACTGAGAAGAAGCCCAAGCAGCTCTGCGGAGAAGCCACATGTGGGTGTGACTGTCCACAAAGCCAGCTGAGGTCCCAGCCAACAACCAGCATTAACTATCAGCCACGTGAGAGAAGACACTCTGGATAGTTTCAGCTCCCAACCGTCATCACCCCTAGTGTTCCAGTCTCCCCAGCCAAAGGCCCAGACATTGTAGAGCAGAGACCAGCCATCCCTCGTACCTTGCCCACACAATCTGAGAGCGTGTGAAAATGGTTGCTTTGTGCCAACTAAATTTTGGGGTGCTTTGTTATGCAGCAATAGTAACAGGCAAAGGATGCTAGGAAAATAAAATCCTATAAAGCAGGTGGCACATAGAACCCTTAATAAATAGCAGTTCTAATTATTTACATTACTTTATTCTCTGAACTAAATTTCAGGTATAACAGGAGGTAGTAAAATATCAATACAGGGACATTCACCTATAGGAGGTGGAAGGGAATGAATCTATTCAGCTTTCATTCACTCATCCACGCATGTGAGCGATATTTATTGGATACCAATTGGACATCTGGATGTTTACTGGATAGCAATGTACCAGGCACGATGCTGGTTGCTGGGGATATGCCAGCAACAATATAGACATGGATCCTGCCCACAGGAAGAGCCCAGTGCAGCAAAAAGATAAACAAGTAAACAAATTAGTAAGAAAATGGCAGTGCTGGAAGAAACAAAATAGTGGGGGAAATGACATTTGAGATGAGAATTCTACCGATGGCTTGAGAATTCCTGGTATGCATAACAATTTCCTGGAAGCTTAATAAAATTGCTGATTTCTGTGCCCCATATTTGCAAATTCTGTTTCTCTGGGTCTAATGCAGTGCTCTTTGGGTTGCATTTTGTTAAGAATTGCACAGGACTAGAAGCTCTTTGAGGCCAAGGACCTTCCTGCTTGGTTACGGCTTTGCTCTGCAGTCCAGTGCAGGTTTTGTGCTCTAGTGGCTATTTGTTTCAAAAGTTTCAAATTTACGTAATACTTTCTGAGACTCTTCAGAAATTCCATATAAAGAAATATAAGGATACTGTATCACATATAAACTCTATGTGCCTATAACATATATTTGGTATGTAAAATATTTAATTTAGAGAACCACGTAGGTAATATGAACTCAAATTTTTATAGCACTTTTTCTGTATCTGGTAAAATATTAATTTGTCATTGAACAATAATAAATGCATAAAATTTCACTCAAAGTATGATGTTACAAATATAATTGAAGTCTTTTGGCATCTCCCCTCCATGACGCCCCTCCCCTAGTGTGGTGACCTCTGTTTCAATTTGCTGTTTTCTCTTCTGAACTGTTTTCTATGGGTTTTCATGCACGTGAATGTACCTATGGAGTACATAAAATATTGTTTTGTGTTCCACCTATTGGTTGTTAAAAAAGCCCTTGTGTGGCGAATGAGGTTTCTGCAACTTGCTTTTTTTCTTCAAAAATATGAGGTTCGTTTATATAGGCACACAGAGATCCTTTTTATTTTTTTAACCACTACATTGCATTTTGCTCTTTCACACTTTATTTAGCCATCCCCTTGCTAATGGACATGTAGGTTGCTTTCAGTTATTGCATTTCCTCCAAAGAATGTGATGTACATCCTTGCACATGTCCCCTCGTGCCCACATGTGAAAGTTTCTCTGAGACACAAGCAGAGAAGCAAAAGGCTTAGTCAAGATCATAGGTATTTTTATTTTAAAGAGACACTGCCATTCTATCCAGTGATATAAAGAATATTCATTTCTCTATACTTTGCCATCAATTAAGTTTTAATAAAAATATTGAGTGAAAAATGAATGATCAGCAGTCCAGAAAATCTGAAACTGTATGAGTGTATGCGTGTGACTCCTGGTATTTAAAGGTAGATGACCCTTGTCCTGAACAGGCTTATCCCTTTTCTCTAATAACCTAGGGGTCAGGGATGGACTAATAGAAGATTTGCCTCATGAATAGAAGTATTTCAGAGAACCTGATGAACATTCCAAAAAGTAAAAAAATATTGCTTATTAGGCTGCCGCAATGTATTGCTAAGAGCAGGGAGGGGGCTGGGGGAGAGGCATGATGCAGAAAAACATGACACAGAAACAGAATTCTTTCCTAATAAAAAAAATCTCTCAAAGTTTTCTGTGAGGCCCTGTCAGCAGCTCTTCAAGCAGCACGGCTTATTTTAAATTTTATTTAAATCAACAAATTGTACGTACTTGAACACGGAAACAGAATACAGGGAAAACACAAGCTGCCCTAACAGAGTGACGTCTAATAAACATTATGCTACTCAGAGATATCTGCTGTTTAATCACCCCATGAAAGGACGCATTCAGCCAGAAGATGTCAGACAGCATCTCGCTAAAGGCGACGGTGCCAGCTTTCCTGGCTTCGGAGTTCATGCAGCTAATTTTTTTTTTCTCTCTTCCCCATTTGCTTTTTTTTTTTTTTTCTTCCCTGAATAGCAAGCTCTGAGATGCTCTATCTCTTGGCCATTCAGAGGACAAAGCATTTGTGCTTTGAGTATTGATAACAATATCCATTTATTGAATAGTTTCTTTGTCAGGACCGACTATATACTTTGTGGGGCCCAGAGCAAATGAAAATGTGGAGTCCCCTGTTAAAAAATTAAGACTATTTCAGGACAGCACTAACAGAGCGTTAAACCAGGTATGAGGTCTTTCTGAGTGCAGGCCCTGTACGGCTGCTCAGGTGGCACATCAGTGAAGCCAGCCCTGATTTGTGGTCACCTGGGGAAGGCCTCATTTTCTTAGCAGCAGAGTCCTTCCTCTTTCCCTGTTCCAAGAAAAGAAACAATGTCCAGGTTGATGAGACTCCGTGAGATTTACAATGGTCGGCCCCTGAACGCTTTCTAAGGATAGACCAGCTAATGCCTGACTCTTGTTTTACTGGCTGGAGTATGCAAGCTGGGAGCTAAATTACTAGGGGAAATAGAAAATATTTGAGAGGCAAAGTTCGGAATTACAGGCAAGAAGGAAATATAGACAGAACTAGAAGATATTGGTGCTCAGAGTAAAACTTTAAGAGCAGATGCATGTTTGAAAGGCAATTTTAAAAAATGAAGTCGTGCCACAATGGTCCATGAGGTTAAGTCCTCTTCCCTCAAAAGCTTCAGTAAAATCTCCGGTAGTCACTAAAGCAATGAGGAAAATGTGGTAAGATACTGCATGTGGTCTCAAAGTGGATGAAAGGAGAGAGCTAAGGCTACCCATCAGATAATCGTTGTATTTGGGTTACACATGTTATTTCTTTTAATTCTCCCAACAAAGCTATAAAAACTTCATCATAGAAGGTCAGGTGCCCATTTTCTATTAAGTGGTTGGCTTTTCAAAAAATACTGATTTATAGAAGTTCTTTACTTGTTAAGGCAACCAGTTCTTTGTTACATGTGTTACAAATATTTTCCCCATTTGTCTTTTAGTTTTGTTTTTGGTGTATTTTTCCCCACGTGAGTTCTTTTCTTTTCTTATATTTGCATTAGTTTGCATAACGTTTCCACAAATTGCATGACTTAAAACAACAAGATTTATTCTCTTATATAGTTCTGGAGCAGCGGTCCCCAACCTCTTTGGCAGCAGAGACCGGTTCTGTGGAAGACAATCTCTCCACGGACTGGGCTGGAGGGGTGGGGGGAATGGTTCAGGCGGTAATGCAAGCGATGGGGAGTGATGGGGAGCGACAGATGAAGCTTCACTGGCTCGCTGGCCGCTCCCCTCCTGCTGCACAGCCTGTGGGTTGGGGACCCCTCTTCTGGAGGATATAAGTTCAAAATCAAGGTGTTAGCAGGACCATGCTCCCTCCAAAGGCACTAAGGGAAATCCTTCCCTGATTCTTTCAGCTTATGATGCTCACTAGCAGTCCTTGGTGCTCTTTGGCTTATGGCAGCATATCTCCAATCGTGGCCTTTGTCTTCACATGACCTTCTTCTCTGAGTGTCCAAATTTCTCTCCTCTTATAGGACACTAGGCATTCAGTTAGGGCCCATTCAAATCCAGTATAACCTCATCTTAACCTGTTTACATCTGCCAAGACCCTCTTTCCAGATAAGGTCACATTCATAGACACTAGGTGTTAGGATTTGAGCAAATCTTTTTGGGGGACACAATTTGACCCACCACAATATTTACATAAATGAATTCATTAATCTTTTTTTGTATAATCTTTCTTGAGTTCCATTTCATTCTTTTAGAAGAAACTTTTTATTCTGTGACTATGGAAAAAACTCTTCCATCTTTTCTAAGAAGTAAAGGTTCATTTTAATAGGTTACATTTAAATCCTTGAACATCTGGCATAATAAGTGTTAGCGTAGTGTGTGAGGTAGGATTCCATTTTTTTTTCAGATAGCCATTCAGATGCTTTCACATTATGCATTGAATAATCAATCTTTTCCACACATTTTAAAATATCACTCTTGTCATACAATAAATTTCCACATTTATTTGATTTATTTGTATTTCTCACTCTGTTCTGTCCCCTCGATCTGTTTATTCTGCACCAGAACCATGGTGCTTTAATCACTGTAGTATTAGAATATGTTGCAGAATTTTCTTGATTCTTATTATATACTTTAATTGAACTTTTTAATTTATTTTTTCAATTTATTTATTTTTTTATACAGCAGGTTCTTATTAGTTATCTATTTTATACATATTAGTGTATATATGTCAATCCCAATCTCCCAATTCATCTCACCACCACCACCGTCCCCGTCACTTTCCCCCCTTTGGTGTCCATACGTTTGTTCTCTACATCTGTGTCTCTATTTCTGCCCTGCAAACCGGTTCATCTGTACCATTTTTCTAGGTTCCACATATATGCGTTAACATACGATATTTGTTTTTCTCTTTCTGACTTACTTCACTCTGTATGACAGTCTCTAGAATCGAACTTTCCAATTAGATCTTCTAGTTCAAAAAATGTGCATTTCTACCTAAATCATTCAAAATATATAGATTTATTTGTGGCAAATGAAAACCATGCCAATGTAAGTTTTTAAAAGTCTTCTCCTAAGTCCCTTAGCAGCAATTTAAAGTCATCTTCTTTAAAGCCTCTCCCATTGCCTTTTTAAGTTTAATGCTAGAAGGAATTATCTATCAAGAAAGGATATTGACTTTTATCAGAAGCCTTTCAGAATCTATGATGACACTGTCATTTTTCTTTTGATCTATTAATACAGGTTTTCCTGATACTGAATTGTTCCTGAATGTTAAGAAGTCATCAGGGTTTGAATTCTTATTTCTACACATAGTAACTTTGTGTCCTTGGGAAAATTACCTTATCTTACTGAGACAATTTTATGTACAATGGGAATTATTGTAGAGCTTCCTTTGTGCCTGCCCAGATCCATTCCCTGTCTTTGTGAAACAACGTACCCTTTTTCCTCTGGGTAGAGGAGTGAAGGCTGTAACCTTTCAGGAACTACTTATAGTATCTTGCCTGGGTTCGGAGAAATGAACTTAAGCTGGAATTGCAAACTCATATTCTTAGAGCGGCCAGGAAGTTAGTATAAATCAAGGTTTCTGAACTTTGGTACTATTGGCATTTTGGGGTAATTCTTGGTTGTAGGGGTCTGTGCTAAGCCTTGCAGGATGTTTACTGATATCTACCCACTAGACATCAGTAGCACGCAGCTTCCAATACCCCGTGTGACAATCAAAAATGTATCCAGACATTGCCAGATATCTTCTGAAGGCTGAAATTGCCCCCCGTTGGGAAACACTTGTACAAACGAATGAAGCCCATACTTCGATTGTGTGAGTCATGATGCCTGTTTCCCATAGAAGGCACTGGCCTTGTCTAAAGAGGGTAGCTGCTACTCAGCTGTTGCTAAGAGGGAATATGAACTCATTATTGCCAGATCTTACAAATTTTAAAGAGATGTCTAGTTTTATATTTTTTCAGATTTTTACATGTTGGCATCAATTTTTTATAATTTGATGTGGGTCAAATGAGAGACATCTGTGGACCATATTTGGCCTCCTGGCTGCCCAGGTGCAAGCTCTGGCCTAGAGAATTCACCAAGATGCTGTCCCAGGTGTCTGTGATGCCGAGCGGTGCTCCCATTTCTCAAGTACATTACCCCCAGGGAATGCTGCCTTTCAAAACAGTTGGGCCGATCAAAGTAGTACTTAACCCTCTTAATTGATTAGGTTCACATTGCCCCTTTGAACAGATATTTTCATTTTTAACTTGTCCCTTGGTAACAAGTAAATTCCAGAGTGGGTAAAAGGAAAAGGATTATTTAGAAGATAAAGGATAAAGATAAAGGCTCCCATGGAGCCTTCAGTGGGAGCTCAATTTTTTCACCCATCCCAATTACTACCGACCATGAATACTTTCTTTGCTTGTAAGTACTAGAACCTCCTTCAAGCTAGCTCACCAATGTGGAAATTTATTATAAAGATATAGAGGAATCTCTTGGAACCAATGGACAGCAAGTATAGTCAGACCCCAGAAGGGACCAGAAAAGCTGTCTTGAATCAAGTGATACTATTGTTTTCTTTGATGTATCTTTCATTATTCTTCTCCTTCTAGAATGGCTTTCTCCTTTCATAAACACATGGCTGCCCCACTCCTGGAGTTATAGGTTGATCGTGCTTCATTTTGAAATTTCTGGAAGAGAAAGTGATTGAGCCAGCTGGAGGTAGGCGTCAACCCCATGTACAACCGACTATGATGGCTTCACAAGCCAGATGATCCACTCTATGAGAGCAGGTACTTTCTTTTGCTCCTGCGGAATCTCCAGAATCCAGAATTATGCCTGGCATATAGTGGTGCTTATGGTCGCTTCTTTTTTTTAAAAAAATATTTATTTATTTTTATTTTTGGCTGCGTTGGGTCTTCTTTGCTGTGTGCGGGCTTTCTCTAGTTGCGGCGCGCAGGCTTCTCATTGCGGTGGCTTCTCTTGTTGCAGAGCACGGGCTCTAGGTGTGCGGGCTTCAGTAATTGTAGCGCGTGGGCTCAGTAGTTGTGGCTCACGGGCTCCAGGCGCGCAGGCTCAGTAGTTGTGGTGCATGGGCTTAGTTGCTCTGCGGCACGTGGGATCTTCCCGGACCAGGGCTGAACCCGTGTCTCCTGCATTGGCAGGCGGATTCTTAACCATTGCGCCACCAGGGAAGGCCAGGTCTCTTCTTTCTTTGCACACACTCCTGGGGTGACATCATCCAGACTTCTGACTTTAAATATCATCTATATTCTGCTGACACTCAAATGTCATCCCTAGGATGAAACTTTCACTCGAACTTCACTTGATACCCTCACCTAGATGAAGACATCTAAAGATTAGGCATCTAAATTAAACTTGTCCAAAACCAAGCTGTTTCTCCAAAATATCTGGTTTTCACCTCTTGAGATGCATCTTTCCCATCTCAATAAATGGTACCTTCATCCTTCTAGTTGCTTAGGCCAACATCTTTGCAGTCATCTTTGGTACCTGTCATTCCTCGATTCTAAATCATCAGTATATCCTTTTGGCTACAGAACCTGACCAATTCTCACCTGTCACAATGATCGTCCTGGTCAGTGATGATCACCTCTCAACTGGATTACATCAATAGCCTCCTAATAAATCTCACTGTCTCTCCCTTTGCTCCCCTGAGTCTGGAATGATATTGTTAAAAGATCGGTTGGATCATGTCACGCCTCTTTTCAATCTCTCTAATGACTTCTAACATCACTCAGAGTAAAAGACTAAATACTATAAGGCCTAAGATGTCCTGCAGCATCTGGCTCTTCTTCCTTCCTTTTTCTAGCTCCTCTTACCATTATCCCACTTTTTCACTTTTCTCCAGCCACATGGGTCTTCTTGCTATTCCTCAGGAGTATGCTCTACCCTGGGGCATTTGCATCTCCTTCTCCCAATGTCTACAACATTCTTTCTCCCAAATATGGTCATATTTTGCTTCCACACATCTTTCATTTTATTCCTTAAATGTCCCTTTCACAATGAGGTCTTCCCTCACTCCATTTACAGAGCAGTATGCTCATAGCCCCCAGACACTCTCTATTCATTTTTCATGCCCTTTTCCCCCCAGAGCATTTATCACCATCTTTTGGTTATTGGCACTTTTCCCCACTAGAACATAAGTTCGTAAGATCAAGGCCAATATCATTTTCAAAAATATTTTTAGCTTAAAATGGTTTTAGATTGATTAAAAAATGTTGTGAAGATTGTACAGAAAGTTCCCATGTATACCTCACCCAGTTTTCCCTTTTGTTAATACCTTACATTAGTATGGTGTATTTGTTAGCTTTGATGGGTACACATGGTTACATTATTATTAATTAAAGTCCATAGTTTATTCAAATTTCCTTAGTTTTTACCTAATGTCCTTTTTCTATTTTAAACTCTTATGTTGGGCACCACATTACATTTAGTTGTCATGTCTCCTAAGGTTCCTCTTGAGTTTAACAGTTATTCAAACTTGCCTTATTTTAATGGCCTTGAGAGTTTTGAGGAGTTCTAGTCAAGTTTTTAAAAGAATGTTCCTCAATTGAGTTTATCTGATGTTTTCTCATGATTAGACTGGAGTTATGGGTTTTAGGGGGGAGACCACAGAATGCCATTTTTATCACATCTTAGCAAATGTACACGCACTGTATATGACATGTCACTGCGCTGCTGACCTTGCCCACCTGGCTAAAGTTGTGTTGGTCAGGTTTCTTCACTGTTACTATTCTCACCCCTTTTCATATTATACTCTTTGGAAGGTGGTCACTATTCCTGGCTCACACTTACGGAGTGGGGAGTTATGCTTCACCTAATTGAAGATGAGGCATTTACATAATCATTTGGAATTCTTTTGAACAGGAAATGTGTTTATTCTATTCCATGTATGTATTTATTTATTTATTTATGCAATCATTTATTTATATCATGGATATTTATCTTACACTTTGGACTAGAATCCAATACCACTTTATTTTGTTGCTCTAATTATTCCAATTTGAGCTATTGGGAGCCCTTTTGGTCAGTGCCTTTGTCCTTTTGGCAAAAATACCATCACTGTGGGCTTTACTGAGCACTTCTTTACTTTTTGACACTATAAGATGCTCCAGGATCATCTTGTGTATTTCCTGCCCCAGTCCTAGAATCAAGCATTTCTCCATAGAGCCTTAGTTTCTTTTATTGGATAATGGTATTAGAAACCAAGATCAGGGTGCTAGGTGTGCTCATTGCTACTGGGGTGTTATTTCTTTTAGGCCCTCCTAGCTGATATTCATATGGAAAACATGATGAACCTTGGCCCTTAACTCACATTATATGCAACATTAACTTGCAATGGATCATAGGCTTAAATGCAATTGAAAGCCACAACTGCTGTACCACCACAAGAATGGCTAAAATTAAAGTGACTGGCAACACTAAGTGTCAACATGGATGTGGAACAAGTGGAACTCTCAAACTTTAATGCTGGGAGTTTAAAATAATACAACCACTTTGGAGAACTTTTTGACAATTTCTCACAAAGTTAAATACATACTTAACATGCAATCTAGCAATTCCACTTCCAAGTATTTACTTAAGAGAAATGAAAATATACATCCACACGAAGATCTGTATACAAATGTTCGTGGCAGCTTTACTCATAATAACTTAAAAACTGGAAACAATCCAACTGTCTATACACAGATGAATGGGTTTAAAAATAGTAGTATATCCATACAATGAATAAATCTACACTACTCAGTATTAAAAAAGAAGCAACTTATGATACACAGATGAATCTCAAAGACATTATGCTAAGTGAAAAAGCTAGATACAAAAGAAAACGTACTGAATAATTCCATTAAAATAAATTCCAGTACAGGAAAAAATTATAGTGAGAGAAAGCAGATCAGTGTTTGCCTAGGATTGTGGAAGCAGCTGTGAGTGAAGGTAACTGACTACAAAGAAGCACAAGGAACTTCTTGGTGTGATGGAAGTGTTCTATGCCTTTATTACTGGGGAGGTTACCCAAGCATACACATTCTTGAAAACCTCTCAAACTGTACACTTAAATTGGATGCATTTTACTGTATGTATATTATACCCTGATAAAATTGATATAGGGAGAAAAGGGATTTGCAGAGAAGGCAACTTGTTTGGAATCATCCTCTATGTATTCTCTCGGCACACTGTGTTTAGCTGCTTGAAGAAAACAACCAAGAAAAAGATGCTCTATAGGATACAACCATATTTGAAAGAACAGATAGAACCTGAGGAAGAGTGAACACCAATATGGCATTAAAAATGATCGTCAGCTACAATGTCACAAAATGTCTATTTAATGCAGAGATCACAAAACCGTTTTCCATGGGCTACCTAAAGGCTCATAGGTATATCCCTTTTGCTCTTCATAACTCTAAGTTAAAGAAAAATAAAATTGTTGCCAAAATTTTAATACTGGGAGATTTTACATAAAAACCTGAATTAGGGGATTTAGCTTATAATGTGGAGCCCTCGTTCCTCCATGGCACATTGGACTTACTACTTTAGTCAAGGCTTATGTGCTCCAGTATAATGCTGTCAAGGGCCCCACGAGACACTGTCCCTAGTTTATGTTACCAAATAGACCCTGGAGCACGTGAGTTTGTGCCCCCTGTAAAATCTTCCTGGAGCTTGCCGAAGTGTCGTGCTCAGAGCAACACTCCCTAGATGCTGGTGAATGACGGAACTGGATTCTTGGCTGCCAACATCAGTAGAAAGGCCTAAAGTCTGCTCAGGGATTTTGGGGCCTTTGGTTACACATTCCTTAAATCTTCTGAAATGGTGGCAAAACTAATGGAATTGGTCATTTTCCTTCCCCTTGCATCCATTTTTTTTTCCTTTTCTACAATTTCTTCCTAATTTGTTTTACACCTCCTTCCTTCCTCTACTTCCCTACCTCTCCTTCCTTTTCCTCCCACTTCATTGTACAAATGGTATTATAAAGTTTAAGAAACAAAAATAAGAATATTTAAAATTAGATTTAAAGAATGTAGACCAGGGAAGTGAAACATTCAATAGATTGTGTTAGAAAAGAGAAGGCAGATAAATAGGCATAAGTTCTTATCAAATCTGGGTTTGTGTGTTCAGGAAAGTGGATTTTCATGGTGACTGATTTTCACCATGACTTCCTGTCCTAGGTCTCTTTGAACCCCCCTGATTATAGGTGGGTTTTTTTTTCAGAGAATAACTTTTGTTTTCTCAAATTCTCAAAGTATTCATGATCCATGACCCCCCCACTCCCCCTCCCCCCAAAAAAAACACAGCTTTAGCTAGAGCTTTCCTCTCTCTCTATGGCAATAGTCGCCAGGACTAATTTTACAGGTCCTTAACACTAAAAGTGGAATTTACATTCAACACTGGGAAAATATCAAGAAAGAACTGCTTAAATTCATACCATTAGTGAAACTGAAACATACCTTAGCTTTATCAATGACATTTTAATTAATGCATACTAAGGAAATAATCATGAATGTGTTGAAAGATTTATCCACAAGAATGTTGATCATTGCATGATTTATAACAATGAAAAACTGAAACCACTTATATGGTCAACAATAATGAATTACCTAAAAAATTACAGTCTGTCAAGACAATGGTATACTATATTATGATACCTTTAAAAATGGTCCTGAAAAATATTAGTGACATGTAAAAAATATCCTCCTATATCAGGAGTCAGCAAACTATGATCATGGGGCAAACCCTGCCCATCACCTGGTTTTGAAAAATAGTTTTGTTGGAAGACAGCCACACCCATTCGTTCTCTTATTGTCTATGGCTGATTTTGTTCTACAGCTGCAGAGCTGAGTAGCTATGAGAGAGACCTCATGGCCAGCAAAGCTGAAAATACTTACTATGTGGCTCTTTACAGAAAAGGTTTGCTGACCTCTGTTCTATCATTAAGTGATAAAACAGTGTTATTTCAGAGACAGAAAATAGTCAAAGTAAACATACTGAAATGAAAAACAGTGGTTATCCTGAAAGATAAAATAACAGGTAATATTTATTTTTATCCCTTTGCTTTTCAGTCTTTTCCAAAATTTATATAATAAGTATTACTATTGCCATCGCATACAAAACATTTAAACATTTTTATAATACCATTTAAAAAAACCCATTCTTTTCCCCACAGTCTCCCAATCTCTTCTCCTGGTTTCAGTGACAGCAGAAGAGTGTGGTTATTTTGTTGAGTAGCTGTAAAGGCACCGATTGCCCTGTAACCAGGTTCTATTCAGTATTATACCTGGGAGGATATAGGCAACAGGAAAAGAGGAACAGGGCAATAGTGCTTGGAGAAAATTAAGATCTACAGACGTGACATTTCCTAGAAATCAGCCTGTCTTGGTTTCTCCCATAATTATTCACCATTTTGTTTACAAATGGGAAATAGCATTCTACTGCTCAGTGTCTTCCAAGAGACTGAAGTTAATTTGAAATAATCCTCCAGCAAAAGCACCAATAAAAGCATCTGGAACGCCCTGATGCCATCCCCTCTGGCTACTGACACGACATTATTGATACACAAATCAAAGCTGACTGCTCTGGTAACACTGAGTCCCCTGGCAGCAAGAGCTTTCAACAGAGAAGGTGTTCCTTTCTTAAGACAGGACCAACTTAATACAACATCTCATTGTAACAGACTTAGTTAAGACATAAAAGGGATCCCAAACAGAAATTTCAAATCTCCTTCCTTTTTTTCCCTTAGAAAGAATGGGCCTGCCCCTCCAAAATCATAAATAAATAAAAGAAGAAGAAATTCAAACTATGCTTGAGAATAGGCTCATGAGACATAAAGGAGGCTATAAACGTAATGTGATGTGAGGGCTGTCACAAGATTTCACTTGTCAGAGACAGTAACAGGAAACGTATGCCTGCCTGAAGTTTCTACCATTAGAGTCATTTCTTAGAGAAACAGCGCTTTTTAAAAGTCTCTGTTCAAATATAGAATTATTGAACTTCTGGATTTAAAGAGTCCTTAGAGGTCATAAATCCATTGCTGAATTGATATGCAAATCCCCTCGCCTGTACCCCTCTAAGACATTTCCTAGCCTTCGTATGATCTCCTCCCAAGACAGGGAACTCATTACCTTAAAAAAGAGCAACTATTTCATTTTGAGCGGGCTTTAATTATACAAAAGCTTTCTTGGTAGTGAAACAAAATCTGCCTCCTGGTAATTTTTATTCTTTGATCATTAGTTTTGTTTCATTCACTCAAACAAATATTTAATAAGTACCCTTTCAGGGATGGTCAACATAGTGGCATTCCAGATAATCAAAGACCCGACCCTGCTGTCGTGGAGTTTACATAGTGAGGAAAACAGCCAGCACACGATACACAATAAGCAAGATTATTTCGGATGTGGTCAAGACAAGGTAAAGTGATAATGACCAGAGAGAGTGGAGTGGGGCTGCTTTGGACGAAGGGTATTAGGGTTGAATTGCGTCCCTGCTAAAAATATGTTGAAATACTAACCTTGGTTCCCGTGAATGTGACCTCATTTGGAAATAGGGTCTTTGTGGATATAATCAAGTTAAAATGATGTCATTAGGATGCGCCAGTAACTGGTATCCATACAAGAAGAGAAGAGACATTCACCAAGAGAAGACAACGTGAAGACACATGGGGAAAATGCCATGAGGACGGAGGAAGGGATTGGAGTGACGCATCTACAAGCCCAGGATTGCCAAGGCTTGCTGGCCACCAGCAGGAGCTAAGAGGAAGGAATGGAACAGATGCTCCCTTAGAGCCTTCAGAGAGAACACAGGCCTGCCAACACCTTGATTTGGACTACTAGCTTCCAGAACTGTAAGAGAATATATTTCTGTTGTTTCAAGTACATAGTTTGTGGTACTTTGCCATGGCAGCACCAGGAAACAAATGCAGAGGGTCAGGGAAGGCCTCACAAAGAGGCAGCTTTTGGAGCAGATGAGGTGGCTTCAGTCAGGAAGAAGACTCTTCCAAGCACAGAAACCAGGAAGAGCAAACGCCCTGAGGGTGAAATGAGCTTGGCATGTTCCAGGGACAGAAAGGAGGCCAACAGGACATGAGCTCTGAACAAAGAGGGAAGTGGTAGGAAATGAGCCTGGAGGAGTAGGCTGGAGCGAAATTATAACAGAAGTTCGCAGCTCACTCTATGCAACAAAATGCAGGTGCTCAGGCCCCCATCCTAGGGACTGATGAGTTTGTGGTGGACCCAGGCACTGATATATTTTTAAAGATTTTGAGAACCACACATATAGAGCTTTGTAAGTCTAGTAAGTAGTTTGGAATTTATTCTCTAGGCAGTAGGAAGCCATCGGGTATCTCAGCTCATTTGGAAGCTCTACCCCTTTACAGTACAATCCTTCAGATGTCTGAAAGCAGCCCTCACCTGCTGCTTCCACTCCCCAAGCCCCTCCTTCTCTCCCCTGTCTTCTCTTCCAAACATCGCCAGTTTTTCATATGTAATCTGGTTTAATAAATATCTATTGCAGACCTAGAAGGAAGCCACAAAAGTAGAACACCTCCATATGCCTTAAAGTGATAGCACACATTTGTCTGTTAGCTTAGCTAGTTCAGTTGTTCCCAAACTTTCCTTCTGTCCCATGAGGCTTACATCCCATCCCCATTCCTTCTCCATGTGGAGGCATAGAGCAACGTCAGTGGTGGAACAGATTTGGACACTGCCCATCCCCACAGCAGAGGTTCTGTCCTGCTTTCCTACCAGTCAAGCATAATCAAATTGACTGATACCTAGAAGAGACCCAAATGCTCAAGAAATTTGGGGGTGGGGAAGAGAAAGGATTCCAGTATTCATTCAGCAAGTATTTTGAGGCTCTCTTTTGTACTGTACCTGTTGAGGCAAGGTCTCTTCACTCTGATTAGCAGGGGCAAGGGGGCTCAGGCAGTGCCACCCGTTGCTGTTGCTGGGGATGGGGACCTTAAGGCAGATGGATGTGTCAGAGTCACTGCAGCAGACTTCCTCTACTTCTTGGGCTGAGAAGAGAACAGACCAAGGAATGTCATTCATGCAGTAAAGGTCTGAAACCTTGACACTGCAATTTCTGCCCAGTGTATCCTTGCTTTTAGCTCTGAGGTATTTTTGGAAACCCTTTCTCAAAGAAGACACATAAGATAGCATTCAGACTGTGTACCTATTCATGTTTTTTCCTTTTCAGAGATTGGCAAGAACACTTGATGAACACAGAAGCTTGCTGGCTCAGCAGGCAACAAATACTAAAAGATCAGAGCAACAAATTGCAAATTTGTGAGAAGGTAGACTGGCTACTTACCCATCTGTCTCTTCACCCAGTATTATATAGACCTCTATATTGTAAAAGTCCTGTTTCATTGCCCAGGTCCACAAAATAACTAACTCTGGGAATAGTGATGTTCATATTTTTGAGAGGACCCCATACTCTCGTCAGGTGTATGCACTGGGATGGCTCAGCCACCTGTTCACAACCTGGGTCTGATTTCTGATTGATTGCTACCTGATGTGAAATATTTTCTAGATTACTTCTTTATCTCCGGGCTCATATAGAGCCCTAACAGAGCAGTGGAATAGCAGCTCCAAGACTCACATCCTTGGAGGACGATTATGGGGCTGTCTGTCCACCTATCGGTCATCACCGTCCTGGTCGCCACTCTGTTCTGATCTGCAGGGGTGAACCCTTGGACCCCTTTATGCAGTGGCTTTGCCCTCACCCCCGCACTAACTGTGCTGACTGGTCCAAGAGCAGGAGCTGCTCAAAGTCGCTTCTCTAGGAACCAGGTTCGGGCCAAGGAGAAATTCAGTCTCTCTTCTCTATCATTTAGTCTCACTGTGCTTCTATTTCTCTGTATCTCTCTTTTTTTCTCTCTTTCTCTCTATATACTGCAAAAACTTAGATATTGTCAACAGCCATATCATGCAGTCTAGACACTGGGAAACTGAAAAAGGTAACCTGAAGTAAAGGAAAAGAATTTATCCTATGCCATTAAGTTCTCTATAACGTACTTCAAATTTTATTGAACCATATGAAATTGCCAGTATTCGACCATTTTAAAATTGACCATGATTAATAAAAATTGACACGAAGTATAGTTCTAGCTGTGTTATTTAGGATTTACAATGGCATTGTCCTTTTCAATTTTCTCTATAATTGATTTGTTTTAGTTCATGTTTATTTTTCCTGCAGAAATAAACATTACGGTATCTTCACACAAATCCTGAATCCTTATTCTTTAATATGAGTTTCATCAGGGGCATGGCATACCTGAGGAAGGAAGAAACATCAATTTGGCCTTGGAAGAGGGCTAAGCTAGCTAAAGGACCATTCTGTGGTGGTTTGAAATTTTTGTTTTAATTGAAGATCAATTAGAATTCTTGCTAAAAGCTAACCCTCAGAGTAATGTGAGGCCTTGTAGCAGAAGCAGACGTAAGAGTTTCTCAGAACCTGGGTAGAAAGGGAAGGTGAAAAATCAGACAGTGGGTACCACACCAATGGATGGTAGAGCAGTGCTGAGATGGCTGGAGAGTTGCTTACTGTTTAAGATCCAAAATAGTAGAGGTACATTTTTGGAGGAGATTATAAGCTATGACTATAAATGGATACTGGTTGACAATCGAAAGAGATCTGGACATTGACTGGAGGTTGAGGAAGCTCTCAAGCCTGTTAGGAAGCCATCATTAAAATCAAAGAATGTTCTGGTACCTACATGGCGGCCTATAGAAGCCAAAACACAGTACTCCTTTTTAAAGCAGTGTGAAAAAATAACTACAGAATCATCTTGTCACAAAGTTGTTCCAAGCTTGATTTATAAATGGTTCTATGATTATATGCTGCTTTGGAAGACTCTTGGTAGCCTCACTGTCATGAGAAGTATGCTGTTAGAGCAGGGGTCGGCAAACTAGGGTCCATGGGCCGATTCTAGCCCACCAACTGTTTTTGCACAGTCCATGAGCTAAGAATAATACTTATATTTTTAAATAGTTGAAAAAAATCAAAAGAATGATATTTCTTAACATGTGAACATTATATGAAATTCCAGTTTCAGCTCATAGGTAAAGTTTTTGGAATACACTAACAATTCGTTTACTTATTGGCTGTGGCTGCATTTCCACTAAAAAAGACTTGAGTAGTTGGGCGACAGAGACTGTAGGGCCTGCAAAGCCTAAAAAATTTACTGTCTGGCTCTTTACAGAAATAAGTGTGCCCGTCTCTGTGCTAGAGTACCATTATCTTTGCTTCTGCAAGACTTTTTTAGCAAGGTGTTGGGGTACATAAAAGGACAAAGTTGGGTCTTCATCAAACTCAAAGAAGAAGCTTTGCCTGTTTTGTACGTGCTTGTTAATAAATATCAAAAATTTTGACCTGAGATTTGTTTTCCTTGGAATCCGGTAGTGAACTGTGGGAGCAGACTCAGAGCTGACACCACGCTCTCTAACTGCTGGGAGTTAATGAAATTGACCAAGAAGAACCTAATTGTGTGAAGCCCAATTTGCTTAGATCACTTTGCAGCAAATGCCCTGAGAGGGGCAGAATTGAGTGCTGGAAAAAATACTCATTGACATTTTAGTACCTGATTCCAGACCTTTCCTAAGACCTGGTTGCTTTACTGCCCTTGCACCCCATGAAGCATTGAGTATCTTTAAAATGAATCCCTTTTGTTTTGGTTAAGCCACGTCCAGCAGATTTTTATCACTTGCAACCAAATAGAATCCTTATTTATACACTCCTGAAGACCAACAGAAGGGGATAAAGATGCAAGAGTTGTAGTTGTTCATTTTATGGAACCATAACATCTTCTTGAATTATTTAGTTAACCATCCACCAGCACTTATAGCCAGGCACCTCTCATACTTAACCCAGAAACCTTAGTTATTAAGGTGATGCTTTATACTCTTTGCATTGGGCAGCAACACAGCAAAAATACTGATACATTTTAGGTAAGCCTGGGGAGTATGTAGTGTGTTGATGGGTAATAAGTAACATACACCCTAACTCTTTGTAAGAGAGGCCCAGACATCACACACTAATACAACCCAAATGCCTCATCCATTATTCACAGATAGTTCCAAAGATTCAGCAGGTGATCAAACACACCTTCCAAAGATGTAACCAGGGTCAGTGCAAAAACCTTCCGAGGAGCCAATGCTTCACTTCACCCACTGTGCTAAATTTTCTTGGTCCCATTTGCCTTCCTTACCCTCTCACCCCACCATCATTACCGCCACCCCACTCCAAAGTCACCAATCTCACGTTTAGGTGACAGTATCAGTAACTGTTTGAAAGATGTGCAGAGAAGACAGCCAGAGTGTGCTGTCTGCAATGACGTACCAGGTCAATAAACACCTTTGTGCACGCCTGTCCCAGTTAGTGGATAACTGAGTCCCTGCTTTAATTATTAAACAGGAGTTGACAAGAGTCAACAGATAGGCATTTTGTGAGACAAAAAATATTTCCAATACTATAATAAATTGAATTGGGTGTAATGTTTTCCTGACTCAATCATTTTCATCATCCCACTTACCAACAAAAATGAGAACTGAAAACAGTCTGCTAACCAACAGACATGTCAACTTTTAGGGTCACTACCCTTAAAGAACATTTGTGAATTTTCCAAATATACACCAATTTGCTTCTTTGTAGCTGTTTGCGATGATGTTCGTCTTTCGATGAACTCCGTGGTACCTCTTGGTAGGAGCACGTATGAGCCCAGGGAATTCTTTTTCTAGCCTACTCTAGTGGTAGAAACATCAGTTTCAAAAAAGGCTGTGCTACATAGAGCACTCACTTTTCCTGCACTAATTCTAATAAATCCAGGAGAGAGTGCACTGCAGAATGGATGGACCCAGGCTTGCCTCAGTATAATGGGGCTTTTATGCTGACATGCCCCATTAGGGATCACCACACACATCTTCCTCAATAAACAAGCTTACTGCTCAAGTAATAAAGTCATTTATAGAGAGAAGTCAGCCAAAAGACGACTTATGAGAGGTTCTCAGGGAGGAATCATACCGAGTTAGGTTGAAAGAGAATCCCATAGATTCATATCAAAAGACCAACTTCCAACTGGGAGCCCTAATTTCTACAGTCCCATTACCTAACCTTTTCTTCGTGGGTTCAGAAAGAAGAGCTCATCTACACTATCCCAAATAGGGAAACGGAATTTGGTGACTTTAAAGCCAATTAAGCCCTTTCTGAATATTAGAGCAGTTTTCTCTGCTTTTTCCAAAACACAAGAATTTCTGATCAAACAAGAACTTTTCCACTTTTAATTAGCCCCTTGTGTTCTGAGAAGAAAAGCAAGGGTGAAAGTTATAAAAATCTCTTATTTAAAGTCACCGTTACAAGGATTTTTAATTTTTTAGCTCTACTGACTATTAAAAGAAAATGTCATGAAGAAGTGGGCATTTTTCTTTCTCTGGGTTCGAGTATTTTCTGTGGTGAAAGTTAATTCTGTGTCTTATCTTAGACCTTGCAAATCTGGGAGATACAGGAAGGTTGACAAGGGGTAGATGTGAGATGAAAGAGAAAATTTCCTTTAGGACATAGTTGCCTGAGAAAGAGATTGGACGTTGCTAATATATTTTGCTGATCCTCACAATGTACCAGCTGCTCTTAATGGGATTCAGTATATGCTAATTACCATCACTGTGTATGTGTATATATATGTACATATAAGATATAGGATGTAGGATATATACACATATGTATAGATATATATATAAATGTATATATAATGTATATACATATGTATATATAATGTATATATGTGTTTGTGTATGTATGTAGATATCTAAATGAGAGTATAAAGACCCCTGTACTTTTTTTTGGGGGGGGGGCTGCAATTTTACACCTTTTTCTCTTTTATTGAGGTATCAAATACATACAGTAAAGTGTACAGAACTTTAGGGGTACAGTGTGATAAATTTTTACATGTTTATACCTGGTTAGCCCATCATGCAGATTAAGATATAAAACGGTTCCAAGAGCTGAGATTTAAACCAAGTTTGCTAGTTCAAAGCAGTCCTTTCCTCTGCATCCTGCAGAGAGGCAGGTAGTATGTTAGCACTGAGCAGAATCTACGCAGAGGCGAGTGTTCCCGTCCTAACATCTTAAATGGCTGGTGCTATTCTATTATAAATAGCTCTGGGGAGGTGGGAAGCTCCCAGTGAGGAGATGCTGGCAGAGGTCAGTCCAACAGGCAATCCCAGCCCCCTGCTTCCTGATGGGAAGGGGTCCTCCCCCAAGAGCATCTGAAACGCCAGCCAGCCCTTTCCCAGCCTCCCTTGCAGCTAGTCCCTGTGACGAGGTTCCAGCCGATGGGAACTGAGGGGAAGTCTGCTGGGGTCTCTGGAAAAGACCTTCCCTTTTGACAAGAGAGAGATTTGTGAGGGAAACGTTCTATCCCTGTCTCAGCCAGGCATCTGTAGACATGGTGCTCAGAGCTGGGGCAGCTGTCCATGAGGAAAGACAATGCCAATATGCAGAGGAGAGCGGGAAGACGGAGGCTGAGCCCTGGACAACATGGGCAAATCCCCAAACCAGGGGTCAGGAAACTTGTGTTGTGAAGGCTCGGATAGTAAATATTTTAGGCTTTGTGGGCCACGCACAGTCTTAATTGCATAGTCTTCTTTTTCTTCATTAGCAACGCTTCTTGTTTTTTGGGTTGCACAAAAACAGACTGTGGGTGGATTTGCCTCACAGACCAGAGTTTGATGACCTTTTCTCTAAACCAACCCAGCAACCACCTATCTCCAGGGTTCTTATTAAGGAATATAATTTAGAAGCAAACAAACTGTTTCTTAAGCTTCTCTAAGTCAGATATTCTGCTACTTGCAACTAAAAAATACATCAATGATATTTCAGTGCACCTTTCTCAGACATTCCACATCTCAAAGAAAAAGAAATAATAGTGAAGGAAGTATTTGAGAGGCCAAGGATAAATATGCTACAAGTGCACTAGAACTTTCTTCTCAAAATGTAGTGGCTGCTGTTGCCTTGGAGGGACTGGACTGGATAGAGGGACAGACAGATGTGGAGAGCAAGGGCCAAGAGCTGGGGGTGTGGAGCTCTTTTAAATCCTAAGAGGAAAAAATAATGTTCTAAAAACTCCAAGCGCAGGCTGCAAGTAACAGAATTTTCCCACCCGAACAATGCAAATGGTCTGCAGCTTGCATCTCATTCCTTTCAACACCAAAACTGGTGACAGTTTTATGTGTCAACTCAACTAGGCTCTAGTCCCTGGTTATTCAATCAAACACTCATCTAGGTGCTGCTGCAGAACATCTGCAATCAGTTGGTTTTAAATAAAGGAAACAATCCCAGATAATATGGGTGGGCCTCCACTGATCAGTGGAAGGAGAAATTCTGCTCCAGACTTGCAGCATCAGCTCCTGCCTGAGTTTCCAGTCTGCAGCCTGCCTTCTGGATTTCAGACTTGGCAGCCTCTACAATCCTGTGAGCCAATTACTCGAAAGAGAGGATATACATACAGTTGATATTCATTATTCGTAGATTCTGTATTTATGAGTTTGCCTATTCACTAAAATTGATTTGTAACCCGAAAATTAATACTCGTGGTGCTTTCAGTCACTCACAGACATGAGCAGATGGCAAAAGATTTGAGGCACCTGGTGTGCTTGTTCCCAGCCGAGGTGCAGCGAGGCGATATTCGCCTTCTTGTCTCAGCTCTCCTCCTAGAAGTGTCTCCTTTCGCAATCTATTTGGTACCACATTTTTGCGGGGTTTTTTGGTGCTTTTTGTCAGTAATTTCACTGTTTAAAAGGGTCCCCAAGCAGAGTGCCAAAGTGCTGCCTAGTGTTCCCAAGTGCAGAAAGTCTGTGATGTGCCTTGTGCAAAAAATATGCATGTTAGATAAGCTTTGTTTGAGCATGTTAATGAATCAACAGTATACTTTAAATAAGGTGTTTTTAAACAGAAACACACATAAAACAAGGTTATGTATTGACCAGTTGGTGAAAATATTGTGATCAGAGGCTCTCAGGAACCTAACCCTGTATTTCCCCTAGGAACAATGTTGCCAATTCAGTGTTCATGGCAACTTTATAGAATGTAACTATCACAAATAATGAGAATCTCAGCATCAAATAAATATACGTATGTATGTATGTATATTATATACATGTACACACATACATACCCACCCAGGTTCCATTTCTCTGGAGAACACTGACTGATACAGCAGCTCACCAAGTGTGAGCTCTCTAACCGCAGCACGATCAGGAAACTGTTCAATGGCTTCTATTCACCTCAGGATAAAATCTATACTTGCTATCACAGACCACTCAAGGTCAGTGTAGCCTCACCTTTCCTCTCTCTGACATGGGCTCTGATCTTCAGCTAAACGTGAGCACATGTAGCCCCTATACGCGCCATCTCATTGTCTTCTTCCATGTTTTATTCACCTGCCTCTGTGTCTGCATTGTCAGACCCCTGCCCACTGCTTCAACCACACTTCACAACCATATTCCCCTCACTCGCCCTGCCCCAGCATCCCTATTCCAACATTTCTGCACGAGCACCCCCAAGCCAGCATCCCTACACCAGCATCCCTGCGCCAGCATCCCTGCCTCAGCATCCCTGCACCAGCATCCCTGCTTCAGCATCCCTGCACCAGCATCCCTGCGCCAGCATCCCTGCCTCAGCATCCCTGCGCCAGCATCCCTGCCTCAGCATCCCTGCGCCAGCATCCCTGCGCCAGCATCCCTGCCTCAGCATCCCTGCGCCAGCATCCCTGCACCAGCATCCCTGCACCAGTATCCCTACGCCAGCATCCCTGCGCCAGCATCCCTGCGCCAGCATCCCTGCCTCAGCATCCCTGCCTCAGCACCCCTGCGCCAGCATCCCCGCCTCAGCATCCCTGCGCCGGCATCCCTGCGCCAGCATCCTTGCGCCAGTATCCCTGCCTCAGAATCCCTGCGCCAGCATCCCTGCCTCAGCATCCCTACCTCAGCATCCCTGCCTCAGCATCCCTGCGCCAGCATCCCTGCCTCAGCATCCCTGCACCAGCAACCCTGCGCCAGCATCCCTGCCTCAGCATCCCTGCGCCAGCATCCCTGCCTCAGCATCCCTGCACCAGCAACCCTGCGCCAGCATCCCTGCCTCAGCATCCCTGCCTCAGCATCCCTGCACCAGCATCCCTGGTTTCCTATAGCCCAGTCCATCTCAAGGCATGTTCTTCTATGCTGTTTCCTTCCCCTATGATGTTCTTTCACCCCTTCTTTGCTAGTTAAAACTTACTCCTCCTCCATAATCCAGCTCACACGTCACTTCCTCAGGGAAGCCTTCCATTGCCTCCCACACTAGGTTCTCTTTGCATTGTTTAACTTCCCTCTGTAGCTCTTGGCACAATTGCAATTTTTATCAGTGTTGGTGGTTATTTAATCAGTGCAGGGGTTCTTTATAATTTTGTTTCATGGATCCCTATGGCAGCCTGGGAAAGCCAGAATAACGTTATCAAATGCATGATATAAAATGCATAGGATTACAAAGAAACTTGCATTTCAGTATAATTGGTTATCAAAATATTTTCTTAAATGTAACACAGTAATAAATGTGCTTCTTTATTAAGACATTAAATAACAAGATCTAGTGGAAAGTCTAATAACTACTGTAATTTTGAAGTGGTGATAAGTACAAGTGATATTTTACAGCATTTGTAACAACTGTAATGGAATATAAAAATACGAAATCTATACTGGTGAACAAAGTCACAGATATTATTAATTCTATTGGTTTTGTTGCTTAAATTCGGAATGGAAGGGAATGTGAGACATCATTAAGGTTTTCTGAAAGTAAAGACGTCATTCTTTTTTCATTCAAGTTCACAGATCCCCACCTCATCCCAAACTTCATCTATATTCTCTAGATTAGAGAGTCTGGATTTATTTCTGAATTCTCCACTTGGTCATAAACTCTGAAAGGATGGCTACGTCTGATTTTGCTTACCGTCATATCCCTGGTACTTAGGACATAGTAAGCACTCAATAAAAGGCTGTTAAAGGACAAAATAGAAGGAAGAAAGGGATTCCACTGTGTGCTTGGCTAGGTCGCCTTTTACTCAGTGCTTTACAACTTTAAAACTCAGGTCAGTTTTTATCTCCAGTTAATCTTTCATGCTCACTCTCTGTAAACCCGTTGGGTTGGTTCTCTCTCTTCAGAACACTCCTATCAGGAAGTACTTCCTTCTGACCTAGTTCTTCCTGAAATTGTCGATTTAATTATCTCCCTTCTCACTCATACATTTTTGAACGGGAGTTTTGTTTTGCTTTTAAGGGCAAGGGTTATGTCTGATTTAGCTTTCTGTATCACCAGTGTTTACCAATGCAGGCACCAGGATGCAGTTTCGTACTTGATGGATTTTTTTAAATGGAACTGAATTTCATTCTCTCCTTTTTCCCAGAAGTTCCATCTCTGCTCTTACTCTCATGTCACATGGGACTTGGGCTGCTCTGCGACCTGTTCACTTTGCCTTCCACCCTCCCCCAAGTCCTCAATAGGTCCACGGGTCAGGGTTTATACAACTGCACATGCATGGATTGACTCAGAAACATACCCCATGAGCAAGAATAAAGACATGCATTTCATAAACCATAAAATTTACCTTCTTTTCATCAGTCACTGACAAACTAGGCACACGTACATTCCTTGGAATGTGAATAATTTTTAAAATAATCAAAAGACAGCATATTCACTTGCATTTATCCCATCCAACAGAAGACAGCCAGGATTCAGTGGCCCCCAGAGGCACCCAGCTTGAGTGTGTGGGATCAGAAACATGAGTAGAGCCTCTAACCTCCTGCTCCTCCTGTCTCTGCTGAGTTTGCCAGAAGGATGGACACTGGCTGATTGTGACTTAAGCCTGTTCTATTTGCCCACAAATATCTATTTGTTTGACAGGTATCTTTGTTGGAGGGAGGAGTAGGAAGAAGAGGAAAGTACTTTGGAACACACATGGAATTAAAGCATTTGCTTTGGATGAAGGATCGCTTATAGACCAAGTATTTCCCAATCTAAACAAATGCAAACTGGGACTTCCCTGGCGGTCCCGTGGGTGGGACTCTGCACTTCCACTGCAGGGGGCGCGGGTCCGTTCCTCGGTCAGGGAACTGAGATCCCGCAAGCTGCGCAGCACGGCCAAAAAAATAAATAAATAAACAAATGCAAACCTTGTTCCCTCATTTTAATTGCTGTATGAATATATTGCTTTTTGTTTATCCATTTCCCTGTGGATAGACATTTAGGTTTTTTCCAGTTTTTCAGTATTACAGAGTACATTAATTTTCGCATGAGTCTCCTTGGGATGTTTATGAGAATTTCTCTAATGAATATAACCTAGAGTGGAATTTCTAGGTCATGGAGTATGTACATCTTAAACTGCACCAGATACAGCCAAATTCTCCCCAAAATGCTTGTACCACTTACACTCCCTCTAGCAATATGGAAGAGTAGCTACTATTCCTCATCCAATATTTGATATTGTCAGACTTTTTGACAGTTTTGTGGGTGTGAAATTGTAGAGCATTGTAGTTTTAAGTTGCACATCTCTGACCAGTACCTTCTGAGAACTGTAGCTACCCATCAGTGCTCTTGATGCATTAAGAACATGGTCATAATCTGTCCAACAGTCTTGTAAGATAAGTATGACTCTGTCATATTTTGCAAATTTGCTTTCAACCCCACAGCTAATATTCCAACGCAGGCTATTTTAAAGCACACACTAGGGACTTCCCTGGTGGTCCAGTGGTAAAGAATCCGCCTTCCAACGCAGGGGACGTGGGTTCGATCCCTGGTCAGGGAACTAAGATCCCACATGCTGTGGGGCAACTAAGCCCGTGCACCACAACTACTGAGCTCGCACGCCTCAACTAGAGAGCCTGTGTGCCACAAACTACAGAGCCCACGGGCTCTGGAACCTGCATACTGCAACTACAGAGCACACGCACCCTGGAGCCCGCATGCCACAACTAGAGAAGAGAAAACCCGGGCACCACAACTAGAGAGAAGTCTGCGTGCCACTACAAAAGAACCCACATGCCTCAAGGAAGATCCTGCGTACCACAACTAAGACCAGGCGTAGCCAAAAATAAATAAATAGTAAACGAATCTTAAAAAAAAATAAAGCATACACTTAACTACCCTATATTACAGGCACTCCCTCCTTCTAATATCAACATGCAGGCCATCACTTATTACGAAAGATTGAAACTCAGTATATGTCGCCATCAGTTGTTACTTAGCAATGTCTCTCCTTGCTCCATCTCTTTAAATTATAAGCCAAGAAGGAGACTCCTCTTACCCTCAGTGCCTGGTGCAGGTCTGTATACATAGAAGGTGCACAGTGTGCGGGCTTTTTTTTTTTTTTTTCTTTTATAACTAAGACAATAATGGTGGTAATAGAACCCTAGCAAATTTTACACAGATTGGAAGACTTAAATGCTTTCTCTCTTTATGGAATTAAGCTGTATACAGGTTAGAATCTTGTCAATGCTGTAATTCCACATTCTCCTAGAGTCTCCCTTGCAAGGTGGGAGTTTCTCTCTTCTCTCCCTCTTCTTACCTTCCGTCCTCCCCCCCCCCATCAATCTCAATCTCTCTCTTTCTCTCTCTCATCTCTTCTCTTTCTTCTTTTCCGGTAGATTTTTGAGGGTTTATTTTTATGTTGTTTGTTTGTGGTTTTTTTTTTCTTTTTTGATCTTCAGGGATAAATTTTCTTTGGATATTACTTGTGAGAGGATGGAGGAGTGATACGAGTGTTTCTGATAAGAGTTAAGGCAATAACCAGATAGAGTTCCTTGGGGGGTGGATGATTTTGTCAACTGTATTGACTCATTTTTATTTTAAACTGGGCACATCTGCTGAGGGACCTGGCAGGGGTGACGTCTCTTTATCATTCAAGACTATCCTCAAGACGGGCTTGCATAGAGAGAGCCGGGCTTGATTTACGGCTGTGTCCCAGTTGCCTAAATGAGGTCTACGGAATCAGACTTTCCATAATACACCCTGGATTAGTCATTCGGTGAGCAGGTGAATATCTGCTTTTGCAGTTGTGCCTCACTAAATAATCTAGATAGATATAAAAACAGTGAATTCAGCTGCTTATGAATAGTATGGATATTTGAGCTTTTGTGCAGTAACAATCCCTAGCAATATTTTTTTGTATTAAATACTATGAATCCACTTCACCTGTCAGCACTATTCAAAACACGAAATGCTGTATGAATAGAAAGGATGTTGTGGGATCTTTCAGATGATTACTGTTGCTAGGAAAACCACTTCCTGATATCTTTGTGCTTGCTGTATGTGTCTCTCTTTGTGTACAGCTTACAGTGACAAGCAAATTCATAGCATGGTATTGGGGAGGAATTGGGAAAGTTGAGAAATGTTTAAAGAACACTGCTTAAAGTTAAAAAGGGGATGTCATCTAAAATAATAGTTAAGAGTTTTCCCTGCTTTCATGTGGAGAATTATAGCCATCAAAAGGAGAGCACTGAGGCTGCATTTGTGTTATGGTGGTACAGACTTCAGGGCCGTTCCAGCCATCATTTTCTGGAACCTCAAAACTGGGTTATGCTTTTTGGTGCCTGAGGAAATGACCGTCTTTTGCTCCGTGGGAATATTATGGCAATTATTGTTTCTATAGTGTCAGCTCTGCTTAAAGTTGCAATTCTACAAGACTGATGGGAGGGAACTGCATGAACTCGCTCTGGGACATAGCTGGGAATGAAAGCAGAACCCCATAAGATAAGCTCATTCACTTATTCGCTCAGGACAAGGCATTTTTCCCAACTCTGCAACAGAGGTGAGACAGGGATCTCCCATCCTGGAAACAGAAACTTCCTGGAAGGGCCTGAGGCAACTGTGGCCTCAGCATTAGTGTCTAGCACAAAGACTTTCCCAAAACATATATACAATAAATGCATAAGTAGCGGAATTGGCACCTCACGAAGCTCTGGGCTGTACCAAGAGCCACGCATCATCTGTATAGAACATTCACAAGTTGAAGGACCTGGGATCAGGAGTCTCATCCCTCTGGGCCTCTCTGTCCTCATCTGTAAGATGGGGATAACCTGTTTATCCGCTTAATTAGGCTGATAGGAGGGCTCAATGGCAAATGCATGAAAATAACTCATGATAACACCTGGCACATATTAGGGATTTCATCAAATATCACTTTAAAGACCTCGGAAAGAAATAACCTGTCCTGACATCTAGTCCCATGCTTCACATCATTCCCTCTCTTGCTCAGATCGTGCACCTCACTGATTCTTAACAGAATTACAGTCTAGATGTTGATTTAACAGTGTTTTCTTGAAATAGGTCAAACAAATAAAATTGCCAACATGGGTTACCGACATTTTAACCAATAATGTAATAATAATAATAATAATCTTAATAACAGTAATGATAAAATGAACATTTCTCAATCATTTGCTACTAACCACACTTTGTATTGATAGCTGAGCAGGACCCTATGGGGCCTTCCCAGAAGAGACCATCCCGCCATGCCCTCTGCCTGCCTCTTGTCTGTAGAGAAACTATAGCATCCTAGGCCTTCCCCAAGTTTCAAAGAGTAAATTTAACCAGAGAAGTGAGAAAATGCAGAAAGAGAGGAAAACAGTCAAACAAGACAAAATAATAATAGTTTAGTCATTAAACAAAGTCAAGCACCTTTAGTTCTGCCTCAAGAGCTATGGATAATATTCTGAGCCATATCCTTTGAACTGTTTTGCAGATACTTCTTCCACCCTACCAGGTGGAAGAAGTTAACTGTATGCTGCCCACAAGCATGTAGACCCCCAGCCCGGCTGGAACCAGAAGGTTGATGATGCTGACTCCCAATTACCTCACCACCAACCAATCAGAAGACTGTCCACAAGCTGATCGCACACCCCACAACCCCCTCCCTCACTCTGTCTTTAAAAACCTTTCCCTGAAAGCCTTTGGGGAGTCTGGGCCTTTTAAACACTAGCTGCCTGGACTCTTTGCTTGGCACCTGCAGTAAATGCTGTGCTTTCCTTCACCACGACCTGGTGTCAGTCAACTGGCTTTCCTGCGTGTGGCGAGCGGACCCTAGTTCGGTTCAGTAACAGTTTCACATTCATTCTCTTATTGGAGCCCCTCCCGTCCAGCCACCTTGACCAAACAAGAGTAGAAAGAGGAAACCGAGGCTCAAATAAACCTGAATGATTTGGCTATGGCCCTCAAGGAAAACAAGGCAGCGGCAGTGCCCACCCTTGTCCTCTGACTTCCCATCCTGTGTGTGTTTCACTGTACTAAACCCTAACCCTAACCCCAACCCAAAGCAGGAAATGGAGAAGAAAGGCATGGGAATGCTTAATGGTTGTTTGAATGATCTAGACCCCCATTCCTGCCTCTAAGATTCCATCCTGAGTGTGACACTAAAGTTATCCTGTGTCTTTACTCCAGGAAAGCTTCGGGATAAACTGTGTCTGAAATTACAGCAGGGATCAGAATATTAGCACACACCTTAGAATCAGGGACTTTTCTGCCTACATTTCAATTTCCCAGAAGATGCGGAACACTTTCATCCCAGGCCCACTGGGCACAGGGACAGAGTGTGATGTCATATGAACTGTACAGTTTTAGGGATTCCAAAAAATGTAATTTTTTTCTATGTATTGCCCTCTGCCAGCCCCACCACAGAGCCTGGTGTTTCCCCCTTTAAGGAACTGAGAGCAAGCACCTTTCATCTGGGAAGGGCAAACCTACTGAACTGCTGTCTACTCATAGGACCAGATCTTGAGCTGATTTGTTCAAATGGAACACAGGACTGTTGCCTTTGGGGCTGCAGAGGAACCAGGTCTGGAGTCTGGGCTGCAGGTGTTGTGGAACCAGTGAAAGCAAAGATGGAAAGCAAAACAGGGGATGAAGGGTTCACAGAGAAAAATTTCTTCCTGCTTCATGTGGTTGAAAAGAGTTGACTCTATTCTCCTTGGATCTGAAATCATGGGGTAGAAAGCACTTCAAGAATAGCCTTGGATGGCACGTGCAAGATGCCTTTACTTCATGTGTGCCACATGTGTGGTATCTGCCTGCTGATTGCTGGGAAAATCAAGACAGATAAAATCCAAAGTTTCCAGTCCACTCCCCACATACACAGATGTAAATTCAAGATCTCTCATCCAGAGACTCTGCCCCTTGCTGCTGCTGTCCTGGCACTGAAGATAAACTCAGCCTGGCACTTGATGGATGTGTCTGTTTGGGGCTGGGTGGGATCCAGAGACACCAGTGGCTCCTGGGCAGGGGTGGGGCTGTCACAGATGGCAACCAGTTTATCTAGAGGCTTCCACTGAGCCAGGCTGCCTGGTGAGCCCTCCCCCGAGTTAATTTGCAGTAAAGAGAACAAGGAGTTCCATCACATTCTGACAATCGCTCGTTTGTATTTACAACTAACATTTTTCGAGTGCTTCCTATATGCCTGCAATATGCTCTGTGTTTTCTGTATGTTTTCTCTTGTGTGGAAACTGGTTTTTTCACAAAGTATGACCATTACAGTTTAAATGTTTGAAGTGAATGTGCATGGTTTCCCTACTGTGCTACATATAGGTAGATTTTTAAATTTTAGTATTAAAATTAATAAAATGTAACCTTGCAATTCTACTCCCAGGAACTTTTCCTAAAGGAATAATCAATGTAAAAAGATAATATATCCAGGATAAGCATTGCAGCAAAGTTTGTAACGTAGAAAAATTAAAAAATAACCTATATACCCATCAGCTGGGGATGTGTGTGTATCTGTGTTTATAAGTGTGTGTGTAGGTTTGTGTATGTTTACGTGTGTGTATGTGCGTATGTGTGTTTATACACACATACGCACATACATATATACATGTGTATACACATATGCATATATACACACCTGTGCACATGTACAAATGTGTATATATATACATTATGTAGGAGGTATATTTAAGATATTTAAAACGTATTTTAAGGAGCAAATTTGTTAAAATTATTAAAATGCTAGTTTCATATGCTTTATTAATATGAATATTAATAAAAAACCAAGAAGGATATATATATATATATGTTACTCATGGTTATTTTTTCCAGATGGAGCAGGGAGGGGAATTTATAGGCAAAGGTGTTATCTCTTTCTACTCTACATATACATTTTTTAAAAATAATAAGCACAAATGGATTGTGTTATCAGTGTCTCCCAAATAAAACTATTTGTATTCAGAGGAATAGAGGATAAAAAGGCATATTATACACAAGTTTCACTTCAGTGATATATCAGCCATTTAATTACCACCAATAGTGAAGAAATTAACCAGTTTCAGGGGTATCAATGCTTCTGGTCCTTACTCATTTTATTTTCTTCATTTCCTTGAATAACTATTTTCATTCAGGGCATTTAACATATCAAAATGGTGATTAAATATATAAAAGGAATCTTGGAAATAAAAGAGCAAGTAACTCAGGTAAAGTTAAGCACTTTGCAAGGTCAATTTGCTCATCTTTATAGGCTAACAGTCTATAAAGGCAGCAGCCCTCGGGTTAATACATAACCCAGTTTGATGAAAACAGGATCAACAAAGAGCGTCTTACAAATGGAGATGTACCGGGTATTGTAACTCTTCTTGCAATCTTTCCTTCCTACGGATGCAAATAACTGATGGCCATTAGGGAGTAGAAAGCCTCAGAAAGGCTTATATGAATAGTCTGTGCCAAGCTCTCACTGAGCTTCCCGGGCAAAGTGCGGATTGGGGTGGTGTGAGGGCTGAATCCATCTCAGCCCACCAAGTGCAAGTTTTCAAGTGTAAGGCAAGTGCCCTCATCTCTCTACACTTCATTTTCCTTATCTTTGAAATGGGAGCAGTACTCATCTCTCTTAGAATTGGAGGTGACTGCACCACATCTCACACAACAGTCAATGACTGGAGCTAACAACGTAGCAGATTTCGTAACAGTTCAATTAACATTTATTAAGTAGTTATGTTGTACCATGGACTCTACTAGGCTCAGGGGGATGAAAGAGTAATAAAAATCCACCTCAGGCCTCAAGATCTTACAGTCTAGAAGCAGTTATTTACCTTCTTTCTTTCTTTCTTTCTTTTTTTTGAGGAAACACTATTAGGTTGGTCTTTATTACTGTCTTCTACAAATTTAAAAAGTGATAGATAAAATCTAGCAATTGTAATTCCTTAAGGCTTAGTTCAAATTGTGTTTAGAACAAATCCTAAAAAAGATTTTATATTTTGCTACACTTCAGACGTATATAATTTCTGATACTGAACAATTAATTTCCATTACAATACAGTTAGATTGCAGTGAGAAAACAGATCCTGAAAAAAATATAAGCATGTTTCCTATGAACTAACCTCCCTTTATGAAAATTAGGTGCAATAAGATCCCTCTTCGGATTCGGCATTATTAAGACAATCAAGCAAAGATCCCACTATCACTTACACATAACCCTATTTTTGTGGTATCTAACCTTACCTTAAACAACATTTAGAAGTTTCAAAAGATTTACCTTCTTTCTTAATAGTTCTTTATTTCCTGAGACTTCCCACTATATCACAGTCATAAGGCCTGTTGCAAATAATGTGTTACTGCTAAGACACTAAAGTTTTTTCATGGTTTTCAATTTTTACAAAGTTGAGGGCTTTAAAGGTTATGCAGGTGACACTATCATTCATTCTCTCACTCTTCCTTTCTTCCTCCATCCCTCCCTCCCTTCCTTCCTTCTTCTTTCTCTCTTACAGCTTTATTGAGATAGTTTACATATTATACAATTAGCCTGATATACTATCTTCAGTGGTAGAAAAAGATAAGCAGTTAGTTAGCTCAGGGAAATGACATATAAGCCAAAGTCTTTTATGCCCATGCTGTATTCTGACTTGGTATAATGCACTTTTATGAATACCATATTAAAAGAATAGCCTTTTTTATTCAGCTGTAGAATATCTTTTCTGTGGGTGTGTAGGGGAGGGTTGGGCATCAGAAATCAAAGTGTATCACTGCAAACATACATAATCCATCAGGAGTGTTGAGGTAAGAAAAATGATGATGCAATCCACTTATCTAATGGAGTGCTATACAGAGAGAGTTTACGTACATTCTCTACTCTCTGGGAGCTTTCAAAGAGTGTGCATGGAGACAAATACCACAATTACCTAATTTATTTGGTAGATAAGAGAATTAATTGCTGTTATCTACGACAAACACAAGTAGGCTGCTATTGTTCTTCTTCTATGCTGGGGGAGGGCTTCCTGGAAGAGGCAGGGCCTCGGGAACAATGTGACGGATGAATGGGGAAGAGCGTACCTAGTCCAGGGTCACAGGGAATTCCAGGCCTGGGAGGGAGGCCATTATCCTGCCTGCTCTAATGTGCCCCATTACAGAGACACACACTTAGTGATGTCAGCTGGTAGAGGCAACATTTTCTGTTACCCTGAACCATTTAAATCAAATTGTGGAGAACTCAGAAACATAGACACATGTGCATCTCTCTCTGTGTCTTTGCCATTTTATCATTCTCCCTTTCCTGTAAGAGGGACCCACGGTAGACGATTACTCTCTGCCTCAGATCTGTTTAATGGAGTGAGCCAATGGAAGGAAGATTAAAAGGCAGAAAAAGGACAATAATTACACCAAAGAGCCAGAGCCCCACTGGGTGGCTGGGGGTGGGTGTGAGCAAAAGGCTCCATGCCAGCACTAGGGGACTGATGAGGTCACGTGTTATCACAGGAGTGACCCCTTCTCAACAGCCAATCGTGCAGCCTTACAAATAGATTTCCTGGCTTGTGTGAAAGTTACCAGTGTGCAGCCTGATGCTGAGAAGTAAAGAGAGCAGTTTAATTTATTCAGGCTCCAGATCACTCTCAGAAGGAAACAGTTCTCTATCTTAGGCACTACAGAAGATTCACAGACCAAATGTGAAAGAAATGTTATTTTTTTTTTTTTTTTTAAACTTTTGGGTTTATTTATTTATTTATTTATGGCTGTGTTGGGTCTTCGTTTCTGTGCGAGGGCTTTCTCCAGTTGCGGCAAGTGGGGGCCACTCCTCATCGCGGTGCGCGGGCCTCTCACCGTCACGGCCTCTCCCGCTGCGGAGCACAAGCTCCAGACGCGCAGGCTCAGTAAATTGTGGCTCACGGGCCTAGTTGCTCCGCGGCATGTGGGATCTTCCCAGACCAGGGCTCGAACCCATGTCCCCTGCATTGGCAGGCAGATTCCCAACCACTGCGCCACCAGGGAAGCCCCAGAAATGTTATTTTTAAATACAAATTAATTTTTATATCAAACCTTTTTGCTGCTGGCTGGAAGAAACCATCTCAGTCAATTCATGGTTCCTCAGTCAACTCACAGCTATATGTCTAAGTTTGGGGACATACATAGAGCAAAGACTTTGGGATGAGAGAATTGGTCTAGACCAAGATGGTAGCCACTAGCCATGTGTGGCCACTAAAATAATTTAAAATTAACTAAAACTTAAAATTCAGTTCCTCAGCTGCACTAGCCACATTTCAAGTATTCAATAGGCACGTGTGGCTAGTGGCTATCATGTTGGACCACAGGGACATAGAACATTTCCATCATCACAAAATTTTCTATTGACCGCAGCTGGTCTACACTGTCATCCTCTAGCATCTTAAGAATTTTCTGAGATGTCCTCATTGTCCATTTTTCAGCCAAGGAAACTGAGACTCAGAGAGCTTATGTAACTTGCCTACGGTCACTCAGATTCTAGGTAGCCAAACTGGAGCTCATGTTTCTTCCTGGGGGTCCTTTAATTCTTTTGCCACTTCCTTCTGTTCCCCATCACAAGTCTGAGGAATCTGAAATTAGCAAGAGAAGGAAGTACTCTCATTGCTATGTTAGTTATAACATAAACTTCATGCCTTCTTGTATTGAGGTTTTCAGATACTCAAAGGTCCAGAATTGTGAAATTCAGAAAAGCTTATTCTCTGCATTTCTACTACTACAACTCTTCTCTGAGGACTGATGGCCTCTCAGTCTATTTGGATGAAGGTAAAAAGGAAAGTCCCTGAATACAAAGCACATCAATTAATACAACAAAATACTGTCCAGCCTCAGTAGGTCTCACTGAGAAGGTCTATACAGATGAAGGCACAAAGTCAACTTAGTTGCCTCAGAAGGCTTCAATCCTTCCAGTGTAGACAAATGACCATCTCTAAATCTCAGTGGCTTAGCCCATGAAGTTCATTTCTCCCTCTTGCAAAGTCCTCTGAAGGTCGAGCAACTCTCCAGAGCAAGCCCATGCCATGATTCAGTGGTCCAAACTGCTTCATGCCTGTGACTCTGGCCATTGAACCAGCCAGTGGCTTTTACACTCGTCACCAAGGGGAACGAGAGAGCGTGAAGGATTCCGCAGGGGGTGTGCCTTCCGCCATCCAGCAGTGACTCCTTACCCGAGTTTTCATGCCCGCAGCAGCACCAGTCACATCGCCGGCCTCACTGCAAAGGGACCGAGAAAGGCTGAGGAGGGTACGGACAAGCGGGTGAGCGTTCCCGTCTGTGCCACGCCAGTGAGTTAAGATCATTGATGGTAACAAAAACAGCAATATGGGATTGAGCACTTGCCTGGGACTGAGTGTCCCGTGTGTAACATCTCATTTAATTCTCACAACAGCCTTGTGAGGAAAGGGCTACTACTCTCTCTCTTTCTCTTTTAAAGATGAGCACAGTGGAGCTTAGATGGGTTAAGAGATATGACTGAGGTCAAATGGACAGCAGATGGCAGAGCCAGAGCTTGAACTTAGACCTGACGAATATTACAGCTTAGGGTTGGTTAGACATCCAGATATTTTTTAAGGGAAAGTAAAGTTGCACTCTAGAATAGTGCTGTCCAGTAGAACTTGGTGCAAAGATGGAAGTGTCACTATATCTGTGTGACCCAATACAGCAGTCATGAGCCACATGTGGACACTGAGAACTTGAAATGTGGCCACTGTAACTGAGGAACTAGATTTTTAATTTAATTTAAATTGCACTGAGATAGAAAATTGAATGAATAGTATTGTAACTTAACTTTCTATGTGTAAATGCTCCTTCTTCGTAAACAGAGTGAAGTTCTCTGTGGTCAGAGACCATAACTTGCTCAACTTTTTATCTTCTTTAGAACAGGCAGAGCACTTTGCAGGTAAAGTCTGCTCAGTAAAAATTGGTAGATTATTATTTGATACTGAACCACTGCAGGACTTTCCGGCTTAATGAAAATGTGGATATTCAGGGACCAATTCTGTTTGTCTGAAAAGGGTCAAAGGACTTTAAAACTCCATCTTACCAACAACTTGCTTCTTGTTTCCCTTCTACCTACATGATTGACTGTCAGTAATAAGACACGTTTTTGTATTTTCAGAAGTTGCCTCCAAGGTTTTAAAAATATTCCTGGGTTTTTTTTGTGGGGAGGAGGGGGAGGGAGATACCGAGTCTCCTATCTTCCATACTGATTTTTTAAAAGGAAAATGAAGATCTAGGTTAACGTGCTTTCACACCAAACAAGAGCAGAATGAAACAGAGAAACTAATGGATCTCTTTCTGTGAATAAAATGACAGATAAAATATCTATTTTGCTCACATATTTTTCTTTCACAGACAGTTCATTTCAGTAAATATCTTACCACCTGCACTTGTCTATTTTCCAAGGTTTTTGGGATATTTCCAATAAGTTCAATTGGACTCTATAGTTGGTATTTATGAGGCTGTGCTTAAAGGGAAACTGCATCACGGATATCATCAGCTCAATTTTTTCTGAGTTTTTCTTGAACATGTAGTTGGCAAGCTCTCAAAACCCTTATCGGGTCATAACTCAAAGATACATGTGGCCTCCACAGCTAGGTTAATATTTACAAAGCACTCTTCTGCCCCCCAGCTTTTTTCTTATATGTCTCTCTCCTGTGGTTTCTACCTTTTTGCAGGCCTGTTAATATTGAAGATGAGAAGAGGCCAAGTCTACACTGACAGAAAATGCCTTCTGTGGAAGTGAGTTGAGGTTTCGAAATCTTCTGCGCCCGGGTTTCTCAACATCCGACGTATTAGCATTTGGGGTCACAGACTTCCGTTATGGGGACTGGCCTTTGCTATGTGGGATGTTTAGCAGCGTCCCTGACTTTGACTCATGAGAGGCCAGTAGTACCCCCTCACCTGGTTATGACAACCAAAAATGTCTTCAGATATTACCAAATGTCCCCCAATTACTCTAGGTGACTTACATTATGTTTCAGTTCTCAGCTCATGTGTCATCTCTGGGGGAACATGATATGGGTCAAGTTCTGTGCTTGTCACTCTCTCAGAATCTTTGAAGCATATAATCTCAGTCTGTAGCTACCTGTTCATTGATGACCATCATCGCTGGCCCTAAATTATCACTGTGATACACATGGCAAGGATACAGGTGAAGATTTTCCACTAAGTAAGAATTGCCTTACTCAAAAAATTACTTTGAGAATTACCTTATATTTTCAGGGTTAAGAAATACCCAGTACTTCTCCCTTATCACACACAAAGGGTCAACAACACCTGTGCATTCAGACACTCTGCTTGTCCCTGGTGTGAAGTTGTTAATAGCAAAGCTCGGAGTTGAGATGACCAGAAACTTTCCTTAATGGGATGATGAATTTAGTGTCGTGGTGTCTCTTTATGGTGGAGAAATCCATTTTCAGCTTAGAATTTTCTGCAAATCGTGTTTCCAAAAGAACAAGACTATAAAGCTGCACAGCAAGGGAGGTCCAAATGGCCTGGGTAAAACCTCTGGCCCTCTGCTGATTTACCCCTTTACCAGATATTTCATATTTGTTGACTGAATGAATAAATACAGGCTATGTACCAAGTTCTCTGCTAAAGCTGAAAACACAATAATGAGCAAAATTAAGCATGGTCCCTGCCACCTCGGAAAAACAAGTCTGGTGGGAAAAATGACACTATCGGAATGATTATCAATTATATCAATGAATGTGTAGCTGCAGACTGAGATTATATGCTTCCAAGGTCCCCAACGGATGACACATGAGCTGAGAACTGAAACACAAATACAAGTCAACTAGGTGAAGTGAGGGAAGAGTATTCCAGACAAACAGGCCAGCAGGTACAAAGGTCTACTGGAGAGAGGGATCAAGATGAGTTTAAAAAAACTGGGGAAACTCAAAAAGGCAGTGAGTCTGGAGCACAGAAAACATGGGATGAGACTGTACAAGGGGAGACTGAGTTGTCACGTGCAATGCCTCGTTCTCAGGAAGCCAACTGCTCTTTAACTCCATCAATGGACATTAATCCACAGACTTGAAGTAGTCAAGGGAAAGACTGTATCTGAGTTTCACAGGGATCTCTAGTTGCAGCGTGGAGAATGAATGGGGGAGGTTATCTGGAAGTGAAGTGGGAGAGAGGAAACTCAGGCGGATGTCCAGGTGAGACAGAAGGGTGTTTAGGCTAGGAGGGTCCAATAAAGAAGGAGAGGGGAAGAAAAAGTGGTACCTGGAAATTGAACCAACAGGAGGTGAGGGATTCAACCAGAAGGCTCAACTAGGGCAGACTAGTTACAGCTGGTGTTCAACATGCTGCCTATAATCCCTGGGAGGATCAGAAAACAGGGTGGTCAGGATGCCTCTTAGGTTTTTAGATGACGGGTGTTGTCATCTGTCTAGAGAGTGAACGCTAGGGGAGAAACACCTTTGTGCTAGAAAATCATGAGCTTTGTGTTGGACATGTAGAATGTGAGGTGCCTGTAAGATACTACAGAAAGAAGAAACCTGGTTTGCTGCCCTGCAAAGGAGGAACTTTCCCAAGGACAAGAAGAATTAACCAAAGGTGATCATTTTGTAGAACATCCATTAGCCAGTTAGTACCTAATGTGAGCTTTAAACAATTATTAAGTAGGAGCTAATTAGTTTTAGCAAATGACAACAGAATTGTAAAAAAAAAAAAAAAAAAAAAAAAAATTATTTGTCAACCACAATTTCCCTTCTCACCCCCATTTCAGCTAGGTCTTTGATATAAGAAAGCACCCTGTGCACAGCTTTCTGTACGGGTTTCTGGTAAGGAAAGATGCTGACAATATTCGGAATGCTCTGTCCACTTCTGGATGGAGAAAATCCACTTATCGTGTTGTGTCTCACCCAGGACATCTGCAGGTGAGATTCTCCTTTTCCTCACCTTGCATCTGCTCAGTATCTTAATCCCAAATTGTAGGAGTGAAACGCTGGCAACCTTTAAGGATATAATTTGCTTCCTATTACATTATTTCTTCCCGTACAGGAGAGACCAAGTGTTTGTCATTTACGAGTGTCATGTCATTACATTCCATATTGCAGTGTAATGATGTGAAATGATTAAATTACAAAAGGCCAGCTCACTGCCAAAAATTTAAAGTGGCATACTTTTATTTGTAGATTGGAAAGCTATTATTAATTCTTATATTGACTTTGCCAGATGAAATATTGCAAGCAGACTGGTGCATACAGAAATGGGGTGCCATTAAGTGAGGTTCGGCGCCCCGGTTCCCACATAAACAGGAAGAGTTCTCCGATTCTAGCACATTCCTCAGGCTACACGTCCAGAGCTAAATGTATTAGTTTAGAACAGTCTTGTCACCTGATGAATGTGGAGTGACAGACATCAAAATACAACCTAACTGGAGTTTTTACTGAGAAGAAAAATAGGAACTCAGAACAGGTGGCTGAGAAAATAAAATGGCCTATACTCCCTCTGCCCCCTCCTGAACCACTTTTTTCCACTAGCACTTATTGGGAGATTGAATTTTATTCTTTTTTTAAAGGAAAAAGAGCATACAAAAAGCATTTTGTTTACGTCACCAAATTACTGGAAGACTCTGCGGTTGGTGAAGCAACAATTTCTTCTTCTTTTTCCCCTAGGCTATAAAATCTCATGTGGAGATCTTTGAAAGAGGGTTAAAAATTACATCCTCAGAACTATATATTTTTTAAGCTTTTAAAGTTCGAATCCACATGACCTCAAGTGTTTGAGGATTTGTGAAGAAACCTGTTCTCACCTGCCGTTTCTTTCAACCATTTATGGACTCCCATTCTGGTACCACATGCATTGCCCAATTCCAGTAAGAACCTTCCTGCAACCATAGTCGAGTGACTCTTTTGTTTGTTTCCTTTTGTTTTCCCTCCCCTGGATATTTTTTCCCCTCTTCTTGGTGGAAATAAGAGAAAGGCCATATTTCTCGACTTGGTCATTTCTACTACTTCTTTTACCTAAGAAACATTCTGATTTGAGGAATTCTCCACCCTGACTTGGTTTGGCTTTTGTTTTACTTTTCTTTTAATTATTTTCTTTTAATGTCAATTAGCTTCTTATATTTTTAGCTCTGTTTATTACATGCTATTATTACTTTGGTGTAGAACCTTCTTTTGTTGTAAAACACTGCTGGGTGAAAGCTGAAGGGGGGTGGGAAATAAATAAGAAAACATTGTTGTTTTATTACATATGGACACTTGCAAGGCCGCTCACCTGTGCTCGATCTTTTTAAAACAAGAAGGCACCAAACACTCATAAGCTCCTAGATTTATAGACAATGACCCTATGCCTGCCAAGATGGCCAATAATCTTTGCTTTTGCTGCAACACAGGGGGTAGGTTGCCTCACTTCTGGCACGTTGGCAGAGGCACAGAGAACATGTTCTTCATGGAAAGGGACTTGTAAATGGAAAACAGCTCAGGGAGCAAAACTGCCAGGAGCTCACTTGCCTTGTGGGAAACGCTACAAAGTTTCATGATTGGAAAGATAGCACTCTGGGGCTTCCCTGGTGGCGCAGTAGTTGAGAATCCGCCTGCCAGTGCAGGGGACACGGGTTTGAGCCCTGGTCTGGGAAGATCCCACATGCCACGGAGCAACTAAGCCCATGAGCCACAACTACTGAGCCTGAGCTCTAGAGCCCGTGAGCCACAACTACTGAGCCCGCGTGCTGCAACTACTGAAGCCCGTGAGTCTAGAGCCCGTGCTCCACAGCAAGAGAAGGCACCGCAATGAGAAGCCCGCGCACCGCAATGAAGAGTAGCCCCCGCTGACCGCAACTAGAGAAAGCCCGCGTGCAGCAACGAACACCCAACACAGCCAAAACTAAATAAATAAAAAATAAAATAAGATAAAAAGATAGCACTCTGTCAGACAATCTGCACTGTGGGTGAAATTATTCGCCATTTAATCTGGATTTTAGGTGAATCACAGCATCTTTGTTTAGTCCCTATGTTGTCTCTATCGAAAAGTACAAAGTGGCCAAAAGCTTGTGCCTGCACTGCTGCAGTCAGTAAATGCTGCTCTGTTCTGATCCTTTTTTTCCATTACTTCTTTTGAGACTTTTATTTCTCCATCTCTTTGGCACGAGCTCTTATTTGGCAGGTAGTGAGAACTCAGGGTTCTCTTGGAAGACAATACACTGAGGAGCCCTGGAGTTTTTTTCCCCCTTTATATATAGATGGCTCTGTCATTATGTCCTAAATCATGAATGCACATAATAGCTGCCAAGAACAGCTCAAATGGCTGTAGCCAGGACCCTGAAATAACAGGCTGGCTCCACCCACAACTACAAAAGAGCTCATATTATGCATGTTCTGATCAGCACATATAGAACAATGGGTTAGGCTAAGACCTTTGTCACATTGTGATGGCCTCTGGGTATTACCTATATTTTCATGAAGCAGTTCTGCTCTTCAGTAAGTCATTCGCCTCCCCTGAAATCACCTAAAACCCTGGGCTTCTTCCTGATGATAATTCTGTGTTCACTTTTTCCTGCAGTCAACACCTGCTTAGGTGTTCACCTAAGTGCTCCAGGTGAGTAGTGAAGCGGACACACACTATCTCTGTGGTCATGGAGCTTAGATCCCAATAGGAATGATTAAGAGGGAACAAGCAAATGAGCAAGACAATTTCAGGTGGTGAAAAGAGATGATCACACGGAGCAGTGTGATCAGGAGAGAGCTAGGAGCGGGGATATAACATAAATGGTGTAGCCACAGAAGGTCACAGAAGGCTCCCAAGAGGAGGTAACATTTGAGCTGAGAATGAACATTGGCTGGAGTGCCCATCATTCTACAGTCTGGGGAAGCACCTTCCAGGCAATGGAATGGCAGGTAGAAAGACCATACATTAGGAATGAGCTTGGGCAGGGAGCAGTCCAGTTTTGCAAGATGGCCTTGAACTACAGGAAAGATAAGAATTGAGATTGAGTGGTCAACAGGGGCCCAACTCATGCAAAGACTTTCAAACTTAGGATGCAACCTGAGGCTTGCCTGGCCTTCCCTGGTCTCTGTTTTGTTTTCAGGGTGACTCACATATATCACTCCATCTTCAGGACAATAAGAAATACCGCTGCAATATAAGCAAGTGATTCTCCAGTGACATTCTGGGGCATAAATAGGTTGCTAAATGTTGATCGATGTGTAAAATTTACCTTTACTACACCGAGGGACACATCTACTTATGGCCAAATCTGTCAGCTGCAACAGGGGAGTATAAAGGGGCCCACTGTAGTGGGGAGCAGAGTACAGCTTACACTGATAATAAGTAAGAGGGCCCCTTCCCTATTCTCACTGCTTTGAGTGAAGGTGTGCTGCACAGAGCCGGGGCCGCCATCTGAAAATCAAGACCAGTAAGGGGAAAATCTGCTCAGAAATTCTGACCCCAGCCTCAGGTCTCTTTGAATAATTAAGCCAGGGTCAGAAACCACCTACCTCCAGACTTCTTGTTATGTGAGAGGGGAAAATCTGACTTGTTTAAAAGTAACGTGATAAGTAAGAACTTAGAATAGGGTTCAGCTTGCCAAAGCAAGAGCAAGTATTTACTGAAAATGTGAGAACTTTGTCTCATGACTTTTTAAAAGAACTCAGTGGGGGCAGCAAACAGTTCTCCCCAAGTGGTGGCCCAGTGCCAAGATGGTCTGGGGGACTGAATAATGATGACAGTGAGGCGTGGTGACACTGGAGTGACAATCAAGTTGCAATTGCTACTATTTTAGCACAGCTTTGACTTTTGTTATTCTTCTCGAGAATGCAGTGAATCTTCCAGTGATCTAAAGAATTTTTTTTAAATGGGGGGAACCTCTGATAGAGTCAGATTGGCAGAGAGGAAAGACCCTTTCCAAAAAGCAAAATGTTAACCTCTGTCTGGTGTAAATGAGGCATGTTATTATCAAGATCCAGCCATCTGGAACCATGGTCCAGGCCCAAAGGACAACTTACTCAGCCTGCTTCTGCCTACCCACTCCCAAATCAGTTCTGGTTCAAGTTCCCTGGATACAGCAGTGGTATGTGCCTTCCAGTTTCCAAATCCTACTCTTTCCCTAGTTACCTCTAAGACCTCAGATCCTTATTGAGTAACATGGAAAATTTGACCAAAGACTGTGATCTTCAAATATGTATGTGTACGGGCGAGGGGAGTACGTAAGCAGTAGATTATTTCATGTTAAATTCTGTGTAGAAATCCACTAGATAAAAGAGATGAAAATGGGAACATCTCAGATGAAACGAAGGCATAGCTCCAGAGTCCCACGGGCTCCTTCTCCTTCGCTATATGTGCAGTCCCCAAGGAGAGTGCATCTGGGGTGGAGACTCATCTGACCAAGAGAGCTTTAAAGGAGAGGGAAAAATGCTCAGGCAACACAAAGTGTGGGGAAGGACAAGAAGGGTGGCATAAAAACACACCTGGAAACACGCAGTGGTGGAGAAGGCATCTGGATTCCAATATGGATTAGGCGATCTTTGTTAAGAGTTCAGATCTTTAGAATTTGTTACCCCTTCTTAACTCTCATTGGAGAATAGTGACTAAGAGATGGAATTTGGGACGAGAAGGCCTGTGTTCAAAGTCTAGCTCTCCCACTTGCATGCTGTGCCACATTCAGCAAACTACTTAACCTCTTTGAATATTAGTTCCATATCTATGAGACGGAGATAATCACCCAGGATACACAATTTAAATGACTTGTCCAAGGTCATTCATAAGCAGGAGACTTCGAGTTTCAAATTCTAGCTCTTTTGACTCTTTAAATGCAGTGCTATTTTTTCTAACCACAAGAAGACCTTGTTGCAGATTCACAAATGATGTGAATCTTGAGAAAAAGAGAGGGAGGAGGGGAAGGAGAAAGAGAGAAAAGGAGGAAGGGAGGAAGGCAGGAAAGCAGGAAGGAAGGAAGGGAAGAAAGAAATAGATTCTGTATATCTATTTTAGATGTCTGTATATCTGTATTACATATATACAGACATTTGCCAAAGAAAAATAATCTGGAATCTGTTTGAAATGGACATCATTAGTCAATTATTGGATTAAGGCAGCTATCGATTTCCTTTTCCTGATGAGATGATTCTTCTGATTTTTGCCAAACTTTAGTGATTACCAAGATGCTGAGAAATCAAGCAACTTACAATAAAATGAACATGGTAGCAGCAGCTTCAAATTTTACAAATAAGTGATTGAGATGATGTGTCACATCCTTGACTTATTCACTGGTTAAACCAGGGAAGTTCTTGTTGCTAAATGGACGATGGTAAGGCAAATGAATGCCAGTCATTTGACATAGATCTGCTATGTGCCTGGGTGAGGAACGCAGGATAGCTGATAAAATTAATATTCATAATCATTTGTTGCCAATTAATTAATAGGATCTATTGCATCAGAGAGCAAGGTCTCTAGGAAATAGGACAACAGATACAGAAGGAATTGATAGAGGTTCTGGAGATACACGGCAAGAAGGTCAAGAAATATTTAAACCAGGAGCCAGGAGTATGAATAGTGTTCGAGGCTACCTCACATACAAAAGAAGAAACCTTATTATTTTTCCCCTTCCGGTTGAAGAGACAACTTGGAGCCCTAACCCGATCTCAACCTTCCATATCTGGGCTCCTGTCCAGGACAAAGTCATCAGTGACACCAACACAAACCTATCCATTCCCAGTATCTTTCCTACATTAAAGAGCCTAGATGAAGGGGGGTGGGGAGGGGCTTACAATCCCTCCTTCATAAGGAAAATAGCCAACAGGAAGTTACTTAACAAAACACTCACCAAGGGATGAAGTCAACATGAATTATCTTGCATCTTCAATTTTCATTCTAAAGGAGCATGGCTCACTTCACTTTTGAAAGTAATTTTAATGAATTCTTTCCAAAAATGATAGAGCTTGACTTTCCAACTTTATTTTGGAAGAGATAGGACTCAAACAAGTAATCCTCAATATTATTACTATTACCTTGCTCACATAAATCTGATAACAATAGAAGCCCTTTTTTATTGGGATAAATCTTACATTAAAACTAGAGCTCATATTTGGCCAACTTCGGTAGGTCGACCAAAAATAGAAATTGGCCTGCATATCTTTCTATTTTTAGGGAAGGTGAAGATATGGATTTAGACACTTGATTTTCTTAGCTTAGGGAGCACTGTAGGCTAAACTGCTTTGGCCCTGAGGGACTCTTTGCTATTGGCAGCCCTGGGCAGGGTGCAGTTTTTAAAATTCATTTCTGATATCCAGTTGACATGGACTTTTTAAAGTGTTTAAAATTGTACTGGTCGCTTCTGTGGCCCACAAAGAATTCTCTCACCTGCTCCTGGTTCTTGCTCCTCCTTCTCATGTTTTCCTAACTTCACACTGAGTTCTATGTCCCAAGTTGACTGCTGGTCTCTAAGCCTAAGCAGGAAAGAAACGTATGAAAATCTGGAAACAGGGAAAGCCAGGAGCACCTTTGATGCTCCAGAGCTAGCTACATACGGACATCCCCGCATACCCGGTGGCCTCAATGGGAGAGAAGGGAATGCACTGGGGTAATACAAAGAGGGTCCTGCCAAAGAGAGGCAAGTGTACATGTTGATGGATAGCGTGCAGGAGGGAACATGGTTGAGTAATGCAGTCATTGGGTCACACAAAGCTCAGGAGGAGATGGAAGCCAACATTTTGTTTTCATGTACGGATTCATTTTGATGCTGGCATCCCTAGAAGAGGGAGGACGATGAACGGACTGTACCTCCTCTTTCAACCTGGCCTTTTGAGATCTAAACAAGCACATAGGGCTGGATAACTTCTAGAAGCTAAAGTTCCACACCCCAATATGAAGTTACTTATCGGGTGTCAGAATGTTCGATGACGCTAGCAAATTTGCTATCAGGGTAATGATTGGAAAAATAACACGCCCTTCGTTTACCCTTTGTCTAAAGTCATACACACCTGCCCTCCACGAATGTGGTTTCTCCCCAAGAACTGACGACTTCTTTCTCTATGATTTGACTTTCCACTGACCTTCCTGGACAAGGGAGGGATCCAGGAAACAGTTATTAATTCAACATATATTTATGAAGCACATGCTATGTGCCAGTCACAGCTCTGGGCACCACGATATGGCAATGAGCAGCACAATTCCAAATCCCTACCCTGTTGGACTTGACTTCTTCTCAAGGGTGGTGGGGATCAAGACAGTTATGAGAGATGTTAAACAAATAAGCAAAGTAAATGAGAATTTTTAAGGTCATGTGATAGAGAGGGAGTGGGGATCTTTGGGTCAGGAGCCTCATTTTGTATGGCTGGACAGAATAGCCTTCCAGGACAAGACATTCACAGGAGCTGAGAGCTGAATTATGAGAAGAAACCAACAATGCCAAGATCACATGGCAACATTTCACACAAAAGAAACAGTGCAAAGCCTCTGAGCTGGAAGCAAGACTGGCTTGGGTCAAGGGATAGACAAAAATGCCAGGAAGAGGAGAGACACAAACAGCAAGAAAGAGGAGAGGGGTGGGGAATCAGGCAGGAGAGAGCTGCAGGACTAGATCAGGCCAGGTCCTTCAGGACATGGGGAAGAATTTTAATTTTTTAATAAATGCAATGAGAAGGCACTGGAAGGTTTTAATCATGGGAGTGGTGTCTGTTTTGCATTTGAAAACTATCATCCTGACTGTTGTTCAGAGAATGGAGGAATATTCTTCCCCAGCCTACAGCCATAGCTGATGGAAACAGAAACAGAAGTGGTCATCTTACACACTGTGTCTCTTGTCTCTAAGGAACCGGATTTAGGTACACAGTCAGTGTTCAGCCAGTCTCTTCACGGGACTAATACTGTAACATAAGTGGTGGGAGCCAAGAGGACTGAGAAGTGCCCCCCTGGGTTCTTCCCTCTTCTGAGTCTCAGGTGAATGCTTGTCTTGGAATTCCACCAGATAGTCAGGAGCTCAGCTGAGCTGGAGAGAGCTGAGCTGCCGAGAGCTGAGCTGCCAGAAGTCAGAGTAGCTGATTAAGACAACAAACCAAAATGAACAAAATAATGGAGGCTTATTCACTTCCTGCAATAAAATATAAGCAAGAGGTTAAACCAGAGAAAGCACCAACTCCCATCCGCTCTGTTTTCCCTGAAGCAGTGGCACTGATGACGGGTCAGGTGGGTCAGTGCAGATGTCAGGGATCTGGGTTTCTCACTGCTCGGGGAGCAATACACAAAAGCCTCCTGCAGTTGAATGGACCTGGGCTGGGAGGAGGGAGAAGGGGAAGGGCTACGATGGAAAACAACTGAGTGCTGAGTCACAGTGGAGAAAAATGTCTTCAAGTTTCCCCTCTCCTTCTTCTCCACAAGGTGATCCTGGCAGAGGCTTCTAAGGAAAGCCTCTCCTGAAGCCCCCCATTAAAGAGGTCACCAAATGGAGGTGTCCAGGCTAGGGAATACAGCTATGCGTACGAGCACAGCTAGCCAGGGAGGCTGAGTCCTTTACTGCAGCTCCTTTCAGAGAAGGCAATGCACTGGCTATGCCCCAAGCCTGGTGCGAGGAGGGCAGCTTCCCCCGAGCCCTGCCAGGGAAAGCCTTTGTAGTTATCTGTGGTCTGGTCTGAAAAGGTACACGTAAGTTTTTAGCCAGGATACAGACTCCAAACAGACTGCCCTAGATCCTTACTAGAAATCCCCCCCTTTATTTTCTACAGATCGAGTAGTTTCTGTTGCTTGCACCAGCATCCTAACCAAAAGATCCAAAAATGGACCCAAAAGTGACAGAGAGTCAAGGAATTAAGTGTCTTGAGGGATGGTAACAAGTATAGGTACTAGAAAAATGAGCACCACTGCCCACAAAAACTTGTCTGGAGATACCTTGCAGACTCTGAATTGGGACAAGAGTTTGCGCCTGTAAAGTAGTAATGGCGATTCAAAGAGCCCAGCACAGGAGCCGGAATTAGAGAATATGAAACGTGAGCACTCTGGCCTATCTCTGAGATTACCTGCTGGCATATTGTTTGCTAGGATTTCTGCTGTGTAACAAGAATGCTAACAGGTGGGAAGAGGAGGACAGAAGAGAGAAGAGGCCCTGACTATCTCTCCAAGCTCGTCTCCTCCCTCTCCCCGCTGCTTTGCTCTGCTCTGGTCTCTCTCGTCTTCTCCCTGTTGCCGGACAAGTCTGCACCTCGGGTCCCCTGGACCTGCTTCCTGTGCCTGAACTGCTCTTCCCTCCAGCCCTTACGTGACTCGAGCCCCCATTTATTCAAATCTCTGCTCCAATATCACCTCTTCCAAAGGCCCTTTCCTGACCATCCCACCCAGAACGGCAGCTCTACCACTTTTTATCCCTTAACACTGCTTTATTTTTTTTCTGTGTAGCATTTATCACCACCTGACATTTGATTGATTGACTGATTGTTCTTTGTCTTCTTAAGCTCGCACTAGAACAGGAGCTCAACAAAGGTAAGAACTGTTTAGTTCCCGGAGCACTGCATTCTCAAAGCCTGGAATCATTCCCAGTAAGGAGTGGTGCTCCAGAAATATTAATTACATGAATGAATGAATGAATGAATGAATGAATAAAGAAAATAGTATAGGAGAGATAAAAAGAAGAAGGAGGGGGAATAAAATATTGTCTCTAATTAAAGAAGCAAAAATTGATTACATAACCCAAACACATAAATTAGAAAAATCTCTCCATGTGTTTTACATGTAAAATTGGTCTCTTTGGTTTGTTTTATTCACTCATTCATTCCTCTAATAAATGTTTATCGTCTGAACAACAGATCACATTCTGAGGTGACTGGAGAAGGCAGGACCCTAAAGGTGAAGACTCCCGAGAGAGGACAGTTAGACCAAAGGAAAAGATCCACAATAGGAACACTTAAGAAATTCTCGCACATCAGGTGTGTCTGAGCATGGCTGGAGTGAGTACTATTTTTGCTTCTGTAGCAAAACTAACAGTATGTTTTTTGGATGTGAGAAATGGAGTAAGGGAAAACCATACCACAGTTGTTTATATCATGAAATAATGTCTTGGAATGGTACAGCCACTGTGGAAAACAGTATGGCATTTCCTCAAATAATTAAAATAGGATTAACATACGATCCAGCAATTTCACTTCTGCGTATGTACCCAAAAGAATTGAAAGCAAGTCCTCAAAGAGACATCTGTACACCCATGTTAAGAGCAGTATTCACAGTGCTGTAATGTGGAAGCAATGCAAGTGTCCACCAACAGATGACTAGATAAAGAAAATGTGGTATACACATACATGGAATATTATTCAGCCTTAAAACGGAGGAAATGCTACAACATGGTTGAAACTTGAGGACATTATGCCAAATGAAATAAGCCCATCATAAAAAAGATAAATACTATATGATTCCACTTGCATGAGGTACTTAGATCAGTCTGGTTCATAGAGACAGAAAGTAGAATGGTGGTTGTCAGGAACTGGTGAGCGGGAGTTATTATTTAATGGGTAGAGAGTTTCAGTCTTACAAGATGAAGAGTATGGAGATGGACATGGTGGTGGTTGAATAACATTATGAATGTATTTAATACCACAGAACTAACTGTACACTTAAAATGGTTCAGTGGTAAATTTTATGTTATATATATTTTGCTATAATAAAAAAATTGAAGGAAAAAACAGTCTTGGGCTGGTACTGCAGCTTTGTCAAGTCATGTTGAACCAGTTTCTTCTAATATTCTATTCTTGTCTTTGTGCATAGCTTGAGACCTCATGGTTACAATGTGGTGACCGCTGCACTTAATATAGGAGTGACATTGAAAGTATATTTTAAATGGTACAGACCTGGAGGCTCCTGCTACTCCAGGTTTTTGCCTTTGTTGTTGTTGCTGTTTTGAATCATAAGAATGTCCAGTGGGCTTCGGCAAGGCACCAGAGCAAGAAGGGCACTTGGGGGACACAGTGAAGATGTGATTTAGCAACCAACATGGAAGTATTTCAGCATCTTCACAACTGTACCACCGTATCGGTGGATTAGCCAAACGTCAGTCCTGCCTCTAGAAATCAGGCAGAAGGAGAAGGAAGGGAGAAGGGCATGGGGTCCTCTTTTGGCAGGGCTTTGTGATTTTTTTTCCTTTGGGAAGGAACATTCTGCCTAGAGACTAATACCCAAATCTCACTGGGTAAAAGCAAGTCACATGACCATGGCTAACTGTAAGGGGCGATCCTCTGAGTTTTCCAAAACTCTGTTATCAAGGCTGGCAAGGGAAAGCGGGAGGTATAAATGGCTTTTGGAAAGCCAATTCTTAGTTTCTGCTGCAGGTTACCATTATGGCTTGGGAAGGACACAGTAAAAGGCTGATTCATCTGTCCTAGAGGTGGACAAATTGAGAATGAGAATCTCAGAAAGCAAAAAGCCCTACTTAAAATAATGCATTATATTCTGAACCCTGAATGTTTGACAATACATTTCACGGCTCATTTCCTGCTCCTTGTGAATGCTAGTAAACACTCAGAGAGAGAATTCACATTCTTCATGTCAAATATCCTTATGGTCCTCCCCTCCTCCAGCGTGGCACCAGTTAAACAGACCCTATGAGGACAGTCTGTTCACACTATAATCTCTTGTGACACTAAACCTTAATCTGTCTTACAATTTCTATTGTTTTTCACTAAAAGGTTATTCCAGAAATATTTTATAGAGCACTTTCATTTTATTGGCCAAGAATAAATTGTATAATCAGAGGCACACTAACCAATGCTGGCTCTCCCTTCTCAATCCAAATTTAAGAATTTCATGCGGATTACTCATTGCCATCTATCTAGCTAATTCAATGTCATTATTTTTCTCCAGTCTAGGCAGAATTTCCCCTTCCCTGAAATGAGCTTATCTCATAATAAGGTACTGGAGGAGGGAGAACAGCACTGGTGGAGTTCCTGTCACTGAAGTCCACACATCCACTCCCAAGCCTGGAATTAAGGAGCTGTCAAGGTCTTCCATTAGAAGGGAGAATCCATTTTTTAAAAAAGGAGTGCAACTTGCCATTTAATTTTTTTTTTTAAATCACAAAAGAGTCTGACTTTGCAAATCGTGGCCTCTCTAAATATTTGGTTTGCCTTTGATTCCATCCCCCACTTTACTATCCAGGTCACAGTTTATGTTACTTCCCTTCATAGGCTCTCTCTGTCCCCAAGACTGACAAAGGAACTTTGTCTGAATCTCCTAGCCCTCTACCCTCATTCCTAACATCCCATCAAGTATGCGTAAGAGTACCTATGCAGTGCTGTCCAAAAGCACTAGAATGCAAGCCACATATGTAATTTGGAAATTTTTAGTAGCTGTGTGTAAAAAGGAGTAAAAAGAAACAGGCAAAAGCAATTTTAATAATATATTTTATTTAACTGAGTAGATCTAAATAATATCATTTTGATACGCAATCAATGTAAAAATAGTAATGGGATATTCTACATCCTTTATGTAAATTCAGTGTGTATTTCAGGCTTACAGCACTTCTCAATTCAGACCAGCCACATTCCAAGTGCTTGATAGCCACGTGTGGCTTGTGACTTCTCTACTGGGTGACACACTTCTATTGTATTTGGATATGCATTTGTGTTTCTTCCCCATTGCCCTCAAGAGTGGAGATTATATTTACCTTTCTCCGCTGTGCACCTAGAACCCAGCACATAGTAGAAACTTAATAAATGCTTAATGAAAACATAATTGAACAATCCCAACTCTGCCACTATTTAACCATGTGCCTTTGGGTTAGTTGATTTCTCTGGAGCTCCTACCTTATTAAAGAAGATGTCATATTCCATGATCGCCAAGGTCCCCATAAATGTAAGCATTGTAGGTCACAATTCAGTTCTCCTCTCTTTCTCTCTCTCTCTCTCTCTCATTTAAAGTATCTAAATGCATAACCTTGATTTTCATTGTGTTTTAAGGCTAGGGTATACCCAAATTTACCATGCTCTACATTTTTACATTTTCCCAATTGGTCTTTGAATCTTGGAGACATTTTGGATTATGATACTCTTTCCTTTTTAAAATAGTGTTCATTGTTTTTCTTTTATTATAAAATATCTTCATAACAGAACATTTGGATAACACAGAAAAGTACTCAGTAAACAAATTGCTTGTATAGCTACTACAGAGAGATAACACAGTTAACATTTGTGCATCTATCCTTCTGGTGTATTTTCTCTATTTATTAGTAGTAATATGTGTATCAATGCACATTTGTTTCTCCTTTTAGCAAAATGAGGGTCATAATATATATACTTTTTAAAAATCATCCTTTGTTGTTTAGCAATATCTGGGAATGTACACTCAAGTCATCAAGTATTATTTTAAAGCATAATTTGCTGGGTGCAACATATAGCATCATTTGACTACCTGGAGTTGCCACCTTAAACAACTGAAGGAGCAAACCACGTGTATATCTGGGGGACGATGTTTACCAGTGGAGAAAATAGCAAATGCAAAGGCTGAGAGTTAGGAACAAGCCCAGCATGCCAAAGTGGCTGAAGAAGAGGCAAGGTAAAGATGCAGAAAATGAGGTCAGTAATGGAAGGGCAGGTACTGTAGTGATTGTGGTGCTTTCCTCTGAGGGATAAGGGAAGCCGCTGCAGGGTTTTCAGCATCACAAGTGGTAGTGGTGGGGGGGGGGCGGGGATGGTACTGGCATCTAGTGGGTAGAGTCCAGGGATGCTGCTTAACACCCTACAATATCCAGGACAGCCCCTCACAACGAAGAATTATCTGTACACGAGTATCAATAGTGCCAAGATCGAAAACACTTGCTCTTCAGAAAGAAAAGAACAGTAACCAGAAGACCAGCTTAGAAGTTGCTGAAAGGAAAAATCTAGGCTTGAGAAGTGGTGCCCTGGACCCAGGTGGGGGTGGTGGAGGTGCGGATAGTCAGATTCTGTACGTACTTGAAGCTGGAGAGTCGTCAGGATTTGATGATGGACTGGATATGGAGCATGAGGGAAAGAAAGGAATCAGGATTGACTTATGTCTGAGGTCCAAGCAGTTTGAAAGATGCAATTTCCATTGACTTGGATGGGGGAGCCTTCAAAAGGAGGTGTGGGGAGAAGACTAAGAGTCTGGATAGCAGACATTTAGAGATGGACTCAAGGCGGCTTGAAGATTGGTCAGAAGTGAAAAGTAAAGAAGAAAGAGCAGTGGAGGATGGCTCCAGGTGTGTGTCCTGGGCCACTGGGTGGGTAGTAGAGTCATGCACCAAGCCAGGGAGAGGGTCAAGTCTGCACCTAGAAGATGGCAGGTTTGCCTTTAGACATACTGAGCTGAGGTACACCCAAAGTTAAGGATAATAGCTATTCCATCACGCTCACCTGTCTCTGTGAGTACCAACTAAGATCACGGATGAAAACCACATTGTAAAGTTAAAGTCTCTTGTACACAAAAGTTATTTTCAAAGTCATATTACTTAATGGGCCTTTGGGCTCCTCTACCCAATTTCCTGGGAAACCATAATGTATGTCCTGTCACAGTCTGCCCTTCAAGATTCTGATGAGAGTTGACTCTCTGCCATTAGGAAAAACACATATTTATTTAGGGTGTTTAAAAATTAAGTTTATAGCAATTGAGCTTCCCTTTATTTGGCCTCAGGGCACATTAACATTCTTTGAACTACACTGTTAAGAACATTTTAAGGGTTATTTTTACATCAGTAAAAGGCTTTCAAAGCCAGAGAGCACACAGGATGTATCATTCTCAAGGAAGACCAACCCTAGGTAATGCTGGAATAATTTTCTTATATGTGGTAGATAGGACTTATGGCTATTATTCATTGAGTCATACTGATAACTCTGTAAGAGTAAATTTTCACCTTCCTCATTCCATGTAATCTTCATATAATCCTATGAGGTATGTTATGTTATTCTTCCCATTTTGCTGATAAAGAAAGTGGGGCTTAGAGAAAGGAAGTAACACACTCAAGGACCACTAGGGAGAAGAAAATCACAAGCTGGGGAGAAGATGGAGTACAAAGGGATCCTAAAGATCATTTGTTTGTCAAACCCTCTACTTTATCGATGAGGTAACTGAGACCCTCATGAGGCTAAGTGACTTAGCCAAGGTTCTATAACTAAAAGGCAGAAGAGGCAGCCATGGGCAAGAACTAGAGGCAGAAGATGGCCTTTTGTGCTCTTGGAGTCTACAAGCAGCTTACTACCACGGGACAGAGGTGGAAGAAAGGGAAAGTCAGCGGGACGATGGGGCTGTACAGGCTCAAAGATTCCAGATGAGTAAATCACCTAAGGCCTGTCTTCAGTGGCCTAGACTTTATCCTTCACTCCAGTATTCCCCAGAGCACGTTCTGCAAACACTGGCTCCCTAGGAATTTATCAAGTGTTCTATGAAAGCCTTTAGTGGTTGTGAAGATTTGAAAAATGCAGGGACTCCCAGAGCTTGCAGTGGACATTATGACTCTCCCAGGGAGAGAGCTGGAACACACAGGAGTTCCTCAAATTTATCTGACCAAGGAATCCATGTCCTCTCAGAACTTATGTGGAACTAGCATTCCAGGGAACACCAATTGAAGTCAAGCTACTGTGAAGGGCAGTTGTAAATGAACATTTGAAATGAGAGTGAGAATGATGAGTCACTTTTAAAAAACCGGAATTTGGCTTAAAAATCTGATTTTCTCAGCATTTTCCTTTTATTTTATTTATTTATTTTTCCCGGTTTGCTGCACTGTTTCTCACCCACTATTTGCAGTAGGTGTCTGATAAGAGATTGTGTGAAGTGATGGGGGAAAAGAGGAAAGGGCTTGCAAAGTTTCAGAAATTCCTGGGAGGCTCTATGGAGCCTAAAGTCTCTTTATCTGTTTGCTTGTTTATTTTCCCAATATAGAGAGATACCAAATATAGACTTGAACTCAAATCTATAATCCATTCTCTTGGGCCTACCTCATGCATGAATCACAAGTCTGATTCCCTTGTTATGCAGGACATGGTGCTGGGGAGAGCTATCTATCTGTAGCCCCATGATGGAAGGGAACATGTACATTTTTATAGCATTTGTCATGCCATATTGCAGTTTGTTTATTCGTTTATCTTTTCCTTCTGTCTCCTGGGCATGTAACTTTGGCTAAACTATTTAACCTCATGGTTAAGATCATGGCAGGAAATGTGGGGACTCCAGTGGAAGCACCGTGACTTGACATCTCTATACACTTGGCATCTAGCGCAGAGCTGCCCATTACTTCATTTATCCAGTGACTCTTTATTTTTTGCTTTTTGATTTCAGCTTTGAGGTTTAGTTGACATATAAAATTGTAAGATATTTAAAGCGTACATTGTGGCGCTCTGATATACATACATGATATGAAAGGATTGCCTCTAGTTAGCACATTCATCACCTCATATATTTGTCTTTTTTTTTTTTTTTTTTGGTGAGAGCATTTAACTTTTACTCTTAGCAAATTTCAATTATGCAATACAGTGTTATCAATTATAGTCACAATGTTTTCCATTAGATCCTCAGACCTTATTCATCTTATAGCTGAAAATTTGTACCCTTTTCCAACCTCTTCCTATCTCCCCTACTCCTCCAGCCCCTGGCAGCCACTTTTCTACTCTCAGTTTACATGAGTTTGACTTTTTTTAAAATAAAATATTCCACATATAAGTGATAACATGTAGTATTTATCTTTCTCTGTCTGGCTTATGTCACTTAGCATAATGCCCTCTAGGTGCATCCATGTTGCTGCAAATGGCATTATCTCATTCTTTTTTATGGCTGAGTAATATTCCATTGTATATATGTACCACATCTTCCTTCTCCATTCATCCATCGATGGACACTTAGGTTGTTTCCATATCTTTGCCATTGTGAATAGTGAATCTAGGGGTGCATATATCGCTTGGATATCCTGTATTCATTTCCTTTGGATATATACCCAGTGGGTTTGTTGGATCATATATGGTGGTTCTATTTTTAATTTTTTTAATAACATCCATACTGCTTTCCATAGTGGCTGCACCAATTTACATTCTCACCAACAGTGCACAAGGGTTCCCTTTTCTCCATATCCTTGCCAACACTTGTTACATCTTGCCTTTTTGACAATAGCTATCCTAACAGGTGTGAACTGATAGCTTGCTGTGGTTTTGATTTCCATTTCTCTGATGATTAGGGACTTTGAGCACCTTGTCATGTACCTGTTGGCTTCCAATGACTATTTTTTTTTTTTTTTTTTTTATGTAATCTTAGAGCAGTTTTTTGTTTTTTTTTTTTTTTAACATCTTTATTGAAGTATAATTGCCTTACAATGGTGTGTTAGCTTCTGCTTTATAACAAAGTGAATCAGTTATACATATACAATATGTTCCCATTTCTCTTCCCTCTTGCATCTCCCTCCCTCCCACCCTCCCCATCCCATCCCTCTAGGTGGTCACAAAGCACCGAGCTGATCTCCCTGTGCTATGCGGCTGCTTCCCACTAGTTATCTATTTTACATTTGGTAGTGTATATATGTCCATGACACTCTCTTACCCTGCAATGACTATTTTTGATCATCTATTATGTGCCAGGTGTAATGATCAGTTCTGGGTTATCTACTAATGAAGAAAAGTGAAAAGTAATGGTCCCATGGAGTTCACAATTGAGTGGAGAGAAAGACAACAAGCAATGAAATGGTGTATAATGACAAATTCTGACTATCATCTAAAGGAAACAAACAGGATTAAGAAAGGGGGTTTATAGTAAAGAGTTTGACTCCATTTCTGATGTTTGACCACTGACAGCATTCAAGCCCCACAGTCCTCCCTCCCTCCCTCCCTCCCTCGCCCCACATCTGAGCAAACTAATGAGAAAGTTTGGGTGCTTCCTCATTTAGCAAGCTGGCAGGAAGTTCAAACCATGCAAGGCCAATCTGGGAGGGGGAGCCCTTACCCACGCCCACACCTCCTAACCACCATAAAATGCTAAGCCAGTTGCCCCTCTCTGCTCTCTCAAGCCACTTAGGACCTGCTCAGGAGGCGGCACTGCTCTCCCAGAGAGCCTCATTATATGAACGATAAAACTTTTCATACCCCCTCATGTGTGGGGCACAATTAGTTTCAACATACAAGTCAAATTTCGGGTGGCAGGTCCACCCCTGTGAGATAAGCACAACAGAACTGCTACACAAATAGCACAGTTCTAACTAATATAATGTAAATAATATAATAAGAACTATATTTATAATTTAGATGGTTTTGATTTGTCTAGCCTTCTTACAGTCATGCATAACTTTTTAAGGATTCCAGAAAGAAATCTTAGGCAGATTTGACATATATAAATATATATTGAATATCTAAAATCAATATATAAAAATACTTTCAGATATTTCTTGTAGAATATTCAGATAGTACATTAAATTTAGCTCCCAAACTAGGATCAGCTCTTCAGATAAGTCGGCTCTGAGGTCTGGAGTACAGAAGGTTTCCACAGCCCAAAATACCTACTGCAAAGATACATTACTAAGCCCACCTTTAGACTCACTCTCACCGGCTTTCTGAAATAATTTCTTTTAATCATGGGAAGGCATCAAATTACCTGGGGAAAGAGAACTCTTGAGGAAGACCGTGGTAGGAGCAGCGGTCCCAAGGAAGAGCATCCCGCCTGGTGTTAGAAAGCCTGCATTCAGGCCCCAGCCCTGCTGGTTTCAATCTGTGAGGCCATGAACATTTGTTTTCCTCCCCTTTAAAAATTATGATTTTCTTTGCAGTTTCTTTTTACTTATATTTTAACCTGCTTCATCTGGTTGAATGTGACAATGTGTGTGACCCTGAAAAGTCTGATACAGAAACAAAGTATCACTTTTGTAATTATTTTCTAATTATCCCATCAACAATAAAGGTTACCTGGAGGGTGAGTCAAGACTGGTCAAGAGAGCCTGAGGTGCTGAAGCGTGGGGTGATGCTGTAAACAGAGCCCAGTATGAGTTTAAGATTTGGAGACCCAGGGACCAAAGCCTGGCTCTGCCCACTCCTCATTTTCCTTAGGTACAAAACAGGGATTTTAATAGTAACTCCTGGTAGGTTTGTTGTGAGAATTAAATGCAATATTTCAAGAAAAGTTCTGAGTAAGCATTCAATAAATATTAAATAATAATAATAATTTTTTAATAATCATTTTGATACTGTTTTAAAGAATAGGGAGAGATCAGGAGAGTTTTAAGAGGCAGGCTCTAAAACTAACTGTGCCCAGATCTATCATCCTAACACTCAAAGGTCTCCACGGTAATTTAAAAATGAAACTTGAGAGAGAGCGAGAGAAATTATTTCAAAACATTTTCTGTAAAGTAGTGATATGAGTGGGCACAGAAAGATTTACTTTAAGAATATTGTTGATGCTTTTTTGTAATTTATTTTTAAACTGGGATAAAGTACCTAGCTAAGCAGAAAAGGACTCTCAAAGTCAGGTATTTGAACAGTGTCTGTGGTGGAGCGGTCTCACGAATGACACACAGTTGCTTTGTAGTCCGGGCTCTTTAATCGAGCAGACTGATGTGCTGCTCACATAGTGGATGTGCGGAGTGCAGTGAGTGCCAGGCACTCTTACCCCCCTCCCCTCAAAGCTGTGCATTTGAAGTGCAGGTGAACACAAACCGTTTAGGAAATAATTGGTCTGACCCAGCAGCTGAAGTAGCCATTTTGGCAGCAGTGAGAGAGGTGTTACTCAGGTGACAGGAGAGAATGAGGCTAAGATACAGAACGCAAGATTTCCCCAGTTTTAAACGTGTCAGCATAAGAAATAAAGAAAAATTACAAACACAGTCCCAACCTTTTTCATGCTAATCTTTTCAGATCAGTTTAAAAAAAAAAAGAATTAACAACAACAACAAAAGCATTCTGTCTCATCATTTAACTAAGTTAAAGCAACCGAGTAAGATATTTATCCTTTTTTTTTTCTTTCTGGTTTTATTACTTCTATATCAGGGATTAGCACCCTATGGCCCAGGGACCAAATCTAGCCCACTATCTGTTTTCATATAAACAGTTTTGTGGGAACACATCCATGCCCAATCACTTATGCATTGTTCACAGCTGCTTTCATCCCACGATGGCAGAGTTGAAGAGCTGGTGCAGAGAGCTTATGATCCACAAAGCCGAAAATATTTTCCATCTGGTCCATCACAGAAAAAGTTTGCTGACTTTGTGAACTGTTGTCATAGGTCAGTCAAAGCCATTCCCATTTCTTTGATTAAAATCCTTAAGTGACGTGTGGGTGCCCCCAGGATAAGTCTAAATTTTAAACATGGTTTAAAAGATCTACAAAGTAGCCTCTCCCTACCACACTAGCTCCATCCCTCCGCAATCTCCTCCACATGCCATCTTTTCCAGAAGCACAGAGGAAATTTAGTTCCTCCAATAAGTCACATTCACTCGTCTCTGGGCCTTGGCATATACTGTTCCTCCTACATATAACACTCTTCCTCACTGCCCCTCACTTTCTTTACCAAGGTTGTTTTACAACATTTTTTCATTGCTGGCAAGCTCTTAGATCGCTCTATTCATGCTGTTTCTTCAGGTATAAGTTCTGCTTGTCTTTCTCTTATGGTTTCAGCATTTCTCAAATGGTGATTATTGATGGTTCTCCATTTTTATACTTGAGATTCTTCATCTATCTGTGCCACCCTCTGAAAGAGGACCTGGAGTTGTGGCTCTCATTTCAGTTAGAATTGGTGAGTGGAGGCATTTTTGTAGCTGCTCTTCTGAGCATGATGACTCTGTATCTCCCTCTGGCACTCTGAGTCAAGCTCCCATATTCTCTGCTCTAACCCGCAGGTAGATACCTGCCTGACTGTTGATTTAAAAAGAAGGATTGCAAGGGTCAGCTACCTTGGCCTGGCACTCTGATGAGTTGCCTTATCATTTGATTATGGGTTCTCTCTCACTTCTACTTTTCCATCTCTAAACATGGAACACTCTTGATGGAAAGTCAGTCTCATGAATAGACTATTTCTTCTTTTTATTATTGAAGTATAGTTGATTTACAGTGTTGTGTTAGCTTCAGGTGTACAGCAAAGTGATTCAGATATATATACCTTATTACAAGGTATCGAGTATAGTTCCCTCTACTATACAGTAGGTCCTTGTTGTTTATGTATTTTATATATATTAGTGCGATGAATAGACTATTTCTTATCTTTATGTGAGACTACATATTTCCTTTTTTTTAAGAAGTGTTTTTTTCTACCATTGTTTTTTTTCTACCAATTTTCCTGATTTCCACATCCACCCAACAAAACTTGCCTGTCTCGTATTCCATTCCCTTGAGACTCTCTTCTCAGCTAAGTAATCTTCTAACAAACACTAATCTTATGTTTCCCTAAGTTTTGTATCACTGTTGCAACTTTGGATGATATTTAGGTACTACATTTGCAAAATAGAGCCTCAAAGCCTTGAGGTATGGTTTCACATTTAAAAGTATATTTGAGTTGGGCTTCCCTGGTGGCGCAGTGGTTGAGAATCTGCCTGCTAATGCAGGGGACACGGGTTCGAGCCCTGGTCTGGGAAGATCCCACATGCCGCGGAGCAACTGGGCCCGTGAGCCACAACTGCTGAGCCTGCGCGTCTGGAGCCTGTGCTCCGCAACAAGAGAGGCCGCGATGGTGAGAGGCCCACGCGCCGCAATGAAGAGTGGCCCCCACTTGCCACAACTAGAGAAAGCCCTCACACAGAAACGAAGACCCAACACAGCCAAAAATAAATAAATAAATACATTTTTTAAAAAAAGTATATTTGAATTAAAACAGCCTTAGAAGAAACTTAGAAAAAAAAATATTTAGGGACTACTAGTATAAAAGGCATATATGTATAGGAAAAAATGGAAAAGAGTTTTCAAAGGACTGGAGCCTGGGAAATACCTCAGTAAACATGCTGCTATAGTAAAATGAGCTCTCTGCTTAATGTCATATACTTCCTAACTATGAAGTAATATTGTTCCCCCTAGGATATTTCTAGAGTCCATGTTTCATCCCAAATATGTGCCTCTGTCTCATTCAACAGGCAGAGAAGATTCTGAAGAGCAGCATCTTCCCCTGTATAGACGGCATTTTTGTTCCTACAACCTCTTGACTGGCCCAAGGCACAAAATGCTAGGTTTAGGTATAAATCACTGGGGCTGCAAAAGGTCATGAAAACGGCTTGCATCACCTACCTTCACGTGTATTTAAAATCCAGCCAGGACACATGATTGCCCATTTTCTTCTGCAAGAGCTATCAGCATAGAGATACGGCCCTCACCTTTGCCATTTCTGTGATTTTTCAGTATGTATTACAGCAGTGCCACTGATCCACCATTTCTAGTGGTGAAAAGTACTTTATCCTGTGCTTATGAGTGTAAGTTCATTCGGATGAACCCCTAACCTCCTACATGATCATTTTCATTTTTAGCAAAACCAAGTATTTAAAAAAAAATGCTCAGCAAGACTTCCAGATTCTGCTCTGACCTGTAAAGAGCTTTGAAATCAGCATCCCTATCCTTACAGCAAGAAAAATCTAGACAAATTGAAAACCAACCGATTTTGGGAATTTGGGGACGCATCACAGAACCGACTTCACAGGGTGAACGACTACCATGAAATCTGGAGGGAAAGGCAAATGCAGAGTCAAAGATGAGATCTACTTACCCCCCAGCAAAAGCTGCAGGAGCAAAAAACTGGTAGTAACACTAAAATGCTATGATTTGCTAGAGGCTGAGCGTGGGCAAGCATGAGGGTGAGAAGTCCTGGGAACCCAGTCTTAGTGGGAAGCCCACGCTATCATGGGCCTCTAAGAGCCAGAACCACACCAGGTCCTCATGACCAAGATCCGAGGAGTCTCTCCTGACTCTGGCAGGGGGAGAAGAGAAATCATTGTGACATAAGCTCAGCATGTTCTTCATAGCAATGGCTCAGAATCCAGGAAAAAAGACTTTACCTGAGCCCTGTCTCAACTAGGGGTAGGGAATTCCGCCAACTCTAGCCCACTCCAGCCCCATGGCCAAAAAAGGAACGAATTGAGCAACAAAATGAATAAGGTAACATTGGGTTATAGCCCAAAGTATAAAATAAATATCAACACTGATATAAATAAATGGGTAGATAAATATACACATGCATATATACACACATATACACATAAATGGGGAAGAATTGGCCAATCTCCCTTGCAGAAGAACTCCAAATAACTTACAGAGCTCTTCCACCCGCAAGCAGGCGGAGCAAAACTCCTCACTCTTTGAGCATGGGCTATACAGAGGAACATCTTTCCAAAGAATACAGTATGGAAAGTGGGGTGGGCGGGAGATCTTTAAGTGGAGAGGCCTGGCAATCACCACCTCAGCCAAGTGACCAAGATGAATACCAACAGCGGTAGGTCAGGTTGACAGCACGTACTCTTGATCTGATGTGATGAAAAAGACACCTAACCTCTGTGGTCTCTTCCTCCCAAAACACATAACCCCAGTCTCATGGTGAGACAAATATTAAACAAATCCCAGTTGGAGAACATTCTGCAAAATACCTAACCAGTGTTCCTCACAACTGTCAAGGTCACATCAGAAACAAGGACAGTCTGAGAAGTTGTCACAGCCACAAGGAACCTAAGGAGACACAACAAAGTGTGATGTGGTGTCATGGATGGGATCCTAATGGCATTAGGTAAAAACTAAGGAAATCTGAATAAACTATTGACTTTTGTTAACAGCAATGCAACAATATTATTCCTTCATTGTGACAAATACACTAACATAAGATGGTAACAATAGGGGACACTGGGTGTGGGGTCTATGGGAACATTGCACGATCTTCAAAACTTTTCTGTAAATGTAAATTTTTTCTAAAATAAAAAGCTCTTTTAAAAAATCCCGCTCAGCTCACCCTAGAATCAGCAGCCAATATCGAATAAAAGCCAGTGTCTGGCACTTCTGTACAACTGTGCTTTTTCATCATATCCACCCTCATTCCCCACTCTCTGATTCATTGTGAGGCCCCCAACTCCTGAGCCCGGTTCTGACATTTGCTTACACAAGGAAATAAGTACCTAAGACAAGATACAAGATTCTATTTCATAAATATTTAGAGGGATAGAGATATAGAGTCTGATGTCTTCTCCCACCTCTCCATCAGAATTCTGCATGGAAGATACTTAAAATGATTACTAGCACAATGAAGTCCAGAATATCTGACCTATTATTAAGGCCCCAAGTTCAGTTAACACTTACCAAATGCAGTTTTCCGGTAGAAGCTGTATTGGTGAGTGTGGACATTACAGGGCTGACTCTCCCAACCCTCGAAGTGTAGAGAAATCATCGAGGAAGAGAAGGGAGGGAAAAGGGGCAGGGGGGTGGGAGAAGAAAAGAGGAGGAAAGGGGGGAGAGAGGGTGGGGAGAGGGAGAAACTAGTTTCCCACAAAGCAAAGCTAGTAGTTTTCTATGATATTATTCTGTGCTCATTTATATTTGGGAAATTGTAGACAAAAAAAAATAAAAACCTAAACATGTTTCTTTAGGGCAGAACTTCTGGATCTTCTGATATGCTGATAAAAGGAATATCTAATATGGAGATATAGAAAGCGGCAGTTCCTAAACGTATTTAATTATGGATTTTTTGTTGGTGGTGGTGATGATATGCCTATTAGCATCATGAGATTTAACAAAAGGGAATTTCAAAAACACTGTCTTAGAGGCATAAATGACCCTGTGTCCTGATTACCATATTATCACAAATATTTGAACATAAGTTATGTGTAAGACAATGACACAGCTGTAAACCTGCTTCTCAGGGGCTACAGATATGGGCCTCCTCCTTTGCTCCAGTTCCGTCTGTGAAGGGTGGACATTCTCTGGGTCAGGTCAGGCAAAGGAGATACACAAATTACTTAGTTTATTTCCTTCATCACCAAAGTCAGCAGGAGACATAAGACGTGCAGTTAAATACTCGAAAGTACCTTCCTTTCCGTTGTTGTACAGTTTTTCCTAAGATTTCCTTGGACCTTGCTTGCCCAATGTGCAGCTAGTCTCCTCCGATGTGTCATGTCTTCTCTTATTGCTTACTTCATTTGCTATTGGATATTCTAATTTTTATGTCCAAAACTTAGAGGGAGGCCCCACTGCCAATGAAACCAGGAGTGGTTAAGTAGACAATAGGAGTTCCACTGTGACTGACACCTCTGCTCTCTCTGCTTAGTCGGAGGCCAGCTGTCCTTTTGACTCACTTCAGGCCTGCAGTCATAAGTCTGCAAGCTTTCTGTGCTATCACAGTCTCCCCGTTTGCTCTGTTTCTCACCCCTCCCCACCCCAGTCAATGGCTTTTCAAGTGTTTCATTCTACCTACACTGATTAACAACTCAAATTACATTTCTTAATGAACATTGGAAACTTCATCTAACAAAAGTGATTTCCTGTTTGATCATTGTTGCATTCTCACACAATCTAATTGGAGAGGGAGAATAGAAATATTTCAATATAAAAATAACATGGGAAAACCTAATGCAGAATCTAGAAGTAAACTGATAAATTACTATTTTATGGAGTACCCTTGTGCTAAACTCTTTAAGATAAATTGGATTTGAATCTCATCTTTTTGGACAATAATTATTATTTTCCCCATTGTACAGAGGGAAGTGAGTCTACAAGAAGTGTACAGGATTTGCCAATGTGATCAAGCTGTATTAAGCATAGGTCCTTGGACACCAAAAAGAGCTGCCTCCCTGTAGATGCTCCGATATGCTTCTCTGAGACGTTCCAACAGACAGCATGTTTGGTAGAGCAGGGACTTTCAAATGGGGTGGGGCAATTAATACATGTCAATTTTTTTTAAAAAAGAAATTCATAAATATCCAAACGTTAGCTACATAACCACGATATTACTCCCTGATCTAATGTTCTCCAAGTATGTTGCTGCTTCTTAGAGCTGATTTATAAGTGACATGCCAGAGACTAATGCAAAATGGTAGTGTTTCCTGTTTTACTAAAACACATTAGGAGGATTACTGATGTTGATTTTTATGTACGTCAGATCTTCTAGACTATCACCCTCCACCCAAGCCTTTGGTCCATGGCATGCTATAGAATTACTCAAAAAGCAGCATATTCGGGAGTTCTGATTTCATTCAGATCGGAAGGATGCAGTAATGAAATCACTCCTTATAACATGTTTCAGGTCTATTAAATAAGCACATTGAAGGATTCCCGTTTCATCTGAAATGGGCTTGTCAAGGTAACCTAATTGCAGTGTCTGTGCATCAGGAAGAACGTAGCCTTCTTGGGATGATTTTAAGAATTAATTATTTAAGTTTCCTATTTCCACTTAATAATCTCTACAGATTAGTGCATTACACTTATCCTTTTATGATTTGTAATTTGTCTAATTATTGTTCTTGGTACTGCCAAGCATGACATTCTTAAATGTGTTCGTTCCAATCCATGGGAAGGATTGCTGAGCTAGGGGAACTGTAGGTAAGAAAAAACTTTGTAGGGCCAATTTACTAATAAAACCTGGCATGATGCTTGCTGCAAAGATGCTGCCTGTCAAAGGCTTAATCAGGGGGAATAATCTTGCCCACTGTTGCATCCGGGAAAGTCATTGTTTATGACTTCAGGGAGTACTGTCTTGTTAATTCAAGAGATAAGCTGAAAGAGAACCCTTCTAGAAAAGTACATAAAGGGCTAGGGATGGGGGAGGCTTATTTAGGGTGTTTTTCACTGGTTCCACATCAGTGAAATTTAAAAGAACTACAGAAGGTCTTCTACACTGAAGTGTGGGAGGGGGCGAGGGGGCGGTACTGGCTTATCACCTTCAGCCTCTCTGCTCCATCTACACTGCTCCTGACCACTTAAAACTTCAATTTGCATCGGGATTTAGGTCAGTAATAGAGAAGCTACTGAATGGATCCTCATTTCTTAAAGTGTGGTTCTCAGACCAGTAGTATCAGCATCACCTGGGAGCTTATTAGACAAACAGAATCTCGAGCCTCACCACAGACCTCGTGAATCAGAATCAGACATTTAAACAAGATCTCCAAGCTATTTATACGCACATTAAAATTCGAAAATACTAGCTTGAAGCATTCATCTCCAAAGTGGGGTACGTTTCCCCCAAACGGTGTCCAAGAAGATTCCTTGGAGAATATAAACAGTAATAAGAACTTATTTATCTTTATATACTTATACAATTTCTATTTTGGAATTTTAATAATATGTATAATATTGCATAGTAGTACATGAATAAAACTTATAAATAATACATACTGGTTGTGCATGCTCAACCTGGGCTCCACCCTGACCCACTAAAACAATCTCTGGGGGTGGGCATCAGAAATCTGCATTCCAAACAGTGTTCAGGGACCATTCTGCTGCATGCTAACATTTGAGAACCACTGTGTTAGACCAACTTCCACCTACTTTGTTTGGAGTATGACATTAGATACTGTTTATTTGCTCTCCAAAACTTAATTATCATGTCCATTGTTTTTCATGTGGCCCAACACCCAACCAGCAAGATTTTTATTTTATCATTATGGCATTTTTATCATTTGTACATCTTTATACAATTTAACTAGATCATTTAATAAAAATACTGCTATTATGATTTTGGAATATGCCCTTTACATATGTGTCATGAGCAACAACAACAAAAGCAGGAATATTTCTACATACCTCCCTTCTCTAGAGTTACTTGATATCTAGACTTGTAAGCCTTACTCTCAGCCTCCAAGATTGGGAGGTAATAGACAAAACCAAATGGAGCTTGGAAACCAACAGTGTTCAGAAGGCTATTCATACAGTGTCATTTCTTAACATTCCTCTCCAGTGAGGTGAGGGACCAGGTGTGGATTCCTCACCTCACTGTGTCTTAAATTTGGTGTCTTAAATTTGAAGGATATCAAACCCCATTCCTTATTTTTCAGGGAAGACCAAGAGACAATTTTGGCTAAGGTCAGACACCACTCAAGATACCCCCAGTTTTCCTATTTGTTTCCCACTGGGTTTAAAGAGCACACCAACAGTAAGCAAACACTTCATGAGAACCCACTGTGCACTGCAGGCTCACAGAGATAAATAAAATATTTCCCTTGTGTAGAGTAGCTTGAAGTAGGATATGGAAGAGTCACATAACCAATTAAATATGTTATAATGTGACATGAAAAACATTAGATCTGGGCAAAAAATATGGGCATACTCAATGAGACAGCAATTCCTTCTTCCTTGGCAAGGTAGTAGTAGAAGTCAAAGAAGGCTACACAGCAAAGATTCTCACTTGCTAGGCTAGCCTTGAAGGATAAGTGAAATTCTATCACTAGAGAAAGGAGAAGTGAAATAAAAAAGGAAATTCATTATTTCTAGGCTCAATTTCTGCTGCTTCTCATATCACCTATTTTATATAGTTTTTATAGAATGCAATGTGGGATGGGCTCATACTATCATTATCAACATCATCAACAATATTATTAGGTCTTGACTATGTGCCTTGCCACATGTACTTTTACATGTATTTTCTAATTTAATCCTCAAACCGCCCTGGGATTATATTCTATCGTTACTCCTATTTGACAGATGGGGAAATAGAGGAACAGAAGTTGTAAGTAACTTGCCCAAGGTCACACAGCTCATAAGATGCATGATGGGATTCAGACCTAGGTATTTGGACTCATGACATCTCTCAAGATGACTAGTTGGTCACTGACTCCGTTAATGAGACAGACATCTGTTGATAGAGCCAAGTGCCATGGCTGTGACACCAGTTATTGAATTAACTCTTCAAGTAAAGTCTACGAACAGCTGCCCCCGCTTGACCAAGTTAAAGTGCTTTTCAGAAAGCCGGCTTGTGCCATATCACTTTTGTTCCTGAACAAGGTGATTTGTTGTAATGCTGCCAATTGCCTAGCAATCAACTGCCAGCTTTGAAAATAAACCCTGCTACTGTTTAGAGAGCAATAAGGAGGAGCCCTTGTTGGTTGAGAGTTGGCAGGAAGCTGTGGATCCCATCGCCATCTAAATGCAACCTAGGTGAAGTTAATTGTCCTTGCGGTGCTTGGCTGGTGACCTATCTGGGCTGCAAATTTGGTCCCCATCCTCTTTGGATTATGGATCTGTGTCTCTGGAACTGTGAATATGGTCATTTTTCTGAGCACTAAATTTCTCCTAAAATTTATTTTCCAAAACATTATTTTTAATGTTAAAAAACCCCAAAATGCATTTTTCATGTTTATTGCCAGTGCATAAAATTACAATGCTGTGAACATTTTTAGCAGCATACCAATATCGTGATCCATAATTTAAAAGGTGACTTTAGTATGGCAATAAATTTCACGAGACACTGAAACCTCTGCAGAAAGTATACAAATTAGGGGCCAGCCATTCAGCCAACATTTGGGGGGATGTGGTTAATTACGATGCTTCCACGATTAGAGAGAACTGTGGAAGTGACGTTACCTGCTCCATGGTGGACGTGTTGGAGCAGGAAATAATCAGGGACTGGGTTTGCAAACTCTCCTTTAGGAAGACGGCGGTGATGTTAAGTGCATGTAGCGAGAGTGATGAAATCAGGGTAAGAGATATATGCCTTCACAGATTTTCCCCCATTTAAAAAAAGAAAAAAATCAGCAAACACACACACTCAGGCTTTGTTGCATTTACCAGAAGGCGAATGCTGTGTGTCGGGAATGGGGCTATTAGCTCTTGCTGGCTGAGTTTCACAGTTTGAAATTAATTTTTTTTTCCTGTATTTTCGCCCTCCTGAGGTCCTGACCAATTGCCACTTTGTCGGTGAGCTTTTTTAATTTTCAAGGAAGGTAGATGGTGTGTGAAACAAATCAATTGCTCCTTCAGAAACCACATCTCCATGGCTTCTCACTTTAGCTTCTGCCAAGCTGGAGGCAACTCAGATTTTTTTTTTCTCCAAAAGGTACAAGGTCCAATTAGGAAGCCAAGTGAGTTTGGAAACAGTTTCATCAGGCAAAGAAACTGCACAATGATCACTTTCTTAGCGGAAGGTGGTCGCTGATGGAGGCTGGGGTGAGACTCTGAACAAGGAACACGTACCTTGAAAATCAACACCAACGTCACCTATTCCCTCTGTGTGATCATATGAAGGGACTTGGTGATGTCAGGAAATTAATTACCAAGTGCAAAGCTCTGATGAAGCCAAGGGAATGAGCACAACCCTACAAGTTGCAGGGCTGAACAAAACCATACAATATGCACACACAGGTGCACGTGCACACACATGCCCCAGATTATGTGTTCAAGATGGCTCCCCACATTGTCATCATTACTCTATTTAGGCTAATGATGCCTGAGACAATCAGAGCTATCACGGCTCTGAAAATGATAAGTACCATATAGAAAGGCCTCCCGGGGAAATTTGGCCTGTTAAGGCTTTTCAGGTCTGATGGATTTTTTTAATCTAGCTGCCAGACTGCTTTGAAAGCTAAATAGATGCCCATCAACAGGCTGTCTGTCAATGGTCAACAATTTCACATATTTTGCTTGTGTTGACATTTTTGTTTCAATCTAATGGGTCATTTGCCAGATGGCTGCCCTCCTCATGAGGGATTCTTAGCACATCCAGCGAGTATTTTGGGGGCTGGTTTAGGTACAAAACTGGACAGCCCTTTTTTTCTAACTTTTTTCCTTGAAAAGATCTGAATTACTTGATGGATGTGAGTTTGTGGGTTTTTTTAAAACATCTTTATTGGAGTATAATTGCTTTAGAATGGTGTGTTAGTTTCTGCCTTATAACAAACTGAATCAGCCATATGCATACATATATCCCCATATCCCCTCCCTCTTGAGCCTCCCTCCCACCCTCCCTATCCCACCCCTCTAGGTGGTCACAAAGCACCGAGCTGATCTCCCTGTGCTATGCGGCTGCTTCCCACTAGCTACCTATTCTACATTTGGTAGTGTGTATATGTCAATGCTACTCTCTCACTTCATCCCAGCTTACCCTTCCCCGCCCCGTGTCCTCAAGTCCATTCTCTACGTCTGCGTCTTTATTCCTGCCCTGCCGCTAGGTTCTTCAAAACCTTTTTTTTTTTTTAGATTCCATATGTATGTGTTAGCATATGGTATTTGTTTTTCTCTTTCTGACTTACTTCACTCTGTATGACAGTTTCTAGGTCCATCCACCCCACTACAAATAACTCAGTTTCGTTTCTTTTTATGGCTCAATGATATTCCATTGTATATATGTGCCACATCTTTATCCATTCATCTGTTGATGGACACTTTGGTTGCTTCCATGTCCTGGCTATTGTAAATAGAGCTGCAATGAACATTGTGGTACATGACTCTTTTTGAATTATGGTTTTCTCAGGGTATATGCCCAGTAGTGGGATTCCTGGGTCGTATGGTAGTTCTATTTTTAGTTTTTTAAGGAACCTCCATACTGTTCTCCATAGTGGCTGTATCAATTTACATTCCCACCAACAATGCAAGAGGATTCCCTTTTCTCCACACCCTCTCCAGCATTTATTGTTTGTAGATTTTTTGATGATGGCCATTCTGACCGGTGTGAGGCGGTACCTCATTGTAGTTTTGATTTCCATTTCTCTAATGATTAGTAATGTTGAGCATCCTTTCATCTGTTTGTTGGCAATCTGTAAATCTTCTTTGGAGAAATGTTTATTTAGGTCTTCTGTCCATTTTTGGATTGGGTTGTTTGTTTTTTTGATATTGAGCTGCATGAGCTGCTTGTATATTTTGGAGATTAATCCTTTGTCAGTTGCTTCGTTTGCAAATATTTTCTCCCATTCTGAGGGTTGTCTTTTCATCTTCTTTAGGGTTTCCTTTGCTGTCTGTGCAAAAGCTTTTCAGTTTCATTAGGTCCTGTTTATTTTTGTTTTTATTTCCATTTCTCTAGGAGATGGGTCAAAAAAGGATCTTGCTGTGATTTATGTCATAGAGTGTTCTGCCTATGTCTTCCTCTAAGAGTTTTATAGTGTCTGGCCTTACATTTAGGTCTTTAATCCATTTTGAGTTTATTTTTGTGTATGGTGTTAGGAATTATTCTAATTTCATTCTTTTACATGTAGCTGTCCAGTTTTCCCAGCACCACTTATTGAAGAGGCTGTCTTTTCTCCATTGTATATTCTTGCCTCCTTTATCAAAGATAAGGTGACCATATGTACGTGGGTTTATCTCTGGGCTTTCTCTCCTGTTCCATTGACCTATATTTCTGTTTTTGTGCCAGTACCACACTGTCTTGATTACTGTAGCTTTGTAGTAGAGTCTGAAGTCTGGGAGCTTGATTTTTCCAGCTCCGTTTTTCTTTCTCAAGATTGCTTTGGCTATTCAGGGTCTTTTGTGTTTCCATACAAATTGTGAAATTTTTTGTTCTAGTTCTTTGAAAAATGCCATTGGTAGTTTGATAGGGATTGCACTGAATCTGTAGATTGTTTTGGGTAGTAGAGTCATTTTCACAATGTTGATTCTTTAATGGATGTGTTTTAAGGGGTGTGTGCCTATGGCTATCAAGCATGTATCAAGCATGTGTATGTATAAGCATGTGTGGTGGGTATTGGCAATACAACTCCTTCTTGTATACATAGCTGAGAATAGAGGATGTGCTACATCATAAAATACAAATTTAGGAAAGTTGGACGTTAGTTAACTTTATTGATAGCAACTGAAAGTTTGAACTCCTTAGAAACAAACACTGCATCAAGCGTCCTTTAACATCTTGGCTTCTGAGGGCGATAACAGTCTTCTCTGTAGCATGATCTTTGGCACTTAAACAGGAGAAATTTTGCAAAGATCTAGGCACTTCCTCAGTATGAGAGGAAACCAAAACTGCTTTTTCCCCCACAGCATCCTCCAAAATGTTCCCCTTTGCAACAGGACTTCTCAGTAGATTCGCAATAATCACTCCCTACTTCCTTACCATCTGTGCAGGTTGTTGAGCTATTGTAGGTCAACTCCCAACCCACCCTTCTGTATTCCTGTTTGAGAGCAAGCCCTAGTCATCTTCATCTAGTGCTATGGTTTTAAATTTCATCTATAGTCAGTAACTTCCAAACTTTATCCCATGCTCTGATTTTTTCACTGAATTCCATTCATATACCCAGCTACATATTTGATTTCTCCACTTGGAGGACCACATATTCATCTCAAACTTAACATATCTTTAAAAGAACTTTCTAAATATCAATACTTTGCAAAAATGTTTCTCCTATATTTGTCCATGTCTTGGTAAATGGCAGTACCATCTACCCAATTTTTCAAGCTGAAGGACTGGGAGTCTTCCTATAGTTCTCTCTTGACCTCATTCTCCACAGGCCATCCATCAGCAAGTCCTCTGACCACAAAATACCCCTCATCTCTTTATTTCTCTCCATCTCAACAACCATCAACTAAAATGTCTTATTTGAACTACTGCAACTGCCCTCTTAATATGTTCTTTACTTCTACTCTTGACCCTCAACAATCCACTTTTCTTAGCAGCAAAAGTTATCTTTAAAAACAAATTCATTAGATCATGTTAATTTCCTCCCTAAAACCCACCAATGGCTTCACAACATTTGTAGAACAAAATCTCGACTCCTTACCAAGTCATCTTGCGGACCAACCACACCTGCCTCTCAGTTTCCATCTCCCACCATCCCCTTCCCTCTAATGCTCCAGAGATGTCCTAGAACATGACCACCTTGTTCCTCTTAAGGGTTCTCCATTTTTTTCTCAGCCTAGAATTCTCTGCCCTTAATCTTCATGTATCCTGCTCTTTCTTGCCCCTCAAGTTTTCCCTCAGAGATCCCTGATTACCCTATCCAGAGTATTCTACCCCCAGGCACTATCATTTTACCCTATTTCAATTTCTTCCATCACTTACCACTATCTGCAATTATCTTGTTTATGTGTTATCTTTCTGGTTTATGGTATTGTCTTTTTGAGCTAATATATAAGTTCCGTGAACCCTGTATTGCTCACTCCTGTATCTCTGACATTTATGCCAGTGACTAGAAGGCCTAAGTGCTTAATGCTTATTTGTTAGACTTATGGATTTATCTGTATAATGCAATTAAGCACAGAACTACATATATTCTTTGCCATTTTATAGAGTTTTGGATCTTCGTCAACTAAATTAAAAACTCCTTGAAGGTAAGGACTCTGACAATTCTTCACTAAAATCATTGCTAATAACTGCTTAACAAATTGACATGTAAATAATGCCATCTTTTAGGATATTCTCCCTAAAGGACAGTTATAGTCAACATTAGGCAAACTGAAAATAAAATAAAAACTTTGCATGTAGGGGGAGGCCAATGCATACTTAAAATATACAAAATTCAACAAAGGAATTCATAGAAAAAGAAAGGAAAACAAGGGAATCCAGGGGAAAACCATACAAATCATGTGGTACACATAGAAAAGGTGGTTATGAAGAGCATCATAAAACCCAGGAAGTTAAGACTTCTAATGAGTAACTTATTCACTCGTTCAGAAAATATACATAGAGGTCCAACTACATGATGGGCTCTAGCTGTAGAACAGTGAACTAGAGACACTGTTCATGACCTTCGAAGATGATTGACTAACAGAGGAGACAGACAAGTGTTCAGATAATTATAATGTACAGTAAATAGTAGTAGGATGGATAATGACAGTGCTTGGAAAGACCCCAAAGAAGCCCTCATCCAGGCCTGAAGGTCTAAGAGAGCAACCCACAAGAAATGCTCGGCCACACAGGGCTAGTGCTATGCTTATCACATTTTAATGCACTTAAGAATCACCTAGGAAGCTTGGTAAAGTGCAGAATTACAGTCCTCTCCCCAAGATCCTGATGCAAATGATCTGTGAATCACACTTGGAGTAACTATGCTTAGTGAGTAGGATGAAATTCTTTGGAGTTGGACCTTTTGCTCTGAGTCTCAGCTCTGCTCACATACTCTGGCTGTCTGGTCAAGCTTCCTTCCCTCTCTTACCTCAGCTCTCCCACCCATATAGAAGCATTCAGTCAACATTTGCAAGTATCACCATCATCATCATTAACAACCTAACAAAGGAAAGGAACACGTTACAAGTAGAACAAGCAAAATGTGGAAAAGCCAAAAGGCATGTGAGAAAATTTACTGTAACTATGGTTTGAATGACCCACGTAAGAGAACAAGAATCCTAACCAGTGTGTATAGTATAATGTAGCCTAGACCAATGGTCAGTAAATCTGGCCCACTGCCTCTTTTTGTAAATAAAGTTTTACGGGCACACAGATTTGCCCATCCATTTAAAGATTGCCTATGGCTGCTTTTACACTACAGTGGCAGTTGCAGCTGTCTAACAGAGACGAGCAGTTGTGACAGAGACCACATGGCCTGCAAAGACTGAAATACTTACTATCTGGCCCTTTATAGCAAAAAGTGTGTTGATCCCTGGTCTAGAGAAAGTGTGGCATAAGGGGTAGGGGTATGGATTCTGGAGCCAGACCCCTTGGGTTTGAATCCCAGCTTTGATACTTACTAGCTCTGAGACCTTGAGTAAGAGACTTAACCTCTTTGTACCTCAATTTCTTCTTCTGAAAAACATGGATAACGAAGGTACCTTCCTCATGGAGTTGTTATAAAGATTTTAATCAGTTAATACACGTAAATTCTTTAGATGAGGGCCTGGTATAGAATAAGCAGTCCATAAATATTAGAAATTATTATTAATAAAGGCTAGGGTCTTATTTGTTGACTGAATTTGAATGGTTTATGAAAACTGGCTTGGATGGGGTATCTCTGAATCTCCACTAAGGTGGAGAAGATGAAGGCAGAACAGTCTGCTATAAATGAAGTGAAAGAGTTACTATAACTTACACATCTCTGATTGTGCCCTTCTTAGTCTTTATTATTTTATATATATGCACGGAAAAGCAACGAGACACTACACAAAGGTCTGGCAAAAAACAAGTCATCTACCCCAAATATGGCCAAATTCTATTTGCGTAAAGATAGCCGTTCATTTTTTATTCCCACACATATAATTTCATTTTCTTGGCCTGGCCACCTTCCTGTCTGTTGCCTCAGCTGTGGTGACAGTCTCTTCATAAATACTGTGTAAACTCATTTTTCATTTTTAGTTCCTTTCTCCTCATGAATCATATACCCCGCCTTAGACGGCTTTGTTGGAAGGTACTGCAAACAGACCTGCTTTATAAATGATGTTGAATACAAATAGAACTTTGAAGCGAGACAGACAGATCCGAGTTTGAATTCCTGCTCTGTCCCTTACTTGCAAATTGACTAACTTCTTTTAGCCTCAGTTTACCCACCTGCAAAATGGGGATTATAATGATCTCCACTTCATAGGCTTGGCATTGGGGAATAAGTCAGATAATACTTGTGCAACACCTGCCACCCGTAGAAATTTCCCAAGAAGTGATAACTACAGTTATCGTTATTAGTAAAATGCAACATAGAAAATTTTGGTTGGTATTTTTGTGTAACACTGTGCTGAAATGCCTCATTCCAAGTATTCAGCAAGTGAATAGATTCTGCCCTCTTAGGAAATGATATTTTTTTCCTCAAGAACATTTAGGTGCTTTCTGACTGTTATTAAATTAAAAGGTTTATCCCTCAGGAGAGAAAACAATCAACTCCCACACCAATTCTATTTTTGAAACAAAATGCTTCGGTTTTTCCCTGACTCAAATCCTCCTTCGTGTACAATCTCTTTGAAATAGCAGGGTGTTTAGAATAATTTTCACACAGTGCACATGTATGTGCTTGTGTGCATGTGTGTGTGTACATTCATTTATGTGCTTATTTCAGGGCTAAGTTGATACTTGGGGCTTGTCTTGAGAGCCATCCTTCATCTGCTCTTGGATGGAAGCCAAGATCATGGTGGGGGGTGGTTCTTGGCAGCAGGAGAGCTTCTGGGACCTTATGGTGTGGGTGCTTCAGTGCTATGTGGATGTGGATAGGAGGGGGGCTCAACAAGAGGCAAATAGGACCAAAATTTGCAAAGACATTTGTTATCTTTCCTGGGGAAGTTCAGACATAGCCAGACACCAGTCTTCTAAAATTCAGATGAACGCAGAGGCTTCTATGTGGTTATGTCCGCATCTGTGTACCTCCCATTTCTATGGCATATGTTAAGCTGTCAGTCAAGAGGATGTCACTCCTGGGGAGAACCAAGTATCTTTCCGTGTTTCTGTTGATGTAACCCACACTTTATAGTTCAGCTTAATGGAAAGATCATTCACTTGGAATCAGAAGTCATGAACTTGATTCTATTTCTCCTTCAAAACTGACATCAGAATGTTCTTATCTGGGAATATTCTTATGCCCAACCTCATACACAGCCTTTATCAGGGTTGGGTCACTTTCCAATACAATTGCATATTATGATGGACCTACTGCATTAGAGCTCTTACTGCCTTGTTATTGTCTGTTTGTCCTTCTTTGGCAGAAGACACTTAGTCTTTTATCTGTGAATCCCCATAACCAGCTTAGTTCAAGCCTCTGGAAAGTGCTCAGGAAAAGCTTGGTGAATGATTGGGGCATGAGAAAGAAGAAAAGACAACGCCAAACAGAGTTTGAGGCATGGTTCTAATGGTACTTTCTGGATAAGGTGACCAGCTCATTCCAGTTTACCTGGGACTTTCCCAGTTTTAGCAAGGAAAGCCCAGGCAAACCAGGATGGTTGGTCACCCTATTTCTAGATGAGGATTCTTGCACAAGCTACCTGATCACTCTGTGTCACACTTTCTTCTCTTTCACCATCAGAGTCAGCATCTTCACAACTATCACTTACTTCTACCTGAAGTAGCTGGCTGTTGACTGTGTCTGCCCAGTCTTCCATTTTTCCCTCTGGAAACAGCACCCAGTCCTCCTTTAGGGGGCCATTCCTTCTCCAATCTTAGTCCAAGCGGTTGACTCACCCTTGGCTCCAAGCTTGGACACATAACCCAGGCCTAGCCAATCAAAGTGATCTATAGTTTTGGCTACCATGATTAGTTTGGAGATTACCAGGAGACCCAAGCCAGGCCAAGAAGACACAATTCTGAGACCTTTGCTGGAAATACAGAGGAAGATGTGCCCTTATTTCACCAAAGCTTTTAGCTGGTAGGCTGTGAGTCTGATGCCGTAGAAGACAGCCACATAAAGGAACGTACTGCTTGAATGAGGCAACCCAGAGGGAAGCAAAGCTGAGAGATGGAGAGAGGCACATCCTACCATTATCACTGAGCCCTCAGATCAAGCCCTGCCAGACTGGCCCTGGCGGGTTTTGTGATAGGAATATACTTTTGTGCTTTAGTTCTTTTAATGTAGAACCAAATTTGAAACCAAAGAGTCCTAACATAGTAAATTTACAGCAATACAGGATGTTAGAAATCAGATTGTGTATGTTTCACTTCCCAGTTTCTGAATCTACCTTAAATTTCCAATATTTAAAAAATCTCCCTTTCTATCCATGACCATAGAATTTTGCACTTTTGTGCCTGAGTCAAATATTGCCTGTCCAAATAGTGGCTGTGTGAAGAGTAGTTTCCTGCTCACAAGGTCTGCTCCCCTTCCCTTCCTACTGAACACGTAATGTAACCAGACACAGTGCATTTTATCCCTTCACTCAAGTCTTAAAACAAACATAACAAGAGGTACTCATATTGTCCCCATTTAACGGGTGAAAAACAGAAACTTCCTAAGGTGGAGTAACTTAATCACCATGACGCAGCCAGCAGTTCCAGAGATGTAAATGGAGAGGAATTATAGAATAATAAAAATGTATTCTTTTATTTATGCATTAAGCAAATGTTAGTGTCTGCTCTGTGTCAGAAACAGAATGTACTGAAAATACGAAGGTGAACAAGATAGTCACAGGGATTTGCATTCTAATGGGGTGACATAATACCCAAGAAACCACAGGAATATCATTTCTGGCAGTTATAAGAGCCAGGAGGACAATGAAGGGGATAGTCAGTGCCTGGAGAGGGCTGAACATTTTACATCAGTTTGTCAGGATGGCCTCTCTGAGGAGGTGACATTTGAATGGAGAGCTGAGTGATGAGAGGGATGAGACCAAAGCAAGAACTGAGGGGTGGAGGGTAGTATTCCTGGCAGGTGGTTGGAATACCGACCTGCAGTGTGTCTCACTTAGATTAAATGATTAAGTGCTTGTATATGAAAGCACTTGGTAAATTATGAAGGGTGTACCATCACTCATTTTGATCAGTCTTCATTTTGAGTCAGACTCCAGTGACCCACCATCCCTAAAACTCTTCCTGGGGGCGAGGCTCCTGGATGGAGGCTCAGGTTTTTTTGAGGTCTTCCAACACCATCCATCTCCTTTTCGTGGCATTTCATTTCTGAAAGCCAGTTTCCTCATCTGTGGAGAATGCACATAAGGCATTTCACACAGTGCCCGCATACAATAAGCACTCAATAAATAATGCTTCACCATTATATTTAATTTCAGGAATGCATGAGAAGGACTCCTGGGGGGAAATGTTCTTTTTTCTTTAACACTTGTCTATCTTGATAGGTATATCTGTTAAGATTCTTTGGCTGCTAACAGAAGTCTATTTTGGCTAAGTTAAGCAAAAAAAAAAAAAAAAGATAGAGAGAAAGAGAACTTATTGGAAGAGTAGGCAATAGGCCACGAAATCAAAAGGCAAGTTTAAAATTAGGTCTCAGAAAGTGCAGGAACAAGGACTGCTCCATGAACGTGCAGAGACGAAGCTGATGAATAGGGCCAAGATACACTAGGGTTTGAGTCATTCTTTTCAAGATTCAAATTGCAAGGAAATGGAACCATTTGGCTTAACTTGGGTCACACGCCCATCAATTGGCCAAGAAGTGATGGGGAAGTTTGGTTGACAGTCACTCTAACACTGTAATCAAAGGGAGAGAAATGGCACTCCAAATGTAGAGCAGAAGTAGTTAAGATTCTTAGCAGACAAAAAGGCATAATGACCACTACCATGGGCAAATTTGACTCTAATAAAGGGATGTGGACTTCCACTGCCAAGGAGGAAAATTGTTTGTTTGTTTGTAGTTGTAAATATGATACAGGAACAGAAAATGAGAATATATAGGATAAATCCGCTTTTAGCATCATTTGCAGAAGTAGTACTGTATAATTATTAGGAGCACAGCCACTGGGGTTTGAGCCCCAGCTTTGCCGCTTGCCAGTGCTATGAGTTTGGACAAGTGATCTCTCCCTCCCTATCAGTTCCCAGAGCCTCATCTAATACTTGAACCTGCCTCATAAGGCTGTTATTAGAATTAAATGAGTTAACACATGTAGAGATCTGAGAAGAGGGTCCAACATGCATTAAGTGATCAATAAATTTTAGTTATTCTTACAATAGTTGATATTATTCAATTATACATATTATACAGTAGATAGGCTCTTGCTGTTTTCAGATTCAAAAGTGGTTCTGAAGATTACTGATGTGCAGAAATCTGTAAATTTTCTGAGGCACCAACTGGTACCTTCACTTCAGTGTGGTTTTCTTGTTCTCTAATATTATAACGTGCTTAAACCTTTGTGTCTTTACAAAGAGGACCATAAGAAGAGTGAAATCTCTAGAAGAATTTTATAAGGTTGTTTGGTGTCAGGATGTCTTCAGGAAGCACTAGCTCTTGATGGAAGGATATCAGGAGAAAGCCAGGAGCATGAACACACATTTTCAATTTCAAGAATCACTGTCAATACTCAATTGCATATAATTTGGTTTGCTTAACAAAGGTAATCATGTAGTATATTTAGGAACAGCAAAACCACCACCGACAAACACAGAACATGGAAAAAGGAAAAGATAAGGAAGGAAAAATCCTCCCCTCCCTTCCAATATTTTGATTTTTCACATCTTTCGTGCCAATAATTAACCTAAATTGCAGCTTTTTTAGAATTTCTTCTCAGTAGCTTTTCCAAACCAAGTCCAGTCCTGTACTAATTTGACCTCACATTCAGGAGCAGAGCAGTGGATCAAGATGGGACTGTCAGGAGTCTAGGAGTGGAAACACGCCTTCTTCCATTTGGAATCCTTCATGGAGCCAAATGCGAATTCAACTAGGGACTCTTCCAGGGCCAGTCAGGAAATGAACAAACTCTGCAAAGTCGTAATGTCCTTACTTTGGGAATACAGGATGGGATTCCATGTTGTTGGAGTTCCTTCTCTCCCTCATCGCTGTTTGTTTGCATTTCCTTTTTACATGCCAGTGGTCAAAGTGAATAATGATATATTTTTGTTGTTCTTTAAGGGGAGCCCTTGAAAGCCATTCTGAGACTGGGGTCCAGAAATCCAATCTTTGTTTGATTCTGTGTTTAGTGGGGATTCAAATCCCAACTTAATTTAATCTTTTGACTTATCCTGCAGGTACTGCCTGATTATATTCCATTGCCACCAGTAATAAGATTGCAAGGACAGAATCTTGCTATTAGCACTTTGAGAAACAAAAGCAGGACAAAAACTGGCACTAGTATTAGTCAATGAAACCTGCTGTAAATGAATGACGACCTCCGCCAGCATTTTCCCTACTGCCTCGTTTTAATAAGCTATCACAAGGCTACATATAAAAAGCTGCAGGTTCCATTGATCTCCAGAAAACCTCCAATTTCAACTAAAATGCAGAACCTGAAATTCTTTGGCAATAGATATGTTAAAAGAACAACCCCTAATAACAGACAGGTTCTGGTAATGATTTGTTAGTGATTTTGATGATTTGCTTATACAATCATTCTTCTTAGGGTTTTATGGTAGTTGGTAATTTTTAATGAACATAGAAATAATATATAGCCTAGTGAAATGGGAAAGATTTCCACCTCTGTAATTAAGCCACCTGGGTTACAATTTTCTTGCTAGACGACTGGTAACCTGACAGGAGTTAATAACCTCTCTATGGCTCAGTTTTCTCACCCAGGAAATGGGAACAGTGACACTATCTATCTCACAGGATTTTTGCAGGATTACATGAAATATTGCATGGAAAGCCCCTAGAAAATTTGTTAGCAGATAGAAATTATACAAGAAATATTACCTGTTCTTACTATTAAGAAAATATACAGAAAAGTGGGAGAAAAAAATAACACTCCTTGTCGAAGAGCCACGATCTATCACTTTGTGCTCTTCCTTTGCTGAGATTCCTTAGCTTTATGGAGTACGAGGAGAGTGGAGCAAATTCTATGGGGAAAAAGTAGAGCAAAATCCAGTTGACAAGTAAACATGTAAAAAGCTTCTCAAACTCAACAGCGATCATTAAAACAAAGGAATATAAGATTTTCACCTAGCATGTGAACAGAGATGAAAACTATTTTAATACTCAGTGCTGTCGAAGGATGGTAAAATGATGTATATAAATATTAGGGGGTCTTCCTTGCAAGCAGTAGTGACCTATTTAGCCTGATTTTAGCAAGAAGGTAATTTGTTACAATGTTATTGGGTCACTCACAGCATTTCTGGGAAAGCTGAAGAATTAAGTCCAGGGTTAGAAGCCATTTGCACGGCCTCGGGTGACAAAGAGAATTGGTCCAGCATTAGGTGCTGCCCCATGGCCGGCCAATATCCCACGAAATTGACTGCTGCCTCAGCGCCCTGCCAGTTGCTCCCCCAGGAACCTGATCTGGAGCTCAGAACCCCGCAGCTGCCACGGGGATGTCCCTGCAGCCCCTTGCTTCTTCGTACCACCAGCTCCCTTTTCAATTCTGGGCAAGCCTGGGCATCTCACTGGAAGAACCTAGATGACAAAACCGCTTCAAAGCAGCATGGAGAAGTGAGCATGTGACTTTTCAGCAGCTATTGGGAGAGACAGCCTCTACCTCAAAACTAAGGGGATTTCTTAAACACAGAAAAGGATTTATGGTATATAGGAAAAAAAAAAGAACAAAGCATATATACACCAGCAAAAGACAGTATCTTGTATTACCTGTGAGACTATAAAGTAGCTTATTCTTTATCTGAAAGCAATTTCACAGTATGCTACAATAGGCTTAAAAATCATTCATATCCTTTGACTTTATAATAATCCCACTTCTGGTAATTTATCCAAAGGAAGTTATCAGAGAAGCAAATACTCATTAACCAAAGCCTTATATATTGATCCAAAAAAGTTGACAATACTCCTATTTTTTTTAACAATTAAAAGATGATTTAACAAAGGTATATTATTTTAAACTTTATTTGAATTATGTCATTAAGGGAAAAAGTGGGAACGATAAAAACTTATATTTACAGTGTAATTGTGAGCTGGATGCTGTTCTAAGAGCTTTACATGAACTGTCCCACCAAATCGTCACAACAGTTCTATGAACCACAGAAGTGAAGTGCTGTTTTCAAAGGGAATTTAAGTAAATTGCCTCACGGAAGAGGAAGAGGAGAAGAAAGAGAGGTATTAGAAGTCTCCGAGTGGCAGCCTAGACTTTGTTAAGGCGGTAGGTACATCTCTCTTGCTGTGTTTGAGAATCTTCCCCAAGCATAGTTTTGTTTCAGCAGCAGAAAGTAGAGTTGCTATCTGCTGCTGTGAAACATAGATATTTCTGATCTCCCTTTAGAAACGGGATTCTTTCCGTCCCAAATGCTAAACAGATAATGCTTATTTCAAGCCTAAGCCTCACTCCTCACTCCTCACCCTCTATAAAGAATTACTATTTTTTGCTCTTTTTTAAAAAGCACTTTTTAATTTTAGAATAGTTTTAGATTTACAGAAAAATTGCAAAGACAGTATAGAGTGTTCCCATATACCCCAAACCCAGTGTAACATCTTCCATTGGTATGGTACGTTTGTCACAATTAACAAACCAACAGTAAACCACTATTATTAAGTAAAGTTCATATTTTATTCAGTTTTCCCTAATTTTTCCCTATTGTCCGTTTTCTGTTCCAGGATCCAATCCAAGATATCACATTACACTTAGTCATCATGTCTTCCTGGGCTCCTCTTGGCTGTGATAATTACTCAGACTTTGCTTATTTTTGATGACCTTAGTTTTAAGGAGGACTAGTCAGGTATTTTGTAGAATGTTCCCCAAATGAGATCTGTCTGATGTTTTTCTCATGAATATACTGGGGTTATGGATTTTGGGGAGGAACACCAAAGAAGTAAAGTGCCATTTTCACCACATCATATCAAGGGTTCATACTATCAACACAACTCATCACAGTTAATATTACCCTGGGTGGCCTGACTGAGGTAGTTTTGGTCAGATGTTTCAACTATAAAGTTACTCTCTTTTCCCCTTTTCCACACTGTAATCTTTGAAAGGATGTTACTATACACACCTTACGCCTAAAGGAGTTAAGTTCCACCTCTGTGAGAGCAGGGTATCTATATAAATTATTTGTAATTCTTCCACGTGGGGTATTTGTCTATTCTCCCCCATTTATTTGTTCATTCAATCCTTTTTATATCAGTGGGAACTCGTGGATATTTATTTTATAATTTGGGCTAATACTACTTTGTGTATTTTAATGCTCATATTGTTTGATCTGAAACACCAATAATGACGGTGAGTAAAGCCATTGTCCAACCCCAACCCAAGACACCTGAAGACCACTGAGTCAACACCCAACAAATATTTATTGAGCATCCACTGTACACCACAGTGAAATGGACTTCTTGTGCAGATAATAATGCAATTGGCCATTGACCTTTCTGTTTGTTATTCTTTGTTTAAGATCAAGCGTTTGATATCATCATGGAACCAATTTGCCCAATGATTGGCTTCCATAACACTGCCTATAAAGATATCCTCATGGAGTGGTCTCTACCTCACATTCAGTCACTGATTCATTAGTGAGATCAAAAGCTTTTCCTAGTCTGCTGTCCAGCACTCCAGGTCAGCTACCTTTCTCACTCCTCACAATGTCTATTTCTTATCTTTCACCCACTCCTTATGTGTCTTCCCCTTCAGCATTGACTTTGTTCACTGAATAACAAGTACTTGGAAAGAAGATTTTAATGCATGAACTCATTCATCTTTCTTCATTTCCAAACTTACAGACCTGTTTCTACCACTACTCCCTTTCATTCTGCCTCCTATAATGCAAAGCCAGTTTCTTCATCTCCAGTCTTGATACTCTTCCTATTGCCTTAAAGGCGAAGTCCGTTAATTGCCCAATGGCCCTTCTTGTCTTTTTAGTCTCTGTCTGCAAACACGTCCATCTTCATCATTGTTATCACTGCTAACATTTTTTGAATACTTAACTATGGGCCAGATGTTGTAATGTGTTTCATTTCATCCTAACATCAACCACATAATGTAGGTACTATCATTAACCCCATTTTTATGAAACAGGAAATAGGCTCTACTAGATACAGGAACTTGACCAAGATCTTGTTGCTAGAAAGTGGCAAAGCCAGGATAGACATTATAGCAAGGTGCCGCAGAAAATCTCCAACCATGCTACAAACATATTAATTCCTGCCTCTCCTTCAAAAAGTCAGTGTTCAAGTAAAATTAAAAATTAACATATTAAATCCTCAATCCCCTCCAGAGGGAACAGCAGTGGAGCCAGCAAAGAGAACAAACAAACCTTACAAACAAAAATGTGGATTATCCAAAGTCTCTAGGCAGTAAGTTTTAAGCCAAGCGAGCTGGGAGAAAACAGTACGCTAAACACACACATAATGACAAATATTTCAACAAATGACATCCTCACGGGTAAGGAGTGTGAAAGGTCATCGGAGGGAAGAAATATATCTTGGGTCCGCAGGATGAATGCAAAACTAAGAAAACAGGGCTTTGATTCTGTCCTCAAATCCTTTTGATTTCTCTTCTTTTCTTTCTTTCTTTCTTTTAATGACAAAAGAAGCCTTCTAACTGGCAAGGTAAATAGTTCATGGGTTATTTATTTTATCTCTATTCCTAGTTAAATTGAGTTCAAAATAATTAGATAACCCTGGAAAAGCTGTGGCTGGTACTGCTAATTCCACCTAATGATTTTCCCATAAAGTTGCCCAGTGAAAGGGGTTATCTGTTAAAACAAGCTTTAAACTATTAATAGAGTGAAATTACAGCTTCAGCAGCTAACCCCAGGTAATGTGGCTCTGGTAGGGTATTAAGACTCAGGATTGGGGGCCAAGTTGTTCGTTTCCCCCAAATGACCTTTCTTCCTCACTCGCAGTTGACTGTACCATACCAGATGTAACAGTTAACTTGCTCCCGACACCTTACACTATTTGTGGCCTTAATTGAGGGACCTAAACAAACAAATTAATCACCCTGGCCCATAAAAATGACAGAATTCATATGGTAGCATTCTTCATTCTCTCCAATTTGTTTTCCTGAAATCCCCGCAGCAATTTATTTGCTGAATATGCGAGTTTTTTCCCCCTTATGAAAATTACAAATTGTTGTCAAGGTTAACGAGTTAATAGTCTCATTCAATATTTATTTTATGGGGAGACGGAGGAAAGCGCGACTGTTCCTGTACTTCTTTCCAATGCAAAGGCTGGTTTCTTAATCAAAATGACAAGGACACTGTCCTTTGTATGATACTCGGAATCATCGAGACTAAAAAATGAGCTTTATTAATCAACAGACCCTGATTAATTATTATAAAGTGCAGCGCCTACATTTCTGTACATTTTAATAATTCTTGCAGAAGGCTAACAATGTCCCTGGAGATTTGGAGTCTTTGGGGTTTGAATTTTTCTAAGCAATGTCACAATAAATAGTCAAGAGTAGCAGTGTTCTTTCTCTAATCCACTTCGCTTCAAACTGGCAACCCAGGGAAAATCTTCTTTTTCCTATTTCCCATCTATAATTCATCATTTGCATACAAAGTAAGGAGCCAAGAATCAGCGGTTTCATCAGTTTTCAAAATACCGAGGGACAATGAGGGTGATTTATCGTAGGCCACATGATCTAGTTCACATAATCAGAATATTTCTGTGGAAAACAGCCTGACATGATTTTGTGATAAGAGTGACCACACAAAAGATCAACGGGAGAAAGGTCAGGGGTCTGAGATCTTCCTGTGAGCCACCACTCCCTGACCTCCCTTCCCAGACACGCCCGACCCAAGTCCCTGTCAACAACGGGATATTATCCATCCTAAGGGCTGCAGGCGTGCACACATTTTTTTAAGACTTCTGAACCATCCCTTTAATATATCACCAGAATATTGACTACAGCTGTGGAGATATTCTCTGTCTTGACTGGGGTCACATCAGGGTATACACCGGACAAAACTCATGGGATTGTACACTTAAGATCTTTGCATTCCACTATATATCAATTTGACCTCAATTTATATTTTGAAGAAAGAGCTTATAGAAGAGAATTTAAATAGCCATGTATATATGTCTATAACGTAATAATAACGATATAAGCATACAGATGTATGTTTATATATATGTGTGTGTATAAAGTCATATATATTTGCATGTGTGTATATATATATAATGCCTATGACCAGCAACATTCTCCTGTTTCTTGTTCTCAAAAATAAATCTGAAGTGCACATGGATGTAAACTTGCTAAAAGAAGGAATGGTGGCTTCCAGGTCTGAGATTCTCTTGGGGCTTAAATGATTCTACCCCTGAGCATTGTGTAAGGTGACTATGGGGTTGGCAGATCCTCACGGCCTCTGATTTTTGATGCACTAGAATAGGGGTTCTCTGTTCTCTGCGATGATAATGATGACGAGGCAGCTCCAAGGGTCTGATTGGAAGGCCACCACAAGAACATCTTTGCAGCAATTATCAACCACGGTGTTTCTACACATCGGCATGTTACAGTGTGTTGTGAAGTGGGTTCCAAGCTAATCATTGCCAATAATAAGGTACTAAAATGTGTAACAATCTAAAATATAAGAGTAATGAATTAGAATAGGTACAAGCTTATGTCTGCCTACATATGGCCTGGACCACCACATTCATGGCAGGAGTAGGCCCCCGTAAACATGGTGGGATCATGGGATTCTCTGATTTTGATGCCTCAGTTTATGTGGAAGGAAAAGTGTATCTTTGAGTAGGACCCAGGCAGATGCGTCTGAGGCAATTTTATGAATTTTCCTTCACACAAGAAAGGTTTGGGAGTAGTGGAGTGTTCCTTGTGCAACCCAGGGTAGATGTGGTACCAAGAGGCAAACAAACAAACAAACAAACAAATAAATAAATAAATAAAAGCCATACTGTGGTCAGAACAAGGAGGATACAGGTGTAATCTGCATGGCTAGCAACCAAGGGCCAGATGATAGCAAAGAAGTTCGTACATGCTGCATAAATAGAGGATGAGAACAAAGACAAGATCCCACACACCCTACCACACACCCAACTCTATTCCTATGTAATCTTCTGGAACTTAAAAACAATCTTGAGAAAGAGGAGAGAACCCTGAATTGAAATTTTTATTTTCATCATTTGACCTGATAGGGACTTGCATCAGTTATGAATTAGGTCCAAAAGTATATAACAGAAAATCACAATGACAGTGACTTAATGAGATAAAGAAGTATTTATCCCTCATGTAAGCAATGCCTGTTGGTAGGCATTCTGGGGCTGGTATGATGGATTCAATATATCACCAGGAGCTTGGGCTCCTTTCTTTCTGTTTTTCCATCCTTAGATGAGGTTTCCAACTTCAAGCTCTCTTGGAGTCCAATAGAACTGCTAGAGCTCCAGCCATTGCATCAGCATTCCAGGGGCAAAAGAAGCAGCAGCAGCAGGAGAAAGGCAAAGAGCAGTTAGGTGTCCCATTTTTAGCTCCACATATCAACTTGCACTTTCATCTCATTGGCCGGAAGGTATTACATGACCATTGCTGGCTTCAAGTGTGGCTGTGGAATGTTGCTTTTTAGCTGGGCTCACTATCACCCTGAATAAAATTGGATATTTGCCGCAAAGGAAGAAAGGAAGTAATAGATATTAGGAAAGCAGTTGGCAATCTACAATCAGTAGTCTCCATCACAAGCCTCACAGTAGAAATTAAGTTGACTTAGAGAACATCAGAGATGCTATGTTTCTTCTTGTAAATTTGAGTTTGTGGCCTGAGATCTGTACCAGTCTCATCATGGATGATGTCTCTCCTTGAGTAGGAGAGAAAAGAATGCAGTCATAGACAGAGCACGTGGATTTGGGAACAGTACACAGTCTCTCTTCTCCAATAGCCCCGACTATTACAACGTGTCATTTGTAGTTCTAGCAGTTACGGGTTACTTTCAAGCTTTACTTCTTAATAAAATTCTTTTGAGCTTTCATCAAAGTCTAAATGCACCACTGGAAGTCCTGTAAGTGACTCCACCACCCAAACTAGATGTCACCATGAAAAAAAAGGATCAAGAAACCTGGGCTGCATGTTCCAAAGAAATACAGAAGAGGGAGAAATGTGATCCTACTCCACCGTGTTTCTGGGAGGCAGTCCTTCTTGCCTTCTCAGGGCAGGAGTTTCTATTACATGTACGGTAGAGTCCTGAAAAAATATATGTCAGATTTCTTTATGAGGCTCAAGCATTGTGAGTTCAGGACACATGCAGGTGCCCAGGTCAGAGATTTGTGCCTTTTCCTGCACAGTTTTACTACAGAAGTTCAGTAGGTGCATCTTAGGGCTCTGGAATCCCAGGTCTCCTCACCATACTTACATTTTACCCTGTAAAAGTACAATTTTGAACCACAGATAACAAGTAAATGAGATTATGATGTTAGCTTTCTCCAGAGATAACAGCAGTCCAGGTCATAAAACTACCATATGGCAGATTTGGCAGTCTTTGCTGAGCGCCATGGATTAATTATCACATAGACAGACTCCGGTCCCCATTTGCAAGCGCCTTGGGCCCCTGTGGCAGGGATTGGCAACCCGGTGAAGGCGAGAGCTTGTATTATGTTTGGCAGGGACACGATGTGACCTTACTGTGGCCAGTTCTGTCATCTCTTAACATTTCGCTCATGATTAAGTTTATCATTTCAAACAAACACAAAATGTCAGGTCTCTGGGTCTATTTAACGTAGAGAGCCAAAATAGACCTCTTTGATTTAAAGGGGTCCAGGGCCAAGGGAACGATCTGATTAGCTCTCCCATCTGACTTTTATTAGAGCTATCAGATAATACAGTGAGGGCAAAACCCTTGTTCCAATTGGCTGATGGCCACAAACCAGACCCACAGAGTATCCACCATGTTTCCCTTGACATCTCCAGGTTACTAACTCAAAGCAATGGTTACTGGGTTGATCCTCCCGAAATTTCACCTCTCAGCCTGGCACCTACTGGACCTGAATCACTTCTGTTCATATCTATTCTGGTTCTCCATCAGTTGAGGATGCCTGTACCTCCTGGACTTTCTGTCTGTTCCAACTCTCACTGATAAGGACAGATCGGAGGGCTTATCAACCTCTCCCCATCTGGGGCTTCAGTCAATATTCCATTCTCTCAACAGATGCCTTGATACCATTTGACACTGGACGCGGAGTGTTTGATGGTTTACTTCTCAAGCACTTCTTCACTCAACTGGACACCACCAAGTGGAAGGGAGGAGGGGGAAAGGCTCTGCATCAGCTTAGTTCTAAGGATGTTGCTGTAGAGATGTAACCGGTTGAGATCTGTACTCAAGGAGCTGGACACTTCCATCGGCTCTGCTTTCGTCCTGATCTCTGGTTTGTTTTATGATTATACCAGTCAATGTCACGATTAACTACAGAATTCAGGCGACGATTTTTTCTTTTTTTCCAACTGGAGCAGAAGTTAAAGCCTCAGACTGCTCTGAGCTCATTCATTTACTTATTCAATAAACATTCAAATGCCTGCTCTGGCCCCTATCCCCTCATCAGGTCATTATGAGGATCACTCTCTCTCTCTCTCTCTGTCCTACAGCCAAATGGGCTTTCTCTGAGTGTTTCAGATACGCCGAGGTCCCTCCCTCAGACACTTCTGTCAAGTCTCCTCATTCAGTCCCCTCCTTTTCCATTTTATCTGACCATCACTTGCCTACTTTTATTCACCTTTCACATATCTACTCAAGTGTCACTTTCTCAGAAAACAAACTGGGAAACTCCATGGTATCCCTTCACAACTAGAAGAAGAAGCAAATAACAAGGAACAATGATCACAGTTATAATTAATAAATTAATTGTGTGATGAGTTTTTTAATATCCACCTTCCTTGCTAGCATGTACACTCCATGAAAGCTATGACTATTTTTTTTTAATAGATCTTTATTGGAGTATAATTGCTTCACAATGCTGTGTTAGTTTCCGCTGCACAACAAAGTAAATCAGTTATATGTACACATATATCCCCATATCTCCTCCCTCTTGAACCTCCCTAACCCACCCCTCTATGTCATTGCAAAGCACGGAGCTGATCTCCCTGTGCTATGCGGCTGCTTCCCACCAGCCAACTATTTTACATTCGGTAGTGTATATATGTTGATGCTACTCTCACTTCACCCCAGCTTCCCCCTCCCACCCCAAGTCCTCAAGTCCATTCTCTATGTCTACCTCTTTATTCCTGCCCTGCAACTAGGTTCATCAGTACCTTTTTTTTTTTTTTTAGATTCCATATATATGCGTTAGCATACGGTATTTGTTTTTTCTCTTTCTGACTTACTTCACTCTGTATGACAGACTCTCGTTCCATCCACCTCACTACAAATAACTCAGTTTTGTTTCTTTTTATGGCTGAGTAATATTCCATTGTATATATGTGCCACATCTTCTTTATGTGACTCTATTTTGATCAGTGCTGATCCTCATTGCCTGCCCTGGTGTGTTACATGAAGTGGTGCTCAATAAATACTTGTTTATTGATCAAGCGAGCACTTACATGTGTTGCCCAGAGGGCTGCTCTTGAGGTGATGAATGGAATGGTCCCAGAGGAGCCCACCGGTAAGGTGTGAAGGGTGAAGGAGGGAAGAGCAGTGTGATACCTGTCATAACACAGTACAGGTCTTGCAATGGGTAAAATGTTGGTATTAAAATACGTGGGTTTTCAGTGTCTTTCACCACATTTCTATACCCCCGCAAACACTTTCAAGGAGACGGTAGATACAGCTTAGAATTTTTTTTTTAAAGCCAGTTTTCAATTCATTGAACTTGTAGAACAAATAATACCGTGAAAACCAAAGTGCTTTTGATTTTCAAGAACCAGGCTTTTTTTCAGGGGAAATAAAGAAGTTTTATCAGAATTCTAAACATCAATGTTAGAACTTAGAAGACTGGGTAAACACTATGTTTCATAAATAAACAGAAAAATAGGGGTAGATATATGATGATGTATTATTCTTATTCCAACTTGAGAAGCAAACTAAAAAAAAAAAAAAAGTAAAATGGTTGGGAGAAGAGTTTTGGAAAACAGGAAAGCCATTGGTGGTATCCAAGAAAAAGCTCTTGCCTTTCTCCCCACATGAGAAACAGCCTTTGATGGGAGACATGGGATGTGAGACAAATGTCCAGATAGGTTTGGGAAAATTCTGGGTCACGAGGATTTGTAACTCACTTCCTCTGGCACAGCCCAGTCAGCCCGTAAGCCTCTTAGAGAAGGCTCTGTCCCATTCAGCACAGAGAAACATGGCGCCAAAGAAACATGGCGTCCAAACAGTCTATTAGCAAGGGCTAAGGGACATCTCTAGATGCAGACTTCTAAGGACAGTGTCATAGAATACTGATTGTGCCAGCCAAGAGTTCCTGAGTTCCCAGCTGCAGAGGGTACATGCTAAGATGCAGAGAATGGACAAAAAAGGCAGGGATACCAGACATGAGAAGGAGATTCCAGAACATGATCCCCAAACACCAGATGGAATAACCTATCCCCAGTGGAGGTCAGTGGGGCCATAGGGTGGTGTGACCCTGAAAGTTCCTCCCTTAATGCCAGGATGACCTTCTCATCATACTGCAATGCTCCAAAAATTACAGAACCAAGAGGGGAGGGTGATGGGTACAGAATCTTGAATATTATTGAGATTTAATTTGGAAGTGATGGAGGTGATGAGATTAAGAGTTTCTAGCTATAAATAAGGGCCCTTGAGTTAAAATTTTATTTTAGCTGTAAGAAAATAAATCTACATTTTTGCAGCCCAGAGTCTATGACCGTCAACATTTGAACCTGTTACAAGTTGCTGTAAGAGCTAAAAAAAGGAATAACTAGGTCTGCCCATGGGTGAATAGAAAGATGATATTTGAGTTGGGTCAAGAAACATAATTAAGAGTGGGCCAACTGAAGGTGGTGGGAAGGTAGAGGGAACAGCAGGTGAAAAGAATGAAAGAGCCCAGCCCAATCAGCAAAAAGAAAGGGGATCAGAGTGGCCAGAGCACAGGGCTTTCCAAAACGACGAGGCTAATCTGAGGAATGTGGACTCCATTTGTAGCCTTTGAAAATGGACATTTTTACAATGGAGAATAAAGTCAGAGTCTTCTGTAATAGTAGAGAAAGCAGAGCAACTTCTCTAAAGGATAGTTTGGCTTTATCTCTCAAGGTTTAAAAGCACACGGCCTTAACCAAGAAATTCTACTTCTAGAAATTCAAATCAGAAGTGTTTGCTTGCCCATGTTCACAAAGCTATGTGTACTTAAAAATTATTATTGGAACCATGTTTAAAACAGGAAAAAAAAAGTAAATAGTCTAAATATTCATTTTAGGGGACTGATATAGTAAAGAGTGAAATATTATATAGATGTTAAAAGGATTAAGAGTCATTACTATTCTCTGAAGTTGAAAGATCTCCAAGGTATAATTAAGTTGCAGCTTCATCCCTTTAATAACTTATGTAGTGAAGCAGTTTATTTAACCTCTTTGTGCCTCTGTTTCCTCATGTGTAAAACAGGGATAGGAATATGGACCTCTCATGAGGATTAATGAGTGGATACCTATAAAGGGCTTAAAACAATGTCTAATACATATTAAATACAATATGTATGCATGATTGTTATTACGTATTAAGATAGAAAAATGACATAGTAAAATATGTATCGTGTCATTCCACCTGTGTAAAAAAAAAAACTTGCATGAAAGTTACGTAACAAATATTTATAATATCTTTCTGAAAGAAGATACAAGAAACTGTTGGCAGGTGATATATCTAGAAGTTGTTAACAGAGGCTAAAGACTGGTCGGGAAAGGGGCCATTTTATCATTTTATTCCCATCTGTACTGTTTTTAATTTAAAACAAAGTGCTTGCATTATTTGTAAAATGACCCCCAAAAAGCCAATAACAAAATTAATGATAATGTTTGAAACATTTATTTACTAAATCACTTTGAGTCTGATCTACATGAATTCAACAAATAAAATATTTAATGGAAAATTGTAGTGAGCGATGCAATATACAGGTCATGATGCTGTGACAGGTTTGTAAATTCTCAAACTCAGAGAAAACGACCATGGCCCTGTTTCCCAGATTGCCACTTTTAAGGTGGAAATGGCTTCCAATTATTATTACTAACATTATTAAATATTATTAATAATCATTGTTAAATATTATTATCATTTTAGTTCTGCAACTTACTAGCATAGCGACCTTGGCAGGTTTTATAACTTCTTTGGTCTCTTTTTCTTCATTTGAGTGTAATAATTGTTCTTACATCAGGACAGCAGTGAGGATTAAATGAGATAATGCATGTTAAGCACTTTGCACTAGCATATAGTAAGGGCTCTAAAGTGCATGGTAATAATAATAATTTTATCCTCATCATCTTATATTAACCACACTCAGGGGCATTTTCCCCTACTAAGACTATTCTCCTGAACCCCATGCAAAGGAAGAACTGATTCAAAGAAAAGCTTCTGAACAATTCGAGCTTCTTTCTTACAGACACCATTCTCTACATCCGTAGATGAACCCTTCTGGATAGTGGGCAATGGAGAAGACTGATATAAAAAAGAACAGTCCATAAAAAATTGACTTACTATTTTCCAGGTATTTTGAAGCTCTGGAACCCTGGCAAATAAATATGCTTGGGTAAAATGAATTTCCAACTACTCCCAACAAAAACCAAACCAAAACCAAACCAAACAATAACAATTGCTTTCTCTGCTCTGAAAGAATGCCCCACATCCCTGTCTTTGGATAAGATGGTATCATCAAGACACCATCATTCAATGCCAATTTAAGAGAATCAGCAATGCAAAGTAGAAAATTAAGTCATGGTGGGGATGTAGGACAGGGGTATAATTAACACTGACAGGTGCTTGGATTTTTTAAAACCAACATCAGGAAAACCACACAACTACAGTGTAATGTAAAACATTCTCCTGAGCTGGCAGGGAAGTGGACTGTGCAACCCACAGGGTCTCGTTCCAACTCTAATTGCTATTATTCTCTGGGATGTGATATCTTAATCAGAAACAATAGCTTGTCTAATTGACTGAGGTTGGGAGGAGGCCTGCTACCTCTCGCAGATAACTGAACAGCGAGCACAGTAAATGAGTAATGTGGTGAAATTAAGACAGGACAATTCAGACAGTGAGATCAGTTAGATTGTGAACCATCATACAAGCGGAGGCCCAGAAGCTTCTTCACTTGAAATACTGAAGACTAGAAAGGTGACATAGAGAACATCTTCTGAGGAATTATCTTTTACTTGCAAGATTGGATGGTCTATTTTCTTCTTCAAAAATAATGTGAAATAATTGCTCACCTTTATAATGTGTCTCTCATTTAAGGAGCTTAAACAATATCCACATATAGCATGTTTGTATCTCTGGTCATCATGACAAAATGGTTTATTGTAATTTCAAATTTTCAGATGTGGAAGTTAGGACAAAAGTGATCTATTATCTCCAATATACCAGACATAGTATCATATATAAAATGAAATATAATATAGGAAGGATCCTACATGAGAAATAATGAGTCTAGTACAAAACTCTTACGTCCCCAAACATATATGAGGAATATTCAGTGTAAACAACACAGCATAGCTATTTTGATTCAAACCTTTTGCTGGCATGTACCTGGACAAAAGAAAAAACATCTTTTCTCTGAAAGTCATTTTGTTAGAGAGTATTTGCTTATACAGTTTGAATATACTTAATCTATAAGTCTGACTGCAAAGTCAGAATGCAGTTTGAAAGCAAAGGACCGAGAGCCAGGAGACCCTGCTTCTTCCTGGCAAGGCATGTGATTTTTTTAGTCAGGTCACTACATGTCTCTGGAGTGACATTTCCTTTATGTTTCCACTGCCAAGGACTCCTTTCTTTTTCTCCCATCCCAGAAGCTCCACCCTTATCTGTCACACTTCATTTCCTACATCATGGACCTATTGCTCCTCACCCCTCATTTTATTATTATTGCTATTTGCTCATCACCTGCCAATCAACTTTTGATTAGGACATAAATATTATTATTACACCCAAGAGAACCAACAACCTCATCTGTTGAATTACTCTGGGTTAGACATCCATTAATGCTCTAGAACATTAAAATCAGTCCATGCCTCTTTGTTCCTCCCCATCAGGGCTTCTACAGGTCCAGGGGCCCCAAGCTGGGAGTACTAGACAAGGTTCCTCAAACTCCAATGAACGAAGAAGGGATGATTAAGGACAGGGTATACCTGAGAGCCTCCTCTTTCAAGAACTCCATTCCACCACAGTTGCCAAGTGGGTGCCCAGGCTTAGGGTTGAGAGACCGTCCAACTTTTAGTTAGAAACTGGGATTTTTATGTGAAGCTCATGATGTTTAAATATCGGCCACCCCTGTATTCATCACCTCTAAGATGCCATCATTTTAGATGCATCTCAATTTCTCAGAAGTTAAATTTTTTTCAAGTGCTTCCTAGAATCAGTGAAGTATAGTAGGTTTATGTTTTTAAATAGTTTATAATTTGTGCTTTACGAAGTTTTAACTTATATGTAAAAGGATCATGGGACTAAGCTGAGCCACTGGCAGGCAGTTTTGTTTTCTTAATTCTTGCCTAGTCCACACGTTCTCCAATAGCCTTTCTAGCTCTAATATTCGATTATTTTACTCAGTCAACAACACTGAAATGATAATAAACAGAAACCTTTTAAAATATAATCTTCCCCAGGAAAACCAGTATTAGAACAAATTAACTAAGAACTTTGTAAGTCCTCAGTAAGACATATCAAACACATCCCCCTTTAAATAAACCTATATAGAACTAAATGAGAGTTGGTTCCAATTTGGTTCACTGACATATTATGCTTCATATAAAATTAAGAATTTATCTATCGTTACTGAGTTAAATTTTATATTTTGAAACCATGATTTGTGTTTTCAGGGCTTAAACATTTTCATAGCACTTCACAGCACTTCTACCTCCCAGATTCTTGGCTCATGTTGCCTCACAGGCCCTACACAAAGCACTGGTCTATTTCACCCTTCAAGTTAGGACCTACTCTGTGTCAGGTGCCAGGTGATTGTATGTGTTATGTCATTTCATCCTCACATAGCACTCCGAGGTAGGTGTCATGCAGCTCTCATACTTAGATGGAAACTGACTCTTAAAGAAGTTAAAAGACTTGCCCTGAGTCACAGTTGATAACATTTGGCCCTTCCTTATTCCTCTGGCCATTGCCATGCTCTCTGTGCCCTGGGAAACAAAGCAGTACTCACTAGCACAAAGGGTTCTTCTTCTCAGCGCTTCTGGTTGAGTTTGGCCAATGGAGAACATCAATAGGAAGATGGAAGGAGGAGAGAGCGATCTCAGTATATTTTCCCTCAGGCTCCCTTCCTGAGTGGTCATAACAAGCGGATGGGGACCCCCTTGTTATGAGGTGGTCCTCTCCACATAGCCCTCTGTCCTCTGAGTCTGATCATCTGTCCTTTCTCTTGCCTCTTCAGGCACAGGGGTTATAGCCCTCAGGTTCTCCACTATTCCTGGAAGTTTCCCTGTAACCTGCCCCCAGCTTTGTAAATAGCCTCTTTATTAACTCTCTTAAAAAAATATGCATATTGTAGGTGCCAGGCTGAGAAAGTTCCAGGGACCAATCAGAGATTCAAATTTAGGTCCCAACAATGCAGAATCAAGAATTCTTTTCACCAAACCACAGAACTTCTCAAATATCTCCTTAAAAAGACTCTGAGCATGTGGTATCACAGTGGTCTGTTTTTAAAAGGGGGAAAAAAAATTTTTTTAAAGTTGATAGTTGCTTCCTGTGGCATAACATCAAATACCATTTCTTTGAGAATCACCTAGTACCTTTGAACTATTTAGAAAAAAAATGTTATGTAAATCCAAGATATTAATAGTATGTCATTTTTGCCCAGTGATAAAAGCGTCAGTGACACAAGGCTACTATAGGATAAAACCATTTCAGCAGGAGAAAATCTTTAGGAAACTAAAATCTTTAGGAAACAGATTCTACCACAAAGGAATTCACTTTGTATAAAAAGTATAGGTTTGTTGAATTCAAAAAGGTGTCAGAAGATTTACTAATGCAAGGAGGCACACAAGATTATCTCTACCTTGAGAATGGAATGTTTCGTTTCCTGTGGCATTAGTCAATGGTATCATTAATTGCACAGGTGGTCACCTGGAACTGCTTCGGGCATACCTCAATATTTGGTTCCAATAGACATTATAAAATAACTTTCCTTAATGCCGATAATATTCCTCTTCTATTGTTTTTTATTCATATAGCTTCTATTCATATACTAACTAGCTCACCAAGCAATTCTGGGTTCCAGTTTATTTTTCTGAAAACTAATGATAATATAATAAGAAGTAAAACAACAAGTATTTTTGATCAACACTTACTATGTTCTGCTTTCCCCCTTTTAAAAATGGCCCATGGTAAGCCATCTATTTGCGTTTCCACAATGTATGTATCGTATTTAATATTTACATCATAGAATCATACTAGTATCATTATCCCCAAGTTACAGATGAGAAAACTGAGAGCCAGGGTGTTTATCTTGCCCAAGGTCAGACAGCTCAGAGATAACAGAACTGAGACATCAATCTACTGCAAAGCCAGCACTCTTAAGCGTTTTCCAGAGGTACAAAGTCCAATGCAACCTAAGACCAGGTAGGTACACAGAATTGATGGTGCCAGCTGGGAGCAGAACAGGGAGAGTTATAAAATTGGAAAGTAGATGCCCCACCTAAAGGGACAGTCACTGTTCAGCTCCAGCTGATCAATCATTTCCATAAGAAATGAGGACACAGTGTAGCCACGTCTTTGAAAGTTTTTCAAGAGAAGTGGGAATCCTGAATTTTTATATATGAATCTCCTAATTTTTAAATGCAGGTTATCACCCAATAAAAATAGTTTCGGTGTTCAAACTAAGCTCATGGACCACAGGTCTGTGGCTTGTGCTTTTGTCTTAGCTCCTTGGTAAACAGAGAAGGCTCATTTCTACAATCCTTCGAACATCAACAAGGCCCTGGAGTTAGTTACAGCAAAGGTGACCAACCCGGGACTTTCCTGATTTCAAAACTGTTAAGTCCAAGGCCCCGGGAAACCCCAGCCCCAGGCAAAGTGGGATGAATGGTCACCTAGTTAAAGCAGAGAATTGGCTTCTGGCATCTGCAAAACTCCAGAAGGTCAAATAACCTGACCTTTAGAATGTGTCCTTTCGGGGGAATTTCACTCTCCTTGGAGGTGCTAATTTGCTAAAGCTTTTGGTCTCCACTTCAAAAATTAAACTGCCCATGAAGCCAGGATGTAACATTCCCTAGGACAGCCCCCCAAAGCGAGTTTCCGAGAAACTCTCTCAGTGAGGAAAGGAGGGCACCAGAAGGCAGGCGGACATCCCGAGAAAGCTTCTGGTTGTTGTTTGTCAGAGAATCCTAATTCGAATCCAAATGGGAGCTCGCCATTATCGGGGACTGACACAGCTTCAGGTAAACAGCTAATGAGCATGCTGCCAGTTCCATTTTTATCAAGAGCCCTCCGAGACTCAACCGTGCCATTTCATAAAATATGCAGATGATGGTGCAGGGAAAGGAGCAAAGGCTTTGAAAATGATTCACACAACCTAAAAATGATGTTGAAAAGGGAGGAATTAAATATTCACAAAGTGAGAGAAATTAAGGCATATTAACTGTTAGAATGTGGAAATGAAATGAGTAGCATGTACAGAGTTGATGAGAACTGCATGATTACAGATCTGTCAAAAGTTTCTAATTCTGACACCGTGCAATGCGGAGGTGCTAGTTGGCTGGTAAGGGCAAAATATTAGGTATGGGACAAGCCGCACGACGCTGACAGATCAGAGTCAAAGGGAGGAAGACACAGCAGTGATTAACATCAGGCTCCGCTCTGCGCTGAGGGTGAACTCCACGTTCGCAAAATGAATACTAATTACGAGCACAGAACAGACTTTAAGTTGGCCAGACGCTGATGCTGAATGTGGCTATTAGGTCTGTAATGAGGAAGGCACAAGAAGGCCTGAAGGCCAGAGAGGCTAAATTCAGTGAGGTCATCCCACCCTCCACTTTTAGGGGATGGGAAGCCAAGTTGTGGCCCATCCAAACTAGAATTAGCAGTAATTATTATATAATATGTAATGATGGGATTTAAATGGCTAACACATTTTCTCTGCTGAGATCATTTAGACATGATTCATACAAATGATTAAATTAATAGATCTTCCTCTTTTCAGTCTGCCAGGCAGCTTAAACTAGATTTTTCAACACAGACTGATCCTAGTGAAATCATATGAATAGAGAGATTTACGGAAATTGCAGGAGGAATTGGTTCCATGTATAAGGGCACACTAGGGTTTAGAGAAATTCACAAATTCACCTCAAGGATGAACACAACTCTTGGCCCTTTCTCCTTTTTTTTTTATCTACCTATATTTTTAAAGGAGGTTTTAGAGGTAAAGATATAAAATCGCCCTCCTCAAAAATAAAGAGATACGACACCAAAGGCTAAACAAGTATTTATAGAGTTGCTTTCCTTACATCTAAAATGCAGCCGCTTTTCAAAGAAAACAACTGATGTATGTAAAAACAGATTTTAAATAATAACATGGAGCTGATTCAGAGAATTTTAAAATTTAATGCCAATGGAAAACAGTTTAAAAGATGATAGTATTTGCATATCAGGTGTTCATGATTTCAATGCAGCATAGAAATTTCCAAGAGAAAGTCAAGAAAAGATAAACAAATTGCAAACAAAAAGAAAAGCTTAAAGTCATCTTTAATAAAGCATTTCTCTGCTAACATTCCTCCTTAAATCCCATCATTGCCATTGGATTTGGTTTTTTTTCCTCCTGCAGAAGTATAAAGCAGTTATGAGGGACCTGAGGAACTGCCAGAGACCCACCGTGTTTTCTGAGTGGAGGGTTTTCTCGTCCCGTCAGCTGCACAACATACGAGCAAATTAACAGGCACTTGGGGAGGAAGCCCACAGTGTGAGGCTCAGGCATGTAATAATTAACATAGCCTTGCTACCTCCGTGGCATCTTGGGATGAAAATATTAATCATTCACAGCTGTGATCGCCTCAAAATCTATTTTATGGCTTTGACACATCCATGAATAATGCCACTTACTATAATGTGCAGAATATCAGAAAGAATATTTTTACAGCATGGCTGTGATTCTATAATACACTGTCAAAAGCCTGGTTCCTGCAGCATCTATGGAAAACAGAACATAACAAAAGCCTACTTCTATACTATACTTTACTGAGCACCTACTATGCGCCAGAAATTCCATGTATTTTTTGCTCACACCTTACAATGGCACTATGAAGGCAATGCTGTTATTATCTCCATTTTATAAATGAAGAAATGAAAGACTGAGAGGTGAAGGTCAAACTGTCCAAGAAATAAAGGCAGGATATGAATCTCAGTCTGCTTTGGTCCAAAGCCCATGCTCTTCCGACAGCATGAAATTCAAAGGGAACTCTAAATATTACTGTGACATTGGTTTCCACAGAATCCTCACCTTCCTTGGTCTCTGGGGGAATCACCTTGGCAATTAATTCATTTATAGAATTATTCAGAATGTTTTCACCACTGCTTCATCACTTTCATCACCTTTCTTTTTTATGTTTCCTACCCTTGATGTGAGCACTTAGCTCAAGTTCACACCCTTGCCAATTCATTCTCCACACTGCAGTCAGAGTGAGTTTCCCAATGTAAATCTAGTTGGGGGGCTTCCTTGCCTAAAATCGTCACTTCACTTAGGATAAAAACGGACAATACGTTGCCTACAACATCCCAGGTGATCTTGAACATCCTTTGTGCCACCCTCCCCCACCAGCTTCATCTCCTGTATCCCCCTTTCGAGATCTTTTACTAACATCCAGCAAAGAGGAGGTCTCTGGGTTCCTCAAAGCCATCAATCTCATCCCGTCTCAAGCCCTTCCATATGACTAAGATGTTTCTGCCCGCAACACTGCTTTTCTAACACTACCGTCCCCAGTCCCGTATGTTGGCTAATTCTTTCTCATTCTTTGGCTCTTCCTTCACTTAAATTGCACGTTCTCAGAATTGACACCCCTAACTCCTTAGTCTACTTTGAGTTTTCTAGATGCTCTCAAACTCTACCCATGTTCTCCCTGGCAATTGTCACTATCATAAGTAAACTGTTCTTTGTGTGATTGTTTGTGGCATAACATCTGGCCTCCATGAGAGATTTTAAACTCCATGATGGCAGAGACTATGATTTCAGGGTCAGGCACATAGCTGGTGCTCAACAACTGTGTGTTGACAGAAGGAAGGAATGAAGGAAAGACTGAGTGAAGCATCTTCGTTTTCGGCCAGGATCCTCTCCTCCTGCACTTTCTCCGTTGTCTTAATTCAACAGGGAAGGCTTTCCTTGCTGACATTCACACTCTTGGCAACAGCCAGGAGTGATTGCATCAGGAGCACTGTTGTTTTGTCAGGAGGGGGAGGCTGCATTCATGCCCTTGGAGAGTCTTCAGGCTGCAGGAGCACTGACTCCCCCCAGGCTCCCAGAACTTCTGCAGCACACCTGTCTCAGGTAGTTGTAATATTGTGCTGTAATTGCTTGTTTGCATGGTGGGCTCCCTCCCTCTTAGACTATGAACTCCCCAGGGCAAGAACTCACATGGTATCTGTATCCCTTCAGCATCCAGCACAGGGCCTGAGCACACGAGGTGCTCAGTAAATGACTGTTGAAAAACAATTTCATTAGGGAATGACTCAGTGAGTAATTGAACAAGTAACTAGGGGAATTAGTAAGTTAGGGAGTTAATAATAAAATAAGTGAAAGTGAACATGAAAACAATTATTCACCCAAGTGTTTCCTAAGGTGTAGTGCCCATCCCATTGGTGAGACACAGATAATTTTGAGGAATACACAACTTTTTAATTTTAGTTGCTAAGGAATGACAAAATAGATGTTAGAAAAAAAATTAATTTGCACATCCTTTATATCATTGATATTATTACTTAGGACAATTCGAGTTAAATAAAAATATTAAGTGAATATAATATTTCTATTACCAAAAGTTACTTGGATATGGCAATAATGATGAAATTGGTATTATAAATGAGTGAGCCTTGGGAACATATGGTTTGAAAATGAGTGCGGGAAAAATGCCCTAAGATTTCATGAGCTTTTACTATGTACCAGGCACTGTTTTAAGTGCTTGATCTATATAAACTTGTAGAATCTTCATAACAGGAGTGAAAACCATCCCATTTTACAGTCTCTTCTCACTCTATGATTCTCTCAGAAAGAGTTTCACACCCTTCCCCAGGCAACAGGGTCATGACTGCTCCAGAACCAACCAACTCTCCTTCCCTTTCCAAATCTTTTCCTCATACTTCTTTCTCTGCCTGAAATGCTGTCCCTAATGCCCTTTGTGCAAATCCTAAATCTGAGTTCAGACTCGGCTCCGTGGTAGCTGAGGGCCACCGGGTAACCTTCCTGCTCTACATCTTCCTTTCCTTCAGGAGTCAAGTGGAGACAACAGCAGCCCACCTCCTCGGGTTGCTGTGAGGAGTAAGTGGGATGAATGTATTGCAAGCTAGCGAAGCACCGTAACTGGCACATGTTAACCTTCAGCATGTGGTGGCTTTTATCCTGCAGTGGGTTGAGCTCAATGCATATACTCAGGAGTGCAAATAACACATTTATTTTCCTAACCCTAAATTTATTTCATTTTCAAGCCTTGTTCCGCCAGGTGGTAGGAACTTAATTGATTCAGGGTCTCACTTCCTCCCTTTCTTTGAGGTTGAATCTTAAATTCCAGAGATGGAGTTTCAGGTCACTGGCCACGGTTACTTATCTGTATGGATATGCAATTATATGTCCTCATTTAATCTTGGTCATGAGAGTTAAAGGTGCCTCTTCTCACCACAACACACAAAGCCCCACACAAAGTTGCGATCCTTGCAACTTCCAGGCCATGTCTGAACTCTGATTCTCCCCACTCTGCACTATGGTAAGGGAAGGCTGGGCACTGCATTAGACCATCTGCCTATCATCCTGCATCAGTCCAGATGTGGTCGCAGAGAATATTTGTACACTGAGGCACTTAACGATTGCTGGAAGGATTGCAGTGTCACCTTCTAGGTGTGACTTCTGAAACCACACTGCAGAACTGACTTGCCAGGGAGCTGCAACCTCTGCAAACATCAGAAATATGAAGAATCAGGAAGCTGCCCCTGGAACTATTGGCTTCAGGACCACTTCCTGATTCAGGATGAATCCATAACAGCTGGCTCCAGAACCACGCCTGCCATATTTGCACTGGCAATAACATAGATGCTCCACACTCTGCCTCTTGATACCCACAAAACCAGCAGCTGGGTACTAGGACTGCTTTTAATGCTGCTATGGAAACCCCAATCTTCCATGACTATGCATTGCAGAAGAAACCACAGAAGTGACTTCAACCTCACTCCCACCTTCTACTTCTTAGGAAAGTGCAAGGTGGGGCAAGGATGAGGAAGGAAGGAAGAACTCGAAGACAGCTACCAAGGAGTTTCTAAGATACCTGGCACCTTAGGTCTCTTTTCAGCCTTTGTAGGCTCTGTACAAATTCTGGGTTCACAAATTTTGTCATGCAAGCCCTTTCCAATGCTTTATTCTCTCAATGTTCTCTTCACAACCACTCTGCTGGCATTACTATCTCCCCATTTTACAGGTGAGGGAACTGAGGCTGACATGAATAAAGTATTTTAATGCCACATAGCTGCAGGGATAGAGCCAGGTTTGTTGATTATAAAACTTATTCAAGACACTATCAAACTCTTAGAGGAAAACATAGGCAGAACACTCTATGACATAAATCCCAGCAAGATCCTTTTTGACCCATCTCTTAGAGAAATGGAAATAAAAACACAAATAAACAAATGGGACCTAATGAAACTTAAAAGCTTTTGCACAGCAAAGGAAACCATAAACAAGACCAAAAGACAACCCTCAGAATGGGAGAAAATATTTGCAAATGAAGCAACTGACAAAGGATTAATCTCCAAGATTTACAAGCAGCTCATGCAGCTCAATAACAAAAAAACAAACAACCCAATCCAAAAATGGGCAGAAGACCTAAATAGACATTCCTCCGAAGAAGATATACAGATTGCCAACAAACACGTGAAAGGATGCTCAACATCACTAATCATTAGAGAAATGCAAATCAAAACTACAATGAGATATCATCTCACACCGGTCAGAATGGCCATCATCAAAAAATCTAGAAACAATGAATGCTGGAGAGGGTGTGGAGAAAAGGGAACACTCTTGCACTGTTGGTGGGAATGTAAATTGATACAGCCACTATGGAGAACAGTATGGAGGTTCCTTAAAAAACTAAAAATAGAAATACCATACGACCCAGCAATCCCACTACTGGGCATATACCCTGAGAATAATTCAAAAAGAGTCATTTACCAAAATGTTCATTGCAGCTCTATTTACAATAGCCAGGACATGGAAGCAACCTAAGTGTCCATCATTGGATGAATGGATAAAGAAGATGTGGCACATATATACAATGGAATATTACTCAGCCATAAAAAGAAATGAAATGGAGGTATTTGTAGTGAGGTGGATGGAGTTAGAGTCTGTCATACAGAGCGAAGTAAGTCAGAAAGAGAAAAACAAATACAGTATGCTAACACATATATATGGAATCTAAGGGAAAATAAAGGTCATGAAGAACCTAGTGGCAAGATGGGAATAAAGACACAGACTTACTGGAGAATGGACTTGAGGATATGGGGAGGGGAGGGGTAAGATGTGACAGGGTGAGAGAGTGGCATAGACATATATACACTACCAAATGTAAAATAGATAGCTAGTGGGAAGCAGCCGCATAGCACAGGGAGATCAGCTCGGTGCTTTGTGACCACCTAGAGGGTTGGGATAGGGAGGGTGGGAGGGAGGGAGATGCAAGAGGGAAGAGATATGGGAACATATGTATATGTATAACTGATTCACTTTGTTATAAAGCAGAAACTAACACACCATTGTAAAGCAAGTATACTCCAATAAAGATGTTTAAAAAAAAAAAAACTTATTCAACTTGGATTACTGATACAAAATTAGATTAAAAAGTGAATATCTATTTGGAATAAAAAATCAGGACAAATTATAAATTTTAAAAAGCTAACAAACCACAAAATCACAAAATCTGGGCAAATAATATTTTATTAACTGCCTGACATCTCTAAAATACTTTTCTTACTTTTTTTTTTTTTTTGCTTCATGCTCTTTGATTATCTCATCAAGAAAAAGACTTTTATAAAACATTTTTCTATGGAGAAAATAGAAAAATTACTTAGTTTTCCCCTTAGCATGGTTGACCAAAATCTTTTCTATTATTGGTAGTTTACAAATATTTATGCAAGCTTTACAACTCATTATTGGTAATGTCCTATAAATTTTTAGGATAATTGTCAAATTTGGGAAAGTTTCTTCCCTAGGTGAACTATAGAATTTCAGAGAAATTTCAAGTTTTTTGTGTAGTGACTAATCTTAAATTCTTTGAATTAAGGACTCCCAGTTACCGGTTTGTTACTGATGTTCTTACTTAATGGTGTATTCTGAGTTTTATGTTACCTCATCTATGCTAGAATTTTGTGCCAAGTCAGCAAGAAATTTAAACAGTGAAATTATGATAATTTTTTAAATTTCCATTACAAAATAATATACGGTGCACCTATAATTATGTATGTTGTATTAATGAGTATACTCCTGAAAGAACAGAACTTCCAATTGGACCAAGTGTTGATAAGAGTCAAATCCTCCACTAGTGTACATAGCTGGTATTCAGAAGCATATTCCACAGACTAGCTTCTGACTCCTTATATGCTAAACCCTGTTTCTCTTCTACTGCCCACCGGTGGTGCAGACACTTTAGGATATATGCACATTGGAGGACTGCCGCTGACTTTGCACCTCCCCACCACAGCACTGGGTTTACTGGCACAGTGGTTACAGGTGTGTTCCTAGAAGTCACTCCTACACCAGGACACCGGCTGTACCTTAACCATAAATAAAAGTGACAGAGGAGGACATAAAGATATTATATTAAGCCCCCAATAAATCGATCATCTCATATTTCCTATAACCAGAACTTAAAATGACAATGGCCATTCTAATGCCACCTAATTCAAAGGGAAGTAAGAGTGGGAAAAGACCGCATCTTAACCAACTGTGTTTAAAACACTTTACTTTCACAGACGTTAATAGATACATATCACCATGGCAACACACTGGAAGGACCCCTCCCAGGGCCTGAAATGTGAGAGTCTCTGGGGGTTAAGCATGCTTGGCCTCAAGGTATATCAGTGCAGCCAGAAACCCAGATCTAGAACTTCTAACTCTGCAACAGGGCCTCTTTCCACGATGCCTGAAGACCTCCCTGTTCCAAGAAGCGTCTGCATAGTCTGGGGACATCTGTTTGCTTTATATTAGCCACAATTAATAATCAGAAGCAGAGACACAGCCACTTAACGTATATCAACCACTCTTCTGGGAGTGAGCTGTCATCCTCCAGGTCGCTTTTCCCGAGATAGGGAAATTGATAGGTCACTAGTGTCTGTGAATAGCACTCAAAAGGTATCACATTTATTTTAGCTGCAGCAGCTTCGAATCAGTGGCTATCTGCATTATGAAGAACATCATTCTATAAAACACATTTGGTCTTCATTTTTCAAATGCTCCTGAAGGGAACATATGGTAATCTGTTTAACTCTGTATTCCACAGAGATACCCCATCCACCAAACCCTCATGCTATTTTTATTATAAATTCATGTCCTTTTTACACCCTAAATATTTCCCCTTTCTGCTTAGATGGGTAAAAATACCTGAGGCTACAAGACTACCCTGTTAACCATCAAATTCATGAGTCACACCCTCCAGTCATTAAATACAAGAGAAATGTTATTCTCAGCAGATTAACAAGTGCATATTGGCACAGACCCATATTCTTCTGGGTTTTAGACATGAGCTATTTTGAAGTTATTTGCGTTTTACCAGCACCCATGCTAACATAAGCTCTCTGTTTGAACTTCTGAATTATTCTTCTCCTTTAGAAGATAACCCCTGCAAGTTTCCTCAGTTCTCCAGTTTTGAGGCTATATTTCAAAGTCTGATTATTTTCCCAGATCTGAATATTGCTCCTCCTTGCTTCTACTCCCCCATCAACAGTGTCATTTAAAACACTGATTTCACTTCTTAAATATTCCTAAGCTCACTGCCCATCCCTACTTTCAATGAGAGCTCAGTGTGGAATATGACAATGGGAACTCCAGGCCTTCATTCCAGTGATAGTTATTATTGATGCTCAATCCATAAAACAGAGCTGGCATTTGATTGGCAGTTGCTTGCCAATGCAAGCAAGGAAGCATAGTTCCTAAAATTTGGTTTGTGAGAGAGGAAGAATTTCTTTATAAAAAACCAATAGAGTTCTTTCTCCCAAAGCAGGCATAAACATGATATATACCCCGCCTTTCTTTACACATATCAGCGTTTACAGAAGATGGTCTATGACCAGGCAGTTCTCTGTGGTCAAACATATTTAGAAAACACTTCATTTTAAATCCCTCTCTTTGGTTTTCATAATGCAAATTAGCGTATTTAAGGCTCTAGAAGTCCTTTGCTAAAACAAAATCTAACTTTAAAAAAAAAATTTCCCAATTGCACTTGATCATATGACTCTTTTTCCTCTAACATCCACCAAAACTAAGGTTCCACAAAGCACTTTGGGTAATGCTGCCATAATTAATATTTTCTGATTTTTCAATGGCATATTATGCTTTTAATGAATAGATTGTATGCAACTGAGGAGCATCTCAATAGGTTTCAGAAGATTTGATTAAACTCTTTTTTTAAGTTTGAAAAAAATAATAAATATGCTTGCATAAAATAATGTAGAAATTTTATGTAAACCTCAGAATTAAGTATCAGAATTCAGAGTCTGAGTTCTGAAGACCTTGAGTTACCTTTCAGCAACATCTCCCAATCTTATTAACAGAATTAGGCAACTGATTAACCAATTATTCATTCACTGTTCACTTATTTATTCTTATTTATTAAACAACCACTTTATATACACTACCAAATGTAAAATAGATAGCTAGTGGGAAGCAGCCGCATAGCACAGGGAGATCAGCTCGGTGCTTTGTGACCACCTAGAGGGGTGGGATAGGGAGGGTGGGAAGGAGACGCAAGAGGGAGGGGATGTGGGGATATATGCATAGGTATAGCTGAGTCACTTTGTGATACAGCAGAAACTAACACACCACTGTAAAGCAATTATACTCCAATAAAGATGTTAAAAAAAAAACAAAAAAAAACAACCACTATGTGTCAAGCACTGTTATAGGCACTGAGATACCATGAATAACATGTCCATAGGGAATTTGTAGCCTCTTGGAAAAATAAACACTTATAAATAATAACACAAATACATTTTTAATTGATATAAGTTCTATAGAGGAGAAGAAATTAGTGCAGTGATAATATGAAACAGGAGAAAATGATCCAACTTTGAGGAGACGAAAGATGTCAGGGAGGGCTTCCTGGAGGAGGTAACATTAGGCCATCACTGAAAGGGTTATTTGGGACAGATCAGGATGAGGCAGCGCAAAGAGCATTTCTCAGCCCCCACAAAACAGAATATGCAGGAAGGAGTTTTGCTGACTCAAAGAAATGGAAGAAGGCCATGTGGCTGGAATCTGGAAAGAACAAGAGAGGAAGTGTGGGATAAAACTAGAGAGGTAAGTAGGGGTCAGGCCTTCTAAGGCTTGGAAAGCCAGTAAATGTATATGAATCTTTTAATCCCAAGATCAGTGCAAAGCATGGTTCATCAAACCTTCCAGATTAAAAAGAGTTCTTGGTTTGGAAAATAAAATGGATTCTAGCCTGAACCGCTTAAGCATTATTTTTTATCATTAGATAAAGATTACATCCAAAAATGATAAGAATTAAGCAGCCCAAATAAAAGAGGTTCAGTTATACAAGATGAACCAAGCCAGTTCTAAATCCAAGAATTCAGTGGTCATGAAGCGAAAATGTGCTACAGCCTATCCAAACGCTGTATCTTGCATAAAAGCAACCAAGAGACCCATCACATAATCAGTATTGCCCACAGGGGAGCTGTGGCCCCAAATCCACTTTACCTTTTATCCCTCTCTGATACATCTGAAATATATTGGTTCTAATCACAGTAAGTGAATGAGGAGAGAAGGTAGGATTTCCATCTCCTTAGCACAATACGCTGCTCAGAACAAGTCATCTTTAGAAATAATTCAGTATTATCCCAGTCATACTGTTTGGATATTTGGGACTTATTTAATGAAATGGTTGGCTTTAAATATTTCCAGAAGTAGGCTTTTAAAATTCAGAGCATTTGTCTTCAAGACTAGAGGTCAGGATTTGTGATCAAATAGTATGCCCTCGGACTTGAAATACTGTATATGACCTATGACTGGAAGAAGGGTGGCCTCCCAGAAGTTAGTAGCTAGTTCTGGGGGAAGAAAATGCCTGCTTGAGGTTATTTATGATCAATAATACTACTAATAAAATTGCCTTAATTCTCCAAACTATTCCATTTGTCTCCTTTATCGCTGCAAAATGGCATGTCCAAGATACTAGGCACTCACCAGTGAAAGCTTCCCATTCCTATGCTTCTCTGTCCAGATCCAGGCAGTCTTTGAGTCTTGTTGGATCTATCCAACAAGATCTATCTCCTCCCCTCCTTCCCTTCTCAAGCCAACAAAACCAGATCAGCTACTTTCTTAGGGTGATGAAAAGACCATGGGCTTCTCTATCATGAAGATCTGGGCTCAAATCCAGGTTCACATTTCAGAGAAGTTGCTGCCCTTCTCTAAGCCTTGTTTTCTACAGAATGGGGATGGGGTCAGGTTCGAGCGTGCAACCTGAAGCCAGTCTACCTGAGATCCATTCATGGCTCTCCCGTGTGATTTTGGAAAAATTATTTAACCCCTACAAATCTCAGTTTCCTCATCCAGAAAATGGGGATAATAATAGTAGGTCTGTTGTGAGAACAGTGAGATAATACTGTAAAACACCTAGGATGGTGCCCCATGCTGAGTGAGCCTTTGGTGTTGATTAGATCATGAGTATTAAGACAAGATGTGGTCCCACTAGGGCTTGTCCAGATGGCATCTCAGGAGGGCACTCAGGTCCTGCAGGATCACCTTCTCCTAATGCCACGTGCCCCTCATAACGTCATACTCTGGCCCCGATCTACCACATTTTGTTACACAGATGCACTAATCCCTGATCCCCTGAATCTCCCCCTCCTTTCTGTTCTCCTGGCTGTACCTCAAGGCAGCCTGCTTTCACCCCTTTCCTGGTTTGGTAGCTCTTTAGGTCAGGGACGACGTCTTGTTTCATGTACAGGTAGTTGACAGTAAACACAACACATATTTTTTTTGGCAAAAAATATTTGGTGCATTTGTTGCCCTGCCCCATAAAGCTGCATCCTCACTGGATTAATTCCTCACCCAAAGAAATGCAGGACAGCAGGGCAGCTGTGTGTTGAGCTGCTGTGCCTGCTGCAAAAACCAGCCCCATACAGAAGGATGTGACATCCCCTCCCCACAGCCTGAAGACCACCGGACCCAATTTCACCCTAGGCATTGGGAGATTCAGGATTCAAGTTGCCCAAAATCAATCTGAAGGGGGACATTCACATTTTGAAATTTTACTAGGTTTTACGAGGTTCCTCTTTCTACCACACTAGAACAATGTGATCAAACAAATAAACTTTTTTAGTACAGTCAAGTTTGGGGTTTGTTTGTTTCTTTATAATTTTTATATTGTTGGTGAGGCATATTGTGAAAGCAGCATATGATAGTGTTTAAGAGCAGGAATTGTACTTCCTGGGTTGCAATCCAGACTCATTAGTACCCTCAAGTCAGTCACTGATCTTTCAGTCCTTTTCTCACCTATAAAATGGGTAATAATATTAATTTTTCATTAAATTGTCACGTAAATGGTTAGAATATTGCCTGGCACATAATATTCATCCATTAGCTAATGACATTAGTAGTTACTTCAAATGACAGTCTGTAGTAACCACGTGTACAGCTTGATCCCCCCACCCCCCAAACTCGGTCAAGTCTTACTGTTAGGTATGTTCTTGTAAGCTTCCTTTATAGGCTGTGTGTGTGGGGGGGGCACCTGCTCTGTGCCAGGCACTATTCCCCATGGTCGGGATATAAGTGTCAAAACAGACCAGGTTACTGTTTTTCTGCAAGGGGAAAAAAAATTTAACAAATATATAAACAAGATAATTTGGCTTATATGCACCATGAAGTTCATAATGCAGGATGATGTGACAGAAAACTAAGAGAGGGACACTTCTGATAAGTGGTTAGGGATGAGTTTTATGAGAAGGTGACATTCACACTGAGATCTAAGTATAGCAAAGGAATTATCATGCAAACAGACAGGAGAATAGAATACCAGAAAGGTTGAAAAAATACAATTAATCAAGTACTTATCTGAATATCATCTATCTCACTCATGTAGACCAAAGATCGGGAAACTACAGCTTCTGGGACAAATCTAGCCAGCGGCCTGTTTTTTTAAATGAAGGCTGATAAGGACGAAGACACGCCCATTTGTTTATGGGCTGTCCACAGCTACATTCTTGCTACAAAGGTAGAGCTGAGTAGTTGTGACAGAGGTCATATGGCCCTTAAGTCTAAAATATTTACTATCTGGCCCTTTCCAGAAAAAGTTTGCCAACTCCTGGTGTAGACCATAAGACCCATGAGGGCAAGGGTCACATTTGTCTGTCTGTGCCCTGCTGTTCCTTCCCTCCTAGTTCTGTCTGACCTAGTAGATCCCAGTAAATAGCTAGAAAGAGAATAAATGCAGGCTATCTTGCACCTTTGCCAATTTTTTAGGACTTTATTTACAATGAGATCTTTGAAGTGATAGTTTCAGAGCACACAGCCTTCCTCCAAGAGAACATCTTTGGTTCCCACACGTTTAGAGAAGCAGCAGTGCGACATCGTGGCCCAGGTAACAAGTGCACATTTATCTCACCATATGAGTCTCCTGCAAAGGACTTAGATCAAGATGGGTTCCAGGCTGAAATGAGACAGTGGTTCCATAGGGTGCCAGCCAATCTGGCAAGGATGGCAGGACAAGGAAAACACCTCTCTGCCAGCTTTGAAGGCAACTCACCCTATGTATGGTATTAATTCAAAGCAGCGACCCTTCAATTTGGCATGTGCCAGGGTTTGTCACCCTTTGCACTATCAACATTTGGGCCAGAGAAGTCTTTGCTGTGGGGCTGTGCTGTGCACTGCAGGATGTTCAGCAGCATCTCTGGTCTCTACCCACTAGATGCCAGTAGCATCCCTCCTCCAGATGTGATCATCAAAACTGTCTCCAGCCTTTGACGAATGGCCCCAGGAGGGCTGGGTGGATGGAGGAGTGAACAAGTGCCCCTCAGCTGAGAAGCACTGGCATACACTGAAAACATGCCCCTCTTTCTATGGGAACTTCTAGATGTTGGAAGCAAATACTCTCAAAAATGAATATTTAGAGAGCTGTAATATGCAATAACCACCCTTTCACTTCAAATCACCCTTGTGTATTTTCACATCCACCTAGATGGGGGGTGGGTGCCAGTTAAAAATGACAACGTTGATAATTCCTAACAACATTATGGAGATTAATTTTCATGACTAGGAGCAAAACTTTTTTTTTTAACATCTTTATTGGAGTATAATTGCTTTACAATGGTGTGTTAGTTGCTGCTGTATAACAAAGTGAATCAGCTATACATATACATATATCCCCATATCTCCTCCCTCTTGCGTCTCCCTCCCACCCTCCCTATCCCACCCCTCTAGGTGGTCATACACAACCAAATATAAAATAGATAGCTAGTGGGAAGCAGCCACATAGCACAGGGAGATCAGCTCAGGGCTTTGTGACCACCTAGAGGAGCATAACTTTTTACAACTTGTTCAGTTTGATCCAAGGCTGAGAGTTGTACGCCTTCTTTGGAGTTGCAGTGGTGTTGTAGCAGTTGTGAATGGATAAAGAAGATGTGGCACATATATACAATGGAATATTACTTAGTCATAAAAAGAAACAAAATGGAGGTATTTGTAGTGAGGTGGATGGAGTTAAGAGTCTGTCATACAGAGTGAAGTAAGTCAGAAAGAGAAAAACAAATACAGTATGCTAACACATATATATGGAATCTAAGGAAAAAGAAAAAAAAAAAGGTCATGAAGAACCTAGTGGCAAGACAGGAATAAAGACACAGACCTACTAGAGAATGGACTTGAGGATGTGGGGAGGGGGAGGGGTAAGATGTGACAGGGTGAGAGAGTGGCATGGACATATATACGCTACCAAATGTAAAATAGATAGCTAGTGGGAAGCAGCCGCATAGCACAGGGAGATCAGCTCGGTGCTTTGTGACCACCTAGAGGGGTGGGATAGGGAGGGTGGGAAGGAGGCGCAAGAGGGAGGGGATATGGGGATATATGCATAGGTATAGCTGAGTCACTTTGTGATACAGCAGAAACTAACACACCACTGTAAAGCAATTATACTCCAATAAAGATGTTAAAAAAAAAAAAAAAACGCTCAGGCACAAATGCAATCTGTGTGCTGTGACCCCTGCACAACTCATAGGCCAGGCATTATAAGGAATCTCAGAATTCTCTCTCTGCTGCTGACAAAACCTCAACTAAATCTTCCTGTCTGCCCGTAGCTAATGCTCCACAAGCTGCAACACCAAGAGCAGACGCACACGTGGATGACATTTTTTTTGCAGAGAGGACCCAGGAGGTCAGCCCAGAACAAAATAGAGAGAGACAGGGAAGTAGAGAGTGTGGCAGGCAGCTAGGTGGACTCCGTTTTTCAACAAAAGGGTCATTAACATGACCTCCTTGGGAAAGGAAATTCAAAACAGTGCCATCTTAGCCTAAATGGATATTGAACCTAAAAATTCATGGTTGCTTAGGATGCTTTATACCCCCAACACCAGTGTAATTTTTTTTTTTTTTTTTTTTACCAGTGTAATTTTTGATACAGTACATTTCATTATACTTATCATTATATGTCAGATAATTTCAGCAACAATTTCCCTAAGAAAGAATGGATCATAGGTTTTAAATCAGCAACCCATAAATACATATAGCATATATGTATATATGCATATATGTACATACATATATGTAATAATATATATATTTGGCTCACATTTTGCTTTTAGCTTCGAATTGTCAACATTTAAAAAGAGATTTTCATGAAAAAATTTGGATCTGGCTTCTCTTCACAATCCAGAAGATCTGCTCCCACCTTCTTAAATGATGACGATTCACTGAATATGAGCAGCAGAGAGTGTGCTTCCTAGTTTACCACACTCCCTACCACTCCCCAATAGTAATCCTTGCCTATTTCACACATTCAGGTTAGCTGCCTGGAACCATTTGGCATGTCTGTTTGCAGCTGCTTGTATAGATTAATTTTATCTTTGTATTTGGCCACTTCCTGCAGCCAAACCAAGTCCCTTTTCACTTTCAAATAAGCTTGTTCCAAACGCATTGCTTCCATAAAAGTTTGTCTGACTAAGCTTATCCAAATTTCTTCCTCCGACTATTTTCTCCGCCCGAATATATCATATTTCATTTATAGCAGCACTTCCCCAAATGCGCCCTGTGGACCAAATACATATTGTGTACAGGAAATATAAGGATACTATGGTTGAATTAATTAAGAAACTTCAATAGTACACAAGGTTAAAAGTGTCTTTGCATCAGTACTTTTCAGAGTCTATAAATGCAAATGTGCTCTATGACTTTCCGGGGGGTGGGGGAGGGCGGGGCACAGTACGTGAGCATTTCCTAGTTTTCCATGGAACTTCAGAAAACTCTACTATCATATTTTCTTGCCTATAAAAAAATGTGTATTCATAGTCTCCAATATTTTTGCTAATTGTTTTCAACCACAGATAAGTTGCAGAGAAGGGAGGAGTAAGCCATCAACAGAGGTGGGGGAAAGGGGTGGAAAGGGGAGAAGTTTTGATTTTTCATAGTAGGATCATTAAAAAGCAAAATGTAATCACCATCAACATAAACACCTTTACATAGAAGAGAAGTCATTTTGAACACTCCCTAAAGTAGGAAAAATAATATCTCTATCAAGGACCACCCTTTCCACTGAATACCTTTGGCTTGTAAAATGTATCCTGTGTTTTTCTTATTTCCTTTATTTCATTGAAGATCTGTAAAAACTTTGTCACAGACTGTCACCAACGTGCAAAACTGAATTTGGGAAACATTGGTCTACATTACGTTAAATCTGGCAACAACACAAACTCAAAAACCACTGTAAAAATAGTTCCCACATGAGAGAAGAGATGCTAAGTTTCCAAGGGAGGGATTGCTATGAGCTGTGGAAACACACTGACGCAAACAGGGAGAAAAGACAAGGATGAGATGAAAGTGGATTTTCCCTTGGAGTGGCTTTTGGAGATTCCCTTCCCTTATCCTGATCTTCCATTGAAGTCACACTGGGGAGGGTTTGCAGTCTTGCATGAGCTCCAGGGGCTGCCCTGTGCGGCCCGGCATTGACGGGAAAGAGTGATGATCAGGGTGCAAAGTGGATGGATGACCTTAGCAGTTTGGGTCAGAACAAGAAGAAGCAGAAGTGGTACTTTGTAAAATGAGCCAGCATAGTCTAAAACCTTGAAAATATGTTATTTAAACCATTTCAAGATAAAAAAAGATGATGATGCTTACGGCAATTTTAAGGAGTCAAAATGCAAGATACAAATATGTCCCAATTATCCACCATATGGATGGTTTTGTCCTGTGACTGGTGGGTGGTTATTACTCTCTGGAGCAAGTCCCTGTAGTTATACTGCGTCTTAATGTATTTTATAAAGTCTTTTTTTTTTTTGCCCACTTGACCCTTACCAGTTGATTGGGGTGATAAAATGTGGCGCCTCCAAATAATCCATTTTTATTTTAAGTAGGATTTGTTTTCCTTTTTATTGCTCTACATATTGGTTTCTCCTATAGAGATTAACAAATCCTTGAGAGCAAAACTGAAACTACACATTTTAGGATCCTCACTGCCTGGCGCCTAGTAAGTTCTTGCTAAATGCCTCTGTGAATAAATAAATGAATGTGAAAATAGATGATGAATGAAGACCAGAAAATAGCTAACTTAATTTTTCATTTTGCATTTTTTAAATTAAACCTTTTAATTTGAGATAATTATAGACTCACATGTAGTTGCAAGAAATAATACAGAGGGATCTCATGTACCCTTGGTCCAGTTTCTCTTAATGGTAACACCTTGCAAAACTATAGCACAATATCACCACCCGCATACTGATATTGATGCAGTCAAATACGGAACATTTCTGACATCACAAGGATACCTCATGGCAATGTCCTTTTGTAGCTACTTTGCTCCTGCCCCCACGTAAAAGTTCAGGTTCCCTGCTCAGTCTCTGTTGATACCAGAAAGGGGGAGCTAGGGCTCCTCATCACTGCTGGGTGGGTGGGAGTTCTAGCTCTCCACTGGGCCTCACTGACACCCCCAGGGGAGAGGGATAGAACTGTTACTGGTGGGCAGTGGTGGAAGCCCTGACTCTCCCAGGGGCCACCTCTGACCCCAATCAGGTGTGGGCTTTGAGGCACCTTATTACAGCCTCATGAGGGACATCTCAGCTTCCCATTGGCCTTTGCTGGTGTAGGTGGTGTTTGTGCCACATTTCTTTTGGTGGTTGTTATTTAAAAGTTTTCTACCTTACTAGGCTGCCCCTTTCTTGGTCCTTTGCCTAGAGAGAGCAGGGTTTTGCTGGGGCTTTTTTCATTGCACCTGCTGGTGTTTCTGGGTTTCTGGTTTCTTCAGCTCCAAGTCTGGGATGCATGAAGCAAAAAGAAAACCAAGGAACTCACCACATCTTTTCTTGAGTCCCGAGGTCCCTAGCTGCTCTGCTTTCTTCTCTTTGCTTTCTTCTCTTCACTTTTCAGTCTTTTTATGTTATATATATATATATATATATATATATATATATAATGTGCAGGGTCTTTAGTTGTGCTTAGTGGGAAGAATAGGAAAAAATGCATCTACTCTTTTTGGAAATGGAAGTCCTCATTTTACATTTGAAAAAGGGATATTTTTTTTAAATTCCCTGACTTGTAACAGATGTTCAAGAAGAACATCTTCAATGTTCTTGAACACTGAAGATGTTCTTCTTGAAAATTCCATGTGTTTTTATCTAAATGGGCACTTATTCTATTATTATTATTTTAGTGCTCATCCATCTACAAGCACTACTAGCTGAAATCTAACTGGTGAGTCAATGTCTACCTGGTGAGTTGATCTCTAACTGGTGAACCCCAGAGTCAATTTAATATATAATACAACTTCTATTTCAAAAACAAATTCCAACTCATCCTGACTTTTTTACTTACATGTATAAAATGTACACATTTACATTTTGAAATATTACTTTTCCAAAGGTATCTACTACCCCCTCTTAAAGGCAAATAGTTTACTTTGAATTAACTTTTCAGAACATAAGAGAAAAGAAAGTTCAAAAACCTCTAGTTGGAGACATTTGTTTTGATTTTACTTCCACTCTATTTTAGCTAGAGTTCACAAAACAACAACACCACAGAATGTATTTTCTCTAATTTTTCATTGAAAACACGCTTTTTCTTTCAAGAAAGTTCACAAATGTGAGACAACACTGAAGCCCTTTCAAAATAGGGAAGGAATTTTCAAAACATAGATCCATATTTGACATTCTCTCATTTAAAAAATAAATTTATTTTAGCACATGGGGGTTTTAGCCCATATGATGTTTTGATTTGCCAGACTTTGAGGTCAGAGCAGGAACAACAATGACTGTGGAAGGAAGTCCTACAAAAAAGACATTTTGATTTTCCCACTTCCACGTCGGGGCCTTGACTTGACCCTTCTGCCTTTGCATGGGCCCGACCTACTGGCAGTCTCACAGGAAAAATGCACAGCTCACAGTCTAAGAATTAGAAGTGAGTAATGAAGAGAAACAGATGACAGTCTTAGAACATGGTAGACGAAAAGTGAGGCCCCAGGGTTATGATAGGAAATTGGGGGCTGAAAACTGAAAATGACTTTTAATCATAAAGGTACAATTTGAATCCTCAGATACTAGAAACCTAGCTCACAGAGTCACTAGATTAACTAAGAGCAGCAGATTTATCCCCTCTTGAAATGCACACACACACGTATATGCACGCATTCATATCATGATTTTTTTTTTTAATTTCCAAGACACACCCTAGGTCAGCATAATTCACAACTCCATCTTCTCTCTGTGGTTCCTCTTTTTGTCTCTCCGTGCACAGTCTTAAATCATAATCCAACCAATAGATACCCTCAGTGATATCTACGGTGTATTGAAGTCACCAGACAAGATCACATTACCATCTACAGACTGTCTTTGCTGTTCAGGTTCAAAGGAATGACCTGTTCTTTTCAAAGGATGATTCCTAAGAGTGGAATCAAATTAACCACTGTCTCCCAGGGAACTTTCTCTAACCCTAACCTCTCCACTGTCTGGGTTAGATGGCCTACTATGTGCCATCAGAATCCCTGGGCTTGCCTCTCTCATACAATTTATTACTTGAGCTGCTGAGGGCAGGGGGGATTGTCTTATTGGATGTGATATCCCCAATACCCAGCACAAGGCCTGACATATTGTTCCTGTATAATATTTAAAGGAATGAATGAATCTGCTATCAACTGGTCAATTCGGGAGAAAAAAAAAAAAACAGAAATGGAAAACCTTTAAGTGACAATACCCTGACACCATATGAGCAAAGGGAAGAGTGACAGGCAGGCCCTTTGCTACGCTTTTCCAAGTAGATGGTTATTATAGCCCTGTTTATGACGCTGAAAAGTTGGAAACAATCTACTCCATCAACATGGGAATAGATGAATTAAATGTAGGATATTTAGCAGGTCAAAAGAAATGAGCAAGATCAATACGTATCGACATGGGAAGACCTGAGGAAGATCGTTGAAGGAAAAAAGCAAGTTGCAGAGCATGTACGTAAGATACTTTTATATAAAAGTAAAAAGAAGTCCAAGCAATTCTGTAAGTTCTGGGTATAAATAACAAAACTATTATATGTATTTTCTCAGGGAATATAACATAGGTACAATTTATTTAAAGACAAAAATGGTTAGAAGGCCATACTTCAAACACATAATGGTGGTTTCTTTAGGGGAAGGGACGAGAAGTAAGACAGGGTGTCAAAGGAGACTCTAGTACCATCCTTATTGTTCATTTTGATTTAGAAGGACAGTTCTTTAATTACTTGTATTACTTGCATATGTATTATTTTTTTTTTCTTATCCACTAAAAGTTGGTACATTCCTAGACTTGAAATGTTTGCAAATTGTGACCCCAGTGCTCCAGAATATCTTGGTAGGATTCGTAGAATTTTTTTTCCCTTCTCCTTCTTCATTAAAAGCTGAGAAAAACATTTGTGAAGGATATTGCTTAGGCCAATCCTTCTCATTTTGGAACAATCTCATTGTTTGTCAACTGCCAGCTTTGACATTCTCTCTCACTTCCCACAGTCTGGCAGCCGAGAAGGAATCTGGAGCCAATTCGATTCTCCCCCTCTGAAGAAACAGCTTAGCAGTCTGCACTGTGTTTGGAGAGAACTAGTAAAATGTGCCATTTTTTCCCTCTATTCCAAATGCCCAAGTGTGTGTGTTAAGATGGGAAAAATCTGCCTCATGGCAGAAGTGTACTATCAGCATCCTCTTCAAGAAGAATTAATTTTCTGATACGTCTTGCTGTTTGATGGAAGGCTTGATAGTACAACAGAAGAGTTTCCAGACTCCACCCCTTACTTCCAAAAGTTTGCAATCAAAGCAGACCATATGAACACAAATGTTCCATAATAATTACAAATGTTGATTGCGAGCTATACAACTCAACAACTCTCTAAACAAAGTTCTACTACTATCATACCCATTTTACAAACTGAGTAAACTGAGGTTAAGTGAATTGCAGAGGGTCATATCCTTAATATGCAACAGAGTCCAATTCAAACCGTGGCCTTCTAGATCCAGAGAGACCCAGTACCTTTTAACCATCCTTCCATATTGCCTCACGTCACAGTCTCCCCTATTTGGTGCTTAGCAAATAAAAGATCCTCAATAAACACTTCTTGAATGAATTAATGAACAGTTTACACCTGACAGACACTTGATTAAAGGACCTTGCACAAAACCAAAGGCATGGCTAACCCCCCTAGGTATACAGACAATGAGCAGTATAACCTCACCCGGAAAATACTCATGGGATTTGGAGTCATAAAGACATAGATATAACCCTTGACTACTCCACTTGCAAACTTAGATAAGTTTCTTAGTCTATATAAGCCTCAATTTCCATATTTGTAAAAGAGGTGAAGTGTGGCAGGCATGATTCTAAAATGGCCCCCAAGATTCTCACCCCCTGGTGTTACACCCTCTGCATGATCCTCTCCCCTTGAGTATGGATAGAACCTGGGAATATCATGGGATATCATTCCTGTAATGAGTTACTGATCAGTTGACTTGGAATTAATCAAATGGAGATTAGCCTGGGTGGGTTCGACTTAGTCAAAAGAGCCTTTAAAAGAGGATGAAGCTTCAGAGAGATGATGTTGCTGGCCTGGAAGAAAGCAAACCACCATGTTGTGAACACGGGGACCACATGGCAAGGAACTTCAGGTGACCTCTAGGAGGTAAGAGAAGTTTCTGGTCAACAACTAGCAACAAAAGGGGTGTGTCAGTCATACTGCTACAAGGAAATGAACTATGCCCACAAGCGGTGGGCTCAGAAGAGGACTCGGAGACTCAGATGAGAATCCCAGCCTCCACCAACACCTGATCCCAGCCTGGTGAGACCCTGAGCAGAGGACCCAGGTAAACCATTCCTTGACTGTTGATGCACGGAACTGTGACATAATAAATTTATGTCATTTTAAGCTACAAAGTTTGCATTAATTTTTACATAGCAATAGAAAACTAATACTATATGATGTGATACATCATATAGCAACTTAAAAATCAGATAAAATAATAGAGGCAAATTGCCTAGCACATATATGATCACAGTATATTTTAGCTCTCTTTTCTTGGGGAATGTGAAGCTACCCACATACCACTCTGAAAGTGAAGGTGATAGCTGGAGTTTTGGCCTCCATCTTGGCCCGTGAGGACAAGAGCCACACTAGAGATGGCGAGTGGAAAGTTGGAGGGAGCCTGGAGCCCTTGACCATCACAGAAAACCACATCAGCTTGGACCTGTGTACGCAAGCAACACCTTCCATAACTGACTCACTCTTCCGGCGTTTCCCTTTTACTATCAGTCCAACTCAGTTCTGTTAACAGGTCCTAATCAGTGAGGTACAAACTCAATTTACTGACTCACAATCAGGCTCTCATCAGCAAAAGTATTGACAATGCCGACCTTCTTCACAGGAGCAGGATACCCTGGACTTTCTAGAACAGAGGAATTCAAGTGATACCATACAAAAGGGTTGTTCCACTTGTTGGCCAAGAATTCTGATGAAGAGAGTTAAGATTTCGTCTGCGCAGGAGGTGAGAGTAAACAGTGAGAGAGACAGAGGTAGATGTCAACGTAGAGAGAGAAGGAAGGCACACGGCATTCCTCAGTACCGTACCGCTGGATTCCTCGCTGGATTCCTCGGGGTCCCCAGCGTGTTTACGAAACACCCTTCATCAGCATCATCATTATCTGCTCCATCAGAGGAGGTGGGTCATCAGCAAAGAAGGATCAGATTCTCTCACAAGCTCATTTCAATGCTTAAACTGCAGGCCTCTCTTTTTTCTGGAGAGAATTTCTATTTTATCATTAAAACTGCTGATTGCAACCCGACTACTGCATGACTATTTTTCACACACGCAGAAAAGGAGGTAATGCGATCAACGCAGCACCAATATTAAATTACTGTAACTCATTTACCCTGCCGGCACGTCATTATCCCTCTCCCTTCACAAGAGCTTGCACACGCACACAAAATCTATAAACTCTTTCCAGGAATACAAAAGCATCCTCTATGATGTTGATAAGAAACAGGACAGTCACTCTCTCCTGACATATTTGTTCTTTAAAAACAAATCAATGGCACGGGGATTTGGCACCTGAATGCAGAACAACGGCTTGATGAGGCAAAGATTGTCTTCATTAAGAACATTAATATTCATAGGGAGTAGAAAATCTGACACAAGAGAGGACTCACTAACCTTTTCTCATATTAGATTTTTACTTCTTAACACAATTACAGTCCGGCAATGACTTAATTAATGCTGCTTTTCGTCAGACGCCTTTAAAGAGCTGTCAATTTGGTCCTGCAGAGGCTGTCAACGAAAGAGAAAGACAGTCATCTCGGTGAAAAAGACACAGGAAGAAATTCAAACACTTAATAATATTCAAAGTGCTAAGCAAAGTCACATATCAACTGGGATTAAGGAGAATTTTTGTCTTTTCCTTCCATCTTGTTGAAGCCAGTCTTGGCGATGGTGCATTGGGAATTGACTACTGGGTTGAGAAGGTGCAGGGAAAGATGCAGTGAGAAGTGTAGAGGTGGAAGGAAAGACCCTCCCTAACTTAAAACTGTGGCACATCAACGACCTATAACCTGGGATGACCTGGGTGATCGGCTCTCCAGTCATAGCATGTAGCACTGGACTTGAAAAGCGAGCCTAGTGTCCAAACACCTCTCTCTATAGGTGAGGAAATGAGTCAATCCGATGTATCTCTGACCCAGCTCTTGCAAATTTAAGCTCTGCCAGCCAAAATTTCACCTGCCGGTATTTTTTTCTTAGAAGGTACAGTGTTAAAAATGATTAAAGTATCTGCCGAGATATAAAACTTCAAGATGTAGGTTTTTCTTTACAACTTGGAATATTTAGCAACCCTGTCCACTGCTCCTCATGGCCACGGCCTGCAGAACTCGAGAGCTGGTGGCCCTCTCCAGTTTTATCACCATCCCCCCAGCTTACACCAAGTCAGCTTCAGGCCTTTCCTTTACCGCCTGACCCCTCAAGGCCCAAGTGATTGACCCTCTCTCTTTACCCAACTTGACTTTGGCCTCTCTCCTAAAATCACCCCAAACTTTCCCAGATGTCAACACCTGTGCTCAACCACAGGATTATCAGTTTGAACAAACTATGCTGTTTCTGAGGGTATTTTCCTCTGGTTATTTCTTGGCTAAAACAATGTACCCTTGTCACATGGCTGGAATCCGCCTCCCAGTTCTTAGCCTGCATCACAGCACTACCGGCGTTTGGGGTCAGGTAACTCTCTCCTGTGGGGTCTGTGCTGTACGTCAGAGGATGCTAGCAGCATCCGGGGCCCCATCCACGAGAGGCCAGTAGCAACCTCCTCTATCGCCTCCAGGTGACAACCAAAAATGCCTCCAGACATTGCCAAGTGTCACTCGGGGGACAGAGTCGCCCTTGGCTGAGAACCACTGGCCTGTTGGTCCCGCCTCTATCTTCAGCCTCAATGCCCCTTCCTCAGAGAGGTCTTCCTGATCATCCTAACTCATTCTCCCCTGATTCTCTGCTAGGGCACCCTGTGTATGTCACACACCATTTGTTGTAGGGCTTTTTTTTGTTTAGTGGCTAGATTAAAAGCAGCATGAAAATAAAGGCTACTATAAATAGTATCTGAATAACTGATTCAGCATTTCACAATCCACTGTGAGGTTAATTATGCCTCGTCAGCAATGTGTTGTTAATCCAATCTCCTGGATGGCTCTGGGGAAGAGTCACAACATCGCTATTCCTTCTTGGTTAAGCTATCAGTGACTCAGGTCACACAGACATGACAAGCAAGCACTCTTCCTTATGACTGTGCAATTCTTCTTTCAGTGTTCAAAGGTGTCAAATACTAAGTCCCATTTGTTATATTCTGGACACCGACTTCTGGTTTGGAAAAACGAGCAATCATGTAGAGCAATGACAGTGTGGTGAAGCCTTAATTTTTTCCTGCCTGAAAAGCTACTGGCTGCAACTCTGTGTGTGAACACCCAGAGGGAAACCTGCAGATTTTCTTTACTCTGGGAAGAGTTACTGAAGGGGCACCACTTAGCCATGCAAGGAAAGTCCAGCAGCTACTTTACCATCAGAGCTGGTTACCGGAGAAGCAATGGTAAATAGGGAACAAGGTGACTGATGCAAAGAAAAGTTTCCTGACTTTTTCCTTTGGCGACTCATTATTTTTAGACCTTCTCTGATTCACTGAGGTATTCTTAAGATCTTTTTACAGGCCTCAAAAAGGGGTCACTGAGAAAGAGGGGCATCCTGGCTGGGGACCCAGAATCAACATCAGTCCCTAAAGGTCTGTTGGAGAAACCTGCGCAGGGCATACCATGTGACTAAGGCTGGCGAGACCTCACATCCTGCCATTCCAACTCAGCAGGCATACTTCCTAGAAACTGTTGAGCACAGAAGGGAAATCCAAGAGGGATTTTAAGTTTGGGATTTCACTTTGGTCAAAGCTAAAATCTTAAGCAGCTAAAAGGCCTCCTTTCAGGGGTGGGCAAAGCCACATAGGTGGGTGGGACCTGTTCTCAACAGTGACACCATGTGGAAGCACCAGAAACAGCAGCAGCTAGGACCTGAGGTTGGGTTCCAGCCTTCCTAACCACCGTTTCTCTCTCCAACTGGCTTTTGAAGCAAAGGTGAGTCTATGAAATGGCTATAGCTCCTGGGACTCAGGAACAATTCATGTGGGCATCAGAGGCAGAGTATGGGGTCAGGGAAGACTGCATGAAGGATACACTAAAATTTCTACTTAGGAGTATTCATGAGGCCTCAAGCAATTAACTAGAACTAATAAAAGGTGTAGGTGTTTTTACTCCTCAAGTTATAGAATCTCATTATACCAGTGTGGCTTTCAGAGTCTGCAATTAATCTGGCTCTGGTGTCAAAGACAAAGGAATGTGTTATAAGACCACTAGGAAGGATAACTTAGATTTTAAAGTTTCTGAACTGGACTTGTGAGAACTTACCGCCCTACTGTTGGTTTTTTTCCCAATGCATTAACCCACTGATTGAATGAGCATATCCACATTCGGGCTGGCCAGTCCTAAGTTATGGAAGCAAAGGACTGATCACACTTCCCTCCTCTACCTAGTGACGTAGGGCTGCATATATAGGTTTTGCTGTGACACAGGTCTGAGTTCAAGTCCCAGTTCTGCCACTTATTAGCTGTTTAGGCTTGAACAAGTTCCTCAACCTCGCAAGCCTCCACCTCCTCATCTGTAAAACTATGATAATTATTTCATCCCAGTTAGATTTTAAGAGAACTTCTTACAAGCCAAGCTATGTGCTTTTCAAGCAGCATTTGATGTAATCTCATAATATCTACGAGGTGCAGGCACTTACTTTCATGAGCAAAAAGTGAGGGTTAACAAAATGCTCAGGACAGTGCAGCTAGTAAGTTGTGAGGTCAGGATGTGAACTTAGGCTGCCTTAGACCTTGTGCTTCAACTCCTACTCTGCACTTCTGTGATGGGGTTTTATGATCATCAAATGAGATCAGGTATTTACGTATCAAATACCCTAACATGTATCCCTAACATGTAGCACATAGTAAGTGATCAATAGATGCTCTCTCTTACTCGTTACACACATTAATCTCCTACTCCTAAACATCATCTCCTTCTTATCCGTTTCTCTCAGCTAATAGTAAAATCTCTTTGTTCAATTATTTAACCATGGCCTAATTCTGCATGCTTCTGTCTTAGGCCAAAGTCTTCCTTCTAAGAATTTCTTTTTCTTCCTTTTGTTCAAGAAATCATTCTTATCATTCTTTGAGCCCATGTACTCTTACTTATTCACACGAAGACAGAAATACAATTTTTCATACAATCCTAACATAAATGTTGGAGTTAGTTCCCGTCTAAATTGAATGTCTGGGGCCCATAATAGCATTTGCCCCTAATAAGACCTCTTCATGCTGGAAGTGAGCCTTTCTGTGTAACTGCATATATTGAACTGATTTTGTAAATATATTGAAAGCTTATAGTTGACTACCAATGGGAGTTAATTTGGCCTAGAATTCTCTCCAGGGGTTCAAGTCATATTTCATCATTATTAGATTCTGTAGACAAAAAACTATTTGCCTTTAAAACTATCACTGGAAAAAAAATATCCTCATTTTCTCACTGCGGTACCACCTATCCTTAGCAGGCCCAACACAGTGGGGCAGGCATGAGGTCACTGATCTTCTCACTCCGCCATTCTTGAACTCACAGAAATCTCATGCACAGGTGGTCCAGCAGATGCCCACGGGGTGACCCACATTTATCACTGAATGAACTCACTTATCTCTGAGGACCTCGTGTCTTTTGGAAGTCAAACCTGTCATGGGAAAGACTGAAAACACCTTTCAAAGAAAACTTAATTTACTTAAAGAAAAGTGTATGTACCCCCTTCAACCATCTTTTTGTGTCTATTCCATGGACAGGATGATGGAACAGACAATTTCAAGCCAAGGAGCTTTTCCAAGACACCTGTCTGCTGATAACTGATTATGAAATACAAGTGTCTTGAATGCCCAAGAAGAGGGATTACAATACATCCACTGCAACAGGCTGGGGCAGAGATGGATGTTTGCACACCTGGGTTAGGCAAATTCTCCCCTCCTTAAGGGAATAAAGAAAGGCTGTCATCAGATCTAAGAAAGAGAGCCATCTTCCTTCTGGACTCTCCTTGCCTTCCCCAACAGGGAATGTGAATCATGTGTCAGGGAAGTTGAGAGAGAGAATTCTCATTCTATAAAATGGGTTGAAGGAAATTTGGGGAGAGAAATCAATGTAAATATTGATAAGTGATCTGCTCGTCTTGGAATTAGAATGCAGATAAAGAGAATGCACTTAAAATGCAGATCTTACCACAATTTTCATAGTTATTAGCAGTTGTTTGTATTGATATATATCTATATAAAGTCAGCAGTAATAACAGATATTATGTATTGAAAGCCTACTACACGCCAGGTAACACTCTAAATTATTTACGTATCCTATCTTATTTAATCCTGACAGCAATCCAGTGTGGAGGGAATCACTATTTGCATTTTATGGATAGGGAAACTGAAGTCAGTTCTCTGTGACTTTAAGGTTTATACTCTTAAATTTATGCTATATATATAATCTCATTTCACACACACGAATGTGCATACACATGTACGACTGTGTTCACACTCCCAGAGGCTCGTGTATGTCTATAGATTGCACTCTGGGAAGTCTCAGATAATGCACGGATGCAGAAATAGTGAATAACTGTGCGCTGCAATAATCCTCAGGGTGGCTGTCAACAAGCCTTAATTTAAAAATAAACAAAGTGAAACAAAACATGCAAATATGGTAATAGCTGCATTCTGCATTTACACTTCGTCTCTTTCATAAACAACTCTGAATCCTGAAGCAGAGAAGGGTTTTGTGCTTGGGTGTGTGCAGTCCTCATCGAAATGCCTCACACAGCTTCTGAATCAAAAGCACTCCATGACAGGATGCATTACATTTAGCTGCAACCCGTTTGGTATACCTTTCTGAAGCAGTTATTGGAGGTAGAGATAAAAAGTGAGCTTTTCCGTATAAACTTGTGCTAACTCTTACATTCGCTTTTAATGAACAGGTCGTATGCGGTTCTGAGGGTGTCTGCATTTTTCTCTAGACCTCATTTCTTCCCTTCGGCTGTAATGAGAGGGGAAGAGAGAAGCAGAGAGCCTCTCCAAGTCCTGCAATAGTTCATAAATATCTCTTTAAATATGAAACTGTCGAAACCCTCGGTGGCCATTACTTATTTATTAAGCTCCCTATCCAAACTTCTCTCCATATCATGACCACTCTCTGAACTCACACAATGATCTTTCAATATGTCAAACACTGAACCCTCCTCTCTCAAATCCCATCATCCTCTCTCACCTCTTTGCAATCACCTTTGCATTGGCCCAACTTCTGTTTCACATTCATATTTTAATTCAGTGCAGTGTTCAATTTGCCATTGATTCTGCCATACTGTCTGCCCTGGAACCCCGCATGAACAGAGGAAATCTTCCTTAGCACATGCACATATTTTCCAACCAAAATCCTTTTATCAAAAGAGATAGAACCACAATGTGTTACCTGGCATCTACCCAACAATGTACTTTACTAAAAAGTAAGTCAAGTATATAGGTCTCCTTTAAAACAAATTTTTTTGAAATACAGAGAACTATGAGGAAGAAAATTCAATTGATCATAAGTACTATCATCTCAAAATAATTTTACATATTTTAGTGTGTTCCTAGGTGGTCTTTGCCTAAGCATTCTTTTGCACAGTTTAGATTATACTATACGTTGTATTGTGAATTCTCCTCTTAACAGTAAAATATAAGATTTTCACGTATCGATAGAAATGTTTCCTAATCATCAGGAAAGAAGAAGTGCAAAGAGGATATGCTTATTAAAACACAAACAAAATAACATAAAAGAGGGTAGAATTCTAATCTTGTGTGCTGCAGCTTGATCACAAGTCAAACAACATTCTTTCTAGTCTCAGATACAGTATATCTGGTATGTTCTGGATTGCCTGAAGAGCTGAGTGTTGTCCTGATTATTCACACTTGTTCTGTCTGGTTTATAATCTCTATCGATATTTTGTTTGACTATAATAAGTTCCATGAGGGAAGGGACTACATTTGTCTTATTTTCTCTGTATATCCAGTGCCTAGCACAGTGCCAGGCACATGGTAGAGCTTAGGAAGTGTATGTTAAATGAATAAATTATTTATCTCTTTTTCCTGCCTAATCCTCAGGTGAATATTAGATGCCAATCAAGTGGCATTGGTATTAGACTCAGAGAACAGGAAAACAAGGGTGTTTCATTTTGTAGTCAACATAACAAGAGGAAAAAGGGATTCCTATCTAACATAGCACTGTTGCTTTTTTTAATTATTCTGCTTGTTTAGAGAAATAAATAATTACAAATCCTTTTGTGCATTTCAATATGTTTAATCTCTGAAAGATTGAACCTGATCAGGGAGCCCTTATAAACATAGTAAACTTTCTCAATTGCCTTTTCAGGAAATTCTAAGACTTCTTCACACTGGGTTGATGGTAATTAATACCATCCCCACTGTGCACCTGAACACTTTATTATTCCACAAAGGAGAAGACAGGAAGCAGCCTTACAAAAAACAGAAAGAAGAATTAGATGACATCATTAAATGCTGGACACTGCACTGAACTTCGGGAGATGCTTTACAAATCTCAGTGCATGACAAAAGTTTTTTGCACAGGACTCCAGATGTAGAAAGAACTGTGGCTCTTTCCCAGACATATTTACCAATAGTGCTTTACTTTTCCCTTTAAAAGTAGTAAGGGATAAAAACAGCACCTACTTCACAGAGTTATTGTAGTGGTAAATTAATTAATATCTTAAAGGACGAAGAACATTGTCTGGCATAGAGTAAGTGCCCCCAAATATTAACAATTCTGACCCTTAATATATTCATATATATTTTTATTATTTCTCATTATAATATATATTATATCTAATATAATTTGTCATATATTATGTAATTATATATAATATATAGAATTAAATAAAATATATAATTATACATTATATTAAATATTATAAATATATTAAAATACATATTTTATTTCATTATAAAGTTAAAATATTTTATTGTAGAATTAAATATTTTTAAATTCTAAAAATATTAATAAACATTAAACATTTTTATTGTTGATATTTGGAAAAAACAGAAAAGAGTAAAAAAAAAAAAAAAAAGTCACATTTAACCCTTTACCAAAAGATAACCACTGCACTTACAAACGAACATCTCTTTACTTCAATAAAAGTAGTGGTTCTAAAATGTTTACAAATCCTTTAACATTTCTTGCCTCAAAGCCTGGAACCTAATTTTCCTCATCTTGAATGAGGGCCAGACTTAGTGATTCATTTGTACCCAGTAAGAAGTGGAGGAAGTGATGATGTGCGACTTCGGAGGGAAGCTGAGTCACTGCTACTTCTGGGTTATCGTTCGGACTGTCACTCTGAGGGAAGCAGGTCACCCTACTGTGAGGACACTCAAGCAGCCCGTGGAGAGACCCATGTGACGAGGAGCTGAGTCCTCCCACAAACAACCAGAACCAACTTGCCAGCCATGTGAGTGACCCAGCGTAGAAGGGGCACCTTCCAAATGCAGGCCCAGCCACATCTTTTTTTTTTTTGGTAGTTTATTCCAGCCCTTGTGGCCCATTTGGGGGGTGAGGGGGGAGCAGGCCACAGGAGCCCACGGGGACAGGGGTCTCATACCCTCTGTGGCTGCTGCCTGAGTATGCCAGGCGGGGCAGGGCAAGGACTTGGGGAGCCCCTGGATTCTGCCCGTGATGCAGTCTGGGTGCTGTTCTGGAAGGGCTGGTTTCCGCTGCCCCAGAGGACTAAGAAGTGGGGGAGGCCCTGGTTTCTGGTGGGTGTCAGCTGGGGGCCCTGGTCGGGGCTGGACCCCCACGCCACTGGAGTGCTCCACTCTCTCAAACAGGATGAGCATCTCACAGGGTGGGGTCTGCGGGAACAGGTCCACGGCCACAGCCTTGACTGGCCGGAAGGGACCGCCCTTCACCCGGTTCCACGGGGCCCTGCAGAGGTCCACACCACCCACATCTTGACTGTAACTTCATGAAGGGCCAGGAGCTGGAATCTCTCAGCTAAGCCACTTACAACTTCCTGACCCAGAAAACCATGAGACAACAACTGTTTATTTTTGGAGTAATTTATTCCACAGCATTAGATAACTTATACAATGACTATCTATAGTCATGTATAATTTCTAGAATTTCTGTTAGTTTTTTTTTTTAACTAAGCTCCACTGCTTTTCATAAACTTCGATTACAAATTCTATATGTGGCTTCATCGCTTTGAATATTTTAACATATTTAACCTTTTTAAGAAAGTTCTATTATCAATAGTTACGGGGGAACTAATTCTGTCACTCTTTGTGTGTTGATTTCTCATGGGGGCTCACAGCCAATAGTTAGTGGACTCCACATCCAGGCACAGAGCAGGCTTGGGGTGTAGATTTCTTATGGTTGCCTCTGTCCATCCATAACACTGGGTAAATGGTAAGTTTCCTTAAGGTTGGCAAGTGGGGGAGTTTCCTGAGTTCTCCTTTTACTAATTGGTGGCTTTTGACTTTATGCAAGAAGCTTATTTCTAGCTCCTGCTCACCGTGCAAAATTGAGGCCTCATCCCACACACAGACACGAAAATCCCAGCATTAAAGTCTTTCCTAGGCCCCTGTGAGGCTCTTCCACCCTTCCCAACACACAAACACATCCAATTCTGTTCTGTGTTCTCTGAACAAACTCTTCTCAAGCCACCTTGGTTTCTCCTTCTCTCTGCTGATTATCAGAGTATCCCAACTATAGAGTCTCTTCCCCTTTAAAAGTCTTGCATCTCAAAATATTACACTCACTGAGACTTTAATTCTATTGACTCAATGCTTTTTATTTAAGCCAAATATAAAATATTCCCAAACATGTATGCTTACTTACAAACTTCTCTACAAGGTCTGCTTTTCCACAAATACTATTTAACTCTCCTCTTTGTCACTTCGTGACCACTACCTATGATCTAGTATATTTGTTAATATATTAACACCAAAAATTGTAGCAGATATTCTGTACCATTGACTCAAATGCCCTGGTGGATGAGAGGCAGTGCTTCTTGTCATAAATCGTGGTTTACTATTCAATTTTGATTGTAATAATCTACCTATTGTGCAAGGTGTCTATGGCCACGCCATATTGTTGTTCTTTCTTCTTTGGAGAAGTGGATGCCTTAGCCTAGTCCTGGACCTCTCATAACATGTCAGCTCCCTCCCTGAAGCACAGCTTAGGGGCTGCCACACAACGTGCAGTGGGTCTCGGAAGTACACAGTGAGCACGAGCCTTCCGTTTTCACTGAGAACAGCTGCCCATCTGCTGTGGAGAAGAGAGGCCTCAGGGTTAGAAGGGACGGACGGCTCAGCCTTTAATGCTGTTGCAATATTATCTTGTTGACAAGTGCAGCATCATAAATTTGAATCCATTAGCTAAAAGGATCCATAAATATTTGAATAATGGCCTTTTTAGAGTTTTACCAGTCTATCAAACTTGTCACATGTCCACTTTTTACATTTTTCCTACTGCTGAAAAGAAAAGGGCTTAACTGAATCTCATGTATTTTATCCTTGCTTTCAAAATGGAAATGCTTTGCCAAGCAGAAGTTGATTAACAAAACCACACTAGCATCTGGTGGTGGTAGAGGGTATACTGTCCACTAAACTTTGCTCTCCCCTTCCACGTGGTGGCATCCGGCCAGCCAGGGCTCTGCTTCCTAGCCTTGCATCCAGAAACGGCTGGATGACGTGTTCTGGCCCTTGACATGTGAGCAGATATGACATGAGTCCCATTCAGAGAGGGGTTTTATGGAGCCCATATGTCTTCTCTGTTGTCTCTTTTTCTTGCTAGAAACGGAGGAATCTGAGGCAGTGTATGGTGGAGCCATAAGCTAGAAGGAACCTTAGATCTCGAACCACTTCCTGGAATAAAGTAATCCACATGCTAACTATGAACACCAAGATTGGTCTGTTGCATGTGTGAAAATGCACTTCTGCTGCATTCAGCTACGGAAATTCTGGAATTGGTTTCAGGAGCTAGCCATACTGCAACTAACAAAGTGACCTATTTTAAGTTAAAATCGTAGCAAAACTACTGATTTTTGTTTGTTTGTTTTCACTTTGGAATTACAGATTTCTTTGTTGTTGTTGTTGTTTTCGGAAGAGATGTAAATTATGACAGAGTGACCCCTGAGCACGTTTCCAGAAGGTGGAGTATGGCCTGGCTCGGTCTCCTTTGTATTAGATCACGAGCCCACCGAGACTATCTGCGTAAACACCCTGGCACCGGGCAAAGGCACCAAGCAGATAGGTACATAATATGTGTTCTGCCACCTGCTTGTCTGATTCCTAGAGGATTAAGAGCAGCTCTCAATCGACAACTCCCAATAACAGCACAATGAACTCTCACCACGGAGTTCAGTCTCACACTGTCACATGGGTGGTTTTGATGGTAGATCATTACATGCAGTTCAACCACATTTATAGGCTTTCTCAAGTCTATCCATAGATTAAACATCTCAACAGAGCTTCATCCCACATTCCCCTCCCAAACCATTACTGTAAGGAATAACACTCTACCGCTACCCTCTCTGCCTGTGGGACTATTTTAAAGGTTAATGTTCACTGAGTTTTTACAGTGTGCCAAGTCCTGTGCTAGATGTGCTATAAACATTATTCCTGCTAATCCTTATAACAGCACTGTAGGGTTTGTACAGTGGTCTCCAGGACAGGAGACGTAGGGAGGTTAACTAACGTGCCAAACCTTACACAGCTGGTAAGTGGAGAAACACGGATTTAAATTCAATTTTGCCTTGTTCCAATTCCACAGGCCATGGGAAGCTCACAGACAACATCAGGAACATCCACACAATAAACTGATTTTGTAACCCCAGGTTTCTCAACCTTGGCTTATTGAACTTTGGGCCAGATAATTCTCTGCTGTAGGGGTCACCTTGTGCACTGCAGGGTGTTTCGCCGCACCCCTGGCCTCCACCGCTAGATGCCAACAATACCTCCCTGAGTTGTGACAACCGAAAATGTCTTCAGACATTGCCAAATGTCCCTAAAGGAGAACATTATCCTCAGCTGAGAACCAGCACCATAACCTAATGTTAGAAATAGATGTTCATCCCTTAAGGAACTGAGGTAGTACCTTCTTTCTGATTAACAAAATTATGTAAGTGACCATGTCTCCATTTTCACTGTGGCTACCAAGAAGCTCAAAGACAAATCTAAGTTTCAACGATAGCAAAGAAGTATTCCCAAAGTCCTGAGCAATTTCCATTCATCCCTAATTCTTGATCTTCTCTGTCTTTTCCCCTTCCTTCTTTATTTCTCTATTTATACTTTTTCCCATTATAGTATGTCTTTCTCTACTTGAAGTTACTTGAAATACTTCACAGAAGATCCAAGGTAAAAATAAAAAACGTTTTTATACTGATTTTGAAATCAACTTGCTTAATTACTTGATCAAAGGTGAATCTTTCTAGGAATGATAAATATTCCTGTTTTGTCTTTAAATCTTTTCAATAATTCTCCCTGATATTAAAAAAATCAAAGTTGGACTAAGAAATTGAAATTTACTGAAATTTTCTGGCTCTCAGAATCATATTTTAAAATGGGATCAGGCATAGTAAAAAAAAAAAAATAATAAAAAGAATAATTTTTAAAAAGAAGCTAGAAAAGCTTTGGAAATTTTTTTTTCTCCGAGTGTTCTCATTGCAAATGCTGAAAACGATTATTTCATTAAAATATTTTTATTACTAAGTTCAGAAGGAAAAGATGTTGTGATAACATGGGTACCTTTCTAAGATGTTTGTCTAAGATTCTGCTACCACCCATGCTCTAAACTGATCCACAAAGACAGACTCAGCTAGTTGAGAGGCTCCACTTTTAGAATTCTACCACATGTTTTCACAAAGGAATTTTCCAGTCTGTCAATTAGTGGGGAGATAAAAATTGGGTCCAGAACAAAGGATGACTCAGAGGCTCATTTGGATTTGGGATTTCTGGTTCTGCTTTGACAGATTTGGAAGAAGAGGCAAAACATTTCCTGTAAATACCATCGCCGGGATGGATTCTCACTCTCTCTTTCCTTCATCAAACAGAAATCTATATTGTGCCTTGAGCTGAGCCCCAGAGAAATTATCAATATTCACACATCTGGCACAAATCTGTTGGAAGGAAAAAAAAAAAACACGATGCCATCTGTATTTCTTCCCTCATTTTATAGCACAGCTCCAGTATCCTGTAGTCATTCTGTCACACAGCCTTGTAAATATACAGTTATATGAGTTGGCTTGTTTGAGGACAATGCTCATCATAAGAGGAGGATGAGGAGATGATGTCACTGCCAGGAAAAAAAAAAAAGCAGCAGCAGCAGCTCGCCTTTCCCAATCCCCCACCTTCCCTGGAGTACGAAGGAGCCAAATTTCATCAAGTTTGGCACAGTTATGGGAATTAACATGACTGAAATGTATGCCAGATTTCAAAACAATTTCTAACAGTTTCTGTGAGACCGTGTAAGCAACTGAAAATTGACATGTTGTGTTGTGCCCGAGTCAGCCAACTGCTGTCACTGCATAATTAGATTTTCCTGCATGAGAGGAGAATTTTCTTTAAAAAATTATGAAATAAGGCAGAAACTAATATAAAGTATAAGTGGGCCTGTTATTTGCAAAGAGGTAGCCTTCTGCCGAAGAAAGACTTTGGACGTACACACGTGCTCCCAGAAGAGGCCAATGGCCCCGGCTTTCTGTGCTTCATGTGCATGAAATGCTCTTTGCAAAGGGAAGAGGATTTTCAGCACAGGCCAGATGGAAGTGGGCCCACTTGGCTGCCCAAGGAATGGCTGAAACCCAGAACTAAGAACAGATTTGGAGCTAATGAATGTATGTTACTTCCTTCTAATACAGGATAATAGATGTGGCAGAATATGTGGGTGTCCCCAATCTTTATTCTCCCGTCTTCAATAGTGACAGTAGTTTTTGTTGAGCATGAGGTCACTCAGCAAAAGACTACATTCCCCAGGCTCTCTTGCACCTCAGTGTAATCATCTAACTGGGTCCTGGCCAATGAGACATAAGCAGAATGTAAATTTCCAAATTCTATGTCATTTCCTTAACAGGAAAAGCGGGTACCCTCCTTTTTCTCCCTTCCTGTCTTCTGAGGGCGGTATGGTCATAAGCCATCTTTGACCATGAGGATGAGATTCATACCATGTGGATGTGGGCTGCTCCCTAGATATAGCAGAGCAGTAAGATAAAAAAAGTCACATCCCTGATACCTTTCAGTTGCCATACCAACCTTCGATGACCTCCTGGAATGTTCCATGAGAGAGAGGCCAATTACTGCTTTGATTAAACCAGTGTAATTTTGGATCTGTTATAACGACAGACTTTTCTGTATCCTAACCAATATTGCACACTTGGAGATGAACTTCAGAGTTTATAAGAGCTCTTGCAGGCAGGAGAGTGTTTATAACCCTGGACACATGTAGTATCTTTGTTTCCTAACTATCCCCTTCAAAGTAGATACCCTTTTCCCAAATGACCTTCTCTCTCTGAAAGGTAAAACATGACTCAAAACATCATTCATTCATTCATTCATGATGAGGTGATTACAATTATTATTACAATTTTACAAATGAAGAAACTGTAAGAGAAGTGTAGTGACTTTTCCCAAATTACACAGCAAATAATTTCAGTTTTTTCACATCATTGAAATAAAGCAGTGGAACCAACACTAGAACTCAGGTCTGCTGACTTCAAAGTCAGTGATTTTAAAATCTCTTTGCTCCTCAACTAAATTTTATATACGGTTTCTTTGAATTGAATTTCTGAGTAAAAGTTTCAGTGTATTTGCAAAAAAGAAAAAAAAAAAAGGTTAATTAAAAAAATTAAATTAAAAAAATCTTACGTAAAGATTTTTTTCTTGTGGCCAATAACAGAAACCCTTAACTCAAACTGGCTTACTTATTAATGGGGCCTTATTGGCTTATGTAACTAGAAAGTCCACCGCCAGGACTAGTTCAGTTCTGGCTTGATCCTGGGCTGGAACAATGTCCTCAAAACATAATTCTTGCCATCTCTTACCACAGCTATCCTTCAAGTTGACTTCACTCCCAGGTTCCACATGATATTTCACCTTGTTTAATTCCAGCAGAAAGGAGCCCTACACTACTTGGTCTGATTGGTTTATGGGCTTGTCTGTCAACTAATAACTATGTCCTAGAGGATTCAGGGCTCTGACAGGCCAGACATGGATCACCTCATAAATCCCAACCAGGCCACAGACTCTTAAGAGTGGAGGAAACATGGTTCTCAAGAGGCCAACGAGAGTACTGCCCCAAAAGAAAAGGAAGTGGATATTGGATAGGCAACAATGACAAATACTCACTGCACGCCTCTTTATATACTCAAAGCTGCCCTATCATAGGAATCTGAGTTTTATTACCCTTTCCAAACGTTGGCCTAAACTATTGCTATTTCTCCATAGTATCCTTCACTGATTCCCAGTCCTACCCATATACTCACAAAGTATACACAAATGGTACACACACACACACACACACTCATTACACACACCACTCATTCCTCTGCCCAGTGCTGCTCTGATTTCCCTAAAAACCACTTATTCTCTGGAGGCGGCCAGCACTTCCAAGGCTGACACTGCACCATGGTGTGGACTCAGATTACGAGTACTTGTAGTCCAGGTCTATAGTCGCAAGCAAGCAACTTAACCTTTGTAATCCTTGATATCTTCATGTGAAATGAAATCACAATCATTCCTACCTCACAGAGTTGCTATGAGGATTAAAGAATTCATATAATACTCTAAGCACACAATCTAAACTCACAGTATGTGCTAGCCAGTATAGGTAGTAGGTCATGGAGGCCCACTCTTTAGTTCTCCTTCTTCTAGGGAGCCTTAATTTCTCTGAACAATCTGGCCTAAACTGCCCTTGTTTGAATTTCCATAATACTTAGAATTGATACACTATGTTATTGGCTGTGAGGCATACATCATCTGCAGTGATAATCTGTCATCCCAGCAGTCCAATCCCTGTGACAGAGGTTGCCCCCATTCTCACACTGGGACTTTAACCCCCGTTGAAGTCTACAGATCTGGAGTTAGATCGGGGTCTAAGTCGGAGCTTTACTATTTACTAGCTATGAGATCGTGGGCAAATTATTTAATTTACATAAACTTCAGTTTTCTCCTCTGCAAAATACAGGTGATGTCAAACATAAACCAGGCAATATATACACAGTACTTTAGTGCGGTTCCAGATACATAGTAGGTGCTTAATAAATGGCAGCCGTTGTTCTATATTACACGTATTTTCAACCTGCTTCAGTGCTTCAATTCTCCACCTTAATCATCCTAATAAACGGTCATGGAATGAGTTTAATTGATCTAAAGACCTCTTCTATGCATGACTGGATCAATCCCCAGACATATTTTGTAAATACCATTAGTCTATATGGTCATATCAGAGTAGAAGTCACACTCGGATTGACTAAAAAGTTCTAGCAGTCAAGTTCAGAACAGGGATGATGACAGGGAGCTAAGAAAGACTGAGTTCCTATTACGAACTGAAAATGCAATCGAGATTAATCTGATTATCTCATTTGTTCTTCCAACAATCTTGGATAACAAAACATCCTAATAAGCAGTGGCTTAAAACAACAAAAAGGTTATATTTTCACAATTTGGTAGGTGGCCTGTAGTTCCTCTGGTGGTTTTATTTGGCATTCATACAACTGCATGCAACTACACAGGCAGGTGTGTGTTCTGTAATGTTAAACTGGCCTCACTCATACATCCAGCAGGTACTGCTGGCTGTCGGCTAGAGCACCTTGGTTCTCCTCCATGTGTTCACTTATGTAAGCCAAACTGGCTCTCTTGCGGTATGGGGGTCTCAGGGCAGAGCTCCAACAGGGCAAGCCCCAATGGGCTGGCTCAGCTTACACAACCCATCACAATGGACCCATTCCATTGGCCAAAGCAAGTTACATGGCCAAGACCAGAATTAATCTATTCTGTCTCTTAATGAGAGATGTAGCAAGGAATTTGTGGCCTTTTCAAATCTGTCACAGAGAGTTTAAACAAGGTAGCATGTGGCAACCAAGTGACAGAGTTTAGAATCAAATTCAGATCTGAATGTTCCTATACTCTTTCCAATATATCAGAAGGTCTCAGAACAGTCCAAGAATGATGGTTTTCCATAATCATTCAGATTTATACTTTCTTTCTTGTAACATAGATTAGAGTCCTTACCACGTGACAGCATCATTTCTAGCTCTGGGGTAGAGCAGTGTACAAGACAAGCGAAAACTGGGCCTTCAGAAAGCTAAGAACATGTAACAATGTCAGATTAATAGGATGGGGGTGACCAGAGGAGGGGGAAACTCTAGATTGATTGGCCAGGAAAGGCTATTCTTGGAAGACGTGAGACACGAATGGAGAAATGAAGGCAGCCATGGGAAGACGATTCTAAGGAAAGTGTCCAGCAAATGTAAAATCCCCAAGGCAAAAAGGAGCTTGGTGTTGGAAGGACAGAGATGAAACAATGTTTAGAGCAGAAAGGGCACAGGAAAATAGTAGGGGAAGAGTTGTGAGAGGTGGAAACTACAGTTTGTGGGCTCTCAGAGGCCATAAAAAGGTGTTTGAATTGTATTTGAATTGAAGCAGGAAGCAATTGGAGCATCCTCAGCAGGGGACCAATGTGATCTAGTTTATATCTGATGTGGGTAACCCTTGGTGAGACACTGTAGTTCTGGCCACCATGTGGTATGGAGATTAAACAGCAGCAAGAGGGGAAGCAGAGCTCAGTTGGAAGGTTAAGTGCTGACAGCAGCAGTGGGCATGGAGAGAAGAAGAGGTTCTGTGATGTGCTTTGGTATAGGGTTTATAAGACTTTATGGTGCATTTCCTGTGGGATGGAGGTTAGGAGAAACAGAAAACTACAAGTAGGATTGAGGATATCAGCGAACACCACTCACTGGGGCCACAGGTAATCAACAAAGCATGAGCCTACTTAATCTTGAAACTGAATGTCTTTGTTTCACTTAGTTTTCAAAAAGCATGAATAGGAGTCTTTTTAAAAATTATTTTCAAGTTCAAACAAGTGTGGTAGGTGAAAAGGACAAAATGCTTTAATGATGTCCAAAGGGAGGAAAAAAAGGAGTCAGAAATGGATACTTTCTCTTTGCTGAGAATGCATTAATCCATTTTTCCCAATCATGTTCTCTCATTAGAATGTAGGCATTCACCAGTAAACTACAAGGTAGTCAAATCTAATAATGAGAAAAGAAGAGACGAACATCACATTGTCTATATGGACACTTACTGGATGGTACATTCAAATACAGTGCAACGATCATGGCCTCAGCACTATTTCTCAATAAAACTGAGACACATTAGCTTCTCCCTAATCTACTTTCTAATCCCTATACCCAACCCCCCCCCACCAGAAATTTATATATCTTAGCCTCAAAACACTTAAATTAACCCATATCATTCAGGAGGCAACTGTACCTTGTCAAGGCAAGAGATCTGGATCCCCATTTTATCTAATAAATGACATCCTGAGACTTAATTCCCTGTTGTCTACATATTTTTCCTGCATAAAGCGCCCCAAACAATAAACCATCTTTCTGTCTTGTCCATCATGTATGGGCTCATTACTTCACATATCATAATTATAATCAACGAACAAAACTCAAGGAAAAAAAGCCAAACAATGAAATGGTACTTTTTTCTTATCATCAGTGCAACTTTGTATGATTAAGTGTGTAACAATACAGATGGGTGCTTTGGATGATTTCTATGTAGCTCTTTTACATTTTGCACATTTTCTTAACAGGTCCAACTACCTAAAGAGGGGGAAAAAAGCTCTTTTTACCTTTAAGACTTCGAAGTCTGATTTTTTAAGTGCACAGATAACTTTAATGCCTAAATTGAAAAATGAGAAGAATATCCGTAGGGAAAAAGGAGCTTATTGCTGCCTCCCTGAAGTTCATCAAATGTTGTCACATATTTCTCTAACATTTTTGACTTGGTTAAGTGCAAATTTAGGTGAACACACTCTTTTTCCCAGGGTTCATGGCAACAGAAATATAATATGTATTTTCTGATTAATGAGTTCAGCTCTACTGTCTAAGGGATCTTAGGCAAATGGTGTTTCCTAGAGGCAGAGGACTGGACAAAATGACCTCACATTTCCATTATTTCTTGACTTAGTTTTTGCTAACTTTTTAAGCACTCATTTCATATACTTTCTTAGGTATATTTGTGGCATACAATAACCTGAAATCCCCATTCTCAGAATTTAAATCCTCAGCAACTCTACATATAAATTTCTCCCATGACTATGGAGAAAATATAAATTAGGAATTAAGTAAATGGATGAATGTTAATAAAGCTCACCTTTACTCTCATCAATTAAGTTATTGTACCAGCTGGAAAATCAATGAATTACAGTTCATATGATTATTGAAACACTGCCATGCATACAAGTCCAAATTCTTCTTCAATGTGTGATTTGGGGCCACAATGTCTAATTCATTGATGATAGGCCAGATCCCCTTGCTAGTCTCCCTTTTTATTTTGTAGTTATCACTGATGCCATTTCATATGGCTTGTGGTTATCAGGGAAAAACCGACAATATCTCTCAGGCCATGATGAAACCAGTCTCAACTAGGGAGCTTCTGAAAAGTTGACCCTAAATAACAAGGCTGCCTCTGAGAAGACTGTGTATGTAAACTGTGAATATCTCATTCTGCACTCTGAATAGTTCCCTGAATCTCTGTCTCCTATTAGCTATGTGGCCTTGAGCATGAGGCTTAAACACTCTGCACCTCAGTTAACTTACCTGTTAAATTATGGGGTTATAGTAAGGATTCAGTGAGTTGACACTGACAAAATGCTCAGGGCAATATTTGGTAAGTGTTAAATACTAGTACTGATGGGACTGTTGTTGTTATTATTATCTCTTCCTTTAGTGAACTTCCTGATCCAGCTGTGTAAGCCCTCCACTGAGAAGCTTTCTTGACTCCCATCAGCGAAGTCAGTCATTTCTTCTTCCGTAATTCCACACTTCTTCCAGTCCTTAAGTAATTTTTATTATAATTATTTGCTCTTACATTCATCTCCCCCACTGACCCCTGTCTACCCCTTTGGTTGATGTCTTTCCAAAGCAGAAATAACATGTTCTGTGTATCCACCCTAGGTACTAGCATATCTCCTTGCACATGTGAATGGAGAAATGAATTTGCTCTTGGAAAATCTACTGGTAAAAAATGTAGGTGGGTTCAAAACATCAGTGCAAAAACAATAAAGCATTTTGCTTAGGCTTAACATTTTTAAAGGTTCATTTGAATTAGAATATCGCCGTTTCGCAAGAATAAAAGAATGAATCTACTCAAGGATCATCAATGGCTACTCCATCAGAAAAATAATAGATACAACTATACATCATATGCCTCCTGATAGATGTACCAATACTACCTCTAAAATAGCCCTGCCTTTCACACAAAAAAAGCAAGCCTTAATTACATCAAGCCTCTTTATCAATCAATTTACAGGAAATACAGTGGACAGAGGAACATGTTATATGACACTATATTGATGAAATTAGTAAAATTCGGACTGTGAGAATCTCTACTGGGCAAACTGTAAGATAAATGACCAAGTAAATTTCAGGGGGAAAAAAGAGAAGGAGAAAGCTGCAGATTCAGAGACTTTAAGAGACAAGTCAGTCAATTGCAATGTGTGGATTGTATTTGAATCCTGATTCAAACAAATTCTAAAAATAAATTGAACACTGACTGGATATTTGAGAATTATCATTGACTACCTTAGGGTTGATAAGGTTACTTTTTCAAAATGCCCTCAGCTTTTATAGATATATACTGAAATATTTACAGATGAAATAGTGTTACATGTCTGAGATTTTCTTCAAAATAATCCTGGGTGGGTAGAGATTTAGATAAAACAAGATAGAGTAAGAGCTGAAGATTGTTGAGGTTGGGAGATAGGTACATAAAGGTTCATGGTACTGTTCTACTGTGAGTGTGTTTATAATTCTTAATTATGAACTTAAAAATTAATAATTCCCTGTTGTTAAAAGAAGTTTTATGTTTCCTCTAGATCTCAAACACCAATATGATTTTGCTATCCAGTGGACCAGATGCACTTATAATGTAAGTGTCCAATCGTTGTTTATTGGATTGGATTTTCTTGTTTGTTAATTCTTTGGTATAACATATACTTTCAACAGTAAATTTATCAGCTGAAGAACAAAGTTATTGTTAAATATTCAGTAGTAAATGTAACACTAATAATTATATTAATAGCAGCTAATAATTAATGAATGCTTACTTCCTTGTCACCATGAATGTTAATTTACATGGAGTTCTTGCAGAACTTCATGAGCTGAGGTACGTTATAAGACACCATGGGGATGCAACTACCAACACAGAAACTGAAGCTTCGTGGGATGAAGTTAACTTACCCATGACCACATGATAAATGGCAGAGCCAAGGCCACACCAGATCTCCCATACTTCAAAACCCATGACCCCTCCCATCTGGAACCTTTCCTTATGGGTCAGGTAGGCTACAGAGAGATGGGTAGGAGTGGGAAAAGTTTTCCTAGATGAACTGAGATGAGTACTGGAGAGGATGGCTGAGTTCACACAAGTGTTAAGAACAGGTCTAAGACAGGAAAACAAGACAACCAAAAGCACAGAGCAAAGATTCATAACCTGTGGCGTAAGATTTAAAATATTTTGGAATGACTTTCCAACATTCAAAACTCATAAAATTACACACATAAATGTGTATTTCTGGGCTTTAAAAAAATTGGAAGCTTTGGCAATGCTAGGCCCATGTTTCTACATAGTCATTAGAAGTTCTGAAGCAGGGGAGAGATTTGCTGAAAGTAACATTTTAGGGAATAGCATGGAGACTGCATTTAAGGAAGAAGATGCTAGAATCAGAAATGCTTTTTAAGTCTGGACTGAAATAATGAGGTCCCAGCCAACTTAGAGGCATGGGGACAGAAAGAAAGGGGGAAAAAATCCAGGAACAGAAGTGGCAACAAGACTTGGCGGTAGAATGGACTTAAGAAGTAAAAGGTATGTGACCTATATATACCAAGTCATAATTTGCTGCAGGTCATCTAACCTCCATGACTGGAAGATGAGAGGTTTGGGGAGGAAACTTCATCATATCAGGATCATTAGAAACCAGGGAAGATGTTAGTTTTGTGTTGTAACCTTTTGGGAGATGGTGACACAAGAGATCAGCACAGAAATGTATTTAAACTAGACAGCAATGTAGTAACCACATTGATAATCTTGTAAATACTCAGAAATAGGGAAACAGGATTTGTTGAAGAAGGAGGAGATGTAGAGGTTGGGAAACTGTTCAGTTCTGCAGTGACAGTTTCAAAAGACACGAGACCAACCTAGTCAGCCCTCCACTGAAGAATTTTACAATGAGGTCAGGGCAAGAGATACAGAACAGGCAGTTAGAGGCTCATGGCCAATGTAGATCTGATGAAGCCGAAGCAAAGCAATAACAGTGTGTCCAGGGAAAGTTTCTTGAAAGTATCACTTCTTCTTTAATCATATTATGAAGGAAGAGTAGATACAGCACAAAAATGTGGAATCAACATAACAAAGTTTGCACTGATCCAACCAACACTGGATGAGTTTCTACTAAGTAAAAAACACATACAATATACCTCTCCATGTGCTTTATTCTTCCTCATAATGCTTGGCAATGCCAGATATCACATTGTACTTGCTTGATTCCTGCCTATCTCCCCCAGGACGATACAAGCTCCATGAGAGCATTTCTTGTTTACCAGGGTATCTTCAAGGCCTAGAACAGTTCCTGAAATATAGTAAGTTCTCAGTAAATATTATTTGAAAGGGTCCATCCTCACAGTGCTCACAGCCTCAGGTGAACAGAAAACTGAGCAAGCAATTATAATATGTGACCAGCATGAGTAGTTCAGGAGGCTAGGAGAGCACAGAGGTGATGCCCTGACATGTCAACTGAAAGAAGAGCTATTGTAAAATCCCTACCTCCCAGAAAGAGAAACAAGAGAGTTTACTCTCATTGCATATTTATTAAATGTACTGTACCAAAAGACACACACCCCAATGCTAAAAGGATGCTGAAATTGCATCATTTTTCACTTCTGTCTCCAGCTAACACGAATCTTACACAAGGAAAAAAAAATGCCACATGTGATTTTGTCACTGAATTTACTGGTCCCTAGTATCACTTAAGTGACGGTGGGGAGAAACAAGCTGGACATGAACAAGTCCATGTCATTCATGAGTTGTACAGAATCATTCCACCATCTCAGCATTGGTGGAATTTAGGGCACTGGATGAAATTTTTGTGTGTGCACGTGTGTTTTCAATGAGAGATCATTCTCGCCTTTATGAAGGTAGTCAGTGGACATTCATTATGCGCTCTGAAGGGCTGTAAAGCCCTTCCCCTCTCACCTCTGCTAGCCAGTCTGGACATCAGGGCAAACACCAGAACCCAGCTTATCAAAATGCTTCTGCTGCAAAACAGCAAGAAATTGTCAGATATGGATGGTGATGCTGACTTCTCGATAGGGGGAAAAAAGGACCTAAATTAGACTTCTATAAAAAGAATATTGCATATTTATTTCCACAATAACACACAGGAAAAACGTTAGTCAAGAAGCAAGCAATTGGGTGAATAAATAAGCTTGTCTTTGTTCTCATCAATTAAGTTATTACATCAGTTGGAAAACCAGTGAATTATAATACAGATGTTTAATGAAACACTGCTGAGCCTATAAGTCAAACTCCTATTTTGTGGTGTGATTTTGGCTGCATAGTTTTGTGTGTGTTAAACCGTATTTATTAGCTGATACCCATTATTACTTTGAGCAAGGTATAATTCAGTTGTCAGGCTCCATCGCAGGCAAGGAGATTTAATCAGTAAGAGCCGCTTTGCTACTGAGTATAAAACAATGTGGGTTTCATGAAGCAATCACGGCAGTGTGAAAAAATGGGATTAATTAGTATTGTATAAGAACAGGCAGCATGCTCATTAAAGCCTTGTGAGGTGGCTCTTGATAAACTGCCACTTGATAGGACCACATTAATGTGACAAGGCAAAGACTTCATTTCCAAATCCTTTCTGATTGTATCTTGCTTTTAAGTTACCTGGAATGACCCTCCTTGGCATTCTGAATACAAAGATCAAAATGACTGCCAGGGACCCAGGAGCCACCTGGACCGAGGAAGCTGAGCATAGATGGGGAAGCTTCAAAGACAACTTTTTTTGAACTTGCAGTCAAACATGAATCAATAGCTGTAAATGAGGCAGCGCCAGGGGGGGTGAATTTGCATTCGCACTCGGCAGGTTGGGCAGAAAGTAATTTGACAATTGGCAACCCACCTTAATGAAGGCCACATACAAATCCTCTGTTTGTTTACCCAATGCTGGCGGTGTCTGGAAATGTATATGTCCTGAGGAAGATAGCAGGGGCTCCAGAGAGCCTGGGGGGCAGGGGGGAGCTATCAGAGAGATAAAGGAAGGCGGTATCTCACAGAGCCTCTCTGCGCACTTTTCTCTTAGCGCACACTGACTAATTATTTGGGTTTCCAAAATGCCTCTCTTACTTCTTAAAATGAATAGTTATTTTTTGTTTTGTTTTGTTTTGTTTTCACAGCGAAAGCATCTGCACATGAAAAAAGCCCTGTGAGAACAATCTGCTTTGGATAAGGAATATTTTTTTGATGTGCTTTAGACCTGTTTTCCTCTTTGGGCATCCGATATGATTCTCTTTCAAACCTGTAACAGTTTGGATTGGGTCTTCAAGCTGCAATCGTTTTGGGGAGGGGGTTGAATTTCAAGCTAACATCACCAGAACTTGGAGGATCTTCTTTTACCTACATCCCGCCAGCTTCCATTTTCCTGGTGACTTCTACTAACACAGCATATAAGGCAACTGTATAAAGAGCAGGTATTTGTTGGGTCTATTTCTAGGACTGAAAATGCACTCAGAAACCTCAAAAGTTTCTGTTCCTCCGCCCCCAACTATATATATATGTATGTATGTATGTATACATAAAGCTTGTTAAATCTGACCAGCATATTAATTTAATGCTTTCTGTCATGAAGCTCAAGGTCTTGGCTCACAATTATAGGTTGTCTGCAACTGAACTTGGGTAATTCCACTGCAGTCTGGAGATTTGAGGCACCGGGCAGAAGTCAGGCTACCTGAGCAGACTAGATAGGATTAAGCGCACTGCTTTATCAAGTGATGTGTTGCAATATTATTAATTTAAACCCTAACATCTCATTGTTATGATCCGAGCTGCATGATGTAATGCAATATGACAGCCATTGAGTTCATAGAAAATGGAATTCATCTCTCAAAATTTCGCACAAAATAAAGGCACAGAGACAGACAAAAATAAAGGGAGAAAGACAGACAGATAAATACCTTTAATTTTTTTTTTTCTGTATCCAAATGAGTCTGCCTCTGTCTGGCAGCATTAGGAGTATTATATATCATCAGCCCATTTGCCCAGAGATCTCTGCCATCTTATTTATTCCTCTGTTAGGGAAAGTATTGTATATGTTCCTATTTTGTTTCTTTTATTTTAGCAAGTGAATTGCATAGTAATACACTGTAAGTGGTGGTGCAAGCATCACCACTTATGCATGACACAGTAATAGGAAATTTTCTGCCCCTCTTGGCTTGATGAGAACCTCCTTCAAAAATTGTACAACCCCTTCAGGTAGTAGCCACCTACTTGATTTATAATCCTACAGTGGCGGAAGAGGTTAGCTGGGTAATTTAAATCACTAGATTTCACTAATGAACTAGGGCCAGGGAGAAAGCACTTTACATTGTAAAGGCTCCATTTCACCTTCCTTATGCCCCACATACTTTATCTCCAAATTTTTACATTATTTATATAAAAAGGGAAATGGTTCTCTCAGAGGAAAATGAGTGAGCAAAGCATCTCTGCTGATAGGTATCCCCTACAATTCTATGCAATTCAGATACCCTCTCTCAGAGCAACAAAAATAATGCTCGATTTAGCACAGAGATATGTTTATATCATATAAACAACAAATAATACAATATTTTGGATGTACTTATATTAAAAGTTATTTGTTGCCTATCTGAAATTCAGATTGAACTGGGCATCCTGCATTTTATCTGGAACTCTAAACTAAAGGGAAGGTGGAAGGGTGGTGCACTTACCCCAGGGAGGGCATTACACGAAATGCCAGGAGAAAATGCTCTACAACGCTTGGGAAAACTGACCGTATGTAGAAGCCTTCTGGTGTCTATGTTTCTCAGTGGAACATTTTTATTCAGCAGATTACTAAAGGCTTCACTGAGCTTTGAAGTAAACCATTGGTCACTTTTTTCCCACATGGATAAGCAAGTTTTAAATGATGTTTCCTTCACACTAACCTCAAAGACACTTTTCTACTATTGCATTTGGTTTAAAGGAAATATACAGTGCTTCTCAAACCTAGGGATTCCTGGAACCTTCCCACCACCAGCACCACCAAACATCTTCTCGTATCGCCACAGACTGCAGCTTCAAAAGCTCTGATCTGTGTATACACAAAGGAATTGAAAACAGTATTCAAACAAATACCTGGACAAAGAAATACAAGTACATGCATGTCTACAGCAGCAATATTCACAATAACCAGAAGGTAGAAACAACCAAAAAGGCCACCAACTGATGAACGGACAATCAAATACAATGGAGTATTATTCAGCCATTAAAAGGAATGCATATTATAACCCAGATGAATCTTGAAAACCTTATGCTAAGTGAAAGAGGCCAGATACAAAAGGTCACATATTGTATGATTCCATTTATACGAAACATTCAGAATAGGTAAATCTATAGAGACATACAACGGACTGGTGGTTTCCAAGAGGCAGGAAGGTGGGGGCAGGGAGCAGGCAGATAGGGGAGTGACTACCAGTGGGTACAGGGCTTCCTTTTGGGGTCATAAACTATTTTAGAACTAAATAGAAGTATTAGTTGCACTGCATTGTCAGTGTATTAAATGCCACTGAATTGTTCACTTTAAAATGGTTGATTTTATGTTATGTGAATATCACTTCAATAAAAGTAAATAAATAAACTAAAAGCAGTGATCTTAATGAGAAGATTGGGTTCACTAGTCTGCCTTTGGATTTATTTTGAATTTATTACCAGCTGCAAAAAGAAGATCCTCCCATATTCCAAGATGCTTACCAACTGTAACTTATACATTCCTGTATAAGTTATTAACTCAAGTAATATGAACTGAGCCTCTTATAAAAGGGTCACAGGTAGCCCTTATGCAGATCAGACAAAGGTGTCCTATCTGGGGCTGCTTGATGAGCTGATCCCCCCTCACTACCTGGGCAGGGCACCTGCGTGCAGTCCCAGGCTGTGCTCTCGTAGGCAGCACCCCCTGCCTACAATGCTCCACGTCCTATACGGGACCGGTACTGTAATGAATCTTAAGTAACACTGGGAACAGTAATGAATGCAGTAATTCAATATGCATGCTTTAGAGCCAGACTAATGGGGTTCCTTACCAGCTGTATGACCTTAGGCAATCCCTTAACCCCTGTGACCTCGATTTTCTTACCTCTAAAACAGGGATAATAATAATGTCGATCTCCCAGAGCTGTTGTGGGTGGGGTGGGGAGGTTAAGCAACTTCAAGGCATGAAGAACAGTGTCTGGCACCCACCAGGATAGCTAACCGTAAAGACTGGTGACACTACATGCTGATGACGCTGCGGAACTGGGTCTTTCACACATTTCTGATGGGAGTGCCGACAAAAGCTATGCCACCACTGCAGAAAACCATTCAGCAGTCTCCTAAATAGTTAAATCTACCGACTTTATGGTTCAGCAATTCCACCCCTACTTCTTTACCCAAAACAAATGAAAACTAATGTTTACAGAAAGACTTGAACAAGAATGTTCACTGCAGCTTACTCATATTAGAAACAATGAATGGAAAACAGCCCAAGTGTCCATCAGCAGTAAATTGGATAAACAGGTTGTATGTTCACGTAATGGAATAATAGTCAGCGATAAAAAGGAATGAACTACTGATACACAAAACAACATGGATGAATTTTTAAAATATTATGCTCAGAGAAAGAATCCAGTCCCTAAAGAGGACATGCTCCATGATTCCATTTTTATGAACTTCAAAAACAGGCAAACTAATCTATGGGGATGAGATCAGAATAGTTTTTGCCTCTGGGGGTCAGAACATGAGGGAACTCTCTAGAGTGATGGTGGTACTTGAGAGTTAAAAAGGTTTCTGTGAAGGGCCAGTTTGTGAATATTTTAGCCTTTGAGGTCCACATACAGTCTCTATTGTAAAGTCTTCTTTGTTTGTTTGTTTTAATCACCCTTTTAAAATATAAAAAACATTCTTAGCTCACAGGCCACACAAAAACACTCCACAGGCTGGGTTTGGTCCAAGGGTTGCAGTTTGCCAAACTCTGCTCTATATAGGGTATTGGTTACAGGGATGTATGCATTTGTCAGAAGTCACTGAACAATACACTTAAGACCTATGCACTTTACTGTATGTAAGTATTTTTCAATAAAATATGGAACAGTGCCTGGAAGTTAATACTCAAATAAACATTAGCTAATATTATTTTATTTTCACATAAATGATATACTTCTTTATTTTTTAGTTATAACAAAAAAAATCATTTTTCCACATTCTAAAATAAATTCAAGCAATATATTTAAGCCTACATTATGATTCCCTCCACGCTTTACCACTGCCTACACACACATTTCCAACCACTTCCTCCAAAGAGAATTTGATTTACTAGGGCAGTTTCTCAAACCTGGGAACAGTCCAATCTAGAGGCTATGTTCTCAGAACTCTAGGGGTTTTTGAACCCGAGTCAGAGAAACAGGCATCTGTAATGGATCAAACTGTCTGTCTCCCCTGGCCTAGGTAGGTAGGAACTAGCTCTCCTTCCACAAGACCATCTTGCCTTTAATTAGTGTACGTCACATCTTCCTTCCTGATTAGAGTTCTTACCAACGTCAGCACTGAGAACTCTTTTGAAAGAGAATTCCTTGTATTTAATATCTACCAGGTAACAATTTGAAGCATTTTCCAAAGAACAAGACATTACGTTGAGAGTATTTGCCGTACATTCATATTTATTTATGCATGTTATCAGCATCACTTTTCACTCATGCTGAAGAATACTCTCCATGGAACCAGCAATTCAAAACTGCTGAGCAAAGCAGTAACAGAAAGTCTCATGAGGAAAGTTCCACATGGAGTGAAGGGTTCTCATCTGTTTCCAGCAATAGAATCCCTGGTATTGGCAGTGACAAGAAATGAAAAAGCACTTTGCTAAATGAAGCATAAGAGGACACTGGGGCGTGGCTACCACAAACCGTATTATTGCACTTCTTCTTAAAATTCCCACCAGAACCAAAGTTGAGACTGTGGCAAGTCTACTGTCCCTAGCTAAGTTTGTTTCCCTTATTTATGTTTATTTATTTTATTTATTTATTTATATTTTTGGCTGCGTTGGGTCTTCGTTGCTGTGCACGGGCTTTCTCTAGTTGTGGTGAGCGGGGGCTACTCTTCGTTGTGGTGCGCGGGCTTCTCATTGTGGTGGCTTCACTTGTCGTGTAGCATGGGCTCTAGGCATGCAGGCTTCAGTAGTTGTGGCACGTGGGCTCAGTAGTTGTGGCTCGTGGGCTCTAGAGCACAGGCTCAGTAGTTGTCGTGCACGGGCTTTGTTGCTCCGCGGCATGTAGGATCCTCCAGGACCAGGGATTGAACCTGTGTCCCCTGCATTGGCAGGCGGATTCTTAACTACTGCGCCACCAGGGAAGTCCCTGTTTCCCATATTTAAATTAGTCATTTTTCTTTTGTTCTTTCTCTCTCATATACGTACATATATATATATATATATATATATATATATATATATATATATATGACAGATAATTGGGATGAAGAAATAAATTGTGTAATTAATGGAATTAATTATATTAAACAATATTTTTATTTTTTGTTATATCTATATGCCTATTGTCACATGCTATTTGGAAAAGTAGGAAAGGACAAACAGGTGCTGACTACTGTCCTTGGGGAGCTTACAATCCTGTTGGGCAGATAAGGTGAGCATTCTCACCACCATCATCACATTTATCACCATCTTCACAACAGATATTATTATACCTGGCCTTGCACTAAACACTTTAGACACCCTGACTCATTTAGTCCTCACCATAACCCTGGGAAATAGATACTATTTTTACACCCATTCTACAGATGCAACAACTGAGGCAAGTCAGAAGGTAAGTAACTCGGCCAAGATGCAACCCCAAACAGTAAGTGATGGAGTTGTCATCAGAACTCAGTTCCACCAGCCTCCAAATTCTATGCTTTTTACCCATGACTCTTTACTGTGCCTCCAAATACAACTGAAAACATAAGTAATGGTGGACCAAGAAGTAGTATCTAAAATTCCAGAAAAGCATTCAAGACGACCAAGAAGTTAAATAGTAAAACTATATAAATTAAGACTTTAATTTCACTTGAAACTAGGAGTAATTTCTGAGTATGCAAAGATAGGTGAGGATGGCATTTCATGAGGAGATCCCAACTTCTCTGGGATAGACTCCTGGAAATGTCAATTAAAAAAACATTAAATTCTCACAAGAGAACTTCAGTCCAATTAAAACAGCTTCAATTCATTTGCTGTCAAGTATTATCTTTTTACAGATACCATGATTCTGTTAAAATTGATCAGAACATGATGAATATTTCAAAAACTCACTCTTCCCAATGGTGGGAACAGTGATATGTCATAGAACTTTGGGCAACTACTCATATTACAATACTGCAGGGAGCACTACGATTTTGCCTGGTAAATGGAGTCAGGGTACTGGGTCTCAAATACAAGTTGATGCATATTTTATGTGCATGGAGACTGACAGGAAGAGAAAGGTGTAGTAGGAAAGAAGGAACGCAAAATAACACCAAAGCGATATGTCCAGCCTAACCTATAATCCCGTCTAAATGAAACATCTAACTTGTTTCATTTCTCCCTTCCATGCTGGGTAACTAACAACAGAGTAACTTTCTTAAACTGCTCAAAGGGATGGTGGGGAAACTAGCTGAGTGCTGAGAAAGGCCCTGCCAGCCCCACGGCTGGAAGGACCATCACCGGCTAAGGGCGTCTCCACAGCCTCCCCTTGAGAGGGACTCAGGAGAGCAGGAGGAAGAGCTGTTCTCCTTGGCCTCTGTTACTATGGCAACCTTCCCCTTTGTTTCCCTGGATCCACAGCTGCCGCCTCATTTAGCGACTGGCATTCAGGTGAGGCAGCTGCATGATGGCATGAGGAAATGAGGAAGTGGAAAAACAAAACTGCTTGAAAAAACACACATGCATACATCACGGCACCGAGAAGGCATTGTCAGGATGAGTTTCCGGACTTCCTTCCACTTTTTTTTTGAGCCCGTCAGCGTCACATATTTGCAATCGTTGTTGAATAACGCGCTTGGGGAATGTTCACCTTCTTCTGGCCGTCTTTGGGATGGGTGCCTTTCACACTTTCTTCTGTCGTCTGCAACACTTGGCTCTTCCTTGCCCCTCAGGGAGGTCTCAGCGCACAGGTCACTTTCACAAACAGGCTTTTGCTGACACCACACCCTCCTCAACACCCCCGCTGCCTCCCTCATGGCCGTAGGCACAATTCATAACCATTTCATTGATTGTCTCGTGCTCATAGTTTTTGCTCTGTCTCCCAGCGAGATTACAAGCTCCATGAGGACAAGGATGCTGCTGTTCTTACACAAACTAATATCGAACGACATGTGCCATGTAAGTAGCAACAAATGAATACTGGTGGAAAAAATGAATAATGTGGTAATTTTGAAAACATGATTTAGGATGCTGAGAAAGCAAGTGCTGGTCTAGTAGCTGAGAGTCTCTCTCTCTCTCTCAATTCTCTTTTCTCTTACATGAACAATCAACAAGAGTCATATTAAAATCCAAGAACACGACCTGAGTCGCACCTCCACTTACTCTCACTGCAGTGTCTGCTTCTTTGCAGAAATTTCCCACATCTTAAGGACGCTTAGTTATATATTTACAATTGAATAGTACAGGGGAAGGAAGAATATAAAGTTGGCTTTCAAGGAGCAGGGGCAAATTGAACGCCTGCAGAACACCTGTCAGGTGTTTGCCCACTAGTTTGCAGCCACGAGAAAGGGGGGACCTCAAGACATTTACATTCTAGATGCTGAGAGGGTGAGTCCAAGGAAGAAATCTCTACCGTACAGGGAAGGAAGGGAGGAAGCTGGCATAAGTGAGAGAAAGAATAGAGGGAATTCTGCAAAAGCACAGCATCCTTCCCCCCATTCATTTACTTGGTTTGGGGGATGAGAGAAGGCCTAGAGATTGAGTTCAATCACCAATGGCCAATGATTCCATCAGTGATGTCTACATAATGAAGTCCCCATAAAAACCCTAACTGAAGGGGTTCAGGGAGTTTTCAGGTTAGTGAACACATGGAGATGCCTCGGGGGGTGACAGGCCTGGAGAGGGCATGGAAGCTCAGCCCCCAGCCCCCATCCCCCATATTTGGCCCTATGCATCTCTTCCATCTGGCTATTGCTGAGTTTATTACTTTGTTTCCCCAATATCCCATTCCTTGGAGACAGCCCTTCACCATCCCACACGTAGATCTTACTAAATTCATATGGGGGGTGAGAGGGACCACATCTTCTCTTTGTTCCAAAGATTGGTGACCCAGGTCACACCAAATAGACCTTTCTTTTCCTCTGGCCACAGTGACTATATGTCAATGGGCACACGACCCAAGCTAAGCTGTCCCTGAGACTTTTCTATCAAAAGAGACTTCAATAATCTGTAAGGTCCAAGCCCAAGAATCAATAAAAATACTATTAATAAGTAAGTTGTCAAACCTACAGAGCTGTGGTTCTCAACCAGGCACACCTGGAAGGTTTGTTTTTGTTTTAAGCACACATCTGGCCTACTCTAAATAAATCAAATGAATCAGTATCTCACGAAGACTCTGGAACATCTCTTTAATGAAGAAGCTGTTTTATAGAAATGCTAGATTCTTCTGGGAAATTAAACTATGCTTTTACATTTTATACAGATCCCCAAAAATGAGTATGTAGAATAAAATTACAGATTTATTCCTTCAGCTGTTAAATCGCTTAAAAGGTAAACATTTATATCATAGAGCTGTAGGTTGGGGAGCAGATTAAGAATGATAGGAAATAGCCACGATAGCCAGAATTCTTTTGGTTGCAAGTGACAGAAAATCCAAGTCAAAGGGTTACATTAAAAGGGGAGGATTGAGGGACTTCCCTGGTGGTCCAGTGGTCAAGACTTTGCCTTCTAATGCAGGGGGTGTGAGTTTGACTCCTGGTCTGAGAGCCAAGATCCCACATGCCTCAGGGCCAAAAAACCAAAACATACAAAAAAGCAGCAATACTGTAACAAATTCAATAAAGACTTTAAAAACGGTCCACATCAACAACAACAAAAAAATCTTAAAAAAAAAGGGGGGAGGATTGATTGGCTCCTATATTTGGGAAGATGACCCTTTAGGAAAAGCTGGTTAATGGCATCTGGGCTCTTTCATTTCCTCCATTTTAGGCCAGCTGACCTTTGCTTGGGTACATTCTTCAACACGATAGGGGAAATGACCCCATACCACCTCCTCCCCAGAATCCACTGTTGAAGCTTATCAACCGCAGTGGAAAAAGAATTCCTCCTCCGCACTGTCTACCTGTCAATTCCAGAGAAAACTTGAAACAGTTGATCTAGTTAGAAGTTCATGCCTGGACCAAGCAGAGTGACAAAGAACTATTATGAGGAGCCCATTCCTGGTCACATTTCATAGAGTGGGGATCATAATTAAAAGTCTCACCAGAATGCCTGGCCTGAGGAAGGACAGATGAGTCCCACTCCCACCTCAACCTTGCAAAGGGATGATAGGAAGATAAAAATCAACATGTGATTACTACAATCATGCCTAGATTGAGCTCACGCTTTAGACCTTCCTTCATTTTTCATCCTCTATGACCTGTCAATCACTTCCTGAATGTCTGAAGTCAAAAAAAAAGAAGTGAATTTGATGCTTAACCTACAATGGAAAAATCTTGTTACTGCTCAAGTGCCCTGGCCTGGGGGGCTGTCTAGGAGCTCAGATCCACAAGAGTCTTCTTCAATTAGAAGGGAGTCTTAAAGGGCAGCATATCTGAATGCTTCATATCACTGAGACTTTGTAAAAATTCTCCCCTCCATTTTAGTGAATTTGGTCTTCTTAAAGATGAACTGAGTCCAAGAAGAGGGTGGTTGGTATTTGACTATATCTCATGTGATTTATGCTAAAAGCCAATCTAAAACCTTTCAGTGACACCTAGATTAAGAGTCTGGGAAAACTGCCCTGAAGAAATGCCAAATGTTGGTTTCCAAACCAGTTTACAAACGGAAAAAATACAATTCGTACAAATAGTTTCATTTACATGATGATTTTCAGCCAAGAAGCTTTGCAAAATGAACCTTACAAATTAATTCTGTTGGAATGACACTTGCTTCAGAGAACTCCTCCCGCCCTTCACAACCACTACATGTACACTGGAAACGTGTTGGAAAGCACATGGTAAGAGCTCCAAATGGACCTGGATTAGGAATAAAGAATATGTCTGAAACTGTGGGAAGAATTTTAATATCCCGAAGTTTCAGGGAACAGAACCACTCCACCTGATTGGCTCTGTTAGTCCCCACAGTCGAACCACGCACTGGCTGGCAAATTATGCAGACAGTGAATGAAGTGGAGCTCTTTAATGAGCGACTGAGTCCACCAGAATTCGTACCATTCTGTAGTGCCGAGTGCCCTTTGATTGCAGCATGGATTATGTATTCAGGTGACAGCAAACCCGTGAGCTATAATATTTGCATGAAATCCATCAAACAACAATGTATCGTGGAGTGAAGGTTTTAAATCAGATTCAATCTAACCTGAATGAAATCTGAACTAAGGGCTTGAACCAAACCCATAAGGTAAAACCCAAATTAATTCAAGGTATTTTAACTCCAACATTTCATTTTACAAGTAAACCAAAGCTCATTATTTTTTAAAAATACTAATTTGTACTATTTTCCAAAGAAATTATGATTTGCTTTGTAATTTAAGACAGTAGAGTAAAACAGCACAAAAACCACTTAAGGGAGACATTTTAGCTCATTTTTTCATTATATATTTATTGAACACCTAATATGTACTATCCTTTCTGTGTTCAGTATACAGTGGTGGACTTAGTAGATTATATTGCTGGCCTCATGAATCTCAAATTCTAATGGAGAGAGAGACACACACACACAAACCTGGAATATAAATAAATGCATGTCAAAATGTCAAACATTAGGTTCTCTTAAAGCAGGGGTTGGCAAACTATGGCCCACAGGCTGTTCCTGTAACTAAAGGTTTATTAGAACACTGTTTACGTATTATCTGTATGTCAACTTAAATAAAAATGCACAACATGAGTTATGAATTTAAGTTTTATTCAGAGTCTTACTGAGGACTTAGCCTGGGAGACAGCCCCGAGGAACTGCTCCGAAGAGGTAGGGGAGGACCCAGTATATATATGAATTTTTTCGCTAGGAAATGCTTGTAGTCAAGCATACATCTTGGTAAAAGATTACTGCTAATCACAAAGAACATACCTCAAGCTAATGCTTTTAGTGCTTTTCTATGTATGGGAAGATGCAAGAATCTGGGGTCCTTGAAATTCTTCCTGAGATATGCATCTAACTATCTGGGGACCCCTTTATCTAGAGTACCTCACCCTGTTTGTTCATCCTGAATTCCCCTCAGGGCGCAAGGTTGGTAGGGAACTGCAGGGGTGGGCGTTGACTTAACCCTTGTATAACTGGTGGATGAGCCTAGTTCCTCGGTTCTTTTCTGTTCACATGTGACTGCTTTTGTGCTACAGTGGAGTGTTAAGTAATTGGGACACACATTGTGTGCTCCATAATGTCTAAAGTATTTGCTGTCTGAGCCTTTACAGGAAAGTTTGCTGGCTCTGTGAAAAAACAAGAAGGGTGACAGATGACATGTGCCTGGGATGGAGAGTTGAGTATAAGGTCTGGGAAGGACTCACTAAACCAGTGACATCTGAGTTGAGATCGGAGTAGTGAGAAAAAACTAGCCATGGGAAACAAAGTGTTTTAGACAAACAGAACAGTATGGCGATTTTGGTTGGTTTTGTTGTGTGTTTTAGTAAAGTATTGCCTGAAAGGTGATGAACAAGTTACTGGGCTATAACAGTAAGAAAACCTCAAATGGTAAAAGGAAAATACACAAATTTTCAGCTTGTTCCTTGTGCCAGGTGAGAAAAGCATTTTCAAGTTCTCTTTGTATTCTCATTCAAAAGAGGGAATAAGTTCCTTCTAATTCAATAAGCAACTCTACAAAGAAGGAAAGCATTGGTGCACTCCTGGATGACTGCCTTGATTTTGCTGGTAAAGGTAGAGCTAAATCCCTACTTTCTTTAGGGAGTCTTTCTCCTTGCTTTCCCTTGTCTCCAATTATGATTTCTTTCACCTTCATGCCTTTGTGCTGATATAACACATCTGCTCAGAATACTGCGGGGTATATCTTTTTCCAGAAACCGTATTCCAATACCATTTGGGGAGAAGCAGAAGGATCAAGATCAGTGTACGTGAATAAGATAACAGGGGAATCCAGAGCATGTATTGGGCAGCTCTTGTTTATTTCCACCCGTACTGTAGGTGGCCACTGTTGTTGCAAAGGTGGATGCATTGCCGGCCAGAGAGTATTGCTTTTCTTCTGTAATGTTCTACGTCTCCAGGTGGGCCACTTCTCAATAAAGGTTAAAAAACCAACTTCACCTTTTGTGCAGTATCTTACATCAGTGTCCCTTTAACTCTCAATTCAAATACGGTATTTGAAACCATTTTGGGTGGAAATCCGCACTTAGCAAGCGTTAGAAACCTCATGCTCCAATTTCAGATATTTTCATGATACTTGTGGTGGTCTTGGATGGATAAATTAAATCTGCCTTTCTCTTGATTGCCTTGCTGGCCCTCTTCGTAACTTCACTTTGTATTCCTTTCTGTTCAATACTTTTCAAAGTACTGAGAGTTTAAAGAGGTACAATAAATCCCAGATCAGTTTTTAATGACCACGGTAAGCCTGCTTGTAATATGTCAGTAAGCTGAACCTAAAAGCCAATGGGGAATAGGCCATTTCTGCCTTAGTAATTGCCTCCACAGAAAGATTTATAATGTCATTATCTGAATCTACAAGAAATAACTCATAGAGCTGAAATACCCTAAAAAAAATATTACAATTCTCTTAAAATCTAGTCATTCATAAATGCTAAATCATAAAACTTTTTTCAAGATGTTTTATGTTAAAAGTAAAACCCAGTAAAAATATAAATGCTCGTTTCTTCATCAGATTCCTCATTTTTTATGTATCTGTTTGTAGCTTTGCAGTTTTCTGGGACATATTTACAAACCCAACATTCGGCTGCCAGAATCCCCAACCACTATGAGAAACCATGGTGTCTGAAAAGGCATTTCTCGTCACCTTTTTATCTCTGTGTGATAGCAGGGAGTGAGGAGGAAGAGGGTTAGTTAGTATGGCAATAAAATTAATTTCAGCAATAAAAATCACCTTTTCCCCCTAATTTCTCCCTGAAAAAAACGCACTAAACTTCCTGCCAAATGCACCACAGAGCTGTTTTAAGCCATTTCTTGCAGCTTTCCTTTCACCTTAGCATTTCCAAATCAAGAAAAGATCAGTCACGTCTTTCAAATAGCAGGAAACATCCTCCCCAATTTGTCCAGAGTTTAATAAAATCCTGGTATTGCCATGTCTCCTTGTCTCCCCATGCCATAAAACAGCAACATTTATACTCATTTCTGCAGTGCAAAAATGTTCTTTGGAGTAGAGAATCTATTACAGTTTAAAAAGACACGAGATGTTTTTCATAATTTGTAAAATCACATTTTCTCCTTTTAACTACAGTAATTTGGTGCAAACGTGAACATTGAATTAAAGCTCTTTTCAGGATTTTTCCCCTTCTTCTGGCAGCCTACTCAAGATTGGGATTTTATCCATATTTTTAATATCTAAGATTGCAGCTAAGTCTTTGTGTAGGGGAAAAGGGGGAGGGAAGAAGGTGATTGAAAAGCATTTGGAATAGAAAATGAATCTTGTGTCTTTTGTTTGCCACTCCTGTTGCCACCTCATGAGTCAACCACCATCACTCCATTCCTTGATTATTATTTTCCACTTTGGCATTTCTGTAAATAGTAACTCTTAAGTATCTTGAGGTATCTTGATTCAACATGTCCAAAACTGAACTAACCTTCCTCCCAGGAAAGTGCTGATCTCAATGAATCATGGTGCCCATCAATCTGTTTCCTAAGAACCATAAACCCAGGCAGAAAGGCAAAGCACCGTGTCTCCCATTCTCTTAGCACCCACATCCCGATAATCACCAAGAAAAGTTCTGCCTCTATATATGAATATTTTCTTCCATCACTACCACCACTGACACCTTAGCAATTTCTTACCTGGACTGTTACAACTACTCCTAACTGATTATCCCGTATCCCTTTTTATCCACAAGCCATACAAGAGCCAAGGAGAACTTTGAAAAAGCCAAATCTGATCACAAGCCCCTCCAGTGGCTTTTTGATACTGTCTGGATAAAATTCAAAGTCCTTTTCATGGCTTCCTTTGAAATACGATCCCTGATGGACTCTATGACTTCATGGTACTGTTCTCTCCACCCTCGGCCGATCCAACCGTCCTGGCCACCTTCTGGTTCTTGAGGTACATCCATGTTCTCTTATCTCACTGGCCCCACAAATGTTAGTCCTTCTACCTGGAACAATCTTCTCTCCCCCTACCTTTTTGTCTTACCCAGTTCCTTCCCATAATGTGGGTCTCAGAAAAGTCTTCCTTAACTCCAGGTTCTCGGAGAGCTTCCCTTGTGATATGCTGTCTTAACCTCGTCTCCTCTCATGTACCATTCACCACACTTGGCACCACTTGCTAAATCCTGGTCCCCTCATCTGCAAGCAGCATCATGGTAGGGAATTCAGCGCTGTATCCTCAGCTACTCGTAAAGAGGACCTCCATAAATAGTTGATGAATGAACCAATAATATAACAGTTTCATAATTCATCTTTCTATGTCAATCTCTACCCCATTCATCCATCACCTCAACAAATATTTATTGAAACTTATAAATACCATGCACCATACTAAACATTAGGAGGAACTCATGACAAGCTAGTAGTAAACAAGACAGATAGAGTTGGTAGTGGGGAAGCAAGAAAAAAAAGAAAAGCGTATATATAATTTTAGATAGTGATAAGAGCGATGAAGAAAATACACCATAATCATACCATGATACTTCAAGGAGGTAGAAAGTGAGCTGAGAGCTAAATGCCAAGAAGGAACTGATCATGGAAAGATCCAGAGAAAAACAAGTTCAAGCCAGAGTTCTAGCGAGTAGAGGGTTCCTTTGGTAGAAACAAGATTTGTGTATTCAAGAAAAGACAGGACGGCTGGGGCATTGTGATTTGGGAGCACAGATGCCTAAATGAGGTAGGGAATGAATCACACAAGGCCATGGAAACGGCGGTATGGAATGTGGATTTTATTTAGGTGCGATAGGAAACCATCTGACAGTTTTAAGTGAGGGAACAACATGATCAGAGTTTTGTTTTAAAAGAATAAGTCTGTCTGCCTTTTGGAAAATGAATTAGATGGGGACCATGAGTAAAAGCCAAGGTAGTTAGGAAGCTGTTTTAATTTGGATGAAAGCTTCAGTAACTCCTCAATGCCTATGGAATAAAACTCAAATTTCATTACATAACATTTAAGGTCTCCTAAATTCTGGCCTCTGCTACCCCATTAGGCTTCCTTCTACTTAATCCTTGATGGTCACTATATCTGGTAGGCACATGGCACCTGGAACCCACCCTACATGTTTTCTCTCTAGCCTCTATTGAATATAGTTTCCACTTTTTCCAATTTCCCTGAAACTATGTTCCCTTCTTCAAATACTATCTTCTATCTTAAGACTTCAGAACACCCTGGGCCATAGAAAACTTTCTTCCTCCTGAACCTTTTACTTTAAAAAAAAAAAAGCAGATATACCTCTTGCCACCTCTTGGATTATTGCTTTGTATTATCATTTACCTCTTGTTTAGTTATTTCATTTTCCATGTGCGCACATATGTCCCATTTCCCCAACCACACTGTAAAACCCCTGAGGGAAAAGACTTTCCTTATGCTTCTGTAGACCCCCCACAGTGCCTGGTACCATGCCATCCCCGCAGCACGGCACTCTATACGTTGATCTGCTGTGGAGAAAGCGCTAAATGCACTTGTCAGAACTGAGAGAAACATCAAGTTGCCTCATGACTAGGTAAGTAAAGGAGTTGAAAGGAGACTTTTTTTTCTTAAGACTCTGTTTTTTAATAGCTTCTTTCCTGGAAGACTCTTTTCTATAAAAACCACCAAGCTTTGAGTAGAATCAGAATCAGATATGGAATGTGAAATAAGCTTGATGTGCTGTTGATCGTTAGCTCCGAAAGTCTAATCTGGCTTGAGATCAGAGATTTAGAACTAAGCCCCTCTGAAGGAGCAGCTCAAAGAAGCCCAGTAAGGAAAAGGTTGCATGCTTGGCTTGGCCCTGGATAAATCAGATGTTCACACAATGTGAGGTTTAAAGGTGGATTGTGGATAATAGGATTGAAGCCAGAGAAAGGTAAATCCTGGTGAAAAGAGAAAGACATCAATAAAGACTGTTGCATGGCACGTGAGACCATCTACAGAACCATCTGTCAGAACCACGAATTACAAATTCACGTGAAGGAAGGGTAAGAGATCTCTAGTCCACTGTATAAAGAATGTGGCTCTAGTGGCTATTGGGAAAATACCACTATTTTTTCTACGAGAAACAAAGAGGCAATTCAGGAAAGATGGATGGGAAAAGTCATAATCTGTTTCCCTGGGATCAAGGAGAAGCTAGAACCCCCCTCCCCCACATCTTCTAAATCTACAGACTTGGAAGACTATGAATTGTACAAGCTCTAGAGCAGGCTCTCTTAATCACGGCATTCCTGACATCTGGGGCCGGATAATCCCACGTGCTGGCGGCTGTCCTGTGTACTGGTGGCAACTTCGCAGCATCCCCGGCCTCCACCCACGAGACGCCCATAGCACCTCCCCAACCCAGCTGCAACCAAGAATGTCTCCAGATGTTACTAAGCATCTCCTGGCAGGAGGGGGGCAAAATCACCTCCAGCTGAAAACCTCTAGGCTACAGTCAGACAGACTTGGGTTTAAATTTCAGATTTGCCATTTCCTCATCTGTAAAATGAGGATAAATATGACGCACCTTAAAGAGTTTGGGGGAGTATTTAATGGATAAGGTAAATAAACCATGAGCACAGTTCTGGCACACAGAAAAGGCTCAACAAATATTAGCCATCACTGATATCGTTGTAATTATTTATTGACCATGGCCCTGGCAGATAATTCCACACCCTGATTATTAGTTTTAACTCTTCTAAGTGATGGAAAGAAAAGGCAGTTTATTCCATGTGGTATTATTTCTCTTCCCTGTTAATGAGGAATAATGTATCTCTCACCCCGTAATTTCTCACAAGTGAGCCCAAGACCCCTGAATTCTCTTAACCTCAGACTACAAATAACTTGGGTGTTAAGGAAATCTAATATTTGCCTTCATTTTAAAAAAATGCTTTTTTTCTCATCTTCAAGTCAATTTCCAGATGAACTAGTAGACGAATGTCACGCATACCAATTATCTAATTGTGAAACTGATCTTTACTTAAAGTATCCATGTTTTTGACATAAATAGTCGTGAAGTGGTAAGTTTTCAGCATGATTGTTAGTCTGATTGCTGAGTGCTGGATACCAGAGGCTAAAGAGGTTTTAGCCTGAAAAATTACTTCAGTTGAGGGAAAATCACTTTAAGTAAATTAAAATAAACTATGTCCTCAGTGCTGGCCTTAGGTAATCTCTAACTTGTGTGTTAGAATTAGTGATATTGTGGAGAATCAGAAATGGGGAATGAGATGGAGTACAGAAAAAAAATTATTTAATTTTAGTTCTTCCATGATTGACTTTGTTTCATATTGTTTTTAAACTGAGGAAGAGATATGAATGAAAGAGTATGAATGGTTCTTATAATATTGTGACTTATAAGAAATATATATTTGGTCATTCAGATGACCAAATATATATTTCTCATATGTATTTGATCTTCATCCACAATTCCTAGCTCACAGCTTCCACAACCCTTGGAATGTCCTGTTGAGAGGGATAAAGGTGTCTTAGGTTATGTGAATGGGGTGACTTTTAGAAGCACCTAAGGACGGAGACTTGTTGCCAGAAGAACCAATCAGGTGATTGGAAGTTTGGTACTTTCAGTCCCACCCCTTGATTTCCAAAGAGGGGAGGGGTTTGAGGTTGAATCAGTCCCCATGGACCAATGATTTAGTCAATCATGATTATGTAACAAAGTCTCCATGAAAACCCAAAAGGACAGCTTTTTGGTCCTTCTTCTTCAGAGAGCTTCTGGTTGGAGAAACAGAATGCTTCTTTGTGAACCATGCCAGGCCCCATGCTCCAGGAGGATAGAAGCTCCTTTGTTCGGGACCTCACCGGACGTATCTCTTGATCTGATGATTGGTTCTAACCAATTAATCAAATACAAGGAGGGGGTTGTCAGAGCCTCTGATTTATAATCAGTTGGTCAGAAGCACAGGTAACAACCTGGACTTGCAACTGGCATCTGAAGTAGAGGGTGGTCTTGCAGGACTGAGCCCTTTCTTTTGTGGAATCTGATTTTATCCCTGGGTAGACAGTATTAAAATTGAGTTGAATTCTTTGGACACCCTGCTGGCATCCAAGAATTGCTTGTTGGTGTGGGGAAGCTTTCACACAGGTGTTGGACTTGGGTCCAGGAACGCTTTATAGGCCTCTAATTTGTAAATAAACTCCTTTTCTCTTATATGTGAACTTTATAGTTAAGCCTGCCAACAAATAGCAAAACTGTGCAGGTAAACACTGTTTCCACGTAAAACAATTAGATAAGCAGAAATCCTAAGACACTTAACCAAAAAATGTATCTGTTCATCAAGGTGGTTCTTCAAGATTGGCAAACATTTTCTGTAAAAGGCCAAGTAGTAAGTATTTTAGATATTGTGGGCTGTACACTACTCAGTTCTGCTGTTGCAGCATAAAAGGTGCTTTAAAAATATGTAAACAAATGAGCGTGGCTGTGTTTCAATAAAACTTTACCTGCAAAAAGAGGCAGCAGGGTGCATTTTGCCCAAAGGCCCTACTGTGCCAACCCATGATCAATGCAAAACTCCAGTGAATGGCTTATCCTTAATACCAATGGTCTTTATGATTATATCTGACTTTGTGCAAATACCCTTAGGGAAATGATAAACACCACTAGAGACCTTTTTATTTTCATGTGACTGCACTGAATGGTTGAAAAGGTTGATGCTCACTTAAACAGAATTATTCCAATGTCTTTGCAGACTAAATAAGCCTAGTATGGAGCAGTACATTTAATTTAATTTTTCCCCTCTTAAAATAAAAAGAAGTCCTATTAAGAAATCCCATCACTCAATGCTGAGAGGAAGCTCCTTCAAGTCTTCAGTGCCATAGTAATTACTGGCAAAGAACTCCTGATGAGAGATCATTGAGAAATGGAAAATGTATCCAAAAACTAATAAAAACCCAGTCAATTGCTATTAGATATCTCTAAATAGAATGCAAGGAGGAGAGAAAGAGAATTACAGGGTTGCTGCAGGCACCCAGCTCAAAGAGAAAGTCTAGGGAAGGACTTCAGGAGGATGATTGTGGGCAAAGAGCCTTGGAGGCACAGAAGGGGATCTACAATTTCTCCTAGGATGTGGGTTTGTGACTAGCTCATAGTCCTAATATATGGATGTTAATGCTACAGGTCAGGAAAGTAGGAAGGCAAGAAAGGAGAAAAATGTCATTATCTTGAAAGTAGCCATATTCATTGAAATAGTTTATAATTTTAAACTGTACATGGAAAGAAAGAAAGAAAGAAGAAAGAAAAAGAACAAACAGAGATAGAAGTAGAGAGGGAAAGAGGGCGGGAGAGAAGGAGGGAGGGAGAAAGGAAGGAAGGAAGGAAGGAGGGAAAGAAGAGATAAGCAGCTGAGCAAACCATGAAATCAGAACATATAATAGAGAAAACGTATACCTAATTAATACGGAAGAATACTGGGGACCAGGCATGACTCTTTACATAAGAAGTAGTAATTGTGTGCTGGGTTAAATTCTTCCTTCATGTAGGAGACCTTGAAAGAAGATCTTTATGCGGTAGAGATGGTACAATGACTCATGACCAGGTAATGCACCCTTCTGTATCAGACGGGAACCCTCTGGGTGATATCATGGAGCTGCCTCACCATCAGAAAAGAGATTCCTGCATTTTCTCTCGGGAGCACCTCTGGGTGGATCTGTGAATTAATTTCTTTCTTTCCTTCTTTCCTTTCTTTCCCTTCTTTCCTTCCTTCCTTCCTTCCTTCCTCCCTCCCTCCCTTCGTTTCTCTTTCTTTCTTTCTGGGTTGGGTCTTCATTGCTGCATGCAGACTTTCTCTAGTTGCTGCAAGTGGGGACTACTCTTCGTTGCGGTGCGCGGGCTTCTCATTGCGGTGGCTTCTCTCGTTGTGGAGCACAGGCTCTAGGCATGTGGGCTCAGTAGTTATGGCAGGCGGGCTCTAGAGCGCAGGCTCAGTAGTTGTGGCACACAGGCTTAGTTGCTCCGTGGCATGTGGGATCTTCCTGGACCAGGGCTTAAACCCGTGTCCCCTGCATTGACAGGTGGATTCTTAATCACTGAGCCACCAGGGAAGCCCCTGGATTTGTGAATTTTTGCATGTAACAAGCTTTATTCTGACTAAAGATTATGAAACACAGAAACCACCAAAGTTCTAGAGAAAGTGGCTTTTACCACAGTTGTGATTGCTCACCAGGTATCCATGTGATCCTCAACACTTCTCAGCCTCTTTGGCAGACAGGTTGGGGCCATGTGACTGGGCTAAGGTCAGTAGAATTCTCCTGGAAAGGATGTGTCCTGTGCACTGTATGTGCACAGGAGTCTGGCACTCTAAAATGACCCGTTCCACCCTCTATTGCTCTCTCTCTCTTTGTCGTGGTGCCCTCAGAGGATACATGCTCCAGATGCTTAGCTAAAACATGGGAGCAGCCCAGATCATGAGTCAATATTCAGGAAGAGCCATGTAGGAGACTCACTCAACCCCCACCTGACTGTGACGTAAGTGAGAAATGTACCTTTTTGTTATTGAACCACTGTATTTTCAGGGTTTACTGGTCACTTCAGCATTGGTGACCACTGCCCTGGCACAGCTAATCATCCCACTCTGGCCATACCAAATAGAATCCTTTCAGATAAAGGTGATAGAAAGCCCAACTCAAACTGACTTGAGCAAAAAAGGAATCCAGGCACGCCTGGGTCCAGAGCTTAAACAATGTAAATAGGAATCCCATTTTCTCCAGCTCTTGTCTCTGCTTTCAGGGTCCACTGGGGACCTTCAGAAGCCCTAGGCTCTTCCCAGTGACAAAATAACTGCAGCACCTTCAGATCCCATCTCCCCATGGAAAACTCCCGAGCAGTAGAGAATGCTTTTCTGGTGATACACACAAACCTCAGGATTTACTGTGACTGAGCCAGCTCAGCACACCCCGAACTGGAAGTCATTCTTGGCTAAATGCAACGCCAAGGTCAGGTTGCCTGAGGCATATGCTCTGTCCCTTCAGCTGAGGGAGAAACCTTCTTTAGGACATGTGGACTGAGTCCAGAAGAGGAGGGTTTCCCCCAGTGGAAACGTGCCTGTTGTCGGAAGGCAAGGGAAGAACTGGAGATGTAAAACTGTGATCTCTAATGACCTACGGTGGAAGGCACTTACAACTCTTGTATTCAGTTGGAGCCCAAAGTGTCATTCTCTAAGTCTTCTCATTTAACCCTCTCAATTTGCAGATTGGGGAATTCCAGTGATTGGATGATGCTCTCATGTTTAAGGCTACATTAGGAACGTAGTTACTCACAAGAACAATGCCGATTGTTTATCCAAACATATCAGTTAATGCTCATAATCCGTATTTTAAAAATTGCTCGTTTACTTTGAGACAGCAGAGTAGTTGAACAGCACCAGCTGTGATTCAGAGAAATTTTTCTACATCTTAGTTTGACCTTTACCGGTCTCTCTAAGTGTGACCTTGGGCACTCTTCCTGCCCTCTCAGAATCTCAGATTCTTCCCTGTTGAATGGAGGAAAAATGATTATTCTGTAAGGCTGTTGTAAGGATTGGAGAATAATGTACAGAAAGAGCCTGGCATGGTGCCTGATACAGGCTAGGCATTCAATAAGAGTTAGTTTTCTTTCATTTTTTAGCATTTTCATTATTCTGCTTCCATGGTGTCTGGTACCCCATAAACGCTCAACAAATAAACTAGCAGTCAGTACTGATAGTTTTATAAATGTTTGCAGAGTAGATAAAATAACTAGTGAATGGGTAGAAGAAAATGGAAGGAAGGGAAGGAGGGAAGGAGGAAAGAGAAGAGGGAGGATAGAGGAGGGAAGGGGGGAGGAGAAAGGAAGTGAATATATTTCATTCACTTAATATTCTTGAAGGACTATTATGTGGCAGTTATCATGAAGAGTGTACATTGATAAAAGAGATTTAACCTCTCCCTTCTGGAGTTAACACCCTAGTAAGAAAAAGAGGTGATGAACAATTATACATAAAAATAAATATATGTGCATGTATTGAGAAAATAAATATCAAGGCAACTAAAGGGATGCAATATTAAGTAACAGTTCATTTACCTGGTAGATAGAATGGTCAAGGAAACCTCTCTAAATAGGTGACAATTAAGCCAGGAGTTAAAAATTAAATTGTATCAGTTATCAGTAGTACTGACACTATTATCATTCACTAAGTCTAGTGGAAAATTATAAGTATATGTATTTATAAAAGTTAACCACAATAATTATTTTTAATAAATGTTAAACTCAGTAATATCCATGCATTCAATAAACATTTATTAACTACCAATATAAACAGATTCAGCCAACTGATGGCTTTGCATCTTGAAACGAATGTGATAAACGTGTGAGCCAACTAAGATGAAACAATTCTTACCAATGTCCACATAAGACAGCACGAATACATATGCAAACAGAGCATATCTCTTTATATTTCTATTACAAATTGTCCAAGTTTGTTTCAGCCAAAAACTTCTCTGCTAACATTAAAGTTATTACTGTCTATCAATAAATGATAATGGAATGATGTCTTTATTTTGTGCACTTCCTAATTCCTTCTAATAAAATATAAGCTCTCAAAGGGCACTGCAACTTTATGCGTGTCTCCCCACTACATCTCCGGCACCTAGAAAAGCACTTGACCCATGCTAGGCACTCAATAAATTGCTGTTGAGTGAATGAATTAATGCATGGATAAATGTGTTTGTGTTTCCCCAAATATATTTGCATTACAGACTTGTGATTTCACACTGGGTTTAGTCAATGTTTTTTAATACACTGACACTTATAATCAAGACTCAGAGTCTTACTTATGCTAACAAATGCTGATTCCTCCTAATACACAGTATTGCTTTTCCCAGCTCTGAATATTAGCTTCTCATTCAATCTTTATGACATATATTTCTGAATAAATAAATAGGTTCCCTTGTGTACTAGCGTCTATTGTAAAACTGATCACTATGGTTTTATTTCATTAGGGGCTGGATACAGGATTAGAAACCTTCTAGGAAATAAAAAACCATGACAAGAGCATACAAATAATTGTGGGAATGGAACCATACTCTGACAAAATACATGGGTCTCCACATGGCTAAAGCCCCTGCAAGGGTCATGAAAAGAGGGAGGTCAGAAGTAGACCTTCAATATTCTTGAAGAACCAGTCAGAGTTGAATTGGTATGTTTTAGTTATTTTGGCAACCAGAACTGCAACCTGAATAAGATATTGCTGCTCTAGCAGAACGAAAGAACCATTAATGACACCCACTAACCCGTGTAATTCTCATTTACACCTCTTTATTACCTTCCATATCCTCTGTGTGAGGCATTACACAATCCATTCACTGTTAACACACACGCAAGTTAAGATCTTTTATTATGCGAGGTCATCAGTCAGTGATAACAGAGATACTGATGTATTAGGTTCCTCATCAGAAGTTGAGCAACATTTCCATTCAAGATGATAGACCTTTAAAACGTACTCAGTAATATTGACTCTCAGTCTTCCGTTGCTTTTCTCTGAATGCGCATTTAGAGCTTTATACATCTTATCTATCCACCCACACATTCATCAAACATTCAGCGTTAATTTTCTACTCTTACAGACAGGATCATGCCTGTCTTGTTCACTGCTGTATCTTGAGGATCTAGAATGTAGTAGGAGCTCAATAAGCTATTGGGATTGAAAATAAGTGAATAAGAGTGTGGTAAGCAGAATTCTAAGTTGGCCCCCATGACCTTCATACCGTGGTGTTACTTCTGTGATAATGTCACCTTATATGACAAAGGGATTTTGCAGATGTAATTAAGGCTAATAATCCATCAACCTTAAAATAGGAAGATTATCTGGGGGGACCTAATGTAATCACATGAGAGCTTGAAAAGCAGAGAATTTTCTATAGCTAAGAACAGAACGGGCGGTCAGAGAGTTTCAAAGTATAAGGAAAAATCAAAGCACTTCTTTACTGACTTTTTAATAGCTTTATTGAGGTATAATTGATATACGAAGAACTGCACAAATGTGAAGTGTATAATCTGATAAGCTTGGACACATGCAAACACCGGTGATACCATCACCATAATCAAAATAATACATATAACTGACAACTTCCAGAGTTTCCTTGTGCTTTTTTTTTTTTTTTAGGACACAACATACGATCTACCCTCTTAAATTCTGCAGTGTATAATATCATATTGCTAACCATAGGCAGGTCTCTAGAACTTATTCATCTAGCATAACTGAAACATTGTACCCACTGAGTAGCTGAATTACTTCACCCCCTAGCCTCTGGCACCCACTATGGTGTTCTTTGCCTCTATGAGTTTGACTATTTTGGATACCTTGTATAAGTGGAACCATGCAGTATTTGTCCTTCTGTGATGGGCTTATTTAATTTAGCATAAATTAAAGTTAATAAATTTCCTCAAGGTTCACGCATGTTGTTGCAAATGGCAGGATTTCCTTCTTTTTGAGGCTGAATAATGTTCCACTGTATGTCTATACTGATGGAGGAAGCCATGAGAGTTCCAGAGAGTGGTCCCTAGGACGCAAAGTGACCACTGGCTAACAGCCAGCAGGAAAGCAGAGACCCCAGTCCCACAGCCACAAGGAATTAAGTTCTGAATGAGCCTGTAAGAAGATTTTTCCCCAAGGGCTCCAGATAAGACCCCAGCCCATGTAACACCGTAATTTCATTCTTGTGAGACCCTAATTGCAGAACCCACTTGCACCCACAAAGACTTCTGACTTACAGAGCTGTGAGATAATACACAGGGGTTCTTTTAAGCCGCTAAATTTGTGACTATTTGTTACACATGATAGATAACCAATACAGGGGAGGACTTGTGGAAGATATCAGTAGCAGCGACAGCAAAATATTGTAATCTCCTGAAATCCTTACATAAAAATAAATAGAGCAACTAAATAGCAAAACGATGGACAACATATACAACAAAAGCAGGTAATAAAGCAACTACACAAATTCCAAATTTCAAGTGGGAGGATGAGGAAAAGAGACTCAAGTCTTCAGTGGGTCAGATAGCACAAAGGAAGCACAGGAAAGAAATGGGATGTCTACAGACCTGAGAATAAGAGAAACTCTAAACAGACAACAGGAACTCGCTAGAAAGCACAGTGGGCCAGTTTGAGGCAACAGGCAAAACTGGGGGTACTATAACCACTGTAAGAGCCAGTGAGTGCAAGAGGCGCTGTGAGTTCTGAAAGAGGCAGGGGCTACCCGGGCCACGTGAACCCTCGGTGGCAACCAGCCAAAATCCCCTTCCAGGACTGGGCCCCACACTGAGGAGAAACCGCTGGGGAGAGAATCAAAATCATTGTAAATCAACTGTACTCCAATAAGAATTAAATTATATATGCAAATAAATAAATAAAATTTTTGAAAAATAAAGGTTTGGATCAAAGTGTGTGTGTGTGTGTGTGTGTGTTGGGGGAGGGGTGGAATAAGAGCCAGAAAAATCTCAGAAAGTAAGCCACCATACCTGTGATGTACATGAAAACAACAGATGAGGAGGCTCTGTGAGATTAGAAAAATTATCTCGAACCACATTTCCTTCTAAAAGTTCAGGAGAACTAATTTCATATAAAAATGACAACAGAAAAGTATTGAGGTCAGATCCCTTGCAACATTACAAGAGAAAAAAGAGAACCAAGAACCAATAACATTCTTACAGAGATGAAAGAAAGCCAGAAAGACATACCCACAAAACAGATCAAAACTGTAGCCTATGACATTACAGAATAAAATTATACCAGATTGGGGGAGAAAAAGAGCACAGATCAGAATTAGATAACTCAGAAATGAGGTAAAAGAAAACAAGACATAGTTACAAATAAAAAAATATCATTTAAAAATGAAAGCTAAACTAGAAAAAATACAAGATTAAAATAAATATAAGAATTAATACCATATATGGTGTCATAAGATAAGTAAAAGGCTTAAAATTAAATTTTTAAAATTAAAAAGGAAAAAAGAAGATAAAATATTTCAAGAGAGAGGACAAATACTAAAGATAGGCAGAGAAGGTCCAAACATCGATGGAAAAGAGGAGTTCCTAAAGAAGAAAATCAATGGAAGGGAACAGAACAAATGCCAAAATATGTAATTCAGGAAAATTCCTGAAATTAAAAAATATGTATTTGAAACTCAATATTGAAAGGCACACCATACACCTGAAAATAGCAACCTGGATTGATAATCTCCAATATGTATTCAAATAAAATCTAATGGACTATAAAGCAAAAAAATATATATCATTTGGACATTAAGGCAAAAAAAGAAAATTATTTATAGATGAAAGAAAATAACTGTATCAGGTTTTTGACAGCAACATTTTATGCCAGAAGAAAATGAAGTCCCATACTTAAGATATTCAAGGAAAGAAAATGTGAGCCTAGGATTTTATATCCAGCAAAACTGGCCTCCATGTATAAAGGGAACTATTACCAACGTGCAAGAACTCAGGGTAAAATTCAGAACCTCCACAAACTACAAATGATGGATCAGACTCGGTGCCAAAGAAGCAAAGGAAAAAAGTGGGTCATCTGCTAAACCTTTTGAGTCTTTTGAAGAATCTACTAGAGAATGAGCTTCAGACAAAATGACTAGAGGCATCTCTGAAAGGTCTGGTTATGTTGATTAAACATATTGTTACTTACAGGTTTAAGATTAAGGAAGGCTAAAGGGGAGAATACAGTTTGCAATGACCACATGCTCAGACCATGTGGTTATAGTACAACAATCATAAAAAAATATGGGAGGGAGTGTTGAATGAGGAAAATATGTGAAAAATAATTTTAACAGTTTTAAGTAATCATATTGGCAGTAGTGACATTAGTATTGTTATTCCAAGGTCATGTAATCTGTGAAATCTGAACATAAACTAGTAAGTAATTATGAGACATTCCAATTTTATTACCCCCTATGAATCCAAGAAAAATTCTCAACAGGAAGAAAAGAAAATATACATATAATACAGAAGAGGTTCAGCAAAATCCCGTGGTCCTGAATGTGACTTGGAAGTATCAATAGGAACTCATATGGTACTTTATCTTCTTCTTGGCTCTCTATACTGTAAAAACCAAAAACCAATGACCAACCAAACAAAATGAGCATCCCTAGCACACAGGTCGGGGGGATCATTCCATATCTGGGGCAGAAAATGTAGAAGATGAGTTTAGAATATCTTACACCAGAAAGTGAAGGATTTATCAGGGTAATGTCAGAAGGACTCAGGAGCCAACTGGAAAAGACTCCCACTGGCAAAAACAGAACAATTTGAGCTTCAATAAGGCAACAAATGCAATGGGTTGAAACCCATCATGTATCACATTATGTTATAATAATATTAATAATAATAATAAAACTAAGTGGTATCCCTTTGGAGGATGATAGAGAACCAGTTTAGTGTCCCAAAAACTTATAAAGAGAAAGAATGCAGTATTGATCCTGCCTTTCCTACAGGAACTTCCAGGAACTCAAATGGAAGATGAGGCTAAGTATCTCTTTCTAAAAGTCTTCCTAGTTATATATAAAAAAAGAATTAATTCAATAGAATATCAACATTTTGCAAGTCACAGTGAATTATCAGATGTAAGCATCATGCAACAACAGGTGTGACATCAAGACAGAGAGAGGGCCAGACATTCTATGCCTCCTGAACACATCACCGCCAAGAGTCTTGCCAGAAAAACTGAACTCAAGTCTGATCAAGTCTCCGGACTCAACTGTCAATTTGCAGGAAATACAGTGAATGGAGGAACATGCTGAGCTGCACCAAGAGAATGCAATTCCAAAATCCAGACTGTGGGAAACCACAGGTTAAATGGCCTGGGTTTTCCACAATTGAACTGCGATGAAAATAAAGTTATAGAGGAGGAACTTGTCAACTAAAAGATACTTAACCATAAGCAAAAGGAAAAGACAACTTACAGAATGGGAGAAAATATTTGCAAAAAATGCAACTGACAAGGGCTTAATTTCCAAAACATACAAACAGCTTATACAGCTCAATACCAAAAAAAACAAACTACCCAATCCAGAAATGGGCAGAAGACATAATCAGACATTTTTCCAAAGAAGATATACAGATGGTCAACAGGCACACGAAAAGATGCCCAACATCATTAACTATTAGAGAAATGCAAATCAAAACTACAATGAGGTACCACCTCACACCGGTCAGAATGGCCATCATCAAAAGTCTACAGAAAATAAATGCTGGAGAGGGTGTGGAGAAAAGGAAACCCTCCTACACTGTTGGTGGGAATGTAAATTGGTGCAGCCACTATGGAGAATAGTATGGAGGTTCCTCAAAAAACTAAAAATAGAGTTACCATATGATCCAGGAATCCCACTCCTGGGCATATAACTGGAAAAGATGAAAACTCTAATTCAAAAAGATACATGCACCTCAATGTTCGTAGCAACACAATTTACAATAGTCAAGACATGGAAGCAACCTAAATGTCCATCGACAGATGAATGGATAAAGAAGATGTGGTATATATACACAATGGAATATTACTCAGCCATAAAAAATAATGAAATAATACCTTTTGCAGCAACATGGATGGACTTAGAGATTATCATACTAAGTGAAGTCAGACAAGAAAAAGACAAATATCATATGATATCACTTATATGTGGAATCTAAAACCAATGATACAAATGAATGTATTTACAAAACAGAAGTAGACTCACAGACATAGAAAACAAAAGACTTATGATTACCAAAGGCGAAAGCAGGGAGAGGAATAAATTGGGAATTTGTGATTAACAGATACACAAGTGTGTAAAACAGATAAACAACAAGGACCTACTATATAGCACAGGGAACTATATTCAGTATTTTATAATAACCTATAATGGAAAAGAATCTATAAAAGATTACATATATATATAACTGAATCACTTTGCTTTACACCTGAAACATTGTAAGTCAACTGTACTTCAATTTAAAAAAAGATATGTAAAAGACATACCAAAAAAAAGTCAAGGCCTATGGATAAACAGTTGAGTGATAAAAGTATCTGAAAATTCATGGAAATTATCACTATAAAAGTCAAGGTTAGGAGTCAACAAATTTTGCTGCAGTAAATACTTTTTAGGCTTTGAGGGCCAGGTAGTCTCTGTCATAACTACTCACCTCTGACATTACAGCGTTGAAGCAGCCATAGACAATAACTAAATAAATGGGCATGGATGTGTTCCAATAAAATTCTGTTTACAAAAATAGGGGCAGACCAATATCTGGTCAAGATCATGGTTACCTTGGAGGAGAGAAAGTGAATTAGGATTGGGATAAAATACCTGAAGGGGTTTCTGGGGTGCCCAGCAGAGTTCTGTTTCTTGAGCTGAGTGATTGTTCATTAAAAGGGGTGTTCAGGTTATATTATTGCATTAAGCTATATAATTCTTACATGCGGTTTTCTGTGTTTCATTTTAAAATAAAAAGGTAAAATCAAGTGAGTCATGTAGAGAATGACTAAAGATCTGCTATTCAGTTTTTTCTACGAAAGATAACAATCGCCTTCCCTTCCTGTAATACTTTTTCTTCAAAGAAGCCAAGAGAGCCAGAGAATGGTGACCTAGTGAGAGTTGGGCCATGACAACATTGCCAGGATTTGGTTCTAGTTTCACTGGTACTGAGTGTGATGGTTCGTTTTAGGTGTCAACTTGGCTAGGCTACAGTACCCATATGTAGGGTCAAACACTTGTCTAAATGTCACTGTGATGCTATCTTTTAGATGTATTTAACATTTCCATCAATAGACTTTGAATAAAGCTGGTCACGCTCCATCATGTGGGTGGGCCTCATCCAACCAGTCGAAGGCCTAATAGAAAGAAGACTGCGGTCCCCTGAGGAAGAGGGAATTCTGCCTCCACAGGGCCTTCGGACTCCAGCTGCAACATCAGCTCTTCCCTGGGTCTCCAGCTGGCCAGCCCACTCTGTGTGTTTCAGACGTGACAGCCCCACTGTTGCATAGGCCAATCCCTTAAAATACACATCCTGTTGATTCCATTTCTCTGAAAAAACACTGACTAATACACTAACTGTGTAACCTTGAACAGGTTACCTACCTTATCTGTGCTCTGGGTGCGTCATCACTAAAATGGGACAGTCATTGTAGCAAATACAAAAAGGAAAATATATGCCCAATATATTGGGAGGGTTTTCTGAATAGAAGACAAACCTTCCCAGGAAAAGGCCATTTGACTTTTCCCCCACTGTCCTGACATGATAAAAGGATGCCTGGAGGAGTAGCAGCCACGTTGTGACCATGAAGATGAAAACCATATGCTGAGGACTGTGGATGAGCACAGACAAAGGAACCTGGGTCCCTGATGTCAACACTCAGCCATCACACCTGGTCGTGAGAGAAAACTATTAGGCTGAGCCAGAAAATCACTATGGTTCAACTTAATAAATATAATCCTAACCTTCACTTTTACAGTCAAGCACAAAACAACAGACAGAACAATGAGCAAATATGTTTTACTGGGAACAGTGCCTAGAACATAGATATTGTTATCATTATCATTGTGTGCTGTCCCTCCATGCGGGATGTCCCACCACAGCTCAATGCGGCTGCAGCAACAGCTCCAGACAATCATATTCTCAGCCTCAAATCCAGAGGAAAGAAACTGTGTCTCTCCCTTGAGCATCCAACAAAATTCTAGTCAACAGAGATGGGAAATGCTGATCTAGCTTACAGCAGTTAGGGCCCAGGCCTGATGCTAAGAGTTGGGGCTAGAAGTGACCTGATTTAGCAAATAAAAACATAGGATACCCAGTAAAATTTGAATTTCAGATAAAAAAAATGAATGAATTGTTTTTAGTATAACATGTCTCCCATGCTATATTTGAGAGAAGTTGTACTAAAAAAATGCTTTGTTTATCTGAAATTCAAGTGTAACTGTGTGTCCTACATTCTAGGACAACATTACTTAGGGCCCATCACACCTAAACATTTGAGCTGAGAGGGTGGTGGGAGCTGTGATTCATTAAATGAAATTCTGGGGCTGTCTTGCCAAAAACAGGTGAGTGGATGCTTGGGAGGGTGGGACACAGGCGCGCGCGCACACACACACACACACACACACACACACACACACTCCCCAAACATTTCATTTTTCTAAATAAAACAACTCACAGAAACTGCAAGCTGAGTATCTGCAACCTATAGATACGGGAAGACAGTAGGGATCTGAAAAGGCAGGACGTCAGGCATGCACAAAAAATCCTACTTGCGTATGTGGTAGTTGTAATCCAACCACACTGATGTTTATGACAAAAATTTCCATTTCTTTTCCTCCAGTCATTCAATGGCTGGCTGAAACCCCCAATAAGACATAAAGGAAATCACAGCAGAGAGTATTAAGATTCAGAAAGAATATAATTATATGATAGGTGTGTGTGTGTGCTGTAAGCTTGCACATATCTATCTCTTTCTTAAAAATAGATTGCATAAAGAAAATCTCTGATTTCATTGAAAACAATAATTATGTCAGTTATACTAAGAAAAGGATTATAATACTCAGAATTTGGAATACTTGGTAATTCACAGCCTAGTATTCAGCATATTTGTTGCAAACTAGAATACTCTGGTATGTTATATAGTGTGTGTGTATACACATATACATACACACACATATATGTATATCCTTCATTTCTCTCTGGTATTAGCCTGTGATCCACTTGGATCTAGCAAAAATCCATTGTGGAGATGATAGAATTAACAATATTATGTGAGTTTCAACAGTCTTAAATTAGACAGCTCTTAGGATGCCAGGATTCAAGTCCTTTGATTTTATATAACTGACAACTTCTGCACAGTACGTTAGTCAGACTCTACAACAATTAAATAAGAACAAAAGGCATCTAGTACTGACATTATTGCAAATACATATAGGATGTACAGTTAATTCTCTCCCTTTACAAATTCCACTAACAGCCTAAGCGTAGCCTCCATTCTCTCATCCTTTGTGCAAACTCAAGCTTTGTGATAATGGGGGAATTGGATTCAGCGCTTTAAAAAACATGATATTCCAAAATGGACAAAAAGAATTTGACATACGACAACTGAAAATTGTTTTTGCTTTAAAAACTAGCTAATAGGAAATCTGTTTTTAAAGCCACTAGCACTGAACGAGAAACATTGCATTCATTCATTCATTTTTCCATTCATTCATCCAGGATCAATTGAGCACTGATTTTGTGCCAGGCACTAAGAATTGGGACACAGTACGGAATAAGTCGCACTGTCCACCCCTCTGGGAAAGACTGCCCCACTCCAGACCATCAGGGCTGCTCTGCTGCCACAATCTGTATAGGGCTTATATGTTTTGGTGTCTTGTCCACAGAGAAATGCTAAGAGGAATTCGTTGTAATGAAACAGAGATAGATTATGCCTTTGTTGTCCAAAAAGTGGTAAATGTTCCCCTCTTGTGCACAGTGCTATTTTAGGTGAGACACAGATGAACACTTTTAAAATTTTATTAGTTATATATTTATTTTTTATCAAGGCATACCTTCTATAAGGGTTTTCAATTTTTATTTTCTTTTAAAATAGATTTTTAAGTTAGTTAAGATAGAGTTAGAGAAAAGAATCAAGTGAAAAATAATAGAGGTGGCACATGGGTGGGCAACATTGACTGTAAGCGACTTACAGCTGGGAAACACTGCTCTATGTAATTCCAGGAACCCCAGGAAGAATCCTGCCTGCCTGAATTTCTCCTGGCTTGTCTGCTTGGGGCTGAGATTTCTCTCATTTAGGACCAAAATCACAAAATCCTTTGGCAGATATTGTAAAGTAATATATAATTGCAAGTGCTCCTGGGAGAGAGAACACACTGGCTTATGCTTACATAAAAGCATAAAAGTGGACTACAGGAGGCTTTCTGACATTTAGGTATGGGACACCACTGGAGACCTGAGAAGTGTCTGGGAAGGGGTTAAAGGGCAAGAGAAGTGGTGGGCAGGTCTACACTGAGCGGGCATCTTCCCTTTCCCTCAGTTTTGGGTGTGTTGAACTAGATAAAATATTGGCACTGAGTGTTGGGGCCCTGCAATCATTCAGTGATGTATAGGGCAACAAAAAGAAACTAGAGCATTCCTGGTGCTTTACGGAGGGCAAAGTGCGTTACACGCTTCATTCAGACTTCCACTTCTGCATGTGGTACGGCCACAGTCCACACTGTTCATCTGAGGACATATATGCTCAGAGTCATCAAGTAACTTGTTCAAAGTCACTCAGCAACCAAATCTAAGTCTTCTAATGACCTATTCTGTCCTCTTTTCTATTTATGTTCTGTTTTCAAAATTATTGCAAGAAAAAAAAATATTGAAAATAGAAATGGAATGTTCCTTATAATTCTTTCTTCAATCACTGTTAAGCCTGTACTGTGTTTTTTCAGAAGTTTTTACTAGGCTAATAAGGCTTGATAGATAACTTTAGGAACTGTTGTATTTTTCTTTCTTTTCTTTTTTCTTTTAAACTATAACTAGAGTTATATTCAGGATACCCTTCTATGCCCACATTTCAGATGTACCTCATTTTGGGGTCTCAGCTACAGAATATCTCACTCTATGGATGTAACACCACGCACTGAGACAGTCCCGGTGAAAGGCACTTAGGTATTTTCAGATTTTTCCTATTCAAGTAATAATGCAGTGACCATCCTCATACATATCTTTTTCCATATTTGCATAAGTATTTCTATAGAATTCATTTCTAGCAAATCTAGTGGATTTACTAGATTAGAATATATGATCACTTTTAATATTTAGTTTTAGTGCATATTATCAATTTGTAATACATACAATCAGAATGAACTGCATGAATCAACAACAACACAGAGTGATATTTTTTAATGAAATAAAATATAAGAAAGTAAAATCCAAACAGGAAAAAACAATAGCAAGTAGTACTTATCTAAAACTCTATAGCTTGCAAATATTTCGGATACTTCCAAATGAATCTTATTGGCAAAGGAATTCCTCCTGAACCCTGGGTCTCAAAATAAGGTAGATGGCCATGGCATATGTTGAGCTTCATAAGGTTGAAATTTCTGTTATGTACCAGGTCTCTACCCCCTGCTCTGTCTATAGCAAAATTGTTATGCTTAATGACAAGGTTCTTCGTCTTCTTGGGGAAAATTATGAGGCCTCACATACATAGAAGAGCAGGTTGCTCTGACTGGGAGCATTTTAAGGTGTGTGTGTGTGTATATGCCTCATGCGTACCATATTCGGTGTCTCAAAGGCTCACTTCTTTGAACTCTAATTGATTTGCTAAAACCCAAGTTGAATTAAAAAGACATGAAAAAATTTGCATTATAGGCATCATTCACTCAAGAATGATATAGCATCAAACTGAAGAGATGTGGATAATTAGGTTGTTTATGTTTGTGTGTCTGGTGGATTTTTTGGTTTTTTGCTTGTTATCACTTTTTCTTCTTCTTTTTTAATCTTCACTCTTTCCGCAGTCAGTCCATCCCCTACATTTAAAGGAATCTGATTCATCTGATTTAATTTAGGGAATACTGTAGCTCTTTGCTACTCCAGAATGGCCCAAGGGCCTGCAACACCAGCATTCCCTGGGAGCTGCTTAGAAATGCAGCATCTCAGGCCCCACCCAAGAGTTACTGAATCAAAATCTGCATTTCAAAAAGCTCCCAGGTGATTCATGTGCACATTAAAGTTTAAGAAGCACTGCTGAAAACCTTTCCTCCATTCATCCAAGACAGAAAATTGATTTTTTAAAAACAATAATAACAAAATAAAGAACAAAACCACAGATAGGACCCATACTAACCTGCATTGACAAAAGCAGGAAAGAAGGAGGGAAGAGAGGGAGGGAGGGAGGGAAGAAGAGAATAAAAGGGCTAATTATCTAGCAATCTGGAAATATAGACCTGATTTCAATGACCACTGTGAACATATCCTTTTCCTCGTCTTATTTTAAGCACCAGCGTTTCGTATTTCTTAGAAAAGGGGGCTAAAAGCCAGAGCACCATATATTTTGTATAGGTGAGGTTTTAATATGCTAGAGAGCCCCCAGTGCCTAATGAAAGCCTTTTAAGTAAATCTCACGAAGCTCTAATCTCACAGAGCCGCCCATGTTCTTCTCTGCTGTTCTTATTTAATTTTTAATAAGAACAATTCCACGCAGCTCGAAAGCACGGCTCAATTAAGAAATATTCCTACCAGGCATCTTTGAAATCTTGCAGAATTTTCTTCCTTCTGTTTCTTGATGACCCTCAGTTTGGTTGTGTGGAGGGGGCTTGTGGGGAGGAGGGGTACAGCTGAAGCTTATTTTTTAATTGCAAGTTCAATTTCACACTGTTCTTTATAAGACAGCAAGACCGATTTTCAAAGACAGAAACGCAACTCGTGTATCTGCTGCCAGAAGGCTACAGTGGAATATCTCAGTATTGTATTTTGAAATTTCAAGTGGCATCTTTGATGTGATTCCTTAGGCATTAGATGTCCTTGAAGTTCTATCGAGGTCGTGAGAAATAATTTTAAAAGAAACAATTGTTTCTGAATCACAGAACCTCAACTACAAGTATCTTAATCTAAACTTAACTCTCTTATAATGCCATATGGTTTCTAACAGAAGAAATATTGCCTAGTTCTTCCTGGTAAAATTTACCTGGCATTAATTCTTCCTTTCTAAAGACCTGTTTCTGGAGATTTAAATCTAGCCACAGGGCTTCCCTGGTGGTGTGGTGGTTGGGAGTCCGCCTGCCAATGCAGGGGACACGGGTTCGGGCCCTGGTCTGGGAAGATCCCACATGCCACGGAGCAACTAGGCCCGTGAGCCACAACTACTGAGCCTGTGCGTCTGGAGCCTGTGCTCCGCAACAAGAGAGGCCGCGATAGTGAGAGGCCCGCGCACCACGATGAGGAGTGGCCCCCGCTTGCCGCAACTGGAGAAAGCTCTCGCACAGAAACGAAGACCCAACACAGCCAAAAATAAATAAATTAATTAATTAATTAAAAAAAAAAATCTAGCCACAACTTTTCACTATATGCTCATATTTTTCAGCTGAGAATTCATGTTTACATCTCTATCTATGCATCAAAACACATACATGCATGTACACACGTACGTGTATGTGACAGCAACAACAGCAAATCGGACTGCCCATGTCGATTAATTTCAAAAGCCCAAAAGGATAATATATAGTATACAAAATTATGTATTCACTATTTTTACTTGTAATACATCTTTTGCCTAAAATGTGAGGAAGCTTACTAAACTAAGCATAATATAAATGCGATAATTATATATAGAATCATGAGGGGAAAAAAAAACAGGTAACACAGCAATAAGACAGACATGAGTTTACATCAGAGCTATAGCTACACTGATCACTGAATTTAACTTTGCCGATCCTCATAGCGAAGACAAAAAGGAAAACATATTTAACTGTATGTCTCACACTGCATCATAGGACAAAACACACAAATGCACCAGAAGTAAAAGGTTTTCATGGTCCCAAAGAAATTTTCACATGGATCTATATTTTGGGGACTTCAAGCAAACAGCCAACGTCTTCAAATATAGCTATACTAAAGACAAAATACAGCAATGTGGATTTCTATTTGAACAATCTTCACAATAATAACTCAGAGGAGGAATTTCTGCAGGTAGATGAGATAATGCTGTCCAAAGTATGTAACATGGGGAGACGTCAGAGATCTTGGAACAGACATGGTACAAACGTCTACTGTCCCTTTCAAATACCAGGTGTTCCTAGCAAATTCATCAAAGCTATTTTTCAGTTTAAGTAAGGTGCTAACATTCCATGTGACTTTGCCAGAGACTCACTGTCTTTAAAAACCAAATGTTTCTAAGTAAGCATTAATTTCCTGTTGTGAAAACTTAGCAGCTTGAAAGTTTATTTAATGCAGCCACAAAGCATCTTTGTAAAAATAAGCTTATTGATTTATAATTTATATAAAATAAAACTTACCCATTTTAATGATTTTTAGTAAATTTACCAAGTTCTGCAACTTTCCCCATAATCCAGCGATAGAAAATTTCATCAACCCAGATGCCCATTTATAGTTCATCTCTTTTCCAACCCCTAGCTCTAGGCAACCACTAGCCTACTTTCAGTCTCTTTGGATTTGCCTTTTCTAGATATTCCATATAAATGGAGTCAAACAACACACAATCCCCTGTGTCTGGCTCCTGTCACTTGGCACGATGTATCTGAGATTCATACAGGTTGTAGTATGTAGCAGGGCTTTCTTTTTATTGCCAAATAATATTCCATTGTGTGGATATACCACATTTTATCTATCCATTCACCAGCTGATAGACGTTTGTGTTGTTTCTAATTTTAGCCACAAAGAAGCTTACCCACCTGAAAGAAAGATTCACAGAGCCTACAGATAGGGCCCATGTTTTGCTCCAAAAGTACTTTGGATTTGTTCAAGCACTTGGAAAAACAAAGAGCATCCAAAGGCCCCAGTTTCCAGAATCATGTGGCATGCAAGAGAGAAAATAAAAACAAGCTTTACCATATTAAAAAAAAATTTTGTGCACGCTCCCCCTTTCTTCCCCTTCCCTCAGGTAATTTTGAATAATTGCAAGGGCTAACGCTTATTGAAGGCTTACCATATTTGAGGCATATTGTAATTTTACATATATTATCTCATTTAATTCTGAAAACAACCCTATGAGGTCTGTATTATTTTTGCCTCCTTTTCAGTAAATGAGGAAATTGAGCCCTTTGACAACTAATTAATCAAGATCATGCAGTTGGGAGCAGGTGATAGGCAGATGCAAAACTTCACAGTCTGACTCTAGAGCCTTTGTGTATAATCACTGTACTACACTGCCTCTTCATATGTCAATCTAGACCTCCCTTCTTGATCCCCTCAACAGCTTAGAGACTCCTGTTAAGTATCACTTACACATTGGTGCTTCTTCAGTACGCTCACTGCCCTGGTAATTAACATTCACTATTCATATGTCCTTCCGGTCTGCAGGTTCCACGAGGACAGGGAACTGGACTTAGCCCTGTTTTCTTCTCTGTTGTACTCCAGTCCCTGCCCCATGTGGGCCTATTACAGGCATTCAACAAATATGTATTAAATAAATGAGTCATTTTCTAAAATTAGCATAACTTCCCAAAGTTTATGCCAGCATGTTTGTTAATTGCCAAGCACTTCTAAAAAATGGTATGACATTTCCATGTTAGATTACTAATATCAGCACTTAAATATTGAAGCATACTTGCCAGATTAAAAAAAAAATTGATTTCAGTGTATCTGATGATTTTTTAAAAGTTCTCTGAAGTGAATTTAATCAATGGGTTTGTTTCTGTTAATGGGTTTGAGATATACTAAAACTATGTTACAAGCCTAAGAGAGGATGCTGTCCTTCCTGGTTATCAGTTAGGAATGTTTTTGCCTTCAAGTTACAGAAACCTGCCTAGTAGTGGCTTTATCAGTAGGGGATAAATATTTTATAAGACAAAAATTTGGCATCAAATAGTCCAGGCCAGTGCCGTGGCCAATGTCATCAGAGACCCAGGTTCCTCTATCTTTTCCCTCTACCATCAGCATGATGGTGATAAATGGTGTCTACAGCTCTCAGTATATGATGAATGACAGAGACTAAAATAGGAAGAAGCCAGAGAAGGTGGGTGGGCAGTCAAGCACCCAAAAGTTTTCCCAGAATCATCCTATATAGTATTCACTCATTTAATACATACTTACTGAGCAGTTACTATGTAAGCTCCAGGAATAGAGGAGTGATCAAAGCAGACAAAGTCTCCCTGCCTCATGGAGCTTATGTTCTAGACAGTCTCAAGCAGCTCCCATTTTCTGAGTGTTTACCACGGTCTAGGCCGGGATTTCTCAGTTTCGTACCGTTGACGTTCTCTGCTGTGCTGAGGGCTGTCCTCTACATTTAGACGGTTCAGCAGCGTCCCTGGTCTCTACCCACTAGATGCCGGTAGCACCCACCATCCACCACCACTCCAGCTGTGACAACCAAGAGTATCTCCAGACACTGCCACATGTCCCCTAGGGGGAGACTTGCTTCAGATGAGAGCCACTGGTCTAAGCATTTTTCTAAGTGTGTCATATGTCTCATCTAATTATAACAACCCCATCAGGTAGATATCATTACTATTCCCATTTCAGATATTTTTTTTAAAAAGCCTGAACCACTGAGATGTTAAATAAATTATCTAAGGTCACAGAGTTGGCACCAATGCCCACCTTCTTATGCAGTCCACTCGCTGGTGGAGGGGAACACCACGGCCACACTTAGATGCACTGAAGGCAAGAGGCAGTGATATCAGGGCTAAATGATCCTAAGTCTAATCCACTGCCTTCATGTTTTAAATGAGTAAATCAAGTTATTGGCTTAGAACAATGCCTGAAACATAGTAAGAAATACTTCAGTTATAGCTATTATAGGCATTATTATTACCTGGGTCTGAGCATGTTGCCACCAAAAAAAAAAAATGAAGGTTTATTAGCAAAAGAAAAGCTTGGGCTGGATGCCATGACAAAATGACAAATAATGTACATTACATAATAGCATATAATAGTGTCAGCAACATCCTGTTTCCTAAAGCTGGGGGATCAATTTCATGTAATAGCTCTACTAAGATATTGAAATATAAGTAAAATAGGAAGGAAGTTAAGACATAGCCCTCTCTTTATCATTTCAAACTGGAAATCCATCCATCATAAGAACTTAACTGCATACTGTAGGTCTAGAAGTCATAATATGTTACAGGCTTTAAAAAGCATTAAAAGCCTGTGTTTTATTCAGAGAACATGCAGCTTGCTCCATCTGTTGTTTCTGTAACATGAAGTCAAAAACCAAGGAGAGAATCATGAAGCAGATAGAGACAGGTGCCAGTCCTAACCACTTTCCCACTAGAATAAGAACTAGTACCTGAAAATTGTGCCCAAACCAGCTTGTTGCCCCTAAAAATGTATAAGAACTTATTCATTCATCTAGCAAGTATATATATATATATATATATATATATATATATATATATATATATATAAAATTTATAATAAATTTAAATTTATTTAAATATTTATAATAAATTTAAATTTATATAAATATATATAATAAATGTATATGTTTGTAGTGAAGAGGGTGAGGTCTTAGAAGTAAATTAAGATTGTGAAAGTAATATTTTTACGTCTTAATCAACAAATCATTACAGGTGATCACTTATTGATAAATATCTTTGTTGCCTAAGTAATATGGAAATACTTAAAGGAGCTTGAAAGGACATTTTCTTTTACTTGATGAGAAAATCAATTTTTAAAATAATCAAAGGCCAAGATTTCTCAGATACAACACCAAAAGCACAATACATTTTTTTAAAAAAAGATAAATTTTCCTTGATCAGAATTAAGTATGATGCTGTCAGGAGAATGAAAAGAAAAGCCTTTGATAGGGAGAAAATATTTGCAAATTGTATATCTAATAGAAGACTTGTATCCAGATTACATAAAGAATACTCTAAACTCAATAATCAGAAAAAAAACAGACCAATACAAAAAAATGGGCAAAAGATTTGAACAGATAGTTCACCCAAGAAGACATATGGAAGGATGGCAAATAAGCACATGAAAAACTGTACAACATTCCTAGTTGTTAGAGAAATACAGATTAAAAATTCAGTGAAGCATTACTATATTACTATTTAAATATCTAAAATTATAATGCTGACAATACCAAGTGTTGATGATGAGGTAGAACAGTCAGAATTCACACATGGCTGGTGGAAATGTAAAATGGTATAGGCACTTTGGGAAAAGTGCTTGGTATTTTCTTAAAAAGTTATAAAGACATCTACAATATGATGTAGCCGTTCCAATCCTAGGTATCTACTCAAGAGAAATGAAAACATATGTCCACACAAAGACTTATGCCTCAATGTTCACAGAGGTTTGTCTGTAGTCCCCCTGAAACTGGAAATGGCCCAAACAAATGACTGGACAAATAAATTATGGAATATCCATATATTCAAAGACTACTCGGCAATGAAAAGAAATAAGTTATTGACATACACTGTAACATGAATGAATCTCAAAGTTACTATGATGAAAGAAGCCAAACCAAAATAAAAGAGTATAATATATACTGCATGATTCCTTATACAGAAAATTCTATAAAATGCAAACTAAGTTATAATGACAAGAAGAAGATCAGTGGTTTCATGGGGATGGGGGTAAGGAGACAATGGGAAAAATAGGAGAGAGTACAAAGGGGCACAAGGAAATTTCTGGGAATGATGAAATTATCCTGATTTTAATGATAGTTTCATGAGTGTATACATATGTGTATATATATATATATATATATATATATATATATACATATATATGCCAAAACATCAAATTGTGTACTTTAATATGTACAGTTAATTGAACATCAATTATACTCAGTTTTAAAAAACATACTGTGAGAACAATAACAAAAAATATTCAAACTTCTCATCCATTGGCCTCCTTACTGTTCCTTAAACACAATACATCTCAATCTACTGCTCAAAGGCTTTGCATTCGCTATTCCCTCTGCCCAGAATGCTCTTCCTCAGATATTCAAAAAGCTTGATCCTCATGACTTTTATGTCTTTATTCAAATATCACCTTGTCTACTTATAAGCTTAATTCCTTCCCCCAGGGCTCCCTTTTCCTCTTCCAAGCTTTATTTCGTGGCTTCCCACTTAACATCTGACATACTTTATATTTTGCTTATTTATCTAATCATCCGCCTCTGCCCTCTAGAAGGTAAGCTCTCTTAGAGTAGGGAGTTTTTGACTGTTTTTACTCCCTGATATATTTCCAGCACTTGGAATAATACCTGGCCTATATTAGAAGCTTCACAGTATTTGCTGAAATAGTATTGATCCATTTAAGTCTTTACTTTTCACGTGTTCACAGGCACCTTATAGGAGCATTTTTGTTGTTACACTACAGATACGTATCATTAGATTCAACTATGAAAAAAAGGCAATGACCAAAATTCTTTTCTTTTTGACTTTTCAGTTCATACAACAAAATTATTTGAAAACCAAAAGTAAATATGAGATAATGGATGTTATAGCACTTTAAAGATGCAAAGCACTACATTATTATTAAAAATAAGACTTATGAATAACCCCAGGCTAATTTTCCGAGTCTGGGGTAACTTAATTCTCAGAAAGTCACTTCAAAGTATCTGAACCTGTTTACCCACCTGTAAAAATAAGGAGTTTAAACTCAACAATATCTAATATCTTTAGGGAATTTAGTGTAGTGCTAAAGAATATAGATTATTATTAGGCAAACCTGGGTTCAAATCTTAGTTCTGCCTATACACCCACAGATCTTGGGAAGTTACTTAACTTCTCTAAGCCTCAGTTTCCACATCTACAAAATGGGGGCAAAAAATTGTCCCTGCTTATTTGGAATGCTTTAAAAACAAAATGAGAAAATACCTGAAAACTGTCAAGCATATGGTAAGTACTCAAAAAGTGTTACGTATTCTATCATTTTATTTTTCCTTTATTGAGTTTTTGGTGCATCTTTAACTTAACATCAGTTTTATCTGATATTCTACTCCCTTCTACCTTCCAAGGGGGGGATTTGATTTTAGTTTTGATTCTAATCTTTAAAAATCTTGAAAGTGAATGAGTTAAAGCTGCTAGCCAGTAAAACTTAATTCAGTATAAGTGCTACCAGGTAGAAAGTTTCCAAAAAACATTGGGTTCCACCCACCCATCTGGGCCTGGAGAGTCAGAAAGTTTAACCACATTACACACTGCTCTATTTTAAATGCCACAATGAACAGCACAGGCTTAACTGCAATTAAGTAGTCCCTGCTGACCACCGAATATACAGTACATCATGTCAGGAGAGGCAAAACTGTCAGATTAGTGGAAATTCATTTTGGGATTGCTGGGTAATTTCAAGAGCTGACAGCCAAAGAAAAATCCGTGATCCCTTGTGTGTGCCAGCATATATCATTCTTTAACAGCAGTTATTTGGAAACTCATAATGCAGCAGTATTCCAGATTCTAAAGTTCACTTCTAGACCAAAGCTGGAAAATAAAATGTGAGTGATAAAAAATGCAAAGAGGTCCCTCTTGTACCAATCTTAACTAAACAAATAGGAGGTGCGCTCATAAAGTTGGAATAGGCTCTTGTAGCCAGTCACTTCTGAGCTAAGGATTGGGGGCTATTTACCTAGATAACACTTGGATGTTAGTTCAGAACTCTGAAGGGGACCTTGTTGATTTGGAGTCCTTTGCCTGGATGGACATTTTAAAAACAGTTTTCTGGAAGTTGCCTGGCTTTAGATGAGAGTCTGCAAACTCTTCAACTACCAGCCAAGTTGAAGCTTTCTATGTGAGAATCTTTTGATGGACAAAAAAAATTTCACTTAGTAGATAAGTAGTAACTAACATATACTAACTGCTCACTGTGTCCCAGGCACCTGTATTATCTCTTAATCCTTACTTGGACATTATGAGGTTGGCATTCTTATACCCATTAAACAGATGAAGAAGCCAAAGCTTGGAGGCAGTACAACTGCGGTCATACCACTATTACAAGGAATGACTGGGATTGAATTCTATGTTGTCTGCTCTAGAGCAGCAGTTCTCAACCAGCAATGATTTCACCCTCCAGAGGATACTGGGCAATGTCTGGAGACATTTTTGGTTGTCACAGCTGCCACTGGCATGTAGTGAGCAGAAGCCAGAGATGCTGCTAAACATCCTATAGTGCAATGGAGCATTATGAGCCCCAAATATCAACAGTTCTGAGGTTGAGAAATGCCATTCTAGGACAGTGATTGTGAAATGTGGCCCCTGGACCAGCATCAGCACCAGCATTACCTGGGATCTTGTTAGAAATGCAAAATACAGGGCTCCACCTCAGATCCCCTGAGAGGATGGGGCCAACAACCTGTGTTTTCACAAGTGCTCCACATGATTCCGATGCAGGCCAAAGTTTGCAAACCACTGTTCTAGGGCCATCTCAACACGTGGGCTGAGCTCCACTGCTCACCCTACACACTCACAAGTGCTCAAAGTCCAAGTCAAAATGAGCATCAAAGTTTTTGGCCTGTGGAATTCTACCCCTGTCAGAATTCTAGATCAGCTAGACACCCTTCCTTGTTTCCGAAGCGACAAGAAGATGCCACTAGCCCGTCCAGGACCTTCCTGTAATGTGCAGGAACCAGACAGTATAATGATGAACTCTTTAGGAAGACCTAGGGTTCCCCCCATCAGTGCTTCTCTGGACACAAAGGTACCCTTATTAGCAACATATAAGTGAATGCATATTGGCCCCCCACTTAAGTCAGATTCTGGGAGAGATGCTTATGTATACATCATCTCAATTATTATCGTTAATAAGGACAGTGATGACTATTGTTTCTGGAGGACATTTACCTGCATGATCTCATTCTGCAATACTGCCTTGGGAATTAAGTTTTGTAATCATGCCCATTTTAGAGATGAAGAAACTGAGACTTATGACTGTATATTGGGGACAGTCCATCTGATGCAGACATACTGTACACGGGTTGCCAAACATTAACCAGCATTAACCTCATGGGAGTGAAAAGAGCACTGGGCTGGGGTTAACAGAACTTTTGCCTCTAACGACAATTTCTTCCATTTTTGTAAAATGGAAGGTTTTAACTAAAGCCACTCTAATTTCCTTCCACATGTAATCAGTTATAATTATGGTGGGTTATAATTGTTCTATTTTCTTAGGATCAGCACAATAAACACTATAACTATTTACACTGATATTTACATTGATTTCATTACTTTGATATCAATTTACATTGATATAGCATTTAAAAGTTGTCCACGTGCTTTCCCATCCACAATCTCACTTCAATTCACTGCTGTTCTGTGAGGTACAGAAGGAAGACGTTGATTTCATTGGACATTCGAACACTAGGATGGTACATTGGTTGCAAACATTTATTGGATCCTTGCTACATGCCAGGCAAGTGCTGAGTGTTTCAGAATCCTTGTCTCTTTTATCCTCACGGTGAGCCTATAAGACAAGCATGACTGTTCCCACTTTTTAGATGAGAAAACTGAGGCTCTCAGAGAAGTCAGGACCCGAGGAGCCGCACCGTTAAGCGCTGAACCTGCATTTGAACCAATGCCTGACCAACCCCCAAGCCCAAGGCATGGTCTAGCCCCATGAGGCATGGTCTTCCAGGAAACTGAGGCACAGAGAGAGCCAGGACTTCCCTAAAGGCATTTTTCGAGCTGGAGCCTAGAATAAAATCCAAGCCGCTGCTCCCTGACTGTGGTCCTGCTACCAGAACACAATTAGACCTGACTTATCCATTTTGGGGGTGGGGATGGGCATGGAATCATGGCCTGGTTCATCCTTGCCATGACTGAAAAGATGCTCACCTTCACCCTGCTCTCTGCATGGGGGTGAGGCGGGGGCGGACCTGCATAGCGCTTGCTCCCTTTAAACGGATGCACTAGTCCCTTGGGAGATGAAGCTCGTTGGTTCTGTCACTTGTGAGTAATGCACCGCAGCTCCCTGGTGGGGAAAATGCCAGATTATACAATAGCGTGCATTGGTGTGCAACTGTCTTTAGAATAACAAATCTCCTCTACTGCTTGTGAGCATTACACTTTAATAAAACCAAAATAGGGGTCACAAATCCCAGCTCTAGCTAAAGGGCATGCCTTAGAAATTCATGTTGGTTACACCCCTTACCATACCCACCCTCCAGCAAAAAAAACACACACCTTTCATAATTCACAGGGAATGAATGGCCCAGACTGGGGCTTTATTTACCTTTGTTTTTTGGTGCGGGTGTAACGGGGAGTAGAATTTCTCAGCCTCAGCACTGTTGGCTGTTGACATTTGGGGCCGGATAACTGTTTGTTCAGGGGTTTGGGGGGCCGCCCTGTGCATTGTGGCCTGTTTAGTGGCACCCCTGGCCCCCACGCACTACAAGACAGAATCGCCCCCAGTCCAGTTGCAACAACCAAAAATATCTCTAGACATTGCCAGATGTCCCCTGGGGGGACAAAATCGCCCCCAGTTGATAACCACTATGTTAACGGGAAAACAAGGAGCCAACGGTATCGTGGGTGGGTGTTAGCAGAAATAATGCCTTACAGCTGAAGCTTTTCTTTCCTAAAGAAAAAACAAATATATTCCTCTATGGAAAGCATTCAGTGCCAACAGTGTGCAACAAGAAATAGATTTCCCAGCAGTAGTGGTCTTAGCTCCGGGAAGCCCCTTCCTCCCCTTGGCCTTAGGGAGAGGTGCAGGGTCTTGCGAATATTCGAATATTCGTGATGCTGGGTCTGGAAGGCAGCGGGAGGGCGCCAGGCGGAGTGAAAGCCCTGGGGGCAGAGGCGCGGACCAAGCCGCTGCCCACCCATCTCAGCTGCTCTCACACCACCTTCACGTGTCCCAAACTTAGAGGTGAAAGCTCGCAGGTGAGATACAGAGGAACCGAGCAGAGCGACAGGTTGGAAATCGCACGCTCTGGGGATGCAGAGAGGACGGGGTTCCTTCCCGCCTGCCTGCCTGCCTGCCTTCACAGCGGGGGGAATATGGTAGAAATAAATTTAGGCATTTTCTTCGCAAATGGATACTAAATCGCTGCTCACCTCCACGGTATGCTCCCCAACAGGTATTGTGTGTCTCGCAGAGGTTTTAAAATTTGGAAATCATTGCAAACATTTAAAGATTGGGATAGTGCTCATAAACATGCAGGTATCAGGCTTCTCAAGAAAAATTGGCTGTTCTGGATGCATTAAGCCAGAAAGTCTGACTGACGACTGTAAGCTCGGGCTGGGTGGTGGCACCCCCTGTCGGCTGGGAAAGTATTTTGCTGTTCGCCATGCATCCTCCCAGGTCACCCAGGGTTTTGCACTGCCTGCAGGGATTCTGCAGGTAATTGAATTAAGTGCCCCCATCCTGTGTTTTTTAAAATGTCTTGCATTAGGCAATATTTGATATGTTAAAAATATATTTAACACGTATATAATTTAGGAAGCGTAACAAAGCATCCGTGAATATGCCACCTAACTTTAAAGCTAGAACATGACCTTGAATATACTCATATTTTCTCTTTCTCTCTCCCTCTCAGGCATACATTATTTAGCTTTTTGTGTTCATCATTTTTCTTTTTTGTTTTTAGTTTTATCACATACGTATACATCTCTAAAAGACATGTTACTTAGCTTGTGTTTGAGTTTTATAAAAATGATACCCTAGTGTATGTAGTCTCAGATGATATGTTTTTATCACTCAGCTATATGCTTCTAAGATTTATCCACATCGTTGCAGGTAGCTGTGGCTCTGTTATTTTTCACTGCTGTATAATACTCCAGCAGTGTGGTTTGTTTATTCCTCATTTCATGTTGTTCCCTCCCCTGCATTTTACTTGGCTCACTCCTTCTGAGGGATCAGCTTTACAATGACACCTTCTCAGAGAGCCTTGGCTGCCATTTGTGAAAAGGGTACACTTTCCATTATTTTCTGTACATTCAGATTTTTTCTTTCAAAACACTTGCCACAATTTGCCATCTCTTTTTAAATTTGCTCATTTTCTTGCTCATTGCTGTTTATCAATAGACTTTAAGCTCCATGAGGGGAGGATCTTGCCTAGAGGTCTGTTGTAGTCACTTCAGCACTCAGCATACTTCTTCACACGTAACAATGAACACATGTTTTTTTTTCTTAAAATGTGATAAATATTTTTTTGGCAAGGAATTGAGAACATAGCCCCTGAAAAATGCTAGCTGGCCTCCTACACTAGAGGTAGACATTCAATATGCCTTACTCATGGTGCCTGGGTCCAAGGTGCTTGGTAAATGTTTGTTAAGGGCTGTGAGTAGAAGTGATGTGTGAAAATTCTACTTCATGACCTTGAAAGGAATGGCTTTGCTCACTGCTCTCCATTTACCTCTCCCCACTGACACAAATGTGGACACGGTGGTGAACCATTTTGGGCCAGACAGACAAGGAAGTAGCCCTAGCAATGCAGGAAGAACAAGGAAGAAGATGTCTGGGAGACAGATACTGTGGGATTGCCACACCAGCCCCAGGCTTAGAGGAAAATGAACTGCTCTCTTGTTTAAGCCAAAGTTATACTGGGTCCCTGCAAAAGCAGGCAGACCTCCAAGCTAATGGATGTACTCCACTGGTCGGACACTGCTGGGAGGGAATTCTTGTCCCCCAAGGAGATGAACCCAACCACCAAGCAACTCTCTGACTCTACCCTTTTATCTGTTGTCCCCATGAGAGTAATGAGTGGACCCCCAGAAACCAGGGTCCCGCCCCCAAGCACTACCTCCTTCCCTTTCTCCAAGTTTCCTCACTCTCTGATACTTTCCTTGTTGATAGCATTTTAAGATTCTCTCTCTCACCACTTGGTTCCGTTACAACCCTGGTGATCGGACTTCATTCTTGGAGTATTAGAGGAGCTGAGAGGAAGACAGGAACAAAGAGAAGCTAGAACAATCCAGTTCTAAAGCCGAATTCTAAGATTTTACCCAGAAATTTGTTATGAATCTGCCCCAAGACACAGAATAGACAGTCAAGACCCAAGAGAATCTTGCATTTCCCAAATCTTTATGGTCTGAAAATGTTTAAGGCAAATGTAACCAGGCACCCTCCTTGACCAAAAGGAAATCTTACTAAACCACCTGTAGCTATGATAATGCAACTTCCCAGAGGACTCGCCAAAACAAACCATTTGTGAAATGTACACCAAAGAAAGTAAAGGAAGTGACTTCTTGTATGGGATCATTATTTATATACCAGGAAAATGCTGAGGAACGTCTGCCAAAAATAATAGTTTTAGAAGAGCTGGTCGGCTGCTGACCCATCTGACAATAATTAACTATCAGGAGCTGTTGTCTATTCAGGCCACTCCAGTCGATATAATGAAGCCAGACCATTTTAGGAATAAGAGAAGTCTTATTTTTTAGTTCCCTATTATGTCAGGGTTTGCCTACAGCTCATCTAATAATGGTATCAGCTCATGGAGAAATAAACTATAATCATGACAACAAATGGCAGCCATGTTTTGAGTGATTCCTACACGCCAGATAATAAACCAAGTGTTCTACACATACTACCTCATTACAATTTCATAATAAAACTATGATGTACTCCCCCATTTCTATTTGGGGAGAACCAAGGCTTGGAAAACATAAACAACTTGCTGAAGGCCACATTACTAGCAAAGCATAAATTCAGGATTCAAAACCAGTTCCATCTTCTTAACAGTTCTCAAACTCCATCCATTTGTGTACCTCATACACAATTTTTGCCGTATCTGTGTAACAACTGTTATAAAGATATGAAATACTTTTCTTCCAATCAACTTTCCTTTTATTTTTACCTAGCTAAATTTATTTAACTGAAAATGTTTTATGAAAACCATAAATGTAAAGCCCCAAGTATCAATTGCTTTAAATAGATAACCACCTTGAATATATCAGAATATAAACATAAAAATGCTGTTAATTTTTATATAGACTTAGCTACTGAAGAGTCTAAGCCTGAACTGTGCTCTTGTTTTGTTTAAAAAAGGAGAATAAGAAGTGATAAAGTGATGTTAAATACTATACTACACTAGAACCAAGTGAGGCTTTCTCCCCAGCCCAAGCAGAAGAACCTAAAGGGAATTCAAGGGGCAAATCATTCCCACTAGGACTGTCAGTGTTATATAATGACGGGTGAATGTATCCCCAAACTATACTGAGTATCGTTTTTTTCTTTTTTAAGAAATACCATATTATTATTTGCTCTCATTCAAGAGGTATACGCTGGGCACACAGACTTACTCTCCTGGACATTGTAAGAGTCTACATCAGTTACCTAGAAACCATGTTAAGCCCACTGCTAGTTCCTGCTCACGGACTAACAATCTGAGAAAAGCAATGAAAGTCAAAATCAGCCTACTCTTCTTCAAGATGGAGTTATCCATCATTAACCCATCCATTCAGTGAGTGCTTACTGAGAGCCCTACATGCTGAGAATAAAGCGGCGAGCAATACAGACATTGTCCTGCCCTCACATAGCCTATGAAACAAGATAATGGTGTGACAGCAACCTGGAGACCAACAGTTATCTAACAGCAATGGAACAATCGCATATAAAGCCCTCCTGCTCCTTAGATGGAACGTGAAACTGTGATATTAGACAGGCAGACAGATGTGAAGAAGGAAGGATCACTACCTGGCCCCTTTCGGGGAGTTTTCTGGGAGTGACAACAGGCAGGGTAACTGCCATTGGTTTACTGGTTAGAGAAGAGCCAGCCTCCTGAATGTTTGACCAGGATCTGAGTTTCACCACTCATTTTATTTCCTACGTTTCTTCCTCAAGGAGAAGAGTCAGAGAACCCTCTCTTATTGCCAGAGAAGTAGTAGTGATCAACCAATGAATGTCAGGAATCAGAAAGAGCTAGCCTCAGTTCTTGGCTTTATCACCTGCTAGCTATATGACCTTGACATGTGACTTTCCTCTCTAAGCTTCTTCATCTATAAAATAAGATCATAATGATAGCCATCTATGGAGTTACTATAAAGACTGAATGAGACAATGCACTGAGCCATGACCACCTGATAGCCAGAGACAAGTGCCCTTCAAGATTTTATTACAGCCTGAAACACCACCCAGGCAGAAATGAGTATGCTAAGCCCCTGAGCTCCTAATGGGCATAAAACGCAAAAGAAAAAAACCCCACCGAGATGCTTACCTGGGGGACTCCATACTGCCTCGCCCCTGGAGAATACTCACAGTCACCATGAATCACGCTCCAGGGAGTCTTGGCGCGTAAGAATATGCCACGTGTCATTTGCTACACCGGTGGTTCTCAAATAGGAACTAGTTTGGCCTCAGGGGACTTCTGACAATGTCTGGAGACATTCTGGGGAGTGCTCATGTTGTTGAATAAGGTGAACTGCACCAAACCAGTGCCTGGTGGTGAAGTAAATCCCTTGCATTTGTAAGTCAGGGGACCTGTGCCCTAATGGAACCAGCTGATGCAGATGGGGATAACAAGGACATTTCAAAGGGAAAGAAGAATCAGACATAGGAAAGTTTGGGGAGAGGGAAGAGATGGGGCTTTGGAGAAAGATGTCTGCTAACTTGAGTGTCTACTCCACGAATCTAAGGAGCAGTAGATTGTTTGGCAATGAGTCGCTCCTTTCAGTGGAGTCCTAAACAGGGACCTAATAAACCAGAGAGGATTACATATAGTCAGAGATGTTAAGGAGTAACCCTGAAGTATGATTCAGTAAAAATTTCACACCTTTTAAGGACCTTGGAGGGGAGGTAAGTCTATGGCTCATCCAACTGTATGACCTTTGAGTACAAATAATTACAACACCATGAGATAAGTACAAAAGCGGAAGTGGGTGCCAAGGAGGAGAGGCAGCTCAGAGCTCGACTTGATGACCTCCACTCAGATGGGGAGGGAGGGCTTGGAAGGCAGCAGGCACAGTGACAAGAACCTGGTCTTCAAAGGAAGTACTGCCTGCACCACTCAGCTGGAGAAGTTCCTTTTTCTCGGTAAGTCTCAATGTCAGCATCTGTAAAAAGAGAGGCTGAGAGCATCCTCTCCTCATGGTGCTGATAGGAGGATGGGGTGAGATAAGACATGCAAAGTACACAGTGAGGACGCCACCAACGGTGGCCATGACAATGGCTTGATATACAAAGTCCCAGCTTGGTTTTAAAATAGGCACTGAGCCCAGCAATGAAACCAGGGCAGAATAAAGGCTGTCGGCTTACAGCGTTACTACTGGTCTGACAGGTAAGTGGGCTTCTGATGGGGCCTTATGCTCCATATTTGAGCTTTCTAATTGGGGGAATGAGGTCCAAGCCAGGATAAATCACAGATAGGCAAAATTTCTCTTTTCTGTATTATTCACAAGCCAGAATTTCCAGTGAAACTTTGGAGCTTATCCTGCTCTTCCTTAGGATAAAAATATTCTTGAAACAGAAGAAATTGTAGACAGCTCTCATTGCCTTCTGGGTAATCACGTCTTTAAGGAAAACTCCTGAGGCTTATTATGAATCAAACTGCATCTTAGCCATGTCCTTGGAGAGAAGTTTTAGATGGATGGGTGTTGGAGTGAAAGCTTCCAAAAGCCGATCTCGTTTCAAAGGAAAAGAATATGCTTTCAATTTTTCATGGTGTACAGTGGATTATTTTTATATTCATTCCTGAGTCTTTCATTGGAACACATAATGGCTATCTACTGTTGCAACAGTGAAGGAATTTTCCACTCTAATAACTGTGATCTTGTCTCATCTTTACGATGTGCAGAGGGAACAAGCGTTTGCCTGGAGTTAGCAACTTTTGACCCATCTTCTCCTGGGAGCTCAAGACTCAACAATAGCATTTAGCCAACATTTACTGAACCCCTTCTATGGGTGTGATGCACTGTGCTAGAATCTAGGGTTGCAGTGGTGTGGAAGACATGGCTATAACTGGGGTGACCTCTGGGGAAAGTGGCAGGAACCAGGATTGGAGGTGATAGTCTAGCCAGGGTCTCAACAGGAAAGAGATGTGCATTTCAAATGTGCAATTTAAGGAGCATTTAATAAAGGGATTGCTTACATAGACTGAGGCAGCGTTTAAGGGAAGCAACAAAGTACAGAACTGTACATATGAAATAGTGGCAGGGGGACCATTAATAACCCTAGGCCTGAAGGCACGAGAATGAAAAGCACCATCAGAAGCCAGAGAGGTGACTACATAAAGAGGGACACTGAAAGAACCTGTAGCCTTTGTCAGAGTGACAACCATCCCATGGACATAGGGCAGAGGGGGAGGTAGAGGAGTGGTACCCCATGCTCCCACCCTCTGATCTTACTTGGTGCCCTTAATGGCCGAGCTCAACAGGCAACTGGAAGGCGAAGAGCTCATCGATGCAGACCCCATGGTCAGCCTCCCAGAGTACTGAGCAGGGCGGCCGGTGTATGGATCTGGAGAAACAAATGAAAGATATCTGGCATGTGGTCCAAAAGGACTACATTCTTTATCTGTGATAATTTGATGTTGTACAAAGAGAATGCACTCAAGTGAAGAAGGAGAGGGAGAAAGAGATGAGGGAGAAAGAGGAAAAGAAAGAAGCAAGAAAAGGCAACAATAGGTCAAGAAAGACAAGTAAACAGGCGATTAAATTCAGAGGAAGTGTGTCCTTGCAGAAAGCTATGGGAACATCAAGAGGAGCCTGACCTCAGGCGTGGGGAATCAGGTAAGGCCTCCTGAAGGAGAGGTATCTGAATTGAAACCTGAAAAGCTGCTAGGAATCAGCCAGGTAAGAGGGTGGAGAAGGGCATTTACAAAAGCCTCAAAGTGAACTGAGGTTCTTAGAGGTCAAAAGTAAGTTTGGGGAGAAGAGAGAAGTAAGATTGGTGAGGTAAAGAGAAAGACAACCAAAGAGAACCTGTGTGTGACAACAACGAGCTCAGACTTCATCCTCAAGAAAATGGGGAGACACAGAGGAGAGCGACAGGAGTAAACTGGCATTTTCATGTTTTCCTCCAATTTCACTCCCAGGAAGTACATGTGATGCTGCCAACCTTCCAGCAAACACACGCCTGTCTGTCCCTGTCTTGACAAAAAGAAAGTGTACGTGGGAGATTGGCTTGTCTTTTTAGTCCATGGCAAAGATCCAAAGGGCCAAGAAAACAGAGGTGGCTCTTTTGGTGAGGCGAATGTTTCCATGAGAAAGGAAATTGCTGATGTACCTCTCCACTAACCACTGCACACCTGAATAGGGATACCAACGTTTCGAAAGGCAATCTGACACACCTTTGGCATTTAAGAAATAGAAGTCTTAAGCCTCAGCATCATGAACCAAGCCCAGATTAATGACCTTTCAGACTATAGGCTCAAGGAATTAGAAATAGGTCAGCCTTGCAAAGAATATTAAGAAACCACTGAACCATAGCAAATCAGACTTCTCATTCGTTCCACCCTCTCTTAACAAAGTGACCCTCCCCATCTCCTGGGAGTCTCTGTTTCATCTGATCTCTCCATCTGGGGGGCTGGGAGAACAAATATAGACTTCCTGCGAAGACACTACCTTTGATGCAAGACACGGGACATACATAAATAGAAGTATGTTAATTCTTCATTGAGCCCATCATTTGCAGGCCACCAGTTCATGGAGGAGGGCTGATTTTCATTACTCAAGCGAGTGTTCTCTGCATATTTGCTTTTTTCATTTGATGTGTTTATGCAATAAATGAATCATGCAATATAGTGATCTGACTGATAAAATTCCCAGGTCATCGCTTCTTTTTATCTTTATCTTGGTAAAATTTATTCTTAAGTTGCAAGTTTGGAAATAGGAACTGTCGTATCACACCCTGGCACTGCTGAACACTGGCAGGGTGCCCCAAGTCCTAGAACAGACATGAACATGATCCGCTGGATGAGTCCATATATCTTTCAAAGGATAGGCGGGCTCTGCTGATTTTACCTTTCTTTTTCTGGATCCCCTAATTTTGCTAAGATATAAACATCAGCACTTACCTGATGCCATTTCTAATAAACAACAATAATAAACAAGATTATTCTCAAGCTGCATCTCACCCCCTTGCCTTCATTATGCCGAGTGTTTGCCAACATTCAGGTTCACATTTCTGCAAAGGACTGTTTTGGGCGGACCACGGCTTTGCCATGTTCAGGTTTCTACCCAGAACAGCTATTCCTTCTGGGGGCAAATGATTCTTCCCCCACTCTCCTGTCTTGGCCCAGTGATGGGTGTTGGTCACAGCATTCCCTTCCTCTTCCTGACCACTGAGTGGACACAGTCTGGGCAGATAATCCCATCATATTCCCTGGCCACAGAGGTTGGTCCAGGGATGGCCCTGGGTCTAGAGCTAAGGCCAGTCAGAGAAGCAGGAATAAGACTCTAACAGTGCAAGTGCAGCCTCAGTCACAGCCCTGAATTTACTTATTCCTGAAACCAGTCTGTTCCATCCTTCCCATGGTTTGGTTAAACAAAGCAATAAATGCCCCTCTTTGGCTTAATAAGGTAGTTTGATTTTCTATAGCCTGTGCTGAAGGAGCCCTGATGAGTACACTTCATGCTTTTTAGAAAATAAAATTCTCCACTTTCTCTAGATAGCAAATTCCTTTACCCATAGAATGCCCGCAGAATATCACAGCCCCTGGTACAGCTATGGAGAGTGAACGGTACCTTTTCATTTTGCACTGGAATCCACAAATTATGTAGCCAATCCTGATAGAAGCCAGCACTTGCTGGCATTCCAAAGGTACTGAGGAGGTGGCTTATACACAAAGGGCGCCATCAGTTGAGGGGCTGAGCTCCTTCAACTGGTGGTGTAATGAGTAGGAGGAAGAGAAAAGAGCATGTAAGACGGCTGCTGACGGAATGCAGTATGACCCCAAGAAAGGCATTATTTGGGAGGTTTGTAGAAAGCACTGGAAACACTTGCCTTGGTTTGAAAAGAGAGAGTGGACTCGGATCCTACAATCAAGTTGGTGGGAGCTTTTTAAATGAAGGGATAATATAAAGGCAACTCATTAGGGGCAGAATCCCTGGAATTGGACTGCCTGGGTCTCATTTCTGCTATTTCATAGCTGTGTGACCATGTTCAAATTACCTAACCTCTCTGTACCTTATTTTCCTCAACTATAAAATAAAACTAACAACTGTACCTAACTCATTACAGTTTGTTAAAAATCATATTAGATAATGCATGCAAAGCAAACAGCACAGTGTCTGGCACACAATAAATCTTCAGTGAAAGATTATTATTGTTGTTGTTATTGTTGTTAAGCATAATTTGGGAATTAGCAATTGTACCTCTTACTTTGTGCTAAGCAATGTTCTAAACCAGTGATTCTCAAAGTCTCAGGAAGGCTTTGCACTCATAAAAATTACTGAACTTCCTAAAGAGCTTTTATTTATATGGCTTAAAGTGATCAATGTTTATAATAGAAATTAAAACCAGGACAGTTTTAAATGTGTATTTATTAATTCATGTTATAATAATAAGTTAATAACAATAATAATAGTAAACCCATTACATGTTAACATAAACACCATATGCTTATAAAAATATAACAATTGTTTCCAAGCAAAACTCATATAATGAGATGCATGCTTTTGATGTCCGGTTGTAGAAGCCAGCTACCTTCTCATATCTTCTCCTGCACTCAGACCATTGTGATAATGTTTTTCTGCTTGAAATAAGTATACGAGGAAACTCCAGTCTTATATATATATATATATATAGTGAGAAAGAGAAGGGTATTTTAAGAAGATTTTCAGATAAGTATGGATATTCTCTTCTGATATCACACCAAAACTCAACAAGTAATGGTTTCTTAAAGGTTCATTGCAGTGTGGAATCTGAAACCATATCAATAAGCTTTTTATACTCTGCTACATTAATATCCATTTGGTCCATCTTGCAATTTGAATGGACCTTTTACCCACACATGACTTTAGAAAATGATACATCAGTCATCTGGAAAATATCAACTTACCAAATTGCAAAGATATTCCAGATGTTCATGCATTTCATATCACCATCATTATCATCAGAAAAGCATTTAAATATGGGAAAGCTGTTAAGCTCAGAGTGGTGGATTCGAGTTTTCCAACATTCTAAGGTTTGCTTGAAAATAAGAATTTTATCTTTGGCAACAAATACCATTAGTTATTTTCCTTGAAGTGAGAGCTAATTTTGTTCATTTTCAAAAAACACTGCCAGATCCTGAGGTCTAAATAACCATCATTTGTCAGTCATTCTTCCTAAAAATGGTGTTTCATGAAAACAATGGCTACTTCAGTTCCCATCTCAATCACAGAAGTGTTTTTTCTTAGAGACAACCATCATCATTCCTCATACAGCAGAAGTGCTTTATATATGCTTCCCATCTCACCACACATAATATTAAAACTGTCAAGATTTAATAAAAATTAAGACATGTTATACTTCATCAAGGACACTCTTAAGTGCAACTGGCGTTTTGTTTATTTTCTTGCCTGCAAGTGTGTTGTGGTGAAGACGACCATGAGTGCTGGGACAATGAGTGCCACCGCCTTAATTCAGGCTAAGGCTCCAGCAGGTCTGCCCACCGTTGCTCCTGTACCATCAGTGCAAATGTCAACTCAGCGGAGAAGGCAGAGAAACTCTTAGTATTATTATGGAAATACTTTTGACTCTGTGGACCCTACGTCTCTGGGACCCTTAGGAGTTCTCAGACCACTGCTATTTTAAACTGGCCCCACACACTCAATCACCACAAGACCTCTATGACATGAGTGTTATTATTATCCCCATTTTACAAATAAGAAGACATGCAAGGTGAGCTTGCTTAGGACCATACAGCCACGAAGAGGAAGGAGTGGGATTCGGCCAGAGTGTGGGCTCCTAACCACTATGATGAAAGAAAGGATGTGGTTTTAGCTGCATATTATGCCCAGCTTTTTGAGGCACATGCTATAGTTATGAGGGGAAAAGAGGGGGGGAGAAGGACATAAAGTGAGACAGACTGAAGAATAAAGAGAAAGATCAAAAAGAGGAAATTATCTCTGATGAAAGATTACCATTTATCCATGAGATGAAGTTACCTTCCTAGAAACAGCCAGAACACAGCTCATTTAAAATTGCACTGATGTAAAATATAATTTAGATTTTTTTTAAAAAAACAGGTAATATAATAATAACAAGTTTGAACTAAAAGCCTGGGATGATAAACTTGGGTCAACATCAGAGTTCAAGGAGAAGTTGCTTAGGGCTGAGCCAGGTTCTCAGGGAGCAGTACATTCCTTTTTCTTTAAAGGCAATTTATCAGGACTTATCCAAGCCTGTAAGAGCAATCCCTTAAGACCATCCAATTTCCTTTATTTCTAATTCCATACTTAGCAGAGCAACCTTCTGATAATTAATTTGGTTTCTCAGGTAAGTCAATACCGGGAAAGAGACTGGTTGAGTTATTGTGCTGGCTATGTTGCCTGCTGTAAATGAATAAATTGGTTTGTGGATTTATCAGTCCACCTCCCAAGAGTTCAGTTTGCAAACACCGCTTTTCCTAGGGTGCGCTGACATTTGACTTGTAGACCTGCAATGCTATGTGACCAAAGTGATCAGGGCTGTTTTAAGACTTTGTAACTCTGGGCACACTTATTTTAGGGGTCACCATCCTAAGTTACCTCAAGTATATTAGAATACAGTCACTCCCAGGGCTGCTATATTGCACAATGCCACATCTGAATGGAGGTCCCTGGAATTGTGCAGTAAGTGGCCCTACTTCTATTCCATTTTAAATATAATTTATTGTGTTAAAAATGAAGGGGAAGAATTTTGATAAAGATCCGTATTTAGCTCTAAGTCACTTATTTGATTTGCTTTGGGCCATAAGTTCCCAGCAATCATTACGTATGGCAGAGAATGCTAATTGCCCCCAGGATCCATTCTCTAATTTTTCATTTTCATAATAGAATCCCACGCCCCACCCCCTAAGTTTTAGAAGACACAGAGTCACCTTGCTGGAGGTTTTTCTGTACTTCTAACTAGGGCCATATTTTTAAGTCTGGTCAACTGTGTATGAGCAGGCATGACATGTGTGAACTTCCACATCCCGCTCCTTAGGCAGAAGTGACTTGATTTATTTTATCCTCATTTCTTCTTGCTATGAGCTGGAACTGGTTAATCAAGGTCAATGATACAGACAAGGACAATGCTTCAGTGGCTGGCAGAGCAATGAGATGGAAGGAACCTGGGCCCCTGGATGACATCATCTTGCCCCTCTCCCTGAACCACCCACATACTCTCACACTGTTGCATGTGAGAGAAGTAAACTACTATTTTGTTAGAGTTCATTTTGAGGTCTCTGTTACATAGGCTTGTCCTACACCCTAACTGTAGCAGGGATTGTAGGGAAGTGAGAGAATCAAGTCATACATTTTTTAGAAAATAGTGAAGATTTTATGACTGATAAATTAAACAAAGTCAGCATCCTTTCAGCTATCTCCCAGCCTGACACTGTCTAGCCCCGTGCTCCTCTCTGACCTTATTTCCTATTGCTCTCCCTATCACACACTCTCAGCTACCCTGGGCTCCTTGTTTTTCTCCACATGAGGCATCCTCCCACCTTAGGATCTTTGCATTTGCTTTTCCTTCCCTGTAAATACCCTTCCCTCATGAAACTTCACAGCAAATCCCTCCACCTCCTTCAGGCCTCTGCTCAAATGTCACCTTCTGTCTGAAGCCTTCCCTGACCTCTCCATTTAAAATTACAGTTACCTGTCCCTCCCCAACCTGGGCCATCATGTGGGCCACCTGCTCCCCCACTTCCCGCCTCATTTTCTTTATGGGACTTATGAACATAAGATTCTCTATATCTTATTTATTTTATTTATTGTCTTTCTACTTTCATCACAAAGGCAGGTATTTTTGTATTTTTTCACTGTAATAACCCCAGCATCCAGAACATAATAGAACCTAGTACATGCTTAATAAATATTTGTTGAATTAATAAATTAATCAACTTTAGTTAATTTTTTCTGTACATGTTAAATTGACTTTTAATTTTTTCTAGGCCTCAAATATTTTAGAGGCCCTTAAACGGTGCACAGGCCACAGGCACCGTGTCTGGAGTGCCTAATGCACATAGCCTGATGCATGGATACATGAACGAGAGGGGCATCCCCCTCCCCGCTTCCCAGCCCGCAGACATTAAACTCCCCGTACTCCTAACCCAAGGCAGCAGACGCTGTCTGTGCTCTTCTCACAACCCCTTGAACCCCTTTTACGTACAGTCTCTCTGTGCCCTGCTTCCACCTCGACTTTCTGTGAGCTTCGCCTGTAACTGTGAATTTTTTAGGGGGCTGCCACAGGCTATGGGGGCTGCTTTGCCACATGAAAGAGAACCAGAAGTTCCTGGGCGTTTATGCCCCTCCCAACTGGCTCTCAGCCAGTGGCCAACTGGAGGAGGAGTCTAAGGTCCAATTCTTCGCCACCAGTTGGGAGAAGATCTGAGGTGTAATTTGTACCCCAGAGCTCCCCTCCCCACAGGATGAGGCTGAGGCTGGGATTTGCCTGAGTTCACACCGTGCCTGCTTGCTTCCCCTTCCCTCCGCTGCTTCCCCCATCTCCTCACACAGTCCTTCTGGGAGTACATGCTCAGTAAATCCCCTTGCACGTGACTCTCATCTCAGGCTCTGCTTCTGGGGAATCTGACCTAAGGCACCCCAGCAGCCTCCCCCGCACACGTCCACCTAAGTTCCCTGAGAGACGAGCGCCACTGTGACCACTGCTGGTGGCAAGTGCCTCCCTGCACAGTGGCTGAAGTGAGACTTCACAATGCTCTGCCCGGTGCAAACGCCCTTCTGCAAGCACAGCCATCGCCAGGCAGATGCCTGAGAGGACGGAGACATTACAGGATGAAGCAGGTACAGAAAATGACCACATGATACTCAGAAGCCCTGAGGTTGAAAGACAATGCCAGAACATTGAGAAATGGGTTCAAGCTCAACTCATCTACAGATTTGTTATGTGACTCCAGATGGAACTCCATTTGATAAATTCAAGCTATCTTGCCCTCCAAGATCAAGTTTGTATTGAGCTTTTGATTCTTCCAAAGAAAATGTACCACTGCATAGCTCTTGTTTCTAGCCTGCTTGTTTGAATTAAAGGCTTGCAGCATTTTAGTTTATGATATCTCTGGGGAGGAGTGAATATGTCAGTGTAATTAACTCATCTGATGAGAGAGGTCTTGTTTATTTCCCCTACAAAATTAACAGGTGGTGGTGGAGCTCTGATACATTATGGTGATATGAAATGCATTTAGAATAAATCATACTAAATAAATAGGGAGACAAAAATGATTTCAAGGTACATTTTTTATTGTTTTAAATTAAGTTTTGAAAGTGAACAGCTGTGTACCAAAAAGCCACAAAGCTGCTACCTACCCCCAATCTGCTCTTCTGAGAAAGGGAAAACGGCATTCTCAAGTTCAACCCACTAGGACTAACAGAAACTTGAGTGTTGTCTTCAAATTATTATCCAAACAATCACTGGGTTTCTGAGAACCCTCTTTGGGCGTGGGAAACGGCAGTCAAATCAGTTTGCATAATCAGTGAAAACAACCATACACGATTCATTTTACCGAATCCATAATGACATTCATTTAATAAACAAGTAAGAGCATCACCATGTGCTGGGCATTAAGTAAATAAAAACAAATAAAACAGAGGTTTTGCTACTGGGAGCTCACAGTCTAGAGAAGTATGGTTGATAAAGAGGTATTTCAGGGATTAAGATGGTAAAGTATATCTTCCTCCCTCCAAAAACTTTATGAAATTCCAGAAATTGATTTGGTTTTGTTTGTTTGTTTTTTGCAATTAAATGAATCATGATATTAGAAAGCAAGTAGAAAAGATAATGTCCTTAAACCAGAAATGTGGACGAATTCCTGATAGTGAGAAGATTTGATTGGAGCTGTGGAGATGTTAGACTGTAGGAAACCTTGAGAAGGAGGAAATGGTGTAAGGGAAGAAGCGAGAAGTGGAAAAAGAATGAGGAAGACAAATGGAAAAGGAAAAAGGCTCGTGTGGGGAGAGCTGGAAGGGCTGAAAGGAAGAGCAAGGGCTGGGAAGAGGGGAAAGGGTGGCGACAGTGAGAAGACAGAGGGAGGCTGAATAAGACGGATGCGACAGCTTCTGTGACAGCTGGAGCAGCAACAGAACTCTAGCCTCACGGGCCACAGTCAGGAGCAAAGGGGCCCTGAATACACTGAATAATGGCCCTTAAAGATATTAGGTCCCAGTCCCTGGAACCTGTACATGTTACCTTATATGGAAAAAAATGTTCTTTGCAAATACAGTTAAATGAAGGATCTTTAGATGGGGAGATTATCTGGGGTTATCCTGGTGTTCCCTAAATGCATCACAAGGGTCCTTACAGGAGAAAGGCAGAGGGAGATTTGACACATCGACAGAAGAAGAGAAGACAATGTGACCACAGAGGCAGAGACTGCAGAATGTAAATCCAGAATTTCATATTGTTCCTCAAGAAGAAATTCTAGAAGGAGAGAAGGAAATTATAAAAAAAATAATAATAATCTCCTAGAGCTGAAGAAAGAAAAATACCTTTAAGTTAAATGGGCCTTTGAACATCAAGCAAGATAAAAACAAATAATAATAAAAGACTCGCCCCTATATACATTATGGTGAAATTTCAGAAAAAAAGACAAAAAATAGTAATTTGAAAATATACTGCTCAAGTAGTTTTACCTAAAAAGGTTAAAATTCTGATTGTCATTAGTTTTCATTGACAACATCGTAGTCTAGAAGACAGTCCATCTAGAAGGAAACGATTACAAACTTAGAAACTTTACCTAAGTAAACTAGCACTCAAATGTTTTCTAACACGTAAGAAATCAGAAACTTTATACCATCCACAGGGTCCCTTTGATTGTCTTGAAGGTGTACCACAGGAAAATTACCAAAGAATCTATGCTAGAGGAAGGTGACATACAAGGAGAGGGAAACAAGTAACAATAAAACATAAGGTCAATTTTAACAATTAATGAGTTACCTAAATATTTTTAATAAGAATTTGGAACTGAAATCCCCAAAACACCATTTACATGGAAGGTTAAGAGGTAGGGCTGGAGGACAGAGTAAACCATGCTAAAGTTTTTCTCTTGTTCACAGGGAAGACATAAACACCAATTAACTCAAGATGTGGCTGGAAAAAATATACCTTCATATGTATGAGTTAAGATTTAAAGATAAACATCAGAAAAAGGTAAATAAGATATATAACTGTGAAACTACACTAAAGAAAAAATGAAACCAAGTAAATTCAATCCACTAATGAAAGTCGAAGTTTGGAAAAAGGAAAAAAACACATGCAGCAAGTAAGAGATATAATACACTGGAATATAAATATTCAATAAATAAATATAAATGAGTTAAATCCATTTATGAAAAAAGCAGATATTGTAAAATAACAAACATTTAATAGAACATAATAATATTCAGTATGCGTGAAAAATAGGGTGACATAGGCAGCATAGAACCAAGAGAAATATTTTTAAGATGGCAGAAACTTTAGCCAAGTTAAAATGCTGATGAGAGGGAATGGATAGAGGGAAATGAGATGAGAAAGGAGGTAACGCATAGATTGATGTCTCTGAAAGCTAGGAGAGATTGGATCCAAAGTCAGATGGAGGGATTCCCCTCAAAGAAGAAGAAAAAAGCCTCCTGACTATTCAGACTTACAAGCTGTGATTGGAGTCAATAACCAAGATTTTTCTAGTATCACCATGCTGGGAGGGTTCTTTATAATAATACATTTTCTCATCAGAACATAATGAATGTTTATTATTAAGAAGTTAAAGAAGACAAATATTACAAAGGAAAAATATAAATATTTCCTAAAGCTCCAGCTTTCATCCACTGTTATTTTAAGTAAAAATCAATGTAATTCCATTTTTTGTTTTTTTATGATCAAAGTTGCTAAATACTCCCCTTCTTTTGATTTCTTTACGTATCATCTTTCCACTGAATAATTAAGAATACAGCTGTTCTGATGGAACAAGAGCCATAACTTAATATTAATAAATCTTAACTCTGCTTGGGTTATTCAAGATTATTAGAAAGTGTAATTCCTGCTCAGCCCGCAAGATCTCTTCCAATCCCACAGATATATCAGGCCCCTGCTGAGATAGTTCTCTCTCTCTCTAGAACAGAGATCAGTCCAAAGAGGTATGAGTTCAGAGGCAAGTCTTCCCACCCTGGAGGTCTCATGACAAGAACATATGTCTCAAGAAAAAATCAGTCTTAAATGAACATCAGTGATAGATAGTGATCAAGAATATGAACTCAGGAGCTGAACCCCTTGGCTTTAAATCCAAACTCTACTGATCCAAGTCCTCCTTGAGTGTGAAAGTTCATATTTATATTAGCAAAGATCTACTGAATTTCTACTCTATGCCAGGCCTGTACTAAATGTTTTTATGGGCTAGGTCTTTATCTGTTCATTCATTCAAGAAATATTTTTCATCTCTTCTTTGTATTAAGAACCAATAGGTCTGGGAATACTAGAGTGAACAAAATTAGGGACTGTCTCTAGTCTACTAGAATCTGTTGTCTAAGAAGGGAGAAAATCAATAATCAAACAATCTCTCTTTTAATCCTCAGAACAGCTCTGTAAGTAAGGCACCATTATATCACTTTGCAAAGGAGGTGTTTGAATCTCAAAAGAGCCCAAGGTCCCAGCTAGTTAATAGTTGAGTCTAGCTCCAGAGCCCACCCTCTCTACCACTTCCCTATACTGCTGATGGTGGTGGGTGTCAGAGCCTCAAGTTTCTTCAGTACCTGGTTGGTAGGGGGCCTTTTGCCACCTCTCTGAATTCCCTGCCCTTGGGATCCCCTGGACTCATATTGCCTGCACTCTAGACCTGACACTACTCATGAGCTACTATCTGGAAGCCCATTCAAGTGGCCAAATCTTCAGCAGAGTTTGACCAGATTTTCTGTTCAATCCCTGTTTTACTCAGCATAGGAGAACTCCAAAAATCAGGTTACATTTGAGTAGCATTTTGCGTCTTTTGCAAGATTCAAAATAAGGAAATATCACCTTACATGTTTTCCTTTTGATTCATCCATATCTTTTAGGACCTTCTCTCAACAGCTCTGCCTCCTTCCTAGCTGAGGCTGAGCTTCATGTGCTACATCCTATTGTGGTCACTTCTGGTTCCCACATTCCTGTCCCACTATTCTGGAGGATCTTTTGACTGGACACTCTCTGGGAAAACCCAGCAATAAGAAAAGACCATTACCCTCAAAGCTCTTCCCTCTGTCGTTTTCATTCAGCACACATTATACCCAGCCTGCATGGCTGGCATGCTCCCAAATTCTACAGGATCATAAACTCTGAAGGACCCAGGCCTTGGTTAAATCCTGCCTCTGCTATGTATCTGCTCTATGACATGACCCTGGACTGGTTCCTTAGACATTCTGACCTTCAGTTTATCATGTATAATGTTCAGATCAATCTTATAGCTCCCAACAGATATGGTAATCATGAATAATCAAAGAGATACACTAAATTAAATGCTAACATGGTGCTTGACAAAGAATATGCTCAATAAACATTACCATCACCATCATCATTATATTATCACCATCATTATCACTATTATTTATGTCGGTCATTTAGGTCTTTAAACATGAAAACAGTGTTCTCGGTGGTGGTTTGGCACCAGAAAAAACCACTCTTCCTCTCACAGAAAGCCTTTTTAACTCATAATATAGCTGAGATGTGGTCACTTTTTACCCAGCTTTATTGAGGTAGAATTGACAAAACTGAGATATTTAAAGTGAACCATGTGGCTATATGATGTACATATACATTGTAGAAGGATTCCCCTCCTTGGGTTAATTAACACACCCATCAGAAAATGTGGTCACTTTTAAATAAAACAGAAATATAAATATATTGAATACAACATGATCTCTCATTCATTCTGAACATTACTGCTTGAAGGAAAACAGGTATAATTTGAGGATGAAAAGAAACATGAGTAGGAGAAGGAGGTGAATGTGGCACTTTTATAAGGGCCTTGCTACTCAAAGTGTGGTCCACCGACCAGCAGCAGCGGCATCACCAGGGAGCCTGTAAGAAAAGCAGAATCCCAGGCCTCACACTAGAGCTGCTGAGTCAGAATCTGCATTTTAAAATGTCTCAAGGTAATGCTTACACACATTAAAGTATGTACTTTGGAGCATTTTCCTGGCCTTAAAGCTGGTGGTGTACTTTTTATGAAGTCAATTTTCACTTCTGAAATTCTGGATTCCCTTTTCCTAGATCTGTGTTTCACTAACATAACTATACTAACCAGCAACAATTAAGGTGTTTTTCAAAATTTACAAATTAAAATAAAATGTAATGCTGGTGAGGAGAAAGAGAGGATTTCAAAATTTACAAATTAAAATAAAATGCAATGCTGGTGAGGAGAAAGAGAAGATTTCAAGATTTACAAATTAAAATAAAATGTAATGCTGGTGAGGAGAAAGAGAGGAACAGGGCAAGACATTTTTCTGAGTTTACCGGAGCATATGTCTCAGAGGCCACTCACTGTGCCTGGGCCCTGGTTGCAGAACAGGCTAGCTGTGGGGCTGAGATTTCAGTCAGACTGGATTTCATCTAGAGCCTGTGTTCTGCCTCCTAAATCCATGTGGCCAAGAAAAGATGATCCAAAAAGAAGGCTCCTTATAAGCCAGGTGATGCTCCAGGCCTGAGTCAGCTGGATTATTTTTACTAAATCTTAAAGAAAAGACCATAAGTCTTCAAATCTTTGAGTCAGTTTCACCTGCAGGTCTCACTAGTGAGAAAAACCGGGGGCAAATATTCCCTGTCATAGAGTCTAATAGTAGAGGCAGATTGTATCCATGACGCTCTCAGTGCAGACAGACACTGGGCTGTGTTTCTCACATGAGATGAGTGATCATTAAGGACAACATACGAACTTGTGGGCACTAATTTTAGGCCTGGCCCTGCCCTACACACTTTGTACACATAAGGGCATTTAATCACCAAAACAGCCCTTATACTTATCTCATTATTAACCCATTATTTTTAATAGCACATTAATAGTAGTATTAGTAGTTATATAAATGGGGCAGTAGAATTTACAGAGGCTAAATAAATTACCTAAACTGAAAGACAGTAACTCAACATTGGTCAGTCTAGGGCCCCAGTCTAGACTCATGTCTTTTCTGCTTACAAGGTTTCCTCACCAGGTGACTTGGGGAGTGCAATGGAAAGAGCACAGGATTTGGTCCAAGGCCTGAGTTCAAATTCTACTAACACCATCTACGGGCTGGTGGACAGCGTCACACAGAACCAAGATCTTAAAGGCTTTTTCAGGCCAGGGTTCAATGTTCAGTCCACTCAGAGGCCAAGTGTTCAAAAATGGGTAGGTTAGTAAACCTTCCCTGAGTAAGATTCCGTACTGCTAGTTACAACAAGCCTCAATTCTACCGAATTCTGCATGGTCATCATCGATGGGAGCAAGTAAAGGCAGCATAATAAATACAGGAAGTGCAAAGGTGTTCTCGTAAATAGAGAACTTGGATTTGATCTAGTGCAAAGACCTATTTTGTTGCTCAGAAAGTGAAAAGAAATTAAAAATAAGAATGTCCAAATAACCCAAATTTCCTGTTTCTCTTAAGGAAATCTGTCAATGCTGGGACCACATTCTGATGGGACAAGCAAATTATGCTGGCTTTGGTTCATCACTGTAGATTCCAGCTTGGCACTGTCCCCTTCACCCTCTGTTTTATGTGTGTGTGGTGTGTGTTTTTGTGTTTTATTTGTTTGTTTGTTTTTGTTTTTTGGCCATACCCTGCAGCTTGCGGGATCTTAGTTCCCCAACCAGGGATTGAACCCAGTGCCACAGCAGCGAAAGTGCCAAGTCCTAACTACTGGACCACCAGGGAATTGCCACTCTGTTCTCTTACACCTGCCTGATTCACCCACTTACCTCAGCTGCCTGGCCCAGGGAGATAACTGAATTTGCAACCCAGGCCATAAACAAGAGACCTGAGATAGCCAATTCAGGGCTAGCTGGAGTGAGGTTCCTCCTCCCCACCCACTCTAGAACCCAGGCTCAGGAGACCAAAGTCCTTGGTCCGTAATGGGCATGTCATATAATCAAAATGTAACACATTTATCATTTCGTTTTCAAGGAGTGACTGCTGGAATTATATTTTCCATGTAAAACAATAACACAATTCTTAGCTGATCAGCAAATAAGTAAGAGAAAACAGCTTTATTATTTTGACAGTGGTTGAACTCAAAAAAACCCCATCAAACCCCATTTCATGAGAGAGAGCACTAAGCAGAACTGAGCAAATATTTCACCTGAGTCTAGTCCAACACATGCCACCTCGAAGTTGACTCTTATAATGAAAATCTGTCGTTCGCAAATGACTCATCATGTGAAAACTCTGCTGACGATGTTGGAGATGAGGGTGATACATGTGAAAATGAAATTAATCAATATGAAGATGAAGATCAGCAGTCCATCACAGCCAAGCTGCTTGATAATAATGAAACTGGGGAACAGACAGGGTTCAAGAAAATCATGAAAGTGCAGGAAATGTCAGTGATAATCGTGAATCAGTAACTATTGCTAGAAATGGAAAAACAAGAGTTGGCGGACAATGGAAGAAATATTGTCAGGAAACAACCGCATCCATTGCTACCTCCCCAGACCAAGCCAGCAATCTCTCTCCCCTGAATTATAACAAATTTGCCTGTTCCCTACAGGATGTTAACCTCACAGCAGCCAGAATAATCCCGTTAGAACACAAATCACATTGAGGCATCCCTCTAATCAGACTCTTCTGCTGGCATTCGTGTCACTTGTTCATAAAAGCCAACATCCCCACATGACCTAAGACACTTGAATGACTGGGCCCCCCATGACCTGTCTCACCTTCATGTACTCCAGGCACATCAATCAGATACACAGTTTCTGAAACGCCAGCCGTGGTTCCTTCCCAGAGCACTGACATGTGCTGTTCCGTTCTTCTGGAATTTGCTTTCCTCAAGCAACCTCAGAACTTATTCCTCTCTTCCTTCTGGTCTGTCCTTAAACGGCACGTCTCAGTGCAGCGCCCCCTAGTCAACCTGTCTGAAATTACAATCCTCTTCCCAAACACGCTACCCTACTTTCTTCCCTCCTTCACTTTCTTCTTAGCATATCACTCTCTCAAACACAAATATTTTAGCCAAGCATCTGGTTTGTTGTCTGCCTCACTAGTTAGACTGCAAACTCCGGGAGGTCAGGAAGTTTTGCCTATTTTGTGGTCTGTAGTATCCCAAGTACCAGAAGAGTGTCTGAGGTGTAGTAGGTATTCAATAAATATTTGTTGGATACATGACTATAATTCAGAGATAAGCAGGAAAGGAATGATGATAACACCACATTAAAAGGATTTGTTAAATTTATCACCTAGAAATATGTCCAGATGATAGCACCCTCCCCTTCCAAGAGGACTTGTAAAGGTAGCGAGACAACATCAGTCTTCTCCCAAGTGAACAGATAAAATACAGGTTACTGAACCACTACAGCAAAGAACTAGGATAGGAATGGAGGCATCCTGGCCACCCTCGCCCCCTCCCCTCTGCAGTAGGTATATGGTGAGTCGTAGCCTGAAATCACCAGTCCCCCCTTCTTCATCAAGAATCAAAATGGACTGATTTGCAATTCCATTGAACAGACATTTATTTACTGAATTGAGCTTGCAAAGACATTAAGGCTTTGATGTGGCAGAAAGGAAAAACTGTTAAGTTAGTTAGTCTTGGAAGGAGTTTTTCTTCCACTCATTTGTGAAGATTAATGATAAATATTGGGCATGAATCTGATTGTATTGTATTGGCACACATCTTCTGTAAAAACCATTAATAGTAATCTGGCAATATGTGATGCTTATCTGCAAAACTATAGCAAGAACGAGGGTTAAGAACTAGAAAATGGTGCATTTGCAAGATGTCCATTCTCAAAATGTATTATCTGCATCTGGGCAAGTCCCCCTCCTCTATCTGGGAAATGGATTCTCTAACAAGGTAGATCCCTGTCAAGATAGGTACATGGGCCAGAGAGGGGGGACCACATGAGCTGATTCACCTCAGAGAGCTGTATATCGAAATTGGTAAGTATAACTATCATCATCCTTTCTTGTTTCTTCAACTCAGAGGAGATATCTTAAAGGTTCAGGAAGCCCACCTGAAAAATCAAGCTTGTGACTGTGCACAGTATGTTTGCTTCCACAGTACTCTCTATAGCAGTGTTTCTCAACCTCAGCACTGCTAATATTTGGGGCTGGAATTTTTTTTTGCTGTGGGAGGGCTGTCCTGTGGACGGTAAGATGTTTAGCAGCATCCCTGACCTCTACCCACTAGATGCCAGTAGCGCCACCCCAAACACAATCAAAAATATCTCCAGATACTGCCAAATGTTCCCTAGAGGACAGAATCATCTTCAGTTGAGAACTACTGCTGTAAAATGATCTTTCCATAAATTGAATTATATTTTCACCACCTACAGTTAAAAATAATACATGATTAAGTTCTATAAATGCATACATATGGTGTGTTTGATAGCCACCCGTTCCTCCCCTTACGCATTACTTTCACCATAATTCAGGCTCTTGGGAGCTCTGTCCTAATCAGGGGGGAAATTAGATTGCAAGAAATAGAAATCCAACTCAGCTGGACCAAGTGAAGAAGTGTGTCTTAAGCAGGCAGAAAAATTTCTCAGCCCAAAGGAAACAGAGGAAGGACTTCCAGGACTTATAGGATACGCAAGCAGTCAATCACTTTCTTCTCTCCTCCTGCACTTCCTTCTCTTTCATTTCTCCCCCACTATCATTTGTCCTCCACGTAGCAGTAAGAGTGATTCCTTTAAAATATAAATCTGGTCATGTTATTCCGTGGTTTTCCATCATGCTTAGAATAAAATCTCAACTTCATACCATGATCCCAAGACACACCTCATCTGTTCTCTGACCTTATCTTGCCACTTTCTCCCTCTCTGTCTTCTCTAACCACAAAAGCCTTCTTGCCACTCCGAATACACTCACACCTCGCAGCTCTTGAGCTTCTCCTCTGCCTACAGTGTTCTTTCTCCAGATATCCACGTGGCTTACTCCTTCACTTCATTCAAGTCTCTGCTGAAATAGGACATTTTCAGAGAGGACTTCTGTGGCTATCGTATCCAAAAGAGCAACCCTCCCCCCATTAGTCTCTGTATCCTTAGTCTGTTTTTCTTCCTCCATAACTCTTAACTCTATAACGTAAATTCTAGCAGTGTTATTTGCTTATTGTCTCTCCCTCACCTCCATAAAGCAAATTCCAGGAGATGAGGCCATTTCATTCTCACATCTCCAAAGCCTAGAACCACAGAGGCTGGGACTTCTCAATCAATATTTGTTCTGAATCAGTATTTGTCAAATGAATGAATAGATATATCATTCTTCATTCTGAGAAGATGGACTCCTATGTTCAACACCCTTACAGGTAGTTCATCAAAGATATTCCAAAATGTCAGCTTAGGACCCTGACTTTATGAGAATCTCCAGTTTGGGATCCACATCAGTTAACTAATCCAGTGTCTGTATCATTCTAAATTTGGGGAGAGAAACTATCTGATCTGGCCAATTTGTTTGGATGCCCACTTCTTGTCCAACCAGCTGGAGTCAGAGAGCAAGGCTTCTAGGGCTAAATCTTCTAAGCCATAAACAGGGCAGATTCTCTAAGAAATGGGGTGTGGAAGGAGCTTAGGTATTGGGTATTTTCAACCACCCCACTGTCATACTCTAAGAGCTTCCTGACTGATCTTTCTCAAGGAGCCAGGGAATGAAGCTCCTTCACAGAGTCTAAAACTCAGAGTCATGTTGGCAGGGCAGAGTAGCTAAGGTCATACTGAGGCCAACAACCGTGGCAAGTGGGTGCTAACCCCGACCCACCACCACTACCTTCAGATCATTACTAGGAGTTTTAATCTTGGAATCAAAGAAAGATGCCAAGATCAAAGTCAAAAGAGTCTCATTAAGGAGAATATAATTAGTCTCAAAGACCAAGAAAGCAAGCAGAAAGTATGTCTAAACTTGCAATCAGACAGGGTCTAGGCTGAAGTGTGGTTGGACGTACGTATGGGAATGGGCCGTGGGGGAGAAGGGAATACTGACACTCAGATAGGGAGACTTAAGCCTATGGCTTGAATATGAAGAAATAGGTAGGAAGTAGAAGTCTTACCTATCATTTGATAAGGGAGTCTTTCACAAAAGCGTGGGCAGAACAAGGTTGCTCAGCAGCAGCACGATGAGGACCTGACTCTGACCTCTGGAGGGGACGTCTGTACACTGCCTTGGTCTTACATGGCTTTCCTGGTGTGAGAAGGTATGTGAAGGCTGATCTTAGCAAAAGTCAGTGATGTGGCTGGGCACCAGGCCCAGAGGATTTCTCATGGTCCTAATAACCAGCTTCCATCATGAGTCAATTCATCATGTACACTATTTCTACATTAATGTTATTAAAATGACACTTAAGGCATGTCACCCCTTTGTTCAGAAGCCATGAGTGACTCATTGATGCCTACTGGATGAAGTACAAATGTTTCAACCCTGCACTTACCATCTTCCATGATTTATACTAAAGAGCTTATTGTACAAGAACCAAAGAACACAAAACTGAGTGTTATGTGTTAAATTGTGCCCCCTCCCCCCTAAAAATGATACCCTGAAGTCCTAACCCTCAGTACCTCAGAACCTGACCTCATTTGGAAAAAGGGTTTTTGCAGATTTAACCAACTTAATATCAGGTCATTTAAATGAGCTCTAATTTAATGTGACTGGTGTTCTTATTAAAAAGGGAGATTTAGACACACACACAGCACAGAGGGAAGACTACGTGAAGACACAAGGGGGGAAAATGGTCATGTCATGACAGAGACAAAGATTGGATTGATGCATCTTCTCAACCAAGGAACACCATGGATTGCCGGCCATCATCAGAAGCTTGAAAAGGCAAGGAAGGATCCTCCGTAGAGCCATCAGAGAGAGCACGACCCTGCCAACACCTTGATTTCACACTCACAGCCTCCAGGTCTATGATAGCATTAATTTCTGTTGTTTTAAGCTACCCAACTCATGATACATTCATCCCTCGGTATCAGCAGGGGATTGGTTCCAGGACCCCATGGATACCAAAATCCACAGATGCTCAAATCCCTTATATAAAATGGCAGAGTACAGTTGGCCTTCCATATCCAGGAGATTCACTTCTGAATTTCAACCCACAGTTGGTTGAATCTGCAGATGCAGAACTGTGGATAGAGAGGGCTGACTGTACTTTGTTACAGCAGCCCTAGAAAACTAATACAGCAAGGAAATAATGCAACAGGATTTTTTTTGTTGTTTAATTTCACATGGCAGTAGAGTGACCAGTTGTCCCAGTTTGCCCAGGACTGAGGGGTTTTTCTCAGGAACTTTCAGTGCTAAAACTGGGAAAGTCCCAGGGAAACTGGGACAAATTTGTCACTTGTAGGCAGAATTCCAGGGAGAAAGTAGACAAGTTTGCATAAAGAACCAGGAAGCTCCTCTTCTTAAGAGTCAAAGTTAGAACTGTCAGGGTATGACTTGGTGGCCTCGACCAAGGCACAATGGCAAGAAAGGGCAAAGATACCCCAAAGATAAATTTAACATGAAGGTCTATAAATTAAAACTGGTAAACTAGTCCCCACAGGGACTGAATCAGGAGAGAGATAAAAGAAAATAGTATTTCCATCTTGGAGACATGGTGAGAAATAGAAATTGTCCATACCTGGTCCTCCTTGGGCAGATTCACCATACTTTCCCCAGCAATGAGTACTTTTTAAAAATTTGTATTTGTTTACAGGATAGGTAGAAAGATATCTTGTTTTAATATGAATTTCTTTCTTATTAGGGTTGAACATTTTCAAATGTTCATTAGCCCTTTGTATCTCCTCTTTTGTGAGTGAAGTATTTGATTTTTTGCCCATTTTTCCCCATAGGTCTTAGTTTTTAAGAACTGGTTTGCATGAACTCTTCAATAGCAAATATATTTACATCTTTTGTGCCATATATATTGCACATATATATCCATGTTTAAGCTATGCCTTTTAATAGTATGCCTTGTGTTACTTTTTAAAGTATAGAAATTTTATTTAAATTGTTGATGTTTCCTTTATGATTTCAATCATTTTTTTTTAAGTTTAGAGAGTCCTTGCCCACACAGAGAGAAAATTTAAATTATTTTTAATTTTTTAATAGAAAGTGTTAATATTTTATCTCTGGAAATAGGGACCCATCTGGTTAAAATACTTATCTTTCCATTTTATTATTATTTTTTAACATCTTTATTGGAGTATAATTGCTTTACAATGGTGTGTTAGTTTCTGCTGTATCACAAAGTGAATCAGCTATACATATACATACATCCCCATATAGTCTCCCTCTTGCGTCTCCCTCCCACCCTTCCCATCCCACCCCTCTAGGTGGTCACAAAGCACCGAGCTGATTTCCCTGTGCCTTGCGGCTGCTTCCCACTACTTACCTATTTTACATTTGGTAGTGTATATATGTCCATGCCACTCTCTCACTTCGTCCCAGCTTACCCTTCCCCCTCCCCATGTCCTCCAGTCCATTCGCTACGTCTGCATCTTTATTCTTGTCCTGCCCCTAGGTTCTTCAGAACCTTTTTTTTTTTTTAAGATTCCGTATATATGTGTTAGCATACGGTATTTGTTTTTCTCTTTCTGACTTACTTCACTCTGTATGACAGACTCTAGGTCCATCCACCTCACTACAAATAACTCAATTTCGTTTCTTTTTATTGCTGAGTAATATTCTATTGTATATATGTGCCACATCTTTATCCATTCGTCTGTCGATGGACACTTAGGTTGCATCCACTTAGGTTGATGCCCTGGCTATTGTAAATAGTGCTGCAATGAATACTGTGGTACGTGACTCTTTTTGAATTATGCTTTTCTCTGGGTATATGCCCAGTAGTGGGGTTGCTGGGTCGTATGGGTGTTCTATACTGGCACAAAAACAGAAATATAGATCAATGGAACAGGATAGAAAGCCCAGAGATAAACCCACGCACATATGGTCAACTTATCTTTGATAAAGGAGGCAAGAATATACAATGGAGAAAAGACAGCCTCTTCAGTAAGTGGTGCTGGGAAAACTGGACAGCTACATGTAAAAGAATGAAATTAGAACACTCCCTAACACCATACACAAAAATAAATTCAAAATGGATTAAAGACCTAAATGCAAGGCCAAACACTATAAAACTCTCAGAGGAAAACATAGGCAGAACACTCTATGACATAAATCACAGCAAGATCCTTTTTGACCCTAGGGAAAAGGAAATAAAAACAAAAATAAACAAATGGGACCTAATGAAACTTAAAAGCTTTTGCACAGCAAAGGAAACTATAAACAAGACGAAAAGACAACCCTCAGTGTGGAGAAAAGGGAACCCTCTTGCACTGTTGGTGGGAATGTAAATTGATACAGCCACTATGGAGAACAGTATGGAGGTTCCTTAAAAAACTAAAAACATAATTACCATATGACCCAGCAATCCCACTACTGGGCATATACCCAGAGAAAACCATAATTCAAAAAGACACATGCACTCCAATGTTCACTGCAGCATTATTTACAATAGCCAGGTCATGGAAGCAACCTAAATGCCCATTGACAGACAAATGGATAAAGAAGATGTGGTACATATATACAATGGAATATTACTCAGCCATAAAAAGGAACGAAACTGGATCATTTGTAGAGATGTGGATGGATCTAGAGACTGTCATACAGAGTGAAGTAAGTCAGAAAGAGAAAAACAAATATTGTATATTAATGCATATATGTGGAACCTAGAAAAATGGTACAGATGAACTGGTTTGGAGGGCAGAAATAGAGACACAGATGTAGAGAACAAACATATGGACACCAAGGGGGGAAAGTGGCGGGGGGGGGAGGGTGGTGGTGGGATGAATTGGGAGACTGGGATGGACATGTATACACTGATGTGTATAAAATGGATGACTAATAAGAACCTGCTGTATAAAAAAATAAATAAAATTCAAAACAAAAAAGAACCTACTGTACAAAAAAATAAGTAAAATAAAATTTAAAAAAAAAAGAATATTCTAACCGTATGCTCATTCTAGACTTGGTGTCAATTTCTAGTTAATAATATTTCTGATATTTAATTTATTTCCAAATGGAAGATGTATATATAGTCATAATTTTTCTTTTTTTAACCAGATTATCCATCACTAGAATTCAAGGTTTTGATATTCTTAATATGAAAATAATAAAAATTAAAAGATCTAAAAAAAAACACAAGACAAAAAGACAACCCTCAGAATGGGAGAAAATTTTTGCAAACAAAGCAACTGACAAAGGATTAATCTCCAAGATATACAAGCAGCTCATGCAGCTCAGTATATAAAAAACAAACAACCCAATCCAAAAATGGGCAGAAGACCTAAATAGACATTTCTCCAAAGAAAATATACAGATTGGCAACAAACACATGAAAGGATGCTCAACATCACTAATCATTAGAGAAATACAAATCAAAACTACAATGGGGTATCACCTCACACCGGTCAGAATGGCCATCATCAAAAAGTCTACAAATAATAAATGCTGGAGAGGGTTTGGAGAAAAGGGAACCCTCTTGCACTGTTGGTGGGAATGTAAATTGATACAGCCACTATGGAGAACAGTATAGAGGTTCCTTAAAAAACTAAAAATAGAACTACCACTTTATTACAATAAAAAGTTATGTCGTGTCTTTACCTATTCTATTAAGTAGCTCTCACTCTTCCTTCCTGTGGCTGGCACAACATAAACCAGGGCCTGGATTAGGGTGAGGGGGGTGAGGCATTTGGAGCACAACGTTTAAGGAGGCTTCACTCTCAGGCGTGGAAGGATGGGAGGATTAATAGTTAATTAACTAATTATCATGTTTGAAAACATGCATGTGACACTGAAAACCTGAAGAATGACAGAGGGGGAAGGCTATTGAAAATAAGAAGAGGAGTAAGAGAATAAGCCAACTTTCAAAAATTCTACCAGAAAATCAACTATACTCCAATAAAAATTTTAAAAAATAAAAAATAAAAAGCTTCTAGTATTAAAAAAAAAAACTGTATCAGAAATAAAATTAAGGGGAATCTTCAAGATGGTGGGGTTGTGAGGATGAATTGGAATATGATTATTTCCTTGTTAATGGATGCGATACTGGAAAATCACACTAAACATCGCTTGCTTATCATTTTGTCCATATAGAATAAACTTTTTAGGGATATATTTCACTATACGCTATATTTCACATTTTTGGTAAGTGATATCTTTGGCTAGAAGAGAGCAAAGGCATTGTGACTCAAAACACCAAAAGTCAAGATTCATAATGGAATGCAGTCCATACTTTATCCCTTCCTTACTAACAGAAGAATAATCATCAGGCAACAGAAACTCAGGCCTCCCGCGGATTGCAACTGCTCTCTGTCCTTCTGCATCTAGTCTCCCAAATGCCGACATGGACTTGAGAGAGCTGGCTGTGAGCTTCCGTCCACTCTTCCCTCTCCACCTGCATCACATCCTCCTTCTGGGAGTTTCCTTTAAAGTTAGAGCTTAAGGGCTCCTATGATCTTCCACATTCAGGAGTCCAGAGTTCACCTTTTACAGGAGTAATGTAAATGTATTTTTATTATGATTTATATAATTTATCTAATTATTAGTTAACATGTATAGGGCAGTATTCATAGATTTGATGTATTATATGTTCACTATCTGGGATTGTGGCTCATGTTTTTTTCATCTTCCATTAAATTCCCCTGAAAATAATCCTCATGTTTTCTGCTTATGTACCCTCAGCCTCTATCAAGGACTAAATAATTCCCATTGATAATTTTTTTCTTTACTATAAACAGCATTTTCCTGTCATGTAACTTGGTCGCATAGGAGAAACCAAATCACTCCCTGTATATTTTTCTAGAATACAACCTTGGCATATATTGAAATCTTCTATCTTTACAGAGTACTCTGGGCCAATACTGTGTTAGGTGCTGGGAATTTGGGTTAACAAGACAGACCAACATGATCTTTACCATTAGGAAGAGTTCCAAACTAAGAGTTTAGAATATGTTTCAGTGAATACCTTCCCTTTCCTGGCCTAGCAGTCCTGCCTTCCAGCACCGTGGCACTTAGTTTGGAGACAGGAATGAGCCACAGGCTCCTAGAAAATTTGGTGTGGTGCAAACAAGCTTACCTCTATTGTTTCCTGGCAGGAAGGAGTGGTGTAAAACAACTCTACAATTGTAAGCAACAATTTCCAAGAGAGATGCAAGACATTGCTGATATTGTCAACACCTTGTTGATTAACTTTCTTTGGAAGAGCGTCTATAGCAACTAATCAATAACAGGGCCAAATCTTCTCTCCATTACTGACTCTTTGGTTGATTGAAGTTTAAAAAAACAAAACAAAAAACTTATGTTTATGTAATTTTTAACAACTACCAGAACAAATCCTGAGTTAATGTTTGACAATCCAAATCCCTTTACAGGCCTCCTAGGGATTGCAAGTTGTTTATTGATCAAATCCTTGTGTTTGGCAAATGACTTTCTCTATGAAATAGGGGGAAGAAATTCCAGCAGTTTGAATGAGTTAGTCTTTTCTTCCAAGGCCGATAAAAAAATAATTTATACAGGATAATTATATGTGAATCAGCAAGTATGACAGCGAGACATCTTCACAGGAGGAAATCTAAATATTTGTCCAATTAAAAATAGTTAAACTGATTTCCTGTCTGTTAAAGAAAAAAGTAAACAGGAGACATAGTACATTAATCCTAAAAAGAATGGCTTGAAAATGAAGATTTAAAATCTTCCCTGAGAAAAGGAGTGAAATATGAAGATTTTCATCTATTTTTTCTTTAAAATGACAACATATGTTGAAATTACACATTTATAGATATGTACAACTTGAACAATTGGACAATTCTTCATTGAATTTTGTCCACTAACTATTACTTTTAGGCAGCAGCAACACCAAAATAATAACCTATACAGCACCAGCACCAACCAATGAGAACAGGCACTCCCGTGCAAGCATTAACCCTTTAGCTGCTTGACTACTAGGGAGTCTTAGGATAGGGGCTTAGGTGGCGAGGATAGGGTAGGGACATTCAGAGGGGCTTAGGAAAGGACATATATACAAACTGGTGTGGCAATGCCAATCATCCTTGTTGAATATCAACTCTACTTTAAGTTCAAGTTCAAACCTCATTACAAAGGTTATCACAGAACCATCCCAATTCTTTCACTGTGATATTTTGTCTTAAGTGATTCTGTATTACCATAATCCTAATTATACACTTTTGGTTTAAAGGTGAAGGAAAGGAAATAACTGAGGTGCAGCCCCTTTAAATGTCAATGAGGAAATGCAAAAAAGAGAAAGACAGTTTAATATCATGTACTTGTCAGTACTACCTCTTCCTTTTCGAGCTCTTAAATCTTTTGGTGGGCTGCATTTAGCTTGGATGGTATATTAGTCAGGGTTCTTCAGAGAAACAGAACCAATGGGATATAAAGAAAGAGAAAGAGAGAGATTTATTTTAAGAAGTTTGCTCACACGATTGTTGGGGCTGAGAATTCCAAAAAATGTGTAGGGCAGTCTGGCAGGAAATTCAGGTAAGAGTTGATGTGCAGTCTGTAGTCTAAATCTGCAGGGCATGCCAGCAGGTGGAAAACCCAGGCAGGGTTTCAATGTTACAGTCTTGAGACAGAATAGCTTCTTCCCCTGGAAACCTCAGACTTTCCTTTTAAGGCCTTTGACTGATTGGATGAGGACCACCCACATTACGGACGGTAATCTGCTTTACTTAAAGTCATCTGATTGTAAACTGTAATCACATCCACAAATATAGATGCTAGGAATTCACAGCAATATCTAGACTAGAATTTGACCAAAATCTGGGCACCATAGCCTAGCCAAGTTGACACATAAACTTGATCATCACAGATGGGTATTTTGGAAGTTTAATAGTAGGCAGGATGATGGAGATGCTACTACATGGCAAAACCAAAAGCCCATGACTAATTCTGTATCTTTAAGCATGAACTCTACTCCAGGCCCAGGGCCAATCACAACTTTCATGTATACCTCACAATAGCCCAATGGGATAAATAGTGATTATTCAACTTTGTACATGACCAAACAATGGTTTAGAGAGATTAGGTTGCTTGCTATACTAGTCTCCTATTATTGCTGTAACAAATTAATACAAACTTAGTGGCTTAAAACAACACAAATTCATTATCTTACAGTTCTGGAAGTCAGAAGTCCAAAATGGGTCCTACTGGGCTAGAATCAAGGTGTTAGCAGGGTTGCATTCCTTTGGAAGGCTCTAAGGGAGAACACGTATCCTTACCTTTTCCAGCTTCTTGAGTCTGCTTGCATTCCTTGGCTTGTGGCCTCTTCCTACATCTTCAAAGTCAACAGCATAGCATCTTCCAATCTCTCTCTCTGACTCTGATCCCCTTCTTGTGATGATATTGGGCCCACCCAGATAATCCAGGATATTCCACCTCAAGAACTTAATCATATCTACAAAGTCCCTTTTGCCAGGTAAGGTAACATATTCACAGGTTTCATGGATTAGGACACCAGCATCTTTGGGGGATCCATTAGCCTGCCTGCCACACTTGGACAATCTCACAAAGCTAGTAGTGGTGGAGCCTGGATTCAAATCCAGTTCTGTCTGACTCCAGAGCCTACACTCTGGACCATGGTAGCATTTCACCTCTCACAAATAGCATACAAACTGAATTAAATCATCAAGGTGATTATTTATTTCATAAGCAGGGGTAGGGACCATCAAAAGCATCGGTCATCGAGAAGTGTAAGCAGATTAACAAAGTACTGTTCAATAACTTATCCAAAGGCACAAGGAAATGCTTTGTTACAAAGAATGTTTCAACATCATGGGATTATACTTTTACGAACAATTGAAAAAGTGAGTTTTTCAGGCTTCCAACACTAAAATGAAGCTTCTCTGATCACATAGATTAGCTATAAAGCCAAATTTGGAAGAGACTGAATTAAAGACAGTTTTTTTGTCAGAAGAAAGAAGGGAGATGAATAAGGACACGTTAATGCCAAAGTTATGACTATTGTCCTCACAGAAAATGCCCCCAAATCTCAAGGATCAGTTTTCTAACTTGACCTGCTCTAAGAAGTCATATGGATAAAATTAGGTTTGAAGGATTTGAAAAATAAAGCTTGGAATCTCCTGGCTTGTGACAGAAAAAAGAGGGATTCATTTACTCGGGTGAGGTGGGCTCAAAGCAGACCTCTAAAAAAGCACGAGTAAAACAGCCCAAGGAGAAAAATGGAAAATAATAAAACAGACGGCTCCATAAGAACTCACTGTCCGTTCTCACCTAATGGTCTTCTCACTAATTTCTCAATCAAGTTGCAAGACAACATTTAAAATAAATGACCATGGAAACAGCCTGTTCAAAGGGCATGAAACAGAGTGCCAGGGGCAAGAATGCCTAGTGCACAACTCAAATGCACAAAAAAACCTTACTTTTCAATAACTTGATTCCTACTTCCATTTTCTCTGCACTGAAAGATATTTTGCTATTGATTTACAGATGCGACCATCTCCAAAATACTACTTCTGTTCTTATTTTGTAGGAAGGAAGATTAAACAATAATGAAGAGAGAATTTTCATCTGCTTTCTAGGAACACTTCCTAAGAAATACTGTTTGCTGAACAGTAGACACCAGTGGTTCTCAACTGGGGACATTTGCAATGCACATTTGGCAATATCTGGAGAGTCTTTTGGTTGTCACCACTCAGAAGGTGGGGACAGAGGAATGGAGGGTGCTACTGGCTTCCAGGAGGTAGAGGCCAGGGATGTTGCTAAACATCCTAAAATGCTCAGGACAGTTCCAAGTCAAAGAATTATCCAGCTCAGAATGTCAACACTGACAAAGTTGAGAAACTCTGATATATATATAGTGTAGCAGATAAGGATGGGGTTCTGGAACCAGACAGCCTGTGTTCAAATTCTGGCTCTTCCCCAGGCTGGATGAAAACCTTGAAATTTGTCTCTTCATCTCTAAAATAGATAATAAAAGCACCCACTTTGCAGGGTTCCTGGGAGGATCAAATAAATTAATCTAGGTAAGTGCTTAGCATATAACCTGGCACAAATGATACACATGTGATTAGGTATATCATAATATAATACTAATCTCACTGACTAAAAATTATTTGTCACGTGCCTGTCTCCCTCAATTACCTCACTAAACTGTAAGCATCCTACAGGCCAGACTTGATCGCAATCATCTGTGTCACCTCAGCACCAAGCACAGGGCCTAAATAGACTTAAAACAAACTGGGAGGCCAAGACTCAACCCACTGAGAGCACTGAGTCGTTATCATTGGTGCCAACCCCACCCTGCTCAGCCTTTGCCACTTCAAGTCACACTGGCCTGATGTCTTTTGTAACTGAGGGCTTTCTCTGACCTCCAAGTCTACCCCGTCTGCAATATGGGAGGCCCAAAGTGCCGGAGAATCAACGCCCCCTGAGGCAGGCTTCAGCGAATGACTGATAGAAACTGGTGTATAGACACCCCAGCTCCCTCACCCATGGGGTGGACAGCTCAGAGGTGTGTGTTCTACTGCCTCTGCCGGTTCCCCAGCAGGAGTACATTCCCGGTGTCCAGAGTGGTAACTCCCTTGGTGACACACGTTCCCACCCTGGTCTCACCTTTTTACTCCCCTACCAATGTTTCTTGGCTTCATCGCCACATAAACTACTAAACTCCAATCCTCATCTCAGAGTTGGCTCCTGGGGAAACTCCAACTAACACTCACTATAAAAGTAGGATGGATCAAGTTGCCAGGAAGGTGATGTCCCTGACTTAAGTATTTTACGTATCAGTAGGGCTCTGGCTTTACTCCTGCTCGCATTTCATCTCTCAGGGTGTGTGTCCCCATCCACAAGACGGCAGGGACTGAAATGGGAAGTGGAAGAAGCCTAATCCCTTTTCCAAATGATGAAATAAATAATTCTCCTCCAGGTCTGAGACTGGTATTAAATGAAACTTGAGGTAAACTTCCGAGCACAGCTTGGGGGCACCTGTGACTTCTAAATGGAGCTGCTCTGTTTCTAAGGAAATACATACTTTTAAAATTAAGCTTGAGGCTAAAAGCTTCGAACAATAAATCTCCCTGAGGCACACTCCTCTAGGGACAAATATACAGGGAAATTTTCAAAGAGGGTGCTTGGTTTATCACTTGGTGTCTCTTTTCCTCTGAGGAAGGAAGTCCCTTTATTTCTACTGAGAAATCGAGTCCACCTGGACCTCCTTAAAGGTTCAAGAGTTCTTCAGCTGTCCCCTACCGCCACCTCTTAAAAACCTCAGATCATTTATTTTTGGAAATAACCTTTTGGGAGTTGAAACAGATAGTGTATCAGTAATCACTGTTGTTCCTTATGCCCTGTCCTCATGACCTGAAGAAAAAAGGGTCAAATAAAAAAACACAAAAACCATCCTGCTACGTAATTAAAATACATCCTCAAATCTGTTCTCTTATCCTTCATAGAAAACTGTGTAATAATGGTAATCAGAATTTCTAGGCATTTAAATTTATCACCTCACTGAGCAACTCCATAGGTAACGTTCTGCCCATTTTACAGATGGAAAGTTTGAGAAGTGAAGCTTAAAAAACTGACCAGGGTCACATTACATAGATAGTAGAGCTAGGATTTTTAACCCAGGAGAGTCTGACTTTAGAATTCTACATTCAGTGATTACCTTATGTGAAGCTTAAGTATGATTTAACTGATAAACATCATATAAGTAAAGTTGATAATAATTCCACTTGATATCTGGCATGGAGACAGAGAACATATAAAAACTGACAGTCATCAGGGGGAAAAGTCCAATAAATAGGGAAGAATTCTTATAGATTGCCAGTGAAATTTTCCATCTAAGATTCTGCATATTATTTCTTATATGTATGTCAAACATGCAAGCACCTACAACAGAATCTTGGAAGAATCTAATCTGTAGGAAGATGAAATTAAAGCCAGGACAAATTGAATGAGTAGGACAATTAAACTTTCACTACAGAAAAGGACCCATGGCCCACTGTAGCAAGACCAACACAGGGAGTGAAAGACCTCACAGCTTCCACAGAAAGGAACATGCTCAACTCTCCTTACATTTCCCACCTGCCTCTCACTTTGAGCTTGCTGTCAGACTGCCCTGGTTCAACTCTGAGCTCCAACATTCGCTAGCTATAGGGACTAAAGAAATTTCCTCATCTTTTGCAGGCCTCTTTAGTTTTCTCATTAAAATATAGCCAGAGATAATACCTTTTTCAAATTGTTGTTGTGAAGACTTAATGAGAAATTCATGCAAAAGGCAAGACTCAGTGGCCAGCACATAATAAGCACTCAAAAACCTCTCAGGAGTATCCTTCTGCCTCCCCCTGAATCCTGAGCATGCAAGGTAAGTGCACAGTCACCTCTGGCCTCAAGCGCTACCCAGCTGTCTTGGTGCTTAGCTTCCCTTTAAGCCCAGAGCAAAGGAGAGAAACCCTTATTTTGGGAACTGGTGGCTGCACTGAGGTCCAGGGAAGGACGATTACATTAATAATATGACCATGTATAGGACTCCAAGGTCAGGGAGTCCCCTCTTTCATTCCCAGCCTCTCCGGGATGGGATTTCACAATGAAGGACCTAGAGGATAATCCAGCAATGGGGCAAAGAATATGCTAGCAACAAGGAGAAGGCATGTTCAGGTCTGCCTCTGGGAGACTGATGGGTGGCCCGGAATCTGGGCCTTTTCTCCAGAGGTTCATAACAATATCCTCCATTGACCAAAGATACTTTACAGAAATGATTCCTAGTCCTCATCATAAGTCAGTAAAATGCTGCCAGTATGCCTATTTCACAGATTCAATTGATCTCAAGTTTCAATTAACCTACCAGCATGCCCTAGCCAGGAAGTGGTGGATTTGGGATATGAATCAAGACATCCTGGTCCAGAACCCTACAATTTTCTACTTCCTCTTCTGTGTCTCTCTTGAGTGATTAGTGTTTCTATAGATATACCTGAAAACTGTGTTGAAGACAAAGAGATGCACCACCCAGATCTTTCTTCAGGGAAAGCCTTGCTTCCCAGCTGTCTCTCCTTGAATTCAGGAGCTGCCACAGCTGTGAAATGCCAGCTGACCCCAGATCACAACCTCTGAGCAGGTGGTGTAGGGACAGAGTGAGTTGGGGAAACGATGGCAAAGGTCTAGGCACTTCTGCCTGACGCAGGACACTGTGAGGAGCAATGCCGGCCCCAGAGCTCTCCCTATTGGGCCTGCCTTCCAGTTCTACCTCTGCCTCTATCCAATCTCGCTTCCTCCCCTGCTTTTTATAGGCACTGATCCCAGTAAACATCTTGAACCTCCAGTTCTGTTTCAGGATCTGCTTCCAAAGAACCCAACCTGTACTACAGAGTAAGGCCTTTTAAGCCACAGAAAGGGGAGCTCAAGTACTGGGAAACAAATTTGTGTTTTAGAGTCAAAAGACCTCAGTTGGACTCCTAGCTCATCCACTTTCTGTACCAGGCAAGCCAGGTAACCTCACTGAACTTACATGAAAATAAGGACTAATATTACTTCACAGGCTCAATCAAGACAATGTGAATAAAAATCACAGCACATCTCATCATGGTCATCACTGTTACCCCAGCAGACTCACCTCATTCCATTATGGATGAGTGGGGAAAGGTTATTTTGTGGCATGGGAAAAGGCTCCTTTCTTCCCCAGTGACTCAACTGGCCTCTCTCTAAAGTAGAGCAAATGTCATTCTTTTCCAAAAGTCTCCAAAATCAGCATCCCCAGCCGAGGCAGGAAAGTAAGGAACACTGTTATTCTTGTAGAGCAGAGCTGTAGCATATAATTAAATCATTAAGAGGCAAATTAACTCTTCTAGCAATACTCTTCTAAGTATGTGTGGGCAAGCCCATTAGCATTGTGCCAGTAAATCTTGAAATGTCTTTGCAGACAGACTAACTATGATACCAAAGGCCAGGGGTGGGGTGGGGAGTGCCCTTCACAGGTGGTTTGACCTCCTATGAGACATGTAGGAGGGGCAGGGTGGGGAGTTGAAAGGATGCTAATGGCATGTTGTGACTTTTTCATAAACCCTTTGAAGATAACAACTGCCAAATTTCCCCTACCTAGAGCCAACAATAAATCTATTCTTTTCCCAGGAAAACCATTCAAGAGCTTTTGGTTTCCCATTCACTCTGTCTTCAGCAACTCTCCTGAACTCTGCTGAATTCCTCAGTTTGGATTATTTGTTTTTGTTTTTTTGGAGGGGTCCTAACGGGGAGCCTTACTCTGTAAGTAAAAAAGGTGACTTCCAATAGTATACTTTGTAGCTATTTATTTAGTGGGGTTTTCAGAATAATGAATATGAAGTTGGCTTCAATTCTGTAGCCAAATATATATTTATGTTATCGACTCAAATTCAAGCTGACCAATCGGGTTGGCTGTCTCTGGCCTTCAATCCTTCCAAGGCTTGAGTGTTTCAGTCAATATGTTGATCATTTACATGATGACCCTGCTTAAACCATTTAATAAAATGTAAACAACATGAAAGTGTATTGGAAGTCAACATAACTCATTACTGCTGCCTATACGTTCATCAGAATCCTGAGGAGGGGGTGCCTGACCTGATTGGAGGTTTCCTCCAGAGTCATACAATAATTTTAGCTGTGAAAGGAAATTTTATGGCATGTAAGATTAGCCCACACTCATGCAAGGTCAAAAATAATAGAATCAAGAGGCAAACTCAATACTATTAACGTTTTGAGAAAATTACTCCCAGAAAACAATGTCAACAACAGATTGAAATGAGTCTCCAAAGTCGTCCCATTGATTTCCTTTCACTTTGGTGGCAACCTAACTCTTTCTTTTATGCAATATGGAATTTTTTTAGCCTTTTCTTTCAGCTCTGTTTTAAACATGGAATATTTCTGTTGCACTTTTGAGTGATGTGAAACATTATATGTGTCAGAAAACTTTATATGGTTGTTCATATCAAAGAGAACAGAATATGGAGACTTATTCCATCATGTAAAGCCTTTAGTCGTTCTTTAGGGCTCAAGTGATAAATTCAGGAGTTATTTTAATTACAGGAAGGCATCCAAGTGCAAATGCAAACAGTGCCGCTAATAAATTAACAACTAAATGAAAACCTTATAGGAAAACACACGGCCTGGGGAATGGCTTTACATTAGATGTACTGTATGCACTGTCATCATCCTTGAGGTCAGAAACGGACTGACAGAGATCCATGATCTTCAGTGTTGACTGAAAGAACAGCCAAGCACTAGCAGTGGAATAGCACCCCAGGCTTTTCTGCTCGAGTCCTGACTCACCCCAACCACCCCAGACTTTTCTTCCCCAATCTTCTCATTTTAGTCAATGGCTCCATCTACTCCTCCATCACTGACTGACTTATTCAAGCCGAAACCTTGAGAATGATCATTAATTTCTCGCTTTTCCTCTTTCCCACAGCCAATCCATCAGCAGCTCTGGGAGTTTTTCCTCCAAATTACATCCTGAATCCACCCACTTCACTCCATCTCAGATCCTTCATTGCAACAGCCTCTTTCCTGTTCTCTGAGCTTCCATTTTCTACCCAATAGGCCATAATGATCACTTTAAGTCACAGATTTAATCACATTGTGCTCATCTTTAAAGATTTTTCAATGTGGACCATTTTGGTTTTTTTAACATCTTTATTGGAGTATAATTGCTTTACAATGGTGTGTTAGTTTCTGCTTTATAACAAAGTGAATCAGCTATACATATACATATATCCCCATGTGGACCATTTTTTAAAATCTTTATTGAATTTGTTACAATATTGCTTCTGTTTTATGTTTTGGTTTTTTGGCCCTGAGGCATGTGGGATCTTAGCTCCCCAACTAGGGCTCGAACCTGCACCCCCTGCATTGGAAGGCAAAGTCTTAACCACTGGAACGCCAGGGAAGTCCCTGTGCTCATTTTTAAAACTCTTTCATAGGTGTCCATCACACTTAATATAAAATCCACACCTCCTTACTGTGGTCCACCAGGCCCTCCATGGTCTGCACCCTGCTGCCTCTCCTTCCTCACCCTCAGTTATCTCCACCACTACCTTTCCAAGCTCCAGCCCCACTGGCCTCCTTTCGTGACTTTAACTATGTCAAGCTTAATAACATTCCAAGGCCTTTGCCTAAAAAAGAGGGGGAGAGGGAATCAGAGTCTATAAATCATTTTCTCTAACATATGATCTTTTTGTCCTCAAGTGTCATTACTAGTGATAGCATTTATCAGTTGAAGGCACCACTGCTCTTTTTGTTAAATTTTCTTTTGGAGTAATTTTCCAACCTTTCAGAGTTTCTCTTCAGTCTCAGTGTTCTTGCCCCCCTCCCCAGATCCACTGGGGTGCCATGGAAAGGCTACGTTCTCACAGTTGAGGGAAGGTGTGTCTGGCCCACGAGCTCCCCTTCCACGTTGGTCCCTTCTGTTCACAGTCTTCGGGTATCTCCCTCCATCCTACTGCAATGACTGTCGTGCTCAGAGGGCATCCTGGGCTGGTATCCACCAAGGTGGAGTTGAACCCACCTATTCTTTTGGGCTCTACATTGGCACCTGGTGTTAGTGATCATGGATCTCACCATTGTCTCTCAACATGGCATGAAGTCCCAGTCATCTAAACTTTCTTTTCCTGAACCCAGTCTTCTTCCAGGCAAATGGAACATATAACATTTCCACATGCTCTTTGGTACAGGGGTTGACTGCTCCCCTCTTGTGCTTGGGGAAAGGGGGCCCTGTGAGGCTGCCCAGGCTGACTGGTAGTAGTATACTGCCCCAAACCATGTCAGAGGCACCCTTGTGCCCAATACAGTCCTTTCCTGAAGGGTTCACAATCTCCCAAAACTTCAAACTAAAGAATTGTGTTCTAGGGCTTCCCTGGTAGCGCAGTGGTTAAGAATCCGCTTGCCAGTGCAGGGGACACGGGTTCGAGCCCTGGTCCGGGAAGATCCCACATGCTGTGGAGAAACTAAGACCGTGTGCCACAACTACAGAGCCTGTGCTCTAGAGCCCATGAGCCACAACTACTGGGCCCATGCACCACAACTACTGAAGGCCGCGAGCCTAGAGCCCGTGCTCAGCAACAAGAGAAGCCGCCTCAGTGAGAAGCCCGCGCACCGCAACAAAGAGTAGCCCCCGCCCGCCGCAACTAAAAAAGAAAGCCCGCATGCAGCAGCAAAGACCCAACGTAGCCAAAAATTAATTAATTAATTTTAAAAAAGAATTGTGTTCTAGACCCAAAGTCCTAGGTGACCTCAAACCTAGAACTAGGATACTCCTGCCACAATTCCTGCCATCCTCTATCCTCGCCACATTTCTGGGCTCCTCCTTCTGTCCTCTGAGGGTTTTTCCCATCCTGTGTGATCAGAAATTTCTCTGAATTCATAACCTCACCTTTCCCACTCTAAGTTTTACTTTGTGGTCTGCCCACAAACCCTGGTCCCTGAGGTGTAAAAGCCCAGATTGGGAAATAGCCAGAATAATAGTGCTTTCCTGTAAAAGCCTGGCTTTTAAGACTATGTTCTTACTAAATACCTATTTTGAAATTTAAAGCTTAGAGTTGTAATTAACATAATTATTCAATAAGTGTTGCTTGAGGATTTAAAAAAATTTTTTTTTATTTTGAAGCCACCTCAAAAGTGCAGAAAAGTAACATGTATTACTTGGAAAAAAAGAACTATTTTCCCCTGAACTAGAAGAGTATGTTGCTGACTTGATGGCCCAAACACTTTAGTGTGTATTTCCTACAAACATAAAATTATCTTACATAACCACAATCAACCATCAAAATCAGGGAACTAGCATGATATATTCCTGCCACCTAATCCTCAGATACCATTCATGTTTCTCCAAGGGTCCTAAGACTGGCTTTTGTAGTAAAAGGATCAAGTTCAGAATCGCCTGTTCATTTAGTTCTCATGCCTCTATCCTCTTAGTCTGGAATAATCCCTTGGTCTTTCCTTGATTTTCATGACCTTGACATTCTGGAAAATTATAAGCCAGTAATTTTGTAGATCTCCTCTGGCATTCCTGCTGTTCCCACCCTTCTTGCCTGTGAGATATTATAGCATCATTTGAAGCTGTGGGTAAGATGACAGACTCTAAAACAGACCTCTGGGGTCATAGTCTATCTCCATCACCCCTGACTATGTGGATGTGGGCAATTTATGTAAACACCCTGGGCTTCAGTTTCCTTGCCAGTAGAATGAAAGTAACCACCATGCCTATTTCCTGGGGGGTTGTCAGGATACTCTCCTTCCTGCATACTCAGAGACTGAGTTGTCTGTGAACATATGACCCCTGGCTGCAGCCCTGACAAATGACCGAAAGGTAAAAGCAGTATCAATACCCCAGCTCCCTTGCTCCTGACTGGGGCAGTTTGAGGTGGTGTCTATATGCCAAAGCTCTCCTGTGGGTTAAGTCCAAGTCACCTTCCCCAGGACTCCTTGAGCCTGCCTGATTGCTCTGCCTCCTTTTCTTCCTGGCCTCATTTCCCCACTCTTGTTCTGGACTTTCCTGAGAACACTCCTTAACAAATTGCTTTCACACAAATCTTCATCTCAGGGTTTGCTGCCGGGGAACACAACTTAAGACAGTTCCCATCTTTTGAGAGAGCAGTATGCCTGCCGTGTCAAGAACAGAGAGCACATAGACCAGCTCAGAAGCTGCGGAAGTTGTCCAAATGGGAACCACGTGAGCAGTGAAGTGGACACACACAGCATATATTTGGAGGTGTAGTCTACAGGACTGGCTTCTAAACAGGATACAGGGAATAAGGGAGAGACAAATCAAGGACAAATCCTGAGATGTATGCAAATTGTTTGACATGAGGAGCAGAACAGCACTTTAGCTATGGAGAGCTGATATTAGAATCTCAGTTAATAATACGAAACATCGTCGGTAACAAGGACTGTAGACACACAATAGAATTTAATCTCTGGTACCACAGTCTCACACTGGGAAATTACAATGCCTCGAATTTAATAGGTTTCATTTTTCAGAGTGAATAGTTTGCTTTCACAGTCCCTCACTGCCAGTGATGCTCTTGCAGTCCTCTTCCTCCTTTATAGTCTAATCCCTCTGATGACCTCAGAAAGGGCTTCCGTATCTTTTCATTTTGGCGAGGCGTTGATAGTACAGGGAGAAACAACACTGGTGTAGGTATTGCAAGACTTGAGCTCCAGTCCAGCAACCCCAGCACTTGGTGGGTCACCTAAAATCTCACCCCCAGCCTGCTCAACTGACTTAATAATTGCATTCTGCAAATATTTATTGAGCATCTATTTATCAGGCTCGGTTAAAGATTAAGGATACAGCGGTGAAAACAATCATCCTAGTCCCTGACTTCACAGAGCTTATAGGAGGATAAAATTCCCCCTCCTTATCTACAGACAAGATAGATGTTTATGATATAAATGTTTTGTCAAATTACTGGGACAGGCAAATGCACGTATTATTAGTATTTGTGCTATTTCTCTACCTATGATTCCTTACATGTTTTCCCCAACTTTCAAGTATTATCAATTACAATTAAAATGCTTTTCTTATGCATTCTGAAGAAATGGTCATGTATGGTTGTGGCATAATTCTCCATCTGGAACCTTTTAGGCCCCATATATTTTGAAATTTAGGTATTACTTGAATCTTAGGTAATTCCGAGCAGATACATTAGGTAACACTCCCTAAAGGGACTAGGGCAGATCCCTGTAATCAAACTCAGTATTTCTGCAGTGAGCCATATAAATATTCCCACTCAGCAGGATGAATACAATGTATATATTCATGGCAGTTTAATTCAATTTTGGTCATCAGATTAATTACTTAAAAATTTAAAATAAACGAAGCTTGGTTTGCAGGTGGTTTTTTGATTTTGGACTTGCATTTAAGGAATTGTGGGCCTAGAGCCCATATTGTTCGAAATAAGTAGGACATGGATTGGGGCTTAAAAACCAAATTTATCAAAGATATTTATTATAATTACATTTGTATTTGATCTATAGGTGACCCAACTTTATAAATAAACTTAAAGCACCTCCAGGTTCATTAATATTTCATTGATCCATAAAATACTCCTAAGTATTTATATTTATCAGCCTCATAGAAAGCTGTATCTGATGTAGAAACCACGAAAATAAATAAACACATAAATAAATACATAAATAAATAAATAAAGGCAGCCTAGCTGTGATGTCCTGGATCATAATTCGCATGCACATCAGTAGTCAGCTATAATCTAATCTTTAAGGCCCCAGGAGGGACCAATGAAAGTTGGCATGACGGAACTGGACCATGCCATATGGTGGATCAGCTTTTCACATGCTTGAAATGGCATCATCCAGAGAGAGCTCTTTAGAATTCACACTGGGGCCAATGACTTCCACTTAAGACCATCCCCCCTCCCACAACACCTAGAATAAATGCTGACTTCTTCTCTTGGTCTGGCACTAAATGACCTTCTCATTCTGCATTTCTCTGGATGGCTAGTCACAACGGCCTTCTCATACACAAAGCTCCCACCCACCTTTGCTTGACTGTTCCTCCTGCCTCAACTACCTGAACACGTCCTACTCTTGACACACGTTGCTCCTCTTCATCATCCAGGTTTCAGCTCAAAAGCCACTGACACAAAAATATCCCCATCCTTATCTGATCACCCTACTGATTCCATGTAGGCCCACCTGGATAATCTCTCCATGTCAATATCCTTACCTTAATCATGTCTGTAATATCCCCTTCGCCATGTAAGGAAACACATTCATAGGTTTTGGACATTAGGACGTGTACATCGTTGGCGGCTGATCATTCTGTCTACTACACATCATATTCTCCAAGGTGTCAACTAGAGCCCCAAGCGTCAAATCCACATTCCAGGCAGCAGAAGAGGAAGGAGGGGAAAGTATCACCACAACTACCTGTTTTGAGGAGCCTTCCCAGGAGTCCCCCACTGTCACATCCCATTGGCTAAATTTAATCATGGTCTGTTCAAAGGAAATACAAGAGAGACAAGGAAACGTAGGTTTTATTCCAGGGGGTATGTGCCCAGCTTACAAAGAATGAAGGGGGAATGGATATGTGGAGACCCCAGCAGTCTGTACTGCACTCTCCTGCTGGGACGTAGGTGTGACAATGGCGGGAAACATCTCTCCGCTGGCTGTTCTTTCCCACAGAGCTTGAGCAGCATCTGAGCTTCAGCAGGTACAACGAGCTGTAGAAATTCAATCTGAAGCCATTCCTGATGGAAGCCAAGCTCCTTGGAGACAGGAACCTTGTTTCTCATGCTCACTTCTTATTCCTAGTGCCTAAAACAGTGTCAGGCACACAGTAGACTTGCGATATTTGTTGACTGAGGAGTGAATCTTATCTCTTTAATGTCTGGTGCAGAGGTTCTCAACCAGAGATAATTTTGGCCCCCAGGGGACATGCGGCAATACCTGGAGACATTTTTGGTGTCACAACCAGGATATGGGTGTCACTGGCATCTAGTGGGTAGAAGCCACGGATGCTTCTCAACATCCTACAGAGCACAGGACAGTGAATTATCCAGCCCCAAATGTCAATAGTGTCGAGGACATGGTGTCAAAAGTTCATGGACCCAAGAATTCTAAATGTGCTTAAAAAACGACTATCAAGAACTCTGCTAAGGTGGGAAGAAATAGAGACATAGATGTAGAGAACAAACGTATGGGCACCAAGGGGGGAAAGTGGCAGGGGGTTGGTGGTGGTGGGATGAATCGGGAGATTGGGATTGATATATATACACTAATATGTATAAAATAGATAACTAATAAGAACCTGCTGTATAAAAAGTAAATAAAATTAAATTAAAAAAAAAAAAAAAGAAGAAGAAGAACTCTGCTAAGTGCCTGGAGTAGACGGAGCCCCATTGCCTTCATGTTAGAATTTAAATTCCGTGGTGTGAAGCATTAAGCCCTTTGTGGTGTGGCCTACACCTGCACACCTTGCCTCATGCCTCCTGAAGCCCCCATGTCCATCTTGCTGGAGCAATACCACCTCCTTGCAGGTCACCAGACATATCTCTACATCCATGAGCTCCTTTGCTCAAGAAACTTCTCCTTATTCACCTGTTTATATTTTTATATGTCTTTAAATAACAATTTTCCTTTTGGAAGCTTTTTCTAAAGTATTTTTTTTTCATCTTCCTGTAATACTCTCATCATGGCATATCAGTTTTTACTGGTGTGTTAGTTTCCCAGGGCTGCTGTTACAAAGTACCAGAAACTGGATGGCTTGAAAAAAGAGAAATTCATTACTCCCAGTTCTCGAGGTTAACAGTCCAAAAGGAAGGTGTCAGCCAGGCCATTCTCTCTCTGAAGACTCTAGAGGTAGGATCCTTCCTTATCTCCTCCAGCTTCTGGAAGCCCCTGATGTTCTTCAGCTTGTGGCAACATAACTCCAGTCTCTGCCTCTGTTTTTAAATGGTGATCTCTCTCTTCTTCTTATAAGGACACCAGTCATTTTGGATTAAGGGCCCTCCCTACTCTGGTATGACCTCATCTTAACCAATTACATCTGCAAGAACCCTATGTTCAAATAAGGTCATAATATGAGGTACTAGATGTTAGAATTTCAACATATTTTTCGGGGGGGGACACAATTAAACCCATAACAGCAGTCATAATAACAATTAAACACACTGGTCTTTGAAGAGAGAATGAGAGAACTTCAACTATATAGGTTTAAGCAAAAGAGGAGAATGTATTCGTTTACATACCTGGACATACCAAGGGGTAAATGTAGCTTCAGGCATAGCTGGATCCAGGAGCCCAAATGCCATCCTACGGGCTTGATTTCTGTCAGTCTCTAAACTCTGATTTCTACTGTGCTTTTCATTTTCAGGCATGCTTTTTCTATGTGGTAACCCCCAGAAATTACAGAATTACAGTACCTAGAAATCCTATTAGGGGCAAGTACAGCTGATAAGAACTTGTCTTCCTCTGGTTCTGCAATTCTAAGATTGAAGACTATTGTAATACTTTGGGTCAGATGGCCACCCGAACCTATTGCTGTGCTAATCGGCTCAGCCTGGTCACATGCCCTCCCCTGGAGTTGGGAGTAGTAATGAGGTCAGCCATCTCTACAACTCATGGCCTGAGAATGGAGAAGAATCGTACTATGGAAAATCAGAAGAAGGAAGAGTTGTTGAAATGGAAAAGACAGCAAATATTTACTGCAGATAATTTTGTTTCCTCTTTCCTGGGAGATGCTAAGCAGGTTGATGTAAAACATGACATCATTCTTGTTAGAGTCTGTGCGAAGCACAGAATCACCAGACAGAGCACCTGACACACAGTAGGTGATCAGTAAATGTTTCTCGAATCGAATGGGGATTTTTTTCTGGTATTTTTATGGCCCTCGTAGGCACCTCTCCCTTTTTTTTTTTGATCTAAGTGTCATCATGCATGCTCTCCAAGTACATCCCTCTTTTCTTACCAGTGAAAGTAGTAAGACATTCTAAATATAAACCATTTTCTCGTCTCTTTTTGCAAAAGTATGATCCTACCGTTGGTGGACCTAGAGTTATTAGGTAAAGTTACACGGCTGTTACTATTGTGATTGCAATGTTTAAATGCCCACCTTCCTCTCAGGCCCCCACCGACGTCTTCAGAAGATATGGGATTTACAAGCAAGAAGATTATGCTCAGAAAATCCCAATCATTCATTTTCTGCCATTCTAATGTCACTCGATGAACAGATGTTGCTCAAAGAATATGTCGACAGCAATTGGGTTCACCAGCTTTCACCAACAGATCATAAAAGAGTTTGTGATTTTAATCAAAGTTTGTCATCCACCCAGAACTTAAGAAATGAATTTCCATCAAAAGGAAATTTAAGCTTCTGAAAGTCACCTAGCCCTAGAGCCACAAGGGTGAACTCTGGGTCCAAAAGGAAATAAAAATCAATCATGACAATTATTTTACTAAATTATTTTAAACTGCAGTGTATCGAGAAGGCTCAAGTAAATGTTGGCTGTCACACCAACAAGCAGTGCTGTCCCCATCCTTGACCTTTTTCTTGTTAAAACACGTCAATATGCAAAATAGAAGTGTTCCGTATCAGAGCCAAATGCACTCTCCATTTCTAGAGGTTTCCCAAAACAATCAGCAGAAAATGCAATTCAAGGGACTATTCTGCTTTGTTAGAGACATGAACAAACAACTTTTAAAAATTGTTTTATTTGAGGGTTTGCTCCTTCATCATGCCAGCTCTTGTTTTGGTGGATTCAGACCTGAACTTGCTTCAAAATAAGATGGAGATGAGTGGGATGCCCTGATAACAAAACATTTCACAAGACCTCAGTCATCCAGAGCTCACTTCTCTGCCAGCTTCCACATCTAGAATAAACCAAAAGCCAGCAAAAAGGATAAGGACCCTCAGAACAGACAAAATAGATGTTGCCAAGCCCAATCACTTGGCTAATGAGAGAGTCTATGGGCTCCTATTTAACTAGTAGTTAACAATCTAACAGTCTTGGTGTATCAGTCAAGGGCCCATCAGAAATCAGACGGTGCCTCTCTCAAATTAGGGCAATTCACAGACAGCTTAGTAAAGGCACCATTTACAGAGGAGTGTGGCGTAGGGCAGTAGAGGGAGTGCCACAATCCCTCGGCCTGATGGGACAGGGGACGGGGGTGTTTCCAGAATCAGGAAGAAGGAAAAGCTATGTGGAAAAGGCTACCTTGATTACAGTGGCATCGAGGAAACAACCAGCCAAGACAAACCCAGAGGAAGGGAGCCTAGGAAATAAATATCCCGGCCTCACTCTCTTCCCTCTGATTTCTTGCCAACTCGCCCAACAGAAAGCTGGAGGGCTGGAGGGCAGGGGAGCAGCTTGCCCCTAAATATCGGAGGGTGAAGTGGATCTGCAGGGGTGAACAGATGTCTGGCACACCTGATGGATACATATGGATTTCTCAGCCCATGGCATGTGGGGAAACCAGAGGTGACTGTTACTAGATACAGCACATGGCCATGCCCAGAGGAATATCTGATAACAGTAAAGAAGAAACAATTTTTACAGCAGACACCAAGATATTCCAATATGTGGATGGTTCATTCGAAGAGTACAAATTCTCTCCCCAAAGGAATTCAAATAAAACTCATAAGGAATGGGACCGTTTAGGTAGGGACCCAGTTCTCCAAGGTGTCAGAAGATATCATTGTAATGTAGATACCTCAACAATTTAATAACAAGTAGCCCAGGAAAGTTTACAAAGAATTCCATAAGCTCATCTTAGACAGGTAGAGACATGTTTGGGAGATTTATTTATAAGGTTTCTCTCCCAAGTGTTTAAAATTCATTGGCTAATTCATGAAACACACAATAATAATAACTGACATTTTATTGAGTTCTTACTATGCACCAGGAACTGTACATGCAAATACCACTTTATCCTCACCTTAGCCTCATGAGCTCGTGTGATTATTTCATTCTCATTTTGCACAAGACAGTTAAGTAATTTGTCCAAGTTTCCACAGGCAGTAAGATCTGGTGCCTGGCTGAAAAGCAGGCACTCCAGCTCCAGAGTCTGCATTCCTAACCAGACGCACAGCCCCTCTAGCCCATGTGTGCAGCACCTGCTATGTGTAAAGCAGAATGCAAAGACGATTTTTAAAAATCAGAAGAAAGAACCACTATCGTGGCACTTCAGTTAATCTAAGTATAGAAAAGGCACACGTGGTATATTAGTTTTCTAGTGTTGTGTGACACATTATCATCAGTTTAACAGCTTACAATGAACCCATTAATCAGCTCCTGGTCTATAGGCCAGAAGTCCAGGCAGGGCATGGCTGGGTTTTCTGCTCAGGGTCATACAAGGCTGAAACCCAGGGATTGGCTGAGCAGCATTCATCTCTTGTACTAGAGACGGACCCATTTCCTATCTTAGAATGCTTGCTGGAACTGAAGGCCTTGTTTTCTCTACGGCTGTTGGCAGGGGCCACTCACAGCTCATAGAGGCCACCCACACTCCTTGCCATGCAGCCTCTTCCATCTTCACAGCCAGCAATGGACACTCTCCCTCATGTCGAATCCCTTTCATTCTTTAAACCTCTTTCTTCAGGAACAGCCCAATTTCTCCTTCAAGGGCTCACCTGATTAGGTCAGGCCCACCCGGGACAATCTCCCTATCTTAAGGTCAACTGACTACACATCTTAATTTACATTGGCAAAATCTTTTTTTCCATAGGAGTGATATTTCTTCATATTCACAGGTTCCTCTCACACTCAAGGGGAGGGGATTATCCAAGGCAAAGGTCACAGAGGATTATACTAGAATTCTGCCTACAACCTCTGGTATTAACATAGGATGAATACAGAGCTAATAATATATACATAGAAACCATTAACCTTGCAATGCTGGCCTAAGATTATACAGGTCCTCCCTGCACACAGCCACTGATATTCTAGTTGCTAGATTTCTCTGAACCTCAGAGGACTTCCTTTCACTGCTGTTGTAAAAGCTGTTGCTTATACTATATAAGCCTCAAGCGGCTGTGAGGCTGATGGGACAGGGGAGGGGGGTGTTTCCAAGCAGAAACTGGGTCAGGGGTAATGGTCACCCAGCTGTGAGGGGTAAAGATTAACTCCATGTGACTACCTACCACAGTACCTGGCAAGGAGGAGGCACTGAGTAGCTCTTAGTTACTAGAATTAATATTAGCATTGCCGTTAATATCTTTATTGCTATTCATATTTGAATTATTTAACCAGAACTGAGATAAGCCCAGACTAAGTTCATAGCACAGCTGAGAAAATCTCTGTGGCTTGTGTGTTTTAACATGGATTCTGGGAGCAATAACCATGGTCACTGATGCATCAACTCAGGAATAAAAGCAAGTGGCCCCTGGCAAGAAAGGAATGAGAATATCTCACATTCCAGGTCCATTTACAAGAGATGTATCACTCTTTATAGATTCCTCAGACAACAAGAGCACAAAGGTTTCCAGAGAGGAAAGCCTGAGATATTCTAATATATGGACAAAAATATTTGTACGATTCTTCAAAGCAAATAGTCTCTGCCCAAAGCAGACAAGCAACTGAAAAAATAAAAATGTCTCCCTCTATTTATTTAAACTATCCCAAGCTTCTCATTTACATTTGCTTTTATTTCAACAACATTGTATGTCAGGCTACTTCCTACAAGATATAACTTATTTCAGTTCCGTTTGCTTATCAGTCAAGGGAAAGCACTAAAGGAGATGAGGTGGGGCTATTTCATTTGGGGGGGGGACTATGTCCTTTCTGGAAGCATCACCCTCTTTAACTGGTAAGGACAAGGAAGCATTTTCTGATTTTGTCTAGAGCAGTGGCCTCCAAAGTAAAAAATAGGAAAAATAGGCAACATTAGACCTTCTATTTATACTTATTTTCATGCTAAAAATAAGAAAGAAATTAAGCTTTGCTGTATTTTAATAAGCAGCTGGGCACTCGTCTCACTTGATCTGAGTCAGTTGCGTAAGGTGTTGCAGGAATGCTGAAAAAAGATGGGAATCCTACAACCCAGGAGAATTCTTTTTTTTTTTAATTTTTTAACTTTACTTTAGTTATTTTTTATACAGCAGGTTCTTATTAGTTATCCATTTTATACACATCAGTGTATACATGTCAATCCCAATCGCCCAATTCATCCCACCACCACCCTCCCACCGTCACTTTCCCCCATTGGTGTCCATACGTTTGTTCTCTACATCTGTGTCTCTGTTTCCAGCAGAATTCTTATTCCTTCTAGCCTACAGCTTCTTGAGGTTTTTCCAATTCACACATGCCCAGTAATATGGACTCGCAGATTGCACTACGGGCTCTTAACTGCAGCAGCTCTTACAGAAAGGACAAGTGGCTTAAAAATTCCTGCAAAGAAATCTGAGTTGAAGGAGATAACCAACAATGCAAAGTATCTACATTCAACAAGAAAACAGCAGAACTCCTCCCACTCCTACTAGGAGCTTTTTGTCAGTTACATTGTGACGTTAAAAAAAAAAAAAGTGATGATCAACTCAGATCTGCCAAGAATTCAAACCCCAAAGCCCATAGAGTTCTTAAGAAGATTATTTTAAATATAGATTTACATTTATATCTATGGCCCAATATTTTTTGTACTAGAATATAGTCTCCAGAAGGACAGGGACATTTTTTTTTTTAATTTATTTATTTATTTTTGGCTGTGTTGGGTCTTCGTTTCTGTGCGAGGGCTTTCTCTAGTTGTGGCGAGCGGGGGCCACTCTTCATCGCGGTGCGTGGGCCTCTCACTATCGCGGCCTCTCTTGTTGAGGAGCACAGGCTCCGGACGCGCAGGCTCAGTAATTGTGGCTCACGGGCCTAGCTGCTCTGCGGCATGTGGGATCTTCCCAGACCAGGGCTCGAACCCATGTCCCCTGCATTAGCAGGCAGACTCTCAACCACTGCACCACCAGGGAAGCCCAGGGACATTATTTTTTAAAACACTACTTCCTCATCTTCTTAGCCTGACACATGGTAGGTGTTCCACAAATATCTATTAACAAGTCCCTGAATCTGTAACGGCGAATGGGGCAGGTTATATTCTCCAAGGATATATCCAACAGTATCTCCCTTCCCACATGTGGCTTACAATGTGATCTTGTTATTTGCTCATTAAGAGGCATAGTCTAATTCCCCACTTCTTAAATCTGGGCAGGCTTATAACTGCTTTGACTGCCAGTTTATGGAGGAAGGAATGCTGTGTGACTCCTGAGGCTAAATCAGGAAAAGCCATGCAGCCTCTCCATCTGGTCTTCTTGGGAATGCTTGTTCTGAGGGAAGCAAGCTGACAGGTTAGAAGTCCAGCTACACTGAGACCACCATGGTGGAGAGGCCACATGAATATGTCCTGGTCAACAGCCCCAGCTGAGTCCCAGGGCTGCCAGCCCTGTGAATGGGACCCCTTGGAAGTCCAGCCCATCAAATCTACACATGAATGCAGCCTTGGCCAACACTGGACTGCACAAATGAGGGACTCCAAAAGAGTACCACCCAGCTGAACGCTTTCTTAATTCTTGACCCAGAAAATGCGAGCAAAATAAAATTGTTGGTTTAAACCACTAAATTTGGGGACAATTAGATACACAGCCCAAAGTAACTGGAACAATGGCCCTCATCCCAAGTACATGTTAGGTCTTGGTATGTTTTAGAATAATAACATGAAGCCATCACAAGTCATGAAACATGTAAAATTTAGCATGCAGTTCACACTTAATACTAATTTTGTTTAGTGAGAGCAAAGAGGTTTCTTTTACAATTAATTAATAAAATAATTAAATTACAAGTTATTTATCTTTGTTTAATCTTACTCATTTAAACTTCTAGCTTACTTTTTATTTATGCTTTACAGTGGACATAATATATCAGTATTTTAGTGCAAATACATGATTTGTAAATAAATATTTTATTTATTTATTTTCAAATAAATAATGCACAGGGGTGCATGCTCAAAATATTTTAAAATCAGGGTACATGATTAAATTGCTAGTCACTGAGAAATTAACAAAATAAATCAAACCTCATCCAACTTTCTGCATAAAATTTCAGAGGGTTCTTGGACTTCTGTCACCCATGCCTGAAATCCCATCTTGAGTAATTTAAGCAACCCAATGCTTGAGTCAACACTTAAAGACATCCACACCTTAGTCTGAAATACTGTCATAAGCCAATCCAGTTCCTTCTGGAACACAAGGGAAATTTATCTAAAGATGTTTTATTTGGGCATCTTTCAACAGCAAGTGTCAAAAACCTAACTTGACTGGATTTAAGCAAAAAGGAGCTTTTATTGTCTTATATACCATTAAAGTTAAAATGATAATCTACCCTTAGGCAGAGCTAGATCCAGCAATTCCAAAATTTCATCAGGACTCTCTCTTTATTTCTCATCTCTGCTTCTCTTAATGTGGCTTTTTTCTCTGGCTAACTCTCCCTTCACAGTAACAAAGCACCAGACTTCATCCTATGCTTTGTGGTCCTAGTGAAAAGACGGTTTCTTTTTCCCAACTGAACCCATTAAAGTGCCTGGCACCATTATAATTGGCCATACTTGGGTCAGTTGTCACACCTGGAGCAGAGGAAAGAGTCATATCTCTCCAAACCTCATGGATTGGGAGGAGGAAGGCATGATTTCCCAAAAGGAAATTCAGGTGCTATTACCAGAGGAGGAAAGGACTTGGGGCAAGCAAACAACAGATGTCTATTTCAAGGGATACACAGAGGGAGTGATTCAGGCCACTGAGCCCCCAACACTCTCAGGAGCCATCCTGAAGCACAAAGTCTGCCATGTGAGTACAGAAACGAATGAAAAAATCAAGGAGTCCCAGAAAGCCAGAAGGTCACACAAGGACAATGGAAACAACTGACCTGCTGATTCAGAAGGACTGGTGATTCTTGTACCTTTTAGAGTTTGAGAGCCCTAGGGTTGGAACTCGGTTAAAAAGGATGCTCCTGCTACATCTCCCTACAAGCCTGCACACTTGAGAAGAGAACATTAAAGGTAGCGCTTAGGAACATCTGGAGTCAAATCACAGAGGTCTCCTTCCTGCCCCACCACCTAGTAGGTGTGTGACCGTGTGGAAGCACTTTAACCTCTCTGTACTTCATTTCCTCATCAGGAAGACAGTTGATTACAGCACCAACTGCATAAACTTCCAGCTAGCATTAAATGAGATTGTATTTCCTCCTAGAGCTGCACAATGCACCAGTTAAGAGGGTAGGGAGTGGAATCCACTGCTTGAGAGGAGTCTCTGCTCTCCTGCTCATGGCCAAGTAAATGTGGGTGATTTATTTAACTGCTCTGAAACTGTTTCCTCACCAGGAAGAAGTAAAATTCATAATAGTACTTGCCTCCTATGCTTTTTATAGGACTGACATCCCAGGTGTTCTACACTGTTCCTGGCAGATAGTAAGCACTCAACACATGGTAGCTGCTGGTCTTATGGAAGTTCTTCTCTCACTCAGTTGTAAGTCCCATAAGGACAGGATTTTTGCCTATTTTACTTGCTGCTGTAACTTAGAACAGGGCCTAGCACATAACAGATGTTCAATAAATATTTGCTAAATGACCAGTTAAATACTTGTCATCAATTGGAAGTATACTGTCTCAGTCCTCAGCCTTCTCATCTACAGCTTCCCATGTTTCCCGAATTTTCTGATAGGGATTCTTTATTCAATGAAGAGTAATCAAATACGTATTTTATTTCAGATACCAACCTACACTCTGGGAATAGAACCGTAAACAAGGCATGCATAACATCTTCTCTTAGGAGTTTATATTACACAGAGAGAGGGAGGGGGACTATACTTCAGGTGGTTGGTGAGATGTATGAAAGAAAGAAAGTCCAGCGATGACAGGGAGTTGCGGGGGCGCGTAGTTGAGAAGGGTGGTCTGGGGAGGATCCTGAGAAGGTGGCTTTTGATCTGACTCCCGAAAGATGGGAATAAGCCAGCCGTGGAAAGAGCTGATAGAAGAGAGCTCACGGCAGTGGTCATGAGGTGGGTTATGGATTGAATTACACCCCCAAAAAGATACGCCAAAGTCCTAATTCCCTGCACCTGTGGTTATGACCTTGTTTGGAAATAGGATCTTTTTTTTTTTTTAATTTATTTATTTATTTTTGGCTGTGTTGGCTCTTCGTTTCTGTGCGAGGGCTTTCTCCAGTTGCGGCAAGCGGGGGCCACTCTTCATCGCGGTGCGCGGGCCTCTCACTATCGCGGCCTCTCTTGTTGCGGAGCACAGGCTCCAGACGCGCAGGCTCAGCAATTGTGGCTCACGGGCCCAGTTGCTCCGTGGCATGTGGGATCCTCCCAGACTAGGGCTCGAACCCGTGTCCCCTGCATTGGCAGGCAGATTCTCAACCACTGTGCCACCAGGGAAGCCCGGAAATAGGATCTTTGAAGATAGTATCAAGTTCAAATGAGGTCATACTTGATTAGGATGAGCCCTAATCCAATTGCGTCCTTATAAGAAGAAAAGAGACACAGAGAGACCACCATGTGACAACAGAGGCAGAGATTCAAGTGATGGGTCTACAAACCAAGGAACACCAAAGACTGCCAGCACACCAGAAGCTTGGAGAAATGCATGGAAAAGATTCTCCCCTAGAACCTTGAGAGTGATCGTGATCCTGCCAACACCTTGATCTCGGACTCCTAGCCTCCAGAACTGTGAGAGAACAGATTTTTGTTGTTTTTAGCCACCCAGTTTGTGGTACTTGGTCACGGCAGCCCTAGGAAATGAATACGGTGGGAATAAGCTTCTTGTTCAGTAGACAAAAAGGAAGAACAGGCATGCAGGACTACAGAGGAGAGAGTAAGAAAGAACAGAGTTAGAAGGGGGCGCTTAGGCAGGACCTTGTCAAAGCAGGACAACCAGTTAGCCTGAAGATAACTATCCCTGTTAAGAGCTTGAAGTGGCTTTTAATACCTTAGCAAGCAGCATCATTTAAATGCTGAAAGGAGGGAGCATCGACTGTGTTAAGTGAGCCCAGAAACATCCTGAGGAACCAGGAGTTGCTCAGAAAGCATGTCAGATGCTGAATTTGTCCTTGTGCCGTCTGATCTTTCCATCTCAAACCATCATCTGCCAATTGTTCTCCCAAACCAAATTCTCTATACTGTTCCAGAAGTGATACTGCATTTTGTATGTTTTTCCCCACTGTGATCATTCTGATTTTGTGACTGTGTATTAGTTACCCTGGCAACATGGTAGACTTGGATCTGATTGCTCAGGTTGGCAGGTTCACTGTCAGAGCCGTGGGCCCAGTTTTGAGTGGTAGATATGTGCATGTTAACCAGAGCTACACAGACAAGCTTGGCCAAGAAAACCTGATCCAGCAGAACTTCTGCATCCATTCTTCTGGCCAAAAGGACCTTTCCTCCATCTGCTGTGAATGTCCCTTGCACTGCTTTTGGGAAGATGCAAGAACTTGGCTGTATCTTTGAAATATCTGTTAGAAAATGTGTTCAGTATTGGTATGTTCAGCCTGTAGTGCAGAACACATTTATTTGTAATGAGAAATTAATTCTTGAGGAAGCTAAGGGAGAATGGTCCAACTGCTGGACCACGGGATTAGAACCTGTTACACAGCCTTAATTCTGACTTGCTGTGCAATCTGGAATGAGTCACAAACTCAGCCAAATGCTTCATTTTCTGTAAATAAATTTCATTCATAAAGAAAGGGCCTTCTCTTAAGAATGAGGTCCTAAGAGCGTAGTAGGCTAAAGTTTTAAACTGGGACAAAATTCTAGCCCAGTTTATGCCAACAATATTGAATCACTTATTTATTCAATTTACCAGGTGCACTGTTTACTTATTAGAGTCTGGCTCTATTCGTTCACCAATTACCTAGGGAAAAAACAAACTTCTACCTACAGCTGAAAATTTTTATTAGCCAATGAATAAAGAATCCCAGCACACAGTAAAGTACAGACTGATTCCTAACAAAGTAAAAACTATATTTTTCTTATTTGCACAAATTTCTATGTAGCCATACCTGGCTCACTTTTCACAACATTTGTGTTTTCAAAAGCATGTCACTGACACCTAGATCTACCACCCTCTCCACATCAGAACATATTATGTTTAACTGTAGCATATAACCACCATAGTCTTAATATAGACGTAAAAGTCATTGGCAAGCAGTCATTTTTCACCTGGGTTAAGTGTTACAGTATGTTCAGCTCCAGTAATGCTAACATTTAGGCTGTCCAATTTCAAAGGAAAAAAATCTGAAGGGAAAAGAGACAAGAACCACATTCCAAACAGTCTTCCAAAAAAGATGACTGCATAGTAATAATTAATTCCTCTGCTAAAGTTACTGGGGAAAAATGTGCCTTCTGAAACTCCTATTTTTCCCCCATTGAGAATAAATGCCTTGTTAATTGTGCCTAGAGCAAGGAGAGAATCGGAGTACGATCAAGGAACCAACCAACTTTTTCAGGATTTAACCAATAAACCAATTGATATTAGCTCTCAAATATCACGATATCTACGATATCACCTTGCGTGCTTGGGTTTTGTTAGCGAGTCTTGTTTGCAAGTCTATCACTAGTTCACACCAAATAGATATTGTTAATAAATTCCCTAATTTTCCTACACAAAGCACAATTACATAGCCTGAGATTTGTGTGAGGGGCATTAATTTGAGTGTAAATATTTAAAATATATCACAATTTTTAAAACCCTCTTTTGGTATGTTTACACTATAGATGTAACATACTGGAAACCCCAAAATGGAAGTGGCCTGGGCCTCTTGATCCCTGAGAGGCCTACTTGCTCCAGTATTTGTGCACAAGGAAAGCTCTTCAGGGAATGATCCTCTCTTGGGAGGGAGACGGGGGGTCTTTGGTAAAAAGAGGTTTCCCCGTTGAGCCCCAGCTTTGGGCCTCTCCTCCCTGCTGGTCCTGCACTCAGAAGCCACCCTCCCTGACCTCTCCCTTCCTACAACTCTGGGCCACAGACAAGTGCCCAGAACATCAACTTCAGATTTTGGGGGAAGATACAGCAGAGCAAGAAAATGAAAACCGCAATGTAAGTCTGTGGGGATAGCATTCATTGAAAGGAAACAAAAAATAAGGGCAGGGCTGGGAAGGGGGGGATGGTTAGAAACAACAACAAAACCTCATTTGGAGCCAACAGAGATAATCTGAGGGAAAGCAAAGAAAGGAGCCCAAATGAAAGATTCCGTGCAAATCTAGGGAGAGGTCGTGGTGGCTGTGCGAGGAGACAAAAGAACGCGGGCATTAATAAAACAGACGGACAATGAAAGCGCATCACAAAGCCTTGCAGTTCCACATACAAGCCAAGGTACATACACACACCAATAAAAGCAGGGAAGTGGGGAACAAAGGATGTCATAGCAACCTCAGCGAGCCCCGTCATGCTACCCACTGCAGTGCTCGTGGTCATCCATCAAGGAGCCTCCCAGATCCAAACCTGGAGTTCACATGGGGAGGGAGGGGCCGCCCCAGTCAGAAGGGTCCAGGCCCCTGCAGTGCACTCTTGTCTCCCTTTCTTCCTTCCTTCCCCCATAAAATCCAAGCTAGGTCTGTGCCAAGCCTCCCCCTCCCCTCTCCCAACAGCTGCTTTTTTGAAATACAGGGAAACATAATCTGGACGCAGCATCCTGACACACTCATGTCCCCAGTTATGTTTCCCCAGTTGTTTCAGATCTGGGTAAAGCAGCCTTCCCCTGTGCTCTCAAAAACTCCCCTGGTTCCTGTGAAAACAAAGACAAGATAATAACAAAAGAAGGGGAGAAAAAGCACATAAATGCATTTTGCTTGATCTTGTGAAATCAAGCATCCCACTGTTCGAACTCATTTGGGATTGTGGATTTCCAGTGGGACGTAAATCTCATTTACCTGTGCCTAATTCAAAAGAGAAATGCTCATTTCCTTCCACCTCTATCTTCTACTTAAATTATAGGTCTCTTCTTTATTAATAGACCATCATTTCTTTCTACTTTCTTCTGGTTTGAGTGGGGGAAATACTGTGACACCGGAAAAAAAGAAAAGATGAGTGTTTCACCAGCAAGACTTGGAAGGCTGTGGAAAATAAAAGAGAACTTTTACAAGAACCTAATGGAGATATTGACATGTGTGTCTGGAAATCTAAACTTAGCAAAGTGTAAGGCAAGAACAGGCTTTCTCACTTTATTTCCGTATCTGGAAAGTTTCAGCGGCTGGTACCATATGAATATTTATTAACGCATTGTGAATCAGAACCTGTGATTATTACTCAACTATCTTTTTACCTTACAAGCTTCAACTAAGAAGAATAAAAACACATCTGCTTTTGCTCTTCCCATATTTTATTCAATGTTTTAACAGCTTTGCTGTAAATATCTCATCCATTACGATTCAGTTGTGACTATATCGGCTTCACGTCTCCTGTTTTATTACTGTCATTGCAGTGAAACAACACACTGTTAATTCTGTTAACTAACAAGTTCATTGTTCAAGCTAGTCAGCGATCTCCTGTTTGTTGGGTCCTCATGTTAAAAGAGAACTGGTTATAAATCAAAGAAAGGCTTGAGTGAGGCGTGTTCCCTTTGTTCAGATGAGTGGGTCTTTATTTGAGATTGTCGTTTAATATGCTGTCATGGAAGAGATGAGTAAATCTGGAGATAGGGCCAAATCCAATCATATTAGATGAGGAGGCTGCACAACCCTCAAAGAATTCGGCTCTGGAATATGCAAGCACCCTTACAGCTTCAGATTCGCTTCCTGAAACCTGCACCTCCTTTATAGCTCCCATCCATTGTAGACCTTGTAAACCTGTTTTCTTCTAGATTTCTTCCAGCAGAAACATGTTCATATTTCTCTTCCCCTAGGTGTGACTTAGTCTGTCTGAAAGTGGGGTCTGACAGGTAAGAAGGTGGGCTCTATAGTCCAGCAGACCTGGTTTGCTTTCCAGCTCTGGCATATCCCAGATGAACGGACTTGGATGATTTACTTACCATCCATAAACCTCATCTGTAAAATGGGAGCAGCCACCATAACTCCTCATCAGGTCGTTGTGATAATGAAAGGAGCAAATCTTTGTAAAGTTCTGTACCAGTCAGGATTCAGTGCAGGAAACAGAAATCACTATAGATAGTTCAAGCATAAACTGAGTTAATTTGGGTAATAGGTATATACCAATTATCTGTTATTATGATAATGTTGAAACACACACATGGACATGCACAATCAGCTTAAAACAAGAGCATTTATTTAAATAACAGGTCAGGGGACTACCCTGGTGGTGCAGTGGTTAAGAATCCGCCTGCCAATGCAGAGGACACAGGTTCGAGCCCTGGTCCAGGAAGATCCTACATGCTGTGGAGCAACTAAGCCTGTGCACCACAACTACTGAGCCTGCGCTCTAGAGCCCGTGAGCCACAACTACTGAAGACCGCACTCCTAGAGCCCATGCTCCGCAACAAGAGAAGCCACTGCAATGAGAGAAGCCTGTGCACCGCAACAAAGAGTAGCCTCTGCTCGCCACAACTAGAGAAAGCCCGCGTGCAGCAACAAAGACCCAATGCAGCCAAAAATAAACAAATAAGTAAATGTTAATTTAAAAAATTAAATTAAATTAAAAAATAACAGGTCAGCAGATCAGAGATTTGGGCTTGGCTGGGCAGGGCTGGGCAGTTCTTCATGCTATGTTCACTCAATACCTTGCTGTTGGCTGGTGCATCTGGGCCAAATGTGTGATTCTCAAGCAGGATAACCTGGGCATTTTCCTGGCAGAGGCAGTGGAGAAAATGGGATACTTCTTGGGTAATATATGCTAGTATCCCATTGATCAAAGCAAGTTTCACGTTCAGCCCACAGACAGGGTTGGGGTAGATAGAATGCCCCACCCAGAGTGGCTGGATCTTAGGGTGACCAACCATTCCGGTTTTTTAGAACCTGAGGAGGTTCCCAGGATGCAGGACTTTCAGTAGTAAAATTGGGGCAGTCCTGGACAAACTGGGATGCTCGGAACTCTGTTGGCACCTTATAGGGCAAGAAAATGGATGCATGGAGGGTCTTACAAAAGGGACTAATAAAAGTCTTATAAAAGGACTTAGAAGTCGCCTATCAAATCGCTGGAAGGACTGGAAGAGAGACTATTAGTCTGAAGGTCCTGGTACTGTTTTTGCTGCTATTACCAATTCTGCTGTTATCCCCACCTAAGTGGCAACCAGACCCTGGAGCCTGGCATCTGGCTGTCGCACTGTGAGTGCTTGCTTGTTAACTGTCATGGGCACAGGAGGTATCTCTGCCCCACTCCCACCTTCCAGATCTCCCACAGGACAAGTGATGACTAGAGCCTAACTCTAACCCAGAACTCTGACCACAGGGGAATCTGGGAATTATGCTACTGAGCTTCCCAACCACCCAGAGAAGGAGGAAGAAATGGAGTGTGAGAGGCTCGCTCCAAGCCTCTACCACAAAGGCTTCCACGAACATGTGGCTCATGGGGAATGTTGTCGGCTGTGATGGTGGTGTCAGATTCATTCAGACGGATTCACTGATATGGCCTACGACTAATACCCAGGCTGGTGACCCTCTCTCTAGTTTAGCTAAAATTATAGGCAAACAGGTTACCTCCTAAGATATCTGATTCCTAGAAGGCTACCCTCAAAAGGGCAGAATCATTATAAAGAAAATGGTTTTTGTAGCATTTCAGCTTCCAGGGACAATTCAGGAATGTTAAGAAGGCACAAGCCTCTTTTCATCTTGTTTTGTTTTAGCTATTATTGGGTTTTCTTCTTTTTTCTAATTTCTCTTCTGAACATTATCTGGGTATTCTCAACCTCTGAAAGCTTTTCTTCAAACTCTGGGTGAAGATTTACAGCAGTAATCATCACTTTAGCCCAGCTGACTTCTTTGTAATCACATAGTTACAAAATAAATAAGAAAAGAGAATGAATTCTGAGGGCATCTGAAATGAGCACCACAGTCCCTGGCCTGTACCTGACCTATTTTTAAGAAAAAGAAAAAAAGAACACCACATTATCTTAAGAAGGTCATTTGAGGACTTGAGGACACAGGGAGGGGAAAGGGTAAGCTGGGACAAAGTGAGAGAGTGGCATGGACATATATACACCACCAAATGTAAAATAGATAGCTAGTGGGAAGCAGCCGCATAGCACAGGGAGATCAGCTCCGTGCTTTGTGACCACCTAGAGGGGTGGGATAGGGAGGGTGGGAGGGAGATGCAAGAGGGAGGGGATATGGGTATATATGTATAGCTGATTCACTGTGTTATAAAGCAGAAACTAACACACCATTGTAAAGCAATTATACTCCAATAAAGATGTTAAAAAAAAAGAAACAGAGCTGGGACAATTAGATATTCACATGCAAAAGAAGGAAGTTGGACCCCCCCCCCCCCGCCCCGTATGTATCTCAACATATACAAAAATTAACTGAAAATAAATTAAAGATTAAAAAAAAAAAAGTCATTTGAGTCTACTGATTTCAAAACACAAATGAGCTGAATTTATGAGGAAAAATTCTGGTTCATTAGAGATAATTTTTCTAAGATATAGTTCCTTAGGGAAAACATACCTTAGATGTGATTCTAAATCTGTCTCCTGAGAAATCTTGGATGCCTGCTGATCATTTTGAATTCTTTGCCGCCCTTAACTTTCTGGCTACATGTTAGAAATCATTTTAAATGAACTGAATAAAATTCACAAGTGTTATATGCCAGCAAATGATGAACTCACAGGAAATATGACTCAAATCCACTTTTTTTCATTCTGTTTTTTTCTAATAATAAATAGAAATGAACAAATGTGGCTTTAATGACATCTTGGAGTGAGAGCTTTTATTGATATATTACCAGCTGGAAGCATGTAATGCTTTGGTGAAATAAACTCCATTCTGCATATTTATAACCAGGTTGAAAAAGGTGTGTTTCTTATTTTGTGTGACACTTCCTAATGATAGTGAAGTTTTATATATGAAGATATACATGCACCATCATAAAAACGAACAATATTTCAGCTTACAAAATCTTTCTTTGATTGAAGATGCTTTTATATTTACTTAGTTTCCAATTACTTTTTTAACCTGTGCTCACAAACTTACAAATACCTTTTCCTCATTCCTGTAAAGCCATGAACATATGCTCCAAACTGTGTCAGTTGAAACAAAATGTGGGGCAACTGTTTAGAGTGACAAGTCCTTCTTTGGACAGCCGAGGTTCTCATCATTAGCTAATTAAGTTTGTATCAGGTCAACCTCTTCGGGTTGCAAAAAATAGAAACTGCTTTGAGAAAAAAAGGAATCCACTGGCACAGAAGTTAAGTGCAGAGGGCTGGCTTCAGACACAGTGGGATGAAGGCACTCAAATGATGTCACCAGAACCTGGTATCCCTTCATCGCTCAGATTTGCTTTCTGATTTGTGTTAGCTTTCTTTTAAAATGGGGTCTCTCTACAAAGTCACAAGATGATAACAGCTCCAACACACACACACACACACACACACTCTCTCTCTCTCTCTTTTGTGCGTGTTCTCTCTCTCTCCCTCCCACCTCCTACCAGTTGAAGAAAGTCAAGGATCTGTCTACAACTGGCTCAAATTGCTCACATGCACAATCCTGAACCAGTTATTGTTACCAACGGTGTATTAGCTATCTACTGTTGTGTAACAAATTATAACCCAAAACTTAGCAGCTTAAAAGAACATGCATTTATTATCTCAAAGTTTCAATGGGTCAAGGATCCAAGCAAGGCTTGACAAGGTCCTCCAGTCCAGGGTCTCTCACAGGCTGCAGTCAAGGTGTTGGCCAGGGCTCAAGTAACCTCGAGGTCCAACTGGAGCAGGATCCACTCCCAGAGTCACCCATTGGTGCAGGAAGGATTCAGTTCCTTGTGGGCTGTTGGGCTGAGGGCCTTGTTTCTTCACTGGCCATCAGGCAGAGGCCACGCACTGTTCCTTGTTACATCGCCTTCTCCTAAGGGCAGTTCATAATAGGGCAGGTTTCATCAGAACAAGCAAACGTGAAAGAGACAGATGGAATTCACAGTCTTCAATCCTAATCTTGGAAGTAACATCCCATCACTTTTGCCATATTTTATTCATTAGTAGCAGGTTCTGGGCCAGCTCACACTCAAGGGGAAGGAATTACACAAAGAGTGAATATCAGGAGTTGGGGATCATGGGAGCCATTCCAGAAGCTCCTACCACAAAGGGTAATGAAATTTTCTGATCAGTTTAAATATGAATTTTCCATGTTACAATATAGGCTTTATTAACAATTGTTTTAGTCTGCATAATAATTCATTGAGTGGATACATCAAAGCTTATTTAACTTTAAATTTATTAAACTGAGTTGTTTACAGGTTTTAAAATTTTCTTTGCTATTGCAGATACAACTGTGGTTCATCCTTTAAAAAAAATCATTTGATAATCATATCTAGGAAAAACCAAACTCAAATGCTCATAGGAGCATGGGAATTCTATCCCTAAAGGAGTAGTGTCCACTCAGGCCGGCTTCCTGTTAACATGTGGGAACATGAACATGGTATTAACAGAACTCCTGATTTTTCAAGAAAAATAGGAAATTCATACTTGTATGTGAAGTGTCCTATTGACTCCATTAAAAAGAAAATGTATCTAAACAAGTGTGTGGGCCAAACAAAACTGATCTGCGGGCTGAATTTGTCACACTGGCTACCAGTTTGAGATTATGACCTAAGAGTTATACTTCTGAAATCAACCCTAAAGAGAAAAAAAAAACAGGAAATGGCAAAACTATGGAGACAATAAAAAGATCACTGGTTGCCAGGGGTTAAAAGGAAGGGCGTAATGAATCAGCACAGCACTGAGGATTTTTAGGGCAGTGAAACTATTCCGTATGATACTATTAATGGTGGATACATGTCGTTATACATTTATCAAATCCCATAGAATGTACAACACCATGAGTGAACCCTGATGCAAACTATGGACTTTGGGTAACGATGATGTGTGTAGGCTCATGGATTGCAGTAAATGTGATTGATAATGGGGTAGGCTATGGGTTTGTGAGGGCAGAGTGTTTATGAGAAATTTCTGTACCTTCCATTCAATTTTGCTATGGACCTTAAACTGCTGTAAAAAATAAAGTCTATAAAAAAAAACAGGAAATAAAATTCTTTAAGAATCACAGCTATGTAAAAGAAATAAGTATGAAGTTATACCAGTCAGTGTCTATTGGAAAGAAATACATTCATAGACCTTTGAGGGGTGGGGTTATGTATTTGTTTTTTCTCTCAGTCTATTTCCCAAATCTTTTTCAATGAGCAAATGGTACAGGCAGTCCTCACTTCGCACAGAAATGCGGGACTATAAAAATGACTATGCAAGCTGAAACTGTGCCAAATGATATTAATAATCAGTGGTAAACATTCCAGTCATACCATGACCTTTAAAAATGTTGATCAAAACATTAAAACTGTCTTACTGTCAGTTCTAAATGCACAGGGAAATGAAAAAAATAGTACAACTAAAATTTATTTAGTACACTATATTTTCATCATTAGAAACATTGAGAATTAAAGTATTTAATTTTTTTGTGAAAGCTTATCAAGTAGTCCGAATACTACTGTTCTTTTCATTGTATAACTTGCGATACAAAGAGAACATCTTTTCCATGACTTGGTGAATTTTCGTACTTAATCCTAAGCTTGGATCAGCTTCTAATATTTTGACATTAGTACTTTCAATGCCATGAACTATCTCCGAGAGTTCCTAAATGTGAATATTTTTGCCAGCATCACTTCCTCTGGGACATCTTCAACCTTCTTGTCATGACCGTTTTCCTCATTTATTGATAAGTTTGCATCCACTATGTTCCTCTGGCTGCACACCTACAGTCTCCCATAGCAGCAGAATCAACATTCCCATGGTCAGCTATTTCTCTGATAATTCCATTTATGTTGAGAATTTCACTTCCAGCATCTCTTTTTCTTCCATTGTTACACTTACATATTTGTTGACCAATTCCTTCTTTGACTGCTCGTTTTTATGAAATGCCATGGGGGTTTATCACTGGGAGATGAGGAGGCAACACAACCACACACTTTGCTGTCTGTGTGTGGACTGAACACAGATGCACGGGGACCAGTCACAGACAGACTGGGGAAGGGACATGATGGGTCACGGCTAGGCGTGCACATCTGCTATTCACGTAGTGATTCGTGGGCTGAAGAGCCAGCTATGAAGTTTGTATTTTATGCAATTATTCAGTTAATATACCATGTTATTCAAAATTGAATCATGTTTGGGGGGAACTGGTGTTATTTAACTAAAACATGGTAACTGAAATTAATGTGTAGCAGAACCATGCAAAGCAAGGACTGCTGGTACTTCAATACTGGAAAAATTAACTTTATTATAAAAGAAAACGATCCCATGCTCCCTTTTTTGGTCACAGGCAGACTCGATGACTAAAGATAGACTACCGAAAAAGACACACTGCTGGTTGAGCTCCACTGATTTATGACCCTGGAGACCTCACAGAACATGTTGTAATGCTATTTTGTTCAGACTCCCTGTGAATAGGTACATCTGGAGACATATATATTTATGGAAAATGATAAATAATTTTTCTCCCCTACCTTATGTCTAAGTAGGTCATGTTGGCAATATTTTGAGTACCTATTACACTTCATCCAATGTATTTTCAAGAGCATGTGAAATGTAGCTGTAGGGCACACACGGGTGGTGACAGTGAACACCTCCCACCTCAAAATCCTGTAAACATGATTGTTCTCTGAGAGTTAGACTGGGAAACTAGAACATCATAGATCAAAGCAGTGAAATGCAAAGTCAACTTAGAAGTGTAATTTTGAAAGCAATTTGATGTCCTGAATAGATGCAAAATGGATAAAATTCAACAATTCTTCATGATTTTTAAAATACGAGGAACTTTGCAAAATAGCAGTATGAAGGAAATTCTTTAACAAGGTAAACACCAATAGCAAACATCATTCTTAATGTTGAAAATTTAGAAGAACTGTTATCAAAGCTAGCAATACAATTAAAGCATGCCCCAACACTGTTGTAAACACTGTTCTGAAGGTCCTAGCCAATGCATTCAGAAAAGGCAAGCAAATAGGAGCAATAAGGGTTAGAAAGGAAACGATTATCATCATCATTTGCAGCCAACAGTATCACTGGTAAATAAAATTGATATATGATTACAACTAAGAAAAAACTGTATCTAAGTTGCTAGACATCAGATGGACATATAAAATGTCCTAGACACTAGAAATAATCAATGAGAAAATTTAAGGAAGTGTCAGTGTGATTCCTAAGTTTGCAAAGCTGGAGATAATCAGATTGAAGGTATTAACACAGATAAGCAACCATGTGGATACTTAGGGGACTAGGTAAGCCATGAATTCAGAGACAATGAGAATCACAGAGGACAGTATCAGTGAAGCCCAAGCAAACCCTATCTTATGGCACAGGTATCTGATATAACTGTCAAATATGTCATTTCTGTGAAACCAGTTTGTACCTGAAGCCATTACATTTCCTAATCACATATAACTAACTTAGCTGAGGTCACCCCTTTCCTTAAGATTTCAGCAAACTTGTACTGTGCCCTTTGTTTAACAGTCTTTGGAAATCCAATGCTGCCCAACAATTTAAGTTCAACCAATACCAGGCCATAGGCTGAGTCAGAGTTTTTGATCCCATCAGCAAAAATCATACCTTTCCAGGAAGGTAGCCTTGTACAGGGCCCAAACCCTCTTCTTTCCCTCAAAGTCAAGAACAAGATGCTCATGGATTTCCCGTGAATTACTTGCCACAATTTCCTTTGAGAGAATTCAACCATTTGAGCTGTACCCCCTTACCCCAGAAAAAAAAAATGCACGTTCTTGAAAATATTATACATATTTCCAAGAGGTTCACAGACCTCCTGAGTCCTATCCAAGAGACCCCAGATTAAACCATCCTTGCTCTGCTATGTGTGATGCATCAATGCTCATCACAGTGGTTCAGAATAAAGAAGCTCTTCCCGTCGGCTGCCTGGGTTTATACCTCAGCTTGCTCTTTAACCAGCTGTGTGAGCTTGATTATATTATTTAACTTCTCTGGGCCTCGATGTCATCATTTGTGATGGAATCATAATAGTTCTTACCTCATTAGGTAATTATGACAATCAAATGAGACAAGGCAGGGAGAGCTGTTGGCACAGTGCCTGCCATGTGACAAATGACCAATGGATGTTAGTTATTATTTTATTATTAACTATCCTGTGGCTGCTTTGTCTTTTATTTTGTTAAAGCTTTTGAAGATAAGTATACTTTAGGATCTATACCGATTTTTTTAACTTCAGCCATATTGATATTTGGAGCCAGACAACTCTTTGTCGCAGGGGATGTCCTGCGCATTGAAGGGTGTTTAGCAGTGCCCCCGGACTCTACCCACTAGACGCCAGAAACACCCCGCAGTTGTGACGACCAAATACGTGTCCAAACATTTACACGTGTTCCCTTGATGGGCAAAATCACCCCTGACTGAGAATCACTGCTCTATGCTGATTATATGGATACGTTGAGATTTTTTTTTTTTAATGGCAGAAACAACAGTAATCATACTATTTAAAATGTTACCATTGCTGATGAAAATACAATGAGGCCAAGAAATTTGTACTCAAAATGGAGAAGGGCTCAAAGTGAGGAAGAGGAAGTGACGGTGTGAATGAGGATGGGAATCACAAGGCTCAATACACGCACACGGGTGAAGGTGGTTAATGAGAAACATAGGGGTCGTGAAAGATAGAGAGGAAAATAAATTTTGGCAATGGAATGAATAAATTGGAAACTCTTAAGAGGAAAAAGAGTAGCTTAGCCTGGAGAATACACAACCTTCATAACACCTGGAAGGAGTCAACAGAGACTGAATATGAAAAACAGAAAGGAAATGAGGAAAATTGTTCTATGGATTCCACAAGAGGTCAACACCACTGATTCAGGATAAGACAGGACAATTTGATATGGAATTCAAGGGTAGAGCCCAGGGTTAAAAAATCCTTGGAACAGAACCAAGGCTGATGGTGGGCTTGGACCCTGAGTATCAGCCTTTTAAGAGACTAACATGGCATACTCATTCCTGAAACAAATAAAATTCATATCTTGTACACAGGTAGTCCACATACTGTTGTAAAGTTGTTTTACATTCTGAGAAAATAAGCTTATGGGGGCTCAAAGTCTCTCTGCAAAAACAGAGCAGCTCAGAGAAGTTAAACATCAGCCCTGATCAAAAGGTGCGTCATCTGTGAATGAGACATGTGCTCCTTCCCTTGGGTGGTGGCAGCAGAAACGCAGTTGTCCTTTCAATGTTGATGTTGGTGATATGAATCTACTGAGCTCTTCTGAGCACTTTCCATATGTTGGGTTAAATTTTTCACTTGTCTTATGCCACTTTATCCCAACAGCAACCTTTTGAGATAGCAGCAATTTTGATCCCACTTTATAGATGAGGAAGCCAAGGTTTGGAAAGGTTCAACTCTCCAAGGCTGCACAGCTTGTAAGCAAGGATTTAATGCCCAGTGGCCCATCTCTAACACTTGTTCTTCTGGCTCCTGTACTGTACTCTCTTGAGGGCACACAGGGAGGGGTGGGATGCTGAATTCACCTTCACTCAATGTGCTCAAAACTAAGGGCTTAATAGACTAATAATACTTGAATAATGTGGCTCTGCTCTGTCAAGCATTTATTTTTATCGCATTAATATTTCACGTTGCAATTGAATGGTCCCCTAAACATGTTAATTGTGCCTCTGAAGAGAAAAACCCAGCAAGGGGGAAAAGTGCTGTGGTTATCTAGATTATCAGCTCATCCTACAACGATGGAAACCAATCCCTAGAGTATTTATTGCCTATGTGCTGCACTCCACGCCAGGTAGTCCCATGTAAATTATTTTACTTACACTGACATTAAAAAAAATTTTCCAAGTTGGCATTATTATCTGCATTGTTCAGAGAGCAAACCAGATTAACTCTGCCATCAAGAGAAGGAGCTAAGGCTCAAATCAAGCTCCATCAACTCCAGTCTAAGGTTTTCTCCATCAGATCAAAACAAACACATTAAAACCAAGAATCCTATGCTCTGACATCTTTTCCATGTCTCCAAATTTTTTGCCATGTGTGGCCAATTAGCAGAATTGGCTAGAACATGGTGCTAATGAGGCCAAGGTCAGGGGTTCAAGTCCCTCATGGGCTGAAACTTGATGCCTCCTTCCCAGAGTCCCAGACTGTGGCCTGCACCACAGCTGGTCCCCTCCCATGAGTGTCATATTGGTCATAAAGGCAGTTGAAAAAGTCTTGCTGAATCACGGTAACTCCATCCACACTGCTGGATCAACTCAGAACACAAGCTGTAGTGACAGTGTGACTATAGACATAAATGAAGACCAACATTGTGATCAGTTGAATAAATTAACAATTTTTGCCTACATTCTATAAGTTTTAACTGCACTCTTTATGGATCGATAGAGCTGTGATTTTATTTATAAAAACTCATATATATTAAGAGAGATGCTAAAATTTCGAGCTGTTGAATGACATATGCAGTAATACCTCAATTACTTAAACTCATAAGGAAATGAGTTATTTTGTACATGTAAATCATGTTCAGATAATGGAAGTGTCTCCTTAGTACCAAGACATTTTCATATTAGAAATTTTGATGGAAATCTTTCTAAATGGAATTCACATTTTCCTGCCTTCCTAAATAGGACATAATTTTTCCTAGATATCTGTTATTTACAAAAAGCACAATTTAAACAAAGTGATTTTTTAATTGAAAATAAAGGGATGGGAAGATAAATCAACCAGGAATGTCAATATTAATACCAAACAAGGTGAAATTTAAGCTTAAAGTAACAGCAGGATAAAAAGGAAGATAATATAATGATATACGATATATTTTCCAAAGAAAATGCAATAATCACAAACCTATGTGCACCAAATAATATAACAACTTCACTGAGTCCCAGCTTTTCTGACCTTCTAGCTATTCCTTAAACAGGACAAAGTAATTCCTAATTCAGGGCTTTTGTGGCTACAGTCCCCTCTGCCTAGAACTTACTTTCTCTGGGCTTTGCATTCCCACCTTATTCAGTTCTCTGCCCAAATATCACCCACAGAGTGATGGCTAACCACTCTATCTGATTTGTCACCTAAGATCCTAAGATTTCAAGTTGTTCAATAACTGATCGCCTATATATATGAGGTCTCATTGCTGTAGGAAAAATTAAAGATACATAGAGCCCTGAATCCACCTACCCTAAACTTCATTAGATTCCTAAGATGTGTCTACTAATATCACAGTCCTCTAAGCAACTGTAATCTTTATTACCAGCCAAGACTTTAGACCTAAAACCCCACAGAAGGAATAAGCCCACAGCCTCTCCCTTGGCACCTTTTCTCAATGGCCAATCCTGAACTTGGCTATTAAGTTCTTACTACCCTAGGCATGAGAAAAGTCACAGAAAAATGAATGCAATGAAAAAAATCATAATTCTTTCTGTATTACTTTCCTGTGACAGTTATAACAAATTACCACAAACTTGATGGCTTAGGACCACAGAAATTTATGCTCTCACTGTTCTAGAGGCCAAAAGTCTGCAATCAAGGTGTCAGCAGGGCCACAGTCCCTCCAGAGGCCCTAAGTGAGAATCCATTTCTTACCTCTTCCAGCTTCTGGTGGCTGCCGGCAATTCTGTGGCTTGTGGCCACATAACTTCAGTCTCTCCTCCATCTTCACATCACCTTCTTCTGTGTGTGTTTGTGTGTGTGTGTGTGTGTGTGTGTGTGTGTGCACACGCGTGTCAAATTCCTTCTATCCCTCTCTTAAAAGGACACTTGTGAGAGCCCACAAGTGGATAATCCAGCATTATCTCATCTCAAGATCCTTAACTTAATCATCTCTGCGAAGAAAATTTTTTTCCAAATAAGGTAATGTTTACAGGTTCCAGGAAGGCGAACCTGATATCTTTGGGTCCATCATTCAGCCCACCGCACTTTCTAACTCCAGGTGCAGATGTTGCATCACTTTTCCCTTGAACCCTACTGTGGTCTTCTAAGTTTTGCAAAGGTAGAAAACTCCTTTATGAAAGGTAGGCATCCCCAAGTCCATCCATGCATAATGGCCATGGGGCATTCCGAGCAGGAGAAACAGTGGAAGGAAGTCAATAAAACGATGACCCTAAGAGTGTGAGCCCTGAAAGGATAAAACATATTTTTTAAAACGCCTTTTTTCATCACTTGCTCTTCCCACAAAAACTCCAGCCCCAGTGTCTGAGCCACACTGGGGTCTTATCTGATATGAGAGACATGGGAGAACCTCCTCTTCGGGATTGATCTGCAAAGGGGGAGGGCCTAAGATCCACCGTTGCAAATCTTCTAATCAAGCCTGGTATCGTGTTCGGCTGAACCTAAATGCAGCTTCAGGAACATGCTCCACACTGTGCTCTCAGGGCCACCCAATCCATCAAAGTTGCCACAAGATGAAATGCCTTTGCCATAACTGTCTTGGAAATAATCTTCTGTCAGTGTCGACATCCCCCATACCATTTATTATTCACTCATTCAGCAGATATTTATAGACCACCAACTATGTGCAAAATTATGTAAGCGCTAAGGTTACAATGGTAAGCAAAACCGGACTTTGTCCCTGCCCTCATGGACTTAACCATCTATAGGGAGGAAAGAGACATTCATTAAAGAGTAGCAAATGCCCATGTAAGACTTCAACTGTGACAGTTGCTCTGAATGGATCCTCCGTAGTGAGAATCTGTAAAAAAGGGGATTTGAACCACTCAGGAAGTCAAGAAAGAATTCCTATAGGAAGTGATACCTGTGCAGAAACCTGAAGAATAAACAGGAATGCACCACGTAGAGGCGACAGAGGCAGATTATGTGCAAAGATCTTACACCAGGGGAAAGCAGAGAGAGGAGAAGGGAGAGTACCATGGGAGACAGAAGATAAAGCTGGAGAGAGAAGTGTTTTATAACCTCAAGGGCACTGAGGAGGCTTTGAAGGTTTTGCATGCGGGAGCTGGCAAAACGATTTATGCTCTGCAAAAGCTCTGGACTCTCTCTGGAGAATGGTTTGAAAGGGGGACCAAGAGTGCAACCAATAGATGCCTGGAATCTCTCAGAGTCCAAGAGAACAATGACGGTGACTTGAATTAGAGAAGTGGTACTGATGGTGGAGAAGGAAAGAATAAATGGATTTAGGAGACATTTAAAACAAAACATTGACAGCACACCATGGGGGTCAGGGAGAGACAGGCATCAAGGACGAGCCCTAGACTTCCAGGTTTCCTAATAGGTAATTTCCCATTCAATGCAAGAGAACATTGAAAGAACACTAGGTTGGAGGTATAGGATAAGGGGAGTTGTGCTATGAGATTGACTAGAGACTTACTGAGTTTGAAGATGCCTCTGATATTCTAGGTATCCCAAAGCTGACGCCAATGTGATTTAATGTGAATCTAGCACTCAGAAGAGCTCACAGGAAAGGTCTAGTTTAGACACGCAAATGTGAGTCAGCTGGGTTTAGGGAGTGATGAAGCTGTAGGCACAGGAGGATCCTGGTTACATAGGGCCCGGAGTTTATACAATTTGGGGACTCTAATTAAGAACAATAATACAAGAATATAAAATCGGGCACGGAAGTAAATATTTATGAAATAAGAAACCACAACAAACTACAAATTTTCAAAAGCTTAAAATACCACAAGCATCACAAGATCCAGAAAAATAACGTAATAGCTTTATTAATTAACTGCCTGCTGCCCCCTATAAAAAATCTCTTTTGCACATTTTAGTCTGTATGCAACTTGATAGCCTTTTCTTATAATAATATAGCTTTTCTCATTAAAAAGTAATGTAGGGACTTCCCTGGTGACACAGTGGTTAAGATTCCACCTGCCCATGCAGGGGACATGGGTTCGAGCCCTGGTCCGGGAAGATCCTACATGCCGCGGAGGAACTAAGCCCATGCACCACAACTACTGAGCCTGTGCTCTAGAGCCCGTGAGCCACAACTACTGAGCCTGAGTGCCACAACTACTGAAGCCCGCACGCCTAGAGCCCGTGCTCCACAACAAGAAAAGCCACCGCAATGAGAGAAGCCCGCGCACTGCAACGAAGAGTAGCCCCCGCTCGCCACAACTAGAGAAAGCCCGCACACAGCAACGAAGACACAACGCAGCTAAAAATAAATAAATAAATTTATTTTTTAAAAAAGTAATGTAATTTCTCAAACACGGTTAACTGTAATTAGTTTCACATTATCGATCACTGGGATCATAAAATATGTAACTCCATATACAGATGTATTTGCCTTCGTACTACTTCTACAGGTTCATGCCCTACAATTCAAGAATTCCAATAAATTTTATTTGACATCACTTTTAAAAAATAATAAAAATGTACGGTACTTTTATAATTGTATACACTGTACTGTCAGAGAAAGGAATTCTATTTTGTCTTGGCATCAGTAAGAAATTAATCCTCTGCTTCAGTTTATACATTTGATGACTGGAAAAATTATCCATGGACTAGCTTCTGGCTCCATAGATTTTTTAAACCTCCTCCACTACCCACATCAAGTGCTGGGTGCAAGGAAATATTCATATCCCTATAGAGCCTGTAGCCTATTCCTTTGCATCATCATGCTGGGGAGATGGTAAAGTGAGCATTAGGAATATTCTGGAAGCCATTCCTACACCAGTACCATGAGCAGTAACTTAACTATACACATGGTGACCTTTAACATGTGTATATTCCACTAAACCCAAATTACATGAATTCCCCGGTCTTTCCCTTAGCCATATCCAAAAGCTGCCAGAAGCCACCTACATTTGGACAAAAAATTGGACAAAAATACACGGCATGTGACTATACTGCCATGGTGCCTCCCAGGTCCTTGGGACAAGGTCTGGTACAAGTGAATGAGAGCCTTACCTTTATCAGCTTCACAGAAAATTTATCTCCCATTCTAGGTTTGTATGAGATTCCTCCAGAGCAGGGCCTCTCTACTTTGGCACTACTGACATTTGGGGCTGTATAATCCTTCAATTGTAGGGAGCTGTCCTGTGCACTGTAGGATTTTTTAGCAGCATCCCTGGCCTCTACTCACGCAATGCCAGTAATACCCCACACTCACCCCAATCGGGATACCCAAAATGTCTCCAGATGTTGCTAGATGTCCCCCTGAAGGACAACATTGCCCTCTGTTGAAAACTACTGTTCTAAAGAGAGTTTAGAGAGAGAACAATATGTTTATTTAGTGAATTCTGATTGGGTACCTACTATGATTAAAGCCCAATGGAAGGTCACTTTGCACAAGGCCACAGTGCAGTTGGGAAGGAAGATAATGAATAATAAATTTCAGTAGAATGCAGTAAGTGTCGTAAGGAAGATCTCAAATACACTGTGGGAATCGAAGACAAACCTGTTTCCTACCTCACAAGGCTACTGGGGGATCAGTGTGACGATGATTGTAAAGATGAGATTACTCCCCATCTATTCTGCCAAAGCATTTCTTTATGTTGGCATGATATAAGCTGAACATATAGAGGGAATTACAGGAAATACTTCAATTAGCCATAACAGTCACTATTTACAAATCCTGGCCAAGAAACATTGCAAAAGTGTATTAATCATGATGAGGTGGAGGAATCCATCTCCTTCTCTTTTATTCTGGCAAGTATGTTCCTTACACCATGCCAGCCACACTCGTATCTGAAGCCTACAAACACACAGATGGAGTCATTCCTAGGAGAAGCTGACAATTTTATTCATAGAAGATTTGTCACAAGGGTTTATCCCAGCTAAATGGAGGGGGGAGGAGAAAGTCTAAATCAATGAGAATTTAGCTTGTGAACAGCACTGTATATAAATTAAAAAAAAAAAAAACTCACTTGACTTGACACAAATCGTTCCTCTAGAACTCTTGAGATAACCCTGGTGTTGTTCTTACCCTATTGTGTTTTCCCCTCCAATCAATTATTAAACCTATTGACAACAAAATAAAAGAACTCCAGGGTACACTGAAAATCAGGGCTTATTTCACTCAGGGTGTCATCTCCACTATCAAATGTATTTGTTCACAGAAAGCCTTGGAACAGACGATACGTCCCTTTGCTGAACTGCCTGCATTTCTGTCAAATTAGTAGCTGGAGAGGGAATGTCACTAATTCCCATCTCTCCGCTTGAAAGTTACTGCGGGGTCCTTTATCAAACTGAACACTACGTGACTGTGCTCGGCAGAAGTGAGTTAAGCCGTTAGCTCTCCTTTGATTGCACGTAATCACAGGAACCCCTTAAAGGCACGTTCCTTTCATCTTTTTCTTTACCATCACTCTTTATTCCGCTGATCTTACCTTGAGTTTGTCATTCAGCCCTCTTCAAGAGGGTGCTCCGTGGCCTTCACCTGGATTAGTTAATCAATTATTACAATAATTTCCACCTATATAGTGCTTGATCATTAAAAATTCATTTTGATATTGCCAAAAGGTAGCTTCACATTGTGGTTTTAAAGCAGTGATTCCTCAAAATTTATTAGAAAAATAACATACACTTGTGGATTGAACCCATGATTCCAGGATAGCGCTGCAAGGGGTGAGGTTACATCTATTTAAATTTTTTTTAAATCAGGAAAATAATAATGCAGGTGTCCCATGGACAGAGCAAAAAATCACTGAAGAGGGTGTGGGGTGACTGATATTTCAGAGATCCTAGCGAAGAGCCAGGGCTTTGGGCTGAAGCAGCCTGGACTGAAATCTGCTCCTGTCTCCCACCAGGGCTCTTAGAATCTTGGACAAGTCACAGGTTCTCATCTCTGAATGGGGTTAATCACATTCATAGTGTTCTAGTGAGGATTAAACCAGATAATCTGCGCCTGATATATAACCACATAGGGAATTTCAGGTCAAGAAAAAAAGTTATTACTTAGCCATGTAATATCACCGTACACACACATACACACACAAACACATAAACGCACACGTGCACACAGACTGTCATTGCCAGTTTAACTGAACAAAGAGGCCTATAAAATAACCAAATTCATAGGCTTTTCCCACCCACAAATTGACCAGTTATTAACTGGGAGAAAAAGTCTGAGTCATTTCAGTCAAAAGAGGTCCACAGCATTAGTCAGTTGGTTAGTAATCTGATTAGTTATCTAGGTAATTGGCTAATCAGTTACTTATTATAAGATTTGTTTCTCTACGTCCTCTGGTTCAAGGTCTAAAAATCCCAGCAAGCTTTACATTTTGGGCTGGGTAACTCTTTGCTGTGGGGTGTCCTGTGCACCGCAGGGTGTTCAGCGGCCCCCGCAGGCCTCAACCCACTCAGTGCCAAGCGCACTCCACCCACCCCTAGTCGTGACAACCAAAAATGTCTCCAGAGATTGTCACGTGTCTCCTGCGTGAAGAATCATTGCTCTAGTCCTAGCTTCCAAATGGTTTATGTTAACGTTAATACAACTTTCTCCCATACACTACTTACTTTTAAATCTCATTTCTCTGCAACCCCTATCTCCATTAATTCTGGAGTTTTCATCTAAATTTAAGACCTAAACCAAATATGGAATCTTAAGCCTTGCTAATAAGTTTTTAAAAATACAATGACCAATTATTCTTCATTATAATTGTTACTTTAAAATTACTACCTCAATTTCTAAATTTGGTGGGGGGGGGCAGGTGGGTAGGGAGGTGGGTCTTAATTGTGCCAGAAATTGCAAAAGTATAAATTAGTAGCTCATGCTCTAGTTTGGGAAATGAATACCCAGAAGTGTGAAATTTTGGGTAACGGCAGCTAAGTGCAGAACTGAATTCACCAGGAGCGTGCGTGTCTGTGTGGTGAGTTCTAGCCCTTTCTCCCCATGGAAGTGCCCAGAGTAGAAAACAGCTTACATTGTACAGGGTCTGTATGTGGTGGTCAGGGAGGGTTTCCAGGGTTTGGAGAATATTAGGCAGGGAGGGGAAAGGGATGAGCGGAGGGGGGGTCTCAGAGCAAGAGATAATGACATTTTTACTAATTGGGACATTTTAGGGAAAAGGACTTTTAGGAACCTTTATGTATGGCAAATTCAGTAAATTCAGCTATTACCTTAGCCTCTTCCAGGAAACCTGCAGTAAGGATTTTCATAATTCCTCAAGGTCTGCAGTCGTATTTATGTTCTGTTTCATTTGGATTTGATCTACTGATGGTGACCAAGACTTTAAGGCCGCCATGTTATATCTGGGTTTCACCAAAATCTAGAATTCTCAAGTCCACTACAAAAGGTACCAGTAGTGCATTTACTACTAAGCTAATGGGTTTAAGTTTCAAGACCCATCGCTTGCACAGGCCCATTCTGAGGTCCATAATTTAATTTTGTGTATGTAATCTAATGTCCTTTTCCAAAAGAGGGACCTCCCAAATGAAAGTTTTGGTTCCCATGAAATCCAGCTCTCCCCTAATGGACACCATGTCCTTCCTGTTCTCTTCTGTCCCTTCAGCACCTCCCACAGTGCCTGGAATATATTAGACACACAATGATGTTTTCTGAGTGACTGAGTGACCAACTCAATGAATGAACAAAGGCAATAGTGATGTACACAGTTCAGAAAGCACAGGCGGCCATACCGTAATCGAGGGTATGAATTATTGCCTGCTAATTAGACAGATAGTAAAGGCCACCGGAGTTCAAAAGTGAGAGAGATCACTTCACATGTGATGAAAAGGAGACATTACAAGCCAATCACAGACTCATAGATTTTAAAATAATACTAATTGACTACAGTAGCTGACACATTATTAGACTGACTCAGAGTTGGACTCTGAGCCTCAAGCCCAGCTCCATTTACAAGGTGAAAATTACCCAGCCACTCACTCTAAAATGGGGATGAAAACAGTATCTATGGCATAAGACAGTTGTGAGGATTAGAGAGATGTCACCTGCAAAGTGGGGAGTGTGGAGCTCAGCATATGGTAGGCGCTCAGTAAATGTTAGCTAATAATATTATTAATTGGTTTCAATGGGCCAGTCATCATGCTAAATGCTTTTCAGACCTTAGGGAGAAAATGCCCATAAGTCATGGGGAAAAGTGACCATTTATTGAGTACCCCTATCATTCATCAATGTTCAAGGTACTTCCCTATGTTCTCCTCTTAATATTCACTGCACCTCAGTGAGTCAGGTGTTACTCCTACTTTGTGCATGTAAACTGGAATTGAGAGAAGTTAGTTACATGCAAAGAGATTAAATGACAAAGCTGAGATGGACCACAAGCTACGCAATGCCGAAACTGATATTTTGCCCATTGGACCTCTTTGATTCTCTCCTACTAGTTAAGAGCTCAGGGGTCAGATGTAAGGGTTAGACCTTGGCAACTTATTTAACCTTTTAAATTTCAGTTTCCTTATCTGCAAAATAGAAATGACAATTGTACCTCCATCATAAAGTTATATTGGGTGGGCCAAAAAGTGCCTTTGGTTTTTTAAGTAAAAAGACACAGTTTTCATTTTTACCAAGAACTTTATTGAACAATGTATTCACCCTTTTGTTCCACTGCCTTCTGCAGTTTTTCAGGCAACTTCATAATTCCATCTTCCCAAAACTTTCTATCTTTTCAAGCAATGAACTACTCCAGGTGCCTTTTAGAGTCTTCCAGGGAATTGAAATTTTGTCCATTAAGAGAATTTTGTAAAGACAGAAATAAATGGAAATCTGAAGGTGCAATGTCTGGTGAGTATGGTGGATGAATCAGAACTACCCAGCCAAGCTGTAACAGTTTTTGCCTGGTCATCAAAGAATCACATGGTCTTGCATTATCCTGATGGAAGATTATGCATTTTCTGTTGACTAATTCTGGATGCTTTCCATCAAGTGCTGCTTTCAGTTGGTCTAACTGGGAGCAGTACTTGTTGGAATTAATCGTTTGGTTTTCCGGAAGGAGCTCATAATAGAGGACTCCCTTCCAATACCACCATACACACAACATCACCTTCTTTGGATGAAGACCGGCCTTTGGTGTGGTTGGGGGTGGTTCATTTCATTTGTCCCTCAATCTCTTCCATTCCACATTATTGTACAGTATCCACTTTTCATCGCCCGTCACAATTTGTTTTAACAATGGAACGTTTTCATTACATTTCAGTAGAGACTTGCATGCGGAAATATGGTCAAGAAGGTTTTTTTGCTTAACTTATGTGGAACCCAAACATCAAAGCAATTCACATAACCAAGCTGGTGCAAATGATTTCCAGCACTTGATTTAGATATTTTGAGTATTGTCGGTTATCTACTGCGTGGTATAAAGTTGATTGTTCTCAATTATTGTTTTGATTTGATAGCTATCAACTTCAACTGGTCTACCCGACTGTGGAGCATCATGCAGTGAGAAATCTCCAGCACAAAACTTCACAAACCACTTTTGACACATTCGATCAGTCACAGCACCTTCTCCGTACACTTCACAAATTTTTTTGTGCGTTTCAGTTGCGTTTTTACCTTTCTTGAAATAATAAAGCATAATATGCCGAAAACGGTGCTTTTTTTCTTCCATCTTCAACATTAAAATTCAAAATACAAAAATTCACCAATTTTGATAAGTCTTTTTTTAAATGCACACTGATATGACAGCTGTCACATAAAATCTAACAAAACTGTTTCAAATGAAGTTAAAGACAACTAAGTGCTACTAGAGCCATCTTACAGAAAAAACCGAATGAACCTTTTGGACCAGCCTATAGAAAGGAATAAGTGAAATAATGCATATGAATGACCCAACTCAGTGCCTAGTATGTGGCAAATGTTCAAAACTTCTTAGTGTTACTATTGTCTAAAATTTTGAAAAAGCAGAAAATGCTGTATTTACCCACTTTCGAATGCCAATTTTGTGCGTGGGATGCCCTGAGGAAATTTTAAATTTCAGATTCAAATTATGCTCTTGCAATTAACTGGAAAAGTCTGGCTCCTTTACACATAACTGTTGACCATGGCTGATTCACCAAGACCAACACTCTGGTGGGGAAATTGTAAAAAAAAAAAAAAAAATGTATGAGGCTCAGGATCAGAAGAGCAGTGAATCCCATGAAGTTTGGAAGTAGATGCCCTGATTCCTATACCACAGGGCCACATGACCCAAGGTATTTGAGGACTAAATTATGGTCTTGACATAGGTGGCCTGTGTCATGTTGAAACATACAGCTTCCTGGAATAGCAAGAGAGACCTCTAGAAAGATGGCAGCCAAATCTTTAGTTCTGAAAGTTATTAATCTTTACAGGAAATTCCTAGTCAGTAGCAGGAGGAATATTAGTATTATTTAATTTCATTCAAATTACACTACAAAAAACAATTAAGGTGAATAATTATGAAAGTAAGGTCAACTCAATTTTCTATAATAATGTTTTTTGTTGCCAGGCTCATTATTGCTAATTCCTTTCATAATCTTTGCCATCTAACCTCATTTGTTTCATTTATAAGTGGCAAGAAATGTACATCATCAAACAGCAATGAAATCAAGACAGCAGCAAGTCACTTGGGTGATGTCTGGAGAAAGAAATTATTGTCTCTAGTTAACCTTTTAGGGAGAAACTCATCTGCATATTCCCAATGCAGGTGTTATATTTGTCAAAGTGAAGTTTTTCCTCTTTCCATTTTTTAGTCAGACCTCCTGGCTTGAGAGGGTAGAGGCTTGCCAAAAGTTGAAGTTTTATCCTGCTGTTTAGAACACTTATAAACCAAATGAAAAAGCACTCAAGTAGGTTTTAAATGGGCTTTCGGTAGAACCCAAAACACACACACCCCACACATACACACACACATATTAATTTTTTAAATACTCCAAATCATCTTGCTTAAACTGTTTTTTAAAAAAGATCTTTCATTGTCATTACCAAGACACTTATACTTGAGACCCTCAGGATTTAATTTGCCCCCATTATATATTCTGAACCTGTACTTTACTGGTTTATGAAGAATCTCAAAAATTTTACTAACAATGGCCTGACCTACTTTTAAACGCCTCATGTCTTAGACAAAGCTATTCCACTGCTAGAAATTTACTCTAAAATGAGGTGGGCAAACTTTTAAGTGATCACCATCCCTGCCATACTGGTTTTTAAATACTTTGAATATCACCCTTTTTGCTGACCACTAAAGAAATATTCAAGAACAAACAAACGTATGTCCTATGTTCTTGGGCCCTATAACATATTAATTTAATAAACATGCAAACAGATAAGGGTATGATTACCAAATATGATAAGTGCATTCAAAGCAATGGACAATGTCTTAGTCTGCTTGGTCTGCTATAACAAAATACCATAGACTGGGTGGCTTAAACAACAGACATTTATTTCTCACAGTTCTGGAGGCTGGAAGTCCAAGATCAGGGTGCCAGCGTGGCCAGGTCCTGGTGAAAACCTTCTTCCTGGATTGCAGATGGCCCCCTTCTTGCTATGTCCAAACATGGTGGATAAAGAGAGGGCTATGGTCTCTTCCTTTTCTTATAAAGGCACTAATCTTATCATAAAGGCTCTACCCTCATGATATCATCTGAACTTAATCATCCCCAAAGGCCCCACCTCCAAAGATCATCGTTTTAGGGATTAAGGCTTCATATGCACTTCCAGGGGACACAAACATTCAGTTCACAGCAGACAGGATGGAGGAATGAGGAAAAACGGAGGACTGTAGGGGCCAGTCAGAACCCCATCCATATTCCCTTGGCCCACCCATGATGCAGCCTGGTGGGCAGTTCCCTCACACACCAAGGGCCTCCTACCTTAGCGACTGCCTCTCTCTACTGTATGGATCTCCCTGATGCAGAATCATTCTCAGTCCATGAATGCAAAGGCAGAAGTGCCAAATAATTAACATCACCAGGGGTGACCCTCAAGCAATGAGATATAAGAATTGATGGATAACCATCTCAGCCTCCTTTCCCATTACTGGGCAGCTCTGAAGAGGGTCTTATACAGTCTCCTAGAGACTCCCCAGCAGGATTGAGCTCCAGTTGTCTACAGTAGTAAATGTCTCATTACTATCACCTTTCCCTACTCCTTTGATTCCTGGGGTCACCTCCCAAATAAACTACCCAGGTCTGCCTTTGGAGAACCTATGTTAAGATCAGGACCTACTGTGAGAAGGTAAAAATTTAACCTGGTCCATGAAGGAACATAAACAGGCCCTCCCTGTGAGCCTCTAGGAGAAAAAGTATTTCATGGAAGAGGAAGCAACAGCTTGGCCAAAGGCCCTGAAGGAAGAAGCAGCTTTTAAATCAGAACATCTAAAAGGAGGCAATATGGCAGAATCACAGTGAGCAGGGTGAGACAGAGCTGAGACACAGGCAGGGACCAGACTAAGCAGAAACTGGTAAGCCATAGGAAGAAGTTAGAAGTGCACCTCCAAACGAAGAAACTGAAGATTAGAGAGGTTACCATGCAAAATTGTATGTCTAGTAAATTAAATGGCTAGTAAACGCTTGAGCAAGAATCTAAAAACAGGGCAATCTGAATACGGATCCCATATTTTTAACCACTCTACTACCAGAGCTGATGCTAAAATAGCTTAAACCTGTATTTCCCTCCTGATTTACATCAGACTAGCTACCCTTTCCCTTTTCACGCCTTCCTGACAACATTCTCTGCTTAGTCCCACTACCCATGACAGATCATGAACTCCGTTTCTCATATCAGCTGAAAGAGCAGTGCACCTGCATTCCTAGCCAATTTCTGGCACATCTCTTTGCAACATCAAGATATATGGCCTCTGTAAATTTTCAGAGACATATTAACGTTCACCTCCATAATGCCTTAATTGTACAGAAACCATTAGACAAGAGTGTTAAGGTAACAAAGAGACCCATGCAAATGGTTAAGAAAGAGAGCGAGATGCCTAAATTAAGAGGGGTGAAGGGTCCGGGACAGTCTTTCATGGGGGAAAAGATTCATGGAGATCCACTGTCTTAACAAGAATGGACTGCCTCATAAATTATCTCTATATGATGGCAGTAAGTCAAGGGGAACTTTTTTAAAGTAGGAATTTGCAAAAGGTTAAGTTAAAATGAAGGCTGAACATTTATTTTTGTCCTCCTGCTTAGCAGGACTTCTGCTAATGTTTGTGTACAGCAGTGATAACGGCAGGATACTTCAAAGCCTTTTCAGGGAAAATCGTATCATTGGTGAGAAAGGATCTGATTTTGTAAAAAGCTTACATTGTAAGTGATAAGGAAAATAAAGAGGAAAGATTGCATGAACTAAGTGCTTTATTTTTGTTAGTGCTGGTGGGGTTCCACAGATCCTCATTGTTCCTGTAATTGGGGTTTTAAAAGTGGGAACAGAGAAGTATGTGTTTTCTTTTGTCTGTGAAGATGGCAGTCCTGACCCGCCAGTGGAGGACCATGAACTTTAAATTTTGTTTCCAGAAGAAAAGAGATATTTTCTCCAAGGACGCCTGATTATCTTGGCAGAGTCATAGCATTTGATTAGGGTCGGACCACTCTGAGTGCAACAAGTTGAGCTTGCCCTCCTGTTTTTCTTGGTCCATTCCCCTTAGGTGTCTAGATTAAATTTATAGAGAGGAAGAAGTTGAGTAAACTGAAAAAAATAACAACTTCTACCCCAGTAGTCTAGAAGCATCACATGAGCAGAGGGAATAAATCCTAATCATTTCTTATCCTAAATGCCTGGTCCGGGACCCATTGCAATAGGAGTTGCATTCACTGCAAGCAACATAAACCCCACTGTTATTTGAAATAAGGAAAACAATTGTTCTTATATAGCTAGAAATCTAGAGGTGTGGTCACTTCTGGATTCATTAATTTCCTCAACAACATCATCCAAGAACCTATGCCATTTCGACATTTCTTTCATGTGGGCTAGCTTCCTTTGAAGTTTGAAGGTCTACAGGTTAGCTTCCTTTGAGGTTTGAAGATGTCTCCTAATTGTATTTCTTTTTAAGAGCAAGAACAGCTTTTCTAGAAGCTTCCCAGAGACTTCAGTCCATACTTCATTGCCCAAAATGTTGCTTATACTTATGCCTGAAACAAATGCACCACTTAAGGAATGGGATGAACATAATTGGCGTAGACAGTCAAGACCTGCCCCTGGGTTTGGAGATGGAGCAACCTCCTCTCAAACACATGGCCACTTAAAGGAGGTGGACAGTTGGACAAAGTCAACAACTCCATTAGGAAGAAGGAATGGAAGGTAGAGAGTAGACATTGGCAATCAACAATCTCTGCTAAAATGAAACATTTCAGTAACTACCTATTAAAAAAAAAAAACATTGAATGAATAAATGAGTCTTTCTTATGTCATCCATTATTTTCTTGTTTGGGAGTGTTGATTTTATTTGTTTCGAGTCCCAGGTCTTTTTGTCTTTCCAGCAGTTATTCCCCCTTCTTCTCATAATAGCATCCCCATTTCCCCTTGAAGTTCCCATAGGCTCCATCATCAGTCCATATGGTTGGATTGGTGCTAAACTCTACCCAGCTGCATAGAGACACATGTGTCAAATCTGTCCCATCAGTATTTTCCATCCCTCTTGTCATACCAATTGATTCACATGAAAAATTGAACCACTGAGAGTTAATTCAAAGGAACTATGGGAAAGGTGAATGTCTCTTCCCACTAGCATTAGTAGGTGTTTGGAGCTTTCACAATGTAATCCTGGGCAGTATTTGTTTGTACTGGGGAGGTGGGGGAGATGTAAGAGAGTGAATACAACACAGAGGAAAGGAAAACCAGGAAATGGGGAGAAAGTAAATCTTGATGTTACAGTTTAGACTCTGGATCTAGGCATGTGTGGATGACCTAAGTAAGTATTTATTTCTGAAATTTTGGGTCAAATTACCCAGTGTATTTCTTGTTTTCCCTTGAAGTCAGTTTGAATTGAATTTCTGTCACTTGCAGGCAAAAGATTTGTATCTAATACATTTCTTTATTCCTACTATGTTGTGAGTTTCCTAAGAACTGAGGCTCAGACATATTCATCTTGTAATTTCCATGGTCCCAGTACATGGCAGAGGGCTTCCCAATGTTTTTATCATGAGAGCTCCTTTTTAACATAAAAAATATTAACAGCCCTTCATACAACAGTGGTTTTGCTTTTAAGTATCTGTTGAGTGAGAAAATATATAATAACAAAAAGCTACTCTAAAACTGGGGATACTTTTATTAAATAAATTTGTATTTTATGACTTATGAAGGCTTCTACCTACATTTGATAACAGTCATATATAATGTGCAAACAAACTACCTATGTAGCCTAAGGCAAATTTTGGTCCACACATGGACTTGTGTTCTATGAATTTAATAACTGCACAAGGGGATCCATAAACCACAAAACACTTCTATGAGCCTTCCATATCATCAGAAGTATGAGGATAGGCATGGATAAAAAGAAATAATTCTTATACTCTAAAAAAAAACTGATCCATGACTCAACCATTCTTTCAAGGATGCTGAATGCATATTCTCAAGGATCCCTTTTGAGCAGGAAAGAAGTAATACAAGATATTGGTTAAGAGCCAGAGGATGCAGGACTAGCAGAATCACTCAAGAGAACGTTTGTTAAGGGTTGTTAATGACAAGTCAATTCAAATGGCAAGACTATAGATGCTGAGGGCAGGGCCTTTGTAAAATAATGTTATAACCCTTTTCAAAATAATTTCTACTGTTCTTTCTGAGAAAATGCAGCATAATAATACAAATATCCCAGAGTAGAAAGACCTAAGATATAGAAACTAGAGATAAGGTTCCAGAACATTCACTTCATAAAAATCATCCACCAGCTCCCCATTTTCTAATTCTTCAGAGTTTATTTGTGGTGGGCACTCTGTGGCCTACCCACCCTACCACCGCCACCACGACCACTCCCTGTCAGTCTCACTGCAGAGCAGCTATGCAATGTGGATCCAGGGCAGTTGCCTTACTGGTCCCACCCCCCTTGTCACATGATTGGCTCTAGGTTGCTCCTATCAGAGTGAAGCCCAGGACATTTGTTCTGAGAAGTGATTCTCTCTCCCTCACTAGATGTGAACGAGAAAACGGGCAGTTCCAGTTTCTAAGGGCAGCCTTGAAGAAATCCAGGCTCACGATAAAGTCAAGCCAGGCAGGAGGGCAGGACGTATATAAGCTCAAAGAAATAAAACTGGAGTTCTGAATTAGCTCGGCTTGAAGACTGTACTACTGCTACATTATTTTAACTATGTGGCTCAATAAATCCCCTTCTTGTTTAAGCCAGGGGTCAGCAAACTACAGCCAGTAGGTCAAAGTCAGGCCACCTACAAATTTCTGCACAGGCTCTGAGCTGAGAATGATTTTTAAAAGTGAACAATTGAAATCAATTTGATGACAGGGAACACTAACTTTGAATCCCAATTATGGAAAATGTTATCCCCCTCAAAATAAGAATTCTATTTTTCTCATTAGTAGACCTGAAATTACAAAACCTTAAACTCAATTATTATTATTGTATTTTCAATTTCTTCAATAAAAAATTTTGTGGAAATTTGTTTTCTCTCTTGTTACATAAGCGCCCACACAATATCCTCTATTTTGCCTCTTGGCCCATGAAGCCTAAAATATTTATTCTCTGTCCCTTTACAGAAACAGCGTGCTAAGTGTGTTAAGCAATTACATTTTGGTTTTCTACAGCGTGCAAATAAAGACGTGTTAAGTGGTACACTAACTGTTTTAAGGGCAGAAATGAAATACGACTATTTTAGCTTCTAAAGTTTTCTGTTATATGAAAACTCAACCAAACCACCAAATCAACTGGCTGAAAGGGCCTCCACTCCAGCCCCTCCCAGCTCCACCCACCTCTCAACAAGTAAACATGGTCCTCTTAGATTTTTTTTTCTATCCTTTGAATCTTTGCTCATGTGCTTTCCTGTCATCTTACACAATCCTATTAGAAAAAGGAAACAAAAACTTGATATGGGATGATTAATGCCTTGTAAAACAATTATCTTCTTGTTCTTACTCCTTTTCTGTATCTCAGCATCCCCAGTAATAGAGAGATATTCATGACATATTTTTCTTGAAATTAACTGAAACTAGGAGATTGTATTTTCTTGGCAGATAGCACTTTTTCTCAGAGAAAAGCATTAAGAGTCAGAAGGTATGGGTGTGAATCTGTACAGCATTGATCCCCCTTCTTCTGATTCAAGGGCAGGAGTTTTCCTTGGAGAACCATCGCCACCCACTTTCACTCCTTGTGACTGGGTGCAGCTTCCCTCCTGGCCTTGGGATCCAAGTCTAGCCATATAGCTCTCTGGGCCCAGTGATTCGTTCAAAGATGGGCACATGACTGAGTCAGAGCCAATCAGATCTAGTCTCAGGACCTTCCCAGCATTATCTAGAGGGAGATGCTCTCTTTTTCCACTGGACTTAAACCTGAGATGATGTAAACTATTGGAAAGATCACCTGCCTGAGAAAAAAGTCAGTGCAGAGGAAAGCAGAGCAGAGAGATGGAAAGAAAGAAATCAAGGGCTGGTAACTTCGTTTAAAGAAATAGATTCAATGGTGCCTGAAGCTAGAACTGTTAGCCTGGACTGTCAATTACATGAGCCAATAAATTATTTTCCTGCTTGAGCCAGTTTAAGTTGGGATTTCTGTCACTTCCAATGGAAATATACAACCAGTATCTAATGTGGTGTCTGTCTTGGGTTGGGTTCTCCCAAAAGCAAGCCCTAAGACAGAGATATAAGTGCAAGTAACTTATTTGGGATGTGCACCCAGGAAGCACTGGTAGTGGGGCAAGGACTTAAGACAAGGACAGGCAGGCAGCTGGAACAGTGTATTATCTAGTGTGCTAACGCTGAGGACGACTGGGGATCAATCCTGCTGGGGAACTGCAAGACAGGGTAGAGCAGCGCCTCAGATTTATTCTCTTTCACTGCTCCAGGAGCAAGGAAGCTGGAGTATTTATCCTCCAACTCACATCCATCATTGGCTGAGAAGCTGTTTTTAGGGGCATTAATGCCCCACCATTTCCAGCAGGCCTCTTGCATGAGAAGGCTCCCGGGGGAGAGCTGCATAGGAGTGTGGGAGAACTCTGGGGCAGGGGCTACAAGGCTGACTGCTGAGGGGAAATGAGCAAGGTGCTCATCAAATCAGCTTCTCCATGTCCCATACCATGCCACGGTAATTAGAGATATTTGGGGGACTATTAATGTAGTGCAGGAGTTCCCCCTCCCGCCATCATTTAACTGTTGCCATAAAAATTCTGTGCAACCTCAAAACTCAGTGACTTTGAAAACAAAGATATATTTTCCCAGGCTGTAGGCTGACTGGGTGGCTGTAATCATGCTACAGGTCCTTGGAGCAACTGGTGGGAGGGGCCCATGTGTGAATTCCAGGGTGAAAGGGCAGCAGCTACTCCCAAGGAAGCTCTCCTCACAGAGAAAGAGGAGAAAACACAAGGAAGCCCAGCTTTTCAAACTCAAGCAGGCAGCATCTGCTCACATCCCATTGGCCAAAAACAAGCCACATGACCAGCCTCATGGCTAATGAAAGGGAAAGTACGTTCTGTCTGGGTGGGAGGGCCCGGATATGAGAAAGGCCCGCAGAGCGGAAAGCAGTAATTCAATCAACCATATCCCTCAAATTTAAGCTCGCTGAAAGCAAGGACCTCTCTGCTTTTTTTTACTGCTTTATTTCCAAGCACAGGGTAGGCACACAGTAGGCACTTCACACAGATATGCTTACATTCTGAATTCCAAAAAATATACTTCAGATGAACTTCTGTTACCCAACCCATTTCATCATCAGGAGCTGCTTGTAATGCGAGAATGCATGAAATATATCCCCCAGAAAGATAATGGCACATGCGCTAGAGTCTAAATCAGCCCTCAACAAGCTACTATAGTAGTATCGTCAATGGATCATAAAAACGATGGCTTTGAAGAATGCCTTTGCCTTGCCAGAATTATGATTTGTTATTCGTCTTGTGGATTTTTAAACAGAACCTTGTACTTAATATTCAAATTAATGACTCCAATGTATTTGCCTGGATTTAAAAAAAAAAAGAACCATTTTGCACAATACATGTAATAGTTACATTTCTACGATAAACTTACTTGGTAAAAGCTTTCACGATTTTATCATTTAGACAAGTAGATATCATTAAATCAAACTCGAAAGCCAGAATGGTGGAGGGAGCGAGGCTTGCAGACCAGGCAGTGAGGCAAGCCTTCCGTTCAGGGAGGACAGTGGCAGGAAAAACAGAAGAGGGAAAGACTAAACCAATACGGAGGGTGTGAGAATGTTCCAGGAAGTCACCTCTAGCAACCCGTTATCTTGCAGCTTCCTGATGTGATTCATTAAAAACTCATCTAGCCTGGGAACAATCTCATGAAGCATAGTGTTATTAGTGGAAAGAGCAAAAAATGTTAACATAGTTTAGGTTTAAATTCTGGATCCATCATTTCCTAGGAAAAACTGACTAAAATTTGCTATGCCTCAATTTCATCAGCTGAAAAATGGGAGAGAAGGTCAGGGAGCATGACTAGGGTCCTACCTCGTACAGATGTGAAGATTGAAAAAACAACACACACATGCCATTCATCCTAAATGCCAGTCCATAGGCCTATGATGGTCTCTGAAAATGTTTTCATGGGTCCATCAAAGAATGAGAAAAATACTGTGTTACGTGTTAGGGGTTGTAATGTCCCCCCCGGACCTCCCTCCACAACAAAAAAAAAGTGTATGTTGAAGTCCTAACCACTGGTATCTATGAATGTGACCGTATTCAGAAACGAGATCCTTGCAGATGTAACCAAGTTAAGATGACGTCATTAGGATGGGCCCTAATCCGAGATGGTGTCATAAGAAGAGGAAAAAGTCACCTGAAGATAGAGACAGGAAGAGAAACACCACGTGAGGCTGAGGCAGAGGCTGGAGTGATGCAGCCGTAAGCCAAGGATCAATGGAAGCGGCAAGGAAGGATTCTTGGCCCTGTCACTGTGATTTCACACTCTGGGCTCCAGAACTGTAAGACAATAAATTTCTATTGTTTTAAGCCATCCAGTTTGTGGTACTTTGTTATGACAAACATAGGAAAATAATACATTTGATAACAATGAGTTTTTAATTAAACAAAATTTAAACGTGGCCCTGTTTAAATGTTTATTTTATTTCCTCATCCTTCTGTTAATAACAAGTGTGGAGACAGGCAGTTCGGGGCTGAGCTGGCAGCTCCCTCTGCTCCCCCATCACTATCCTGATATTTGCCCTTGACTGCACCTCCTCCAGGCCTTGAGTTTACAAAACAGGGAGGAAAAGTGGGGAGGGGCATAGTGCAAAAGGCACTTGCCATCACCTCTTTATAAACTTTCTATATTTTAAAATAGTTTAGATTTACAGAAAAATTGAAACATTACAGAAAATTCCCATATACCCTGCATCCAGTTTTCCCTTATTAACATCTTACATGTTGCATCTGTTATGTTACATTTGTTATAATTAATGAACCAATACTGATACATTATTATAAACTAAAGTCTACACTTAATTCAAATTTCCTTATTTTTTACCTAATGCACTCTTTGAGTTCCAGAATCCTGTCTAAGATACCATATTATTGTTAGTTATAATGTCTCCTTAGGATCTTTTTGGCTGTGACAGCATCCCAAACATTCCTTGTTATTGATGACTTGGACAATATGCATGAATACCGGTCAACTGTTTTGTAGGTTGCCTCTCTATTTTTTTTGATATAACATTCACACAACATAAAATTAACCATTTTAAAGTGTACAATTTAGGGGCATTTAGTACATTCACAGAATTATGCAACCATCACTTCTATCTATTCTGAAACATTTTCATCATCCTCAAAGGAAACCCAGTACCCATTAGCAAGTCACTCCCCATTCCTCCCTCTCCCAGGCCCTGGCAACCACTAATCTCCTCTCTGTCTCTATGGATTTGCCTATTCTGGGTATTTCATATCAACAGAATCACATAATATGTGACTCTGTTATGTTAGCATAATTTCAAGGTTCAACCATAATGTAGCATATATCAGTCCTTCATTCTTTTTATGGCTGAATAATATGCCACTGCATGTATATCACACATTTTGTTTATCCATTCATCTGTCAATAGACATTTGGGTGTTTTCTGCCTTTTGGTTATTGTGAATAATGCTGGAATGAACGTTTGCAAACAAGTATTCGTTTGAAGACCCGTGTCCAACTTTTTTGTATATGCCCAGGAGTGGAACTGCGGTCATATGGTAATTCTATTTTCAACATTTTGAAGACCTGCCAAACTGTTTTTTCATAGCAGCTGCACCATTTTACAGAATTTTTTTAATTAATAGGCTTTATTTTTAGGCCAGTTTTAGGTTGACAGAAAGACTGATTGGCGAATATGGAGAATTCTCTCATTCCTCTCTCCCCATGCACACAGTTCCCTATTATTTACATCTTGTATTAGTATGGTGCATTTGCGGAATGGATTTTTTTCCCTCACATTCTTGCCAGAATTTTGTTTTTTCAGAATGGCTTTTTAAATGAGCCATTTTTCCTACATTTTTACTATGGTAAAAAGACTTCTACATGAAATTATAGTGATGTTGGATGGTAGGGATGTGTTGAGTGTATGTGTGTGTTTGTGTGTGTGTGTTTAAGGATCTTACATGACAGTCCAAGTTAGTACATACACGGTTTTTGTTCTAATAGTGTATGAAATAATAATAATTTAAATATCAAGGAATCACTGGCAAAAATAAAATGTGCAAGTCCAAGCTTGACACAGAGTACACAATAAAGGCTGATGCTGGGTTCCATGGAGATCCAGGCATGGTTAGAGCAGAGTGGTCTGCACTTTTATCTGACAAGTTTCTGTGACCTCTGGGACAGACAGGAAACTGCACATCCTCCAGCCCTTCCCCCATTATATTCTGAGGTCACCAGCACGTGCTGGTGCTCATGCCAAATCTCCAGCATTCCTCACTCTAGTCACTTTCTCCTGCGCAGGACACGTGCTCAAGTCAAAGGCGACATGGCATTTTGAGATTTAGCAGCCCTAAGTCTGGTGAATTTACGGGAAAGTCAATCAAGGCTTATCTTACTTGTGGGGATGGAGAAAGCCCCATATTTTAAAATATGCTGTCTCCACCTCACCAAAATGTTTAGAGGATTTAAGAAATGGATGCCGAAAGAGAACTGGGATGAACTCTTGGAATTTGTTTGCACTTTTCATAGAGGGATGAAAGTGCTTAATGCTGGTACAAGTACATTAACATTTTTCACTGTAACTCCTGTCACACATTTTTCTAATCTGAATCCTTTAGTGCTAGAGGTTCATTTAGACATTTCTCCTACTTCTTAAAGTTCAGGAATGAGAATAATAGTCCAACCAATTCTTCTCCACTGTTCTTCAGAAGCATAAACTTTTGTGTTCCAATAACTACTTTTTACACTATAAGCTTAGTCCTTCAACAAATTAATCCCTGCATATTGTGAGACAGTGAAAACAGAAAAGTAAATTTAAGTGGCATCTGGTTAGATTTACTCTCTCTTGAAAAGACCCCTCTCCACAACCCAAACCATTTCCTTATTAATTTTTAACTCTGTTTATTATTTCTAATTTGGTATATTCCCCATGAAAACTCAGCTAGTCATTTTGAAAATATGTTTCAATCATTTGGTTTTGTTTATAAAGTCTAACTTTCCAAAACGGTTGAACTTTTTTTTTTTTTCCCCAGATAAAGCCAGTGGAAATTTAAGAAGCTGAAAGTACAGAAACAAATTTTCACACTTTCGTTTTATCATCCTCTCCTAAAGTTTTAATTATCTCCTACCACATAGCGTCATTGTTTGAAAATTTCAGACAAGCTAGAATCAGCTAGGATAGGTTATTTCTCACTTTTCATTTAAATGTTCTAGTTGCTAATTTTCTCCTTTTTCTCTTCTGCTGGAACACACATGTACCACTTCTGATGAACATACACACCTATACAGAAGTAAATGATTACTCGTGTACACCTACATGCAATAGCACACACATCAGCTACATACACACCTATACAGAAGTGAATGATTATTCGTGTACACCTACATGCATAGTACACACTTCAGCTCAACCATTCTTTTTTTGGTTTGATAGGGATCTTTTTGTTCTACTTATTCATGACTCTTTTTTTTTTTTTTAATTATTTATTTATTTATGGCTGTGTTGGGTCTTCGTTTCTGTGCGAGGGCTTTCTCTTGTTGCGGCAAGTGGGGGCCACTCTTCATCGCGGTGCGCGGGCCTCTCACTATCGTGGCCTCTCTTGTTGTGGAGCACAGGCTCCAGACGCGCAGGCTCAGTAGTTGTGGCTCACGGGCCCAGTTGCTCCGCGGCATGTGGGATCTTCCCAGACCAGGGCTCGAACCCGTGTCCCCTGCATTGGCAGGCAGATTCTGAACCACTGCGCCACCAGGGAAGCCCTCATGACTCTTTTTAAGATGTGCTAAACAACCTTTTAGTTACCTTGAAATCCACTGCTCTGGGTGTTTGAGTGCAGAAGAGAGAAAATTAAAATAATCAATGAATGTAGTTTGTGACTGGGTCAATGTCATCAGCATTTAATTTACTCCTTCCCTCAAGCGACTGGAGTTAGCTTCATTCTTTCCAGTACTAGTTAGGCATAATGAAATTATCTTCATACCCCTTGCTACTGGAAGCTGGAATGGCTTAGCCATAGAAGGATCTTTACTTATCCACTTCATTCAAAAAAGAAAAAAAAAAAAAGAAAGAATAGCTTGACTCTTAATTGATCATATTTTCCTAAACAACAAATACCTAATTTTGAAAATGTTTCTTTCCTTTCCTTACACCTGGTTCCAAATCATAAAAATGGAACCAAAGCTAAAAGCGGTCCATCTATATCCCCAGGCAGGCACCATGCCCATGTGCACTCACACAACAGATTCCAACTACAAGCACCTGGGACTCCTTGAAAAAGGGTTTCTGAAGGCAGCTAGAGCCTGTGAGCCTCTCACATGGGGTGGGGCTGGACATGCTGGGGAGTTAAAACCTCTTGAGAGCAGCTCTCAACCAATAACTGAAGGGATTTGGTGGATAAATACCCCAGTTCCATTGCCCCTCTGTTGGAAAAACTCTGCAGAACTCTGTTCCACACTATCTCTATGTTGTCCAATGGGGCTGAGGCCCAGTAGCCCACAATCATGACTTGTTAGATAATTCACCCTTTATCTGTGTCTGCCTTTTCCTATCTCATCTCGCTACTCTCCTACCAGTGCTTCTTGAGATAACCTTCCCTGCAAACTCCTTGCACTCAAATCTGTCTTAGCAGCTGCAGTTTTCAAAAGTGTCCTCAGTTTAAATATAAAGATCATTTTCAGATTCTAGTAGAAGGAATGGTTCTGATAAAGAGAAAAATCACTTCATTGTCATCAGTATGTTGGAGCTGCTGTGATTATGGAGATTATTGTAATGATTACAGTTAGTAACATCACAATTCGCCCTATGGCACCCAAGTAACAGAAAGACATTTTTATACATCTTAAGTCCCAAATTTTCAATTAAAAAAAAACAGTCCTCAGATGAATTAGCCTTAAGTACCTTTATTCTTAGGTGATGCAGAAACTACTTTTAAATTTGCTTTCTTTCTAGGTTTGGTTGCTTAACAAACATATACCAAACATTAACCATAGCTCAGGCATAGTGCCAGCTTCTGAGAATACCAAGAAGAAATTCTCTGCCTGGCCCACCAGAAAGAGTTGTAGGTTTAAATCTGGCATGGCCATGAAAGGTTTTAAAATGGGTTCCATGTGATTTGGTAAATATAACCAAGAGCTGACATGCCCTTTGGTCCATTTTTCAGGTACAGTGAGGGAACTGAGCCTCTCGAGGCATCGACCTTATATTTAATCTTATATTTTATTTTACTGTAAAGGAACATACAATTTTAGATTTTATTTGGCTAAAAAGGGAATTATTGAGAAAAATGGAAAAATATGAGAGAAGTCTATGTGTATATTAAATGGCAGTATAATATCAATTTTAGTTTTCTAATTTGATAATTACAAGAGAATAAGAGAATGTGTTTTTAGTAAATACACACCAAAGTATTTCGGGGTGAAGGGGTATCATGTCTGCAATTTACTAAAACAGTCCTGGAAAAAATTAGATAGATAGATAGATAGATAGATAGGAAGAAAAAGAGAGAGAATGAAAGGAAAAAAGAAACTGTAGTAAAATATGAATATTTGGGAAATCCCTGTAACCTTCACCTGGGAATACTCTATACTATTCTTGCTTCTCTTCTTTAAGTCAGAAATTATTCAAAATAATTTCTTTATAAAGATTCTCAGCCTTACCTCATTCCCTTTTTAACTTGCAGTACATGTATTCATCATAGATGACTGGTCATACATTCTGGGTGACCCTTCTAGGGTCTAACTCATGACCATTTAAGCTCTTCTAACTAAACAAAGGAATTGCTTACATTTTTCTTGGGAGAGAATCCCTTTATCTTGTATCTCAGAGACTACTCAACATTTGGATTGTGATGATAATTGAATAACTCTACAAATTAACTAAAAATCAATGAGTTGTACATTTAAATAGGTGAATTTTGTGGTATGTAAATTATACCTCAGTAAAGCTGTGAAAAATTAAAAAGAAAAGCCAGACACCAGCCTACTCAAAAAGGTTTTGTTTCTGACTGCCTGGTCAAATAAGGCAAGGCGGGCTTCCCTGGTGGCACAGTGGTTGAGAATCTGCCTGCCAATGCGGGGGAGACGGGTTTGAGCCCTGGTCCAGGAAGATCCCACATGCCACGGAGCAACTAAACCTGTGTGCCACAACTACTGAGCCTGCACTCTAGAGCCCACGAGCCACAACTACTGAGCCCGCGAGCCACAAATACTGAAGCCTGCGCACCTAGAGCCCATGCTGCATAACAAGAGAAGCCACCGCAATGAGAAGCCCGCACACCTCAACGAAGAGTAGCCCGCACACCGCAACGAAGAGTAGCCCCTGCTCACCGCAACTAGAGAAAGCCCACATGCAGCAAGGAAGACCCAATGCAGCCAAAATTAAATAAAATTTAAAAAAGAAAACAAATAAGGCAAGGCTTCTGCCACTTCTCTATCCTTATCCCAAGAAGAAACATCTAACATTTAACTTGCTTTAACTTAGAAACCAGGATAAATAATAACAACATTCTCTGTGATGGGCAGGTATCCCCTGTGTCTGGCACCCCACAATAAGTATACTTTATATACTTTGTCCCATGTAATCCTCACATCTAACTTGTAAAGTCTTAGATGCTTTTGTCTGCCACAAATTTATAGATAAAAAAGTTGAGGCTCTTACAGGCCAAAAAATAGATGCTCAAGGTTACCCAAGCAAGCAAGTGGCACAGCTAAGATTCTAAACTAGCAAGAGTTGTGCCATCATTTTATTTTCTCCCTTAAAGAAACCTTCTAGGTACCCATTCTGGATGTATTTGTAGCCTCTTCAGATCTAAAACAAGGACTTGTACATCAACTCACAACAAATCAGTAAACAGGAAAGAAATACAAGCACACTCATTTAATTGACAGAATTTAATCTATATTATAAAAGTGAACATATATAATAGCTCTTACTGATTTAAGAGACAACCAAAAAGCTTCCTGTAGGTTGAATCTTTGTGAGTTATAAAAACAAAACCCATTTACCTATCTTTGACATTCTAATAAAAAGATAAGATTATGATTCTTGAGAATTATATAGATGATAAACACAGAAAAGGTGAAAGACAGGGAAAATGCAATAAATAAAATACCATATTGCAAAAAGCCAAGACAACCAGCATGTCTAACAAGAGATAAATAAATTATGGTATATCCATAAAATCAAATATAATGTAGCCTTGAAAAATCATGTTTTCAAAGAATATTTAATGACACAGGAAAATGTTTAAGATATAATTTAGTGAGAAAAGCAGGATGTAAAACTCCATAGAGAATATAACACCAAATTTGTAAAAAAAAATTATAGTACATACACACACATATATATATACATATAAGTGTATATATACACATCGTGTGTGTGTGCACTTGCCTGAGAGAAAATTGCAACAAAAATAATATTTACAGTGGGTATCTCTGTATGCTGAGATAGTTCATGAATTTTATTTTCTTGCTTACACTTTTTTATATTTTGTAAATAAACAGGATTTACTTCTAAAATTAGAAAAAAAAAACTATATATATAAATATTTTTTAAGGAAAACATAGTGATTAGAAAAATGGACTTTCTTTTTAACCTAAAATCTTGCTCTGAAAATAAACTCTTACCTAACTATGAGATTGACGGGTGTGTGTGTGACATTTTATGAAGAGAATTAAGGTCTAACTTCTGGAATGAATTTTCCTTAGTTCCATTTGAAACCAATTTAAGAGGCGCTCCCAGGATGCCGTCCCTCCTTTCCCAGCAGGATCCTCACCACCAGCCCCGGAAAACTCTGTTCAGATGAAATGGGGACCTTTTTGGTGTCCACTCCCTGACAGCTTTGAAAATTATTTAGCTTCAATCATGATGGATACTCTCTGCCTAAAATGATGGATGGGTAGCATCTGAAAAAGGATGACATGAAATTTGAAAAATGATACTAGTGCTGGTGGACAGACTTTTTTTTAAAGAAAAGTTGACATAAGTTTGAAATATAGCATGGAAGACTGTTCTATCATTTTTCTCTCTCGGAAGATATCTGTAGCTGTCCTTTACCAATAGGTTCTTTGGGAAAGAAAACCTATATTCAAGTTAAAATGAATTCTTTTCCCCTCCTAAAAAATGTACATGGGGGGAGCCTTAGGAGTGAATTTGTTCATTCACTCATTTAAAAATTTATTGATCACCTATTACAGGGAGGCTATCGGTTAGAGGCTGGGGATATAAAGATGAATTAGACACAGGCCCTGCCTCTGGGGATCCCAGAGCCCAGCTGAGACAGACAAGTAAACAGATCATTATAATCCAATGCAGTATGAAGACGATAGACGTATGCAGAGGGTGACTGGGGATCTTGGCAGAAGGGGACAAAAGTCAGTCTCCTTTGGGGAGGAAGGATATCAGAGCAGTCTTCCCTGAGCAGATGATATCTAAAATGGGTCCTTCTCAATGCTCAAATGCTTTTCTTATTGTCTGGGCTAAATTTTGATTATCTGCCCATGAAACACCTACTTACTGACATAGAAGCAAACCTTTTCCTCTGAACCATTTTATTTTCTCAACAATTCTAGACCACTTCTCCGCTGCAGGTTGGCGTCTGCCCAGAGAATTCCAGTTCCTTCAACAGATTAACTTCCAAATGTTTCGTCAACCTCAACAAAGCAAGGATTTGCCCAAAGGTGAGCTAGTTTCTTCTTTCCCTTCTCCCTGCCCGCACGATTTTATAATACAAACTGACATCATCAAGGTATTTATTTTCCTAGTTGGGAGGTACAGGCTTGTGTTCATGTTACCTCAGGTGGTAGGGCTTACCGTAAGAATACAAAGGGATGGGACTTCCCTGGTGATCCAGTGGCTATGACTCCAGGCTCCCAATGCAGAGGGCCCAGGTTTGATCCCCGGTCAGGGAACCAAGTCCTGCATGCGTGCCACAACTAAGAGTCTGCATGCTGCAACCAAGATCCTGCGTGCCACAACTAAGACCCGGTGCAGCCAAAATAAATAAATAAAAATAAATCTTTAAAATAGAAAAAAGAATACAAAGGGAACTAAGGGATACAGGACTTGCCTCACACCCAGGCCCCAGGGACGTGCAATGGCATCCAGCAGGAGCCCTGGGGTGCAGTGATGGTTCTGGGAGGTGGTGCCCGCCGAAGCTGACAAACCCCATGCTCTACCCTGTGCCCTGGCAGTGTGATGCCTCAGCTACTCTCAGCCTCTGTGGACCTACTGTGCACTGTCTACCCTTTTAGCCGTCAATTCTGGGCCTCCCTGACCTCATGGCACCTCTCACTCCCTTCTCTCTGTACACATTTAGTCATTAATTCAAGTTCAGTGGACCTCTTGGTTTTGTAGCTACAAGAGCCTGACTAGAAAACATGCTAACACAATACAATACAATCATTTGATAGTACTGTTTAAAGTATATTTATTTTTTAAAGCATGTTATATGTACAAAACATACAGGTTTTGAAACTCTAACATCCTACCAGCCAAAACCAGAAATATTCTTAGGGACGTAATTACCTTTACTTAAAAAACTGCTTTGACTTGAGGTTGTGGGTAGCCACAGTGGATCAGATAGAGCTAAACTTTATGTCTCAGGAGGCACAGGAGGCACAGGAGGTCCTACAATGCACAGGACAGCCCTGACTGAACAAAAAATTATCCCACCACAAACGTTAGTAACGCTGATGCTGAGAACTCTTGCTCTCTTTTAATGGGCATGATGTTACCTATGTTTCAGTTTGCTCTACCAGGCTGTGAACTCCTGGAGAGCTGGGGTCAGAGCTTACTCACCCTTCCGCCCCATCCCCCAGCACAGAGCAAACCCTCAGGACACATTTGCACACGTCATTAAACATCAGTAAATAAAGAAACTCCGAAAAGAAAAGAAAAGAAAAGAAAGAAAGAAACTCCTGCTGACCTCACCTGAGGATGCCACATGGAGTTCCCATAAAGAAGCAACTCAATTACAGATCGGATCAACTCCTGCATTCCCAACATCTGTCCTTGTGACCTTTGGCTGGAGCTCACACTGAAAGCACTTGTTTTTGTTTGTTACCCTAACCACATCATCTTGACATGACCCAGCTCTCCTCTAGTCACGTGGGCCTCTTGTTGAACCTATTTTGGCTACCCTGGAGTATCACCATACGTGTCCGTCACCACCACACAGTGACTCTCACCAACTCTACAGACACTACAAGTCTGAATATCCCAAACTATACCCTCTAAATTTGGCAATAATCCATCTAGCTATTGTTATTTAATGCTGTAACCAGAAAATAGAAAATTCTATTCATTTTTTATAGATTAAATTATTTGGGAAGAGGAGCAAGAAGCCATTGAAAAAGAACAAAATTTTTTTTAATATTGCAGGGAAGAAGGATAAGGAGAAAGAAAAGGTAAAGCAATAGAAGCAGACATGGAGGGGACAACACAGACTCCTCCAGCCATGACAGCAGTGATGTCTGGTCATCAGGGTGACAAGGGGCAACCCTGAGTGGGTCTTTGGACACATTTCAGTCTTACTATAACACTGATAATTACTTCATGGAGGACCAAATGAGAAAATGCATACAAAACACTTTGAAGGTACATAATGCATAATAAATACTTAAAAGATAATTATTACTGTTACTACGATTTAAGAATATCAAAGAATTGGTTCTTGATTTTTTTCATGGTCACAAATGTGAACCTTCATCTTGAGATGGCTGGGGAAAGTTTTAAAATCCTCTTGGTGGTTCTTGGCCAAAGCAGACAGGGTAGCCCGAGGGTGATGTTTAGGGAAGAGGGGGTACTTTTGTCACCATGACTTGGAGGCATCCATTGGCATGTAATGCCAGGGTTCCAGGAATGCTAAACATCTTGTCATGTGCGGGACAGTCCCACTCAGGAAAGAACTGGCCCATTCCACGGGCCGATAGTGCTCCCCACCATGAGAAACCCTGAGCCAAATGTTCCTCAAGCCCCATCTGAAGTCTTCCATATGCTCTGTGAATTGCCAGCCTCCCAAATGGTGTCACATCAAATGTTAGCTGTTGGGTGTAGCAGGCTTTTCTGTGGGTGGCAATCTCGTTAGCTAGGAGTGCCAGGGTGAAAAGAAATTTGCAAAGAGAGGAAGGGGATTGGAAGTGAGTACAATTAAAAATAGCCTCCCATTTTTACAGGACCCTGATTTGAGTTCTCCCATGTAATACGGCACATACTATAAATCAGGATTGCAATGGCTGGCCCTAGTTTGGAGGCACTCCTTTTTTCCCAGTCCATTTTCGGCTTGGTGTAGTACCACTTAGAAATAAAAGCAACGGGATTTATATCTCATTGCATTTTGCAAAGAAAAAATAGTTCCCAGCACGAAGAGGCAAAAGGATGCCAAATTTCAGTCTCAGATGAAATTTTGTTCCTTGCTAAAATTCACTGGAAATGGCCATCTATATTGGAAACTAAAATTTACACTTCACTAAGGATGTGACAGAAGAAACCTACAAAGATTTTTGGAAAAGCCAGCAGATGAGGGGGTAAAAAAAAAAAAAAAAGAGAGAGAAAGAAAGAAAAAAATACACTGATTCTATTTTTCCTCCTGGTTCCTATTTTTCTTCTCTTTTCCTTTTTCTTCTTTAATCTCTCTGTTCCTTTTTCTTCTTTAATCAAATGCTCAGATACTTATTTTAGTGAATTGAACGGATCATAGAAACTGTTGTCCTAATCTGTTTTATGATCCATTCCCCACGTTTTATACCCCTTCTATCCCAATCCAGCGCCACACACTGTCTTAATCCTGTGAGCCAAGATTTTATAAGGGTTGTTATAATTCAGCCAACCACTATGTATTAAATTAACATCCATGTTATGCCAAGGATATGAATGCTTGTGCTATAACATATTTAACAGAAACAGAAGACACACTTCTGTCCTTCCGGCCCTCACAACCCAGCTGAGGAATCAAGACATTCCTATAAGACTGTGTATATCCACTTAACAAATATTTATTATGCTATTGTGCTAGACCTTGGACCAAATGCTAGGAACACTGCTGTGGGCCTGTCCTCATGGAGCTTACAATCTAGATGAGGAGACAGATCATCAATAAGCAAACAAATCACTAAACAATATGATCAGACCTATGAAGGAAACGGTTGCTGTGGTAGAGAATTAAAGACAGGTGGAAGGTGAATTTGAGGAGGAAACAATGAAGAACAGACTTACCATATAAAGACAAAGGCAGGTAAGGGTTAGGGGCTGGGAATCCAAGACAGAGAGGAAAGCTGTGTGAAGTTTCCAAGTTAGGAAAGAATTCTCTTAGTTCAGAGGGAGGCCCGTGAGGCAGGGACGGGGCATGAGACAAGGTCATGAGAGAGGCAGGAGTCAGATGGAGTACACAAGGAAGCCAATGACAGTGATAAGTGGGGCTAACAGCTCCACAATCACAGCTTGTGTTTTATGAATGCTTTTGCTCCCACGTATAACACAGAGGAGAGGGCATTAGGAGTGTTTGCGGAAACTGGTTCTCCACCAATTCAGGAAAAACGTGATAGCAGCTTGCAGTACCCAGCTTGTGAAAGGTGGAAAAAAGAAGTGCGGATGGGTGTGAGATGCATCTTCCAGGTAGCAAAGACAGGACTTGCAAGCTGGGAAGAGGAGGAATCAAAGGGACTTCTTCAGGTTTCTGGCTTAAGAAGTGTTGGCAAAGCTGAGACGTTGAAGGACAAGTTCAGGAGTGAGCTGGGTGAATTGGAAAGGAAATGGTGCTACAAATATTTGGGAGCTAGAATATGTGGCAAGGTCAGAAAATACATGTAGTACAGCAGGGCTTCGTCACACTGTGTTGGAAGGGCTTGTGAGCTGGGAAGGGGAGGAGAGTGGGAGAGGTCTGAAGGTAACAAGGGCTTATAGAGAGTGTAAGCTGTCTGCCCAACGCGAAATTCCACATTTCAATCAACTCAACCCCTCATCTGCATCCAGGGTTAGTTGTAGCACCTGAACGCATAATGGGTAAGAACATGGGCTCTGGAATAAGAGTATGGATTTTTTTGAAGTTCCACTACTTATTGGCTGCACTGAACCTCTCCGTGCCTCAGTTTCCCAGTCTGCACAATAGGAGTGATAACAGTTTCTTCCATATAGAGAAGTAACAAGAATTATACAGTTGGTCCTCTATAGCTGCAAGATCTGCGTCTGGATCCCGAAACGCAGTTGGCTGAATCCACAGTTGCAGAATCCGCGGACCCAGCGGGCCAAATGTACAATGCCATTTCATATAAGGGACTTGAGCATCTGTGGATTTTAGTATCCACAGGGGTCTTGGAATCAGTCATCTACAGACACAGAAGAACAACTGAATGTGCTAATGTATGAAATGAGTTTAACATAGTGATTGGGACACAGAAAGTTCAGTAAAACTTAGTGACTATTATTTTTTATTATTATTACTACTTTTACAAATGCTGCACCCTTCAAATGTCCAAATCTGTTTTTTTATGGTTGGTAACTGTCAGGGCTTATTCTAAAGAAACTTGAGTATCAGGGACTCACTAATGTTGTATGATTTTTTACCTCAATTTGTGGTAGTGACTTTTTTACCTCAATTTGTGGTAGTCACTTATGACAAGACCAGTATGACATAAACTGCCATAAAGTAAAGCAGAGCAATCATACAAATGACCATAAATCAAGGGGCGCAACTGAAAAGGGTCATAAACAGAAGGAAATTGAGGGAAACAGGAGCGAGGGAGAGTGTGAAGTTGGGAGCTGGCAGCACAAACTTTGAAAGTGGAATTTCAATTGAGAACAAACTCAAAAAAAAAAACTAGATGCATGTCTTCAGGGATTGTTTAAATTTCACATACACATTTCCAGACAAATATGGTACAGTTTCATGGTTTCAAACAGAAATACATCATTTTATGTCCTACTCTGTTATGCATTTTTATTAAAAAATGATATTTCTAATCCTATCAGTGTATTTGGGATTCATATTGGACTTCAGAGGTTTTTATAATTCACAGGACTAGGAAATATTTTTGCAGTTCAGGAACTATTGATGCCCCTGGATTCGTTCAGAGCCCCACTGGCTAAAAGGGGTTTCTTAATAAGTAGAAGTTTTTGCTTTTCCCTGCTTTTCTTTTTTTTAATATTTCTTTTATAATTTTTTTCATGACCCTTACTATAATAAACTGAGACTCAGAGAGAATACATAGATTCAATGTGCTTAGAATAATTCTGCTCAGGTGTGTATGGATGAACAGAAGAGATGCATGGAAAGATCAAGAAGCAATGTTTTCAACCCTTGTAATTAGACTTGGCTCAACTTTTAAATGAAGTCACAAAATCAAACTAGGACAATTGATTTGGATGAATTTCTGATTATAACTTCTATCATTGTTTTAAGATAATTTGGGCATTAGATAGAAACTAAGATGGAAAGATAAAAACATAAAATTTTAATTTCCATTTTTGTCACAGAGAAAATATTTGTGACCAATCAGTACTCCCACCCCAAGTGGTGTATTTGAAGTATAGTTGTGTCTGGGTATCCGCAAGGGATTGGTTACAGGACCTGTCACAGATAGCAAAATCCAGACACTCAGATCCTATAGTTGGCCCTCTGTATCTGCGGTTCCACATCCATGGATTCAATCAACCTCGGATCATGTATACTGTAGCATTTATTGGAAAAAAAAATTCTCATTTAAGTGGCTCCAGGCAGTTCAAACCCATGTTGTTCAAGAGTCAACTGTACATACAATAGATTCTGTTCAAGTGATTTCAAAATCAAATCCTCTTTCATATGTGTTAAAATTTGCCTAGCTAAAAGAAAGCTTCTGTGTAAACGCCCTAAAAGTGAACAATCCATTTATAACATACTCACTCCCCTTCCAAATGTGTATGGTTTATTCAAGTTAGAATGTATGTACTTGGAGTTTTCGTAAAACAGAGCCCATCTGCTTCTCTAAGTGCACTCATCTTCTGAGTGGGATCTGTCCTGTGCTCCAGTGTGGACTTAACAACACAAATGCCAGGTTTCTCCCAGGAACCATACTGCTGCCAGTATGCAGGCTGGCACACGAGACAATGAATTCCTACCAGGAAATCTAAACTACGTGGCAGTGAATTCTGCGCCTCTCTCACAGATGTTTCAGAAACCTTGGGAAAACAGGGGCTACTCTGCCATCAGCTTTACACCTCTGTATTTTTATTTTTATTTTTTGTTTATTTTTTTACAATAGGTCCTTGTTGGTTATCTATTTTAAATATAGTAGCGTGTACATGTCAATCCCAAACTCCCAATCTATTCCTCCCCCCCACCCTTCCCCCTGGTAACCGTAAGTTCATTCTCTAAGTCCGTGAGTCTATTTCCATTTTGTAAATAAGTTCATTTTTATCAGTTTTTTTACATTCTGCATATAAGTGATATATGATATTTGTCTTTCTCTGTCTGACTTACTTCCCTTAGTATGATAATCTCCAGGTCCATCCATGTTGCTGCAAATGGCATTATTTCATTGTTTAATGGCTAAGTAATATTCCATTGTATATATGTACCATGTCTTCTTTATCCATTCATCTGTCGATGGACATTTAGGTTGCTTCCATGTCTTGGCTATTGTAAACAGTGCTGCAATGAACACTGGGGTGCACGTATCCTTTCGAACCATGTTTTTCTCCAGATATATGCCCAGGAGTGGGATTGCAGGATCATATGATAATTCTATTTTTAGTTTTTTAAGGAACCTCCACACTGTTCTCCACAGTGGCTGTATTCCCACCAATAGTGTAGGAGCGCTCCCTTTTCTCCTCACCCTTGCCAGGATTGTTTATAGATTTTTTGATGATGGCCATTCTGACTGGTGTGAGGTGATACCTCATTGTAGTTTTGATTTGCATTTCTCTAATAATTAGCAATGTTGAGCATCTTTTCATGTGCCTTCTTGGCCATCTGTATGTCTTCTTCTTCTGCCCATTTTTTGATTGGGTTGTTTGTTTTTTGGATATTGAGCCGCATGATTTTGGAGACTAGTCCCTTCTCAGTCGCATCATTCACAAATATTTTCTCCCATTCTGTGGGTTGTCTTTTCGTTTTGTCTGTGGTTTCCTTTGCTGTGCAAAAACTTTTGAGTTTAATTAGGTCCCATTTGTTTATTTTTGTTTTTATTTCCATTACTCTGGGAGACAGATCAAAAAAGATACTGCTGCAATTTATTTATGTCAAAGAGTGTTCTGCCTATGTTTTCCTCTAAGAGTTTTATAGTATCCAGTCTTACATTTAGGTCTTCAATTCATTTTGAGTTTATTTTTGTGTATGGTGTTAAAGAATGTTCTAGTTTCATTTTTGGAAATCCACCAGGTGACAAGTTACAAATGGCTAAGACCTCTTATACTGGGGTATATGTGACTGGGATGCAAAACATTCCTGAAAAATTGAAGCAGACTTTAAAACCTTCATGATCGACCTTACCCATGCCTAAATGACATCCCTGCATAAGCATCTGGGTAGCCGGGGATGGGACATTTGAATGAGTTTGCTCTGCCCAATGCAGAAAGTCAAAGGGAGCCCTTGAATTGAACGTATGATATTCAAACACACAAGCATTCCAGAAGCCCATGTACATGCAACAAAACTAAGAGCTACTCTTTTTTTGATAAAATAGGCTACATTACCCAAGAAGCAGAGCTGCAAATGACTTCTTGAAGGAGCAGGAAAATAGAATGTGCTCAAAAAGTACAGCAATTTAACCCACTCCAACAGATAAAACATCATCTTAAAAAAGAAGACCAAAAAAACTGACTTATCTTTCCTTCTATCCTACTAGGTATGTTTGAGATGATCCAATTTTTTGTGGAACAACAATAATTGAGAGGAAACATAAAGATGAGTCTGGGGAAGAACTCTATTGATTACCTTGACAGGCAAAAAAAGACAGAAATAAAGTATCAATAGAAACATACAATATTATAGAGACTGTTTTACATCTGTTTTGCATAATGCTTCTTCAGTCCTTTCTTCCCTGTTCACAAGAATTTTTATTTTTTTGTCGTTCAAAATAAATTCTAGAGAAGAAAGGGCAGCTGTGGAGAAGAAAAAATAATAAACCCATATTCTATATTGTTTCTTGGCTCTACTAATAAGTATCATTTTCTGAGGTAAAAGGGGCATTTATTATGATGATGCGTTTGTGGCTACATTGCTTGAGAAAATAAAATAAATTAACAGAAGGATGACAGAGAGAGGGAGAAGCTGACATCTGAATTTTTGATGCAGCCTTTGCATTCTCATTATTACACTGTCTTTTTGTATTACTTTTGATTTATAATGTAATTGGAGAACTATAGAAATGTTAATGGCAGCAGTACAGTTTTAAGGGTGACAAAATTGTTTACTAATTATTGTCTTTAAATTTGGTTAATTATTGAAGCATGAACTCTCTGCGTTCATTTCAGATGGGACCACCATTGGGGGAGGTCAGGGAGAAATGTATTGTCTAGTTAGTAAGGCAACCTTCATAATTCTGTTGTATCTCCTCCTTAGTTGACCTTTTAAAGGAAGGGACAGATTGTAAATGAAAATTCTCTGCACTAGGGCTCAGTAGCAAACCTTAAGGTGAGCCATTGAATTTTGTTTTGTTTTTAGATGAGAAATTGTCGCTCATGTTTACACTTTTTTTTTTTCCCAGTGTGTGCTGCTCATTATCTTAAGGGAGAGACTGAGATTGCAATGATTATTAGTGAGGCTGGTGATGAGGCTGCTGAACCATGTGGAGTGACTTTCCTTTTGTGATACATAATTATAGGGGTTTATTTACAGTCCTTGTTTTTTGCTTTTTAATGATTCACATTTTTATTCTTTGTTCTCTACCCCGTGCAGGGTACGATTTCTTCATTTTCTCCATTTTTAGTATGAATTATTATTTGGAGTGCTACGTTATTCCCTGGAATGCTAGAATTAAAGAAAATTCTTCAAAACTAAATAAATAAAGATCTAACCTCACTACAGTAATGTTCTCAAAATCTGCATAAAGCATACCAAAAATGGAAGGCACAGAGCCATCATTCAACTAACACGTTTCCCACTTGTATGGCAATCCTGGGGCACATTATGCTGTAAAATATCTTATTCCCTTTCTAACTTCTTAGATTGCTCCAGATGCTCTTTAACCATAAAGAAATGTAATGATAATTTTTTTTAAAGCTGCATCAACTGTTTCCATATCTGACTTCCCTGAGATGTGCCAGTTAGTTTGGGAAGTTCGAATCAGAAGCAAGTTTATGTAAATGGTTCATTTGCACATAAATCGGGATGAAAGACCATAGTGAACATCACAGTGGCAGAGAATTACTAACATTACTAACCACCTCCCTTTAGCAGAACTACTTAACTGCTTGGTGACATAATTTTCTCATATACAAAATGGCAATGATAATAATGCCTACCTGATGGGTTTTTGTAAGGATTAAATTCATTCATACATATAAAATATTTAGAATCCAATACTGGGCACAAAATAAGTGTTTAATGAATATAAACTACTACTTCCTAAAGTTGGTTAATCATCCCATGGTGAACGTAAGATGGTCTGGGGTGATTCATAGAGAAATTTTTATTCTGATGTTTAATGTGTGTCAATTAGAATGCTCTTGGTTATGAATAGTAGAGATTATTTGTGAATAATTTTCAACCAATACAAATTGTTAAAGAAAAATTGCCTTAAAACAGGGGTTGGCAAGCTATAGTCCACCAGTCAAATCTGAATCTCTGCATGCTTTTGCATGATCTGCAAACCAAGAATGGTTTTTACAGATAAATATTTGCAAACCACTTGGTGACAGAGAGCACACGCACACACACATACACACACACACACACACACACAAATCCATTCTTCTCCTTAGTAAATCTCTACTATAAAAAATTATACTCTATTATTTTTATATTTTGAATTTCATCAGTAAGTAATTGGTAGAAATTTGTTTTGTCTCTTGTTATATAAATACTTATATAATATCCCTGATCACTGCCTTTGGTCTATAAAGTCTAAAATATTTACTATCTAGACCTTTACTATTCTCTTATACAGTAAGAGATCCAGAACTAGAGCAACTCTCAGCTGGTTAAGAGAGCGGTTCTATGATTCATCAACACCAAGATTCTTTCCATGTGTCCACTCTGCCACTTAACATGTGAGCCTTACCTGCAGGCTGGCTTCTTTGATGGTCACAAGATGAGTTTTTCTGCAGCTCCAGAGTTGCAGAAATATCCTCTTCAGATGTCTTCTTCAGAATAAGAAAATCTTTCCCAGAAATCCCCTTGCAGACTTCTATTACCTCTCATTGGCCAGAACTGGGACATATGACTGCCCCTGAACCAATCACAGGAGAGGGGAATGAGATTTTGCTAAGTGATAACTAGACTAATTAGGTTGTATCCTCCTGAACTGAGAATGTGGCATGTTATTGCATGAAAGAAAGGTGGATGGATAACCCAACACATTGGGGTTCTGTTAGAAAAAGGGAATGGGGAAAATGGACATAGGATAAGCAATCTTTAGCATGTTTATTTCTTCAAATATGTATTAAGGAAAATTAAAATCAACACACTGAACCATGCTTTTATAGCTCTTATTACCTAGGATAAGACTAAACTTTTAAGTCTATTTAAATAAAAATATTAAACACGAGTATAATCCTCAACAAAATATTAGCAAACCAAATTAAACAATACATTAAAAGGATCATACAGTACAATCAAGTGGGATTTATTCCAGGGATACAAGGAGAGTTCAATATCTGTAAATCAATCAATGTGATACACAAAACTAACAAAACAAAGGATAAAAATCACATGATCATCTCAATAGATGCAGAAGAAACATTTAACAAAATTCAACATCCATTCATGATAAAAACTCTTAACAAAGTTAGTATAGAGGTAACATACCTCTACATAATAAAGTCCATTTATGACAAACCCACAGCTAACATCATACTCAACAGTGAAAAGTTAAAAGCTTGTTCCCCTAAGATCAAGAACAAGACAAGGATGGCCGCTCTCACCACTTTTATTCAACATAGTATTGGAAGTCCTAGCCATAGCAATCAGAGAAGAAAAAGAAATAAAAGGCATCCAAATTGGAAGGGAAGAAGTAAAACTGTCATTATTTGCAGATGACATGACACCATATAAAGAAAACTCGGGCTTCCCTGGTGGCGCAGTGGTTGAGTATCTGCCTGCCAATGCAGGGGACACGGGTTCAAGCCCTGGTCTGGGAAGACCCCACATGCCACAGAGCGACTAGGCCCGTGAGCCACAATTGCTGAGCCTGTGCGTCTGGAGCCTGTGCTCCGCAACAAGAGAGGCCACGACAGTGAGAGGCCCGCGCACCACGATGAAGAGTGGCCCCCACTTGCCGCAACTAGAGAAAGCCCTCGCACAGAAACGAAGACCCAACACAGCCATATATAAATTAAAAATAAATAAATAATTAATTAATTAAAAAAAAAAAAAAAAGAAAACTCTAAAGACTCCACCAAAAATCTATTAGAATAAATGAATTCAATAAAGTTGCAGGATACAAAATTAGTATATATAAATACATTGCTTTTCTATACCCTAACAATGAAGTATCAGAAAGAGAAATCAAGAAAACAATCCCTTTTACCATTGAATCAAAAAGAATAAAATACCTAGGAATATATTTAACTAAGGAGGTGAAAGTACTTTTCCGCCACTCATATTCCAACCTTAATCTGTGATTGTAATAAAAATAATGACTAGAAAAAATAAAAATTTTAAAATAAACAAGAGTATAGAAAGGAAAAGGTCATGGCAAAAATTAAGAATGTGGTATATGAGAGGTTAAACCACAAAATGACTAAGATTTAGGCAATTCTGCCTGTTGGCTATTGTTTTTGCTATGTTCTTTGCTTAGGAACTCCTATTGATTCTCCAAAGCCAAATTAAATGTTGTCTGCTCACTGGAGTCTTCCCTGATATCCTCCTATTCTTTTTATGCTCATGTAAGATTGGTTTCCCCCAGAGCACTTTCTTTTTCTTATATATCTTATAACAAGGGCCACATTGTATTATCTGTGTCCATTCCTGATTGGAAGCACCCTATTTATCATTCAGCCATTTGTCAAACACTTGTTGAACACCATTTACATGGCTCACAGAGAATATTTTTACGTTCATTTCTAGCCCTGGCAACTAAGGCATGACATATATGAGGTTCTTCTAATATATTTGTTGTACAAATTAAAGAACAATTGATCAAATAATTTCATGAATTGACAGTATCTATGCAAGTTTAGCAAAGGGGGAAAACATTTTGAACACCTACCACCTTAGCAATTTCTTATTTAATTCAAAACAAAACCAATAAATCTCATTAAATCTCTGAAGTTTGTGTCACTTTCAGAAGGAGGCTCAGATGAAGATGTTTCTGGAGTAGAACTGAATTAATACATGGATAATTGGAGATAAGGTCTTTTTGCCCCCAACCATTAGCTCTTTATTATTTTACTTTAAAAGTATCTGTTATTTCCTTCTTGTAAGAGAACCCAAGGAAAACTAAAAATGGATTCTTCTCACCATTTAAAAATAATTTTATTTCTAATTTACTAGAATAACTTTTTTAAAATTAAAATTTGATCACTTTACTACCTTACTTGGAACACTTCAATGACATTGCTTTCAGGATAAAGGCAGAATCCTTCAGTATGGCTTTCACAGACCCAGCCATTTCACACAAGCTTGCTTTCTTTCCACGCTCTGCCCTCTCCTCCTTTCTCTCTCTGCTACAGCCACACTGATTTGCTTGCTGCATTTCAAAAGTGAAGCTGCTCCCACCTCAGAACCTTTGCTCATGCTTTCTCTCTGCTGCTAACGCTCCCCAAGTCCTATTTATCCTTAAAGTCTCAGGTTAAATATTACTTCCCTAGGGAAGATTTCCTTGTCTTTACAAGCTAGACTAGGCTTCCATTTCAACATGTTCTCATGGCCCCTGTATTTTTTTCTTCAAAATTATTACCCAACTTTTCATTAAATATACCCCTTGTGTAATTACATGTTTGATTTCTGTTTTCCCCAGGAGAAGGTAAGGTCCATAAGGAGGAGAAACTGTGCACTGTGAACTGCCATATCTGCAGTGTTTAGAACAGGGTCTAGGATATAGTAGGTCCTCAATAAAGATTGTTTGAATAAATGAATAAATGAGCCTACCCACAGAGCAGTAATATCACTGCCTGGGCCAATCAATATTCTTCCAGGACCACACAAATTCCAAAGTCATTTTCTCTTGACAACAAATACTTATTTCTGCATTCACTCAACAAAAATTTACTGAGTATCTGCCGTGTATCAGAATTCTTATAGTCAGTGAGATAGAGCCCTGAACTAAATAACCAAGACCCTGACCTCATAGAGTTTATATTCTAGTGGGGAGACCCAAAATGAACAAATAGGCAAATAAACGCATGACAAACTATCAGGTAACCACACAGACTATGAAGAAAGCAACAGCATTTTCTTTGAAAATACGTTTTTGTGGTGGTGGTGTCCTTTTCCAAAAACTGACTTTCTTTGCTATAAAAAAATAACAGCCACCATCAATTTAGCACGTATCTGAGCTTAGCTTACCTTGGAATGACTCTTCACACCAGCCAGTAAGAATCTGTTTATGTGAAGATCTCTTTCCTGAGTGGAAAACAGACAAATAATATATTTCAGGGTTAATTTAACTTTTCAAATTACAAATTCATCTAAAGCGCCATCCACCACCAGGTGATAACTCATGGTGCTGCCAGGCTTTAAGTACTGTAGTAACGGGCTGTGTTCAACTCCTCAGGCGCACTTCTTAAAAGATGGCTACCCTGGGGTTTATATCAAGCTTACATAATCATATATTGAAGCTTGGCTTATTTATTTCCATGTTTCTGAAGTCCCATTAATCATTCTTCTAAGATGGCCGATGTGTTACATAATTAATAAAACATAGGAGCTTAGGAAAAAAGCCCAGAGAGAGCGAGAGATTCAGACAAACACTGAGAAATGGTGTCAATGTTTGGTACCACTGAAAATCTCAGTCTTCAGGAGATCAAGTCTTAACTGGAGGTACATGAAACGATCATTTTTCTTTCTTTTTTTTTCAACCCTCTCCTCCCTTTCTGTTTTGCCAAACTTAGACACTGGTCAAGGCTAATCTTTTACCAAGAAGAAAAGTGCATATGCAGGGAGGGATAGGAGTAGTGAATAAAATCATTAGTTCAACTTCTCATCATTTTGCCTCTGGTGACTGCCAGGTAATAGCTTGTCTGTGGTTCTGACCCAATTCTGAAACCCTTCTGATGGTACTCCACCAATTAATCTAATGGTTAATTGCAAACATCTGAAATCATTAGAACCTGACTGAGCACAGAAGCATCAAACCTTCCAAAGGTTTAAGTGCTTAAGCAGCAAATGGGCTCATTGCAGAAGAATGTCGATGTTTATAGTAGATGTAACCCAAACTCGGGTGTTCATTGACACATTGTTCCATTTGTATACAACCACCCTGGCATCTATCTGTTCAAGAGAGCATGATTTATCCAGTGCTATATCCTGGAACTGACAGGCCAAAGATTAGAGCTTAACCCAGATGAAAGCCGAGGCTGTGTGTATTCCTAAAACAAATATTTAGTATCTGACAAGCTCTGGTTAATATTAATTCGTGATAGAAGGCAGTCAATTTAAGCTTAGTTCATGCCAAAATCTATTTGGGCTTTGTAAGTCATTTTTTCAGGATTATAGTGTAGAGAACCCGACAAAAAGGAAACTTTCCTAAAATTAGAAATCTGCAGACCTGGAAAGAGTTTTCAGAAAACATCCACCCTGGAGTTATAAATGGGCAGCCCAAAAGCATGAAATCCTCCTGTAAATGTGTTTTCTTTGACTAGCACAGGGTTTTAAAATAATCGTTTTTAATTATTTGCCAATTCTGAATTTCTGACTTTTCTTGCAGATCTAGCAATACTGGGGTCCAGGTTCTCACAAGGCAACAGTCAGCTGGAGCTGAGTGGAGGCTGTCCCTGCGGGGGACACACACTTGCCTTTTAGCCAGAGCCCCACCTCTCCTTGCTATTTATACTTTCCCACGCACACCTGCCCATTGCTCACCTAACAGGAGGGGAAACTGATGTCTAGAAAGGGAGGATTGTCCAAGGACATGCATTCAGTTAGCATTAGAGCTGGGAAAAGAACCCACATCTCTTGATTCTACTTTATTGTTTATTTAGTTAGCATCACTCAGTGCCATTCCATACTGATATGCACATGGTTTTTGGGGTTTTTTAAAAAAATCTTCATTACAGTATAATTGCTTTACAATGGTGTGTCAGTCTCTGCTTTATAACAAAGTGAATCAGCTATACATATACATATGTCCCCATATCTCTTCCCTCTTGCATCTCCCTCCCTCCCACCCTCCCTATCCCACCCCTGTAGGTGGTCACAAAGCACCAAGCTGATCTCCCTGTGCTATGCGCTGCTTCCCACTAGCTATCTATTTTACATTTGGTAGTGTATATATGTCCATGCCACTCTCTCACTTTGTCCCAGCTTACCCTTCCCCCTCCCTGTATCCTCAAGTCCATTCTCTAGTAGGTCTGCATCTTTATTCCCGTCTTGCCCCTAGGTTCTTCTGACCTTTTTTTTTTTTTTTTTTGATTCCATATATATGTGTTAGTATACGGTATTTGTTTTTCTCTTTCTGACTTACTTCACTCTGTATGACAGTCTCTAGGTCCATCCACCTCACTATAAATAACTCAAGTTTCGTTCCTTTTTATGGCTGAGTAATATTCCATTGTATATATGTGCCACATCTTCTTTATCCATTCATCTGTCGATGGACACTTAGGTTGCTTCCATGTCCTGGCTATTGTAAATAGAGCTGCCATGAACATTTTGGTACATGACTCTTTTTGAATTATGGTTTTCTCAGGGTATATGCCCAGTAGTGGGATTGCTGGGTCGTATGGTACTTCTATTTTTAGTTTTTTAAGGAACCTCCATACTGTTCTCCATAGTGGTTGTATTAATTTACATTCCCACCAACAGTGCAAGAGGGTTCCCTTTTCTCCACACCCTCTCCAGCATTTATTGTCTGTAGATTTTTTGATGATGGCCATTCTGACCAGTGTGAGATGATATCTCATTGTAGTTTTGATTTGCATTTCTCTAATGATTAATGTTGAGCATTCTTTCATGTGTTTGTTGGCAATCTGTATATCTTCTTTGGAGAAATGTCTGTTTAGGTCTTCTGCCCATTTTTGGATTGGGTTGTTTGTTTTTTTTGATATTGAGCTGCATGAGTTGCTTGTATGTTTTGGAGATTAATCCTTTGTCAGTTGCTTCATTTGCAAATATTTTCTCCCGTTCTGAGGGTTGTCTTTTCGTCTTGTTTATGGTTTCCTTTGCTGTGCAAAAGCTTTGAAGTTTCATTAGGTCCTGTTTGTTTATTTTTATTTCCATTTCTCTAGGAGATGGGTCAAAAAAGGATCTTGCTGTGATTTATGTCATAGAGTGTTCTGCCTATGTTTTCCTCTAAGAGTTTGATGGTCTCTGGCCTTACACTTAGGTCTTTAATCCATTTTGAGTTTATTTTTGTGTATGGTGTTAGGGAGTGTTCTAATTGCATTCTTTTACATGTAGCTGTCCAGTTTTCCCCACACCACTTATTGAAGAGGCTGTCTTTTCTCCACTGTATATTCTTGCCTCCTTTATCAAAGATAAGGTGACCATATGTGCGTGGGTTTATCTCTGGGCTTTCTATCCTGTTCCATTGATCTATATTTCTGTTTTTGTGCCAGTACCATACTGTCTTGATTACTGCAGCTTTGTAGTATAGTGTGAAGTCAGGGAGCCTGATTCCTCCAGCTCCGTTTTTCTTTCTCAAGATTGCTTTGGCTATTCGGGGTCTTTTGTGTTTCCATACAAATTGTGAAATTTTTTGTTCTAGTGCTGTGAAAAATGCCAGTGGTAGTTTGATAGGGATTGCACTGAATCTGTAGATTGCTTTGGGTAGTAGAGTCATTTTCACAATGTTGATTCTTCCAATCCAAGAACATGGTATATCTCTCCATCTATTTGTATAATCTTTAATTTCTTTCATCAGTGCCTTATAATTTTCTGCATACAGGTCTTTGCACACGGTTTTTGTTAAGAGAAATTTTCATCAGGTGTTTAGGCAGTTTTCAAAGGCCATAGAGCCATGCCTGGGTCATTAGCATTATTATCAGTCACTCTTCATTATATCACAAGTATGTTGTTACTTCTGGAGATTTGAATGTGTTGTTTTGCAAAACTGCAAAAATCCATTAAGACTTTCCTACCTAGGGCCACCTCTAACTTGGGCGGGCAGTGACTTTCTACATTAGGGTATTGACACCCTTACCTAACCTTGTGTCAGTTCTGAAATAATAAGTACAGCTACCATTTATTAGACACTTGCTGTGTTCCAAACTGTCTGTACACTTTTCTCCTTAATATTCAGCGCAATCTTCAAAGATAAGTCTACTGTTCTCACTTTACAGATGAAGAATTTTAAGTTCAGGAGGACTGAACAGCTAGACCAGGATTACACAGCTTGTGAATGACAGAGCTGGAACTTGAACCCAAGTATATTGGGTTCAAATCCCTTGCCTTGCTAGCACATCCCACACTGGCCACTGCTGAGTTTTGGGGGTTTTTAACCCCTATTGACATACACAAAAACAATGCTCCTGTGTCTTATGTGGCTCAAAGTAAGGAGGCAAAAAAATACAGAAGAGACATGCAGTTGAGAACGGGTTAAATTTTCTGTTAGCATTGGTTTAAAAAATGAATTCTTTGCACTTTTAAAATGTGTGTTGGAAGCATATTTCTTGGTGTGCAACAAAAACATTTAGGCTCCCCTGTCATTTAGGTGAATTTTGTTTGCATGCTCTCTTCATGGAATACCGATGTTAATTTTTGGTTAAGTTTAATCTTATGAAGTATAAAGCAATTTGACAGAATAAGTAACCTTTCATTAAAGTTCAATACCGTACTTAAGGAAAATGGGACCGTGTGCATTAATTGATAGTTGACAGCTATTATTTCCATGAAAACCTTTTATAGTAAAATTTCTATTTGATGGATTGGAATTTATAAAATTTGCATTTCACTGAGCTGGATTCAACTGGAAGTACTGGGGATGTATTTCTTCTTTAAACAATATTCCATCTTTACATTTTTATTAAACATTTATTAATGGATAGAATCTTAAGTTAAAGAGTAGAACACAGATTTTATTTAATAACTCAGGTTTATTAGTCCATGAACAAGAGTATTTGCCCTGTATTTGACTTTGATAAAACATGACTATTTATGAGTATTTTTATCCACAGAGACTTACTTAGTATAGTTTGAGGCAAATTGCTTAATAAAGAATTTTATTTTATTTTACTTTATTTTCATTTTTTAACTCACAATAAATTACATAAATATCACTGGGAATTTTTCTTCCAGTCAGCAATTTAGAAGTAATATCATCTCAGATTTGGTGTATTTGACTCAAATTACAAAAAACATGGAATGGAATTCTAATTCAGATTCTGTCACACTCTACCCCTATACAAATATGAGGATGCGTGAGTGACCACTGAGATTCAGCCTGGCATCGTTATCTGAGATTTTAACAAATGAGATGACATTAACATAGAAGCTATTTTTTTCCCATTAATTTTGAACAAACTACTAGCAAGATTTCCCATGGTTTTCTATAAAGCACTCATGTTGAAGCTACTATTGCTATATAAGAGATGGGAAGGTTGAGGCCAAGAATAGTGAAGTTACTTGAAAATAAACTAATTCAAGAATATACCAAGAGGGCTTCCCTGGTGGTGCAGTGGTTAAGAATCCGCCTGCCAATGCAGGGGACACGGGTTCAAGCCCTGGTCCAGGAAGATCCCACATGCCGCGGAGCAACTAAGCTCATGCGCCACAACTACTGAGCCTGTGTTCTATAGCCTGCATGCCACAACTACTGAGCCCGTGTGCCACAACTACTGAAGCCCACACACCTAGAGCCTGTGCTGCACAAGAGAAGCCACCGCAATGAGAAGCCCGTGCACCACAATGAAGAGTAGCCCCCCCTCGCTGCAACTAGAGCCCCTGCACACACAGCAACGAAGACCCAATGCAGCCAAAAATTAATTAATTAACTTAAAAAAAAAAAGAATATACCAAGATCAATATCTAGGATGTGAGATCTTTTTTCTAAAACATAACCACCATATTTAAGTTAAGTCTTCCCCTCATGCTGCTCCTACTACCTGGAATGTCTTTCTGTTCTCCAGGTAGTCCTGGTTCCATGACATCCTTCAGCGTTCAGAAGAAGTGCTCAGACATGATATCCTGGACCACCCTATCTAGCTAATGATCCCTCCTGTTACCTACCACTGCACACCATACGTCACAGGTGACAGTTATACCAGTTATCTCAGTACTTTTTGTTGTATGTCTCTCCCATTAAACTTTTGATCTCCTTGAGGGCAGGGATGTTATCTAACCTGCTTACCTCTCTACATACTCAACCTATGGTATGGAATCAGTTCCAAGTGAATTGTTGAATGAGTGGATAGACAGAGACTCTTAAAACTCAGAGCTCAAAATTAATTTCTGCAACCATAAAGTAAGTCTCCTGTGAGACCAAGGATTCCTAGTTTATATGATAAGGCACAGTTTCTTTCCATCCTCTAAGATTGGAAAGGAGAAATCTTAGCCAGATATTTATACAAGCTGCTTATGATATGATACAAATTCGGAAGTTGGGTGCCTCTTCTCAGAAGTCCATTCATTTCCCTGATAGCTACTGATGTGGTACCAGCCATGAATCCAAACCCACAGGACCTAAGGTAGGCTCTTCTTAACCATTTCAGTAAAGAAACTCTCTTGTTGATTCTCCCCCTCAGTGGCACTGCTACTCCAAAAGTAATTCAACAATTACTGTGCAACTTACTAAACATAACAAAAGATATAGTAATATCTCAAATGATATTTATTCTAAAATACAACTTAGTGCTACATGAAGAGAACATGAGAAAATTTCGTAAGAAAATTGTACAACTGTGCAATTCCTCAGAGAACTACTCTGTGTTCAGAGTTAAGGCCCCCATAGCTGAAGGGAAATAAAGTTCCTGCAAGCTATAAATTCCTGTCTTTTCAGACAGTTTCCCTCTTCTTCTGTTCCCTTTGAATAAAAGAGTTGTTGGGCTCTTTTGGTATCTTTTCTATAGTTAGGATTATTTATATAAAGACATAGCATCTCACCTTATGAACTAGAAACAACAAGAATTTACTAAGATGGATTAAAAATCTAATCAGAGTTCATACAGATGTAATCTTGCCATCAAGCCAGAGCTAACATAAATGTTTTTTTAAGGGCCAGCTAGTAAATATTTTAGGCTTTGCAGGCCATTCAGTCTCTGTCACAACCACTCAACTCTGCCCTTGTAATATTGAAGCAGCTATAGATAATGCATAAATGGATGAACATGATTATGTTCTAATAAAGCTTTATTTATAAAAAACAGGTGGCAGGCTCACAGAAGTTGATCAACTTCTGATGCAGGCTAAAGTTTTTGGATAAAGCCTTATTTTCTAGTAAGGAGTTAAAAAGAACTCACATTGGGGAATGCCTGGAATCCCCCCAAATTCTCCTTTCCACTGCTTCTACCCATTGATAGATGCCTGAAATCACACCTGAAAGGTTTCAACTCTTTTCTTGTTAATACATGTTAATAGGTATGCACCTGTGAAAGAAAAAAGTGTTGTACAGTCAAACATGTTTGGGATGCTGGATCAACAAATTTAAGCAGATTTATTTATTGAAGAACTTTTTATAGCTTTTAATGTGTTGATGTGCCTTGAAAATAGAGGAAGGCAGAGCATAAGCATTTCCTAAACATATCTGACTACAAAATCCTTTTGTGAGAGCATTTGCAGGACTGTTTTCCACCAAACACATCTTGGGAAACGCTATTTTAAGTTAAGGATGCCATTTGGAAGGAGTAATAAATAATAATAATCATTTATTGAGTTCTTACACTATGTGATTACATATGCATTATTTAATTTAATCCTTGCAACCACCCTATGAATGATACCCCCTTTATAGTGAGGAATATTAAAACAGGTCAGGAAACTTACTTTTGGTTATATAACTAGTAAGTGGCAGAACCAGGTTTCAAATGTACATGTGTTTGATTTCAAAACTTAAGATCTTAACTTCTATTAAATCTTAGAGTCACTAACATTTTAGTTTGAAATAAGGACTTCCTAGAACCAAAGAATTTTAGACCAAGAGGGACCATTAGAGATATAGTTTAATCCATGTATAGAGAAATAAATTTATTACTTAAAAGAGAAAATGAAAGCCTAGAGAAAAGACAGGACTAGTCCAAGGACACTTAGTCCCCAAACTGCAGGATCAAAACATCAAAGAGTATTGCTTTTATCTCAGTCTAATTCCCTTTCTAAAGAAGGCTTTGCACAGATTTGCTCAGTGAAGGAAAGAGAAAAAAGGTTATATCAGTCAGGGTTATTTCATTTGCAAGAGGCAGAAAATCTACTCATACTGACTTAAGCAAAAGAAGAATTTTTTGGCTCATGTAACTAAAAAGTAGAGATATACCTGGCTTCAGGTATGGGTAATCCAAGAGGTAAACAATTTCACCCAGACCTTACACTTCCCACTTCCCTGTGCTCTCAGTCAGGTTTCCTTATTCAGGTTGGGATTTGTGTGGCAGCAAGATGACTGCCAGCAGCCACATGGCTGTATTCTCCCATGTTCAAATCCAGCAGGAAAATAAAATTTCTCTTCCTCTAATAATTAGGACAAAAGCCCTGGGTCTAATTCTCACGTGATCAAATTAGGTCATGTGGTCATACTGAACAAAACTGTGGTCAGAGGAATAATTGACACTTAGGATTCCAATCATAAGGTAACTCTCTGCATTGCCAAACATACCCTTAATTAAGAGGCTAGAATCAGTTGCATAGGGAAAAAAGGGTGGGGGGGAAATTAAGTTCTTTGGGAATAGTATCAAGGGTAAAATGGGTATATTAATACCTACCTTACAGGGTTGTTATAAGGATTAAAAAAGAAACAAAATATGTAAAGTGTCTACCATGACACCTGACAGATGACAGGTGCTCAATCAATATGAATTTTTTTATACCTTAACTGACATCAGAGATTGAATACTAACAGAATTCTCTTGCAATCCAATTCTATTCCCATCAAAACAAAATGCTGTTATGATTTCTTTAGGGATGAAGGGATCCAATACAGCCAACAGTGCAGTACACAAGAAGAAAATCACAACAATGGGTTTGAATTAGCAACCAGGTTATTCTCAGAACTGTTTTCATCAAAATAAGAAAGACTTGTCCCCTATAGAACAGTTTTTACATGATGGTGATGCCTTCTAGAGATGTCAAGGTTATAACAGCTTGTAAGAAGAGCCCAAAAACCAGACACTGAAATAAAACTTCAAACAAGCTTCTGAAAATGCTAACAGAATCACTCAGGAAGTGGAGGAAGAAAGGATGGATCCTGGAGGTATAGGAACCCAGAACTGCCAGTAGCAATTTCATCTATTTTTCTGCTAGATGTTTAAATAACTCAACTACCTCAATAAGTGACCAAATTAAACCACAATATCATTTAGTGAATGTTATGTCTTAGTGATACTTCTAGATGTGACTTAGAATCTATGCCATTTTCACTGTCATCATCACTCCTTACCTAGTGGACAAGAACTCAAAATTCTGGAAGAAATTAAACAATTTTCCTACTTAACAAAAACAGCTCACCAAAAACCACAAGAAACTCTTGAAAGCAGCAAAAGAAAAACATGTTACAAAGAGGACAAAGATGAGACTGACTACTAATTTCCCAGCAGAAATCATGGAAGCCAGAAGATATTGGAACGGCATATCTGAAATGTTGAAAGGGAAAAAAAAATCGGTTAACCAAGATTTCTATATCCAGCAAAATCAGCTCCCACTCCTTACATGTGGGCTGTATATAATGACTTATTTCCGAAGAGTACAGTATGGAATTGGGGAAAAGAGTAACTTTTTAATGAAGACAAACATTACCTCGGCCAGGTAATCAAGGTCAACATCAAGTCATAAACCATGTGCACATTATATACCCTTGATATAATGTGAAAATTGCAGTTTATCATTGTCCTCTTTCTCCCAATAACCCATAATTCCAGTCTTATCATGAGGAAAACACATGACAAATTCCAATAAAGGAACATCCTACAAAATGCTTCACCAACACCCCTCAAAATTTTCAAGGCCAATAAAAATTTTAAAAGTCCAAGAAACTAACACAATCAAGAGGAGGAGCCTAGGAGACATGATGACTAAATGTAATGTGGTATCTTAGATGCAATCCTGGAACAGAAAAAGAAAAATTGATTAAAAACTAAGGGAGGTGAAAAAACTATGGATTTTAGTTTAAAATAATGAATATTTGCTCATTAAGTGTAATGATTATGCCGTTCTAATATACAATGTTAATAATAGGGGAAACTGGTGTAGGGTATATGAGAACTCTCTGTACTATCTTAATTGTTCTGTAAACCTAAAACTGCTCTAAAAAATAAAGCCTATTTTTTTAAAGTCCCCATACATTTAAAAGAAATAAACTCACACAAAAAATTGTCCATAACAAAATTAACTTCAAAATCTCAACATATTAAAATTTGTAAAATGTTGCTAAAGCAGAGCTTAGAGGGAAATTTATGGCCATACATGCTGACATCAAAAAAAAAAAAAGGTCTAAAATCAATGATCTAAGCTTTCACCTTAAGAAGCTAGTAAAAGAAGAGAAAATTAAACTCCAAGAAAGTAAAAGAAAGTAATGAAGTATCATAGAAAAATACTTGCAAAATATATATCTTGCAAAACACTTGTATCAAGAATATATAAACAATATCTCAATAATAAGAAAATAAACAGACCATTAAAAAAAAGGTGAAATAGGTTCAAGACAGCAGGGTAGAAGGACGTGCACTCACTCCCTCTTGTGAGAGCACTGGAATCACAACTAACTGCTGAACAATCATCAACAGGAAGACACTGGAACTCACCAAAAAAGATACCCCACATCCAAAGACAAAGGAGAAGCCACAATGAGATGGCAGGAGGGGCACAATCACAATAAAATCAAATCCCATAACTGCTGGGTGGGTGACTCACAAACTGGAGAACACTTATACCACAGAAGTCCAACCACTGGAGTAAAGGTTCTGAGCCCCATGTCAGGCGTCCAAATCTGGGGGTCCAGCAATGGGAGGAGGAATTCCTAGAGAATCAGACTTTGAAGGCTAGTGGGATATGACTGCAGGACTTCGACAGGACTGGAGGAAACTGAGACTCCACTCTTGGAGGGCACACACAAAGTAGTGTGCACACTGGGACCCAGGGGAAGGAGCAGTGACCCCATAGGAGACTGAACCAGACCTACCTGCTAGTGTTGGAGGGTCTCCTGCAGAGGTGGGTGGGGGGGGGGGCTGTGGCTCACCATGAGGACAAGGACACTGGCAGCAGAAGTTCTGGGAAGTACTCCTTGGCGTGAGCCCTCCCAGAGTCCGCCATTAGCCCCACCAAAGAGCTGGGTAGGCTCCAGTGTTGGGTTGCCTCAGGCCAAACAACCAACAGGGAGGAAACCAAACCCCACCCATCAGCAGACAAGCGGATTAAAGTTTTACTGAGCTCTGCCCACCAGAGCAACACCCAGCTCTACCCACCACCAGTCCCTCCCATCAGGAAGCTTGCACAAGCCTCTTAGATAGCCTCATCCACCAGAGGGCAGACAGCAGAAGCAAGAAGAACTACAGTCCTGTAGCCTATGGAAGGAAAACCACATTCACAGAAAGATAGACAAGATGAGAACGCAGAGGGCTATGTACCAGATGAAGGAACAAGATAAAACCCCAGAAAAACAACTAAACGAAGTGGAGATAGGCAACCTTCCAGAAAAAGAATTCATAACAATGTTAGTGGAGATGATCCAGGACCTCAGAAAAAGAATGGAGGCAAAGATCGAGAAGATGCAAAAAATGTTTAACAAAGACCTAGAAGAATTAAAGAACAAACACCTAGAAGAATTAAAGAACAAACAAACAGAGATGAACAATATAATACCTGGAGTGAAAAATACACTAGAAGGAATCAATAGCAGAATAACTGAGGCAGAAGAATGGATAAGTGACCTGGAAGACAGAATGGTGGAATTCACTGCCGTGGAACAGAATAAAGAAAAAAGAATGAAAAGAAATGAAGACAGCCTAAGAGACCTCTGGGACAACATTAAACACAACAACATTCACATTATAGGGGTCCCAGAAGGAAAAGAGAGAGAGAAAGGACCCGAAAAAATATCTGAAGAGATTACAGTCGAAAACTTCCCTAACATGGGAAAGGAAATAGCCATCCAAGTTCAAGAAGTGCAGAGAGTCCAGGCAGGATAAACCCAAGGAGAAACATGCTGACACACATAGTAATCAAACTGACAAAAATTAAAGACAAAGAAAAATTATTGAAAGCAACAAGGGAAAATAACATGCAAGGGAACTTCCATAATGTTAACAGCTGACTTCTCAGCAGAAACTCTACAAGCCAGAAGGGAGTGGCATGATGTATTTAAAGTGATGAAAGGGAAGAACGTACAACCAAGATTACTCTACCCAGCAAGGATCTTATTCAGATTCGACAGAGAAATCCAAAGCTTTACAGACAAGCAAAAGCTAAGAGAGTTCAGCACCACCAAACCAGCACTACAACAAATGCTAAAGGAACTTCTCTAAGTGGGAAACACAAGAGAAGAAAAGGACCTACAAAAACAAACCCATAACAATTAAGAAAATGGTAATAGGAACATACATATCGATAATTACCTTAAACACGAATGAATTAAATGCTCCAACCAAAAGAAAAAGGCTCGCTGAATGGATATCAAAACAAGACCCATATATATGCTGTCTACAAGAGACCTACTTCAGACCTAGGGACACATACAGACTGAAAGTGAGGGGATGGAAAAAGCTATTCCATGCAAATGGAAATCAAAAGAAAGCTGGAGTAGCAATACTCATATCAGATAAAATAGACTTTAAAATAAAGAATGTTACAAGAGACAAGGAAGGACACTACATAATGATCAAGGGATCAATCCAAGAAGATATAACAATTATAAATATATATGCACCCAACATAGGAACACCTCAATACATAAGGCAACTGCTAACAGCTATAAAAGAGGAAATCGACAGTAACACAATAATAGTGGGGGACTTTAACACCTCATTTACACCAATGGACAGATCATCCAAAGTGAAAATAAATAAGGAAACAGAAGCTTTAAATGACACAATAGACCAGATAGATTTAATTGATATTTATAGGACATTCCATCCAAAAACAGCAGATTACACTTTCTTCTCAAGTGCGCATGGAACATTCTCCAGGATAGATCACATCTTGGGTCACAAATCAAGCCTCAATAAATTTAAGAAAATTGAAATCATATCAAGCATCTTTTCTGACCACAACGCTATGAGATTAGAAATGAATTACAGGGAAAAAAACATAAAAAACACAAACACATGGAGGCTAAACAATATGTTACTAAATAACCAAGAGATCACTGAAGAAATCAAAGAGGAAATCAAAAAAAACCTACAGACAAATGACAATGAAAACACGATGATCCAAAACCTATGGGATGCAGCAAAAGCAGTTCTAACAGGGAAGTTTATAGCTATACAATCTTACCTCAAGAAACAAGAAAAATCTCAAATAAACAATCTAACCTTACACCTAAAGGAACTAGAGAAAGAAGAACAAACAAAACCCAAGGTTAGCAGAAGGAAAGAAATCATAAAGATCAGAGCAGAAATAAATGAAATAGAAACAAAGAAAACAATAACAAAGGTCAATAAAACTAAAAGCTGGTTCTTTGAGAAGATAAACAAAACTGATAAACCATTAGCCAGACTCATCAAGAAAAAGAGGGAGAGGACTCAAATCAATAAAATTAGAAATGAAAAAGAAGAAGTTACAACAGACACCCCAGAAATACAAAGCATCCTAAGAGACTACTAAAAGCAAGTCTATGCTAATAAAACGGACAACCTGTAAGAAATGGACAAATTCTTAGAAAGGTATAACCTTCCAAGACTGAACCAGGAAGAAATAGAAAATATGAACAGACCAATCACAAGTAATGAAATTGAAACTGTGATTAAAAATCTTCCAACAAAAGTCCAGGACCAGATGGCTTCACAGGTGAATTCTATCAAACATTCAGAGAAGAGCTAACACCCATCCTTCTCAAGGTCTTCCAAAAATTTGCAGAGGAAGGAACACTCCCAAACTCATTCTATGAGCCACCATCACCCTGATACCAAAACCAGATAAAGATACTACAAAAAAAGAAAATTACAGACCAATATCACTGATGAATATAGATGCAAAAATCCTCAACAAAATACTAGCAAACAGAATCCAACAACACATTAAAAGGATCATACACCGTGATCAAGTGGGATTTAGCCCAGGGATGCAAGGATTCTTCAATACATGCAAATCAATCTTTGTGATACACCATATTAACAAATTGAAGAATAAAAACCATATGATCATCTCAATAGATGCAGAAAAAGTTTTTGACAAAATTCAACACCCATTTATGATAAAAACTCTCCAGAAACTGGGCATAGAGGGAACCTACCTCAACATAAGAAAGGCCATATACGACAAACCCACAGCAAACATCATTCTCAATGGTGAAAAACTGAAAGCAGTTCCTCTAAGATCAGGAACAAGACAAGGATGTCCACTCTCGCCACTATTATTCAACATACTTTTGAAAGTCCTAGCCATGGCAATCAGAGAAGAAAAAGAAATAAAAGGAATACAAACTGAAAAAGAAGAGGTAAAATTCTCACTGTTTGCAGATGCCATGATACTATACATAGAGAATCCTAAAGATGCCACCAGAAAACTACTAGAGCTAATCAATGAATTTGGTTAAGTTGCAGGATACAAAATTAATGCACAGAAATTAACCCCTATCAAATTACCAATGGCATTTTTTATGGAACTAGAACAAAAAATCTTAAAATTTGTACGGAGACAAAAAAGGACCCCGAGTAGCCAAAGCAGTCTTGAGGGAAAAAAGCAGAGCTGGAGGAATCAGACTCCCTGACTTCAGACTATACTGCAAAGCTACAGTAATCAAGACAGTATGGTACTGGCACAAAAACAGAAATAAAGATCAATGGAGCAGGACAGAAAGCCCAGAGGTAAACCCATGCACCTATGGTCAACTAATCTATGACAAAGGAGGCAAAGATTATATAATGGAGAAAAGACACTCTCTTCAGTAAGTGGTACTGGGAAAACTGGACAGCTACATGTAAAAGAATGCAATTAGAACACCCCCTAACACCATACACAAAAATAAACTCACAATGAATTAGAGACCTAAATGTAAGACTGGACACTATAAAACTCTTAGAGGAAAACATAGGAAGAACACTCTCTGACATAACTCACAACAAGATCTTTTTTTGATCCACCTCCTAGAGTAATGGAAATAAATACAAAAATAAACAAATGGGACCTAATGAAACTTAAAAGCTTTTGCAAAGCAAAGGAAACTACAAACAAGATGAAAAGACAACCCTCAGAATGGGAAAAAATATTTGCAAATGAATCAATGGATGAAGGCTTTATCTCCAAAATATATAAACAGCTCATGCAGCTCAATATTAAAAAAAACAAACAACCCATCAAAAAATGGGTAGAAGACCTAAATAGACATTTCTCCAAAGAAGACCTACAGATGGCCAAGAAGCACATGAAAAGCTGCTCAACATCACTAATTATTAGATAAATGCAAATCAAAACTACAATGAGGTATCGCCTCACACCAGTTAGAATGGGCATCATCAGAAAATCTACAAACAACAAATGCTGGAGAGAGTGTGGAGAAAAGGGAACCCATTTGCACTGTTGGTGGGAATGTAAATTGATACAGCCACTATGGAGAACAGTATGGAGGTTCCTTAAAAAAACTAAAAAGAGAATTACCATATGACCCAGCAATCCCACTACTCAGCATATACCCAGAGAAAACCATAATTCAAAAAGACACATGCACCCCAATGTTCACTGCAGCCCTATTTACAATAGCCAGGTCATGGAAGCAACCTAAATGCCCACTGAAAGACGAATGGATAAAGAAGAAGTGGTACATATATACAATGGAATATTACTCAGCCATAAAAAGGGACGAAATTGGGTCATTTGTAGAGATGTGGATGCATGTAGAGACTGTCATACAGATTGAAGTAAGTCAGAAAGAGAAAAACAAGTATCATATATTAACACATATATGTGGAACCTAGAAAAATGGTACAGATGAACTGGTTTGCAGGGCAGAAATAGAGACACAGATGTAGAGAACAAACATATGGACACCAAGGGGGGAAAGTGGCAGGTGGGGTGGTGGTGTGATGAATTGGGAGATTGGGAATGACATATATACACTAATATGTATAAAATGGATAATGAATAAGAACCTGCTGTAAAAAAAAATAAATAAAATAAAATTCAAAAATTAAAAAAAAAAAAAAAAAAGAATCCACCTGGCAATGCAGAAGACATGGATTCAAGCCCTGGTTCGGGAAGATCCCACATGCCACGGAGCAACTAAGCCCGTGCGCCACAAGTACTGAGCCTGCGCTCTAGAGCCCGCGAGCCACAACTCCTGAACCCGTGTGCCACAACTACTGAAGCCCATGTACCTAGAGCCCGTGTTCCGCAGCAAGAGCAGCCACTTCAGTGAGAAGCCTGCACACTGCAACAAAAACCAACGCAGCCAAAAAATAAATAAATAAATAAATAATTTTTTAAAAAATTAAAAAAAAAATCTTAGATTATATTATCTCACATGGAAGAATTGTTGCATTTTACATTTTAAAATATTAACTTCTTTATCATGATCTTTTAAATTTGTATAAGCCCGTCCATCACTCATAGAGAGTGAAGGAATAGGATTTGGCCAATGTCCCAGTTTTATCTAACTTGGTTCAGAAGCCAACTATAGCAAATTTTGTGAGGCTCTGTGAGGGCAGCTTAAAGACCTCACTAGAACACTCTCTGAATTGCAAGACCAAACATCGGGATAGTAGGATCCATTATTTTTATTGTTTGTCTCAGTATGAAGCAGTTTTTTTCTAACTTAGGGTTGATTTAACCATTAGGCACAGTGAGTACAGTGCCTAGGGTCCATGATATATTTAGAGATCCATGGAAATGTTCTAATTTTAATTTCCTTTAAAATATGAAGAAAAAGTGAATATAGTAGTAATGCATATATCATAATGAATCTCACCTGGATTTATTTTTTTCCTATGGTCAAAGGAACCCATGAAAGCAGTGTCCATAGTCCAAGAAAGTCATAATGCAGCCTTGAACTTAGATGATCTTTTATTGAGTGGATTCTTGACAAGCTTCAAAATATTACTGTGATTCTCAGAGAAAAAGCCTAGACTAGTTAACAAGTCCCAGTTCCACAAGTTAGGAGCTTTGTCAGTTGGAAAAATCACTTAACCTCCTCTACCCTCAGTTTCTTTCTCTATAAACAGGAGTAATATTAATGATGGCTATGACTAGGGAGAACAGTATGGAGATTCCTTAAAAAACTAAAAATAGAGCTACCATATGATCCCCACTCCTGGGCACGTATCTGGAGAAAACCATAACTAAAAAGGATACATGCACCCCCATGTTCACTGAAGCACTATTAACAACAGCCAGGATATGGAAGCAACCTAAATGTCCATAGATGGAGGAATGGATAAAGAGTAAGTGGTACATATATACAATGGAATATTACTCAGCCATAAGAAAGAATGAAATAATGCCATTTGCAGCGACATGGATGGACTTAGAGTTTGTGATACCGAGTAAAGTAAGTCAGACAGAGAAAGACAAATATCATATGATATTGTTTATATGTGGAACCTAAAAAAATGGTACACATGAACCTATTTACAAAAAAGAAAATTGAGTCACAGATGTAGAAAAGAAACTTATGGTTACCAAGGGGGAAGGGGGGAAGGATTAAATTGGAAGATTGGGACTGACATATACCCACTACTATATATAAGATAGATAACTAATAAGAACCTACTGTATAGCACAGGGAACTCTATTCAATATTCTGTAATGACCTATATGGGAATAGAATCTAAAAAAGAGTGGATATATGTATATGTATAACTGATTCACTTTGCTATACATCTGAAACTAACACAACATTGTAAATCAACTATACTCCAATAAAAAAAAATTCTAAAAAATTTAAAAAATAATAAAAAAGGTGAAATATTTGAGCAGAGCCTTCATAAAATACACACACACACACACACACACACACACACATACATACAAATGACCAACAAATACATGAAAAGATATGTAACATCACTGGTCATTAGAAAAATGCAAATTAAAATCATGAGATACCCCTTTAAATCTACCAAAACAGCTAAAATAAAAATGATTGATAATACCAAGAGTTGGGGTGAATGTAGAATACCTGGAGCCCTCGGATATTGCTGGTACAAATGTAAAATGATACAGTCACTTTGGAAAACAGATCTGCAGTTTCTCAAAATGTTAAAAATATATACACTTATCATACAATCCAGTAATTCCATTCTGAGGAAAAAATGAAAACATATGGCTATATTATTTATTATAGTAAAAAAAATGAAAACAACCCAAATGCACATCAACTGGTGAATGGATAAGCAAAATGTGGTATTATCCATACAATGGAATATCACTGAACAATAAAAAGGAATAAACTATTTATTGATAAATGCACCTGATCTGAAAAAACATCTTGACACAAAGGATTCAAATGAAAATATACTTTAGTAGAAAGACAATAAGTATTATTGAAAATAAGCACTGACTGCAATCTCTTCAGCTTTCAAGGGTTGTTACATAATTATTTAACCTAAAGAAGACCCCCTTTTTTAACCTAGGAAACCTCCTCAATAGGGTCCTTTGAGCGTGAAACTGAGGACTTGTAGATCATAGTATGGAAGTCAAGAGTTACATATAGAAAGTGCTAAATACTTTCACATAAGAAAAATAAGGAAAATGATGGCCCTTTGCTGGCAATTCTAGAGGCTGTGAGGTGAGGAGTCTAACAGAGAAAAGAAAAGATATGATATAAAAGGAAGAAGAATGGAAGAAGGTCCTGAGAAATATACTAGGCCTTCAGAGGATGTCAGGCTGCAGGAAATTCCATGTGGCAGTAAAGGACCTAAAAATGTCTAGAATCCATGATGACGTATATTGAAAAGCTTTCATTCACCAAATAATTATCGAGCCTTTACTCTGTTGCCATGCTCTGCTCTAGGCACCAGGGATACAAGTCAGTCAATAAAATAACAAACTACCTGGAGGATATTCTCAACAATTTGAGGTTGTTTTCTATGCTGCTGTAATTTCCCTTCACTGCACCCCAAACCAACAACAGAATTCGGCTACAAACAAAAGCATTGTTTTAAGGGTGCATTGGGGGATAAAGGACAACAGAGGTTGTCCAATGTGAGTTGAATCAGCACCAGCAAGATTAGATGACAATCACAGGAAGGAAGCATAACAGCTAAAAATAGGTCCTGTCAGACAAACAGACCGGAGCAAAGGCTGACTCAGGAAGCCTGAGAGATACAAAAGAGGTGTTAGTAGATCTACATAATGAAGTATGGCAGTGTGGTAATATTTAAGGCTATTCACCAATGTTTCAGCACCTCTCCTTTCAGGAAAACGGTGAAGTTGCGTGCCGCTGCCTCCTTCAAGTTCAGCATAGTCCTAAGATGGGCTTTAGCCTACGGAATATGAACGGAAGTGGAATATGTCACTTTCATGGGGACGCATTTTGAAGAAAGCGAATAAACCACCATGTTATGTTCCTCTGCCATGGCAACCAACAACCATGCAGGTGTAAAGGCTCTGTCAGCCAGCTCTCACAGTGAGGAGAAAAGCCCCCCAGCTAACTTGAAATAGACATAGAACATAAGCAAGAAATCAACCTTTGTTGTTTATAAGCCACTAAAATTGGGGGTGGTTTATTACTGCAGCACAACCTAGCTTATCCTGGCTGATACAAGCAGATTGAGCCAGTCTATGTGGATATCCTAGGAAAACTGTAGGACCCAGGGATTTTTAAAGATCTTTTTAAATAACAGAGTCATCTGAAGGAACTAGGAAGAGAGTGTGCTTTCGTATGCCAGACTGGAACAGATGAGAACATAAAAGCAGTAAATTCAGCCCTAAGGATTCTGGAAGGTAAGGCAAGCATCACGACAGGTATACTTGTCTTTTTCTGACAGGAAAAAGTATATACCTTCATTCAGAGACAATACTTTTTATCCCCGTAGAACTAAATTCAAGCTGGATTTGTCCTCTGGGGATTTGTTTAAAGGATGAGAAGCAGAGTGAACAACATCTCCCACCCCACAAAATCACCGAAACATTGTAAAACTGGAGAGTCCTTTCAGTGAACCCACTGAGAAGAAAAAAAAGCATAACTTAAAATGGTGAGGCAGTGAAGGCATTTTTCATGAAAAGCTGAGACAACGTGAACCAAGCAAGCTACTATCTGACCTAAGGCAGTGTTACCCAGTCTTTGCAAAACATTTTCACAAGTCTTTCTCCTGGCCACTTGCTCTCTATACTTTAGTTACTTACTATTTCCTTTAAGTTGATTTCCATTTATTTACTTAATTAGATATATTTTAAAAGAAAAAATTGATTTGAATAGTGTAAATTGAACAATAGTACCATTAGCCGTAAATATAAATTGAAAACCCTCGTAACGATAAATACATATGAAAATAGAACAATGAATAAAATTATTCCATTTTATCTGGAGAGTATAACTTGCTAAAGTTTATAAGCCTGAGGCTTGCCTGTGGATAAAGGGAGAATTACAAAATGATAGCGTCAACCTGAGTCTTTCTCCTTCACTAACCAGAATTAAAGAGAATTATAAAGAGAATAATTTTAAGACTAAACAATTCAATGCTCTACCTAAAATCATCTCAAGTACTCTTTGTGGTATGTATCCCACATTTAAGGAAATACTATTGTTGTGGCCGTGAACATGAGCCTCTTAGATTCCTGACAGTGGGGAGGCACATGACGGACAAACCCTGGTGTTGTGCTCTGAAATCCATCACCGTGTTCTCACAGAGACCGCACTTCCCACAGGCTGCTTCCAACCAGACTGGGGACTAAGGCAGGGAAGGCATGGTTGTCCTGGAGACTTGGTTGTCCTCTGACAGGTCACTTTGGCTCATCAGCTTTGTCAAACATCCTTAGAACTGCACTGCACTTTGAGAGGCTTCCTTCCATCCCACATCTCTCCTTCACAAAGATCAGACCCACATCACAGTCTGGGGGCCCTCCCAGCATCTCTCCAGGACCCTCCTCATTTTCCTAATAGGCTCATGTATGTGTTGAGCTTCTCAGGTAACCTCAACTTGCCTGTTGACCTTCCTAACAGCATCTTTTGAAGACAAAATGAACTGGCAGGAAGATGTTCCATTAACTTGTTTTGTCCAAGCATCAGCTGTCTCAAGTAAATCTCAAGAGAGCGTGAATCTCAGTCTAATCTTCCCCAAAGCAGACACAGTACAGATAGCCTATATTGTTGACTAAAGTAAAAGCCGCCAAGATCTGTGTATAGGGATTAGGGAAGACAAAGCTGACATTTGTGGTAGAAGTTTAAGAGCTGTGCGTATATTCTTCTGCCAAGCATTAAGCAAACATTCACTTACGTGTTAAGACCCAGCTCAAACATTACCTGCTCTGAGAAATCTTCCCCAGTCTAACCGGCACTGGTCCTATCTGTCTCTGCATCACCACAATGCCCCAGCCCTTCCTTTCCTGAAAGAATTTACCACATTACATTGCAACGAGAGTCATACCTTACGAGAATCAGGTTGAAAAGTCAGAGCCCGGAGCAAAGATTATGAAAGGAAAAATTATCTTTCAAAATCCCTTAAAAAGGTCCCATGATACAGATGGACATACATCTTCTCGATGAGTCCATCACAGCTAGTTTTTCCTCCAGCGTTGGAAGAAATCACTGTGCCTTTGGTTAAGTACCTCATAAAGTGCCTGGCTTGCTTTTAAAGACCACATTGCATGAAAAATAGAACGATGCTGAATCTTAACTGCCAGAATCATCCTCAACATAAGAAGATATCCCACGAGAGGATCACTGAGAAAACCCCAGTTTCCTATCCCCACCTCACATTCTGGCTGGGGTCTACATTTAGTGAGTGGAATAACAACCCTGGCCATTTAAATAATTACTTCTCCCTCTTACTTTTCATTCTTTGTGTACAGCTGAATTCACAGACGCTAAACCCAGTATCTACTATAACATCTGTCCCTCTCGCTAGGGTCCACTTGACTGGAACCTTCCTAACATCTACCAATGTGTGTGTACACACCTGTTATTAAATATATGAGGGAGGGAGGGGTGGAGGGAGAAAGAGGAAAAAAAGGATAGATTCAAGAAATGGACACCAAACAAATTCATTCCCGGAAGGTGTGTTAGGTTGGTTTCCCCCAGAAGGAGACCGCAAGACAAAGGTTTGAATGGAAGGTGATCTCAGGAGCATGATGAAGGGAGATGTGACAGTGAACAAGGGGCAAAAGCCCTCCCACAAAGGGTGAATGAATGAGCAGGTGACTGCTGTGGGCACCTGGAGCTCAATCCTACTGAGGATTTCTGGGAGTCAGCGTAGAGCACAACTCATACGTCTCCTATGTAAGAAGCAAGGAGGCTGGAATATTTATCTACCAACTCCACCCACAAGCACAGGCCAATACTCCTATGGTGAGAGAAATCCCTCAGGCTGAGATCTGCAGGCTTTGCCATAGGAAGCCACAGGCATGTATGAGATGGGTGTGTACTGAGGGAACATGGGTGCCACACTGAAATCCATCGTCACCGAAGGGAACGGTGTTCTGTCACTTTTATTTCAATCTATGCCCATTTTCTTTCCACTAAAAAGACTTTTACTCTAATTTCACCTAACCAGTGAGCACTGTCAATTATAGCAGGGACATTAGAATTTGAACATCTTGGGATTCTGATTTTTTTTCCTTTGCAAAACACTGCTTTCTTTATGATTGTAATTTAACAGTGAGCCTAAACTATGTCATCTGTGTCTCTCATGCACAATCTCTTTGTAATCTTTGAAAGAATGAGTGCTTTGGTTTTACAGCAACTTTTGAAATAAAAAATCTATGTATATATTCTAATTTCACTCATCTTTTAAATGTATATAAATATGTATACTAAATCTATAAATCTGTATAAAGTTGTTTCCAGCAACTAGTTGCACAGTATTCTTGACGGTTAACATCATTCACATTTAAATGTTTATACTAAGCAGAATTTTTTATTAGTTAAAACAAATCTATAGACTAAAATCAAGATTTTACAATCTTGAAAAGAATTCTCCCTTATTGTCCATTAAGAGGTTATCATGAGGAAATGTTCGTTAAAGGTAAAAGTTAAAGATCACAAGATGATGAGGCAAGCAGACTTTCCTTTAAATTTTCACATATATGCCAACACTTGAGTGTTATAAATAGAGGACTGGAGAAGCTAGGAGATGAGTTATGTAATTCTGATTCCATGCCCTGGATTTGGGCAGCCTATTCTGAAATTATGAAAACCAAAATGAAGACCCTTTTCCTACAAACAACAGAATACGGATTTAGAACACTCATGCTTTGTTAAATTTTTGAGCATCTCTGCTTCTTAGCCTATTCATTGGCCTAAGCCCCAAATAAACCTGTTTCCCTGCTAGCGTTCATGCACGTGGTGCGCTGGGACGCTAACTCTCCTCATTAATTCCCAGTCCATGCCAGCGTCCGATGTGTTTGGCTTTCCTTTAAGCAAAAGCTGTGCAGAAATCCCAGATCTTTTTATTCTTGCTGGTGATAAGAGAAAGGTGAGCTCACTCTCTCTGGGTCGATGCCTCAACCTTCAGCAGCCCTTCATGACTCATCCCTTCAATATCTGCCCTTGAGTTTCAGACCCCTGCCCTGGACCCTCACCACTGCCTCACAGACCCTTTCTTAAGTAAATAACACCAATTTTTTAAACCCCCAGATGCTTCTGTTATCTTAGGGGATGCTACGGTGCATTTTGTGGTAAAGACTAGATTTGCTTCTATTGTGACCACTCCCTAGAAACAGGATGGACCTTCACCCAAGATGTGGTTCGAATGTCAAGACTCATGACACTACACACATACCAAGAGGGGATGAAGAGGTTTACTAATTGCAACATGGGAAGTAGGGAAGGCTCCCAAGGAGGTCTAGATGCCTTGAGAGCAGGGAAAGAAGACTGACGTGGGGTTTTTATGGTACTTAAATGGTGGGCCCATGTGAGGGTTTCCATGTGTGGCTTAAACATCCTGCCAGCAACAAAGTTGGAATTACCTAAGCTTTCTTATCAGCTTGCCCAGATGTGGGGCATATGGAGAAGGATGAACGAAGCCTAAATGTTGTCAGCAGTCAAACATCAAAAAACAAATGGAGTCAGACTATTACAGCTTTCCTATTAAGTCAGATTTTCATACATTGATATAATCATAATAGAGAACATAACTGACAGTTATTTGGGTATTTACTACATACCAGACATGCACTATTTACACATCATTTCACTGAATTCTCACAAGCACCCTAAGAGTTAGTGACTTTGAGTTCCCCCCAAAGGAGAAAAGGAGTCATCTGTTTGAGAAGTTAGGGCAGGAACATAGTGAAAGATTGGGAAAGGGACTTGGGAAAGAAAGGAAAGCTAATAAAGGATGCTATAAAAAGCTGGTTACCACTGCAGGTATCTGGAACTCAGTATAACTCAGGACCCTTAGAGAGATGTGTGGGGCATACTCAGTGATGTCTCCCTGTGGGGGGGGGGGGCGGTGAAGAAGCTGAGATGTTTATCCACCCTTCCACCCTTCCACCCTCACTGTTGGGAGGTCGAACCTGGGGGCATCATCTCCAGCACTCCCAGCAGTTCAGAGAAAGTCTTCCAGCAGAGAGATGCTGGTGCTTGAAGTAAGCAGCTATTAGCAGGCATGGGAACTGTCCTCTGAATAGCAGAGCATTTCCAAGGTGAGCCATGGAGACAAGGCAGCCACTATCTACCTACAGAAAGGAACTAGTATTATCCCCATTTTATGGGGATATGAAAGCTCAGAGAGGATAAATAAGGCTTTCCAAGATCACACATAATAATCATTAAAGAGTTGGAACTAAAACCCAAGGCCATATGACTCCTGAGCCATACTCGTAAGCAAAGCACACTGACATAAAAGGGCTTTGCTTTCAGAGAGTGGAATTGAAACAGACAGAGGCAGTGTGGCAGAGTAATAAGAATATGTGCTCCTAAGTCAGACTGTATCATTTCAAATAACACTGCCACTCACTAGCTTGGTAACCTTTTAACTTCTCTGTGCCTCGGATTCATCATTTATACAATGGAGATAATTGTTGCACTTTCATCGCATGGTTATGGTGCCTCATAAATGTTGTCTTTTTCTTTTTAACACGTTTGGCTGAGTGTCAACTCAGGAGGTATCTTGATATCTAAAACCTATAATTTTAGAAAATAATTTGTCTGACCTGGTTTACTTTTTGAGAAGCATTTTATATGATTACATATTTTTAAAGATATATATATATAGGCATTCTTCCCTTTTCCATGTCACTTTCTCAGTCTTTCACTGTTTCTTGCCCAAACTTCCAAAATAAAAGATTTCTTTTTTTCCCCAAATCCTTCAAGCTGCCCTTTTGAGGGGAACCCAAGCAACTATTAAAAGATAAAAATATATTGGTAAAATATGTATATATGAGGTAAGAAAATCAGTCCAGTCAGGTCCAGGTTGGGTTTATTGTTTATCTCTGATCCCTCTGCAGATGGGTTTTACAAGACTTGGCTTTCTATAAGCATCAGCAGAATTCTACCCAGCACAGTCTCTACTCCAGGCTTCGGGTAGGCAAAACGCTGGGTTAAAGGAAGGCAGATAAAAAGACAAGTCAAATAAAACCCATATTTCCTGGCTACTCAGTATCCGGAGAGTCCCTGGACCCTTAAGTAGACACAGCATCCAAGAAAAAGCCTGTCTTAGAGGTGATATGCTGACCAAATGTTTTGAACTGCATTACCTCTGGACCATTCTCCATCCCTGTCCAAACCCTCCTCTCTCTATGCCCAGTAATAATGAGTCATTGTTTACTGAGAACTTACCATATGCCTGATGCTGTTCTAAGCACTTTGCATATATTCACACATTTAACCCTTACGACAACCCTAGGAGATAGCTGTTTATTATTATCATTCTCATTTCATATTTGTGGAGACTAAGGTTTACCAGGAATCGGGCTGACTTCCATCAAATTTCAAGAACTTCTTTCAAATGGTTCTGTTGGCCATTTGCGTCATGGATACTTAACCCAATGAAAACCAACATTTCAAGACCAGATTTGGGACATCAAATTTGAGGTTTCCTAAACGTTCCCGCATCTACCCACTCATCCAATCACTACAATCCTGATTTAAAGTCATTTACCCAGGGCTTCCCTGGTGGCACAGTGGTTAAGAATCTGCCTGCCAATGCGGGGGACACGGGTTCGATCCTGGTATGGGAAGATCCCACATGCCGCGGAGCAACTAAGCCCGCACGCTGCAACTACTGAGCCTGCGCTCTAGAGCCCGCGAGCCACAACTACTGAGCCCACGTGCCACAACTACTGAAGCCCAGGCGCCTAGAGCCTGTGCTCCACAACAAGGGAAGCCACGACAATGAGAAGCCCGCACACCACAACGAAGAGTAGCCCCCGCTAGCCGCAACTAGAGAAAGCCTGCATGCAGCAACGATGACCCAACGCAGCCAAAAATAAATTAATTAATTTTTAAAATAAAATAAAATAAAGTCACCTACCCAACACACCCCAAAAAAAGCTTTTGAAAAGTTCCGTACAACCCCATGGAGATATCTTCGGATACTCAAGCAAAAGCAAGGCAAGTAAGGCAGAATATGCACGAAAAAGAAAGCCCTTTATTCTGCTAGCTAAAACAGTCATCCACAAACTGCTTATCAGGTGTTTTTTTTTTTTTTTAAATCAAGAAAATCTTCAGAGATTTTAGCTTAGAAATAAAATACATCTTTCATCGGAAGCTATTTCTATCTTCCTTTAACACCAAGTAACACCCTCACCTTCTAGCTTTTGTATTTTTTTTAACGGATTGTGCAATAAGTCAGTCTAAGATGAGTGTTATCATACTACCCTGGATAAGATCCTCCAAGCTGAGCCTGCATTTGTTCTGCATCTTGAGAAAGGTATGCCCTGGAGGCATGCGCTGGACGCTATGGTTAATTAACTAATTTACTCAATCAAGTTTAACAGTGGTTTTAACTTTAATGAGACCATTACATTTTAATATGGAATCAACAGCCTTGTATCCTTAACAATCCCCACAGTCCGCAAACCCACCTCCCTCTTCCGCCCACCTGCCCCAGCGTTGATGTTGATTTGTGAACCTGAACACCTGAGTGTAACATCCAGAACTTGTAATACACATGTTCAGGGTCCATCAGAGACACAGCCCACGTAAACCACTGTTCTGCCTTCTGGTGGCCCCCGATGTACACTCTGAACACACACAGCAGTTGTCGCTCAAGATAAGAGCCCAAGTTTTATCACTGGCAGAGTCCTTTCTAGATGAAAGTGTAGTGGGGGCTTTTGATACTAAAAAACTGGTGTGAGTGAGGAAGAAAGGTAGACCAGGTCAGAAAATCCAAAAGGAGAGAAACTAAAGGAAATGACTAGGCGTGCAACCTGGGTTGCTATTGTCCTAGGGAGACCTACTCTCGGGCTGCCATCCCCAACTTGGGTTGCATTTAATTGGGCTCCAAATCATTAATATAATGGCCTTCCAAGCTCTTCTTATTGAGAATTTTTTTATTATTCCAGATACAGTACTTTGGAGATTAACTATGAAAAGTTTTACAAGACGGTGAAGGTAATGAATCATGAATTCTGTAAGGGTAAACCCAATACGGTGAAACCAAGTACAGCTGTCTTATATTTGCTCTGTGTGCATTTTGCTACCAGTAATTTTGTCATCAATTTTCATCTTTTGTTTAAACATATTTGTCTTTTGGACAAGATAGGTCATATTTCATAGGTTTGATGAATTTTCTCCTTGGTCCAGTTTTACAGAATTTGCACTTAATTAATTGCCCAACCTTTAATTCGACAGACTGTTTTTAATGGCTATGTAGTTTCAAAAGCATATACACAGTGGAATTTCAAAAAAGTAATTGTTTTTGTGTCACTTCCAAAGAAAGTCACAATTATTAAAATGTGTAAATAATTTGTCAAATGTGCAATGGGCAATAATTAGGAAGATATCAAATAAACCTTTAATGGATATTTTTAATTTGGTGTTCAGCAGGAATATTTAAATAATGCAACAAAATATGTCATTACTCGCCTCAGGACTATAGAAGCCAAATCCCAATGTGAAAATGCACCTTTCAATTGCATAGACTGGGTCATAATAGAGGTGACACTCATAAAAGATTTTCTAGGTCTTAGCAGAGCCGTAAATAGGGACCCCCTCATCCAGCAGACAGCACAGAATCCAAAATTCTGCCTATCAAAAGCATCATTCAAGCCACAAGACTCTTCTGTGCCTGGTAAAAAGCAGGCAGGAAAAGAAGAGACAAAGGTCAGTTGTCAATTCTTTATAAATGTGATTGTGTTGGCAGTTTGCAAAGAACTGCCATGTTTCCCTAGCAACTTTGTGTGCGCGCAGATGCGTTTAGTACATTTTTTCCCCTTGTTATTTTCAGACCGTCTTTTTGTACCGTGGACTATTTCGAATGTATTCTTTCAGTTACATGGGCCTTTTATTAAGAGGATTAAGAGGCTGACATGTGTTGGAAGGGAAGTTCGCTGAATTCGGGGCCATAAAAACCAGAGTTCAATTTTTAGTCAAACTGCAGATAAAAAGCAGGAGTGAAAGAGGCTGGGTTAGAGAAAACACATTAGACCAAGAGAAAGCTGAAAGTATCCAGTTTCTAGAAATTGGAACCTGAGAGCCCATGACATTCCTGAATGGTACTTTATCTCTTTGAAAGAAATGTCAAGCAAAGCTTCCGAGCAGCCTCCACCCTGCCTTTTATGTTCCTCCTTTGATTTTGTGATTGTTCCAGAGCCTGGAGTCAATATTTAATTTTGATTCATCTGTTCCTCCTTCTTGTTTATTAGTGGCAGGGAAAGGACATTTGGAAATAACTCTCACCGAACTCTGCTCTTTATTAATTCATCCACAACATGGATTGAGCACTTAGGAATTACCCGGCACTGTTCCGGGCATACAGCTGGGGTCTACAAACTCGTTCGGTGAAGCACCAGCTAGTAAATATTTTAGGATCTATGGGCGGGTCGTACAGTCTTCGCAACTCCTCAACTGTGCTCTTGTGGGTTGTAGCAGCCGCAGACATTGCATAAATGAATGGATGTGGCAGTGTGCCAATAAAGCTTTCCATATGGACACCAAAACTTGAGTTTCACATAATTTTCACATGTCACGAAATACCATTCTTTTGATTTTTTTTCAACCATTTAAAAAAACTAAAATGTTTGGCTGTGAGTCTGTTTGTTTTGTAAAAAAATTCATTTGTATTATTTTTTAGACTCTTCACGTAAGTAATATCATATAATATGTCTTTCTCTGACTTACTTCACTCAGTATGATAATCTCTAGGTCCATCCATGTTGCTGCATATGGCAACATTTCAACCTTTTTTAGTTACCAAAGGGGAAAGGGAGAGGGGAGGGAGAAATTAGGAGTATGGGATGGATTAACAGATACACACTACTATATATAAAATAAACAACAAGGATTTACTGTACAGCGCACGGAACTATATTCAATATCTTGTAATAACCTGTAATGGAAAAAAATCTGAAAAACCATATATATTTAACCAATACTAACACAATATTGTAAATCAACTCTACTTCGATTAAAAAGCAGGAAAAAACCAAATAATAACAAAACAAAAAGTAAAAACCGTTCTTAGCTTGTGGGCCACACAAAAACATGCAGCGGGCAGAATGTGTCCCTCTGCCCAGGTTTCCTGACCCCGGGTATACAGGCAGGGGTTGTGCTGTCATGGGCCTGACACTATGGAAGGGACACAGGAAAAACATAAAAGAATGAAACAAGATGACATCAGGTTACTCTAAGTGATATGAAGGAAACAAAACAGGATGGTAAAGAGTGACCGAGTGAGGGCGGTTACTTTAGACAGAGCTGTCGGGACGGCTCTCTCTGAGACCTGAATGACAAAGTCCATCGTTCCCCTACAGTGCATTGTTTCCCCTCGGCATCTCTGACTGTACCACTAATTCTGTAAGTCAGCTGCACTTACACCTAATTATTAGTTCCTAGAGTTACACTACAAAGCGCCAGAAAACAAAGCCATTTACTCACCCAACACCGTTATCAAAATTGTAGAAGATAAGCACATGCTAGTGAGAATAAGCACACCTATTAATATTACAGATTTCCAGGTGCTGTGCTGGGGACACCTAATCCTCAGTCACTAGAAGATAGGAGTTTTAAATGTGCAGCACCGAGGTTCAAAGCAAGTTATTTTTTTTTTAATTGGAAATAGTGCCATAACCTTAGGTCATTTCTCTTCTCTTTTCAATACTCATAGAGCCTAAATAATGGTACGCTCTCAAATTAGAAACTTGAGCTGACTGGGCCTCTTTTATTTACATCCTGTTGAATTAGCATTAACTTTATTTTTCACAGCTGCTAAAATATTTTTTTCAAGAGAAACAAAATTACCTTCACAAAGGTTCTCTTGGGGAAAACAGACAATCATAAAGGGACGCAAGGCTTAATTTGTCTTTTAGGGGACAGGCCAAAGGCGAACGATATTTCTGCTCTTCTCAAAATTTGCTGGCTAATTTCAAACTCAATGCCAAAGGATTTGAAGGCACTTTTTATTTTCCTCACATGGTTTGGTAGTGGGCTTTCCACAGCTGTGACACCGGAAGCTGGTGACAGGTTGGTTATTAGGAGGTGAAATTTAACTCAAGATTTCTAGCTTGGAATAGCCTTTAGTAGCGTCAGGGCTTAAAGGGTTATTTTGTCAATTGGTTGGTTGGTTGCGTCACCGGCAAAGCCCATTAACAATTCCCAGGAAATAAAAATAGAATCGGGGTAGTAAAGTCTAACGTTTTTTTCCCCCTGTGCTTAGTCTGGTTTCACGGGCTCACGGGGGGTGGGGGGGGGGCCAGTGCCGAGGCCTCACACCCGGCCCTTCAGACCAGCGTTTCCGGTGTGACACGTGGCCGCGGCCCCTCAGCTGGCCAGCGGGCGGGCCGTGCGCAGAGACACAGAACCCCGCACTGCGATCTGGAGCCCGAGCAGCAGAGCCGCGCCCACCCTGCAAGAACTCTGCCCTCCTCTCCCCGCTGATGAGGCCCTGTAAAGCAGCCCTGCCCACAGCCTGTCGGGAGAGCGCATGCTCTGGAGCCCGAGCTCGCACCTCTCATTTCTTTGATCAAAGAATAAAGCTTTCCTCTGCTTATGAACCGAACTTGGTCTCATTCTATCGGCTTGAACAACACGGGACAGAAGAACCCCTGTTGGAGACCAACTTGGGAGGATCGGTAACAAAGTTCTGTGTCTTCTGGCCTTTTGCCTGTACCTATCCACCATGCTCTGGGCTCACCCCAGCCCCAGCGGGAGGACAGTGGAGGTTTTGGGAGGTTGACTTGAGGATGACTGACTCTGATCTTTGAGGACACTCTGACGGGGTAGAATGGCGACACCTTTCTGCCAAATTCAGGGCAACTCTGCCCAGCAACATGGTACCTGGGTATGGTGCGCACACAACGAAGCCCCCAGAGTCATCTGGACTGCGCCCCCTGTGCAGAGGGGATCCCACTATGGCGTCATTGGAGATGGGAGACTGAAACTAACGTGTGTCTGCCCAGTGCCTCTGGCTGGCCTTCCCGAGGTTCTGGACACCTGCGGAAGGGCAGAAACTAGGACCCAATCAGTGTGCCATCTGTAAACAAGAGGGGCACTGGAAGAGAGAATGCCCTCGCTACCCCCAAAAGGGGGACGGCAACAGCAGATCCTGGCCACTACCCTCGAAGGCAGATGGTCCAAACAGATGAAGAATGATGAGGCGGTGGGGGGGAGGGGCTCCTAAACTGGCGCTCCAATTGACCCCCCGAGAAGCCCCAGCTGACCTTGGACGTAGGGCAGCAGCCTGTTGAATTCTTAGTCAACAGTGGTTTACTCGGTTCCAAACACCACATCAGGCAAACTGGGTCACAAGAGTTGTAACCTTACGGGATTACCAGGGAAGGCCCAGGAGCGGGCATTCATCGAGCCATTAGCATGTAAACTGGGTGGACATGCTCGCCCATTCCTTCCTGTATCTCCTACGTGTCCTGTACCCCTACTAGGAAGAGTGTCTTACATAAATGGGGGGCTACTATCCACCCAATGGGAGGCAAATCGGAGACTGTCATCCCCTTAGACAAAGGACACAGGATGACAATGTTAATGGCAGAGGAAAAACCTCCCTGGACAGAGCAAGTCTATCTCCCCAAAGAAAATCCCAAGGTCTAGGCCAAGAGATGGGTGGGACGAGCTGTAGGAGCCAATCCTCTGATAGTCCATCTAAAACCCGGACATACCTGGCTCAACAGAAAACAATACCCTCTCTGGCAGAAAGCCTTGTTGGGCATCGCCCCTGTGATACAGGGCCTAACTGACCAGGGCCTTACTGGACTCTGCCACTCAGCCTGTAATCCCCCATCCTCCCCATGAAGAAATCCAATGGGGAATGCCAGATGGTACAGGACCTCCGGGCAGTCAGTGAAGCCACCAAGGATATAGATCCCGTAGTCCCTAATCCCTGCACCCTGCTGGCCACTCTTCTGTCCAGCAGGACCCGGTATTCTGTATTAGATTTAAAAGATGCCTTCTTACGTATTCCATTAACCCCAACACCACAAGAAATTTTTGCTTTTGGGTGGCAGGGCTCAAACACACAACAAACACAGCAATACTGCTGGGCAGTCCTGCCCCAAGGGTTCAAAAATTCCCCCACCATCTTTGGGGAAACTTTAGCTAAAGACCTAAAAGATCTACATCCAAAGGAAGCAACCCTCTTCCAATATGCAGACCACATTCTGATCACCAGCCCTACTAAGGAGGCCCCTGACAAAAATACTGTTACCACCCCGAACCACCTAGCCGATCAAGGGTATAATGTGTCTAAGAAAAAGGGTCAAATATCACAAACTAGGGTGACCTACCTAGGCCTCATTCTCAGGTCCCTGCCCTGGCTCTGGCAGATTTAGCTAAACCCTTTTACCTTTACATTCCTGAGACAAGGGGAATTGCCTTTGGGGTATTAGCTCAAACACTGGGACCCCTTATTCAGGTGGTTGCTTATTTCTCTAAACAATTAGATCAAATGGCTAAGGGATGGCCTACTTGCCCACGGGCAGTAGCAGCTACCACAGCCCTGCTAAACGAGGCTAAGAAGTTAACCTGTGGTCAGCCAATCACTCTATGGACCCCACGCCAGGTTCAGGCTCTAGTAAGTTCTAAGGGAACAGGACGGCTATCCCCTGGAAGGTCGATTTAAGTTCAGGCTATGCTTTTAGACAACCCAAGGCTACCATAAAAAACTGTCACAAGGTAAATCCTGCCACCCTGCTACCCGCAGAAACAGGGTCCCTGGAGTACGACTGTATAGAAACCACAGACACCATCTATTCCAGTCGCCCCGACTTAGGAAGAGAGCCTCTCCCAAATGCCGAAGAGGAATGGTTCACAGACAGGAGCAGTTTTATGAGAGAGGGAAAAGGCTAGTGGGATATGCAGTAACCTCCCGGATCCAAGTCACAGAAGCAAGAAGCCTCTCCCCAGGGACCTCTGCCCAAACGGCTGAGCCGATAGCCTTCATCTGAGCCTTAGAACTTAGATCTTAGGGAAGATCTTAAATGTTTACACAGATTTCCAGTATGCATGTGCCATCCTACCTGCACACAGGGTTATGCAGAAGGAAAAAGTTACACTTACTGCAGAAAATAAACAGGTGAAACACGGCTTAAGCATACTGAAGCTCTTAGAAGCAGTACAGTTTCCAAAAAGTGTGGCAGTGATTCGCTGTAGGGGTCACCAAAAGGGGGGTGCAGAGGTAATAAAGGGAAACAAGGCTAATGCAACCGCCAAAAGGGCAGCCCTAGAACCATTAACTTGGCAACTACCCCTCATCAGGGGTCTCATCTGGCCCCTCGAAGGCCAGATCCATACAATTATTCCCCAATTTACACAAAGGAAGAATTAGACAAAGCCCCGAAATGGGGCTTCAACAGAGATCTAGGAGGCCATGGGTGGCTAGTTAATAAACATGGGCGAACGTATCAGGCAGACAATATTCGTCATTTCACTTCCTAATGCCTCTGTAATATGCCGTACCTGCTGTTTCTGCAAAACATGTACACAGGGCCTCATCACTCTTGGCCAGTGGCAGAATAAACACATCCATAGACCAAAAAAAAATAAAAATAAACATGGGCAATACTTCTTTCCCCAAACTGAAGCTTGTCAAGCCATCATGGAGGCTCATCAAGGAACTCACTACGGGGAGGGAAGCCCTATATAACTGGTTAGTTAAGGTCATAGTAACCCCTGGCATGAAAAGGATAATCAGTCCAGTAGCTGAGACCTGCCCCGTCTGCACAGTGAACAACCCCGACACGGGACCCACCAGAGGCCTCCAGATTAAGGGCCATTCAGACCAGAAGGACATATCCCAGAGAAGGCTGGCAGATTGGTTTCACTGTCCTGCCAAGAGTACTGGGCAATCTCAGGTATCTTTTGGTGCTGGTGGACACATTTTCTGAGTGGACCAAAGCATTCCCTGCTAGAACTGAAATGGCAGCTGAAGTAGCTAAGGCATTACTAAAAGCCCCAGGTTTGGCCTCCCAGCCTCCCTACGAAGTGATAATGGTCCAGCGTCCATGTCTTAGGTGACGAAGGGGACAACAAGTGCTCTGGGCATAAAACGGATCTTGCACTCAGCCTGGAGACCCCAGTCGTCAGGGAAAGTAGAGCGACCCAATCATACCTTGATCCCATCCTTAACCAAGCTATGTCAGGAAACTCAAGAAAATTGGATTAAGCTGCTTTCAGTTGCCCGCTCCATGAACCACTAGCTACAAGGAATAAGGTAAAGTTAAGTGCAGCTGAACTCATGGATGGTCGACCCATTCCCCAGCCCGAGAGAAGGGACACCTTGGCCCCCTTGAAATGGAACAGCTCAAGCCTGCCCTCAGGTAGGAGAAACCGGGGAAGTCCTCACAGAACCTGACCGGGTGCTGCCTGCACCCACCGACCTGGCCCAGCGCCCCCTCCAGACAGAAGACCAGGTGCACCTAAAAGCCTGGAAAACCCGCGGCCTGCAAGACTAGCTCCCTCTTAGGTGGACGGACCCCACTCGGTGACCCTAGCTACCCAATCTGCCCCGAAGTCACAGGCGGTCACTCGGCGGGGACATCGCACTCGAGGGAAGAGGGGCCCCAGCCCCAACCTCCAGAGAGACAACCTGCGGCAACCACCCACCCTGACTACTCGTGTGAGCCTCCCTCTGACCTGAGCTTGTCCCGAAAAACAACAAAAATGGGGCCAGGGGATCCTCGGGCCCCAGCTGCAAGCTTCAACGTCAGGGAACACTCACCTACAGGCCGAAGACCGAGACGCCTGCGCTTCTAGGAAAAACGTGACGTGTGACCATCATTCTCTTGCTAACATGTGGGCCTCGTATCTTACATTTTCTGGTGTCTTTCGTCTCCAGAAGGTTAGACAAATGGGGAAGACACTGGTCTCAGGCAGACGAACAGTCAGGGCCGAGGCCTGGTTAGAACCAAACAGATCTAAAGGCGGCCGAGGAGAAGTTCCGCTCCTCTTCCCGGGCTATAAAAGCGCCCGCGCTCAGCAGGGGCCGTCACGGAAGACGGACCTGCGCCCCTCAGCGCCCCTCAGCGCCCCTCGGAGCCCCCCAAGAACGAGGAGCAGGACAAAAGACAGAGGAGAGATGTGTCACCGGCAAAGTCCATTAACAACTCCCGGGAAATAAAAATACAATCTGGGTAATAAAGTCTAACCTTTTTTTTCCTTTGCGTTTCATCTGCTTTTACCGGCTCACAGCGTGCTCGCCCCCGGCCCTTCAGACCAGAGTTCCTGGTACAAAATAGCTGCCCCCCCACCTCAGCCGGGGGCCCGTGGGCAGAAGCGCTGCACACAACACTCAATCCAAGATGGCGGCGGCGGGCCGTGCGCAGAGACGCCGGCGCTGGGCTCTGCGGCCCCGGCTGACAGCGCCGCCAGCCCCGCCGGGACTCTGCTCCCTCCCCTGCCCGACTTCCGGACCCTAGAACGCAGCCCCGCCCACGGCCTGTGAGTGGGTGGGGGCAGCGTGTGTGCTCCAGGGAGGGGCTCGCGCCTCTTCGTTCTTTGACGAAGCTTTCCTTTGCTTCTGAAGCAAACTGGGTCTTGTTCTCTGGGCTCAAACAACACAGGGCAGAAGGCCCTTGTTGGGGACCAGCCTGGGTGGGTCGGTAACTGTAAAAATTAACAGTTTTAATTTAGCAGCTCTTGGTCATTTTTTTAAAGCGCTTTGCTGCTTCTTACACAGCACTTACTATTTCTACTTCTCTGTCTTTTCCAAAATCAACCCTACCTGTATGAACGCGCACACACACACACACACACACCCCTCTGTGCACCTCTCCAGTTTCTCTCGACAGTCTATGTCCATGAGCCGTTTCCAGACCCTGATCCAAATTTTCCTCTTTTGCAAAGCCTTTCCACTACTTTTGGTGGAAACTGTAAGAATTCTAAGGAAGACCTGCATCCTCAACCCAGCACTTCACTGAAGGTATAACCTCAGCCGAGTTGCTCCATTTCCCTGCCTTTAAAATGGATTTGTGACCCCTGGTCCCTCCATTTCACACAGCTGTTGTTAGAATCAAATGAAATGACTTATGAAAAAACAAACAATGGGAAAATTATAAAATGCATGTGGGTATTATCATTATTATCCCCTATTGTAATACCATCAACACTTGGGGCTTCATTCCAAATGAGACCATGTTATTTTATGCTTGTTGACATGCTGCCTGTAACCAAGTTCAAATTCAACTATAAACCTCCTGAGAATACAGAATTAGGTTTGTCATTTCTTCTGTGTGCTTAGTGTAATATTGTGCACACAGTAGGCTCCAAAATGTGACCCTTAACTGGAAGACTAATAATTGCCAAAGATATTTCTCACTGGCAAATGCTGTGGGTCCCTATGCATAACGCTTGCCACCTCTGAAAGAAGGTGGTGTCCCCAGATTCATGCTCTGAAATAGGGTTCCCACAGGTGTACTCCTCAGAACCCCAGTCTCAGAGATGTTTTGCAAAATATGAATCTGTGGTCAAACAATTGGCAGTGGGAGACTTATGGTACCCCTCTTTCAAAGTCAGGAAGATTAAGAGTATAATAAAGAATCCCAGAGTTTCTGCTGATAGGTAGACATCTTTGTTCACCATGGGGTCTCACAAATCCATTTGAAGAAAGATGCTTTCTTTGCACTAACAACTCTTTGCACCGTTGCCAAACAAGTATCCCTCCGAAGTCACTTTGGGAAATGTTTCGCAAACTACAGGTCATAGAATCAATTTAATGGATTCGATAGAGCAGAGACTGCAAACTACAGCCCCTGGGTCAAATCCAGATTACCGCCTGTTTTTGTATGGCCTACAAGCTAAAAATGGTTTATATATATATATATATATATATATATATATATATTTTTTTTTTTTTTGGTTTTTATATTTTTAAAGAGTCGAAAACATCAAAAGAAGAATTAGACTTTGTGATAAAAGAAAATTACATGGAATTCAAATTTCAGTGTCCGTAAGTAAAGTGGTTTGGGAACACAGCCTTGCCCACTTGTTTATACGCTGTCTACGCTGCCTTCACATTACAATGGCAGAGTTGAGTAGTTTTGAGTTGGCCTTCAAAGCCAAAAATATTCATTATCTGGCCTTTTACAAACCCCTGAGCTACAGCAGCACTTTTTAAAAATGAAATAGGAAAGAATAGACAATACCAGAGTACATCACATGGGGGAAGGATAACAAGTGTTTGACAGAACATTTGCATCAACAAAATGTATGTGTATTACATATGTGTGCACAGCCTGAGCCACAATAATTATATTCCTTACTGTGAATAACAAAAAAACTTTTTTTTCAGTGATTCTAGAAGCAAGTTAGAACATGCCTATGTCTTATGCTTACAACTCAAAGATGTTTATGGTACCATTACCTAGGGTAGCCAGATGGTGAGCAAAAAAGAGCAGAAAGACAAGAGACTGATGGTTTCAATTCAGGTACCCTACCAACTATGTCCACATAAAGCATCTCATTGAAGGTTCTTTTCCAATGAGGAAGAGATGAAAGTTGCCAAAAAGACAGTATCAGTGATTGACAGAATATGCTCCCTTATACTTAGAGGGTTTATCAAAGACTACTAACACTGAATCAAGCAGTGTAAAATATTACTGTTGGTTTAACCTTGAAGAGGGCTTCGTTCCAAAAATAACTTTCTATTCAGACATCCAACACATGGTCGTCAAATCCAGAAAGATTTGGATTAAGGACATGCAAGTGGCCTGTGTAAAACTGTCCCTGTAATAATTATAATAACTAGAAAACAATAATAATTATTATAACTAAAATAATAAAATTTATTTAACACCTATTACCAGGATTGTGCTAAGCCCATTCATTTCACTCAGCCCTCAAAACAATCCTATTCTGTGGGGATAATTATCACCCTCATTCTCCAAGTGAAGATACTGAGGCACAGAGAGGCTGAATAATTTGCCTAAGGTCACCCAGAGTAAGAACAGGACGTGGGATTTGAATCCAGGCAGCAGGATCCTCAAACCTGCCCTTTTGACCATTGCATGATATGTCTTACCACTTATATGTCTCTGCTGAAGTTGAGTGACTAAGCTATAGAAAATAGGTTCTATTATGAAAACTGTTTTATGGAGATGATGTTACAACAATCAAAATAATAAACACCACCCAATAACACATGTACAACCTGATACTGCAGGGAATGTAACTGTTCTGGTATTTAATTGTCCTCAGATTTGAATTACAGAGGTATAGCTCAAATTATCCCTTTTGCCTGGTACCCAGCCCAAAAGACATATTTCTTTAATAAACATTTTGTGCTACCTTGCCTTCTCATGCCGCATGCTGCCACATGAAAGCTACAGCCTTCCGAACGTGATTCATCAGAAAAATCAAGGGGGAAAATAGTTGTGATCTGATATGCTGAGCACTCAAATTCCATGGCAGCCACTTCCCGCACAGTGCAGGGGAGACAGAAATGCAGTGACTGAGTGCATCGCAGCCTGTCACGTCCGTGAACTGGGGAGCGGGGCAGGTCACTGAATCGTGTTCCAGCACCTCTGTACATCCATCGAGACACGAGGTAACCAAGCCAGCTTGCCCGAGACGGAAGTCTGAGTAATTCGGAGGAGGCTGTAATTCTTTATAAAACATCCACTAAGTAGTTCTGTTGACGCCTACATGACATTTCCAAGGTGGTTCGAAAACCAGACCATTTGTTACACAGGATCTAGATCAATAGAGCGATTGGAGGGAGATGAGCAACATTTTTAAAAAATAATAATTGAACAAGAGTGGAATAATTCCATACCTCACAACATCTCCAGTTTTATGTTTAAAATTCAAGATTGAGAAGAATAAAAAAAAGTGCAACCGTACAGCCCAGCACCAGAGCCCATTTCTCTTCTTAGATAGCATTCACAGACGAAAAAGATTTTTGTTTCATTAGACAAACAAAAATATAATAAGGAAATGGTCAATTGCTTTTATCCCTTCTCTTTATTTTTCTTAGTGGCTGTCATCAGCGTCACTCTCAGAGGAGTCTGAAAAATTAACACATCACTAGGACTTACCATGTGAGATTTAACTTTTGATAAACAACAAAGTGGGTTACTGCTGTGCTAGCTATTTTTAATCCACCTTGTAAGTGTGCTTTTTTTATTGCTTTATACAGCATATCTGATTCCCTCTAAAGCACCAACTAAAAAATCTATCCAGCTGTCATTTGCTGCCCGGTAACATCTATCATCACACAGCCTGGCAGGTCTAGTCTATGAGGCAGAGGGGAGAGGAGACAGGAGGCAGAGTCAAGGACTGTCACATGGGATGGGAAAAAAAACTTGTCACAATTATTTATGACTCTTGCTGAGGCACATAATGGGACACATAAGCCTGTTTCAGTTTCAAGCACACTTGCACGGCTGCTCCGTTGTCGAAGTTGGACGCAGGCAGCTCTGCTTTACACATACAATTTCCTGAACAATGCCAAGCACTTGGGAAGTGACAGTGACAAATACTGGAGTTGGTGGCTGTAGCTCTGTGGGCTGTTATGAGCGTGCAGGTGTCAGTAATCAGGAGCACTGCCACGTGAAGCTCCAATGTCTCCACTCCCCAATTCCTTTCTTCCTGGTGAAAGACTTCCTTCCTCCTCATTGCTTTTAACTGCTGGGGACGTGTTTAGAGAAAAGGAAATTGTGCGTTCCAGCCTGTATTTTATTATTCTAGGCCATATATATCCTTCCCAAGGAGGCTTCTGTATTCATTTGTTCCTTCCTTTACCCATCCCTACACACACAGATCAAGAAACCAATTCTAAGATTTCAAGTGTAAGTGTCCTTTGGTTTCACGCCTGCTAAATATCCATGTTTCTGAGCAGTTGGTTCAATTAATGTTCCACCTCCAGATGTGTTCACAAAAGTAAGTGCTGGATTAGATGGTAGTTCTGTCCAGTTCTATAATCTAAGTCCTGCTCCAAGTCCCTTTGTTTTTAGTAGCCTCATAAGGGTTTAACCTTTGGCTCTTTGGAGGGACTTAAAGGAAACTCCATCAACAGTCTCTCTACCTGACAGACCATTACAAACGGAAGAGCTGAACTTGCAACATTTAAGATAATTAAAGGTAAAATGGAGGCCCGGTTCAATAAGTGACTCTCGCACAATTTATGACTCTAGCATGGCTCGACATTAACCTAGGTGCCCACCCTGAGCCCTCAGGCACTTTGGCACACCTGCTCAGACCCTGCTGATGAAAAATGGCTAAGACCTTAATTAAAGATAATAGGAGCAGAATGGCCTATACCTACCTGGGAAGCCAAATCAGAAATTAATATGGGGAAGAAGACAATCTGTGAACAGAAGCACCCAGGAAAATTGAAATTGCTCTGATTCTCTGTTTAGAATTGGCTAAACCCAAACTTGCCCACCTTCATTTAGAAATATCACAGGAGGCCAAAATAAGAAAGAGAAAATGCTTTTGTTTCACTGGGCTAGTCTCATTGTGCATGAGAACCATAATGTTTATGATGCAACTACTACCAAATAACACCGTACTGTTGACAGACGTCTGCATACCTCTGTCTCAAACCCAAAAGGGTGTCTATACTAATTTAAGGAACGAAGAAGTTAATCTGCATCACCCAAGATTCGCCATCTACCCAGGAATCATTTCTCTTCTGCTACATCCTCTCCTCTCTGTCATCTTCACTCCCTCCCTGTCTCCATCTGCTGGGGAATTGCAAAGTGGAAGTCCATGGGCGCCACACGCCTGCCTGTATCCAGTTTGTCTACAAAGTGATTTTTTTAACATGTTCAATTTGAATAACTTTAGGCTAAATGTAGAGTCCAGATCACTAAAGATTTCATCATTCCCTCTCTTATACTCAGATTGTTTATGGTGCCCATTTGGCCTTTGAAGACAGTTCAGTTTACAACACCTCTTTCCCTTCCTTTCCGATTGTTTTCCCATGGTGATTTCATATGTAGTTTTAGGAGGTAAACTTTACTTCCCTCCAACACACACACACACACACACACACACACACACACACACACACACACACACACACACACACACACACTTCTGACATTCCCAGACAGGAGAGGGACAGCCTCTCCCCTCCCCAGGCAGGAGCACTATAGCATAAGCACTCCCCTCACCCCCTCCACCACTTCCCCATCTGGTTAGTGAGTTAGCGATAGATCTGACACCTATGAGACCACACTCCCAGGCATAGAGTCACTACATTGGAATTCCTAACAAGCTCCCTGCTAGAAGGTTCACATATCCAACTCAACTCACAGTGCAATAAATATCATTATGATGCAAACTTCACTTGAAAACATACAACTTCCAATCCCATTGTTTTTAGAAAGACATTTATTCAACAGATATTTATTGAGCACCCACAGGCCATGGGTGGTGATAGGGTGGTGAACAAGAACGACCTAATTTCTGCTTTCATGGCATTTTCTCCATGATGACTCTTTAGTTACAGGAGTGAAATGTACATGGCAAAGCAAATAGAGGGTGTAACAGTGAACACATTTAACACGGGGACCTGACCCAGTCTGCGGGATAAGAGAAGGTCTCTCTTGGGAAATGACCGTGAAACTAGATCTTTAAGGATAAGTAGGAGTTATTCAGGTTGGTGACTTGAGTGAATTACCTAGTGTCTTTGCTGGGAAGATTAAATGAGCTCACATAGGTAGAAAAGCACCATATAAACTATAAAAGGGTTGGTTGGTGACATTGCAGAAAGAAGGAAAGTGACAGTATATCCTAAATGTCACTAGAGGTATAGACCAAAGGCTGTGGAGTCAGAGAGTTCAAGTCCTGGCTCTGCCACTCACTCCCAATAGAGGTTAGGACTTTCCTTAAGCTTTCTCAGTCTCAGTTCCTTTGCCATTAAAATTGAGATAATAATACTTGATTAATCAAACGGGATTATGCACATAAACCCCCACAGAACTGTCCCTGGCATATATATAAAAGTGCTCAGTGAATGTAAATTTGCTTTTTATTGATATATGTCTGACGCCCAGGAAAATGGATGGTGAGGGATAAAATCTAATTAAGAATCATCGACAGAGAACCATCGAGAATTTCGAGGTAAAGTGAACGATCATACCTTGTATTGCAGCAATACGTTGAGCACTTCCACATTCGTGATCTCATTTGGTCCTGCAATAACCTCTTTAAGCAAGAAGGGCAGGGGCCTCTGTCTTCATCTAATAAATGAGAAACCATGAGTCAAAAAGTGGCCTGTTCAAGATCTTCCAAATGCTGGGACAGGTCTGGAATTTGGGTATTCTGATTCCTAAGGCACTGCTCTTCAACCACAACACACTCAACTCTCCAAGGAGATGGATTACTTTATCTGTAGCCAGGGTCAGCAAACTATGGCCCAAGGGCCAAATCCAGTCCCTTGCCTTTTGTTATAAATAAAGTTTTACTGGAACACAGGCATGCCCATTTATTTATGTATTATCTGTGGCTGCCTTTGCCTATAATGACAGAGTTAAGTGGTCATAACAGAGACAGTATGGATGGCAAAACCGAAAATATCTATTATCTAGCCCTTTACAGAAAAAGCTTGCCAATCCTGAGCTATACCACTTGTAATATGACAGCTCCAGAGCATGCAGTGCCAAAATCAGGGTGGAATAGGGAGCTTAATATGAAGTGCCAGTACAATAATTCATCAAAACAGGTTACCAAAAGCAAGGTTTTCTGATAGTTTTAAATACCTCTACTATTTAAAAGGGTCTTGTAGCTGGTTTTTTCTGTGTGTGTGTGTGTGTGTGTGTGTGTGTGTGTGTGTGTGTGTGTGTGCTTGTGTGTGTTATTAAGAAATTATTCTTTGAAATAATGTCATTTGCAGCAACATGGGTGGACCTAGAGATTATCATACTAAGTGAAGTAAGTCAGAAAGAGAAAGACAAATATATATTAGTTATATGTGGAATCTAAAATATGATACAAATGAACTTACTTAGAAAACAGACTCACAGACATAAAAAACAAACTTACGGTTACCAAAGGGGAAACGGGGGTGGGGTTGGGGGAGAGATAAATTAAGAATTTGGGACTAGCAGATACAAACAACTATATATAAAATAGATAAACAACAAGGTCTGACTGTATAGCACAGAAAACTATATTCAAGATCCTGTAATAAACCATAATGAAAAAGAATATATATACACATATATAACTGAATCACTTTGCTGTACATCAGAAACTAACACAGCATTGTAAATCAACTATACTTCAAAACAAAATAAAAATAAAACAAAAAATAAATTATTCTTAATTTATGGTCATTTTTTTTTCCAAAGGCTTACTCTATGAAAGTATACACTGAATAATTTACAATAAAAATACACAGTGCCTGGTATTTGTCTTAAAGTCCACACAAAAAAAGCAGATGGGGATGGGGATTAGTGAGGCAAAGATGAAATACAAGTGGCAAAATGTCGATAATTGTTGAAGCTGGGTGATGAGGTACAAAGGAGATCATTATACTTTTCTCCTTACTTTAGTATGTGTTTGATAATTTCCATAATAAAAAGTTATATTTAAACAGGGAATTTCAAAAGGCTAGATTAACTCTTTTTCCTTTTAAATCTCATCTGACTGTAACTATGCATATTTTTATTGTTGCAGAATAATGTTTATTATCTGAAGATACGGCCCAAATAATTAACCACGTGTTTTGCTTTCTCAGGAAAGGGAGACCTAGTGCAGCATTCTACAAAGAGCCCATTGTTTGTCCTTGACCTACAATGTTCTCTCCTCCCACCCTCCAACCCGCTCTCTGCTCTTATGTTTGTACATTTTTTTTAACATGATATTAAATATTTAAAGAGTCATTTAGGGAACTAAAGTTCACTGTGGTTTGATGTCTTATAACCACAAAATAACATTGTTCTAGTTGATCTTTCTCATCAGTGGAGACCAAAGTACTTTGGTGTATACTGTTAAGATGTAATTCTATCCAAGTCAGGCTATTCTGGTGAGAGTGCATTGGACTTGTGAGGCTGTCCAACAGAATGAAATTAAAGAAGGAGCCACAAGTTTCTATGTATTAAGTATTAGGGTCTGTACATTTATATTATATTAATTTTGTTGATTAATAATACTGGAAACAATACCACCTTATGCCTGAAATTTTCCCCCTCTTTGTCAATGTGGAGAATCCTACAATAATAAAGATTAGTCTAAGGAAACTGAATATGGTTAAAATCTTCAAATCATCATCATCTTCATCTCTTCATCACCTGCATCATCATTTTCTTCTACTTTATTACCATTTTCATCCTCATCATTTTCATCATCTCCATCATCATTACCTTCTTCTTCAGCATCATCTCCTTTATCATTTATACAGAATTAGCAATTTGCCAATCATATATAACTTCTTTTAGTCCTCAAAACAATTCCATGAGATAGATAAACTGGAGTGGCATTATATGTGAATTCAACCATGTGAAGTGGGCAAACACAAAAAACAAAAAAATAGCAGGAAATAAAAACAGCAATCTAATGGCATATCTAATATACTATAAAATTATATTTTGCATATGTGCTATTTTACAGAGTGTACTTTATTATGTGCCTTATTATACATTAACAAACACCTATACTGTGTAATTGTATACCTAAAACAACGAGTACTCTATTTTATGGGTGATATAAGGGTAATCCAATGACAACATTAACTACATCCAATTTACACCTTATGAGTTAATCTAAAATCTGAATTCTGAAGAGGAGCTTCAAGATGGCAGAAGAGTAAGACACGGAGATCAACTTCCTCCCCACAAATACATCAGAAATACATCTACATGTGGAACAACTCCTACAGAACACCTACTGAATGCTGGCAGAAGACCTCAGACCTCCCAAAAGGCAAGAAACTCCCCCTGTACCTGGGTAGGGCAAAAGAAAAAACAGAGACAAAGGAATAGGGACAGGACCTGCACCAGCGGGAGGGACCTGTGAAGGAGGAAAGGTTTCCACACACTAGGAAGCCCCTTCACGGGCGGAGACTGCTGGGGGCGGAGGGGGGGAGCTTCGGAGCCGCGGAGGAGAGCGCAGCACAGGGGTGCGGAGGGCAAAGCGGAGAGATTCCCGCACAGAGGATCGGTGCCAACCAGCACTCACCAGCCCGAGAGGCTTGTCTGCTCCCCCGCCAGGGCGGGCGGGGGCTGGGAGCTGAGGCTTGGGCTTCGGTCGGATCCCAGGGAGAGGACTGGGGTTGGCGGCGTGAACACAGCCTGAAGGAGGCTAGTGCGCCACAGCTAGCCGGGAGGGAGTCCGGGAAAAGGTCTGCAGCTGCCGAACAGGCAACAGACTTTTTCTTGCCTCTTTGTTTCCTGGTGCGTGAGGAAAGGGATTCACAGCGCCGCCTAAATGAGCTCCAGAGACGGGCGCGAGCCGCGGCTATCAGCGCAGACCCCAGAGACGGGCATGAGACGCTAAGGCTGCTGCTGCCGCCACCAAGAAGCCTGTGTGCGAGCACAGGTCACTATCCACACCTCCCCTCCCGGGGGCCTGTGCAGCCCGCCACTGCCAGTGTCCCGTGATCTGGGGACAACTTCCCCAGGAGAACGCACGGCGCGCCTCAGGCTGGTGCAATGTCACGACGCCTCTGATGCCGCAGGCTCGCCCTGCCTCCTCCGTACCCCTCCCTCCCCGCGGCCTGAGTGAGCCAGAGCCCCCAATCAGCTGCTCCTTTAACCCTGTCCGGTCTGAGCGAAGAACAGACGCCCTCAGGTGACCTACACGCAGAGGCGGGGCCAAATCCAAAGCTGAACCCCAGGACCTGTGCGAACAAAGAAGAGAAAGGGAAATCTCTCCCAGCAGCCTCAGGAGCAGCGGATTAAATCTCCACAGTCAACTTGATGTACCCTGCAGCTGTGGAATACCTGAATAGACAACAAATCATCCCAAAATTGAGGAGGTGGACTTTGAGAGCAACGATATATATATATTTTTCCCTTTTTCTCTTTTTGTGAGTGTGTATGTGTATGCTTCTGTGTGTGATTTTGTCTGTATAGCTTTGCTTTACCATTTATCCTACGGTTCTGTCTGTCCGTTTTTTTTTTTTTTCTTTTTTTTTAGTATAGCTTTTAGTGCTTGTTATCATTGGTGGATTTGTTTTTTGGTTTGGTTGCTCTCTTCTTTCTTTCTTTCTTTTTTTTATTACTTTTTAAAATTTTTTTAATAATTATTTTTTATTTTAATAACTTTATTTTATTTTATTTTATTTCACTTTATTTTATTGTATTGTATTGTATCTTTTTCTTTCATTCTTTCTTTCTTTCTCCCTTTTATTCTGAGCCGTGTGGATGACAGGCTCTTGGTGCTCCAGCCAGGCATCAGGGCTGTGCCACTGAGGTGGGAGAGCCAAGTTCAGGACATTGGTCCACCAGAGACCTCCCAGCTCCACATAATATCAAATGGCGAAAATCTCCCAGAGATCTCCATCTCAACACCAAGACCCAGCTCCACTCAACGACCAACAAGCTACAGTGCAGGACACCCTACGCCAAACAACTAGGAAGACAGGAGCACAATCCCACCCATTAGCAGAGAGGCTGCCTAAAATCATAATAAGGTCACAGACACCCCAAAACACACCACCAGACGTGGACCTGCCCACCAGAAAGACAAGATCCAGCCTCATCCACCAGAACACAGGCACTAGTTCCCTCCACCAGGAAACCTACACAACCCACTGAACCAACCTTAGCCACTGGGGGCATACACCAAAAACAATGGGAACTACGAACCTGCAGCCTGCGAAAGGAGACCCCAACAAAGTAAGTTAAGCAAAATGAGAAGACAGAGAAACACACAGCAGATGAAGGAGCAAGCTAAAAGCCCACCAGACCTAACAAATGAAGAGGAAATAGGCAGTCTACCTGAAAAAGAATTCAGAATAATGAGAGTAAAGATGATCCAAAATCTTGGAAATAGAATGGAGAAAATACAAGAAACGTTTAACAAGGACCTAGAAGAACTAAAGAGCAAACAAACAGAGATGAACAACACAATAAATGAAATTAAAAATTCTCTAGAGGGGATCAATAGCAGAATAACTGAGGCAGAAGAACGGATAAGTGACCTGGAAGATAAAGTAGTGGAAATAACTACTGCAGAGCAGAATAAACAAAAAAGAATGAAAAGAATTGAAGAAAGTGTCAGAGACCTCTGGGACAACATTAAATGCACCAACATTCGAATTATAGGGGTCCCAAAAGAAGAAGAGAAAAAGAAAGGGACTGAGAATATATTTGAAGAGATTATAGTTGAAAACTTCCCTAATATGGGAAAGGAAATAGTTAATCAAGTCCAGGAAGCACAGAGAGTCCCATACAGGATACATCCAAGGAGAAACATGCCAAGACACATATTAAGCAAACTATCAAAAATTAAATACAAAGAAAAAATATTAAAAGCAGCAAGGGAAAAAACAACAAATAACATACAAGGGAATCCCCATAAGGTTAACAGCTGATCTTTCAGCAGAAACTCCGCAAGCCAGAAGGGAGTGGTGGGAAATATTTAAAGTGATGAAAGGGAAAAACCTACAACCAAGATTACTCTACCCAGCAAGGATCTCATTCAGATTTGATGGAGAAATTAAAACCTTTACAGACAAGCAAAAGCTAAGAGAATTCAGCACCACCAAACCAGCTCTACAACAAATGCTAAAGGAACTTCTCTAGGCAGGAAACACAAGAGAAGGAAAAGACCTACAATAACAAACCCAAAACAATTAAGAAAATGGTAATAGGAACATACACATTGATAATTACCTTAAATGTAAGTGGCTTAAGTGCTCCAACGAAAAGACATGGACAGGCTGAATGGATACAAAAACAAGACCCGTATATATGCTGTCTACAAGAGACCCACTTCAGACCTAGGGACAAATACAAACTGAAAGTGAGGGGATGGAAAAATCTATTCCATGCAAATGGAAATCAAAAGAAAGCTGGAGTAGCAATACTCATATCAGATAAAATAGACTTTAAAATAAAGAATGTTACAAGAGACAAGGAAGGACACTACATAATGATCAAGGGATCAATCCAAGAAGAAGATATAACAATTGTAAATATTTATGCACCCAACATAGGAGCACCTCAATACATAAGGCAAATACTAACAGCCATAAAAGGGGAAGTCGACAGTAACACAATCATAGTAGGGGACTTTAACACCCCACTTTCACCAATGGACAGATCATCCAAAATGAAAATAAATAAGGAAACACAAGCTTTAAATGATACATTAAACAAGATGGACTTAATTGATATTTATAGGACATTCCATCCAGAAACAACAGAATACATTTTCTTCTCAAGTGCCCATGGAACATTCTCCAGGATAGATCATATCTTGGGTCACAAATCAAGCCTTGGTAAATTTAAGAAAATTGAAATCGTATCAAGTATCTTTCCTGACAACAACGCTATGAGACTAGATATCAATTACAGGAAAAAATCCGTAAAAAATACAAACACATGGAGGCTAAACAACACACTACTTAATAACCAAGAGATCACTTAAGAAATCAAAGAGGAAATAAAAAAATACCTAGAAAAAAATGACAATGAAAACAAGACAACCCAAAATCTATGGGATGCAGCAAAAGCAGTTCTAACAGGGAAGTTTATAGCAATACAATCCTCCCTCAAGAAACAAAGAACATCTCAAATAAACAACCTAACCTTACACCTAAAGCAATTAGAGAAAGAAGAACAACAAACCCCCAAAGTTAGCAGAAGGAAAGAAATCATAAAGATCAGATCAGAAATAAATGAAAAAGAAATGAAGGAAACAATAGCAAAGATCAATAAAACTAAAAGCTGGTTCTTTGAGAAGATAAACAAAATTGATAAACCATTAGCCAGACTCATCAAGAAAAAAAGGGAGAAGACTCAGATCAATAGAATTAGAAATGAAAAAGGAGAAGTAACAACTGACACTGCAGAAATACAAAGGATCATAAGAGATTACTACAATCAACTATATGCCAATAAAATGGACAACCTGGAAGAAATGGACAAAGTCTTAGAAATGCACAAGCTTCCAAGACTGAACCAGGAAGAAATAGAAAATATGAACAGACCAATCACAAGCACTGAAATTGAAACTGTGATTAAAAATCTTCCAACAAACAAAAGTCCAGGACCAGATGGCTTCACAGGCGAATTCTATCAAACATTTAGAGAAGAGCTAACATCCATCCTTCTCAAACTCTTCCAAAATATAGCAGAGGGAGGAACACTCCCAAACGCATTCTACGAGGCCACCATCACCCTGATACCAAAACCAGGCAAAGATGTCATAAAGAAAGAAAACTACAGGCCAATATCACTGATGAACATAGATGCAAAAATCCTCAACAAAATACAAGCAAACAGAATCCAAGAGCACATTAAAAGGATCATACACCATGATCAAGTGGGGTTTATCCCAGGAATGCAAGGATTCTTCAATATACACCAATCAATCAATGTGATACACCATATTAACAAATTGAAGGAGAAAACCATATGATCATCTCAATAGATGCAGAGAAAGCTTTCAACAAAATTCAACACTCATTTATGATAAAAGCCCTGCAGAAAGTAGTCATATAGGGAACTTACCTCAACATAATAAAGGCCATATATGACATACCCACAGCCAACATCATCCTCAATGGTGAAAAACTGAAACCATTTCCACTAAGATCAGGAGCAAGACAAGGTTGCCCACTCTCACCACTATTATTCAACATAGTTTTGGAAGTTTTAGCCACAGCAATCAGAGAAGAAAAAGAAATAAACAGAATCCAAATCAGAAAAGCAAAAGTAAAGCTGTCACTGTTTGCATATGACATGATAATGACATGATACTATACATAGAGAATCCTAAAGATGCCACCAGAAAACTACTAGAGCTAATCAATGAATTTGGTAAAGTAGCAGGATACAAAATTAATGCACAGAAATCTCTTGCATTCCTATACACTAATGATGAAAAATCTGAAAGTGAAATTAAGAAAACACTCCCACTTACCATTGCAACAAAAAGAATAAAATACCTAGGAATAAACCTACCTAAGGAGACAAAAAACCTGTACGCAGAAAACCATAAGACACTGATTTTGAAAGAAATTAAAGATGACATAGGCAGAACACTCTATGACATAAATCACAGCAAGATCCTTTTTGACCCACCTCCTAGAGAAATGGAAATAAAAACAAAAATAAACAAACAGGACCTAATGAAACTTAAAAGCTTTTGCACAGCAAAGGAAACCATAAACAAGACCAAAAGACAACCCTCAGAATGGGAGAAAATATTTGCAAATGAAGCAACTGACAAAGGATTAATCTCCAAGATTTACAAGCAGCTCATGCAGCTCAGTAACTAAAAAACAAACAACCCAATCCAAAAATGGGCAGAAGACCTAAATAGGCATTTCTCCAACGAAGATATACAGATTGCCAACAAACACATGAAAGAATGCTCAATATCATTAATCATTAGAGAAATGCAAATCAAAACTACAATGAGATATCATCTCACACTGGTCAGAATGGCCATCATCAAAAAATCTACAAACAATAAATGCTGGAGAGGGTGTGGAGATAAGGGAACCCACTTGCACTGTTGGTGGGAATGTAAATTGATACAGCCACTATGGAGAACAGTATGGAGGTTCGTTAAAAAACTAAAAATAGAACTACCATACGACCCAGCAATCCCACTACTGGGCATATACCCTGAGAAAACCATATTCAAAAAGAGTCATGTACCACAATGTTCATGGCAGCTCTATTTATAATAGCCAGGACATGGAAGCAACCTAAGTGTCCATCGACAGATGAATGGATAAAGAAGATGTGGCACATATATACAATGGAATATTACTCAGCCATAAAAAGAAACGAAATTGAGTTATTTGTAGTGAGGTGGATGGACCTAGAGTCTGTCATACAGAGTGAAGTAAGTCAGAAAGAGAAAAACAAATACCATATGCTAACACATATATATGGAATCTAAAAAAAAAAAAAAAGGGTCATGAAGAACCTAGGGGCAAGATGGGAATAAAGACGCAGATCTGCTAGAGAATGGACTTGAGGACACAGGGAGGGGGAAGGGTAAGCTGGAACAAAGTGAGAGAGTGGCATGGACATATATACACTACCAAATGTAAAATAGATAGCTAGTGGGAAGCAGCCGCATAGCACAGGGAGATCAGCTCGGTGCTTTGTGACCACCTACAGGGGTGGGATAGGGAGGGTGGGAGGGAGACGCAAGAGGGAGGGGATATGTGGATATATGTATATGTATAGCTGATTCACTTTTTTACGAAGCAGAAACTGACACACCATTGTAAAGCAATTATACTCTAATAAAGATGTTAAAAAATAATAATTAAAATAAAATACAGTGTTTAAAAAAATCTGATTTCTGAGTAAACTATGACTTCACTGTTTTATTACACCTATTCTATACATAAGGAAAGTGGGGTTTAAAGAGCTTAATATCTTATATGAATATTTAGACACAATAATGGACAAATTGGGAAGTAATCCTAAACCTGTTTGAATGCAAAGCTATGTTGTCAACCACTATCCAGTACTGTCCTCTGAGAGCAGTTCATACTGATAAGGTACAGAGAGAGAGAGAGAGAGAGAGAGAGACGATAAAGTAGGACTTTAACACTATTTTTAGTTTGTTTTCACTTGGCGGACAACGGGATAGGGATGCGGCAGAATCAGCCAAACTACGATGAGAGTAGTGGCATTTTATGGTGCTACATCTCAATTTGTTCTTCCACGCCGTGTTGGCACAGAGATTAGTATTGAGGCAATCCTTTTAAATAGGCGTTCTAAACCTCTAATCAGTAGCAAAGCAGAATTGATTAAAATAATAGTCAAGCAACTCTCCTAAACCATCTTCAACTTCTGCCCAGAAGCTATCCTCATTGTTTTTCCAATTTCTAGCTTGCCACTTACTTGTCTTTCTGTGGTGGCGGAACAGAAAGTTGTCAGGTGAAAAATGAAGATGAGAAAACCTAATCAACAGAAAGGGATAGTCTGCCTAGAATTTTAAGATTCCTTTAAAAGAGAAAACATGCCCAAGCTGAATGTGGAGCTTTCCTAAGGTCCGTGATCTCCCAGTATCATAAACCTGGAGGAAATATTTGCTGAATCAGTATTTCCAGAACTGGACAAATAGGAAAATTACCTGCAGAAAATCTTTTGGCTGCATCAATGAAAGGAAGAGTTTTGGAAGGGAACAAGTTGTAGGTTTGGCAGTAGATAAGCTGAGATCCTTAAATAGAGCTTGGATCATGTCTTCCCAAACAGCCTTATCCGGGCTTTGGTGTTTTCAAAAACAGTTCAAGTTCATGCCTTCTCAAAGCTCCAGTGTAGCCTTCAAGTCCATGATATCCTCTCTGAAATATCCCCAATACAGGAATATGTTTGAATTATTCACTCTCTTCTAACCCCAGTATCAATACCATTTTTATGTAGAAAAAAAGAGTTCAAGTAAATGAAAATAAGTAATGTAAGGAGAGAATTAAAATTTGCCATTAAGGAAAGGGAAAGACAGACAAGGCTCCAAGGTTCAAGGACACAAAACACTCACAGTTTTATTTATTCATTAAGCACATATTTCCTTAGTGTCTGCTATATAGAGAAGAACTATGCCCATGATGCAGGATATAGACTGAAATCCCTTCTTGAATGCTTTTAACTTTCTTAAATTCATCTACAAGTGCTCAGAACAAAAGACAGAGTATGAGAGTGAGAACAATTTAAAGAGTGTGGACTATTCCACCAATACATTCCCAAATGAGTACATGTCCAGAAGTATAAGAAAGGAGATGAATCCGCTGTTTATTTGGGGAAAGGAGGTTTCTATTTTTCTCTTGGTATGAGCAATCCTACATTCTATTGATTAAAGATACATATCTGTGGCTCAAATAATGAAACAGCAATTGGTTTAAATGCCAGAGGTAAAACTGGCTGCGCTGGACTCATTGAAGCTTGATAAAAGTCTGCAATATACGGGAGATTTGAGGAATTTTCAGTTGTCACTAGAAGTAATTTAAGTCTTACTATAAGCAACTTTCCCCTTACAGATTAACTTCAGCAACATACACCTAAGAGGTGATTTTACTGTATAGCGACAAATCCTCTACCTCATAAAATAAAGAGCTAAACGGATGAAACAACAATATAAAAATTATATAGATAAACCTATTTTGCTGAAGGCTGTGAAAGAAAGAAAAGAGCTCTGTGCATATATTTCCTAACTGTTCATTGAAAGGACCAAGAAGCAAAGTGCCTCAGTGGAAATAAGCACACTGAGTGCCCAATCTTGGTTTCTAAATGCCATTTTCCAATAAAAGAAAGGAGGAGCCCATGGAGAAATGGCTGATTCCAGAGCTGCGGCAGGTAAAGTGAAAGGTGCTCCCAACATAATGTTGGGTGCGTATCAAAAAGACACAGGACCTATCTTGAAGGGACTCCATGTGCCCCATCTGAAACAATCTGAGCATCAAAATAAATAGTAATATTAACAGACTAAAAAAAATCTGTTGAATAAAATAGAAAACTATGATTCCATAATGATAAAAAATAAATGCATAAGTTAAAATTCTGATGAAGAACGGAATTGTGGTAAGCAGAATAATGGTCTCAAAGATATCCATGTCCTAATCTCAGAAACCTGTGAATATGTTGTGCTACTTAGCAAGGGAGAATTTAAGTTGCAGATAGAATTAAGATTACTAAGCACCTGTCTTTAAAATAGGGCTATTATGCTGGATTACCTGGTAGGGCCCAATGTAATCACAAGGTTACTTAAAAGTGGAAGAGGGGGACAGAATAGACAAAGTGATGCAGTGTAAGAAAAACTTAATTGGCCATTGCTGACTTTGAAAATTGAAGAAGCCACAAGCCAAGAAATACGAGCAGACTCTAGAAACTAGAAAAGGCAGGAAAAACAGATTCTCCCCTAGAGCCTCCAGAAAGGAACACTGCCCTGCCAACACCTTGATTTTATCCCAGTGAAACACATTTCACACTCTAACCTATAGAACGGTAAGACCATAAATCCATGTTGTTTAAAGCCACTAAACTTGTGGCAATTTGTTACACCAGGAATAGGAAATTAATAGAGAATATTTATGTAGTTTCACAGTATCTCTGTATTAGATACTTGTTAATTACAAAAGGAAAAATAGGAACATTATGGTGGAGAAACTTGGCAGACACCACTTTAACTGAGTGATCAAAGTTAACATCACCAATGTTATAATGTCTTATTATAATAAGACATTTTAACATCACGTACCTTCTGAAATGATGCAGTTAGAAGGACACAGTTCTGTGGAATCCTCCCCAATAATGCACAACACTCGTCTAAACAAGAGAAATCTTCAGACAAACCCAAACTGAGGGGCATTCTACAAAACAGTGGTCTGGTACCCTTCAAAAATATTAAGATCATGAAAGACAAAAAAAGACTGAAAAACTGACCCAGATTGGAGGAATCTAAAGAGACAGGACAACTAAATTCAATGTGACAGCTTGGATGGTATCTTGAACCAGAAAAAGAGCATTACTAGGGCAGTTTGGAATTTCTAATAAGATCTGTAGGTTAGTACCGAATGCATTTTAATTTTTGTTTAGATCATTATATTATGTTTATGCAAGATGTTAACATTTGGAGAATCTGGGTAGAGATATACCCTGGGAAATCTGTGTGCTACTTTTGCAACGTTTAAAGTCAAATTATTTCTAAATAAAAAGCTTTAAAAAAGGAAATGTGATAATGATCTTATGCTAAGAAGGTCTGGTAAGGTCTGTCTTCAAATTCCCTTTTAAAGAGCCTACTCTTTTCTTTCTTTGGAGAAGTCACTTCATTGGGTGTTTATACGTCCATGTGCCTTTCAGTTTTGGTGAGTTCTTTCAACAAGTCATCCAGAAATAAGCAAAGTCTTCACAGGTATCAAGATAAAAAGCAAATATTTGTAACATTAGTCTTGGTTCTAGAGGAGTTTCCCATAACGAACAAATAAATGAAAGATAACCAAGGTAAAAAATTATTTTCCTACCCCTGCCCACTTTTGTATATAAATAGGCCATTCTTCTAGGCCATTCTTCACATAAATTTTGGACACTCAAATGTCACCATGTTACACCCTTGGTTAAAAGCTTCTTGATGGCCCCACGTGACCCAGCTCCGACTCCCTCTCATCTCATCTACTATCCATGTCCTCATGCACTAAGTCCCAACGTGCTAATCTTTGTTCTATCCTTCAATGAACCAATACCTTTACACATACATTTCTTACTTTTTCTTTTTGGCCACGACTTGCAGCTTGCAGGATCTTAGTTTCCCCAACCAGGGATTGAACCAGGGCCCCAGCAATGAAAGTGACAAGTCCTAACCACGCCAGGGAATTCCCCATTTCTTACCTTAATATCTTTCACATACATTTCTTCTACCTAGAATGTTACTTCCTCTTCTCCTGACCTAACTAAATAAATTTCTTAAAGGCAGACAGCTAATAAATGGCAGTGAGGATTCTAATGCCTTGTTAATAAATAATGGTATTTCCAAAGAATGGAATATTAGTTAGCACTAAAAAGAGTGAGGTTCGGGGCTCCCCTGGTGGCCCCGTGGTTAAGAATCTGCCTGCCATTGCAGGGGACGCGGGTTCGAGCCTTGGTCCAGGAAGATCTCACATGCCTCGGAGCAACTAAGCCCACACGCCACAACTACTGAGCCTGCAATCTAGAGCCTGAGAGCCACAACTACTGAGCCTGCATGCCACAACTACTGAAACCCACGCACCTAGAGCCCGTGCTCCACAACGAGAGAAGCCACCACAATGAGAGAAGCCAGCGCACTGCAACGAAGAGTAGCCCCTGCTCACCTCAACTAGAGAAAGCCAGCGCACAGCAACGAAGACCTAATGCAGCCAAAAATAAATAAATAAATAAATTTATAAAAAGAGTGCGGTAGAGTTTCCAAAAATATATATATTTATATATATATAGAGAGAGAGAGAGAGAGAGAGATACATACACAATTAAAACCTATTTTTATTTTTCACATATTAGGTATATATTTACCTAATATATACCCTCCCCAAAAAAACGTTCTGAAAAGATATATTCAATAATACTAACAATAGTTAATTTGGGGTAACTTTTAAATTTTAACTTGAGAAGTATGATGACGAAGACTTTAAACTGTGGCTAAAATGCCTTATAAACTTTGAACTCATTTTGCCATTGCATTGGACCTACCATCACAGGAAACAGCAAGCATGAGTCAGCCATAGGATTTCACACAGTTATTTTCTAGTGCTGTTGCTGCTGACGTTTTTGTTTGCAGTGGCCTCTCACACTTGTAAGTTTTCGTTATCAGTGAGGCATTAAATCCATCAACATGTCCTACTGAGGGACAACCCAGAACACAGCAAGAACACTTCAGAGAAGCTCCTTACGGGATAGAATGGACGTGACCCAGTCAGGGGAGTGGTGTCAGACTGACCTGAGTCTGGGATCCCAGAGCCATCCTTAATGTCAATTTCTGGCCTCCTGACATGGTGAGCTCTTACTCACCAAGCCTTTGCTGTAGTTGTTCCCTCTGAGCAGAATATCTAAATCTTTGCATATCTATTTAATATCTATATCTTCGCATAGTTGCCTCTTTCTCATCCTTTAGCTTCCAGGTGAAATATTGCTCTTTAAAAGACATAGTCCACAACAAATCACATTTATTTCCTTTAGTTAAATCAAGAATAGTGGTTGGGTAGCCCTCTGTTATATATGCATTCAATTTTAACCCAAATGAAAATTTAATCTCCTAAAGTATAACTACTTAGCATGCTTTATCCAGATATGATTCTTGGACTTTATGCCAGAAATCAGTTAATGCCATGCCTGTCTTATAAGAAGGAAAACGGTAGATAATATAACTCACCAAATATAAGCCCCTTTTTTTTTCTCCCCAAACCAAAACTATACCTTGAGGTGGGGAGTGAAATGGGGAAGAGCTTCTCATCTTACAGAGCACATTTTCAGTGGCTTATACCACTTTCTTGTCCAAAATAACTATCCAAAATAGTCTCAACCTTCTTCAGCCCAGGCACTTTCTATCAGGTCATTCTGTTTAATTTCCTTCATAGTATTTATCACTGTCTTAAGTTATCTTGTTTATGTATTTGTTTTTTGTTGGGGTTTTTTGGTTTTGTTTTGTTTTTGTTTTTTGTCACTCAGTAAATACGTGTTGGAAGGGAGAGAAGAAAAAAAAAAGGAAGGAGGAAGGAAGGAAGGAAAGAAGGGAGGGAGGGAGGAAGGGGAAAGAAGGGAAGGGAAGGAAGTGAAGGGAGGGAAAGAGAGAGAGAATTATAAACTGTGTGTAGGTTCCAGTTAATAGCTAATTAAATTTAACAGACTCCAGGCAAGAGAGGAGGTACAGTACATACTGCCCTTCTCCTTTCATCTAGTTTAAAATCTTTTCTTTTGCTCTTACATTTTCATTTCATTATTTCTTCATTTGCATTATTTTATGTACCTAAAAAAATAGCTCTTCCACCTGGGAACTTTTAACAACTACTCCAACAGTGTTCCAGCTTTTTTTAGCCATAGATTCCTGTCTTCACACAAAAACTGCAGAAATCCAATAAATATGACAGGTGACCCGCAGCTGCTTTGGTTGAAGCCTGGGGTGAAGGGCTGGTGAGCACGGCTGGCCTGGACATCCACACAGCAGTTCCTATGACCTTGAATCCCCACAGGACCTGGACCTACCACTTGCATCCAGAGAACAGTTTGGAAATCACTGAAATACAGAAATTTAGAACTTTACTCTCAAAATACAAAAGAGCTTTAATTAAACTTGCTGTATCAGCAGTTTCACATTAAGCTTCCATTTTATCCCAAATGGTTATGATTTGATTATGAGCCCACTCAATTGGTGGCTATGCTATGCTTTTTTTATAATTAGGAAACAGAAGGTCTGAACACTAACAATATTCATCTTAGCCATTGGTTTTGTGCAATCTTTGTAGGCAGCGACCTGATACTACTGAAGTACTGGCTTTTTTTAAACTTTTATGCAAATTGCATGTACAAGAATCCATGATATGCTTTAGCATTAGTTGTTCTTCAATTTTAGGAAATGCTGATTTAAAATATAATTTAGCAGATTATTCAGTCAAGCATAATAAGGACAAAATTCTTCCTCCCATCAAATTTTCAGAGACATTTGGACAAAGACAGCAATAGTTTAGTGAAATTTGCTGAAAAACCTCTAGCTCTCATATTGTTTTTCCTTCCCCAGATATACTGTTATAAAGTATAAATGCCCAAGAACAGACACTGTCCATTAAAAAGTGTCTATCTAGTGTAATCTTTAACAAACATTTCTGGAGCTACAGTTATTACCTCAAAACCCACAGCATGAATTTTTTAAAACAAATTTGATGCTATTAAAAAGGGGTAGATTGACAGCCCTGGAGACTGAAGTCTTCTATTTAACCACAATCCGGGTGAAGCAGAGACAGAGGCAATGAAAAATCTTCCCTGCTTTTCCACCACTGCTCCTCAAACTTACAGAAGAGACACTTGTAGGGAAGAAAGGAGCACTGTGGTTCATGCTTGTGTTCAATCGTGGTCATTTCACAGGCTGGCTTCATAAGGATGTAAGTTCTTACCCACGTGAAGGAAAGACCATGGTTTTCTCACACTGAGGTCCTTTCATTGAACAGATCACAACCAACTACTCAGAGACCTGTGCCAATTCAATGGCTTCTCACCAAACACCAAGAAAGAACCCAGAACAGGTGAGAACACAATGCATTCACCTCAGTTGCATCATTTCCTGAGGAAGATAAAGCTGGGACTGAACCTTCACAGTGACAGTGGAGTTTTGAACTTTCTAAAAGAAATAGCTGTTTATAATCCCAAGGACTTCAGATGGCTAAATCATGTAATAAAATCTCAAACTTACCAACAGTTAGAGTTGAAATCTCTACACAAAGGGTTTCTCCATCTCAGCACTGTTGACATTTGGGGGCTGGAAAATTCCTTACTGGGGCAGGGGCAGGGGCTGTCCTGCGTATTGTAGGACGTTTAGCAGCAGCCCTGGACTCTTCTCACTAGACGCCAATAGCACCTGTCCAGTGTGACAACCACAAGTGTCTCCAGACATTGTCATATGTCCCCTGGGGACTGAAATCACTCCCAGTTAAACCTTTGCTCTGTATATCCCAGATCCAGTTCTATCCCTTCAATCCCGAGATTGTCACAGTTGTGCAAATGTCTTATTTCTTTTTACATTCTTCTCTTCTTTTTTTTTCCTGTACATTTAATGCTTCTTATATCCTTTTTTAAAATTTGTATTGGGGTATAATTGACTTACAATGTTGTGTTAGTTTCAGGGGTACAGCAAAGGGAATCTGTTGTATAAATACATATATTCACTCTTTTTTAGATTCTTTTCCCATATAGGCCATTACAGAGTATTAAGTAGAGTTCCTTGCGCTATACAGTAGGTCCTTATTAGTTAATTCTTCTCTTCTTTTAACCTCTGCCCTAGAAGGATAGTTCCAAACACATCACTTGACAGACATGTTATTATATACATAGCTCGAACGGGTAGAATTTGGCCAAGATCTGTGGGCTCTGTGTTGTCTTCTGCCCTTCGTCAGGAGTTTCTTCCTGTGTTACAGTTGGTTGAGTTATACTCAAGTGCCCAGGCAGAGCAGCTGAAGGCGATCTGATGAAAGCCACATTGTTTGGTTCATGGAATGTGATTTGCACCCCCTAGATACTGGACGTTACTTTGTTCCTATATGTCTATTAAACTCTACCTTTCTCCTCCCCTTTCTTAGGATGAAAAACAGATTATTTAGTGCACAATCTAAAAATCAGCCAGTTATTAAATTTTCCTTTTCGTTTAGTTTTGAAGCTTTTATGCCTCTGTAACTTATTTACATGCTGTATATATTAAAGTGTAATCCATAGTACTCATAGGATTCAAAAAATGATGAGGTACCCTTCCCATGGTGTCAAAACAGAGTCTACCTGACTCGCCAAAAGAGGGAGACATTTATAGCATAGGTCTACAACTCAAGAATATGCTTTACCAAGGCGGAAACTTACACCAATATTAGGGAAGTACATAAGATGCAGCAAATAGATAGGTTCCATATGTTCTAAAAAACATAAAAAGCAAAAAGAAAAAGAAAAAAGGAAAAGCCACAATATTATATATCCAGTTATTTCTTTTTTGTAAAAATTAAGTCAACCTTTAACATTCTTAAAAATAAGATGCATTAATTTGCATAATCATTAATAAAAGGCATGATTGCTTTCATAAATATGGTTTCTGTACCTTCACTACCTACAACTATAGAAGGCATGAGACACACTGATTTTTATTAAATTTAATCCTCAGGACAGCTTGGAATAGTAGGCATATTTGATCTCATTTTGCAGATGAGAAAAAAGGTTCAGAGAGGTTAAGTAATTTTTCTAAGTTCACATAGCTAACAAGCAGCAAAACTGGAATTTGGATCTAATCTGGATGACCCTATTGTTCAAGCTGGAACTACCTTATTGCCTTTTACTTTCTTCTCTAATTAACTCTTTAAGGCTGAAGCTGCTTGAAATCAAGCCAGTATCTTAGGGGACAATCCAAGGTAAACTGCATGCTTAAGGGCTTGGTAAAATTCTATGTAAACAGACTCATTAGCATTTTCTAAATCGTTAGTAAGGTCCTATTCTCAGATTCATGGAAATTAGTAGCTATATATACTATTTTGCTTTGCAAAACAGCAGAGTAAAAACATTCCTAGTAACCTTATCCTCCTTCTGCTTTCTGGTCACTCATCTTCCCATGGCTCCGCCTTGTCCTCCCGTCCAAGTCCGCAGTCCTCACCACTCCACCCTCATCTCTCCCTACTCCGACCTCAAATGCCATGCTCCAGCCTCACTGAGTTACTTGTGGTTCCCATAGCATCCTGGGTCTCTTTTAGCATACACCATGCTCATGCATTCATTGTTCATCTTGTTTATCAGGTACCTGCACTGTTGTAGGTGTTAGAAAGACAGCAGTAAGACAGAATTGCTGCCCTCATGAAGCTTACAGACAATGAATGAATGAATTAAATATTCTGTATGTCAGATCATGATAAAGGCTTTGGTAGAAAAACGAAGGAAAAGGGATTAGTGAGTTCTGGAAGGGAGAAAATACTTGTAAGTTAAAAGTGGAGGAACAGGGAAGGTCACCCTGACAACATGGCATTTGAGCAAAAACCAGAAAGAGGTGAGGGGTGGTGTAGATGCTGGTAGGAAGAGGGGTCCATGTGGTCAGGTTGGAGTCAGCAGAGCAGTAAGTAGTAGACAAGATGATAAGGGCTGGGGGAGAAGGGTACCACGCAGGGGCTTGACAGCCTTTATGAGGACTTGGACATTAACTTGTAAGCTATGTCCTAACATAGTATCTGAGCTATCATACATGCTCAGTGTTTTTTATTCAGGGGTTGAAAACTCTAAGGAGCCAAGAAGCTACTGGAAATATGAAAGAGGGATGCCTGGTCTCAGTGAGGCTCCAATAACTGCTGCCATATGGAATATGTTCCCAAGGCCCAAACATCATACATCTCTGGGCCAGCTGTAGCTGGTAGGCCACCAATGTACAGCACCTGTTGTCATTCAGTGTCTGTTTCATGAACGCATCAGGAAGATAAGACACTACAGGGTAGCATTTTTGAGAAATATTGTGAACAGTGACCATATTCTAGAACTGAATGTTTGTGTCCCCTCGAAATTCCTGTGTTGAAATCTAATCCCCAACGTGATGGTATGTGGAGGTGGGGCCTTTGGGAGGTGATTAGGTCATGAGGGTGGAGCCCTCATGAATAGGATTAATACCCTAATGAGAAAAGTCCATGCTGTCTGCCATGTGAGGATATAATAAGAAGATAGCCATCTATAAAATCCAGAAGTGGACTCTCATCTGAATCAAATCTGCCAGCACCTTGATCTTGGACTTCTATACTCCAGAACTGTGAGAAATAAATTTCTGCTGTTTATAAGTTACCCAGTTCATGTTATAGCAGCTCAAATTAACTAAGACACCTTCCATCTCATTGATGGATCAAAAGTTTGAGTATTCCTCTCTAACATACTATCAAAGTACCCGTGTTTTGAAAAATGATGCTTCCTACATTCTGCTGCCCAGCGATTACTGCATCCTCCCAAAGTTAACGAGACAGTTCTGGCCTCTGTAACTCTTTCCATGCTTCTTCTGCAAGAGCGGTTAATTCAACAGAGCGGAAGTAAACCTATATATTAAATTTCCTTATTTGTCACTAGAAAGGATTGCTATCTTCAAATGCAGATGTAAACAACAAAAAAGGAACTTTGTTTAAAAATGAGCCAGAGTTAAGCATAAGTGTGGGGAGGATTTTCTGTTGGCTTTAACTGGGGACATGCTGAATGTGCAGTGATTTTTTTTACATTAATAATAATAGGAAACAGTGGATAGTGGCACCTCAGCACAATTCTAATTTAATGAGAAACAATAAAATAGTTTTCCAAAGGGGCTTATTTAGGTCCAAGAAAGGGGATATTAAAGTTCCAAGATTTATTCTACTTTCGTTAAGGTATGCTGATACACATTTTCTGAGCCTATATTCTACTCACTGCTTAGATCTCTCTATAATTTTCTTACTTGTAAGGGAATTAGACTGGTATTTTCCAGGACAAATAACTTTTAGACAAAGAATTTAAACTGAATCAATTCATTCCCAGCACAAGTAAGGTTGATCAAAATCCTATATCATTCAGACAGCCCTGTGAGGCATATTTTTAATATATTTAGATACCATTAACTGCAAAACCATAGGAATCAACTATTAAGAAATGGTTTTTAGAAAAGAATTGAATATACATAAAACTCCTAGTAAAGTATTATCTTTGAATTGGTGTTTTTCAAATTAATTGCACAAGTTAACCAATATGTATCAGTCATTGCAGTGTTCAAGCAGAATGCTCTGTGAGGTCAGATATGAGGATGAGGATGATGATGATGATGATAATGATGATGGTGATAATGGTGATGATAATGGTGACAACAGTGATAGTTGACATAAACTGAACCCTTTCCACCTGGTAGATACTGTGCTAAGCACATTAGATCCCTTGCTTGATTTGATCCTAACATTCATTATGTGCGAAGATCTATGTTAAATATGTGAAAGCCCTTTCCAACACCTTGCAAGTCACATTGTGCTCCCATTTTACAGATGAGGAAACTGACACTGTGACAAGTTGAGCAACCAAGAATCACCTAACCACATGGTACCTAGAGAGAGGTGTTCACAAGGGCAGCAGAAATTGGAGAGCCCTACCCCTGGGGAATATTGAAGCCTTTGTCACAGGTACTGCTCTCGTACACCCTGCAACATCTCTAGTGAGGGTAAGGGCCCTGAATGGGGAAAAAAATACTTCCGAACATTCATTAAGCACTTCCTACCTGCCAGGCATTTTTCTAAGTCCTATATTTCCTTTATCCTCATAATAAGTGCATGAGGAGACAGCATTGATATTCCGCTTTATGGGGGGGAAGACGGCGGCACAAGGATGGTTTGTCCATGAACACATGACTACAAATGGTGAGGGAAATTTAAAGCCAGAGCTTGCGTTCTTAGCCACTACTGTATCTCAACTGTTCATGACCCAGCCCTTTGCCTAAGCTTAGTATTGAAGGAACAGTCCTGCACCCTTCAAATGGCCACATGGGCCAGGGGCACCCAGCACCAAAGAAAGTGACTCCAGACTGAAAGACTGCTTTGGGGGATACTCATAAAATCCTGCAGCTTTTTGCTGTCCTATAGTGAGCTAGGATTCTTGAAAAAAGTATATGGAGACAGTTATTATTACTCACCAGCTCTGGGGTGTGACCTTGGAATAAACACACTGGATTTGATGCAGAAGAAAAAGGCATGTGACATTGTGCATAGTCATGATGCAAATTCATACAGTTTACACAGAGATGTCTAGCGAAGTCCCTGCCTTCCAGAAACACAAACTCTGACATGAATTTTAGGAGAAGGGAGCAGCACAGACCACCATGAGATTGAGGGCGCAGAAAGCAGCCAGCACTCCACCATGTTACAAAATGCCAGTGCTCAGTCCTTTGTCTGGCTGAAGTACAAGCTCTTTTCCAGCGCTCAGAATGTGGTTGAGAGATCTGCTCTTCATTCAATGGGGAGACATTGAGGTTTCTCAATCAGAGCATAACAAGGCCAGAGCTGCCCTTCTAAGAGTACAATTTAGTGCTGTTCATAAGATGGCATTGAACAGGAGAGACTGCAAGTGTAGAGACCCCATTGGGAACTGTTGTGAAAACCCTGGGATCTTGAACATAAAGAGTAGCAGCAAGAAAAGAGAAGGGGCGACGCAAAGAGCAAAGTTCAGAAGACATAGGACAAAAATCTAAAAAGCTGCACATTATCTATGTAGGCTTGGCGCCAGAGGCTCTGGAGGGTCTGCAGAAACTAGTGTGAATCCCGGCTCCACCGTTATCTCACCCTCGGACAACGATTCAACCTTCCTAAGCATCAGCTTCTTCATCTGTATAATAAAGATAACAATGTCCCCACCTCTTAGGACTTTTAGGAAGCTTATGTAAGCGTATAAGGCATTTGGCACACTCAACAAATGATTGGTGAGCGCTCAGTAGATTCTACCTACTGATATCATCAATGTTTTTATGCCTGTTAAAAGAGATAATAATGTTCCTACATTCCTCTTTTAAAGGATACTCATTGGGAGTTCCCTGGTGGCCTGGTGGCTAGGATTCCGACCTTTTACTGCCGTGGCCCAGGTTCAGTCCCCGGTCAGGGAACTGAGATCCTGCAAGCCGCATGGCCAAAAACAAACAAACAAACATACAAAAGGAAAACAGTTTTATACAGCGGTAATTAACATAACGTAAATCAACTATACTTCAATTAAAAAAAAACAGTTAAATAAATAAAGGATGCTCATTTACTAGTTAATAAAGGAAGGAGGGAAAGAAATCAACAGTTGCAAAAAGGAAAAACCCATGAGAAACCTTTTTCTCATACCCTTGCATTAAAATGTCCTCTGTGAAGGTGCCAGATGGTGCCCACTTTGGTGGCTGAACGAGAGTCCCTGATCGGAGCAAATGAATAAATGTACTACAATTTAAGACCTAACCATGGTTTATAATCTGGCCAACTCTCAGCCCTGGGGAATAAGTGTCAACCTGATATCTATCTAACCTGAACGAAGTTTCAAAATCTGGAGATAGTGCTGGTTGTAACCCAATCTTCGGCAACTTGTTTGAGTTCCACTGCAACCCCTACCCTGTGATGTTCCAGCTCTGATACGCATCCAGCGCTATCAGTACATCACTGACCACCCCTGAAGCCCACTTCCTAGTTAATCCCATACAGTACCAACAATAATTAACATTATGCAGTGCTTGCAGTGTGTCAGACATTGGCCTAATTGGTTCACATACAGCTTTTTCTTTGACTGAATGGAAGTTTAATCAAAACATAGACTGTAAAATCCAACCAAGTCTACTATTTCTCCTTCTCCACCTTCTCCTGCTACAGGACAACTATATACTGAATTCTTTTCATGAAAACTTAAATACAGGCTCTTGCTAAGTAGATATGGTTGATCACCTGCTTAAATCTCGTAAGATTTCCCATAACACTTATAATGGAATCTAAATGTATTAACATGATCTTCAAGGCCCTGCATGATTTAGCCCACACATGTCTTTCCCACTTCCTAATGCCTTCTGTTTCTAAACTCTACTCCCTCACCATCCTTGTTTCCTCTGGAGAATATACTAAGTTTGTTTCTACTTCAGGACCTTTGCCTTTGCCAACATATCCCCTCTGCCTGGAAAGCTCTTGCCTTGGATCTTCCTTCTCATGGCCAGCTTCTCCTTACCATCCACATCTTGGCTCAAATGTCACTTTATCAAAGAGGTCTTGCCTCACAGCCCTTTCTGAAAGCAACGTAGCATACTCCCAGAGGTATTCTGGAGCTGGCGTATGCTGTGGGCATCTGTTCCCAACTCCTAGTCGTGTTGGTAGCTTGAAATCAGCTGTGATGGGAGTATTTACACTAAAGAAATTGGCAAACGCTACAAATCAGGGCTTTTCCCCCCCAGAGAACCAGCTGTTGTACACTTACCAGCACGCAGCTGCCTACTTCTATTCCCCATCTGTTACTCCCCAAAACATGGTTTTTCTCATTTTCTTCATAGCACCCATCACTCTGAAATCATCTTTTCTATGTGTTACTTTTTTATTAACTCTCTTCCAGATATAATCTAAAGAGAGTAAAGACATAATCCAAATTGCTCCTTGCCATATCCCTAACACTTAGAAGCATGTGTGTAAGAACTTTAACAATTCTTTTTGAAAGAATGAATGAATTCCATACACTCTCTTTACATTATGTGCCCCAATGTACTTAAGATTCTGAATTTCCTAATAGAGGTCTTAACCTAATAGAGGTTAAGATATTTTCAACCTAGAATTTTCTAGTAGCTACAGCTGCAAGAACTATCAAAATTGACAGTGTATGTATGCCTTACCAGTCATCAGTTAAGAAATGGAATGATTATTTAAAACATCATTTACTAGTTTCCTTACTCTATAATATCTGTTTGGAAATTGTGAAGAGTTCAACCTTGTCTCTTTTCATTCTAGAGTTCCGCATAGAATGATGTCTCCCTTCTGAAGGGCACTTACTGTATAATCCCTTTGTTAGGATAACAGGACCATCTGGCCCAATCCATCTTGCTGCAATTTGATCCTGGGTTAATTGCACCCTGTCGCTAGCCAAGATTGACACTGTATGTTTTCTCTCTTCACTAAGACTAGTTCATTATGGAGGTAGATTTTTGAAGACTCAAATTCTTGAAGACCTTTCACAGTGGCATGAATGGGACGAAGGAGTTTTGCTGGGATTTTCCTGGTGGCCCACAGGATCAGTACATCACCAAAAGTAAGAAATGAGGGGGAAAATTGGTCACAAGAGGAAAGAAAATATCAATCATTTGGAAGGTTGGCAAGCAGCATCTAATGGGCAAAGGGAGAGAGGAGCAATTAAACAATCACTCTAATCGATTATCCAAGCATGCTGGATAATATCGATGGGAAACACCGCTTAAGAAAACTATGGCAAACCTGAAGTGTATAGAAATAGAGTCCCAAACTTAAATGCCTGTAGGAGCTAAGCAGGTAACATAAATATTGAGGCAAATAGGATATCGAATAATATGGGTGGTACAGTGGCAAACTGAAGACTCCATCTACCTTTAAAGGGGGCAACATACACCCAGCTCCAGCCAATTTCTGCCAAGAGGGAATATGGAACCTGTAATGTCAGATTGTAATGGACTTTGTTGATTGCCTCCCAATACCCATTCCCCACTTCTTTGTCCATGCAATCCCCTCCCCTTACGTGACCCAGAGAATGGTGATCCTATTCCCATTGTATTCTCCAGGGCTGGCGCCATATTGGTCTAAGCCAATTTTCCTTGTCAGTGATTTATATAGGAATGGGCATATGACCCAATTTTAGCCAATAACACATGAGGAAAGGCCACTTTGATGCCTGAACTTCCAAAGAAAGAAACAAGAAGAGACAGTCTTTCTTCCTTTGAACAGATTTGTGTCTCTCTGAAATGCCAGAAGTGGCTGTCACCATCTTGCCACACAGAGCCCAGGACACCTGGAGCAGATCTCAGACACACCACACCTGGAACCAACCTCTGGAATTTGTTTTATATGAGATAACAAATTTTCTTATGGTTTAAACCCGGCCAGACTAAGTAAGGTTTTATTTGTTACTTGCAGACAAAACTACCCCCAAGGGATATACCAATCTTCTAACTTCTCAAGAGAAGTAGGAAATTTCATTTTTTGTGTTCCCATTTTTAAAATCTTGGCCACTAATTTTTAATATTTTACAGGAGAGCCCCCTCTAATTAAAACAACACAAAACAGAACAGATTTCAATAAGGATGGGGGTAAGGCATTTGTTTTCAACTCTTGGCCTAGCTTGCCCCCTTAATTCTCAGCTCTCAGTGGAATCTATCCCAAATTGCACATCCCAGGGACGGTCCAAGTTCCTGGAACTTTACATATTGTCTCACCCTTGATCAAGAGAACACTCATCCCTGCCTGACTCTCAGAGCTTCACTTTCTGCATAAGTTAGATAGAATATCCAAATCCAAATACACCCTCGTGTGGTACTCAGCAAAAGAGATGTGGGGCTATTGGAGAGAAGACCTCCAGGAAATGAAAAGGTTTGTTAATTAAGTTTCTTTGCAAGAAAAATGTCATGAAAATGAGAAAATACTTACCTTATTAAAGTCCAGCAAAACCAATAAACAAATTACTATGTATATTAACATGGTTACTTCTGCAAATAGTTCTCTTGCCTTCTCAGCTTTGCACATAATTTGTCCCCTCTTGAAAATTACCCTCTCGTGCTCCCTTTGCTCATCCATAGTTAACCCAGATATTTTTTTGAATTTTATTGTATTTATTTTTTTATACTGCAGGTTCTTATTAGTCATCAATTTTATACACATCAGTGTACACATGTCAATCCCAATCGCCCAATTCATCACACCACCACCCCCACCCCCCTGCTGCTTTACCCCCTTGGTGTCCGTACGTTTTTTCTCTACATCTGTGTCTCTATTTCTGCCCTAAAAAACGGTTCATCTCTACCATTTTTCTAGGTTCCACATATATGCATTAATATACGATATTTGTTTTTCTCTTTCTGACTTACTTCACCCTGTATGACAGTGTCTAGAGCCATCCATGTCTCTACAAATGACCCAATTTCGTTCTTTTTCATGGCTGAGTAACATTCCATTGTATATATGTACCACATCTTCTTTATCCATTTGTCTGTCAATGGGCATTTAGGTTGCTTCCATGACCTGGCTATTGTAAATAATGCTGCAATGAACATTGGGGTGCATGTGTCTTTTTGAATTATGGTTTTCTCTGGGTATATGCCCAGTAGTGGGATTGCTGGGTCATATGGTAATTCTCTTTTTAGTTTTTTAAGGAACCTCCATACTGTTCTCCATAGTGGCTATATCAATTTACATTCCCACCAACAGTGCAAGAGGGTTCCCTTTTCTCCACACCCTCTCCAGCATTTGTTGTTTGTAGATTTTCTGATGATGCCCATTCTAACTGGTGTGAGGTGATACCTCATTGTAGTTTTGATTTGCATTTCTCTAATAATTAGTGATGTTGAGCAGCTTTTCATGTGCTTCTTGGCCATCTGTAGGTCTTCTTTGGAAAAATGTCTATTTAGGTCTTCTGCCCATTTTTGGATTGGGTTGTTTGTTTTTTTAATATTGAGCTGCATGAGCTGTTTATATATTTCAGAGATTAATCCTTTGTCAGTTGCTTCATTTGCAAATATTTTCTCCCATTCTGAGGGTTGTCTTTTTGTCTTGTTTATGGTTTCCCTTGCTGTGCAAAAGCTTTGAAGTTTCATTAGGTCCCATTTGTTTATTTTTGTTTTTATTTCCATTACTCTAGGAGGTGGATCAAAAAAGATCTTGCTGTGATTTATGTCAAAGACTGTTCTTCCTATGTTTTCCTCTAAGAGTTTTATAGTTTCTGGTCTTACATTTAGGTCTTTAATCCATTTTGAGTTTATTTTTGTGTATGGTGTTAGGGAGTGTTCTAATTTCGTTCTTTTACATGTACCTGTCCAGTTTTCCCAGCACCACTTGTTGAAGACACTGTCTTTTCTCCATTGAATATCCTTGCCTCCTTTGTCATAGATTAGTTGACCATAGGTGCGTGGGTTTATCTCTGGGCTTTCTATCTTGTTCCATTGATCTATGTTTCTGTTTTTGTGCCAGTACCATACTCTCTTAATTACAGTAGTTTTGTAGTATAGTCTGAAGTCAGGGAGTCTGATTCCTCCAGCTCTGCTTTTTTCCCTCAAGACTGCTTTCGCTATTCGGGGCCTTTTGTGTCTCCATACAAATTTTAAGATTTTTTGTTCTAGTTCCATAAAAAATGCCACTGGTAATTTGATAGGGATTGCATTGAACCTATAGATTGCTTTGGGTAGTATAGTCATTTTCACAATGTTGATTCTTCCAATCCAACAACATGGTATATCTCTCCATCTGTTGGTATCGCCTTTAATTTCTTTCATCAGAGTCTTATAGTTTTCTGCATACAGGTCTTTTGTCTCCTTAGGTAGGTTTATTCCTAGGTATTTTATTCTTTTTGTTGCAGTGGTAAATGGGAGTGTTTCCTTAATTTCTCTTTCAGATTTTTCATCATTACTGTATAGGAATGCAAGAGATTTCTGTGCATTAATTTTGTATCCTGCAATTTTACCAAATTCATTGATTAGCTCTAGTAGTTTTCTGGTGGCATCTTTAGGATTCTCTATGTATAGTATCATGTCATCTGCAAACAGTGACAGTTTTACTTCTTCTTTTCCAATCTGTACTCGTTTATTTCTTTTTCTTCTCTGATTTTCATGGCTAGGACTTCCAAAACTATGTTGAATAATAGTGGTGAGAATGGACATCCTTGTCTTGTTCCTGGTCTTAGAGGAAATGCTTTCAGTTTTTCACCATTGAGAATGATGTTTGCTGTGGGTTTGTAATATATGGCCTTTATTATGTTGAGGTAGGTTCCCTCTAAGCCCAGTTTGTGGAGAGTTTTTATCATAAATGGGTGTTGAATTTTGTCAAAAGCTTTTTCTGCATCTATTGAGATGATCATATGGTTTTTATTCTTCAGTTTGTTAGTATGGTGTATCACATAGATGGATTTGTGTATATTGAAGAATCCTTGCATCCCTGGGATAAATCCCACTTGATCACGGTGTATGATCCTTTTAATGTGTTGTTGGATTCTGTTTGCTAGTATTTTGTTGAGGATTTTTGCATCTATATTCATCAGTGATATTGGTCTGTAATTTTCTTTTTTTGTAGTATCTTTGTCTGGTTTTGGTATCAGGGTGATGGTGGCTCATAGAATGAGTTTGGGAGTGTTCCTTCCTCTGCAAATTTTTGGAAGACTTTGAGAAAGATGGGTGTTAGCTCTTCTCTGAATGTTTGATAGAATTCATCTGTGAAGCCATCTGGTCCTGGACATTTGTTGGAAGATTTTTAATCACAGTTTCAATTTCATTACTTGTGATTGGTCTGTTCATATTTTCTATTTCTTCCTGGTTCAGTCTTGGAAGGTTATACCTTTCTAAGAATTTGTCCATTTCTTCCAGGTTGTCCGTTTTATTAGCATAGACTTGCTTTTAGTAGTCTCTTAGGATGCTTTGTATTTCTGGGGTGTCTGTTGTAACTTCTCCTTTTTCATTTCTAATTTTATTGATTTGAGTCCTCTCCTTTTTCTTGATGAGTCTGGCTAATGGTTTATCAATTCTGTTTATCTTCTCAAAGAACCAGCTTTTAGTTTTATTGACCTTTGTTATTGTTTTCTTTGTTTCTATTTCATTTATTTCTGCTCTGATCTTTATGATTTCTTTCCTTCTGCTAACCTTGGGTTTTGTTTGTTCTTCTTTCTCTAGTTCCTTTAGGTGTAAGGTTAGATTGTTTATTTGAGATTTTTCTTGTTTCTTGAGGTAAGCTTGTATAGCTATAAACTTCCCTGTTAGAACTGCTTTTGTGCATCCCATAGGTTTTGGATCGTCGTGTTTTCATTGTCATTTGTCTGTAGGTTTTTTTTAATTTCCTCTTTGATTTCTTCAGTGATCTCTTGGTTATTTAGTAACATATTGTTTAGCCTCCATGTGTTTGTGTTTTTTATGTTTTTTTTTCCCTGTAATTGAATTCTAATCTCATAGCGTTGTGGTCAGAAAAGATGCTTGATATGATTTCAATTTTCTTAAATTTACTGAGGCTTGATTTGTGACCCAAGATGTGATCTATCCTGGAGAATGTTCCATGTGCACTTGAGAAGGAAGTGTAATCTGCTGTTTTTGGATGGAATATCCTATAAATATCAATTAAACCTATCTGGTCTATTGTGTCATTTAAAGCTTCTGTTTCCTTATTTATTTTCACTTTGGATGATCTGTCCATTGGTGTAAGTGAGGTGTTAAAGTCCCCCACTATTATTGTGTTACTGTCGATTTTCTCTCTTATAGCTGTTAGCAGTTGCCTTATGTATTGAGGTGCTCCTATGTTGGGTGCATATATATTTATAATTGTTATAGCTTCTTCTTGGATTGATCCCTTGATCATTATGTAGTGTCCTTCCTTGTCTCTTGTAACATTCTTTATTTTAAAGTCTATTTTATCTGATATGAGTATTGCTACTCCAGCTTTCTTTTGATTTCCATTTGCATGGAATATCTTTTTCCATCCCCTCACTTTCAGTCTGTATGTGTCCCTAGGTCTGAAGTGGGTCTCTTGTAGACAGCATATATATGGGTCTTGTTTTTGTATCCATTCAGCAAGCCTGTGTCTTTTGGTTGGAGCATGTAATCCATTCACGTTTAAGGTAATTATTGATATGTATATTCCTATTACCATTTTCTTAATCATTTTGGGTTTGTTTTTGTAGGTCTTTTCTTCTCTTGTGTTTCCCACTTAGAGAAGTTCCTTTAGCATTTGTTGTAGCGCTGGTTTGGTGGTGCTGAATTCTCTTAGCTTTTGCTTGTCTGTAAAGCTTTTGATGTCTCCATCAAATCTGAATGAGATCCTTGCCGGGTACAGTAATCTTGGTTGTAGGTTCTTCCCTTTGATCACTTTGAGTATATCATGCCACTCCCTTCTGTCTTGTAGAGTTTTTGCTGAGAAATCGGCTGTTAACCTTATGGGAGTTCCCTTGTATGTTATTTGTTGTTTTTCTCTTGCTGCTTTCAATAATTTTTCTTTGTCTTTAATTTTTGTCAGTTTGATTACTATGTGTCTCGGCATGTTTCTCCTTGGATATATCCTGTATGGGACTCTCTGCACCTCCTGGACTTGGGTGGCTATTTCCTTTCCCATGTTAGGGAAGTTTTCGACTATAATCTCTTCAAATATTTTCTTGGGTCCTTTCTCTCTCTCTTCTCCTTCTGAGACCCCTATAATGAGAATGTTTTTGTGTTTAATGTGGTCCCAGAAGTCTCTTAGGCTGTCTTCATTTCTTTTTATTCTTTTTTCTTTATTCTGTTCCGCAGCAGTGAATTCCACCATTCTGTCTTCCAGGTCACTTATCCGTTCTTCTGCCTCAGTTATTCTGCTATTGATTCCTTCCAGTGTATTTTTCCTTTCAGTTGTTGTATTGTTCATCTCTGTTTGTTTGTTCTTTAATTCTTCTAGATCTTTGTTAAACATTTCTTGCATCTTCTTGATCTTTGCCTCCATTCTTTTTCCGAGGTCCTGGGTCATCTTCACTATCATTATTCTGAATTCTTTTTCTGGAAGGTTGCCTATCTCCCTTTCATTTAGTTGTTTTTCTGGGATTTTATCTTGCTCCTTCATCTGGTACTTAGCCCTCTGCCTTTTCATCTTGTCTATCTTTCTGTGAATGTGGTTTTTGTTCCACAGGCTGCAGGTTTGTAGTTCTTCTTGCTTCTGCTGTCTGCCCTCTGGTGGATGAGGCTATCTAAGAGGCTTGTGCAAGCTTCCTGATAGGAGGGACTGGTGGTGGGTAGAGCTGGGTGTTGCTCTGGTGGGCAGAGCTCAGTAAAACTTTAATCTGCTTGACTGCCGATGGGTGGGGCTGGGTTGCCTCCCTGTTGGTTGTTTGGCCTGAGGCAACCCAACACTGGAGCCTACCCGGGCTCTTTGGTGGGGCTAATGGTGGACTCTGGGAGGGCTCACCCCAAGGAGTACTTCCCAGAACTTCTGCTGCCAGTGTCCTTGTCCTCACGGTGAGCCACAGCCACCCCCCGCCTCTGCAGGAGACCCTCCAACACTAGCAGGTAGGTCTGGTTCAGTCTCCTACGGGGTCACTGCTCCTTCCCCTGGGTCCCCATGCACACACTACTTTGTGTGTGCCCTCCAAGAGTGGAATTTCTGTTTCCCCCAGTCCTATCTAAGTCCTGCAATCAAATCCCGCTAGCCTTCAAAGTCTGATTCTCTAGGAATTCCTCCTGCCGTTGCCAGACCCCAGGTTGGGAAGCCTGATGTGGGGCTCAGAACCTTCACTCCAGTGGGTGGACTTCTGTGATATAAGTGTTCTCCAGTTTGTGAGTCAGCCACCCAGCGGTTATGGGATTTGATTTTATTGTGATTGCGCCCCTCCTACCATCTCACTGTGGCTTCTCCTTTGTCTTTGGATGTGGGTTATCTTTTTTGGTGAGTTCCAGTGTCTTCCAGTCGATGATTGTTCAGCAGTTAGTTAGTTGTGATTCTGGTGTTCTCGCAAGAGGGAGTGAGAGCACGTCCTTCTACTCCACCATCTTGGTTCAGGGCCTACCCAGATTTTTAAGACCCAATTGAAAGTCTACCTCATCAAAAAGCTGCTTCAGATGGAGATTTCTCAAACTGCTTAGGTGTGGTTCACACATCAGCTATGGTTACAGAGTGATCTGGAGCCATCTGTCTGTTGAACAGTAGATTTCAGACTCCGGGACCCAGAATTACTGGGTCTGGGCTTGAGAATCTGCATATTATATGCTCTTCAAGTAAGTTTTCTACACATTATGTTTGGGAGACACTGTTCCAATGTACTCACAATTATATCATTGTGATGGAATTTTGAATCATTACCTGTGTTTATTTTCATATAATTCTTTCCAAAGAGGTCATATCAACTCAACTAGATTATAAGTTCCTCAAGAACAAAGACCTTATTTTATACTTCCACATTCTTATTTATCCTCTGAGATACATGAGATGCTGTTTCCTCCTATAATTCAGCAAAACGCCAATTTATTGTTGAGCGGTTTTTTTGAGGATTAAATGAGATAATAAAAAAATTAAAATATATTGAATCCTAACTATGTATTAAGACAGTTATAAGCCTTAGACACTTTATTTCATTTAACCTTTAAAACAACCCTAAGAGGGTGGGGAGTCATCCCCTTCTTGCCTAGGTGGTAACTGAGCCCCAGAGAGGTTAGGAAGTCTGGAAAGTTCACATAGCCAATAAGAGTGGAGCCAGATTTCAAAGCCACATTCCTCTGATTCAAAAGTCTATGCTTTTACTCCTATCCCGATGGCTGCACAAATATGTTACTGGTAATATACAAGTCCTGGGATGCAGTAAAAGACCCAAAATGTACTAGTGCCTAGAGGCAAGGCATGTTAAAACATCCAACCTAGACCTTGGAGCTGGAGAAAAATTGCTTCACTCTTCTTGTATCTAGAGTAATCCTGTATTGGGATCAAACTTATCCCAAGAGTACAGAACTGAGGCCCATCTCGGAAGACACGGGGTCCTCATAGAAGAAACTCAGGAAAAGCAACAGCTCAGGTTGGAAAACCCATCAGGATGAAAGCAACCACTGAGGCCATAGCAACAGCCTGGGCAGGCACATTTATTGGTCCATGCAGTGTTCTCAACTGCAGCTGCCTGGGATGTTGTTTTTAAACTAATACAGATGCCTGGGCCCTAGCCACAGATTTTGATTTCATCATTCTAGCATCTGCCCAGGTGATTCTGATAGAAGCCCAGGCTTAGAAATCCAGCTGACAACAGACTTGGCCTCCCTTAGCACTGATCCCTTTGTAGCCTGCCCTATGGACCTTTTTCTGCTCATCCCTTTTTTCATCATGAATGGCCCCCCTCCTGGTGCTTGGCACATAGCAGGCACTGCAGAAATACTTGTTGAAAAATGATGAGTAAGTGAATTTTGAAACTTGCTACCCTAAAGTACCTCATTTAGCCTATTTCCTATCCCCTAATTCCTCTCTCACTCGCCTTTGATGAGCAATAGTTCTTTTGCCTAGCTGTAGCAGTCTAAACAGTCAGGAAAACTGGCACTCCATTATCTAACCTTCTCCAGAACACTGTTAGCTCATAAAAGTGTTAAAAGAGTTTAACCCTAACATCTGCACTCTTCTGGGGGACGGTTCTCCATGGGTGTGCCATGTTGCTGCATGCTCTGGGAGCAGAGGCCCTCACAACTTTTGCTCTGGACCATCTTCTCCAGGATGTTCATATAGCAAATAGCCTTGGCAGACAGAGACAGCAGCTCCCTCCAAGCAGAGGGCAGATTTGCTTCCTGGCCAGGATAATAAAGATAATGTCCCCCTCCGGGGCAAAGAGTGGGGAGGCTTGCTAGCAGCCTCCTTATAAAAGACTGGGGTTTCCTAAGCTCAAGCTTCCTAGGCTGTAATATCAACCCCCAGAATGTGCAGCATCTACCTCGGCCACTGCACATCACTCCCATGAGCCTTGGGGGCAACCGGAACAGATGCAGGCACAAAGCTCATGCCACCTGCTGTGCTGTGAGTAATAAAGACTTTTGTCTCTGATGACCCAGGCCAGAATCTTCTGCCAGAATCCATGGAACTGTGACTCACTTGTTAGTGTGCAAATAGAGTAGAAATCTCAGATCCTTCACAGTTCTTGACAAACTCCCATACATCTCTCCAGATTCCCCACTGCGAGGTTTCTTTGGACCTCACCCCAAACTATGCCCTGCCTTCTGTTCACTAGAGTTGGAAGAGAGCTTTAGGAAGAGAATTTTGTCACTAAGCAAACTGGTTAAAATTACCAGCTTATAGATTTGCCTTCCTCAAGAAACTCAAGTTACTTAGAAATAGGAACTAAGTGATATTGATTAATAGAGCTGATGCCAATAAAATAAAGTCCTTCACACATGATCTGTGTATCCTCATCTCCCTACCCCATCTTGCTGGCCTTCTCTCTACCCCTCTCCACCTCGCCCATTGTTTGCAACCACACTGGCCTCCCAGCCACTCCTGCCTCAGTGCTTTGCCCTCACTGTTCCCTCAGCCTGGAGTGTTCTTCCATCTGATTCTCACATGGATTCCCTTCTGCATTCTGGCCTCTGGCTCCCACAATTATTTAAGCTGCCTGAGAAGCTTCATCTGTTTTGCTCATGGTCGTATCCTCGCTGCTAAGCCCTGTTCTAAGAACACTGCTCACCACACAATAGGTACTCAGTCAATACTCATTGAATAGATGAACGAATTAAGGAATAAAAGCACCTAGCACAGCTACTTGCATATAGTAGGTGTTCTGTAAAAGTGGCTGCTGCGAAGGTGACCGTGGTGGATATACAAGTTTTAGCAACACCCAATACACAAAATGTCACATCACATTTCTTTATTTCTCGAGATTAAGTTCAATCTGCTTCAAGCCTTCTCTGTTGGGCTGGTGAAAAACTCAATCTCTGTCATTGGGAGGAGACTTTCTAACCCTCTCTAGGATCATACAAGAACCCCAGGGGACGGACACAGTGCAGAACACTCAGAAAAGGGATTTTTGATTTTTAGATGATAGCTACCACCGCTGATACATGCTGCGCCCCCCAAAACACACACACTCTTTCTCCTAAAGAATAGTGTCTGTAGAACACCACAGATAGCCCCTCTAAGGCTCTGCCACCTCCTGGGGCACTGCAAAAGAGGGATCAGACCCATTCTACCAGCAAAAATGCGACAGCAAATCCACTTTACCAGCTCTGGGGCAGCTCCCCTACCTCTCTCTCTTCCATCTGCTCCCACCTCCACCTCCCGTAAGTGCTCTTCCCAACTCCCTCCAGCACAATACCTTTCAAACAGCTTTATATTTTCCAAATTTTAAGCTGGGAAATTTTTGTCTTTGGCCCTACTACACATAAGCTGCTATAAAATGTTAAATGAGGCATTTAAACAGACTTGTTGAAATTCAACCAGGCAAATTCAAAGTCCCAGTTCCCTTCTTCATATGGCAGGGGAAATACATCAGAGAGAACAAAATACACAGTGATACCCAATAAATCACCTGCCACATTAGAATTAGTCTTTGTGTGCGTCCCAGCATTTAGCACAGTGCCTGGCTCATAGGTGTTGAATAAACATTTGAGGAATTCATGTCTGAATGAATAAATTGAATTTAAATTGAATGAATAAATTAAATTTACCTAAACAAATGGCCTCTAGGGTGGACATCTCCCTAGAGATGCTTTGCTCCTGCAGAATCTCATTCTACTCTCCTCCACCCTTCTGTGGGCTCCAGGGGGCTGACATTATGCTTTCTGGTTGGGTTTGCTTTATGAGATGTACAAGCAGGCTATCTCAGGGAGGGAGGAGAGTAAGATCAAGGTATAAATTCTCTCCACTCCTGGTCAATTTCAATGGTGTCACAAAGAGCTGTGTTCTTTGTTTCAAGCAGTGTTTGTTATGGTCTGAATGTTTATGTCCCTCCAAAATTCATATGTTGAAACTCTAATCCCAGTGTGATGGTATATGGAAGTGGGACCTTTAGGAGGTGATTAGGTCATGAGGGTGGAGCCCTCGTGAATGAAATTAGTGCCCTTATTAGAAGAGGCCAGAGAGCTAGCTCTCTCTTTTTCTGCCATGTGAGGATACAAGGAGAAGCTGGCAGTCTGCAACTCAGAAGAGGGCTCTCACCTGAACATGGCCATGTTGGCACCCTGATCTCAGACCCTGGCCTTCAGAACTGTGAGAAAGAAATTTATGTTACTTATAAGCCACCCTGTCTGTGGTGTTTTGTTATAGCAGCCCAAGCTGACTAAGAACAGACAAGCAGAACAAGGAGATATATAAATGTTTGCATACATGTGTATGTGTATGTGTGTGTGTGTGTGTGTGTGTGTGTGTATGCCTACATATGCATCTGTATTTGTTTCAAGGATTTGACCATAAGCCCTTGAGGCACGAGGTGACATTAAGCCGTCTCTGTACAGCTGTTTTCTCCGTGTCACATGCTGGAGCTTGGGGTCCGCAGGGCAGGCCGTCAGGAGGGAAGAGGGATGTGAAGTGGGGGAGAATCAAGACAAGCTGAAATCCACAAGAATGAGCTGGGGCCCATGCAGTCAGACTGAAACCTGAGTCAGTTCTTGTTGCCTCTGACCGTGGAGATGGTGTCCTGTAGCAGCGGGGCCCTTCATTATGGAGGTGAACACATACCTGGCTCTAGAGTCAGAGAAGCCAAAGGAGGAACCAGGAAAAGGGGATCAAGGGCAGGCCTAGGCCAAGGAGGTGAGCCAGCAGATGAGTGGTGACAATGAGTGTGAGCCACAAAAAGCCTGCGGCTCCACATCACCCTCCAAATCCCACACAAGAATCTCTCTGTGGCCCTCCCTGACCACACATCTCCAACGAGGGGATTCTGGGAGGCATAGTTCAGCCCAGCTATGGGGGCACATGCAAAGCCGGCACCTCCCTCAAGGAAAGCTCACAGCTCTGCCTAGAAGCCCCCTCCTCATAGCCACCTCTTCTCTTGCAGAATCTCTCTCCATCTAGTAAACTCTCCTCCCCTTCCCCCTCATGGTCAGGGGGTGGAGGCCAGTGCCCCAGACCCACCATCCCCCGGGTACTGCTGGTCCCTGGTGGTTTCCACGCACAATGCCCATATTGCAGTCAATACTCTTCATACATTCTCCTCAAATTACCCAATTGGAGTGTGCCATCTGTTCCCTGCGGGGATCCTGATGAAGAGTACACCCACCCTTGGTGCAGAGGAACAAATAGAACATGAATTGGTAGATTTATTTATTGTTTTTCTCTGCTGGAGATAGATTTGTTTAAAAATATTAATTGGGCATCTACAAATGAAGCACCTATGTCCCAAATAAGCATGCTAGGGATACAGATATGGGCATGAGACACGGATTCCCTGCTCCAACGGAGCTTACCATCCAGTAGAGAAGCCAGATAATAACTATATTTGCTTCCTACAGTCTAAAGCAGTAGACACATAAACTGGTGATGCTCATGAAGTTTCTAGAACCTTTTGAAGGAATTTTAATGGTGACTTATGAAACAGTTAATGTATTAGGATTGTATCTCTGGAGATATAGTGTATTTTGTCTCACTTTTAAGAACACACCCCCTGACAACCTGAAACTAATACAACATTGTAAATCAACTATACTTCAACAACAACACAAAATTTTAAATATACCCCTGACAGATGGTAAATAGACGTATCATGGTGATCATTTTGCAGTGTATAGAAATATTGAATCAATATGTTGTGTGCCTGGAACTAACATAGTGTTGTAGGTCAATTATGCGTCAATAATTTATTTATTTATTTATTTATTTATTTATTTATTTATTTATTTATTTATAAACAGACATATATACCCCTGAATGAAAGAAAAGGGGACTTATCATGAAGACATGACGCTGCGTGGCTAACTCTATACTAGGTTCTTTACAGACAATATCTCACTTAATCTTCAGACAATGTCACAAAATGAGTGAACAGGTTATTGTCTCCTCTGGGTAAATGGAGAAACTGAGACAGGGAGAGGTAAAATCGCCAACCAAGGTCACACAGCTAATGAGGGTAGTAAATTGTATGTTTATTTTTGGTCTGGGCTCCCTATGTGCAAGGAATCGTGCTAAATGCTTTATTTTTTTAAAACCTTACAACAAGCCTAATACGGTAGGTGTTATTGCTACTCCTCCTTTAATGCAAGAGGGAACATCCGTGTAGACAGGACACAGAGATATTAAGAGAAGAGGCAGGAACTGAACCCAGCTCAGCCTGATGTCAGGGCCCACCCTCTTTCTGCTCTGTGCCAGAATCCATAAAACACAATTGACAGGGCATTTGTTAAGGCTGTGTTTCCTGAATATCTTTCTCCATAAATACAGAGAGATCTACATATCTACAGAGATACAGCCCCACATATCCATTATATTCTATTCAACACATAATACAGATATTCCATCTAATGCTTCAAGCTGTTCTCCTTCTAGCATTGAATTATTTGCTTCTCCCAACCTCCATTAACCAAATTTGGGGAGAAAAACTAGCTGCCACATAAGTCTGGATGAGAATAAAGTCTCTTTATTACTATTATTATTCCCCTAATGGCCTGTGCAGTATCGTACATAACTTTTTAGTCCTTCATAAAATCCTGTTGATAAACATTTGACAACTTGTTACAATTTTAAAACTTTCTTTGCCAGATCTGTGCTGGCACCACCGGAATCTAACAATGTGATACGAAGGCAGCACAGTAGCTTTCTGTGATGCTATAAAGAATTTTGCAGCCTCTCTCAGCACCTAATTTATGACATGTGCACTGATGAATGATCAAGATTCACTATTTGCCATTATAAGAAACAGGCCAACCAATTCATAATTTTCAGGAAAGCTGGTTTTCACAGCCCTATTAGTTTTACACTTCTGACTTTTGTAAGCTTCAATTTGTTATGTTTAAGCTATTTGCTCTGAGGAGTCTGAGTGTTCTTACTGGGGTCGGTCTTAAGATCTATTTTTCCAAACAGAGTTTGTAGAGAAAGATGATGGCAGTGCTAAAAGTGCAATTAAGATAAACTCTAAAAATCCAAGGAGAAAGCAGCAGATGTCCATTCAAGTTGAAAATGCACAGGGTCTTTCCACCCCTCTTCTGTTTATTAAAAAATATATATAATAAACTGGAGATGATCCGTGTTGTGGTCTATGGGCTACATTACTGTTATCAGACATTTGCTAAACCAGATCCTGTTTCTGAACTTCACAATATTAATCCTTTTGTCTACTGAGGGATGGTTAAAATGTTAAAATCAGTAAAACATGTATATTCAAAAGGTACTTTTGATCCTGCTCTATATCTGTTCAAATATGTAGGCTTAAAAATAAGTTATTATATGTGCCTGAATATTTATTAATATATACATAGACTTACAGAATCATTCATTCATTCATTCATTCATGAAACAAATTATTTTTAAGTACCTAGTACAGGAGTTGGCAAACTATAGTCTGCAGACACAATTTAGCCCTCTGCCTGGTTTTTTATAGCCCATAAACTAAGGATGTTTTTTACACTTTTTAAATCAAAAGAACAATAATATATCCTGACATGTGAATTTACATGAATTTCAAATTTCAGTGTCTAAATAAAGTTTTATTGGAACACAGCCACACTCATTTGTTTACATGTTGTTCATGGACATTTTCACACTTACACTGTCAGAGGTCAGTAGAGTAGACAAAGCCATGTGACCCACAAAGCCTAAAATATTTATTACTTGGCCCTGATCCATTCTATTCCAGTACTGGAAATGAAAAAACAAAAGCAAAAAACAAAACGAAGCAAGCTCTTTTCTCATTCATGGCAGCAGTAAATATGTCAGATGGTTATAACTGCTATGGAGAAAAGTAAATTGGTGAAACGTAAATCAAATACAAACTGATAAGGTGTGTTGAATAGGTGACTCAAATACCAGGGTGGTATTGCCAACAGGGACATGATTTTTGAAATGGTAAATAACTCTTGGTGAATTTCCAAACAAAATAGAGTACAAGTCTCCTTCGGTTGATTCAGTGTGTATTAAAACTGTACAAAGAATACTTTATGCTCTATATAAAATGGAATTTGGTTCTAGGTCCCGATAATTATAGTCAGGTTTTTCAACTCCCCGACTGTCTGACACAACACGAGAAAGTCATGCAGGATGTGGAACAATTCTTCATTGTGCTGGACTCTCCCTCACAGGGCAGGATGTTGAGCAACCCTGGCCCTCACTCACTAATTCAACACAGACACTGTAATCTCTGAGAGTGTTGTCAGACATGGAGGGAAGAAGAAGGTTGTGAAGCATGAGCCAAGTTTTCAACGAACGAAGAGGGAGGAAGATAGGTAACCACAAAGGAGTGCTCAGTGGTGGGCTGAAGTGTGTAATAACTGGCTCTGATTCATAGCATCTGCCAACCTCCATGGTGTAACTACTCTCACCATGGCCAATGTCAAGCTACAAACATGATATCATTGAATACAGATGGTGGAAAGATACGTGTTCAACCAGCTCTTCAGAGCCAGTACAGGTTCTAGCTCTAGCAAACCACTGGGATGGGTAGAGGTTGACACAGGCAAAAGGCATGAAACTCAAATGAACAGAGATTTTTACACGAGGGTGTAGGAAAAATCATCTGAAAGATGCATCATGCATGAAAGATGCATGTGAGTGAGATCCCATAACCCAACTTCCCAACCCAGAAGGACACAGAGGAGGCAGAGATTAACACCTTCCCTTGACTAAAGGGGTGACCTCAGGAATTCAACTGACATGGGAAAGAAAGAAAGCATTTTTTAAAGCTGATAAAGATTTCATAGAGTTTGTTTACTAGGAATCAGAATTCTGGAAGAAAAAAAAAAATCTGGGGGCATTCTGAAGAGAAGGTATCAGAGGGAGGCTGGGTAAGAAAATCTCCAGCACAGAACACATTCTGGGTGTGACCAAAAGTGAAAGAGAGCCTCTCCCCATCCGAAACTGAATCTGACAGCCATCGGGGAGGCAGTGTTCCAGCAAATACATCTTGCACGCAGCCATCAAATTATTATAATTTAACTTCAGCAACTACAGTAGCTGCTCAAAAAACACATTACTACAGTAGAGTTCTGCGAAATATTTTGCACATACAGCAAATGTGGCAAATTTTGCCACTTCATTGACTTTGTAAAACTGAAAGATCTCCCCCTTTGTCTTGTAGTTTCACTAATTGCATCATTAGCAGAAGGCCATTTGGCGAACATGGAGGAGATAAGAACTACTTCTTCTAAATTTTAAGTGTAAATGCAAGTTAAAATATAAAGATGTTCATGCCTTTGTGGTGCAGAACCCACTGGAGATAAGATAGTCAAGTGATTATAGAGATGTCATCTTAAAAAAATCAAAAGAATTGACTTCTTTCATGTCTAATTGGCATGATTATCCAACCAGTCTCAGTTTCTCGATCTTCATAATACAGGCGCTCTTTGATGAAGACAGAAAGGCAGGGTGAATGCAAATGTTTCAGCGCAAGAAGAAAGGGTCTAAAGAGAAAGGGATGAAGGTAGCAGTGGTGGGAGCAGCACTACGCCCGTCACAAACTCTGAGAGAGGCCGGAAGGAGGTTCCCTCAAAGGGAGGCTGGTAGGGTTTGTAAAAAAGAATCTCCATCCTCCTTTATGTAGCAACAGAATTTCTAGCTGAACACATGGCCACATAATGTCCATATTCCCCAGTCTTGCTTGCAGCTGGGTGTAGCCACGTGGTCAAATGATGTGCGAACAGAAGTAATGATATACAACTTGTATCTTTTGCCCTTAAAAAAATGGGGGGGGGGTGATGCCGTCCCCTTTCTCCCAACCCCAGCTGCAGTGCAACCCTAACGAAAGAAATCCTGGGTCATGAGGACAATAAAGGCGGCATAATAATAGAAAGCAATGGGATAGAAAGACCCAGGGTTCCTAACAGATTTTCAAAGCAGGATCGTCCCATCAGATTGGACTTTTGTTTCTGTGAGACTGAAATAAAATCCTACTGTTTTTAAGTCATCATTGTGGGAGGCCCAGTGCAAAGCAGACCCTAACCCTAACTTATACAGAGTTTGAGTTTTATCATCACAAGTGGACATGGAGAGTGGAATGATAATAACTAATGATGACCTTTGCAGTCAGCATACAGTGGCATTGTTAATCCTAGAACTTTAACAGTCACTGGTGTGAAGTTGTTCTCATAGAAATTTCACAGTTCTGCTAGAGTTCTATCCCACCTAAGATCTATTGCATCAGCTTGTTCAAACAAAGCTTTGAGCCTTTTTCATTTACTAATGTAACCAACCTTGCTTAATCTTGGCATTACATCTTCACTACTCGACTTGAGGGTGGTGTTCCTTGAGCCCTTCTGAGATCTGAAAGAAGACACCAAACCTCTGAGTTTAAACGGAGCCACTGCAGCTGGAATGGAGCCCAAGAGCCCACAGGAGTAGAGAGGAGACACGTTACAAGTCTGATCATCCTATTATCTCCCCACTTATTTCATTTAAAAGCAAGAGTCAAGATTCTTGCTGCTCTGAAAAGAAAGAAAAATGCACACAGGCCCCAAACAAATGTATTTGCCTAGTGTGTGAGGAGGCAAAGATGGTCCTCAAACCCAGAGGAATAAAAATTTTATATATATTATCATTAGTATGTATAAAACTGCCCTTTCTCTAAGATTTTATCGTGCTCCTGTGTGCTCCTACTTATAAGCAACAGAAGACTCCATATTTTTATATTATTTAATACTATAACTTTTAATTACATATTATATAAAATATTATTATAATAGGAAGGGTAATACCTAACCTTTATTAAGTGCCCACTGTATGCCTTCAACCCGTTTTTTGCATCATATTCTCAAACCACCTTGTCAGGTAGGTCAAGTAGCCACCACACTATGGATAAGAAGACTGACCCACAGAGAAGACAGACAGCTGGCCAGAGTCACTCAGCCAGGGAGTGGCTGGCCCAGAAATCAAAGCTAGGAAGTCAAACTCTAGAGCCTACATCTTTAAACATTCTTCTCCTTGCCTCTTGACCACAAATGATGGACACAGAGCTGTGCCGACCAGATCTCCCTTCAAGGAAGGATTTGCTGCTCAGCTTCGGATGTATGGTCAGCTGACGGCTAGATATCTACTCCTGCAGGGTCTACACATGCAGAAATCCTTCCCAAGGTCATGCCCTGCACAGGGCAGCCTACAAGAGTGACCAAGCAAGGCATGGGTATAAAGTCCTGCTATTTGGGCCCAACACAGTACACTCTGAGGGGCAATACACATGCCAGCCCTTCCCACTGGGGTTGGTCAAGACTTCATATGCCTGCATCACAATTCCTCTTCTGTCTCTGCTCAGTCTTGCTTCCTTACTCTTCCCTCACTCTTCCGAATAAACATCTTGAACCCTAAACTCTATCTCAGCACCCACATCTGCCACCTGTGTCACCAACTTTACCAATAGAAATGTGCATTAAATGAATGAATGAATATGTGGATATATGATGAATATATGATTTAAGCCTTGGGTTTGGTATAACACTCCATTCAGCAAATAAATAATCTCCAACTGTGTTCCAAGCACCTTCCTAGGCAAGAACAAAACAGACAAGGTCTCTGCCCTCAAGGTGCTGATGGCATTTATTGGCCTAAGGTCACTGGTTCTCAATCTTAATCACTCATGAGACCCATCTAGGAATTTTTTTGTGTTTTGGTTTGTTTTAGCCATGCCCGGGCCCCAGTGAAATTCAACTGAATGAGAATAAAGTGCAAGCAGAGAACCAAAGGGCTAGGTAACTTATACCAAGACTTCTCAAATTTTCCAGGTACATGAATCACATGGGGCTCAGATTAAAATGCAGACTAATTCAGCAGGTCTTGGGTGTTTCTGGTACTGCTGGTGCCACACCACCCTAGGTTTAGAAGATCAAGGAAGCATAAGATAAACATAAACAGGGAAATGCAGAGTCCACCATCACATGACTCACAATTACCTGATGGGTTTACATTACAGATTCAGACCCTGCACATTAAGATATTACCAGTTTCAGAGAAACTCCTTCAACATTCTTCTATCACCCTTGTTCCTTTAAGGATGAGACACAGGCTCAACTGAACTATAAGTGTAAATGTTGTCAAAGACAAGAACAGAGAACACCAAACCATTTCTCCTTACACCATTGACATAGTCAAATAAAACTTTGTACAGTTTACTTTTTACATGCTTTACTGTTTAGATGCAGAGAATACAGACTGTGTGTGTGTGTGTCTGGCAATTCTGAACGTATCAAGACTTTTCTTCTTTTCTCAACACAGTCATCTTCACAAACAACTCTGACAGTACACTTTCATTTTGTCAGAGTTGCTTGGGATGAAATTTGCTCAGCCATTAAAAGGTGGGAAAGTGCCCTGCTGCTTGTGTAGATGAGAGAAGGCCACTGTTTTGTCAGATGTCACCTACCCATCAGTCAAGGCCAAGAAAGCGATTGGTACATGATGGGGTTGGTAAGAAGCCCTCCAAACCTTAATTATCAGAGTGCCCCCCAGTTTCGCTGGGCTTGTCATTGACTCCTGACAAGCTCAGAGGCAGACGAAAAGACAAAGAGCACATCACCAACTGGTTAATTAGCAGCACGAAGCAACCCAAATTACAAGCCCAAGAAAATGTGCCACAGAGTTGCTTTTTGTACACTGGATTTCATCAACACATGCAAAGGGAAATGGTAAATCTTTCATATTTCAAAAAATATCTAGATTGTTCTTGGGATCCTCTTCAGCCGTCAGGAAGGCAAGTAGTTCTTTTATCCCTCAAAGCGTTACTGAGGACCTACTGGGTGTCTGGTTCTGAGGAATATAATGTAGCAGATTGATTCGTTCTTTCATGTATTCATTCAACAAATACGTATTGTTGTCCGCTATCACCTACTACATCCAGGCACTGAGCTCGATTCTAGGTGTGTGGTTATAAAAAATCAAAGGCACATTCTGACACAGGCTACAACGAGGATGTACCTTGAAGACAGGCCAAGTGAAATAAGCCAGTCACAAAAGGACAAATACTGTAAGATTCCACTTATATGAGGTCCCTAGACTAGTCAAATTCATAGAGACAGAGAGTAGAGTGGTGGCTGCCAGGGGCTGGCGGAGGGGGGGATGGAGAATTGCTGTTTAATAGGTACAGAGTCTCAGTCTCAGTCTCAGAAGATGATAAACATCTGGAGATGGATGGCGGTGACAGTTGCACAACAACGTGAATGTACTTGATGCCACTGAACTGTACTCTTAAAAATGGTTTAAATGGTAAATTTTATGTTATGGATATTTTACCACAATTTTTAAAATATTTTTAAAGAAAAAAACCCCACAAAGGCATGATGCCTGCTTTCATAGGAATGACATCCTAGTGGGAAGATAGACATGAAAGACACTGAGAAATTAATATATAACTACACATAGTAGAATTGCTATGAAGGGGGACCAATTCCTCTCCTCTGGGTCAATGTGACTAATTTTCCTAAATGCAAAAATGACCACGATGTTATTTGCTTTATAGAAGCATTCTTCACTTTACAAACGGGTCCCCTTTAATATTGAACTCTTGAGTATGTTGAAGGTTTATAGATAAATCATTCGCTACATAACTAAGAGGCCTACAGGCAGAGAAGTTACAAGATAAAGTGTTATGAAGCACTGCCAATTGAAGATCAATCAGAAATTACAATAAACATCTTGGTAATTACAACAAAAACTAATGGGAAAAAAATGATTTAACTCATAAAAGCTGACTATATACCCAGTCTTACACACACATATACCTATAAAATGATGTGATGAAAAAATCCATATGATGCTGCATGGTTTGCATGTTTAATAGACACCGTTATTGCTCGTGAGCATAATCGCCCATATTTACTCGTCCAATATTCCTGCTCCTGCTGATGATGTGAGCATTGGTGTTTTTCAAATTATAAAAACAGCATGTTGCTTCAGTACTCACTGCTATTGTGCAAAGGGTTTAAACTTTTGTGCCTTTGTTTAAAAAAAAATCCTTAGCAAAAGCTTCTCATTAAAATGTAGAGAATATAAGCATCCAAAAATTTAACTTGGAACTTGCACTGAAAAAAAAAAAAAACACTACACAAAGCTTTTGGATTGAACACTGTGCTTTTATCCTCTGACGATGTGGCAAACTTTCAGCATTTCCTGGAATATTTTCCAACTCCTTTAAACACCTATAGGGTTTCTTGCACGTTGGATTGGTTGGCTGGGAGGGTGGGAGTAAAGAGAAAATAGCAAAAGGGGGGGAAAAAGAGAGAAAGGATACCTTCTAGATGAACCCACCAAACGATCACATCCCTTAACAGTGACTTTATCAGGTCTAAAGCAAAGAAAATACTGCCAGGATAATTAACAATTCTGGTTTCAAAAAGCCGAAGTTGATTATCTAAAGGGCAGGCTGCTCTTTAAATTAAAGATGATATCTGAGGCATTTACAGCAATATATGTTACAGCCACCAATATTATACGTAAATATATAGGTCAGGAGTCCTCTCCAAACTGTCTAGAATAGCCAGACGGGTGAAATAATTGAGTGGAGGGGGCTGAGTAGAGACGGAAGGGAATACAGAGACCAGGCTCTTAATGAAATGGGCAGATGTTTCCCAGCCAACTGTGGCCGGGCAGGTGTGGCCCCATATGGACAGAGCTTCCAAAGTTCAGAAGAAGCCAGAAATTCTCATTTTCAAGTAAAATCTCCCGTGTTTTAAATATTGACACACACGTGATTAATTTTTTAAATGTACATAATTTTATCACTGCTGTGCAGGCCAAACAAAATACATCTGAAGCTGAATTTACTGGGGACCACAAATCTTGACCTACGTCCTAGCTGTTCCCAGCTCCCAAGCATCGTGCTGGGAGAACATTCTGGCTGTTCAGCCCCACAGGAGCCCCGGAGGTGAGTCCCATTCAAGAGCAGACACCGCTCTGGGTGCTAGTGAGAGAGTGGCTGGCCACGGCCGGTCCTTCAGGAATGCTGTGCTGAGCAGAGACTCCGCAGCGCTGGCCTCGGATGTCCCTGGTGACGTGGAAGAACTACGCTCTGGCAGGAGGCCTGGGCTTCCAGACTCACCTTGGAGACGTTCCCGCAAGCTCTCTCCACACCTCACATGTGGAAGCAGGACTCACTCTGGGTTTTGTATAAATGTCTCTCCTTTTCCTCCTCTCTATCCACCCCCTACCACAACCCAAACAGTGTGAAGGTTGTGCCCTGTCTGCTTTCCAGAAGTTGTAAATGGTTTTGTGGACGAAGACTTGGGTCCATGAAGATAGAAGAGAAATAAAAACAAAATCTCAAGATGTATCTTTGGCAAAAGATATAAAGGTATTTTCTCTAGCTAGTTCTTGCCCCAGTTTCAAGTGGACAGATTTTTTTTTTCACCAAAGAACTACCTAGTAAAGGAGGCTGGAAGACAAATCTGACATATGACAGATATGTTCTCAAAAAAAAAAACACAAAAAAACCCCAAACTTGCCTTCAATATGCCCAAATCTTCTAAGCTCTATTACCAGATTGCCAAACTGCCCAGGCTCAGGAAGAATCTGCCCTCGAAATGGTTTTTTTGACTAGCACAGGTTTGGTTTTGTTTTAATATTCTTAATTTTACCATTTGGGGGTGTGTACTCACTCTCCAGTCTGCTTAAATATCCCATCATGCCCATATGTCTTAAACCCAACTGAGGCACATGTATGTTACCTGCCTGGCCTCTGGAGGTATGTGAATTTGCTCCCTTGGGACTTTACTCCTTTTCTTTTCTGCATACCTCTACTTACTCTTCTAAAAAGAAACCAACCTCAGAATGAACTGTAAGGTCAGATGCAATGCATCTGAAGCAATCATACGAAAATAGACCTACTATAGGAGGGCGGCACCAAACACTGATGATAAAACAGTGAGTAAAGACGTGGCTAGCCATCAGAGAGCTCAAGATCACATGGGGAGAAATAAATTAGCAAACAGGCTCACTGCCAACTCTGAGCTGCTCCAGCGTAGATGTGTTTGGGTGCCAGGGACACAGGCAAAAACAATTTCTCATTGGATTTCAGGGGGCTCTGGCCTCCCATCCTTTTTGGAGGCTGTTGTGTGGTTATCCTGGACCTATTTGCTTTTGACTGGTCAGGATGAGAACCAGGTTTTAATTAGTGAAGGCCCTGCTATTTGTGGGAGGTATATGGCCCCTCCTTCATCATTGCTGGGCTTGGCCATGAGCTTTGGCTAATGGGATGTGAGCAGATGTGTCCAGGCTGAAGTTCAAGAATAAAGAGGCACATGGAGCAGAGTCGACCTGAGCTGCAACCAAACCACATTTTTGGTTTAACAAAAATTCATGTCTGTTACTGTTACTGTCACTGAGATTTGGGGGTTGTTATTTATGCAGCAAAGCTAACTAATGCACCAGCACGGTTTACTGACGATTTTTTTTAAACAGGAGAAATGTTGACACTCTTCTGTTCAAAAAACATCCACATATCCGCTGACCCACTTAGCAGAAATAATAGGTATCCATGACAATGTAAGTAGAGAAATGGAATAAAATGAGAGGATGAATACCAAGTTCCTTATTTTCCCCCCAAAATACGCCCATCCCCACTGATTTTGCCCATTTCAGTAAATGGTAACTCCATCTTTCTCATTGTTCAGAACATTATAGCCCTCCTTGACTGAATTCTTTCTTTCACACCTCACAACAGCAAATTCTGTTGGCTCTACTGTTGAGACAGATCACAGACCTGCCCCTTCCCACCAGATCCACTGCCACAACCCTGATCCCAGCCACCAGGATGTCTGGCCTGAATTATTGCCACGGCCTCCTGATTTCCTCCTCTTGGCCCTATCCCCTCAGCAGTCTACGTTTTGCCCCGTTTTCAGATGAATCTTTTTAAAAACCAAATTTATATCATGTCCTCCTTTATTTAACAGTTTCCAAGGCCTCCCATCTTATTCAGAGTAAAAGCCAAGTCCTTACAACCGCCCACCAGGTCTCCTGTTCTCCCCCTGGTTCCCTTGAATCCAGCACACTGATATCTTTACTGTTCCTCCAACGTGGTGCACACGGGCTCACTTCAGAGTTTTTCCATTTGCTGCCCATCTGCCTGGACTGCTTGCTCTTCACGGAGAGAGTCCAATGGCTTGTTCTCACTTCCTGCAGGTCCGCGCTCAGATATCCCTGCTTATCAATGCAGCCTTTTCTGAATATCCTATATGTAAAAGAGCGAGCCCAGCCCCAGTGCCTCCCTTCTATCCTCTTTACCTTGCTTCATCATTCTCCATAGAACTTCCCACAATCTGACAAACTATATAAAGAAGTTATTTCTTACACTCACTGACATAGAAAACAAACTTATGGTTACCAAAGGGGAAGGGGGAGTGGATAAATTCAGAGTATGGGATTAGTAGATACAAACTACTATATACAAAATAGATTAAAAAACAAGGTCCTACTGTATAGCACAGGGAACTATATTCATTATCTTGTAATAACCTATAGTAAAAAAGAATTTGAAAAAGAATATATATATGTATAACTAAATCACTTTGCTGCATACCAAAAACTAATACAACATTGTAAATCAACTATACTTCAATTTTTTAAAAAAAAAAAGAGGAAAAAGAAAAGAAGTTAGTTCTTTTCTGATTCCCTCTACTGGAGGTAAGTACCATGAGGATAAGTATTTTATTTCGTTCACTACTTTATCCTCAGCTCCTACAAAGTGCCAGGCACATAGTAAGTACTCAGTATATCTTTCTTGAATAAATAAATATTGGAATCAGACAAATCTACATACATTTGAATTCCAGCTCTGACACTTACTAGCTGTGACCTGGACAGGTTACATTACCTCTCTGACCTTCTATTTAACCATCAGATAAATGTGATACTAATCTCCTCCCTTTGCAGTTTTTACAAGGTATAGAGGTAATGCATTTTCAGGGCTCACATGGATAAAAGATAGCTGTTATTATCATAGATACTGTCTATCTCCCAGCTCTCTGATGTTTTTCTTCACCCTGCTCCAGCCACATTGGCCTGAGCGCTCTTGCTGAAACATACCAAGAGAGTTTGCACATGACCTTTGCACCTGCCATTTGCCTGGAACACTGGGTCCCAGCTCTCTGTATCTTCTTGTCACTCAAGTTGCAGCTATGATGGGACCTCCTCGCAGAAGGCATCCCTGGCCACCCTGCCTCAAGTACCCCATCAGTCACACTCAATCACATCATCGGTTTATCTCCTCCATAGACTTATCACCTTGTTATTCATGTGTTTGCTTGTCCTCTGCTTATCCCCACTAGAAGATAAACTCCAGGAGGAGAAATTTCATCTGACATGTCCACCAGCACTTCTGCAATACCTGGCACATAATACACACTTAACAAATATCTGTTGAATAGATAAACAAAAGGCTTAAGGGAGGAAACACACACGCAAAATAATGTATATGCGTAATAGTACGTTTTTACGATCACTGTGGTAGAATCTCAGTCCCATGTGGATTGAGAATCAGGTGATGATGTGGGAAGAGGGAAGAGTAGAACAATGAGAAATTTTTGAAGGATTCTGCATCCAAAGGGAAGAGGCCTGGAAAATATTTTATTTTTAAAAAGACGGAGTAAAGTGAGGGCGTGGTTTGAATTAGGTACTAAAACAGAAAAATCATCAGTCTTACCCAAATGACACCAAAGACCTAGGAAAGCAAGGGACCTTTGGCCAGAATCAAAATTCCAGTATTTACAAACAGATGACAGGCACTGCAAAGAGGGAGCTAAGAAGCCCTGGCGGATTCATGTTTGAGCAGACACAGTTAAACATGAATAGTTGGGAAGTAATTATGACTGGATAATTCAGGGCCAGCTCATCTTCACTCCACTGCTGAGTGGTGACAGTTCTGCCCTTTGGGCATAGAGACTGAAATGCCTCCTCCCCTCTGGGATTCAAAACAGAAATGAAAAACATCCCTCTAAAAAAGGTCACGACTCAAGTTTGGGAGATTTGCCAGTGCAACCTGGAAACAGACATCAAAAAAATTAAAATACTGCTTCAATTTCTGTAACTGCTTGACACATCTGTAAGTGTCTAAATGTAGTCTGCAGCATGGACGAACCCACCGGTGAGATGGTAAACATTTAGTGAGAGGACACAGCCAAACTCCATCTCACAGAATTCAAGGAAGCTGCTTTGATTTCTAAAGTTATTTCAAAGATGTTATTTATCCTCCTCTGGAAGAATGCATATAGAAACATCAGTGTTTTGCTTTTGGTAAATTGTATGAGCTTACAAAGAAGATGCTAAGCAAACTGACAAGAATATCATCTTTATACTTGTTCCATTTAAAGGCAGGTATTGAGGCCAACTTCCCATCCAGGACAATCAGTGACAATTCATTTCTTTCTTTCCCTTTAGTGTTTCCTATAATTCACTCTGATTGTGGTATATAGGCAGCAAGAAATGCCTGTAAAAAAGGGCTTTTAAACTCTTAGTTGTTTGCAGAATATTAGTAACACTATAAAAAGTTTATGTTAATTAATGCTGCATTTTAATAGATTTCCTGGAAGTTTGTAACTGCGTACTATAAAGGCTTTCAAGATAATGTATTATACAGCGGTTATCATAAACTCCAAAGCAGTTCAAATAATCCTTTTATGTCTCAATAACTTTCCCCCCAAAGTTACAGTATTTAAAAGATTCAAATGCAGAAATAAAAAGGAAAAATTTTCCCCACCAGGGAATATTTAAAATTTTTATCTCTCATCATGATCAATCTCATTTCTTGGCAACACTGTACTTAAGCAAAAAGCCATCTGCACCTTCCATCGGTTATATTAGGATAAACTATGCCCCATCTAGTATGGGGCAGGTTTTACAGAGGTCAGACAGTTCATATACCTCACAACTTTCATATTCTTCTGAAACAAGACTTTATATATATGAACATCCCTTATCATTGTTTATCTCTCTAAGTTTGGGCAAAATGAATTACTTGCAGTTCAAAGAATTCCCATTTTTTATGTTCAGCAGACAGACCAAAGGGAGAGTTTGATTGTAAGAGCTTCAAGAGAGTTCAAATCCACATTAAACTTCAACATTTGGGTTTGGGATGTTAAACTTAAGCCCCCAAATGCAATACTTTTCTGTGAATTTTTCAGGCAAAAGAAATGGTTGGTCTCTATTCCACACTGAAGGTTTTGAACATCCCATTCCAATATGAATCACCATTTCTTACAAAGGTAAACCATAAAGATTTTCTTGTAACTTTAAAGAAGAAAAATAAGGGAATTCCCTGGCAGTCCAGTGGTTAGGACTCGGCACTTTCACTACCTGAGCCCAGATTCAATCACTGGTCGGGGATCTAAGATCCCGCAAGCCGCGTGGTGTGGCCAAAATTAAATAAATAAATAATAAAAATAATACGTGTTGTCAAAAATAGAATTTTTTAAAATGCCAATGACTTAAATAGTGACCACGGTGGGAAAACTTTAAGAACAGAAATCTGAAATTAATTACACAAATGAGGTTCCATTTCACTCTTTTGATAAGGCCCGTGAATCATAAACAAGGCTGCCACAAATCCAGTTGGACTCTGAAAAATATACAATATGCACACAAATATCTCACTTTTCTCCTGCCAAATTATACACACAGTATTATGAGTGCTTTGCGGCTCTCAACGAAAGCCTTGGAAGCTACGTATCTCTTACTTTTCTTCATTCCCTAAGTCCCAGTTATAAAACATTTGTCATCTGGGCTCTGCATCTGACAGCACCTGCATTATATTATGTTTAATCTCAACTCCAGGAAAGGAATACGTTTCTTGAACTTCTGAGCGTTATTATGATTTCTCCATCAAGATTCTAAGCCCTCACGGTGACCCTAATTGAAGAGTCTTACCAGAATCTCGAAATGATCAAAATACATACATATATGTATGTGTGTGTCTGTGTGCATGCACACCAACTTTGCAAGTTGATAGAGCCAAAAAGTGCACAATTCAAGGTTGCAAATACATAAGAGAATTAACAACTGCCAAAAACTCAAGTAACTTATGTGGGAATCACAATCATCAGTTGTAAAGTAACCAAATATCCCAATTTATCCAGGATGGGAGGATTCCCAGGATGTGAGATTCTTAGTCCTAAAACCAAGACAGTCCCAAGCAAACTGGACAGTTGGTCACTCTAAAAGCTGCACAATGAAATTATCCATGGAGATTTTTTAAAAGGTCCAAACTGCAAGTTCCTCTTAGACTCAATGAGGCTACAAGGAGAAAAAAATGTATACTTTGCTATTATTAATTTTTTACTGTTATCATCCTGGAATGCCTATCTCCGTTATAAACCCCCTTAGACCACTCCATTCTCTCCATCTCTATCTCTCCCACTCTCCTCTTTCTCTTCTTCTTTCTCTACTCCCTCCCTTCCCCCTACCTCCCTCTCTCCCTCTCTCTTTGCATTTCTTTCAGAAGGTCTAATTTTGTAAATACCACTTTGCATCCACACCTTGGAGACTTCATCTAAATGTTTGCCAATAAGACTCTTCTCTCTTTGTCCCCCAGTGCCACCTCCCACCTCTCAATAATGTAAATACAATTAGTTGACTGAAAGCACATTTCATGTTTTGCTTCTCTCTTAAGCATCTCAGTTATGGGGTCCATACTGTGTGAGTCACTCATGCATGATCCTCAAGGAAGAACCAAAAGATAGAAGGGAAATACAGCCCGAGGAAAAAGTCTATAAAGATTTCTCGCTTTCCTAATCCCTTTTCTCTAATGTTTCTTTGTAAATTTGTCAGATGGGAATGAAATTGCCTCATAACTCTCCAGACATGAAGAGCATCTCTGAAGAAAATTACGTACTTGTCAAAGCAAGAGGGAATTTATGTTGGTGTTCCTGAGATGTGATTTTATTCCGTCTATTTCCTTTGTGCACATCAGAGCAACTAGAGAGACAAAAAACAACTCGTTTATGGGTATTTTTTTTCACTTTGGTGCATTTTTTGCTTCTATTTTTCCCTTTTGTTTTCTTACTCCCCCCTCCTTTCATCTATGTTTATTGCCAGTGACAGTAAACTTCCATACAACAATCCTGTGATGATGGTAGCAATGATTTCTACCAGTGTAAGGCAGTTCAAACAGGCACAAAGATGATTTCCCCGTGGACAGTTCCGGAAGGTGCGGGTTACATTTTCAAGTCCTACCCAATGCTGGCCAGGGACGATCTGGGTACAAAAGTCTTGTTAATGTTCCTTCCAGGCGGTGGCATACTTCCTGAAATTAAATTCTTTTCCCTGGACTACACGTTATGGCTTGCACTTCCTGAATTTTGTTTTCTGAATTTAGAAGCTGCAGAACCTTGCTTACTTGGTAGGTCCAGTGTAAATGATAGAGTAAACTAACGGGGAATTTGAAGGCAGGCATGCCTGGGTTCAGATGTCAGCTCTGCAACAAACTGGCTGGGCAAAGTCTTCAATCGTTATGAACTTCACGTTTCTTATTTGTTCAATAGGAACACCTACTTCGTGGGACAATTTTAAGGCTAAAAGGAGAAAGTTTCCAAACTGTGAGAGGCTGTGTGACTCTGCCGATAGGAACCTGAATCTTGAGTCAGACAGTCTGTGTTGCGTTCCGGCTCCTCTCCTTCCTAACCAAGTGACCTTGGGCAAATTACTCAGCCTCCGAGTTGCATCAGTTTCTTCAACTGTAAAGTGCGGATGATAATAAAACTACCTCACAGAGCTGTTATGAGGATCACATAAGTCCATATAACACGTAGGAATCTGCCGAACATTTTGTAACTGTTTGCTATTTCATTACAACATATGCCAACTGCCTGGCACAAAGTATTTCTTCAGTAAACACTTTCCCTGGCCCTCCTTTCCATACACTCCTTCCTTGAAAGCCTGTTTCACTCACTGTGTTTCTTCAACATCCCGCACAAGGCCCATCTCACCACAGGTGTTCAAGAAATGGAGAATTCATTAATGTCAACGTGCCTTGTTATTGATGATAGTCTATATATTTTCTTCATTTCCCCATTGCTTTGCAATACTTTTTTAAATATTGAAGAGTATAAGAAAAACATTCTTCTTTTAATAGCTTCCCCAAAAATTGTTCACTGAAAATTTACGTAACATGCATTAGGGAAAAGAAAGCACAAGAAACAATGCAGTGTCTTTTCAAACAAGCCAAGATTCTACAGAGCAACCCTAAGTGGTATTTCAAATCTTTCTGGAAGCTGATCCTCACTTAATAAGACAAATATTGTATGGATGGTTTAGATAGATTGGTAAGATTTTTCCAAATGGATTCCTTAAGGAAACATTAGTTGGGAGTCAGGGTAATTACTTACTTTTTGTAAGTAACGGCTAAGGAGCTCTAGAGCTGGGATGACTGGCTGATTGCACTTCTCCGCCGGGAATAATCTCATTCTGTGCGAGGGAAAACATAAGCATGCTCCTCCACCCTTGAAGTCTGTCCATGGCACATCTGAAATTCAGCGAGAGCGTGGAGGTTGGAAATTACACAAGAGAAAGTTCTCACTGGACCACAGACCTTAAAGCCGGAGAATCTTACAAATAAATTAACACTATCCCATGCACTTTATTGAACCTGGCATACGTAAACTTCAGTAATTTCAGGATGCTTCGAGCCTGGTTAAGTGTTTTAGGGAATAGCTCAATGCCTTCAAAAATGCCAACATAAGGGGAAAGCGGGTCTCCCAAATATTGGGACGCAACTGTGATTTTGTAACTTTGCTTTTCTTCTGTTAGCTGATGTTCAACCATTAAAGTAGTTATAAGGCTTCAGGGAAGACCTGCCTTCACCCCAAGTCTATTTCCTCTACCGTTCTGATCAGAACATACATTGTTTATTACCCCCTCGTTTACCAGCCCCCAAATATCATTACAATGTCTGTGTCATGATATATGTACGGTTGTTACCCTTTTAATGGATAAAAAAAGATTTAAGTACTTCATTCTGTTGCATTCTGACAGCTGTTAGCCATCATTTCTCCATTCACCTGCATTTAGCAATCCCATAAAGGAAGGCAATCTCAGAAGGAACAAGCACCGGGCACTGCAAGGTGATAATTCTGTATCACTCTGGCCTATAAATACCTGACAAGCTTTTGCTGACTCAGCAGGCTGTGACTGAGTGGCAGCCATGGCCTTTTATCTGTATGAGTGTCTCACGGCAATTGGACCACCAGCCCCTGCAGTGAAAATCCATAGTATCGATCAGGCCATTTCTCCACTGTAATTCTTTTGTAGGAAATCCCTGATGACAAATTTTATCTGCACCACTTTTTGATCGCTGGTTTGATGTAAAGGATCTCCAAGGGCAGAGTTAAGCGCTGGGCCGTTCCACGTTATCAAGCAGCCGTTTTATTTACTGAAACTACAATTGTGGTCACACGCACACACAAAAAGAGAAGGAGAGATGGAGAGTAGCGGGAGGAAAAATGGAGCCAAACAATCTTTCAAAGGGAACAGAAGGTAGAAGAGCGGGGAGGGGTTGCCTCAGCGACTTAACTCAAACATGGGTTATAAAAGGCTGTTCCACATTTGTAACCACAATAAATAGTGGAAATCGTGTTTTGATAATGATGCTGAGATGATGTAAGGTTATATGTTGAAACTGAGTTGGTCTATTTTTCTCCCTGTGCTACCCCTCCTCATCTCTTCTCCCCAGACCTAAGCTTCTTCACTCTATGGCCTCAATACGTTAGGAGAATCTCTTTATCTGATGGTGTTTCAGCAGAGATTTGGATCAGGTAGGAATCTGAGACCCAGGTGAACTTCTGTAGAATATCTAAACCCCCAAAGAAAGGAAAAGTTACATAAGAACCTATACCCTTACAGAATTGCTTGTCTTGCTATTTCTGGGCACAAGTGCAAAATGCAAAGAACAGGCAATGTCCCTCCACAGAGTCGCTACGCTGGCACTTTCCCAGCTACGATTCAAGACGAGTCCAATTAACCCCCAGGTGCCTGGGCTGTGGAGGAAAAGCTCTCCTGGATTGCTCAGGTGAGCCTATGCGTTCACACCTACTGTAGCCCGCCTTCTTGGCCTCAGCACTGTGAACATTTGGGGCCTGGAAAATTCTTTGCGGAGGGGAGCTGTCCTGCACATTGTAGGGTGTTTAGCAGCACCCCTGGCTTCTACCCACAAGGTGCCAGTAGCACCCGCCCCAGCTGTGACAACCAAAAACATCCCCAGACATCGCTAAATGTTCCCGAGAGAGGGGAGTGCAAAATCGCCCTGGTTGAGAAGCAGTGGCCTATGGGGCACTTGTGGGGGTCAGGGAGTGGGGATGAGTAGAGAAGGAGTGATGTGTCCAAAGCACAGGAGATGCCTTGATCCTTTCAGTGTAGCTGGGCACAAACAGAAGTGAAACACATACTCACCAGCACCACAAACCAAATAATGACTAAACTAATTTTTCCACTTCAAGAGTTGCAAACTGGATTCTCTTCACCCCGATTTTGCCCACAGAGGAGTTTAATTTGGCCGACAACTTTTGTAGTTGAATTTGAGCAGTTTAGGTGGGACCTAAACTCTGTAGCTCTAGACATCCCTCCCAGCGCCCCCATTCCACCGCCATGACCTTAAACTTGACCCTCACTGGGCGCTACTGCCTGGCCCTAAGGCATCTGTGCCTGAAGTCATCTCCATGGTGATGTTTCCAGTACAGTGGTCCTCAACTGGAGGTGAATCTGCCTCTCAGGATGCATTTAGCAATGAGTGGACAAATTTTCCGTGTCACAGCTGGGGTGGGCGGGAGGGACATGCTACTGGCATCTCTAGTAGGTGGAGGTCAGGGATGCTGTTAAACATTCTACAATGCACAGGATAGACTTGTGCTACAAAGCCATGTCTGACCCCAAGTGCTGAGGTTGAGAAGCCCTGTTCTAACTAATCTCTCATCCTCTCCTGCGAAAACTCGTGTGTTTCCATTGATAGAAGCCAGAAGGAGAATCTTCAGTGTGTGCACACAGCAATCTTGTAAGAAGCATCTACTGCTCCCATTCATCAAGCAGAGGCATAAGCAGCTCTCTCCTGAAAAACTCCTGCCCTCCTTGGCAGGGTCTCTCAACCTGCTGTAAGGAAAACATCACCATCCTTCATGTCCTGGCCCTAAAAAATGGTTGTTGTTGCCGCAGGGGATGTTATCAGACCTGATTCTCTATCTGAAAGCACTCCAACAGCAGCAAGAAAAAGCAAAATGCTCACAGGGGGCTCTAGGTTCATCTAACTTCGCTCATGCACAGAAGCACTTGCTCAGAGAACACAACCGTCTACAGTGCTGAGAGGGTGTTAAATGATTTTATTCCTTGCACGGGCTTTATGCATGTAGGCATGTGAGGGCTCCAAAACTTGAGGAAGTTCATTAAACATGAACTTTCACATGAAGTGAAAACTGCACTTCAGTGACTACACCCAAGTGCTGTTTGGAATTTTATCTCAAATCCTTGGGTCATTCATGCTGATGTCTACAGAGGTCAAGTAGGGATCATAGGCAAGTGAGCTGACAGGTGTAGGGGAGGAGGAGGGGTGGAGGATGGTTGCTAGATAAAACACAGGATGCCCAATTAAATTTGAGTCTCACACAAGCAACAAATAGTTTTTAGTGTAAGCATGTCCCATAATTTTAGAAAAAATAAAAATAAGGGTTTTTTTAGGATAAGTATGTCCCAAACATTGCATAAGACATACTTATACTAAAAAACAGCATTTTGTTACCTGAAATTCAAATGTAACTGTGAATCCTGTATTTTTATTTGCAAAACCTGATGGTCTGGGGTGAACTGGAGGGAATTCATTCCATCTAAAGAGATCTGCTGGTTTGCAGATTTGACTAAATGTTACCCCTAGGAAAGGCAGTGTTTCCAGATCTTCTGTTTTTTTTTTTTTTTTTTTTGGCTGCATTGAGTCTTCATTGCTGCGTGTGGGCTTTCTTTAGTTGCGGCGAGCAGGGGCTACTCTTCGTTGCGGTGCGCGGGCTTCTCATTGCGGTGGCTTCTCTTGTTGCGGAGCACGGGCTCTAGGAATGCAGGCTTCAGTAGTTGTGACACGCGGGCTCGGTAGTTGTGGCTCGCGGGCTCTAGAGCACAGGCTCGGTAGTTGTGGTGCACGGGCTTAGTTGCTCCATGGCATGTGGTATCTTCCCGGACCAGGGCTTGAACCCGTGTCCCCTGCATTGGCAGGTGGATTCTTAACCACTGAGCCACCAGGGAAGCCCAGATCTTCTGATTTTTATAGGAAATTTTTAAAATATAAAATCTAGTGATTTACAATGCTGACAACTAACTTTTAAAAAAATCTAACAATGTCCCCTGAAAGGAAACAAGCAAGTCTGCAGGCTGCCTTCAGCTTGCGGGCATGGGCTCTCAACCTGGCTGTAGAAGAACATGCATGTGAGTTTTTATTACAAGCCAAGTGCTGGCTGTCAGAAGACGCCCATGGATAGCTTACTAAGTTCTCCCATCAACTGGGAGGCATGAACAACTACCATCATTTCCATGGAGGACATCAGGAAAGCGAGGTTCAGAGAGCATAAGGTATTTCGGCCAAGTCCCTGCAGAGTGGCACAGCTGGGGTCTGGGACCAGACAGTCTCCACCCAGCACCTGTGTTTACACCCATCACACTGTACCACCTCTCAGGAGAGAACGCCTAACAGATCGCTTCCCACAGGGCATATTAATAATAAAAAATAATAAAGGTGATTCTGAGTACCTCCTTCCAGACACATTATGTCTCCTCAAAGTCTAGGAGGACTAGGTGAAGTCCTAGCCTAGGGTCAATCACATTGCCATGCTGGGCCATACTGAAGCCTCAGGCTGAAAAACAATCAGCAATACTAACCCTGCTTTCATTTAAAATGTTGATATTTTGTTCATGATGGATTTGGATTTTTTGGCCTTAGCTTTTTTTCCTAAATATTGCACTAAAATATTATTTTGTCTCAATAACAATTATTTTGGGGTGCCCCTTAAATTTTGCATCCAAAGCGAGTGTCTTATTTGCCTCACCCGCCTTTTACAGAATAGCATTTCTACATTTCTTGATAACATTTCAGAGTTTTGAAGTTTTATGGGGGAAAAATGTTTCACACTCAAAGATGTCCATTACCTCTTTATTCAAAAGAGTGAAAAACTAGCAATAATGTTAATGTTCAACAGAGTGGAGTTGGTTAAAAAAAATTACAGTACACCAAATGAAGCAAGTGTGTACCATTAAAAGGATACTGACAAAGAGGTTTTGAAATGATGCTTAAGTAATAATGCAAAGTGAAAAAAACAAGAAAATTAATTTATATTTGCAGCATGATTTCAACTATGCTTTAAAAATAGAAGGGGAAAAAAAAAAAAAAGAAAACACTGACGGGGGGAAAGGTAGCAAAAGGTAATGGCAGTTTTCCCTGAGGGAAACTCCAGGTGATTATTTTTTATTTCTTCTTAAAGATAGGGTGGTGTCCTGAAAAAAATCAAAAATGGGTTTTGGAATCAGATACCTCTATGCTTGAATTCTGACTTCACTGTATACTTTGGGCAAGTCACTTAACTCCTTCCTGCCTAAAACTATCTACCTCAGAGATTTGGCATGAGGGTTATATATCTGTGTGTGTATGTGTAATATGTAAACACACACACACTCATACACATATATAATGATTTGCACAGTGCTGAGTAAATGTGACACTCAATAAGTAGTGGCTTATCAAATGTTATTTGTACTTTTCCAGTAGTTGCCAAATTTTGATAAGGAACAAACATGATTATTATAATCAGAAGAAAATAAATGATAGAAAAGATTTTGAAAGCCCCTGATAAAAGAAAATCCCCTTGGTAGAGTCAGCTCTCATTTAGTGCTTTCACAGGATACACGTCCTGGAGGGAACAGGCCATGTTTGAAGAGCCTCCAGACACCATGGAGAGAAGGATGTGGGGATGGGAGGGGAGCAAGACCCCAGCAAGCCTACAGCTTGGCTCCTCAGCTATGAGCAGGCACCAGCTCTTCCTCTTCTTACAAGAAATGTTAGTTACCTTGTCCTGTTTCAGGAGCAGGTAGATGCTTTTCTCACCACCCCCCACCCCAGTTGAATCCAGGTGGTCCTCCCTTTCTACTGACTAACAGCAGAACCCAAAATAGAAGTCACTTGCCCATCTCACTCCAGCTGCTCCTGCAGCATTCAGGTCCCTGAGCCACTGGAGGAAGGAACAAAGACTGAGCATTTGGAAATTTAAAATGAGGATGAAAATGAGAAATTCTATTATTAGGTAGCTCTGCTACCCCCACCCCAATGATGACCAAGGTGTCACTAAACCAGGGATCACAAACTACAGCCTAGGGGTCAAATCTCACTCACTGCCTGTTTTTATAAATAAAGTTTTATTTGAATACAGCCACGAACATTCACTTACTGCCCATAGCTGCTTTCACTCTACTCCAGCAGAGACCACCTGACCCTCAAAGCCAAAAGTATTTACTATCTGGCCTTTTACAGAAAATGTTTGCTGACCCCTACACTAAACCAATGAATAAGTGAACAAAGCATAGTTTAAATGTTTTTATTATTTGGTGGTAAGCAATAAACTGAATACATAAAGAAATTCATTTCTCACTTCTTCTAAGACTGATCATCTAAGAAAGACCACAGAGCAGTTGGCATTTTGTTTACAAAACACAAGGCCACGTGTTAAGCCCATCATGATGGAAGTAAATGTGTCATTCACCTACAACAGTAAAGAATAGCACGAATTTTAGTCTATCCCATGTTACTAACCTTATTTGGAAGACTTACTCATGTTTCAGTTGAGGATCCTGACCTCAACTGTGTTATTACAATGTGGTCAATACAGGAAAATACTGACTGAGCCTCAGTCCCTAATCGAAATTTACCTTAGTTTATGTGATTAAACACATTGTCATTTCCTGTCTGGATTAATGACAATTATGCAGACAGGAAGCCTGAGTGCAAACAAAGATTAACACTAACAATAAACTGAACAGACTAGGTCAAGGGTTTGCAGACTTCTGTAAAGGGCCAGAACATAAATATTTTTGGCTCTGCAGGCCATGTGGTCTCTGTCACAACTACTCAAAGTAGCACAAAAACAGCCACAGGAAATATGTACATGAATGGGCATGACTGTGTTCCAATAAAACTTCATTTACAAAAACAGGTGGTGGGCCACATTTGGTCTGCGGGTCATAGTTCGCCAACCATAGGAGTAAGGTTGCAAAATCAATTTTCCACAAGGTCCAGAAAAGTAACACATAAATGAAGTGAGTTTGTGTTACACAACTGGAAATGGGGAGACTGTGGTGCCCTGGGGAGCACATGCCCTCTCTAAGGAGGGTGGCTTCTACTCGCTCATGGGGGATATGGACTTAGTGTTGCCAGATCCTTCTGATTTTTTCTAAAAAGTCTTGATTTCCTGCTTCATATGTGAAATGCTGGCAATTCGTTCAAATTAAAAAACAAAAGCAAAAACGAAACTTCAGAGGATCAAAACAAACATGCTTAGGACTCAGGGTTTCTCAACCTCAGGAATATTGACATTTTCATCTGGATAATTCTGTATTATAGGGGGGTTGACCCTCCCCACAAATTGTGATGACCAAAATGTCTTTAGACTTTTCCAAGTGTCCCCTAAAAGGCAAAATTGCCCCCTGTTGAGAACCACTGTGACAGCTGAGCCTGGCCACAGGGCACCTGTTGCAAACTTGGATAATTATTAGTCTCTGCGTGGTCTTCATCTCTAAATATTGGCCTCTGCACCATCCTTTACCTTTTAAATATGTTTTGCCTTGCTTTGCTTTCAGTTCCTTTTTGAAGAGGAAGAAAATGAGAACAGGATGAAAGGAACAACAACAATAAAGAAAAAAAACCAGAAAAAATTGGGAGAGATCAAGATGACACGAAGGACTAGAGAGGAGAACTAAATGACAGTGGAAAATTGGAGATTCATGAGGGAAAATTAGAAACCGGATCTTAAGCACCCTAATCTCAACATATTAGACCCAAATGATCATAGGGAAAAACCCATCCAAGAGAATTAAACTTTTTTTTAAATTTAAAATAACTGCGAGGTCCTCACATTAAAACTTGGACACACATTCTTCATATAGTGATTCACTACTAATGAAATTGGGGAAAACCAGTATTTGGATGCACCTTTATGAGGTTTCAGACAAATGTTATATAGATCATTCTCTATTCATTCTTCTTTATATCAATCACAAATTCATTTCTGCATTCAAAATGTTCTTGCTTTGCTTGGGAGTATTCATGATGCTTATTTAATATCACTGTTGCTCTTATATTGAAATACTCCATTTCTGCACTATATTTCAAACACTGCAGCCAGATGAACTATTTCAATTTTCCCAATGGTTGGCTAATATCAAACAGCTTTCCCCCTCTTTCTGAACCCTGAACTTGCCTTATAAAACAAAGCTGTTGAGTTCTATGAGAGCTGAATTCTTTCAAGGTGGAACTCACAGCCTTACATTTTGGTGTTAGAAGAAGAAATCCCATCAGACAAACTTCTGCATTCTAATGCAGGGGGTAAGAATTTTGAAATGTTAAGTGAGGTTGTGTTTAATTCCTAGCAATTTATTCCTAACTCATGGCTCTTCTCCATAGAGTTTGATATATCTTGTCCCCAACTAGGTTGATCATAGAGGATCTGAGAGACGAAGGTATCAGACTCTCAGGTTTTGAGTTTCCAAGGTCTAAGAAAAAAGAAATAAAAAAATCCTAAGTCATAAAAGAACACATGATTAGGTAGAGCAAGTTTTCCCCACCCAGTTAGAGGCTGGGGAGAAAGAGCCAAAGCAAAAAGCTTTAGATGGTAGTGGAACTGTAGGTCCCTAGAAAGGGTCCCCAAATCCTAGGCCCACTTACCCACACACAGACATATCCCAGAATAGCCCCAACATGGATGGAAATGATAGAAACCCTAGAGAATTTCCAGGGGTCCAAAAAAGAGAGTGTGCTGGACTTTGTTCCCCAGGTGAAACTTAAAGAGACGGTGAGCTTTGTGGAGAAATTCTTAATACAGCTGGAGTGAGGGCCACGGAGTCGAACTGGTTAGGCAAGTCTCCAAAAGTCAGATGGGACTGGGGAATCTCCCAGTATTGTTCATGCCAGTGTGCCCAGAATGATGCAAATGAGGCCAACAGAGCACGTGAACCAGCCACGTGGGTCAGCACAAACAGAATACAGAAGCAGTATGTGTGAACTGGACGACCAGAAACCAAGCAGCAGTATTAAATATTTCGTCCACTGACAACCTGGATACACAATGGAGATTTGATTCGATGTGCTCTCCTCACGCCAACCACCCACTGGCTCTGGAGTCCTATTTAGGTCGCTTTAGAAAGTACATGCATCTCCAGGGTGTTATGGGCTGAACTGTGTCCCCTCAAATCCATATGTTGAGGTCCTAAGCCCCAGCTCCTCAGAATGTGACTGTATTTGGAGATGGGGTCTTTAAAGTAATGATTAAGTTAGAAAATGAGGCCGTTGGGATAAACCCTGATCCACTCTGATTGGTGTCTTTATAAAACAAGGAATTTTGGACACATACACACTGGGGACACACACACATAGAGGAAAGGCCGTGTGAAGACACAAGGAGAAGGCGGCTGTCTGCAAGCCAAGGAGAGAGACCTCAGAAGAAACCAAACCTGGCAACATTTCGATCTTGGACTTCTAGCCTCCAGAACTGTGAGAAAATTAATTTCTGTTGTTGAAGCCACCTTGTCAGTGGTATTTTGTTATGGCAGCCCGAGCAAACCTAATACACTAGGAGAAAGTCTGAAGCAGGGAAGACCCTAAGAAAATTCAGTGACAGAAAATTCGGTATATCGGTCAGGATAAACTAGGCTGTGCTGGGATAACAAACCTTAACAACTGGACGGGAAGGTTTATTTCTTGTTCATGAAAAGCCAGCTACACGTCCAGCCAGCTCTCTGGGGCAGCTGACCTCCACACGGCAGCAGAGTATTTGAAGACATTTCCATCTTGCGGTATCTATGTACCAACACATCCGTCCACAACTGGAAGAAGAGAGAACATGGATAATTACATATCAACTCCTAAATGTTTCCGCCCGAGAGTGACCCATTTCTGCTCACATTTCATTGGCCAAAAACAGTTCTATGGTCACAACTAACTCCAAGGAGGTGGGGAAGTGCCATCCTCCTGTGCACTCAGGAGAGAAGAACTGGAAATAGTGGTAAACAGACGTAACATCTACCATAAACATATTGACCCAGATCACCTGGTGTTAACCGAGAATTAAATAACTAATCTCCCACCTCATGATGGAATGGGGGCTCAGAAAAGGAAACAAATTTAGTCAAGGAAAATTAAAGTTACATTCCTTTAACACCTGAATTTGCCATCTGTGATTTAGGGATTGCAGGCACAAAATTAGGGCGAGAACAGTTAGAATTGCAGATTTATAGAATCTCCATCTTATATCACTATTTCCATGATAATCTTGTATAACAAAAAACCGCAAGCCCAGTGGCTTAAAGCCATACCCGTTTATTTTTAGCTCACAAGTCTGTGGGTTGGCTTAGTGCGTCTTCTGAGCTTGCTTACGCATCTTGGTCAGCTAGCAGCTGGGTCGGGGGCCGGATGATCCAGGACGGCCTCTGTAGGAATGACAACTCTCTCCCATGTGAATGTTCATCTCCTGGCGAATTAGCCCAGGCTCGTCTCATGGCTGTGGCGGAACCTGAGAAATTGAAAGAGGAGACAGAGAGGGACGGTGCAGGGAGAGAGAGAGGTGGAGACAGAGACAGAGAGAGAGCAGTAGGGGGAGAACTGAGTGGCTTGGAAATAGCACCCATCATTGCTGCTACATTCTATTGGCCAAAGCAAGATGCAACGGGAGCAAATACTCAAGGGTTGAAGAAATAAACTCTACCTCCAAAAAGGAGGAGCTTGCAAAAGGTATGAATACAACAGACGGAAAATTGGGGTCAGTTTTATACCAATCTACCACACGTGGAAGGAGAGCTAGTCCAAGCTCCAGTTGTTTTCAAGGTTTAGCATGCATCAGAATCACCTGGAGCTCTTGCTAAAAACCACACTGCTGGGGACCATCACAGGTTTCTGACTCAGTAGGTCTGGGGTGGGGCCCAAGAACCAGCATTTCTAATTAGTTCCCAGGTAAAGTGAAGGCTGATGCTGCCAATCAGGGGATGGCACTTTGAGAATCACTACAATAGCCCCACTCGCAAATCAGGGAAACCTGAAAACATAAAAAAGAATTGCCTGGGTTACACAGCAGGCCCACATCTCCAGCCTGGGCTTTCTTTCCACGACACCTCGCTCAACTGGATGACCCATTGCCTTGCCTTTGTGCACCTCTGCCTGGAATATTGTCATTATTTTTATTATCATCATTAGTAATGATTAAGAAGATCGAGGCATGACAAGGTGTTTAATATGCTGTCCAAGTCATATTAAAAGCTCTGGACCCTGCCTGAGAGGCAAAGTCTCAATCACAGCCAGACATGCAACACTCTGGCTGAAAACCCCCATAACATGACTGAAATTAAGCAGTCCCTGCCAACCAAGCCATTAATCTACACAAGAGGTCAAATGTGTCCCCGTGAATCACCAGGGGAGCTCAGTGTTCCCGGGTGAGAGCTCAGCCAGCCCATCCACATATTCCCCAATCTAGACAGACGGTTTTCATGCCTCTCATTGGCCAGTGCAAGAGACAATCTCTGTAAAAATGACATGACATTCATTTCTCTAAGTAACTACAGAGCAGATTCTCTTAATTATTTCCTTGTTCTTGGGCCATGGTACCTTTATGGAAACCCCTCACTGAATTGCTTTAATGGCGTTAATGTTCTTGGTTTTTCTTGAATGATGCTACAAGGTAGTGTCCCATGAAAATCACCATCTTATTTGTTACTTAATTCATCTATCCCTTCATACTCCTATGTCAGATGTCTTTACAAATACAGGTTTATGAAATGCCTTGTATCTCCTAAGGATTGGCAATATTTTAGATTTTCCAGGTAATGAGGAATTATGAAACTAGTTGTGCTACCCACACCCTTTTTTCTTTGGCCACCAGAAGCTCAGAGCCAAATTTAAAACTCAGTTTTAGTTGAGCTTGGTGATATGCTTACTAAATTCTTTTTTATTTGTCCTCGATGTTATATTACATTTTCTATTTTCCCGGATCCTAAATTTCTATATTTACTTACGTCTATTATTTCATTTTGTTTACTACTTTGTGTAGTATAAACACATTCTCCATTATCCCAAGTAAAATTAAATATTGATTAGATACTACCCACTAAACTTAAATCCTAAGTTAAATTTCTTGGCATGTGGGGGGGAATAAGAGACACCTCTTTTGGGGGGCGGTGTGGAAAAGAGCTAAAGAAAAAAAACTTTTATAGGACTCAGACAATTTAGAAAAGCAAGAAGTCGGAACTGGAAGTAAGTCCACGTGACTTTGAAGCCCCTTTCTGCACCATGGCATGACTGAGAACTCACTGGAGGTACTCCAGAAACCCCCCAGTGTGTCCTGCAGGCTCTTCCCCAGCCAGAGCTCGGAGGCTTTCTACCTTCCATGGAACTGCCAGTTTCCAAGATTCAGTGCCAGATCACTCAAAACACAAAATGTTCTGGTTAAGAAGCAGTGTACAGTGTTATATTACCCAGATGCAAGATTTATGAAGTGCTTACGAGGTTAATTGGGAACAGACCCAGAGGAAAGAGAAGAGAAATAAAAAACAAACACCTTTATTGACACTTTAACGAAATCCAAAGAAGAATGAGGGGTTTTTTGGGCAAAATAATACTTTAGATAATCTTGCATGAAAAAAGTGAATATCTTAAGCACTGGATACTCTTATGATGGTTCCCTTTTAGATGAAAACAGTGACCACATGTCCGGAAGGTCAAACAGCCTGTGATTTTGGACCATCTAAAACTATTTATGTGCTTCTTGGACCATTTAGTATGTGAGCCTTTCAAACATATTTCTCTCTAAGCCTCACTCTGCCATTTCCCTGAAGATGGACAGATGATGACAGCCATGGAGTGACGTAACCAGTGTGGAGCATCTCGGGGCGATGGGAAGAATGCAAATACTGCAAGCTGTGGGCTGGGAGAGGCCATCATTTCTGCAGGAAGAATGAGTACAAACATGCCCAGGGGTGCTCATAGAAACTTCTTCCTTTTCATGTTACAATCCCTTCGGCTCATCTCAGCTCAGGGAATGCAGAATCACAGAACAAGACGTGATCAGCTTCCCCTTTCTGATGAAAAAGTCATTTTTGAAGCATTTCATTAAGAAGTGGAAGAGAAAAACTTCTCTCCCATTAAACATGATAGGAAGGGTTTAAGACATCCTTTTTCCACTCACCTTCTCATTATAAGAAATGCTGCAGCCAGTGTCACTCAGATGTAAACTAAAAGGTCAGTTCTTCAGCAAGGAGGCTTTGTAACAGGTTAGAAAACAGCAATGATACCACCCAAAGCAAACTCTGGACCCTCACTCGGCCCGGCCCACGGCTTCTGTATCTCTGCTCTCGGCAATGGAATTGCAATGGGACAAATGTTTCTCTTTTTTCTCATCGTTTAGATTCTTTCTATGCTTAATATCAGAAAATGTTAACTCCATCTCATCCCTGACCCAAGAGATCCAGCCTCACCTAAGCCCCACAGCACAGGTTGGCTAATTCTCACCATCTGTGCCTAAGTTTATCACCTCCAGGGAACTTTCTCAGGCGCTCTCTTCAGCCTTCCACGCAGACTGCCAGAAGCCATTCTCCTGTCTCTGAACTTTTAAACCCCAACTTGATACGCCAGTATGTTACCTGCATGTGTGTGTACAGATGAGTGAAAGTGGATGCAGGTAAGTGAAGGTGGGTACAGGTCTTGCCTCAGAATATTCATCCATTCATTCTATAAATGAATATTTATCGACTGCTATTTGCTAGCACTTTCCTAAGAGCTGAGGACACAGGTAAATAAGTGATACAGGAAGCTTACTCTTGGAAGCTTACAAACTATCAGAGGTGTTAGGCATTATACCAGGTACTCAGTATGTTAGTTATCTGCAGATGTAAGAAGTGCTTCAAAGGAGAACAAAAGCCTTGAGAATGTGTGCCAGCAGAACCCGATCTAGTCTCACGATGGGGGTCAAGGAAGTCTCCCTTGAGGAAGTATCAGATGAGCACGTGTTAGATGGTCAAGGGAGAGAAAGGAATGTTAGTGCACACAGCATGTGCAAAAGCCCTGGGGCAGCAAGAAGATGGAGTTTGTTTTAAGACTTCAAAAACCAGCCGTGCTGAAGCAAAGAGAAATTGACTGGTAGAAGCTACATAGAGGTTCCAAATTCAAGTCACGTTACTTGGAAAGTAAATGGAAGTCACAGAAAGTTTTGATTACTGATGTGATGTGATTATTGTAAGAAAACCAAATGTAGGAATTTAAAAGACATTTCCAAAATGTGAAGAATCACCTGGCTCTGGCTTAGCTTTTGATCTCATCTCTCCAATTTCACTCACTATGCTCAGTTATGCCAGCCCCTCACTCTTCCTTGAACAAACCAGGGCCTTTGCACATGCTATTCCCCCACCCCCTCAGATAGCCACATGGCTTCATTTACCCCCTCACTCCATTCACGTTTCTGCTCAAATGTCCCCTCTCCAGACAGGTCTCCTCTGAGGACCTGATCCAAAGAAACACCCACTGCCATTTCCTATCCTTTACCTTCCTCTGTTTCTCCAGAGCACCCACCCCTTCTTGATATTAGAGTATATATCCATTTGTTTATCAGTTGTGTTTGTTTTACTAGACTCTGAGCCCCACCAAGGGGTGTTCCTTGTCTGACTTGTTCACTGTTTTAACACCAGTGCCCCAAACGCTGGCCCCCAGTGGTCACTCAGTGACCATGGTAGAAAAGCGAATTCATAGAGAATGGGTCAAACGGGGACCAGGCTGGTTTCAGGGCATCCATTCAGGAAGTGATTTGTAGTAATTGAGTCAAAAAGGATTTGATAAAGAAAAAACATTTCATACAACAAAGTTCCATCATGCTTTACTCCAGGCCAAGTACTGGGCTGGGGTCTAGAGATAAAACAATAAAAGGCAGATAAGATTCCTGTCACAACAGAGTTTGCAACCTAGGAGTTTATAATATGATGTCATATGACAGGATAGTGATATGAAATGATATGATAGGAAATGACAGTTTCCTTTCATTGAACAACTTACCAGGCTTGCTGTCACATGGATTCACCCCTTTAACTTGGTGCATGTATCAACTTTATCTCCATTTTACAGAAGAGGAAACAGAGGCACAGAGGTGAAGTCCCTTGAGCGGAGGAAAGAGGATGTGGAGCTAGGTTTCTATGGCTCCAGAATCCATGCTCTTACCCATGACTTCTCCCCTCCCCCAGAACAGACTCAGGAAGGGGCTGCACCTTCTCCATGTGTGAGTCACCCGCGGCACAATTTCTGGCAAACAGATTCCCACGGATGTGACAGGTGTATGAACTGACAGTGGAGTTCTACAATCTGTCATCATCAACCCTTTTCAGGTGAGTTTCAATGCCTGAAAAAATAACACGAGTCTACATTTTCTCTTCCCAGGAACAACTAGAGTAGCTAGCACTAATCAGGCACTTACCATCTCAGCGCTGTGCTAAGGATTTCACATGGATTATCTCATTTAATTTTCTCAACCATCCCCAATCCCAAAGTAGAAGAACTACTACTATATCAGTAACAATTTTGATTTTTTTTTTTTTCCAGATTCAAGGGACTGAACTTGAATTTAAACTGGCTTACTGGGGGGGAGGGGGGGAAGGAAATGCTTCAAAAATGACTTTTAAAGAGATGAAAAGTATTGGCTAACAAAACTGAAAATCCCCCATACAGCTGGCCTCAGGCAGGGATGGATGGGGAGCTTCCAACAACAGAATGAGACTCTGCCCATCTCTCAGCTCTGTTCCCCTCCGCACTGGCCTCCCCCCAGCCACGTTCTGTCTACCTGGTGCTCCCCAGCAGCTCCTGGGTTCAGCCGAAAGATGAGATCTCTTTTCTTGCCAACACTGGGATAAAAGTTCTAGAACTGCATCCCACTGCCCCAGATTGGGTTCCTGTACACACAACCCCCCAACCAGTTGCTGAGACTGAGGGAAATGGGACACGTGATTGGTCAGGACTGGGCACATGTGATGTAAACACATCACAATGTCCAGGAAGGAGTTAATGATCTGATCCACTAGGCTCCGGGTCCCCTAGAATGGAGACAGAGTCAGTCCCAGCCAAACCCTGGGGAGAGGAGGGGACGGCAGTTCCAAGGGAAAACAGGCTTTGTCATGAGCTGAAGAGGGACAGGGAATATAGAGCAGGTAAAGCCGGAGATGTTCGTTCTACATCCCGTTCCCATTTCACAAGTGAGGAATCTGGGACTTTTCTTAAATTTAAGATTCATCGCCATTATTTTAACATGAAAATCCAGGTTTCGGGGTTCTCTCAAAAAAGCAGAATCCCAGAGAATTCTGAGCCCACATCCCCACATGGCAACCACTGGCTTGAACTGACGGCTCGTCCCCTTTAGCAGGGACCTGTCACCAGCTGTCCTGCCATGGCCCCCGGGGGCTTTGGAGTCTGCAACCCCTGCTTTAATACTTCCTGTATACATTGTGTGCTTGGGAAAAGGTTCTAGCTACTTTCGTCTGACTTTGCAGGGGGGCAGAGGTGACTGCCCACTGCATCTCCCACAAAAAAAAAGACCAGCTTTCTTGCAGGACTCAGCTTCTTTCCAGCCTGTGTATCTGCCTTGCAGGACTCAGCTTCTTTCCAGCCTGTGTATCTGCCTTGGGGTACAGTGGCAGCCACCGTGCCAACAGCCCAGGTCCAAATACCCTGTGCTCTTGTACAGGACAAGGTGCCACCGTTCTTGGTTCATCCCTGATGTCGTCTAAAACCCTGCTGACCTTCTGGCTGCCACTACCACTCAATGGCCCAAGGGTTTTGTGTTAAAGAGTATTCGGTGCGCCCAGAACTGCAGGATAGAAGTACTGCTCTCTGTCTTCCTCTCAGTCGTTCTAATGTCAACAGAGGCTGCCCAAAGTTACCCTCAGGGGCCTGGCTGTCTTGCTTTATCTTGATATCTTTATGATACCAGGCCTCCCAAACACACACATTTGCCTCTTCATTGTAATCCACTGAGATGGCTCTGAACTGCTACCTGCAAACACGCAGATGCTTGAGATGAAGCAGCTCTAGTTAAAACGTTTTTAATTTTAGGCCCGTGTGGAAGCCTAAAATCAGATAATCAGGCCCGTGTGGAAGCCATATTCGGGGCTGTGCATCTCAGACGCGAAAGGACAGGAATCATCCGAGGGTCTTGTAAAAACGCAGATTCCGATTTGGCAGGTCTGGGGTGGGGCCTGAGATTCTCCCAGGTGGTGCTATTGTTGAGGGTCATAGAGGACCAGCTACATAATTCGTGAGGCCCAGTGCAAAATGAAAACGTGGGCCCCCCCCCCATACAAAAAGGAAATAATCTTCTCCTTTCTTCTCTGGTCCCTCTTTCTATCGGTCATGTTTTCTAATTTGTGTTTTAATGTTGTGCTCCCTTGAGCATGGGGATACTGGTGGGGTGAGCCCACCGGGGCGGAGGGCAGCGGCCATCATCGGGCAGTGCCTGGAAGCGGGCTGCCAGGACCCACCCAGAGGGGCAGACAGGCGGCAGAAGGCAGGAACCAGTGTGAGCCGAAGCTCCAAGTCCCTGGCACGAGCGATGTCCCATCAGACTTACAAAACACAAACTTAAAGATAAAATTAAGCATTTGAATATGGCGGCCAAGAACATTAAACCTCAAGCACGGGGCCCCCTTCGGAGTGTAGACTCTTCTGGCTCTGCCCTGGTTGCATGCCCAGGAAATGACCTCAAACCATTAGCATCTGTAAAGACAAAGCATCCTCTGCTTTGGTTACCGATCCAACAAGGGCCACCTTGAAAAATCAAAAATATTGTCTTCTATAAAGAGTCTTTATAGGTACATGAGAGAAATTGAAAGGCTGGAATGACTTTCTTATATGGAATAGCATTATTTGCACTAAGAGTAAAGGAGGTAATGTAGAATAGTGGCTAAATATACTGACTCTAGAGCAGGTAGGCTGGGTTCAAGCCCTGTTTCTATCACTTATTAGCAGTGTGACCTTGACCAAATTACTTAATTCCTTTGTCCCTCAACTTCCTCATTGGTAAAGGTGCGTGATGAGGCTATCAACTTACCTACACATGAGATCCTTATTAAGATTAATAAATTAATTGCCATAGGACTAACTATGAGCTTTATTAAGAGAGAGATGGTAGCGCAAGACTGGCAAACTCTGGGCCTATAGCTTACCACCTGTTTTTGTAAATAAAGTTTTATTGGAACACCACCTTGCCCATTTGTGTACTTATCACCTATGGCTGTTTTCATGCTACAATGGCAGAGCTGAGTAGATGCAAGGTTAAAATATATACTCTGGCCCTTTACAGGAAATGTTTGCTGGGAGAGCATAGAGAGTGGTTTTCAAGATGTGGGCTTCAGGAGTCATGGGTTTCATATAGATGATTTAATCTACAATTTGTTTAAATTATATCTAAGTCCTCTTAAAGTTGCAAAGAGTGAACACGCACTCTCAAATATGTTGTAGATCATCCTGTAACACCACTGAGGCCACCATCTTTCTAATTTGAACAGCCAGAATAACTCAATTTTGTGCAGACCTTGGAATAAATCTTCTAACTAACTCTGGGAACATATTTTGAAGTCCTTGTAAAGGCAGCCTTGATTGAGAAGGCTGTAACTCTGCCCTGCTCTTTTTCAAAAGATCTGAGCTGCACATGTGCACCCCCATAAATTCGTACCAGTGAATGCACTGGCATGTCACGTGTAGGACATCAGGAGTTAAATGCCAGGCGTAGGTCAGGTGCACCTGCTCAAGGTGGGCACAAGGGTACAGGTAACAAGCCATTCAGAAGGAATAGTGTTACCTGCTTGTTATAGCTAAGGTGCTCATCAGACCACCACCAACTTGATAATATGTACATATTATTATAATCCCCATTTTATACACGAGGAAGCCAAGGATCAGAGAGGTTATGTAATTACCCAAGGTCACTCAGCTGGTAAATGGTAAAGTCAAGATTGGAACTGGCAGTCTGACACCAGGAAAAACCCTCTAACCCAAGGGTTTGCAAATGTTTTCTGTAAAGGGCCACCAGATAGTAAATATTTTCAGCTTTCCATATGGTCTCTGCCGTAACTCCTCAACTCGGCTGTTGTAGCAGAATCAGTCACAGACAATATGGAAATAAATGGATGTGACCATGTTCCAATAAAACTTTCTTGACAGAAACAGATGACAGCCTGGATTTGGCCCACTGGCCGTTGTTTGCTCATTCCTACTCTACCACTAAGTTAGGACCACTGCTGCTAATATGCATATTAGAATAAATAATCATTAATAGTATTGACTCCCATTATGAAAATAAGAACAACTGTGTGTCTCTGATTGCACGAAAACAGCCAACTCAAGCTGTTTTTTTTTCTTCCCAGAGCTACATTCATTTCTGAACTGAAAGGTCTCTTTATTTAACTTCATCTTGCCGCCATCCAAGAGGGGGAAGCTACAACAAAATCCTCCTCTCCGATGGGATTCAGTCAATCACATCGACAATACAGCTTGACCTCTGCTTTCAACTAAGGCAGGTGTGGACGTCGGGGGCTGCTCCTGGGGCACGGCACAGCAAGCTGCTGCCATGCCCAAGGCAGTCGTCAGCTCGTGGATTTCAACCCAACTCCTGGGGACTGGGGATGCCAAAATCTGCCCCAAAATACCTGTCAGCAATTAGGAGCACAGGAAACAGGGATCAGGTTTCCTGGGTAGGGAGATCTTTTAAGCATCAGGAAGGTTGGCAAAACCCATACAAGAAGGCCTGGTGTAGAGGTAGCAGAAGAGTGACTCATAACCCATCAAACGGCAGAGCCCAGTTCGCTCCATTAGGATGATGTGACGCATCCCTTCATAAAGAGGGACCACGTGTAACAGGAGCCGATAGAAATCGAGAAAAACTTGTTCTCAGATTGAACAGCAGTGATCAGTCTCGACAGGGTCCCTTCAACTCAATTTTACCCCCTGCGCTTTCCGGAAGCAAACACCAGCCAGCAGTGTATTCTCCTTCCCCCAAAGTTCAAAGGGTGAGATGTGAACACAGCCAGTAAAAAGCCCTGAATGTCTGTGGCTTGTAGGGGTCGTAATTCTTTCCCGCAAAGTTACCTTTCCTGTTTCTATGAATTACTCTTACATTCTTGTAAGAGATATGGTTTGAGGTATTTATGGTGCATTCAATTCTGCTATCATTGATTTATTGAACGAAACCAGCTCAGGGATATGATGGAAAGGCCCTAATTCCAAAAACTCTTCCATCTCGGCACGAAGAGCATTTTCTGCCCTGTTGGCCTCCTGCAGATGACCAGCGGAGATAAACAGAGGGCACTCCACTCCCTGTTGCAATGTGCGTGGTGATGTGAAGGAATCAATCAGACAAAAGCAGATTATTACAGTGTCTGAGAGAGATCAAACAGTGCTAGCATCCGCACCCACACACGCCTGATTTACAGGCTGCCTGATAAAGTGCTGCAGCTCACTGTCAGGAGAACGTGACAACTCCTTGAGCTCTGTGGATAAATTATTGCTGAAGCCCATGATAACATTTCTCCACCTAGCAACCAAACATAACAGGATGTGGCTTTTAGTACTAGGAGCCAAATGATACAAAGATGAGAGGCCCAGGAGCTCTCGAAGCTCTGAAAGCATATTCTAAGATGGAATAGGAAAATAGCAGCCTCATGAAAACATACATGAAATCTATGAGTAATTAATAACTCTGCAGACGATTTGCAGACCTTTCCCATCCAGGCAGGTGCACAAACGAACATGTTCTGTTTTATGATGAATATTCCTATAACCAAAAGGTACATTTGTTGATCATTTGCTCTGTGCCAGGAACTGTGCTGAGTGTATAATGCTGCATCCAAGTGGCGGTTCCAAAGGTGGACCACGTATGCCCGGTGAAGTCAACCTTGACAACAGAATTGAGCAACACTAACTCCCACACTGAGAAAAGTTACCCCTTTTCTGTTTCTCTATCCTGTTCCCAATCACATCAAGGAGAGACCTTGTGTGGTACTAGGCTGTCTCAAACACCTAACAACTGAAAATTTCTTTTTTAAACAAAGAAAGGGCAAACATATCAAGCTAGATTCTGTAAGGCCAGCATTGTTTTGCTTTTACTAGTTTCATTTTTTAAATCTTCATCTTTTTCAACAAAAACAGACTCACAGACATAGAGACACACAATAGAGACACACATAAAGACCACAATAGATTTGTGGTTGCCAAGGGGGGAGAAGGGGTGGGGGAGGGATGGAATGGGATTTTGGGATTAGCAGATGCAAATTATTATACATAGAATGGATAAACAACAAGGTCCAACTATATAGCGCAGGGAACTAACTATATTCAATATCCTATGATAAACCATAATGGAAAAGAATATGAAAAAGAATGTATATATACATATAACTGAATCACTTTGCTGTACAGCAGAAATTAACACATTGTAAATCAACTATCCGTCAATAAAATAAAATTTTAAAAAGTAATAAATAAATAAATCGTCATCTTTTCCAAGTGATATTGGTTTTTCAATTGATGGAGGTGATATCAGGTATCACCCTCACGGAGACATGTGCTCCACGAGGGCAAGGGGTTTTGTCTTATTTGTTCACCTCTGTATCTCCCAAACCTCAACAGTGCCTAGACAAGTAGACAATTGGTAAATATTTGTTTAATGATATTAATTGAATAAAAATAATAAGCAGATGATAGCCTAAGTGGTACCTAAATATAGCAAAATTTGAGACGAGTGTGCAAGATGGTATGGAGATAGAGCAAAATATGTGAAAGTGATATTCTAACAACTAATGTTTACTTTAGCAAACAATTTACTATAATCCTACAAGATAGAAACTATGATTTACTTTTTGGGTAAGAAAAATGATTCCCCAAGACATTAGGTAACTCATTCAAAATCGCAAACCTACATGCGGCAGAACCTGAACTCTGTCTGAGTGCTCCGTCTCAGGAGTGAGCTGCTCCTTCCAACTTCTTCCTTTTCACTTACAGAACTACATCATGAGACAGCTGCCACTATCCTTTTTCCAAATGAAAGATAACTGATTCCAAGGAACCTGCCCAAGGTCATGCAAGGGTGCAGCAGTACTGGGATTCGAACCCAGGTCTGCTTGGCTGACCACTCTCCCCTATGCGTCCCTGTCTCCAAAGAAACTTGTTCCAAATGATGACGCAAACTCCTGGAAATTAGATTTTAAATGGAAGCTAATTAAAATTTGGGGTCACACTTGTCCTGGATGCTCTAAATATATTCCAGAGAATAGAACCATCGTTTGGTCGGTGAAACAGGAAATTAGCTCAGCACCTAAATGCATTTGAGATATCACTTACAATCACCAGGGACAGTGGCCAAAGGTAAAATAATAGCCTCAATATTGTTTACTTTAGAAACATACAAACATACACTTGCATAAATGAAAAGATCGAGTTCTTTCATTACCTTTGTCCTGCAGGTATCAAGATAAGCAACCGTTACTGGTAACGAGGAGGGAATCGTGCCATCCTTGGGAGTGGAGAAATGAACAAAAGGGCTAGGAATCCCATTAAAGATTAAACTTCAAAAAGCTGAAAGCATGACTGACATACAAGTATAGAATAAACATGTGTCAAAATTTTTATTCAACTTATTAATCAGGAAACCAAAATGATGGCAAGAGTGGTTCAAAGGAGGAGGCAAGGAATGCAGGTTTATACTGTAAGTTGTTCAAAAGAAGCCGACATGAATTTCCTAAGAGATTCAAAACTGGGCAAAGTCCTACAGTCACTAAACCATAACTGTTTGGGGTTCTTTTTCTTTTTCTTTTTTAAACATCTTTATTGGAGTATAATTGCTTTACAATGGTGTGTTAGTTTCTGCTTTATTAACAAAGTGAATCAGCTATACATATACATATATCCCCATATCCTCTCCCTCTTGCGTCTCCCTCCCACCCTCCCTATCCCACCCCTCTAGGTGGTCACAAAGCACCGAGCTGATCTCCCTGTGCTATGCGGCTGCTTCCCACTAGCTATCTATTTTACATTTGGTAGTGTATATATGTCCATGCAACCCTCTCACTTCATCCCAGCTTACCCTTCCCCCTCCCCGGTCCTCAAGTCCAATCTCTATATCTGCGTCTTTATTCCTGTCCTGCCCATAGGTTCTTCAGAACCTTTTTTTTTTTTTTAGATTCCATATATATGTGTTAGCATACAGTATTTGTTTTTCTCTTTCTGACTTACTTCACTCTGTATGACAGACTCTAGGTCCATCCACCTCACTACAAATAACTCAATATCGTTTCTTTTTATGGCTGAGTAATATTCCATTGTATATATGTGCCACATCTTCTTTATCCATTCATCTGTTGACACTTAGGTTGCTTCCATGTCCTGGCTATTGTAAATAGAGCTGCAATGAACATTGTGGTACATGGCTCTTTTTGAATTATGGATTTCTCAGGTTATATGCCCAGTAGTGGGATTGCTGGGTCATATGGTAGTTCTATTTTTAGTTTTTTAAGGAACCTCCATACTGTTCTCCATAGTGGTTGTATTAATTTACATTCCCACCAACAGTGCAAGAGGGTTCCCTTTTCTCCACACCCTCTCCAGCATTTATTGTCTGTAGACTTTTTGATGATGGTCATTCTGACTGGTGTGAGGTGATACCTCACTGTAGTTTTGATTTGCATTTCTCTAATGATAATGATGTTGAGCATCCTTTCATGTGTTTGTTGGCAATCTGTATATCTTCTTTGGAGAAATGTCTGTTTAGGTCTTCTGCCCATTTTTGGATTGGGTTGTTTGGTTTTTTTTTGATATCGAGCTGCATGAGCTGCTTGTATATTTTGGAGATTAATCCTTACTCAGTTGCTTCATTGGCAAATAGTTTCTCCCATTCTAAGGGTTGTCTTTTCGTCTTGTTTATAGTTTCTTTTGCTGTGCAAAAGTTTTAAGTTTTATTAGGTCCCATTTGTTTATTTTTGTTTCCATTTCTCTAGGAAGTGGGTCAAAAAGGATCTTGCTGTGATTTATGTCAAAGAGTGTTCTGCCTATGTTTTCCTCTAAGAGTTTTATAGTGTCTGGCCTTACATTTAGGTCTTTAATTCATTTTGAATTTATTTTTGTGTATGGTGCTAGGGAGTGTTGTAATTTCATTCTTTTACATGTAGCTGTCCAGTTTTCCCAGTACCACTTACTGAAGAGGCTGTCTTTTCTCCAATGTGTATTCTTGCCTCCTTTATCAAAGATAAAGTGACCATAGGTGCGTGGGTTTATCTCTGGGCTTTCTATCCTGTTCCATTGATCTATATTTCTGTTTCTGTGCCAGTACCAGACTGTCTTGATTACTGTAGCTTTGTAGTATAATCTAAAGTCAGGGAGTCAGATTCCTCCAACTCCATTTTTCTTTCTCAAGGTTGCTTTGGCTATTCAGGGTCTTTTGTGTTTCCATACAAATTGTGAAATTTTTTCTTCTAGTTCTGTGAAAAATGCCATTGGTTGTTTGATAGGGATTGCACTGAATCTGTAGATTGCTTTGGGTAGTATGGTCATTTTCACAATGTTGATTCTTCCAATCCAAGAACATGGTATATCTCCCCATCTGTTTGTATCATCCTTAATTTCTTTAATCAGTCTCTTATAGTTTTCTGTATACAGGTCTTTTGTCTTGTTCGGTAGGTTTATTCCTAGGTATTTTATTATTTTTTGTTGCAATGGTAAATGCAAGTGTTCCCTTAATTTCTCTTTCAGATTTTTCATCATTAGTGTATAGGAATGCAAGAGATTTCTGTGCATTAATTTTGTATCCTGCTACTTTACCAAATTCATTGATTAGCTCTAGTAGTTTTCTGGTGGCATCTTTAGGATTCTCTATGTATAGTATCATGTCATCTGCAAACAGTGACAGTTTTACTTCTTTCCGATTTGGATTCCTTTTGTTTCTCTTTCTTCTCTGATTGCTGTGGCTAAAACTTCCAAAACTACGTTGAATAATAGTGGTGAGAGTGGGCAACCTTGTCTTGCTCCTGATCTTAGTGGAAATGGTTTCAGTTTTTCACCATTGAGAACGATGTTGGCTGTGGGTTTGTCATATACGGCCTTTATTATGTTGAGGTAAGTTCCCTCTATGCCTATTTTCTGGAGGGCTTTTATCATAAATGGGTGTTGGATTTTGTTGAAAGATTTTTCTGCATCTATTGAGATGATCATATGGTTTTTATCCTTCAATTTGTTAATATGGTGTATCACATTGATTGATTTCCATATACTGAAGAATCCTTGCATTCCTGGGATAAACCCCACTTGATCATGCTGTATGATCCTTTCAATGTGCTGTTGGATTCTGTTTGCTAGTATTTTGTTGAGGATTTTTGCATCTATGTTCATCAGTGATATTGGTCTGTAGTTTTCTTTCTTTGTGACATCTTTGTCTGGTTTTGGTATCAGGGTGATGGTGGCCTCATAGAATGAGTTTGGGAGTGTTCCTCCCTCTGCTATATTTTGGAAGAGTTTAAGAAGGATAGGTGTTAGCTCTTCTCTAAATGTTTGATAGAATTCGTCTGTGAAGCAATCTGGTCCTGGGTTTTTTTGTTGTTGTTGGAAGATTCTTAATCACAGTTTCAATTTCAGTGCTTGTGACTGGTCTGTTTATATTTTCTATTTCTTCCTGGTTCAGTCTCAGAAGGTTGTGCTTTTCTAAGAATTTGTCCATTTCTTCCAGGTTGTCCATTTTATTGGCACATAGTTGCTTGTAGTAATCTCTCATGATCCTTTGTATTTCTGCAGTGCCAGTTGTTACTTCTCCTTTTTCATTTCTAATTCTATTGATTTGGTCTTCCCCCTTTTTTTCTTGATGAGTCTGGTTAATGGTTTATCAATTTTGTTTATCTTCTCATAGAACCAGCTTTTAGTTTTATTGATCTTTGCTATCGTTTCCTTCATTTCTTTTTCATTTATTTCTGATCTGATCTTTATGATTTCTTTCCTTCTGCTAACTTTGAGGGTTTGTTGTTCTTCTTTCTCTAATTGCTTTAGGTGTAAAGTTAGGTTGTTTATTTGAGGTGTTTCTTGTTTCTTGAGGTAGGAGTGTATTGCTATAAACTTCCCTCTTAGAACTGTTTTGCTGCATCCTGTAGGTTTTGGGTCATTGTGTTTTGTCATTTGTTTCTAGGTATTTTTTGATTTCCTCTTTGATCTCTTCAGTGATCTCTTGGTTATTTAGTAGCGTATTGTTTAGACTCCATGTGTTTGTATTTTTTACAGTTTTTTTCATGTAATTGATATCTACTCACATAGCGTTGTGGTCGGAAAAGATACTTGATATGATTTCAATTTTCTTAAATTAACCAGGGCTTGATTTGTGACCCAAGATATGATCCTGAAGAACGTTCCATGAGCACTTGAGAAAAAAGTGTATTCTGTTCTTTTTCAATGGAATGTCTTATAAATAGGACATTAAAATCAATTAAGTCCATCTTGTTTAATGTGTCATTTAAAGCTGTGTTTCCTTATTTATTTTCATTTTGGTTGATCTGTCCATCAGTGAAAGTGGGGTGTTAAAGTCCCCTACTATGATTGTGTTACTGTCAATTTCCCATTTTATGGCTGTTAGCATTTGCCTTATGTATTGAGGTGCTCCTATGTTGGGTGCATAAATATTTACAATTGTTATATCTTCTTCTTGGATTGATCCCTTAATCATTATATAGTGTCCTTCTTTGTCTCCTGTAATAGTCTTTATTTTAACGTCTATTTTTTCTGATATGAGAATTGCTACTCCAGCTTTCTTTTGATTTCCATTTGCATGGAATAGCTTTTTCCAGCCCCTCACTTTCAGTCTGTAGGTGTCCCTAGGTCTGAAGTGGGTCTCTTGTAGACAGCATACATATGGGTCTTGTTTTTGTATCCATTCAGCCAGTCTGTATCTTTTGGTTGGAGCATTTAATCCATTTACATTTAAGGTAATTATCAATATGTATGTTCCTATTACCATTTTCTTAATTGTTTTGGGTTTGTTATTGTAGGTCTTTTCCTTCTCTTGTGTTTCCTGCCTAGAGAAGTTCCTTTAGCATTTGTTGTAAAGCTGGTTTTGGGGTGCTGAGTTCCCTTAGCTTTTGCTTGTCTGTAAAGGTTTTAATTTCTCCGTCAAATCTGAATGAGATCCTTGCTGGGTAGAGTAATCTTGGTTGTAGGTTTTTCCCTTTCATCACTTTAAATATGTCCTGCCACTCCCCTCTCGCTTGCAGAGTTTCTGCAGAAAGATCAGCTGTTAACCTTATGGGGATTCCTTTGTATGTTATTTGTTGCTTTTCCCTTGCTCCTTTTAATATTTTTTCTTTGTATTTAATTTTTAATAGCTTGATTAATCTGTGTCTTGTTGTGTTTCTCCTTGGATTTATCCTGTATGGGGCTCTCTGCACCTCCTGGCCTTGATTGACTATTTCCTTTCCCATATTAGGGAAGTTTTAAACTATAATCTCTTCAAATATTTTCTCAGTCCCTTTTTTTCTTCTCTTCTTCTTCTTGGACCCCTATAATTCGAAAGTTGGTGCATTTAATGTTGTCCCAGAGGTCTCTGAGACTCTACTCAATTCTTGTCATTCTTTTTTCTTTATTCTCCTCTGCGGTAGTTATTTCCACTATTTTATCTTCCAGATCACGTATCTGTTATTCTGCCTCAGTTATTCTGCTATTGATTCCTTCTAGAGAATTTTTAATTTCATTTATTGTGTTGTTCATCTCTGTTTGTTTGCTCTTTAGTTCTTCTAGGTCCCCGTTCAACGTTTCTTGTATTTTCTCCATTCTAAGATTTTTGATCATCTTTATTATCATTACTCTGAGTTCTTTTTCAGGTAGACTGCCTATTTCCTCTTCATTTGTTTGGTCTGGTGGGTTTTTACCTTGCTCCTTCATCTGCTGTGTGTTTCTCTGTCTTCTCATTTTGCTTAACTTACTGTGTTTGGGGTCTCCTTTTTGCAGGCTGCAGGTTCATAGTTCCCTTTGTTTTTGGTGTCTGCCCCCAATGGGTAAGGTTGGTTCAGTGGGTTGTGTAGGCTTCCTGGTGGAGGGGACGGTGCCTGTGTTCTGGTAGATGAGGCTGGATCTTGTCTTCCTCATGGGCAGGACCACGTCCAGTGGTGTGTTTTGGGGTGTCTGTGAACTTAGTATGATTTTAGGCAGCCTCTCTGCTAATGGGTGGCGTTGTGTTCCTGTCTTGCTAGTTATTTGGCAGGGGGTGTCCAGCACTGGGGCTTGCTGGTCATTGAGTGGAGCTGGGTCTTAGCGTTGAGATGGAGATCTCTGGGAGAGCTCTCATCAACTAATATTACGTGGGGCTGGGAGGTCTCTGGTGGTCCAATGTCCTGAACTCGGCTCTCCCACCTCAGAGGCTCAGGCCTGACAGCCAGCCAGAGCACCCAGACCCTGTCAGCCACATGGCTCAGAAGAAAAGGGAGGAAAAAAAGAGAGAAAAAAAAAATAAAGTTCTTAAAATAAAAAAATTTAAAAAGTAATAAAAAAAGAGAGCAACCAAACCAATAAACAAATCCACCAATGATAACAAGCACTAAAAACTATACTAAGATAAACATAAAACCAGAAACAAATTAGATGCAGAAAGCACACCCCAAGTCTGCAGTTGCTCCCAAAGTCCACCGCCTCAATTTGGGATGATTTGTTGTCTATTCAGGTATTCCACAGATGCAGGGTACATCAAGTTGATTGTGGAGATTTAATACGCTGCTCGTGAGGCTGCTGGGAGAGATTCCCTTTCTCTTCTTTGTTCGCACAGCTCCTGAGGTTCAGCTTTGGATTTGGCCTTGCCTCTGCGTGTAGGTCGCCCTCTGGCGTCTGTTCTTCACCCAGACAGGAGGGGGTTATAGCAGTGGCTGATTGGGGGGCTCTGGCTCGCTCAGGCCAGGGGGAGGGAGGGGTACGGAATGCGGGGTGAGCCTGTGGCGTCAGAGGCCACCATGACGTTGCAGCAGCCTGAGGCGTGCCGTGTGTTCTCCCCGGGAAGTTGTCCCTGGATCACGGGACCCTGGCAGTGGCAGGCTGCACAGGCTCCCGGGAGGGGAGGTGTGGATAGTGACCTGTGCTTGCACACAGGCTTCTTGGTGGCAGCAGCAGCAGCCTTAGTGTCTCATGCCCATCTCTGGTGTCCGCGCTGATAGCTGCGGCTTGCGCCCATCTCTGAAGCTCGTTTAGGTGGTGCTCTGAGTCCCCTCTCTTCATGCACCCCGAAACAATGTTCTCTTGCCTCTTCGGCAGTTCCAAACTTTTTCCCGGACTCACTCCTGGATAGCTGTGGTGCACTAGCCCCCTTCAGGCTGTGTTCACACAGCCAACCCCAGTCCTCTCCCTGGGGTCTGACCTCCGAAGCCCGAGCCTCAGCTCCCAGCCCCCACCCACCCCAGCAGGTGAGCAGACAAGCCTCTTGGACTGGTGAGTGCTGGTCGGCACTGATCCTCTGTGCGGGAATCTCTCTGCTTTGCCCTCCGCACCCCAGTGGCTGCGGTCTCCTCTGTGGCTCCGAAGCTTCCCCCCTCCACCACCCGCAGTCTCCGCCTGCAAAGGGGCTTCCTAGTGTGTGGAACTTTTCCTCCTTCACAGCTCCCTCCCAGAAGTGCAGGTCCCATCCCTATTCTTTTGTCTCCATTTTTCCTTTTTTCTTTTGCCCTACCCAGGTACATGGGGAGTTTCTTGCCTTCTGGGAAGTCTGAGGTCTTCTGCTAGTGTTCAGTAGATGTTCTGTAGGAGTTGTTACACACGTAGATGTATTTTTGATGTATCTGTGGGGAGGAAGGTGATCTCCACGTCTTACTCCTCTGCCATCTTAAAGGTCCTCCTGGGGTTTTTTTTCTCCAGACAGAAATCTACAAGTTAACATACAACTTAAGCTATCTGGTTCTAAGCAAATGGCAAACAGTAAGTCGAACATGGTTGCATTCTCCTCAATATTAAATAACTCTTGGGTTTCTTATCACTCACAGTGAAAGACATGGAGTCATCCTTAGCTTTATCTGCAGGTTTTGGATAAGTTTTCAAAAGAATCTCATCAAGTTTATGCTATTATGTGTGATGCCTTAGTGTGTATAAGAGTGCCAGTGCCTCCCTAAAATTCCAAATCAGTATGTTTGCACTGGACCCCAGAATATGTATTTTAATAAACTCCCAAAGTAATTCCAGTATTGATAGGCTACAATAATATATTAAGAAATGGCCAAGGACATGGAAGCAACCTAAGTGTCCATTGACAGATGAATGGATAAAGAAGATGTGGCACATATATACAATGGAATATTACTCAGCCATAAAAAGAAACGAAATTGAGTCATTTGTAGTGAGGTGGATGGACCTAGAGTCTGTCATACAGAGTGAAGTAAGTCAGAAAGAGAAAAACAAATATCATATGCTAACACATATATATGGAATCTAAAAAAAAAAAAAAAAAAGGTTCTGAAGAACCTAGGGGCAGGACAGGAATAAAGACGCAGACATAGAGAATGGACTTGAGGACACGGGGAGGGGGAAGGGTAAGCTGGGATGAAGTGAGAGAGTAGCATTGACACATATACACTACCAAATGTAAAACAGCTAGTGGGAAGCAGCCGCATAGCACAGGGAGATCAGCTTGGTGCTTTGTGACGACCTAGAGGGGTGGGATAGGGAGGGTGGGAGGGAGGGAGGCGCAAGAGGGAGGAGATATGGGGATATATGTATACATATAGCTGATTCAGTTTGTTATACAGCAGAAATTAACACAACATTATAAAGCAATTTTACTCCAATAAAGATGCTAAAAAAAAAATGGCCAGTTTAAGTCATTTAAACCAGAGCTATGGGGAGGTATTTCAGTTAAATATGCTGTCACTTGCAAGAAATGAAAACTTGGACCCAAGCTGGTTTCAAGAATGAAGAAGTTTTAACAACAGAAATAGAAGAGGTAATGTGGGTTCTAGGGTGGGTTGAGTCTGCTCAACGATGTCTGTATTAACAAGGTAGAATCTGTCCATTTCTCACTTCTCTGCATCCCCATGGGGCTATTGACAAGATGGGCCTAGCAATTCCATGTCACTTCCTGGTTCAATATATAGAGGAATAAGAGAGGATTCCTATCCTGTGAAGTGTGTCTTCTCATAGGACTAGAGAATCCTTTTCCAGAAACTCCACCCACCCCCAACCCAACAGACTGCCCACAACTCACTGGCCAGAATTATAACAAGTGATCATTGCTGAGTCAATTGTTGGCACATGGGATTTGAATAGAAAACCTTACACCAATCAGGTTTACTGAGGAACTGGAATGGGGCTAGCTTCCCCTAAGGCAACTGGTTGAATGAAGAAGGTGTGGATATCTGAACAACACTAGGATTCTACAGAAGAGAAGTAGAGGTGGCGATGGTGAGGAAATTAGATCAGCAACTAACAGGGTCCAGCATTAGGTGAGTTAAAAAGAATTACAATCAGCATCTTAAAATTAGGTTGCATTAAGTTGCCTTAATGCAATGGTAACCTCCAAGCACATTGCAAGGGAAGCTAATCCAGTTATCACAGAACACAAAGGTTCACACACCAAAGTAAGATGCTTGAATCACAGTTTAATAAATCAATTGAAAACACATATCCAGAAGTGAGGGTGGGGGTGGAGGAATGAATATGTGGAGCACAGAGGATTCTTAGGACAGTGAAACTACTCTGTATGATACCATAAAAGTAGATATGTGTCACCATACACCTGTCCAAACCCACAGAATGTACAACACCAAGAGTGAACCCTAAGGTAAACTATGGACTTTGGGTGAAAATGATGCATCAGTGTAGGCTCATTGATTGTAACAAATGTACCACTCTGGTGGGTGATGTTGGTAATGGGGGGAAGCTGTGCATGTGTGGTGATAAGGTATATATGGGAAATCGTTGTGACTTCTCTCTCAATTTTGCTATGAAACTAAAATTTCCTTGAAAAAGTAAAGTCTTTTTAAAAAATTAATTTTTTAAGAAAAGAAGAAAAGGGAAAGAGATGGGGTATCACACAGAATAAAATGCAAGCAAGTGGAAGCACGACACTGCTTTAGTCATAGATTAGGAAACATTGTCTCCCTCCTGCATCAGCCTCGCCAAAGCCCATAGTGGGGTTATAAGGACCAAAGGTGAGGTCTGAGCAAGAGGACCACAAATGGAGGATGCTTGGGACCAATAAGACACACTTGCTCTATCCTGGCAAATACACCTGTCCACAGCTATCTCGAGCCAATTAGCCTGCTGAGTCACTATGGGTTTTATCTGCATTTCTAGGTAGAGCACATGCAGGGACAGAGCAGGACCATACTGGGGGTCTCCAATGGGGGCTGATTTAAGGATGACATAGCTGTCGACCCAGAGCTGTCATGGTCATTCATTCTGACTTGGTCTTTCTGTCCATTTCTGTCTATAAGTGAGACTCTTGTTTGTTCCACCAAGCATTCCATCTATTCCATTTCTATCATCCTTATGGATTACCAATTTACTCTCTATATTTAGCATATCTCATGAATTCTACCTTTGTTCCATAAGATTCTTCCTTACTCATTATTCATTCTTAACACAGCCTGGGAGTATCACCTATACCTCATAAGCCACTAGATTACTTATCATCAATGCTTAAAATTTCTTATGAGTTTCATCCATCCCATTTGCTTTCTTGTCTTGTCTAGCAGATTTGAATATACTCAAATAATACAGCAAACCTACATTACAGAAGACCTAAAGTGTTGTGATGAGGGTGAAAGAAAGAGAGAGAAATGACTAATAGATTAAAAGAAATCTAAGAGAAATGGGAATCAGATACAATTTCTTAAAAACTGTGAGACAACTGGGGGAATTGAACTCTGGCTGGATACTTGATACCAAGAAATTATCATATATTTTAGGTGTGAAAATTGTATTTTTAGGTATGAAGAAATAAAGAGTTTTTATGTTTTAGAAATGCATACTGAGGTATTTATGGATCAAATTACATGATATCTGAAGTTTGCTTCAAAATAAGCCAATATTTTGCAATTCGGATCAACAAATAGTTCTTGAGCTTATGCTAAGCAGAGTTTTGCAAACTGAGAATCATGAGTCATTAGTAAGTTGGTTTGGTGGGCTTTGTCCAAAACATGTGAATAATGAATAGAAGAGAACAGAATAGAAAATATCAGAGTGTGTGGCATTCTGTCATAGTAAATTTTGTTCCATGAAGCTTTTATTTCAACTGTGTGTGTGTGTGTGTTACGAACATATATTGTATTTCTTACCGTGAGGTTACAGTTAATGAGGTTTGAAGATCACAGCTGAAAGCAGAGTCCTGATCACTGATGGGCACAGAAGATACAAGAAGAATAAGACATGGTTTCCACTTTCCTGAAGAGACAGACATGAATAGGCAAATAGTGTGGAATGCTACGAGCTCTGCTAGCAGTGAGCTCCGAGGACTGTGGGAAGACAAAAGAGGCATTGACTAACTCTGGCATAGGCTTCACAGAACAGGTAATATGTGAAATGATTGTTGAAGGATGAAAAGGATGGAAAAGGGTGAAAACGGCATCTCTCAGGAAGGGAACAAAGTGGCACAGAGTTGTAAACACACAAGTGGTATATTTAGGCAAAAGAAAGTAATTTCGTAAGGCTGTGATCTGGCTAAGAAATGATGGCGGCTTGGAATAGAGCAGTGGATGAGCAAATGGGTTCTGAGTGTTTTATTCTTCCTAAAAATCCAGTGGTCGTGACTCATCATCTCCTTCCCAGGACCCCTCCCAAATTCCTTTTCTCTTTCAATGAGATGTCCATTTGGCACCTCATAGGTCAAAGCACTCAAGTCACCTTGATGCTTTATTTTTGGTGATGGACATGGTCGGCACTGCACACAGATGCCCTTTTGTCATTTCTGTGCACTTGTTCCCTGGCTTATGGGCGCTGTAGCTTCCAGGCTGTCACCTCTACTGTCTGACTTCAGAAAGCTGGATGTGCTAGAATGTGGCAGCCCTTTGACAATGATTGGCTGGTGTAGGAATGTCAAAGCCCATCTCCCTTAGTTCAAACTGAGATCAACTTGGAAGTATGACCTACATTCCATGGTTCCCCAAACTGAAGTGGGGTCAGGCTTCAGTTTCCCTCTGGGGGACTTCACCTGAAATCTCTCCTTGTTTCACCTGGAAGCACATCCCTAATAAATCACTTGCCCATGAACTCTTGTCTTGGGGTTCTCCAGCAGACCTGGAACTAATGCACATCCCATATACAAAGAGCCATGAATATGCATAACTGATTCACTTTGCTGTACACCTGAAACTAACACAACATTGTAAATCAACTATACTCCAATAAAAATTTGTTTTTTAAAAAAAAGTCATGAATTTCTTTTAACTCTCCATTTTCTAATTGCAGTAAAAAAAAATATATATATATATATATATATATTTTTTTTTTACTGTATAGTTTGCTGCAGCAGATTTCTAATTTGGTTTACTTTATTTATTCAGAAAATAGTATTGTGCCTCTACTGTAATCCAGGCACTGCCGCTCTCTACTTAAACTCATCTTCCATTTATTTGTCTTGAAACATCATTTTCACGAGGTCCCTTTATTGATCAAAACCTTCCAGGGGCTCCCCAATCACCTCAAGAGGTTTTTCCTTAGGCTCAAGTAGTCTCCTTTATGAAGGAAAATATATATACTCTCACGGACCCTCAATGTAATTTTAAAAATTCATTATAATTTAATTTCAATATGTATAAACCTAAAACTAATTATAAACTCCTTATACTGACAGCTTTGATATAACTATAAATCCAGAATAAATTTTCAAATTGCATTCAAACACAACTACAAAACCAATAAAATTTAAATTCCCAGCATTAATTTAATGTGACAGATTATGTTGTTTCGCTGGAACAAAAATCGCTGATATTTGGTTTAATAGCAGAAGGATGTAATCTCGGGTTTGTTTGTGTATTTAATCTGTTTCTGTATTTCAACTTCAATAATGCTAATGTAAGGAATAGCCATTCTCACAAGCATGCTGTCTAAAACTGTATTAATGGCTGTAATTTTTATTTCTAATTCAGGATAATCAGAACCCAAATCTAAGAATAACCTTTGTATGTCAGTTGTATCAAGGCATATATTGATAACTCTGCAGAACTATTTTGTTCACTTAAAGATAAGGTTAGTATTGTGTTCTTCTGGGAATCTTCATCAAATGAATATTTCTTCCAAATGCTTTGGAATCAGGATCAGGCTAGGCTTCCTAGAAGCAAACCTGAGACAAAGATTTGGATACAGGGGTTTGTTTCAGAACTGATCTTAGTAAGCAGTGGTAAGCAATGTGGGTACGTGATATAGAAGGAAGGGAGGTTAATACAGCATGCAGTGATAGGCAGGTTACTGCTGCAGGCAACTGGGGCTCAGTGGCAACTGGAAACCTCAGAACTGACCCACCAAGAAGGGAGGCAACTGGGGTATTTATCCTCCAATTCCCATTTGTCATTGGTGGATGGCTGCTCCCAAAATTAACTCCCCAACATATCTGGCCTGCCAAGAGAAAGCCCCTAAGACTCAGAGGTGTTTGTAGCTGGACACCTGGGCACATGCAAGAAGAGTGAGTGCCAACCATCTATGGGCAGGGCGCCAACAGCATCTGTCTCAGAAGCAGGTTATTTCTTCCTTGGGTGTTAACAGCTGTACTGTCCAATATTGAAGGGTTTCAAGTTGGTAAGTTCCATAATGAGATCTGCTCACACAGGTAGGACACTCACTCTGTAGGAGAAGTCTGGTATGTCCATCCTTCTGGATGTTGTGTACAGATTCAGTGGCCACAACTTTCCTCTATTCAAACAACTGCGAGATCCTCATGCATGCAGCTGCTGTGACATCGTTTAGCCTCCACTTGGTAACACCATCACAAGACAGTACACAGTGATAAGGTTGGTTTTCTACCATATGCTTATAATATTTTCTAATTATCATTAAAATTTAGAAAATAAAAAGTAAAGTTTCACGTGGAACTTCATAACCCCTGACAATGTGTCGGGACCCCCAAGGTGGTGGGGCAGGGGGTGGGGGGGATAAAGGAAGGTCCAGAGAAAAACTGACCTTCTACATAAAAGTGTAGATAACCTGAAATTCAAGGTCCATTGAAGTCTACCCTCAAGCTTCCTTCACAAACTTTTCATAGTCAAACAGATCTATTAGCAATGTGATAAGCATACCTTGTGTTTATCACCCACAAGATTCATACCTTTCAGCCTGCCTACAATTCACCTGGACCTATTTACTTAAGTCTTACAGAGAGACCAGGCCTTCCCAGGTTGCTCTGGTTCATAACAAGTTCACAGCTCCTAACTCTCATTTGCCAATTAACCACATGCGGCATTCTCCTCAAGTCCTTGGTCTTGTATTCCTTTTTTTTTTTAGATTTTTTTTTTTTTTTTGGATGTGGACCATTTTTAAAGTCTTCATTGAATTTGTTACAATATTGCTTCTCTTTTATGTTTTGGTTTTTTGTCTGCGAGGCATGTAGGATCTTAGCTCCCTGACCAGGGATCGAACCCACCCACCCCCTGCATTGGAAGGCAAAGTTTTAACCACTGGACCGCCAGGGAAGTCCCTTTATTGCTTTTTAACATTGCACATGTTCATGTCATATACCCCCAACAAGGTTGTGACACCTACAGTGAGACTGAGCCGACACAGCTCGATGGAAGAATACAGATTCGCAATCCACCCAACTGCTCAAGGATGTGCGCTCAGCTCTGTACTAGCTGTGATCTTGAACCTCCATTCCTCCATCCGTAAAAGAGAGACCCTAGTACCTTCCTCACAGTGTTGTTGAGTGGATAAATATCTGAAAGCATTTTGCACAATGTCTACAGTCGAGCAGGTGCCCAGCAAAAGGAGTTCCCTTTCTTACTTTGCAAACACAGTTCTTTCCAACAGCCTTGAGAAACTTCCCATATCATCTTGAAGGTCTGGCCCTTGTGATGAGTTGAGAGACCTTTAGTTGCACTCTGGTTTGCTAATAATCTAAACAGCCTGAAAACACATTTTTATAAGACACTATTCTAGGGAGAGAACATCTGGATCTCTCTCATCTTTCTCTTAAAAATTTTCCTGTCTGTGCCCGTAGAAAGATAAAGAATTGATAAAAAGATTCTCATGGACATGGTTACATTTTGTTGATAAGAAAGTTCTTTATTTGGCTGAAACAGACGTTCAGCTAAGAATGTTTCTTGCCAGTACTAACGCTATCCCACAAGCATGTTATTGATTCACACGGAGTGGCCATGTAGCCGGGACTATGTACACTTAGGTCTGTCCTCATCATGGGCAAGAAGAATTAAGAAACTTGGTTTCCATGACACTGGCTACCAATGGCAAGTGTTAAAAATTCTGTGAAGCTGACTCAGTTATCAGTCATGATTTTTGCTTTCTTTTGTTTTCTATTTAATATAGACTGTTGAATTTTGCCTCATCTGATGGTCTCATCTTGGCCTTATTCACAAGGCCAAGACCTAGGGTTCTACCTGTTGTATCCCAAACCAACCATTCACTGAGTGCACCAACTGCTGAGGTGTGCTGAAGGAAAACATTTTAAAGTCATTTGTGGGGACTTCCCTGATGGTCCAGTGGGTAAGACTCTGCACTCCCAACGCAGGGGGCCCGGGTTCGATCCCTGTTCGGGGAACTAGATCCCACATGCATGCCGCAACTAAGAAGTCCACATGCTGCAACTAAAAGGTCCCTCAGGCCACAACGAAGATCCCACGTGCTGCAACTAAGACCTGACGCAGCCAAAATAAATTTAAAATAAATAAATAAATATTTTTTTTAAAAGTCATTAAAAAAAATAAAGTCATTTGTGTTTCTTAAAAGGATCAATAATAAAACTACAATTAATAACAGGCAACTTTTAAGAGTGAGATTCTCCTTGCACATATGAGTTTTTAAATCTGCAGTACGTGACACAGTCTCCTGTTCTTTTGAGATGAAAACCAGAAACAGCAGGAGGTGTCTATAGTTCACTGAGTATTTATATCATTTAAACTGCAAACAAAAAAAAAATTCCTTCTAAATGGAATGAGCCTTTGAAGTTGGGGTTATTAGGACTTACAGGTGAACTGCTGTGTGATCAGCAATAGAGGTCTATTCATGAGGCTCTAAGTACAAGGCATTATGTTAACACTGCCACTTCATCTGAGGCCAGTAGCTGAAAAGCAGCTAAGCACTAAATGCCAGAGCTTTATTTTTGTTTTAGAATAATGGTGTGGATCCCTAGAGTTCCTTCTATTCTTGAACTCTCCCAGTATCCTATTCCAATATTCTCCCAAACCTTACAAAGAGCTTTCATGGACATATACTTTGAAAATATATGCTTTTAATATGCCGAAAAAAACATGGTCCAATAGGATACATCAGTGTCCATTGCAGCACAATTTACAGTAGCCAAGACATGGAAACAACCTAAATGTCCACTGACAGATCAATGGATAAAGAAGATGTAGTAGTACATATATACAATGGAATATTACTCAGCCATTTATAAAGAATGAAATAATGGGATGGACCTGGAGATTATCATACTAAGTGAAGTAAGTCACACAGAGAAAGACAAATACCATGTGATATCACTTATATGTGGAATCTAAAAAAAATGATACACATGAACTTATTTATAAAACAGAAACAGACTCACAGACTTAGAGAATGAATTTATGGTTACTGGGGGGGAACAGTCTGGGGGAGGGATAGATTGGGAGTCTGGGATTGACACGTACACACTATTATATTTAAAATAGATAACAAACAAGGACCTACTGTATAACACAGGGAACTCTGCTCAATGTTCTGTAATAACCTAAACGGGAAAAGAATTTGAAAAACCATAGATACATGTATATGTAAAACTGAATCACTTTGCTGTACACCTGAAACTAACACAACATTGTTAATCAACTATACTCCAATACAAAATTTTAAAAAAATTTTTTTCAAAAGAAAATACATGCTTTTATATGACCCGTCTTGTTAACAAAATTTGTCCTGACAGAGCTAGCTCCACCCTGTGGCACAATTTTCTTCTTTTTATTTTTAAATAACGCCTGTGTATTGATTAGAAAAGTGTTCAGCTGCAAGTAACAAAAAACTCAAATAACACACAGGTCTATTTTTTTTCAGGTAACAAGAAATTCAAAGGTAGACAATTCTGAGCTGCTTCAGTTGCATGTGTATCTCAGCAAGGATCAAGGCTTCTACATCTTGCTTCTTCATTCTTAGAGTGTATGTTTTACCCTCATGGCTGCTGAATCTCCAGGCATCATATCTGTGTTCTAGGAAAAGAATAGGGGCAAGGGCCTATAAAGAATGTGCCAATCAGGTCTAAATCTTTTTGCAAAACCTCTCCCATAACCCCTGCTGCCTATATCTCACTAGATAAAACTGGGTCAATTGGCCATCCCTTGCTTCAAGGAGGTCTTGGTTGTAAGTATTTTGGCTGGGCATATTTCTTCCCCAAAGAAAATCAGAGTTTTATTAGTACAAAAAAGGGACTACAGGTAATATCCAGGCAACCAGCAATATCTATTATATCTGGGTCTAGGGATGAGAGTCATCTCTTAATAGAAAATCACTTGCATTAAAAATACTAAAACCTCTTTTTCTGGAGACACATCTACTTTTAACAAGATCATAAGCAGAGTTAGCCAAAACATCAAAACAGGAACACTAACTTGGCTGAAATCAATGAGGCTTGACCATCAGTGACGTAATGAACTTTGGATTGTATCGCCTTTCCTAGAGTCATAAATATATTTCTGAAAATATTTTAATTTAAGTTTAAGTTGGTCTTTTCTATCATAAAGCAAGTTCTTTCCTAAAACCACTCGCTTTAAAAGCAAGATCCTCTGTGTTACATCCTATCATCCTGCTGTCTTCCATTTTAAAATTAGAGCTCCATTCTTCTAAAACGTATGTTGGCCACCTGCAATCACATCCAAGACAGAAGCAAACTTCAAATATCACACTTTCTTTTCAAATATCACACTTTTCTTTTAGCTTTCCCCCACTAGATTATTAAATTCATTAGGGAAAGAACCATTTCTTTGTTCTCGGTTGTATTCCAGACACTCACCACAGGATGTGAATATAGAAGATAGTCAAGAAGTGTTTTATAAACAAGTGTTACATATTCAAAATAAAAATTATTGTTTGCCTAAAAGCATTATTAGAGCACAAAATAATTTTAAAATACAAATATAAACCATAAAAATATCATAATTTCAATCATCTTAATCTGAAGAGACATTAGATAAAATTCAGAATTAACTTCTGAATGAACAGTAACAACTAACTCTTAATAAACTTGAGATAAAAGTGAACTTCTGAAACCTAATGAAGAATATTATCTCAAATCAACAGACAAAGATCATACTTTAGAAACACTAAAAGCCATTCCATCAAAGCCAGAAGCAGGACAGAAAAATAAAAGACTCTCTTCTTGCCAATATTATTAAACTTTTTTTTAACCTGGCTAATAAAATTAGACTAGAAGATAATTCTAAGTATAATTAGTGGAAAGGGTAAGACAAAAATATTGGCTGATTATATGACCATCTTATAGAAAACTCAAGAGGATCAATGGAAAAGCAATTAGAAATAAAATTTCAGTAAGTTGATGAGTTACAGAATAAATGCTGAAAATATACCAGCAATAATCAGAAAATGTTCGTGACATAATGTTGAGGGAAAATGCGGGCTTTAACACACACAAACGGCTATCTCTATTTGATATAAAAATGGAAATAGATTTATAGATATTGACAGATAGATGTAAGTAAATTACTTAACCTCTCCAGTGTTGGACAAGCAGCACTAAATTAAGAAATCTCTGCTTCTGTTCACCGGTGAGCATTCCATAGAGTAGCCCATGTAAGAAAATGTAAACAAAATAATCAACACAGAGCACAGAAGCGTGTATAACTGAGACGTTCAGCCAGGGACCCATATTTCCATGTTTCCTCTGCCCGTGATATCTTAATAAATATGCATCTCTCTTAGTCAATGCTCACTCAGCTGTACATTCTACCAGAGTTTCAACTCTCCTAAACCATGACCACCAGCTTTGTTGAGCTGTCCTTCAAAAACGGATTTTGTAAATGGTACACAGTCTTTATTTTATGAGAGGTCATCCTAAATCCACCCTCCAAATCTGGTTTAAATCAATCCAGACCAAGAGTCAGAACCTTAATTTTATCTCCATCGATAGATGAAAGCTTAAGAGGAAATACACTAAGATATTTTTAATGGGATAAAAGGTTTTTTTATGCTTTTATTATATCTTCAGATTTTCTACAATGCATAGGCGTTACTTTAGTTTTTTTTGTTTTTAATCTTGATTCAACACTTTTCCAAATCCTTCATTTCCTATCTCCCAGTAAGTCTTTCTAGGAAATATCTCAAACCTCAAATCTGCAAAATATATCTCAAGTCTGGGCCAGTGCTTTTCTCTATGGCTACCAGCCTCATCCAAGGCATTGCCATTTCCTTCCTGGGTAACCGTACTACACCCCGGGTTCATCTCCTGCTGCGATCAGTTCTTCATCCAACATAGATCAAAAGAGACCTCACACAGGACATCTGTGTAAGCTTCTAGGAAGTAATCTTAGTGAGTGGGCAGCTGGGGCGGCTGTAGGTAGAGCAAGGACGATCAATTCTGCCAACAGATGGACTGTGAGACCCAGGGAATGGCCAAGACCAATTCAGTTCCAACTCCAAGCCACGGTCATCTTCCTCATCAATCCCCTCATTCCCGGCATAATTTCAACACACCTCTGAGCCCAGTAAAATCAGTCTAGAAGAATAAGGCAATGAGCAAAGACCAGATGTCCTTGAAAATAGAAGAGTAATAAGTGAGTACGAAGAATAATCTGAGGTGACAGTTGTTATCGGGTCTGAATAGGCAGCCCATGGACAACTATAGACTATGGAAGAAGTTAGTGTACAACTAGGCAACATTTATATCATTTATCCAGTAAATGTACCTGGGAAAATTGGGGAGAGGAGGCAATTTCAAGTTAAATCCATTCAGTAAAACAAATTCGAGATTTTTTGACTTTTAATTTACATTTATTTTAAAATTTATAATTGTGTGATTCGACTAATTAAAGAAGTATATGTCAAAAATACCATAAGTAAAAATAAAATGTAAACTGCCAGGTATTAAACGGCATTGCAATATTGTGATAAAGATTATGATCTTAATAAAAAGGGTACTCTCCCTCATCATCAACTAGAAAAAGAATGCCTCCCTCTGAAAAATGCGGAAAGAACATGAGCAGACAATTTATAAAAGAAAAAACACATGTGGCAAATAAACATGAAAAAGCTCAATTTTATCTGTAGTCAATAATTACAAGATAAAAGAATGTGAATAAAATTGGCATATCTGAACAAAAAAGATATTTATTACTGTTGAGGGTGCCATAGTGAGACAAGTATTCATGCTCTACTAATGGAAGCATAAATTGGAACCATAATTAAGTATCACTTTCCTTAAAATATGTTAAAATATTTATATCCACTCCTAGAAACTTGTGTGTGTCCCACACACACAAGGATTATTCACAAAGATGTTTATTGCAACATTACTTCTAATGGTAAGAGCCCGGCAACAATCAACAAAATTAGTTAATGAGAACATTTGAAATATTCTAAGTCTATTTAATGACATTGGACAATTATCATGGATAATTTGTTAGATTTTCAAAACAGCTTATACAATAAAAAATTTAGTATGATGCCAAGTTCACTAAGTTTTATGCATTCCTATGATGATAGAAAAAACTTGGATAGAAATAAAATATTAACAATGGTTATGTGGCGATATCATGGGTAAATATTGTATTTCTCGTATTCTTTCTAATTTTTAATAAAAGTAACACATGCTCATGATAACCCAGGAAAAACACTACAAACACACATGGGTGTATGTATGTGGGTGTATGTATGTATGTATTCCTCTAAAAATCAATACAAAAGATTGTCAGGAATGGTCTCGTGAAGGATCAAATAAAGTTAAGAAGTTTTTGTTTAAAAAAAAAACAGCTTGGTTAAAATTCCCTCCCAGACTCCTGACCCCCTCTTATTTTATTTTATTTTTAAGATTTTTTTGATGTGGACCATTTTTAAAGTCTTTATTCAATTTGTTACAATATTGCTTCTTTTTTGTATGTTTTGGTCTCTTGGCCGCTAGGCATGTGGGATCTTAGCTCCCTTAACAGGGATTGAACCCACACCCCTGCAATGGAAGGCGAAGTCCTAACCACTGGACCACCAGGGAAGTCCCCACCTCTTTTATTTTAAAATAAATGTTGTCCTCTTTATTCTAATTATATAAAGGCATTTGGGGGTTGTCCATCTGCATACGACTGTGGACAAAGCCTAGCCCATAGAGGGTCCTTAAGAAATATTTGTTGAGGGAATGAATAGATGCCATAGCACAAATGGGGAGAAGGGTCTTCTCACCCTTTGATGATAATTTTCTTCACACAGTTTAGAATCCATCTAAATAGACTATCGATCTTGCTGTTTAACTACTTTTAGAAATGTCTTAATATTCACTACTCTAAAAACAAAAATCATTATTTTTGACAGATGCTCTCTAAAATTTAATTGGTTTAACACATTTCATCCCATATAGCAAGTTAATTTACTTAGCTACTTGGGGGCACATTTTGCAATTAATTCTTTCCGTTGAGTTCACCATGATGCTCATTGCTTAAATCCAGATTATTCATGAGAACGTCATTGAGATTTTCTACAACTGCACTGGGCGATAGGAACACCTGTGGTGAAAATTTTTCCAGATAAAATTACCTGGGCTCTGCTCTAAAAAGTGGGAATTTCAGGAGTTAATTGATCATTCATTTATTTGTAGAGATGGTGCCAGAAATTCTGAGTGAGTGTGGGAGAGAGGGGAGAGGGGAATTCCGGCTTTGCTTATGGATTCTAAGGTCCACATTTACAAGATAGTGAGAAAGCCTGACGAAATAAGCTCCCAAAATGTATAAACATGATGCAAAACTTATCCCTGCTTATCTAGCAAAACATATGAATTCAATCACAACAAAAACTTAGAGAAATTTCGCAGTAGGATCTCATTAGAAGACACACTCACTTTCTATCTGTGACCCAGTTCCTATCACAGACCTATTGAGAGAAATTCATTGTACAGATTTTACAACCAAAGATATACATATAACTTTATTTTCCTATAACTGAGCTTAACCCAGAGCAATAAGAGAAGAAATAAATATAGTCACTTGTGGTAACCAGCTGTCAAGATGGCCACCAGTGAGCTTTGCCTTCTTGTGTGGTCTCCTCTCACACAGAATAGGGCTGACCTGTGTAACCTAAAAGATGTCATAGAAATGATGGTGTATGACTTCTGAGACTAGACCCTAAAATGCTTCGCAGTTTCTGCTTTGTCCTCTTGGAATATTTGCTCTGTGGGAAGCCAGATGCCATGTTGTGAGGACACTCAAGTAGCCCATGGGTGTGTGTTTGAGGGGGCGAGAGGTGGGGGAAAAGGGAGGCGCCATGACTGAGAACCTGAGGCTTCCAGCCAGCAGCCACGTGAGAGAGCCATCATGGAAGTAGCTCCCCCAGCCCCAGTCATATTTCAGATGACTGCAGCCCTGGCCAACATCTTGACTACACTTCATGACTATCTCTGAGCCAGAACAGAAACTGGGAGATATAATAAATTTGTTCTGTTTTGTCTTGAGCTGCAAACTCTTGGAGTAATTTGCTATGCAACAGTAGATAATCAGTGCATTCCTTCTAAGAAAATTCATCCAAATTAGTGACTAATTTGCCATATCAGGATTTAAACTCAGCTACTTCCAGATTCTCTACTTCATTCTCTCTGGGGATGGGTTGGAATCTAAATTCAAGAAAACTTTGGGACGTCCCTGGCGGTCCAGTGGTTAAGACTTTGCCTCCCAATGCAGGGGGTGCAGGTTCGATCCCTGGCCAGGGAGCTAAGATCTCACATGCCTTGTGGCCAAAAAGCCAAAACGTAACAAAAAGAAGCAATATATAACAAATTCAATAAACACTTTAAAAAAAATGGTCCACATCAAAAAAAATCTTCATAAAAAATAAATTCGAGAAGACTTTACCTAACTTCCTAATATTAGGGAAAGGGACACCTGGCCATTAATTTCTGTATCAATAAGATGTTTTTGGCAATACACGACAGAATGGTAGAATCAAAATCGCTCAAATAATATGCATTTTTGTCTCACACAACAGTAAGTGGGGAGGTGTGTACTTCCAGAGTCAAATAATTCAGGGGCTCCACTGCCTCAGGACTTCTGTCAGCTTCTATTCTCTCAGCTTTCCCTTTATCATATTCTTTTTTCTGTGAACAGTCTGTTCATATCTTTTAACCATTTTCCTTTTAGGTTGTTGGTCATTTTCTTATCAATTTCTAGGAACTCTTCATATATTAGGAGGTTAGCTTTTGGCCTGTGTTCTAAGTTGAAATATTTTCCAGATTGTCATTTGACATTTTACTTTGCCTTTGGATTTTTTTTCTATTTTCTTTTCTTTTTTTTTTTTAATTGAAGTATAGTTGATTTACAATGTTGTGTTAGTTTCTGGTGTATAGCAAAGTGATTCAGTTATAAATATATATATTCTTTTTCATTATGGTTTATTACAGGATATTGAATATAGTTCCCTATGCTATGAAATAGGACCTTGTTGCTTGCCCATTCTATCTTGGAATTTTTGATCATGCATATTTTAGTAATATGCTTAATTTATCCATCTTTTTCTTGTATGGTTTCTGGATTTCAAAGCTCTGCTCCTAGCCCAAGTTTACACAGCAATTATCTCATGGTTTCTTCTAGTGCTTTATGGGTTGTTGTTTTTGGTTTGTTTTTTTTTTTTACATTTAAATGTTTAATCATTTGTAATTTCTCAAATTTGTAATTTGAGATGTGGATCCAATTAATGTTTCCTTCAAAGCCCTCACACCATTTATTGACTAGTTCATGTTCCCCACCACACTCCCATTTGATCACATTCTACTAACCTATAACACTACCTCATTCCCCTATAGCAATCTGAGGGGCTAAATAAATGAGCAGTGGTAATCCTCCACTTCCAATGCATTATTTGAACTCAACAAAGCTGCATCATATGCTTTAGAACAGGAACTGGCAAACTATGGCCAGTGGGCCACACTTGTTTTTGGAAATAAAGTTTTATTGGGACACAGCCATATTCACTCACTTATGTATTTTCTATGGCTGCTTTTGCACTACAAATGCAGAGTTGAGTAGTTACAACGGAGATCATACAACCTGCAAAGCCTCAAACATTTACTATCTGACCCTTTCAGAAAAAGTTTTCCAACTCCCACTTTAGAATTTACAGAACACTTTAACATAAACTCCATTAAAGCCTCAATAATCTAATGAAACGGTATTATCCCCACTTCATCTGTAAAGAATATGAGACTTGGGGAGGTTAAATAGCTGGTGAAGGGCAGACCCCAGATCTAACCCAAGTCCCAGGACTTAAATTCCACAAATGTTTCTTCTGTCATTTATACTGTGCTTTATGGTTTTCAAAGTCCTTTTGCACACCTATTCTCTTGATATTTCCAATACTCCTGTGAAGAATATATGAATCCCATTTTACAGATGTTAAAACTGAGTTACAGAGAGGGTAAGTAAAATTCTGACATGCTGACAGCTTTTAAGTGGTGGAATTGGTATCCAAATCTAGGTCCCTAGTAAAAAAGAAAAGAAAAAAAAACCCTGCTTTCTCGAAAATACCTCATTGCTGATATCAAATCCTAGCTCACTCCAGTCCAAATCCTAGCTCACTCCAGTCCAAAATGCTCTGAGCATTCCAGCTATTCTTTAGTTAATGGTAATATACCTATCTTTTTTTAATGCTCATGATTTGTCAAAAAGAAAACAAAATTAAGCCCCCAAAAGGGAGGAAATGGCAGGAAGGACAGGGGGGAGCCTGAAACCAAGATTTTTAAATACAACTAGATTAAATATGTACCTACTCTTCAAAGCAAGTAAGAATCTTTCGAAAGTAAAAATTGGAAAAGTGGCACTGAATTTCCTCTGGCTTGGGATGCCCATTAGCACAGATGTAAAATCCTTCCCCATTCCTTCCAGCCAAATAAAGGAAGATCACTGCACCACTGTTTACTAAATTCACTGTCTCAAGGCAATGTTTGTCTTTTGCAGGCACTAGGAGGGTTCATGCTGAGACCAGAAGGAGGCATATTAAGCACATTTTTTAAAGCTATCTTTTTAATATACTGTATCCATAATATCTAAGCAATTCACACCATTCCCCCACAGACTCTGTTTCTACTCCACTGGCCCACTGGCTCTGTAAAGTCACATTATTAAAGTCACTGTTATTACTAAGGCAGTTCACCTCAGGTACTTCTTTAATTTCCTGTTTTTTTTCCCAACATGAAGTTAATTTACTTTATCCCTTATCCTAAGAATGATAACAGGGTTTCTATAAAAGTGAACATCCATGATCAAAGAGAAGCTTGTATTATAAACAAATTATTACAACTGGGCTCCCTTTGAAATATTTTAACTTAATTAAGCTCAAACACTTTTGGCAAAGGTTTAAAAACTTGAGAGTAATTGAAGAGCCATTCCAGTTTGGCTGGATTTTTCTTTTAATGTCGGGGTGGGGTGGGGGTAGTTTACATGGTTATAGCCTAAATGTTGCACTGATATTATTTTTTAGTTGTACTTTTTTAAACAAAAGATATTAGGCAAAATTGAACTTGTTTGGGGAATGATGGAATTGTTACATAGTCTGATGACAGTGATAGTTACACAACTGTACACATTTGTCAAAACATATAGAAATGAACATGAAAAGAGCTGAATTTCACTGTATGTAAATTATTCCTCTATAAACCTAACTTTTTAAAAAACTGGATTCTTTCTGCTCAGCTGAGTTGAAAATATTCTCAAGATGTTTTTTGAGGCATTGTCTGTAGTGACCAAAACAAAGAAAAAAGTAACTAGATACTACATAAATGTTGAACAGATGAGAATTTGATTGGTCTTTTTAAAATAATTTAAATCTATGTATCTTGAACTGGAACGCTCTATGTAAAACATCGTTAAATTGGAAAAAAAGACAAAAAGGCAAGCTGCAGAAAAATGTGCCTATAAAAGCAGTAATAGCAATCAGTAGCTGAAGTAGTGGTATAATCTCATTTAATAAATAAATAGGAAAAAAATCTTGGGAAGATTAACAGTAACTAATATTTATTGACCACTTCAACATGTCAGGTATGATTCTAAGTACTTTACAAGTATTATCTCATTTAATTATTCTAAAAACTCTACAAAGTAGGTAAGGAAGATCTGCTTCCAACCAATCCAAGAGAGGATGAGAGCAGCCAAAACAGAAGTGACGCCCCATCTAATCTAATCTTGGAAGTGGCAGTCCTTCACCTCTGCTAGATTCTACTTGTTAGAAGCAAGTCAAAAAGTCCAGCCCACATTCAAGGGGAGAGTCTCCACTAGGGCACTATCACCAGGAGATCGAGGGCCCTCTCGGAGGCTGCCACCCCGAGAAGCTTAACCATGGATTACTTAACAGTGGGGTCTGGGATAGCACCTTTTAATTTTAAAAAATTGATGTTTCTGCATCAAAACATTTGAACACTCATGCTAAATGGGATAAATAATGACCACAAATAGCCTCATGTCGGTATAGGGCAGGTTCTGCTTCCGGATGATGAAAGTACTTTTAGCTTTCAAAACCTTTTGAGGCTCAGAATTATGGAAAAGAGATTGGAGATCTATCTATCCCCTGCTCTACAGATGATGATACTGAGGCACAGAGGGGTCAAGGATGTGTAGATTTGTATGTGCCCAGACACATACAGACCCATAACCATCAAGCTTTTAACACGATGTTCTCAGAACACTGAAGATGAAGAGGACGGGGGCTTTTAAACATATCTCCATGACTTCACTTATTACAAAACATGCAGGAGGCAGGAGTACTCTTATTAATTTTTTAATTAATAAAATTAATTTTTAGAAGAATAAAATAGTATTTCTCCCATAAGGCAAGGAGTTTACGCTTATGTTACAAGAGCCAAAGGTTTTATTCACATTACGTTGGCTTCTAACATGCAGCTGTGTTTGTGCACACATGTGTTTGTATGTGTGTACATCACATGCTGCTGTGATGTCACAAAATGAAAGAATTAGAGGAAGAAGTAAGAATAACAGAAAGAAGGAAAAAAGCAAAAGTGTAATAAATTAGATTAATTTCCTCAGCTTACCTATAGTTGGGAGTAGTCAGGGGACAGAAATGAGCCTCCAGGTTTAGAAAATGGCTAGGTATGACCTGGGTATGTGAGGAAAATTTTCGATTTGATGTGGTTTTGGTATAAGTTAATGAAAAACACTGCCTCATTTAAAGGTTGACCAACCTTGACTAGAACACAAATGCTGGTCAGGCTGAAACTTTATTTCTGCCCTTTAAGTCATTCTCTCTCTCTCCTGGTTTGCACTGATTCCTAATCAGAATTTTGAACAGATATTAGATATAATAGTAAGGAGAGAGTTAGTCCTTTATTTCAGATTTTACTTTTTTTTATGACCTGTTTAAACAGATAAAAACTGACTTTAATAACTGTAGGCGGTATTAGATATACTGAATGGCCTTACTTCTGATGCTGTATATGTTTTACAAATTAAGCATTTCATCATTATGACTAAAAGTAAAGTGCTTAGCAAGGCAAGCTGAGAAATTCTTATCTACCTTAAGAGGTACTAATAAGCCTAAACGTCATTGGCGTCTACTGTAATACGGTAACTTTAAATATAACACCTCAATTCCAAGTACGTTCATGTCAGAATCTGAAATGGCTTTGAAACGATGACATGGCAAACATCTTTTTTAAAAGTGAATTTTAGGAGCCGGGATGGAAAAGGAAAATCACAGCAAATTCCAGAAGGCTAGCCAATGCTGTCTTGTCATGACTCAGCCTTCCACTTGGGGGCGATGCTTCTCAACGGCTATTAGATATTTTTTATAAAATAAAATGGGCTTTTCTTGGCATTTGTGATATGGTTATTGTTGGCCTGGAAGAGTTCACTAGGCCTGCACCCCCAAGAACCACCTCTTTTCCCAAGGAGAAAGTATTCCTGAGTGGGATCACTTTAGCAATATATTATTAAGACATCACGTGGCATGAGAATAATAATAAAAGCCAACAATTTACTGAGATGGTTCAGTCCAGTGGTAAGAAGGCAAACTCTAGACCCAGATGCCTGGGTTCAAATTCCAGCTCTGCTGCTTGTAGATGTGTTACCTAGAGCAAATTACTTGACCTCTCTGTGTCTTAGCTCCCTCATCTATAAAACAGATACAAGAACAGTACCTAACTCAGAAAGCTGATGGGAGGCTTAAACGAGTTGGTCTAGGTAAAGCCCTCAGAATACTACCTGGCATATGACAAGCACTACTTAAGACGCAGCTATCATCCCTATGAACACCCCAGGAGTGCACTGCTGGCTATTACACTGGTCACATTTCACTGAATCCTGTCAACAATACTGGTAGTAGATTGGATCTAACCAGCATTAGACCCATTTTACAGATGAGGAAACCAAGGCCAGATAAGTGAAATGAATTTCCCAAGGTCTAAGTTAAGGGAAGAACTACAACATGATCCTACGCTTACCTAGAACTACAACATGCACTTACACTTACCTAACTCTAAATCCACTTTCTTAACCACTGTAATGTATTACACAGGCCAAATACTATAAGCAGTAAAAAAAAAAAAAAAAAAAAAAAAAAAAAAAAATCACAAAATGTGTAGCTCAAACTAAGAGATAGGAGCAACTGCGTTCCACAAAACTGTGTTTTCTCTGTGTTTCTCTCCTCTTCAACATAATTCTATTACCCTTCCTTTACATGGTTTATACACCCCAAAAATTAAATTTTTACCTTAATATTTATTTCTAAACCAGCAGGAGGTACCTATAACCTAAATCTTTAAAAATTCTTGAGATATGGTTTTGAGGTGAACTTAAGAGATACTCCACTAAAAAAAGTTACATTATTTAAAAGTCAGGAAAAGATGATTCTGCAATTCTGCCCAAAGATAAAAATAGAATTCCAAGTACTCTACCCAAAAAACTCCACCACCTTCTAACTGCTGTTTTTTCCCTGTTAGTCCTTGAAATGACCTTGGTTTAATTACCTGCATCTCAATGAGTGAATCTACATAGAAAGTGAAGGTTAATTAATGAAGGATCATTTCTTTTGCTAAGCCCACCAGGCAGTGGCTGACAGCAAGAGTCGTCCACACAGTATTATCCTATATCTCATTAGAAATGGTCAGATTGATGTGCTCACTTTGGACCAGGTATTATCCTATATCTCATTAGAAATGGTCAGACTGATGTGCTCACTTTGGACCAGGGAAATGAAAGAAAATAGTTTACTAATGATGACCACTCACCGTGTGCGGTCACAAAGCTTCCCACCTGCCACCTCTAACCTTGAATGGCACTGCGCCTAAACTCACAGAACCCAAAATGTTAGACCCGAGTAGAAATGCAGAGATCAGATTCTAATGAGGCTTAGACACTTGCGTGCCAACTGCACAGTGATATTCACATAGCTCCTATACTATTATTTTTCTTAACATTCTTTGTTTTTATATATTATTTTAAAACAGAGTCATTCTAGAACGGGGTTTATAAAACTCAGCATTAATGACATTTTGCAACTGATGAATTTTCGCTGTACGCAGCTGTCCTGTGCACTGTACGACACTGGGCGGCATCCCTGACCTCTATCTACTCGATGACGTAACATCCTCCTCCTAGGTGTGACGACCAAAATCGTCTCCAGACATTGCCAAATGACCCCTTGGGTACAAATTTGTCCCTACTTGAGAATGACTGATCTAGAAACAATGTAGTTCTAGAGTTTTGGCTTTTCATACTGAAATAATTTCAGACTTAAGAAAAAAAGGTGCAAAAATAGTACACCTGTAGCCTTTACCCAGATTCCCCAAATGTCTCCATTTTACACAACTATAGTCCAGTTACTAAAAGCAGAAAATTAACATTCATACGATACTATTAAGCAATTTACAGATCTCATTCAAATATCACCTGTGTCCCCTCAACATCCATCCATTAGGTCCAAGATCTAATCTGGGATTACATATTGCAAGTAATTGTCATGGTCTCTTTAGTTCCCTCCAATGTGACAGTTCCTCAGTTTCTTTCTTTCATGACCTTGATATGTTTGAAGAGCACCAACCAGTTAGTTATTTTGTAAAAACATTCCTCAGTTTGGGTTTGTCTGACGTTTTCTCATGATTAGATTGAAGTTCTGTATTTTTGAGAAGAATACCACGAGAGCTTCGTACCCTTCTCAGCGCATCATATCACAAGGTACATAATGGGCTATTAACTTTGATCATTAGGTTTGAGGCAGTGTCTGTAATTTCTCCACTGTCAAGTTAAACTTTTTCTTCCTTTGTACTAATAAATGTTTTGTGGGGAGATTCTTTGACAGTGCAAATATCTTGCTTCTTATCTTATTTTTGCCCACTAACTTTAGTGCCCATTGATGACTCTTGCCTGCAATAATTATTACTGTGGTGTTTGCCAAATGGTGATTTTCTATTTCCATCATCCTACATTTATAATTGTCATTCTACTGCATGGAATAGCTGTTCCTTTTCCTCCACTTTTTAGTTATTTTTAAAGGAAGTTTTGTCCCACTACCATGAATGAAAAACCAGGATTAAAACAAGAGTTATAATAATGAATAGTAACATTAAAAAATAAATTCAATGAAAAAAATTGATAGCAATTTCTGGCTGGATACTACAGCCTTTAAAGGCTCCCAATCGGATGTCTCCTTTCTCTTCATTAAAAAGAGCAATTAACAGGGACTTCCCTGGTGGCGCAGTGGTTAAGAATCCACCTGCCAATGCAGGGGCCACGGGTTCGAGCCCTGGTCCGGGAACATCCCACATGTTGCGAAGCAACTAAGCCCGTGCGCCACAACTACTGAGCCTGCGCTCTAGAGCCCACGAGCCACAATTACTGAGCACAAGCGCCACAACTACTGAAGCCTGCATGCCTAGAGCCCGTGAGCCGCAACAAGAGAAGCCACCGCAATGAGAAGCCCACGCACCGCAAGGAATAGTAGCCCCCGCTCACCGCAACTAGAGAAAGCCTGCACGCAGCAAGGAAGACCCAACACAGCCAAAAATAAATAAATAAATTTATTTTTTTAAAAAAGAGATTAACAGGCATTAGAAAAGTATTAAAAACGTACTAGAATCAAACTAACTTTCTCCTTGATTGGAAGAAAATTAGAAAAAGAATCACTATGTCATTCAATATTATTTGATATTAGCTCTAAATAAGACTTAAGATCTCATCTTTCTCCAGTGATTATCCTGCACTTTGGAAAACACTAATCAGCTTCTGCCATGTTATAGATTAAGTGACTGAGGCACACAGAAAGTAAATAACCTGCTCAATATTCACTGATGGAAGGTCTTTGTTACAGGGAACAGTAATAATTCAAACAAGCCTATGACTACAGTGCTGGAGGTGAAATGGGTCGGCAGGTGGAGATTCAGTATCAGGATGCCAGGGTGTTTCATAAAGCCCAAGGGTAAAAATTCAGCCAAACCAGAAAGGGACTGGAACCTGGAAAACAAGAGTGACCAGGGCCTTCTACCTCTCATTTCTATTTTTCTCTGTGCACCTACGGTTTTTTTTCTCCCTGTCTTCCTCTCTCACAGTTAACTCAGCTTCTCCATCCCATAGCAAATACAGCAACCCCAAAACAACCAAGTTCACAGTCCAAACCATACTCAGAACCTCATTGGGTCTCCCTGGGTCCCTAAACTTTTAAAGGAGAATCTGATTGGCCCAGCTTAAGTCAGGAGTACAGCCTCGAGCCAATCAGCTCTGACGTGGCAGCAGCTTCACATAATTCAAACATGACGGATGGCCATTGTCAACTGAGTTATCCTAAGGAAGTACCACTGCGCAAGCTTGTGCATCCAAAGAGCTAGAGAACTGGTTTCTCAATCACTGGTCCAGGTCCTTAAAATAGTGTTTCCCCAGCATCAACCATGGGTATACCAGCCACCTAAATACCACACATACTATTCTTTTTACACTTTTTCTTTGACCAGATTCACTTTTTTTTTTCCTTAAATAAAAGCATTGAGTCAGGAAACTTATGATAGCATGAGCTTAACTAGGAAAATCAGATGTTTTTCTAATATTCATTCAAATACATACATATTACTAAAATCAAGAATGCACATCCCTGTGCCATATAAAACCCCCAGTGTTATGAATCCTTTACTTCAGTAAGTACCAGGCACTTTATACTCTGGAATCTGTCCCCTGTTTTTCTTTATACTCTGGAGCACTGTCCCCTGCAGTGAAAAATTCTATGTTCAAATCATTCATTCAGTTCTCAATCCATCCCTGCTTTATTCTTCCTAAAATTAAATTTTCTGACTTGAAGAGTTGCACTTTGTTGAGAAATTGGCTTTTGATGTTTCTCTGAGCGATTCACACCAACTATTTTAAAAAATAAACCCTGCTCAGTTGTTTTACTTATTTTTACTAGTATTGCCTTTAGTGGGGAATTCTTCAGGATGGGTTTAGTTCAGGTTTTCAACTTTGGTTTTAATGGTCAATACAGATAATTACCTAATATGTACTTTGGAAGGTCTTAAGTTCTGGGGATACAGACCTGCCCTCAAGGAGCTCCCAGAATCTCGAGGGGGAACAGAAATGTAAATAGACAATCACAGTGAGCAGCTTGGGTTCTGGTGGTACCAGTGGAGATGAGAATAATTTTTGGATTCTGGGTGTATTTTGAAGGTAGTGCTAACAGAATTTCAAAAGTTTAGATGTGGGGTCTGAGATATGCCAAGGCTATACATAAAGTTATGACTTGAGCAACAGAGTGGATGGAGTTTCCAGTTACTAAGACGAGGAAAGATTTCTGGCGCTGTTAGGAGGAAGACGCAATCACATGTTCTTTCTGGACATGTCCAGTTTGAAGTGTCTGTGAAATGTATCCACATGGAGATATCAAGGGGGCAGTTGCAGACACAATGCTGAAGTTCAGGTTCACACTGAACATACTGAGGAGTGTAGACTCTCTTAGTTCTGTGCCTGACATATAGCAGGAATTCAAAAAATGGTAAATGCATGAGTGCCATGGCTTAGATCAGCAGAAATATTTGCTTACTGTTCGAAAAGAACTAGACTTTCACACCCTACTTATGGTGGGTCAATAAGATTTTTCACATGAGAAGAAAAGCATGTTTTTCTTATTCCAAATGATCAGCAAGATAGTGTGGTTTCATTTAGGTTGTTTTTTATCTCCAAGATAACATTAATAAACAAATTTGAAATCACACAAGTATGAATGTAAATTATTTACAGTGTGCTTGAAGAGCTCAGAAGGGCTTTGTAAGATAAATAATTTATAAACTCATAGAAGGAGTTTCTTTTATTCACTAATTAGGGTGAAAATTTTACCAATAAATCATGAGAGGTTTCGGGAAGTATGCAGAGTAGAGATCAATTCAGGGCAATAAACATTTACTGAAAAACTACTATGTGCCAGGCACTTGGCTGGAGGTGGGTGGTTCAGAGAACTGTATATGGGGTTTCCTCTTTTAAGGGGCTCCCTGTGCAGTGGGGGAAATGGCATCCTGAGCGCCAAGTCATGGATGGTGGGATATTGGTGCTGCTCACCACTAAGTTCTGATGCTTGGCTTTGCAGGCGCGCAATAGGGTGGCAATTCCCCACCCCTCAAGGGCAGGCGTGACCATGTGGCTTGCTTTAGCCAATTAAATGTAAACAAATGTTACCTATATTACTTGCAAGTGGAAGATTTAAGAGGTCCTAAGTGATTTGCCCTTCTTATGGACTGAATACTTGTGTCCCCCCAAAACTGAAATGTTGCAATCTAATCCCTTGTGTGCTATTATTAGGAGGTGGGGGTCTTTGGGAGGTGATCAGATCATGAGGGTGGAGCCCTTATGAATAGGATTAGTGCCTTTATAAGAGGAGGCCAGAGAGCTTGCTTGCTATTTCTGCATTGTGAGGATGGGACGAGAAGTGGGCAGTCTTCACCCTGGAAGAGGGCTCTCACCAGAACCTGACCATGCTGACACACTGATCTCAGACTTCTAGCCTCCAGAACCATGGGATATACAACATGGGACAAGTTTTATTATTTATAAGCCACCCAGTCTATGGTACTTTGTTACAACAGGATGAACAAAGACAGACATGTTCCAATCCACAGTTGCAGTGACAACAGTCAGTGTTGAAGTGTTGCTTCCTTCAATCTAGGCCCATGGGTGACCACTGTGAGCAGAGCTTCCCCACCTTCCCCCTCAGATGACCTGCTGGATTTATAGCATGAATAGGAAATAAGCTTTTGTTGTGTTAAGCCATTGATATTTGAGTGTTGTTAGTTACTGCATAATCTAGCCTTGTCCTAAATGATACCAACCCTATATTGATAAAGGATATATCCTTTGTGAATTTCCATGTCCTAAATGCCCTCTGTATCCCCCATCCTTTGAGCTTTTAGTAATCTACCTCTTTTTTTTAAAACATAACTTCTGCCCTGACTAGGTTTTCCCAATCATTTTTCTATAATCATTTATAGAAACAAAGTCCTAGATCCAAGCCATCATTCAAATACTTTTGTCCACTCCTCAGTTTATTTAAAAATTCCATTTTCCAGCTAGAATCACCTCTTTCTATCTCCAGTTGCCCTTGTACATGCATCACCTGTAGGCTTTCTTGGCTACATCATATTTGTCACCAGAAGCAAATCTGTAGTTGTTTTTACTATTGTTGTTAATTTCACGAGCATTTCCAGGTATGTAAGAAGAGCAGAGGTCAGGAGACTCATGTGAAACCTGGATTGTAACTGACTACGTGGCCCCCTTCTGCACCTGACCTTACTTTAATAAATAGAAATTAGACCTCTGCGAAGGTTGTAAATGACTATTCATTAAGGACCTTCCAGGGGCAAGCAAGTTGCAAAATTATGAAATGGCTAATGTTTTCGTGTATTTTGTTGACTGTCATCTTTCTAGTGACTAGAAAATGTGTAGCACAGAGTAGATGTTAAATAAATATTGTGAGTTGCAGAGGGAAGAGGCACAAAGTGTGAAGGCTTCCTGAAGAACACAAGAAAACAGAGGCCAGGAGATACTTTGCTCAAACAGTTCTGGGAAAGTTCCACCATCATTAATTTCAGACCATGAGAAGAATTTCTGTATAGGTCAGCAGTGGTTCTAATGGTTTGGAAAATCTACTCTGAATCAAGGGCAAATGCTACCTTATAGCAAAGGTACTGGGTGTTTCCTTAAGAACAACCAAGTGCCATTTCGACTGTTATGGTAGACTGAGCTGGGAAAGGTCAAGGCAAAGAGAAAGAAGAGAACATATGCTTATAGCAGTGGAGGGGCCAAGACGGGGTAGGGGAGGGAGCCGTGGAGGGCTTGAGCCTGCCTCCCCACAAAAAAAATCCATTATCCTCAAAAGTCATTCCAAATAAGCAGTAGTAAAATATCTTGGTTTTCATTCATAGACATTTTCTTGATCTTAAGAAAATATGACTAAAAGCTACTTTTCAAAATAGCTATCATATTGATTGTAATGCAAGTTAAATAACAGTGTTCTTTCTGTACAAATCCAGCTTTTGGACAAATCCCACCGCCATTACCAGGTTGCTCTTGTACTGAATTTTAGAACAGACCCTGGCTTAGAATGTATTGTTCATTTCCAGCATCAGCACCAATGAATAAAATGGTCCCATCCTCAGTTACCCCTCCCAACTCCAACATGGGAGCTGGTATTATTACATGCTGACTTCCACCACTAGCTTGTGCACTGCTGATTGCAACACTCAATATCAATTTTCATTTGTTTACCTGGAGATAGTAGAAAGCCACCCTGTCTTAGTCAAGATGAGTTTTTGACTAGAAGGATAAGAAACGCAAAATAGCAGAGGGGGAAGTTTCTTAAGTCTGGCACTAGGAAGCTGAGGGTTGACATGGAGCTACATAATGGTAGGGTTCCAGGCTTCCTCTGTCTTGTTTCTCTGCCAGAAACAGTTTCCATTCTCATGATCACTTCATGGTCCAAAATTGTTGCTGGAGCACCAACTGTTGTATCCACAGTCCTACCATGAGGAAGGAATAGGGGGAGAAGGGAGGCAAAGACGTACACATCACCTCCTTTTAAGTGCATTTTCCGGATGTTGTCACTTCCTCCTACAATTAATTGGATAAGACTCAGCTTCACAGTTCCACTTAGGAGCATGGGGAACTGGGAAATCTTGCTGTACTGGGGGCTTACATGTGCCACTGAACAATTAAAGGTCATTTATTAGGAAATAAGAGGGGAATAGCACTGGGGGATAATTGGCACTTCCACCCACTCCAATATGGTTTATGCCAGATTTTAATTTGTCTTACTCTGCCTCTTCTCAAGTGCTAAGAAAAATAATGAGATATATAAAGTTTTCTGAAACCATGAAACCTAACTCATTTACCTTTATAATTTTCTATTAATCTACTACCAGAATTCATTTTACATTTAATTCCAGCCTCTAACACTTTAATGCCATCTCTTTAGTCTTTTACACATTAGTGGTCTCAGTCATGTCAGACTTTTCATCTCCTTTATATTCATTTATTTTAACTTTTAGTGGTCTTCTAGCCAATCCTTTATCCTTTTTATTACAAGAGCATGAAATTTTATAATCCCCTAGAGCTTTGTTAGTCAGCTGCTACAAGGTTCTTAACCTTCACTAATTTATTCCCTCTTTTTTGACTTTCAGATCTGAAGCATGCCTTAATATTTTGTTTTCGAATATGAAAGTAACTTTTATTAAGTAGGTTTATTGCATTAATAGATTTTTATTTTAGTTTTTATGGTTATATTTAAGTTCTCTGCTAGTTATGCCGCAGATCCCTTTAATAACAATTTATAATGCTATGTTATATAATTTATATTTTAATATAATAAAAACGTACCTAATGTAATAAAGCAAGGGTAATTTTATAAAATTTTACCTGGAAATCATTTCTAATAAGCATGTATTTTTTAGCTCCCTAACAAACAATTTTATTGATATTTATTATAATAGAAACTCCCTAAACAAGAATAGCTTCTCTTTTTAAGGAAAAAAATAATAATAAAGACAGTCCCTCTTAAAATACCACGTATGTTTTGATTTTTTATTTGCCTCATCCTTTCTCCTCACTGTTTTCTCAAAGGCAGAGAGGGAATTGTTTTTTCTTCGTCATACAATTACCTGAATGATCAATACCCGGCCATGAAAATTTCTAATGCAGGTTACCACAGCAGGAACAATCATGTTGGCATTAACTGAGATATATATGTGACAATAAAATAATACTAATAATTATAAAACACTCTCTCCTCCTCCACTGAAAATCTGGCAGGGAAATATAGAAAGACTGATCAAAATGCAAATGTTAGACATAGATTTGTGCACTGAGGGAAGGAAAAACCGAAGTGTGAACTTGAGGACGTTAAACCTTCTGGGCTTTAAAGTAAGACCAACACAAGAAAAAAAATGGTCATCAGAGTGTTGGACTCTGATAATATTTCTCTTTAGGCAAGGACCTAACTGACCATATCAGTGAGTGTCTGTTGCGTAATAACCTCCCCTCCCCCACAAAAATAACTCAGTGGTTTAAAAGAAGAACTTTTAGTTCATGAGTCTACAAACAGGCTATTGCACTTGGGAGGTTCTGCTGATCTGGGCCAGGCTTGCTCGATTTGGCTGAGTCTCACTGCAGAGTCTGTGATTGGTTTCTGAGTCGGCTGGGGGGCTGGCTGGCTGTTGGTTAGGGCACCCAGCTCTCATCCATGTGGTCTCTCACCCCCAGCAGGTTAGCTCAGGCTCCATCAAATGATGGCTGGGTTCCAAGAGCAGCAAAGAGGGCACGCCCAATGAATGGGTGCTTTTCAAGCTTCCGCTTGTTCTGCTTAGTGTTTGCTAATGTCCCCTTGTCCAAAACAAGTCATATTCCCAACCCAGATGCAAGTGGGAAGTGGGGAAATGGACTCCCCCTCTTTATGGGAGTAGTAGATGATTGTGGGCATTTTATAATCTACCACATCACACCCAGGATTTCCACCCTCTTTGCTATCAGTTCTTGAATTCCATGGCCCATTGAACACTCCATTCTCTCAATTAATGAGTATTTCCTTTGTCCCAAGCCCTATTTTAGAAGTAGTAAACAAAATAAACAAAAATCCTGGCCTCATGAAGCTTACCTTCTAGTATCAACAGAGGTCCCCTGTTTTCTAAATCAATATTCTTTTTGACCCCAGACAATGTCTCTGCTTCCTATACCCAATAATAGACCTCTCTAGGTTTTCCCCATTCACTTTCCCTTCCCTTTTCTTCAGGCGATAGGCTCTTCCCTTTCCTTTTGGGAATTTCTCCTTCTACCTCCTAGGGGACTGTCAAACATGGGCTTTTTTTTTTTTTTTGCCTCACATCTGATCATGAAATCCAGTCAGGTCAATCAGAATACATCATCCTGGACGCAATTATTGGTCCAGGGTTGGGCAAATGAGCCCAACTCATTATTACATTATGTAATGTAACATTACGTTACATTATTTAATGTTATATACATTTATTACCCACCCCCCCTTGTTTTTAATAATTTCTTATGTAAAACCTTCATTCAAACCCAAAAAAGATGTAAGACTAACTTGGGGGGAGGGGGCAGATAATCACTTTGTCTTTGAGGACTAATCAAAGACATTCTCAGGAATTGATATAAAGTTGTTTAAGAAAATCAGGTATCTCTACCTACAGACAAAATGTGAACTAGAAATGCCAATAATCTTAGATACCCCATGAGAATAAATCAACCAGAGGAAATCAGAACAAAATAATGAAGAGAGACAGAATCCTCATTATGTCATTTGCACTCCTAGAAACAGCCATGCCTGAAGCCACATCCACTTCCGCTCTCAGTTATGTAAGTCAATTGCTTATCAACTTTGAGTTGGTTTTTTGTCATCCACAACCAAGTGAATTGAGATTCACCCAGTCCTCCAGCACTGAACACTGCTGTCCCAACCTCCTAAAGCCAGCTAGAGCCCCTGAAAGCCCTGTGTACTATTTACAGAACACCATGAAATACACTATACATAATTCTACCATACAAACAAAGAGCAATCCATTAGGCAGAAAATAACAACATGATACAACTACAATGTAACAACCATAGATGCATCTTTTCTCTTTTTAAAACATGTTATTAAACTAAATAAGTCCTGCCATTTCCAATTTTTTATTAATAAACATTTGATTTTGTTTATCCATTGGATCACTTATAGTTGGTACTCACAGGCTCAAGATTTATAGGAAGGAAAATAAAAATGAATAAAATTCTATCTGATGGGTCATTTTTTCCTACCAAGTCAAAAATGATTAGCTTCCATTCAGGTCATGGAAAATTCCAATGATTCTTTGGACCACAGACTGAGAACCTTTTTCTAAAGTAATATTAGAGATTATATTAGAATAATCAATTCTAAATTATAAATGGTAAATTCTGCTCCTCTCTAGCCACCTTCCCAAGAACACCCAGGGATTCTAATGTCAGTCTTTGGGAAGTGTATTCCCCAAATTATTACCCAACTCAGTCTTTCTCAAGTGTGTCCTATGAAATGTTACACACACAGAGTTCTGAGTTCAATTATGCCACAAACTTTATCACCTTCTTGGAGAGAAACTGTATGCATTAAAGGCTCCAGAGAAGAACCAGTTTAACTTTGTCTGACCTAACATTTCTCAAACTTGCTGGATCACCAACTACTGGGAGTTTTTTTCATCATACCATACAGGTTATTGTTTATTAAACCAGTTATCCATGGAGTCACTATTAGCCTACCACCTAAATAGGGGTCAACGAACTTTTTCTATAAAGAGCTAAAGAAAAAATAGTTCAGGCTTTACAGGCAATTCAACTATTCAATTTGGTCATTGCAGCAAAACAGCCATAGACAATGTGTAAACAAATGGGCATGGCTGTGTGCCAATAAAGCTTTATTTATAGAAACAGATGGAGGGCCAGATTTGGCTGTGGGGCATAGTTTGCTGGCCTATGCCAGCACCAACAGGAGATTTCAAGTCTAGAAGAAAAGATGAGACCATGAACTTAGTTGATGTTGGAATCCCAGCTCCATGAACAAGCTGCATAGCCTTGAGCAGCTTCCTGAACCTTTCTAAGCCCTGTTTCATAGCTGTAAAATGAGGATTAAGTGTACATTTATACACCTATTGAATTTGCATTTCTACATGATTTCTCTGAGCGGAGGGTGTGCATGTGTATGTAATTCCAAAAAGCGGTTCAGTGTAAAACATGAGCTAATAACATAAGTCAAAACAAGGTGGGGAGATGAAAAGATTCCTACACCAAAGTCATACAGCAAACACAGCACTCAGATCCAAGGATGATAGATTTAAAAATATAAGCCTCCTGGGTATTTGTAAAATTTGGGGAGACAGCTCTGAACTTCTAGTGTATGGAGTGAGGTTTACGCCAATTTTACATAGCTCTCAAGGGCCAGGGAGACCCAATTAACATCTTATTTCCGTAAACCTACCAGAAGCTATATTTGGGTTTATAATGTGTCTAAAGAGACAAAAGAAAACTGCCATCCAAGTCACAAACACACATTTTCGCTATTTAATTTTCAACCCTAGCCTCTGATGACCAAATAGACCATCAGGAAGTTCTGTTTTCCTTTTATTGGTAGGACAAAATGGAGATCAAGCCAAACAAAGAGTTAGGTTATAAACTGTGCTATGGTTCTAAGAGATTGGAATGTTTTACACAAATGTTTGCTTTCATAAAATCTTCTTTACACTCATACTAGCAAAATTATATTTTTATTTTGCCACACTGTGTTCATAATTTCAATTTTTACTACATAATGTAGACAGATTTTTTTTCCATTCACTTTATTTTTTACACACAGAGGTGACGGAAGGGAAAAGAACACTCAAATCCCTCCAGAATTCCCCTTTTGCTCCATAGGGACCTAACATTTATCATGATTAATTTTTTTCTTAACAAAAAAAGAAATGAACATTTCTTTGTCAGGTAGAAGCTTTTAGTCATCCTGACACCAGGCTTTCATGCAGCAAAAATATTACTAATACTATTTTCCCTCTGAAGTGCATTTGTTATCAATATGCACTTAAACTGGTGATCAAGTCTTGCTAAGAGAGACACCTGCTCTGCATTTTCTATCTGTTTAATACCTTAGGGATACATCACTTAATAATTTAGTGCTAAACCATTTAGCATTTTAGCCCATCATCGCTTATATTACACACAGGATTTCAGTAATGTCTGATAAAATTATGTGTTAGCTGCCTTATGTGTGTGTAAAACTTAATAAGTCTTCTTTCCCCCCTCAAGTTTAATAACTGATTTTCTTACATTTATGGATGTGAAATTTTATTGCTCATGGATATAGTTTGAACCTAAATCTTCATATCTTATAAATTGATTTTTAGTTTCCTTTTTGACCTTATGAATTTCAATCAGACAGTGACCTCTTGTTGCTCATGAATCTGACTGATTTAATGCCTTATAACAATAATAGTGGAGAAAAAGCATTATCATAAGAGCCCACAGGGTTTGCAGAAACCCATAACTAGATCTTGGAGGCCTCAAGCAATAATAATTCTTGACCTAAGACCATTCTCTAAAGCCGGCATTCTTTACTGTATGTTAAGCTACAACAAGGATGGCCCATCCTTGTTGTAGCTTAACTAGGCTGAAGCAATGGAAAAGTCCCAAAAGGAGACTGGCTAAAATTGTTTCAAAGACACAGTCTTGACCATAAACCAGTAATAGGAAAGGCACAAAAAGCTAACTTTATCACAATTTTATCATGATTGGAAAGAAAAAAATAATATACTCATGCTGTCTTTGGGGGGGAGAGGCATTTTAAATATTTTAGCTTGATAAAAAAATGAAAATTTAATATTAATTGTCTTTACAGACTGTACTGTTATTACTCTGTCTCATATTGTGACTGCTGTGTCGATAGTATAAATGGAAGAATTGAAGGATTGTTCCTTTGTTTCCCTGGCTATGCTAATTTAATTTAATTGGTTTACTGAATAACTGGGTGCTGATGCTCATTATTCCTTATTAAGAAAGACTCTTAAACCCAAAACAAAAGCAGCTCTTTTTTTCTTATTCTTTCTTTTTTTTTAATGAACACAGGGGTGCAACTTTTTCCTGCACGGAGATCAACAATTCTCGAAAGATAAAACAGCTAAAATTTGGGCTTACCTACCAGCTTCCCCTCTATGAGTCATTCTCTCAACAACTTAAACGTCCTCCCAATTGCTGCAACAAAATGCTGGCAATGGAATGCTGACTAAAACTGAAATTACTTGTGAAGAATAAACCTTTTCTGCTGAGAGAACTTAAGCAGATGCCCTATTTAACTCACTTGCTTGGTAGGTAGCTGCTTAAAAAGAAGAGGAAAGCAGACCGTCAAAAATCTTACTCTGAATGAACCCCCACCTCAAGTTCCACGTGGAGGTCAGCTATTGGGATTCAGAAGTACCTAAGACACTAATACTCATCTCCCATTTCAACCCATCATAATACAAGAGACTAGGAATGGGAGCTGTTGGTTCTGTTCACCAATATTTCCAATACTCCTCCTTCCAGGCATTTGACAGGATTAACTTTCCTGCCGCCTCGAAGCTAGGTGTGCCTATGCGACCATGAAATGTGAGGGGAAAAAAATATATCTAAAAGTTGATGTTTGATTCTACAGTGTCCTCTTCTGCCTAGCCGAGTGTGGAGGTACCTCTTGATCTGCAGGTATGGAGCGGGGTCACTGAACGCGCTGCCTTGAAAAGCTGTGCAAACCATGGTGGGCCTGACTTGAGCACAAAATAAATGTTTTCATTTAAGGCAATGAAATCTTGGCGTGAAAGCCTGTGATGAGTGATACACCTACCCTTGGTTATCTTCATTTTGGGGAGAAGGTATCCTCTGGATAAGGGAAGTAGGGAGGAGACAATATGGAATCGAGGTAGAAATGACTACCTGATCCCAAATAGAAACCTTATCTGTGACACATCTTTAAGCTAAGGCATTGCCAGAAAAGGATCCTATTGGAGCAAAATACAACAATAAATACTTACTTACCAATGAGTGGTCATTAACACATCAGAATACATTAGCAAAATTCTTCTATAAAAAAGGGTTAGGGTTCTAAGATAAAAAGGGCAAAGGAAGGTAATGTTGTCTTTCAGTTCAGAAGTGGAGGAACCCTATTTCTAAAAAGAACATCAAAAGAAAAATGAAAAGGAATGGAAATAGGAGGTGAAGCCATTCATCATTTCATAAACCTAAATTTTGAACTGTTTCTCCAGTAATTTTTTGGTAGCCTTTTGTGGTGAATGTAGACTTAGAGTTACAATGTGGCCCCTGAAAGAGTGAGTAGCAGTCAATGGCTCATTTCTTCCTTGAACAAATATTTATTGAACAACTAGGAGGGCTGCACAACTTCCCACCATGCTGTCAGGCTCTCTCATACTGACTCTGGCCTCTACCGTGATATCAAGGAAACGTATCAGTAAGGGTTTTGCTCTAAAGTGTTAGTAACATGTCACCTCATTCCAAGGTGTCTTGAACAACATAAGTGAGTCTCCCATATCCATCCCGTCTTTGCCCATGATGAGCCGTCCCGGGAGCTTAAGGATGACCGAGCTCCTCAAATGGGATCAAATTAGGCGGAAAACAGCTCCACAAGAGGAAACCTTTGTTTTTAGGAAGGGCAATAGCACAGGGCCACCACAAACTATCCTCAAAACTATTACCATTGTCAACAGTGACAAAGGATAACTTCTTACTTCTATATTTTTCTTTTACTTTCTAATTGTTATATTTTTCAAAAACACACATTGCCTTTGACATTATATTTATAAAAGGAAAAATACTACATTTAAAATCATGTTATCTTCTTATATCCTCAGTTGTTTTCATCACTAAGATTATAGTCTAAGATAAAAAAAATCTCAAATTCAGAGAAAGTCAAACCAATGGCTTGACATCCTGAAATTTGACCATCTATTCCAAAGTTATTTGAATGCCTCGGGCAATAATATCCAAAAAAAAAAAAAAAGAGATTCAATGGCTTTTCTAAACCATATCAAATTATTTGCAGAAAATGGGACACAAATTATGAATAAATCTATCAATATTTATTTCTTCTGGTCTTCCAAGAGCCTTTCCTGGTTCTATTTTCCAGGGTTCATTGGAAATAAGTTCTTTAGGGGGAATCTCATGGTGCCTGGGATCTTTTCTTCTTTTTCATTTCCTTTCATGTTAAGCCATATTTCTCATAATGGCAGAGTGCTAGCTGACTATATAAATCTGCCCCTTTCTGTTTATACTGTAGTTGCCTGTCAAAGCAAATAAGCCTGCTTTGCATTAGAGCTTGGAAATTAAATTGTGGGAGGTTAGGTCCCTCCAGTTAAGGTAAACCAGAGTGGTGTGAATTCATACCCAAAGGAACACACAGCCAGAATATCTGCATCTGTGACAATTAGGCAACCTCAGGGGGTGGGAAGAAAAATTTTTCAAGGCACATATATATACCAAATAAAGTCAACCAGTTTTCTTAAATATAAAAACACCTGCTTTTTAAATATCTTACCTTATCAAGATTGTAACTGTAAAAGTTAATTCTCACTGATGCTATTAACGTAACTAAGAAGAAAATCTTATTTCCTTCTTAGCTTCCTCTACCACTGGGTCGTAATCTTAAAAGGAACTCGAATCACTAAAAGAATCTCCCTTAAAATATAGAAAGTGCAGAAATAGTTGCAGGTGATTATGGTCCCAGTTCTTAACCCTGAATATTTCCCAGAATACTTTACATTTATCACAGGTTTAATAGTAATAAATATTATTGAGTGCCTGTTATGAACTTTAAATTGCTTGGCCCTTGATATACATTATCTTTTTTAATCCATACAACTCTAAGAAATTAGTAAGTATTTGTATGCTTATTTTATGGATATCAAAACCAAGATTCAATTAAGTAATTTGTCAATTACAATTCATAATTTGTTTTCCAAATATACATTAAAATACATACATAACTCATAATTTAAAAAACACATCTCATACATGCACTATGTAAAATTTCTCTCATACTACCTATTACACAGGTACCCTCGGTTTAGAATATTCAAGAAGAAGAAAAAAGAAAAAAAATTTTGTGAAAATCTCAAAATGCCAAGAACTGCCTCTGTGCTTTCCAGATCGTTACTGCATTTGGTCTGTGCAAGCGTAATCAGGTTGCATTACTAAAATCAAGTGCAAGCAATGGGCACAGCTAGGATTTGAACTCAGGTCTCTCTAAGGAGGGTATGGGAGGCAGTGTTAATCTACAGGCTCTGAACTCAGCTGTGTAAATGACAAGCCCAGCTCCACAACTCACTAGCTGTGTGACCTTAGACAAAACAGTGGAACTAATCTGTTTTCATTCCTCGTATTAGTAGTAGATCCCACGTTGTATTGCTGCTGTTCCTCTGAAGATCAAATGAGATAACGTTCATAGAGGTAGTATCTGATGCACGGCAAGCTCTTATGGTAACCAGCCTCCAAGAGGGGCCCAGTGATCCTAGCCTCCTGATAATCACAGCCTTGTGCATGCCCCTCTCATGTTAAATAGGGCTGAGCTATGTAGAGTATTACAGAAATGATTGTATGATTTCTGAGCCTGGGTCATAAGAGACTTTGTATCTTGTGCCTTGGTCTCTACTCACTCTGGGGGAAGCCATCCATCATGCTGTGAAGACACTCAAGCAGACCTCTGAAAGGGCCCATATCAAGAGGAGCTGAGGCCTCCCACCAACAGCCAGCACCAGCTTGCGGGTGCATGTGAGCGGGCCTTCGCAGACGTGGACCTGCCGTGCCCTGGATTCAAGCCTTCAGACTACAGCCCCAGCCGACATTCTGACTGCAATCTCATGAGAGACCTCAAGCCAGATCCACCCAGTTAAGCCACTTCTGAATTCCTAAACCATAGAAACTGTGAGATAATAAATATTTATTGTTGCTTGAAGCCACTAAGTTCTGGAGTACTTTGTTACACAGCAATAGATAACCAATAGAGTGCTCAAAAAACCCTAAGCTCTTAGCAGAAACCGAAGTATGAACTTCACCAAGTTTCATCCTGCTTCACCTTTCATGAAGGAAAGACTACCACTGTAGCGAATTTTAAACCCTCTAGCACAGGGTGGGAGATGCAAGTAATGAGGAATTTTTTTTTAGGGATGGGGGCTTTGGGTGCTACTATTCAGATGACCACATGCCTTATTCACATGTGCATAGCATCATATCCATTGAGAAGTTCAAAATTCCATTACTAATACCACCAGCTGGGGCAACTGCCCTAATACAATCACAAATCAGTAGGCTATTTTACATTTTCAATATCCATTTGCAGACCCCAAATATGCCATCTTTCCCCATGATTCCCTCTATTCACTGCCTTGCTTCTTTTCTGATTTGTCCCAGCAACACAAAACAATAAAAGAGAAGCATGCAAAGCAATATTTCTAGTAAAGAATGTTGTTTTCCTATATGTTGTATCTTTCCCATCGGAGGAACGCAGGAAGCAGGAACGGGTTTAATATTTTTGTATTAACAAGACTCATAGTAGTAACATCCCTCTGCAGCCCTCACCATCACATCAAAATAAATCACCATCTTATCAACCCGTCCAAACACTCCAGGTTCCATCACCCTGTACAAAACTCCTCATCTATCGTTCCAGAAAACGTTTCAGAACCATAGAAAAGTCCTTAGCTTTTCCCGCAGGTTCTATGATGAATGGATCAGCTTCTCTCCTGTTCTGTCCTAAATGTTGGGACGTATATGAATAAGTGGTCAAAATTCTGGAGCTTAGGCACTCTCTCTGCAGATACACTGTTGATGCGAATGTCATTGGGTACAGCCATGTTAGAGATGATTTGGTGACACGATGATTTTGCATCAAGCACTAATTTAAAACTGACTTTAGATCCTAATGCACATGTCAGATGCAATCTCACTGTAAGATAAGGTGTCATGAGAGCAATTCCAGGGGCATGAGAGTGATGGGGGCATAACAGGAAGTGCCAACTAGGAAACAGGTAGCCACATACTTCTGTATAGAACATATGTCAACTAGAGCATTAAACAAAGCAAACATATGTTGAGCACCTACTATATGCCAAGCTCTGTGCTAGGTTGCTTTTGCATGTTAGGATGCTCTCAGTCCTCAGAGTAAACCAATCTACTAACACATGTTACGTTTATAGAATGGCATAAACCGGGGGTGAGCAAACTACAGCTGTGGAGCCAACTAGCCTGCTGCCTGTTTTGTAAATAGTTGCATTGGAAAATAGCCACGCCTGTTGTCTACACGCTGTCTACGGTTGTTTGCACACTACAACAGCAGAGCTGAGTAGTTGGGACAGAGATTGTGGCCCATGCAATGGACTGAATTGCGTTGAAGTCCTAACCCCCAATATGACTGTATTTGAAGATAGGGTCTTTAGGAGGTAGTGAAGGTTAAATGAGGTCATAGGGCTGGGGCCCTAATCCAATAGGACTGTGGCCCTATAAGAAGAAGATCTCCCCTAACCCCCCATGTGAGGACACAGTGAGAAGGCAGCCATCTGCAAGTCAGAAAGAGGGCCCCCACCAGGACCTGACCATGCTGGCGCCCTGATCTCAGGCTTCCAGCCTCCAGGACTGTGAGAACGTTAATTTCCATTGTTTAAGCCACCCAGTCTATGGTACTTTGTTATGGCAGCCCTGGCTGTCTAATGCAGCCCACAAAACCAAAATTACTTGCTATCTAGCCCTTCACAGAAAAGGTTTACGGACCTATGGAAAACTTATAAGCAAGCAGGAAACCCTCTGAGAATTCTCCGCCCACTCTCTATTCACTGTAGGGAAACATATAATTCTCTTAAATTAGGATGGTTGGGTTTGAAGGTCCAAATATACTGTCACACGTTTTCCTTTTGCTTCTGTCTTTAGTCCATAGCAGTTCCAAAAATTCAGTGAGCATAACAGGAATCTGAAATGTGACGTGTCCAGAACTGAACTCCTGGTTCCCAGGCCCTTCCCAAACCTGCTCTCCCGTCTCAGTCAATTGCTTCATCTTTTTGGTTCTCTAGACAAAATCCTCAGTGCCTTCCTGGACTCCTCTTTCTCTCTCAACCTACCCCTACCCATCCAATCCATCAGCAACCAAGTCTCCCTTCAGAGTCCATTCAGAATCCACCTTTTCTCACACAGCCACTGCTACCCCCCGCATCCACCTGGGCTCCCTGCTCCCACCCTGGACTCTCTCAGTCTGTTCTTAACTCAGAGCTGGTGTTTTCTGTTAAAACTGGTAAGTCAGATCATGCTGCTCCTCTCAAGAACTTCCACAGCCTCGTGTCACCGTCAGAGCGAGAAGCCCTGCTCCATCAGCCCCTCTCCCCACGGCATCTGACACTGACTCTGCTGACCTCTCACTGTCCCTCAAACACATGAGGCATCTTCCTTCTGCCGAGAATGCTTGTCCTCAGACGTCCACATGACTCCTATCATCACTGCCTACAAGCCTCTGCCGCTTCTCAGTGAGCTCTTCCAAGGGGACCCTCTTTACAAAGACAGACTGCCTGATGAGACGACCACCCTGATCTGCAGAGTGCATGTGAGCAAGTCATCCAACCTCTCCAACTCTCACCAGAAAACAAAAGAGCAAACAACTCTTTCACAGGGCTGCTTTGAGGAATAAACAAGGTCATGCACGCATATACATTCTGTGAACTATAAATCTCTAAACCAGGATTTAGCAAATGTTTTCTGCAAAGGGACAGAGAGTAAATATTTCATGTTTCGTGGGCCATAGAGTCTCTGTTACAATTACTCATCTCGATCATTGTTGATACAATACAAAAATGGGCATGGCTGTGTGACAATAAAACTTTATTTACAAAAACAAGTGGTGGGCCAGATTTAACCCTTGACTGAAGTGTGCAGATTCCTGTTCCAAACCATTGCTCACTATTATTATTGGTGATGATGAAGAAGATACGTTAAGATGTTACATGCCCAGGGGTACAAAACATACTATTTGTTGTTGTTTTTGTTTTTATTTGTTTTATCCTGGTAGAATGTAAGCTCCAGGGGCGACAGAGATCTTTATCTGTGTTTTTGTGCCTTGTATACTGCTCCACTTCTAGCACCAAGAATAGCACACGGCGCATAGTAGAGCTTCAATAAATATTTTGGAAGGAATGAATGAATTCTATATTTTGTCAATGAGTTAATGTATTTTTCAAGTGTGCTTTTTGACTATGTGTGATTTTTGCCTTACTCTGATTTTAAGGCAGTGATTCTCAACAATCTGGCAATGTCTGGAGATACTTTTGCTTGCCACAATTGGGAAGGGATGGTGCTACTGTCATCTGGTGAGTAGAGACCAAGGATGCTGCTAAACATCCTCCAATGCACAAGATAGGCCCCCATAACATAGAATCATCCTGCCCCGCATAACAAGAATGTTGAGGTTGAGAGACCCTGCTTTAGAGCTTAACATCCCACGAAATCTAATTCCACTGTGTGTACCGACATTTAAATGCACATACTCTGTATTTGTTAGAAGCTTAAACAAATAAGCCATTTTTTTCCTTTCCATAAATAGAAGCCGGTGTAGGGAGTCCAGGGCTGCTAAACATCCTATAATGTTCCTTAATGTCTTCTGCTCAGACAAAAAGACCTGTCACCTCACAATCACAAGATGGCTGCACCACCTCTAGTATCACATCCCTGTTCCAGGAAATAAAAGGGGGAGGGTCAGGGAGGGAGGCAAAGAATAAGTTTGAGGTGAATGCTGCTGTCACTGTCTCCCACCCTTGTGGAGCCTTCCTGGAAGCTACATCCAGTGATTTCCACTTAGATTTTATTGATCAAAACTGTCTCTATCTTCACAGAAGGCTGAGAAGTATGATTATTTTTTAGAATTAGGAATGTGGATGCAGCCAACAAATTGTTGTCCTGTCAGTAAGGAGGAAGGAACCACGGACATTGTGTGGGTATCTAGCATTCTCTACCACATCCTTTGGTTTAGAATTTTCACATCTAAGAATTTCTCACAGCACATAGAGATGTGAATATGAGAGTGTTCATCACAAGAGTCTAATACAGAAAAAAGAAAACTGGCAACCACATAAGTGTATGTACCTGATGCTGTTGGTGTCCCACCCACATGCCTTTAATGAGCTGGTATCCCTCCACCCAAACAGCAGTGACCGCTGGCCACTAATGGCTCAAATCTGAGTCTCTTCTGGAAGGTTGCCTGGGTTCCTCTCCACTGATAAATCATGTGTATACAAATGCCTACCATGGGCACTGCTTCTAGGAAGCCAGAGCTAAGGCAACATACATCAAGAGAAGACTGACCATTTACATTAAGATATAAGCATATAATAATGAATGCCAGTTAGAATTAAACAAAGCTATATACAACGATATCGACAAGATGTCTGAGATTTTTCATCAAGTGCAAGAAAAAAGCAAGTTGAAGAACATTATGTGTAATCTGCTCTGATTTGTATAAAATAAGAATACACCTCAATATGCTTAAGTATACTTAGAAAATTACTAGAAGAATACAAAAGAAACTGTTTGTTTCCTCTGGTTACCTTTTCTTCTTCTATTTTTCTGTATTATTTGACTTAAGAAAAATACGTTTTTCTTTTATGACTTGAATTTTTTTCCTTAAAACATCTCCATTATCCAACACGATCAGAGGTTCAGATTTTTGCTCGGTACAATATCTGCTACCAAAGGATTTCTAACTTTAAAAGCATTAAATAGAAGGCTTAGGTTCCAGTCCAGCTCTGCTATTTACTAGTTAACTTAGGTAGGTCATTCCACCTTTTAGATGCCGCCTATAAAATAAGAGTTAAAGTAAATACTTTAACCCATAGTGCTATCTGAGGAACAGATGAAATAATGCATGTGTAGATATTCTGTGAACTGTAAATCTTTATGCAATAGTTATGTTGTTATCTGTAACGATACCAACAGTACATCAAGACCTTAAAAATCCACGGATACAAATTAAATATTATTATGTGGTATGCCCCAGCCATGGTTCTGTGATGCAAATAAGAAAAATTGATGCTGGTTGATTTATACAGAAAAGGTTATTGGGAAGCTCACAGAAACATTCAGGAAGGCTAGATAACAAGGCTTGGAGAAATGGCAGTACAAAAGGTGGCTTTTCATCCAGAATTACAGAAAAAGCATGTTATAGTTTTGTTATAGTCTGGTGAGGATGAGTTGTGGCCACACATGCTGGAGACAGCAGCTTGTTCTGCCAGCACCACTGACCCTGCCCACTCTGAGCCCTGGAGAGAGGCTGTTCCTGTGAACTGGCACTGCTGTACCAGAAACATAAATGTAGCTGCAGCATCACCAAAAAGATATCCCTCTGCCTCTATTTCATGACCATCACGGGCTACCAAGGCAAAGTTCAGAAGGCGTTTTCCCACGGAGCGGTGCAGGACATCCTAGCTGCAAGAGAGTCTGGGAAAGTGAGCATTTGTCATGTTCAGTTTTAAATGAAAGAATTTGATTCTAACCAAGATTTATGTGGTGGGAAAATTCCTTCCAACATTGGAAGGGAATTTCAGATACCAGAAACAAACACACAAACAGAGATAAATGTTAACTATTTTGTATCAGCATAGAAGACCTTGTGAGTAGCCAAAACACACGTCGCTTTTATTTATATATTTACAAATACATTCATATAAATTGGATTCCCAGGGAAGCTGACTCTGAGACAGAGATTAGCATGCAGGGATTTTATTAGAAAGTGCTCTTAGGATCAACATCCTTGAGGGAAGAGGAGGGCAGGAGGACTGGACAGAGGGAGAAGTTGAGTTGCAATGCAGGCTCAATGCAGGACTTGCAGCATTGTGGTAACAAGAGGGCTGCCACAATCCCAGCTATCACAACCACATGCAAAGGCAGGACACTGGAAATATAAAACACAGAAGGGACAGAGGTCTTCTCCTCAAGTGGTTCTTTTCTTTCCCAGATCCCAGTTGTTGTTGTTTTTTCTTCCCAAGAAGTTCCTGGAAGACTACATCTTACATTTCATTGGCCAGAACTAGATCACGTGATAATTGTTAGTTAAAAGGAAGGCTGGGAAAGTGAGTTTCTGGCGAAGAAGAGAGAGTCAGCCAAGTTTGGGTTAGACTCGCTGGTAAATGCCAAAACACACACAGTGCCCACCCTCACATTACTTAAACCTTGTGGAGCTCCTTGAGCACTTGCTCAGTGCTAACCATTGAGCTAAGACTTTTTACATTAAGCATCTTGTCTGAGTCTCACAATGACCGTATTAGGTGAGTTTGATCATCATGCCCATATTACAGATGAGGAAACTGAAGTTCAGAGCAGTTATATGTCCAATGTCACACAATTAGTAAGCAGCAGAGCTTCAACTCAAACCCAAGCCTGACTGACCCCAGAGTCTGTGTTCTTTGTTGCTTCCCAGCATATGACCACATGTAGAGTTATACTAGAAAAGTGGACCAGGGACAAAACCAAGGGACCTGAGGGATCAGGAAGACTTCATGGAAATCTGGGTTGGACCACGTGTGGCAAAGAAGAGCAGACAGAAAGCATTGCTTCTTCTCTGAACCTGTTTATGGATGCAGAGGAGAAAATCCAACTGAAATTAAAATGCTCGAGCCAAACTATCCAGTCCTTGCTACTCAGTGTGTGGTCCACAAGTCAGGAACATAAGCATCACCTGGGAGCTTGTGAGAAATGCAAAATCTCAGGCCCATCCCAGACATACTGAGTCAGAATCTGCATTCAGCAAGTTCTCCAGGTGATGTGCGTGCACTTAAAAATGTAAGGAGCACTGTTCTAGAGGCTTCATTGAGAACTCAGCCTGGGGAGTAAGCAGAACAAGCCCTGAATGCTGACTTTTAAACTAACTCTCCCAGTGAAATGGACTGGGTATAATTGTAATAAGCCAGTCACCATGTTTATATAGATTATCTCATTTTGTCACCACGGGCCATCAACAAAGCTATGGGTTAAGCACTATTATTATTGACAGAGGAGGAAACTCATTTAGTAACTTGAACCCATTTCACCAAATAACTTGGCAGAAACTAAGATGTGAAACCTCCATAGTTTGATTCTGGAAGTTTCCTTCTTCTGTACCACAAAACATCCCTTCATTACAGATGGTTTGAGGAAGGAATGAGATCATCTTTGTAAAAGACTTAATACGGTGCCTGGTACTTAACATACATGAATAATGAAGAGAAATAATCTGACTCCCTTTAATGAGATTTAAGCCAGTGAACTCTCAATCACCTAAAAGTGGCTATCTGTTGAAAACTTCTAATGCCAGCTTCTACCAACACCCAGAATACATTTCAAGTTTCCTCTCCCATCAGTCCATGTTTTATCAAATGAAAATAAATTTTCCTACTAGCCTGAAGCAAAATGTAATTAGAAAGGTGCATCTGCAGCCCTGAGTCAAATATGGTCCTCCAAAGTCACACTTCAATGATTCCGGGTTTTCCACTGTTTTGAATTATCCATGCCATTGCTCCCCTTATTGGCACTGATAACAGAGTGTTAACTACATTACATGCAATTAAACTCAAAATATTTGTGCAGCAATTATATGGATTCATCAAACCTAATGGTGCAGTCACAATTTCGTGTGTACTCATCAGTACTGCTCAGGAAAAAAAAAAATTGGCATATAGAAATATATTCCCACAAGCTGATCATTATAAAATAAACATTATGTCTGATGTCCTCATAGTAGCTGGTATCTGTCAATAGTAAACACATTAGAAGTTTCCCACAATATTGACCCTACTGCTATCAGTATTTTTACGCACCCTGCATTAGGGATCAGATATAACAGGAGGGTATTTGTTCAGCAAGCAACAAGTAACCCACACTTGCGTTTATTCTTCTGTTTAGAAGGTTATCCATTTTCTTTCTTCTTTTGAAGTCTTCTCACCTTCTTGTTTTTGGTTTTCCGGCATATGAACCCATTGTTAATTCTTAACCCCATACTCTTGGTCCACCTCCAAGTTGACCAGGAGCCAAAGTGGACATTTTCTGCCCACAATGACAGCTTCCTACCTCAAGCATTCATGACTCTTTCTCTCCCTGGGAGCTTTCTCCGGTACCAGGAAAGCTTACTCAGCTGGGAGTTTGAGGACCCTATTGGGACAACCCTCAACCAAAGAAGAATGGGAGTTGGAGGAATCGTACTCCAGCTTTCCCACCGCTCGGTGGGTCAGTTCTGAAGCTGGTCCTACTCAGTTCCTCAGAGGGTTCCCAAAGGGATTGAGGCCCAGATGCCACAGTGGTAAACCACTGGCTAATGCTTCTTTTATTGACTTTTCCCCACTCCTTCACTTGTGCTTCCTGGAATCATCTTCCAAATACACTCCCTGGACCCAAGCTCTTGGAAAAGGGTCTGCTTGGGGGAGAAACCCAGCCAGCACAACCCCTTTTGTTTAAGGACTTGACCTTCTTACAAAACTCCCACGGTAGAAGCTATATTCTCACTTTCCTGGACTCCTTTGTAGTAAGGATACATAACAGAGGCTCCAACAATCAAGTGAGTCTTTGGGAGCTTATAACACAAAGAAGCAGAGCTTGTGCATCATCTATTCTAGCTAAGGTAGCAGCAACAGTGGCAGAGCTATATCTGGTTTCCAGAAATGGCACAAGCAGTGATTCTAACTGAAATCCCATTTCTGCCTGGTGTAGGCAGAAGCATCCGGACCCAGGAGTGTCTTCATGATACCAGTTCCTCCCACAGACTGATTTTGGCCTTTTTCCTGGCTTCTCTGGCCCTCTGGCCCTCTGCAGATCCTCTAATAAATTCCTTTTCTGTTTCAGTAAGCCAGAGTTCATTTTCTGCGGCTTGAAACTAAAAAGACCAACTGATACGGGTTATGTTCTCCTTATGTATAAAAATAACAAGGCTACTCATGACATTGTCTGTCAGAGGCGAATACTAGAGACAAGCTAAATATCCATCAGGAGGAAACTGATCAATTATGAAGTATCAAGTCAGTGGCTAAAAACTAACAAGATAGCTCTGAATGTACATATGTGGAATTTTCCCAAGGTTCAGTTAAAAAAATGAGAACCATGTATGTGGTTTGCTACCCTTTCCATTTTTAATAGATAAGTGTGTATGTATAGTCTTTTATATAATAGAGATAGGTAAGTAGATAGATAGATAGATAGATAGAATGTCCTATATATTTGCACAAGTATTGAATGTCTCTAGAAAGATCTGGTAACAGGGTTTGCATCTTGGAGGGAAACAAGTATCCTGAAAATCAGGTATGGAACCAAGTCTTACATTTCCCTATGTATCTTTTAAATATTTTGAGTTTAAACTTATGAACATTTTTCATCTATGCAAAAATAAATAACATTTCAATTTAAATGTATAAATGAGGACAACAAGCTGAAGAAGAAGAAAAATGCAGATTCCAGGACCCTGATACACTTGGTCTAAGGCGAGACCAAAAATGCTGCATTTCTAGCAAGTAGCTCCAGCGGCTCTGATGCCAGGTGCTTCTGAGACCCTGGTCTATATTGTCAGGGATCCGGAGTGGTTTGTGCTACTCCATATTGTCCAGATCTCTGCAATGAGCCCAAATTAATATTGTATTTTTAAGTCAATACTTTTTTTCAAAGAGTTCATGCTGGGGAGACACACATGCGCTGGCGTCCACAGATTTCACCAGGTGTGTGAAGGGCTGCATCAATATACTAACAACCAGCAGAGTTTCCTAGACCCAGACCAACTGCCCAAGGGCAAAGGTTCTGATTTTTACCTCCTTTTCCATCCTTCTTGGAATATTAAGTGGATATGATCCTATGTTCATAATGTGCTTTTATGTCTACATCAGCGTATACACACACACTCTGCCGCAAACACACACACACCCCTGCACACTATTCTCAGCTCTCATAAACCTTAAAGTTCTTGGAGTGTTTTCCACCACAATATATTTTGAGCATGAGGACAAAGGTCACTCCTTGAAAGTTGAAAGGTCACTATTCTCACTGTGTGGTTGCTTTTCTCGGCTAAAAGGCTTCTTGCCCTATCCCAACTTTTGTCTCTTTCTTACTTTTTTACTTTCTTTCTCTGGGCATCGTGCCAAACATGTAAGGAGGTGACCTACTTTATCAATCTATTATAATCTTTTAAAGCCTCTGCCATTTCAAACCAATTTACTTTTATATGGCATCTTCCATAAAAATTATCTCAAAATACTTTGAGAAGAAGTAAAATTATGATGAAACGGTTGAAGCATTTTAAAAGTTCTTGGTTGTGAGGATCAAGAGTTAAGCACATTTCAGTAATTTCCTGTAAGTTCACAGGTCTTAATGTAAGAGTTTTATTATTCTTAGCAATTCCTGTTTTAGAGAACAGTGGCTGGCAAAAACTGAAACTTAGGTCTAGATTACTCAGAGCGTGAGAAACGTGTGAGAGCCGAATCGGGAAAACACAATTGCATTCGATTCAGACCTGCGGCCTTTCTGTTAAGCCAGCATCCCAGCCCGCTCCCCACGCCTCAATTCCGCCCTCCTTCTTCCCCTCTGGTTCTCTCAGTGGCATTTGACTCCAGTCTTTTTTTGTGGCTCCTCCCTGCTCTGTCCTCTATGACTCCAAACTCAACAAGTTCTCCTAACATTCTGGCCATTTCTTTTCCCTCATTTTTCTGGAATCTCATTTTCTAGAATCTTCCACCTGTCCCTTGGTTTTCCCCCAAAACTGTTTTAAGGAATTTGTAGGAGATCTAAATTTACACCAAAGCTGTTTCTGATCCCCTGTTCTCTCCTTTTCTCACTTGCATCTTCAAGTCTGTGTTGTTGTTTTTATTCCCAATGGAGTCTATTCTGCTGACCAACATATTATTAATGAATTATTCTTCTTTAGTCCTGCTCAGAATCTACTCTTTCTTATGTTGGTAATCACCCCCAAGACCTCCTTTGGAAAACAAGACCTCCACCATCTGTGGTCTGCGTGTTTTAAGTGGAGTCTCCCCCGGGCCCAGGTTACAGAGGTGGGCACATGACCCTGACTGACCCAATCAAAGCTTTCTATTCCCCTGACCACGATCAGTTCACAGATGAGTATGTGGCAGTCGTTTATTTTGTGTGTGATCCCAGGAAACACCAGTAGGGAAGTGGGGGACGTGAGACAGGAAAGGGGAGGCAGCCAATACAGGGTTTGTTAACAATGAAGGTACCATGTTGGGTACTGGGAGATCAGTCCTTCTCAGCCACATTGGCATCCAGTGTAAAACAGGATCCAGAAGCAACAGAAAGTCCTTTGGAAAGGAAATGCAGGTGCTGAATGATGGAATTTGGGCCAGTGTCTAATGAAGTGGTGAGGGCATAGGGGTGGGACTCAGGGAGTACCCGCTACAGCTTATAGGACTTAGTGGCCATTTGCCATGCTTCCTTGCCAGTCCCAAACATGAACCCTCTTTCATAGACATGGGTGAATTCCTACTAATGAGTCTGGATGAAACATAGTGACCACCTACAACTATAAAGACTAAAATCTATTTATTCACATCCCACGCCTCTCTCGCAGCTAGGGTACAGGCATGTGACCTTCTCCAGCCACTGGAATGCACCCAAGCCAGATGTAAATAGTGACGTTTTGGGACTTCCCTGGTGGCGTAGTGGTTAAGAATCCACCTGCCAATGCAGGGAACACGGGTTCAATCCCTGGTCCGGGAAGATCCCACATGCCACGGAGCAACTAAGCCCGTGTGCCACAACTACTGAGCCTGTGCTCTAGAGTCCGTGAGCCACAACTACTGAACGTGCGTGCCACAACTACTGAAGCCTGCGCACCTAGAGCCCGTGCTCCACAACAAGAGAAGCCACAACAATGAGAAGCCCGTGCACCGCAACAGGAAGTAGCCCCCACTCACCACAACTACAGAAAGCCTGCATGCAGCAACGAAGACCCAACATAGCCAAAAATAAATTAATTAATTAATGTTTAAAATAAAATAGTGACCTTTTGGTACTCGGTAGCAGGAACATATTCTGGCAATATTGTCTGGGTCATAGTCTGCGCTCAACAAATGTTAGCTGTTCTTATGATTAAAAGGAATATTTCCAATTATTTTCTTATATTTAAAATATGGGACCCCTCCCTTTAACAACAACAACAAAAAAAAACCCATATGCCCTCCAAAATGTTATTTGATATTCAAAAGAAATTAAATATTATTATGGAAAATAAACCAAAACAATGGAATAAAGCACTACACTGTTGGTAGAACATGCACAGCCCGATCCCCCAGCAGTGTGCTGACATGCCTACCTCCAGACACTTTTTCCCCAATGAAAAAATGGAAGGATTTGAAAGATAATTTATTATACTGACTAGAATGTCTAATTGAGCTTCGCCATGTTCTAGACTCTGCAGATATTGGGGATAATAAGATAAAAGAAAAATACCCTGCCCTTCAAAAGAACACAGATTAGGTAGGGAGATGCACTGGTAGAATAATAATTACCAAAGTGTTACCACCAAAATATTTCCAGAGGGCAATGAGAACGCCAAGAGGGGAGCACCTAATTGCTGGTTGCTTAAGCTGCATCTTGAAGTTCAAATAGGATTTAGCCAGAAAGAGAGAGGGCAGAAACATATTCCAAGAAGAGAAATGGCATGAGCAAAAGAGATAGATGTAAGAGGGTGTGAGCACTTTGGATATTACCAGAGAAGGAGTGAGTGAGAAAGGGTGCAGGAACTTCCAGGAGCTCCTGTATCCACTCCATGGTACACCAATCTTACCATGGCTTCCTTTCTCCAGAAATTAAAGGAGGGAAGGAATTTCAGAGAAAAGATCAAGGCTGCTACTTACAGCCCTCTTTAGAACAAACGTTATCCAATACTAAGGATCGTCCCTGGATCAACACGTGCAAGCACGTTTCCGTGATTCCTCACGTGAGCGAAAAGGCAACTGACTAGAAGATCCCATTCATTAGGAAGCAAAGTTTTGTGTGTGTACACGTGTTTGCGTGTGTGTGTGTGTGTTTAAAGAAAGGTTCTTAATTATAATTTATTTCTAAGGAAAACCAATGTATAAATATGTAGATTTCAAAGTTATTCTTTAAACTAGTCATGATAACTATTCTACAGTTACTTCACAAATAGAAATTATCACAATTAGAAACACAGAATTATTAGTCCAGATGACTTCAGCTTTCTAAGAAATACCAAAACTCCACCTGGAATCACATTTTATTCTAGTACTTAAGTATTTGTTATTATTAAGGAGATGAGGTGACAATTTCCACATCATAGATGTGTCCTTGTTGTTTCATATTTGGAATATTGCTGGTCTCATTCCTTCAAAATATATACGCAATTGTCTTTTATTTTTTTTTTGCAATTGTCTTTTTTTTTTAAACATCTTTATTGAAGTATAATTGCTTCACAATGATGTGTTAGTTTCTGCTTTATAACAAAGTGAATCAGCTACAGATATACACACGTTCCCATATCTCCTCCCTCCCGCATCTCCCCGCAATTGTCTTTTAAAGTTTGATCTTTATTCAGCTTCATCAGAAATTTCATTTTGGTCTTTGTGGTAGTCATCAGTATAAGAAATAACAACTATTCATTTCTCTTTTCAATTCAATTCAAATTGAATCAACAAGACTTATTGAACACTGGTGACTAGTTCAGCACTTAGTACAGAGAAACTAAATTTTCTTCCTGTCTTTTTGTATTTACTACTTCTTTTTTAGCTATGAAATCCACTTAGGAGTCAAAAAAAGGAATTCTATTCAATTTCTTATTTAATGTAGGTAAATCACAAATGGATGCTTTAATTCTGAAAAGCCCAGTATTGTTTAGCCAACAGATCATACACATGATTTTGTTATTGATACATTCTGTTTGAAATCTACTTAAGGATCAAAATTTTAGATGGGGTACTAAGTTTAAAATCAAATTTGCCCAAAATATTGAAGCCAAAACATAAATAAATAAAAGATGGAGTACCTACCTCTATAATAGTCCTTGTTCTGCAAATAAATCTAAAATCAGTCTTCTCCTTCCCGATTTGTGAGACAATTTATCTGGATGAAAGTCTAACTTAAACTCCTGTGTAATTTTGGGTTTGTTTCCAAGTGGGAAATCCAGATGTTAATGGACTAAGAGATTCCTTTGGGAGATGTGAAATGAATGATCCAGATGTTGAAAGCACAATCTGTGTTATTTCTACTCTAGGGGCACAATGCTAGAAACCATCAGAAATGTGGGATGATCTTGGTTTATTATCATGGGAAGAGGTAGAATGATGAAATGTGGGGTTTATTTGGTCTAGAAACCAAATAACTAGTGACCTTAAGAAGAGGATACTTTTGAATGGTCTCATGTTGACTTTTATTTTCCTAGAAGGCAGCTTTACACTCCTCTCTAAATCTGAGTTGTGCTAGTTAGCCAAGTACAAGATGTCAACACAGTCAAGAGACAACTTGCACAGGAGCTGGGCTCTAGAGGCAGCACAAAAAGCTCAAATTACAAATGGTCCAAATCATCCTTAAAAGGGTGCCATGCCTACACCTACCTACCGACTACACCTATACACCATCTCCCAGCAAGCCCAGCGCAGACCCTTTTTCTACAGAATTGAAACAGATGGTTGCTTTTCTGGTCCATTCTAGAGCTCACTAGCACTTAAAGGCCATGTTATATGACCAATATGCCTCTTTAAATGCTAGAACCACAGCAAACAGGGTGAGATGCCCACTCTCTAAGTGAAATGCAGGAATTGAGACCAACCGAAGGAAAAGCAAATTCTCATTTCCCATCTCACACTGTGTGCAGCATTAAGTGTTAAATAGACTGGTAAGCGTCCTTATTTAGATTGCTTTCTTCTTGTTCTCCTTTGCTTTATATACTTTTGACTGATATATATTAAAAGCACATAGGATGGACTCCACTAGTCCCTAAGACAGCTGTGTGATTCAATGGCACAGGAAGCGCACCAGCAGCACGGGGTACATATAAGGCCACACTCAGTAGGCACACCCTGGCAAGGCAATGCCAATTGTTCATTTCCAGCACCTGTTCTGATTGACTGGGCTTCTCTTATGATTGGTTGATGCCTACAGTTTAGTAGTTTTAATACCGCCACTGTGTACAATTCCCTAAATACAAGGGCACAGAAAGTTAGACCACTGACAGAATTTGCAGGAGTCTAGATATGTTCCAGCCTAACCAGTATACAAACTATTGAAACCAAAAGAAGTCAGGAATTCTAAGAAGAAGAATTTTCTGCCCTCTCTGACTCTCAAGGTCATGGTCAGGTAGGCTTTTTTTTTTTTCGAGCTCTCCCCACCCTCAAATAAGCCAACCTCTAAGGACTCCTGCTGTTCATCACATGGGGTCTCAGCAGGCCGTGTGACACAGAGGATGAAGAGCTATATGGTGGGAGCCTCTGACTGTGGGGCGATGCTTATCACACGCCTCGAACAGCCCCCTGTGTCAGGGAACTCACAGAGCAAGTGTAGGCGTTGAAGGCAGCAGATAACCCTCTCTTCCCATCAAAAGCACAAGCCTTCCTTTGGCAGCTACACAAAGGCAGCTCAGGAGGAAAAAGCAAGATAGAAATGAACTCAAAAAGTGAAAGAAAAAGGCTGGAGTGAAATGAGAGAACAGGAAAACGTAGAATGTAAGAAGAACTTGCCAGATACCTCCCAACTGGTCACATCACATTTGGCAGGAAAACAATGGGGCCATCATCTCTATGGCTTTAGCTGTGAGAGCACACTTCCCCCACCCATGTCCCATGTTCTGAGGGGCAGATAGGTTCCTCCTTCCTCCATAGTCATGCAGAGTTTATGCAGTTTCCAGAATGTCACCTACCTGGGCTGGGACAGGAAGGCACCAGGTGAGGTCTCCAGACTCGAACACAATTATCACAGTCAATAGGCTTCCAGTGCAACAGCAGTCTTTTTCACTTTATTCTTGCTCATGAGAAATTATTAGCTGGCTTCCAGAGGGAGGGCACATACATATGACGCTTCTGCCTCTGTCCTCGCACCAGGGCTTGTATTTACGTAGAAATTAGGAATCAGCGCTGGAAGTAAAGAATACACTTAAACTCTAGTTTACTTTTCTCTCCAACCACCAAAATCATCCTGGATGCTCTTCTCCGTGCTAATGGGATGGGCAGTGGGCAGCCTGCAGTGGGGACTTCCTGACCCTCCCCCTCCATGTCATGGTCCTATGAAGCCATCCTGGGTGTTCATGATAATATCATGCTATCGAGTCACATCCTACATGCATTCAACTCCTGCCAAATCTACAATATGTGCTGGGTCGAGCAAGATAGAGGCCGAAAGGAAGGAAACCGTGCATGCTGGTAAGTCTGCTCCCTGTTTTCCTCAGTGAGCGTGTGCCCAGAACAGGTGTGAGAATGAGATGTAAATCTGAGCTCCCCTCTGTCATTCATCACCACGTCCCTCCCACACAGGTGAGCATCTCACCCTGCTGAGCGTAGATTTTGTGCCTCTAAACACAAGCCAGCTCTTTCATCTGGAGTTCCACCAAAGAATCTGTGATCCTGTACTAACCCTGGAGGAAAGCCTGGCTGGCTTGGACTTACTGAAAGATGCTGCATTGTTATGTAATTAGTTTGGGGATTTTCTGGGGGTAGTTTTTTTGTTTTTTGTTTTTTGTTTTTATTTATTTATTTATTTATTTATTTTTGGCTGCGTTGGGTCTTCGTTGCTGCACGTGGGCTTTCTCTAGTTGCGGCGAGCGGGGGCTACTCTTTGTTGCGGTGCGTGGGCTTCTCATTGCGGTGGCTTATCTGGTTGCGGAGCACCGGCTCTAGGCGTGCAGGCTTCAGTAGTTGTGGCACATGGGTTCAGTAGTTGTGGCTTGTGGGCTCTAGCGCGCCGGCTCAGTAGTTGTGGTGCACGGGCTTAGTTGCTCCGTGGCATGTGGGATCTTCCCGCACCAGGGCTTGAACCCGTGTCTCCTGCATTGGCAGGTGGATTCTTAACCACTGCGCCACTAGGGAAGCCCCCAGGGGTAGTTTCGACTCTATAAGAATTTTCCCGTTGAGGATGACTTGAGAACCAAACTGATGTACAGGATGAGCATCTTCCTAGTGGTTGATGAGGATTTGAAGCGTGACCCAAGGTGGCCTCCATGGGTAACGTTTCTGAAGTTGGGACCCAGGACCCATCCTGTGTTGTCCCCGATCTATGTCACAGTTAAAGGAACCCGTTGCACGCAAGCAAAAGTGATTTCAGAATTACGCCAGTCCTTTATATTTGACTGCAAAAAATAACCCTTTAAATATTTCTCCTGTGTCCTCCACTGCCTTGCACAGCCCGACTTCTCACCTCAAACCACTCTGAAACCATCCTCCAGCTCAATTCACCAAACACCTATTTCAATCTTGCTCCCTTCCTTCCTTTTTATTCTCCACCGCAAAGACCTACGTGGCATAAGGCTCTCTTTGAAGGGCAGAAAAGGGGAGGAGATAGAATCAAGCCAAGCCACAGTCTTCTTTAGGAGGCAAGGAATGTGGAAAGGATGGGGAACATTTTATAATCAATATAATTTTTATCCTGTCACACATTTGCAGGCTCTTGAAAATAAATTACGTTAAGCCCCGAGGGCTTAAGCTATGATGGTGGGAATGCCAGGTGGTAGAGGCATCTACCTGGTACCTCTTCAGTCTACACAAACAGAAGCTACTGAATATTCCAAATCACTCAATATGGTCAGTTTGTTAAGTCCCAGTTCTTTAGTTTGGCATTTGAGGCCCCCCAGAATCTACCCCATTCAACTTCCTCCATCTTCTCTCTCACTGTTCTTTCCATGCAGGAACCACTCCTGCAAAACTCACCTACTCACTGTTTCTCATACACACGCATGCTTTCCTAACACACCTTCTTGCCTGTGCTGTCCCCTCCACCCAAATGCTCTTTCCCTTATTCCCACATGTTGAAAATCTGCCCAATCTTCAATACACCATTCAAATGCCACCTCCTTCATGAAGCCATTCTTAAACTCCTTGGCCCTTTTCTTCCACCTATTTGATGGCACTTACCAGTCTGTGTTCTGGGGAGACTCATTTAATACTGAATGAGTATAGCTTAGCCCCAGCATAGACCTAGACAACTAAATGGGCATCTGTCAAATGGACAAATAATGTAAATGTAAAGAGAGAAAACAAAACGTGCACCTGTCAAAGACAACAAGGGAACGTATTTATGTCATCCCTATACCACACCTCTAAATTAGATTGCCAATATATAACGACGTGTGTGTTGTCTTGCATAACTCCTATACTCATAACAGACATTAACAATCAATCATGACTCTCTGAATCCCAGCACACTATGCCTCTAAATCAGATGTTGTAATTACGTAGCATGTGTGCTGGTTTGCATATCTTCTACACTCATGGCAGACATTACTAATCAATCGTGAGTCTTTTTCTCCCTAAACCCTCACAACCTCAGCATCCCTCCAACACAGAGCTCCAGGCAGACACTACTAAGCAATCTGGATCACCATGAAACCTATTGCCCTACAAGCTCTCTTTCTCTAGTCAGAATTGTTTATGCCAATTATTTTATATAACACATTCCATTCTTCTCTTAATTCTTCTGGGTCCAGGCTTGTGCTCATCCCAGCCTCAACTTCAAGACTTAGCACTGGGGACTGTTTCCCACACAACAAGGTCAGCAAGGCATTTGACCACATTTCTAGCTTTCTAGCTAACTGGCTGCCTCAAGTAAGCTGGCCTCTAGTTCAACCCAATTGTAGGACCCTCACCCCTACTTTGGCACTGTTCTTACCCCAGAAAAAGAAACTCCTGTTATGTGCCCACCCCAGGAGCAGGAAATAGACACCTTAGGTCAGGAAGGGCAAATACATAGCATATAAACGGCAACTACCCTTTCCCATGCCCATGGCAAACATTGCTGGTTGAATAAGATACTCTCTCATATGAGTCCAGAGGCATCCTCAGAAGTTTTCTTAATGCAGGACCCCAGAAAACCACTAAAAACCAATCTCAGCTTGCATTTGAGATGAAATTTATTTGCCAGTCATGTCATATGGACCAATGGGGACTCCCGTTCCAAAATCATATAACCCTGTAGAGTGGTTTTGTTACAAAGATCTCTCTTCATTTGCCTCTTAATCCTTGGGAGATTCTTAGAATAAACCTAAAATCCAAATGAACCACACAAGGGCCACACCAAACAGAACTAAGGGCTCAGCTGGAATCTGCTGCCCCAACATCTGAGCAGTGGCACACTATCATGGCCAGCTGAAAGGTGGCCCAGATTCTCAAGTTCTGGGCAATGAAAACTTTCTCAAACTCACTTCCTGCTTTACATTAAGGAAATCTTACAAAAATTACAACCTGTCACATTATATTACCTCAAAGCATGATGTAACATCATAATTTTTTAAAAAGCATTCGTTTTAATTTATAGTGTTGCATTATACCACAGAAATCCTGATTTTCCCCTGAGCACCAATAAATTTTGACAATGATGGTTTATCCCAAAACTTTGGCAGACTACAACACAATGAAGGTTGGCCAAAATCAGGTATTTAACTGCTACTGAAGAACTACTGATGAGTCACCAGGGCACTATTCTGTCTCCTGTCCTGAATCAAACTCTATTGTCCTGTGCTGTCCAATATAGTAGCCACTAACCAATATGGCGATTGAAGACTTTACATGTGACTTATTTAAACCGAGAAATACCACAAGTATAGAATACACATCGGATTTTGAAGGCTTACTACCAAAAAAAGTGTGTAATATCCATTTAGTAACTTTTGAAATATTGATTACATGTTAATATTACATTTTGGATATATTAGACAAATAAAATGTATTATTAAAATTAACTTCACTTTTTTCTTTTTACCCTTTTAATATGGCTGCTAGGAAATTTTATGTTACATTTGTGACTTACATTATATTTGTGTCATTAGCGTTACTACAGAACATTCCACTGTCTCCATGAACAGGAAGACCAAACAGCTGAAATTTTAAGTAAAAGAAACCTTAAATCTCCTTTGTGGGTTCAGATAAGAGATGGCAGTCTGATTCCAAAGAGCAAAACTCTAAGTATTTTTATTTATGCACTCAAAGAGCATTTAGTGAACACCTACTAGACACCAGGCACTTTTCTAAGCACTAAAGATAAGACAGAGTGGAAAAGAAAACTAAGGCCTTCCCCTCATGGAACTCTCACCCTAGGAGAGAGATAGACAATAAATATATGTGACAAGAAATGCTGTGACGAATAATAAAGCACAGTGAGGGATGGTGCCTATCAGGACAAAAGGTCTTGCTATCTTATAGGATAGCGGAGAAGACATCTCTGAGGAATAAGAGACGAACCTTAATGCAGGGCCCAGTGAGCTAAGGGGATGCCTGGGGAAGAGCATTTCAAGCTGACACAACAGCAAGGTACCAAATCTCCAAGGTAAGAGCTGGTTTGGCACACCCAGCAAGCAGCAGAAGTCCTACAGGGACAGAACAAATTGAGAGAAAAAGTGAGAGGTAGAAGACGACATCAGAAGGGGGGAGATAGGCATGTTTAGATCATGTAGGGTAGGGACCAGCAAACTAGGACCAGCGGGCCACATCAGTCTGTTTTTGTAAATAAAGTTCTACTGGAACACAGCCATGCCCGTTTTCGAATGTCAGGGCCAAGTAGTACCAACAGAGACAGCATGGCTAAGAAGTCAGGTATTGGCAGGCTAATTCCTATAGAGTTAATCAAATCAAGTCCTCAAATATCCAGGGTGGTGTCTTTCACCTTAAAGACAGAAAAGTAGGAATTTATGGGATTTTTATTTGGAGAGGGTAGGGCTTCCCTCCTTTGTCATGTTCTAGGTAAGGGTTGGACAGGTCAAATCCAGACCACCATCTGCTCTTATATGGCCTAGGAACTAACGATGGTTTTTACATTTTTCAAAGGTTGGAAAAATTTTAAAAAGGATATTTTCTTATATGAAAATTACATGAAATTCACATTTTACCATCCATAAATAAAGTTTAATTGGAACACGGTCATGCCCATTTGTTTCCAAATTGTCCATGGCTGCTTTCAAACTACAATGGCATAGCTGGGTAGTAACAACAGAGACCACGTAGCCCCTACAGTAGAAAGTATTTATTCTCTGGCCCCTCCCAGGTGAAGGCTGCCCACCTCTGGGGAGGGCATTATACGGACTCTGGCGTGTGTCCTCAGTTTTGTGACCTGACCAGACATGTGGTTTAAGGAGGAGTACTAATAAAATTAAGGGTATCCTGTTTGTCACGTGGACACTTCTGGGATGGCCCACCCGTCTGCAATCTTCTTGTAGACAAAGTTCCTGTCTAGCTCCAAGCCTCAGCAGAGCCTCACTTTACTCATGAGAGGTCCTCTGTAAATGTTTGTAGAGCGGCTGAACAATTGAACGGGAGGCTAGCCCCTACATTTATACATCATGAGCTGGGATAACCTATGTGGCCCTTCTAGGGACAGAGACACTCTACGTGTGTGCCTGTGGAAGCATTCCCTCTGCCTTGTCACACAGCTGTTCCACAGCATGTAGAATTTCTGCCCTAAACACCAGCCACATCTGCTGGCCTAAGAATTCAGTCTTACCTACCTGAGGGAAATTCTAGTGCTACCTGCCAGGATAATTTTTCACCTTGTTACATTATTTGTTTAATTCCTGATTATTTTAACCCAAACAGAAAAAAAAGAAATATATCTCCTTCAATGTGAGGAAGCAAATAACCCAAACAATTATCTTTTGACTAATGGTTTTAAATGTTCCCACTATGCAGACAAAATTTCAAAATATGAGAAAAGATATATGAAAGAGATACCCCCAAAATCATACAATTAAAATTCTAGTTTCTCAGATTAGTAAAAAGGGGGTGCGAATAAGCAATGCTTTGGGACACGTAAAATCTTAGTTCAGCACAAACAGAAATTCTGGAACAATGAAAATAGTGTTCACAGTGATCATGATAACAATACTAAAGTAGCTAGCATGTATTCAGCACTTGGAGATACCCGGCACTCTGCAAAGCTCTTTAATACACTATTACATTTAAAGCCCTAATTCAATTAAAACTAAATTAAAGAGCACAATTATTCCCATTTTACAGATGCAGAAACTACAGTTGAGAGAAGGCAAGTAGCTTGCTCAAAATCACCGAGCCAGTGAATAGTGGAGCTGGGATTCAAACCCCCTTCGGTCTAACTCCATCCCGACTGCAAGCTTTTCACCCTCGCTTCATGTTGTCTTTATTCTCCTCACCTCTTTCCTGACAGGTTACCACGTCCACTCATTCCTGCATATTTCTGTCAAGCCACGTCACCTTCCAGTTCTTGCAAAGACCGGCCCTGTACCTGGGTCTTCGGAAAATTCATTGAGCTTCCAGGATGACTGCATGTTCCCAACCTGTTTTCTCTGTCTAAATGCCTACTTCTGGGCACAGAGCTGTCCCTTTAAAATGCCTGGCAGTGTGTGGATCAACGTTACCAACACAGTGCATGCAATTTCCACTCTTTGCCCCTACAAGCAAATCATCTGTGGAATGTTTGAGGATAGGAAATTTTCATCAACAGTGAGACTTTTGATTCTGGAGCAGGAAGGAAAGGAAAATGCATTATGATGTATTATGCAAAGCCAGAAACCTTAGAACAAGCTCTCTGCTCCTCAGCACTATTGAGATTTGGGGCCTGAGAATTCTGCACTGGGGGAGGGGAGGGGTTTGTCACGTGCACTGCAGGATCTTCAGAAGCATCACTGGCCTCTACCTAGTAGCACCATCCCTGCTTGTGACAACCAAAAAATGTCTCCAGGCGTTGTCAAATGTTTCCCTGGGGAACAAAATCACCCCTGGTTGAGAAATGCAGCCGTAGAAATATCCAACCAAAGTCTGCCATTTGCAAAACATCCCATTTTGAGAACCTTCCCAAGAGAATGTTTCTGCACTGGCACATCAGCATCTCTATACTGAACCTGCAGTTTAAAAAAACAGCATCTGGAGGCCCTGCATCTAGGGAACTGCAGCAAAGACCAGCCCCAAATTCATAGCAGCGTATAAAAAGGCATTCTCCCACCGCTCAGCAAATCCACCTCAACGACTCCTCTTGCCAAGTGGGCTCACATTTGCTTGGGTCTCTGAACTTAACACTTTTACTAGGAAGCACAAGAAAAACAATCCTGAATATCACAGACTTCCTGGCTTTTCATCTTCAGAGTCTAACACACTGAAAATAAACTAGATTTTCTTTAGTGTTCTATAATCTATTTTCACAATCCCTTCCTGGCTACCCGATTGTTTGTATCAGGGTTTCTCAAGCTCTGTTCTACTGACATCTGGGGCCAAGTAATTCTTTGTGGAGGGGGCTACCCTATGCCTTGTGGGGTCTTCAGCAGCATCCCTGGCTTCTACCCACTAGATGCCAGGAGCATCCACCTGTGACAATCAAAAATGTCTCTAAATGCCCCCTGGAAGCAAAAGTGCCCCCTGGTTGAGGACCACTAGGTTACATGAACTTCTCTTTCCCAGCTGTTCTGTCTTGATTAACCATTCCTGGTTTTACCCAGCCATCAAGGCACCATCCCAGGAGCCATTTAATTGTTAAATCCTTTGTCAACCATTAATACATATATGTTGTATCAATAGTTACACTCTATTAATAAATCCATACATTTCTTTTTGAAAAGGGGGAAATCATCCCAAAATATCATCTTGGAGGACATAAGAGGAGGCAGCAGCGTTTCCTTTCTGGAGCATTCGGCAGCTCTCTCCAGCCCAGGAGCATGTGCTGCGTTCCCTAACCATGGCAGCTGCACGATGATGATCGGTCATTTCAGAAAAATACTGAAAGAGCCTCGAATCCTTACTGCCCTCTTGAGAAATTCTAGCAGAAGAGCTCAATCTGTCGCAGTCAGCAGAAAAACAACGCTACCCATCGCAACTGCGCCTGAAGTTGTAAAGCAAACAATTTATTTGCTGAAATTTTTGAAAGACGAGTCTACCAGACCCTTTCCTTTACAATCTCACACCTGAACCATGAGCTGATGTTGGCTCGTGCGTCGACGCAATCGTAATTTTCCCAGCTCCAGGTCCACCCTCCAACACAAAGATTTTATGCCCACAGATGAATCAAATTCCGATCGCTGACAAAGTCACAGGTGACCATATTTTAAATGCAAATACTCAGGTTTGTACAAATGTGTTCTCTGGCCTTTGTTTACTGGCTTACCAACGGTCATATACACAGAGATTTCTTTTTTATGCATCTCAGAAAAACCAGGACTGAAAAAGTTATTCACTAATTCTTCACGTTTGCATTAGGTTTTGGTGGATAAGAACTTTCCAGCACATCTTGGAGCTAATCATAACTCCTTTTTCATGAAAGAAGATTTTTTTAACTTTGGATATTGTTTTGATGAAGACCCATTATTTGCTGACCAGCTGTATTCCAACGAGTGCTGCAGCACAGGTTAAAGAGAGCTTTCCCTACCAAGGTCCTAAAAGAGTTATCCCAGCTCTAAACTCCTGTCTCTTTAGCACAGTTGGAAATTAAAAGAAATAACTTTAAGAAGCATATGCTTGAAGACATACACTAGATAGGAAATCTTGCAGATTTAATCAGAACTTTCAGATCATTGTTTCCATTATGACAGGCAACAGCAAAAAATGCTGAATGTTTATGCCTAATGGGTTTGCCCTTTGCCAGACAAATCCTTTTAGCTACGGCAGGGAAACGCATAATTTTTATGGGCTCTTGGAGAGAGTGCACACTGCCCTCTGATGGTAACACATGCTCATAATTTTATGGGGTCCCTTGATCAGGTTCCAGAAGGCTGAAGGATGTTACTACCAAAGGCAGATCAATAATCCCATAGATGAATGGGCACCAATGGTTATCTTTACTTTTCCAATTTTGTCCATCCTCTTGACAAGGAAGTAAGATACTGGATTCTTTCCTTTTTTTACCAATAGCTGCGAGAACTATTTTGCCAAGAAGAAAACGTGTCAAAAAAGTAATACTTAGAATATTTAAACACCATAAGACACAAAATAATATGCACATACATAGCACAGCACAGACATAAAGCCTCAATGAAATAATGTTTTACTGCTGAATAAAAGAAGTTTCTCTCTAATTTCGAACTATCAATAAGTAACCCACCTAAGGTATCAGAAACTCAGATTCAAAATTAGCCGCCCCCCCCCCAAAAAAAACAAACAATTGAAAGGCTTTTGAGGGCTTGAGGGGCCTTTAGCTAGAGTTCATAAAGGTATTTTTTAGATGAATGAGACAGAAACTATAGTGTAGGATAAATTTTCCCCCAAGCCCTTTTGGAAGTCACCATACTGCACTGTGACCTCTTTAAAAATGTACAAATTTATCATATTCAGCTATTTTTATCTACCAAATTACAGATGCCTCCGAATTTCGCTAATTCCCAACATCTAAGAAAGGGGAACAGGGAAAAATAAAAGCCAGCATATTCCCTATCACAGCGAAGCTCTTGGAACTATATCCAAACGGGGCTGTTGATCTGTGGAAATGTAAATGTCACTTCTAAATATAGCATCAGGGAGCCAGAGAATCAGCATTTCTGTTGATGAAACACCTTTTTGGGAAGCAGCATGCGCAAGGCAACGCTTCTCTCCACACATGGGAGAGTCACGAATCTTCTGCCCAACGCTCCATCCCAGAGGCGCTCCAGCGCCGTTTGTGCTCAGAAGCCAGCGCATTCTCACCGATATCCTTAACCTTCTACGGCACCAGATTGTGAATCAAAGCAAATCATTTCCTGTGCCTCTCTCCTCTTGTCTTAAAAATAAAAAAGTAGAATTTCATTCTGCCTGATTAGGATTCCTTACTAGTTAGGGATGCTCGCAGGCTCACAAAGGAAACCAAAAATGGGGCCGTGGGCCCAACTGTGCAAGCGCACTTATACTGGGATTTGGGGTTGACCGCACAGCCACCAGCTGCCGGGACACAATCATGACCCGCTTTTCAGCCTTGACTCCTGCTGTTCTTCCTTCCCTCAACCACTCTGGAATGTTTTCAGGTTTTGGAGTACTACATCTTTCCCACCTCGGGGGCCTTTGTGTAGGCTGTTCCCTTTGCCCAAAACCTTCTTTTCCTGTGTGCTTTGCATTTCTAGCTCTTTCTCATCTTTCCAACTCAGATTGTCACTTGCTAGTAGGAGCATTTGTGACATCCTTACCCCCCCCCACCTTGATTTTAGTATATTGCAGCCCTGTTGGGTGTAAAACTTCTGCTCAGAAGGGCCCTATACTTGGTTTAATGCTCTGCTATAGCTGTTTGAAATTCTTAATGTTTTTCACAAGAGGCCCTGCATTTTCACTTTTTCACTGGGCGCCACAAATCATGTAACAGTCCTAGTCACAGCCCTTCGTTTCCTTCATAAAACAGAATTTGTAGTTGTTGATTTGTCAGTTTATGGGGGACGGGGACTGATCTGTTTTCTCCATTAAGGCAGAAATTGTACCTATTTTGTTTACTGTCTAGTCCAGTATTGTCCAATAGAGTTTTCTCCAATGATGAAATGTTCTAGATCTTTGCAGTCCAATATGTTAGCTACTAAGCTACAAGTGGCTATTGAACACTTGGTCGCTAATGCAATTGAGGAACTAAATTTTTATTTTATTTCATTTTAATTAATGTAAATTAAAATTGAAATAACCTCATGTGGCTCGTGGATACCATGCTGGACAGGTCTAACCGCTACGGCCTAGCACAGCAGCTGGTAAATGCATCTAGAATATGATGAGGGCTTTTTAAAAGAAGCTCCTTGGCAGCAACACAGCACTTTGGTAGGACGCATCAGAATTCCCCGAGGAACTTATTAAAAATGCAGGTGTCTCTGCCCCACCCTCCAAGACTCTGATTCAGCAAGTTGACAAAAGGTCTAAGCATCTGGTATACCCCAAAATTTGAGAAGCACTGTGTATAGTTTACCCAAGAGGCTTGTCTTTACAACAATTATTTAAATCTTAACTCTTCCTGGTCAAATAATGTTAATACAAATACCATTTCTAGAATTTTATTACCCAAAAAGTGTCCCAGTTACAACCAATGGCTGTTTCAAGCGATATCTAACCCAGTAAAATTCCATTGGAGAAAATAATTTTGACTTTTGGTTTTTTGTAATGAACTTTGATCTATGACCTTGACTTTCAGTGCCAAGAGTGATAGAGAGCTCTTTTTTCAAGACTCGAAAATTATGGGTTAAGTGTATGTGTTTCACCCAGCACTAGGTAAGTAGCACAACTTTATTAAGGAGACACATAGACTTCAACTAGGAATTATTTGTGAGGAGGGACAGGAAAGTCTTTGTTCATAAATTTGGAATGCGTCCTTTTTTGATGACTTGATCTAATCTTACTCTTCCTTTTCACACACAGACACACAAAAAATGCAAAAGGCTGTTAATGTCCAACCCTCTCTTTATGTACCTTTGTCTTTAACCATTACTGTAATTCAGGCCTCTAACATGAGTCCTTTTTCCTCCACTGAGCTATCAAAGACACCTTCCTAATCAACATTACACACAGTAGCATAATAGATGGCACCACAGTGAATACAAGGATAAGCTGTAATTCACTCTGGGGCTCTGCTGATGTCATAAACCGCACGACCAGCTTTATGGAGAGTGGCTGCGCCCAGAAAGTGAATTCCGATCTCGGCTCACTCTGGGAGCCATCTGTTAAGGAAACAGATTTAAATGCCGACCTTTTCGTCTCTGTCGTTTACAGAGACTTCAAACTTTTGCTGTAAAATTTAAACTTTTCAGCCATGAACAGATTAAAATTCCTTTCTAGAGGCACTTTTTGTCATGTATTCCCGCCTTTAACTGACAAAGAGATTGGTGGTCTTACCACCCATTGCCACAAAATATTTTAAAAGGGGGAGATGCACCCGGCTATAGTGAACGTGGCGGCTCTGTATGCCTGTTCCTAACGGCCAGACCCGCCTCCCACCCCAGATACTGAAAACAACCCAATGATTCACCTTCCCAGCCTCCTTTGCGGCAAGTGCAGGTCATGTGACCCAATTCTGGCCAATGAGACACAAAGGGGTGCCTTCTGGGAAACAAGTTTTCCTTGTTTCAAAAACAAGAGCGTGTGAGGAGAGAGCCCTTCACCTGCCGCTCCTCCACTCTTACCCCCAGCCCAGCACTTCCGACTTCAGTTGCTCAGGTGCGAGTGCATTATCTGAAGCTACAGTGGCCATCTTGTCATCATGACGGAACATGCCTGAAGGTACAAAGCCACCTGCTGCAGAAGGGGGAAGGGAAGGATAGAAAAGTCTGGGTGCTTGACCACCTTGCTGAGATGCTGAATGAACCAGCCCCAGCATTGTCCACCTCTGGGCTTTCTGTTAAGTACATATTTCTATTTCAGTTTCCTCCAGAAGCAGAGCCTGAGATCAGCATTTGGGTGCAAATAATTTACATGGAAGGTGACCCCAGGAAGTACCAGTAGGGAAGAGCAGGGGAGACAGGGAAGGGAAGGAAACCAATTCAGAGTGTTAATGAGCAGATAACCCCTTTGGCCATCCAGGGCCCAGTCCAGAGATAGCCCTGAGGCAGAGAATCCTGCTTTGAGTAATAAGCCAGTGACCTACGTGAGAACGCTGTGTATGTTGGGGAGGGGGGTGATGGTGGGCAGGATTCCAATAGCACAACATCTTCTTCTAGAGTAAACCATAAAGGCCTTAGGTTTTGAGTTACTATTTGTCAGTAGTCTATTACAGGTAACAGGTTGTTCCTAATTGACATCACTGCAGAACTGTTCCTCTAAGTCATCTGTACCCTACAAATTTCTCTACAATTCCATGCCAGTGAAAAGCCACAAATGCTAATTTGTTTGGCAGATTCTTACTGAGCACTGCCCTGTGTCCGGCATCAGCAGTGCAATGGTGAACCAGATGGACGTGGTCCCTGCTGGTGCAGGTCTTCCTCTCCAGTGGGGGAGCTGGACACGGCACAAATCACCCCTCTCACGCTTCCCACGGGAACACGGCAAGCAGTGCTGCGCACTCTCAAGAAACGGTGAAAGGATGATAAGAGAGTGCCACAAAATTAGAGTGTGGAGTCAGGGAGGAGTTCATGAATCAGAGACTGGACAGAGTGGGAGGCAGCCAGAAGGAAAGAGAGAAATATTACCCCTAATCCTGGCACAAATGGGGAAGAAGCGCTACTGGATAGGACATCATAAAAGCCCCAGCTGGAAGGTCATTCAAATAACATCTTTCATGGGAAAAGAAAACAAGAATTTGACCCTCACCCAAAAACTTACACTGGGTTGGTCTGACTAAAAAGCAAACTGAATCATTACAAGAGCCATCATTTTCTCTTGAAACCAACCAAAAGTCACGTCCAGACTAAATAAATTCTGATCTTCCTACTGCTTCAGACTAGAAGATAACTCCTTTGGGACTTTATCCTTATAGAAATAATAAACAGTTATTCACAAAAGTGCAATTTTCCTGTGGAAAAAAATGTCACCATTTCTTTACCACCACACTTAGGCATTTGTATGCACGCACATATACAGAAGATCTGATTTCACAGATCAGTCTCTCAAAATGTCAGGTTCAGGCTTCCCTGGTGGCGCAGTGGTTGAGAATCTGCCTGCCAATGCAGGGGACACGGGTTCGAGCCCTGGTCTGGGAAGATCCCACATGCCGCGGAGCAACTGGGCCCGTGAGCCACAGTTACTGAGCCTGCGCGTCTGGAGCCTGTGCTCCGCAACAGGTGAGGCCGCGATAGTGAGAGCCCCGCGCACCGCGATGAAGAGTGGCCCCCGCTTGCCACAACTAGAGAAAGCCTTAGCACAGAAACGAAGACCAAACACAGCCATAAATAAATAAAAAACTAAATAAATTAAAAAAAAAAAAAAAAGTCAGGTTCATGAACATGCCCATTGCCCTGGGGTCAGGCCTCCCTCTCTTGGCCCTCATCATTCCAACACCTCCGCAGACTCTTACACCAGGGGTTCCCAACCCCCGAGCCATGGTCCCGCGGCCTGTTAGGAACCGGGCCGCGCAGCAGGAGGTGAGCGGAGGGCGAGCGAGCAAAGCTTCATCTGCCGTTCCCCATTGCTCCCCATCACTTGCATTACTGCCTGAACCATCCATCCCGCCCCAATCCATGGAAAAATTGTCTTCCAGGAAACCAGTCCCTGGTGCCAAAAAGGTTGGGGACCTCTGTCTTACAAAATTCCATTAAAACACCAGACTACAAAGCACAGTTTGGAAAACACTAATAAAAGGTGTTTTGGTTTTTTTTAACTAGTAAGTCAAGACATAGATAAAGATGTTGCTGATCATCTAAGTCAAAGGTCAGCAAACTATGATCCTCTGGCCAAACCTGTTTCGAAATAAAGTTTTAACGGAACACAGCCACACCCACTCATTTACATACTGCCCAGGGCTTCGTTCTAATGACAGAGTTAAGTATTTGTGACAGAGACTGGAATAGCCTGCAAAGCTTAAAATATTTACTCTGGCCTTTTACAGAAAACAATCAGCCAACCCTTGATCTAAGTCATAGTTTGCAGGAGATAAGCATGATATTAATTCAAACTGTAATCCTGGCCTATACCCTAACAATCAGATTGTAGTGAAAGGAAGAAGGAGTAGGAAGAGCAAAGGGAAACCACAGTGGGATGTGAGGCTCCGAGAACGCCTGGAGGCCAACCTGCCTCCTCCCATCTGAGAGAGAGAGGACCAGGGGCCTGGCCCGGCCTCCAGGGGGATCGCGCCATAGCTGGACTCTCTGACAAACTCAGAAATCCTCTCAGCATCCCTCATCTCTCAACTCTGGGGCTTGCAAATGCTGCTGCCTCAACCAAGAGCATACTTCCCTCCCTTTACTTGCCAAATCTGCATCCTTCTTGTGGCATCTCTGATATCACACCCTTTTAGAGTCTTCTCTGAGCTCCCCAACCTGATCAGGTGACCTCATCTCTGGTCCCACATTGCTTTCTCTTTTCCTGCACCTCCACCTGTCATTCTGTGTTATAACTGATGGATTACTTGTCTGCTGCCTCCACTGAATAGAAGCTCCATGAGATCAGAACTGCACCTGTCTTGTTTACTTTTGTCTTGTTCTCAGACTCTAAAACAGTTCCTGGCACATGGTAATACATAAATGTTTGGTGAGTGAATTCCTTTGTATGAAGGTTTGTAGATGAAATCTGTAGAAAGGGAAGGTGATGCTTATGGAATAGGAAGAATTACACACTATCTGTCTTAGATAATAATCTCCAGGGAGCATGTGCAAAGCCCCGGAGTCATGGGGCACTGGAGGCATGGAAACTAGACCAGCATGGCTGGAGCATAGAAAGCCAGGTGTGAAGAAAATCAAGGCCAGACCACACAGAACCTATACATCAAGTTAAGGATTTTTTTTCTCTCATCTTAAGAGCAATGGAAGAACCACAGAAGGTTTTAAGTAAGGCAGTAGATGATTTGATTTCTACTACCAACAGTAGAATTTGTAAATTCACAGGTAGTAAATAACATACTTAATTAAGTGCCTTTCATTGTGCTAGATATTAAGAATAAGATACTTAAAAAATCATTGTCCCTGCACTTGACATATTTTATATAAGGAAAAGATAATCACAGTTTGACTAGGGTTTCAATAGAGTTAAGCTTAGAGGGCCATAGGGCAAGCACCTAAAAGGCCTCTACATTTTACTCACATGCATAAAAAGAGTGGATTCCTACAGGAAACCTTTAGTATTGCTCTCTACCTGGGTGCATATGACTAAAGGAGAATCACTCAACCCAGTGGAAGTATTTCTGTAGCCAAAATTTATAATAACAGATATGAAGACTGAAAACATGAAATTATTCACAAGAAACTGTTCCACTGGGACTTCCCTGGCAGTCCAGGGTTTGAGACTTCACCTTCCAGTGCGGGGGATGTGGGTTCGATCCCTGGTCGGGGAGTTGGGATCCCACATGCCTCGAGGCCAAAGAACCAAAACATAAAACAGGGGCAGTGTTGTGGAAAATTCAATAAAGACTTTAACAAAGATGTTCCAGGGCTTCCCTGGTGGCGCAGTGGTTAAGAATCTGCCTGCCAATGCAGGGGACATGGGTTCGAGCCCTGGTCTGGGAAGATCCCACGTGCCACGGAGCAACTAATGCCGTGTGCCACAACTACTGAGCCTGCGCTGTAGAGCCCGCGAGCCACAACTACTGAGCCCACGCTCCGCAACTACTGAGCCCACGTGCCACAACTACTGAAGCCTGCGCACCTAGAGAGAAGTCACCGCAATGAGAAACCCGCGCACTGCAACGAAGAGTAGCCCCCACTCCCCGCAACTAGGGAAAGCCCGCGTGCAGCAACGAAGACCCAACGCAGCCAAAAATAAATAAATAAAGTAAATAAATTTATTAAAAAAAAGATGGTCCACATCAAAAAAAAAAAAAAAAGAAAGGAAGAAAGAAACCGTTAAGTGAAAACAAAGCAGAATTCCAATTCCAATATATACCAGGGATGGCAAAGTCTTTCTGTAATGGGCCAAATAGTGAATATTTTTAGGTTTCAAGGACCATGTGGTCTCTGTCACAACTACCAAACTGTGCTGCTGCAGCATCAAAACAGCTGTAGACAACACTGAGTGAATGGGCGTGGCTCTGTGCCAATAAAACTTTATTTACAACAACAGGTGATGGCCAAATTTGGCTCTTGGGCTGTAGTTTGCTAATGCCTGGTCTATTCTACATTAAAATTATTACTAAATAAATGTGTAATGTTTATGAACATAGACAAAAGGAAACACAGAAAATGGAAGCCCTCATTGTGTTTGGAGAATGCAATTATAAGTTTGGTGGCTCTCTATTGATTTTCCCTACTCAACATGTATTTATCCTTCTGGGAACAACACTCTAATTTAGGGGAGAGAGAACTACCTTTCTATCATCTTTAATCCATGTGATCCCTGGGGTTAGCCCACCCCCAAATCCAAAGTAAGGCACATGCCCCAGACCTGGCCCCCATAGGTCATCACATTGCCTTGGCCATGGTAATTCATTCAGAGAGAAGCATGGGCCCAAGCAGACCAATGAGAATCACTTCCCTGCATTTATTTTCTTCTTTAATATCAAGAACAATGAGACCTCCTACTGCTGAGGTTGCTGAAATCATGGTGTAAGAAGCTGGAGCTGATCATGACCATCTTGCCACTCCAAGGGTTGTCCTGCTCAAGAACAATGCCCACACATTGAAAACAGAACTGAGAAACAGAGAAATGCTGATGGATGTTCGTGGGCTCTTGGGATCCAGCCTTATCTGAAACCAGCCCTATTCCTGGATTTTTCCATGACTTGAGCCCATATGTGCTTTCTCCATCTCAGCTTGTTTCAATTTGGTTTTTGTTTTTGTCAACCAAAAACCAAGAGTGAGGTCATTGTGAATGCTTTTCTTTCTTATTTTAAAAAATTCTTTAATGTCACTATTATACCACTTTATGAACAAATAAAAAACATGAAAAGGCAACATGTTTTAAAATTTTATTTCTCAAATTAAAGTCATGCTCTATTTTTTTGCTTTTCCTTATCAGGTGAGTGACTGAGTCAGTTGCAGTTCTTAAATTTGACCAAGAAAATCTAAACACTCTCTCCAAAAATTGACTTGGATTCTATTTTGAAGAAAATATATAAAGACAGGGCTATAGTGGAGATCACAAATGATGACAATAGAAAATATTTCAGGAAAGACCAACTGACTCTGCAAAAATATAGTGACATATGTAGGACAGCTGAAAGTCTCCACGAGGGGATGAAAGTGATCTGTGACCATCACATGGTCACAACTCCGTAGAAAAAAGACTTTGGAAGAAAACACAAATCTGACAGTGTCACAGCTGTGCTTAAAACTCAGCAATGATCCCCAGTTGCCTACTTGAGCCCAAACTCCCACAGTGGATATAATTTTCACAGAACACAAATATGAGTGTAAAAGAATATAATTTTTTTTAATTTTGTAACTCTAATTTCTTTTTTTTTCTCAAATCCCCTATCTACCTAATTGCAGAAAATGTAGTCACTTCCAGGTAAATGCCATCATTTGGGGGTAAACACAATCAATTCAGGATTCTACATGCACACACACACACCCTTTCCTTCTCCCTTGGGCAGCCTCCAAAGACTAAGAGATTTGGGCATATAATCATATGAGGAGGCAGAATCTGGTCTATCACAGTACTCTACTCTCCAGTAGCGTCTGGTAATATTTTCTGGTCTTTGGTGGTGTTGGTGTTGGCTTTTATTTCCCGGCCTTACTGAGATACCCGCGTTAACCTGTGTCCCTGGTTATCAGGTCTACGAAGGTCAAGACACGGCTTCCATGTCCAGGTCCAAGGGAGCTGCTCTGCCACCAACCCTCACAACCGGTTCCAGCAAGCAAGCAGTCAATGGCCTCGCTGCGCACAAGTGCCCCCAAACAGTGGCAAAAAGCACTTCTACTCACATCCATTAGGCCAGAAAGAGGTGAAGTGGTCTCCTTAGTCCCACAAAAGGCTGGGCTATGCCATGTTATTCTCAGTGACACATGCCTGGAGAACCTTTGGGGTTCTCGTTCCTAAGAAAGAAAGGGAGATGTTAGGAGAAAACAAGTGATCTCTGCCTCAGACGTTTAATACGCACCTCAAAATTGTTCGAGGTATAAAGACAATCACAGAGAAGCAACAGGTCAGAGAGACTGAAAACAAAGAACAAAGGAGCAAAGGAAGACAACAAAATTAAAAGAGCAAAGGGAATACTAGTAATCAAAAAAGTAAAGGGTTTAAGAGTCACTGTGGCCAAAAGCTGAAATAGGAAGGAAAAAGCCAGAGTCGAGAACTGGGGGTAGGTGGCAGATTCCAGAGAACAGAATTAGAAGAATTGAGGCCACCTCAAAACGTGAACAAACTTTTCACAGTCATTTCTTGATCTTAAGGGGAAATAAACTGAGCGTGAAGCACAGAAGGTGAGAAAAACACAGCTTATAAATGGAAATGCACCAAACAAAGTGGAAAATTCACACCAAGCCCATAGATAAGTCTCAGAATAAAGGGGTCCTTTATAGGGTCAAAAAAAGGAAAATGAGGTTCTCACACTGGAAAATGTGAGTTGAGGAGGAACAGAAACTTTGGGAAGAAACTAAGCAGGTGCTCCCACCGAAACCTGACCCTCAGATTGGTGAAACTTGGTTGTTTGGTTTTATAAAATAGAAAATGACATGCAGGTTTTATCCTGGAATTTGATACCTGGCATTTCTCATTCTCTGGTTTTGCACCAGTTCTAATTCTGCGAGAGAGAAGGACCTGCCTGCTCTAAACAACACGCAAATTAAGGTGTGACTTTTGGCTCCCTTTTTTGTTATATATAGCTATCGTCTGCTCTGGAATAAGCTGGACTTCTTCCACTGAGTTCATATCTCCTTCTGTCTTTTCTAAAATGCATTTTAAAGCTTCGTGTTTCTTTCTGGAAAATCTACCAAAATGTAACAACAGATTTTAAAGCTTATATGTATATTAATCAGGATGCCAACAACCACAATCTAATATAGTCCTTACCTTTTACTCACAATGTGAATTTTAATTAAGTGCATAATTAAGATCCGAAATGCAGAATATATTTTTGGTCCTGTTAACTGTGTGTAAGAAACTCTAACATGGAATGAACTTAGCTTCCCTGCTACAAAGACTTAACATGTTACAAATTAAGTGAATGGCAGCTACACTTGGGTTTTCAAAGGCAGTTTGAAGCCTTCAAGACTGCTGACAGAAATTGGAAACAAGTTTTATGTTCATCAGTGGAGTGGGGGATGATCAAATAAATTATTGTACATCCATACCATGATCCCATATCCTTTCCTCAAAATAACAGTAAACTTATAGGCACTGATATGGAAAAATTACCAAGATACATTATGTATAACAATATACATAGTATGACTCCTTTAAGCTAAAATATGTGTGTGTATGTGTGTACATATATACGCATTCATATATGTGTGTGTTTATGTGCAAAGATGTATTTGTATAATTGGATACATATTCAGACTTACTCAAAAACATGTAAAAGAGTCTGAAATAACAGACAAGAAATGCAAACATTGATCAGCTCTAGAGCAGGGCTTAGCAAACGATTTAGGTACAGGGACAGATAGTGAATGTTTCTAATTCTGAAGCCATACAGTCTCTGGCACAACTATTCAATTCTGGCCTTGTAGGACAAAAGCAGCCATAGACAATATGAAGCAAAGGTTGTGTCTGGGTCCCAATAAAATTTATTTACAGAAACAGGCAGGGTGATGGGGCAGCTGGCGGTAGCCCATGTGTCATACTTTGCCAAGCCCTGCTCTGGAGCAATGAGTGAAAAGAAATGAGGAAAGAAATGATTTCTTTCCTTCTGCTAACTTTGGGGGGTTTTTGTTCTTCTTTCTCTAATTGCTTTAGGTGTAAGGTTAGGTTGTTTATTTGAGATGTTCCTTGTTTCTTGAGGGAGGATTGTATTGCTATAAACTTCCCTGTTAGAACTGCTTTTGCTGCATCCCATAGGTTTTGGGTCGTCGTGCTTTCATTGTCATTTGTTTCTAGGTATTTTTTGATTTCCTCTTTGATTTCTTCAGTGATCTCTTGGTTATTTAGTAGTGTATTGTTTAGCCTCCATGTGTTTGTATTTTTTACAGATTTTTTCCTGTAATTGATATCTAGTCACATAGCACTGTGGTCAGAAAAGATACTTGATACGATTTCAATTTTCTTAAATTTACCAAGGCTTGATTTGTGACCCAAGATATGATCTATCCTGGAGAATGTTCCATGAGCACTTCAGAAGAAAGTGTATTCTGTTCTTTTTGGATGGAATGTCCTATAAATATCAATTAAGTCCATCTTGTTTAATGTATCATTTAAAGCTTGTGTTTCTTTTTTATTTTCATTTTGGATGATCTGTCCATTGGTGAAAGTGGGGTGTTAAAATCCCCTACTATGATTGTGTTATTGTAGATTACCCCTTTTATGGCTGTTAGCATTTGCCTTATGTATTGAGGTGCTCCTATGTTGGGTGCATAAATATTTACAATTGTTATATCTTCTTCTTGGATTGATCCCTTTATCATTATGTAGTGTCCTTCTTTGTCTCTTGTAATAGTCTTTATTTTAAAATCTATTTCGTCTTATATGAGAATTGCTACTGCAGCTTTCTTTTGATTTCCATTTTTATTTATTTATTTATTATTTATTTTTGGCTGCGTTGGGTCTTCGTTGCTGTGTGCGGGCTTTGTCTAGTTGCAGCGAGCAGAGGCTACTCTTTGTTGTGATGCACAGGCTTCTCATTGCAGTGGCTTCTCTTGTTGCAGAGCACAGGATCCAAGCACTCGGGCTTCAGTATTTGTGGCACACGGGCTCAGTAGTCGTGGCTTGCGGGCTCTAGCGCGCAGGCTCAGTAGTTGTGGTACACGGGCTTAGTTGCTCCAAGGCATGTGGGATCTTCCCAGACCAGGGCTCGAACCCGTGTCCCTTGCACTGGCAGGCGGATTCTTACCACTGCACCAACCAGGGAAGTCCCTTGATTTCCATTTGCATGGAATATCTTTTTCCATCCCCTCACTTTCAGTCTGTATGTGTCCCTAGGTCTGAGATGGGTCTCTTGTAGACAGCATATATACAGATCTTGTTTTTGTATCCATTCAGCCAGTCTATGTCTTTTGGTTGGAGCATTAAATCCATTTACATTTAAGGTAGTTATCAATATGTACGTTCCTATTACCATTTTCTTAATTGTTTTGGGTTTGTTATTGTAGGTCTTTTCCTTCTCTTGTGTTTCCTGCCTAGAGAAGTTCCTTTAGCATTTGTTGTAAAGCTGCTTTGGTGGTGCCAAATTCTCTTAGCTTTTGCTTGTCTGTAAAGGTTTTAATTTCTCTGTCGAATCTGAATGAGATCTTTGCTGGGTAGAGCAATCTTGGTTGTAGGTTTTTCCCTTTCATCACTTAAATATGTCCTGCCACTCCCTTCTGGCTTGCAAGAGTTTCTGCTGAAAGATCAGCTGTAACCTTATATTTGTTGCTTTTCCCTTGCTGCTTTTAATATTTTTTCTTTGTATTTAATTTTTGATAGTTTGATTAATATGTGTCTTGGTGTGTTCCTCCTTGGATTTATCCTGTATGGGACTCTCTGTGCTTCCTGGACTTGATTGACTATTTCCTTTCCCATATTAGGGAAGTTTTCAACTATAATCTCTTCAAAGATTTTCTCAGTCCATTTTTTTCTTCTCTTCTTCTTCTGGGACCCCTATAATCTGAATGTTGGTGCATTTAATGTTGTCCCAGAGGTCGCTGAGACTCTCCTCAATTCTTGTCATTCTTTTTTCTTTATTCTGCTCTGTGGTAGTTATTTCCACTATTTTATCTTCCAGGTCACCTATCTGTTTTTCTGCCTCAGTTATTCTGTTACTAATTCCTCCTAGAGAACTTTTAATTTCATTTATTGTGTTGTTCATCATTGTTTGTTTGCTCTTTAGTTCTTCCAGGTCCTTGTTAAACGTTTCTTGTATTTTCTCCGTTCTATTTCCAAGATTTTGAATCATCTTTACTATCATTACTCTGAATTCTTTTTCAGGTAAATGCCTATTTCCTCTTCATTTGTTTGGTGAGTTTTTACCTTGCTCCTTCATCTGCTGTGTATTTCTCTGTCTTCTCATTTTGCTTAACTTACTGGGTTTGGGGTCTCCTTTTTGCAGGCTACAGGTTTGTAGCTCCCATTGTTTTTGGTTTCTGCCCCCCAGTGGGTACAGTTGGTTCAGTGGGTTCTGTAGGCTTCCTGGTGGAGGAGACTGGTGCCTGTGTTCTGGTAGATGAGGCTGGATCTTGTCTTTCTGGTGGGCAGGACCACATCCGGTGGAGTGTTTTGGGGTGTCTGTGAACTTATTATGATTTTAGGCAGCCTCTCTGCTAGTGGGTGGGGTGGGTGGGGTTGTGTTCCTGTCTTGGTAGTTGTTTGGCATAGGGTGTCCAGCACCGTAGCTTGCTGGTTGTTGAGTGGATCTGGGTCTTAGCGTTGAGATGGAGATCTCTGGGAGAGTTATCGCCATTTGATATTACATGGAGCCAGGAGGTCTCTGGTGGACCAATGTCCTGAACTCGGCTCTCCCACCTCAGAGGCTCAGGCCTGACACCCGGCCGGAGCACCAAGACCCAGTCAGCCACACGGCTCAGAAGAAAAGGGAGGAAAAAGAAAGAAAGAGAGAGAGAGAGAAAGAGAGAAAGAAAGAAAGAAAGAAAGAGAAAGAAAAGTTATTAAAATTAAAAATTTATTAAAAATAAAAAAGTAATAAAAAAAAGAAAAAAGCAAGCAAGAAAGAAGAGAGCAACCAAAGCAAAAAACAAATCCACCAATGATAACAAATGCTAAAAACTATAGTTAAAAAAAAAAAAAAAAAGAACAGACAGAATGCTAGGACAAAGAGTAAAAGCAAAGCTGTACAGACAAAAATCACACAAAGAAGCATACACATACACACTCACAAAAAGAGAAAAAGGAAAAAAAGTATGTACATATATATGTATTAAAAAATAAAAAAGAGAAGAACCAAATCAATAAACAAATCTATCAATTATAATATGCTCTAAATAGTAAATTAAGAAATACATAAAACCAGAAACAAATTAGATCCAGAAAGCAAACCCCACGTCTACAGTTGTTCCCAAAGTCCACAGTTGTTCCCAAAGTCCACCACCTCAATTTTGGGATGATTTGTTGCCTATTTAGGTATTCCACAGATGCAGGGTACATCAAGTTGACTGTGGAGATTTAATCCGCTGGTCCTGAGGCTGCTGGGAGAAATTTCCCTTTCTCTTCTTTGTTCGCACAGCTCCTGGGGTTCTGCTTTGGATTTGGCCCTGCCTCTGTGTGTAGGTCACCTGAGGGTATCTGTTCTTCGCTCAGACAGGACAGGGTTAAAGGAGCAGCTGATTCGGGGGCACTGGCTCATTCAGGCCGCGGGGAGGGAGGGGTACGGAGGTGGGGCGAGCCTGCGGCAGCAGAGGCCGGCGTGACGTTGCAGCAGCCTGAGGCGCGCTGTGTGTTCTCCCGGGGAAGTTGTCCCTGGATCATGGGACCCTGGCAGTGGCAGGCTGCACTGGCTCCCGGGAGGGGCGGTGTGGAGAGTGACCTGTGCTTGCACACAGGATTCTTGGTGGCAGCAGCAGCAGCCTTAGCATCTCATGCCTGTCTCTGGGGTCCGCGCTGATAGCCGCGGCTCACGCCCGTCTCTGGAGCTCATTTAGGCAGTGCTCTGAATACCCTCTCCTCGTGCACCAAGAAACAATGGCCTCTTGCCTCTTCAGCAGCTCCAGACCTTTTCCCGGACGCCCTCTCGGCTAGCTGTGGCGCACTAGCCCCTTCAGCCTGTGTTCACGCAGCCAACCCCAGTCCTCTCCCTGGGATCTGACCTCCGAAGCCCGAGCCTCAGCTCCCAGCCCCAACCCGTCCCGGCAGGTGAGCAGACAAGCCTCTCGGGCTGGTGAGTGCTGGTCGGCACCGATCCTCTGTGTGGGAATCTCTCCACTTTGCCCTCCGCACCCCTGTGGCTGCGCTCTCCTCCATGGCTCTGAAGCTTCCCCCTCGCCCACCCACCATCTCCACCAGTAAAGGAGCTTCCTAGTGTGTGGAAACTTTTCCTCCTTCACAGCTCCCTCCCAGAGGTGCAGGTCCTGTCCCTATTCTTTTGTCTCTGTACTCACATTCTATTGGCTAGAATTGTCATATGGCCACACCTCACTACAAGAGAGTCTAGGAAATGTAGTGCAACCATTGCCCAGGAATAGTTTTGAACAATTAGCAATCGCTGCTACAAGTGCTATGTAAGCCCCTGGAGGGCAAAGATTTTTGTCTATTTTTTTCTGCCCCTGTGTTCCAAGTATCTAGAACAGGGGTCAGCAAACCTTTTCTAAAAAAAGGCTAGATAGTAAATATTTAGACTTGGTGGGCCACATGGTCTCTGTCACAACTACTCAACTCTGCTGTTGTAGCATGAAAGCAGCCATAGTATGTAAGTGAGTGCGCATGGCTGTGTTCCAATAAAACTTTATTTACATAAACAGGCAGAGGGCCAGATTTGACCCTGATTTAGAGCAGTGCCTGACACAGTGGGTGGTGCAGAATAAATGTTTGCTAAATGAATGATAGGGCATAAACAGTCCAATTTCACAGGTTTTTCCTGAGGAATAAATAAAATATTGCATGAAAAGATTTAGCAAAGTGCCTGATGCATAGTAGTGCTGGATAAATGCTATGCACTCATTATATGGAAATACGAAAGAGAAATAAGATATATTCCTCAAGGAACAACCACTATAGTAGAGGAGATAGATATTTCCAGGAAAATAATTAAAATAGTGTTTGTGTGAGGTTATAGGAGTATGTCCAGGGCTCAGATATAGTATAGGGTGGTTAATTCTGGGGAGGAAAAAGTTGGCCAAGGGGAAAATCACAGAGTGGGTAAGACCTAAAAAGGGGTTGAAGAAATAAAAGCACCTGCACAGGCACTCCAGGAAATGAAAATTTCTTTCACCTTTCGGAGCCAGAAACTCATTAAAAGAAAGCTGATAGCAGACGCCAGAGTCTGTGTAGGAGATGTTCTGCCTGTACCAGTCCTCCTCTCCCATGTTTTTACCTTTAGTTCCCATTCTCCCTTCAAAGTATCAGCTCAAACATCACCTCCTAAGGGAAATGTTTCCTGCCCACCTTTCCCTGCCCCATGCCTCACAGACCAGGTCAGCCTCCACTGCTGGATGCACTCAGCATTTGCTCCTTGTAGATTTATACTCAGCTGACTGTGTGCATGTGCATGTGTGTGTGTGTGTGTGTGTGTGTGTGTGTGTGCGTGCGCACACAATGTCTATTTCCCCAGAGTACAATCAGCAGGACTGCATTGCTCACCACCTGGTCCCTAACTCTATGCGAGGCGCAAGGAAAGCACTCAGTCACTATTTGCTGAATGAAAGAATAAATTTTGCATCATGTCCTCCAATGGGGTCTTGAATGTAGTTAATCGGGGCCTATAACTAAGGTCAGAACTACAGTTAAGAAGCTGGGTGAGCTGGTGATGAAGTTGACATGATTTGGTAAAATCTTGGAGTCTCAAGAGACAGTAAAATGCAACGGTGAAACAGTAGGCTCGTACGATCTCTGCAACTCCTCTCGAAATCTAAAATTATTCCAAAAATCAAAGTTTATTTTCTTAAATGGCAAGCTCTAGAGCTGAGCATCAGGGCTGCAGTCTTGGCCCTGCCGGGTATTCGGCATCATTGGGCGTTCACTCAGCCAGCCTCCTTATCTATCAATTAGGGATGGCAGGAATAAAGGCTTGGGCTCCACAGGGCAGTAAGGAATTTGCAATGAAGTGCTTGCGCATGGGGAGTTTTCAGTAACTGTTAGCTACTCCTATTATCATTTTTTTTTTCCTCCTACCTCTTCAGAGTTAAACAGGAGAGCCATTCCCCTTCCCCAGGGGTGAGCCGCAGCGGCAAATGGAGGTGACAGAGTACAGGACCAAAGAGATTTAGTTCAGAGTAATCATCTCATCACATTCTCCGGATGTTACTATGATTTCATTTCCTTGAGAAGATTCACAGACGTTTACACACCAATGCAGGGAAATAGAGCTACTCAGGATAAAATTAGGTCAATATTGATCGAGAAGGCTGAATGACGCTCAGACACACTGCCATGTGCACCCATTTAGCTGTGATATAATTGACGTTTCAAAGTTAAGACCACAGGCATTGGGATGAGAACATGAGTCACAGATATATGTATATACATTTGTTTACCAACTCCATGGTACATACATATGCACACAAGCCATGAATTAATTACCTGATAATTCAATATTAGATGCACATACAGACTCACAAGCATACAATGTCACTTCCATTTAAATAAAACGTGTGTGTGTCTGTGTTTTATAATAAAAGCTTACATTGATCAAGTGTTTACTATGTTATAGGCATTGGACTAAGCATTTTATATACGTTAAATCTGTTTAATAAATATAGTGACGTATAAGTTGGGCTTTATTATCATGCCCGCTTTACATATGAAGAAAACTGATGAGAGGTAAAGCAACTCACCCCAGATAACAGCCAAGAGAGGCAGAACAGGGATCCCAACATTTGGAAACAGTGCAGCACTATCTAATACTAGCTGCTCTTGGTGTTGGTGTTGTCAGCAGTTAGTGTATAGAAAGGAAGGCCCAGGGACTTCCCTGGTGGCGCAGTGGTTAAGAATCCACCTGCCAATGCAGGGTACAGTGGTTCGAGCCCTGGTCTGGGAAGATCCCACATGCCGCGGAGCTACTAAGCCCATGCACCACAATTATTGAGCCTGCGCTCTAGAGCCCGTGAGCCACAACTACTGAAGCCCACGCACCTAGAGCCTGCACTCCGCAACAAGAGAAGCCACCGCAATGAGAAGCCCGCGCACCACAACGAAGAGTAGCCCCCACTCTCTGCAACTAGAGAAAGCCTGCATGCAGCAACAAAGATCCAATGCAGCCAAAAATAAATAAATATATAAATAAATTTATTTTTTTAAAAAAAGAAAGGAAGGCCCAGATTATAATAGTAAAAAAATTAAGTAAATGTTCAGTGTTTAGGTACTAGAACAGAACTGGAATGATTCCAAAGAATAAAACTTAGCTTCATTTACTATCATGACCCATTTGCCTGATCTCTGAAATGAATTCAAGCCCACCAGAACCAAGCCTGGATGGCACACACTGTCTCAACTGAAAAAAAAAGAATTCTTTTTAGCTTATTAGAAACTCCGTGCATTCCTTAACACAGCTTATAAAAAATTCCATAGAAAGAAAATAGGTTCAATAAAAGACCAAATTCTAATTAAAATAAATAGAAACACTAGTCATGGCAGAGGTAAGAGAAAAAAATAGGCAAAAAAAAAAAAAAAGAAACTAAAGCTGTGTGATTTAATCTTCTTATTGTCACATGGAAATAGAGAAACCATGACAAATGAATCTAAGCAGTATCTACTAAAGAGGGGTAAGAGAGGAGGGCACAAGAATATGTCCTTTTACTAATCTGAGATATTTGGCCAGATAGTTCCAGAAAAACAACCAAACACTACTCTTGGCAAAACAGTTTTGCATTAACATTTTCTTCCAAAATTTTCTTGACTTTGAAACAGGAAGATGGGTAATACGGAATTTCTTGAGTCAAGGCCATGGACAGAAACATGCAAAGTTCCCTCTGATAAGTGAAATGGGGAGCCCTGTGGCATCTGTACCCGTCACTTCAGGGCCAGGCTCTTATCACCTGAGTGAATGACACTGACATCCAAAGCCTCTGGAGACAAGTTGGCCATTGGCACAGTAGATCAGAAGGACCAGAAGGACCTCGGGAGGCAGCCTTCAACCACCAACTGACAGTGTTGGTGTATAAATACCCCAACTCCCTCCCTCCTCGGGGGGAGCAACTGCGAGGTGTTTTTCTACACTGGCTTCCAGAATTTTCCAGGAGGCATTAAACTCCAGTTGCCTGTGGTGGTAGCTGTCTTGATGACACAACTTTCCTTCCCTGTCTCACTCCTTACCCATTTTTTAGTATTTCCTGGTACCATCTCCCAAGTAAATGACCTGCACTTGGACCTTTATCTCAAGTTCTGCTTCTGGAAGAACCCTAAATAAGACAGAATCTATGTACATGTTGAGGGGGAAGAAACTTGCAAGGACCAGCTTTGTTCAGGTCCCCAATGGGAGTTGGAGAGGGAGAATGGGGAGATACAAGGAGATCAAGAAGAGAAAATAAACACAACCCACATCCTTTTGTCTCAACCCTTTCATGGGAGTAGTTCCCACAAACAGAAGTTGGGATAAATAGTGATCCTATAGTTTGTATGTACATGGGAGACCCCACATGGGAACTCTCAGAAATGCCTGAGAAAAAGGTGGGTTGCGGGATCTGTGGGGCAGTGTTACCGTGCAGGCAAAGGCTGTGATGCAGGTCAGTGATCAGCACTCTATTACTGCCCCTGGTGGCTGAGGCCTGGGGATCTGGGATCTCAGGGTGGTTGAGAAAGACAAGGCTGATAATTGTCCTAAACTCACAGATACACTTAAATTGCCATATTCTAAGCAACGTTTTTAAAGTTCTCAATTTCTTTCCATAACAGATGGTAAACTTCTAGAAATTACATCCCAAAGGTAATACTGCTTGTAAATTTAAGTAGTTATGAACATTTTTTTTAAAAAAAACTCTTGGATGATACATACATAGGGAATATTTTCTAAACAATGCTGTAAGAATTAAATGAAGAGGTCGATATCAAGAGCAAAATGATTTACCCCTCAGCATAGGGTATGTATTTTGACACAAATATAAAGGTAAATTTAAACCTTCTATACTTTCTAAATGTATTTTTAGATTTGATGTTTACAAAATTCTATTTTTCAGATGGTTGTAAGCCTGGTGTCTGAGGTGGGTAGTCTGGGTTCAAATCCTGGTTCTGTCACTTATTGGCTCAGAAACCTTAGGCAAGTTACTTAACCTCGGTAGGTCTCAAGATTTTCATCTCTATGATAGGAATTAGTATAACGTTGTTGTGACCATGGGCAACGTATTCAGCCTCTCTGAGTCATTAGATTCTGTTATTTGAGGAAAGGCTGTGATTCCAAGTTAAGATGTTCATTGGAAGGTTTTACCACCTCTTACTGAATTTCCCTGGTGGACCCCTCATTTAGGGTATGTATTGCACAAATGCACATCTACAGAAAGGCAAATAGTTAAACAGGGCTAAGGGCTTTGGAACCAGAGGTTATGTGGCCCCTGAGCCTGAGTCCCTAACTCTATTCATCTTCTGTGAGAAGCCAGTATTCTCATGATAAACTCAGGCTTTGTCTAAGTTAACCAGAGTTAGTTTCTGTTGCTTACAGCCAACAACCCTAACTGATAAGATATTTCATTCTATTTCTGGGCTGAACTCTCTCAGGGCAGTTTCTCTGCCTTAATCACCAGTATGACCAAGAACTACTGACCAAGGACCACAGTATTAACCAGGGGCAGAGTACCAGCACGTTGGCAGTGTGCTAGGGGGGTAGGGGAGAGTGTAGAGCATATAAAGTTCTACACATCTTCCTGGCTCTAGAGACGCCACAGAAGTCTACAGGGCAAATACAAGACTGGGAGAGGTGAAGAGCTCAAAATCTAGAATGAGGGAGGTGTGGGTCAAATTCAAGCTCCACTGCTTCCAAGCAAGAGGGTGCCAGGGAATTTACTCTTTGGGTCCTCAGCTTCCTCACTGGCAAAAGGCAGATAATCATTTTTCCCACCAGACAAGGTTACTGTGAGGATGAAATGAGAAATGGTGCTCTCTGCACTCAGTAAATGTGGACCAGTAGTGATGAAGGTGATGAGGGTGATGGGTATGTCTGGTTCACCGTGGTGAAACCTGCAGGGAGCCTGAAGAGCATCCTGGAAGAGAAGTCGTCCCAGGGGAACAAGGATTCAAACACAGTGAGACTGGCCTCGTACAAAAGTCTTAGTCACCTAAAAGAAGGCGTGATTCTAAATATAACATGGTTTGAGGCTCTTGGGTTTATCTCCTGGCCAAGACCCTATTGGACTCTTGTCCCCAAGTCTGATGCAGAACTGGGAAAATGTGAGTAAACACTGAAGATGCTTTAGGCACGGGACCTCTGTAAGACATGGGGGTACCAGCAGATTGTCTGGGGCCCCTTTATCAAAGAGTATTACAGGGGGGCACGTCTACATAATACAGCACACCTTGGAGCCTTGAGAACCCAATTTCTCAGTATTCTCCTCCATAAGAAGGATATCAAAATTTTAAATAAAGACAGAATCAGGAATAGCACTGCATAGCCAAGCCATATGGGAGCCTGAGGCATCAGGAAGCAACAGCTGTACTGACCCTGTCTTCATTTTAAATTTTTGATATTTTGTTCATAGTGGATTTCTTTGCATTCATTTTGATTATTTTCAATGTTCCATTAAAATATTTATCTTGATAATGGAGCTTTGGGGTACCCTTTAAATTCTGCACCCCAGGCGAGTGCCTCACTTGCCTCATCCTTCAGGGTACCCCAAAATATTCATGAAGGAGGAGGGCCACTTGATGGTGCAGAACTGGGCAGATGGAACCAAGGGACAGAAAAAGGTAGGTTATTTCTGTCACTGTGCCCCCAACCCCTATTTGCACTCACCAATAGAGGTAGACAACGGCTATGCTGGAAAGCATTTCAGAACAACTGATATTTTGGTAAAGAGTTGAAAAAGTACCTTGTCAGTTAAATCTGCTTTTTGGTGCATGGTCAGGGCCTGGTTCCCTTTCCTGCCCTGGCCTGCCCACCCCCCAACCCGCTGCCACCACACACACAACACAGGAAGTTTGTCAGCAGCTAATCTGAGCCCATCTACTACTGCTCTTTTGTCCGTAATGGCGTATCTCCACGTGGGGACACAGCAGTACATACGAAATAGGACCTGCCCTCCTGTCCAGCACACACACGCGGAGGCTGAGGCCAGCGCTAACAAAGCCTAATTGGCAGGCTCAGCAGTCAGTTTCTGATGACACAGTCAAAATCATAAAAGACAGAGATGGGAACAAAGAAAGTTTAGAGGGAATAATAAAGGAAATAGCCATACCATGAACATTTGCCAACGAGAAGAGAGGGCAATTTGAAAGAGAGGGGAGGGACAGCTCTCAGGAAAGAAGAAGGAATAAGAAACAAAGACGTGGAAATGCCTTCCTTGATAGACCATGTTAAAATAGATCAAGGCACCAAGCAATACATAAATCGACAGAAGCGCAGATGAAATAGATAATTTGGCATGTTATATATTCTGATCCTGCCATGTACTTGAATTCAAGGAGAGACACACATATACAAGTTAAATTTAGTAATAAGCAGAGTTCAAATTATAAAGTCAAATACTGATGCGACTTGAGGGAATGGCTACAATATCTGTTCACATACCCGCATTTGCCCTAGAGTTTTCCAGGAATATTTTTATCTCCTCATTTGTTACTTCACCCATTATTAAATTCTATAAAATGGAAAAAAAAAAAAAAACCCTACAAACTTCTGGAAGGGAAGGAGAAAAAATAAAAACAAATAACTACGTTCCTTGTAGAGGTCAATGTTGTCTTAAGGGAAACTAAGCAGTTGATTTGTGTTCTTGCAGGAAAACCAATTTAGGATTTCTGCTTAAATTAAAGTGATTAAAAATTTTAAACTGCATGAATTTAGCATTTTGGTCTGACGTGGTTTTTTTTTATTGTATCAAACTCTGTGTATGCTTTGGGGGTTGGGGGGGAAGTATATACTTCTTCAGCAGGAAAATGATGGATTTTTTTTACTGCTTTTGTTTCAGAGAATTTCCGTGTCCAAGGAAATGACCTAGTTTATGGCTTTTCTGCATTCAGGGCATGTTACCAATGTGCACACAAAGACAAAATATATATATATATATATATATATATATATATAGTAACAATGGGAAATATCTTTTGGATTACTAAAAGAAAAATTATAAGCCCAGTTTTATGTATGGAAAATGCTCCAGACTTCTTTGACCAAAATTCAATTCCATTCACATCTATCTGCCTATCTTCTGCGGGGAGGTCACAGTTCAAACCCTAGAGGAAGCTATAAGATGAAGCAGAGGTTGCAAACTGGTGGCCTAGGGGCCAAGCTGAGCTAGAGATGCAGGGTTTTTTTTACCCTCCTGTTGTTGCACTGCAAAGGATATTAAATTTTACTTACTTAGCTGCCAACATTTAAAAATTAGGAGACTTCATATAAAATTTCAGTTTTGGCTTCTCTTTAAAAACCTGACAATCCCATAACATAAGGAGGTCTGCATTCCCACATGAAAACAATTGGCCTGAGTAGTGGCTGCCCCCTTAGACTGCATAAGCTCGCTCCATTTCTTCCCAGTCCCCACCACTCCCTAACGTCCTTTGCATAGAAGCTGAGTCTCAGGTATCATTTATCATCATACTTATGCTACTGTTTTCCTTATAGCGAATTTAAGAAATATGAGTACTATTCCTTATACCCACATCTCTATCTAAAGTGGGAAAATTAAAACAGATCAAGCAATTCATGTGCTTCAAGGAAAAAAATTTTCTCAATTTCAGCTTGCTTGATTCACTTCACTAGTAGGTCCCCATAAAAATAACAGCTAATACTTCTGCAACCCTTACTATGTGTCAGGCAATTTTCTAAGCCCTTTACGTATTTAAGTGCATTTAATCTGTACATCTACTCTATGAAGCAGATGTTGTTATGATCCAATTTCACAGATGAGGAAACTGAGGCTCAAAGATGTTAAGTGACTTGCTCAAGGTCCATTGCTAGGATTTGGGAGGACCCTGTGGGCATTTGAATGCATGCCCCTTGGCATAAATATATGATACCAGCATATAATAAGAATAAGCTAGCATGTGTTACCTGCCTAGCATGTTCCAAGCACCAGAAAAGGCTCTTAAAATATAAATCGGTATAGAAAGAAACTTATGGTGGGTTGCAAAAAGGCTACAAATAAGATGCTTCGAAGGTTACAAAGAGAAAACTGTTACATTGAGTGCCCATAGGAAGCTCAGAAGTAGTTTTCATTGAGGAAATGAAAATTGTAATGGACCTTAAAGTGTAAGAAGGTGTAAAATACATAGGGTATTTTAGGAGAGAACTGAATAAATGGCAGATTGTAAATGGGAAAGTACAGGACACAGCCCAGGACAAACAGGACAAACAGGGGCAAGGCCAAGGTAAAGCTGGGTCATATTTCTTCATGTTTCTTGATATTTCTTGAAGTAGCAGCAATGCATCATGCATTTTGCAGGAGACAGGGATGAACAAACCTTGACACTGCCCTCATAGAGTTAACACTCTGGTAAAGAAGAATAAAGTGTGTGGAAGCATCTCCAATTCAAGGGGGAAAGTGAGAAGTAGCCTAGAAGAGTGGCCCACTTATCCAACTGCCAGAGGAACGTCTTCACTTCACTGTCCTGCAGGCACTGCACCCCAACATAGGACAACGAGGACCCACATCTCCTGCCACACACCCCCTTTCCAGTTCAGTGAAGGGTGGCTTCCTCCCAAGAGGACAGCTCAGATAATTAGCACCATTCTTCTCTTCTCCTTCGTCCTCACTCCCAACATCCCAGTCACCCAGCCCTGCCGATCCTACTTCTCGAAGGTCTCCAGAATCCATCCTCTTCTCTTCTTGCTTCTACCACTGCCTAGCCCAGGCTGCCATCTTCTCTTATCTAGACCATTCTAACAGCATTCTCATTGGATGTCTCCCTTTTCACAGTCTAGCCATTTTCCCTAAATTTATAATATGTATTTTCACTTATTCATGGCATATTTTTCTCTGCTAGAGTCCACTTGATCTTGTGAAAAGACATATTATGAATAAGGATATACAAACTGACACGTTATCAATGTAGAAAATCTATTTAAAACAAACAATAGCAATTCAGATAACACAAGGCTGCTAATCAGCTCTGCAGAGAGTGATATAATGGTTATATTGCATTTTTGGAGTCTACCAGGTCTGAGCCAAAGGCCACCTCCACCACTTACTAGTAGTATGTGACCTCAAGTAGTGTGCCTCTCAGCTTCTCCTTCTATAAACTGGGGTTAATAATAATACCAGAGAGACCTTCAAGAGGGCGGAGGAGTAAGACATGGAGATCACCTTCCTCCCCACAAATACATCAGAAGTACATCTACACGTGGAACATCTCCTACAGAACACCTACTGAACGCTGGCAGAAGACCTCAGACTTCCCCAAAGGCAAGAAACTCCTCATGTACCTGGGTAGAGCAAAAGAAAAAAGAAAAAACAGAGACAGAAGAATAGGGACAGGACCTGCACCTCTGGGAGGGAGCTATGAAGGAGGAAAAGTTTCCACACACTAGGAAGCCCCTTCGTGGGCGGAGACTGCAGGTGGCAGAGGGGGGAGCTTCAGAGCCATGGAGGAGAGCGCAGCAGCAGGGGTTCGGAGGGCAAAGCGGAGAGATTCCCACACAGAGGATCAGTGCCGACCAGCACTCACCAGCCCGAGAGGCTTGTCTGCTCACCTGCCGGGGCTGGCGGGGGCTGGGAGCTGAGGCTCAGGTTTCAGAGGTCAGACCCCACGGAGAGGACTGGGGTTGGCTGCGTGATCACAGCCTGAAGGGGGCTGGTGTGCCACAGCTAGCCGGGAGCGAGTCCAGGAAAAAGTCTGGACCTGCCTAAGAGGCAAGAGACCATTGTTTCGGGGTGTGCGGGGAGAGGGGATTCAGAGCACTGCCTACACGAGCTCCAGAGATGGGTGTGAGCCATGACTATCAGCACGGACACCAGAGACGGGCATGAGACGCTAAGGCTGCTGCTGCTGCCACCAAGAAGCCTGTGTGCAAGCACAGGTCGCTATCCACACCCTCCTCCCGGGAGCCTGTGCAGCCTGCCACTGCCAGGGTCCCGTGATCCAGGGACAACTTCCCCAGGGGAACACATGGCACGCCTCAGGCTGTTGCAACGTCACACCAGCCTCTGCCACCACAGGTTCACCCCACATTCCAATTATAACTACTGTACCCCTCCCTCCCCCTGGCCTGAGTGAGGCAGAGCGCCCTAATCAGCCGCTCCTTTAACCGCATCCTGTCTGAGCAAAGAACAGACGCCCTCAGGCGACCTACACGCAGAGGTGGGGCCAAATCCAAAGCTGAACACCAGGAGCTGTGCAAACAAAGAAGAGAAAGGGAATCTCTCCCAGCAGCCTCAGGAGCAGCGGATTAAATCTCCACAGTCAACTTGATGTACCCTGCATCTGTGGAATACCTAAATAGGCAACAAATCATCCCAAAATTGAGGCGGTGGACTTGGGGAGCAACTGTAGACTTGGGGTTTCTTTTCTGCATCTAATTTGTTTCTGGTTTTATGTTTACCTTAGTTTAGTATTTAGAGTTTATTATCATTGGTAGATTTGTTTATTGATTTGGTTGCTCTCTTCCTTTTTATTTTTTAATATATATATTTTTCCTTTTTCTCTTTTTGTGAGTGTGTATGTATATGATTCTTTGTGTGATTTTGTCTGTATAGCTTTGCTTTACCATTTGTCCTAGGACTCTGTCTGTTTTTTGTTTGTTTGTTGGTTGGTTTGTTTAGTATAGCTTTTAGCGCTTGCTATCACTGGTGGATTTGTTTATTGGTTTGGTTGCTCTCTACTTTCTTTCTATTTTTTATGACTTTTTAATTATTTCTGTTTTTAATAATTTTTTAAATTATTTTATTTTATTATATTTTTCTTTCTTTCTTTTCTTTTCTCCCTTCTGAGCCGTGTGGCTGACAGGGTTTTGTGCTCCAGCCTGTGCCTCTGAAGGGGGAGAGCCAAGTTCAGGACATTGGTCCACCAGAGACCTCCCAGCTCCATGTAATATCAAACGGCGATAACTCTCCCAGAGATCTCCATCTCAATGCTAAGACCCAGCTCCACTCAACGACCAGCAAGCTACAGTGCTGGACACCCTATGCCAAACAACTAGCAAGACAGGAACACAACCCCACCCACTAGCAGAGAGGCTGCCTAAGATCATAATAAGTTCACAGACACCCCAAAACACACCACCGGATGCAGTCGTGCCCACCAGAAAGACAAGATCCAGCCTCATCCACCAGAACACAGACCCCAGTCCCCTCCACCAGGAAACCTACACAACCCACTGGACGAAACTAGGCCACTGGGGGCAGATAACAAAAACAACAGGAACTACGAACCTACAGCCTGAGAAACGGAGACCCCAAACCCAGTAAGTTAAGCAAAATGAGAAGACAGAGAAACACACAGCAGATGAAGGAGCAAGGTAAAAACCCATCAGACCAAACCAATGAAGATGAAATAGGCAGTCTACCTGAAAAAGAATTCAGAGTAATGATAGTAAAGATGATCCAAAATCTTGGAAATAGAATGGAGAAAATACAAGAAACATTTAACAAGGACCTAGAAGAACTAAAGAGCAAATAAACAATGATGAACAACACAATAAATTAAATTAAAAATTCTCTAGAAGGAATCCATCACAAAATAACTGAGCAGAAGAACGGATAAGTGACCTGGAAGATAAAATAGTGGAAATAACTACAGCAAAGCAGAATAAAGAAAAAAGAATGACAAGAATTGAGGAGAGTCTCAGAGATCTCTAGGACAACATTAAATGCACCAACATTCGAATTATAGGGGTCCCAGAAGAAGAAGAGAAGAAAAAACTGGACTGAGAAAATATTTGAAGAGATTATAGTTGAAAACTTCCCTAATATGGGAAAGGAAATAGTCAATCAAGTCTAGGAGGCACAGAGAGTCCCATACAGGCTAAATCTAAGGAGGAACACACCAAGACACATATTAATCAAACTATCAAAAATTAAATACAAAGAAAAAAATATGAAAAGCAGCAAGGGAAAAGCAACAAATATAAGGTTACAGCTAATCTTTCAGCAGAAACTCTGCAAACCAGAAGGGAGTGTCACGGCATATTTAAGTGATGAAAGGGAAAAACCTACAACCAAGATTGCTCTACCCAGCAAGGATCTCATTCAGATTCGATGGAGAAATTAAAACCTTTACAGACATGCAAAAGCTAAGAAAATTTGGCACCACCAAACCAGCTTTACAACAAATGCTTTTTTACAAAGGAAATGCTTTTCCTGCTCTTGTGTTTCCTTATCTCTAGGCAGGAAACACAAGAGAAGGAAAAGACCTACAATAACAAACCCAAAACAATTAAGAAAATGGTAATAGGAACATACATATTGATAATTACCTTAAATGTAAATGGATTAAATGCTCCAACCAAAAGACACAGACTGGCTGAATGGATACAAAAACAAGACCCGTATATATGCTGTCTACAAGAGACCCACTTCAGACCTAGGGACACATACAGACTGAAAGTGAGGGGATGGAAAAAGATATTCCATGCAAATGGAAATCAAGGGACTTCCCAGGTTGGCACAGCGGTTAAGAATCGCCTGCCAATGCAAGGGACATGGGTTCGAGCCCTGGTCTGGAAAGATCCCACATGCCTCGGAGCAACTAAGCCTGTGCACCACAACTACTGAACCTGCACTCTAGAGCCCACTGGCCACAACTACTTAGCCCGTGTGCCACAACTACTGAAGCCCACGCGCTTGGAGCCCGTGCTCCGCAACAAGAGAAGCCACCGCAATGAGAAGCCCACACACCACAACAAAGAGTAGCTCCCGCTCACCGCAACTATAGAAAGCCTGAGCGCAGCAAGGAAGACCCAACACAGCCAAAAATAAATAATAAATAAATAAATTTTAAAATAACAATGGAAATCAAAAGAAAGCTGGAGTAGCAATTCTCATATCAGACGAAATAGACTTTAAAATAAAGACTATTACAAGAGACAAAGAAGGACACTACATAATGATCAAGGGATTAATCCAAGAAGAAGATATAACAATTGAAAATATTTATGCACCCAACATAGGAGCACTTCAATACATAAGGCAAATGCTAACAGCCATAAAAGGGGTAATCGACAGTAACACAATCATAGTAGGGGACTTTAACACCCCACTTTCACCAATGGACAGATCATCCAAAATGAAAACAAACAAGGACACACAAGCTTTAAATGACACATTAAACAAGATGGACTTAATTGATATTTATAGGACATTCCACCCAAAAACAAAAGAATACACTTCTCATGTGCTCATGGAACATTCTCCAGGATAGATCATATCTTGGGTCACAAATCAAGCCTTGGTAAATTTAAGAAAATTGAAATCATATCAAGTATCTTTTCGGACCACAATGCTACAAGACTAGATATCAACTACAGGAAAAAATCTGTAAAAAATACAAACACATGGAGGCTAAACAATACACTACTACATAACCAAGAGATCACTGAAGAAATCAAAGAGGAAATCAAAAAATACCTAGAAACAAATGATGATGAAAACACAACGACCCGAAACCTATGGGATGCAGCAAAACAGTTCTAACAGGGAAGTTTATAGCAATACAATCCTACCACAAGAAACAACAAACACCTCAAATAAACAACCTAACCTTACACCTAAAGCAATTAGAGAAAGAAGAACAAAGAAACCCCAAAGTTAGCAGAAGGAAAGAAATCATAAAGATCAGATCAGAAATAAATGAAAAAGAAATGAAGGAAACAATAGCAAAGATCAATAACACTTTGATCTTTGAGAAGATAAATAAAATTGATAAACCATTAGCCAGACTCATCAAGAAAAAAAGGGAGAAGACTCAAATCAATAGAATTAGAAATGAAAAAGGAGAAGTAACAACTGACACTGCAGAAAAACAAAAGATCATGAGAGATTACTACAAGCAACTATATGGCAATAAAATGGACAACCTGGAAAAAATGGTCAAATTCTTAGAAAAGCACAACCTTCTGAGACTGAACCAGGAAGAAATAGAAAATATAAACAGACCAATCACAAGCACTTAAATTGGAACTGTGATTAAAAATCTTCCAACAAAAAAAAAGCCCAGGACCAGATCGCTTCACAGGTGAATTCTATCAAACATTTAGAGAAGAGCTAACACCTATCCTTCTCAAACTCTTCCAAAATATAGCAGGGGGAGGAACACTCCCAAACTCATTCTACGAGGCCACCATCACCCTGATACCAAAACCAGACAAAGATGTCACAAAGAAAGAAAATTACAGGCCAATATCACTGATGAACATAGATGCAAAAATCCTCAACAAAATACTAGCAAACAGAATCCAAGAGCACGTTAAAAGGATCATACACCATGATTAAGTGGGGTTTATCCCAGGAATGCAAGGATTCTTCAATATACGCAAATCAATCAATGTGATAAACCATATTAACAAATTGAAGGAGAAAAACCATATGATCATCTCAATAGATGCAGGAAAAGCTTTCAACAAAATTCAACACCCATTTATGATAAAAACCCTCCAGAAAGCAGGCATAGAGGGAACTTACCTCAGCATAATAAAGGCCATATATGACAAACCCACAGCCAACATCATTCTCAATGGTGAAAATTGAAACCATTTCCTCTAAGATCAGGAACAAGACAAGGTTCTCCACTCTCACCACTATTATTCAACATAGTTTTGGAAGTTTTAGCCACAGCAATCAGAGAAGAAAAAGAAATAAAAGGAATCCAAATCAGAAAAGAAGAAGTAAAGCTGTCACTGTTTGCAGATGACATGATACTATACATAGAGAATCCTAAAGATGCTACCAGAAAACTACTAGAGCTAATCAATGAATTTGGTAAAGTAGCAGGGTACAAAATTAATGCACAGAAATCTCTTGCATTCATATACACTAATGATGAAAAATCTGAAACAGAAATTAAGGAAACACTCACATTTACTTGCAACAAAAAGAATAAAATACCTAGGAATAAACCTACCTAAGGAGACAAAAGACCTGTATGCAGAAAACTATAAGACACTGATGAAAGAAATTAAAGATGCTACAAACAGATGGAGAGATATACCGTGTTCTTGGATTGGAAGAATCAACATTGTGAAAATGACTACCTTACCCATAGCAGTCTACAGATTCAATGGAATCCTTATCAAACTACCAATGGCATTTTTCACAGAACTAGAACAAAAAGTTTCACAATTTGTACGGAAACACAAAAGACCCCGAATAGCCAAATTGATCTTGAGAAAGAAAAACGGAGCTGGAGGAATCAGGCTCCCAGACTTCAGACTATATTACAAAGCTACAGTAATCAAGACAGTATGGTACTGGCACAAAAACAGAAATACAGATCAATGGAACAGGATAGAAAGCCCAGAGATAAACCCACGCACCTATGGTCACCTTATTTTTGATAAAGGAAGCAAGGATATACAATGGAGAAAAGACAGTCTCTTCAATAAGTGGTGCTGGGAAAACTGGACAGCTACATGTAAAAGAATGAAATTAGAACACTCCCTAACACCATATACAAAAATAAACTCAAAATGGATTAAAGACCTCAATGTAAGGCCAGACACTATAAAACTCTTAGAGGAAAACATAGGCAGAACACTTTATGACATAAATCACAAGATCCTTTTTGACCAACCTCCTAGAGAAGTGGAAATAAAAACAAAAATAAACAAATGGGACCTAATGAAACTTAAAAGCTTTTGCACAGCAAAGGAAAACAAATAAGATGAAAAGACAACCCTCAGAATGGGAGAAAATATCTACAATGAAGCAAATGACAAAGGATTAATCTCCAAAATTTACAAGCAGCTCATGCAGCTCAATATCAAAAAAACAAACAACCCAATCCAAAAATGGGCAGAAGACCTAAATAGACATTTCTCCAAAGAAGATATACAGATTGCCAACAAACATATGAAAGGATGCTCAACATTACTAATCATTAGAGAAATGCAAATCAAAACTACAATGAGGTATCACCTCAGACCAGTCGGAATGGCCATCATCAAAATATCTACAAACAATAAATGCTGGCGAGGGTGTGGAGAAAAGGGAACCCTTTTGCACTGTTGGTAGGAATGTAAATTGATACAGCCACTATGGAGAACAGTATGGAGATTCCTTAAAAAGCTAAAAATAGAACTACCATATGATTCATCAATCCCAGTACTGGGCATATACCCTGAGAAAACCATAATTCAAAAGGAGTCATGTACCACAATGTTCATGGCAGCTCTATTTACAATAGCCAGGATATGGAAGCAACCTAAGTGTCCATCGACAGATGAATGGATAAAGAAGATGTGGCACATATATACAATGGAGTATTACTCAGCCATAAAAAGAAATGAAATTGAGTTATTTGTAGTGAGGTGGATGGACCTAGAGTCTGTCTTACAGAGTGAAGTAAGTCAGAAAGGGAAAAACACATACCATATGCTATCACATATATATGGAATCTGAAAAAAAAAAATGTTCTCAAGAACCTAGGGGCAGGGCAGGAATAAAGACGCAGATGTAGAGAATGGACTTGAGGAGATGGGGAGTGGGAAGGGTAAGCTGGGACGAAGTGAGAGAGTTGCATGGACATATATACACTACCAAATGTAAAACAGATAGCTAGTGGGAAGCAGCCGCATAGCACAGGGAGATCAGCTCGGTGCTTTGTGACCACCTAGAGGGGTGGGATAGGGAGGGTGGGAGGGAGATGCAAGAGGGAGGGGATATGGGGATATATGTATATGTATAGCTGATTCACTGTTATAAAGCAGAAACTAACACACCATTGTAAAGCAATTATACTCCAATAAAGATGTTAAAAATAAATAAATTAAAAAAATAATAATAATACCAAACTTCCAGGTAGTTGTAAGGATTGAATTAAGTAGTCATAATGCTAAGGGCTTTGCACATACTGAGTGCTCAAAATTGTATTGTCTTTATTATAAAGGTTATTTTTTTATTAGGTAATCCAAAATGTTGATTGTTTAATAAACCAGGTGAGCTGCATCGCTGCTCCCTCCCAGCATATAATCAAGAATTCCAGCATACCTGCAAATCCTCAGGGCCTTGAGTACTCTGAAGCTAACCAGTGTGTGTTGCCTCAATTAAGAGCAGAGAAATGGTTTTTTCTTTGTGCTGTGATTTTAAGTAATATCAATGTTTCATAAAACTTATTAGTATAAGTCTAGGTGAAACAAAAATAAGATAGCACACTGGGAAATTAATTTTAAACATATTCCATGTAAAATGCGAGGATTCATAATATTGTTTCTAAAGCAGTCTCATCTTAATATCATATATTTTGCTTTATGAAACTCCTAGTTTTAGATTAATCATATTTTTTTATTTACTACTTCATATAATAATTGGCTTATCTGTGATATTAATATGCATGAATTTTTTTAGTTTGCTTCTTCAAGAAAGCATTCAGCCTGATGTTTATAATATGTTGATTTTAATATGCAATTGATGTTTATATACAGATTAAATTGGATTGCATTCATACTAAACAAGAAAACCAAAATGTAGAGAGGTGCTGAGACCTGAGTAAATCTCATTAAAGTATGAGAATCCATGATGGAATTTTAAGCTCATTCCCTTCTTATAGTATAGCAGTAGATCAAAATTTACCCCGTTTACTTTCATGATGCTCTACATATTTTTAGAACGAGGAGGAGGTATTTGACTCTGGGTTTCTCCCATAGCAGTGGTACTCAATGAGGGAAAGGGGAAGGATTTTGACCCCCAGAGGACATTGGGCAACATCTGGAGATATTTTGGATTGTCACCACTGGTGAGGGGTCAGGGAGGGAGGAGTTACTGGCATCTAATTGGTAGGGGCCAGGATGCTATTAAACATCCTACGATGCACAGAACAGCCTCCAAAACAAAGAATTGTCCCTCCCAAAATTTCAAAAGTTCTGAGATTGCGAACTCAACCCTTACTACACAAAAGTAAAATTGCTGTCTGTTTACAAGCAAATGATTTCTATATATTTATATATATTTACTCATTTATTCAACAGATATTCATTGAATTCCTATGGTGTGTCAGAGACTCTTCTAGGACAAGTCTTCACAGAGTTTACATTGATAGATTGAGATAGATAGAAGATAGATAGACAGACAGACAGACAGACCGACCGATAGATCGATAACAGACATGATACAATTTAGTGGGTAAGTGCTCTGAAGAAATATAAAGTAAGTTAAGAGATGAGGACTTTCAGAAACTCCTTTCTGAAGTGATGACATTTGAAAGAGACCTAACTGAAGTGGAGCAGGGACTCATGCAAATACCTGGGGCCGCAAATGTAGGCAAATGCAGACTGAAGTGGAGATGTGCTTGGCATGATCAAGAAGGAGCAAGGAGGCCACTGCATTGCAGGGAAGTGAACAAGAGGAAGAAAGGAAGAAAATTAGGGCAGAAATAGTGAGAGGTGGAATCAGGTAGGGCCATGAGAGCCCTAATAGGACTTTGGATATTATTTTAAGTGTGACATCTTCATAGGGGTGTGTGCGTGTGTGTGTGTGTGTGTGTGTGTGTGTGTACATATATATATATATACATTTTTTCTGGTTCCAAAAGTAATACATACTTATTGTTTTTAAAAATATTGTATTTCAGATATAATACTTGAAAATACACCAAAACACTAATATTCACAGTTTGATGTATATTCCTCCAAATTTTTTTCCATGAGTATACTAACACTGCCATATGTACTATCTGTTTATTTATTCATTAACTTTTTTACAAGTGAATATACATATACATATCCTTTTTGGCATCTTTCTTTTTTCCCACTTACTTCTGAAACCCAAATGGTCTTGCTTTGTTGTTTTCACTTTTTCAACAACTCACTGAAGAGGAGCAGAGAAGGGAGGAGGAAACATTTAAATAAGTTTTGTTTCCGTTCCTTACCTTTCCACATCCAGCAGAAAAGTAATCAAGAGAAAAAATAGACATGAAAATCAGACCAACGAACAGCACAACTACTGGGCTTTACGACAGCAGATTTCTCTATTTTTCAAGTGCCTGCTTCATTTCTGTACATTTCTCCATAGATATCTCACGCGTCTTTTGTTAGTTTTTTCCTATAGGTGTCACTGTCTTTCTTGAACACCTCACTTACCTGTTTACAACATTCCAAAGAGTCCCCAGGGGCTGCTGGGTAAATGGCAAGCCCCCTCGCTTGACACACCAAGTGCTTCTTCATGAAGGATCTTCCATTTTCACACACGTGTTATGTACTTTCAGACACCTTCCCTTTGGGGCCCTATCCTTTCTGTCAAGAACATCCTTTTTCTTTACTTTACCTCAGAGACAAACTTATCCTTCAGTACCAGCAAAAAATAACACCTCTTAGAAAAACCTTTAATGACCCTTTAATCAAGGTCTGTGGCAGGAGTAGGTCTTGAACTATTGTTCTGTGTTATTTCAACCTCACTCCCTCCCGCACTGTTCTCACTGGCATTCCGAGGAACATTTTCTCCCAAACCAAAAACAGACTCAAAGAAGCCACAAGACTAATTTTGAGACAGAAAAATTTAGATGCATGTTTCCAGGGGGAGTTTTTGTCTCCCAATAAATAGGGCTCAGACTTGGATAGTAGGAAAGGGGGGCAGGGGGCAGACAGGTGGCTCAGACTGGGGAAGGAGTAAAGACCTTGGAATCCTGAAGCTGCAAGAGAGAATTCATTACCGATGGCATTTTGTCTCCAGGACCTCAGAGCAGAATATGAGACCTAGTGCCAACACGTCCCCATGTAGACAGTTCAATGCAATAATCCAAGGTACCTGTAAACCCTCTGAGCAAAGAGTGGGGGATCTGGATATCTTGAGTAGGGAGAGCATCATCAAGGGAAATCCTTGTCCCCTAAGCAAGAATTAATGGAAGAAAAACAGAAAGGTTCTTACGCAAGTTCTCAGCAGTGGGAGAAGAATCTCCAAAGAACCCAGGACAATGAGAGGGAAAAGAGTCAGCTTACACGTCTGCTAGGGCCAGACTGTGGAGGCATTTCACAGCATTATCAGGAACGTGGACACTTCCCTGCTCACCCAGCCTCAACTCCATCCCCATTCGCTGAACAAGAAGGTCAGAAACCCCTTTGGACTGTCTTGTATCTACAGAGTAAAGGAAGAAAGAAGGTGACCATGTCCCTATTTAATGGATGTAGGTTTTCCTGAAGAGCATGTCTAAGGGAAGGATATTTCAATTTAAGTCACGTTCAGAAACTGGCTTCTTATATGGTGCAAAACATTCTAATTTCTGAACTAAACCTATGTTTAGTAACAGAGCAACTGCAGAAATTTCTATTAAAATGAGTGATCAAAAAAAGAATCATCTAGGGGCAGAGGAAAACCCCTCCCAGTTCAATAAAGTTTTAAGTGATAGTGGGAGATAAAATAAAATTGCTTTATGTTTACACCCCATTATTCCTAACTTGTTTAATGTTCTATTATATACATAAAGCCACTACTTAGCATAATGTCTTACACATGGTAAATTCTCAATAAATGTCCTTGAAAGAATGAAGATATCCTTGAAAATTACCATTTCAAGATAAAAGAGAAGGAAGAGAGAGAGAGAACAAGAGGACGAAATCCACATAGGTAATTCCTAGCCCACTTAAATTTAAACTGACATTAAAATTATCATTCCATTTATTCCTGAGCACTTGAAATTTTCTCCTCTGCACCCATTCCTGTTATTAAGTCAGTGAACAAATGAGGTTGATAAGAACCCAGAGTTCCAGGGAAGAAGGGGCTTAGGAAATGTATCTTCTCCGTGAAGAAGAGCAGTATGCTACTACCCCAGAATCCCAAAAGCTCAAGTTTTCAACTAGTTATTCTATCAAAACATAAGCCTCCATAAAATAAGGACTCTGTCTATACACATTTCCCCAAACGGCCAAACTATTTCTCGAAACACTTATTCAAATAGTATCTCTGCCTGCCAAGGGGGATGTCCTCTCTTCACTTCTTTTTTTTTTTCTTTCATGTTTACTAAGATATAATTGACATACAGCACTGTGTAAGTTTAGGGTATAGAGCATAATGACTGACTTAGAACCATGAAATGATGATGCAGTAAGTTCAGTGAACACCCATCATCTCATATAGATACAAGATTAAAGAAACAGAAAGAAAAATAGTTTTCCTTATGATGAGAACTCGTGGATTTACTCTCTTTCATATATAACACACGGCAGTGTTAATTATCTTTATCATGTACATCCCTGGTACTTATTTATCTTACAACTGGAAGTTTGTACTTTTTGACTGCCTTCATCCAATTCCCCCTCCCCACACCCCTACTCCTGGCAACCACAAATCTGATCTCTTTTTCTATGAGTTTGTTTGTTTTTGAAGTATAACTGACCAACAACGCTATGTTGGTTCCAGTTACACAACATAGCCATCGGATACTGCTATACATTTCAAAATGATCTCCAAGATAAGTCCAGTTACAATATGTCACCATACAAGGATATTATATACTTATTGACTGTATTCCCCTCACCATCTTCATTTCTTCTTGAGGGCAGTTAGGATGCGGTCTCTAAGAACTAGGAAATAAGGGACATTTCAGACGGAGATAATAATTGTCTGTGCAGAGAGATGTGGAAGCAAGGAGATATTGGAGACATGTTACCTGGTTTTGTTATGACCCTCTGGAGTCAGTCCCCACCAAGGGTCCTCCTGCCCAGTGTCACTCAGGACAACAGAACGAGACCGAGCTCAGTCCAGAAGCAAAGGAAAGCTTCGTTGTTTGATCCAGGAATGCAGACGCCCGAGCTCACGCTCGAGAGCACGCGCCACCCCACAGGCGGTGGGCCTGGCTGCTTTATAGGGTCTCGTCAGCGGGGCGGGGAGAAGGCGGAATTCTCGCGGGGCTGGGAGCGGCTCTGCTGCTCACGGGATCACAGTGCCGGGTGCAGCGTCTCCGCGCACGGCCCGCCGCCGCCGCCGCCGCCGCCATTTTGGATTGAGCGTCCGGTGCAGCGCTTGTGTACAGGGCGCCTCAGCCGAGGTGTCGGCGCGGATGTTTTGCATCAGGAACTCTGGTCTGAAGGGCCGGGTGCGAGACCTCTGCACGTCGCAGCCTGTGAGCCAGTGAAACCAGATGAAGCACACAGGAAAAAAAAGGTTAGGCTTTTTTTTTTTTTTAAATGGGAATTATTTATTTATTTATGGCTGTGTTGGGTCTTCGTTTCTGTGCGAGGGCTTTCTCTAGTTGCGGCAAGTGGGGGCCACTCTTCATCGCGGTGCGCGGGCCTCTCACTGTCGCGGCGTCTCTTGTTGCGGAGCACAGGCTCCAGACGCGCAGGCTCAGTAATTGTGGCTCACGGGCCTAGTTGCTCCGCGGCATGTGGGATCTTCCCAGACCAGGGCTCGAACCCGTGTCCCCTGCTTTGGCAGGCAGATTCTCAACCACTGCGCCACCAGGGAAGCCCTAGGCTTTATTTTATTACCCAGATTCTATTTTTATTTCCTGGGAATTGTTCATGGGCTTTGCCGGTGACAGTTTGGTTCAGCGGGAACATAGGTTCTGTGGAGCAGGAGGAGGAATAAATGTCAGGACGTGAGATCAAAATAGTAGAGCAAAACTATGCCAGGCATTTGGAAATCTGTTCTGCCAGAGGTCCCAACACTCATCCTGTAAGATGCTACCCTTTGGAAAAGGAGAGTTTTCTCCCAGCATTGTCCCCCTCTCTTCCTCACTTTTAATCAGGTTTTCGGGTCTGCATTCGATAGCTCGGGGCAGAACTCAAGATGTTCTCAAGGTTTTTTGGCTCTCTTTTCCCAAAATCCTGCAATTAACAAACGTGACTTTTAAAAGACAGAGAGAGGAGGTTTGCAGACAAACCCAAAGCATATTGAACAAAATATGTAGGAAAAGGCGTTTCCCCAGAATAGAAGGAGAATCCTTCCAGGCTGGAGAAGATGAATTTAAGCAAAAGAGAGAAGGAAGGTGGTCCTTGGGCTCAAAAAGGTGGGAGGCCTGTACTTCACTTCTTGTAGCCCATTAAAGAGGCAGCAAGTTCCAGAATGTAAATGATCACACAGCAGGTCTAGGCAGATGGGGCCATAAGCATCTCCCCCAAAGTCCCGTCATCCCAAACATGGCAGAGTGTTAGCAGGAAGCTGCTGGGTTTGTCAGGCAAATCGGGCAGTGGACATGCCTATGTGGTTTAAAGCCAGTAGATCAAGGGACCCACCTCTGATGCCTGGACACAGTGCAAGGTCCCCAAACTGTGGCACAAATCAGGAAGGATCAGGACTCATGGCTGGAAGCAACAAAAGCTAATTCTGATTAATTTCAGCAGAAAAAAAAAAAGTTTTAAAGTATTCTCTGTAGCTCACAGAATCTCCCAGAAGCTCTGAAGAACCAGAAGCTCTGGAGACTTTGCAGTCATAACAATGCCTAAAACTGAGCTGTGAGGCTGGTCCCATGGTGATGCCCCCTATGGCCAGCATTGGGCACAGACCCTGTAGTTTAAACAGTGCTGGACATTGGACACTGACGTCAGAACAACTTCTACCTCTGCCTGGACATGACCACTGCTATTGCTACAGCCTACTGCCAGAATGCATCCTGTGCAATCTCTGCTTTTCCTGTCACAAGATTCTCAGCAGAATCTGGAACTTCCAAGAAGACTGGGAAAGCACCTTTCCATCATCAGAAGTGGGAGGTGAGCTCAGCTTTGTAAACATGAGGGCTCCTCAGACTTGAGGAGGGAATTCAGATGCTCAGCAACCAGAAACAAGGACAAATGTCCATGACAGAAAGGAATCTCCAGGAAGAACTTAGTTTAATTTTTCTGCCAACTCAGCAGAGTGGGAGCTCCCAGTTAACGATTAGGTTGAAATCTAGAGACTACAGTTCCATTGTGCATTTCACTTTGCAAACTAAAATTGATACTCACTCCACCATGGCAGTGTGAGATTTTCAAAAGCCCAGGTCGATGAGCTACAGGTTTTGTGTTGGTTACAACCAAACTGTCTAGTACAGCAGCAAGAGCCCAGACTCTCTCAATTTCTGGCTGGAGATTTTTTTGTTGTTTGCAGCATTAATTAAGCACCCTATGCATTAATTTTCTCTGTTGCAAAATGGGAATAATAACAGTACCTACCGCATAGTGTGATGGTCAGGTTTAATGAGCTATAATGGAGGATTCGATTACAGGCCCCAATTCTTTTTCATCCCTGTGTGTACACCCTTTGCCAGATCACTTTACAGTGTTTCTCGATAAAGAGGAAGAATCCCTTATACCTGGGTTGACCTTGTGACTTGCTTTGGCCGATAGAATGCGATCGAAATGATGGTGTGGCAGTTTGAGTCTAGGCCTCAAGAGTCTTGTGTATCCTGCTTGGCCTTCTGCCACTATCATGAGAACGTGCCCAGGCCAGCCTGCCAGAGGATGCAAGATGTGGAGCAGAGACAAGTCATCCGTCACCCAGTGGCCCCAGCTGACACCCACATATGTGAGCAATCCAGACAAAGGCCACTTAGCTGGCCACCCTCAAGAGTAACAAATGCGTATGTATATGTCGCTGAGCTTTTGCAGGAATACCTTAATGATACAGAATGGTTAAAAGAATGTTTAGCAAACAAAAAAACTAAGCACATAGTAAGAACTCTATAAATTTAACAAGCATATCAAAAAGAAGTCATCCTATCAATGTTAGCAGCTGTGTAATTTGACAGAGCGGGGGCTGATAGTCCATATAAAATCATCAACGAGATTTTTCAGCCAAGGGCGCTATCCAAGGCATTAATATTCCTAATGTCACAGGTAGAAAATGTCGACCCTCTCCCTAAAACACAGATCTGAGTGAAGGTTAAAAAATAAAGAACTTGCAGACCCCAGCTATCTAGATTTGATGTCTACTAGAAGCGTATTTGGCCTTGCTGACTCAACACATAAGTTACATGTGATAAAATAGACAATTGAAGCTCAAAATCCTATTTAAGCCCCAGATCAATGGTTTAACTCTTAGGACAGGTAGACACCACTATGTGATGGAAATGTTGTTTGGGAAAAAATGATTTTTCGTGGTGAAAACCAAGACAACCACATCTGTTTTTACTGGTTTAATGTCAAACCAACACTTCAAAAGGTAAATTCCAGATACATGTGAGTGGATTGTGGTGCAAGCAGATTGTTTTTATTCTCTATTATTGCATGTTTCATCTTACCCCAGTGTCTTCCCTTACAAACTTGTCATCTCCCCAAAAATCACTATAGGAATCACAGAATAGTTTTACTTTGCAAATCTACCAAGATTATCAAAAATCTGTTCCTTGTGCTTCATTGTACAATGAAGTCGAAAATTCAGTAAATAGAGCTCGGTGGGCCTACTTTTTTCTCCTGACTCCAGTGATTATCATAATTTGATTTTATAGTTTTCTGTCCTGAGCTACCAGCTAGGGAGTAATCTTCACTGAGTCATGAACTTTCCCATCATTAAATGTCTGCACCTATTTTCAACGTATCAGAAGTGTCCAATAACTGCATTTTATCTGCCTTGAATAAAGTCGAGTTGGGACACAGGGGAGCATACATACAATAGAGTTTCCTTTATGCCTTAGCAACGTCCTTGTGGTTTGGAGTTCCAGCTTTGTCTGTGACTACTTTTTCAGGAGCATAAAGATCGTATAACACATCTTCCGTAGAGACCAGGACATATGTTTACAAGGACAGAAATCTGAGTAATTTCCCACCGGTCCAAAGAGAATATTAAACTCTTCTGTCATTCTGTAGTATATTATTTATGGTCCCTCTTTTGTTGGCTTTTTTTTTTTCATTTGTAAGTTCAACTCCATGTCCTGATAGAAGGTGATAAAATGCTCCATATGTTAAAAAATCTTATCACTAAATCAGGAACAATACTATAAATTTTGGCCTTTGAAATCAAACTGACTGGTGAGGATCATTTTGCTCCTGAAATATTACAGTAGTGATCAATTTGCTGTAAAACTAAGCAGTTTAGCTCAGCAATCTATAGTTGGAAAGCAAGTTGTTCAAGAGGAAAGTTTATACCCAGCCCAAGGGATAAATTAAATTTTATGGGGAAAATATGCATTATTACGTGCTTATCTGTTGAACATATTATTCTTTTCCACATCAGTATAATAAATATATTTAACCGTATATTTTATCTCACATACATATAGTGATGTGGTAATTTTATTCCTCCTGGATCGGCTCAAACATGTTCAATTAATCACAGAATAGAGAAGAGCTTTCAAATCTTTTTTTAAAATTCTGATGCACTTAGCAAATGTACATTCCCAGTGAGATGGAGTTGCTTTGCCATAGGAGAATAGTTCAAATTCTATTTCCTTGAAGGGCGAGCGTCGACTGATCTATTTTATCCTTTTTCCCAATTTAAAACCCCTTCTCCTTGCGTAGCAGCTCTCAGCCAAAAATGCTTTGGCCTTACTTGATTCCATTCATAAGGAGTGATTTCGCTTTGAAGATTTTTGCCTCAGAGTACATGTTGGTTGTAAGAAATCAGAATTAGAGAATATGAATTCAGGGCCTGTGCGTATAGAAGTAGTAAATCATGAGAGCTAACATTAGTTGAGCCTCAGTACTTGTCAGGCTGACTTGCCTCATTCCATGTCATTCTCACAAAAATTCTGTGGGGTAGGAATGTTGCTATGTCCATTTCAGAGATAAGGAAACTGGGCTTCAGGAGTCAGGCTAAGCAGTGCCTGTAGCAGAAGGCGAGAACCACTTAGGAAGCCATTGCTATAACCCCCAAGGGAGAAAATAGCAGCCTGAAACAAGATGGCAGCAATGGAGGTGAAGACAAATAGGTGAATTCAAGAAATATTTGGAAGATGGAATCAACAAGACGTGATGGTTTGGTGGCTGGTGCCATTCCCAGAGAAATGCATTTTCGAATGTTTGCCAGCAAGCTCTATCTATGCGTGTATGAGAATAACTTAATACAGAAAAACCCAGGCATGTTTCTACATTTTCTCTTCATCCCATCTATCTTGCATGTAAATGAGTATATAAGGAAATGTTACCTCAAACTTCAAAGGGTAGAAAAAAGGTTGAGTCTGAAGCTTATTCTAAAAGCATGAACAGTTCAATGCATCATGGTGACTCTCAGTGGGGAGGGGGTGATTCTCCATGGTGTTTCTACATGTCTTGTGACAGGTTTTGTCCCAGACTGTCTTCTCAAGGATGTTTATTTGTATAGCATATAGCCTTGAAAAATAGAAATAGTGTCTTCCTCCAGGGCAGAAAGCAGATTTGTTTCCTGACCTAGAGAATAAAGGTAACGCCCCCCTCTAAGGCAAAGGTTGAGCAGATACGCCAGTAGCCCCTTTATAATGATATTGGAAGTTTCTTAAACATGGGGGTCCTCAGCTATAGCATAAACCTGCTGCATGTGCAAAATCTACCTAGGCCACGCCACAGTGCTCACATGGGACTTGCAGGCGAGGGGAACAGATACAAGTAGGAAGCTCATGCCTCCTGCTGTGCTATGGAGTAACAAAATCTTTTTTCTCTGACCCGAGTCTTATGTCTTCTGCCAGCATCCATGAAACTGTGGCCGGCTCACTTGTTAGCTGGAAAGCAAAGTAAAATCTTATACCCCCCACAGATCTTGACAGTGACATTGCCCATTATCTAGTGATTGTTTTAATTAACTTATTTTTAAAACTTACTCAATTAACCAGTATTCCTCCATCCTCTCCCAAGGACCTAGAACAGCCTATTAATTTACATTGCTCAGGTTCCTCCCTTTTGGATTTCTGCTTCCTTTCTTCATTTTTCAGTTGGTAAAATTACATGGCACATCAGTATTATCACAACCCCAAAGTATGAATTATCACAATTACCTATACTTGTAAATGTCTTAACAACATTCTAAATAGACTGTTTCATATGAACAAACTAGCGTAAGCACTCCATCCATCCATCAATGTTTACTGAGAGCCTTCTATGTGCCAGACACCGCACATGTCAAAGTGAAAAAGACAGACACGATCCCTGCCCTGGGAGAGCCTCAAGTCTAAATAGAAATGCAGATAATTGAGCAAGCAATTACAATGAAAGGGATTAAGCATCATGTTGGAGAGATGGTAGCTGTCATCCAGGGGAGCTAAACTGTAAGCTGATATTTGACACCACTCATGCATAGCGGGGTCAGCCAGGAAAAGGTGAAGAGCCTTGTGGAAAAGTGATTCAGCTTTTGCAAACAGTTTATGCAAAGTCTGTAGGAAAGCAAGGACACAGTGCATTTATAAATAGTGGGACAAGGAAAGAGATGAGGGGAAGGGTAGACAAAAAACAGACAAGGGAGCTTTGTAATCATGAATAAAGAATCAGGTCTTACCCTACAGGCAATGAGAACACAATACAAAAGGGTCTTAAGCAAGGAAATGACATCATCAGATTTACTTTTTTTTTTTTTTTGGCTACGTTGCGCAGCTTGTGGGATTTTAGTTGAATCCAGGCCATGGCAGTGAAAGTGCCTAGTCCTAACCACTAGACCACCAGGGAACTCCCCAGATTTACATTTTAGAAAGTAAAAATCACTCTGGCTACTGAATTGAGAACACATCGGAGGGAATGACTAGAGCAGGGATTCTCGGTACTGTTGACATTTTGGTCTGGAGAATTCTTTGTTGGGGAAGGGGGGCTGTGCATTGTAAGATTTTATCACCATCCCTGACCTGTACCGATTAGATATCCGTAGCATCCTCGTGATTATGACAAAAAAAAAAATTCCCTGGGAAGCAAAATCACCCCAGTTGAAAACCACTGGGGGGAAGGAGACCAGTTTGGGAAGCCATAAGCAGGAGAGAGGAAGGCAGCCTGGACCGTAGGAATGGGGAAAGGAGATGGATTTAAGAGAAATGTAGACACACCCTTGAGATTTCCCATCATCTGTTTATACATCCCTGAGAAGGGTCTGCTGCAATGACCCGCCCCTCCACTTGTGTAAGGAAGTGAATTTTACTACTTGCTTCTGCCTCTTATTCTAAGCAAAACTTGCTGTTGTGTGTGTCTGTCTCATCCCTGCTAAGTTGTATACTTTCATACATATGTATGCATAAGTTAAGTTTTTGCAAGCATAATTTAGACTTTTCAAAACAGTGACACAGTAACAAAGAAAAATTGAGACATGCATGCATTTGGAATATTGATTCCAGTTTCTCACATACTACCCCTGACATTTTCCATGCTGCTTTGTTTTTATGCGTTTGTTTTCTCTGCTTTCCCATGTCTTGCCCAACTTTAAAGGAATCTGCAGCTAACAGGCAATTAGGCCCGCCATTAACTGTAAAATGTAAATACTATTCCAGACCAACCCACCAGAAAAATCTGCTGGTTATTAAATAGGGTTTTCATAGGCTAAGGGACAACTTAAATAACAATATTTTCATAAAGTTTACTTTGGTAGAAATGGAAATTATGTTTACAGGAAGTGAACTGTGTGCTAGGAGCTTTGCAAATATTACCTCAAATGTTAAATCTTCACAAGTACTATAAGGGAGCAATTATTTATCCCATTTTATATTTACAAAATCTGAGATGAGACTCAGAGAAGTAAAGGAACTTACCTAAGGCCACCCAACTAATAAGCTACAAAGCTAGAATAGAAAGGCAGTAGAGCAGGGCTGAGCAAACTTTTTCCATAAAGGTTTGTAAATATTTTTAGCTTTGCAAGCTATTCAGTCTCTGTCACAACTACTCAACTCTGCCCCTGTAGCTGGAAAGCATACGCAGGTGATATGTAAATGAATGGGCACGGCTGTGTGCCAATAAAACTTTATTTATAGACAGTGACATTTCAACTTCATATTTTCACATGTCAAAAAATGTAATTTTTCAGTATTATTTTCTGACTATTATAAAAGATAAAAATAATCATAGCCCATGGCCAGACAGAAAAGCAGTGAGCCAAATTTGGCCCACAGGCCAGAGTTCACCAAGCTGTTGGCAGAGTATGGGAAAGAACACAGACTCTAGAGGCTGGCTCCCTTGGTGTGAATTCCTGCTCTCCCACATCATCTTAAATATATAAACTCAATGAGTTACTTAACCAATATCTCTGTACATCAGTATCTCAGGTTGGGTTCCCCCAAAACAGACCCTGAGACACGTTTTGAGGGCAAGTAGTTTATTTGGGAGGTGATTCCCCGGAAGCACTGGTGGGGATGTAGGAAGCAAGACAGGGAAGGGAGGGAGCCCAATATGGAAAGTTACTGCTCATCAAGGAGCAGGTTACTGCTGGGGACAACTGGACACAATCCTGCCGGGCCCTCCAGGAGACAAGCCTCAGTACTGCCCTGCCTAGCAAGGAAGGGGGATGGGGGGATATTCATCCTCTGCCAGCTGTGGTGGAGGGCTGCTCTCAGGGGTAATGACAGGGCAGTACCTCTACACCCATGTAGATAGACCATTCGCTGGGGACCAGAGAAGGCCCTGGGGCAGAGTCACAGAATGCCTAGGGAATGGGGGGTGGGGCACTGAAAGGTCCCCTGCCACTCAGCTTCCTCATCTGCAAGTAGGCATAATAATAAGGCCTACCTCGTGGGTGTATTGAAAGATTAAATGAATAATATATAAAGTGCTTTAAGTCTGAGACTAGGAAATGTGGGTGAAGCACTTGCCTCAGGCATAGAATTTAAGGGGATGCCAAAAAACTCAGTAATCAAGATCAATCATATTTTGGGACTTCCCTGGAGGTCCAGTGGTTAAGACTCTGTGCTTGCACTTCTGGGGGCGCAGGCTTGATCCCTGGTCAGAGAACTAAGATCCTGCTTGCCACACGGTGTGGCCAAAAAAACAAAACCAAAAGAGTGTTAACTTCATTTTAAAAAAAAAAAAAAAAATCATTCATATTTTGATGCAACATTTTTTTAAAAAACCAAAGTTATTGGAAAAAGTCCATGATGAACAAAATATCAAAATGTTGCATGTGCGGCCGAGCAACGCGGGTCCCGGGAGCGCGGCGGCGGCGGCACGGGGGCGCCGGGCGGCATGAGCGGGGCGGGGGGCGCGGGCCGGGCGCTGGCCGCGCTGCTGCTGGCCGCGTCCGTGTTCAGCGCCGCACTGCTGGCCCCCAGCGGCTCCCTGACGCCAGACTTAGGAAAAAAAGGCGCTTAGAGCTGAAGATGGACCAGGTTTTGCTGCTCATCCATAATGAACTGCCTGGGACAAACGTGACCGTCTACTGGAATTTCGATCGCTGTTATCACTGCCTGCGCCAGGTCCTGGTCGGCGTCTCCCAGAGCAGGAAACCCGGGGAGCCCAGCGTTGAGGCCGTGGCTGTGAGCACCCAGCCCGGATCCGTCCTGCAGCTTCGTGACACCGCGGCGGGGAGGCAAGTCTGTAGGCTGGAATACAAATCTGGAGAATTCGGAAACTACTCTCTCTCGGTAAAGCACACCCATGGTGGAGTCAGTGGAATTGCGTGTGACCTGGTCGTTAATGAGAAGCCAGTCGACAGTAACCTTCCCGTGAGTGTCGCGTTCCTTGTCGGCCTGGTGCTCATCATTGTGGCGTCCTTTCTAAGGTTCTCGCTGAGGGAAATTCATTAAACAGAAACATTGACTGAAACCATTGAACATAGGGCATAACAACACACAGAGGAACTTCTAACGGCCACCGGATCCAACAGGTCCCGGCCCCCCACCCCAGGGTCCCCAACAAGGTGCCTCTGCTGCACCCCACCGGGTGGCCCTCCATCCCCCCCCAGTCTCCCTTCCTCAGGGCCCCGCGGGTGGCCTCTCGCCAGGACGATGGGTGCCGGCAATGCCCGCTCCCCCCGGGGCAGCCCCTCCCCCTCTGGCCCACATGCCCGGGGCCTGGCCCTGCCCTATGGCGGGCACAGGACGGTCCCACAGCAGGGCACGCGCCACTGAGCCGAGGACGTGGAGTCCCGAGGAACAACGGGGTGGCCCAGCAGATCACAGGCCCCGGGGTCCTCCTGCAGACCTCCTGCAGCCCCGGTCCAGGTCTTCCTTCCCAAGGTCCCAGGTGGGCTCCCAGGTCCTGGGATGGGCGCTGGCTGTGACCTCGTCCATCCCGTCCTCCCCGCCGGCTCCTGGGACTGGGCTCGGGGTCTCCGCGCCGGGCCGGGGTCAGGGGGAACTGCTCAGAGGAGAACACACGCACATTTCCACAACAAGAAGCAGCGCTGGGCCTGAATCTACGCCCAGAAAGCACACGTTGAGCTCACGACACTGGCCCACAGAGACCAGAGCCTTGGCTGGCACGTGGCGCACCACAGGGCTCCGCGGGGGGACGATGGCTAGGGTGTGTGTGTTGGGGGGAGGGGATCGGGGGCTGGGGGCGTTCCTTGACACCTGGGTCCCTCTGGGGCCTACAGGGACACATTTGGGCTTGCCAGCACAGGGAGCAGCCTGCCCCAGAGGGGGGACACTGAATAGGGGTCCCCTCTCGGGAGGGAGGCCCAGGCACCTTGAGTGGCCCCTAACGTCTCCCAGGCCAGTGTGGGTGGCAGCCATCTGCAGGTGCCCCTCACCTAGGCCGGGGCTGGCCACTCAGGGCTGCTCCCAGGTGGCAGGCTTCGGGGCTGGCCTTGGCATTGGCAACTGGTGAGTTGTGCTTCTCCAGGCCAGTCCCAGGTCTCCAGTGGCCACGCACAAACCTAGGTAGAACAAAACACTCTTCCCTCCCGCCAACAAATTCTCTTGGACCCTGCCCGGACCCCCCTCCTCCTCCTGCCCCTCGTCCTCTTCTCCATGTCTCCCTCCTCCGTCTCCTCCCTCTCCTCCTTCTCCTCCTTTGGAACAAACGCTTCCCTGCACCCCCCACTCACACCAAAGCCAGTTGTGGGGTACTGGGCCACCAGGTACTCGGCGCCCTGCCTGCCAAGCTGAGCCGACGCTCTCGCCTGGGATCGTCTCCTCACAGCGTTTGCTGTCCTTGTCCCTATTGCCCTTGCAGGCTGCAGGGGGAGGAGACTGCCCCCGGCCCTCACTTGCGCAGAGGCTCCAGGGGGCTGCCTTCCTGGGGCGGGGCTCCCCTTGAGCGGTGTAGATGATCCTGAAGACGGGCTGGACCCTGCGGTGTCACCTCCGGGGCATCTCCTCTCTGCCCCGCAGCTCTTCCTGGCCAGCGCCAGTGCAGGGGCGGCCCTGGGGGAGGCGCCTCTAGGCCCCGCGTGGCCTGGGGGCCCATCAGCATCATTAGCTCAGAGCCCACAGGGTGGGCGTCTGAGGGTGGCCGGAAGACAGGGCTGATGCCAGAGCCCCCGACTATACCTGTCTCAGTCTCTGCTGTGTTGGGGTCTCTGTCTGAGGCTCGGGGACCCCTCGTGCTGGGTATAGTGGCTCCCCGCTTGTGTCGCCGGTGCCTCCCTGAGCTGACTTTGGCTTGGTTGGTGGAGTCCCTTCCAGCTGGTGGATGCCGAGGGGGCTGGGCCTGGGCCTGGCTGCCCTGCCCCTCTGCCCCAGTCAAGGCCCCCACTGTTCCTGCGGACTGCCCCTTCCCCTCGTTAAAGTATCTGGGTTGCCTGCTAGGGGAAGGGGTGCCTGGATATCTTGAGCCTATGCTTCCTCGGGCTTGGGGTGGCTCATGGCCCCAGCCCCAATCTCGTTTCCCAACTGCTCTGCTGCAAGCTGAGGCTTCTGCTTTGTTGGGGGCTGGTTCTCGGCCCTAGGACACGCTGCCTGGCTGTGGTGTTCCTCTCCAGTCCCGCAGAGGCACAGCACCTGCCTGCGCTTCAGTGACAGGGTAGCCCCTTCCTGGACGGTCTCAGCGCTGCTCCCACGAAACAGCCGTGCCTGCACCATGACCGGAGGGGCTGGCACACTGGTTTCTGCCAGTACCTGGGGACCAGAGGCCCTGCGGCCCCTTCCCACTTGCCTCTGCTTCTCCCTGGCCACTGCCATGGTGGCCTCCCACTCCTCCTCGTCTCGAATGAGCTTCAGTAACTCCAGGAAAGTGGGCGCACACCCTCGCTGCTCCAGGAGCTTGAGCTTGCCCTGGAGGGCGGTGCTCATGGAGGCCTGAGCCAGGACGTGTTTCAGGCGAATCATGTCTGCGCTTCTCACTGACAAGGGGCTGTGCTGCAGGGCATTCTGCAGCAGGGGCTGTAACCGTAACAAAAAATCAGAGACTTTCTCTCCGGACTTCTGGCATGTCTGGAGGAAGTTTAAATGTGAGGTTCTATAGTCCTCTTTACTCCCGAAGATCTGCTTCAGGGTGTCCAGGCACTGCTCCACAGTCATGGAGTCATTGTTGGCCCGGAGCACCTGTATGAGGGACAGGGCGTGGCCCTCTAAGCTTTCCAGGAAACGCCGCTGCTTCTCTACCTCAGGCACCTGCCACAGCTGCATCATCTCAGTCACCTGCTCTAGCCAGGCTTCAAAGTTCTCTTCGCCTGGGCCTGGGAATGTGCTTCCTGAAAACACCTTCAGTTTTGGGTACCACATGCTTTCTTTCAGAGGCTGCGGGACTGGTGGCTCGACTTGAGCCAAGCCTTTTGGCTCTACCTCCTCAGGGTAAGTGCTATGCTCCAGGGTATTGACCACATCTACCATTCTCCGGCCCTCGTCTTTCAGGAAGTAGTTCAGTCTGTTGATAAATTCATCACCTGGGCTACGAGGCTTCACCACCACTTCCCAGGTACCTCCCCTTCCTGGGATCTGATTGGGCATCGTAGCAAAATTGACCTCGTCAGCCAATTCGATGAAAACTGCCTTAGAGTTGTCTTCCCTTCTGAACATTCTGCCCAGCGCACTGTAGGCACACAGGGGCTGTAAGCCCGCCTTCAGGGTCTCTGTCATTTCCTCTTCACTACAGTCCACAGGGATGCCCACGATCAGCACGGCCTTCCTGGGGTCCAGGTCCATCCCCTTGCACCAATCCTCCAGCAGATTCACAGCCATTGCTCCCACTACCTATGGACTGATCTAATGCTAGGGGCAGTAATCAGCTCACAGCGTCTGACCAGGACTCAAGGAATTCTGAGTCAATGCCAAGTATGAAGGCAGGATCGCTCCGGGTTTCCACAGCCTCTGCTTGCCGTGGCCTCCTCCTCACAGTCCAAGGACTCCTCTGTGTGTACTGGAGGCGCCTGCTGGAGACGCCTGCAGGCCGGGGCGCTGTGCACCACGCCACCGCGCGTCCGTTCCCACTGCTCGCGCGGCGCATTCTCCTGTAATTGATTTCTAATCTCAGTGTTGTGGTCAGAAAAGATGCTTGATACGATTTCAATTTTCTTAAATTTACTGAGGCTTGATTAGTGACCCAAGGTGTGATCTATCCTGGAGAATGTTCTATGTGCACTTGAGAAGAAAGTGTAATCTGCTGTTTTTGGATGGAATCTGAGAAAAAAAAAAAAATCAAAATGTTACATAAAAGTAGGATCAGTAACAGCTCTGTGTGGATCCATACTGGATCCTGAGTCAAAACAAAAAAATATACATTACCATAAACATGCTTTTATGTATTTTTAGTGGTTAATGTTTTTCAGAATTAGATTTTGAAAATGTTGATGATGGTTTTGCTTCCATTCAAGGAGAAAAGTGAAATTATCGTCAATTCTGTTTGGGGTACAAATAAAATATTTTTTTTTTTTTTTTTTAAAAACAATGTTTTTTTTTTTTTTTTAATTTTATTTATTTATTTATATTTATTTATGGCTGTGTTCGGTCTTCGTTTCTGTGCGAGGGCTTTCTCCAGTTGTGGCAAGTGGGGGCCACTCTTCATCGCGGTGCGCGGGCCTCTCACTATCGCGGCCTCTCTTGTTGCGGAGCACATGCTCCAGACGCGCAGGCTCAGTAATTGTGGCTCACGGGCCCAGCTGCTCCGTGGCATGTGGGATCTTCCGGGACCAGGGCTCGAACCCATGTCCCCTGCATTGGCAGGCGGACTCCCAACCACTGCGCCACCAGGGAAGCCCAAAATATTTAAACTTAAAATAATGTTATGCATTTTAATACACCTGCTTGTCAATTTTTCAGTATTTTTTTTTCCAACTTCTTTAATGTTCTGGAAAAAAACTAACAATTAAAAAACTACATATGAGCATCATATGGGAAATGCAGATTTTCCTTTTTTGCCTTAGGTTTCAATATGGCTCCACACAGCACTGTCCTTTTTTAAATTTTTGATGTTTTGTTCATTTTGGATTTTATGTTAATTTTGATTTTTTAAAATATTGCGCAAAATATGAGTTATCTTGATAACTGAATTTTCTGATGTGCCCTCCCCCCTAAATTTTGTACCCACAGTGAGTGCTTCACTTTCCTTACCCTAGTCCTGGCCCTGGTTAGTATATACCTGGCAAATAAGTGCTTAATAAATATTACAGCTCATCTTCAAACCTGGTTTATGCAGCACTACTATCAGTGTTCTTTTTTGCAGCCCCCATGCTGCTTCCTTGGTCTATCAGGATAACCACATATTCACATCATTATATCTTTTTTTCTATCATGGCATGTGGGAAAAAAACGCAGTCTTTTATTGAATATTTCTGAAGCATATGTGTTGATAACTACTCACATAACCTGTTATGGAGGGGGGGAAAGTTAGCAAAGCCAAGGCAATTATGGCTGGATAATTTGAAGGACCCACTTTTTCTTGACAGCAAATTAATTGATGTTATAATGGGTATGTCACCCTGTCATCCATCAACATTTAGTGAGTTCTGACAATGTGCTAGGTTACACGTGAAACAGAACACACACACACACCAAAATCCCCAACTTGTTCATTGCCAAGTGTGATCCATTGATGATATGGTTTGTAATGTATATTTTTTTAAGTAAAAGGGAAATAATATTGCCTGTACTCCCTGTTTCATCTTAGCCTGCCTCTCACCCCCTCCCTCTCTGTGCCCTCCCACCGCCTCTTTCTTTCCCTCTTCCCTCCACCCTCCCACCCCAAATTTATCTTAGCACAATGGTTCTGGTTCGTTTTGAACACGAGTTGTAATCAACTTCTGAAGTGGAATAAAGAGAATTCTGATTTGTGGGAGGAAGTAAATTTGTCTGATAGATGCATTTTAATGACTTCTGCTTATTAATGACCCAGGCTTTCCAGAACCACATTTAAGAATTGAAGCCGTAATCGGCTCTGCTGATTTGGCCTCACAACATATCACTGTAGAAGCAATTAAAAGAATCAGCAGCAGCTGCCTAACCGACTAACCCCCTGTGCGCTCTTCTCTGGGCCTGTTAACAGAGAGATGCTGGGGTCTGGAGAAGTAAATAAACAATAGCTTTGTTGAAAGTGCTCCTGGAAGAAAAAAAAAAAGCCTATGACTCAAAAGAAAAAAAAAAAATACACCAAGTAATTACAAAAGAAACTTCATTTCCAATTGCTGAATAAGACATTAAAGAATTGCAGGAAGCAAAACCCAGTACAAAAACAGCTATTTAATTTTTAGAGTTGTGGTTAGAAATCAAAATGAAAGGATGCTCTGGGGTGGATTTATAACTTTGTCCATAATTCCACTTCCCCATTTTTTTTATTTGTCTATGTACATTTGTTTTGGGCAACACATTCCAGTATCAGATTGAGACCTACAATAGTGAAATTTCATCCTTAACCCCACATTTCCTTTATTCTAGCAGCTCTAGTTACAACCTAATGTTATTTTAACAGTTTTTCTTTAATTTAACGATATTTAATTTGCATTCGCTCAAGTGACATACAATAGATCATGCTATTACCATGATTTATATCAGATGAACTGGCATAAATTCAACATTATAAATTGCGCCTGTAAATGAAACTATTATTTTACAGGAATTACTGAGCAGAAAGGGTAAGGACCCTCCAGTCAACCTTAGTCAAACCCACTCTTTAGAGTTTTATATTTTATGCCTGCAATAAATGCTTTTGTGAAAGCCCATAACCCACAAAAAAGTCATTCGAAGTACATTAATTACGATAATACTATCCAAAAAGCTGCAAGGGCCTATTTTTGTGACATCATTCTTTGATTTCTCGCTGCCTTAAATTATCCCTCTGATGGCTGTGGAGATTAACAGTCATACTTTTGTCATTAAATATAAGGCATTTTAAAGCTTAATCCACCTAAGTTCTAATTGATATTGCTTTCAGTTGGCAGATAGCAACCTGATTTATAATTTAAATATGCGGCATTATATGCATCTCTTCAGTATAATGAAAAAGCAAAGTTCCTCTCATCTTTCTCAGCAATGTTAAACATCAAGGAAAAGTCGCTTTCTTTTTTCCTTTTATATCCTGAGCCTAATTGAAAACTGTTCATTGAATTTCAACATGATAGAAAAGTCTTTTTATCTCTCAATTTGTCCATTAGCGATTATAATTGAAGTATCTGCTACACAGCTGAATTGATATTGTTCTTGTTTAAATTCTGAATTACTCTAAATCTTTCAGAAGACATCAGAAAATATATATGTATATGTATGCACACACACACACTTGCATATGTATGTGGCTGAGGAGATACCAGCTAACGACTTTGCTTAAATGGAACGTTAGACTAGCTCACTCTCCACGTGGATAAAGCCACACAAAGAAGGAAATCATCTCATTTTGCTGGAGAATGTGTTGCATAATAATCTTACCGGCATGACCATAAGGTTTGCTAATTGCCACATCTGTTTAACATCTGTCAGAGGCTTCCCACATGTTGCCAGCAATATTACAACACAGTACATGACCACAAATTTTATTGTTTTCAAATGTGATTTATTTGTCATAGACATTACTACAGCTAATGATGTCTATGTTATACCACTAATTATTTTCTGTTTTTTTAGAAATCTCTATTTAATCTACTTTCTCAGTTTGGATTATGCCTTTCTTTCCTGCCCCCCATCCCATGACCCCTGGCTTCCTGTAACCTCCCTGACAACCCCTTCATGTTAATGGTACTAATTCTTCTTCATCCAGAGTCATAAATATCCTAATGGGTTTGTAGAACTGAAAAAAAAAAAAGTTTGCAAAATGTCTTCATTTCTTAATGGCACTGCTGAATTCTTTCACTAAATCTCTAGGCTGAGCCCATGTTAGTGATGATAAATGTACAAATATATCACTGTTTAGGCTGCCTTTACGGAGGCAGAGTCTTGCTGATTTTTTTAATTACTTTTATATCTCACCTGGTTCCTCACTACAGTGCCTCCTTTTTTTTTTTTTTTTTAAACTTTTTTTTTAAAATTTTTATTTATTTATTTATTTTTAATTTATGGCTGTGCTGGGTCTTCGTTTCTGTGCGAGGGCTTTCACTAGTTGTGGCAAGTGGGGGCCACTCTTCATCGCTGTGCGCGGGCCTCTCACTATCGCTGCCTCTCTCGTTGCGGAGCACAGGCTCCAGACACGCAGGCTCAGTAGTTGTGGCTCACGGGCCCAGCCGCTCCGCGGCATGTGGGATCCTCCCAGACCAGGGCTCGAACCCGTGTTCCCTGCATTAGCAGGCAGACTCTCAACCACTGCACCACCAGAGAAGCCCGACAGTGCCTCCTTTTTTTTTTAAGCACAGCAAACCACGACATCTATTAAGCAGAAAGTAGAGATTGACAAACTGCAGACTGAGCGAAGTACACATGACCTGATTTTAAATGAACTGATAGGTGTCACTGATCTCTGTTACACATAGCATATGTGAATGCCATATGATGTATTATTTATCCATAGTAGATGCCTTTTTGTTTCATTAATAAACCTGTATATCAGAGATATACAGTACCAATGATTAGTGTGAGGCAGTACAAAACGACATGGTATTTGCCCGCCATTGCTCAATTATTTTCCTCATTTTTTCCCTGTGTCTTTGCATGAATTATTAAGACCTTGGCTGTTTATTTAAGAATCTAATTTTAGTGCATGTGTCCAACTGAATTCTGTTTTCTCCTCTAATGAAGGAAAACAGTGTGAGAATTTCCAATCTTGGTCTCTGATTTTAGATATGCAATGCACAATGCAAGTCGTAAAGGTCACTCTGCTTTTGAACCATATAGTATAGACATTTGATGGGCCTAAAAATCCATTTTGGTTACGCATCACATCTTGCCAGCAAATTAAAGCAGAGCTGCTTGGTTAAGTCAAGCACGATTTGCATTCGCTTAGAGAGAAAGAGATTAAAGGAGCAAGGATCTGATTTGAGCAACCCTACAGAAAATCTCTTCTGTAAAAGGAAGGTAGGTGATTGGAGATAACTTCTTGAAGTTGCTGTGAGTGACCGTTGTTCATATCGTGATGTCTAACGTTGCCCATCCTAGTCACCACATTTTGATGACTTTGGTTTTCATGTCTAGTAATGCACATTCATTTACAACCAAATCATGCCACAACCTGCATAGAGATCTTTGAGAAGGCTTATTGAGAGAGTAGATAGAGATGACCTTACACATAAAATCTGCTTTGCTTTTCTAAATATGAACTGAAGGATAACATTTTGTTATGGATTAAAAGTGATTGAAGATGATATATAGATGTATAGTTGGGGGGTTTACTTAGATTTTTTTTTCATTAAATGACTTTTTCAAAGATAAGTCTGAGACCAAGTTTCTTTAGCTTGTTTGTTCAAGATCTAGTGGAAGGAAAATGATAAGTTTTCAATGTCCACATTGCTTTGAGAGAGTAGTAAGTGCTGCAGAGTCTGATAAGAAATCTCACATGGTATAAATCAAGCAGTGTCTGGAAGCATACAGTCCTGCCACAGTCAAATTTAAATTAACTAGGGAAATGCAACGTGGCAAAATGAAAAAAATCACCACGCACATCAAAAACACCTTTTTCAGAACCAGGCACACTCCTTCATGGCTAGTGGGAGTTTAAATAAATTCAGACTTTTTTAGGGCAGTTTGGCAATAGCTTTCAAAATGTATAATGCTGTTCCATTTGACCCCAGTGTTCTTCTGATAGGAACACACACACTATAGATATTCTTGCACAGGGGTACAAAGTTAAATGTACAAAATCAATTTTGCAAAGTTGTTTGTACAATTAAAGATTTTTAAATCGAAAACTGGAAACACTTCAAGGTTGATCAATAGGGGAATATTTGCACAAATCATGCTTGATCCATTGTAACAGAAGAATATTGGAAGTAATCTAAATGATTATCATTAGGAGAGTAGACAAATGATGGGTTCATATAATGAGATACCACACAACCATTATAAATAATAAAGATCTATGGTACTAATATGGAAAGATGTACTAGATGATAAGTAAAAAACAAGCTATATATAATATGGCCAGTGAGTGTGTGTGTATTTGTGGATGTAAGGTGTGTTGGATGTTTAAAGCTTTACACATCCACTAGAATGTACATCCCCAGAATGGAAGGGATTTGGCCTGTCTTGTTCACCAACATATTGCCTACATCTCTATATCAGTGCCTGGCACAAAATAGAGAATAATTGCTTGTTAAATGAATAAATGAATGCTCATATGCTAGTACAAGCATAAAGGTCTGCGTTAAAGATATGGAAGGATACAAACCAAATGTATAAAAGATAAGGCACAGGATTAAAGGAGACAGACTAGGGAAGGTTGTGTTGATTCTCTACACTGTTGGAGTATTTTTAGAAAGTATTTTTCAAAAGGCTTTATCAGAAAAAAAAAATTAAAAGGCTTTCAAAATATAATAAAACCAAAAAATTGTGGCTCCCATTTGCATTTTTGTATGACTGTAGGATCTGTCACAAAGATCACAGTCTCTTCCGTCATGCCCCATTTCCCCCTTCTGGTTAGAAAAGAGGGCGGGTAAGGACATGATGGGCAGCATTTACAAGGAATAAGATGCTCTTCTAAAGCTCCTGTGATTGCACATTTGGGGGGCTGACCTCAGCTCTGTGGATGCTGACCTTGTGAAATACTCAACAGGAAAAGACTTGAACAAAGCCATCAAGGACAGCTCAATCAAGGTGTCTGACTGTCTGGAGCAGCAGTGAAGAGAGAGGGGGATGGACGGACATGTTAAAAATTAATAGAAAGTATATTAAAGGACTTCCGGTTTAAAATGGTGGGTTGAATTCACCGGTTTATCTTCTCTTCTTCTCAAAACCTTGCTAAAATGATGGTAAAGGGATTAAAGAGTTATAAAGTCCACAAGGACAAAGAGAGTGGGAGAACAGACAATGACAGCAGAGAAATGTCAGCCAAATTTTGAAAGGTTGAGTAAACAAGTGGTAAGTGACTAGGTTCCAGTACTTTCCCATTAGCTCAGGACTGGGTGTTGGGAAGGCAACGTGAAGCCAGTTCAGCTCCAGCACCTGGAGAACTTTGAGACTGGGAGGCACCAGTTACTTCTGAAGGCGGGAGTACAGGCTTGGAGTGAAATCAGGAAAACTCTAAGGATTTCCTCCCCCACCTTCCTCCTACAGAAAGGAAAGTTATTAAGGGCATGAGTTTAAAGACTATGGAGAGAAGGACATCCAGCACAAAGGAGGCTGAGAGTGACAGCCCTTTATGATATAAGCAGGCATACTGACAAAGACCCTCACCATCCTGTCTCTGCTCAGCTCCCAGTCTGGGCTACCAGGTCAACACTCACCTCCCTCCCAAGTGAGCGGCTCACTGTTTCCTCTATGAAAAATACCTAAGAGAAAGGAAAACTACAGATACTGACATCCTGGGGGATTTCCATGAAGCAGGCAAGTCACAGCCCATTGCTCCCACTCAGAGGCCCACCTGTCAACAGTCCATCCCAGACGTAAAGCATTGAGTGTGCTTTTAGTGCCTCACTTCAAAATACAAATGGACATCCAAGCATCACCAGGTATTTGAGAAAAACCTCTAAGATAAATTCAGAGATGAAGACAAACGGGGAAAAGGAGGAACACTAAGGAAATAGAGACTGTGTAATGTGCAAGAAAAAAACGTCAAAAATACTGAAATATCTTCAGAGTGATAAAGCATTCATAAATAAAATGCATATGATGATGAATAGCTTTTGGAAATTAAAAGATAGAGTGCAACATTTAAAAATTCAAATGATAGTTTGGAAGACGATGGTGAGAATTCTCCCAGGAAGTAGAACTAAGGAAAAAGAGGTAGACAGTAGAGAGAAAATATTAAGAAAATTAAAGATACAATATCCAAATAATAGAAGTTTTATAAAACAACAATAGTAAAAATTAGGAGTGAAAAGGGGGAAATAACATAAAAAATTATCCAAGAAAATTTCTTAAACTGAAGACGAGCTTCAGGAACCCATTAGTTACCCAGCTCAGTAAGTGAGAAAAGTCCACACCAAGTTATATCATCATAAAATTTCAAATCCTAAAAACTTTCCAGAGAGACAGAGATATTAGAAAAGCATCATCACACATCACAACAGCCATGCTGAAAACTGGAAGACAATACATTTCTTCAAAATGCGAATGCAAAAGTATTTCTTTCCAAGAATTCCATAACCAGCCAAATTGTTACTCAAGAATAAAAATATTTTCAAACTTGCAATCTCTCAAAAATTCAAATCTCAGATCCCCTTTCTTTAGAAAAAGGGGGACTTTTTTTCTTTTTCTCCAGATAAAGGGGGTTCGTCTGTCTGAGAATGAAGCCAACCCAGAGGAAAAGAGAAAGGGCAGTGGGGTGGGAAGTTGGAATCTCACCATCATCATTTGAGCCCTGGACCCAAAAGTGATGAGGAGTGTGGGTGTGTGACCTGCACCACAGTTTTTGGTTCATTCTGACTAATTCAATCCCTGCTAGTTAGAGCCCATCCCTTTCTACCTCATCCGTGAGTTTTTCTGAATTGTGCCAACCAATATGGATCTCTCTTTTTCCTGATCATGAATCATTTAACTTATTATATTAAACCAGTAAGACACTTTATTTCTAAGGCATTACTTCCTTAGCATGTAGGTTTTATGTTTCTCTCCTACATATAAGCCTGTCTTTCCCAATGGGTTAAAGCTACTCTTGGACTGAAATGGTGAGTTCCTGGATCCACCTCCCCCTCACACCCAATGGGCCACCAAGTTGATTCCACTTCACCTCCTTGCTCCTCCCACCTTCTCTCACATAAATTTCTACTGATTTCCTTGCTTTCAATTTCCCTCCTCTAGAATCAGTCCTCCACACAGCTGCCCAGCCATTCTAAAATGCCAATTGGATCATGACCCTTCTTCCTGTTCGAAACACCTTAATTGCTCTCAATGGCAGCAGGATAAAATCCAACATCCTTAACACATCATGCAAGATCTAGCCCCCAACTATCCGCCTCCCCGTCCCACGTGAGTCATCTGAAACCACTTAGAGCTATTTCATACCCCTATGACTTTGCAAACCCTGTACCCTCAGCCTGGCATGTCCACCCCTTTAGTCTGACAAGTTCTCACACATCCTGCTAGAACCAGCACAGATAAGTCCTGCTCTCTGAAATGTCCCCTAGTCCTTCCCTCCCCGTTTAGATTGCCTGCTCTCTCCTCTAACATCTGTCCTCTATTAGAGCACTTACCATATCTTTTACCTCTTGTGACATGTTGGCTTCCCACACTAGGTGATGAGTTCATTTCTCATTGAGACAGGCTCTGTCCTTGGTAGATAATAAATACTTAGTGATGGATCAATGAATTCTCTTCTAGAACCCACTTCCTAGCACTTTTGTTGAAATACACCTCAATAGATATCTAGCAAAATAAATGGAAGTTTCTTTACTCTCTGTAGGATGCTTTCTTTGGCTTTGTCTGCCCCACCGTATTCCCCATCATGCCGGTGCTGGTGCTAGAATGATGACTTTTTTTTTTTTTTTTTAGGAAACTATCTCTCTCTTGGTCCCTCCCACCTCTCCCTTGTCTTACCAGCTCATGAAAGCTGACTGTTAAATTTTTAGCAACCTTCTAAGCCATTTGAGACTGTGCAGGTAGTCTGAAATCAGGCATGGTGGGAGTATTTGTACATAGAAATGTCCCCTGCCCATCCCCAGAGCCAGTTACTAAATATTTCCCAGATTTCAGCCCATGTGGTTTGACGGGAGTTGACCCCACCCACAGCCCACCCAAGGTGGGTACTTGGCTCAAGCCTGGCCACTCAGTGTGGTCCAAGCCTCCCAGGGCCACAGTGATTGGTTCACAGAGGGACACATTATTTTTGCCTGACCAATGAGAATCTCTCCTGAGACGTTGCTCAAACTACTCAAGAGAGGTGCTCCAGGCACTGACATGGGCATCTCTACAGAGGACAAATAATCCCCGCACTTCTGGCCTGCCAGGAGGGGAAAACCTGTCCGGGAATGAAGCCAACGTGGGGCCAGGGTTGGAGGCGGGGGAGAGCGAGGGAGGTGAAACTAAGTCCTGACATAACCGTTTGAGACCTGGATCCAGCGATGACTCAACCGGTTCTCGTTCCTACACATTCCAGTTTTCCGAGTCAGTAAAGCCCCTTTTTTCCTTTGAGGGGTTTGGGGTTTGTTTGTTTGTTTTTTGTCACTTGCCATTGAACATATCCTGCCTGACGTATAGTTTATCCCACCAGGTCATGTGAGTTTTCCTGTAATGTGGAAGGCACCTCTTCAGGTTGTTACCTTGCTCCAGTCAATGACCTTGCGCTGGGGACTGCCCCTAGACATGGACCAGGGCCCCCAGCAGCAGTCTACACACCATGGCCTTCCCCTCCTGGCCACAACTGAACCTCTTCCTCCCCTGTATTTGCAAGTTTCAATGGGAGGTGTTTTAGAGTTAAACCACATTATTGGGAGCACTTGAGAGAAAAGAGCCACAGGCTTCACTAAGTCCCAAGCTGCCCAGTGGCTGCTCTGCCCTTGGCTGCTTCCTTGATTTTATGAGAAACCCCAATAAATTCCTTATTTCAGCTTAAGTTACTCAGACCTGCTTTCTATTAACTGCACTTAAAAGAATCTTAACTCAACCTTTCCCAAAAGGTAGTTCATGAACAGCTGGGATACAGGATAGTTTTAAGTAGCATAGTGATGTCTACTTCTAACAATTGTGTATTTATTTTATGTATATTCAGAAAGATAAAACTAACACATCTAAAGTGATTCCATGGATGCCATTACTTAGGATGAAGCTGAAACAGGTATTTTTTTTTAATCTGTCAATTTCAAGAGAACATTCAATAAATATACCCATCAGGGTTCTTGGCTACAAGCAACAGACCAAATCTGGTTAACTTAGCAGAAATTAATTTGTTGGCAGGAAATCAGGAAGTCCCCCAAAAGAGAAGAAGGCTGGAAAAATGAGCAGGAACCAAGCAAGGGAAGTTGTGTCAGAGGAACCACTTCAAGGTCACTCCAGAGGGACCTTAACTCTTGTTAAGACACAATTACCCAAGTACCGTGGCCACTGCTGCTACTGGATATTTCTGCCATTGGGCTCACAGCACTGTCCCAATGCCTTTGCTACACATACTAAGTGAAGTACCTCTACGTCCCTCAAGGTTTAAGTGCAACAGGGTATGATGTGAGCCAAGCCAAGATGCCACCCCTGTACCACAGTGGGGAGAGAGAGGGAGTACTTGCCAGTGGGTCTCAAATGTGGCTGCTCATTGGAACCATCTGGGGAGCTTTACAAAATGCTGTAACCTGGTCCCACCCCACAGGTTCAGACTGTATTGGTCTGGAGTACAGCCTGGGCATCAGAGCTTTTAAAGCTGTCCAGGAGGTTCTGTTGGGCAGCCTAGGTTGAAAAGCACTAGGCTAGGTCGCCTAGCTTTCATAGTGGGCAGTTTTATTCACTGAAGGGAGCTCGGCCTTATCTGAACTTCTTTCCTACATTCCACAATTGATTTCCTTACTCTCCTTATATGCTCTAGTGCTAATGCTGTTTTCAGCTCCTTCAATTATGCAATTTCCTTATCTTTATACTATTGAGAATACCTTACAAGATTTCTTAAACAGCAACTAAATTTATCTGCCTGTCATTTTGTTTTCATTATCCATGATAGCAATCTCTCGCATAGCTTATGAGAGCATATCAAGTGATTGGTTTTAAACAAACAAACAAAAATCCACAGAGTCAACATTTGTCCCAAGGTGTGTAGGATGCTTGTTGCTTCGATGGCTTTGGAGTGATCTGCATCTGATTTGGGCGTTCACCCTGGCCCACAAAGACTTCTCTCCTGAGCCTGTGGATGTTTGTTCTTGTCTACTGTTCCCCTTATCACAAATACTGGTGTACTGTTTTCTGGAGTGTGTTGCTGTGGCCCAAGTTTTGCTCCATAATGAAAGCTATAATTCTGAAAGCATGCCGAAGGAATGAAGACGCATGGTAATTGTCAGAAGTTCTTCATTTTGAACGTGAATTGCTCATCGTGGTTGACAGTTGATGGCTTTTAGCCGTAGAATGCCTGTAAAAATAACAAGAATTTTAACAACCTAACTTCTGGCTTGCTTTCAGGTGAGCTTATCAACAAAGGAGGTCTGGATCCGTGGAACACATGAGGAGGTCAAACTCAAAGCTGTGTTGAACCTCAGCTGTGAACCCCCATGATTACCCACTTGGCTACCTGGGTACAGTGTTCATGCGTTTCTACTTGCCACCATCTGCCCCAGAGTTAAACTCTGATGATGCAGCTGGGCAGGCTTCTCTGACTCCTCTAACCCAGGGTTTCTCCACCTCAGAATTACTGACGCTTTGGGCCAGATAATTACTTGTCGTGGGGACTGCCCTGGCGTTGCAGGACGTTTAGCCGCATCCCTGGCCTCTCTTGGTCCACAAGATGCCCACAGCACATACCTCTCCCCAAGCTGTGATGACCAAAAATGCCTCCCGCCATTGCCAAATGTGCCCTGGGCAGGGAGCAAAATCACTCTCAGTTGAAAACCACTGTTCCAGTTCTTGCTGAATATTAGGTTTACCCTTGACACCATCCCAATGGAATCAGAAGCTTTGGGCATGGACCCCAGGAGCCAGCACTGGAAAAGCTACCCAGGGGTTCTAAAGCACAGCCTGGGTTGAGAATTTCCATCCTAAAGCAGCTAGTCTAATATTGCTATGGAGCTTCTTAAAGTCCTGCTCAAATATTTTTATAATCGGACCCTCCACTTAGCAACACATGAGCAGCTACTACATAGAAACAATATTAGCTATAATGTCAAGTACCGTCTCATGGAATTTGCAATTTAATGAGGTCATGAGAGTGCGAGGGAAATAAATTGTTTTTCATGTGTGAGTACATATGGAAAAATACCTGGAAAGGAAACCTAAAAGGAATGAGAGAAATGAGTGCTGATCTGTGAAAGGAGGGCAGGGGAAGTTAATAGACAGGTTGGACCCCGGGAAGCTCATCAGGGGTGAATATGCCCAAGACCCCTAAGAGGACAGGAGAGGCATAGGGCATTTTGATGTTTTGAAGATCCTGGTGTATTTTTAAATGTAGGGGGTTACAAAAACTATACTATATGTTCAGCATTTACCTTTTTTTAAATACCAGCTTTATTATAATTCACACACCATAAAATTCTACATTTCAAAGTGTACAATCCGGTGATTTTTAGTATATTCATAGAATTGTGCAATCACCACCACTATCAAATTTCAAAATATCTTCATCACCCCAGAAAGAAACTTCATACCCATTAGTAGTCACCCTCCCTCATTCACTGCTACTCTCCAGACCCTGGCAACCGATAATCCACCTTCTGTCTCTATAGATTTGCCTATTCTGGACATTTCATATCAACAGAATCATATAATATGTGGCCATTTGTGTCTAGCTACCTAGACAGCATCTAAAAACAAAACAAAGCAAAATGAAAGGGAAAACAAAACCTTCTTCCCAAGAGGCAATTTAACCTAGAGCCCAAGAGAAAGACTTTGGCACCAGACAAAACTCAGATTAAATCAAGTCCTAACCCTCTAGCTGTTTGATCTTGAGCAGACACCTTTGGTCAACCACCTAAAAGCATCCCCAACACCCTTCTCAGCATGCGGAATCCTAGTTCCCCAACCAGGGATCGAACCTGGGCCCCCTGCAGTGGAAGCACGGAATCTTAACCACTGGACCGCCAGGGAAGTCCCTAAAAATCGAGTTGTTTGCTTTTTTTTTTTTTTCTAACACCCTTCTCAACGCCCAACTCTTACCATAGAGACTGGAAAAGCTAAATAGGCATTGTCCCAAGTCTTCCAGTTTTGCCAAAAAGAGAAAATGGGAAGCTGTCTCAGACAGCTCCTAGGAAGGATATTTCCTTCTGTGATTAGAGAGAGATGTACCGGAAGAAAACACTGTGTCATTTGTCCTCCACCCCTTTCTTCCTTTGAAGGATGTGTGAAGGCAGGAAGCTTGGACAATGGCTGCCATATTGTGACCATGAGGGAAAGACCAAGAAGATCACAGAAATGCCAGCCCAGATTCTGATGTGTTGCTACTGAACCAGTGCCAGCAACTGCCTTCTCACTGATTTGTTATGCCCAAAAAATAAGCCCTTGTATGTCTAAGCTACTGTTACTTGGGTTTTGGTTACTGGAAGCATCAACTATCCCAAACTGGAACAGAAAATTATTTCATTTCTATGCGTAATTTCACATGTTGGTGGGCAGAGCTTCCTCACCTATGTCCCAAGAATCCATTGCCATTTGTTGAAAATAAGGAGTAGTTTCCTTTTGGGAATGTCTCTTCCCTTTGGGGAAGCTTATGGGACTTCTGTCCTGTTCTCCTTTTGGTAAGATATGAGCCTGTTACTCATCAGAAACCCCTCCCTGAAATTTGATTTTTGAAATGGAAAATTATTGGAATTCATTCTTTCCAGTGAGAGCACAATGACTAATGAGTCTGTTTCGACCACAGGGCTGTTCCTGTATTTACCCATGCATGCATTCATCCATGCCTTCCGAAAAAAATTTATTGAGCACCTAATATGTGCAGTGTGAGGACGTGGAATTGAAGAAAACAGACAAATTCAAGTAGCTTATATCCTAAGAGAGGGTGTTAGACTATAAACACATCTGTGTCTTATATAACATCAAGTGGTGATGAGGCTATGAAGAAAAATAAAGTAGGCTGAAGGGGATAGATTGTGAGAGAGATGGGGAAAACATGGCTTCTATTTTAGAGGGCAATCAGAGGAAACTATATTTGAACAGAGAAGCTCTGCAAAAGTGTTCCAGGCAGAAGGCAGAGCAAGTGCAAAGGCCCTGAGGCAGGAGCCTGCTTGGTATGTTTGAGGAACAGAGAGGAGGAAGTCAATGTGGCTGGAGCAGAGGGATGGAATGGAAATATGATGGATGAGAAGGCAGGAGAGGTGTCAGGAACTGGATCAAGTCAGATCAAGCCACTTACTAAGACATGAGGCAACCATTTTAACTTAATCCCTCTGGCTGCTGAGTGCAATGTAGACTGAGGGGGAAGACAGGGAGACCAGCGAGGAGGTGATGGTAGTATTTCAGGTGAGAAATGATACTGCCTAGAACCAGGGTTGTAACTGTGGGGTGAATGGGAAGTAATCAGATTCCGTATATATTTAGAAAGTAGAGCTAACCAGGTTTACTGAAGGACTGGATGTGAAGCGTGAGAGAAATAGGAGAGTCAAGGACAATTCCAACATGCTGGCCTGAGGAGCCATTTACTGAGGTGCAGGACCACAAGAAGGACCAGATTTTTGGTAGACGGGGTGACGCCAGACATTATGATGGCTGTCATTACTGTAGGTCTGTTGTGTAGCTCTCTGGGGCTCCCTCTCGGAAAGTCTGGTCCCTCAACCTTCCCACTGATTCAGGGCTCCCGGTATCCTGCCAGTAATTTGGCTTAAATTAACCAGAGTTAGTTTCTGTTATTTGCAACCAAAACCCTGTAATCGATAAAAGGGGCTCACTTGGCTCTTAAGTGTCAGCACAGGACCCTAAACACCATTCTTACTGTGGGAAAAACGTGTTCTGAGCAACAACCGACAAATTCACAAACGAACTTTCGGACGCCACCCATTTCTCCACGGGAGGCTGACTTTCCCTCTCCTGGCATCTCTCCTCAGAGAGACAGCTTCTGCCAGTACAAGGTGGGGAAGTGTCAAATACTATTAAAACCTGATTGCTAATTCAAATGCTATTGTGCTTGATATGCTTGTCATGTAAAAGTGCACAATGTAGCTTAATAAAATTGATAGAACTCCCTTTGAAGATATTTTTGTCACAGAGGCACTCAATAAAACTGTTTCCATCAGGCTCTTCTGCCTCTTGGATATTTTGCTAGTGACACATTTTAGTGAACTAGTCCAGGGCCTAGCAAAGCATGTTTTGCAAAGAATGTTGGAGGGGAAGAAGGAGTACTCAGATCTTTCTCTTTTTTTTCTTTTTTTTAAAAAATAAATTCGTTTATTTATTTATTTTTATTTTTGGCTGTGTTGGGTCTTCGTTGCTGCGCGCGAGCTTTCTTTAGTTGCAGTGAGCAGGGGCTACTCTTCGTTGCAGTGCATGGCTTCTCGTTGCAGTGGGTTCTCCTGTTGTGGAGCACGGGCTCTAGGCGCAGGCTTCAGTAGTTGTGGCACGCGGGCTCAGTAGTTGTGGCTCATGGGCTCTAGAGCACAGGCTCAGTAGTTGTGGCGCAGGGGCTTAGTTGCACCGTGGCATGTGAGATCTTCCCAGACTAGGGATCGAACTCGTGTCCCCTGCACTGGCAGGCAGATTCTTAAACACTGCGCCACCAAGGAAGCCCTCAGATTTTTGTTTTCATTTCTTGTAATTAGGAAGCCCTCTATCAACTGCCTAACAATACAGTTCATCTGGTCACTGGGAAACCATATCAAAGCTGTTTTGCTTCAGAGTCGTGTGCAATCCAATAAATAACCCACAGAGATTGCTGTCACTAACTCAAAACTAGCTAACTGTAAATACTAAGTCCATCAATCTGTTCAAGGAAATGTTTCTTTTCTTCTTGCCTATGTCCAACAAGTGTTTTCGGCCTGGGACCCAGGAGAATCACAGATTTGCATTCACTAACAAGATGGTGGACCTTAACTCCCAGCTTTGGACACAGCCAGCATGGAACAGAAGTAGGTAAGTGATTTCTTAGTGGTAAAACTGACCAGCCTTGGAGGGATACTGACCTGAGTTTAAAGCTGGGCTGTCTTGGACAAATTATATCATCCTGAAGCTCAAGTTTCACATCCGTAAAATGGGGACGGTATACTCTTGAGTGAGTGGTAGTACTCTTCTGAGTGTAAGTAATGGGAAATTCCATTCAAATGGGTTTAAGAAAGAAAAAGGAGATTAACTGACTTCAGTATTTGAAAATATTGAAGCTAGAGCTGACTTCTAACCCAGCCACATTTGGAAGCTCAAAAATCTCACCAAGACCTGGTGGCTCTGTTTCTTGGCTCTGTTTTCGCCTGTATCAGCTTCACACTCAGGCTGACCAGCTCCATATGGGAGCAGGATGGCAGCCAGGTGCTCCCGGCTTACATATTTTTCTAATGAAAAATAGAACACCCCTCTCCAGCCATTTGACCTTTGGCCCAAATTGTGTCATGTGCCCATCCCTAAGCCTATCCCTAAATCAACGATGCTCTGGTTATCCACATGCCCATGATGGAGCCATAATGGTGTCAGCAGTACTCAGATCACATGGATAGACTGTGGGGAAGACATTGTTTCCCCAGAGGGAAATTGTGTGCTGTTACCAGGACATGGAAGAAGGCATGCTGGATAGAAAATGTCTAGTACCAATATCCACTTTATTAGGACTGTTGAGCATTCAGTAAGACAGTATTGGTCTAACACCTGTGTCAATTAAGAATTCTTTTGGTTCGGGGGTGATAAAAATGTCTTGGAACTAGATAGAGGTGGTAGTTGCACAACACTGTGAATGTGCTAAATGTCACTGAATTGAATTCACTTTAAAATGGTTAATTTTATGTTATGTAAATTTCACCTCAGTTTTTTAAAAGAATACTTTTGGTTGCAAATAAGAGAAAACCCTGAGCCACTGGCCTAAAAAGTAGAGATTTATTTGTCTTATACAACAGGAAGTCTGAAGGTTTATAGGCCAGGGCTGGTCAATGAAGCCCTCAGACCTTTCCTTCTTTCTGCTCCATCACCCTCAGCATAAGGCATTTATCTCCATGGTCACAAGATGGCTGCTTCTCTTCCAGCCCTCACATCTGTATTCCAGATGGGAAGAATAATAAAGGCAAAAGGACAACAGGGGGAAGGTAGGAAGGGACTGCACGTGTATCAGGAAACTGAAGTTTGACAGAAAGACCAGCTCAGTCTTCCTGACTAGAACTGTGGTAGATGGCCACCCCTGGTTGCCAGGGAGATGGGGGAAGAGCACTTTTTTTATCTGGACACATTGCGTGCTTAAACAAAGTTGGGGTTCTGCTAATAAGGAGGAAAAGAGAACAGATTAGATAGACAACTAGCATTGTCTTCCACGTGCCTGCAACAAAGTAGGACTTCAACAGAGGCCAGTGGAGGTAGAAGGAGCAGGTGTGGTATTGAAATTCTGAAAACAAAAGATACAGTCCTCCTTGTCATTACCTCCTAAAGCTCACTGATTTTTCAGGCGTGAGTTTAAATAGGTTTATTTTTAGTCTTAAATACAAGCTGATTGAACGGGGGGAAATGAAAAGGTAAGTGAAAGAGACCAATAATCCTCTTATACCAATCACTTGCCTTTTTTCTTGTCTTTTCTTTTCTTTTTTTAGTTTTCATTTTAATGAACTGCATCTGAAACAGCGACCCTAACAAAATCTGGGAGGCAGGTTTACCAAATTCCAGATTTACTGCCTTCAAGTCCCCCCAAAGAATCATTATTTGTAAACACTTTATTTTTCAATCCTGATACCTCCCTGTGACTCGTGTGTTCCCGCAGTAAATTAACGTACTGAGAATGACTTCTCACTCAAGGTACAATGAAAACGTGAGAAATGGGTTTTAATAAAGAGGGTTTGAAGCGGGCATCTGAGGGATAGTAGAGGAGGGACTTGGTTTACATCCAAACATTGAAAGGACAGCAGAGAACACGTGAAGAATCCCAGTCATCACTCTCACCATGGAACTTGTATAGCTTGATTGTCAGTGTTTAGCTAACTATAAAAGACGGTTGCTGTATGACTAAATGTCATTTGCATAAAGTAAGAATTACACTCAGTATGAACAGAAACTTCATTTTCTAATAGAAACATATTTCAGCTTTTTCTCATGAAAAATAATTATTGTATATTTTTGAAAGTCAAATAATAAAGAAAAACTAAAGATCCTCCTCCTAGTCCCAACCCACAGGGAAAACTACTGATCAAACATCCATCTCAGGCTTATTTTTTTATCTATTTCCACAAACATACACACATTTTTAAAGCAAAAATGGAATCACATGGTGATGCTGGGCAGGGAACATTTATTTTCTGTGTCTCACATCTTCCCTAAAGAGGGACCACAATCACAGTATCACTCCTGCTCCCACCCCACAGAGGAGTGAGTTACTTGATAGATGGGTGATAGCCATTGGTCCACATTGCTCAGATGGACGGGCTAACATATTAAAAGGCTAATTGCAACTTGCTCCCTTTCTTCTCTGTCCCAGAACCATGCAATCTTTGAGGCAACAATCTTTGACAAACATAGCTTTTCCCTGGGTGGGCTGTGCCCAGGTGGACGCACTCCTAGAAACATCCTCCAAAAAAATGTTATCAGAAATAAAGCTGACGTTTTTATCCCCATCTATCTGAATTTCCTCTGTACCCATCTAATTATTTCCCTAGGTAAATTTCTAGAAGTGAAACTGCTGGATCAAGGCACATGGACATATAAAGTTAGTGAATTACTTAGCTAGTTATTGCCAGGTTTCTTTCCAAAATATTTATATTGATGGAACTGCAAATGTCTATTTTTCCACATCTTTATCAGCACTGAGCATTTTTAAAATCTTTTCCAGCTCTCTGAAATAAAAATAATGTTGGATTTTATTTGCAATTTTGTTATTACTGAGGCTACATAATTTTTCATGTGCTTAATACATTCTTTTCTGAATTGTCTGAGAAATTAAATTTTATTATTACATAGCCAAGTCCTAATAGACATTTGTTCAATGTCAAATTACGTGACAAATACCTCACGAAGCCTCTTCTCCCACCACTCTCAAATGCACTCATCCTAAAGTCAGGATTCAGAGTTGCAGTAGGAACCATCTCTGGCTGTTTTGAGTAGGAAATGATATTTTGTGGTCAGAGAATCTTCATGAGAGACTGAGAATCAGGCTTGGAGGCAGCTCAGCCAGGAAGAATGCCCACAATGGCACAGCAGAACTGCTCCAGGGGGACACTGATGGCCCCTTGCGGACTCAGAGCATACAGCTTGCACCACCTGCATCACCCTGTGTGCTCTGGACACCAGTCCTAACGTCCCTGCAGCTGCTGCCTCCAGAACCTGGATGGGGCTCCCACTCCAATCACCAGAATGCATTCCACGTGGTGCCTGCTTTGTCTCCCTGGCAGGATCTCAGGATCTGCAGTGGCTGTCTGACTGTGGCTCTACAAGAGCTGCCAGGGAGGCTGGGAAGGTGAGCCTTCTATGGAAGGTGACAGTTGTTACAACGTGGAGAATCTCCTGTGCCTAGGAAGGATGCAAAAAAGGGTTTGAGCTGCCAAAAAAATGGAGAGTGTCTGCCACAATTCTCGAGGACCTGATCCACATGTTACGGTGCCTTTGGACCTTCAGAAGTTTCCATCTGTTCCATCCAAGTCAGGCAATTCAGAGTCACTCCCATCCCCCAGTACACCTATTATCCCATTTTTATACATGCTGATACCTCTCTCTGGGATGCTGTTTCTTTCTTCTGCCTGTCAAAACCCTGCTGGTCCAGGCTACACTCCATTAAAAATTACACTTAAAATATATTGCAGGATCTGAAGTTTCAAACTGTCTCTGATAAGAAAAAAAAATCAACGTGTCTTCTGCTTCTTTCTTGCTACATTTAGAGGAAGACATTTGGCCCATTCTTCTGGGGAGGATAACTTTCTCCAGGATGGAAGACAAACACCATAAAGAGACCCCCTAAAACAGAGGTACCTGTCCTCCTGATGCTTATGTTATCTTTTTTAAGTTTGCTTAATGAGCAAACAGAAACTTCTTCCTTAACCTGGAAAGCCTGGAATCCTCCCAGCTATCCCTTACCACCATTCCTGCACGAGAATGATGGAGCCCTGTGGAGAAAAATCACCTAACAGTGTTGATTGACATCTCGACAAGTGTAGAAGGATGTAACATGTTTTGATGGGTACATTCCACTTTTTTGACTTTCTCTTCACTACACTGGATGGTGCCTTCTAGAAATGGTGATCAGCCACTTGTATATCCCAAAGACTGAGCCTGAGGAAGGAGGATCTAGTTTCATAGTGTTAGCAATTGGAGCTTCTTTTAACAGGCAATCAGGCCCTTCCCAGATGCTCTCAGGGTAGCGAGGAGGGGCCTCTGCATCCGCTCTTGTCAGCTGAGTCAGTCTCACTAAGGACCCCGACAGCTGAGATGAGTGGGCCCCGCATTACAAAATATGCATTGGAAAAAAATACCCAAAAGAAATATGTCAAAATTATAGCAGTGTTTGCCTTTGGGAGGGCAAATTAATAGGATTTCTTAAAGTGTTTTCTGTTTTCTAAATTTTCTACTAGATGCATGCATTTCATTTTCAAACAATAGTTCATCCACTCCAACTACTCCTCACCTTGCCCTTCATCATCACGGGTGAAAGGTCTGCCCATCTCTCAAGACCCATCAGGGATGCCACCTCCTTCAGGAGCCTCCACAGCTGGGTGATTCTCTGTCTCTCTGTCTCCCTCTCTCTCTCTGTCTCTCTGTCTCTCTCTCTCTCTCTGGCCTGGCCTGCTCCACCGTCTCCCACTCTTCTGGCTGGGATTAGATTTAGCTGGAGTCTCAATTTACCCTGCCTGCTAGCTGCCCTCTGTGAGCACAGACTCTATTTAACTTATTTTTTTTTAATTTCAAGCCATGACTGGCACAGCAGCTTACACAGATAAGGTACTCAACAAGTATTCAGAGTTGAATTCTCATTTTTTCTTTAATGAAGGTTTACCTCATCAGATTAATGGTCTCAAATGCCACTTCTCTCTGAGAAACTGAATCAGCTTGGGCTCAGTCATATCCTTGAGGAACCAGAGGCTGAGATTTTTCACAAAATCCACACATGCAGGCTCAGGGCTTTCCCAAGTTCTCACAAGCTTCAGGTGATCCTGGAGACCCCCTCTCACCAGAGATCCATTCAACAGACCCACCAACATGGGCACCAAAGATATATAAACAAAGGTGTCCCCTGCAGGGTTGTGTGAAATATTTTAAAAATTGGATTCAACCTTAATCTTTGAATATAAATGAAAGAACATCCACAGAGACTATGGAATATTCTCCAATGGTTGTAAAGACTATGTTAGGTCCACACATAGTAAAATAAAAAGGTCGCCAAGACACATTGTTAACTAGAAAAAGCAATATATCAATACATAGGCTATAATTACATAAGGTAGAAGTAATCAAAACTAACAGTTCATTATTTTTTAACATCTTTATTGGAGTATAATTGCTTTAAAATGGTGTGTTAGTTTCTGCTTTATAACAAAGTGAATCAGCTATACATACACATATATCCCCATATCTCCTCCCTCTTGCGTCTCCCTCCCACCCTCCCTATCCCACCCCTCTAGGTGATCACAAAGCAGCGAGCTGATCTCCCTGTGCTATGCGGCTGCTTCCCACTAGCTACCTATTTTACATTTGGTAGTGTATATATGTCCATGCCACTCTCTCACTTCGTCCCAGCTTACCCTTCCCCCTCCCCATCTCCTCAAGTCCATTCTCTACATCTGCATCTTTAAAACTGTCCTGCCCCTAGGTTCTTCAGAACCTTTTTTTTTTTAGATTCCATATATATGTGTTAGGATACAGTATTTGTTTTTCTCTTTTTGACTTACTTCACTCTATATGACAGAGTCTAAGTCCATCTCCCTCACTACAAATAACTCAATTTCATTTCTTTTTATGGCTGAGTAATATTCCATTGTATATATGTGCCACATCTTCTTTATTCATTCTAACAGTTTATTTTTAAAGTACAGATACACATAGGAAATGTCTGCAGTCTATACATGTACATGTGAACGGTGATTACTTCTGAGGAAGGAAGAGGATTTTCAGGAAGGGATGAAGAGGGACTATAATGTTTACCTCTATGTTAAAAATTATGTCATGAAATGATTATTGTTTGAATTTTTATGAAAACATATGTTCCTACATTATTTGTGTAATTACAAAAATTAAAAAAGAATTGTAATTTCAGGACAAAGTTAGAATTCTCAAGCATATGCAGATGAAGTCTTTTGTAGAACACCATGGAAATCAATTTATAAAATTTTAAATAACTAAATTTTGCATGTCTGCATTATGTCAATATCATATTAAACTATAGCCTTAAACTGTAACAGTTTAAGAAAAATGTAATGCAGTGAAACAACTTAAATTGAGAAGCTCCTATTGATTAATTTACTTTTCTGAAAATCAGGAGGGAAAGTCATAATTTATTTTTAAAGGCGGCATACCTCAGTGTGGTTTCAAGAATACCAGCATCTCATACAGCGTAGTTTGAGAAGCCCAAATCTAAAGAGAAAGGGAAAGAATCTAGAAGAATAGAAAAGTAGGCCATGATTATCAGAGAGCTAAGACAGTACAAGCTAAACAGACTGAAATCCTGAAAAACAAATTAAAAGAATGTCCTGGAAAATTGGCTTAGATAACAAAAATCACTCTGGAAAAACCGGCAGAATCACCCACCTAGACCACACTGCCTCTCTTTGTCTTTTCACAAAGGATCTAAGCGGACGGTATTAATATTTACAATAAATTTTCTTTGTGCAGTAACATATATAGAGAAACAATAGTCAAAAGACCTATGGGATTACAGTAATTTAGACTTATGTCTTTGATTCTATCGTACCATAATACCATGGGGATTTTATACATATTGAAAGACTCAGGATCATGTTATACTTCTTAAAGTGGAATTTCACACATATAAGCTGAAAATAAAACAATGTCTGGGAGAAAATTTCATAACATGCTCAAGAAGAATTGTATCAGAATTCATAGCACTGTAGTCATTTTTTTTATTATTTTTACAAAAAGGAAGAGAATGTTAAATATGCAACTAAAGAGCGCCCTCCAGTGGGAGATAATGTTTATACAAAATACTCAGAATTTGACCTATTTCCAGAAAATGTTGCAACTCAGATTTGCTATGGATAAAAACAGACTATGCTTAGAATATATTGCTTCAAATCACAGTATTCTTTGTTAAAATCATTACATTTCACAATGCTTTTTCTCTTCAACTATTAAATGCAATTGGTTAGTCTAAAATATCTTTTTCTCAAAGCATATCAAGATTGGAAACAATCACTTTTTCTTATTAAAATACCCTTCTTTGTTTAGAAATCCTTGAATCTTGCAAACATGACTTCAAATGAATATAAGATGAGGACACATTTGCCCCTCTTAAAAACTTCTCTTCTTTGGCCTTCAGTACAAATCTGCTGATGCTGACTTGTGGCCTGATGCAGACAGTGATAACGACCAAATTAAAATCCCTCTTTAGGCAGAATTGAAAGGTGCTGAGGAAGCCTACCACAGCATATTTCAGAAAAGTACCCAAGACTGGCCATCTTTATACAACCATTAATCGTAGTTTTTCCCTATTCGGTACACCAAAGAACTCATCACACAAGTAACGGGGAAAAGATATTAAACCCTTAAACACTGAGAAGGTTTAACATATGATCCAAAAGACCAACAATAAGAGTTTCACCAAAACAACAAGGTTCTCAGAGAACACAGAAACACTGAACTTTTGAATCAGGAGAGCATTTAGAGTTTGTTTTACTCAGTATCTCACTCTCATGATTTTTACCATATTAACATCCCATCTGTACAGTTATTAGCTTAATATTTGTCTTTAATCAGTTTGACTTTCATTTAAAGACCAAGATCACATACCATAAATAGAAACTAACCATAAAAATAAATTAAATTAAGAAAACAGTAGTATTACATTCTAGAAACTGGGTTTTGCATTGGGGTTTGCTCTTTTTTATGAAAAAGAGGAGGTTGCAAGAGAAAAGAAGTGTTTGGGACAAAATAGCACCCAAGGTAGACTTTCCCATCCATATTTCTGGAAGGGCTGAACGAATCAGGATTCAGTGCTATTTGAAGCTATGTCCGTGTAGCACTAAAATCATCTCTCATTCTGGCAGTGGTCCATGTCCACAGTTTTAGGAAGCTTTCCTCAAACTCTAGCTTCTCACATGATTGGCGAAAATAAAACTCAAGAAGGGAAACTGCCTTGCCCAAGGCTGTTGGAGGGACCTGGCCGGTGTCTGCCCACAGCCCCTCAGGCATTTCCATTGCTGTGCTCTCTAGAGCAGCTTCCCACTGGCAGCGTCCCATCTCTTTGCCTAGGGGCTCTTTCTGGTGGAGGGAGCCCACTCTGCATGTGCACTCAGGGCAGGCCAGAAGTTCTGGAGAATTAACATCCCCAAGAGCAGTTCTCAACAAATGACCAACAGGAACCGGTGTATAAATACCCCAGCTCCCTCTCCCTCCTATCAGGGAGGCATGCCATCCACTCTAGCTCCTGGGGTTCCCACAAGGGATGGTCAGGAACAAAGGCAGGAGCTAGTGCAGAACAAGAGTCAGGGGTCATTACCCTTGGACCATCTTTCCATCTCTGAGTCACTTCACTCACAATTCAAAGTCCTGGGTTAAGAGAATCTGATTTACTGACCTTAGGTCACTTGTCCACCCTTGGCTGCACTGGAATAATTAGAAGTTTCTGGAAGAGACCTCTTTGGCCTCCACAGTGGGAAGTGAGAACCCTTTGATTAACCATGCTCATGAGGGAAAGATAATATCTGAAAATGAAAACAGGATACTGTTGGAAGAGGGGGAAAATCCTGGGGTTGACTATAAGATAAACGGTCACAGAAATGTAAAGTAGTGGTAATAGTACCATTTTTCTTATCCTTACCTGGAAGCCCTGCTGTACACATTTGGGGGAGAGGGGGATTGGGGAGGGGCAGTATTTGCTCCCCTAAAGGACTTCTTCACACTCTTTTTTTTCCAGCATTATTGCAAAAATTTATATACTTAATGGCAAACATAGGCTCTAAGTTTTGATTTATACAAATACAAATTCTTCTCCCAAAAGTATCAACCATAAATAGCAAAAAGATAAGTAAATAAGAGCATGTTAAGCATGAGGAAATCCATGGGCTTCATGACTCACGTATGAAATTCCTGATGATAAAAACATGATCATATGATCATGCATTTTTAAGGCAAAAATAGTAGATCATGTGGCTAGAATCAATGTGAGGCATGACCATTCAGTTGGGAAAGAAATGTTCTTTTTTAGGTTCAAAAGAGAATGAATCATGGCCTGAAAGTCCAAGAACATAAATTTTACCATCATCATTTACAAAATATTACTATTGAAACCTAGGCCATTATGCAAAAAATACAGGTAGTTCCTCAAGGGGAAATACTTCAAACATTAATGTAAATAATAATGTTTTAAAGTTAAAAATGTTACCAAGAATGCAAGACTTATATACATAATACTTGACTTTTTGTTTTTTTTAAATGCCATTCCAGGAAAAAATGTCTTCTCTTGGGCACATATATAAAGGTTAAGAAATATTAGCAGATCATATGTATTACTAGTTTTGTTTTTCTACCATAAAACAAGAAAAAATGTAAAACAATTAAAAATTTTTTCATGCTTCATCCAAATGATATGTCAAAATATGCCCAAAAGAAAATATTTTAAATAAACAATAAAGTAATACAGAAGGCCTCCTACTTCTGTGAATTTGTTGAAGAAGGAAGAAGAAGAGTGGCAGGGGAAAAGAAGAAAGAAAATGAAAAAGAATAAAAAGAACCCGAAGTTGTAATGCTAAAAGAACACCTTTACAACTCAAAAATTCATATTTGGTTACACTGTAAATATTAGAGCCAAACTGAAGTAAGTCACCTCTGAGAATTTTTTTTAATGTTTGATTGACGGTATTTGAATAATCCATTTAAACAAACGCCAGGCCAGTTGAATTTCAAAACGATTCAGCATTGCGTGAGGCAAAACTGTAAGAGGGACTTACTATTTTAAATTATATGATATGTTACTATCAATAGAAGTGTATCCAACATGTGTCTAAATTTTGCCTACACAGCTAGAAAATAATAGATAACAAAAGCTTTTAAGAAGTACACATTCGTATACATATATCCCCATATCCCCTCCCTCTTGCGTCTCGCTCCCACCCTCCCTATCCCATCCGTCTAGGTGGTCACAAAGCACTGAGCTGATCTCCCTGTGCTACGCAGCTGCTTCTCACGAGCTATCTATTTTACATTTGGTAGTATGTATACATATAGCTGATTCACTTTGTTATACAGCAGAAACTAACACAACAATGTAAAGCAATTATACTCCAATAAAGATGTTTAAAAAAAAAGTACACATTCATATAAGTTCCATTTTCTATTATCTATTGATACTGTATCTCATGTTCTAATACAGTGGTTGTTCCGATGACACAAATTACACAGAAACTCACTATTTTCCCCCAATTTTACCCATCATTCAAATTCCAAGTCAAAGAAAAAGTTCCTCTAAATGAATTTTAGGACCTCCTTCCCCTTCTGTTAATTTTTTTTCAAGGCATTAGGCAGCTAACAAGAGAAAAATACATTCTATACATTTCACAGTTATTTGAAAATATTATGCTAGTGGAAAAAGCTGTACAGTACTGTCTTTATCAATAAACATCACCCAGTGTAAACACCACAGTGCTTTATCTGTAATGCTTGGACTGGAGGAATAGCATAAGATTTGTAGAGTAAAATCTCCACCAAGAATATTACACTGGGTAAGATTTTGGTGTGTATGAATTAATAAATTTCTTGTCAGTCTGGCCCTTAGGATTACTCTTCTGTCTGAATTTTGGTTTTGTTTTCTCTCTGTCCCTCCCTCATGGAGTTGAACCTGGAAATAGCATCACTCTTGAGCTCGTTAGTTTGATAAACTGGCCTAAGTGTGCAGCGATAGTGGGTACCTCCAGCACAGAAGCATTTATGGGTCTCCAGGGAATTCTGAAAAACACCAGGAAGTGTTTAGGTACTGAATCACAGCCAAGTGTTCTGAATCTTTAATTTTTTTTCCTATGAGGATGTCAGCACTAAAACATAGAACATGCTTTTCCCACTTGGTTTCTATTACTTGTAAAGCATTCAAGAGCTTACAGGCTAGAATTACCTCCTTCCCAGGCAAGAGAACAGGCAAAAATTCTAAGATGCATTAACAGTCCCTCTGCTGGTCTTCTTTTACATTTTTTACCCAACAATATAATAAAAATGACTAAATACTAAACCTGAGCATTGTGCTTCTGAATCCATCATATTTTTTATCATATTTATCCATGCAGTGTTCTCATCTTTGGTGGTTTAGGTAATGCATGTTGAAATAAATTTCACACGATAACTAGTTTGTTTTCAGATATGACACGTCCATCATCCAAATAACCAGGCAATTATGACATTGCAAACCTTTGGAATAAATGATTTGTTTTAAAGATGGTTTAGGTTACAGTTAAAAATTAAACTTCACAGCAAAGGCTGGAAAAAACAAGACAAAATTAATGTTTGTAAATAAGAATTTAAAACTGAAATTTGGGTGGAAATGACTTATTTTGTTTTGTTTTAATTAAGCACATGTATTATTTATGTTGGAATACCTCAGACAACCGCTGGCGGGGGAAAGAGGGATTACAACTGTATTTTCTCAGATCTTAGCTTATCTATCTTTGCTTGCTGACTGCATTAGCATTTTTTAAAAATCACCGCAACAATTGAACATTGAGATATTTATCCATAATCAAATAAGCAAAAATGTAGGTACAAAGATGTTGAATTAACCAAAATATAATATTAACAAATTGGAGACAACTGTCCATCAATAGGGAATGACTAATAAATTTTAATTAGAGTCATATAATCGGGATATAGAATGCTTTGCAGATGCTTTGAAAAATTGAGCAGATCTGCTTATACCAGTGTGGAATTTTATCCGTGACACAGAGTTGAAGACAAAAAGCATTCTGCATTCAGTAAGAATAGTAAGATGTCATTTTAAAATAAGCATTCATAGATATATTTGAACATTGCTTGCATTTTTATAACAAAAATATATTATTTGCTCACTGTATTATTTTTCAAATGATTATTTAAAGGGTCCAGAGGATACCAAAAAACCTGTTAATAGTTATTGTAGTGAGCAGGATGTGAGAGAAACACATTCACTCTTTACTTGTGTCCATATTACTCTTTTTAAACAAAAGACCCCATATTGCTTTAAACAACACTCATTTTGTCTATACCCTGGTTCAGCAAAGAATGAAAAATATGTCATTTATGTGAGGTATAAGGGGATAATATTAAAACAGGTGTGAGTAACAGGGACTAGGGAAGGAAAAAGCATGAATATCTAATGAAAGAAATGTAAACTAATATAATAATAATATCTAACTTGGCAAAAAGGGTATTTAAAGTATTTCAGTGGATGGTAGGAACAGAAGTTGGCACAAATTTATAGAAGGCACCTCAGCGTTACATAGCATGAACTTCACAAACATTTGTGCTCTTGAATCCAATGTTTTAACTTCTAGAAATTTAGCCTAAGAAAAGGGTTGATGCTAACAGCACTACTTTAAAAAGCAAAGAGCAGGAAACAACCTATATATCTGGTCAGAGAGGATTAGATGATTTTATTATTATTATTGTTATCATTATTGTTATTATCTTACCTTTATTGATTATAATATACTAGGCATTGAAATATGCTAGGCATTGTTCCAAGGGTTTAATGGACCTTCTGCCATGTACTCTTGTAACAATCATATGAGATATACACTGTTTCTTTCTACTTTTATAGGGAAAAAAAACAGAGACATGAGCTGTTCCATAACTTGCCCAAGATCCGCAGCTAGTGAGGAGTAGAGGAGGGATCAGAACAGATGGATAAGATGCCACAACCTGTGTTCTTAACCAACACATTAATCTATATTCATCTGACAGAATACCAGGTAGCCATTAAATATCGTGGAATATTACTGACCTGGAAAAATATTCATGATTTCTTGTTCCATAAAAAGATATAATTCAACAATGTGTATAGTATATACTTTGGAAGTGCACATTCACATACAAACATAGAGTTTTCTAAAATTAACATATATCCCTTTTATGATCAGAATTAGACATAGAAGAAGTTATTTTTAATCATTTTATGAATGTTTAATGACATAGTAAGCAAAAATAGAAGGTGCCAATTGCATATATTATAAAATATGATCCCAAATGTTGAAGCCCCAAACCCCCATGCCAGTGGGCCTTTCTAATTGATGTCTTCATCTGCCTCTGGCTGATATCTTATACATACACACAAACACACACACCCACGCATGCATACAGACACACACACACACACACAAAGGCCAAAGATGGGAGAGCAATACATAAAAACATTATCAGTGGTCCTCTGAAAGGTGGGATTTAATCTTTTTCATTATACTTGCAAAAATATTTTCCAAATTTTTACAATACAAATGTAGTATTTTTAATATCAGAAAAATGTTATAATTCTTATATTTATATATATAATATATATATGTAAAGCAATACAACAAAGCTTTCTCTATTACACATCTATTTGTATTATATTCGTAAAGTTGTATTTTGTATTGAAAAAATTCAAACATACACAGTAGTATGACGCCCCATATACTCATTATCCAAATTCAAGGATTATCAAGAATTGTTAAGACTGTGCTGCATTTACTTCAATTTATCAGGAAAGAGCTCAGGAGCAGGGCCGAGTTTAGGGTGAGGCAAGTGAGGCATTCACCTCAGGAAAAGAATTTAAGGAGGCACCAAAAAGCTCAGTAATCAAGATAAATAACATTTTAATGCAATATTTTTTAAAATTAATCCCAAAAATCCATGATGAACAAATATTTAAAAATTAAATAAGGACAGGATGTATCCCTCCACTTGCAAGACTCATTCACCCTAGTCCCAGCTCCGGCTTTTAGAAAGGGCAATGTGAGTGGAGGAGGGGGGGAAGGAGGAGGATGAAGACAGGAAAAGAGAAAGGGCTCAGTACTCAGAGGCAGGTCCTAGTGTGGGAGAGAGAGGAGGGGCTTGCCCAAAACACACCCAGAAGACTGGAGGTGAGCTGGCCCCCCAAAAAGGGAGGCAGGCTTCAAACCATCCAAGGATTAGGGAGGTGCCCTGAGAACAGTCTGAGGTCTCTGGGCTCTGGTAATTTCTAGTAAGAAATTTTGCAGTGCTATCAATACCATATCACAGTAGAGAGGATTGTGGGAGCTAAACCTCAGTCTGCCAGAGCCCCCATTTACATCCACGATGCTTTTCACCAAATACATCTCCAATTAAGGAGCACTATGGAAATACACACATGAAAAATTATAAACTAAGTATAATTACAAAAAGAGAGAGAGATTCAGTTCATCTCTTTGTATCATCTTAGATGATGGCAAAGAATACTACCAAAATTGTGAAGCCTAAATTAGGAAGGATTATTTGAGGATATACATTTAAGGTAATATTTAAAGAATGAAAAGAAGCACATGTGCTTTCCATTTTTAGCTGCATAGATATCCTGGCAAACAAACAAAATTAGAAGATGGTACAATCCTTATCATGACAGACAAAAACCCTGCCCCCTCTCCCACCAAAAAAATAAGTTTTCATGAACAGAAAGTTCTGGTGATGTGGCCATTGACACCTCCTAGCCACTGGTTTGAAATCTAAGATAGTCTGGAATTTCCCTGAAACTTATGGACCACCACGTAACAGATGTGGACAAAAAGGAAACTCCCAAATAATACATTTCAGAAGAAAAAGTAAACATCACTTCAGAGGTTGAACCTCAGCTCTGACAATATCCTTAATATTTCCTGCACACTTCCCCCAAATAATTATACATATTAGGAAGGAAGCAGACAAATTACTGTTTTAACATAATTAATTTGACATTTATTCATTGTTGTAAAATTATTATTGTCACGTAATCATACTTTAATGTGCACATGTCAATAAGGCAGACCAAGGATGAGGATTTTAAATAGTTTTAAGAAGGAAGACAATTAACTTTTATGATTGTTGCATAAACATTGCATTAAGTGTCAAAGTAACACATTGGAGGAATTCAAATGGCTTCATAAAATCGAAGAGTAGGAAAGTCATAATTACACATATCAGAGAATGATTGACTATTCTTTCTACAGAATTCCTTTGCTGAAGATTAACAAACTTAGTTTTTGCCAGAATGTTCCAAAATTTGCACCGTCAGTGGGACAGGAGATAAATATGATTCTATTTTAATTGTTCTGTGTTTAATTTATCATAGAAATATGACTAGCGTGCCAAGCCTGAGACGCCACAGTAGTATTACTTATGATGAACATTTGTTTTAAAAGTTCTTATTAAAAAAAAAAGTTCTTATAAATGAAAATAAAACTAAGTCATTGTATAAGTACTACACAGACTAGAACAGATGGTGTTCAGATGTAACAGATACAATGTCTCTGAGCACCCCTTTCCCGTTTTCCTGCACACGGACTCTCAACTTGTACCTACTTCCGGTAGCCCTGCACGTGGGTTTTTTGTCCACTTCAAGCTGCCAAAGGCAGTTTTGCCTGGGATCAGGCAGAGCTAGAAATGCCTTAACCAAGCCTTTAACTAATGACCAATAGGCGCAAGGGTATAAACCAGGTTCATCCAATAGAAATATAATGCCGTCCTCCTGTGTCATTCAAAATTTTTCTAGTAGCTACTTTTCCCAAAAGCACAAATAAACAGGTAGAAATAATTTTTTTTTTTGTTTTTTGGGTGCCTTGGGTCTTTGTTGCCGCGCGCGGGCTTTCTCTACATGCCGCGAGCCGGGGCTACTCTTTGTTGCGGTGCGCGGGCTTCTCGTTGCGGTGGCTTCTCTTGTTGTGGAGCACGGGCTCTAGGCACGCAGGCGTCAGTAGTTGAGGCTCGCGGGCTCTAGAGCGCAGGCTCAGTAGTTGTGGCGCAAGGGCTGAGTTGCTCCTTGGCATGTGGGATCTTCCCGGGCCAGGGCTCGAACCCGTGTGTCCTGCACTGGCAGGCGGATTCTTAACCACTGCGCCACCAGGGAAGCCCCAAGGTAGAAATAATTTTAATTATGCATTTCATTTAACCCATTACAGTAAAAATATATCATTTCAACATGTAACCAATATTAAAAATTACTAATGAGGTATTTCACATTCTTTTTTTTGGTACTGAGTGTTCAAAATCTAGTGTGTATTTCACACTTACATTTCAATTTGGACTAGACAACATTTCTAGGGCTCAGCGGCCACATGTGGCTAGGGGGCTGCCATATTGAACAGAACAGATCTAGACAGGTGCTGTGGACTGAATGTTTGTGTCTTCCCGTTTCTCTTTTTCTGTGTGTCTCTCTCTGCCATGTGAGAATACAGTAAGAAGGCAGCTATTTGCAAACCAGGAAGAGAGCTCTCACCAGAAACTGAATTGGCCGTCATCTTGATCTTGAACTTCCCAAACTCTAAAAGTGTAAGAGACAAATTCATGTTGTTGAAGCCCCCCAGTCTAGGGCATGTTTGTTACAGCAGCCCACGCTGACCAAGACAGTAGCAGGGCATGAGCAGCATGCCCCCAGAGCTCCCTGGGGGGCTCAACCAACATAAATTTTGGAGGGTACACAGTTCAACCCACAACAGAAGCTGGGCCCTAAACTAAGTTATTTGTGTGTCTCTTTAAGCATTTCCCAGGTGGGAAGCCTTGAAGAAAAAAAAAAAAATGTGCAACTTGTGCCAGAAATGAGCTGTTATGAGACCTTATTGAAATCTTCTTGATCAATTCTGCTCACTTTTCTTTCTCCTTTTAACTCTAGGCCCGGTCAGCCAAGTGTACACACCAAAATCATCCTTTTCTTTTTTTTAACTTGAGCCAAATATGCTAGGACACAAGACTAAAGAGTAATGACACCTTGAAGTGCTGAATAAGTTTTTTGGAAAAAAAGGTCACATCCCCGCCAACAAAAAAACAAAGCAGACAATGAAATCTCTGGTAAAAATCAAAAAGGAAGTCAGTTGTGATGTTTCAACCATCGAGTCCTCTTTGCAATGTGGTAAAAGAGATTAAAGTCAGTAACCATCACTGTATAACTTTCTTCTGTCTCTGACACCTCCTGGACGTGGCCTCATTAACACCAACTTTATTTCCTATGACTACAGGAGGTCTCAAGAACCTTTTATGTACTGTGGTCAAACAGAAATGCTGACCCAACATGATCTTTGTTTCTCATAATTTTAGTTGAATTTCTGTTACATTAATAGGAGCTTGGGGATTTGAATGCATTTTGAAAACCACATAAGTGATCCTGATATAATAAAAGCTTACTTTAATTCAGGCTGCAGGCTTCATTTTGAGTTATTATGTTAGTGAGTTTTTCAAGCACTTCTCCACACCAACCTTTTCATCTGAGGCACAGGCACTAAAATTCCCTTTGTGTCCCAAAGCAGAGAGAAGTTTCCTCTTGCTGCTGTACCAAATTACCACAAACTTAGTGGCTTGAAACAACACAAATGTACCATCTTACAGTCATGGAGGTCAGAAGTCCAAACTCAGTCTCACTGGGCTAAATTCAAGGTGTTAGCAGGTCTGGTTCCTTGTGCAGGTGTTAGAACCAGTTCAAAGGAGGATCCGAAGAACAGACACATTCACAGACCAGAGATATTGAATGAATGTGTGAAAAGAGGTGTATTGGCTTCCTAAAGCTGCTATAACAAATCACCACAATTTAGTGACTTTAAAACACTAAGTGGCTTATTAGCTTACAGTTCTGGAGGTCAGAAGTCCTAGAACCAAGGTGTCGGCAGGGCTGCATTCCTTCTGAAGGCTCATTGGGGAATCCGTTTCCTGGTCTTTTCCGGCTTCTAGAGGCTGCCTGCTTTCCTGGGCTCGTGGCCCCTGTCTCCGTCTTCAAATCCAGCAGTGTAGCGTCTCCGAATCTCTCTCTTTCTCTGACCTCTTCTTCTATCACCACACCTCCTCCTGCCTCCTTTTTATACGGACCCCTGTGGTTACACTGGACCCACCCAGACAATCCAGGGTCATCTCCCCAACTCAAGATCCTTCATTTAATCACATCTGCAAAGTCCTTTTTGCCAAGTAAGGTAACCGGTCCATGGTTTCCAGGAATAAGGACTTGAACATCTCGGGAAGGGGAGAGCATTACTCTGACTACACAGGAGGAGAGACAGGAAATTTGAAACCAACTTGCCCCTAATACGGTGTCAGAAAAGGAGGGGCCTGTAGAACTCCATTGACACACACACTCCCTCGCTGAACCTCAAATCTCACCTCTACAGAGCCCAGTTCTAGGGGTTCAGATTATATACCTTTCCAAGGGTAAAGCCTTTCCTTAAATTTTTCATTAATTAATACATTTAAAATTTGTTTTAGTTTACAATACAGATAACTTGATCTTTTTCCTTTAAATGTACAGATCTACATATTTTAACCCACGTATAGATTTGTGTAAGCACCACCACAATCGGGATACTGAACAGTTCCATCACTGTCCAAAAAAGACCCTCATGCTGCCCCTTGGTAGTCACACTCTCCCCCCACCCTTTAAAATCTTAAAATCTTTAAAGTGTGTTCACTTTTCTACCAGTATGAGAGTCATGATTTTAGCTTTTCTGAGAATTCTCTTGCAACACTGAGAATGCAGTGAACAAGTGGTAACTGAATCAGCAGATCCAGGAAAGCCAAATCCTGAGCCGGCAGTGGGAAAGGCCAGAAAGGAGTCCGTGTATCCTGCGGAGCCCTGGAGATGCTCAGGAATTAGTGGCACCAGATACCTCTGCAAGCTGGAGGTGAAAGTGTGACCAAAAATAGGAAGAGTGCGCGAAAATCTGAGAAAGAGTCCGATCCCCATTCTCCCCTCCCCCATGCCACATGCTGGGCATCTGACTCCCTTCAAACCTGGTTAAATGACTGGACTTTGTGCCTTTGAGAGGATAAAAGAGAAAGAAGTTCTCTGGACAGGGACTAAACTGAAAATAGAGGGGACAGGGGAAAGGTGACATTCTGATTGCTGAGACCCCGGCCTTCCTCCCCACCCTTTCCAAGACCAGGCAAGAAGGCTGAACTCCTCCAGGCAGGTGAGTGGACAAGAATTCCCTGGAAATTTTGCCCATAAAGAAGAAAACCTAAAGATACTGATATGTGAGTGTAGGGAGGTGGGTGATGGGCAATGACACAGCCCAGCAAGGTCACTCCACAGCAATGCTCAGGCTGCCTCTTTCTAGAAGACAATTGGACAGCCAAGGAGTACGAGACCTTTGAGGAAAACTGAAAGACACAGGCTAAAAGAACCAAACAGCCAAAGGCAGCCCACACGGAGGAAAGCAAAACTCTCTCTCCCTAAAACAGTAACATCATCGATAAGAGAAAATACTGCAGCCACAAAATAAGAATCAGAGGTCATTTTTTTTTAATTCAGATAACAAGGAAGAGTTCTGGGAAATTAAAAATATGAGCACAGAAATGAAAAACTAAGTTGAAAGCTTGGATGACACAGTTGAAGCAGAAAGCAGAGCAAAAAAATAATAATAATAACAAGACATGGAACTTGGAGAGAAATGATAATTAAGAAAAGGAGAGGACCAGTGGAGGAGTTCCAATGCCAAATACTGGGAGTTCTAGGAAGAGAACAGAGGAAACAGACGGGATGAAAAAAAAAAATCCAATAAAATTCCCAGAACCAGAGGACATGAGTTATTAGACAGTAGGGATCCATGCAATGGGTGGAAATAGACCCAACCAATAAATATCATCATTAAAATTCAGATTACAAAGGGACAAGGAAAGGTAGAAGCTAGTGGAAAAAAATACGAAGTTTGCATCTAAAAGTACAACAATCAGAATGGCATCAGACATATCCTCAACAACATGGTAAACTCAAGGACAGTGGAGCAAGGCCTTCAAACTTCCGAGGGACAATTATAGTTGATCCTCATTATTAGCGGATTCAGTATTTGGAATTTATCAACTCGTTACAATTTATTTTTATCACCAAAATCAATACTTGAGAAGCTTTGGGGGTCATTCAAAGACGTGCAGAGCAGCCAAAAAAATTGAGTCACATGAAGCATGCATTTCCAGCTGAGGCCAACCAGGGCAATGCTCTACCTTCTTGTTTCAGATCTCATACCTAAGCAAGTGGCCTCTTCACAGGCTATTTAGGGCCACATTTTTTGTGTGTGCTTTTTGTTAGTGATTTCAAACTGTTTAAAACAGCCTCCAAGCCTAGTGCTGAATTGCTATCTAGTGCTCTAAGTACAAGAAGCCTGCCATGAGCCTTGTGGAGAACATCGGTGTGGTAGGTAAGCTTTGCTCAGGCATAACTACGAGCTCTGTTGGCAGAGAGTTCAACGCTAATGAATAAACAATACATATTAAATAAGCTGTCTTTCAACAGAAACACACATAAAGTTATGTATTGATGTGTTGATGAAAATGTCATGACCAGGGACTCAAAGGAACCCAACTCTGTATCTCCTCTAGAAGCAGTTGTTCGGTTTTTGCTAATTTGGTAGTCATGGTGACTGTAGGACACAACTAACTCAAACACCAAGAATCAACTAGAATTATAACCTAGGATGTTTCTTTCATTTTTGTTTTATAATACAGGTAATGACTTTTTTCTATCAGTGTACAGTTCTATGAATTTTAACATGTGTATAGATTTGGGTGACCACCACCACAATCAGGATACTGAATATTTCCATCACCCCCAAAATTTCCCTGGTGTGGCCCATTTGTACTCAAAGCTTCCCCTCACCCTTAAACCCTGGCAATGATTGATCTGTTCTCCATCACTCTATCATTTTGTCTTTTACAGAATGTCATATAAATGAAATCCTACAGTAAGGAACATTTTGAGACTGGCTTCCCTCATTCAACCTAATGTTTTGGGATTCACCCAAGTTTTTACAAGTAGCTATCATTTGTTCCTTTTCGCTGCTGAGTAATAGTCTACGTAGCCTAGAATTTTAAACTCAAATCAATAAAGTGTGAAGATACACAGATCTTAAAATGTACCTTCCTTATACTTTGTCACAGGAATCTACTACACACACACACACAAAAAGGAGAAGTTAGGGAATAAACCAAGAGGTGAAGACATAAGATCTATAAAACCAGGGGATCTGCCATAAGGAAGAAACATAAGAAATTCCCAGGATGATGGTGAAGACAACATCTTAAAACAATAGCTCTTTAGCTGCTCCAATCCACATTGAAGAAACTTCTTCAGAAGATAAAATCGATAGAAGTTGTAAAGTGTTTGAATACATTGAGAAGAGATTTACACAACTGGTGGTGACTAATTCAGATGAATTAATACACGGAAAAGTAAGCAGACAAGCAGAAAAGGAAAATTATTAACTCTAATGAAAACAAAAAGGTGTGCAGAACAGGAAAAGTAATCAGAATACCCTATGGTGTAACTATGACCACTGAATATTTGTCTAAACATAATTACACTGTAATTCCTTCGGGGCCTGGGAAATAGGGGTGGGGAGATCACTCTCGTTCATAACAAGCCTTGCAGAATTATTTAACTCTTTAAAATATGTGCCTTTATAACAGATAAAAATTAAAACTAAACTTAAAAATTTAACTTGATGAAATATTTTTTTTTATATATATAAGGCCCGAGAGAGAGAGAGAGAGAGAGAGAGAGAGAGAGAGAGAGAGAGAAAGCCATTCCTGATAATACCATCCTTGAAGCGGAAGTCAGTAATTCCCTTCTTTGTCTAAAGCCAGTTCAAATTTGGATTTCATTAACAAAAGAAAACTGACAAATACTAAAGCTATGGACCCTCCACACCAGGAAGCACCATGTCTTCATTGTGGTCCTCCATTGAGCAGCTGGGACGGTGCAGGATGTGCTGAATGTGGTCCAGAAGGTGCTCCACCAGCTGGACGTCCACGTCAGCTGCAGAGCTCACTGCTATGAACAGTGGCCAAGACGTCCTGGAGCTGCTGGAGGAGCTTGTGTTCCAGATGCCCAAGGAACATGGTGCCCAAGCCGACCAGCATGGGGTTGGTTGGGGGTCTGGCCAGATCTCCTAGCTGGTCCATTTCCAGGTACGCAGTGGTCCTGATCTCTGTCTTTATATAAGTTGGTTACTTCACTGCGTCCTCAGTTGTGCCTGTTTAGTGGATGCAGGCTACCAGCAAGTGATTGCTTGAACCACACCTCTGTGTTCTGCTGGTGGTAGTTCATCATTATTGTAAAATATACGATATTTCACCTTTAAGTCTGATTGGACTTGAAAGCCATTTGCACTATCACAAGAAATTCCAACATTTACCAGTGACAGGAAAGGATATGCTTGCTGTTAGAGCCTTTAAATAAAACGTTAGTATTGGAAATTTCTGAAAGTTTGTTATAAAAATAGTGTATGTTTTGGGCTTCGCTGCTGGCGCAATAGCGAAGAATCCACCTGCCAATGTAGGGGTTATGGGTTCGAGCCCTGGTGCAGGTAGATACCACATGCGGCGGAGCTACTAAGCCCGTGTGCCACAGCTACTGAGCCCATGTGCCACAAGTAGTGAAGCCTACGTGCCTAGAGCCCATGCTTGGCAACAAGAGAAGCCACCGCAATGAGAAGCCTGTGCACTGCAACGAAGAGTAGCCCCTGCTCACTGCAACTAGAGAAAGCCCGCACACAGCAACAAAGACCCAACGCAGCCAAAAATAAATAAATAAATAAATAAAATTTAAAAAAAAAAAAAAAAAAAGACACTTTCATCCACTCTCGTCTCTTAGGAAATTCCAAGGGGTTTTAGGAGCTCCATGCCAAGAAAAGTGGAAAACCAAACACATATTTCTCATTATAAATCACACCATACACGTCCACTGGTAGACTAATTACTAGTGAAAGGAAATGAGTATTTTCATGTATACCTTAGAAGGAGGCTGGACACAGCCCGAGACAAAAGCTAGTCCTGACCAATGTAACCAGTCCGGCAGCTCCAGTAAACCCACTCCTGTCCATCTACTGAGAGGACTGACGTTATCTATGCCTTGAGGCATAACTGAGAAAAACTCTATGTAAGATGTTGGCAGCCAAAGGCATCCTAACTGAAACAGGCCAACAAGTTAACCAGTGGTTACAAAACACTGTGGTAAGTGCTAGAATATGGCCACACAGAGGGATCTAAGGAGAGGCTCCTAAATCGACCTAGGAGATCCTGAAAGAGGTTCCGTAGAAGGGGACCTTGAGCTCAGATTAAATAAGGAGATATGATCCTGGTACATAAAGTGAGAAACAGAATTTCAGATGGGAAACAGAATAGAACCTATATGGTACAGAAACTTGGATGAGCTTCAGATAATTCAGTATGGTAGGAGATGCTGGCTTGGTCTGCATCACATGACCACCTTTGTGACCTTTGGGCTGGGGGGCTGCGATTAACATTCTGTGGAGTAAGGGTAACCTTTCTCAAAGGAAGTCATGGAAAGAAGCAATCCTGTTATCAGAAGTAAGAAAAGGATACTAGGAAGACCAAACAAAAAAGTCCAATAAAGTTAGCTAAATAATAATACACTGAATTAAAACCTAGGTCTACATATCTCCTGGGTGATACATCATCTGAGAAAAAGTAGAGAACCTTTTCTGTGGCAGACAGCTATCCATCCATCAAAACTTGCCCCACTCCCACTCTAGAAGGTCCACATCTCCTTCAGGGAGACCCCCTTCCACTGACAGCAACACCTATCTTAGAATGGGGAATGAGAAATTAGTTTCTATGACTTTGGGCCTTTGTATTTTGGGGACTATTGATTTTGTTAGCAAGTGTAGCCTAACTAAAATACTTACTGGGACACTTTAATGAAAATCTGGATTATCAATACAATTGTGACATGACTACCTTCTGAATTGGCTGTGAACTTGGATGGGTCAAAAGCATTTAAAAGTAACGAACATTTCAAGATTTTTTTGGCAAGACAAAAAGAATATGATGTTATCACTGGGGTGGGGAGAAGGTAATGTGAGAACTCTGTACTGTTTTTGCAAATTCTTGTGAGTCTTAAACTATTCCAAGAAAAAAAGATATTAAAAAGTATTCAAAAAGGTAAAAAAATAAATAAATATTTTCAAATTTCCACCAGCAGCTTTGGATTCCCACAAGGGAAGGACCTCAGTTTCCCATTCTGTAAAATGAGAATTACAGCAGTGGTTTTCAAACCATAGGGTCACTGAGGGTGTTTCAAAAGCTCAGCAAATATCTGATTTGAATTTTATCTTTAACATATTAAAACTACTTGAAAACACACAGGCCAAAGCATTACATGCTAACTTTTAACACAAGGGGGACCCCCGCAAGTTCACATGAACTGTCACATTAGCTCTTTGACGTTCAGACTTTGGAACAAAGTGTCTTCTTTGCCATCTATGCATTATATTTGAACTTCTACTGAAACAATAATTACGCATTTTGTAACTACATTGTTCTGTTTTGTTGCAGATAGGTGTTAGGAGTTTGTTTCGTTTTGTTTTGTTTTGTTTCTTAAATTCAGAACTGTATCATAATTAGAGAAATGCAAGTTAAATTTACAACATAGCATTTTTTTTTTTACCCACCAGATTGACAAAGATCAGAAACTTGATAACACTGTGTGAGTTAGGATGTAGGAAAGAGGTGTCCTAACAAGTTATTGATGGGAGTTCTAAGTGCCATTGGAAAGCATCAAAACTTTAAATGCACATAACCATTGACCTAGCAATTCTATTTTAGGAATGTATCCTACAGATATACTCTCTTCTGTACAGGCATAGATACAGATATATATTCATTGCAGCTTTGTCTGTGGTAACAAAAAAACAAACTAAATGTTCATTAACAGGGAATGTTTAAGTAAATTTTAGTATATGTATATACACAATGGAAACCTGAACTCTTCCTAAAGCAATGAGGCAAATCTAGATCCACTTGTAAGCAATATTTTCCAAAATACATTGTTATGCAAAAAAAAAAGCAGGCCGTAGAGTGTTGTTTGCATTACGGTATTATTTGGAAGAAAAAGAAATGGATGGATATACAGATACCTTTCTGAAGAACACCCCAGAAGCTGGTAATAGTGACTACTTCCTGGAAAGGAAACTGGGGGGCTGTGAGAGGTTGAAGGGGCGCCCACTTCTCACTGTATACCTTTTTATACTGTTTGAGTGTTTTCATGTTAAGATATTAACTATATAAAAGAGTGAAAAAATCGAGCATGTGTATGCTTGCTCGTATGAAATTATCTAAGTGAATATACTATTAAAACACAGGTGTGCCACCCTCAGTTAGATGCCAGGCAAGACTCAAAGCCAGCTCTCATCAAAATAATTGGTTGTATAATCACCACTTAATGCCTGACAGGTTGAGTCTTGATTATATCCTATTACAGCAGGTTTTAGCACTTATCTAACTTTCAAGTGTTTCTTTATTGACCTTCATGTTTATGTAAGGACTGCACACAGTTGTTAAATATTGTTAGTGAATCAATTTTGGAATATAAAAAATTTTCCCCTGGTCTGCTCCAAGATTTCAGATCAGGTTTCAGTGAAAAGGTCAGGAGGGGCTTGCTGGTGTCATCCACGACGTGTGTCCATGCTACATGCCTGGAGCCCACGCCCCAAGATTCTATTCCAATGCATCTGGGTGGTGCCTGAGCTTGTGTGTTCTCAGCAAGTTCCCTTGGAGACTCTAAGGCCCTCTCCAGTTAAGAATCACCTGCCGCGTCCAGAAAAGCAAGAAGAAAATTATAAGCCCCACAAACCTTAATCTAAACCTTAAACCAGAGCCCAACCAGAAAGAGAAAGCAACTCTGAGGATTTAAGTAAAGTTGATGTCAGGAACTGATTCACAGGTGATGAAAGGGCTGAAAGGCCAAATGGGAATGGTTAGGCAACCAGAGATTAGTAATGGCTGGAAGTCACTACCCCTGCTCCCCAGGGAGAAGGCTGGGGACCAAGGGAGGAGGACATATTTTCAGACACCAGGAACCAGTCACCTGCCAGAAGCTGAGGCCACAGTGGGCCCTTCTGGGATCTGGGGCCATAGCAGAGACACAGCCACTGCCACCCAGATAGGGAGAGTGGGGGAGAAATACTCTGGTTTCTCCCTTCCACCCATTAGGCAAACCCAACAGGAAGCTAGAAGCCCCAGGAACCTGGAAATTACAGGGGTCAGCTCCCCTGACATGCAGAGCTGAGAGGAGTGGCAAGGAACGGATCAAAGGGCAACAGACTCAGGGCCAGCTCACCAGCCTCGGTTAAATTTACAGGTGAAACTTTAGGCCAAAATTTCCTGTAGCACTTTTGAGGAAACTGAGTGGAGAGGTTGCTGACACAAGTACTTCTGAAAAATGCAAAGCTAGCCATTCTCGTTAGCCTTTGTCTGGGAAAATAAAGGAGACTAAAAAGGTATTTGCATACCAGTTACCACACAACTTAAATGGAATCTATAATTTTTCTAGATTCTGTCATTGTACCACACTTTTGTCTCTCTGTTTACTGAAAAGGGAAAAATGCTCTTCTGTAATAGTCAAAGGTTTGCTTTAATAGTTATCTTCCAAAGTAACCGTGATACTAATCACCCACCCATCCATCACTTTTTAGATACCAGGCACTGTTATAGACGCTGGTGTACAACAAGGAAGAAAATAAAAGTTTCTGTCTCAAGAACTTAAATTTTAGTCTATTGTGCATGGTTGCCATAGGAAACTAAATTTGTTAAAATGTCTACTATCAAAAAATTTTTTGATCACTTGAAATTACAAATGATTTTGTTAAGAGAAGGATATCTTTGCTCACAAGACTTATGACAATTAACCTAGTGACTATGGCCTCATTATTCTTGTTATGATTAATATTACCGGAATTTTAAAAATATTGTGTATTTTCTTAATAATTGAAGAAAGTATCTGGAAATCTCCTGCCAGGAATCATTTAATGAAGGATATAATTCTAATTGATTGACTTTGAAGCATATGCAAATCTCTGTACTTCTACAGTTTCTGATACTTGCCCTCAAGTATTCTTAACTGAGCTGGTCCTTTATTGGCCTTTTGACTGGAGGAAATTTATTTAACCTTTAAGAGGCTCAGTTTCTACATCTATAAACTAGTACGATAGTGTCTATCTCTGTGTTGTTCTGAGGATTACATGACATAGCACAGGTAATACAGGTAATTCCTTGGTAGAGATTTTTAGTCAAAAGGAATATTTAAACCATAGGGGGGGTAAACCCCTTTTTCTATCAGAAACATGTTGGAAATTTTGTATAAATACATTTTATTTGAATGTAAAAACTCAAATACATGCAGCACAAGGGCAATGATCTAGGGGAACTGATACTCAGTCTTGATATCAAGAAGTAATAAGGAGGAGTGGAGACTGGGGTAAACTGGAGAAGTCAGGCTTCATCCAAAGGAGCGGCTTCTCAGACCTAGCCAAGCGCTACCATGTGATATTCCAAGTCCAGATTGGAGTGCCCACTGAGGCAAAGAGATTTTTATTTTTAATCCCATGTTCATTAGGATTTATTTAATGTAAGGGGCAAGGGAAAACAGGTAATAAACAAGTAAATTGTCATCTATCTCTAAAGACAGATATACAGATAGACTGATGGATTGATAGATAAATACAGATAGAGATATTCCAGATATACAATGTTAGATGTGATAAATTCTAAGATAAAGCAGACCGGAAGGAAACAGGGAGCCACTGGGTGGTGGAGGAGGGACTGCAGGATTAGAATGGGCTAGCCAAGGAGGGCCTCTCTAAGGATGGGAATTTGAAATCAGGACCTGAAGGGGTTATGGAAGGTGGCAGGTGGATACAGAGGGAACGGTAAGCACAAAAGCCTTGAGGCTGGAGAGCGCTTGGGGCTGCGCCTGAGGGAAGGAGAGAGTAGTAAAGAGATGAAGTCAGGCAACCGGTCAGATCAGGGAAAGCAGCGTCCACCAATAGCAGGAACTTCACCTTATAACTTAGAAATGCTCATCCTCGGGCCTCACCCTAGGCGCACTGAGTCAGAAACTCTGGGGTGGGCCCAGCAGTCTCCGTCCTAACAAGCTCTCCAGGTGACAGTGATGCACAAAAAAGTTGGCAGACCCCCGGAGCAGGGGGCTTACATTGATTGATCCCAGTTGTTACTCAGGCACGTGATCACGGTCCTCTTTATTTCATTAGCTGGGCAGGGGACCCGCCCAGCGCTCTGCTGATTTGCCGGGCGCTGACGCTCAGCCGGGGTTCACCTCAAGCCCGCGGCGCCCCGCGCACCCACCCAACTGCAGCCCGACTCGGTCCTCTCTGCAAACCACCCGGGCGACCCGGGGCGACACGGCTGCCCGGCCACAGTGGGGACCAGACGCCCAGGGCTGCAGGTGCAAAGGCGCCAGAGCCGGGGAGGCCAAACGCGCCGGCCCAGACCGCAGGGGTGTGAGCGGGGCGCCGGCTGCCGCAGCCCGGGGTGCGCATCCCTCTCCGCCCGTGGTCGCCCAACCCGCGGAGACGCGTGTGCGCCATCCGACTCCCGGGGGAATACGCGGGTGCAGGGCCTCGCGGCCCGGGCATCGGGATTGGCCCGCTGCTTCCCCCGGGAGCCGCTGATGCAAAGGCAGGTTGGGGCGGCCGAGCCCGGCCAGCGCCCTCTAGGCAGCGGAAGTGGAGCTTGCTTTACATCCGTCCTCCCCGCCTCGCAGAGTTGGGAGAAGGAAGGCTGGGGGGTGTGGAAAAATAAAAGGAAAAGTCCTTGCACCATGTAGACCCGCGCCCCCCTACCCTGGCACCCCGGCCGGCCGGGAACCTCCCAGTCTGCGGCCATGAACGCGAGCAGCGAGGGCGACAGCTTCCCGGGCTCGGTGCAAAGTAAGTGCTTTTCCGGGCGCAGCGCGCGCTCCGGGGCCCAGTGCGCGCTCCGGGGCCCGGGCCCAAGCACGTCTGCGACGCAGCTAGCAGGCCCGGGGCCCCGAAATCAGGGTGACGGCCCGGAACCGGCGTCTCGGGGACCGCGGCGGGCGCGCCGTCCGGGAGGCGCCGGAGAGGGCTGGGGGGGGGGGCCCAAGCCGGCGTGAGGGGGCGCCGCTCTCCAGCCTCCGGAGATCGCTTGGAAGGGAATGGTGGGGGAGGGCATGCCGTTCAGACAGTCGTCACCCCCTTGGGGCATTCCCCGCCCCCCGGCGGAGTTTGGAGGTAGATTTGGGGTAACCGCGGCAACGCTGATGGGGAAACTTCTGTCTCGGCGGCCCCAAATTCTGGAAGTCTGAGGCTCGGGGACTTTCACGAGGTCTGCCGGCTTACTGCAAAGCCTTTTCCACATTAAAGGTGGAGATCTGAATGGGGAACGGGGCCGTGGTCGTTTTGAGTTTAGGGTTCATTTTAATTTTCTTGTTGAGGACAGCCTTTTTCAAGCCCATGGTTTCGCCCGGAGCATTGTTTCCCAAAGTGTGGACCAGGGACTGAGAGCAAACCAGCCACCTGGGAGCTCGAGCGCTTATTGAAAAAAAAAAGAAAGAAAAAAAAAAGCTCTCTGTGCCCCACCCATCAGGTGGAGGGATGGGCTTGAGGGGAGGAGGGCGGCCTTATCCTGGGCGATTCTGATGCACATAAAGTTTGAGAACCCCTGGCACCTAGTAAGCGCTTAGCTTGTTAGCTGTTACTGTTTACAATTTTGGAGACATTGTTTCCCAAACTTGGCTGTGTATTCCATGCATAACTTGTGAAAAGTGCAGATGTCCCTAAACCTCAGCCCGCATTCAGCCCACCACCATTGTGACTCAGTATCTCCGAAGTGGGGCTCACACGTGGCCATATTTAAACAACGCCCCCCGCCCTGCCCCCTTATTCTGATGCGGAGACAGGTTTGGAGAACTTTGCAAAGATAAAGGAATTCTTTTTGTTGGTGATACGCACAAATTGTGCCCATTGTTTGTTACTGGGTCTCAATTAATACAGATTTTCAGAGGGGATACTTTCAAACTCAAATAGGGCACCTCAGTAATAACCCCACCAGGTGACATGCTGGGGGAGGGGATCCCTGTGCTGGCCTTTTACAAACACCATCTCATTTAATCCTCATAACCATCAACCATCGTATGAAGCAGAAACTTCTCCCCATTTCTTCTTGGGTATCAGTCCTATTTGATCATTAAGGAATCCTCAGCGATGCAATCACTACATCTCTTGGTTCCTTGTCTTCCTCTCAGCTTGGGCACCTTAGTAGCTACAGGAAGGCAGTGTTCCAGAGGAGAAGAAAAGTGTCCATTCCTTCCATCCATTCCTTTCGTTGTTTGCAAGATGGCTTATAAAACATTACCATGGGGCTTCCCTGGTGGCGCAGTGGTTAAGAATCTGCCTGCCAATGCAGGGAACACGGGTTCGAGCCCTGGTCTGGGAAGATCCCACATGCCGCGGAGCAACTAAGCCCGTGAGCCACAACTACTGAGCCTGCGCGTCTGGAGCCTGTGCTCCGCAACAGGAGAGGCCGCGACCGTGAGAGACCCCCACTCACCACAGCTGGAGAAAGCCCTCGCACAGAAACGAAGACCCAACACAGTCAAAAATAAATAAATTAATTAAAAAAACAAAAAACAAAAAACATTACCATGCTCAGCCCAGAGGATCTCTTCATAGCAAGTCAACCAAATTGTATTTCTGCACAGAGATGTCTTGTCTTGGTTGGAAGGGGGAAATTGGACGTAAAGCAAATATTTTATAAATTTTCCAAAAAGATTGTGATGCATGGATGCCAACCATATGTGTACAAAGGTAGTTCTCGTACTGTTTAGACTGGGGAAAATTGGGAATAATATACAAACCTTATAGCTACTGAGAAATCATGAGGCTTGGAAAACATGGAATAATGTGTTGTCATTAAATAATTATTTTATAGAGATTTTAGTGATATAGCACAATGGTTGTGCGATAGCATGTGGGAAAAAGATTAATTTACAGTGCACTAGGATCTTAAACAATGTTTAACTGAAAATGAATGGAAGAAAATATTTTGTAATGTTCAAGGTACGCATGGGTGGAAAGATTGTGAGTGATTGCCCTCCTTGCTTCGTCTCTTCCAAATTTTCTGTTATAAACATGAGTTTCCTTGTAATAAGGCAAAGAAATTTTTAAAAATAAAAATTAAGGTAGTCATATTAGTTAGAGACTTATTAATTGTATTTCTTTATTTAACAAACATTTATATAGCACTTTCTAATATAGTGCCAGGACTGTGGTAAGTGCTTTGCAAATGTTAATACAGTATTAACTCTTTGTATTATTACTATTGTGAAATAACGCCTCTGTCAGTTAGGAATGAATTTTGGTTGCAAGTAACAAAACTGAACTATACTGGCCTAATGAGAAGTCTAGAATTGCTTGATTCCAGGGTTGATTCAGGGGATCAGTGAAGTAAGCTTTTGTAGAGATCTTAGCATTTATCTCATGGTTACAGCATGGCTGCAGAAGGTCCTGGCATCACATCTGCATTCAAGGCCAGAAGAAGAGGTGGACAGTGTTAACCATGTCAGATCCCTTTTTATCACGAAAGCCACACTTTTCCCAGAAGCTCCTCCAGCACTGTGCTGGAGGGTTTCCCAAGTATGTAGTGGACCAAGATTATTTAGACTAGTGGTTCTCATAATGGGGTAAGGGGTTGGAATAGTGGGGGCATTACTTTTCATAATGACTGGGAAGTACAACTACCTTTTAGTTGGGATAGGAGATGGCTGCTGATCCTTTGACCTGTAGGGTAGCCCTGCACATTGGAGAACCTTCTCACATAAAATACCACTAGTGCCCCGTAGGCAATGATCAGGAGCATCGCTTGGGTCTGGGTACATTGCTGCTAGGGCAGAACTGGGATTCTGTTTGCAAGAAGAGGGGAGTGGAACAGATATTGGGCCAGCAACTAGCTTTGTCTGCCACCATGCCCTTTTTTCTTACCATGAATCTGGTTTGTGTTGTAATTTCAAGCTGTTTGGAATTAATCTGTGACTTCCCCTATGTCCCATGGAGTTCCAGGTGGCACAACAGTGCTGGTTGAGCTGACTCCCGACATCCACATCTGCGGCATCTGCAAGCAGCAGTTTAACAACCTGGACGCCTTTGTAGCTCACAAGCAGAGCGGCTGCCAGCTGACCGGCACATCTGGGGCGGCGCCCAGCACGGTACAGTTTGTATCAGAGGAGACGGTGCCTGCCACCCAGACTCAGACCACCACACGAACCATCACCTCGGAGACCCAGACGATCACAGGTATGGCTGGGGGATGGGGGAGTCACTTAGAGTTGGCCTGGCTATGTCCCAAACGCCTCCACAGAACTTGTTAAAAATATAGATACTCAGGGCCAAGCCCCTAGGGTTGCTAATTCATTATTTTTAACAAGCTCCACTGGGAAGCCAGCTGCCCAGCCAGGTTTGGGAACCGCTAGGTTAAAACATTAAGTGGTAGCAGTTATAAATTGTTGTCATGTGGTAAACAAAACAAACAGACAAAAACCAGGTTTCTAAAACAAAAACCTATATACTACGAAAAAATACTCGCAGGAAATGGTAAAAAGGAAAAGGTGGTAATTTGGGGTGGTGGGAATATGTGTGTGATTCCTGAATTTGCATTATTTGTCTAAAGGGACAAAAAAAAAAATGTTTAAATGTTTTTTTTTTAGTTTTTAAATCTATAAACAGGCGTTGATGCCTCCCCTCCCTTGTGCTACCAACCAGGAAAACAGAAAAGTTCATCCTAGTTCTTGGTTGTGTCCAAAATAAATTGCAAATGGATCTAAAATTTAAATGTGCAGCATGAAACTGCAAAAGTTCTAGAGTAAAAATTATACACACACAGAGACCCAAACACTTAAACACACACACACACACACACACACGCCTATACTTATACCTACTTATACCTAGTAATGTTAATGAGAGAAGTAAGCTGTGCATAAGGCATTAGGGAATGGTGAGGACTGTGGTAAAGTAGAGAAAGCTGCTCTTTGGATCCAGTCAGATATTTGGGTTTTTCTGAGAAACTGAAAAATGTAAAATTTCCGAAATTTTAAAACTTTGTTGGCCAAACAGAATACATCTGTGAGCCTGACTGAGCACACCAACAGCTTCTGGCTTGTTCTCAGTGTCTTGCAAGCAGTTAATCTGGAGCTGAGGTGTGGAGAACATCTGAAGTGGGGGTACCAACTTTCCCCCTATCAGTTGTACATTGGTGTGGTGTCTGAATTTTTCAGCAGCAAGCAAAGTTTTGTGGTTGTTTCCTTAATGCCTCCAAAATAATGTTTCTGCTGAATTCCTTAAGCATTGAAATATAATTGATCACCTCACAAACTTTAATAAGATTACCTTGAGGTCTTCCCACTTTCTCCCGAATTTATTTTAATTCTCATTTTAAAGGAAGTCACCAAGAAAATGTTAAAACTGAAAACCACCTTAGAGATGAGCCTGGTACAACCTTCTCCTTTTACAGCTGGACAAAGTAATGCTGCAAGTGGGGATGAGACATGGCCAAGGTCCCACCACAGGTTCAAGACGGTCCTGGGACTTAAGCGCTTTGGCCCTTTACCCTCGTGGTCTTCTCCCTGAGGACTTCGTGTTGGGTTCCCTGTCCTCAAACACAAACACCCAGTAACCCCACACCCTGGGTGTGAAGCCTGGGACACAAGGCCCCAGCGTGAGGAGACCTCAAGGCCTACACTTTATTTGTGGCCATTGCATCTTTCTGGGTTCCGAGCCTTCACTTATGCTGTTCCCTCTGCCTAAAATACCTTTCCTGCCTGGCTGACACCAGCTCAACCTCAGAACTTTAAGGTTCGTGACAGACTGCACACAGAGGATCTGGCTTCATCTCAGGACATTCCCCTCCCCTCTGAATTGCAATAGCCTTGATGATGTCCTTTCTGTTTTCCAAATGTGCCACGTTTCCTCAAGCCTGGGAGCCTTTGTAGGTGTTGTTCCCTCTGCCTGGAACTGACTCAATTCTTATGCGTGTGTCAGAGCTGGGCTTAAAGGCATTTCGTCAAAGAGCCCCTCTTTGACAACACACATGCACGTGCACGGTTCTCCCAGACCAGGTCAAGTCCCAGTACTTAAATGATTATTTGCAGAACAAACTTCAAGGTCTGTCCCATCGCTGAACCTTAAGCACCACGAAGTCAGGAGCTTCACCCCTCGTGTTCACCGTGGATCCCCGGCACCTTATTCTAGGCACTTATTCTTTGTGGAGTGAATGCACAGTTGCCCAAATCTCACATCCATCCGTGAAGCTGACCCCACACCAAATAACTGCCCCTTCTTTTGTCCTAGTTCTTTGCTCAGAGATGTTCACCCTCCTCTTAGCATTTCCACTACCCTGCCGTCATTCTCTCTGGCCATGCCTCGGTTTTGCCAACTGCCCTCTACGCTCAGGCCAGGCCTGGAGCCCTCTTTGTGCCCAGCTCATGGTGGTACCTACTGCACAGAGCTGACAGGAGCTCCAAGCTCCAGAGACGGACTGCTGGACATTTATCCCAGTCTGCCGTCCTGGCCTGTGGACAAGTCGTTTACTCTGCTTAATATTCCTCACCTGTAGAAACGGGTTATAATGGTACTTAATACTATTAGGTAGTAGAATTCGGTTCCTAATACCTAGTATCACTGGGTTATTGTGAGGACCCTGCAATAATCCACATAAAGGACCTGGGACAGTCATCTCAATAAACGACCGCTTTTATTAATGCAGAGATGAATGCGTGGGGTGAGGTTTGCAGGATGCCTGAGTCTCTGCCTGACCAAGATTTGCAGGATGCCGAGTCTCTGCCTGATCCAGCTGCTCTCCCTGATTGCGCCTGCATTTCTGCCACAAAACACGCAGAATCTTGCTTTTTTTCCCTCTCTTTAACACTATTTAGTTTGGTTTTCTGGGCCCAACTTCCCCCAGGTTTGGGCTTCAATGTTGCACTAGCCGCAGTTTCCAGACCTACCCGTGGACCAGGATCCCCGGGGAGCTTGTTAAAGATACTGGTGCCTGGGCTGCACCTCTGAACCCAAATCGCTGAGGCTTAGGCATCTGCATTTTTAACAAGCTCCTGGGGGATTCTGGGCCTCGACCCAGTTGGAGAGTCGCTCACTGCCCGAAGCCACAGTCTGACCCCTCACCCTGGCAGATTCCTCCAGATACCCACACCCAGATATTGTCCAGGGCAGTTTGTCCCTCTTCAGTCCTTGATTAAACCAAACCCTTCCTCACTCAGCTCATATGTCTTGTCTCAGCCCAATAATAGTTGGATGTAAAGTAAAATTTATTCTCTGTCTGCTAGCTTTGAAAGCTGCCTACTGTTTGGCAGTTAATTTAAGAACTTTTCTATAAAAGCAGTAAAATTAGATATTGATGCTGGCAAAAAAAAAAAAAATTAGCATCCTACATGCATTTTTAAGTTCACAGCTTAAAATCATGGGGCTTTGGAGTCAAGTCCCCAAGTTTGAGTCTTGGCTGCACAGGGCCTTAAGAGCTGTGTGACCGATGCAAATTATAATGGCTCTTGGTGTCTCATTTTTGAAGTGGGGACATGAATAAATAGAAAGGCCACAGACTTTGGTAGTGAAGAGTCTAAGGTCCTGAGCCAGACTGCCTGGGTTCAAATCCCAGCTACATCACTTGCTAACCAAGTCAACCTTGGGCAGGTGACTTAGGGTTTCAGTGTCTTCGTTTCCCCAGCTGTAAAATGGAAGTAATGATGGTTCTCACCTCAGAGGGTCCCAGCCAGGCTGCCATGGGCACCTACATGGAAGACACTTAGAGCTGTCAGGGTTTAGCTCTCATTACTTACCGAATCAGGGGCTGTGAAAATTAAATGAAACAGCACACGGAAAATTTTGCACAGGGCCTGGCTCATGGCAGGCCCCCAGCCAATATGAGTTGAATTATCACTGGACCTAGAATGATCTTTCCCACCTCTTCTGCTTAATTCCCACTTTCTTAGGTCCCAGGTTAAAAGTCACCTCCACCTAGAAGCTAGCTATGATTTCTCCCTCCCCCCCCCACCCCCCCTAAGGTTAGGTTCTTCACTGCTTCCTCACCTAGCATGTATCACAGTTGCAATTAATTTGTTATTTCGTAACAAGCAGTCTTTAGCCAGAAAAGTGAATTCAGATGCCCCTGGGGATCAGGCAGTGGCAGCAAATGCAACCGCAGATCCACTGTGGTGGAGAGTGGGCGGGGCTTTGGACAATAAGGAGAGGAGGAGGAAAGCAGCCCCTGAGAGCCAGGAAGCAGCGTCAGCTGGGCCTTGGTGTTGCTGGGAGCTGGGCTGACTCGCTGGTGGGCCGTGCTGTTCTCCTGTTGAACGCAAACAGGTTCACAGAACGTCTGCGTGAGACGGGGCCACTCTGACTGTGGTGGGACAGGATGAAAACAAAACCCCTCTGTCATCATACCTGAGCCACAGAATACCAGACATCCCCTCCTCCCCCACCGATCTGAGTGACACTGCTGCTTTACCTATTACAGCTTTAGCCTTCTCTGCTTCTCGGTAATAGTTGCTGAGATATCAAATCGTAGACTTGTCCCCACTTCCTGACAGCCTCCAATGCAGGCTTCCTTGAACTGTCCCCCCAAAATCATCTAACATGAGCCCCAAACCTCTAATACTCTTTAAGTCTTTTCTAGCACCCTCTTCCTGAGACCCTCCACGGCTCCCGTAGTATGAGGTTTCCTTCATTATAATGACTAATCAGCCTATCCAACTACAGGTGTGTCTCTGGTGGTCTTTGGCCAGAGGTCATTGACCTAGGGAAGACCCAGCCCACCTAGTTGATTTTGAAAGCCTGAAAAAAAAATTCTGAAGGCTCAGTTTGGCCTGTGGGCCCCCAACTAGTAGTTTAATATCTAGTTTACTAGACTGTAAATCTCCCTGGAGCAGGAACTAATCAGTCTTGCTTTCCTGCCACCCGGCACCAGGCCTGGCACATCCTAGGCACTCAATAAAACAGTTACCAAGTGAATGCAGGAAAGGGCAGCTGTAAGGATTAACTTCATTAATGTGCATGGAGTTCATGGCGTGGCGTCTGCCCCATCATCAGGGCCCAGCGAGGGCAGCTCTGGGACTGTCGTGTGTGCCAGATGCTGGAGCCGAGATAATGGAGGTGCTTCCCTTGGAGAATTCCAAGCTCATCAGGGAGGGGAGGAGAATTTAGCTGTAAGACATACAAACCCAGCCATCTGTGACAAGTACAGCCTTGTGTAGAGAGTTCATGCAGTAGATTGGTCCCAACGGGGAAAGCCAAGGGAAGAAATGATGAGTGAGATCAAATGTATAATAGGCCTTGAAAATCTCACCTGCCTTGGGGAGGAAGATGGGGGGCGGAGGGCGGGGAGCATTTCCTCCTGGTGGTGTGGAGGTGGAGAAGCTGATCTTGCTTCTGAAGGCGAGATGTGATAACAGTGGCAGGAGATGACACAGGGCGGCGTATGGGGCAGCAGCCCTGCTTTGATCTGGCCTTTAGCGTGAAGGAGCTGGGGAGCCACTGAAGGTTGCCGAGCGTGTGAGTAATTTAGTAAGACAAACGATGTAATGATTTGCCTGGAGAATCTGGCAATAATAATAATAGCTGGGCTTCCCTGATGGCGCAGTGGTTGAGAGTCTGCCTGCCAATGCAGGGGACACGGGTTCGAGCCCTGGTCTGGGAAGATCCCACATGCCGCGGAGCAACTAGGCCCGTGAGCCACAACTACTGAGCCTGCGCGTCTGGAGCCTGTGCTCCGCAACAAGAGAGGCCGTGATGATGAGAGGCCCGCGCACCGCGATGAAGAGTGGGCCCCCGCTTGCCGCAACTAGAGAAAGCCCTGGCACAGAAACAAAGACCCAACACAGCCATAAATTAATTAATTAATTAATTAATTTTAAAAAATAATAATAATAGCTAATTCTCATGTACTGCTCATTATGTGCCATGTACTTTTTAAGTACTCTATATGAAGTAGTTTTTCACGACTTAAATTGTTACGAATTTAAATTTAACATTTCATTTTAAAAATTAAATTTTCACAACATAAATTAGGTACTAAGAATTATTATCCCCATTTTACCCATAATGAACTAAAGCACAGAGGAATTAAATAACTTGACCAAGGTGACAGAGCCAGAAAGGGGCAGAACGGGGCCTGAAAGCCAGGCTACCTGGCCGAGGAATCTATGCACTTGACTGCACCACCTCACCCCTTAGTAAAGTCCTCACTGCAGTGTTTCTCCAAAGAACCACATGGAGCTTTGGTGGAAAATGCAGACACCCAGCCCCCTCCCTTAAGTATACCATCTGGGTGGGTCTGAGCAGGGTCCTGGGACTCTGGACCAGCCAGTGAGGGCTTGGGTCAGTTCAGCTGCTTTCAGTTGCTCTTAACAGCACTAAACTCCAAGAGGGCTGGATGGTCAGACATTCCTTCTCTCAGGACAAGAACGGCAGGGCAGACCCGGGGTCTTTGCATCCTCAGGGCAGACCCGGGGTCTTTGCATCCTCAGGGCAGACCCGGGGTCTTTGCATCCTCAGGGCAGACCCGGGGTCTTTGCATCCTCAGGGCAGACCCGGGGTCTTTGCATCCTCAGGGCAGACCCGGGGTCTTTGCATCCTCAGGGCAGACCCGGGGTCTTTGCATCCTCAGGGCAGACCCGGGGTCTTTGCATCCTCAGGGCAGACCCGGGGTCTTTGCATCCTCAGGGCAGACCCGGGGTCTTTGCATCCTCAGGGCAGACCCGGGGTCTTTGCATCCTCAGGGCAGACCCGGGGTCTTTGCATCCTCTTGCTGTCCTCCGCAGTAGTCCTCCTCACGGCCACAAGGTGGCCGCTGCTGCTGCTTTCAGCCTCAAGTCTTCACGCGGCCCTGCCCATGGACGGGGAAAGGGGCGGCTTCGCTCTACCGGAGAGGAAATGCTTCTCCAGAAATTCTAGATCCCATTGGCTAAGATGCCCCGTTCCGCTGTCTTGGAAGAAGCCAGGCCAGCAAGGGACAAGGAGGAGGGGCTTAGCAGTGGAATCCAATCCCAAGGCCCCTCTGGACAGCCACACTCCTGCCACTACCCTGTTAGAATAGTCTAGAGCAGGAGTTCTCAAAGCTGGTATGCAGAAGAATTACATGGAAAACTTGTTAAAAATCAGCTACAAATATACCCAGACTGTACCTAGATCTCGGCATCAGAATCTTTGGTACATGGTCAATTTTGAGAACCACTGGACCAGGAGGAGAAAGGCAAGAAAGGATGGAAATCTTTTAGTGGCAGTGTCAGGCACATAGGTGCTTCTTTTTTCAGAATGAAAGTCCACGCCAAGCCGCATATCTTCGCCCCAATTCCTAATTCCAGGACGGGGGACAGATGGGCTGATGTGCTGGGGCAGGTGTGGACCACATTCGGGAAAACCCTTTGGAAGAGCATGAGAAGACTTTTCCTTCAGAGAGAGGTGGATTTTTCTCCCAGGAGGTGAATTCTGAGTTTGCATTTGAATCAAGACCCCTAAGTGTGAGTCCTAAGCATGGCCTATTTTGGAAGAAACAGGAACAAACAAACGATAGATTTGACAATATGACAATGAAGCAATTTCCTTAATATGTAAAGATTGGGACTTCCCCGGTGACGCAGTGGATAAGAATCCGCCTGCCAATGCAGGGGACACGGGTTTGATCCCTGGTCCAGGAAGATCCCACATGCCGCGGAGCAACTAAGCCCGGGTGCCACAACTACTGAGCCTGTGCTCTAGAGTCCGCGAGCCACAACTACTGAGCCTGCACACCACAACTACTGAGCCTGCCCTCCAGAGCCCACGTGCTGCAACTACTGAGCCCACGAGCTACAACTACTGAAGCCCGCATACCTAGAGCCCGTGCTCCGCAACAAGAGAAGCCACCACAATGAGAAGCCCGCACACCGCAACGAAGAGTAGCCCCCACTCGCCGCAACTAGAGAAAGCCTGCGCGCAGCAATGAAAACCCAACGCAGCCATAAATAAATAAATAAATAAATAAATAAATCTGTAAAGATCATTTACGAGTCAATGAGAAAAACATAAAAATTCAATAGAAAAAAAAGCTAATAGCATGAATAGGCAGTTCATAAAGAAAGTATATGAATGAATAAAATATAGTGAAAAAGAGATTCATCTTCACCAATTATTAATGAAACGCAAATTAAACTAAAATGATCTCATTTTGTCCTGTCAAATAGTCTGTGTGATAGCCAAGGTGAAGGGGAGAATGTATATTGATTTAGATTTTCTGGAAGGATCTCATAATTATGAATCACCAAGCAATAAAATGACCATTGCATTTTGACCCGGTTCTTCAGCTTACAGGAAGGTATCCAGAGAAACTAGAGATAAGTTAAAATTTTTGGATAGGTATTATTTATAAAGGTAAACACCTAGAAACCAACTCATTGTCCAAAAGGGGGGAATGGTCAATTTAACTGTGACAGCCAACATGGTGGCATATTATGTAGCCATAAGAAATTGTGTTTTGGATGAATGATAACGTGGCAGAATGCTTTCACATAGCAAAATTGTTTAATAAAATTGCTTAATTGTTTAATAAAAAAGAAAAGAATACAAAACAATTTAAGCCATGACCCCAGTTTTATACTTTTAAAATCTGTATACAAAGGCTACGTTAGCCATTTGGTCCATCATTAATTCAACCAGTGTTCTCTGAGCCCCTGCACTGCCAGCGTCTGTGTGAGGTTCTGGGAAACAGTGATGGAGAGAAACAGGTGTTGTCCCCACCTGGTTCATCCAACCAAAGGAGGAGAGGATGGTCATTAAATACTTTCCCAAATAGCTATTTAATTACAGTAGAGATAAGTACTTTGGGGGAAAAGTTCGGTATTTAATGAGCATATCATGCAAGGGGGTATACTGCTGTATGGGGACAGAACTGGGCAGGTTTTCTTCTCTACACTTTTCTGTCCTCCCTAGATTTTCTACAGTTGGTGTTTACTTTTGTTTTGAAAAAATAATACATTTTTAATTTTAAAAAATAGAAAAGGATTTAAAAAATGGAGTTTTTAAGTCGAAGAAGAGAAGGGAGAAGCAAAGTGGCTTGGGAGACGTGAAATCTTCAGCTATTTGAAGAACAGTTTTGTGGGAGGAGCTACAGTTGGCCCATGTGAGCCCAGCGGGTCTAAGACACCAGTGGGTCCTAACCACAGAGAGAGATTTTGGTTCCATGTGACATTCTTACTTTTTAAGCAACAACATGAGTGAATAACTGAACACCCAAGGTGCTCCTGCTACAGACCGGGACTGCATATAACAAACCGTGCGTTTCAGATGCGCACCTGGGCACGCGGGCAAGCCAGGGAGAGCCCCGGCGGCAAAAACAAAACCAAAGGCAGGCGTGAGGCTGTGAGCTGCTGGGGGTTGTTGGGGGAGGGCTTGGCGGGGGGGGGGGGGGGGCTGATCTCACTAAGCACTGGACTTGGTTATGAGAGCCGTTGAGAACATTCTCCCCTGGGGATAGGTCACGCCTCCGCTGGAAGCAGTTCCCCCCTCAGCAGATCTGGGTGCTTGGGGTTGCCCCTGCTGCCTTCACTTCTGCCGGACGCTCAGATTCCCCAAGGCCACTGCCACTATTTATGCCAAGTCTGAAGACAGACAAGGGACCCCCCCCCGAAATGATCCCTGCATTTGGGTGCCTGACTCCCTATGCTTCCTGCCGCCTCCCCCAAGACACCAAAAGCACAGGCAACAAAGGCAAAAATGGACACCTGGGACTGCATCGAACTTCTGTGCATCTAAGGAAACAACCAGCAGAATGTAAAGGCAACCTACTGGATGGGAGAAAATATTTGCAAACCATGTATCTGAGGAGGGGTTACTATCCAGAATACTCTCGTGTTTCCCCTTTGCTGTGACTCACCACGAAAGGGATGCTAAGGCTTACGGTGGAGGGGCAGGTGGACAGTTAGGGGACAAAGCCCCATCAGTCTCCCTGGAGGGCGAGAATCCCAGGCTCAGGATCATTCAGGACCCAGCACTTACCTCCCAGGAGGGTTACGGACTTCACAGCTGAGCTGAGCCGAAGGGAGGGTCTGGCCACTGTCACAACCCCTCCTCACCCCAGTGTCTTCCAGCCTTTTTTTGTTCAAAAAGTGGTAGAGCAGAAAGTTGGGAGGTCATGGTAGCATGAACAGCCATCCTAGTTTTAGCACTGAAGGTCCTGTATCCTGGGGAACCCTCAGTCCCAGGCAAACGAAAGCAGTTGGTCTCCCTGAGTCTTGATCATTCCCGTTGAGAGTCTGGTGCCCAGTTCTGCTCAAGTGTAGTAACTAACATTTACTAAGACTCAGCTGTGGCCATATCCTGTGCTACTGATGCTCTCATGAAACTTTGCGATAACCTTACGAAGTGGGCACAGTGATTATCCCCACTTACAGGCAAGGAAACTGAGGCTCAAAGGAGTCACGTGACTGGCCTGAGGTCCCACACCTAGGAAGTAGCTGAACCTGGACTTTTATCAGTTCAAAGATACATTGTAACATCTGAAATGGGGGTGCACCTTGGAATCAGTGAGATGGCTGCCAGCCAAGAGGCAGTCACCAAAAAATTGTCTTTGCGCGCTTGTAAACAACCTTGATTGCATTGTCATTGATCACTTTTTTTGTCCCTCTGGCAGAGTTGTGTGCATTTTTTGGAGCTTGAGTCAACTACCTCTCTTTCTGCCCCCACCTTTTTTTCAAATCAGGGAGAAAATCTTTTCCAAAAGCCCTGCAGCAGATGTTCTCTAGTGTCTCATGGGCTAGAATGGGGCCACATGATCACTCCTAAGCAGCAAGGGAGACTGGGAAAGCAATCTTAACATGTTCATTCTCTACAAAGGAAGGTGGGCAAAGAGAATATCTATTGGGTATTCATATTATGAAAATTAATAATCATCATATCTTTTAGTTTCAGCTCCAGAATTTGTTTTTGAACATGGCTATCAAACGTATCTACCCACGGAAAGCAATGAAAACCAGACAGCCACTGTCATCTCTCTCCCTGCCAAGTCACGAGCCAAAAAGCCCACGGCCCCAACTGCTCAGAAGAGGCTTAACTGTTGCTATCCAGGTAAAGGCAGCATCATGTCCTACTTTTGTAGAGAATGTGACATTTAACAGGTCCAGGACTCGAACTCGTGTATTCCTGACAACTGGACGTAGATGTGCTCCAAACTGCTTGGCTTAAAAAAATCAACCCACAGCATTTGCATCATCACATACGACCTGTCTCTCACTGTCTCTGGGCACCATGCACTGGGCTCTAAGACTTTTATAGCCATGGGCCTTTCTTTGAATGGGACTAGTGAAAATTTCCAATTACTGTGAATTTTTCTTTCTGTGCTATAACTTAGGAAGACATCCAGAAAAATTATTCCTTCCTTACTTTAAAAAAAAAAAATCCTTTAGGGAAGGCAAGGAAAATTTCAGACTTAAGGAAAAGTTACAAAAATAGCACAAAAAATTTCTGTGTACCTTTCATCTGGATTTCCCAAATATTAACATATTACGTTTGCTTTGTTGTTCTTTCTATATATACGTATATTTCCCCCAAAGTTGCAGACATGATGTCCCTTTACCCCTAAGTACCTCAATGTATATTTCCTAGAAACAAGAATATTCTTTTCTATAACCACAGTACAATCATCAATATCAGGAAATTAACATTTATACATACTATTATCAAACTGCTGACCTTATTAAGATTTTACCAATTGTCTCACTAATGTCCTCTGTATCAAAAGAAAAACTGGTCCAGGATCCAGTTCATACTCACACACTGCATTTAGTTTTCATGTGTCTTTAGTTTCCTTTAATCCTAAGCTTTTGTCTTTCATGACCTTGACAGTTTTGCAAAGTACAGGCCAGTTATTTCATATTGAATAAAATGTTCGTCACTTTGGGTTTGTCTGATGTTTCTTCATGATCAGATTTAGGTGAAGCAATTTGAGCAGGAAGCACAGACGAGATATTATGTACTTGGTACCTGGTATCAGGAGCACACTGATACCTGTTGGTCCCGTTATTGTGGGATTAACTTTCATCACTTGGTTAAGGAAGTTTCTGCCAGGCTTCTCCATTCTAAAGTGACTGTGTTTCCCTCTGTCATTGATCTTTCCTTGCCTTCTTAAGGTTGCCAATTCAAGACTGCCTATGGCATGAAGGACATGGAGCGTCATTTAAAAATCCACACGGGTAAGTGTTTCACACACATCCCTTCTCTGTGCTGGGAGCTGGGGATCTGGACAAGTCAGACACATGATATGATGCAGAACCTCACTGGTCATCACGGGAACACAAACACAAATGAAATAAAAACGAGATGCTGTTCCTACACATGCTTTTGGCAGAAAATGTTTAGAGCAATAAAATCCAGTGCGGGAACAGATATGAGAAAACTTAGAAGTGGAAATGTGAACTGACAGACATTTTGGAAATTGATCTGCCAGAATTAATTAAAATTTAAATGCACATATTCTTCTCATTTGGAGGAGATGATCCTGTAAGTAAGTAAATGTGTGTGTGTGTGTGTGTGGTGTGTAATGACTGGTAAACAGATGAAGAAGGGGGAGAATAGTAACTTTTCATTTATGTATCTTTACACTGCATCATTGGATACCTGAGTGTGTTAGTTTTGCAATTTTGAAAGGGGAATTTAATAAATACTTTTTTAAAAGGAGAGAAAAGGATTGCGTGGAAAAAGAAAACCGTGATTATTTCTGGTGATTTTAATTTTCTCTAATGTATTATTTTTATGTCTCCCAGACCTTCTGCATGGAGAAGGAATTGCTTTTAGACTATTTTTAACGAAGTATTAGATGCTCATAATTCAGATGATACAGTCATATATAAATTCAGTGAGTGTCAATGTGCATAAGGGAGGGACACTGAAATTTGGCGTGGGCGTCCCTAATCGCCCAAATTCTGCTACTTAGCCTCAGATAAAATATCCAGAAGATAAAATATCCAGCAGTTATCTCTGATATTCCTTGGCCACGGCCAACGATTGCCGTGTTGCACTGGGATCACCATCATGTCTAATCAGCCTCACAGCGTCATGTCATTTGGATTTCTTCTAGGTATCAGAATCTGAAGTTATTAAGTTTTAGGTATTGGTAAGCATTCTCAATGTAACAAGCAATGAATCTCTCCTGGTGGGTGCCCTGTGTTGAAGTTCCATCAGTCACACGTGGCATATTCATCATTGTAAGAGTAAAGTGCTGTCATTATTCATGATAATTGGGGAAGCATTATAAAAATATAAGTGAGGACAACACCCTGGAGTTCATCGCTGCAAATCTTCAGGAAGCAGCCTCTGCTCACAGCTAGCCAAGCTTGGGTTTGTAGGATGGTTTCTGCATAACTGCAGCATCTCCGTCAACATCTTCAAGTCAGAGAGTTGACAAGGTGTACTTACCTTAGTTACTTTCGGGGAAGAGGGCGTGGCCAGGAGCAACAAGAGTGGGGCTCTTTACCAGCAGAGCTGGCCGAAAACCATCCAGCTCCACCGACGTCCGGCATCTGCTCGGTGTTGCACATACACGGGATGGCGCCCACAGAAGCTGTTTAGCAGCTGACAGTAATGAGAAATTATTGTTCCTGGATTTTTTAATTTGACTGTGAACATTTTTAATAATAAAATTACAATCTTTAATACACTTCTAGATGTATTCTTAAATCCCAGATGTTTATTCTATGAGGATAGTGATCAACTTTGGCTGACAATTGATTTTAGCACTTAGCTCTTTAGGATTTGGCCAAAATACATGTTTGATATGTAAAGAGTGAAAATCCTGACTCACAGCCCACATCCTTCTCATCTGACACATGCCCAAAAGTCACCAGTCTTAATAGTCCAGTGTGTCTCATTCTTAAATTTTGGCATGTCTATACCAGGCTTAAACACACAATTTACTTTTTCCATCTCTTATTAAGTTAATAATATATACACTATCACTGCAACTTTCTGTTTCTCCTTTAATGCTGGATGTCTTTCTATGTCCTTATGCATGTATCTACTTCATTCTTTTCGATGGCCAAGTAGGAAATTGGTTCAATAATTTATAGTACATCCATATAGTGAAATACTTCAGCCTTAAAAATCATGTTGTAGAAATTTAATGATGTGAAAATGATTGAAATTATTTTAAGTGCAAGAAAGTAGTCAGTGGAGAGGCAGTGTTGCATTTGGCTAAGAAAGCAAGACTGTCCTGGGTTCTAATCCCAGTTGTTGAGAGAATTAAGTAAAATCAATCAGGGGCACAGTACCTTTCAAAAAATAAGTGTTTAAATTGACGTTGGCCAAGAAGGTTTTTATACCCCAAAATGTACACACACACATACAAGATAATTGGAAAAGTATACATCAAAAAATTAGCAGTTGTTCACGCGTGGCAAGTTGACGATGTGCGTTAGTGAGTACAGATTAAGCTGCTGTAGCAAAACAGCCCAAACACCAGCTCACACAAGGTAGGGGTTTATGTCTGTCTCACGTAACTGTCCAGAGGTAAGCAGGTGGTCTAGGCAGGTAGGCAGCTCTGTCCCCATCATCCAGGGACTTAAGTTCTCTCTATGTATCACAGTACGTTAGGTTACGTATCCACCATCTGCAGGTATGCTGTCCTCACCTGCTTGTTCACCCTCATGTCTTGGTAACAGCTGGCAAGACAGGTGGAAAGAGAAAAAGCAAAAGGCAAGCCATTTCCTTTTACGAAAGGGACACATTTACCTTCTCTGCCATTTGATTAATGAGGACTTCATCGCAGAATTACCCCTGGCTGCAAGTGAGGCCGAGAAATGTATTCTTTGGCTGGTCAGCCGTGAGCTCTACTAAAACTTAGAGATTCTGAGTTTTAGGGTGTGTTTGTTATGAAAAAGAAAAAAGAACTAATGGGTATGAGACAGTGTTTCTTATTTTACTTAGCTGTACTTTAAAATTTTGAGTTGCCTTCTATTTTAAATTGATAAAGAATTCATCTTCAATGTAGGAAAAATTAGAAAATACTAATAAACAACATAGAAGAAGCAATTCCTCCTCTCCCAAGACGTTAGCTCTTTGCCCATCATCCGTGTAGTTTTGCGGGGAGGGGGGGTTCTAAATATTCTTGGGTGACTGTGTCTTACGCTTTTCATAAGGCAGTGGGAAATAAGCCTTTTTCCTTTTTCATCTTGTTTCCTGATGCCGTCTGTGCACGTCTGAAGGAGACAAACCCCACAAGTGTGAAGTCTGCAGCAAGTGCTTCAGCCGGAAGGATAAGCTGAAGACCCACATGCGGTGCCACACGGGCGTGAAGCCCTACAAGTGCAAGACGTGTGACTACGCCGCGGCGGACAGCAGCAGCCTCAACAAGCACCTGCGGATACATTCCGACGAGCGGCCCTTCAAATGCCAGATCTGCCCGTACGCCAGCCGCAACTCCAGCCAGCTCACCGTGCACCTCCGGTCCCACACAGGTAAGTCCTTCACATGGTCCTTACGCTGCGCCCCCAACTTCCTGTTGCTTAAATCACCAGCGCCTTCAAGCACTGAGTCACAACCTAAGTAAAGGACCTGGGCACGTTAGTTCATTCCATGGTTTGCAATTCATCTGCTCAGAGGTCGCTTTCTCTGTAAAATAGGGAAAAACATCAAGGTTGTAACTTTATACATATCTTTATGTAGCTTTAGACCCTATTCACTAGTACTTAACTGAGGAGGTGCGCTAAATGAAATACAGATATAAGCAATGCATTTTTAATCAATGTCTGCATAACGTATGGTTAGGCATTTCAGTCATCTTTTAAAGACTACTCTTACCAGTTCAGCATGGGACAGCTTGATGAAAAAACTCAGCTGAGTAGGTAACTTAACAAATGATGTATGTTTTCCTTTTAGCAAATGTGTCTCTTAGCTTTTGATACAATGGTACTGTGTAACCACCACAAAATCTCAGCAGCATATTATAAAAGCATTTATTGCTCACATACTTCAGGTCAGCAGGGAGTTGGCTAGACATTCCATTGATCTTGGCCGGGCTTAATCACATGTGTGGGAAAGGCTGGGTGTCCGCTGACCTTGGCTGGGGATCTGCTGGCTGTCTCCTTGCCTTGGCTGGGGCAGTCTGGCTCTGCCCACATGTCTCATAGCCTCCCTCTGGGCTACTCCAGGTTTGTCCTTCTCATGACAAGGGCAGACCTCTGCATGGAAGACAAAACAAGTATGCCCCAATGTGTAAGCTCATTTTGAGCCTCTGCTTGCATCCCATTGGCTAAAGTAAGTTAAATGGTTGGGCCTGGTGTCAAGGGGTGGGGCTGAGCTCACCCACAGTGGAAGGTCATCCCAGGGTTACATGGCAAAGGCCATTTTTGCACCAACCATCATTCACCAGTTCACCCCACCATCATTCACATCTCTCTGCAGATGCATTCATAGCCTCCCAAGACCCACACAAGCCTAGCCAGTCATAGGATCAGGCTTAAAGACCAGGAACTTGGAGTCTCCATCAGGTATAGATATGGCTTCTCTTGACCGAGAGCCTTCTGCAATAAAAAGACAAGCTGTCTGTCCCCACACTCCCAACATGCGGCAGTGAAACGCAGCCAGGATACTTATAATATTCCTGCTGTTCCAAAGGGGAAGAACAGGAGGCGCTTGGCAGTCACTGGTGCACAGATTTCTGAAATCCCTCTGGGCAGATGTTTCTAGGTGCCCCCAGTCTGGGAACAGGGAATGTTTCTTGATTAGGCATTGACTCGGCTGCCTGACTTTTGACTCTGCTCACTGGAGCATCCTTTCATCACCTCCCTTAACCACTTCTGAAAAGGAGTGGAAAATGTGCCTTTGAGAAGCTTTCTCAGCCTGCTTCCTGCCTACCGAAAGTTGGGATCTTTTTAGATTTTATTTTAGTCTCGACTGACAGCTTTGCTGATAGAGCTATCTTAAAAACGTTGTGAGTTTCCTGTGTATCTGTGTGCCAAAAGCCACACCCATAATTCTTTTGGAGACTTGCCTTTCCTCTAAACTCAATTATAGGCACTTTTGGCAAATAATGTTCTGTAGGTTGAAGCCGGTGAGACTTTTAGGAATCCTTGTCCAGCTGAGAGGACTTCCTTGGCACCAACTTTATTCTTTTGGAGATTTTAACAAAGAACCTTATGCTTACACCCTTCATTTCTCATTCGTTCTTCCCTCTGCGATCAGTTCTCTGGATATGATCTTTGTCCCCAGGCTTTTGTCTTACTTTGAAAATCTTTTGCTGGTTGAAGATGGGAAACTTCATCTAACCCAGCACATCTTTGATTTTCTGTATTCTCGCTAAATTCCATTTTGAAAATGGCCAGTTCTTTTTTGAATTTGTGTGTTTCTTGTGGGACCTTATCATATGCAGCTTGTAAGACATTTTCACTGTTCGGCCTAGAACTAATGAATCTCTTTCCTCAAGTCCAGAATTCAGTGGGTACATTTTCTATCTTCTAAGTTACGACAGGCGACAGTTTTCCCAAATGCTTGCCATGAAATGTGTGCACTGCCACTTTTCCAGCCTTTACCTGCCCCCCAAACCCAAAGCTACGTATTTCAGTTTTCTGTTACGGCAGCGCTCTGTTTCTTGATGCCAATATGTATATCAGTTATCTGTTGTCACAATAATGCAGTGTAACAAAAACCCCCACAGAACCTCAGTGGATACAACAACATGCCTTCTCTGTTCATTTTGGGGGATCAGCTGGGTGTCATCTGGGCAACTCTGCTGGTCTTTGCTGGGCTCACTTACAGATCTCAGAATCTGCTGGCTGTGGGCTGGCTGTCCACTGGCCTTGGCTGAAACAATCCAGCTGTGCTCCACGTCTGTTGTCCTCCTCCTGGGATCAGCGGGCTAGGACAGGATTGACCTTCTCCTGGCGATGGATGACAGAGGTACAAGCGAGCAAACCCCGATTCACAAGCCCATTCAAGCCATTACTTGTATCAAGTCTAGTTAACATACCATCAGCCAAATCCAATGACGTGATAGAGCCTATTTTATTAGGGGTCATGGCAAGTCGTCCTGCCCCTGTCGGGAGAGCACGCATAATTACATACATGGCAGAGGCCATGGCTACAGGGAGCGATAGGAGGTGGGGAGGTCTGGGGACATTAATCTACTACAGCAAGCTAAGACATTGGCACAACTGGCACCCATCTGATTTTCTTCAGAAATCTCAGCCTAATTTAGAGGCGCTGAAGGATTCATTTAGGGAAGTTGTTCAGAATCATCTTGACTTAGGAGGGTAAACTTAACCATTTCATTTATAATAGCATCTTTAAGTTGGTCTAGAAAATGTATTTTCTAAAAATTTAAATGTATGCTGTTTATGTAGTATCTCCATGGAATGTTCATTTCCCTTTTATAAATCTGTGGCACTTGTAAAATTTTACAAATTGTAAAATTAATAGGATTTTGTCTTTACCCTTCCATCTCTTTGATCGACTATATTGTCTCAGTAGCAACCTAAACTCAAGAAAGATCTGTCAGCTTAAATATATCAGTTGCTTGTTCACGGAGCAACATTCATTAAATCCTCACCAGGTACCAGACACTGTGAGGGTCAGATAGTGGGCAGGAATGAACGTGGTCATTAGCTTTGGGGACCTTATGGTCCAGTGGGACTGGTACTGACCAGTCTGCCTCATTTAAGAAATAAATCTATGGTGAAAAGGAAAAAGAAGATAATGATGATGAAAAGATTTAAACCCTTTGCCTTCACGTCAAAAAGTGTTGTTAAGCTCTGCGACTCAGCTGTGAGATTTGGTTATCTGGTTTTTCTGGGTTTGACCTCTGCTAAATTGCTTTTAAGAAAAAAAAAGGCAAACAGATCGTCACTAATTTGGGCAGTGATGTAACTGGAAGACCTAGTAGAACATTCTACAACAGTGATTCTTCCTCTGAGTCCACAGACACCTCCACCCAGGGATCCATGAGTAGAATTTAGGAGGACCCTGAACTTGGATGAGGAAAAAAATTACATCTTCATTTTCACTCATCTTACTGAAATGTGACGTGTCCTTCAGTTATGAAAATAGGCATCCAGCCTGATTACAGTGCGTGTGAACTTGTCGCCAGTAGAAATCACAGATCTTTTTTTTTTTTTTTTTTTTTTTTATTTATTTATTTATTTATTTTTGGCTGTGTTGGGTCTTCGTTTCTGTGTGAGGACTTTCTCTAGTTGCGGCGAGCGGGGACCACTCTTAATTGCGGTGCGCAGGCCTCTCACTGTCGCGGCCTCTCTCGTTGCGGAGCACAGGCTCCAGACACGCAGGCTCAGCAGTTGTGGCTCACGGGCCTAGTTGCTCCGCGGCATGTGGGATCTTCCCATACCAGGGCTCGAACCCGTGTCCCCTGCATTGGCAGGCAGACTCTCAACCACTGTACCACCAGGAAAGCCCACAGATCTTTTTATAACATGTTTTTGATAGATCAAAACATCGTTTACACTCTTCTCTATTTAGAAATTGGTGTAGTCACTAGACCCACCGCTAGAGCTTGTTACTTAATGCACACACATTGCCAAATCACAAATTTTTTCTTTTAATTTTTTAATAATTTTCAATGTAATTAGTTTCTTTTGTATTCCTTTTGATTTTTATTTTCGTTTACTTTGTGCATTTAAACATTACCCCGAGAAAGCGTGCATGGGTTTCACTAAACTGCCAGAAAGGGGTCCGTGGCATAAAAAAGGTTGAGAGCAACATGCTAAGGCAGAAGTCAGCAAACTTTTTCTATGAAGAGCCAGATAGTAAATATACTTTAGGCTTAGCGGGCCATACAGTGTCTATCACAGTTTACTCACCTCTGCCAGTTGTAGCATGAAAGCAACCAGAAACAACACAACAAATGGACGTGGCTCTGTTACAATAAAACTTTATTTACAAAAACAGGCTGTGGGCTAGATTTGGTGCACAGTCTGTATAGCTTACCATTCCTTGTTCTAGAGTTTCACGTGAATGATCTCAGTGGCATTTAGTCATGCAACGCATTGTTTAGTTTGGGGCTTCTTCCTTTTCTCGAAGCTTGTTTAATTTGCTCCATCATTAATTGCATTTATTAAACAGCTCATGGTGATGTTATAGGTCTTATACCAAAAAGCCAGAACACAGTCCCACTCTTTGGAGCTTATGGTAAGAAAGTGAACATTAGTCATATGTACAGATAATCACCTAGCATCCAAGAATACCAGCTTTGGCTACATACTCTAAGATGTTAACCAGTATATGACATTCTGGAAAGGGTAGAACTATAGAGACAATTAAAAATATCAGAGATTTCAGGGGTTCAGGGAGTGGGGTTAGGGGTGAATAGGTAGAGCACAGGGCATTTTTAGAGAAGTGACACTATCCTGTATGCTACTGTAATGGTAGATATGTAATAGTATACATTTGTTGAAACCCGTAGAAATACACAAAACAAAGAGTAAATCCAATGTCAACTATGGAGTTTAGTTAATAATAATCTATTAATATTGGTTCATCAGTTGTAACAAATGTACTGCATTAATGCAAAATGTTAATAAGAGGGAAACGACGTGCAGGGGAGAGAAGGAGCATATGGGAACTCTGTACTTTCTGTATAATCTCCCCAAACCTAAAACTGCTCTAAAAAAATAAAAAGTCTTTTAATTAAAAAGAAAAAAAAAAAGAATACCCGCTTTGGAATCAGCCTGGGTTGGAATCCAAGCTCTGCCACGTACTACCGAGTGACTGGAAACAAGTGATAGAGTCGCTCCAGGCCTCAGCCTCCTCATTTGTACAGTAGTGTTGAGAATAATATTGATAATAGTACCCACCTCATGGGAATGTCGGGATCATCAAATGAGACCATTCTTGTGGAATGCTCAGCAGGGCGCCTGCCATCCGGGAAGCCACCGAAGAACCTTAGCTGCTGTTGTTTTGCTTGCTTAAACAATATTGCAATGGGCGGGGTCACCAATTCGCTTGAATTATCAGATGATTGGGACTTGGCATTCACTGAGGAAATAAATTTGGAATATCATGTCCTTTCAGATGTTGCAATTTCGCTTTTCCTGTTCATCTTTCACCGAACATGAATTAAAAAAAAAAAAATCAAGCAGCTGGATTTTGTAACTTCACAAGTAAAGAACGCAGCTGGCAATGTGGGATAAATAAATTGTGCGCAATAAACACGTCTTTATTAATAAAAATCTGCATGAAGTGTAAGCTGGGCGTTTCAATCATTGTAAAAAGAATATTCTGATGAGTGAGCATGGAGCTGACTGATTTGAAAATGTGCCCTTGAATCTGTTACAACATGTAACTCAACCAAAATCAACGGATTATGCAAAATTATACAACCGCGAATGGTTCCCTAGCAGAGCGAACACAATAACCATAGGAACGATAGCTTGACTGTTTTCAAGGATATACTAAGTGTACTCGCAAATCTTAGTTTTTTTACTGGGGACAGTTAAATAGCTTGATTTTCAATCTCCGTTTTTCTTCTGGGTGTTATAATGGTGGTGGTGGTTTAAGTTTGGGAAAAGGAGAGAAGCCCCCGACCCCTCTTTTTTTTTTCTCCCAGGGGCTGCTAGGAGCTGCAGTTAGAAGGTCTCCACCCGCCTGCCTTGGTATAAGCGATTTTCTGGTGTGTGCTTCGGGGGGATCCGCTATGGTTGTTGCCTGCCTGTTCTTATCGAAACTCACCTTGTGTTGACAGGGGACGCCCCCTTCCAGTGCTGGCTCTGTAGCGCCAAGTTCAAAATCAGCTCGGACTTGAAAAGGCACATGCGCGTGCACTCGGGGGAGAAGCCTTTCAAGTGCGAGTTCTGCAATGTCCGCTGCACCATGAAGGGGAACCTCAAGTCGCACATCCGCATCAAGCACAGCGGGAACAACTTCAAGTGTCCGCACTGTGACTTCCTGGGGGACAGCAAGGCCACGCTCCGCAAGCACAGCCGGGTGCACCAGTCCGAGCACCCCGAGAAGTGCCCCGAGTGCAGCTACTCCTGCTCCAGCAAGGCCGCCCTGCGCATCCACGAGCGCATCCACTGCACCGACCGCCCCTTCAAGTGCAACTACTGCAGCTTCGACACCAAGCAGCCCAGCAACCTGAGCAAGCACGTGAAGAAGTTCCACGGCGACGTGGTCAAGACCGAGGCCTCGGAGAGGAAAGACACGGGCCGGCAGAGCAGCCGCCAGGTGGCCAAGCTGGACGCCAAGAAGACCTTCCACTGTGACCGGTGCGATGCCTCCTTCATGCGCGAGGACTCGCTCCGCAGCCACAAGCGGCAGCACAGTGAGTACAGCGAGAATAAGAGCCCGGATGTGACCGTCCTGCAGTTTCAGATCGACCCCAGCAAGCAGCCCGCCGCGCCCCTCACTGTGGGGCACCTCCAGGTGCCCCTCCAGCCCAGCCAAGTGCCCCAGTTCAGCGAGGGCAGAGTCAAAATCATCGTTGGCCATCAGGTGCCCCAGGCGAACACCATCGTCCAGGCTGCGGCGGCCGCGGTGAACATCGTACAGCCCGCCTTGGTGGCGCAGAACCCAGAGGAACTGCCCGGGAACAGCCGGCTGCAGATCTTACGCCAGGTCAATCTGATCGCCCCTCCTCATTCCTCGGGGTGTCCGAGCGAGGCGGCGGCGATGCCCCAGCCGGCTGTCCTGCTGACCACTCACGACCAGACGGACGGAGGCACTTTGCACCAGACCCTCATCCCCACGGCCCCGGGCGGCCCCCAGGAAGGCTCTGGCAACCAGACTTTCATCACCAGCTCGGGCATTACTTGCACTGACTTCGAAGGCCTGAACGCTCTGATTCAGGAGGGGACCGCTGAAGTGACTGTGGTCAGCGACGGAGGCCAGAACATCGCCGTGGCCACCACGGCTCCGCCCATATTCTCCACCACCTCTCAGCAAGAATTACCCAAGCAGACTTACTCCATCATCCAAGGAGGCGCCCACCCAGCTTTGCTCTGTCCGGCGGATTCCATACCAGACTAGTGCTTATAAAACAAAAGAAAGGGGGAAAAAGGAGTGACCAAAAAAGAAGTCAGAAATGGAATTCTGTAAGAGGTTTGCCCTTAATGTTTTTAAGGATTGTTGTGAAAACACCCCGCCCCCATAATAAATTGTAATTTTATACTGCTTACTGAAATTTTTTTATGCTGCGATAATTTTGAGACCTCTGAATCGCGGTGTTCTAAGTGCTGTAGAATCTTAAATACTACCAAGATGATCCCGATTAGGGGTTGGAATGAAATGAATTGAGTAGTGAATACATTTGTTTGCTTCCAACTTGATTTGCCAACTCTAATAAAGGTTTTTTCCATCTCATTAAATTTGTGTAGTAGATGGTGCTTCTCAGCCTCTCTTAAGTCCCCGTTCTGAAATACCCCCAATGTTTGGGGTATTAGTTTTTTAATACATGGATACAAATCTATCGGCATGAAGGACCATTTTCTACATAATGTTACATGGATTTTTGATCAAAAAAAAAAAAAGGTTTAGCATAAATGAGGGAAAAAAAGGAATGGTTTCCTAATAAATTGTTACATCATTAAAACATAACAAATGTTAGTGATTCTTCAGAGTCACAGTATGATTTGGGTTATTGGGGTTTGAATTATATAATTAAAGAGAACTTGAAGAAGCAAAGGTTCTTAGTCCTCTCATAAATAGTATATAAATGCCTTACCTTCTTCACAGTCAAATCAAATATGTGTGGTGCCTAATGTGACCCAACTATCATTTTTATTTTGAAACTTCAGAGTGACAAACCTGACGTTTCTGTTTAGATGGTAATATAATTAACCTTTAGGTTAGGTTAATTATAATATTAACCTTTAGGACAGTTTTCTAGGATGGCATTGTTTTAGATAGTAATATACGTGCAGTCCCAGGGATCAGATGAGAGGGATTGGAAAAGCACCTAGGTCCAAAGCATGGGCTGTATTGAGGAGAGGGAAGTTCAAATTGCAGTCTGTTTTGAATTGAAATGCTGTGTGATCAGTAGGTGGCGCCAGAGAGCGATCTCAAATTACCCGTGCTTGGATCCAAAGACCTGAATTTGGGTCTTCATCTCTGATTTCCAGCTTCTAGCATTATCTTCAACTCAGGGTGGGCTCTTAATAAACACTGCATAAATGAAACATGCTGTCACAGAGCATGAGCAAGGATTGGTGAGGAGGGGAGGTTACTCTTGTGAGAGAAGCATATTTAAAATGTGAGAACACTTTAGATACATTTTTACCAGAGTAACCAACATTTTAATTTTATTCCCTAACACACAAACTTATTAAAATTCTCATGCATATCAATTCACTTTTACATAAAGATATTATTCCCTCCCGCTTTTTTTTCTTAATAACAAACTAAGGAAATATGGAAAATGGTGATGTTGAAAACCTTGAGAATTGCCTGTTAAAAATAGAAGGTCAGCATCCCTTAGGATACACATACAGGGACTTCCCCAGAAAGCCAGTGGTTAAGATGCGGTGCTTCCACTGCAGGGGACGCGGGTTCCATCCCTGGTCGGGGAACTAAGATCCCACATGCTGCGCAGCGTGGCCAAGAAAAAACAAAAACACATACATATATATATATATCCTCAAGCTGGGCTTTGTCTTCTGTCTTTTTATTTTTGATCCTTCTTCTTCGCCAGAAATTATTTTCGTATCAGCAGTGATGATAACGCATCATAACTATGGTTTGGTAAGAAATCAAAAAAGCTTGCAGCTTACTCTGTTAGTATTTTAGTAATTTTATCACTTTAGAATTATTGCTTGCAGTTCTTTAGGAAACTATTCAGCCATTGGATTTTACCTGGGAAACTTCTATTGTCATGAACCTGTGTTCTACATCTTTCTTTTTTCCCAGTGTGCCCCTAGTTTCAACTTCTAAATGATTTTTTTTCCTGATTATAAATGTAATGTGTATTCAAGAGACAAAATATGGGAAACACGTTATAGATCTTCCTCGACATACGAACGGGTTATGTCCTGATAAACCCATTGTAAGCTGAAAATATGATTAAGTTGAAAATGCATTTAATACAGCTAACCTACCAAGCATCATAGCTTAGCCTCACCTACCTTAAATGTGCTCAGAACATTTACATTAGCCAACAGTTGGGCAAAATCAGCCTATTTTAGAAGAGAATATTGAATAGCTCATGTAATTTAATGAATAAGGAAAGTGAAAAACACAGATTGGAGGGGTACAGAATGGTTGTAAGTGTATCAGTTGTTCACCTTCGTGACCCATGGCCGACTCACTGCCACTACCCAGCATCGGGAGAAAGAATCAGACCACATAGTGCTAGCCCAGAAAAAGATCAAAATTCTAAGTATGATTCTCTTGAATGTGTATTGCTTTTGTACCATCGTAAAGTCAAAAAATTGTCAAGTTGAGCCATCGTAAGTTGGGGACCATCTGTATGTATATTATTAAGAAAAATTTAAAAGTCACTAATAATTTTACTCTCCAGATGTAAAAATTGTGACCATTTTAATGGACTTCCTTCTAATCTTTTTTTTCTATGCTTGTGTATGTTTTCTATTTTTTAAATTAATTTAATTAATTAATTTATTTATGGCTGCATCAGGTCTTAGTTGCGGCATGTGGGATCTTTCATTGTGCTGCGGGCTTTGTTGTGGCATGCAGGCTTCTCTCTAGTTGTGGCGTGCAGGTTTTCTCTCTCTAGTTGTGGCACACGGGCTCTGTAGTTTGCGGCACGCGGACTCTCTCATTGAGGCGCACGAGCTCAGTAGTCGTGGCACGCGGGCTCAGTTGCCCCACGGGGTGTGGGATCTTAGTTCTCCCACCAGGGATTGAACCCACGTCCCCTGCATTGGACGGCGAATTCTTTACCACTGGACCACCAGGGGAGTCCCGTATGTATGTTTTCTACTCCAGTGACAGAGTTGGGGTTGAACTGAGCATACTATTTTCTTTTTATATACTATATTTCTCTTTATATCATTATATCTCCACGGAACTGCTGCCTTCCGTATATACATATAATGCACATACACATACATGCATATACATACACACACATGCATATTTGGATTTTTTTAACAAACTACAACAGCAAAACTTGTTCCTTGTGATAAACTATATATAGAATTGTACAAAAACCAAGCCAATAATCTCCAGCCTATTCTCACCTCACCCAAGATAAGTAAGGTCTCTGTGTTCATACCAACTTAAAAGATAACCTAGAAAAGGCTTTCCCTTATTTTTATAGTAATTGTATCACACTATGTACATTTCTCTCTACCTTGCTCTTATTATTCCATTTATTAACAGTACTGTGTGTCAGTACAGCTATGCCTACCTTTTTTTTTAAGCAAACGGTAGACTATGACTTACCATGTTATAAGCACCATGCTTTATTCACCCATCTCCATATTCATGGGTATTTTGGTTGTTTTGGGGTTTGTCTGCCATTACAAACTGCCACAGTAAACATCCTACATAGTTCCTCTTATTCAGTTGTGCTTTCTTTTCTTTCTGTAGGTTAGCGTCCCCAAAGTGAGTTTCAATGAGTTTCTGTAGTTTGTACTTGCATTGATTCAGACGATTTTTTCAAAACGATAGTCTCATTGGTGGTGTGGGCTCCAGCTATCACGAATCTTGTTATCAATCTTTTGAAGTTTTGTAGGTCTGATGTGTGAAAATGGTAATCTGGTCTTTGTGCGTTTCCTGAGCTGGTGTTTTGATCTGCATCTCTGTGACATCTCTGCATAGACTTGTTGATTATTTGCATTTTTCTTATCTATGAACTTTAAACTCATACTCTTATTTTTCTCCTTGGGCTGCTGGGCACCTGGGGATGTGAACCCCATGTCTGTCAAATGGTGCTGAGTTTTCTCCCCTCCTATCCTTTGTCTTTTGACTTTCCTCATGGTGCTATTTCCATATAAAAATAATCATTTTGTATGCAGTCAGATTCTTCTAGTGCTTTATTTGTGGCTCCTGTAGTTTCTAAGAAAGTCCTCCCTTCCCTTGAGGTTTTTTTCTTTAATATTTTCATTATTTGTTTTCAGTTTCTGCAGCCAGAATTCATATTTATATGTGTATGATATAGGAGTTTAGCTGCCCAATTATACCAGGACCACGTGTTAAATAAAATATTATTTTCCTTGGAACTGAAATCTTAATGTCACCTTTAGATGAAGTTCCCAAATATACTTGGCTCTATCTCTAGAATCTCTGTTTTGTCTCACTGATCTTTATATCTTCTCTGAGTTGCCAACATTACATATTTGATTATATTAGCATTAAGGTAAGCCTTAGTATCTTTTAGACTTGCAAAGCCTCCCCGTAGCTATTATTTTCCAAAATTTTCTTAGCAATTCTTAAATATTCATATTTCTAAACAAACTTCATTTTGTCCATTACCCCTCCCCCCCACAAAAAGAAAACCTTTTGAGGATTTGTATTAGAATTGTATCTGTATGGTTACATGAACTCATGAAAAGAATGACCTTTTTAAAAATGTTAAATCTGGGACTTCCCTGGCAGTCCAGTGGTTAAGACTCCACGCTTCCACTGCAGGGGTCATGGGGTCGATCCCCGGCTGGGGAACTAAGATCCCACATGCCACACGGTGCAGCCAAAAAAATAAAAAATAAATGTTAAATCTTCCACCCAAAAACTTTTATTTAAACCCTGTTGTAACCTATAGTTTTCTTCATATACAGTCTATTCTTATTAAATAGGGCCTGTATTTTCTTGTTGTTTTGAATTCTATTGTAACTGTAAATAGGATTTTTTTATGTTAAAATAATTATTTGTTGCAAGCATAGAGAATAGCTATATTTGGTATACTTGTCTATATTGTACTACCTTAGAAAAAAATTTTTATTGACAGTAAGTATTTATTAGAAACTCTTGGTCGCTGATAAATATGACTTATGATGGTTGTGGTATAGTCACCTCATTCCCAGGTGTTTTTTTCTTGTCCCTTGCAATACTTATACTACTTATTTTGCAGTCTTGTCCTATTGTATTAGTCAGAACCTCCAAGCAATGTTGAAACAGCTGGCATCCCTATTGCATCTCTACTTTTAACTTGAATGGCTTTAGAATTTCCCAATTTAATATAATATATGCTACTCCTTGGGTGACAGTTTTTATAGTACTTAGTCATTTTCTTCTCCCATTTTCAGAGTTTTTATCGAGGTGGGTTGCTGATTATTGTCAAATATCTCTTAAATATCTCTTGACATAAATATTTGGGTTTTGTACTTACATATGCTGCTATGTGAATTAGTGTAGGACATAGCCTGGTACTGAAGCCTCTTGCATGCCTGAAACAGACCGTCTAGGTCATGTTGGATTATTCTTCTAATACATTCCTAGATTTCATTTACTAATATTTTCCTTGAAATTTTTATAACCATATGTGTAAGTGCAGATGAATGCTGGTTTTCTTCTTTGTTCTCTGACTTTGCTTGTTTGTTTGTTTTAGGTTATGTTACTCTGAAAATAAATTGAGGCTCTTTCCTCCTTTTTCAGTGACCAGCAATAGTTTGTTATTTCAGGAATTATCTGTTTATTTTCTGGGCTGATACCCTTTTTCGTTGTACATTCTTAACAAACTTTCTATTTTTTTCTGTAATTAATGGTCTATTTGGACTTTATGTCTCAACCTGATAAATTTTGGTAATACATACTTTGCAAAAGAAAAAATCATTCATTTTGCTCTGTAATTCCACTTAACATTCTCCTAAAATTATTTTAGAATCTTTGGCTTTTTTTTTTTTTTTTTTTAATCTAACAGTGCTCTTGTTACTTTTTTTGGGGTGGGTGGTTTTGGGGGAGTTTGGAGGGCTTGGGGTGGGTTGTGTTTTGTTTGTATTTTCAGTCTTCTCCTTAGGGAGTTTGCCAGGAGTTTATCTGTTTTGTCATTTATGTAAAAGTAAAGCTTTTGCTTTTATTTATTCTCTCTTTACTCCTCCATTTTATTCATTTCAGTAGGTATCTTTATTAATTCTTTCCCCTGCTTTCCTTTCAGTTTATTTTGTTAGTCTAATTTCCTGTATTAAGTTCACTTATTTTCAGCCTTTAATAATGGGAAAGCATTTAAAGCTGTATATTTTCCAGTATGACTTCACCTATGTTAAAAGATCATTTTTTTCAAAGTTAAATCATGACTGCCATACAAATATAAAATGAGCATGTGTTAGCAATTTTATTTAATTCATTAATTAATGAGGAAATCAGTGAGTTGTTACAACAGGTTTGAAGGAGAATTCAATGAATGCTTACACAGGCAATCAGGAATGCTGAAGCAAATTTACAGACAGATGCAAAACTGGTTAGGGTCTACAGGGCAACCATCAGTTGCATTCCACCCACAAAGTGTGTTTACATTCTTATATGTTTTTTGCATTATTATATGTTTCTGTAACTCACAAAGTTGTAAAATATCCCAAAAACACTAAAAGGCATTGACCGCTATAGAATTAGATAACCCAGAGCTGGGATATGACGGGACAACCAGTAATCTTTTTTGCCTATTTCCAAGTCTTTCAGAAATTTTCATGACATACATATCCCTGTAGATTTTTATATGAAGTGTCCTTCTTTCGTAAATTTCTAGATACTTCGTTATTTCAGTTTTAGGGTTGGTTGGTTTGTTCGGTAAGTCAGGGGGATAAAACCCAAGAGTTATATAAAGGTTTATTTCTTATTTTTCAAGTAGTTACAGTTTGTGAAACTATATTTTCATTTTTGGTTTCTGATATTAATGAGTTTTGATCTGAGAATACGACCTGTAAAATATGCGCTTTTTGTAATTTATTAGTTTTCTTTATGGCCATGTACATGACCAATTTTTGTAAATGTTTGGTGGAGATCTATGAATCAAGCATGTTGACTTTGTTATTCAGATTTTCTAAACCCCTCTTAGTTTTTGTCTGCTTGATAAACTTTGAAAGAAGTATTTTTAAGCCTCTTACTATGGCTGTGTTTTTTTATCATGCTTTTCTTGTATTACTGTGTTTCATTTTATTATATTTTGTCATATGTTGTTTGATGCATGGAAGTTTGTGGCCACTATGTGTTCTTTGTCAATTTTACATTTTACCCTTTAGTATATGCCAGATCTTTCTATTTAATAGCTTTGGGCCTTAAATTACACTTTATTTAATAACAGTATTCTAAGTCTTATTTTATATTTTATTACATTTGCTTGGTTTATCTTTCCCACTCTGTGATTTAATATCTTCCTTTAATAGCATCTCTTTGTCTTTGGTTGGAGAAGTCAAACTGTTTGCATTTCTCATAGTAACGTATACTTGGTATTATTCATTTCTGTCTTATTTAATATTTACTATTTATTAAACTTTGTAATTTTCTCCTTTTTCTTTTCTAACTTTTCACTTTGTTCTTGAAAGTTCTTATATGTTTCCATTCTGCTAATAGTTACTTTCTAAACTCTAGCGATTATTTTTAAATCGATTCCTCTATTGCTATATCAGATATAAAGATCAACTAGGCCCCAACCTTTCATTAAGAAGTCTCCTCCTCACAAGAGGAGGCCGTTGGGCCACATCTCTTTCTACAACCCCTCTCTCCAAATCCTGGGTATTGCTGAGGTAGCTTATGAGTTTACTTCCAGGCTTTTTTTAAGTTTTGCCCTACAGTATGTCTCTTTTATGTTCTAATTCCCAAATCACCACATCCACTGAGATTTAACCAAAGATTACAACATTCGTTGTTCACCATAATTTCTTATACTCTTCTTCCCGTATTTCACATCTTTACTCTGAATTTATCCTTATTCCGTTAATTTCTTGAGTATATTCCTTAGAAAGGGCACATAGGCTGGTATTTCTTTTGTCCCAGCAGATGAATGATACCTTTGCACAGCAGATTCTTTTCTCTTCGGTAATCTTTAAATTCTGTTCTCGTGGAGATGAGAAGTTTGATACTTATCTGATCCAATTCTCGAATGCCCTAGATCCAGCGACCAGCAAAGTTGAGACAAAATGGTAGTGTTGCCAGGAAAAAAAGTTGGGAGGTCTCTCACCTCAGCCAGTCAGGTGGAAAGAACCAATCTCTGAAATTTCCAGAACAGAGGGAGGGGATTGAAAATGGGAAACATTACTAATCTTGAAAAATTTTTGTTGTTCATTTCATCCCACTACTCAGCAACAAAATTATGGTTCTATAAATTGAAACACATTTTTTATTCCCTTTGACTGTAGGGCTCCAAGCTTTAAACATTTCTTTTACATCAATTTATCATTCAAAACAACTTTTTGTTGTTGTTATGTTGTAAACTACATAAATATATTACACATTTTTGATAAATAATTAAAATAAGCAAAAGTATATCTTAATGAGATTGATAGGCCTAGTTTTTAATCAGCTTATATATCTGTGATGAATATTACTTTAAAAAAAATTTTTTTTTACCAACTGCTAGAATGAGATACAGATCTCTTTCAGCTATAGTCCCAATTTTCTTTTTTTTTGATGTAAATGCTGAGAAATCTCATTCATATAAATAAGGATAGGGACATAGAAAGTGTATTGTTATAGCAATGCTTCTCAATTATTTTAATTCCTTCTGAGTTAAATGCCAGAAAATCATACAATGATCAATCATAATTATTTGGGTCAATTTCGTTAAAAGCAAAGAACTGAAAACCACCTGGGGTTTCTTTCCCAGTCATGGAGCAATTACTTTCTCAACCTCGGCACCATGAGTCACCTTCTGGGTGTATTCTTAGATGATCAGTTTTAGGGAAAAGTACACATCAAAGTTGAGGATCTGAGACTTGATTTCCTCAATCATGCCCATACACATCATGAGAAATCTTTGTATATTCCCCAAATACAAGAACCCCAGCTGAAGGCCCTTGCCCTGGAGCAGGGTTCAGCAAACTTCTTTGGTAAAGGACCAGGTAGATGCCACGGAGCAACTAAGCCCGTGCGCCACAACTACTGAGCCTGCGCTCTAGAGCCCGCGTGCCACAACTACTGAGCCCGCGTGCCACAACTACTGAAGCCCGTGTACCTAGAGCCCGTGCTCTGCCACAAGAGAAGCCACTGCAATGAGAAGCCCACGCACCACAACGAAGAGTAGCCTCCACCCGCCGCAACTAGAGAAAGCCCATGCGCAGCAACGAAGATCCAACGCAGCCAAAAATAAAGAATAAATAAATAAATAAATTAATTAATTAATTAATTTATTTATTTATTTTTTAAAAATAGGACCAGGTAGAAAATATTCAATATTTTTCAGCTCTGTGGGCCACATGGTCTTTATTGAAGCTCTTCACCTCTGCTATTGTAGCATGAAAGTAGCCAGAGACAATAGTAAAGGAGTGGGTGTAGCTGTGTTCTGATAAAACTTTATTTATGGACATTGACATCTGAACTTCACAAAATTTTCAAGTGGCACAAACTATTATTTTTCTTTTGTTTTTTTCCAACCATTTAAAAAAAATGTGAAAACCATTCTTGGCTCACAGACCACATAAGAACAAGTGCGTTGGACCATAGTTTGCCAACCCTTGCCCTGGACCCTGCACATAATAGGTACATAACAAATATTTATTAAATAAATGGTACTAATGATTTTCAATGATAAAAAGCTAACATTTATTGACTCAGGATATGCCAACACAATGCTAAATGCTCTACCTAATAATCTCATGTAATCCTCCCAACATCCCATGAGGGAGGATTGCTATTATTACCCACATTGTGCAGAAAAGATGTTTCCCAACTTGCCTGGTTTAAGAATCACCTGAAAAACTTGTTAAAAATGCCCACAGCTACAGCCCAGCTTTGGAAATCCCAATACAGCACATCTGGGTGGGACACCTGAGAATCTGTATTTTAAATCTAGGACCTCTGGCTATTTTTCTGATCCAGACAATATGGGAGATACCACAGTAAAGAACCAGAGGCTCAGAAAAGGTATTGTTATGATTACCCAGGGTCACACAGAGATTAGGTGATGTTTAAACCAAGAGCCAACACTCAAATCACCTGCCCTCGTTCTAATCAGCATGTTTTCTCTAGTCATGACCTTCACCCAACTTGCTAAATCTGGGCTTCTTTGCAGGAATTCATTTCCCCTCTACTCCCACCCACCCCTGGATCTCCCTGGAATGTTAAGTGGGACTGGGCAGGCCTTGCTGGGGTGCCTGCCACGCCCACCCCCAGATGTGAGTTACAGGCCTGTTTTGTTGCACGTCAGTTTACCACTGTAATTTGGGAAGTTCAGAGTCACTATCTTTGCTCTGAACTTCTTATACACACCAAAATATTTCAGTTTTGTGTCCCACATTATTCTGCTGTGCTTGATCTAAGAGGTCAAAACATAAGCCTGCTAGCATCTAGTTTTACATAGGTTTTCTTGGGGAAACCAAGAATTCAAGGGTTGTGTCCTAGAACAGGGTTACTATATTGATACTTCTTTGGGGGGTTTTGTTTGTTTTCTTGGCTTCAGAAGGATTCTCTGAGCAATAAAAACTGAATGCGTACAACTGAAATTGATCTTCGGTTCATCAGCCAGAATTGGATCTTCTGGAAAGATTTCAGTTGAAGATCTGGAATAAAAACTATGATAGCTTCTCTCCCCTGCCCTTCTGTTTCCTTTACTGCTGTGACACTGTCCTGTCTTTAAGAGGCTGTGTGAGGAACGAGATTCGATTCAGGGGGCTCTCCACAGCGGGACTGCCTAATCTCAGGCAGGAACTGCAAGGCCCATGACTACAGCCTGCAGAGACGCTGAAGTCTTGCTTAAACCGACCCTTCACGCTTTAAAATGCTCTTCCGCACTTTCAGTGACATGGGGAAACCGAGCAAGAAACAGGTCACATGATTTGCCCAAGCTCACTCTGCTGGTCACTGGTGTTTGCTTTTGAGCCCAGGTCCCTACCTCCTTCCTTCCTCACCCCTCCTTCCCCCAGCGCTGAGTGTCTGGCTAGTGGGTAATAAACAGAGGCAAGAGTACCCATTCCATTTCCTTTGCTTTAGTTTTCTCATTTAGCTTGGTGCTTCCGACTTCATCTGGCCCAAGCCAGAGGACAAACTCAGAAAAGGCTGTGGTTTAGTATTGAATTATTGGGAGCCAGCAGGGTCCCACTGCCACTATCCTGGACTAGGGGCACTTTTGCCCCTTCCTACACACACACACACACACACACAGAAAATAATAATTATATATATAGAGAGCGAGAGCGAGAGAGAGAAACTTACATTTTACAACTGTGTGGGCACAAGGATAAATATAATCTAAACTGGATTATATTAAAATATTTTTCTTCTGATTTTAAAACAAATTAAAGCTCTTCCATGGGCCCCTAATTGGAGATGTCAGCCCCTGGGGGTGGGGAGATTATAACCAAGACGTGAGGAATGTTAAGAGAAGTTTTCATTCTACAGGGAGAAGAGACAGGTTGGACAGAAAGATAATTACGTATCTTGGTTTTGCCTAGTTTGTTTTTTTATAACAGCTTTATATTGAATTCTATTGAGATATAATTCAAATGCCATAAAAAGAATTACATTCTTTTAAAGAATATAATTTAGTAATTTTTAGTATATTCATAAAGTTGTGCAACCATTACCAGCATCTAATTGCAGAACGTTCTTACCACTCCAGAAAGAAACCCTGTACCCGTTAGCAGTCACTTCCCATCCCCGCTCTTCCCAGCCCCTGGCAACCACTAATCTACTTTCTGACTCCATGAGTTTGCCTCTTCTGGGCATTTTATCAATACATAATTGGAATCATACCATATGGGATCTTCTGTATCTGACTTCTTTTACTTAGCATAATGTTTTCCAGGTTCATCCAGGTTGTAGTGTGTATCACTACTGCATTCCTTTTTTATGGCCAAATAATATTCCATTGTGTGGATAGACCACATTTCATTTATCGATTCATCGATTGATGGAAATTTGGGTTGTTGCCATTGTTTGTCCTAGTTTTAAAGATACTCGTGTATTCAGGTTTTGGGAATTATTTGTGAATCTTTGTCATGATACCCACTACCTACTGAACAGCTACTCTGTGTCACTCACATTAACTCTTTGAACATCCCCATCAGCCCTGTTCAGGACCTCTTACGCGCGTCATCATTTTAGGGTTGGCGAGGCTGAGCAACAGAATGGGTGAGCAGCTGGCCCTGGGCCGCACAGCTAGTCTAGTTGACTTGGTTGGACTCACACGGTGATTAAGATCCTGTTCTAGATTCTGATCCTGCCAGAATCCCGTGTTGCAATCTAGTAATGGGCGGGGCACATTCATCCATCTTTGCATGAAGACAAAGACAAAGCAGTTGATTCTAGCCCAGTGATCAGTATGAAAATAGTCAGGCACGACAGGGAAATGACACACTGTTCTCTCAGATAAGTAGCAAAGGTGGAGCCTGGCCAAGGAGCTACTCTGTTCTCTTAGCAAACTAACGTTTATTGAGCACTTACTACATACCAGGGATTTGCTAAGCATTTAACTGCTGTGCCTCCTATAACCAGCTCTCAAGAAACCAAGAGTGGACCAGAGGAGAACTCCGAAATTTCTTCTGATCCAGTATTGGCATCCCTTAGTTCTCAGGAAACACATCCATCCATACATACATCACATTTACCTTTTTTTTAACACACATATATATATAGATATGTACTTGTATTTTTAAAACACGATTTCTCAGGATAGTCAAAATGTTTTGCAAATTATAAGTAAAATAGTACTTTTGAATACTCTTCCTTGAACCAATCTCTTTATTTTTTTCCAAAAGTGCTAGCTATAAAATTTTAAAAGAATTCCTTTAGTTAGTTGTTCAGTTTTTAATGCTGATTTTGTGGTTCTTAAACAGTGATGGGAGTCATTTATCTTGGGCTATATTTTTCTGGTATTATCTTTCCCTGAGCATTACTTCGCTGAATTTTGAGGGTGGAATTGGGTGATATTTAGTTATTAGGGAAAGGGAGACAATAGGGCGAATGTTCTGAATGCCATCAGCTGCTTTGGTTTTGTGAGTTGATTGGTAGGTTCACTCCAGGTAGGTGTATAGAACTTTCAACGGGGCCCGCGGAGCTATGAGGACACTAGAGTCTATGATTGAGCCACTGCCTTGAAGCAGCTTATTGTCTAGATGCCACTGTTTCTTGTCTTGTCATTGCCTCTACCAAAACTGTGGATCTTGAGGGCTCAGACTGGTTCTAACCATGCTAACCCCTGGAAGGAAGTGTTCAGCAAATGTTCACTGAACTCATTCATTCATTCAGTGTTTCTTGAGCACCTACTCTGTGCCAGGTGTGGTTCTATAAACTTGGGAGGTATCAAGAGCAAACAAAGAGTAATCCTTGCCCTTGTAGTCTACCTTCTAGTGTGGGGAAAGAGACAGTGCATAGAGAACAAAACACATATGTACATTTTACAGTGTCTTAGAAGGATAAGTGCTGTGGCATGGGGGCAGGGTTTGATAGGGGAGAGGGGTTGCAGTTGTATATAGGATGGTCAGGGAAGGCCTCCCTGAGAAGTTAAGACTGGAATGAGCGAGGGAGGGAGCCATGTGGATATCAAGAGGGAGAGAGTTCCAGGCAGAGGGAACAGCCAATGCAAAAACCCTAAAACAGAAATGTGCCTGGGGTGTTTGAGGTTAATGTGACCAGAGAAAAATGAGCAACAGAAAGAGAAACTGGTAGAAAGTAGGGTTGGGAACAGTATGATTCTGTTTTTTGTATTCTGCCACATTTTAAAATAACTAAAACAATAACAACAGTTGCATTCATTCAGCAAATACTAATTGCATATGATGGTAGTGACACAAGGCAGGCAGGGTCCTTGCCCTCTGGGATCTGACAGACTAGTAAGGCAGATGGGCAAGTAAACATTTGTCACAGTATATGAATGCTCTATCAGGGGGACATAGCAGGACGACAGGGAACCCATATAACCCAGGTTTGGAGGGCCCAGGGGAGGCTGCTCATGGAAAGTCAAAATGATAATTGAAATTGGGAACAGAGAAATGGGGGGTGAGCATTCTAAGGTGGGCTGGAACACATGAAGCCCTGGAGGAGAGAGGTCATTGGTAATCGGAGCATTTTTCTAGAAAGGAAAAGGCAAAAAAAAAAAGGTGCTCCTTGGAGAATGTTAGCTCCTGGGAAGGTTGTTTATTTCTAGAGAAGTGACACCACATTTACACCATTTATATAAAGTGATCATATAGTCCATCATCCAGACTGGGACATCAGACTGGGACACCTTTGAGAGTGAGGTGGCAAGCACTATGGGTAATTATGCTGGGAGAGCAGGTGTAAGTAGGCTCCGATATGCCCTTACCACCCTTACGGATGGAAGGCCAAGCCCAGAAGCTGTAAAATGATGCCTAATGCTTCTCCCTAGTGGTGGAATGCAGCAACACAACACAAGTCAAAGATCAGAGTTTCCTATCCCGTGAGTCAGTTTTCCAAGAAAAATAACAAGTCACATGCCACAGAGCTAATCAGAGTTTGGGTTTTGACCTAATGCTTTAGAGATAAATGTATTACTATAAATGTATCAAGTCTTTACCCATCTGTTTATTCTTCGCTGTGTGATTGTATTCCTATTTTCAGTGTTAGTGGCTGTGGTAGATTAGATTTCTGTTTCCAGCCCAACACACCCTCCGTGGTACAGAATCATACTTATCCACCCTTGCACATTGGTATCATGGTGGGTAGAGTGGCTTCCTGGCCCCATTGACTTTGGGTGAAGCTGTGTGATTTGCTTTGCCCAATGGAATATAGTAGACCCGATGGGAAGAGGGGTTTTAACTGTGTCTATACAGTTTGGCTCATCCTCTTGCTCTCATGTGACCTGTCATGAGAAGAACATGCTATGTGTAGCGAAAGACCCCAGGAGGCACGAGCAAACACGTAGAGTTGACCTCAACCCAATCCAGTAGAGCCACAATGACTCACAGACACATAAAAAAGAACATAATGGGGCTTCCCTGGTGGCGCAGTGGTTGAGAGTCTGCCTGCCAATGCAGGGGACACGGGTTCGAGCCCTGGTCTGGGAAAATCCCACATACCATGGAGCGACTAGGCCCGTGAGCCACAATTGCTGAGCCTGCGCGTCTGGAGCCTGTGCTCTGCAACAGGAGAGGCTGCAACAGTGAGAGGCCCATGCACTGCGATGAAGAGTGGCCCCCACTCACCGCAACTAGAGAAAGCCCTCGCACAGAAACGAAGACCCAACACAGCCATAAATAAATAAATAAATAAATAAAATTTAAAAAAAAAAAGAACATAAATATTTGCTGTCGAAAGCCACTGCGATTTTGAAGTTGTTTGTCACACAGCAAAAACTGACTAATACAGGAGACTATTAGTAAATGTACTCAACTTACCATTGTCTACTGAATTGCCATTTCCAGTGTTTAGCATTTACTTGAATGAGTGAAATAATGTTTTCCCTGCAATACCACTTTAGAATCACTTTCAACACAAGTATGATGAAAAAAGTATTTGTCCTTGTAAAATCTGGATGCAAATCCAGCAGGTCTCTTCTTCCCATCTTGTCTTGCATCGTTTTTTTTTTTTTTTTTTTTTTAATTTTTGGTCAGTTCCCTTTCATGGGAGAGAGAAAGGAAACCTGCCCAGAGGACTCCCCACCCAATCTACCCAAGACCTGTTAGTCTCCATAAGGGCCTCTTTTGTTAGAGGCAACATTTTCCTCACTGGCTCTGAGACTCAGTGCCTTCCAAGAGAAGATACATGAGAGGAGTAAAGTGCTGGAGATGCCTCAGCTTTTAAGAGACTTTACACCTTTTCTTAAAGAGGATTCCATTCATTTTGAGCTAACTCTAAATTACCATGTGTCTTCAGAAAGATTCGCAGAGTTCAGATTAATTTGAAAGATTGGTATGCTGAAGGCTCAATGAGAACTTAAATTTTTTTTCAGTATTAAAGTTCTTGAAAGTTAGCAAATCGGCAGTCGTCTTTACAGAGCTTCTTTCCACCTAATCCAGTGTAGACAGCATAGATACACCCAAATTACCTGTAAGCAGGTGAGTAAGTACTGTCATTCAAAGACCTTGCAAGCCTGGGTTGTACAGCAGGCCCATGGAGAAGTGGAACAGTGGATGGTAGTGGTTAAGAACAAGGGCTCTGAAATCAGAAAAAGGTGGGTTCAAATCCCAGCTCCATATTTTCCCAGAGATATGACCCAGACAAGTGACCCAACCTCTCTGAACCTCAGTTTCTTCTTCTGCATAATGGGGATAATAACAGTTCCTACCTTATAGTGTTGTAAAGAAGGATTAAATAAAATAACACATGTTAAATAAAATAATACATGTTAAGGTATAGAAAACAAACTTGTGATACCAAAGGGGAAAAGAAAGGGAGCAGGGACAAATTAGGGGTGTAGGATTAACAGATACAAAATAAAATAGAGAAGCAACACAGATATACTGTATAGCACAGGGAACTATACCCATTATCTTGTAATAACCTATAATGGAATATATCTGCGAAAACACTGAATCACTATACTGTACACCTGAAACTAACACAATATTGTAAATCAACCATCCTTCAATTTAAAAAGAAAAACAAAAATAATAATACAGGTTAAGTACGTAGCACATAGTAGGCAGTCAATTAATGTAGCCATATAGGTAGCAGCGCTAATGATCTGCTTTCTCAGTTTTTCTGTATCTTTGGTTAAGCCGTCAGTAGCTCACCTGTGTCATCATCAGGGCTGCTCAGGGTGCACCGGCTTCCTGTGTAGAAGACATCTGTCGTTGTGCTCATCCAGGTGGAAGGCAGTGTCCTACGCACCACTGTACAAGCCGGTGAGCATCAGCTACTCCCACCACTTCCCTGCAGCTTGAGGACAAGCACAAGCCCTGGGCTTGGCCAGTCAGGTATTCCTGCCTAAGACCAAGCAAGCAGCACAAACCATAGGGAGGTATTCAAATTCATTCACAGTAGCAGCATTTCAGCAGAGGTTTAAACAGTGTGTGATGACGGCAGCAGCGGTTTCTGGGAGCAGTGGGGCCCAGCTTAGGGCTTTCCAGCATCAGCATCAGAGATGTGCCCCTGCAGCATCCCAAACAGACGTCCTTGCAGGGCACCTCGTTCTGGCCTGCCTCACTTTCTGCCCATCACCTTAGCTGGGCTCTCAGGTCCCTCACATGCTGCCACTCAATCAATTCCTGTTCTGGTTCAATTGGCCAGCAGTTTCTGTTGCTTGTAATCAATGAACTCTAACTGATACACTCCCAAAGAGGGAAGCTCTGACGGGCTCTATTGTCATTGACCAATAGTGAGGACTCCAGTTGGGCAGAATTGGGGGCCATATCAGCGTAGAAGTCATTGCTTTAGACTCAGCCTTTGCACTTAGCTGAAAAGCCAGCTCAGATGTTTTCAGTCTAACAGCGCAACCCTTGGCACCTTTAAGCAGAAAGATGCCCCTACCACCACCATGGGAATTCTCCTTCCTTCTGAGAGCCTGATGGGTACCAATGCTTCAGGGCTGGCCTTTGACTTCATTATAGAAGGGGAACTTCTTAAAGGAAAAATGTCCAACAATTTTTTTTTCCATAAAACATTTCAAACATACAACAAAGTTGAAAAAAAATGTTTGATGATCACCCACATTCTTTCCACAAAGATTCTGTCATTAACATGTTACTCTTTTTGCTTTATCATATATCTCATTACAATATTTTTAATTGAAAAACTAATACATGCAAAGAGTGAAAAAATTCAAACATTCCAACATGGTATATGATGAAAAATTATTCTCCTTTCCACATCAGATCCCCAACTCACTTCCCCAAAAGCAATCACGTGTTTACATATGCTTATATGTACAGTTTTTGTTTCTTCTTTTTCCTGATTTAACGTTTTCCTTTTAACGGCCCCTTACTCAACTTACTGTCTTGTCGTTTGCCTTTCTTTTTTCTTTCATTTAACAATATAGCTTTCATTCAGGATTCATTTCATAAAAGCTTATTAAGCACCTACTCTGTACCAGGCACTTTTTCCATAAACCAGGCACCCTGAATGGGTGGAGTAGTTCTGCTCTCCTCCCTCAGGGCCAAAAATTCAGAAATCATCCCATGTCACCTCATGTGAAACTAGTTAATTCTTTTTTTTTTTTTTTTTTGGCTGCATTGGGTCTTTGTTGCTGCGCACGGGCTTTCTCTAGTTGTGAGTGGGGGCTACTCTTCGTTGCGGTGTGCAGGCTTCTCATTGCAGCGGCTTCTCTTGTTGTGGAGCACAGGCTCTATGTGCATGGGCTTCAGTAGTTGTGGCACATGGGCTCAGTAGTTGTGGCTCACGGGCTGTAGAGCGCAGGCTCAGTAGTTGTGGCGCATGGGCTTAGTTGTTTCATGGCATGTGGGATCTTCCCAGACCAGAGTTCGAACCTGTGTCCCCTGCATTGGCAGGCAGGTTCTTAACCACTGTGCCGCACCACCAGGGAAGTCCGAAACTAGTTCTTTTTTTTTTTTTTTTAATAAATTTATTTATTTAATTTTGGCTACGTTGGGTCTTCGTTGCTGCACACGGGCTTTCTCTAGTTGCGGTGAGCAGGGGCTACTCTTCATTGAGGTGCGCGGGCTTCTCATTGCGGTGGATTCTCTTGTTGCGGAGCACGGGCTCTAGGCGTGCGGGCTTCAGTAGTTGTGGCACACGGGCTCAGTAGTTGTGGCTCGTGGGCTCTAGAGCGCAGGCTCAGTAGTTGTGGTGCACGGGCTTAGTTGCTCCGCAGCATGTGGGATCTGCCCGAACCAGGGCTCGAACCCATGTGCCCGGCATTGGCAGGCGGACTCTTAACCACTGAGCCACCAGGGAAGCCCAAAACTAGTTCATTCTTAAAGCGACTTTTAAACCAGGGCTTAAATGCCTATAAGACCCAGGTGATAACAAAAATGTACGAAGGTATCTGCAACACAAAACAATAAACATTTGGAATCCCTGGCGGTCCAGTGGTTAGGACTCTGTGTTTCTACTGCAGGGGGCACGGGTTCAATCCCTGGTCGGGGAACTAAGATCCCTCATTCTGCATGGCAAGGCCAAAAGAAAAAAAACAAAACAAAATTATGATGTAACAATAAACGTTTGACCACCAGGTGTGCAGGAGATCAGAAGTTGGAACTAAAATGTATTAGTTCTGGGAATTCTTGGGTATTTTCTCTGCTATAAATGAAACTCAGCTATTCCACATTTGGTTGGTTGGTTGGTTTCTTTCTTTTGTTCGGCACCTTGCCCTCTATTCTGTATCTTTTACACACCTCATGGTTTCTACTTCCCTAGGGTTTTTGCTTCCTCCTGATTTTAGGTGAGGGTAGTTCCTCTCTGGCCTTTCTCTATAGCTTGACCACATATTTCCAGCACTCTGTTGGTTACAAGGAACAGAAAACACAGTAAAACTAGCAGAAGTAAGAAGACTTCCTGGACAGATACTAGGTCGTTTCCAAAATCAAAGAAAGAAACACAGGGTTCAGGGCTGCTCCCCGGACGTTGAAACCTAAACCAGGGAGATGGTGGCGTGTAGCCTCTTTTTTCATGATCATTCTCTTCACTGCTGGCCTTTGCTTGTTCTTATTCTTTCCTCCTGCAGGTGGGTTTTCTAAACTTGGTAGAAAGTTATGGTCACAGTTGGCAACCCCAACTTAACATCAGCCCAATGCAGCAAATTCAGAGGGCAGTCCTTCTGTCTCTGCTTTTGTACCTAAACACGCCAGGAATGGTGTGCCCAGTGCCAGAGCACATCTGTGGTCAGGCAGACACAGTGGGTTAGGCTGAGCCCATCCTGGCCAGTGGCCCACTCATCTGGCCATCAGTGGCTTTCCATAAGTGGCATCCCTACCAGAACTAGTTCCCCAAAGGAAGGAGGGTAGCATGGTTAGACAAAACCATGAATATTCATTGCCAAGGCCCTGAGCCTCGGATCCCTCTGCTAACTACCTCCTTCTCTGTGCATTTTCCAGATTTTCCTTCGGGATCCACTCCACCCCCTCTTTCAGCCTATATGCTTCAAATGGGGCTAACACACCCCCTTCATGAGGGGAGGGCATGTATCCCATGCTTGGCCAATCATAGCACCCCGTCACCTTGGTCAAAGTTTTAAGTCCAAAAGCAAGGGTTAGCAAGTTTATTCTATAAAGCAACAGAAAGAGTTGCTGGTTTCAGCAGAAATAATTGATAGTAAATATTTATAATCTCTGTTGTAGCTACTCAGTTCTGTAGTTCTAGCACAAAAGTAGCCATAGATAACATATAAATGCATGATGCTCTGTTCCAATAAAGCCTTATTTACAGAAACAGGCAAGTGGGCCAGATTTGGTCCACAGGCCATAGTTTGCCAAATCCTGGTCTAAAGGATGGGTATATCTATCACCCAAACCAGTCAGGCACAATGTAGGTATTCAATAAAATATAGAATAATGGTTATTACATTTTTAAATAGTTTTTAAAGTTATTATAGTGTAAGGGTAGTAGGTAGATGGCTGCCAATAATAAATAATAATAACTAATAAACTTGATTCTTTACTATTTGTCAATCCCTTTACATATATTTCCCTTTTAATACTCAGAAAAACCATTTGAGGTAGGTAGAATTATTATCCTCATCTTACAGATGAGGAAACTGAGGCTTGAGGAGGTTAAGAGACTTGTTCAAAATCACACATCTCTGAAGAGCTGGACTCTGGTGAGATAATATATGTAAAATATGTTCTAAAATGCTACTTAGCACATGGTGAGCCTCTGTGGATACTCACTCTTCTCATTGTCATTGTCATAGTCATCACTACCACCACTGTTGTTGCGTCTCAGGTTAGGAGAGGTTGAGTAACCTTCCCAAGCCAGGCCTAGGATCTGCCTCTGGATGTGTCCAAGTTTAAAAGGGAGAGAGGGGAAAGGAGAAATAGGAAATGGTTTAATTATACCCTACTTGCTATACAAAGCCTTTGCATCTACTCCCTACCCATGTTCTGTCTCCAGCACTCCGCCCACCTCCAGCCAGACCGAGGTTCCTCAAAAGTGCCATAGCTGGTCTTTGCACAAGCTGTTCCCTCTGCCTGGAACCCTTTTCACCTCATTTCTCTGTCTGCCCAAGACCTGCTCTTCTTACACCTCTGGGGTTATGAATCTGCCTCTTGCAGGAAGCTTTGCCTGACCACTGTGTGAGTCTTTTTTTTCTTTTCTTTTCTTTTTTAATACAGCATGTGTGAGTCTTTATCACACTGTATTGTAACTGTCTGTTTTCTTATTTTTCCTCTTGATTAATCTGTGACTTCCTTAAAGGCTTACTGTTGCATTCCTAGAGGTTAGTATCGTACCTCACACCCAGATAGAACCCAGTTAATGTTTGGTAAACAAGTGAATGGTTCTGGAACAAGCCCTGGTAGAATATGTCAGTCAGGGAGACTGTATGCCATAAGATATGGAACATGAAAAGAACCTGAAAATGACTGTTGGTCTGGGAGATTTCAATGTCACCAGAAAAGGATTGGAAACTCATTTTTCTCAAGAGTAGGTAAGACAACTGACCAGCTCAGGCCTGCCACACCCAGCCCCACATCTAGAAGCTTAGAATTGCTATTCTTGGATAACATTCCTTTACAGTTCAGGAACTTCCAAACCTGTGGGGGGTAGCAGGTGAATTGGAGGCTGTTTTCACTATAAAGGTCCTGATCCACATTGTTGTTTATACAGTATCCTCTTCCAGTATTTCATCTCATCATTTCAAATTCTAATCCATGAAGGGAAGGGGCTGCAGTGGGGGAGGAGAAAGGAAAGAGGAGGAAGAACTGAGGATCTGTATCATGGTTATTTCCATTTTCAACTAAGACTGTGCCCTAGTGACTTTTTAACTAGCTTTTTTTTTTTTTTAATTTTTAAAGTTATATATGCTGATGGGAATATAAATTAATATGGCCACATTGGGATAGAGTTTGTCATTTCCTAGGAAATTTGAACGTAAGCATATGCTCTAATCCAGGCATTCCTCCCACACTGCATTTCTCAAACTTACCATGCATGAGAATCACTAAGGGATCTTGTTAAAATGCAGATTCTAGGCTTAGAGAAACTTACACATGTGAATCAGGAAAGCTGTGCAAGAATGTTCATAGCTACGTTGCTCATAATTACAAATTGGAGACCACCCACTGGCAGTGAAGGTGTAGATGAAGTGTGATACATTCACAGGGTGACAATGAATGAACCACAGCTGCCTGCAGCAACCTGTTGACTCTCACAGGCTTAAAGGAGCAAGTGAAGGAAAATTAGTCATACTGTTCAACAAGTGGCAACACTAAGCAACATATTTAGGTGACAAAACTATTTTTAAATAATTATTACACAAAATTAGCGATCCTGGAAGAAGGTGGCAGAAGGAAGGAGAAGCTGATGGATAGGAATATGTGAAGGACTTCTTTAGTACTAAGAATGTTCTGTATCTTACAGTGCTGATGGTTACTAAGGTGTTATTCCTTAAATTGCACATTTATGTTTTATACATTCTTGTATGTGTGCCAAATTTTAAATTTTCAAACTTAAAAGACTGTAAAAAGGTATATAGCAAGATGTCCGTCACTCAGACAACTGCACCACAAATACTGCTGTCCTGTCCCCAGAGATAACTCATGTTACCAGCAACCTGGTCTCCTCTGCATTCACAAGTTTATGTGTGTATGTGTGTATATGTATATATGTTAAATTTTATATAGAGAGATACTGTTACATATATGTATTTACATACATATATACACATACACACAACAGCATTGTTTGTGTTCTTTTCTGTCCTTTGAGTATTTCACTTAATACATCTTGAAAATATTCCATCAGTGCACAGAGAAACACATTATTCTTTTTATAGTCATAAAGAATTTATTCTATTTTATGATAGAACTATAATTTAGTCATTTTAATTATTAATTTTTAACCATAAAGTAGTATGTGAACACACTCCCTATTTTTAAAAAATGTGACTAGGGATAATGTTCTCTTATGCATACCTGTGGAAATTGTAGGTTCTCCAATCCTTCCCCTCTGAATCTACTCCCTGCCGCCACCTTGCTTAACTCACAGCCAGTGTGCATCCTGCCAGGACTTTTGCCCTCTGGATTTTCATTTTCACCACTGAAAACATATGTGGACTTGAATATGTGTTTATATCTATGTAGAACTTACTTTTCCTCTTCAATGCAGTATATCTGGAGCTCTAGCCATCCCTATAAACATAAAACTGGCTGATTACTTTTATTTGCTGCCTGGTATGGCTAAACCACAGTTGAATCTAACCATTCCCCTATTGTTGTACACTTAGGTTGTTTCTCAAGTTGTTTGTGATGACAGTAGTGTTGCAACAAACATCCCTGGACCTGTCCCCTTGTGCACATGTGCAAGCATTTCTCTATAGGAGAAGAGATGGAAAGCAGAACTGATAAACCATTGGCAGGGCATATCTAGAGATTGATTGCCAGATTGCCCTCCAAAGTGGCTATAACCATTCACACTCCCACTAGCAATGCATTAGAAGACTCATCTCCCTGCACTCTTAGTAAAAGTAGATGTTATCAGCAGTCTTAATTTTTCTTGAGCTGATAGGTGAAAAAAAGGAGGACTTTATGGTGAATATTCATTCCCTTATAGTTAGTGATGCTGAACGCCTCTTATAAGTTTGTTGCCCAGAATCTGCATTTAACACGATCCCCAGGTCATTCTTCTGCACATTGAAGTCTGAGAAGCACTGGAGTCAGAATCTGCATTTGAACAAGGTCCCCAGTGATGCCCATGCACGGTTTGAGGAGTACAGTGGGGGAGGAATAGCTGGATCACAGCATACGCTCACTTTTACTAACATGTGTGGGGTTACGTTTATCTTTTCTATTCAGACAGGATATAAAACAGTCCTTCAATGTATTTTTAACTTGTACTTCTTTAATCGTAAGTGAGCTTGGACTTTTTTTTTCAAATTCTTACAGGCATATTTTTCTTCTCTGGAAACCAGGTAGTCACTGAATCTTCTTACTTTGCTTCAAACACACGAAAGCTGATCTCCTGGGGGCTTTTGCTGTTATGGTTTTCTCTCCCTGGAACGTTCTCTCCCTGGTTCTTCCCAGGGCTGCCTATTATATTCAGGTTTTAGCTTAAAGGTCACGTCTAGCGAAACTCAGGTACCATCCCTACTACCACTCTTCATCTCGCCACCCCGTTTCACCTTGACCGTGGCCCCCACCCCTATCTGAAATGACCTGCTCACTCGTTCTTTCCTTCCTTCTCTGACTGCCCTGCTGGATCTTGTTGTCTTGCCTACCCCTCTATACCCAGCACCTGGAACAGAGCCAGGCAACAGTCTGGACTCAAATTATCATCAGATGAACAAATAAATGAATTCTCGGCAGATGAAGAAATGAGATTTGCTCCTGTCTAGCTTTACGCCCCACTGGGGCATCACTTTTACCTGGATAAACATTTCTTGATTCATTCCTGTATCCACAGTGGAAAATACTAGGTGGTAACGACAGAAGTCAAGTGAGGTGGCTTTAGGAGAACACGACCCAAGCAAGGTGCTCAGCCCCACGGGAGGCCCAGGACAATCAGAGAGACAATTATATTTGTATCTATTTCTCTTAAAAAAGAAAGCAATTACATGACCAATATTAAATAATATTGTAGTACTCATTTAATAGAGAGAGAGAGACTGGTATAAAGGCAAGGAAATCTGCAACTCAAGAAGGGTTGGGTAATGTCAGTACAGGCTTGTGTGCTTCCAATTTACTCCCACATAAAACAGAATATCTGTCCCAAGTTCATTGGAACCACCAATTTTTTTGTTTTTTGGCTGCGCCGCACAGCTTGTGGGATCTTAGTTCCCCAACCAGGGATTGGACCTGGGCCCTCAGCAGTGAAAGCGCCAAATCCTAACCACTGGACCACCAGGGAACTCCCAGAACCACCAATTCTAGATGAGCATTAGCTATTTTTACAGATAACTGTAACTCTTACCCTACTATTATAAATAACTTAACATTTAGAGAGTACTGCCTCTGTAGTAGACATTGTTCCATGTACTTTATATATATGTATTCATTCATCCTCACAACCACCCTGGCTGTATTAGCATCGCCATTTTATTGAAGAGAACACTGGGGCACAAGGCGGCTTTCTCAAGGTCACATGGTAACAGAGCCAGGATTCTCACCCAGGCTGGCCCCAGTCCATGTGCTTCGTAATGACATGATACTGCCTCTGGAATCTTTGTAATGCTTTGTAAGATGTTGAATGACCAGGAGAATCTTCTGTATAATTCAGAGGTACACTTCACCTCTTGGCAAAATGCTTAAGTTATCAAAATTACAAATATACTCCGTTTTTATTTTACAAAGGGACAAGCGTTGAAAATTTATTGACTTTCTTTTTGAAGAAAGGGAACTACCTAACAACCATTAAAAAAAAAAAAATCAGGATACAGGTGATATACATATAAAGAATGAGAAAGTAACTAGTTTCCAAGAGAAGCATGCTGTGGAGTGAGTATTTGAAATGCATGTTTGGCCATGATTCCCTTGTTAGGTGATTTTGTTGCTGAAAATAATGAGAAGTTGTCACCTGTAAAAACCTCTATCTGCGTGTTTAAATTTGGCAACAGAATTTCCTAATCTGTTTAAACATCTTCCAAATAAAGAGCTTCAGTGGGTTTGAAATCCAGTTGTTAAAGATATAGTTTAGGTTAACCTCTTCAGGTTAATTTGTAGAAGCCCCAGCTTGATTATCAGGGAAAATGAAAATTTACGAGCTGGATTTCAAAGAAAATAGTCAATTTGTGTAACCGGTGAATGGGATTAAAAAGGGAGAACCATGATTCAAGCATAGCCAATGATACTTTGTTTTTTTCCACATATCCTGTGAGGGTTTTTTTTTTTTTCTCTTCAGTTCTTCAGTGATAACCCTTGAAATCAAGCCATTAAAACCAAACATGGTAATAAAATTAATTTAGGACCATAACGTTGAATGGATGTACTGTAAAATACTAAAACAGTGCCTTCAAAAAAGGAAGCAAGTTTTGTTTTTTTTAAAATTTATTTATTTTTTATTTATTTTTATGGCTGTGTTGGGTCTTCATTTCTGTGCGAGGGCTTTCTCTAGTGGCGTCAAGCGGGGGCCAGTCTTCATCGCGGTGCGCGGGCCTCTCACTGTCGCGGCCTCTCTTGTTGCGGAGCACAGGCTCCAGACGCGCAGGCTCAGTAGCTGTGGCTCACGGGCCCAGTTGCTCCGCGGCATGTGGGATCTTCCCAGACCAGGGCTCGAACCCATGTCCCCTGCATTGGCAGGCAGATTCTCAACCACTGCGCCACCAGGGAAGCCCAGGAAGCAAGTTTTAATCTGTTGCTGTCATTATATTTGTAGAAAATATTGATAATTTGCTTTGCCTTTTGTTGAAATATATTCAAGGAAAATGCAAATCAAAACCGTAGTGAAATATCATTGTATGTCAATTTGATTGGCAAAAATTAAGACATCTGACAATACGGAGTGTGGAAAAGGATGTGACTCCACGGTACCTCTTACCTTGCTGGGAGAAGTGTAGATTGGTGCCTCCACTGTGGCATCATTTCTTACATAGTCACTTACAATCCAACCAATGTATACATTCATTTAAGAGACTGACACTTTTTAGAAAGATCATAGCTGCATTATTCACGTGGCAAAGACTGGGAAACAACCCAAGTGCCCATCAACAGGAAGGCAGATGAACCAACTGTGATATTTTCACACCATGGAATATTACACGTCAAACTGGTTGAACAACAGTGATAATTTGGATGATCTTAGCAATATAATAAATGCGGGGGAGGAGTAATTACTGGAAGATTACATGCCCTTTTCATGAAGTTCTTTAAAAATTAAAATTTAAGGAATACATGTAGGTGCAAAAAAGACTTGCTAAGAAAAAAAAGCAAAGGAATGAAGAATGAAGGGTTTAGGTGGATGGCTATTCAATTCGGGGAGGGGATGAAGGGTGATACATGAGAAATGCAGGTTATGGTTAAGGTCCTAGCTTGGGTCAGTGAGTTCCTTGGTATTAATTATATCGTAATAAGCCAAGCAACAAACAAGCAACCAGACAAATACAGGTCAGCGACAGGTCAGGGATGACAACGGGTCTTGTACCAAAGATTGGTTAATCCAGTTGTGTGCACCTGAGCTGAAGAAATTATTTCTATCCGTAGCAAATACAAACACACCTCAAGTAGTAAAAAGCGGTATCAGATGCCTCCCAACCTCCCGGCTGGGTGCATTTCCTTCTTCACCTTCCCCAGAGGCAACCATTGGCCCCTAGAGATCCTTCTGAGACATTCCAAAAGGTCACACGATAAACAGAAGCACACACGTATGTTTTGAAATGGCTTTACATATATGTGTACCTAGACACATATACACACATCCCAAAGAAAACTTTAAAAGTTGCTTTTTAAAAATTTATCTCGAAAATTTAACCTTGAGTGACTTCACCTGGCTTTACACAAACATCCCTACAATCAATTCACAACTTGAAAATCAACGGGAAGTTTGAGGAAAACAGCTCCTTTTTTAAGAAATATAAAAATGCTCTTCTTGCAGACAGTCCCTTAGGGTTTGTCAAGGGTAACCTCCCAGAAGGTGAATTACAGGACGCTGCGAAACCCCACAGGGCCGGAGCAAGCCATGGCAGAAAAGCTCACCGCGGCGATGTTAGAAATACGAATTCCCAGTCCCCGCCCCACGGATTCAGAGCTGAACACGGGTCTTTTTTAACCAAGGCCCCCACGTGACTCTCAGGTTCGGGCAAGCTTGGGGCACAGCCCCGCCTTAACTCCCCAATGGAAGAAAGTAAACATCTGGGGCTTGTAGGTGGCTTTCTTGCTCCCTGTTGGATGTCGTTTACCTGGTGCAAGGAGGGGTCCCCTCGGGTCTCATCAGGGGCCCAGTCAGTCTGAGCACGAACGCCAATTAGCTCAACCCCCCGAGGACCACGCCTCAGTCACCTGCTGGGCGGGGCCCGCGCCCCTGTCGGCCCCAGGCCTCTTTCCTCCGTGTGGTCTCAGACCCCGGGCGCCAGAGTGCGGGGGCCGGGGGAGAGACGCTGCATGGAAATGCAGATGCCTGGGCTCCGCCGCCTGAAGCCAAAACTTCCGGAATCTGCATTTTTAACCAACTCTTCCAGGACCAGTAAGTTCACCCTGCCGTTGGAGACGCACTAGCCTCATTTAAATTTTAAATTCGAATATGCAGCCACGAGTGGAGGTCGTGCTTCTCAACCTTGGCTGCCCTTCAGAATAACCTGGGGAAGCTTTTTAAAAATATATGTCCACCAATGCCCAGGTTTCAGTCCAGACCAATTAAGCCAGAATCTAAAAGCGCGGCCTCTGCGGCAGGAGCCGCAACGGCATCACCTGGGAGCTCGTTAGAAATACAGACGCTCAGGCCCCACCCCAGACCCACTGAGTCAGAATCTGCATTTTAACGAGATCCCCCGTGATTCGCGCGCACATTAAATTGGAGGAGAGCCGTGCTTCTAAAATTTTAATGGGCAAACGAATCACCTGGGGATCTCGTTAAAATGCAGACACGGTTTCTCAAACTTAAATGTGCATGCGAATCACCTGGGGAGCTTGTTAAAATGCAGATTCTGATTCAGCGGGTCTGGGGTGGAGCCCGAGAGTCTGCATTTCTAACGAGCTTCCCAGGTGGTGCGGGCTTCCCGGGTGTGGACCGCGCTTCCCCAGGAGTCCCGAGGTCTTGGCTCCGGGCCAATCAGCCGTCAGGGCTCTTGATAAATCGCCCTGCTCGGGCTGAGGAGCAGAATTGCCGGGACATGCGCGCTCCGGCCGACGGGGGGGAGGGGGGGGTAATTTCCCAACTCCGGGAATTGGTTGTGTGAGGCTGGCCACTCGTAGGGACGCGCCAGAGCCCTGGTCCTCACGCCATGTCGCGGCGCAAGCAGGCCAGGCCCCAGCATCTCGGCTCCGAGGAGCCGCAGCCAGAGCGCCAGGAGTTCGCCGAGGCGGCCCCGGAGGTGCTGGGGGAGCCGGGTGAGTAGTGCTGCGGACGCCCGGCCCGGGGGGCTGGAGGCAGTTTTCTCGGACGTTCCCCGGAGCCGCGCGGGTGCGAGGTCCCGGCCACCGGGCGTGGAAGGGCTGGTGAAGCTTCCAACCCGAGTTCTGGGGCTCGGGCCTTGCTAACCCCGCCTTTGTGAGTTACACACACCCCCCCCCCTTGTAAATTCACCCTCCTCGGGTAAATTACGTCGCTCCCCGAGGGGATTCCTGCAGCCACTCCCCCTCCCCCCAAGCGCTATGAAATGACGGTTCATCTCCCGAACACGTTGGAAGGATGCTCTGAGACCCCTTTGGAGGCTGTCTTCGGGGTGCGCCGGCACCCGGGTGCCCGACCTCCTTGGCGCTGGGCTGGGGCTGAGCGCCTGGAAGGTGGGCGCTCCGAGACCCGCGCCCCAGGCGTTTTCCTGAGGGATGGGGGGGGGGGTCTGAAAAATGTCTGAGCTTCTGCCGGGACCTGGGGCTAGGTGCTGGAGAGAGACACAGCAACGAACAGGGAGGATAGAATTCCGACCCTTCTGGAGCTTATTATGGCCCAGTGGAGGCGAGAAAGATGGCACATGAGATAAAGCGGTGGAACGCGAGGTGTGTTAGGGCTGAGCGCCGGGGGAAACATCGAGCTGGGAGGGGCTTGGGAGGGGGTTGTCCCGGGAAGGCCTGTCCGTGGAGGGCGCCGTCGAGTAAAACTCTGGAGGTCGTGAGGGAGCGAGCGGTGGAGATGGCCGAGGGAAGAGCATTCCAGGCAGAGGGAACAGCAAGTGCAGAGGCCTCGGGCGTCAGCGAGGCTGGAGCTTGGAGGCGCGTCCGGTTGAGCTTTTGAGAAGTGACGGGAGCCCCGGGCTCCGGTAAGGACTTCGACTTCTACTGGAAGCGAAGTGGAGCCATGTTGGGGGCGGGGAGTGAGCAGGGCAGTGCCGCGGTGGGATTTCACCCCGGCTGCCACCGGGCTAGAGGGGCTCCGGGAGAAGCCTAGGGACCCCGGACTACCCTAAGCCCCCGGGGCAGTAGTTCTCACCCGGTGGGCCTTGGGGCCTCTGCTTCTGAAGAGCCTGCAGGTAGGGAGCTTCTAGAACTCGCTAAATTCTCAGGCTCCCACCACCCCCTCCGCTGCTGTGATCTCAGGGGTGGGGTGGAGTCGGGGACGCTGCATTTCTAAGGCGCTTCCCCTTCTGATTATCTTGCACTCAGGTCAGACGATGTAGGTTCCTACTTGACGGTGCCTCTGCCCTCCACCTTCCCTCCGGCCCGTGGTTAGCTGCTGCCTTTTGCTTAGCAAGGGGGTAGTGAGAGGAGTTTTTAGCAGAACTTTCTTCTCTTCTCTCCCTCCCGCGCATTTTCCTGGCTCAGAAAGGGAGAGGGGGATCTAGTCCCTCCTGCCAGAATGATCAGACTTCCAGCAGCAGGTCTGTCTGGTGGGCTTTGATGACCATACGCTCCCAAGGAGGTAGTGGAGGAGAGCAGAAGCTTAACAAAGTCACCCCTAAACTAATAGTTTGGCATCACGCTTTAGTTTTAAATACAGTCCTAAAAATAAAACCAAAGAAAACCAACCCTTTAGACAAATAATAGCTAATTAAACAAAATGTTTCAAGAAACTCTTAACATTGCCTTTGGGGGGAACTGGGTAGCTGGGGAGTGGGGTTGGAAGGAGACTTTTCACAGTAACTTTTGGATTATAACTATTAACAATCTATTTATTACCTATTCCAATAAATAAATAAACGTTTCTTTAAAAAACAAAAAACCTAAAGCTTGGCTGGATGGAACTACTATAACCAAAATATCCTGTGTTTGTGCTCAAGGTCTAGAGTGGCGATAGGCGGGTGGAACCGGAGTGCGGTTCCACCCTAACCCTAACCCTAGGGTGGGGTTCCTGGGGTGGGAGCAAGGCTTCTGCTGATCCTCTGTAAAAGAACTGGGGAGGTATTGGGGATGTTGAGTCTTTGGGGGAAGCGATTATAAAAGACAATTCCTGAAAACCCGGACTGTTCAAAGTGAGTGCCGTGGGCTGCTTTTTCTTCCTGCAAACAGCGCTTGGAGGGCACCTCTTGGAGCCTTGCCCTGTGTTTGGAGGGGTTGCGGAGGGTGTTCTGTGTTGTGCAGCACGGTGGGTGCCAGGGCATCTCAACACCAGCCGCCACTGTGGGGAAAAGCAGCCTCGCAACTGACGTTCCCCCTCCACGCATTTTAGGTCTGTTATGATGCTGAGCTAGAAGCCCGCCTTTTTTTTTTTTTTTTTTTTTTAAGGTTGGGCCACTCTTAATTTGCAGATGGCTTTGCAACTCACCTAGCTTTTGGAGGAGATAGAACAGAGCAGGTCAGTTGGTAGACTTCAGTCACTTCAATCATAAGAGGGGCAGGAAAACAACCTTACCGAAGGAACATCAACAGTTTCTCAAAGGGTTACTGAGTTCTGTCAGATGTGGCCCCAACCCCATCTTTCAGACTAGAAGGGTCTCTGCCCCAGCTGTACCTTTCTCAGGAGTGTAGGCTTCTGACCTTCCTTGCTTTCCTGGATGCTTAAAATTGAAGGAGGAAGTCGCCTTTAGAGGCTCTGCATGCCTCTGCCATAGTCTGCCTTGGTGACCCTTTATAGCCTTGGGCACAGTTTTCTGATAGCTTTAACCCATCCATCTCCCTTCTACCTGTCTTCAAACTTGCATAGCTCAGTGTGTTTTCCACTCCCTGAGAATCTGGTGGCTCGTGTGTGTACACATCAGTGAATAAAACCAGTAACGTTTATATAGCGCTGACTTATGTATAAGGTTCTTTTACGTATATACATTAAAGAACTTAATCTTCGTCTAAACCTGTGAGATGGGGGCCATAACCCTCATTTTACAGACGTGGAAACTGAGGAACAGGGAAGTTGAGTAACTTACCCAGGGTCACACAGCTAGTAAAGGATAGAATTGGAATTTGGAACTTATCACCTGGCTTCCCAGTCGGTTTGCTAAATCACTGTGCTTTAGAGCCTCTCACTTAGATTTCAGCTTTTCAGTCTTCCTTGGTTTCTGTGGGATTAAAAACCCTCAATAGTTTAATGGCTTTCTTTAACATGTGAATTGCTAAACAATGCAAGGTTTTGTGTCTTCCTCTGAGGGGCAGAGTGATGGACTTCAGATCTGGCAAGTGTGGGTTCTAATTGGCTGAAACCATCTAGCCCTGCGGCCTTGAGCAGCATCTCCTCCGAGCCAGTATCTTTTCTCGAAGAGCAGAAATTCTCAAAATGTGGTCCCCAGACCAACAGCATCAGCTGGGAGCTTGTTAGAAATGAAGAATTGCCAGCTCCACTCCAGACCTACTGAGTCAGGAACTCCAGAGGTGGAGCCCAAGCCACCTGTACCTTAACAAGCCCTCCAGGTGATTGTGATGCACAGGTTTCTGAGTAGTGCTGGCTTGGAGTTATACTTCTGCCACTTTAATGAGCATAGGTATCACCAGGGGATCTCATTAAAGTGCAGATTCTGTAGGTCTGGGACATGAGAGTCTGCATTTCTAACAAGCTCTCAGGTCACGCTGATGTTGGTGCTCTGAGGACCACCCTTTGAGTAGCAAAGGCTTAAAGAGTAGTATGAGGATATCACTTGGAGTGCTTTAAAAAGGCAGGTTCCTGGGCCCACCCCCAGTTAAGTCTAGATGAGGCTTTGGAAACTACATTTAACCCGCAATTCAGGTGATTCTGATGTAGGTGTGGAGGCCGTCCTGTGCATCATAGGATGTTTAGCAACGTCCTGGCCTCTGCCCACTAGGTGCCACTATCGCAAACGTGTGCACACGATCATGACAATCAAAAACGTCCCCAGGTATTGCAAAATGACCCCCAGTTGAAAGCTACAGGACTAGGTCAGTTGTTCAGACCCTGTTAAGGGGCTTCAAGCTCCACAGCTACTTGGATGTGATACCTGCAGTCCTTTACCTGAAGCCCTGTAATAGCATTGACTCAGTGGAGGCCGGGTCCTGTACCAAGACTTTACATTGCTCATCTCTTAACTCTGAGGCAGGTCGGTGATACCTTTTTACAGATAACCTTTCTGAGCCTCAGTTTACTTAAGTTGCCAATAGTCACACAGCTAGCACGTGGCTAAGCAAACCCTATGCCTGGAACTGAAGCCCTTATCAACGTGTTCTACAGCTTCTCATGGTAAGAAGGTTTACCTTAAACCTAGCAAGAAAGATGGAATCCACCTTCTATAACTGGGGCCAAAAGTCCCTGACCTTGGCCTGTAACTCATAAACTAGTTAATATATTTTTTAAGACTGAAGATATTGACAGCACCTCTTTTTACCTTGGTCTTAAATCTGTTTGGAGAGAAATCACTTTACAATCTTCTAGGAGTACTTAGGCTTTGTTATAGAAATTTTTTAACCTGCATATTAGGTTGAACCATATGAAATTATCTGATCATTTTGGCCCACAAAAACAGCAGTTTCACCTAGCTTAGCCTTACTAACAGAGAGAATGATACAGTGAACTTCCTGGACTAGACACTCAGTTTCAACAACTAGTTACACGTGGCCAATCTTGTTTCTTCTGTGCAGCCATTCCCCTCCCTGGATTATTTTGAAGCACATCAGACATATACTATTTATAAATAGCCATCCCTAAACTAATAGAATGCTTTTAAAAACTTTAATTTCATCTTCACACCTTTAAAAAAAATTTAAAAATTCCCTTATCAAACTTTCAGTTAGTGTTTGCACTTCCCATGGTCTTGAATGGCTTTTTTTTTTTTTTTTATAAATTTATTTATTTATTTACTTTTGGCTGTGTTGGGTCTTCGTTTCTGTGCGAGGGCTTTCTCTAGTTGTGAGGAGTGGGGGCCACTCTTCATCGCGGTGCGCGGGCCTCTCACTATCGCGCCCTCTCTTGTTGCAGGGCACAGACTCCAGACGCGCAGGCTCAGCAGCTGTGCCTCACGGGCCCAGTTGCTCCACGGCATGTGGGATCTTCCCAGACTAGGGCTCTAGCCCGTGTCCCCTGCATTGGCAGGCAGATTCTCAACCACTGCGCCACCAGGGAAGCCCCTTAAATGGCTTTTACAATATGTTTAAATTGGGATCCAAAAAGGTCCTGATACTACAGACCATCTCACATCTTTTAGTCTCTGATTTTTCTTTCTCCTCCTCCATCTTTCAAGTTGAAACAGTGGCATTTTGTCCTGGAAAGCAGTGGCACTTGAAGTGTGGTCTGTGACCTGTTACTGAGTTGAGTCAAAATAAATTCAGAAATGGAGAGTAAGCACTTAAAAACAGCTCAACATTAAAAAAAAAAGCTATAAAAAAAAAACAAAAAAAAAAACAGCTCAACATCCAGCTTTCTGTCATATCTAATAATGTTTGGGCTTTTATTGTCTTATTCCACTTTTCTCATAATTTGTCTTTATTTTATAAAAAATACTGGTCTGACGGATCAGAAATTATTCTATGTACCAGGTCTTCCCCATGTCGTTTGAGAAGCGCTGCTGCAAAGTTTTGCAGTCTGAATCTTGGCAGTTGGGTCCCTGTCACGATACCATGTTCCTTTGCCCCCTGTACTTCCTGGAAATTGGTAAAGAGGAAGAGGATTGTTAAGACCAGAGTGTGCATGGCTTCTAACTTGTGATGTTTGGGTTTTTGTTTTTGTTTTTTTTTGTGGGGGGGGGTGGTAGGTGAAATAAGCCCAAACCTGCTATAAGACTTACCATGGTGCTTATATTTGAGAAATTAAGTAACGCTTACTATTGTCTCAATTTCAGCTTCAGAACTAGATAATGATGTTCCAAAACCAACTTATCCCTCCGCTGACAGCAGTGATACCCAGAAAGCCCCTGTCACAGCTCTTCCCTCCGAGTCAAAGGAACAAACAGCGACCCTTGGGGAGAGGACCTTCAACTGCTGCTATCCAGGTAAAGAGTAAACTCGAGGCACTGAGCCCCTTCTCTGTACGGGGCTCGGTCACAGGAGCTCGGAATCAGTTCGCTCACTGACTGAGCATGTGACTTGCCAGAATTTCAGATTCCTGGTCGCTTTCCTCTTTGAGGTTATTTATATTAAGGGAACCTGTTTTTCTTTTCTAGGTTGCCACTTCAAAACTGTTCATGGCATGAAAGATTTGGACCGCCATCTAAGAATTCACACGGGTAGGTATCCATTCATTTGCTCAAAACTTGAGTGTTGAAAAAAACCCAAGGATGTGGATATGAATGAAGTGCTGGGCATATAGTGGCAAGCAGGACAGAAACAGTCTCTCTGCCTCATGAAACTTAGTCTAGTGGGAGGGTCTGGGACCTAAAAAGTCACAAAGGCAATAAGGGTAACTAACAGGCGAGGGGAAAAGTACCGGGACTGTAGTAGGGGGATTTGATCTAGGCTGGTCATGACGGGCTTTTCGGAGGAAGAGACTCTTACATTAAACTATGAAAGATGGCTGAGGGACTTGCCTGGTGGTCCAGTGGTTAAGACTCTGTGCTTCCACAGCAGGGGGCACGGGTTCGATCCCTGGTCCGGGAATTAGATCCTGCGTGCTGCATGGCAAAGAGAAAAAAAAAAGATGGTTGAGTAACCAGATGAGGAGAGGGAAGGGCTCCAGGCAGAGGGAACAGCGACACAAAGGCTTGGAGGGAGCAGGAGCTGAATGGGTGTGAGATGCAGCTGGAGAGGCCGGTGAAGGGAGGGGAACACCGCCGCTTTGTGGCGGTAGGAATCTTAGATAAGAGCAATGAAGTTGCTTCTCGAAGGTGCCTTCAGAGCACCCAGCTTCTGAGAATACAGGGAAACCATACGTGCTGGAGCAAAGGAATGTGTGATCACGAACCAGGCTCTGCACACTACGTACGGCCTGTTGTCACGCCCACTTGTCTAACTATTATCTGTGGCTGCTTTGTTACCAATAATGTAACAGCAAGCCCATGACATATTAACAATTTTATGAAAAATAACTATTTTCTGGCCCTACAGTGGGGTTATTGAGTAGTTGCTGGAGACTGCATGTTGCACAAAGCCTAAGGTGTATTATACTCTCTGGTTCTTTACAAAAACTTGGCCAACCTCTGGTCTCTAGTGTAGACTCTACAGTAGCCTGTATGAGTTGGGATACTGATGTCTTTGCTCTCAGAGAAACCAAACTAAGTGACTTAAACACAATCAGATTGATTTCTCTCAAGTACAATTTAAGAAGTAAATAGTCCACAGCTGGTGGAATAGCTGGCCACCTAAACATACAGCTTCGTCTCCTGGTCCAAGGCAGCTGCTCTAGAACTCAGTCTCTCAACCAGTGGGAAAAAGAAGCAGGAGGAAGGGCTCACAGCATGCCTCCCTCAGGTCATGCCCCAGAAGCAGCATCTCCTGTGACTTAGCGGGATAATGAGGAGAACTTAGTCGTGGCCACATCAGGCATGAAGGGGGGCTGGAAAATGGCTTCAAGAAGGGCAGCCATATGCCCAGCTAAAACCCTGAAGCTCCATCATTAAGAAGACAGCTTTCTGGACAACTAGTCTCTACTGAAAATGGGCGTCGTGCTATGGAAACTAGACAACAAAGGGTCCACTTTGCCTGGGAAGGGTGGATCATGAAAGGCCTCCTAGTGAAGCCTTGAAAGACAAGGCTGCCAGGATGATGTCGGTAAGAGCATGCAGACTGTGGGAGCCATTTGAACAAAGATGACCCCCCCCCCTCCTCCCCAGCAGGGTGGCCTGGCTAGGCAACTTCAAAGTGGGTGACTCTGCCCTGAGGATAACTGAGCAGTCCTCCATTGGGGCGGTGCTACTGCCATCTAGTGGGTGGGGGCCAAAGGTGCTGCTGAAATCCTGCAATGCACAGGACAGGCCCTGCAAAGAATTGTCAGGCCCCAATGTCAACAGTACCAGGCGGACCTAGGGAGCTAGGCAGGGGCTGGATTAATGTTTTATTGAGGCGATACAGAGCATGATGGGGATACAGAAAGTATAAGGCAAGGCCCTGTCCTTGGTGGGGTTCACTGAGTCAGGGATGCATATGCAGGGCAGACCCGTGCTTCTCTGGTAGGTGTACACTGAGCTGCTTCTCCGGATCCAAGGCAACTGCTCTACTTCTCTGAATCTCTTACCCAGTGGAAGGTAGGAGTGGGGCCTGGGAGGCTCACAGCATCTTTCCCTCTGGGCATGACCCAGAAGTAGTATCCCTTGTGACTCATGGAATAGTGAGTAAGCAACTAAAGGTTGCATGAAACCAAAGTATTTCGTTCCTGTGACAGTCCAAGCATGGTGGCCGGGCCCCATGGTTTCAGGGACTCGGGCTCTTCTTTTGTTGCTTTGATATCCCAGTGATGTAGCTCTCCTTGGTGTGGTCTGAGATGGCTTACTGCACCTTAAAGGCACATCCTAGAAGTTACACACATCATTTGAGTTGACGCCCATTTGGCCAGAACTTAGTCACATGGCCACTCTTAGCTGTGGAAATGAAGGCCGGGAGCTTGAAATCTTCAATCTGTGTGGCAAGTGCCCAGCTACAAAGAGAAGGTTCTATTACCAAGAAAAAGAACTAATATAGACCAAATGACATCTCTGACCCAGCTGTTAGTGGGAGGCAAGGATGGCAGTATATGTGTGGGTGATCACTTAAGGACCTTTGCCAGATGGGTAGAACATTGATTTCCCAGACACTCTTTGAGATCTTTTACACTTCAAAACTGAAGATCCCCAAAGAGTTTTTTTTATTGACAGTTACTGCATTAAAAGTTAGAACGAAAACTTTAAAACATTTATTCATTTAAAAACAGTGGACGACTTCCCTGGTGGTCCAGTGGTTAAGACTCCATGCTTCCAGTGCAGGGGGCGTGGGTTCGATCCCTGATGAGGGAACTAAGATCCCACGTGCTGCACCACGTGGCCAAAAAAATAAGTAAAATTTTAAAAATTTAAAAAAAAAAAAAAAACAGTAAGCTCATTATATATAAACACTTCTATGAAAAGTAACTATTTCCCAAAACAAAATGTGATAAGTAACATTGTATACACATTTGCAAACCTGTCTTAATAGCTGGATTCTCATCCCTCTATTCCAGTATACAGTCTGTTGCCATGTGTTCCTTTGGGGTATATGAAGAAAATCTGGCCTCTCATATAATGTAATTGGAAATGGAGGAGTATTTTGATAACCTTTTCAGATAACACTACACCAAAATACAACAAATGATGGTTTGTTAAAGACTAGTTGCTGTATAGAATTTGCAGTCATATCCATAAAGTTTTCAAACTGTTAAGTTAAAATCCATTCATTAGTTTGTTTTCCACTTTGGCTCCTACTCAGGCTTGATTTGACAGTCATACACTGGACATTTGGGAAAATGTAGGTTTTGCTAACTTTTATAATTGTTCCAAATGTTGACCCATTTCATTGTAACCATAGGAGAAAAATCACATTTAATATTACCAATCTCATCAGAAGTATCTAAGAACTAAGATGCTGCAGGCCCAGGGTAATGGGGATATATGTTCTGAAATCCAAACTTTTCTTTTAGAATCCAGAAGTTAACCTCACAGTATCATCATTAACGTTCCTTGACATGACAGTCTCACTTAGTTCATATTTTAGAAAACATCTGCCAAATACCAAATCTGAAAATAATCATGGTTTTTCAGTTCTTTCAAGTCAAAATGGTGCAGCATAAGAAAAGCACCCGGTTTTCAGTGCAATCGTCACACAAGCGCTTGTTCTCAAGCCAACTAGCGTATTTTGGTTTACAGCAGACTTTTTTTTTTTAAATGTAATTGACATTTTTGATAGGGAAATTTACCATTCAAATATCAAATATACTAAATAAGTTAAATATTAAAGTCTATGACTTACTAGCAAATATAGGAGGACAAATTTATGGGGGAAATAGACAGGCAAAAACAATTAACAAAGACCACAAGAAGACAGATTAAATATGACTAAAGTTAAAACTTACAATAAGATACCATTAAGGAGTTAAGACAAGTGTCCCACAAGAAATTTGCAACATGGGGCAGAGTTCATCTTCAGAACACACAAGGATGCCTACAAATCAAAGATCACTCCAACGGAAAAGGATTTGAACAAGCAATCACTTAAGAAATAGAAGTGCCAATATTCACATGAGAAGCCCACATGGAATAAAGTCCAAAAGAAACAAGTACTGTATTTTCCTCAGTGGGCTAGCTGAAAAGTACTAAATTAAGATTGTGAATCACAGAGCATCATGTATCACCTGGCACTTAATTCAATCATCACCACACCCTGCCTCCCCACCTTCCAAGTGGGGATGTGCTTATCTTTAGGGAGGAGACTGGGATTAAGGATGGGGGAGCAAGGGGGGACGTAGGAACTGGATAGAGTGCTGAAAGGAGCAGGACTAGTTTCAAAAGAATTTTGTGTGTTCTCTCCAGGCCGCTTGCTGTCTTAGTGATTCTAATAGTTCAAGTGGATTCTTTTGAATTGTCCAGGTAGATTATCATATGCAAAGAGTGAGTTTTCCTCTCTTTCTGCTTGATCAGGGGTGCCTTGGCCTTGGTGCTCTGGGTCAGAGTTGAAGAGTAGTGGTGAAGATAAACCATCCATATCTTACCCCTTACTCTAATGAAATATCTTGATTTCTTTTTTTGGGGGGGGCGGCGGGGGGGCTGTGCTGCACGGCTTATGGGGTCTTAGTTCCCTGACCAGGGATTGAACCCGGGCTCTTGGCAGTGAAAGTACTGAGTCTTAACCACTGGACTGCCAGGGAACTGCCTTATTTTTATTTTTTTAACCACCATTTGTGGTTCGAGTCCTTAGAATTCTCTCGAGATCATTTATCATGTTAAAGAAGTTTTTTTTATTCCAAGCCTTCTGAAGTTGGTTTGGGGGCGTGTTTTGTTTTGTTTGGGTTTGGGTTTTTTCATCAAGAATGATGATTGAATTTCACATGTTCTGCACTTGTAAGATGGTTCTCTGGCGTTTAGCCTCATAAAAGAGAGTGACTTCCAATGTTTGTATTTTTATCCCACTCTATATTTCTTCACTTGGTATTGATATCAGGATTAATCTATCATGAAGTGAGTTGAGGCATTTTTTTCTTTCCCTCTGTGATTAAACAATTGAACATGAAAACACTTTTGCTGGAAAATCGGGTAGAACGCGCCCGCAGTACTCCGTTTATGACTTTTTTCCAGAGGCTGGAGAGGGTGTAGATTAGGCTGTGACGACAGTGTCCATCTCAGTGGCCACTGGAGCCTGCCCTGCTCACCCCTGTGTCCCCAGAGTCAGTGGCAGCTCCGCGCCTTGTGGTCTTCTCACCAGGGCCTGGCTGGTGGAGCGACCGGTCTGGAATACGCCAGATAAAGGCGTTCTTGACCTTTTTTCTTGCTGTGGACTCCTGGCAGTTTTGTGAAGCTTACGGGACCCTTCGCAGAACAGTATTTTTAAACATAATAAAAGCACATTAAACTATATTTAAGTACAATTGCTATCAAAGTGTTCATTGTGTGGTATTTTAATACACTAAACCCTTACTTTCCTGAAGTGTGGTACAGACCAGAAAGGTCACCACCACCTGGGAGCTCGTTAGAAACACAGAATCTTAGTCCCCACCCAGGCCCACTGAATCTGAAACTGCATTTTACTCTTTGTTTCTATGAGTTCTGCTTGAGAAATGGGGAGATGTTGGTCAAAGGGTACAGACTTATAGTTATTAGAGGAATGAGTCCTAGGGATCGAAGGTACAGCACAGTGACTGTAGTTAACAATTCTGTATTATATACTTGCAAGTTGCTACGAATAGATCTTAAATGTTCTTACCACAAAATGGTAAACTGAGGTGATGGAGGTGTTAAGTAAACTTATTGTGGTAATAATTTCTCATGATATACATGTATTAAACCATCACATCATATACCTTAAACCTACACAATATCATATATCAATTATATCTCAAAGCTATGAAAAAATCTGCATTTTAATGAGACCTCCTCACCCCGAGATGATTCATTGGCACAGAAGCACTGAAGCTCTGCAGTTAATTTTCAGATCCAGTGGCTGGTCTACTATCTTACTTGTGAAGTAGTGATGAGCGTAAAGGGTACTGAGAACTACAGCAAGTAGAATGTGGTCTGAACACGGCTCATGTCTATTAATGGGGGTCTCGGGTACCATTATTATGGTTTGTTGACTACATCCATAATTGGAGGAAATGCTAAACTCCACTTAGAGGTAATGGAGATAAAAATTTAATCCTTTCCCGTGCAAGGTCTTGGATCCCCTAAATTGTATCCATGAGGCCCAAAATAAGAACCCCTGCTCTGGTTGAGAATCCGCCTGCCAATGGAGGGGACACGGCTTCGATCCCTGGTCCAGGAAGATCCCACATGCCGCAGAGCATCTAAGCCCGTACACCACAACTACTGAGCCCGCGTGCTGCAACTACTGAAGCCCGCGCGCCTAGAGCCCGTGCTCCACAACGGGAGCCACCGCAATGAGAAGCCCACGCACTGCAACGAAGAGTAGCCCCCACTTGCTGCAACTAGAGAAAGCCCGCACACAGCAACAAAGACCCAACAGAGCCAAAAATAAATAAATAAAGTAAATTTATTTTAAAAAAAAGATGAACCCCTGCTCTTCACAGGGAATAAGCCAATATTTTATAATAATATAAGTGGAATGTAACCTTTAAAAAATTGTGAATCACTATGTTGTACACCTGAAATATATTGTACAGCAACTATAGTTCAAAAAAAAAAAAAAAAAACCAAACAACCCCTGATCTGGAATGTTACAGGTCATCTTGGGCAAGAGAAGCGAGTGTAGCCAACCAGACACTGGCTCTTTTTTGTTGTTGTTTGTTTTTGTTTTGTTTTGGCCACACTGAGTGGCTTGCAGGATCTTAGTTCCTGTACCAGGGATCGAACAGGAGTCCCAACCATTGGACCACCAGGGAATTCCCAAGGCACTGGCTCTTAAAAGCATTTGCCTAACAGTGACTCATCAGTTTTGCTCCTCTTCCATTGGGCAGAGCCAGTCACACATCCAAGCCTGCAGTGATGGGACCATGCGGCATAATTCTCCTGGGAAGGACAGTGAATATTTGAACAATAAACAATTCACCTTGGGGTACATCTCTGACATAGCAGTTTTTCTAAATTGTTTTTGCTCCGAGCAGTTTTTCTAAATTGTTTTTGCTCCGTTTTCTTTCTTGATTCAGACTGTAATTTTATATCTTCCTGGATGATCACCATTTTATTGAGTCTTCTAAACTGATTGGGGTAAAGTCCTATTTAATAATCATGGTTGAGTTTGTCTATTTCTTGTCCCCTTTCTCCTTTCCAATGTCTATTAAAATGGTTCTCAACCAGGTACAATTTTATCCCCCTCCCCCCCCAGGACATTTGGTAATATCTGAAGACTTTTTTGACTCTCAGAACTGGGGAGGAAGGTGCTACTGGCATCTAGTGGAAAGGGTCAGGGGTGCTGCTAAACATCTTACGTGCACGGGACAGGGCACAGCAAAGAATCACCTGGCCCCAAATGGTTGTAGTGGCGAGACTGAAAACCCTGGCCTATTGGTATCTTTTCTTTGAGCAAACCTCCCTTTTTAACAGCCATTTTTTGTTTTTATTGATCAAGTGCTGTTCATCTTCATTTCTTCTAGTTTCTTGAGTTGCATATGGTTCGCTTGCTTTCAGCCTTTTGTTTAAAATGAACTGAAGTTCACAGACATTCTCCTGAAAAGTGACTAGGCTATGGGCTTTGATACATGGAGCTCCCCCTGTTCATCTCTTGGGAGTTTGTAATTGGATTTTGATTCTTGAGCAAAAGTTGTTTCAAAACATGTCCTACAATTTGCAAGCTTTTCTTTGAAAAACCTTTTGTGAAACCTTGTTAGATTCATAAGTTTGATTCGCATCTACTTAGTGAGTTCTGTCTCCTCAGTATAAAATTTTTAGTGGCTTTCACCATGATTTGTTTTGCCTAGTATTGATATTTCTGATGTCTTTTAGCATTTTCCTAGAGTATTTTTCTATCGTTTTCTACTTCGCTGCCATTTTTATTTGGGTAGCTTAAGAGCATTAAGCTGACTTTTTTTTTTAAAAATGTAATTGACATTTTTAATAGGAAATTTAATCCATTTGTTTCTTGTACTAAGTGATGTTTAGTTTGATATTTACCTCATTTTGTGTTCTGTTGTATCCCTTTTTTTATGACTGGTTCTCTTTGGTGGTTTGGAAGCAGTACTTTCCATTTCATTACTTGTATCCCACATCTTATCCACTTACCTTTTTGTTGTTGTTCTGACGTACACGGTTCAAGTGTGATACCCTGCGTCATCTGTCAACTGGCTTTATTTTTTCTTCCCATGGAATGCTAGTTCAAGTACAGGATATAATTTCTGTGGAACTTTGCAGATACTGTTCCCATCTTGCTACCATCCAGTGTTGTCTGAGGAGTTGTGTGCTCATCTGGGCATTTTTTTCTGAAAGCTTTAAGATCTCATCATTCCTAGGCTTCTGACACTGTCCCACAATGGCTCTAGATAAGCCATCTTAAAACACATGTCTGGGGAATTCCCTGGAGGTACAGTGGTTAGGATGTGACACTTTCACTGCTGGGGGCCCGGGTTCGATCCCTGGTTGGGGAACTAAGATCCCGCAAGTCGGGTGGTGCAGCCAAAAAAATTTTTTTAATTAAAAAAAAAAAAAAATCCATGTCTGTTTTTAGTGTTGAAATAATTATTTTCTTTAACCTCAGGTTCTTGAGTTGGGCATGCCTTTCTGTTCTGACTTTCCCCAAGCATTTGGTTATTGGGTAGATTTTTATTTGGATGTGATCAGTCTGGAGTGGTTATGGGGGGGATGCGTGGAACAGTTTGGTGGCGATGTTCTGGGCTTGGGGTTCTCTGCTCTCCAGGGTACCTCTAGGTACTTGGGGCCTTTAACATTGTTTCTCCAGCCTAAGCACGCTCACTTCCTAACAGCCTGGGAGGTAGACACCATTGCTGCTTGTGGTTTAGTACAAGTAAGGGAAGGATCAATCTGACCATTCTCCATGTGGTTTATCAACTAGTGAGCCAGAAAGCTGTTCCAATACCCTCCCACCTGCCCCCTCTGATCTTGAATACTTCTTTCTTTTTTTTTTTTTTTTTTTTTTTTTTTGGCTGTGTTGGGTCTTCGTTGCTGTGCACGGGCTTTCTCTAGTTGTGGCGAGCGGGCTTCTCATTGCAGTGGCCTCTCTTGTTGTGGAGCACAGGCTCTAGATGCACAGGCTCAGTAGTTGTGGTGCACGGGCTTAGATGCTCTGCGGCATGTGGGATCTTCCTGGACCAGGGCTTGAACCCGTGTCCCCTCCATTGGCAGGTGGATTCTCAACCACTGTGCCACCAGGGAAACCCTGATCTTGAATAGTTCTATGACCACTCTCGTTTTCCCAAACAAGGTTTGGCCTATGATTTTCTTTCAGTCTGATACTATCTCTGTGCCTTAGGAGCCTTCAGAAGTTCTGAGCCATGAATGAATAGCACACCTACTTGTTTCCCAATGTGCTAATCTAGACCTCAGTGTCTTCCTATCTCTGGGCATTTGGTGAGAAGGAAGAAGCAGACCCCTAGGCTCAGGCTGCCACCTTGGTCACATCTCTTTGCAGTCATCTTGGTAGAGAAAACCCTTAAAACCTTGACTCTTATGTGTTTGAAGGAGACAAACCACACAAGTGTGAGTTCTGTGACAAGTGCTTCAGCCGGAAGGACAACCTGACCATGCACATGCGGTGTCACACCAGCGTGAAGCCCCACAAGTGTCACCTGTGTGACTACGCTGCCGTGGACAGCAGCAGCCTCAAGAAGCACCTGCGGATACATTCCGACGAGCGGCCGTACAAATGCCAGCTCTGCCCGTACGCCAGCCGCAACTCCAGCCAGCTCACCGTCCACCTCCGGTCCCACACAGGTAAGTCCCACACCTCGAAACCTCGGTGCCTCCCTTGCCTCTAATTCCTTAGTGTTCATTTAGTTAAAGCACAAGCAACTTAAATGACTTCAGGGTGTAAGTAAAGAAATTTGGAACTTCTGTGTTGATTGTGAAGTTTGTGGTTTCTTCTACCGGGACAACAGCTTTCAGTAAAACACGAAAGTCTGACAGCTGGGTTTTCTAACTTGACTACATAGAATACCACTGGGGATGATAATCCAATTCAGCAGTCAGGAAGCAAAGGATGTATCTCAATAAAAGTCTGATGTATAAACTAAGTGTTTCTGTCATTTAACTTAAACTCTGATTGCGTGGCTTAATTCAGAAACATGTAGCAAAATCACCTGAATGTAACTGCAAGTCACAGACTTCTAGTTCTAGAAATTAGACTTTGCAGAAAAGCTTTTCCTTCCCTTCTTTGTGAGACCCTGTTGAAATAACAAGATAGAACCAACCAACCCAACATGGCACAGAAAAATGGGCATTGGGAGGCTCATAAGGAGAGTCGTAAAATGAGAATTTCCAGTGAATTCATGGAAAATGGCAAGCAGACAGGCATATACTGACATCTAAAATTGAGTAAAGAAAACTGTGTCCCAGCAGACAAATGGGAGGTAGCTATAGTGTTGGGAGCCAATCTTTCCAGCCAATTTCTCTCTGCGTTGAGCGTTCTGGACTTGGAACTGGTGTGTAGGCTGCAAAGGTCAGAGTTCAGAGGAGAAACTGAAGCCTATTAGCAAAATGGTCTAAACTATCCAGTAACAGGTAAAACCCATGACACCTATGTCTAATCCTTAAACCAGTCTACTCCTCCTAACTGTAAAATGTCAACTATGGATTATCTCATCATCTGCAGAAAATGAGTGGTATGAAATGTGCCAAATCTAACAAATAACAAATTCTGGAGATAACAGAGTACTTGGGTAACTTACAAGAATTTTTCAGTTTTCTTTGGTATCTACCCACCGGCAGAAATGTTGCATCCAAGAAGAGTTTTATGAGGAAAGGTAGTCAGAACAAAGAGGTATGAATTGAATCTAAGGTTGCTGGCTATAAAGTTAAACTTTCCAGAGACCAGGAAAAAAGTTGGAGAACTGATGATAAGAAGATAGAAGTCTGGTTTCTGACTAGATCTAGGAAGAAAAGAGAAGTGAGAAAATCAAATGAGAAAAATTTTCCAATTCTCAGGGACCATGAGAGATGAAAGGGCTTACAAGATGCCACACAGGACAAAGGGCATGGCTGGAGAGATCCATACCTAGAAAGACTTTTCAGTAATATTGGCTTCTCGGAGATAGTGGAACAGTGCCCACAAAGTTGAGAAATGATTTGGTATGTAGACTTCTATACCCAGCCAAACTATCTCAAGTGTGAACGTAGACTAGACAACAATGCGCAAGGACTTGAGACTTCACTCCCAGCCACCAGGCTAGTGGAAGTTACTGGAAGATAAACTCTAGCCAAACAAGGGAGGAAACAAAATTTGGCATGAGATATTTGATATGTGAAGATCTGAATGAAGCTGACTGGGGTTGCAATAAAGGGAAATATCAGGATGATACTTATATAGAAGGTTAAGAGGAAATTCAGCAAATCAGAAACTCAAAATCCATGTAAAATGTTACATAATTAAGAGACTGGATGGCTTTTGAGATGATGGTGAGATTCTTTTTTCCCTCAATGCACAAGCCAAGAAGCAGGATAAAATGTGACCCCCAAGTGAGCATGTAAGAAAAGAGAATTAAGGGAAGGGCAAGATAGGGGTATGGGATTAAGAGATACAAACTACTATGTATAAAATAAGCAACAAGGATGTACTGTCCAGCATGAGGAAATATAGCCATTATTTTGTAATGACTTTAAATGGAGTATAATCTATAAAAATATTGAATCACTATGCTGTATACTTGAAACTAAGATAATATTGTAAATCAAAATACTTCAATGTAAAAAGAGAATCAAGGTGAACTTGATACTAGCCACATGATCAACTGGCCCAGGTGGAAGTGGACGTAATCCCAGTGCAGAATTTGGCTCAGGTGAATGTCACATACCCAGTCATAATATACATTACCTGTGGTTTGTGTCTAAAGTTTAAAGCAACTAGTTAAAGCATGGGAATTAAGTCAGAATGCAAACCGAACTTAAATGTAAAAATAAAGCTATTTCTCGAGCAGGGAGAAGGTAGTGTGACAAAGAGAAAGGAATCCTTAAACCTCTCAAGCTGATGAACTAAAAGTTGAAGCTATTACTCATTTTAGAAAGTAAGGCTAGAAGAGTCAAAATCACAACCAACAATGCAGGAGAAGTTTGGGAAAAGGATGGATATGTAGGATAAGTAAGAATCTCATCTTTGCATATAGTCAACTGACAATGATATTTAAAGTAACAACCTCCAAAAGAACTAAGCCCTTAGCAGTGCCTCCAGGGAGTACAGAGGGGGCTATGGCATTTCATGATTTGTCTTCTCCTGCTGCCATATTCATGGGTTAATTTTATAAATAAAATTCATTCTGCCATTGTGAAACTACAAAACTTTAATAATACAAGCCAGTTAACTGATGTAATAATACAGGTTAAACATTAAAGTGAGCACGTTTGTAAGTCTTAGCTTGATTTGGAACAGTTGTATGTAACATAAACCACACCTCTTCCTTCCATGTCCAAATTTGAGATGTCAAGTGAGTTTAGATCTGAAACGGAAGTGTCATGAAGAGTGTGGGCTTGGATGCCATGATGCCTGGATTCAAATCCCTGCTGTTTGGCCACGGTCAAATAACTTGACCTCTCTGAGCCTCCGTTACCCCATCTATTAAAATGGGGGTAGTAGTACCCACACGTAGGATTGTCGTGAGGATTAAGCGAGTTAATATACGTGGTTAGTGGTGGTGTTACCAGGTGACAAGTAATTGGAGTTCAAAGACCCAGCTACCTCTCTGCGGCCAGGTGTTCTGAGGTGTGTTTGGGGGGAGTTCTGTGTTGCCTGCCTGCTCTAATGGAAACACACCTTCCGTTGCTAGGGGACACCCCCTTCCAGTGCTGGCTCTGTAGCGCCAAGTTCAAAATCAGCTCGGACTTGAAAAGGCACATGATCGTGCACTCGGGGGAGAAGCCTTTCAAGTGCGAGTTCTGCGACGTCCGCTGCACCATGAAGGCGAACCTCAAGTCGCACGTCCGCATCAAGCACACCTTCAAGTGCCTGCACTGCGCCTTCCAGGGCCGGGACCGGGCCGACCTCCTGGAGCACAGCCGGCTGCACCAGGCCGACCACCCCGAGAAGTGCCCTGAATGCAGCTACTCCTGCTCTAGCGCCGCCGCCCTGCGCGTGCACAGCCGGGTCCACTGCAAGGACCGCCCCTTCAAGTGCGACTTCTGCAGCTTCGACACCAAGCGGCCCAGCAGCCTGGCCAAGCACATCGACAAGGTGCACAGGGACGAGACCAAAACAGAGAACCGGGCCCCGCCAGGCAGGGAAGGGTCCCGAGACAGCGGTGGCCAGCACGTGGCCCAGATAGTGACCCAGCGGGCCTTCCGCTGCGAGACCTGCGGCGCCTCCTTTGTCAGGGGCGACTCTCTGCGGTGCCACAAGAAGCAGCACAGTGACCACGGTGAGAACAAGAACTCGGGCTTGGTCACCTTCCCGCCCGAGAGCAGTGCCTCGGGGCAGCTGGGCACCCTGGTCTCCGTGGGGCAGCTCGAGACGTCCCTGGAGCCCAGCCAGTGCCTCTAGTTCCGCCAGGGAGGGTGGGCAGCCGTCCGGAATGCCAGACACGCGCCCCTGCCCGGTCCTCTGCACTCAGGCCGTCGAGCCAGACTTGAGTCGCCAGCTGCGGGGACACCTGCTCCAGCTTAATCGGCCCGCAGAGGCCATGGCCCCAGTCACCGTGGCCTGAGGGCAGGCAGGCGCCAAGGCAACGCTGTGGAGACCCTCCCCCATCCGTGTCCCTGTCTTCCCTCCAAGAATCGTCTAAGCAGGTTGTCTCGGTTCCAAGGTGGGGGGCGTCCATCGAGCACTGCGCCCTCCAATAGGGGTAGTTTCTTCGCGATGGATTCCAGTTCTAAACCGATCCATCTCTGATGGAATTATGAAACTAATTAGACCACATGGAAAAACTAATACTACACTCATCTGTAGAGCGGGAAAGGTGAAGGTGATGGCGGGGTACCTGGAGGGTCTGGGGTGGCCGGAAAAGTTCTATTTCTTAACCTGGGTGGTGGTTTATGAGTATTCGCCTTCTACGTTTTTTGTGTGGTTCCTTTTATCTGTTGTCTTATAATAAAAAGGCAAGCTCATCTGTAGAATGGTGTAAGAGGGACACTCCATTTCTATGGTCTCCCATAGACAGGTTATGATGTGGGGTTCTGCGGCGCTGCCCCGGCCCCATAGTAATTTTCTCTATAAATGCACGTAGGAGATCTGTGTCTTAGTGCTGTAGTGACGCGAAATGCAGTTTGATCTGTAGGTGGCGCCAAAGATCAAGCTGACGCTAGCTCAGCCTGTAATTGTGTGTTGTGAAATTCAACCTTGGCCTACTTGTGTTCATAAAAAGAGATGAGGGGCCCAAGGGGCCCAGTGGGTCCTGGGCTTGGTTCTGGGACATATGATGCGTGGGAAAGCCTGAGACTAGTGTCTTTCATCACAGTAAGCCCTTGGTGTTTGCTGAACCAACAAATGAGAAACCCCAAACCTCTTGTAAATGGACATTTCACTTGACGGAAATTTAGGAGGCCATGGAATGCCAGTGGATATATAATTTATCCAAAGTTGCTTTGTTCTTTTCTTCAAATACAGTCTTTGTTTAATACAAATTCTTGTGTGCCCTCATCAAGCTAAACATCTGTGCTTTTAAAACATTGAATAGATCCATTGTTTTTGATAAACTAGAAACAAGGATGTGAAAACATTTTTTTATAGATTGTATGCAGGGGACTATGTCACTTATGAAATAGAGGTACAGAACTTATTTTAGAAATTTTGTTTGAACAAATCTGATTCCATTTAAGTCTGACTTCAGGCGAGTTATAATGCACTGTTGGATCTTTTTGTAAGAAGAAAAGATGAAAATGATAGAATTAATCATTTCTTTGCTTTAGAGCTATTTTTGGTTGCTCAGAAGTGTTTTGTTACTGAATGCTGGTGCATTGTACAGATTCTTTTGTCACCTTTCTGCCGTTTGTCAAAGAGTCTTATCTGTGTTTCTGTTCTAGTAACAGAAGGGCTGTTGACCTTTCAAGTGGGAACCGATAGATCGAAATCGTAGAGACATTGCTTGTACTTCTGGTGTTATAGCTCTTCAGATAAACAGGAAAAATATCAGCCTCTTTAGAAGACATTTTTTCACACCTGTATGGGCATCAAGGGTCTTGGATCCACGCTGGTATCACAGCAAATTTGGTTGCCCAGTAGAGCGGAGGTCAGCAAAAAGTTTGGGATCAGATAGTAAATATTTGAGGCATTATGGAGCCATTAGGTCTGCTTCGTGACTAAGCTCTCTGCACAAAAGCAGCCAGACTATAAGAAAAAGAACATGTCTGTGTTCCAGCAAAACTTTATAAAATGAGGATGAGACTTAAAATATACAGCTAATCACCAAATAAAGCTGGGAAGCAGCCATAGTAGGTAAGAGGCCGCTGACATGGTTTCTGCACCCAGCTCTGTTTCGCAAGGTCAATATGGATCTGAAAGGGGAAATTGATTAATGAATATGTTTGCAGTTTGACATCACCTGGACCAGGGGTTGGCGAACTTTTTCAGTAAAAGGCCAGATAGTAAATTTTGGGGGCTTTGCTGGCCCTAGTCTCTGTTGAAACTACTCAACTCTGTTCACCTTTGTGGCACAATCACTCAACTCTGCCATTGTCACCGAAGCAGCCGTAGATAACAGGTAAGTGAATGGGTATAGCTGTGTGCCAATAAAACTTTATCTACAAAAAGCAGGCCATGATTTGGAGGGCCATCTTTTGCTGACCCCTGAGCTGGGCTATTGAGTGCAAGCAACGGGGTAATTGCTGATGGGTGAAAACACGGGAGAAATACTGAGAATGCCAAGTTTCCTGGGATCCCTTTAAGGAAGGTATAGCTTCATGCAAGAGATAGGCAAGTTCCAGCTTAGGCACTGGGAAAAGCTGCGTCCTTTTGATCCTTAGGCAGTGTAGCTATAAAATCTCCAGTGAAGAGTCCAGAAATCAGATGTTACCCTCTTGCTCTCCTCTGATTAAGGTTTCTTGCTGCCTTCTAAACATTGCAGAACATGAATTTTTTGTTTGTCCCTGGGTTTAATTTCTTAAAAAAGTATGCTCCTCAATTTCTGTTGCTGTGTTGTTGTGAGTCCTTACTCTGAGCCAGACACTGTGCTGAGAACGTGACCTGTGTTAACTCATCTACTTCTCCCAGGTGCCATCCAGAGCTGGAACTAGGGTGAGACAAGGGAGGCACTTGCCTAGGGCACTCAAAACTCAGTAAGCACTCTTTTTAAAGCAGTGTTTTTTTAATTGGAAAACTATGGCCCACAGGTCAGCTGCTTTGTTTTTGTAAATGAAGTTTTATTAGCAGTTGGCCTGGGAATTAAGGCAGGACCATGCAGGGGCAGACTTGGGCCTATCTTTAAGAGTGTGATGTTTTTGTTCATTGTGGACTTTTCTGCGTTACGTTTGGTTTTTAGGAAAATTGCATTAAAATAGTCACCTTGATCAGTGAGATTTTTGGTACCACTTTCTATTTGCACCAGAGGGGATTGCCTCAACCACCTCACCCTAGTCTCTGCCTCTTGTTCAGATACGAAGGTGAAGAAACTTCTAGAACAGAGTTGGGTGTCAGTCCCAGGCAGTGTAGCTCCAGAGTCCACATTTTTAACCAAAGCACTAGGCTGGGTTTCCAATTTTAAAGTATACATATTTTGTTAGAGTAATAAGTTGATCTGAGTAAGGTGATGACAGAACCATCCAAAAGGAGCCTTCTTTTGTTAAAAGGTAACAGGGTTGAGGAGAAAGGAGGTAAGAACAACCCTGCCTCTGGCACTACTGTCTGGCTGACGTCCGGCTAGAGATTTTGCCTCAGATTCTCAGTTTGCTTGTCTGTAAAATGGGCCATTTCAGGCATTTGGCTTAATGATAAAGTCGACTGGTTTAAAACACCAGAACAGAAATTGGCTCACCTGTGTGTCTTTTTCTCGTTTATTTTGTTTGGGGCCGGGGGATGGGGAAAACCAAGAACTAGTACCGTGACCTTATGACACTGGACATGGTGGTTTCTATCTTACTTCTCAGCCCTGCCCCGCATCTTCAACACATGGTCCAAGGTGGTGGCAACTTAAGCTCCAGCCAAGATAGGAGGGGGAGGCCATCCTCCCTCTTCTTAGCACTGCTGGAAGGTTGCACATAAACCTATGCTCACCTCTCCTGGCTACATGGCTGGTCATACACCATGGCTGTTGCAAAGGATGCTGGGAAATCGTGGCTCTGGAGTAGCCTTGCCGAGTTAAACCCCACCCCCCCCACCCCACCCCCACCCCCGCAAGGAGATGCTGAGTCATGAGTATTCACTGCCCCTGAGCAATAATGCAGGCTCTTGAAGGCTGGAGATGACTTTGCTATGAAACACCTGGCACAGGTCCTGAACACCCAGGGTATTCTGTACATGAACGTTTCTGTTTTATCAGGGCTTTGTTGGGGCACCCTCTGTCTGTTCTTTGTGCGTATTGGCCCATGGCATTCTTCCAAGGCTTTCTGTCACTCTAGTCCGGTGGGTCTCAACTGTGGCTCTGGGCTGCAGTACCTGGAAAGCTCTGAGGTATTTGGAGTCTGTCTCTGTGGGGAAGGGCCTGGGCATCAGTACTTTCTAAAATTCTGCAGGCGATTCTAATGTGCAGCCAGCTGGGAAGAGCTGCTCCAGTGAAGGAGCAGGGCTGTCTTCACGCGTGCTTGCCGTCTGCGCAGTCACGAGGGGCCTCACACTTGGGTGCATGCTGTGCTTTTGCTGTCTTGGAATTCTTAATTTTTGAACAAGGGGTCCTGCATTTGCATTTTGCATCAAGCCCTGCAAATTACGCAGCCAGTCCTGTGAGGAAAGAAAACATGCCTAAAAAGGGAGCCTGTGTGCATCACTGGTACAGAAAAGGTCTCAACTTTTGAAAACAAGACTCCTGGCTGGGGCTGGCCAGCCAGGGCTCTGGGTGGGAGGAAGAAGCGCCGTGAACCATGAAGTTCAAGCATTTCCCTGCCGGATTCCATTCAAACCTTACGATGAATGACATTTGTATTTGCCGTTACAAGAGAAAACTAATCTTCAGAAAAGTTAACCTGCTCAGGGCAGCTAACACAGGAAAGTCAGACCCACGTGTGCTGGACTCCCGTGCCTGCATGTTATTTGCAGCCTGAATTTCCACTTAGACTAGGGTGTCTTCCACTGGCAGAAGTAGGGGAATCGGGGACGGAGTGATTTGAGTTCTAAGTGTCGAGGCAGGAAAAGGACAAGATCTTTTGCACGAATGGTGAGGTCGATAGTTGGATTGGAAAAAATTTTGAATATGGGTGTTGTTGGATGATCGGAAAATGTCCCTAGGCTGTCTGCCCACATGCTGGGGGCAAGTATTGCAGGAATGACCCATGTTACATTCCCCCAACAGGCAGGTTACAAAATGTTTGAGCAAATTTTGCTTCGATACTGATCGTTGGTGATAACCGCACTTGAACTCCCAAGAGTATGAGTGGCCACCTGAGCCTGTGCTCAGCCTCTCTCAGGGGCCACGTGGCTGGGATCTCATATATGCCCCACCTTGAGACGCTTCTGTTTTAATAGAGAAGAAAATGAAGGTAAAGAACCCAAGTCCAGCAGTTGGTCAGGATTAGAACCAGTGTCTGCGTCCTCCAAGTGGAGCTCCTTCTAATACCCAGCACCACCTGGTTGGGAGACCTGCCTCAAGGCCAGTTTTCTTCATTGCTTTTTGAGTCATGGACTCCTTTGTCAGTCCAGTGGAATCTCTGAATCCCTTCTCTGAGTGATGTTTAAAAGAATAAAACAAAATGTATAGGTTTGCCAAGGAAAACAGTTATATTGAAATAGTTACCAAAATATTTCTTGGATTATGTGCATTTTTATTAGCATTATATTAAATGAAGGCTGTAGCAGCAGACCTAGTTAATAACCATAGTTGACCCTTGAACAATGCGGGGCTTAATCTTAGTCTAATTTATAGTCGGCCTTTGGCCGTGCATGTCCGCAGTTCCTCCATGTTCATGGATTCAACCAACCACGACATGTAGTACTGTAGTATTTACTTTTGAAAAAAAAAGAATCTGCGTGTAAGTGGACCAGTGCAGTTCAAACTTGTGTTGTTCAAGGGTCAGCCATACTCTTAATTTTGAAGGAGAGATGCGCATAAATGTTATTTCAAGATAGCTACAGCAACCAGAATGTTATATGAAAATAGCTGATTTCTTTTGCTGACTGAATCACTGGTCCTCTTAATGCTTCTGTGGTTTGGTACCTACATCCCAAACTGACAAATGCTCAATTTCAGTTAGAGGCGAGTGAAATAAGATTCATCTTCCTTCCCATCCAAATCCCTGGACCCTCTAAATTCTATCCATGGTCCCTTTGCCACTAGGTTAAGACCTCTGATGCTAATGGCATTTCTGGGGTCTGGTTTTCTTGGTAAAATTTGAACTTGCAGTTTTTTCCATCATAACTAGATCTAGTAGCACCAGCACTTAAATATTTACCCCTGCCTCCCCTCACCCACCCTCCAAAAGACGTTGCATTAGGAGGGATTCACCGAACAAAGCTCTTTGTAATGCCTACGTACAGCCCTTTTCTGATAAACTGTTCTTAAGATGGCTCAATTCTCACCTGTTAGTTTGAGGGACTTTGACCTATAGAAAATAGACTGTGTATGTTTGTCAAACAATTCTGAAATTCTCGAGGCATTACACATACTCACGTGCTCTCACACTGCACCACCTATTTCTGGAAAGGTCACAACGGACTGGCTTCAGCCTAAAGCTAAGGGTAGGGTTTTTACCCAAGGCTGAGAGAGTAACACATGAATAACAGCAGATAATTCTAGTATTCAGCCCAGGGTTATCTGCACTTGTTCATTTTAAGCATCCTGGGAGGGAAATGGTTATTTCAATTGTATTGGTGGTACTTGTGGATTTGAAACAATCTACCTTCATTTCTTTTAGTTTTGATAAATGATCCCTTTATATTTAAGAGAAATTCACGTCCTCTGTGTAACTCTTTCAAAACACATAGACATCTCTAGATTTTGAGAAAAAACTGGACATATTTGCCTCTTATTTAATTGTCCATTTGTCCCTCGTTGCAAGAAGACATTTCTAACATCGATATCTGAGGGAATCAATGGTACAGACATCGTTTAGAAATTGTCTTTAAAAGAAAAATCTTTATTCCAGTTACTCATTTCTCTCCTGACCCTAGCCCAGTCTCCAGCCCAAAGGCCAGCAAACTTTTCTGTAAAGCTGGTAGGAAATATTTTAGGTTTTGCGGGTCGTACGGTCACTTGCAACTGCTCAGCTCTGGCCTCACAGCACAAAAGCAGCTGGAAATGGTATGTAAAGGAATGTGCGTGTGTTCCCGCAAATCTTTACGGACACCGAAATTGGAATCTCATGTAATTTCACATCACAAAATATTTTTAATTTTCTCAACCGTTTAAAAATCTAAAAAACCTTAGCTCGTGGATTATACAAAAACAGGTGATAGGTTACATGAGAAACACAGGGCAAAGTATACAAGGGATCTCTGTTACTTTTATAACTACATGTGGATCTACAATTATCTCAATACCAATTTCACTTAGAAAAATAAACTAACAGGTAGTTGGCTAGATTTAGCCCGCAGGCTGTAGTTTACTACCCCTGCCAGTCAGAACAGCTTATGAAAATATGATACATAATTTTAAACTGCTCTATTTCTTGATTGTTTTTGACATGAATGGAATGTTTGAATAGGATTTTTTTCTGACGTGTGCTGTCTCCAAATATTGGTTTTATATTACAGTTCAAATACAAAAGCCTTAGCCATGTAGCTGTTGTAATTAAAGATTCTAGTGTGGCTTAAGTATCTAAGTGATACTAAGTAAATTTACATTTGTCAAATGTTCACTTAACTAAAAACCTCAGCATGCTCTCTCCGAAATATGAAAGTCATTTATAAGAAGGCTTGCAGTCCTAAAATGTTTTCTTTTAAAATAATAATCTTGACTTCTTTTTAAAAAATCAAGCAATACCAGGGGCTGTGCAGTGAAAAGTCTGTCTCCTTTCACAGCCCCTCATTTTCCCTTTCAACAGGCAGTCACCATTAGCAGTCGGTGTCTATAAACGTTTTGGTTTAAAATTTGTCATCATGGCTGTCTTTTGGGGTTGGCTTCCAAAAATCATAATGATAGTAGCTGCCAGTGCCAAATGGTGCTTGAACCTCACAAACATCTTGACTCCATACAGCAACTCTCCAGAGTAGGTGACGCTGGCCCCATTTTACAGATTGAGCTCTTGAAGGGCAGAGTCATCGGACACAAGTGGGTCATGGTGTTTGCATGGTTTTGTGGTTTGATGAAACAAAACCCTCCTGATGCTGAGTGGCTGTTGGTATGGAGGTTGGATGAGACATTGGAAAGATAAGCTACCTTCCGGTGTTGAAAGCGTTCTGTTCTTAAGAACTGTCACTATTGTAAAGTGACTTTGTCTTCTTATTACAAAAGCAACATGTGGTCACTGGAGGAAACGTAGAAAAGCAAAATAAAAATTAACCTGTAGGGGCTTTCCTGGTGGCGCAGTAGTTAAGAATCCGCCTGCCAATGCAGGGGACACGGGTTCGAGCCCTGGTCCGGGAAGATCCCACATGCCGCGGAGCAACTAAGCCCGTGAGCCACAACTACTGAGCCTGTGTTCTAGAGCCCGTGAGCCACAACTACTGAAGCCCACGCACCTAGAGCCCATGCTCTGCAACAAAAGAAGCCACGGCAGTGAGAAGCCGGCACACCGAAAACGAAGAGTAGCCCCTGCTCTCCGCATCTAGAGAAAGCCTGCACACAGCAACGAAGACCCAACGCAGCCATAAATAAATAAATAAATAATTTATTTAGAAAAAAAAATTAACCTGTACTTTAGCCATCACAGCATCTTGCTGTTGGGGTTGGGGGGCACCTCCAACCCAAGGCAGGCAAGGAAGTTTTCCATCATCAGTGCTATGATGAAAAGCTTTGTGGAGAACTGTGGAATGCATCCTTATTTCCTGAAGATGAGCTTTGAATGTAGCATGGTAGTTAAGAGCCCAGAGGCTGCATTCAGAGTACCTGGTTGGAATTCTGGCTCTGTCATTTTGTTAGCTGCATGACCTTGGTCATATTAAGACCCTCTGTGCCTCATTTTTTTAAATCTATAAAATAATTGTAGTACCTACCTCATAGAGTTGTCATGAAGGTTAAGTAAGTTAATCTATGTAAAGAGCTAGAACAGTGCCTGGCACATGCTAAGCCCCAGACTGGACTAGCTAATCATAATTTATATTTTTTAATGAGTAGTTAATACTGCCAACAATTCTCAATTACCCAGGGGTTTCCTTAATCCTCAAATTGGTATGTGTGACTTTGGAATTAATTACATATTTTATGAATTGGATTTACTTTCTTAATAGTAAGTTCTGATGCACCTACTTGAATCAGGACAAACCTACACAGACCTTGCCGTTTATCCTCTTCTCTTTGGTCAAGTAAAAAATGCCTGTACTTTGAAAATAAATGGACGTAATAAGTGAACACAGTGGAATAGAAATCACCTCTTCGTTGTAAACAAAATTTAATTCTACAGCCAGATAGTGGGAAAGAGTATTCTTATGCCTTGCTAGGGGGAGCTTTTGAGGGGGACCAATTTGGTGATATCTACCAAAATATTAAAATGTGAGTTCCCTTTGACCCAGCAATTATTCTTGTAGGAATTTCTCCTGGGGAATTAATTCAAGTATGCAAATGAGTATGTTCAAGGATGTTCAGAGCAGCATTGTCCACAAGAACAGTTAGCAGGATACAACCAAATGTCCATGAGAACAGGGCTGGTCAAATGATGATAGTCATGCAGTCCTGGCCACGCATCACTAAAAAAAAAAAAATGTGGTTGACCCATGTGTGTTGAGATACAAGTGGTTGAAGGTCAATTATTAAGTAAAATTAAGTTGCAGAGTACTCTGTACAGTTTAATCTCCATTGGTGTTTTTTAAAAAAAGTTATATACATGAATATTGTCTTAAAGGACATGAAATAACTTTAATGGTGGCCGTCTCTGGTAAGTGAAGCAGGCGTGGGAAAGAGAGGAGAGCTTTTATTATTACTTTAATAAAATCTATTCTGTTAGGCTTTTTACAACAAGCAAGAATTACAAATAAAAATAACTTTTAAATTTATCTTAGAGGTTCTCATCCACTTTGCCAGCTTATTCACTTTGATGCCCAGTTCTAAATATAAATGATACATTAAATGTGTAAAATCCTTTGGAATTTAAACATTCTATGAACATGTCATCTCTTGTGTTTTGCTTCTTCTACACTCTTCCTCCACACCTATAGCCTCCTACTCATCTTTGGACGCTTTTTAACCTCATTTTCTGGAAAATACTTGGGTAACCAACCGAAAAGAGTTCTCTAAATGCAGTTTGTGAATTGCACAGAACAGTCTTTCAAAATGTGAGCATGGAAGAATTGATCACCTTCAGGGGTTTCTTTGTTATTTTCTGGCATTCTAACTTCAGGACAAAATAGGAATTTACCCAATTAGAGCAGTAGTCATTTCAGCAGCTGACCTTGTTTCTGCCAAAAAAATTCAGTCACAGAGTAGATCTCTTCCCTGATTTCATCTGTGACTCACCTTGCACTCCTGTGCTTTCCTTTAACAAAATATTCTCGGAGAACGTGACCACACCTCTGAAGAACAGGGAATATTGTGCTGGGGGCAATACAATGCACTATTGATATTTCACTCCAAAAGAATATATTGATCTTAATGTTTTAATTTAAAACTATTGCAATACAGTCGATCATTTTTATCATATTAAATTAATGCTTATAGAAAATTTGGAAAATACAAAATAATACAGAAAATTACCTATAATCTAGTCCCAAATCCATAGGCAACAATTGCTAACATTGTACTCTATTTTCTTAGTCTTTTGCTCTGCTTAGTATGTTTTTACATCATTGTGTAATACATGCTAATGTCTGCACAATTCGAAATTTTTATTTTCCCCTCTTTGTAACCTAATATAGTATTTCTCCATGTTGTCAAAACTACGTATAAATGTTACTTACCATTACTCCCTTGGTGGACATTTGAGTTTCTTTTCATTTTTTTATTCTTAAAAATAATGCTACTTTTATAATAATGCATAAAGCTCTTTCCATATATAGCATTATTCAGCTAGATTCCCAGAAATTGAATTACTAGGTCAAAAGTCATGAACATTTTAAAGGCTCTTGCTAAATGTTACCAAATTGCTTTCCACAAAGGTTGTACCAGTTTACCCTCATCAGCAATGCTGAAAGGCCAAGTTGAATTTCTCCTTCTCCAAAACTGTGTATTATTTTGTTAAGTACGATGCTAATTTAGATAAGCTGATTATCATTATCGCATTAGTAACTTTTAATGGCATTAGTGGAGGACTTTTTTAAAATCCATCCATGATCGTATTTTTGCATTAGTTAAGTGATGTGTATTAAATTTTAAAACGGCAAAAAATATCACAAGTGTCCTGATGACCAGGTATCAATTTGCAAGTATAAAATCCGCCAACCCCTTAATCCAACAGCAGAGTAGGCACTGTATAGACATAAAATCACTTGAAATTTCACCACTAATAATAATATATATAATAATAAAATAATAATGTCATTATTTAGCACATAATTAGTGCAGTAACCAGCAAAAAGGAGAATTATTAAAAATCTGGGTGGTTTGCCCAGGGATGTTGGGAATTTATACCATGTGCCTTGATTAGTGTAATCAATATGAAATACCACTTGTATATAAGTCGTAGGACTTGGCAAATGCTGTAACTTCTAATTGGACGATGACGTTCATGATGACCAAAGCTCCCAGCATAATTAGTTCTTGGTGATAAGTCTGCTTGAAAACTGCCGGGCAGGGAACCATTTCCAGTGGATTATCTTTCACTGCTAATAGCCTCACAGACTGTTTCTGTTCCTATATTTAAATGTCACTCTTGAAAGCTGAACATGGCTGTGATCAAGGAAGGGGATGGGGCGGGCACCACAAAAAAATTAATGCAGAGCTTTGCCGGATTTTCAGTAACTGAGGGCAACCTATAAATTGGAAATGCTGCAGTTGAAAAGCTCATATCAGAAAATGAATGGGAGCCTTGGGATGGGGTGGGGAGATGGAGGGAAGCAATTCCTTAAAATTGGACATATTTAAAAGGAAGGAAAAAGAAATGCTTATCTAGTGTCTCTTAAGGGCTACTCCTTGTGCCCTCATTGCTGTGTCATTTAGTTATTTGGGAAAAGATTCAGGATTGCTGCAAAGTAGCTTAGTTTAAGAATAGCCAAAAATGGGTGATATGAATAATCCTTCAGTGATTAAGGGCTTAAGGGCATGAAGATTATATACTATTAGTTGATTTCATTTTTTTTTAACATCTTTACTGGAGTATAATTGCTTTACAATGTTGTGTTAGTTTCTGCTGTATAACAAAGTGAATCAGCTATACATATACATATATCCCCATATCTCCTCCCTCTTGCCTCTCCCTCCCACCCTCCCTAACCCACCCCTTTAGGTGGTCACAGAGCACGGAGCTGATCTCCCTGTGCTATGCGGCTGCTTCCCACTCGCTATGTTGATTTCATTTTTAAAGCAGAAAATCCTGGTACCCCACATTCCTGTTTTTATATCTGTAGAATGGGATTCTGTAAAATCTAACTGAAAAACTGGCGCTAAAAGAACAAAATCTTTAATAATATGCTCTTACCCCCAAATGCCTGTAATGATGCCATAGCTAATGTGAAGATTATATCGCAGATTATATACCATAATACTGTTAGGAGAAAACAGAAAAGTTGACACCTTCAGTTCAGAAATATTTACTGAACACATACTATGTTCCTGGCATTGTGTGAGCCATGGAGAGACACGAGAGAAGGACATCAATATATGTTTTTATTCCTTTCAAATAATTGTATTTCAGCTATTGCTATTATAAAAATAATACATGATCATCTGAAATAGATTTAAATCTTACATGTAATTTAAAAAGAAAGACGGAGGGCAATTCAATAAATGTGGCTGGGGAAATTTACTATCAAGCTAGAAAAAATAAAGTTAGATTCCCTGCTGTAGTTACAAAAATAAATCCCCCTTGATTAACAAAACCTGAACAAAACTGACAGTTGTGGAAGAAAATACGGAGGAATATATTTTTAGTTTATTCAAAAGACACAAATACCATCAAAGAAAAGAGATTCGACAGCTCCAAATTTAAAACGCTGATAATAGTAATAGCAATAAGGCACCAAATAGCAAATTTAAAGGCAAGCAGGATACTTGCCACCTATTTTAGACAAATTATTAACATCCAGCATGCACAAAGATCTCTTTCAAATCACTAAGAAAAAGACAATCCAACAGAGGAGAATATGGCAAGGGCTAAGGACAGAAAGATGGTGGGAGAGGACAGACAGGTGGTCAGACCATTTGCAAGGGGCTGACTCAAGAAAATGGACTTGAAAAGGACAGGTGAGCTAGTCTCCAACTGTAAGATCGGCAGACCTTTACAGTTGGTGATACCAAGTGTTGGCAAGCGTGGCTAAAATATAAAATATGGGACTTGAGGGTCCAGTCCTTGTAATATATGACTTGTATGTTGCTGCCTTAAGCAAACACTGACTTGGACAAAATTGTAAGCCCTCCATGCCTGGTCCTGCCCTGTGCTAATTGTGGAAAGAGTAGAGTACAAAGCAGAGGCCCTGCAACTGTGATTAGAAGCCTAGACTCACATCTCAGGCCAGCTCTGCCACTTACTGGCTGAGAGGCTGGGGGCAGTGACCCCCAAATACCTTCACTTCATCCTCACACTGTAAGATCTCGAGCAGGTTCATTAATTTCCCAGAAACTCAACATCCTCATCTAAATGATGGGCACAGGGTTAGTGGGAGGATGAAGTGAGATAAGGCATTTGGCCCCTGGCCCAGATCCTGACACATGGTAGGTACTCACTTAATGATGGCTATAATTGGAACTTTGTATTCGATCCCCCATAAATTGTATAATACCTGTGACAATAGACTCTGGGACAGGCACAAAATAAATACTAGCTAATTCTAGTGTTTTGCCTCAGATATTCACAAGAGATTCTCATTTTAGATAATAATGAAATCAAGATATACATTTATATATCTTGTATGCAATTCAAGATGTGTACATTGGTATACATTCATAAACCTGGCCTCCCCTGCTGGAATTTCCCCTGCTCCCTTCTGGAAATTCAAGAGTGAAGTGTTGCCCAATAATACAGCTCCTACTGGTCGTATAAAATAGATTTTACTGTGTACAAATAAATGGGTGTATAGACAGACACAGATTGCTCAGGGATGATTATACAGTTCATCTTCAGTATTAGGGCATTTTTACTTGTATCTATATCTTATCTTACTTGATAACAATGCAAAGCAGAATGTAACTTTTTTTTCCCTTTTCTTCCTCCCAACACACCTCTTGATCAGCAATCCTGTTCATCATTTCTCCAAACCAGATCTTTTTTTTCCCTGGAGCTTTAAATGTTTTTATTTTGAAATAATTTTAGATTTAGACAAGAGTTGCAGAAATAGTAGTTCCCAGAAATACCCTTCACTGAACTTCCCCAAATGTTAACATCTTACATGAGCACAGTACAACTATGGAAATGAGGAGAATAACCTTTCTACGATACTGCCGCCTGATGTCCGGACCTTATTCAAAATCTGCCAGTTGTCCCACTCAGGTTCCTTTTCTGGTCCAGGATCCCGTTCCGCATCCCACGTTCATTTAGTTGTCCTCTAACAGATCCTCAGTTTTCCTTTGTCTTTCATGACCTTGACACGTTTAAAGAGTACTGACCAATGTTGTATAGAATGTTCCTTAATTGGAAATTCTTTGATGTTTCCCACGATTAGGTTGCAGTTATGTAACTTTTTTTTTTTTTCAGGAATGCCACCCGTGGCTTTTTTCAGTGCATCAGGACTTACCTGAAGTCAATGTGTCTCATTACTGATGATGTTAACCGTGGTCACTTGGTGAAGGTGATGTCCATAGGGTTTCTTCATTCTGAAGTTGCTCTTCTTCCCTTTGTCCTTAATAAGAACCCTGGGGGGGAGATTCTTTGAGACTATGCAAATATTCCATTTCTCATCATTCTTTTTTTTTAAAATTTATTTATCTATTTATTTATTTTTGGTTGTGTTGGGTCTTCGTTTCTGTGCGAGGGCTTTCTCTAGTTGCGGCGAGCGGGGGCCACTCTTCATTGCGGTGCGCGAGCCTCTCACCATCGCCGCCTCTCCTGTTGCGGAGCACAGGCTCCAGACGCGCAGGCTCAGTAGTTGTGGCTCACAGGCCCAGTTGCTCTGTGGCATGTGGGATCTTCCCAGACCAGGGCTTGAACCCGTGTCCCCTGCATTGGCAGGCGGATTCTCAACCACTGCACCACCAGGGAAGCCCTCTCATCATTCTTTTGCTCACTAACTTTAGCATCTAGCCACCGTTCTTGGCTGTAACAATTATCCCTGTGGTGTTTGCTAAATGGTGATTTTCAAATTCTATCATTCCTTTCACATTTGTTAATTGGAATTTCTGTAAGAAGGCTCTGTCCTTTCCCCCCCATTTGTTTATTGACTTATATCATTTATTATTCTCATTGCTTATTTAGTTTGTTCAAATCACTCTAGATTTGGCCATTCGAAGGCCCTTCAAGTTGGCTCCTGTGTCCTTTCAACATGGCCCCATAGCTTTTAAAGCACTTCCTTACTTTCTGGTATCGCAAGATGTTCCAGGTGCATCTTGTGTATTACCTGCCCCAGCTCTGAGATTAACTGTTTCTCAAAGGAGCTCTGGTTCTTTTTATTGGAGAATAGTATTTAATCGTGATCTGCACACTAGTGTATCCATTGCCACTGGGTGTCTCTAGACTGTATCTATCTTGCATCTTCCCTCCTCTCCATCCCCACCACCATCCCCCTGGTACAAGTCATCATCGTATGTCACCTGGATAACTGCCTCTTTATGGATCCCCTACTTCCAGTCTTGCCTTCCTCCAAGCCATCCTCCAAACAGCAGCAAAAATAGAATCTTCAAACATTAGCTGGACACCGTCATTTCCTTGCATAAAACCTTTGCTGGGTGTCAAGATTTGGTCAGAATAACTGAAATAACTCTGTCTTCAGACACAGGGGGAATTGAAGCCTTGCTCAAGGCCTGCCATGTCTTAGCACAGGGTTGGCAAACTTCTTTTGTAAAGGACCAGAAAGAAAATGTTTTAGGTTTTGCAGGCCACTCAGCTCTGCTCTTGTAGCACAAAAGCAGGCATAGAGGGCTTCCCTGGTGACACAGTGGTTAAGAATCCGCCTGCCAATGCAGGGGACATGGGTTCGAGCCCTGGTCCAGGGGGATCCTCCATGCCGCGGAGCAACTAATAAGCCCATGCGCCACAACTACTGAGCCTGTGCTCTAGAGCCCACGAGCCACAACTACTGAACCCACGTGCCACAACTACTGAAGCCCGTGCACCTGGAGCCTGTGCTCCGCAACAAGAGAAGCCACTGCAGTGAGAAGCCCACGCACTGCAATGAAGAATAGCCCCCGCTCGCCGCAACTAGAGAAAGCCCACGCAAGGCAACGAAGACTGGCAGAACCTGGAACCCAGGGGGAAGGGGATTCTGGGAAATGTCAAAATGGCAACAGACAGATTAGCCAAGTGGCTTTCACGTTCCCATGGACTGAAATTCCCTCCATACCGTGGCTGCTTTCTCCCCTTGCTCACTGCACACACTCCACTATGTTCTTCTCTCTCAGTTCTTCAAACCTGCCGGTCTCTTTTCCACCTCAGGACCTTTGCACATGCTGTCCCATTTGCTTGGAATGCTCTTTCCACCCGCTTTTTGAGCTTTTTTAATCTTTTAGATCTCAGATGAAAGGGTACTGTCTTGGAGAGGCCTTCCCTGACCCTTCTATTTAAAATCGCCTGCCCTTTTAGTAGAATCTGTCTTATCTCAAAGCTAAGGGACCTTAGCACCTTAGTTTTGTTCCTTGTCACCTCTCCAAGATTTAGAACAGTGCCTGGCACACACAGGTGCTCAAATACATACTAAATGAATGTAACACTTAGCATGATTGGCTAACATTTCACTTACCTTATATACTATGTTGATTGATTGATTGTTGATCTGCTTTCTATATCCATATAAGCTCTTTTAGGGCGGAGGTTAGGACTCTAGCATTTATTGCTTATACCTAGCCCCTAAAATAGTGCCTGGAACATAGTTGGTATTAAGTAAATATTTGTTGAATGAATCTCACACATTTTAAAAACCTTACTATGGATAGTAAATACTAGATAATCATGGAGATCAGGTAAAATTACATAGCAAAATTTTCTTTATATTAAGTATGTTCTGATGTCCATTCAGTGTCTAGACTTCTCATATTTTCATGTGGCAACCCACCCAAGGAGGGGAACTCTGGATTTGGAAGGTCCCCTCCAAGTGTGGGACCAGTGTGCCCTGTCAGTTCTTTGCCTCACCTTAAGATGTCACTAAGTGACTTGGCCGTGGCTTCCACTGGCTGTTGCTGGAAGAGCTGGGAGGTCAGGCCAGGGAGGGAGGAAATGACCTGGTGTCATGAGCAAATCTCCCACTTCCTACGGCGCCTGGCAGACAAGGTGACGAAGTGCTGATGTGTCCCTCCTGCTTTACGGGGCATTCATTAGCACACCTGATATTCCAGAGCCCTGGAAACCTGTTTTCTTCTACAGCCAGAACTTTAATAAATCAGGCCAAGCCAGATAAATCATGTCACGTCACCATTGACTCCATGGTCGTGGGTCCAGCACTGTTCCTAGGACGCTAGGATGGACTCACGTGTTCAGTAATATTTCTGCTTTCAGGAAGTGGTGGGGGAGCTGATAAATACAGGAAAGAAAGAACTAAAAGTAACAGAAAAATCCTAAAAACAAAGTGGTATTCTGGATTGGATCCCAAAGCAGCGAAAAAGAACATGAGTGGGGAAAATCGGTTAAATACAAACAAAATGTCTAGTTTAGTTAATAGTGTTGTACCAATGTTAATTTCTTAGTTTGTTAACTAGGAGAAGCTAGGTAAAGCATATCTAGAACTGTACTATCTTTGAAATATTTCCATAAACCTAAAAGTAGTTTTAAAAGTGTACAAGGCAGTGTTGGCTTGGATAGCAGGGATATATTTTGTAGGCTCCTGAGGCAGTGAGGGAATTCCTGAAATCGAACAGACCTGGGATGAATCTTTACCTCTACCGCTTACCAGCTCTGTGACCTTAAGCAAGTGACTTAACCTCTCAGAGTTTTAGTTTTCTTATTTTTTTTTTAATTTGTTACATGTGTTTAATCTCCTCCTCCACCACTTTAAATTTATTTATTTATTTATTTATGGCTGTGTTGGGTCTTCGTTTCTGTGCGAGGGCTTTCTCTAGTTGTGGCAAGCGGGGGCCACTCTTCATCGCGGTGCACGGGCCTCTCACTATCGCGGGCTCTCCCGTTGCGGAGCACAGGCTCCAGACGCACAGGCTCAGTAATTGTGGCTCATGGGCCCAGTTGCTCCGCGGCATGTGGGATCTTCCCAGACCAGGGCTCGAACCCGTGTCCTCTGCATTGGCAGGCAGATTCTCAACCACTGCGCCACCAGGGAAACCCCTAGTTTTCTTATTTTTAAACAATGTCCATGTCATTGGGTTGTTTTGAGGGCTCCGTGAGATAATATCTCCTAGTATGGTACATGCACATCATAAATTCTCAATAAATGCTAGCTCTCCTTTCTCTGGCATTTCAGAAAAAAAAAGAGCAATCAGCTGTGCTTAAATATTTGGAAAATAAATAACAGGAGGTGAGATTTGTATTAGGTCACCAAGGTTGGCTCTTTTGTATTAGAAAAGCAGGAAGGGGACGAGCGCCCCACCTGAAAGTGAGCCAAAAGAATCACATTTGGTCAGTTTTTAAATCTATGAAAAGTATTTCTTAAGCTGTTGAAAGGCATTTTTCTATTAAAACTGGTCTTAAAAACTTGTGATTTTTTCCTAAGATAAAATTAGAGATGAGCAAAGCAACACTTGTGAAGGTTATTCACTGCAGCACCGATTATAAATGCAAAAGATTGGAAACCACTTAAATGCCACCAAGTAGGGAAGAGTCTGGCTAAATAACTTATGGTTCATCTATTTCATGGAATTCTCTGAAGACATTTTTAAAAATAAAAAGCAAGTGTCTGTCTGTATATATACATATATATTTATATGACATAGTCATACTCAAAGATGCATTGACAAAAAAGAATAGGGTACAGAATGTGCACACAATATGCTATCATTTATATATCAAAAAGAGTATATGTTAGTATTTATTTCATATATGCATCCAGTATCTCTGGAAAGATACGCAAGAACCTGGTAATAGTGGTTGCTACTTGATCTGCACCAAAGAAAGGGACCATCTATCTTGTTAAAAGTCACATCCATCTTGTGAAAATGTTACTGCCAATAAAATTTAACATTTTTTGTTTAGGAATGTTTAGCCAGAATTTATAACATACTTCTTCAATATATTTTTTAACTTTTTATTGTGGAAAATTTCAAACATATACAGAGGAGTGAGAATCATAATGATCCTCCCTGTACCCATGACCCAGCTTCAACAATGATATAACTTCTGTTGCTCTGATTTTGTAGTATAGTCGCCTTGTTTTCATCAATTACACAAAAATTAATAATTGTAATAGTGACTCAGTTCTGGCCAAAGGAAGTTAAATTTTTTAAACTTATATATAAATTTCCTTGCTGAGAATTTTGATAAGGTGATCAATAAAAGACTTCTAAGCAAAAAATATTTATTACATTAATATAAAATTCCATGAGGATGTGGAATTCAAGTGCAAATTTAAGGAGAAAACTCCTTAAATAATGACATAAAATTTCAACTATTAACGAACAGCTTATTCATGTATGATTTAAGTGGGTGACAGTGGAGGTCAAGGATACATGATATTTAGATTATTTTCAATACATTTAAAGAAATTATGTAACAAATAATTATAGTGCCAGAATCCTTTTAAGCTGTTTAAACATAGGAAGGTTTAGATATAAACTTGAAAACAAGTAAGGGAGTACATACTTTTAAAAAATTATAGAGTATGAGAGAAAAACAGTTTGAAGATCACAGCTCTAGAAGACCTGCTGTTTATTTCCAAGTCTCAGGGAGCTGTTGTGTTGATGGGATAGACGGTCATGCCTGCCTGAACCCTGAGACAGCAAAGCGAACCTGGAACCTGAGATTGAGGTCTGATCAATGTGTCTCTTTCCCACTATCCATCATGACTGAGTTGGGTTATTTCAGGAATGCAAGGTTGGTTTAACACTTGAAAATCAACCAATTTAATTCCCCCATCCAAGCCTAGGGTCACAGATGTTTAAGTCCCCTTGGCCATTGTGTATATATAGAAATAAACACCACCAGCCACCATCCCTTCCTTTACTTATCAAGCAACCTGTTGAAAGCAACCTGTTTTCTCTTGAAAACTTTTTACTTTCTTCAATGAGTGGATAGTGGAGGGTGAAACACATGTGTACTCTAACCAACTACCTTGAAAGAGTGGTGGCCACTCTCTGTCTCTTCTCCCTGGCTGCATATTCTGTCTTAACACCGTGTTCTTCCAAGAGTGGCTTGTTTTCTACCTGCAGTTGGAATCCCCTGTAGATTCCTGGGCCCCAGCTCAGAACCACTGAGTCAGGCTTTCTGGGAATCTGTGCTTTAAACATCTCCCCTCTCCCCAGTACCCTAAAGTTTATAAAATACCATTCTAACTCACTTTCACTCTTCACACTGTTCAGAAAATAAAGTCTCTATTTTATTTCCACACTGGGGCCTTCCCTAAACCCTGTCTTGGCCTTTCTGCTACCTGACTGCTCTTCCTCTGATCCCTTTGAGGGTTTCACTTCCTTCCTATATTCCTCCAAATCCCTATGCTCCCCAATACATACGCCTCCTGCCCAGTTCTCTTCAGATTTCAGTTGCCTGCCTTTCTGCTGTTGATTCCCAAGTTCCCATCACTAATCCCAATGATTGCCCTAACAGTAGCCAGCTTTACTGAGTACTTACTGAGGAATGTACACTAGACCTTGACTTTGATTAGCTCATTTATTGCCCAGAGGAGCCCTTTGAGATAGGTCATCATGATCACCCTCTTACAAATGATAAAACAGAAGCTCAGAGGGAGAAGCAACTTTTTCCAGCTTGTAACAATTAAAACTAGGTTTTGAACTTGGGACAGTTTGACCGCTTAACCTCTCTGTAGATACCTCACCTGTGCTCCAAAATGCCTGACACAGAACTTGGTACCTTCCCTTTGCATTCTCCCTCCACAACTCCTAGGCCAGATATCTTCTGTTTGCCCTTCCAGAACCACAGGATGTAACCCCATGTCCTGAGTCTTCACATCTGGAAATACTCCCTGCAGATCTCTAACTTCATCCTTTTACTCTCTTATTTCACATTTTTTTGCCACTCACTCTCCTATTACTAAAAATGAAGTACAATGAAGATCTCTCAAAAATTATCTGAACCTAGTGACAGAACCAGACACAAAGTAACATGTCCAGGTATGGAGGCTTCTCTACTTGTAAACAGGACGTTGCTGAGTCCATATTATGCAAAGTCTAAGTGATGGAACACAGGTAACCCTTGTTAAGGTGTGAAGTGAAGGTGTAAATATAACCTTCACTTTCTTTTCTAACCTAATCACATACCTCTTCTTCCCCACATTTGACTCTGTCATTGCTTTAGTATTTATCAAAAATGAATAATTAATGATCATAAACCCTTCAAAAATAAGCACAAATAGGAAAATGCGGTAGACCAGAAGGCTGATCATGGTGGCTTTAGTAATCAATCCAGCCTAAAGACTTAATCCCTCCAAATGTGCCTTTTAGTTTTTTAACTTGGATTATTTGTAATATCGATTTTTTCATATAAAAACCCAAAATTTAGCATTCTCTTGAGAAATCAGACAGTCCAGCAACAGCAGGTCCACTTTCCTACATGTCAGTAATTGGTAAGGGCAGAATGTTGACAGTTCTCTTTAGACAGGGCATGGGCTCCCCAGATCACTACATCTCTACCATGGCCTGTCATCTCTCTGATTCTGCCCCTTAGCGTCAGCGGCCCTTCATCTTCCCACTTGGCATTGTTTGTTTAATCTAGCCTGCAGTCTCCCTTTAGACTTGGGCAAGAGGAGCCTCTGCCCTGGACTCCTCACTTTTGTGGCTCTGAATATAAAACACACAAAAAAGATATTTGCTAGTCATGGGCAAGTCTGCCCCTCAACATCTGGTACTCAGCAGTGGCATTGTTCAACCCATGGCATTAAACAGGCACGCTTGTGACTGACACCGTTCAGACCCCAGGAAACACTTCACATCTCTGGTCCTATTCTGCAAAGCAAAAGGCACTTGCCTCTGAATGCCTTGAAGGTTTGTTGTCATACTGCTGCCAACATCAGACAACACTGCTTCACGGTGCATGGAGGATTTGAGCACGGGAAGCACTTAGGAAAGAGAAAAGACGACTGAATTAACTGTCGAAGCCTTCTCCCATGCCATAAATGCATTAGATACTTGTATAGCCCATCTCCATAGCAATACCAGAGCAACCCCTTTCTTGTTTCTCATTGTCCCAATTCATTATTCTAGAGGTGCTTACGAAGAGCACAGTATTTGTACCAGTTACACATGGCAGCAGAGGACATTTTGTAATATTAATTCATATAACTCTTCAATTTGCTTATACCTTGGTCCTGATGTAACAGGCTTAGGTTCTCAACGTTGGCAGCTAGATGAACACTGAATGCTAAAATTGAAAGTAGTTTTATTTTTATAATGAATATTTAATGGGATTTAACAAATTCTTTTAACTATATATATATATTTCAGCTTTGTTTAAATAATTTTTATGTAAAGCTTGATCTCAATTATCATTGGTATTTTACCTTTCCATCTTAAATAATTTTGAACGTTTTGGTAGAAAAATATTTTAAAACATTTGTGAAGTATTTATAACATCTAATTTTTTAATGAGTATTCACATTTTTTATACTTTGATAATTGTATTTGATTTTTTTTTCCCATTTTTTAGATGACTATTGACAAAATCAGGGGTCAACAAATGACGGGATTTTATTTTGAACAGCCTAAGGGCTATATTTACCCCATGAACTAAGAATGGTTTTTATATTTTTAAAGGTTTGTACAACAAACCAAGAATATATGAGAGAGACCATATGCAGACCACAAAACCTAAAACATTTATTATCTGAATCTTTACAAAAATATTTTAAAGTCTTTGGTCAATAGAATATAAATTATGTAAAAACCCGACTGTAACTGTACATTTTATGAGTCTACTGAAATGGAAGCAACAAAAAGAAATGGGATAAATAATAACTTATGAATTATGTTTGTTACTCATATGAATATCACAGGCCCATCAACAGAACACCCAGATACGTGCAGTAATAAGTAAATTCTCTCCTCTGTGTTTGTTTGCAGACTTTGAATCATATATAAACAATAACTTGACACATATGTTTTGCTTTTGTCATTATGAATGTGTACGTGTCAAAGTGGGAAGATTAAATGTTTTGAGATTTGTTTAATGACTTGCACGCCTCCTGGCATACGGTGTGTGGGCCATGACCCACAAATGTTGCTGGCAGATCTGCCTGTCCGTTTTCCTCTGCCCCCTGAGTGCATCTGAGTTTCAGTATTGCCTTAGCCTAAAAATTTTGACGAGAACTCAAGTGACAGATCCCAGTATCTATCGCCCTCTGTTGGTGCTGAGCAGAGTTGCCACACTTTTGCTTCCGCGTGGAGTTGTGTTCAAATCCGGAAAAGCTCGGAGTTGAACACATAACTAGAGGATTTTCTGTGCTTTGTATTAATATCCTGGTTACATAATAACTTCAAAATACTTGAAGCAGCAAAGGTGCTTTATGAGGCAACATTTTTTTTTTTGAGGCAACATGCTTATCCCAGAAAAAAAGTCATTTTGTTCAAATCCTATCTTTCTTTTTACTAATCATCATCATGTGCTGCAAATGCTTTGGGCCAATGTTTCCATTCACTCTTTCAGACCTTTTTATTGATATTATTTCGACACCAGGAAAGAGACACATCTTCCAGTTAATTGATGGAAGAAATAACACGAAGTCAAAGGATGGGAGGGCATTGATAACCCCAAAGAAAGGCTCAATCCCCTCGCCACTGGAGGCAAAATAAGACAGAAGGAGAAGGGGGAGGAGGAGAGGGATGGTAGGGGAGGAGCTGGGAAGGGAGGGTGAGAGAGGATGCCTCTGGGCTCTGACCCCCACTGGGTCCTTATCAGCTGCCTCTACCTTAACTGCTTCCTCCTTAACAGGCTTTCACCATCTACGCCGGGTACTTTCTTTCAGGGTGGAAAGAGGTATTGCTCCTTTTAAGGGTGAGCCTGAGCGAATCGGAGCTTTGGAGTCTTTCTCCTGAAGCCCCGCTGACCAACCCCCAAGTGCAGGCTCTCAGTGGTCAGACCCCACTCATGAGAGCAAACAGACCACCCTCCCTGAGGGACGCCCCTGAAAACGTTTGCGACCTGTTCTGCTCTGGGATTGGGTCCCGAGAGGTTCTGCAAGTGCAGCGAGGGACTTGTCTCAGCACTACAGACGCGTGCAGAGCAGTATCTGATCCTGTTCCTTAAAGGAATCAGGACCGTTGCTCATCCCACATTTGAATCTACATCTGACGCTTATTTTGTCCTGCGTTGTAACTACTCAGGCATTTTCCTAGAGTTGCATAAATTAGTTCTTGCCTGTGGCTTTCAGTTTCACACCTTTTGAGGATCTTTACCATAATCCGAGAACTAATTTATGCAACTCTAGGTTATTATACTTCTGAGTGTTCCTTTTAGGGTTCAACCTATAAAAGCCAGAAAGGAAAAAATAAAAAGTTTGGTCTAAGAAATTAAGAAAGATTTTCACTTTTGCTGGGGAGTATGCTTAATTCTGCAACTCACTTTTTAAAAATACATTGAAGTAGTATTCTAGCACACTTGCTACATTTTCAACATTCCTAAAATCGCCCACAGTACTTTTTTTAAAAAAAAACCCTCTAATCACATTTCACGTTGACTTTCATTTTGTCACTTTGAATTGGGGCAAAAGCTCTCAAGATCTTTTCTGTTTTCTTGTTTTTGAAAATAGCGATTCCAAAGGAGGGGCCTTTTGCCCCATACAGGATTTTATTTTTTAAACTCAGATCCACTGTTCTGACATGCTAAGACATTGGAGTCTTTTTGTGCCTATACTTTCCCTTAATTCCATCATTGACATATTTTGATGTCTGTAAACCCAACAGAAGGAAGGGTCCCGAGTAACCAGACGTTAAGTCAGTATAAAAAAGGAGTTGGGGGGTCTTGGGGACACTGACTCCTCTTCAGAATCCCCTGAAGAGAGATTGACCATTGACAATTTAAATCTTCAATGCTTTATCTCTTTGTTTGAGTCTCGGAATGCCATTGATACCTTCTTTGTATTTATAATTGTTTTAATTAGCCACCCAGCAGGGGCCCCTCTCCCAGCTGGATTATGGGCAGCGCAGCAGGACCTTACAACCCAGTTAAAACAAAGCCCAGACTTTATGGCTCGCTTAATTTCTTTTATCTGTATCAAAAATTTTTGTTCTTTTTTCTCTTACTATCCCTCATTTTCACTCTTTTTTCCCCTCCCCCACGTGTTTGTGGGGGGCAGGAGCAAAAAGCTTAGACTCCCAAAATGGCTTTGCTTTTGAAGAATCAAAGAATTATGGAAAAACCTCTACAGTGAATATTTATCAGCAGCTCACATCTCAAGGAGGAAAATAGCGCAGATGTGCTTGGCCCCTGGTCTTCGTAACATGCCATAAACCTCCACCGTGATTGTATCTTGAGCATTACGCTGAAATTGATGTCGGTTGCTAAACTTTAGTGGGTGGAGGGGAGGGGAACGTTAGCAAAAAGGCTCCTCTGTTGTCCCTGGTGTTGTTTGTTCTATTTGACCACATCCTTCTTTTGTGGATGGAAATCTGGAGGATCAATTATGATGCAGATCTGACACCATTTCCATTTGTGGGAGCGGCGTGGCCAGGGATGTTTGGACTTTTGGAAATTCTTACATTGTTAAGATTGTTTTTCCTCCACTTTGAACTGGATGCTGCTACTTTGGTGTGATCACGAACACACTGCCTGACCCAGAGCATTTCATCAGAAGAAACAGAAACATAGGGCTTGTTTGTGGCTTTATAGAAATTGCCAGGGCCTCTCTTTATTTGTGACTCTATAGAACTGCCAGTCTAGAAATTAAAACAGGACTGATCCCTGTGGAAACATGCATCACTGCTAAAAGTAATCTTCCTGCACTATGCTGCAAATAATCTAGTTTAATTTTTTTCTAATAATACCCAAAGTAACTTATTTGCATTTAAAAAGAAATGATAGCTCCAGTTTTCGGATATGGAAAAGGCTTTGAACTGGCTTCTGTGTTTCTGTACAAAGGTCTTAAATGTTGTTGAGCCCTACCTTTATTTCTAGAACTTTCCAGCAACCAGACAGGGTTGGGAGTGGAGGGGTGTTGTTTTCAGTTTGTGTACAATTACGCAGTATTTGGGTGTCTTGAAAACCAAGGATGGTTATAATTAAAATTTTATCGTGTTACCTGGATTTATTTTTGTTTTTGTAGCCAATCAGAGACCCAGACATTCACTTGGCTTTGTAAAACAGCAAATATCACAAAGACCATGAATAAATACCCATAGCAATTTGTTGGGTGCAATTGTAAGGCTTTGAAATTCAATGACAGGATTGAGAAGAGGCAGGAAACCCTGCGTGAGCTAGAGGCCTAGGGGTTGGGAGACTCTTGCAGGAGCCTAGTGTCCTTGAGGGGCACTAAATTACTAAAGGATCAAAGAACGATGCCCAACATTGTCACGTGCGACATATGTATATATTTATGTTCATGAAGATAGTATAGTTTGATAGTTGCACAACATCACGAGTGAGCTATGCCTCTTAATTATACACTTTAAAACAGTTAATTTCATGTTAGGTGAATTGCATGTCAATAAAAAATAAAGTGAGGCGATCTTACTGTCTGGCTTAATCCTCATAGGATAGGACCCCTTTGGGATCCATGTTTTGAATATTCATCTCATTTCGTATCAAGGCGAGGGGACTCGACTCACCTACAGTCACCCTCTAGTGACAGCACAGAACTAGAGACTTAGAAATCCTGCCTTTCTCTAGTGCGCTTGCTCCATCAAAATGACAAACAACAGCCTAGTTTTCTACGTGTCGATTTACAGGTTTTGTGGATGCTTGTTTGCTTGCTTAGATGGTATTAGAGTGGGCAATGTGGCGCTTAGAAGCCAAGCAGATCTGTGCTGGGAGCTGCTAAGTACTTGCTCTGAGCCCCTCCTCCTCCCCACCCGCTACCCCCTCCTCCTCCCCACCCGCACCCCCCTCCCGTGCTCATCTCCACCTGGGGCTGGATCTCACCCAGCCTCCCAGGGCTGCTGTGTGATTTCCAGAGCCAGCCCAAATGCAGTACGTTATAAACATGCTTTATAGTGTATCCATTATGCAGCCAGACCTCAGTAATGGAGCATTTTCACTTCTATGATGATGATTATAATCGCTGTCATTTTTATTCCTGTAAATGTGACAACATTGACCCACAATCAAAGGCAGAGAATTCTTTTCAATGTAGAATATGGTTCAGAGCGTCAGCAATTTTAATCTGTGTGCAGATTAAAGATAAACAGGAATTTTTTTTTTTTTAATTACACTATACTAGGTGTGCTTTATTTATTTATTTATGGCTGTGTTGGATCTTCGTTTCTGTGCGAGGGCTTTCTCTAGTTGTGGCAAGCGGGGGCCACTCTTCATCACAGTGCGCGGGCCTCTCACTATCGCGGCCTCTCTTGTTGCGGAGCACAGGCTCCAGACGCGCAGGATCAGTAATTGTGGCTCACGGGCCCATTTGCTCCGTGGCATGTGGGATCTTCCCAAACCAGGGCTCGAACCCGTGTCTCCTGCATTGGCAGGCAGACTCTCAACCACTGCGCCACCAGGGAAGCCCCAGGAATATTTTTAAAATCACTTATTTGGGAGATTTTTACTCCCCTCACAGATGTTACTGTGAATATCTGTATGTCTGTATAAGTATATACATATCCATACAAGAAATCCCCATCACTGTAAAATATTATATGTTAGCAAAGGCCTGGAAGGAAAAACGCTGGAGAAACCCATGGTCCCTGGAGTGGGTGGGCTCATAGTTTTTCCTTTCCATGGAACGTATTTCGTAACGCTTGATTTTTTGTTTGTTTGCCTTCTTCATCCTATATCACCAGTCCTGGAAGCATGCCAGGCACAAAGTAGACGCTCCATACATTTTTTGTGGAATTAATGTATATAGTAACTATGTAACCAGGAAAGCAATGAAGGGAATTACACAGAGTAAGTTTTACGAAATCACCGCTTTATCGCAGTAAGGAAAATACCCTATGATAATATACTCATCAAATTTCCAACAAAAGGTGTATTTCCAACTTTATTTTTCACTTTCTTTTTTCTTAAGCCCGAACTGAAACAACAAAAGGCATGTTTTTTGCAGAATCTGTTAGAGGCACTGAGCTCCTGGTGGAACAAGCTGGATGGTTCTTGTGCTGGCTAAGTTCTATTAGCGGAGGGCCACGCCGGTGGGTTTGCGTTGCCTTGCGAGCTTCAGACGATTTCGACTGCACCTCCTGAAGTCCCTCTTCGTGACATCATTCACATCTGTGGCGACTTAAGCCTCCTGTTTCTTTGAAAACGGAATTTGAGAATATGAAGGGTTTATACTCTTTAAACTAATTAGCAGTGACCAGTAACTTGAGGAGGCCAACGTGCCCTCTAGGACACTCAGTTTACCTGGGGGTCTCGCCAGGTCCATCCAGCCATTTCTAGATACGTTACCAACCCCAGTGAGGGAGGAAAGGAGGCGTGCACGTTTTTAAAATAGAGCACTAATTAAGTATAGTTCTTCCAAGATTTCTTTTTGTATGATGTGACCTGGCAAACAAATGTAGCATCCGGTGTTTGAGAAATGGATTTTCAAGGAAAAGGTGGTGCTTTACGGAAAAAAGTTTAATTATATAAAGCAATTAGTGAGATCGATACATTAAAAGAGAAGACAATAAGTGGGTTTTCTTGCATAATTGTAACATACAAACTATGTATTTATAACATACGTAAATAATATAGTGTGGTCCATTCTGATATGGAACAAACTTGAAGATATAGTAAATAAAGAAGTCCAGGTATAAAAAGGTGTACATAAGAACTGAAATTCGAATGGCTAGGATGGCAAGAAAAGCCAGCAATTTGTACGTACCCACTGAACCCAAATTGGCATTTGTCATCAGGATCGGAGGTATGAGTGGTGTGAGCCCAAAGGTTTGACAGGTGTTGCAGCTTCTTCGCCTCCATCGGATCTTCAATGGCACCTTTGTGAAGCTCAACAAGGCTTCGATGAACATGCTGAGAATTGTGGAACCGTACATTGCGTGGGAGTACCCAAACCTGAAGTCAGTAAATGAACTGATCTACAAGCGTGATTATGGCAAAATCAGCAAGAAGCGAATTGCCGTAACAGATAACGTGTTGATTGCGCCACCTCTTGGCAAATACGGTATTATCTGCATGGAGGACCTGATTCCTGAGATCTATACTGTTGGAAAACGTTTCAAAGAAGCAAACAACTTCCTGTGGCCCTTCACATTGTCTTCTCCACGAGGTGGAATGAAGAAAAAGACCACCCGTTTTGTAGAAGGTGGAGATGCTCGCCACAGGGAAGGCCAGATCAACAGGCTTATTAGAAGGTTGAACTAAGGTATCTACCATGATTATTTTTGTAATCTGGGCTGTTAATAAACAGTGACTGCTTTCAAATTGAAATTAAATAAATAAATTAAATTAAATGGTGTACATAGTATAACAAAAAGCATATAGGTAGGCAGTCGATCTATACATATTTGCTTGCAATTGCGTGGAATCTCCCTGGGAGAATACATGAGAAACTTATAAAAAGCCATGATTGGTAACAGTGCTCTTCTGAGCCATATTGGAGCTTAACGCAAAAGGAAAAATCTGTAATACTGACCTTGTTTTTATTTGAAATTTTGATATTTTTGTTTGTCATGGATTTTTTCCATTAAATTTCAAATTTCCATTAATTTTGGTTTTAAAGTATTACATTAAAACAGTATTTATCTCGATTACTGAGGTTTTGGGCACCCCCTTTGCATTGTGTGCCCAAGATGAGTGAGGGACCTCTTCACCCTAGTCTTGGTTCTCGCTCCCCTTCATACTGTTTGACTTTATTTTCACCACATACAAATATGGCTTATTCAAAAATAGGGGAAAAATGCATTTAGCCACAAGTGGTATTTGGAACCCTTTGCAATCGTGGTTCTTAGTCTTTTGGGGGTTATAGATCCCACGGAGAATCTGATGAAACTACAAACTCTGCACATACAAACTATATTCTGCATTTAATTTCAAGGAGGCCGACAGACCCCCTTGAGCCCCATCCAAGACTTTTAAAGAATACAACTCCAATTAGAGAGATTACCAAGAGGCCAGACTTCCTCTTCAACTAGTGTTCTGATTTCCCCTACATCCTCCCTACCAAAGAAAAAAACTAAATGTCTTATTTCTATTTTTCATGTCTTTTTAGCTATTCCTTAAGTGATGGGGCGTATGTTGTCTGTCGTGGGGACAAATAACATATTCCTTGTTCACCAGCTCATCTCTACTGTTTCTGTAGTTATTGGCAGGGTCTCCTGGGATCTGAATAATTCCCCCCAAGTGAAATGATATGTCATAGGCCAGGCCCCATAGTAAAAGGGAATTACTCTCAATTTATGTCACATTGAAGGGCCGCCCTCCAATACATTACTCAACAAACTCTAGACCTGGTTTCTCCACTCCAGCACTACCGGTCTTCTGAGCTGCAGAGTCCATCGCTGTGGGGGCTGTTCTGCGTGTTGTAAGATGTTTAGCAGCATCCCTGGACCACTAAATGCCAGGGGTACCCCCCCAGCTGTGATAACCAAAAATATCTCCAGACAGTGTAAGATATCCCCTGGATAAAATCATCCCTGCTTAAGAACCACTGGACTAGGGAATTCCCTGGCCGTCCAGTGGTTAGGACTCCACGCTTTTACTGCCAAGGGCGCGGGTTCAATCCCTGGTCGGGGAACTGAGATCTTGCAAGCTGCATGGTGAGGCCAAAAAAAAAAGAAGAACCACTGTGCTAGACTGTGCAAGTCATCTGAAGATTTGGTGACTGTTTTCCAGTTTTTCATCTCACCAACTTTTGGTGAGATGCTTGCATTTCTTATAGTAATGATTAATGCACTGGGTAAACAACATGAATGGATAACTTACAGATTTGTAGAAATGTTAATCCTGAAGTTCTGTCCTTTATACAATCAATACTATTGTTTTTTATGAATTCTCAACCATGGAAAAATTCGTAAAGGCCTCCCCCTCCCTCAGTTGGACTCTCCTTCCTCCTCCTAAAATATCCTCTTCTGCTTCTCCAGCCCTAACTCCAGGAAGTTAAAACACAACCATTTACCTGTTACAAATGACTAGCTAAAGTAATCCCCAGTCTTTATGGCCCCCAACTTTACTTCCGAAGAGTGTTTTTACGCAGCCCTAGAAGGTATTACTTTCTGCTCGAGTGTAATTAAAATCCCAGTCATCTATTCAAGAATGCCATTGCCAGTAAGATATTAATTGTGTCTTGGAGCTGGAAAGTATTCTTCCTAACAGGACTTAATGGAGCGCACAGATCCAAGAGACATTCGTAATCATTGTCCCCTCCGGAAATATGACACTGGGGAGACGGATCATTCACTTTCACTGTTTTAGGATTTAATGGAGGGTAAAGTTTTTAATCTACTTGTTGGGAGCTTAATATTTCTAAGAAAGAAAAGACATCTTACAGTCTCAAGAGCCAGGCGGAAGTCTCTTTTTATTTTTATTTTTTTTCGTTGAGTTTAAAGACCTTTTCTGGGTTTTCTTATGGGGATTTATTCGTCATTATCTTAATTCTAAGCAACGTTCATTTTTCCCACTCTTCATTACCAAATAGGCAGCACAAAAATGTTATTTTTTTAAAAAAGGCACAAAGGAACAAAACAAATCATTGTGACTACAAACGCACAGGGAAAGCCACAGGGATATCGGGATGTGTCTGTCTTTTGCACACCTTTATGATGGTGGAACTCAGAGCAGAGCTCAGAATTGATTCTGGAACATCAGGGCCAATACCAAATCCGTGGAAGGCATTATATTCCGTCAGTGGATTCTGTTAGGAAGGCCTAATTCCCTAACATGTCTTAAAGTCTGAGCCAAATTCCAAGCCAATGTTTCAATTTTGTTGGGTCAGAATACCTTAGATAATCCTGTGTTGTTTTGGTGTCTGCGATTTCTGCTTGTCGGTTTTTGTCATTTGCATGTATGTGATTTATTTATTTAAAAGAGGTAGTCCATTCGCAGGATTGAATATTCAAAAGGTACAAAGGGCTGTGCAATAACAACATTTGCTTCTATTTTTCTGCAAGCACCGATTCCCATCCCATCTCAGCCACCACTGTGAGTTTCTTGTTTATCTTCCTGGAGTTTTGTATACATTCACAAGCAAAGGTTTTCACACTGTCTTTTTTTTTTTTTTAAAGGTTAACTATTTGAATTTATTTATTTATTTATTTATTTATTTTTGGCTGTGTTGGGTCTTCGTTTCTGTGTGAGGGCTTTCTCTAGTTGTGGCGAGCGGGGGCCACTCTTCATCGCGGTGTGCAGGCCTCTCACTATCGCGGCCTCTCTTGTTGCAGAGAACAGGCTCCAGATGCGCAGGCTCAGTAGTTGTGGCTCATGGGCCTAGTTGCTCCGTGGCATGTGGGATCTTCCCAGACCAGGGCTCGAACCCGTGTCCCCTGCATTGGCAGGCAGATTCTCAACCACTGCACCACCAGGGAAGCCCCCACACTGTCTTTTTTATTGGTTGCTACAAATGAAGCATATTAGGCACACTGATTTTTATCTGCTTTTTCCACTTATATATGCATCTTGGACATCGACCCCTATTATCAGTATTAGAGAAAGCTACCTACCACATTTTTTAAAAATAGCTGCCTAGTATTTCAATATACAGCTGTACTTAATGTTTTTAACCATTGACCTACTTATTGCTATTTACATGGTTCTACTCTTCTATAACAACAATGCCACAATGATTATTTGTAAATACAAAAGCATAATGTAGCAACTACCTGAATACCACCCGTACCATCTGAATTAAGAAAGACTCCTCTGCACTGCACCCCAGATTAAAAAGCTGCTCTAGAATTTTTTATTATTATTATTTTAAACTAACTTTTGTGGAAAGCTTTGTATTTACTAAGATAAGTCATTTTTATAGACTGACTGTTTGTGTCCCCCCCAAAATTCGTATGTTGAAATCCTAACCCCCAATGTGATAGTATTAGGAGGTAGGGCAGGGAATTCCCTGGCCGTCCAGTGGTTAGGACTCTTTCACTGCCAAGGGTGCGGGTTCAATCCCTGGTAAGAAGAAACACCAGAGAGCTTGCTTCCTCTCGCTGTGGTCCAAAGAGAGCATGTGAGGATACAGTGAGAAGACAGACAGCCATCTGCAAACCAGGAAGTGGTCCCTCACCAGACACCACATCAGCCAGCACCTGGATCTCGGATTTCCAGCCTCTAGAACTGTGAGAAATAAATGTTTATTTTTTAAGCCACTCAGTCTATGGTATTTTTGTTGTAGTAGCCTACACTGACTAAGACTTTCATACACTTGTTTATCTCTAGAGACCCTAGAATTGAAGGAAAAAACTCTTATTGCAAGCTACATCAGTCAAGTCTCCTTCAACTGTGAGAAAAACCCAGCTCACATAGGCTTAAACAAAATAGGAAATATACTGGATTGCATAACTGAAAAGGCAATTGCTGTCTGGCTCGCTTCAGGCATGGCTGCATCCAGGTGCTCAGATACTGTCCCACAGGCCCTGCCTTCCTCTTAGGCAGGCTCTATGTGCGGGATCCTAAGGAGCTCCAGGCTTACATCCTCCCAGCTTCCAGTCCAACACCAAGAGGGTATATCCTCAGGGTTAGATCAGGAGTTCTAAACAAGAATTCCATTTTGCTTTTTCTGAATGGCCTGGGATGGGTCATGGGCCCACCTTTGATACAGTCAATGTGGCCAGGGACATTCAATATTGGAAGAGAGCCTCTCTGTTTACTCTACTTGTTCCTATCTTTGTGTGGGACTGAGTGAGAATGTGATGGCTATGGCAGCTTCTGGCAACCACGTGGCAACAAGTCCGAAGATGGAAAACCAGTGCAAGAGGAGAGACAGCAAAAGGATGGAGAGACCCTGAATGCTGGTGGCTTTGCTGAGCCACCAAACCCACCCGGGACCACCTACCTCCAAGACATCTTGTTATGTGAGATCATTAAATATCCTTAGTATTTAAGCCGTGGTTACTTGCAGCTGAAAAGATCCTAGTGGGCACAGCATCCCTGTGAGATAGGCTTTCTTCTTTTCATTTCACAGTTGAGGAAACTGATGCTCAGAGAGATTAGGTTCTGGCTGAGAACAAAATTTTAAAAAATAAATGAAAGAAAATGGTCCTGTTGGTTTCCACATTGCCTCCCTCACCCCAGCCCTACCTGTTCCTCTCAGTCTTCCCCATCTCATGTTAGGGTATCACCAATCGAGGCTCAAACCAAGCTGCTAGAAGTGATTCTTCTCTTCTCCTCACCCAGTCCAGCTGGTCCAACATCACAGCCATCATCCTGGACTCTAAACCCATCTGCCTCTCTCCACCCCTACCACCACAGCTGAATCCAAGCCCCGGTCCCCGTCACCTCCCACCTGGCAACCAGCAGGCAATCCTCACTGGTCTCTGCTTCTATTTCTGACTCAAACATTGTGTTCTCCACCCAACAGCCAGAGCGAGCTTTTAAAATGAAATCAGAGGATTTCCATCACAACAGAATTACAAACAAATAAAACCCTAACCACGGGACTTCCCTGGTGATGCAGTGGTTGAGAATCCGCCTGCCTATGAAGGGGACATGGGTTCGAGCCCTGGTCTGGGAAGATTGCACATGCCGTGGAGCAACTAAGCCCATGCGCCACAACTACTGAACCTGTGCTTTAGAGCCCGTGAGCCACAACTACTGAGCCTGCGTGTCTGGAGCCTGTGCTCCGCAACAAGAGAAGCCACTGCAATGAGAAGCCCATGCACCGCAACTAGAGAAAGCCCATGCGCAGCAACAAAGACCCAACGCAGCCATAAATAAATTTATTAAAAAAAAAAAACCACGTCCCTTGAATAAAGTCCAATGACCTGGGCCCAGCTCACCTCCGCAAATCCATTTTCTGACACCCTCCCCCAGCCCAGCCTTCACCCCAGTGTCCTTTTAATCCTGGAGGTCTCTGAAAGGGGCACTGGAGCAGCTTGGGTCCTACATCCGCTGGCTGAAGGATGGGGGCGTGATTACATCACTTTGTGGAGTCCGTTGCCCGTAAGCAACTCTACTGGCCTCTGGGAAGACAAACTCATCTTTCAGCCAAAAAATTATTTGGTCCAAGACTGCAGTTCTCAACTGGGGGCAGTTTTGCCCCCCAAGGGACATTTGGCCATGTCTGGAGACATTTTTGATTGTCACACCTGGGCCGTGCCCCCAGCATCTAGTGGGTAGAAGTCAGGGATGCTGTTCAACATCCTCCAGCGCTCAGGACAGCTCCCGCCACAGAGAACAATCCAGCCCCGAGTGTCAGTAGTGCCAGAATTGAGAGACCCTGCCCTAGGAACGGTGGCCCCTTTTGGATGGGGACCTCCTCCCTTCTTGTACTGACCTCCTGACTACCATGTGCGACTTCACCCATCGTGGGCTCCCTTCGGGTTCTCCCTCTGCAGACCCAGTGTCCACTGCTTGGGGTTCACAGCCCAGGGTCCCAGGGAGGATGGGTGTGGCACACACATTCTAAGAGAAGGCTGTCCTGTGGGGTCAGTGTGAACCCCTCCCCACTGTGAAATGTGCTTGCTGTCACCTGCTCAGAATGCCCCACGCCTTCGCAAGTCTTTGCACCCCCATTTCATCCGTTCTCCTCCCTAAGCTCCTCCCCGCAGCCCCATCCTTGGGCCACTACCCAGCCCTGGTCTACAGAAGGAGCCCGCTAAGGAGGCAAGGCGGTGACATTTAAGCTAATCCAAGGACAGTAGGCAGGAAGCAGGGGTGCACTGGAAACTGGTGGGGTGTTTGTGGCTGTTACACTAACCAGGGACTGTCCCCTGGCATTTAGTGGACGGGGCCAGGGATGACAGATGTCCTCAGTATGTGGGATAGCCCCACACCACAAAGAGATACTACCCTCTCCAACTTTCTGTGTGTTGTGGAGCATTAATGTAGGACCTGTAAGAACATCTGTAAGAGATTCACCTGTAAGAACGTCACTCTTGCTCATTTTGTCCTCTGTGCTTATCTGTAATTGGCCTTGGCCTGTTATCACGATGTTAATTAAGGTCAACTTCCATTTTCTCTTATCTGATACAAATAAGCCTGACCTGTTCTTTCTTGTTGTAATTATGTCCATGCATGCCCTTTGCTCTTTCTTTTCCTAGTCTCATTGGCTCCTAAATCCAAACTTGGCCATTATTGATTGGAATAATTGTCAGACTTCTTTCAAATGTCTCCTAGCCTAGTATCCCAAGCACTTCCATATGGAAATAAATATTAACATTTTTGTCTAGAAAACAAAAAGTTGCCTCTACTGGGAAGCCTTCACTGCCCCCGCCATCCTCTTCAACCCTCTCACTGTGCTGAGAATGTCTCTTTCCTGGCACTCATTGCCATGGTAGTTAAATTGTTTTATCTGTACCTTTGTTTAACGTCTGAGTGCCCCCTACCCTGCAAGCTTCCTGAGAGCAAGAACCCTGTCTTTCTTATTCTTCATTGTACTGCATTGCTTGGCATGTGTTCTAGAACACAGGAGATGACCTGTATATATTTGTTAGATAAAAGAGAAGGGACAGAGGAAGGGAGGGAGGGAGAGAGGAAAAAATTATATCCAGAGTTTTGTTTTTTGAACAGATATTAAATAATGCATTGAGGCTCCTTTTTGGGTTTGGAGGGACACCTGCTAGGTTCACTATAAAGCGCTATGTCTAATATTTTGCTAGCTTATATGTTTATTATTTATTCCCTTGAGGGGAATTTTTGAAAAGCGGTTCCTGCTTTAAGAGACCAAGCAGAATCGACAAAAGTGAGTGGCCACTTTCTGTACAAGCAAAGTTTGGAGTCATTCTTCTGACAGGTGACAAAGTTCCTACTCTGGGCCCAGCAAGTCCCTGGTCCTGCCCTCAAGCAGCTCACATGCTGGAGGGCGACTCAGACTCAGAGACAGGTCGTTACAGAGATGTCGGGGCGGGGGAGGGGGTCACGGGGGGCAGAGTGCCCAGGAGCGCTAGACAACATGGTGAGGGCTGGTGTGTTATCCAAACATGTCAGTTTCTGGTGACAAATGGAACCACCAGGGGGGTGACAGCCTCCTCCAAAGCAAGCATGGCATGTGATGACTGGGAGTTGGACGCAGTGTGTTAAAGCCGTGGCCATAAATCGGACGATGTTCAAATGTGCCATCACTGGGTCAGGTCAGTCTCCAAATCTGTCAAACCACTTACTCTTGGCCCCGGGTCAGCCTCTGTAGAAAGAATTGTTTTCCTGAACTGCCCTCATACTTCATTTCCTTACTGTTTGTGATCCCTTAAGTTTGGATGAGTCTAGATGGTTTTATAAAAGCTTTTTCTTGAAATTACAAAAGTAGTAAGGGAACATTGAAAATAACTTATAAAATACACACACAAGAAAAAATTGTGTTCAGTTTTTAAGATAAAGATTTCAGTGTCATTTCTTTGCATAGATACTTTTTTAACAAAATGGGATTTTTCTATATATACTTTTTTTTTGGAAATAATTATAAACTCCCAGGACATTGCAAAGAGCATAGAGAGGCCCCATGTTCCTTTCACCCAGCTTCCCCCAGTGGTCACGCCGCACATGACCGTAGTACAATGTCTGTACATACTATTGTGTAGCTTTTTAAGAAAATTACTACTCTAATGCGAACATCTTTCTGTGTGTTACTCTCTGTTCTCCCAGGTGCCACGCTTGGCCCCTGCGGTCTAGTTTTCACGCTGCAGCCAGAGGGATTCAGTTAAAATCTAAGGGGGATGGCAGCCCTCCTTTACTCAAAATTCCCAAGGGGATCTCACCTCACTCAGAGTCTTCACAGTGAACTGGGAGGCCATGATGATGGCACCAGTCTCCCACCCCCAACCCTCTTAAAGTCTGGTCACTTTTACCACTCTTCCCCCTGACTCACTCTGCATCAGCCATGCTGGCCTCTTCGCTTTGTCCAACATCTCAGATGTGCTCCTGCCCCAGGGCCTTTGCACTGGCTGTTCCCTCTGCCTGTATGCTTTTCCTCAGGCATATAATTGTTATATCTGTTATTCATTGTATGAACAGCTGCCCCCCAATTAGGATATAAGTTTCATTAAGGAGGTATCCCAAGCACCTAGAGCACACTGCTATATACCTAATAAGAGTTCAGTGAAATATTCACTGACATACAAATCAATAGTGATTAAGAGCTTGGATTCTGTGTTTGAATCCCAGCACTGCCACTTAGCTGCATGACCTGGAGCAAGTTACTTTTCTGTGCCTCAGTTTCCTCATTTGTAAAATAGGGGAACAATAATTATCTATCTCACAGGATTTAGTTACCTTAGCTAAAGATTACCTTAGTTAATGCATGTAAAGAGCTGGTGCAATGTCTGGCATTAAGTAAATGGTAAGCAAATGCTAACCACAGTATTGTTTTATAGCATTGCTGTTAATTATTTGCCATGATTGATTTTAACAATAGCTGGATATTTAGTTGCTTTCCATTTTTCATGGACTTATAGAAAAGTACAGTGAGCTTCCTTATAGCTAGAACTTTGCACATGCTCCTAATTATTTCTTTAAGAAAAAATGTTCGTGATAGCTTTCTTTTTCCACATAACTGCTCTCCCCAACCAGGCTATTTCTTGCTGGATAACAATTCCTTTTGATTGTTTTTCTGTCACCAGTGTCTTATATCTCATAGGTTGCACAAATAGCCCTCAAGCAATCGTTGTTGAATAAATGAATATTTAAGTGAATGAAAAATATACTTTTCCTAATACAAGCTGACACATTAGTAAACTGCACATTAGTGTTTCAGAAATGGCACATGGTAGGTATCTGTGGCAGAGACTGCCCTTGTCCTCAAGTAGTCATTCTTCTCTTCTATAAAAGCAGAAACCCTGATTGATGGTAGAACACACTGGTGTCCAGAATAAAGACTCATTTCCCAGCCTCCCTTGCAGCTAGATGTGGCCATGTGACTGTGTTCTGGCCAATGAGATGTGAGAACTTCCCAGTAATGGCCTTAGGGAAGGAACATGGTCTCTCTCCTTCCTCTTTTCTATTAGGTAAATGTTGATATGGTTCCTGGAGCTCTTGCTTCCTTATTGGACAATTTGAGAATAGTAGGACAGCTAGATGGAATGAGCTTCAGTTCCTGACAATCATGAAATCACCATACTGGCACTCTACTGCCTGTATGTACTTGAGAAAAGTAAACGTGTCTCTTTGTTTAAACTACTGTTACTTTGGGTTTTCTATCCTGCACAGCCAGACCTAATCCTAACTCATTCAGGGCTCAGTAAATATTTCTTGACTAAATGAATGGAAAGTTTGTACCTACGTTCCTGGGTTTGCATTTGGCAAAGCATTTTCTCAAGCTTTATTTAATTTGGTAAAAGTCCTAAATTAAGTTTCCAACCTTGTACCTTCCAAAATCTACTGCTAGTCTCTGGTATTTCTATAATGTGATGTATCATGTAGGATGCATCTGTATACAAAGGTCACTCAGTTTGGTTTAGACAAAGACATTTAATTATCTCAGAAAACAAAAGTCTTGCATCTCCATTTGACATAATGATTCAGTGATGTCATCCAGGACACAGGCTTTTCCTACAGGCTGTTTCCCCTTTCTCAGCATTTTACTGACATCTTACCTCATGGTCCCAAGATGGCTGCCACCACAACCAATATCATATTCTCACACAGCAAAGGTAAATGGGAGTGGGCACAACAGTGCTTTTTCCTCCTGTGGCTTCCTCTTTTTGTCAGGGAGGGAAACCGTTTCCAGAGGCCCCCCAACTGGTGTCCATCTCTTTGGCCAGACTGGGTCACGTGACCTCCTCCACAGTAATCACTGGAAAGGTGACAGAATTGCTCTGATTGATACAGACCAGCTGGTCCTCAGAGTGTAGTCCACAGAATCCTGTGGTCTCTGAGACCCTCTGAGTCAAGGGGGCTGTGAAGTCAAAATGATTTTCATAATAACACTAAGAAGATACTTGCCTGTTTTCATTGTGTGGACATTTGCACAAATGGTGCAAAAGCAGATATGAGAATCCTGCTGTCTTCTATTAAAGCCAGTCATTGAAGAGATTTGCATAAAATATAAAAGACTGAGTGCCACTCTTCTCAGTAAATTTTTTTAATTTTGAAAAATATTCATATTTCATAATTTTTTTATTACCATGTAATGGGATTATTATTGTTTTAAATGAATTACAGTTGTCCCTCGGTATCCTCTGGGGATTGGTTCCAGGGCCCCCGCAGACACCAAAATCTATGGATGCTCAAGTCCCTTATATATTGTAAAATGGTGTAGTAGGGTCAGCCCTCAATATCCGCAGATGCAGGACTCACCCATGCAGAGGGCCGATTGTAACAAACAAATATTTTTAATTTTCTCAGTTTTCATTTCTAAGTTGGTATCTTGAGATAAATCAATTTGAGAATTGCTCATTTAGATGAATCCAGGAGGCAGAAACCATTTGGTCTGCACAAAATCAAGGTCTTGTTATAAGGAATGAGAGGAAAATGGTTGTCCAGGAGACAAGCAAGAATGTCTGCCACACTTTCCAAGAACTCAGATTATATATACAGCCTGTGTATTGTTAAGTACTTGTATCTATTTTTTTTTTGTCATTTGATTATATGGTTTATATTAAATTTATACTTCATGGCACTGAGTTTCATATTTAAGAGTTTAGACCCAATGGTTCCAGCACTAATTAGTTATATAACCTTCAACGGTGCCTTCACCTCTAGGAGCCTCAATATCCTAATCTGTAAAATGGGATAATGGACCACTCTTGTCATTTTTGCAAATTCACTCTTCTGGTGGGTTAAAGAGATAAAGTACAAGAGCACCTAGTACCATTCCTGACACATAGTTAGTAGTTGCCATTAATTCTCGCTTTTAACTTTTATTCATGTTCTAAGTCACAATCATTCTCATAAACTTTTGGTTCCTTGAGAAACTGAGGCCTACCAAGGTGATTTTTTTTTTTCAGGGTGATGTTTTAATATGACATGTGGTGAAATAGCCAGAATGACATGTGTGGCCCTCACTGTCAGCGGAACATAAAATTGCATGTGACCAGGCAGTGGTGAAATGGTTCTTCCCTTCTCCAGCGCCTGATCTATTCTCTCTCTCTCTCTCTCTCTGTCTCCCTGTCTCTCTGTCTCTCTCTCTCATACAGACACAGCTACCTAAATATATACATATGCATCTGTATTTATTTATTTCATGCCTGACTTTATATCCTATCATGAGAAATAGAACCATAAATAGATCCAGTAAGCAATTTCCCACCATCTTTGATGGGCTTATTGCATTGTCCCCACCAGGAGTAAAATTGTTATTTTAAAAAAAGGCCTGAGGGGCTGCTTAATGGGCGCGGGAGTTTCCTTTTCATTTAATGAAAATGTTCTGGAACTAAATCATGTTGCTGTTTGCACAACATTGTGAATGGACTAAATGCCACCGAATTTTACACTTTAAAATAGTTAAAGTGGTAAATTTTATGTTATGTGTATTATACCACCAAAAAATACATAAAGCAGTCCAAGAGGCTTTCTGGTCCATTTTAGGGAGACTTGGAGAGGGGGTAGGGTTCCCCAAACTCAGACCTTCCACCACAGTGAATCCTCCCTCTGATGGAGGCTTGGGGCCCTACTCACAGACTCGCTTCCTCTTGGACTGATTGGTCCACCTGCCTGTCCCACCTCTTCATTTCCTCCTGGCCTGGAAGCTGGAAACATTACAAATACACCCCCAAAAATGTCTTATGTAGGATGATCTGCAAAGCTGTGTCTCTTACCAGAATGGAACTGTTGTTGCTAATGCCTAATGAACATCACCTTCTGAAGCTGCACCAAGACGTGTGTTCACAGGCAATGTCTTCATCCTTCCCCATTTCAAGGGAAGGGGATGGCTTCTTGGCACTTTTTGGAAATCCAAGATGTGTACTCCAACTGTTCAAAGACCCGCCGTTTACTTACTGTACTTGTGTTATCAAAGACCCCATAAAATCAAGTGATTTCCTCTGCTTTTGTCCAGGACTCTGGAGAAAATGACACTTAATCACCTCAAATTCCCTTCTGTCTGTGATCCCCTCCGAGAAATAAAGCCATAAATATGTTGAGTTTTGTTGACATTCACACCGGAAAGAGCAGAGAGTTCCAAGTAGTGCGGTTCCTTTCCTATTTTATTACCAAACAGCAAGAAAAAAATAGCAGAGGGGCTTTCCTGGCAATTCAGGGTAAGACAATGTACTTGTTTTTTCTCCCCAAGGGGGAGGAGCATATCTCTTCACACCACTGCCAAAGCCAAAAGGCTTCTGAATGCACTGATGCGGCACAGAGCCGTTCAATAAAATGCTTAGAGCACCTCTGCCCCGAGCAGGGAATCGGGGGATCTGAAAAGCGTTCACGAACAGAACTGCGTCCTCTCGTCCTCCCTGCCTCACGTTTGAAAATATCAACAACATTCCTGTCCACTGTAATCAAATACTTACGCAAAAAGCTATGGAATGCGCAATAATTTGTCAGGCGTCCTTTTAGTGAAGTCCGCTAGAGCAAACTCTGGTGGGCCCCCTTGACCCTGAGAGAGTGTGCCCTTTAACCTTATTTGGGCCTCTTTTATGTGGGGCTTCACTCTGACCAGATGGCTAAACTATCAAAGGATTTTATGAGTAAAAACTGCTTTCTCGACTCACAAGTTGTATATTTCTTTCCATGTTAATGTGAACTATCAACCCAGAAGCTTTAAATTGAAAACACAAAAGGTGTCCTGCAGCTGGGCCTCCAGCCTCCCCGCATTGTGTGTGAGCCCAAGGGCTACGGGTGTTTGCAGAGAAAACAGCTGACACCCAGATGAGGACAATTTCAGCTAAATATTTAAAATAGCCATCAAGAAAGGAATGATTGATTGATTTTTTTTTTTTTTTTTTTTTTTTTTTGGTTCCAGCCATGATCTTTTATCAAGCTGCAGGCAAACATGCTTCCTGCATAAATCCAAACTGTTATCTTTCTCTCTCTCTATCCCATGCTTCCAGCTTTCAGGAAGGCTGGGTGACAAAGAGTCATTAGACCCAATTGTGCCTGGAATCCAAAATAGAAAACGTCGCCTCTCAACGTTAGATTTCAAGTTACATAGTCCTGAGAGCTTGGGTGGGTGGTGTGTGTAAATGAATAGTTTGTTTTGTAAATTCTTGGAAACGTTCCTCAGAAATGAGTTGACTCAACAAATATTTATGAGCGGAACCCATGAGGCAGACACGATTCTAGCACCAAGCAGATTGCTTGAACCAGAGCTGGAGGACTCTTATTGAGAAGATGCTCATTTATGTTGTGTGCTGAGAAAAGCAACAAAGAGATAAACACCCCAAGATGCCAGGTGGTAATAAGTGCTAAGATGAGAACAAGACAAGGCAGTGTAATGGGGCCATTGTGTCGTACAAGGCTGAGTCTCAAGTCTGTATGGTTAGGAAAAGCCTCATTGAGAAGATAATGTTAAAGCAAAGATCTGAGTGAGAAGGAGCCAGCCTCAGGAAGATACAGGCCAGAGCTCTCCATTCAAAATATAACACAAGCCACGTATGTAGTGCTAAGTTTTCTAGTGGCCAGCTTTAAGGAGGTAAAAAGAAATGGGTAGAAATAATTTAAAGTTATGTTTATTTTAATAAATGTTTTAAAAATATTAATTATACTAATTACTATTTAAATGTTTTTATTTAAAAAGTTATATTTTATTTTAATGATATATTTTATTTCATTTGTATTATATACAATTTTTATTTTATTTTGAGTTTTTAAAACTATTTTAAATTTATTTTTATTTATTATTTTATTTATTTTTACATGTATTTAATAATACATTTTGTTATATTTAACCTCATATGTAATGTTAAATTTTCTAGTAGCCAGATTAAAAAGGGTAAAAAAGAAACAAGTGAGATTAATTTTAATAATCTATTTTATTTTTACTAAACTCAGTGTATCCGAAACATGATCTTTTCAAAAATGTTTTGAAAAAATAACAAATGAGATTTTGTTACTTTTTTTTTTTTTTCCACAATAAGTCTTTGCAGTCTGGTACACGTTTTTTACCGACAGCACATCTCAATTTGGACAGTAAATTTTCATGAGAAAGATTTGATCTGAATTTCAATTTCATCACGTTTACAATTGAAAAGGTAGATTCACATACACAAATTGTACTAAAGATACTTAAAAGTGTTCTAATAATTGAATGAAGTATCAGTTTTGAAGTTTTAAATTAAAATGAAGTAAAGTTAGAAATCCGGTTCCTCAGACACAGCAGCCCCATTTCATGTGTGGCCCCGTGACACGTGGCGATCAGGTGGGCCAGCTCAGGTCTGGGGAGGAACATCAGAGCTTCAGAAGGGCAGCTCGGGGGAGGACCAGTTAACGCAAGGTCTGGGGGCTGGAAAGGGCTTGCTGTCTTCCAGGAGCAGAGAGAGTGACCACGGTGGGGAGCAGAGGCAAGGATGGGCTCCAGCCAGGTCCCGCTGGGTCTCACAGGCTGTGCAGAATGCTCGGAGGTATCTTAAGTGTGACTTGTTAGTCCCCAAATAGAAGGCAGGGGCATAGAGTAGAACTAAGTTTATTGTGGTACTTTGGAGAGTAAGGTATCAACTTCTGGGAACACTGAATATGTCCACACCAGACAACCTAGGAACACACACCAACAAATGTCACAAGGTCGTAGGGAGGTTCACAGCACTGCTGGAAAAGCAAAATACTGCAAACAGCCTGAATATCCACCCATCTGAGAAAGGATAAATAGAACGTGATATGTTCCTGAGAGGAAATATGACCCTGCAGTTGAAAAGAATCATATGTATCAACATGATACGTCTCAAGAACAAGAAACTCTTTATATAAATTAACTTATAACATTTAAAGATACAGATATATAGATAGAGGTGTACATATAGAATATTAAAATTATTGTGACATAGGCTAGAAGGAAACATCAATATCGTGATAGCAGTCACTTTTGGGGGAGGCCTTCAGAAAAGGTACAGTGGGCTTGACTTAATCAGTAATGTTTTATTTTTTATTTTAAGAATATCAGAGATTGCAACAGAATGATTCTATTTGCTGATTTGGTGGCAGTGGGAATATAAGTGTTCGTTCTACTATGCTCTGTACTTTTCAGTTGATTTGAATATTCTCCAAATTAAAAAAAAAATCTATCAGAAGAGAAGAGAAGGGAAACCTTTGTCACCCTCAGTCCTCGTATGTTATCTGTCTCTGCATTTTCTGTAACCTTCCAGCGCTGACCATGGCTTAGAATTAGGCAGTACGGATCTATTACATACTGTGTTTACTTATAACCTTTTCTGGAAAAAAAAAAAAGTTGCTGGCCTGGTTCTGCAATGTCTGAGGCTGACAGTCAAGAGGATTTTTAACTCTTTCTTCACTGGCATCAAGCCACCTATTTTTTTTTTCTCTCCCTGTGGCTTCAGGATTTATTTATTTATTTTTTTTTTAAATTTATTTATGGCTGTGTTGGGTCTTCGTTTCTGTGCGAGGGCTCTCTCCAGTTGCGGCAAGCGGGGGCCACTCTTCATCGCGGTGCGCGGGCCTCTCACTATCGTGGCCTCTCTTGTTGCGGAGCACAGGCTCCAGACGCGCAGGCTCAGTAGTTGTGACTCACGGGCCCAGTTGCTCTGCGGCATGTGGGATCTTCCCAGACCAGGGCTCGAACCCATGTCCCCTGCATTGGCAGGCAGATTCTCAACCACTGCGCCACCAGGGAAGCCCGGCTTCAGGATTTTGAGGCCTCACATGTCCCTGTACGTCTCATGGTTTGGAGCATTGAAGGCAAACGTGTTCCACATTGAGCAAAATAATAAGTAAGTGGAAATTCCAGAGTTGGCGTCACCATTCTCCATTGCTGCAAAGCAAGTAAAGAAATTCCTCTTCTCTGATTTCTGAAGCTATAACTTCTGTTATGGACTCCATGTCTGTATCCTTCCCAAAGTTGCATGCTGAAACCCTAAGCCCCAGTGTGATGGTATTTGGAGGTAGGGCCTTTGGGACATCATTAGGTCATGAGGGTGAAACGCCCAGGACAGAATTAGTGCCCTAATAAGAGGAAACACTAGGGAGTTTGCTTCCTCTCTCTCTGCTCTCCACCATCTGCAAACCAGACACCAGATCTGGTGGCACCTTGATTTTAGACAGCCCAGCCTCCAGAATTGTGAGAAATCGATGTTTGTCACTTATGCCACCCAGCCTGTGGTATCTTGTGACAACAGCTCGAGCTAAGACAACTGCTGATACAGCCTTTCTATAAAGCTGTGTGGCCCTCAGCACTCAACTTCCCCGAGCCTTAGTTTCCTCATCTGTCTCATGGGGATAATAATCATCGTTATCTCCCTCATAAAACTAATATGAGGTACAAATGCAATAATGTGTGTAAGGTCCTTGGCACAATTGGCGTTATATACATATATGTTAATTATTCCTGTATCTCTCTTTTTGTTGCTAACATTTATGTGACCGGATGACTCTATTGGATAGTGGCTAAGAGCACAGGTTTGTCAAATAAGCGTGTTGGAAACCTACTCACCCACTTGTAAGTGAACTTGGGTCACTTGGTAGCCGTAGGGTAGTTGAGAGAACTGAAGGAGATAATCCTTGTAAAGCCCCTCCCTGGCAGGGGCCCTGGCCCGAGGTTAGTGCTCCGGGAATGCGGGCTGCCAGTGAAGGCGCTGATATGCGGAAGGCCCTGGTTCCTATTCGTTCCTATTCGTGCAGGACTGGAGCGGTGTTTGCAGCAGAGAAAGTACTAGCATTTCAGAGAGGCCCGCCTGCTCATGTGCAGCACACAAGCTGACTTAATCTTGCAAATTCATTCAACAATTTCTTACAGACAAATGTTATTCTGAGCTGCATCTCTATCAACCACCACACATCCTTTTAAAAAGCAGCCTTGTATATTTAAAAGAATGATTTGGCCTCCCGTTTGTCGCTTTCTTAAATTGCTCTCGTTGTCATTGTTAACCCATCAGGCTTGCTTACCCAACCAGGTTTATCAATGGCAAATGTTGAGGGCTTCACTGAGTTATGACTATAAACATAAGGGATACGAGAACAAGGTGAAAGGTGGCTTCTTTATAACAGCTGTAATTTATCCAAGATTTTGTCCTGGCCTTTGATTTGGGGGCTGAGGATCTAGTGTCCCCCTGATTGCATTAGGAGCAGCCTTAGGGGTCAGACGGAATTCCAAGGTCCTGGAATCAGTTAGAAGGCTGGAACATGCACATGTGTGAAGGCACAGGGAAGAGGCCTTTATAGCAATCATCCTCCAAGACCCAAACACCAGCTCTCTGCCCAGGCGACCTTGGGAGAGGACGGGCCAACTTCAGGGACATCCAACCTGCTCTTGTGCTCAGAAGGTCCCCTTAAATGCTTGGTTTAAGGCTCTGCTGTTGCCATCTTGAAATTCTTAATAAGGTTTTTTTTTGTTTTTGTTTTATTTATTTATTGGCTGCATTGGGTCTTCGTTGCTGCTCGCAGGCTTTCTCTAGTTGCCGCGAGCAGGGGCTACTCTTCGTTGCGGTGCGCAGGCTTCTCATTGCGGTGGCTTCTCTTGTTGCGGAGCACGGGCTCTAGGTGCACGGGCTTCAGTAGTTGTGGCTCACGGGCTCTAGAGCACAGGCTCAGTATTGTGGTGCACAGGCTTAGTTGCTCCGCGGCATGTGGGATCTTCCCAGACCAGGGCTCGAACCCATGTCCCCTGCATTGGCAGGTGGATTCTTAACCACTGCACCACCAGGGAAGCCCTCTTAATAAGGTTTTAACAAGAGGTCCTGCACTTTCATTTCGCATTGGGTCCTGCCAGTTCTGTAGCTGGTCCTGGGAGAGGAAGCCAGGGCTCTTGCTCACCCCAGACACAATCAGGACAGTTATAATTGATGACAAGTATATTATACACCCAGGGAATAATACTTATCACAAGTGACATGCATGAACCAAGGACTTGCACAAACTATCTCATTTCATCCTCCCATGGACCCATTTTAGAGACTGTAAAACTGAGGCACGAAGATAGTAATGATAATTTAGATTTATCAAGGACTTGCTATCAATATATACCAGTCATCTTGATAAGCACTTCACAAGCATAATCTCCTTTAATTTTGATAACAGTCCTGTGAGGTGAGAGTCATTGGTTCAGCCACATCTTAATTATTCTTACAGATATAAACTATTAAGTAAGAAAAAAGATAGAATAATCCAAAGAAAGCAGAAGGAAGATGGTAATAAAGATAATTTTTGAAATAACAAAATAGAAAACAAAGATTTTGAGAGGAAAAAAACTAGCCAAGCCAAAAGCGGGTTCTTTGAAAAGACGAATAATCTAAGGAAAACATCTAACTAGACCAATTAAAGCAGTTAAAAAAAGAACGTGTAAATAAAAATATTAGGGATAGAAAGAGGGCTTAACTACAGATACAGAAGAGAATGATAATTACAGTTGAATACTGTGAAAGATTTCATGCCAAAAAAAGATGAACTCTTGGCAAAATTAACTTCCTAGAGAAACATCACTTATCAAAACTGAACCAAGGGACTTCCTTGGTTCAGTACACATGCATATCATATGTATACATGCATATACACACGTGTACACACACATGTATGCACACACACTAGGCAAGAGCAGGTTTACAGGCTAGTTGTACCAAATATTCAAGAAACAGGAAAGTAGAGGCCGTTTACTACTGCCTGATACTGATAGCTAACATTTACTGTGTACCAAGCACTGTGCTAAAGACTTCAGATGTTTAATTTCATAAAAGGTGGGGACTAGTATCCTCATTTTACAGATGAGGAAACTGAGGCCCGGAGATTTTAAGGAATTTGCCCAGAGTCATGCAGATGGCAGGTGGTAGAGAGAGCTGGAATTGAATCAGTTCTTGTGTCAACTCTACAGTGTAGCGTTCATTGCCTCTACCTTCAACTCCCACCCAGAACTGGACAAGGGAAGCCATGTGGTCTGCGTCTAAGAGACAAAAGAGCAGGACCTTTGTGGGCTCAGGCTTGACTCAGTGTCTATTTCAGTCCTTAGGATATTCACCCAATTAGAGCACCTAATGGGGTTCCCTGCCCCCACCTAGCTCACATTCCACTGTTTTCTTAAGTGGTTTTGTTTGATCATCCTCTTAAGAGATAGCAGCTTTGTCATAGGAGGGCATTGTCTTTTGGAATCTAATCACGCTTGGAGGTAGGACCTGATGAGTATCTCAGCCCCGTGATTAAGAACAAGAAGACAGCTGTGGACTTCCCTGGTGGCTCAGTGGTTAAGAATCCACCTGGCAATGCAGGGGACGTGGGTTCAAGCCCTGGTCCAGGAAGATCCCACATGCCGCGGAGCAACTAAGCCCGTGTGCCACAACTACTGAGCCTGCGCTCTAGAGCCTGTGAGCCACAACTGCTGAGCCCGCATGCCACAACTACTGAAGCCTGCACGCCTAGAGCCCGTGCTCCACAACAAGAGAAGCCACCGCAATGAGAAGCCCCCACTCGCCGCAACTAGAGAAAGCCCTGCGTGCAGCAACGGAGACCCAACGCAGCCAGAAACAATAAATAAATAAAATAAAATAATAAAATAAATAAATTTTTAAAAAATAAAAATAAATAAAGCAAAGACTATAAAAACATCTTATGTTTGCAAATTTTACAGAAACATGTGACCATGTGAATAGATGCTAGGGCCCTTACTAGGGCCACTGAAGGAAACTTGAAACTTAGGTTTCACATGCCTAACACATCCATCTCAACTTCTCTTAAATCATGCTTTCTGGACTTCCCTGGTGGTCCACTGGTTAGGGCTCCGCGCTTCCACTGCAGGGGGCATGGGTTCAATCCCTTATCAGGGAACTAAGGTCCTGAATGCCGCGTGGCCAAAAAAAAAAAAAAAAAAAAAAGTACATTCTAAATTAAGAGATCAGCACCTTAAAACAATCACATATATATATATATATATATAGAGAGAGAGAGAGAGAGAGAGAGGGAGAGAGGGAGAGAGAGAGAGAGAGGGGGGGGGAGAGAGGGAGAGAGAGGGAGAGAGAGGGAGAGAGAGAGAGACTACTATATAAAAACCTCATGGTAACTACAAAGAAACTGACACTGGTACGTGACTCTTAGCTGAACTCCGGACTTTTATTTGAACTTCATAAAAGGAGCATTTTAAAGGGGCTTTTCATAGCTAACATTTGTTGAACACTTACTATGTGCCAGGCATTGCACCAAATACTTTATGTTTTGTTTCATCCACACAGCTCCCTGGTGGGGCAGCTGGTTTGATTAGCCCCATTTTACAGATGGGGACACTGAAGCCCAGAGACCGCAATGCTTATTAAGATGGAGATTGAATCCAGGCAGCCCAACTCCAGAGCCCCCACTGCAGACCACTGCATTAAGGAGTTTCATTTTTTTTTCTTTTTTTCTTTGGTTGTGCAGCGTGGCATGTGGGATCCTAGTTCCCTGCCCAGGGATCTAACCCGCGCCCCCTGCAGTGAAAGTGCAGAGTCTTAACCACTGGACCGCCAGGGAAGTCCCTTAAGGTGTTTCTTGTACCTTCTCCTGAGGAAAACATTCTCATTCTATCCCTTTCATCACCCAGAAAACTCAGCTCAAGACCAGAAACCCCATTCATTCATTCAGTACATATTTTGTTTCTTCCTCAACTTCCCCAACCCCTCCCCATCACCACTATCAATGATCCAGCCCCTTCAATGAACTTAGATAACTTGAAACACCAGCATCACCAACTCAGTGACCTCAGGGCCCAGGCACAGATCAGAAATGCGGGCAGCAGGCCAGGTGGGAACTCCGGTGGCCCGGAAAGCCAGTCCATATCCAGGGGTGCGTCTGTGTGTATGTGCGTCTCTCGGCCCGTCTGTCTGTGTCTCTGTCTCACTCTTGCCAATGCTCTCCATGCAGAAATGCAGGCCCCAAGTCACCAAATCTTTCCAATTTTCAAGTAAAGCCAGAAGCTCGAATTTTATATGAATTTTACCAACCTTTCAAACTCTTTGTAGGTCAGACAAAATCTATCCGTGAGTCGGAGGTGGCCTAGAGACCACCAGTTTACAATTCCCTCATCATTAGAATGGGAACAGGAAAAGTTACTATGAGAACCAAGTCAGTTAGTATTTATAAAGCAATTTAGAACCATACTGGACACAACATAGAAACTGTTTGCCTTGTTGTTGACGTTTAAATAATAATAATGAATGAATTCGCGGGAGAAACCTATTCAAGCGGAGTCATTGATTGCATCTCCCTCCCTCCGCAAACCCCTCCGTGTTGACTAACTGAATCTTTCAACTTTCGACTATTTTTAGTCCTGTTGACACAGCCTTGGTGCCTGCATTTGAGCTCAGTGGGACCTCACCCCACAGCCATGTGGCTGGAGCCATCAAAGGCCTCCGTTCACATTAAAAGACGCAAAAAGGAAAAACTTTCCACCCCCAGCGATGGTCCTCAGCGTGTGCCGAGGCTCACAATATTCCAAAAAATGATGAGCTCTGCCAGAGAGAGTTTGCTCACTGATAATGCCACCTGAGGTGCCACATGACGCATATAAATATCTCCTTTTTCTCTTATTACAATCTTCCATCTAAAGATGTGAAGCTGGAGAGCTGATCTTAGGTCAGATGATCTGCCCTCCGTTTTCTATTTCTGACACGAGAAATCAAAAATAAAGTATAAAAAATAATAAAATAAAATAAAGTGCAGCTCAGAAAGGCCTGGAAGCCTCTATCTCTGACTGCTGAAAGATTGTCTCATTTTTAGTTCGCTGTAAAATGAGAGAAGTTATCCCCAGATGTTGTTATCAGTGGATGACAAAGAGCCCCCTGCACTTCTCATTGATACGGTGCCTGGCGTTGGAAAGTGAGGTGCAGATGTTTTGAAAACTCGCATGGGGCCGGGGGTGCCGCTGGGGCAGAAATAAACCCGACACTGTCAAGGGAATCGTGGCTCCGTTGTGCGCTAGGTCACCCAATCTCCAAGCACAGGGGTGGCCTGGGGGGCTTCATTCATTGTCTAAGAAACCCCCCACTGCTGGGATTTAGGGAACTTCTTGCTCAGGTCCTGGGGAACCATCACGTTGAAATGGAATCCAGTGGGATGGTCCTATGAGAGGAGAGAAATCAAGCAAATGGCCAAGGCCATCCCCCTTCTGCTTTGTGCCTTAGAACCATGTAATGTGACATTCCCAAGTTTGTGTTTTCTTTAAATTTCTGAAATTAGCCACACAAGTGGTTTAGTTGTTTCACTCACTTTCTTCGGAGCCCACTTATCTAATTCAATAAGATTTGGAATTTTTAAAATATACAAATAGCAATTGTACTACTTATTCAAACCAAACGTCCAAAGCATGCTGGGGTTTCCCCCCCCACCCCCGAGCCACTGGTAGCCCTTTAGAAACATTTCCAACAGACTGTATGAGTGTGTGTGTGTGTGTGTGTGTGTGTGTGTGTGTGTGTGTGTGTGTAGTGTGGGCATGTGGGGTTTTTGTTAAAAAATTTTAAAGGCACAGAGGGTAAGTTAGCAATCTAAATTTAAATTAACTTCTTGAACTATGCATACGTCCAGGCCTTATTATTTAATTTTCTTTCTTTGTGTGTGTTTTCAACTAACTGATAAAAAAGATCAGTCACAGGCCTGTCAGTAGGACGGGGTAAGGTGGTACCTTAATATTTGTCATCTTTGCCTAACTTACCCTGAGAAAACAAACAGCAAAGAAAGCAGCTTTTCATGCGTTATCAGCCATCCCAAACATCTGGTTTCCCCCCCAAAATAAATCACTCCAAGTCAGTGAAGCCTTCGTGATGATTTCGTATAATTCTCTCTAAATAACAACAAAAACACCCGTTAAGGAACCTAATAGATTAAACATGGCATATAATCAACTAAAGGTTTAATTTTTGTGTTATTTGCCATTCATCCTGCTTTTGGTTAAGAAAGCTTTTGTTTTACAAAAGAATTTAGCAAAGGATCTGTACTTAGTAGGCATTCAATGGTGTTATATTAATGAAAAGCATTCTTAAAACTTAAAAAAATTAACCGGCTTAAGATACATTGGAGACAATGTACCAAATAAAAGTTCAGCCTATTTGACTGATAAAAATAATCAGAAATTTTATTTATATAACTTGTGGGGTTTTTTTAACGGGGTAGTATAGTCTCATATTACAAGATTGAAAAGACACAACAGAGTCTACAGCAAAAAGTCCTCCCTCCCAATGAGCCAGTTTCCAGGTGAGCCCATATTATGCAGGAGGTTTTATCAAAGAGCAGACCATCCTATGTACAATACCATATTTAAATGCTCCCCAAAGGCTCTTATTCATGTAATTGAGGTTTTCCTCTTCTGGGTTTCTTCTAATATATGAGATGGTAATTTTAGCAGGACCTATTCAACCTAAAGTAGTATCCTTTGGCCAAGAGAAGCTGAAAGCTGAGTTCTGAATAAGGTAATAAATGCATTACCAAGTGCTTCTGCCCTTGCTCCAGAATTTAAATTTGCGCAAAGTGTTCAAACCCACTAGAATCTGCTATGATGCCGTGTCTAGGCATCCTGCATGGGAGCCCTGCAGAAGGAGGTTTGCAGGAGAGAAAGCAAAGTGATTCTTTTCAAGGCCCTGGGAGTCAAACAGCTCTTATGCCAAGTTCCTCACTCTCTGGGGTCTTCCACCAGATTCCACTACACAATAATGTGTTGTAGCATGATTTTTGTTCCTTGGATTATATCCTGCCCACGGCTTCCCAAAGGACTTAGAGTAAGTTCTGTAGGATATAGAGTGGCCGTGATCATGGGCTCTGCTCCCACCTCTCTCCTTGCTACCCATGAACACGCCAAGCAGGTTACCACAGCAGGGGCTGTGTATGTGCTAATCCCCCCTCCCCGAATGCCCTTCCCCCACATTTGCATAATCTCATCATTCAGGTTTCAGCTCAGAAATCCCATCCTGGGAGAGCCCTCCAGGGCTACCATTGCTGAAGATCCTCCTTAGTCATCCACCCACTCCATCATTTTCTACCCAAGTACCAGTTTTACTTCATCATAGACATTGCCGTCGGTACCATCCTGTCGTTTATTTCTTTTTTTTTTTTTCCATCTTTATTGGAGTATAATTGCTTTACAGTGTTCTATCATTTATTTCTTGATTTATTTGTTCTCAGGTTTATGATCCACATTCCCCACCAGACTGTGAACTCTATGTGTGTCTGTCCCATTCACGGTAAAATCCCAGCAACTAACAGCATAGAAGTTACTCAACAAATACTGTTGAGTGATTGAAACATATCGACCCTTTCTCTTTGTCAAACATACAAAAGTGATCTATACTTGATGGGTTGGAATAGCTTTATTTGGTTTTCTATTGTTGGGGGTGGAGAGAGAAAGCCTCCAATAATTATTATGCAATATTCCACATAAAATTGCATGGAGAAGTCACAAACTCCTAGATACCATTCTGGTCTGCCTCTTGTCACCTGTGTGAACTCAGGCATTCCCCACAGAGCCTCAATTCTTCATCTGTAGAAAGCAGGGATCAGAACAAATTTACAGGATCAGAGGAAGAATTAAAGAGTAAAATTGAATTTTTTTTTTTAAAAAGACACCATTCTGATATTAGGCATTATGACCATGTGACATGTTTCTCTGAAGATGAAAAGGGGTCCCACTGTCTTCGTAGCACTGATCACTCGTTAAAAGGATTTGGTTTATTCATTTTTCTTATTAGTTAATCTATATTCGTAAGCTTCTACAAGGGGAGGGTTTTGGTCTGTCCAGTTAGCTCAATGTTTAGATTACCATTTATTTAGTAGTTAGTTACCATTACTATTTCTGTAGTAGTAGTACCTTCCTGATAGGGTTGTTTTGAAAGGAAATGAAATAATACACATAAAGTGCTTTGAATGATGTTTGGCACGTGGGAAGCGTTTAATAAATATTAGTGATAATTATTATTTATACTATTATTTTGTGAACTCAGATTTTTGATGCTTTGACTTAAATTAGGAGGGAATTAAAAGTACCTGTGTTTGTCTTTTAAGTCCCCGATCCTGTTTAAATGGCAGGGATAGATGGCATCAGGAGTTTAAGAAGTAGCAACTGTTGCTTAAAACCATCTCGGGACTTCCCTGGTGGTCCAGTGGTTAGGACTCCACGCTCTCACTGCCGAGGGCCCGGGTTGGTTGGGGAACTAAGATCCCACAAGCCGCACGGCACGGCCAAAAAACAAAACAAAACAAAACACCAAAAAATCATCAGAATCTCTATATAGTCAGAAAAAAGAAATAGCTTAGGGAAACTTCAGAGAATGTACCAGACAGAAGTCATATGTTAAATGAGACACTTTACTTTCCACTAGGAAAATCATAACATATTGGTTGAGAACTATCTTATTCCAGTACCATCTTCTCTTCATTATGTTTAAGAAATAGGAGGGGGAATAGCAGGAAAATAATGCAAAATGTTATTAATGAGAGAAGGGAGAAGTAAGAGGTGAATGGGGATCTCTGCTTTAGGAAAATTCATTTTCATCCAACTTTGATAGGCACTTTTAGAAATATAAGATTTGAGGTTGGAGATGAGAATTATCATTTTCAACATTGTCCTATAACATGTTGCTATTCAGTGTCATTTTGGGATTGTGTCTAGCAAAGGGAAAAGAAGTGATTCTCTACCGAGAAAATTTGTGCAGTTGCCTAGATTCTATATAATAAGTATCCATAAATCAGTATATTAATACTTTGTGGTAGTATCTCCTAGAAATGCATCACCACCATCTCCATCAGGGAGCAACAATTATTAAGTACCCATGTGCTGACTCCAGGAAAGTTCTAAAAATTAAGTCTAGGACGAATATGTGGGTGTCCATGCATGGAAGTAAAGCCCCTGTGACCACATGTAACGAACTGACAGCAACAGCCACCTTCTGTGGAGACGGGGACGAGATTTAGGAACAGTAGTCAAGAACTTTTAGCTTTATCTCTGAAATATGAATGTTCTTCAGTATGAATTGGATTCATGCATTGCTTGTGTAATTAAAATTTGACTTTTTAAATGGTAAGACAATCATGCTAGAAGTATAAAAAGTAATAAAAGCAGTAGTAAAAAAAAAAAAAAAAAAGCAGTAGTAGCCATTAAAGAAAAAAAAAATGCAACCAAGCACATTGGTTTAATATCGACATTACTACACTTATGTTTATTGTACAACAACATATGTAACTTGCGTGTCTTTCCTTCAATGAATAGTTACGATATTTTAGAAATGAAATTTGAACATATGATAATATTTAACGCTGACATACATTTGAAACCCTGCTCATGCATCCCTCCTCCTGAACCACCCTGAACCCCACCCACAAAAAAAAAAAAAAAGAAAGTTCCTAGTTTTGATGAGACCAACAGGCATCTTTGTAGTCAAAATGAACAGGCAAAGCTGTTTAGCCTCTTGTAACTGCTACTGAATCCCTGACTCATGGCACTCCCAGTTTGTCCCTTGATTCCTCTGAAAAACGTCTTATCAGATCAACAATGATTTCTGTCAAAAAAGAAAAAGAAAAAGAAAAATCCCCCGTCTCCCCTCCAAATGAGGGGTGTCAGTCCCTGGGCGTAGATTCTAAAGCTCCGGGGCCGTGACGGGCCGAGGAGTCATGGTGCGTCTGAAAGGATAAGGGAAGATAAAGTGTATCAAAGGAGCCTTGACACATGGGATGCTACGCAGGCCTGTCTCCCCGAGAGCATCTCTGGCATGACTGACAGGGGATTAATCCACGGGAGGGCGGTAAACAATAGCGGAAGTGGGTTTGAGGCCCAGCACCTGGATGTGAGGTCGGATGCGGCGCGGGAGGCTTCGAGGGAGCGTAGCCCTCTCCACACCCTGCCTGACCGCCCTTCCGCGTCTCCGGGCTCTGGCTTGGCCCCCTTTCTCTTGGATAAACGTGTTTGAAAAATAGGTCAGGATTTTTTGTTTTGGTTCTGTGCTTGGGGGCCAGGGAAGCAGAAGATGTCAGAGATTCAACAGTCTCCTGCCGGGAGTTCTTAACAGAAAGGGTTTCCTATGACAGCCACATGCAGGGGATTGGTTTGGATCCAGACGCCGACAAATCAAGAGTAAAGTAGACATTTTTGAGATGCTGCGGGCCACTGGAAGATGGGCTGGGTGATAGCAAGGAATCGTCCCTTTCGTTAGAAGTGATAATAGCATCGTGTGGTTTTTTTTCCCCTGAATAAACTGGGGTTTTATATCTGAATACTCACATGTGTAGGGTGAAATGACATGAATTCTATGACATGCTTTAAGATACTAAGGGTGGGGAGGGAGGAAGGAAAGGAGCCTAGCTGAAGCAAGTGCAGCAAAATCTTAATAATTATTAAATCTGGGTCATTACCTAGAGCCTAGAGCATTCACTGTACTGGTCATTCTATTATTGGGTAGAGTTTGAACATTTTTACCCAAATAATAATGATGATAATGATAATAATAATCTTTTGAAAGTGTTCTGAAGAATGGTAGTGGTGGTGTGAAAATTTACCAAGCCCTGCATCAGTTGGGTTTGTTAAGCCCTCTGAATCATGGACACATTCTTATTGGTGAAGTCAAGAAAACCTTCTGAAAGTGATGACCATTATTGCTGGTGACAAGCAAAACTGGAGTAAACTGAGATCGTTTTATTTCTTGAGTTGCACTGCCTCATTAGGAATACCTGCTCCCTCTTGCTGAGAGCCTGCTCTACGTGCATGATCTCATTTCATCCTCACATGGCTCAGAGAGGTTAAGTAATTTTCCCAAGGTCACCCAGCTAATAAGTGGTAGGTCCAGAGGTCAAACTCAAGGCAATCAAGTTTTAGATTCTGTGCCCTGCCAGGTACCTACTTTCTGACTAGAGAGAGGAGAAAGGAAAGAGGAAATTCACAAGCTTTGCTGCCCTGTCCTTCTTTGTCATCATAATTATTATTAAAAAGTAGTTATTTAGCTTCAAATGACATTTGGATTTTTTCAAAACTTAGTGCAATCTTCTTATGGTTTCAGTCTTTATCCATAATTTTGAAATTTTGTTCATCGTGGATTTTTTTAAGGCACTGAGCTTCATATGTGTTATCTCATTTAATCCTCCACAACCCTGCGAGGTAAATATTACTCCCATTTCACAAATGAAGAAACAGAGACACAAAAGATGAGTATCTGCCCAAAGCCTCATAGCTAGAAAGGGGCAGATCAAAACACTGCATTTTTTAAAAATCATTGCATTAAAATATCATTTATCTTGATGACTGAGTTTGTTTTTTGTTTTTTAATTTATTTATTTTTGGCTGCGTTGGGTCTTCGTTGCTGCACGCGGGCTTTCTCTAGTTGCAGCGAGCGGGGGCTACTCTTCGTTGCGGTGCGCGGGCTTCTCATTGCGGTGGCTTCTCTTGTTGCGGAGCACGGGCTCTAGGCGCACGGGCTTCAGTAGTTGTGGCACGTGGGCTCAGTAGTTGTGGCTCGTGGGCTCCAGAGCGCAGGCTCGGTAGATGCGGCGCACGGGCTTAGTTGCTCCGTGGCATGTGGGATCTTCCTGGCCTAGGGCTCGAACCCGTGTCCCCTGCATTGGCAGGCGGGTTCTTAACCACTGCACCACCAGGGAAGTCCCGACGACTGAGTTTTTTGGTGTCCCCATAAATTTTCTGCCTCACCTTCGTCCCAGGCCTGCTTGCTTGGTAGCTAATGACATATTTTAAAGGTCTTTATAAGTAAAGAAATTAAATAGCTGGGTTGGGGCTTTGGCCCTCACTACTGTGCATTTCTCCCAAGCAGAGACCATATCTCATTCATTTCATGCCCCTAGCTGTTAGCACATGGAAAGGTCTAATGTAAGTGTCCAGTTAAAGCAAAATCTCTGATTACCACGATGTTTCCTCCTGTTCAGAAATTCTGGCAAATAATAATAGTCTAAAGATGACAACGATGGATGAAAACAAAAAAACAAAGAAACCACAGTCATTGATTATGTCGCTGTGTCAACTCATTAGGAAAGAAGAACTAGCATTTAAGCACTCAGAGCTCTAGAAAATAATATTCCTAAACAAGTCTTAGAAGTAGGAAAGGAAGCCCATGTAGACATTTTGCCTAGGAATTGTCAGTTATTGTAGCTGAATGTAGGAAAATGCTGGCTGAAACTTTTGAAGGAAGAACCAGCAGAAACCATGAAAGAGAAGTCCATCATTAATAATAATTTTTACAATAGTGATAGTTTGTCCTTTTAGAAATCAGAAATTCCAGGCTAAAGCAAGAGAACACTACATCTTTTGGGGAACTGGCATGAAATTTTTTTCAACTTTGGGTCAAAAGGCCTGTAGCAACAAGAAGCATAATCATGATCATAATTTATTGTACAATTAATAATATGTACAAGACACTTAGCTAAACACTTTATATGCAGTAACTCATTTAATCCTGTGATGAGTATTACTCCCATTTCATAAATGCAAACATTTGCCTAAAAGACTCCTAGTTAGAATCAGGCAGAGCAGAGATTTGAACCAAAACACCATAGTGCCCTGCCCAACCATTTAAACCAGGAAAAGAAAAATCAGTTATTTAATTTTTTTAGAGGTGTCCCAAATTCCTTTAAATTGTTTGATTGGAGCTCATGCCCTTCTGTTGGCTTCTTCTGAGCCTTAAACTATTAGCAGTAGAATCTTCCAGCCTGATCCAAAACTTAAGATAACTTTCAGTATTCAAAAGGACCTAAACTTTTCTCAGCTCATTGTGGGTTCATTCTTCCCAGAAGATAATTAAACATTATCCTACTGACCCTAAACCAAACTGTCAAGTAAAATAATAAAAAGGAATCGGTTGCCCGGAAAGGTGGTTCTGATTTGTGGCCCACGGAACCCATCCCAGCAAGTGGCACTAGGGAACATTTGCGGGGGATAGTTTCAGAGAAGACCTTCCTTAGATCAGTATCAAAACTGTAGAGTAAGGGACACACATTGGACATTCCTTAACAGAACACAGTCACCAAGGGAGAAAAAAACAGCTGAAAAGGATGATTCATTTCCCAGTAAATTGCAGGAACAAATTCCATAATCTCTCCCAATGCTACCAAATTTCATCATTCCCAGATGCACATTTTTACACATTTTTACATCTCTGATGTTAGGCCTGCCTCTTAGAATGGAAGGCATGCCATAAGTTAATTAGCCTCAGTTTTTCTTTCCTAGCGGTACGTAAAATAATTACGCGGTCTACAGTCTATGGTGTCTTGGATTCGATGAAATCATGTGTTAGAGAATCAGTCTTCTATGTGGTTCTCTCTAAAAATCCCAGTTTATATCCGCAGAATCCAAAACTTTAGTACAGACGTTGGCTCATAATCGTGAAAAACAGAGGCTATGGATCCAAAATATATTTAAACTAGTGGAAGTAAAAACAGATTTGTGGATTGCAGCCTCAAATTGCTTATTAAAGAAGTCAAGCTGAATTGTTTCATTAATTCACTGCCCCCTGCTCCAGCCATCCGTAATTTTAAATCTGTTGAATGTGATTCGGTTAGAATATGGGGGTGGCTCAATTTTTCATATCGGCTTGCAGAAGTTTTGTCTCCACTCAGCACCAGGAGTTGCGGACACAATGGCATGCATGAATCTTGTGTATCAGTAAAGAGAGCCCCTTGAACTCCGCCTGAGGGGAACAAAGGGTTTCCAAGATGCATCCGAGTAGCAGATGTTGAGTTATCTGAAGGGTCAGAATGCCAATTAGATATTGAACATGGCAGGAGGAGGGTGGAGTTTCCAAAACAAATGAAAGATGAATAGGAGCCGTCCCGAGTTAAGGCTCAGGTCCTGCTGTTCTTTTGTACCATGATTTGTGGCAAATTTGTTTTGTCACTGAGGCATAGTTCCCCCGGGTCTTAAAGTGATTTTGTAATCACCAAAAGAATTTTTTTTCCTTTAAATGTCCTTTTCCTAATCAGAACTGGATATCAATTTATTACCTTAAAAAATACATTTGAACAGCTGCATATTATCGACGTGGGAGATGTACAAAAAAGAGTGATCCTATATGGAAAAGTAGAAGGCAGACGTGGTCAGGAGGGAGGAAATAATTCAATTTAAAAAATTCTTGGAAAGAAATCAGGAAATTTTTTTTTTTACTCTTTTCTAAAGATTAAAAACTTAGCATTTGGTCCAGCAATTTGCAGATTTTACTGATTTTCTGTTTTATAGGATAAGGATATCATTTTAAATCTAAGATGCCTGCAAATGAGAGAAATGTGGGAAACCTAAGATACAAAATGCTTCCACAGTTAATTATGTATTTATATTGGTGTTACCATCATAAATCATTCTTAGAGAAACAAAACCAAGTAGCAGGAGAACAACAATGGCGTTCTGTTTAAATAATTTCATTTGGTTCCTGAAATACTTCTGGCTATTTTTTTCCTTGAAACCACCCACATTTAGTAAAATTATATTGCTGAGCAGACCCTACCCTGCTCTCTCTCTCTCTCTTCTGACTTCTGGCGAGTACTAGACCGTGGAATACCAAAGGCAAACCAGCAAAAAAGGAAATTGGGATTGCATTGATTTAAATCAGCCAGGGCTGTGACCAAATTATTTAGTTCTCTCTTGACCTTTGGAGGTCAGATTTGACTATTTATGCTATCTGCTAATGCTTTACTATTTTTCATTGCTTTGCCTGTTAACAATTCTGACCTACAGCCTTTCCAGCCTGCGGGGTCGTTATATTAAACAATCACTAATTACTTCTTGAAACATATGCTCCCGTTTTAAAATGTCATTGAAATAAAAGCCCAGCCAGAAGCCCTATGTTCATTTCATGAACGAAAACAAAATGTAAGCATTTGAATACTTCTGAGAAGTCAGACATTGCCAAATTTGAGGAATAAGGGGAAAATAACCTACCTTACTCTCATTATTAACTTGGAAATTGTTTAAAGATTACTCCTTAGAATGAGTATCAAAAGCAGCAGGTATTCTCCTTCAATCACATTGTCAAATATGCTATTTTAACATTCCTGCAAAGAATATGATTTTATACTTGCTAAAGATCTTAAATGCAAAAAAATATTACGTAACTTTTTCCTCTCTTCCTTCATCTACTGTACAAATGTGGATATTAATTATGTGCCAGACACCATGTTAGGTCTTGGGATATATGAGTGAGAAAAATAGCCAGAATTCTCTGAAAATTGGCGTTTTTGTTGTCTTCCTTGAAAATGTTTCATTCATTAGAGAACAAATAAAAGACAAACAGGTGTTCATATTTCCAACGTTTACCATGGAGAGAGGTGAATATGAACTTATGGGTCAGGGAACATGGTTTACTTTCCAAAATTTCTCTCAGATTGTATTTGAGACATAAAAAAAGTTTTTACTGTCCACAAAATAAAAGATAAGTAATTTATTCTAAATCAAAATAGCCAGAGACAAAGAGCACATTAAAGTAATTCAACTAAAATCATCATCATCATTATGCAGTTAACCCATAAAGTTAAAATTCCACGCAGGAATTTCAAGGGATCTGGTGGAGGTGTTCGTGTGTATCCATCCATGTGCACTTGCCTTTAGAGCTCAGAGATGTGTCACATGTCAAGGTCATCTACCAAAATCTCTCCTCTTGATGACACTGCTCCAGGAAAACTAATGAAATATGACAGGAAAGGGGTGCCCCATCGAATTCCTGATTTCCTGCACTTTACATTCTTACACATAAACCTCTAATTCATTTCAGAACACAAAGGTCACCACAAAAAAAATCTGAGGCTAAATATACCCTTTTGTCCAGCAGAAGGGTAACAGAGATCTTTTTTTTTTCTTTTTACCAAAATGTAACCATAGCCAGGTGTTTCCCATGTCTGACAACCCACATCAGGAGAGTGTTTACAGACCAAAAAATTAAATAAAAAAAAAAAATAGCATTAAACAGTCTTTTAAAAACTTATTTGGAATAATGTTAGATTTACAGGAAAGTTACAAAGTTGATACAAGGAGTGCCTGTCACCCCACTTCCCCTATTAGTAACATCTAATGTACCCACATACATTTGTCACAACGGAGAAATTGGGCTTCCCTGGTGGCGCAGTGGTTGCGAATCTGCCTGCCAATGCAGGGGACACGGGTTCGAGCCCTGGTCTGGGAAGATCCCACATGCCGCGGAGCAACTAGGCCCGTGAGCCACAACTACTGAGCCTGCGCGTCTGGAGCCTGTGCTCCGCAACAAGAGAGGCCACGACAGTGAGAGGCCCGCACACCGCGATGAAGAGTGGCCCCCGCTTGCCGCAACTAGAGAAAGCCCTCGCAAAGAAACGAAGACCCAACACAGCCAAAAATAAACAAACAAATAAATAAAATTTTTAAAAAATGGAGAAATTAACAATACTATTAACTAGACACACTGTGTGGATTTCACCAGTCTTCCCACTGATCCTTGTGCGCGATCCAGTCCAAAGGCCACGTTGCATTTAGGCATTTATCAACTTGTAAATTCAAATATTCTTATGGTTCACCTCTCAAAAATAATTGATTTGGAAATTAGTTAATTTTAAGAGGCATTTTAGGAGTAAAAAGAGTCTGGATTTGTTTTAATCCGTCAGATCAAGCAAAAGAACTCACGTTTTACAGACATTTATGTGTTTTCTCAATTGAGAAATTCTCTTACCCAAGTAATAAAACATATTGTTGTCAAATTTTAAAAACAGAAGAAAAAGAGATACCTTTAAAGGTTAAAACCACAAGGTACCGTTTCTCACCCATCACATTTGCAACAATTAAAAAGATTAACAATACTTTTGGTCAAGTTTTTTAGCTTCTCTACACCTCTGTTTCCCTCTCTGTAAAATGGGGGTAGTCATTGTTCTTACCCCATGGAGAAGCAGGATAGCAGAGTGGTGAAGAGTGTGGACCCCGGAATTGCGCTTTCTGGCTTAATCTGGGCTGTCCCACTTTTTGGCTGTCTGATACTGGAGAAATTACTGGACTTACGTCTGGTGCCTCAGTTTCTCATCTGTAAAGTGATAATAACGATAGTATCTACCCCGGAGAGTTGTTACAGGGTCGAAATGAGATGATATTTGTAAAACACTTAAAACTGGGTCTAGTATATAAATCCTATAGAAATACTTAGTATTTTGGGGGGGATTTTTCTAAGGATTAACTCAGTTAACACATGTAAAAGCCTTAGAACATAGTGTCAAATTAATGTGAGTTCTAATTATCCAGTGTTGATGAAGAGGGCATTCTGCCTTTGAAGTTCAAATTTATAGCAACTCTGATCAAAAGTTTACATTTGATCCACAATTCCACTTATGGGAATCTAGCCTGCAGAAATACCTATACAAGTACACACAGATGTTTATATGTATAGGATGCTCATTACAGCATGATTCATAAAAGCACCCCACCTACCCCCCTGCAAAAAAATGAAAATATGGAGACAACTTAAGTTTCCATCACTTTGGGACTAGTGAAATGCCCTATTCTGCAACTATGGAAGAGAATGAGATGCAGCTTTATTTGCATGTATGAACTTTGAAGGATAAACATGATAAATTCATTGTTTTTCATCTATTTATCCATTTATTGATTATAGTAAATATTTACTGAGTGCCTGTTGTGTGCCAGGTTCTGTTCTGGGTGCTGGGACACAGTTTTATAAAAGACAATTTCTGCCACCATGGAGCCAATATTCTAGGGAGGACACAACCAGTGAACAAGTTAACAAGTAAGTATCCAGCCAGATGTCAGAGATGAGAGCTAAAGAAAATGAAGTCAAGGAGGTGAGGAATGGAGGTGGAGGAGGGGACTAGCTTCCATAGGGAAGTCAAGGAACGCCATCCTAAGATGTGCTCAGATCTTAGTACAAGAGGGATGCAGGCCAACAGATACCTACCTGGAGGATGAACGTTTGAGCAAAGGAGAATAGCAGATGCAAAGGCTTATGGTTTGGAGTTCTGAGTGAAAGACAGGTGGGAAAAGATAGGCATAGATATATGCATATGCATGGCTTCTATTTTTGACCAGGGGGGAAAAAAGAGATAAATAGATGAGGAGATAGACTAACAAATGTCCGTAAGTAGAAAAAGATAAGAATACGCCAAACTGTTAATAACGTTTACCCCACGGCATGGCAGAAATTCTTTCATTTATAAACTTTTCCTTTATAAACGTCTTTTCCTTTACAGACATCTATCTTGTTTCTGTTTTTCCAATGAGCATGTATTATTTATAATGTAGAAGACACACAAAATAAATTTCAAGAGTTCTAGAAGAATGATGGTCTTATCTTTTCTTGAAAGAGTCTAGAATAGGGTTTCTTAGCCACACTATTGACATTTGGGGATGAGTAACTCAGGGTGGGGACCTGCCCGGTGCATTGTAGGAGGTTAACAGCATCCTTGGCTTCTACCTTCTAGAATCCTGTAGCACTCCCCAAGTTGTGACAACTGAAAATACCTGCAAACATTGCCAGATGTCCTCTGGGGGTGACAATACCCACACACCCACCACCACCTTGGAGACCTACTGGTCTGGGGTAACGCTGGGTTCTGGAGGCAGCCTGCCGAGGTTCCAATCCCAGCTCTGTGGCTTGCAAGCTGCAGAACGTGTTATGTCTCCCCTCCGTGCCTCAGTGTCCTCATCTGTAACATGGGCATAATCGTGTTGTCTTCCTAGGCTTTCTATATGGATGAAAGGAGCCAGTTCATGTAATGTGCTTAGTACAGGACGTGACACACGAAAACACGGGGTAAATGTTATCACTGATGTCCTTTGGTGTCCCCCTACCATCTGAGACTCCTTCAACAAGATAGACCAAAGCCTTCTTCACGTTCGCCCTCAGTCTCCCTGCCAAGCAGCCGAGCAGCCGTTTTCAGCCTGAGCCAGGCTCTGTCCCTGTGATAGAAAACTCAGACAAGGAACAAAGGCAGGAAAAGAGTGGCTCAAACTCATTGTTCAGTTTTGGGGAGACATCCTTGTTAAAAGCTTCCTGCATCTTTTGTTTTAAGGGGGAAAGTGAGATTTATTTTAACTGAAAGTGGATTGTGTAACTGCAAGTGTAGTTTTCTTGCCCTAAGTGTTTCCAAACCTGTCTGCGTGTGTCTTTACCAAGAGGTCATTGACCAAGAAATCATGTTGGCCACCCTTCCCCTTCCCCCCACCCCTGATGGGCACGCACGCACACACACACACACACACACACACACACATAAGATAGCTTATTTTCCTCAAAGCAAACTGCATTCCTCTATGAGGCCGACTCATCCCCTACCCCCATCTGGTCCACATTTCGCTTTGGTGGAAATTAGAAACCATACCACTTTGGCTCAAATTTTGGACTGCCCTTTGTTTCCTTAGATTTTTCTTTTCTGTATCTGTGTTTTTTTGTTTGTTTTTTAACTTTGAACTGTCCTCATCAATGCTTTCCTTAATTAAAAGTAAATGTATATTTTTTTACATAAGTTTATATATATTTTAGATTTCACTTGTATTTATATATTATATATGTATACTTATATATGTATGTTATTTATAAACAGGTTTATTTATATTTAATACTATTTTATGTTAATAATATGTTATTAAATAAGTTAATATTATATATTACATATTCTATATTACATATATTGCATATTCTATGTTATATAGGTGTGTGGATGTTTTTTTTTTTTCACACACACACACTGTATTTTATTTTTACAAGAGATAAATAGACTGACACCAAGCATTGTACATGGATGACCACAACAAAAGCAACAATGATTGCAATTACCAAACATGAAACACACTCATACTGTGTCATAATATTGACATTCAGTCCAGTAATCCTCCACTGTAACAGCTCCTTTACTTTGCAGTGAAAATTGATTTGTATATTCTTTGCCTCTGAGTCCTTGTGGGATTTTTTTTTTTTAATTCAAACAGAAAGTCACAAAAATTATACTCATCCTCATCAGTTCACTCAGTCCCATGTAATTAATTTTTTTTTTCATCTTGATCTTTTGTTAGCACTTTTAATTAAGTGTATATTTAAAGCAGTGGTTCTCAACCAGGGGCAATTTTTGTCCCCTCCATCCCCAGGGACATTTGTCAACATCTGGGGACATTTCTGATTGTCATGACTAGGGTCCTGCCACTGGCATCTAGTGGGAAGAGACCAGGGATGCTGCTAGACATCCTACAGTGCTCAAAACAGCCGCCACCACAAAGAATTATCTGACCCAAAATGTTAATACTCCCGAGACTGAGAAATCCTGATTTAAACAAATGAATGCCATGCAGCCATCAAACTGATACCTAACATTTGCTGAGTGCTGAGAGTTTTACATACATCATCTCTTTTTTTAATCCTTTTTTTAATCCTTCTATCATTGCCATTTTGCAGATGGAGAAACCAAGGCAGACAGAGTTATGGATCTTGCCCAAGTGCACACAGTTAGTGAAAGGCAGAGCCAGGATTTGAATCCAGAAGCCAGGGTCTTACCTACTGTGTTATGTGACCTGGAAAATCTGCCTTGGGTATACTGTTAGGCAAAAAGAGGCAAGTTAATAAGCATGGTTCCATTTCTAGAAAAGAAAAAAATCACTGTGCTCACTGTGGAAAAATCAAACAGGAAGAGCATCCGCCATGCTTTAGCTGGTGGTCCTCCTGGATGGTACTGGCTTCAGGGAGGCACAGTGACACACATAGATACACACACACACACACACACACACACACACACACCCTTGGTCTCCTGTGGTAGCCTCTAGTTACAAATTGCACATTTCCTACACAGCACTCACTACGTCCTAGAATTTTATATTGCCTTGTGAGGTCACTTGATCGTTCTCTTTGTCCCCCACTACAGCGTTGCCTTCTTGGAAGCATCTTCAGTGCCTGGTTTTCCCCTCTGTTAAATCCTCAGCTCAGCTCAGAGCTCAGCATGTATTTGCCAGATGGATGGTTGGGGTGGGATTATGGGAAACTGTTCCTTCGTACGTGATAGAACCCTGTAATGTTTGAAGTTATTTACTTCAAATGTATTCTTTTTGAGATCAGAAAAAAACAATATCGTTTATGCTTTTAAACACAAATGTGGTCTATCCATACAATGGAATGTGGCACAGCCTATAAAAGTAAAGTTGTAGGTTAAGATTTAATGCATGGAATGCATATTGTTGCAGTTGAAGAGGGAGAGAACTAGAAAAGTGATGTGTGTATGGTTGTGTGTGTGTATTGATGCAGCGAAAACAAGTTAGGGAACATGATTTCTTTTGGTGGGGAGGAAATATGGGCGATTTTTGCTCTCCTTTCTCTTTTTTTCTTATTAAACTTTTTCTAGATTTTCTACAATGAGCATGCAGTTCATTTTGTAATACAGTCGGTCCTGTGACACTCATGTTCCTAAAAGTCACCGTGCTATGCAGAATTGCACAATAAAAACCATAGGGCTGATGGAAAAGCGGGAGTGGGTACAGTGTTGAAAAACCTCATCGGTGACACCTTTTTTAAAAAGACAGGAACCTAATAAAAATGGTATCACCGTTTTACATATATTAAATTGTTAAAAAGTATATAAATACTTTAATAAATAACACTTTACCTTGAAAAAGACCTCAACTTTGCTTATAGAAGTGGACGTTGGAAGGTTGCACCTGTGAGGTATTGTGACGTGGAGGGAGAGGGTTATCTGATTTTGAACAGAAAGTTTCACACCAGGTATGGAAGGGTCCGGCTCGTAACACACAGGGAACTGAGGCAGCTGGTAGGCACTTAGATGTGTGTGCGTGCACTTTGCATTGTCCCTGTCTCTGATCACCTGGGTGCAGTTTCCCACATCCATCTTGTGTTTCTTGCAAACGAAATTGCATGTAAGCAAATGCAAAATTCATGCTCCAGTTGCCTCCTAATATATGAATCACGATAGAACAGATTCGTGTTTTCAAAACAAGTGTTAGAAGAGAACTGACTGTATGAGGAAGGAAAACATTTCAAGTCACTGAAGTACTAATATTTATGGATTATAACTTGACTTTTGTACTTTTCCACCGGTTGTTACTCAGGCTTTACAGGAAAATAGTAGACGGGCTATGAAGCTTTAAAAGTGGTAATAACAAACGTCTCTGCGGCACCTACTACTCACTTTTTTTTTTTTTTTTAATTTATTTATTTTTGGCTGTGTTGGGTCTTTGTTGCTGCACGCAGACTTTCTCTAGTTGTGGTGAGTGGGAGCTACTCTTTGTTGCGGTGCGCGGGCTTCTCATTGCGGTGGCTTCTCTTATTGCGGAGCACGGGCTCTAGGCACGTGGGCTTCAGTAATTGTAGCGTGTGGGCTCAGTAGTTGTGGCTCACGGGCTCTAGAGCACAGGCTCAGTAGTTGTGGCACACAGGCTTAGTTGCTCTGTGGCATGTGGGATCTTCCCGGACCAGGGCTCGAACCCGTGTCCCCTGCATTGGCAGGCGGATTCTTAACCATCGTGCCACCAGGGAAGCCCTACTACTCACTTTTTATGTGCATGATCTTATTTAATCCTCCCCGAAACCCTTGAGGTGGGGACCACATGGAGGAACCTGAAGCACAGAGAGGTGAAGCAGTTTGCCCAAAGTCACACAGCTGTGACGTGCCAGAGCTGAAATTCAGACCCAGGTCTTCCCTGACCCAAGATCATGCCCTCACTCATTATTCTATATTAATCTGAGTTGGACACGATACTAGTAGTGATGTTTACATGTCAAGCTATAGGAGGCACATCGTAAAGGATAAAGGATGATGTAGCTTCTGGAGGCTTGGCTTAAATGTGACGGACAGTGTGCTAGGGCATGTGCCAGCAGTCCTGCCAGGAATACCAGCTGATATGAGACCATCATAATGACCCTCCAGGACATGTCCAGCCTTGCACACAAACTCTCAGATGTTAGATCAGCAAATCATATTAACATCGAGATTTACAGACCTGCAAAGGCAGGTGGTACCCCACTTTGCTGTTCAGAGCAGTATTTTACCCTACAGGACATAGCAAGTATCTGAATCATCTCAGAGGCAGTTTGGTGTAGTGTTAAGAGTGTGGGCTCGGGAATTCCCTGGCGGTCCAATGGTTAGGACTCTGAGCTCTCACTGCTGAGGACCCGAGTTTGATCCCTGGTTGGGAAACTAAAATCCCACAAGCGGTGGGGTGGGGTGCGGCCAAAAAGTATATAAAAAATAAAGTGGAGAAAAGTTTAAATACATTTAAAAAACGGAGTGTGGGCTACGCACTTGCCTGGGGTCCAATCCCAGCTTCACTACTTGCTAGCTGTGTGACCTTGGGCAAGTCACTTTACCTCTCTGTTTCCTCACCTATAAAAGAGAGGATAATAATAGAGTGGTTGTGAGGATGCAGCAGGTTAACCTGGATAAAGGACTTAGATCAGTGCCAGCCATAGTGAGTTCCTAATAACCGTTAGTGGATAAAGTGATTATTGCCACCCATGATGGCCCAATATTGCTCATAAATAAAATTTTCTGATCAGAAATTTAATCTGGTAGAATACCATTATGTCTCAGTTTTTCTTACATAGATGCAGAAAATAGGTCCAGCCAGTGATCTCCAAAGTTTAAATCATGCACCCTAGTAGTTATAACATTTTTAGTCCACTCCCTGTATATGGGTGTGTTTATTTATTTATAAACTCTATCTATTTAGAACTCTACCACTTCAAACACTGTAATAGCTCTCATTTCACTCAGAGGAAAAGCCAGAGTACTTATAACAGCTGCAAAAGCCCACCCCAAATGAATTAGCCTCCTATTATTTCTCTGATTTCATCTCAAAATTCATTCTGCTCCAGCCAGCTCTGGTCTGCTGCTTCTTTGCAAACATCAGTCAATCACGCATGCTCCCACCTTTGGACCTTTGCATTGGTTGTTCCCTCTGCCTGGGAGCCTCTTTCCCCTGATTTCTGCAAGACTCACTCCCTCACCTCTAAGTCTGCACAAATGTCCCCTTCTCAGTGAGACCCACCCATCTACCTACATAAAACTGCAACCACCCTCGCTGACTTCCACGCCCCCATCCTGTTATTCTTTTCTGCTCTAATAATCTGTACCTTCTAATATAGTATGTAATTTAATTACTTATATTTATTATTTGATATCTTTCCCTCCCTGCTAGGGCATAAGCTCCCTGAGGCCAGGAAATTGTGTTTTATTCACCAATGTAGCTCAGCCCATAAAACACTGCTTGGCACGTAGTATGTGCTCAATAAATATTTGTTGAGTTAAACCATTGGATGAATGAATGAATGTTTTTCTTCATGCATATGAATCTTTAGGCTAAATCCAGCAAGATAATTTTATTTTGGTAGAAACTTTGAAGTTGTCCCTCAAGATCCCAACTCTCTTTCTTCCACATAATAGAATTTTCAGCTGGGCTGAAAATTTTCACCAAGGAAAAAAGGCTACATTTCCAAGCCTCCTTTCTAGTTTAGCTGAGGTCATGTGACTACATTCTGGCCAATAGGATGTATAAAGAAGTGGCAGGTGGCAGATGAGTAGCTTTGCTGTCTTCTCTGCCCCTTCCTCCGTCTTGCTGCCTGGAACTTGGCTGCTGACATCTGGGGCCCTGAGGTCAGTCGAATCTGCAAAGCAGAGAAGAGAGAGAAGCAGCTTGGGTCCAAGGAGTTCATAGCAGCCCTAGACCACCTACCTAGCTTTCAATGGAAAGAAAATAAACTTCTATCTTGTTAAAGACACTATTTTTTTAAGGGCTTTCAGTATCCCTCTCTGCTGCAAATACATAATCCACTACTTTTAACATGGAATAAAAATTAAGTTAGGCTTCTGTTTAACTTCAACGTGCAATTGGCAAGCTTTTCCCAAACACCCAGCCAGCAGAGCAGCCCCCACTAGTTGATTTCTGTTGCTGAGCCTCCAATGTCTAACATTTCTGGAATCTGAGTCATGTATACTCCCTTGTGTTATTACACATAATATATTGTTATGACTTTAATCAAGGAAACATTTTTTCACTTGACATATTAGTCGTGTTGCTTCTGGACGGTCAGAAACAGCCAAGAGTGCTAGCTAGGATTGCATCATTTTTGTCTGTTCCTTCCTCTGCAGACTGGTTTAAAATCAGATCAGCTAGATCCAGGCAGATACTGGGTCTTGCTTTCATTAGTTTCTGCATTTCATTTTTCAAAAGGAATCAGTTTCCAAGGCAGAGGAAGGAAATAAATACTGTTTGCTGGGTTTTGCTACTGAAGTGATGTAATTTACAAAACAGCAAAATTACAACCTAGAATCCTAAGTAGCAATTATAATCTTAAAGAACAAGACAAAATTTTACTCTTAAGCCAACAGCAAAAATAAAGAATGGGAAACATTGGTAAACTTCACACAAAATTTGACTACTAATTTAATCTCATTTGCCTAGAAGGGGAAAAAAAACAAAAACAAAAACAGGCATTCTTTGACACTAAAATTGAAATAGAGAGAACTCTCACAGACAATAAATTCAATTCTAAAGGCCCCAAAGCGGGACAGTAGACACGGAAAGACCCAAAAACTCATAGGAATGAGGTTGCGGATTAACTTTCTAAGCCTAATGATAGATATGATCCTCCGCTAAACAAACAAACAAAAAAGCTAAGTAGGAATTCTCATTTCGTCCTTAAGACAATCCTAGATTTATTGTCTTGGACACACTCGGAGCGGTTTTATAACCCTCCCATTTGTTCTAACGCTCACAAACCATGGTTTAATTTTAGGTAAGTTATTAGTAAGCAAATTTTGGTCCTAAAAAAGGTGAACGTAATCTTCATTCAGGATATAGTAATTGAAGGAAGTATTGGATCGGGGGACCAGTTAAATGCCCATCACCGTGGAATATTGGCAAGGTCAGTTTTCCCACAGTGAGGAATGGGCTCAAGGGGGTGGTCTGGAGATGAGTTTAGCTCCTGTGCTGGACAGTTTAGGTGGGGCACGGACAGGGCATTCAACAATGCTAAGAGGGTTTACCGTCAATCTGCCTGATTACATTAAGGAGAAAGCCTCTGTTTGGTGCTAATAGATCCTTACTGCCCTTCCACACTCACTAATTTCCCATTTAACAAAGAGATAGCAGCCCTCAGGTTTTGAGGCTTTAGTAGATGAGCATGCCTAACTAGGGTTTAATTTTTTTTAATTCATTTGCACCGTTACCTTCTATTTATGATAACTGATACTGAGTTCTTCATCATGACAGTGATAGACAAAATTTCCTTTTAAAATAAATACGTGTAAGTAAAAGAACATGAGTTAAACTGCTTTATGTGTATTAAGTAAACTATTGTATACTCAGATGTGGCAAGAATTTGATGGCGCTGCAAGAATGATGAATGCTGGGAAACGCTGGACTGGAGATCCTTTCTCTCCCTTTGTCTTCTGCCATCCTTTTCATATCCTTTAGGAGAGAACTCTGCACTGTGGTCCACACATGACGTCCTGCCATCTATCTTGAATGACAAACCAGTGAAGAGTGGTTTTTCCTTTTTTTAAAGTTATACAATTTATTTATTTATTTATTTATTTATTTATTTATGGCTGTGTTGGGTCTTTGTTTCTGTGCGAGGGCTTTCTCTAGTTGCGGCAAGTGGGGGCCACTCTTCATCACGGTGCGCGGGCCTTTCATTATTGCGGCCTCTCTTGTTGCAGAGCACAGGCTCCAGACGCGCAGGCTCAGTAATTGTGGCTCACGGGCCTAGTTGCTCAGCGGCATGTGGGATCTTCCCAGACCAGGGCTCGAACCCCTGTCCCCTGCATTGGCAGGCAGATTCTCAACCACTGCGCCACCAGGGAAGCCCGGTTTTTCCATTTTTAAATGGTTGAAAAAAAGAAAAAGAAGAATACTTTGTGACCCCTGAAAATCATATGAAATGTGATTTTCAGGATCCACAAATAAACTTTTATGGGCACACAGCCACACCCGTTGTTTATGCGTTACAGTCGCTTCCTCAACGTAAAGGCAGAGTCGAGACCCAGACAGTGAAAATAAGATATCCAACTATTGGCAAAGCTGGGGTTTGCACACCTGTTGGGATTCACCCAAGGAGCATCTTATCTTTTTAAGGTTTTGTACTTTGCAGAATGCTTTGCCCATTTATGAGCTCATTTATCCATTGTTCCCTAAAATGCTCCGGGTGAACAACATTGGTTTTGCTACCTGGCTTTCAGCCCTTTTCTTCCAAAGAGAGGAACGAGGTGAGGGAGTGCCCAGCGTGAGTCTTACTGAGCTGCTGAATGAATTAAATGATACGTTAATTATTTTATTTTTGTGTTGTTTATTTCACTCATTATAAATATAGTCCATGTTCATAGACGAGAAGGAGAAAAATATAGAAAAGTAAAATGGAAAAATCACCTGAAATTCTACCACTCAGCAATAGCAACTAATATCCTAATACACATACACATAAGTGTTTTTTTAAGCTGTAATCTGTGATGATACGGAACAGTCATCAGAAAATCAGTCCTCTGTGAACACTAATGAACATAAATCTTTTTACCTTGAGCTTCTAGAGTGTGTAAGCTCAACTCAAGACACCTGTTGAGAAATACAAAAGGACAAATTCTTCTATGGTTTAGTTCAGCTGGATGTTAAGGTCTTTAATCATGTTGTCTGATAAACCTACCTGGTTTTAACTTTAATATCACCTGGTTGGTGAAATACATGCTCACATGGAACGATAACATTATGTTCACCAGGATTAATTAGTCAGAGTTTCCTCTCCTGACCTATTTCTTTAGGCTGTACTTTTATTTGCATAATTAAAAGGTTACTTATAAGCTGGAAAAACAGGTTTGATTTAGTTCAGATGTGTGACAACTGGTCACTTAGAAAGCATTCCTCTTGCTTCCAATATGGGGTAATACTTGTCAAACTAGTAACACGAGTTAGATTTTTTTTTTAAATACACAATCAGTAAGTTTAAGTTGATTGTAATTGTGTAAGGAAAAAAAAATTATCCTTAAAATAAGGTGGAGGTGGTGGAGTGCGAGTAGAATTTTAAATTTCTGTTTAAAGCTGTAGTGTCTTCACGCTTTCTATGAGTAAAATATGTAGAATGGTAATTTTAAAATAATAATAGACATGGGACCAATAATGATAACGTTTTCTATTTGTTTTTAGTTAGAAAACAGACAACATGGCCTACTGAATTTCACTGTCTATGAAACAGTTCTGGGTTTTTTATATTTATTTATAGTCTTTTTTCTTAAGTGTACGTTTTTCTCAATTAGAATCACAGAATCCTTCAATTATGCTTCTGACTTTTTCTTTTTCTTTTCTTTTTTTTAAGAAAGCAGTTAGCTAACTTTTTTTTTTTAAGGGAATAGTTTTTATTTATTTATTTATTTATTTTTGGCTGTGTTGGGTCTTCGTTTCTGTGCGAGGGCTTTCTCCAGCTGCGGCGAGCGGGGGCCACTCTTCATCGCGGTGCACGGGCCTCTCACTATCGCGGCCTCTCTTGTTGCAGAGCAGAGGCTCCAGACGCTCAGGCTCAATAATTGTGGCTCACGGGCCTAGTTGCTCCGCGGCATGTGGGATCTTCCCAGACCAGGGCTCGAACCCGTGTCCCCTGCATTGGCAGGCAGATTCTCAACCGCTGCGCCACCAGGGAAGCCCCTGACTTTTTCTTTTAATGTTTTTCCCTGATGTAAAAACATCTTATACTCATTATAGAAAAACTGAAAAATACAGAAACATGTAAACTTATAATGAAGAAAATTAAAATTACCCCATAACTCAGAGATGATTTCTATTAATATTTTGGGGGATATTTCTTTCTAATGTTATATATATGTAAATGTTTTATATGTGTGTGTGTGTGTTTTGTATACACACACACCGACAATTATCTTTTTCCGTGTTACTACGAAATGCAGATCATATTGTATCAGTTATCATTATAATCACTTTCCCATGTTGCTGCAAATTCTTCTTAATTCTCATTTGTAGAAGCTGGGTATGACTTTACTGAATATTAAATGTACCCAAGCTCATTTCATTATTGTTCCATTGTTGGACATTGAGATCTCCTTTAATTGGGGGGTAAAAAAATACAGCCTTTAAAAAATGTAAAGTCTGTAGAAATGCTTATGAGAAGAGGAAAAATGTACATATTTGCAGGTGATAAGAGCTGACAGCTGGGAGAAAACAAAGATAATAGACTTTGGGGATATAAGCTATTTGTTCCTGTTAGATTTCTATTTAATAAACAAGTGTTAATTCCCTATATCTTCGGACTTTTGAGTCACTCAGTGGGTAAAAGGTTTTTCTTTTCACTTCAAATAATGATAAAATTCCATACAATTTTAAACACTGACTTCAGATGTACTGGACATTTCAAATGATACATCATTCTTTTCGTTGTTATTTATAATAATAGTTATTGAGTACCTGGCATGGATTTTCTATTTGTCGTCTAATCCAGAGGTCAGTCAACTTTGTCTATAAAAGGACAAAGAGTAAATATTTTCGGTTTTGCAAGCCATACAGTCTCTGTGGCAACTACTCAACCTGCCTTTGAATGGAAAGTAGCCAAAGGCAGTGTGTAAAGGGGTGGGCGTGGCTATGTCCCAGTAAGACTTTGTGGACACTGAAATTTGAATTTCATGTAATTTTCATGTGTTACAAAATATTATTCTTCTCTTGATTTTTTTTTTCCCCAGCCATTTAAAAATGTAAAAATTATTCTTAGTTCACACCTGTGCCAAACAGTTGGTGGAACATATCTGGCCCATGGGCCAGTTTGTGCAGTCCTGTTCTAATGTAATCTTCTCAACGAACCTATGAATAGAAATTACTTTGCATCATTTTGTGAATGAGGAAACTGAGGCTCAGAAAGTTTAAATAACTTGCCCAAGGTCACACAGCCAGAAAGTGACAGGGCCAGGATTTAAACCCAGCTCGCTGATAGCAAAGCTCTCATGCCTTTTCGGAGCTGGGTGGTTAGAAGCAATCATGTGACCTCTTCAAACCTCAGTCTTCCCATCGGTAAAATGGGAATCATGAAAAAGTAACTTTCCATCAAACAGTGGTGAGAATTTGTCGTAACAAAGCTTGTTCTTGGCAGTACTAAGAGGTGAAAAAAAATGCAACCAAGTATTATCTTGTGTTATAATTACCTCTATACAGAGAGGTAGTGACTGAAAGGGTAGAGTTTGGAATAGAACTGTTTGGGTTCAGATCCTGCCTCTACCAGGACCTCAAGCAATGTAAGGTCTTGTACCTTAGTTTCTTATCTATAAAATGGATGACAACCATAGGTCATTATGGGATTAAATGAGTAAATACAGGTGAAGTAGGTAGATCTGGACTAAGTAGACCTGGCACAGTCAGTCAGTTTGAGCCAGTATCATTCTATCTTCTCTTCCTGCACTTCCTGAATAATTCATAACCACAGCATCTGACTTTGCAGCCCTCACACAATGTCAGGCACATCAACATGAGCTCCAAAAATGGTGCTACAGAATGAATGAATGAATAAATGAACAAACAGAATGAATAGATGAACAGACAGACAAATGAATGAAAAAAATAGTGAAAAAATTAAAGTCAAAATTTCAGTGGTGGTTAATTTTTGGAATCTGGTACCATGAGAGCCAGCTTTATTTCTTCTTTCTAGTATATTCACTGCATCCTCAATGTAGTCGATGGTCAACATAGACCTTGTCCTGTCTGGGTCATTACTCCATGTCCAGTGCAGGCTTAGAGGTAGAGTTCTTAGCGTCTCAGAGGATCTTGTGGAGGCCCAACTGGGGCAGAAACATGTTTTCAGCGTTAGAACTAGAAGAAACTCAACAAATGACTTTTTCCTGTGGTTCCCCCAGAGTTAGATGTCTCTGATCAAAATGTGTGGCAAGATATAGGATTCCCAACTTTTTATTATACAGACCAAAAGGACCTTAAATTAAAAGAGTAGCAGCTACCAACACCATCATTTCACTTTAGGATGGGTATTGTAATACCAAAGTTAGGAAAAAAAGGACAATTTCTGAATAAAGGGTATTCTTTTCATTGAATAAATCTAGCTCTATTTTTAAAAACAAAAGCAAAAATTCAAATCCCAGCTCTACCACTTCCTAGCTCTGTGGCCTTGAAGAAATCACTTCTCTTAGCCTCAGTGTACTCATCTATAAAATGGGAAAAATACTACTAATAATACCTGCCCTAGAATGTGGCTGTGAACATTCAATAACGTGTTGCTTATACACAGCACCTTAGCGTGGTATACATCAGGGTTTCTCAACCTCAGCACCACTGACGCTTTGGGCCACGTCATTCTCCGGGCTGGGGTCTGTCCTGTGCATTGAAGGATGTTTAGCAGCATCTCTGGTCTCCACTCACTAGATGCCAGTAATAATCTCACCCTCCCTTTTCACCCAGTTGTGAAAACCATAAGTGTCTTTGGACATTCCCAAATGTTCCCTGAGGGGTAAAACTGCCCCTGACCTAGAACCACTGGCTTACATATCCCCCCGCTCCATGACTGGTCCAGGTTCCTCATCTGTATTTAGAACCACTGGTATATTCCAGACCTCGCCTGTTACAGATGAGGAAACCAAAGCCCAGAGTGATCTTCCTGTAGTTATTGCATTAGTTTCCTAGAGTTGCCATAACAAAGTACCGCAAACTGAATGGTTTAACACAACAGAAATTTATTTTCTCAGAGTTGTGGAGAACACAAGTCCTAAATCAAAGTGTCAGCAGGGCCATTCTCCTTCCAGAGGTTCTAGGGAAGAATCCTTCCTTGCCTCCTCCAGTTCCTGGTGGCTCCTTGCATTCCTTGGCTTGTGGCCACATCACTCCAATCTCTGCCTCTGTCTTCACATGGACTTCCTTTCTATATCTCTATCTTCTCCTTTTTTTTATAAGGACCTTTGTCATTGGATTTAGGGCCCACCCCGATAATCCAGAATTATCTCATCTTGAGATCCTTAACTTTATTATTTGCAAAGACCCTTTGTCCCAATAAGGTTGTATTCAAGGTACCAAGGATTAGGACTTGGACCTGTATTTTGGGGGAAGCACAGTTCAACCCTCTGCAGTTATAAAGCTTGTTGGTGATAGGGCTAGAACCAAGGCTGAAGTATTCTGACTCTCAGGATGATTACTTAATCTCTCTAAATTTCAATTTCCTTATTTGTAAAATTAGCCTAAGTAAGGGATCCACCTCATTGGGTAGTTGGGTTCATAGCAACCCAGTTTGTGATCCTAATTTTACACATGAAAGTACAATGTCTGGTTTATAGCAAGTGCTCTGGAAAGTTTAGCTATTGGCTGTCATAGTCATTACCATCCGTTTTATTATGATTTGCTCTTCCCTTCAATTAAGTCAATAGAACATCGGTAGGGAAAGATGGCCTCAAGCTACAAACTACATGTAACATCAACAATTCAATTCTCTGTCTTATAGTATTATTTCCCCCCATGGAAGTTGGTGCAGGATGTGGAACCAGGGGTTCACCTTGGAAAGAAAAGTGATAAGTAATGTCAGGAAAGCACACTGTGTACTTTTCTCTTCATTGCCTGTAAACCGTCAAGAAAGATGACATTTCTTTTTTTCACGATTAGACTCGAAACTCCTGACATCAATGTTCAGTTACTTTTAAACAGACAGATGGTCTCAGGAAGGATTTTAACCCAGAAGAACGTGTGTTCTGTGCAACTCTCTTCTTCTGGCAAGTTCTGACTGGGAGAAATTTACATACAAATTGATTTCATGCCCTTTTCTTTGTCAAGCTTAGGCTGTTTAAATTTATCTCTTTCCATCTTTAGTAACCCCAATTGAGTTACTAGTTAAAATATACCCTGCTAGTCTCACTAATCTGACTACCTGTAATTGGAGGATTTAATTACCAGCAGTACTTTTGTAATGGAACAATCCTGCCTTGCAGTTTAGCGTCTCAGTTTATCTCCTTGGCAGCAGCAAGGTTATTTGAAAGCCTGAAATATGAAGACACAGGGCAATGCAGTAGAGAGTCTAGGGATTTCTGGAGTGAACTGCACTTAGCCAGCTTCACAGGTGAACTTTGCCTGAAACAAGACTGCAAGCGAAGATCTTGATCACATACGCAACTGCTACCTTCCCTTTCTTCCTTGAAATAAGACCTCCAATTTTATTCAGGTATCTGGAGGTGGGTGCACAAGGAAAGTGAGCTCCCACCACCTTTCCACCCATCCATTGAGCCCTTTTGCCAGAGAATGTTCTAGAAGTGGGCATGTAACCCAGTTCTGGCCACAGACAAAGGGGAAAACCTGCTGGAGGACTTTGCAAGAAAATTTTCTTCCTCTATAAAGAGGGATGCTCAAGGATAGATCCCCTTTTCCTTCCTTTAACATTGCTGTAGGAGGGAGTGCTGAGGCTACAGCACTTCCTGTGACTATGAGGACACTCGCTCAGGGCAAAGCGAAAGTGACAAGGATGATGGGATGGAAAGATGGAGAGGGCTGGTTTCTTGATGGTGTTGGTGATCTCCTGAACCAGTCTTGGAACAACCAGCCTCTGGGTTTTGTTAAGTGAAGGAAAAGATGGCCTTATTGTTTGAGCCAAATTTCATGCATCTATTGGGACTTGTGGCTGAAAACATCCTGATAAAGGGAATAGTCACAATATTTCCCTCTCCTGGCTCCCTTGACAGAGTGAGAAATGGAACTGCCTCAAACTTTAAATAAGGCATATTGTAGAGCAGTCCTAAAACTTATGTGACTCACCGCCACCCTGGTGGCTAAGGACGCAGGCTTTGGAAGTCACCTGTGCTGGGTTCAAAATCCCGCTCAGCTACATACCTGTGACTTTACCTGTAAAATGGAAATAACACCCAGAGAGAGGGCCATTCACATTGCTTTCTGTATGGAGGGTGGTCTCCTCCCTCATGTAGTGCTTTTTTTTTTAATTGTATTAGTCAGCTTAGGCTTCCATCATAGAAAATCACAGACTGGGTGTTTGTTTGTTTTTTTAATTTTTATTTATTTGTTTATTTATTTTTGGCTGTGTTGGGTCTTCGTTTCTGTGCGAGGGCTTTCTCTAGTTGCGACAGGCGGGGGCCACTCTTCATCGCGGTGCGCGGGCCTCTCACTATCGCGGCCTCTCTTGTTGCGGAGCACAGGCTCCAGACGCGCAGGCTCAGTAATTGTGGCTCACGGGCCCAGTTGCTCCGCGGCACGTGGGATCTTCCCAGACCAGGGCTCGAACCCGTGTCCCCTGCATTGGCAGGCAGATTCTCAACCACTGCGCCACCAGGGAAGCCCCAGACTGGGTGTTTTAACCACAAAAATTTATCCTGTCATACTTCTGGAGGCTGGAAGTCCAAGATCAAGGTTGGTTTCTGGTGAGGGCTGTCTCAGCGACTTGCAGGTGGTGCCTTCTTGCCATGTCCTCACGTGGCCTTTTCTCTGTGCGTGGATGGGGAGAGAGAGATCTCTGGTGTCTCCTCCTCTTCTTAGAAAGATACCAATCTTATCTGATTAGGGCCCCACCCTTATGACTTCAAGACCTTAAAGGCCCCGTCTCCAAAGAGTCATGTTAAGTGTGAGAGCTTCAACACAAATTTTGTTTATTTTTAAAAATATTTATTTATTTATTTGGTTGCACTGGGTCTTAGTTATGGCAGGCGGGCTCCTTAGTTGCGGCATGCGACCTCTTAGTTGCAGCATCCATGTGGGATCTAGTTCCCTGACCAGGGATCGAGCCTGGGCCCCCTGCGTTGGGAGCATGGGTTCTAAACCACTGTACCACCAGGGAAGTCCCCTCAACATGAATTTTAGAGGGACACAAGTTAGTCCTCAATAGTTATCAATTTCCTAATTTTCAAATTTTTCGTAATTGTTTTCTTTAGGCATATATTGAAAAGACTTTTTCAAAGCAAATTGAGAGATTGGACTGGAAGGTTTGTGTAACATTCTAGGCAAACTGTAGGAAAACTCATTTTTTGAAAAAATGGATTTTTAAAAAAAAAATACAGATTTTGGTTCAAATTCCAGCTTTACCATTTATTTAGCTGTGTGACCTTGGAAAAGTTGCTTAGCTTCTCTAAGTTTTCATATCCATGAAATAAAGATAATACTGTACCCATCCTCCCCACCTCTACTGGGTTATTGGGAGGAATCAGGGAGCTAACATATGTAAAGAACTTAGCACCGTGACTGGCAAACAGTAGGCTCTCAAGAGACATGATTCCTTTTTTTTTTTTTTTTTAAGAAATTTATTTTATTTTATTTTTGGCTGCATTGGGTCTTCGTTGCTGCAGGCAGGCTTTTCTCTGGTTGCGGCAAGCAGGGGCTACTCTTTGCTGCGGTGCACGGGCTTCTCATTGCCGTGGCTTCTCTTGTTGGGAGCACGGGCTCTAGGTGCACGGGCTTCAGTAGTTGTGGCACACGGGGCTCAGTAGTTGTGGCTCGCGGGCTCTAGAGCACAGGCTCAGTAGTTGTGGCGCACGGGCTTAGTTGCTCCACGGCATGTGGGATCTTGCCAGATCAGGGCTCGAACCTCTGTCTTCTGCATTGGCAGGCGGATTCTTAACCAGTGCGCCACCAGGGAAACCCGAGACATGATTCTTTAGGTTTTAAACACGAGTGCACTCAATTAGATGAAAAGGAATTCAAGTTGCATTCTAGAAAAAAATTACCATTTCTCAAGGGAAAATAAAGAGCTGTATAAGTAATTGTTGGCTATTTTTATGATTCTTTTTTAGGAACGCAAAGGGAAGATTGCTTTTATCATTCCTTTTACTGTGTAGATTTAAACAGGGCTCAGAATTCCCAAAAATGCATATTCTTAAAATGACCCCCAATTTGTTTCCACTGAGCCTGCAAACATAGATATCTCACTAAGGACCAGCTATAAATTCTTTCCTGGAAAACTTGTATATAATTTGTACTTTAGCCTTGGGGCTAATATCTCAGAATCTCAATGTGTTATTTGAAAATCATCTTTGGGACTTCCCTGGTGGTCCAGTGGTTAAGACTCTGCACTTCCACTGCAGGGGGCACGGATTCGATCCCTGGTGGGAGAACTAAGATCCTGCATGCTGTGCAGTGTGGCCAAAAAAAAAAAAATCATCTTCTCTGCATCCTCTCTCTTATAACTATTGAGTAAGCAGATTGTTGAGAAAGTAATAACCTTCCAAAACTCAATCAAGGAATCATTGTGTAAGTAAAGAAAAATATAATGTTTTCTCCAGGCTGGCAAAAGGTAGCCACTCAGATTTGGTTAGCTTAAAACATTTTAAATATCATCACCCCATTTCTAAACTTTGCCAAAATTCTTCAGCTCTTTGTGAAGGACTGTAGACAGAGGATATTTTTTCTAATTATTTGCCTTTTGGACTTTGATTACCTGGCACTGAAACTAGATACAGTCTTTCTGAAATGGAGCCTCAAGCTATAGGCCTGTGCTCCTATTTTCAAATCCTCTGCTGTGTAACTTTTGGTTTGTTGCTTAACCTCTCTTTGCCTCAGCCTCCTCATCTGTAAACTGAGGATTATGGCGGCCACCACCTTATAGGAGTATGGTGAATATTAAATGATTTAATCCATGTAAAAATATTTAACATAGTTCCTGGCACAGAGTAAATATTTGCATCACATGAACACTTAACTTATGGGAAAAGTCAACCACAGGAGCTGGGGAAATTAATGAGAGAGAATAATGTGTACAGCGTAAGTGATTCCACAGGCTGATATGCCCAAGGGGCCCCGACATGAGCTGGGGTGGGGAGGAGCGTCTGACTGTGCCATCCCTTCCCGCAGCCTCGGTCCCAGGTGCAGGCATCTCACCTCCAGGGGTCAGGTGTTTAAAGATGAGTTTTATCGTGGAGCTGTGGTCCCCACATGGGTAGCCAGCCACATCAGTGGACACTCAACCAAAGGGACAACCGTGCATCCCATAGCTGTCCTCAACCTGAAGGCCCTTCCTAAGGGGACTTCAGAGGTAATTCTGACCCTATATTTCACTAGTTACAATTCAAACATTTTCCCCACATTTTAACATCTCCAAAATCAGGATACATCTATAATCATTGGTGTGTCATAGTTTAATTGAAGGCATTTTCTCTTCTCTAGTGATGTATAAAATAACGACATGAAATAAATAAATAAACAAACAAATAAATAAATAAAATAACGACATGATATATGCACACGTCACCCTGAATGCCGACTCTGATCACTGGCACAGGAGCTAACTCCACTGTATGCATCAACCACTGTTACCCTTACAGTGTCTGTCTTTCCCTACCTCATCCACTCCCTAAATACTCTGCTTTTGGGAGTGTATTCCTAACTCAATTTCACGAGTCGCATAGTTGTAGCCAGAACAATCAACCTCTCAGTGGCTGAATTCTTCCGTATTAGACATCTTCCTTCTTGCTCCCTCACCAAGCCATCCTGTAGAAAGGTAGGATACTAAGGAAGACGCACGCTTCTTGCAGAAAACCCACATTCATTCAAAGGCAAAGCAGAACAAAAGAACACCGGTAAGCTATCCCAGCCACGGCCACTTTGTAGGAAACCATGAAAATCAAGCCGGAGCAGGCTTGTGAACAAAGGTGAGCACCGTGAGCTTAGCTAGGTGGTCTGGAAATGCAAACAAACAGATGAGTAAATTTCCACAGAACGTCTTTCGTAAAACACCGCTCCCGACATCACTACCCAGCCCTGAAAAGACAATCTGTTCAGAGCAACTGGGACTTTTGAGATGGAGCCTTTTACTGGAATGTTAGAAAGAGAAAAGGGCCTTGATAGGAAAAATGAGATTGCCACATGATAGGTAATTTATTACTCATCATTTATGTCATGAGTCACAGCTAACCACAGTTATCTTATCAATACAGCTCTTGCAAAGAAACTATATGGAATAAGTCCCCGCGCATTTAATTCTGCAACCCTCTCCTTCCTTCCTACACGATCAGGGTTCTGGGATAAAAATATAAATTGAAAGAAAACATAATGGACTCTGAAGGAGCATTTTGCTTCCTCCTCTGTAACTGGGGAACCGTAATGATAATTCCTGTTTCACTGGAGTTTTGAGAGGATTCGAAGAAAGATACTCTTTGAGAATTCCTTTTTAAGTGTAAATCACTGCTTCATTTGTGTTATCAATAGGCCTTAAGAGAGGTTCAGACCTGTGCTGCCCAGTAGAAATATAGTGTGAGAGCCACATATGTAATTTTAAACTTTCTAGTAGCTTTCTTTTAAAAAAAGTTAAAAGGTAAAATTGATTTTAATAATATATAACCAAATATAGCAAAATATTGTTTTAACACATCATCGATACAAAAAATTATTAATTCAATATTTTACTTTTTTTCATACTAAGTCTTTGAAATCAGGGGTGTATTGTAAACTTAGGGTACATCTCAACCCAGACCAGCCACATCTCAAGTGCCCAGGAGCCACAGGTCCCAGGGGTGCCAGAATGGACAGCACGCATCAAGAGAGAGCTTGTAAGAATGATCTCCAGCTCCTTCCCCTTCTATTCAAAAAAACTTTTTAATTAAAGTTGTAAAGTTTTTGAATAGGTATTGAATATACATGATACAAAAGTTCAGCAGGTATGAAATTCTATACAGCGTAAAGTAAATCTCACTCCCTCCTTTGTCTTCCAGAAAATGAGTTTCTGTCCCCAGAGGCAGCCTCAGTTAATAGATTCTCAGAGTCTCCTGCCTCCTTCTAGAAATATTCTAAACAAATAAAAGCATATATTTATGTACATATCCATACACACGTGTCTACATAGTTACCTAAGTATATACATATACATATTTCTTTTACTCTCTTTTCTACACCAATGTGAGCATTCTATACACACCGTCCAGACCTTGAGTTTTTTCACTTAACACTAACCTTGCTACTTACTAGTTGTGTAACACTGGGCGAGTTATTAAATTTCTCTGAGCCTCCATTTCCTCCTCTGTGAAGTGGAGGGGACGATACCTAAATACTCCAGAGGGTTACTGAGAGGATTAAGCAAGTGAAGAAGCACCTACAACGTAGAATAACACCTGGCACATTCAATAAATATTAGACTTTCTTTTTAGTAGCCACAGTAGTCCATTGCATGGCTCTACTCTAAGCAATGGAAACAGCCCCCTTTCATGGGCACTTAGTTTGCTTTTCCCCCCAGTCTCTTGCTCTTACAAAGAACATCTCAGTGACTAGCCTTGTACATATGTCATCTTGTCCATGTGCAAATACACTAGAGGATCAATCCCAGAATTAGAATTTCTGGGTCTGAAGGTATGTGTGTGTTTAAGTTGGGTTTCACGGCCATATTATCTTCGCGGGAGATCCCACCAGTTTACAGTCCCACCGGTGGCGTGGGAGGGGTGCCTGTTTCTCACAGCCTCACTCTCACGGGACACGTACACTTTGTTTTTCTTCTGCCAATGTGATAGGTGGGAGACACTACATCATCGAGGTTTTCATTTGTCTTTCCCTTATGGTGAGGCTGGGCGTCTTTTCATACGTCTAGGGGTTACTTAAATTTCCTTTTTTGGGAACCTTTGCACATTTTTCTACTGGATTATTGCACTAAACCTTTTTTGACCCTGTCTACCCCACAAACCTTCAGGCCCTCTCTCTGCAGATCACCTGGATGCCTTTTCCCCCGCACCCCTCCCTGGCAGTAATCTAGACTGCCTTTCTGGTGTTATCTTGAGCTATAATTTCAATCTCATACTGTTCAGTTTTCACACAAAATAGCATATGTCCTTGCTCAAATCGTAAGTATCTCCAGGGCAGGAGTGGACTTCATGTTCTGAGAATGCCCGGCTCTCAGCCATGAATAAGGCAGGCATCTGATGAATACTTTTCAAATTTAATTTTGTAATTGAAAATCAGTGGCAGATAGTTATAGAAAAAAGAACATCACTCTTCCAACATTTTCTTTTTCAAATTATTCAAATTATTTAATTTATTCCATGATTAAAATTACAAAATGTTTAGCTCTTATTATTTTAAAATTATTAAAACTATTGGGGTTTTATTAAATTACTAAAATTTCAGCACCTCAGGAGCAAAGACAGTTTCTCTCTCCCCAAAGAGAACTAAACAGTTCGTTAAACACCTTTAAAGATTTTACCTATGATGATACAAACTTATATAACAAGTATGGGTGTGTGTGTGTGTGTGTTTGTGTGTGTGTGTGTGTGTGTGTGTGTGTGTAAACAGAAACACATATGGTTTGGGAAAGGTTGTTAGCAAAAATCAGATCCTACATTTTGTTTTTCAATTTGTGATTCTTTTACTTCAAGCATTTAGTCAACAAATATTTATTGAGCACTTACTATGTGCCAGGAGTCATGTTTTGTTTTGTTTTGTTTGCTTGGATGTGCATTTCTTTTTTGTTTTTGGTTTTTAAAAAGTGATTTCTGTGATCAAGGAAGTTTGGGAAACAACGAGATGGTCACAGAATCCTGGGTTTAGAATAACCTTCCAGATTTCTTTTCCCCTGTCTCCAGAGCATCTGACAAATCCACGTCAGTCTAGAATCTATCGTAGTTTAAAAGGCCTCCAGTGAAAGCGACTTCACTGCAATCTGTAGCACGTCTTCTAGAGTTTGCTCAGTTCCGTGTTCTTTGAAGGAAATGATCTCTGTAACAGATAATAAATGATGCACTAAAGTGCATCATCAGGTCCATAGCATGGACCTGTGTCAAAGGAATAAAACATGGTGACATATTAAATTTAGGAGATGTGTTAGGATCAAAGAATCTAGTCCTAATAGTTGTTGAATCTGCTTGTGCAGACATGTAACTTTGCTGTAGAAGACATTCAGCTCCTCTGAGCCTTCATTTTCAAAGCCAGTACTAAAAGCTAATGTGTAGAGGGAAAAAAATCAAGTATGATCAAAAATTACCCTTGACCATCCTTTCTGTTATCATAGTAGAGCAGGCAGGGACCAGACAAATCTCAGGACCAGGAAGTGCCCACTTCATCTCTTCCTTGAAATAGTGCACACGATTGCCTGGGTAATTTAAATCCTTCTTTTTTCTCTCTCCCTCTTTTCTCTCCACACACATATAGTAGAATTCAGGGAGGTGAAATGGACCTAGAGGTGGCTGTAGTTTAATAGTAACTACCCTGTATGCTTTTTCTGAGGATTAAAAATATAATTCGGGTAAAGCAGCTAGTTCAGGGCTTGGCACATGGTAAACATCCAACAAATTTTAGCTCTCATCACTATTCGTACTATTACTTCTCTACTGAAAAAATGTTCCTTCTTTTGAGAAATTCTTGAAGCCAGATTTCACATTTCATTCTGTTTTAGTCACCCAAGCCCACTTCCAGCAACAATGCAGACATATAATTTTGTCTTCATCCCATGAGTAGTTTCACGGCACAGTCACTGGCAAATAAGTGATCGATAAACACTTGTTAAATGAATTACAAAATCTGTGGTTCAGAAGTGATAAGGGCAAAATAAAGGAGGAAGATTATCTGATAATAGCACTTGCCTAATACCGTCAAGATTTTTAAAAAATAAGTCTGATGTTTAATAAATGTCTAAATTGGCTTTAGCTTTTAAAAAGGCCATATACTCTTACATTTATTCTGTATTTCTTACACTCTACCCTGTGCCAGCCTCTGAGCTAGGCCCAGAGATCTGGTAATGACAGATAAGAGCCCTTGGAGACCCGTAGGGGAGAAAGCAATAAATAAAGACAGTCCAAGAGATTATTTCAGATTCCAATGCATCATGCAGGAAATAAACAGAGAGATGGGATAGAAAGTGACTGAAGAGGAAACCAGCCTCTACAGGGATTCGGGAAGGGCCTCCCAGGGCGGGTATATTTGAGCTGAGATCTGCGGTGATAACTTAGTGTCAAAATGTAGTACCAGTGTAAAAAATAAAAATGTTTAAAGGTGTGATAGAGTCTGAAGATAACAGCTTCATTTGCATTCTCCCCTTTAAAGAGAAATCATGGCAAAGCATTTAAAAGTCTGATCTAGAAAGAATGCAGACAAAGGGGACCCCCTATGAACTGCTATTTGGGAGTAGAAATTGATACAACACTTTGGAAAACAATTGATGACATCTAGTTAAAGCTGAGGGTGTGGGGCTTCCCTGGTGGTGCAGTGGTTAAGAATCTGCCTGCCAATGCAGGGGACATGGGTTCAATCCCTGGTCTGGGAAGATCCCACATGCCACGGAGCGGCTAAGCCCGTGCGCCACAACTACTGAAGCCCGCACACCTAGATCCCGTGCTCCGCAACAAGAGAAAGCACTGCAATGAGAAGCCCGTGCACCGCAACAAAGAGTAGCCCCCGCTCACCGCAACTAGAGAAAGCCCACGCACAGCAATGCAGCCAAAAGTAAATAAATACAATAAATGTTTTAAAAGAAGAAAAGATTAAAAAAAAAAAAGGCTGAAGGTATGAATTCCCTACCACCCAAAATTCAGTGTCTAGTTATGGTCTTTAGATAAACCCTTAAAAATATCGCCTCTTGGGGCTTCCCTGGTGGTGCAATGGTTAAGAATCCACCTGCCAATGCAGGGGTCACGGGTTCAAGCCCTGGTCTGGGAAGATCCCACATGCTGCGGAGCAACTAAGCCCGTGCGCCACAACTACTGAGCCTGCGCTCTGGAGCCAGCGTACCACAACTACTGAGCCCACGAGCCACAACTACTGAGCCCACGTGCCACAACTACTGAAGCCTGCACGCCTAGAGCCCCTGCTCCGCAACAAGAGAAGCCATCGCAATGAGAAGCCCGCGCACCGCAATGAAGAGTAGTCCCCGCTCGCCACAAGTAAAAGAAAGCCCGCACGCAGCAACGAGGACCCAACGCAGCCAAAAATAAAATTAATTAATTAAAAAATATATATATCGCCTCTTAGGGAAGTAAGTAATTGTAAACTCAAACTATAAGACAAAAGGAATTAACTCCACAAATATTTACAGAAGACTTAAAATGTGCCAGGTACTAGTCAAGGCTCTAAGAAAACCATGGTGAATGAAACCATCAAAGACTGGCCTCATGGACATAATGGAGGAAGACACACCAGAAACAAATAAAAAGCCCCAGCACTTGCTGCATACTTAATGTATATACCCAGTTTGTGATGCTGGTTTTACGTAAGAGGAAACTGAGCCTCAGAGGAATTGTCATTTGTCAAATAGTAAGATGGAGGACATACTAGCCCAGTGCCTTAGTCCCTGGACTCCACTTGAGTCCGTGTCTACCCTCCGCACTGGACCCCATGGGAAGACAGATATGAGTTTTCATTGAGCACGCTGCCCACTGCCTGGCTGAGAAAGAGTTGCATAGTTTTGGGGTGAGAGTAGGGAGATTGGAGAGCCATCCAGAACTAAAATCTGCAGAAAAGACTGGGAGAAGAAACAGATTTCAGAATTAGCTACTCAGATATGGGAAGAGAGCCCATGGAGATAGGAAGAAAGAAGGCCCTTTTCTCCATGCTAAGCACTGCCTTGAGCACCTTACCTGCCTTCTCTCCTTTCATCCTTGAAGAAAATCCCACAGCTAGTCCTTGGCAGCTCTAGAGTTTGAACCTGGCTGTCTCCAGAACTGAAATAACACTCAACCACTGAAATAACAAAATCAGACAAAATTCTGACATGCCTTCCATAAGGGGGCAGTAGGACGAAAAGTGAAGGTGGGCAGAGGAAAATCAAAATCAGGTGTCCCCTGTTAATTTTTATCCTCCACTGATGAGGAAGTCCTGGTCTGGGAAGCAGCAGCCCACAGGCTGGAAAAAGGAATACTGACATCATTGTGCCCAGGGGTCATGCCTCCTGCTTCCGGAAGAGAATGACCCTCATGGGGACACTGTGCTGAATTTGTCTTTTGCTACATTTTTTTCTAACAGGAAAGTGTAAACATACAGAAACGTAGAAAAAAAATAATATAATGAGTATCCCTGTACCCTTCACCCACAATAAATGACTGTTAACATTCCATATTAGCTTTAAGACATTTCTATTTTTCTAATTTTCAGATAGGTGATTTCCTTTTATTTCCATCTTTCTTTGCATTTACCTTGTTTCTCTTTCTGCTAAATTCCTAAGTTAAATGTTAACTTATTTATCCTCCATCTTTCTTTCCTAAAGAATACATTCAAAGCTCTATATTTTCCTTCTGTCACTGCAGGTGCATCCCACATTTTTTTTAAAAAGGCAATTCTGTTTATGTACATGCATGCATAATTATATAATTTTCATAAATACATAATTTTTTAATATCACAATCACCTAATTTTCTTCCTTTTTTTCCCTTGATTTCTGCCACCTTCTCCCCTCTTCTCCATAACACTCTTGCTTCCGAACACCCAGCCCCCAGACACATCCAGTCTTCACACTGAATTTCCTATCATTTCATATTTTTATCCAGGTTCAAGTAATCCTGGGCAAGGATAGTTTATCATCGTTTGTTTTACCAAAATGGGGTAGTATTTTACACGTTAGTGCATTATACTCTCGTCACTCAACGATACTTAATGGAAATTCGTTTGACACAATTCTTACAGATTTATTCATTTTTGCTTATCGTCTGTACAGTTGTCCCTTGGTAACCTTGGGTGAATTGGTTCCAGGACTACCACCCACCATACCAAAATCCACGGATGCTCAAGTGCCTTATATTAAATAGTGTAGTACGGTCGGCCCTCCGTATCTGTGGGTTCCACATCTGCAGATTCAAAGGGCCTACTGTATAATATTCCACAGTGTGAATGTGCCAGTATTTATTCCTTTTGTTTCCAGTTTTTTGCTACCATTAACAATGCTGCAATACACATCTTCCAGTATTAAAAAAAAAAAAAAAATCCCAGGTGTCCTAGGAGTAGGAGGTTGCTACAGTGCACCTGTGGCAGGTGAGCTGAGAGGCTCACTAGCAAGGGCTCTTCTCCGAGCTGCCTTCCAGCATCTGCACAATAAGGAGATCAGATTAGAAAAGGACCAGGGTCCCTCCCTGCTGATGGAATTTTTTACAGTCAAATCATTCATTCACTCATGGAGTCACCTCGCACAAACTAATTGAGTCCCTGGGATGTTCAGACACCGACCAAGGCCCTGTGACTTGACCACGAAGAGGGCAGAGCTGCTGTGCTGGTGGGGAGAAGCAGATGATAAACACACAAGTAAATGATATCAACTCCGCATGTTGAGAAGTGCTGGGAGTTGCAGGATGATGGAGATGGTCTCTCTGCACAGGTGGCATTTACAGAGATGTGACTCGGTCAGTAATCAAAATGAGTCTCGTGATATTAAATTAGTGTATATTTTGATGTGTCCGTAGTTCTTTCCGATCGCTGAGTCTCCAGTGAGGGCACTCTTGCAATCAGTCTAGTTTCTAGACCTTCAGAGTCTGGTCCTGTAAATCGGAAGCAAAGCCTGAGAAATCCCCATTTTTGGAAAACTCAGCAGGTGATTCAATGCACAGTCAGGTTTGGGAATGACTTCATGATTGTCAGGAAGCAGAAAAGACTAGGGAGGAAGGAAAGTGGGGATTTGAATTGAAAAGGCTGGCTCAGAGGACTTTCTCTCTCCCCCAACCCCATCCAGAAAGTTATGCCTTTCAAAATCTTAAACTGCAAAAAGAGAAATCCCACAGGGACCCCCACCCCCTTCCCCAGGAAACACCCTAGGACTATTTCTAGGGCTTGATTCATTTGATGTGCAGTTAGAGAAGTGAAAAACAGCGGCGGGGCTGCCGGAAACCCAGCAGAAAGAAAAATCTCGAATTGCAAATGTAAAACTCCCACCCTCTGACAAAGATTATGCTGATGGCACTGAAAGCCAAAAACAGAGGCAGAAATGACCTGATACAGGAATATCCAAGAAGTGAAACACCAGGGGGCAAGTCAGGATACCATCCCCCTACCCCATTATTATTCTGGAAATAATAATACCTACCTCAAAGAGTTGTCATGAGGATTAAAAATAAGACCGTTGTCATGTCCAGCGTTGAGCGGCCCTGGGTGCTTCGTTGGGGCTGGTTCCTGGCAGCTCCCTTCCCCCAAGCAAATTCTTCCTCCGTTGATCCTAATGCATCCAAGAAATCCCTGTGGTTACTGTGGACATGATCTGGGGACTTAGCTAGTGGGCTTACCCAGGTGGCACATTGTAACTTTACTCCCGCAATTTGGAAAAAACGAACAGAGCCGTTCTGACCCTTTTTCATTTCTTTTGCTTCTGCATACTTACCTCAAGCCTGCACGCTGGTCATGATCTACGATCTTTATTAAAACCCGTGAGAATCCTCCAAACTGCACACGCTCAAACAGGCCAGGGCTTCTATCAACAGGTTCTTTTTGCTTTACCGCCTTCATTTCCCAACTTCGCTGATAATTGATGTGAATGATATAAAGGAGCTTTCTTTTGTTAGTATGTCGCTGATTTTCTCCTATCATTGGGCTTTCAATCTCACTCTTTACGAAAATTTCACTTTAGTCCATTTTAGGACAGTCCCAAAGGAACCCTTAACAGCTGTTTTCAAGGCAGTGTTGTGAAAACAACCCAAAATGGTCCCTGGTTTGCTGTGTTTACACAACTGTGAGAGGATGGGGAGCAAAATGTTTGAAAGTCATTTCATTTAAATTTTCTCTTTAAAAAAGTATTAAAATATGAGTTATTTTAATACATAGATACGTGTTATTAAATATGTATTTTATTTATAAATACATATGCATTAAAAAAAATTTTTTTTGGTTGTGCTGGGTCTTCGTTGCCGCACACGGGCTCCTCAGTTGCAGCATGTGAACTATTAGTTGCAGCATGCGAACTATTAGTTGCGGCATGCATGTGGGATCTAGTTCTCCGACCAGGGATCAAACACCAGCCCCCTGCATTGGGAGCATGGAGTCTTAACCACTGCGTCACCAGGGAAGTCCCTAAATATGTATTTTGAATATGTATTTATGTAATATGCAAATGTCACATATTACAAACATGTAAATATGTACATAACACGTATGTATTAAATGGTACTATGTATTAAAGTATGTATATTATTATGTATTAAAATGCATATGTAAATATGTATTTAAATACATAAAATATGTATACATACATATATATGAACCAAGCACTTGCTTCAAGTGGTACCTTTGGATAATAGGGAATTTTTGTATGAGTGTCAGCATCGACATTCTTCCAGAGATCGATTTCTGTAGCCCCATCTGAAACACTTATTGGATATTTTTGCTGGTTATTGATTTAAAAAATTTGGAAAAGGGCAGTCAGAGGAGATACCACCTCTCGTCCAACCACTCCCAAATCAGGGCTCTAGCACTGAGCTACCTTCTAGCCCTTTCCCCTCCTCACCCCCACCCCCCGCAGTAACCATTTTAAACCTTTAGACCAGCACCTCTGTTTACTGTTCCTCCTTGTATCCTATCTACCCATGGTCACAAGCTCTGCCCAAATTGCTATCTTAGAAAACTCAAAACTATTTTTGAGGGAAGGGACGTGGGGGGCGGAGAGAGGAATGGGTAGCAATTCAGAAAAGCAGATACAAAGTTAAGAAACTTTCGCTGTATAATCCGTCATCTGCGCCCCACCCCCGTAAGACCCTTCCCCCTACACTGCACCTTCCCGAGGCACTTCACACTTTGTACCTGGGGTGAAAAGGGAGGGAATTTACAGCCCTCAGTGAAAATGTTCAGAGTCAAATTCTATACTCTTATGGTAAAGAGAGGGGAGTGGGCAGTGGCGGGAGCACGGCTTTAGCAAATCCTAGGCAGGCTTTCGTCCTGGCCGACTAGCTCGCGTCATGATAATACAATTTTGTATGTTAAACAACAGATGTCAAACAGAAGAAAGAGACGGGGTCTTTGCTTTTCTTCTCCCGTGGACCTTGCTCCCCCAAAGCAGCCATTTTTTCAGTTGCCATGACAGTGGTAATAGGAGTTTATCATTTTCCCATGCCTGCTGCATGCTAATGCCGAATCAATTCACGAATGTTATCTGGTTAAGGGAAGAAAGGGTCCAAACCACAATCTGCCATTGTGCTGCAGAGGGAGACATGACCAGTGCCTTTTCGCTCTCCCCACAATCCTCAGCTCCCGCTTTATGGGGCAATTTCTGTAAAGCAGTTTTGATTTGCCTGTCTATTAAGATACATAGTCACAATCAGCCATAGAACTCCTGATGCTGTATGTGCGAATTGACAAAGCAGGTTAACCATTGCTTTTTTTTTTGAAAAGAAGTTGTAAAGGACAAAGATCATCTAGATAGTAACCATAAGTAATATCTATAAATCAAATATGTACATTAGATATATAACAATTCTACTCTTTCTTCCTGAATACTAATCCCACTTTCAAAGCATCAGACCCATTTACACAATGAATAGGAGATGAAAGCTCCTTTGAGACTTATCAAAAATGAGAAAATCATAATATTTTTATAAGAAGAGTACCTTCCTTCAATAAACAAAGATGATGTAGAAATTAAGAAATACCACACTTGGAAGGACTTCTTAGAATGAAGGAAATTTATTCTGAAAAATGGACATAAAGGAAAAATGAAAAAGTAGTTAAACCCAGATGATGGGTACACAGATGTTTCTTATATTATTCTTGGTACTTCTCTGTGTGTTTGAAATATTTTATAATTCCTAAAAACTTTATGAATCAAAGTCTTTCTTTTTGGCTTTTAATTAACAGTGTTTAAGTCATAGCCAAATGAGGAAAAAGGGGGAAAAAAGGAAGAATAAACAATGTAGCAGGGCAGAAGCAAAACTAAAGCCCAAAGTGATTTACAGCATACTTACATTTATTTCCCTCTTAATTTCTAACAGAAAGTGGTGGTGGTTGTCTGCTGATGTTTGCTTATTTTTTTCTTCCTAATCCCTTAAAAAAAAATTCTTGCATCAGTTGACGCTAAAATGATTACTTCAATTGTTGATAGAGTTTATTCTCTGGAATTGAAAAACCAGTTGCTTTTATATGCATTGTCTGCCTTATTTTTTAGGCATCTGGCACATTTTATTCCTTTTTTGTTATTTTGAGTTGTTCTTTTATCATTATCTGCAGGAAGCAGCATTAGCATGCCCAAGATAAGAAGAGGGATCCAGATGTGCATATCAAAGGATGAACAGCTACTTATTAAGAAAAACTTTTCTTTTTAAACCCAGCTTCTGTTCAAAGGCATAATAAAGCCTATGGCGTTAGTGACAAACTGGTAATTCAATGCCTTGTCACCGCCGTGCATTGGAATGGGGAAAAAAAGGCAGGTCAAAGAAATTGGTAAGGTCCACACTTTAGAATTCTGAAAAGACAGAACTAGTAAAAGTTCATCTTCTCCAGCCGTATGCATTTATATCCTGCTGTGTTTATTCACTGTTTTCTGGGGGAAATGAATGAGCCACAAATGGGCTGGCTGGCTGTTATGATTAAGGATGAATTTTAAATCACCAGGTTATTTTTTTAGAAGAGTGAAATATGTTTACATTGAAAGCATCTGATTCCAGTGTCATCGACTGGCATGTGCTTTCTCTGCAATCAAAACACGCTTAGTAACACATGAGGCGTGCATTTAGGTGAAAGAACCCAGCGCTGTAATAGTTCATAAAGTAAATCTGAAAATCCCTTCCACTGTTCCTCTGCTTCTCATGTTAGATCACTCCCTCCCCACTCCGTGTGCATCCCTCTGTGTCCCTTGTGGGAATTTACATTCCTAGACGCACATAGCTACACACATAGATTCATAAAGGCACAGATCTACACACTGTATTTAGTGGTGGTGTTTTTTTTTAATTAGTGCTGCCAAACCATACGTGTGCTTCCTTGATCTCGGCAGTTTGATTTGCCAATCATTCCAACTTGGCACACATAAGTCGACCTCATTCTTTTTCATTTATACATTAGTGGTCCATAACCACTGTACCGTGGTTATGTACCGTGATGTCCATAGCCACTTCCCTTTTGGTGGCCATTTCAGTTTCTTCCAGTGTTTCCCAATTGCAAAAAAAGGATGCAAAAAATATCTTCACACATATATTTTTGTGTGCTCATCCCCTGTTCTTTTTGCACATTACTTTTCTCTGTTGTCCAAAAAATATTTCTTTTAGTCGCTGGGGAAAGTTATGCATCTATAAACTTAAGTCTAAAGCAAATTAGAAATAAGCTTGTCTCTTACTTTCTCTTAAGATTAAGAGAAACTGTAGATTTCAGAGAACTGTAATATTTACATCAATTTTGAGGGCATGTAATATCACTTTTGTTCTTGTGTTCTTAAGCCGATTTCTATAGTTGACTCAAAATTGACCTTGACTAAAGTCATTTTTGTACATGGATCTTTTTTAAAGTTAGCTGAGTCTTAAATTTGTCAGTGAGGCTATCGCTAGAGTTTTTAAAATATATAACTAGCCCTCTTGTTTGGTAAATAAAGAATGAGGTAAAGAAAAATTTTCCCCAGGGCATAGATCTGCTAAATTAATTTTATCACAAAAATGATAAGATAGTGGTCTAAATCCTATCAACATATACATAGGGATCTACATTGTGGCAGTATTTGTAATAGTAGAAAGAAGAGAAATACCTCAATATCCACTGGCGGTTTCTTTAAAAAATTATCATACATGCAAAGAATAAAATAATACTAAAATGAATGAGAAGCCATCCCAACAGGAAAAGCATCTGCTGTACTGCTAATTGAAAGGTGAATTGTGAAGCTGCATGTGCTATGTGATCTACTTGTGGATGGGATGGTTGGAGTGGTGGACAGACAGATGGATGGACTCATTAATAAGAGTTATCTCCAAGGTATGGAAGGGGTGAGGAAAAGGAAGAGAGAGGTTAGGTGTTTACATTTTTTCATATTAAATTATTTACAGTGGGCATGTAAAGGTTTTCTCATTTAAAAAAAAATCACTATTTCACTATTGCCAATTGTCCCAAAGACTGGAGGACAGGCTGATTCTAACATTTCACTGGTTGATTTTTTTAAAGAATATTCATTAAAAAGTATAAAATTATTTTATATCCTTGTCATTTAACTTTTCATGGGTATATGTCCACATAGTTCAAAAGTCCAAAACTAGAAAATGGTTAAAAAGATGGTTCCCTCCCAGAACTAAGTTTCCCTCCCCAGGAGTAATCACTGGTACCATTTTTATATGCATCTTCCTAGGTATATTTTAAGCATATTCAAGGAAATGCATATGTGTGTATATACACATATATAATAAGTTTATGTAAGTATAAGAAGTATAAAAATATTCTTTTGTGGGAATTCCCTGGTGGTCCAGCAGTTAGGACTCCACGCTTTCACTGCCACGGTCCTGGGTTCAATCCCTGGTCAGGGAACTAAGATCCCATAAGCTGCGCAGCACAGACAAAAAAAAGAAATTCTTTTCTTTTCCCACAAATGGTACCCTACTATTCAAACTGGTCTGTATTTTGTTTTTTGTTTTTTCACTTAACTATATATAAAGAGAATTATTGTTTAACAGCTAAATGAATGACTAACCACAGAGCCAAAAGCATCCTTGGGTTTTATGCGACTGTTTCTAAGTCAAGAATTACTCAGCCAATGGTTGGCACACTGACTTGTATGAACATTCAGAGTACTCTTGGACTACAGATGGCCCTGGTCAGAGAACTAACAGGGGACTAATGACTGTGGTTGGGGGACTTCTCGGGAGAAAAGACATCGAGATGCAATGCCAAGATCCCAGACTTTTCAACCAGTCAGTCCTGGGTTCACATCTAAGCCCTCCCACCTACTTACCAGTTATATATATGACTTCACACATGTTCACGTCACTAAGGCTCAGTACCCCTGTCTGTAAAATGGGGATAATGACAGTCACAACCTCCCAGGCTTGTAAATGAGAAAATGTAAAATGTCTGCCTCCCCCGTTACAGACCCACTACGTAACTCTTCCCTAACTGCAATCACTACCATTAAACAGAGGGAGATTGAAAGAAGGCAGTTTGCTTTTTCCCAGGAAAGTAGTCCTGGACCAACATATTTTGAAAGTAGCCCCATTTTTCCTAGAGAGAGAGGGTTATATGGAGGGAGGGGCAATTCGTATTGTCCAAAAGTTCCCCCACTTGCTTCTCGTACCAACCCCTCACACCACACGTGAATACCCTGCTGGAGAGCTGGTTTAGGGCCCTGCGTGAACTGTGTTCAGCCTGGTTAATTTCTGAGCAGGTGTAGGTAGCTTTTAAGCTGTAAGACGTTTTACATTTGGAAATCAATGTCCTTTAGGAAGGACTATAGCGGCGATTCTCAAACATGAGCATCCATGCAGAGGGCCTTTTCAACCCCAGATTGCTGGAACCCCCCTCCAGAGTTTCTGATTTTGTAGATCTGGGATGGGACCTGAGAGATCGCATTTCTAACAAGTTCCGAGATGGTGCTGACCCTGCTTATCTGGAGACCCACTTCGAGAGCCTTGGAGTGTGTGCTCCAAAGGTAGGGTGGCTGGCTTCTCATTCTGGCCTCGCCACCCACTGGTTATGTGATCTTTGGACAGATTGTTTAACCTCTCCCCAGCCTCAGTTTCCCCATCTATACAATGGAAACAATAGAAATATACAGAGGGCTGCTGTAAGGGTTTGGTGAGTTCATACACACTTAAGCATCCCGCCAAAGTAATTGGAGCCTCTTATTCATACCTGGTAGTTCCTCTGACACCAGGTCAACTGTTTAATCAAATACCTTTCTTTACTCTTCTTTTAGGAATAATAATAGGCATCATTTTCTTGAACACTTACTTGCTGGTCAAAATATGCTTCCTCTCAGAATAGGCAAATTAGATTCCTGTCTTATACTGCAGAGCAGTTTGCTTTGAAAGGGCACTAAAACTCTCCTGGAGGGCTTCCCTGGTGGCGCAGGTGTTAAGAATCCACCTGCCAATGCAGGGACATGGGTTCGAGCCCTGGTCCGGGAAGATCCCACATGCCATGGAGCAACTAAGCCCATGCGCCACAATTACTGAACCTGTGCTGTAGAGCCTGCAAGCCACAACTACTGAGCCCACATGACACACTACTGAAGCCCGAGCACCTAGAGCCCATGCTTCGCAACGAGAAGCCACTGCAATGAGAAGCCCGCGCACCACAAAGAAGAGTAACCCCCGCTCGCCGCAACTAGAGAAAGCCCGCGCGCAGCAACGAAGACCCAACACAGCCAAAAGTGAATTAATTAATTTAAAAAAAAAACAAAACTCTCCTGGAGAAGAGAAATATATTCAATATGTGTTACATGCATTATACACATATAATGTATTACATTTGTTACATTATATGTATATATATGTATGTGTGTGTATATATACATATCTATAATGTAATACCTCTATACACACACACACACACACACACACACACACACACACACATTCTATTACTGATCTGACACAGCCTAACATTGTCTCAATGGGTAAAGGCACATCTTATCTTTGAGGGGTAACATATTAAAGCCTTCTAAATTTTACTTCTAATGATTCCACTCTAATTAATTAGCTTTATTCTCAGAGGACAGAGCTGTGAGGGAAAGGTAGATTCTAGTTGGAGGGAGGTGAGGGAAGGAATGTGAAAGCCAGGTAGAAATGGGGAAACAAAAATTGGGAGGGCCCTTCTTTCCTTTCTGATCTCAACTTGAAGTTGAGATGGTCAAGAGCAGGGCAACTGGATTTGGACTACTTGTGTTTCAATCCACTTTGACCTATCTGATCTTGAGCAAAGTGTGCCCTGGTGTCCTCATCTGAAAGGGTTTTTTCAAAATCACATTCATACATCCATTCAGTCACTGCCTATTTCTCATCTACTCTTTGTCCTGCATGCTGGGGCTAAAGGGTTCACCAAGACCAACAAGGTCCCTGCCCCATGGACTTGCAGGCGGTTGTCCAGTTGGAGGAGGGGACATGTAGGAACAGTCAGTAAATCCATAAGCAAATAGTAAAGGAGACAATGTTGGCCAGCAATAGTGCACTGAAGAAACTGTGATGGTGACTCAGGACAAGGCGACCACTTTCACTGAGGTGGTCAGGGAAGGCTTCCTGGAGGAGGTGGCTTTTGGGCTGAGACTGGATGATGCAGAACCAACCATGTGAACATCTTGGGAAAGACAAGCAGCGAGAACAGCCAATGCAGATGCCCTGAGGAGGGAATAAGCCAGGGTTGGAATTCCACAAAGAAGCCCAGGGCGGTCAGAACCAGATTGGAGGAGACCTCACTGGTGCAAAGAGAAAGTGAGGGAAGGCACTGAAGGATTGTTGTTGTTGTTTAGATATGGTTTTGTTGGGTCTTCTTTTTTTTTTTTTTTTTTGCATTTCTTAATAAGACAATTTAAATGTATGAGGTAAAATATTAAGTTACTTTTACAAATTTCTAACAACTTACAGCAATCATAAGTAATCTTTATTGTTTTAAAGTCTCTATCCATGTCAAACTTCAATGATGGTTTAAGTAAAAGTGGACCTTCTGTTGAAATCAAAATACAGTACTGGGACTTCCCTGATGGCGCAGTGGTTGAGAATCCGCCTGCCAATGCAGGGGACATGGGTGCGATCCCTGGTCCGGGAAGATCCCACATGCCGCGGAGCAACTAAGCCTATGCACCACAACTACTGAGCCTGTGCTCTAGAGCCCGCGAGCCACAACTACTGAGCGTGAGTGCCACAACTACTGAAGCCCTTGTGCCTAGAGCCCGTGCTCTGCAACAAGAGAAGCCACCGATCACTGCAACTAGAGGAAGCCCACACGCAGCAATGAAGACCCAATGCAGCCAAAAAAATAAATAAAATTAAAACAAAAACAAAACACAGTACATACGCTATTTCATTTCGGAGGGTCCAGTGACATGAAAAGAATGTATTCCTAAGAATTATATTAAATGAATCCATATTTGAAAAAATACTACCTAGGCCATAAAACTTGAATATGAGCAGTTATAACATCAACTAAAGATAGCAGTTAGACCAGAAGGAGATAAATCAAAATTATTTTTATAGACGGAAGACATGGGCATATGTCTTGTTGTGGCTGTGGATGAGGTTTCACAGCCCAGCTGCTATGAAAGCGGAATCAAACCTGCATGTGACCCCCAAACCCTGAGCCCTCCCAGCATGACCTTCCAGTTTCCCGGGGAACCTGGTGACCCAGGGGATCCCCTGATACTTCTGGGCATCCGCGGGCTGCGTGTGGAACAGGAAGAGCAAACGCTCCACTTGGGAAAGGTTGGAACTTGAACTGCAGGTTGGCCAGTATTCGCCTGATGTGATCATTTTCCTTTCTCAGCTCATTGCGCTTCCTCTTGGTGGACAGAGCTGCCATCCACCTTTCTTGGGCTCTTTTCTCATAGAAGAGGATCTCACTTTGCTAGGAGAACGTGGTTCTCTCCAATTCTTAGTCCGTGTCTTCCTCCATCTTCTTGTAGAGGCTGCACTTCTGACATATATAGTCCAGTCTTCCACGCACTTTGGGACATTTCTTCTCCATCTCCAGGCCATGTGTTTCCTCCTCAATTGATTTTCTCAGGAGCTGCTTTATGTGCTCTTGATGTAATTCAGGCAGCATTCCAAGTTTCAGCTGAAGCTTCTGAATCTCACTTTCCAGGTGTGCGTTTTCAGACTGCAAGGATGCTTGCTCCGATTGGAGACTTTTTAGTTGTCCCGTTAGCTCTTTATTGATTTGATTTAATGTGCACAGTTTTCTGGATATTTCTTTTTTTTCCTCTTCGTGCCTTTTAAAGGCCACTTTTAAGTTAACAGCCTAAATGAGACTCTTCAGATCAGCTTCTGACAAGTCCATTGGATGATGGTCATTTTCTGCTTCTCTTTTTTCCTCTACTTCCAAGTTGCCCGTCTCTACGTGACCCTCTTTCAAGAGATCAGGCTAATGTATGGTCTTCAGCGTGGTTTTGATGAGTGAATTCAGTTGGCTTATTTTATCATCCAGCATCCGCTGTATTCGTGCATTTGAGCATTCCAGCAAATCTTTTCGTCCCTTCAGGTCCTGCATTCTCTGCTTCCATCCCTCCGTTTCTTGGGAGAGCAGTTCTAGACTTTGCTGAAGATGAGTATTTTCATTCAAACCATCCATTAATTTCTCCTGGAGGTGTCGTACTTTGTCCTGAGATGTTTTCAAGATGTTTTTTGCCTCGGCCACCTGGGATTGGTGGGATTCTGATGTGTCTCCAAGTGACCGTATCTGTCCTTGGTGGTGAGCCATCATCAGCCCGTGAAATGAAAGTTGAGGGGCCTCACTTTTCTGTCCTTTTTCAAGGAAGTCTTTCATGTCCTCAAGAGATGACCCATTCGGATTTCTATTAAGTGCCTCCAAGCAAAGGATTTGTAACGTGGGCATGCTGGCTTCCACTGTGGGTGTCTTGAGGGCTTCATAGGCTTGAGCCATTAGTCCAGTCTTCTCCCTGAATTTTCTGTAGACTTCAGCCCGGACAGAACACCTCTCAGCCAGCTCTGCTCGTCTTCTTAAAGTGCTTCGGCTCTTTACTGTGAAAACCACCATAGCAGCACACAGCACAATCTCCCAGGGAAACCCCAAGGGACCTGGAACTCCTCTCAAGGTCACAGACATCACCAGGAGAGCATCCCACAGCGGTTCGAGGACCAGCAGGGAAGATATTTTGGCGGCAGGCAGCAGGCCCTCCCTGGTCCCATGGGCATCACAGCTCTGCCTGTGATCACCAGTGTCCCATGGACCACAACTGACCACACGGAACCCTGCGGGGTGCTCCGTCTCTACGACAAACTGGTGCCTGGCAAACAGGGCAAACCACCTTTAGGGTTAGGGGAAGGGAGGCCCACTATGTTCTAGAAAAACATGCTCTCTGACTGCTCAGCTCACTACACAGATAGTGATACCACCTGTACAGGACATTCTGGGAATGGAAAGGGCTGATGCAGCCTGGAGCTGGAAGTGGCTGTAGAGCAAAGCTAGAGGGTCAAGCAGTGCCACGTCCTACACCCTTCTCTTCAGAGTGGTGAGCCCAGGCCCCTGGGTGAGATCTCATGATCCCAAGTTTCCCTCTGCCTTAGGGAAACCTAGTCCTGACTACAAAGGTCCAAGGGATCTCCCTCCTCTAAGACTTTTCTCTCTTGTGTTTGGTCAATGTTTGGGCAAGGACAGAGGACAGAAGGGTGTCCCCAAATGGACTAACAGATGGGATTTCAATTGTCAGAACTCAGGAGAAATGAATCACAACTGGCAAGGTCTTACAGGTTCGTGGATTTTCTGGGGAGCCTGTTTGCCTCCATTAAATCCAAGTGTTCCATCCAGGATCGACTCAGGGACCCAGGCTCCTTCGCAACGTGGCTCTGCCGTCTTCAGCCCACGGCCCCCAGGGTTCCCTGGGGACAGTCTCCAGTCCGCCGAGGCATCTGCAGCAGGTGCCTCTGCAGAGGGAGCGGGTCCTTTTTGGTTAATTTACCACCTTTTCCGTCGTCAAGCCCCATCTCCCTCCGCTAGTGTCTCTCTGCGGTCAGGCTCAGAGCCTCGTGGTGCATCACCCAGGACTCTGCCATGAGCAGCCAGGGGAGGGTTTAAGCAGGAGAGTGACATGATGTTTGACAAAGAGTAGGGGTAGGGGTTGGAGGAGGACGTGTCAAGAATGGAAGGGGTTTGGGCACCACTTGAGTTAGTAGTCTAGGTCTGAGTCAGTGGTGCCAAGCCAAAGGAGATGGCCATGGTGTTTGATTCTAGGGGCTGAACTCGGGATTACGGGAGGTACGTGTGGCACAGATAGCACTCAACAGAAGTGTCACGGCCGTTCAGTTCTGGTTCCCGTTTCCCCACCACGTGATAACTAGTAGGGTCTGAACTGTCCCTGCCTCTGTAGCCAGCTCTCCAGAAAGCATGCCCGCAGCCTTGGGGATGCGTTTCTTTCCAATATTCACTCCCACACTGTCTGCCCCCAAGTCTCTGGGGCAGTGTGGGGGAGCTCAGAGAAGAGGGGCTGGGAGTGAGGATGCCTGCCAGGGCACTGTGCCAGCTCTGTGTCAACTGCCAGCTCTACTGGGTCTCAGTTTTCCCATCTGTAAAGTAATCAGGCTGGTGTCAAATTCTTATACTTCGTAAACCTGTAGGGTGAATTTTTTACTTGAATAGGTTATACATTGATATACTACAAATTCAAAAAGTACAAAAGGGTAGGCAATAAAAAAATAAATTTTTCTTTCTCCATTCCCCACCCACCCACTTCCCCTCCCTGAAGCTAGTTGGTTTATCATTTTCCTGTGTATCCTTCCAGAGCAATCCTTGCATACATAAGAAAATAAACATATATCACACCTTAAAAATGATGAATACATGACACCAGTTTGCATGTTACTTTTTTACTCACCTGCACATGACAGAGGGTATCCATGTCAGTGTATTAAATGCCTCCCCTTTCCTTTTGATGAAGGTACCATAATTTCCTTGACCATTCTGCTATTGATAGACAAGCAATTTGGCCATGTTTGCCAAAATTAATCATGTATCTTTGTTTTGGGGGGTTTTAAAAAAATATTTATTTATTTAATTGGCTGCACCAGGTCTTAGTTGCGGCACACAGGATCTTCTTTGCAGCATGTGGGATCTTTTAGTTGTGGCATGCAGGATCTAGTTCCCTGACCAGGGATCGAACCCAGCCCCCCTGCACTGGGAGCATGGAGCCTTAACCGCTGGACCACCAGGGAAGTCCCTAATCGTGTATCTTTGACTTTGATCTAGCTATTCCATTTCTAGCAATTAAGCCAGCAGATAGTCTCACTGTTGTGAAAAATTCAGTATGTACCAGTTTATAATCTGCAGTAATATTTATTATGTAATTTAAAACATGGTAAATTTTTTTTAACATTTCTAATGAAAAGAATCTATGAAAGATGAGAAGCCAAAGAGTGCTCTGTTTAAGAAAAAAGCTTCTGGGACTTCCCTGGTGGTCCAGTGGGTAAGACTCCGCGCTCCCAATGCAGGGGGGCCGGGTTCCATCCCTGGTCGGTGAACTAGATCCCACATGCATCCTGCAACTAAGCGTCCACATACCGCAACTAAGAAGTCCGCATGCCACAACTAAAAGATCCCACATGCTGCAACGAAGACCCGGCACAGCCAAAATAAATAAATAAATAAAAATATTTTTTAAAAGAAAAAAGTTTCCAAAATAATCCAGATTTGAAAACCAGCTTTAATACTTCGTGGAGAAGCTACTTGCCCTCTCTGAGCCTCAGTTTGTCTATCTATAGAATGGGCGTAATAGTCATGCCCACCTTACAGGGTCATAGTGGGGCATTCAGTAATTGGTAGCTGCCATGATGCTCACTGTTGTGATGATGATCATTATTATTACTTACTTTAATCTCTGTTTTGGGTAAAGTATATCTGGTGGGTTCTCTGGTATGGCACAGAGTCAGAAGCCTGAAATGAGGAAACCGCTATTCCACAACTTTCTTGGACATCAGAAATCCTCACCTTTTCCTCTGGAAATATGAGTATGGATGACATGTCACATAGTAACAGGCTCCAGGTTTATAAGCTGCAACATCTACCTCCCTGTTTCCTAAGCAGTCCAGTGACCTCCAGATTTCATTTAAGTTTTCTATTATTTTCCTCTGAAAGGGACAATGGAGCTCTTGTTTGAACAGCTTTGGTGAGCCCAGAGGAAAAATTGGTCATTATGGGGAGCACAAAAGATTTGCTTTCCATACATTAGTTTGTCAATTGCTTTCTTAATGCAAAGTTGGGTAGGGGAGTATAGACAGTGAGGGTGAAAAAAAGATTATTTTGAGTCCACAGCTGGATGTCAATATTTGACAGGGATAAATGGGATTTAATATTACGTCCTTGCAAAGATAAAGTCTGTGCAAGTAAGAAATCCTTAGTTGCCCATTCTCCCTTTGCACTGGCTTTTAACCATCACTGCGTTGTGTTTGGTTATGTTTATTAGGTCACGGGAAGGCAGAATTGAGAGACAGTACGAGGAATTGGCTTTGTTGAGATGTCGGCTATTACTTCTGTCCCTTCAAAATAAAACATACACAATGAAACGAAAACCCTTGTGAGTTAAATCTGGAGAGTGCAGTAAGAAGACACACAACTGTAAATGGGGCATTCTCTAATGGGGTCAGGCACACAGTTTTTGGCTTTATCAACTTTTATATCAAAAAGAACAAGGCATCAAAAGTTGTGGTTTTATTCTTAGATTTTATATTTCTATTGAAAACAAAACAAAACAGGGGGAAGAAAAGCTGCCAGATAGATGCCTTGACTCTCTTCTGGAGAATAATTGTTCAAATTAATCCACTTTGAATGGTGACTAACATTCTATAATAATATAAGGGGGAAAATGATTGGTGCTTTTTCTTAAAAATTAATATTAATGCTATAAAAATCAGCTGATTTTATGTTACTTTTAACCAAATGCATGTTGTAATGACAGCTCTGCATTAATTCTGAGGATGTCCTTAAGAATGAATAAAGTGTTTGTTCTTTTGTTTTGGGGGTTGGTTGACATTCCTGACAAAATTGTAGGTTAGTGTATGGTAGGACATTCTTTTTACATTCAACTTAGTGCTGGATAATAAGTCAGTCCGTTTTGGAAAAAAAAAAAAATTATTCACAGGCTTAATTCGTTTTCCCAAAGGACTCTTGGGATCTTTTCATGTTGAAACTGTTCTCTTGCTACTGTGCTCAAGGTATGCCTCCTACAAGGGGAATGATTGAGTTCCCAAGAAGCTGGACCGAGAACGATTTTCTGTTTATTGACTTCAGCTTTCCTTTGATTCTCTTTATAAAATCAGAGTTCTGTTTTCTTAAAGAAAATAAGACGATTTTCAGTGATAGATTTCAATGAAATCTTTGAGAAATCCTGGCCTTTGAGGTCACACGTACCCAGGTTAGACCCCCACTGCCACGAGCTGTATGATGTTGGCCATGCCCTGCAACCTATCTGAGCCCCAGTTCTTCATCCATTCAAGAGAGATAATGATCAGAGGGCCGGTAGCCACTCCTGACCTTTACGTGGAAGGGGCTCAGGGCTGCAGTCTTGCTGCAGAGAGGATAAGTGGGTATTAGTGAATTTGTTTTGAAACTGTGTTTCCATAATAAACTCTCTATACTTAATTGTATTTGGAGTGGCTTGTGGGAAGGTAAAGTGGGAAAGGCCAGTTGAAACGGGGGAGCATGTGGTGAAGTCCCTCTAAGCCGCCCTTAATGCTGTTACTGACGTGGTGACAATTAGATGACCTGTACAAACCACCTGGCACATGACGGTAACCGTAGCCATCATTATTGATTACAATTTGATGGTACATTACATATTACTGTATATACAAATTAAGAATACCAAGTACAAATTTGTGTCGGGTTGTATATAGATTAATTGTTTTGAATAGATTAAAAATTCACATGTTGCCAAATCGAGAGGTACCCAAGAAACAGAAGGGAATGGATTCTCCCTCCCGACAGGTACCCACAGAAGCGCCAATTCTCCCAATCTCTTGTTTGTGTTTCCAGAGATAGTTGATGCATATATGATCTGATAGGTGTATGCATTTTTTCTCCTCTTTAATATACAAATAGTAGCATATACTACAATTTCTGTACATATAAACAATAGACCTTGAAGCTCATTTCTTATCAGCATATAGTCTCTTCATTCTTGTACAAATGACCGTAATTTGTTTAGCCATCTCCTATTGAGGGATATTTGCATTGTTTCCAATCTTGTGCTATTACAGATAATGCTACATTGAGGAACACTTTTCATGTAAGGGATTAGGTATTTGCATATATGTAAGTATGTCTGTAGAGTTACTGGTTCAAAGGGCAAAAGAGTTTGTAAATTTGATTGATAGATATGAGAATGGCTGTTTCACCATATTCTTGCCCAGATAGTGTGTTATAAAACTTTCTGATCATTTGTCATCTGATGATCTCAGTATAGTTTATTTTGCATGCCTTTTTTTTTTTTTTTTTTGGCCGTGCAGCATGTCTTGCAGGATCTTAGTTCCCCGACCAGGGATTGAATCCAGGGCCCCAGCAGTGGAAGTGCTGAGTCCTTACCATTGGACTCCCTAACCAACAGGGAATTCCCCGCATCCCTCTTATTATAAGAAAGATTGACCACTTCTCTTATGTCTAAAAGCCATTGAGATTTTCTTTTCTGTGGACAATTATCTATATATCCTTTGTCAATTTTTCTGTTGAACTCTTGACTTTTTTCTGATTGATTTATAGGGACTCTTTGTATTCTAGGGAAATTAGTACTTTGTTTTATGAGTTGCAGTTTCTTTCCCCCGGTTTCTTGCCTTTTGACTTTGCTAATGGTAGTTTTTGCTAAGCAAATATTTTTGGTTAGGAGTTTCTGAATAATGTGTCTTAGTAAAAAAGACCTCCTCACTCCAAGATTATGTTAAAATTCCCTGATAAGTTTCTTCTAGTGCTTTTATGATTTTGTTTTTATATATTTAGATTTCTGATTCATTTTGAATTTATCCTTGGGTATGATCCAAAGTACAGTTCCAACTTCACATTTTTTTCTAGATAGCCACCGTTTATTCTGCAATTCATCTTTCCCCCTACCGATTTGAAAGGCAGTCTTTATCAAATACTAAATTCCCACATGTTCTCGGACTTATTATACAGGATTTTTGAGATTATCTTATAAGGTAATATGGCCAAGCAGGAGCATATGTATGTGTGTACTTTAACTCATTAACTTAAAATTGCAAAGGGAAACAGTGACTACTTGCCAAATCAGAATACATCAGAATCAAAAGGCTTTTAGGGAATTCCCCGGCAGTCCAGTGTTTAGAGATCAGTTCTTTCACTGCTGGACTGGGTTTGATCCCTGGTTGGGGAGCTAAGATCCCACAAGCCACCTGGCGTGGCCAAAAAAAAAAAAAAGTCTTTTATATTCATTTTAGATGCGCGCACATGTGTGTGTGTGTGTGCACGTGTGTGTGTGTACACAGACAACGTTTCTGTGGCTGTGAGCTATGGTGGTCTCATTTGTCTCACCAAGTCATTAGTTTAGGAATAGGTACGTGACACCACTTTGACCAAAAAGATGACGGAAATCTGCTGAGAGGGCTTCACCCTTGAAGAGGGATGAAAGGCAGGGACTTTTTTTTTTTTTTGCCTCTGGTTATCACTGTCTCCCTGTGACTTCTAGAACTCTGCAGCCATCCTAGGGCCATGAAGGAAGGCAGCCCAAGAAAATAAGCCAAGGATGGGAGCATGGAAAGAAGAAGAAGAAAGAAAAAAACCTGACTCCCAAATTAACTAACTAAATCACCACCACTAGAGACATCCTAATACCAAACTCCTTGATAGATGGTTAATCAATGACCTTATTGTCCAAGCCCTGCTGAGTTGGGTTTTCCGTTATTTGCAGCTAAAACTGACCTAACATTCCAGCTTCCCCATGATACTGAAAAATCTAGAACTTTCTCTTCCCCTCTTTTGAGCTGAACTGACCCTACCCTCTCTGGGAAGTCACTGAGTGTGGAACAGGGTGAGAAGGGAACTGTATTAAACTCAACAGTTCCAATAAAATTATAAAAACGCAGGGTACCTTTGGTATTCTTCAACCCAAATGTGTGTCAGCATCATGTGGCTTCTCAGAGAAAAAGCTATTTCTTTCCTTATAACAAACAATACTTCCCTGCTCCTAGTATATAATTTTATTTTTTTTCTCATTGCTTTAAAGATGATTTATTTAGAAGTTGGTTAGAAATCACTCCAAGTGTCTTGAAACTATTTTGCAGACATAGGGAGTTCCTCTAAAGAGTATTGAAAGTTAAAGCAAAAAGGATTCTTTGAGATTCTCTAGAGCAGTAGTTTCAACCTTGCTGTACATGGAAATCAATTGGCGAATTTTTTAAAGAATACTAATGGCTGGGCCCTACCCCCAGAGATTCTGATTTTATTGTTCCAGGATGTTACCTAAGCACCAGGATTTTTTTTTAAGCCTCTCAAGTGTTTATCACTTTATTTTAATTTCATAATATTTTTCCTCAAACTTTTATTTAAAAAAAATTTTTTTAATTGCATGAATAGTAAAATGAGCTGTGTATCTTCTCCTAGATTGACTCATGGTTGACATTTGGCCATACTTGCTCTGAATAATTCACTTTTCAGATTCATTATAGTAAGTTTTATCCATTTTAATACATTTATAACAATAAAAATGAATCACCGAAAATAAATTAAAACTCTTGCCTCACGGTCTTTTCTCCTCCCGAAAACATTTATTTTTTACAAATAATACATTGGCATCTTTCAAAATTTTTAAAGTATAAGAAGATGTACAGTGAAAGGCCTTCTTGCTTTTCTGTTCCCCTCCCTGGAAGAAACCAGCCTTCTCATCTCTTGTATGTCATTCTGGAGATATTTTATGCTCTCTTATTTTCACTTTGGAGCGAAATTTGTCCAGATCTCCTGTATTTTTCTAACACAAGATTACCTATTATCATTGTTATCGTCCAGAAGTACCTATTTCTTTAAAAAAAAAAATTTTTTTTAATGGAAGAATTCCTTGCTGGTGGTTAAAAATTAATCAACTGCAGAAGGCCTAATGAAAGGCCATACCGCCCCACCCTGCCCCCAGTCCCATTCCTCAGAGGAAACCACTTTTAACTCTTTCTGGTTGGAGTTTTTCTAATTCTTATTCCAAATTCCAAATATTAGATTTACACCACTGGTTGTGGAGTATCACCTGGAGAATTTCATCTCTTGACTTCCTGCAGAGAAGATTAAACCTTCTCTCCCTAGAGTCATTACCTACTCTTTCTCCCTTCCCCCTGTATAGATAAAGGTATATCAGGGTTTTTTTGTTTGTTCCTAAAGTAACCTTTTTGAAAGACAGATGCAAGATAACTATTTTCTGGCCGTTTAGGAGCTGAGGATGATTAGTATGTTAGTAGCCCTCTTTCAAATGTTTCTAATATGCCAGAATGCTTTGAAAATGTTCTTCTTATGCTTAAAAAATTTGGATAAATATATTGTTTGGTTGAGCTATAGTGATAACAAGCCAAATCTTAGCATATTCTTTATTTCTCTAGGACTTGAGAGATGACCCTCTTGGATTATCATTGAGTGTGGATTTGTACTGTGGACTTTTGTGTTCTTGTAAATAGGTAGCCCTACAGATCAAAGTCTTAAGAGTTGTTATTATAGTCTTAAACACTATCTTTATTTATTCATTCAACAAATACCAGGAAGAGCCAGGAGCTCATGATGCCAGGATAAGGAAGACTCAGCTGTTTAATGAGTACAGGGTTTTATTTTGGAGTAATGAAAATGTCCCGGAACTAGAGAGAGGTGGGTTGCACAACATTGTGAATGCGCTAAATACCTCTGGGGTGTTCACTTTAAAATGGTTAATTTTATGTTATGTACATTTCTCCTCAGTTTAAAAAAATGGCGGGAGGGACAGCCCCATGGTAAGATAGGTTGGAAAAACATCCTATTGTGTAGCCCTTTTAGACCTGTACATTGTGTCTGTCATATCAAAGTATCTGAGAAATCCTGCAGCAAAGTTCCCCAACTTCCTCTAACCCAGGTTTGGAAGATAAGCTCATCCTAGAACTTCTTTCAATACCTTTTAACATTCTTTGGAAACCACTTTTTTTTTTTTTTTTTAATTTATTTCTTTATGGCTGTGTTGGGTCTTCATTTCTGTGCGAGGGCTTTCTCTAGTTGTGGCAAGTGGGGGCCACTCTTCATCGCGGTGCGCAGGCCTTTCACTGTCGTGGCCTCTCTTATTGCGGAGCACAGGCTCCAGATGCACAGGCTCAGTAGTTGTGGCTCACGGGCCTAGTTGCTCCGTGGCATGTGGGATCTTCCCAGACCAGGGCTCGAACCCGTGTCCCCTGCATTGGCAGGCAGATTCTCAACCACTGCGTCACCAGGGAAGCCCTGGAAACCACTTTTAAGGAAATTTATTTATTGACCTGGAAAGACGTTCATGATGATTTAGTACACGAAGCAGTCACAAAATGTTTTGTGCCCTATGATCACTTTTTGGTGAACATATGTAAGTATATTTAGGCATAGAAAATACACTGACATCATTTATACCAACAGAAGTTATCTGTTTTATATTCTCACAAGTAAATTTCTTTTTCTTCTTTTTGTTTATCTGTATTTTAAAATGTGTCTACAAGAGTATGTATTTTTTAAGTAAAGTTCTTTTTTTTTTTTAAGAAAAGAACTCTGCTTTTATCATTTACTTTTGCCCTCTCCTACCTGCAAAAATCCCTGATTTTCACCCTTGCATCCTTACAGACTTTATAAATTGGACTCTGCATCCATTAACATGGCAGAGAGGGTGAAATTTCGCAATGTGAACAAAGCTTCAGAATCTGGTTCTTTAGAGAAGCATGGATCTGCCTGTGCCATAGTTTTCCATTCTGTGAAGTGGATTCAGCTCTTGGGTTGTTGTAGCTAGCAATTAATTAACGATTGCATAATCTAAATAAAACCAAGGGCTCCATTCAGCCCAGTCAATGCACAAAGACACATTTAAAGAAGCATAATAAGGCAACAAAAATTAACTTACAAAGAATTCTTTTTTCTTTTCTATCTAAAAACAATTAAAAAGGGATCCATTTAAAACCAGTAGCACTCATATTCCCTGTATTAGTTTCCTACTGTTGCTATAACAAATTATCACAAACTTAGTGGGTTGGAACAACAGAAGTCTATTCTCTTATGGTTCTAGAGACCAGAAGTCCAAAATTAGTCTCACTGGACTGTCAAAATGTAGCAGGGCTGGTTCTGTAATGGAAAGTGGGGTCCGGCTGCTCGCCTCTCTAAAGCCAATAAAGTGGCAAGGTTGGTGGAAAGTTTGCTTTATTTTGGATGTTAGCAACCGGGGGCGGGGGGGCGGGAAGGACGGATGCCTGTCCAAAGGCTGACTCACACACACACACACACACACACACATGCACACACACACACACACACACACACACACACACACACACACACACACAATCAGGGGGCGAGAGCTTTTATAGATGGAGGGAGGGGGGGCTCCATGCAGAAACAGCACAGGCAGCTCTGACAGTCGTCTTGAAATTGGTCATCGGTGGTCTGACCAGCATCATCTTGATTGTTTTAGGTACAGTCAATCTTCAGTTCCATGGTTGGTTTGTTCCCATTTCTTTGAGGCCAGTTCTCAGAATTGTGGCAACTTATGTCATGGCTACAGTCTGGTCATCGTGTAGTTAACTTCTTCCACCTGGCAGGGGGTTTCAGTATCCATAAGACAGCTCACAGGATATGGCTCAGAATATTATCTCTAGCCCTTGAGAAGGAACTAAAGGTCCTTGACTCTGCTTAATGACTCAACTATTATTATTTAGTCTTGTTGGACTGCTTTTCTTTGCGTCTGCATTTTCTTACTTCTCTGATTAAACTTATTCTTTGGCTAAAGTTTTTCCACAGACGAAAGACAGCCACAGGACACAGGGGGTAAGGACCGTAGGGTCCTGCTACGTTTCAGTTCCTTCTAGAGGTTCTAGTAGAAAACAGTTTTCCTTTGCCTCATCTAGTTTCTGAGGCGCCTGCATCCCTTGGCTCCTGGAGCCTTCCTCGCATCACCCAACCTCTTGCGTCTGTTGTTACATCTCTCACCTCCTCCTTTGACTCGCTGCCTCCCTCTTCTAAGGACCCTTGTGATTGTAATCAGTCCACCTGGATAATCCAGGATCATCTTTGATTTTCTAAAGATTCTTAATTTAAGCATCTCTGCAAAGTCCCTTTTGCCATGTAAAGTAATATGCCCACAGGTCTCAGGGTTTAAGATGTGGACGTCTTTGGGGGGTGGTATTATTCAGCCTACCACGGTCCCTATCATTTCTTTGGAGCCTTCGGCTCTACCACAGCCTGTAAACATCTTCCCCACATGCTGCTCTTCTTTCTTCCCAAATGATCCACTGAGACTTCTGCCCTCGTCCACCTGTCTTGCCTGGAGCTCTGTTTCCAGCAGAGGACCTGGCAGATTCAAGCCCGTCCTTCCACCCTGATCCTCCCTTCCCGCAGTGCACACAGCCCACTGCGGGGTATGGTTGTCTTCTTGATCCAGCAGCTTTTCTTACAGAAAATTCTGATTACAATAGTAATTCAGTTGTCTGGTGCTAAGTCATTCATTACGTTCTCCATCTGTGACCCTGAGCCCTTTATTATGTATTGGTTATATTATTGATTAAGAATCCAAACGCAAGGCTTCCCTGATGGCGCAGTGGTTGAGAATCCGCCTGCCAATGCAGGGGACGTGGGTTCGATCCCTGATCCCGGAAGATCCCACATGCCATGGAGCAACTAAGCCTGTGCACCACAACTACCGAGCCTGTGCTCTAGAGCCAGCGAGCCACAACTACTGAAGCCCACGCGCCTAGAGCCCGCGCTCTGCAACAAGAGAAGCCACCGCGATGAGAAGCCTGCACACCACAACGAAGACCCAACGCAGCCAAAAATAAATAAATAAAATAAATAAATTTATTAAAAGAAAAAAAAAGAATCCAAACGCAGAAGTACACTGATTATTTATTAGTCACTGTGATGCTGCTGATGTCCTAAGTTTCCATCCCGTGGTAGTATAAATAGTGGTTGAGTGCACCGAAGCTACACTCTCTGCGTTCAAATTCCACCTCCCCCACTTCCCAGCTGTGTGAGCTCCGTTATCCTCTCAATGCCTCAGTTTCCTCACCTGCTAAAAGACTACCCAAAAAATATCTGCTTGTATTGAAGAATAAATAAAAGAAAGTATGTACTGTGTCTGGCACATAGGAGGTCCACAGCATATTTTAATTCCCTTCTCCTTAGAGATCGAATGTGACATATCAGGCCGAACTTTCCCCTTATAGTACTGGCAGCTGGTCCCAAACTGTGAGATAATAGTATTACTTCCATTTTCACAGATGAAAAGGCTCATGATGATTTACCTAAAATAGTAAGCAGTGAGTGAAGAACTTACCTAGGGCAAAAATTAAATGTGTGTACATACATATATATGTATGTATGTATATATGCGTATATGTCTAAGGTTGGGGAAAAATAAACCTCAGAAAAGTATATGACAAAAAAAAAAAGACAAAGAAATGACAAACACTGTTAAAAGTGATGTATAGTCACAATTTTTTAAAAAATTAAGTACAGGGAGTTCCCTGCTGGCCTAGTGGTTAGGATTCTAGGCTTTCACTGCCATGGCCTGGGTTCAATCCCTGGTCGGGGAACAGAGATCCTGCAAGCCGTGCGGCATGGCCAAAAAAAAAAAAAAAAAAAAAATTTAGTACCAAAAAGTACCCCCCCCGCAAATGAAAAGCTTCCATCTAACGATAACCACTATTAGCATTTCGGCAGCCTCCAACTATATATTTCTCTGAGCATATGTGTGCCATTTTGATGGATATATTTTGTGTATACATTCTGCTCTGCCATCTGTACCTATAAATTTCAGCGATATGCCATGAGCATTTTTTATGAATCTCTTTTATCTTTATTTTTTTTCGTTTACAGACTAATAGCTGTCGTTTTTCAGCTTTCTATTTTGAAGTAATTATAGATCACAAGAAGTGTAAACATAGTCCAGAAGCGTCGTTGGTACCCACCCCTCAGTTCCCCGCAATGGCGCCCACATAACTACAGCACATTATCAAACCCAGGATCGTGCCAAGTTGATTGGCACAACAATTCGGAAGACGACAGACCTTACTCAGATGTCACCGCTTTTTACATGCACTTGTTTTTGTTTTTTAATTTGTCTCTAGGTGTAGATCTATGACATTTTATCTCTACTTGCCCTTTTTAAAAATGCAATCAATACAGAAACATGAAGTGCAGAATATTCAAACCTACTGTGATGTTTGGGATATTTTCCCCAGGTTATTCTCAGTGTATACGCTCTTTTGTTGGGGTTTTTTTGTTTTTCTTTAAACAACAGCAAAAAGGATCTTCTGAGATATATATATTTTTTTAATTTGCACTTTAAAAAAATCATGGACATCTTTCCATGTCAGGACAAAATCAGGTCTGCTGCAGTGTGAATGTTTTTAGGTTAAAACATCTGCATGGTGGTTGTAGATTTCCCATGGAAGTGGTAACCCAGTTTATGCCCAGGCTCTAAATCTCTTTGGAAAACATGATGGGCCTCACCTGTCAGAATTTCAGAACCTGAGCCTTGGCACTTCCCAAGCTGGGTCCATCCCTTCCCTGGCACAGAGGAGAGGAACTGCTTCCCCTTAGAGCCGGCAGGCCCCTGGGTACATCTTCCAGTCGTCCTGGCTGTGTGTGTCGCTCCCACACCTGCTCAGACCTGAATTACTATTACCATTTCCTAAACATTTTAATGAGACCTCCACCTTAACAACTCCCAGCAAAATCATTCTGGGGACCCACTCTTCCCCCACACCAGGGCAGCTCATTCCAGGATGGTTGTGAACGGTTCCATTTCTGCTTTTATGCATTTGGCATAAACATTTCTTGCAGCTCATAAACACCTTGGCCATTTTACCAGTGTCAGGGAAGATGTTTATGACCCAAATATGAAAACTTGGTGAGACTTAACGCTTCGGCAAACGGGCTGTGTTATTCTTGGCAAGAAATATCTTCTAAAGAAGACCCAAAGCAGGCAGGGCCCGGATGTGAAAATACATGTGTTGGCGACACACCTATGCTTAAAATTCGAAAGATCGGCTATGATTCAAACTCTTTACTGCTGTTCAGTAACGGGGCAACTGTGTGGTTTCTAATTGTTATCAGCTTCCTGTTTGGGTGTTTTTATAGCATTATTATGTTGCCAAGTGAATGAGGCAAAATAAAATAGGAAAAGAGATGTTGGACCAGGAGGTTAATAAAAATCCATTTTGTCACTCGACAGCCTCCCCCAGAGCGGCTTCCTTTTCCAAGGCCCTGTGAGGCTCTTTGTATTGACAGATGCCATTTGCCCATTTACGACGTGATAATAAAAACCTTCAGCCTTATTCAGTGTTATGCTTTTCCTCCCCTGACAGGAGGGCACCAAATGGCTTGGAATCAGCAGGCGTATTTTCATTAAAGATGATAACTTTACATGAACCACATTCAAAAGACGCTTCAGAAAAGTAGCAGAATTTGGTCAGGGAAAGAAAGATCTGTGGGAACAGGCTAACACTCGGAGGGACTCAGAAATAGCTGTATTTGTAAAATGACCTGGATTTCACACAAGTAAAGACTATCTAACAAGCATAGGTGAATGCTGAACTACAAAATACAAAATCATGCATTGCTCTTCTTAAACATGAGGCTCTGCTCATTTTTGCAGTCGTGTTATGTGTATGAAATAAGACATTTAAGCAATAGTTGCCTAACTAATATCAACTTGTAATCCATTTTCTACTATCTTATGCAAAAACTTTTTCTTTCCTTTTCTGTCATTAATTCGTACCTGGTATTTGGCACGGAAGATAATTGAAAATGCAGTTCAAAGGTTTCGTGGTTTTTTATTCCACAAATTTACATTTCATAAATTTTCACTGAGCTCAATCATTTTCAAACTAAAACATTTTTTAGCCATCAGAGCTATATAGAGCTTTTTTCTCAATACATATTATCATTGGTGCTTCTCAGTCACTGATTCAAACCATAAATTAATTAAACCCACTAGTTTCAAACTAGGCCATATGAGACAGTTGGGACTCAAATTGTTCTATCCTATATATGTCATAAACCATAAATGAGAATTGTTGGTAGATGACAGATGTCTTTTAAAGAACATGGGCAGGTTTCTCCAGTGTGTTTTAACATTAACCCTCTAGAGGCTAGGCACATATTTTTATAGACCACCAACTCTTGTGTATCTTTCCTGAAATGTTCCATCTACAAATAAACCTGTTATGTTAAATATGAGACATGTCCTTGGTTGAAAAGCACAAATGTGGTGGATCATATTCTCCATATTCTGTCATTTGTGGTTTTTTTCCTTAACCATAAATATGGATCAGTAATTTGGATCAACCTCAGCCTTTTAAAAAAATATGTTGGTTTCTATTATTTGGAATAATAATAATGGCTAAAATTATTGAGCATGTGCTGCGTGACAAGCCTAGTTCTAAACCGTATCGGAGCATTAACTCAGTTCGTCCTCAACACACACCAATAAGTATTCTGAATATCCTTGTTCTACAAATGGGGAAATTGAGAAACTAAGCAGTCAAGTGGCTGAGAAATAATTAACGATGGTCCTATTTTTTTTAACTTTTTTTTTTCATCTTTATTGGAGTATAATTGCTTTACAGTGTTGTGTTAGTTTCTGCTGTACGATGGTCCTATTAATGGAAAGGTTGTTTCCAGTTTTTTCTATCACAGTGCAGTGGTGAGGGTCCTTATACATCTGTTTTTACACACCCCTGTCATGATTTTTGTAGGCTTACATGCTAGGTATAGAGTTGCTGCATCTATGGCCAGGCACCTTTTTCTTTCTTTTTTTTTTTTTTTTGTAGTCATTAACTCAGTTTTTTTGTTTTGTTTTGTTTTGTTTTGAACTTTGGGTTTATTTATTTATTTATTTATTTATTATTTATGGCTGTGTTGGGTCTTCGTTTCTGTGCGAGGGCTTTCTCTCTAGTTGCGGCAAGTGGGGGCCACTCTTCATCTTGGTGCGCGGGCCTCTCATTATTGCAGCCTCTCTTGTTGCGGAGCACAGGCTCCAGACGCGTAGGCTCAGTAGTTGTGGCTCACGGGCCTAGTTGCTCCGCGGCATGTGGGATCTTCCCAGACCAGGGCTCGAACCCGTGTGCCCTGCCTTGGCAGGCAGATTCTCAACCACTGCGCCACCAGGGAAGCCCCAGGCACCTTTTTCATATTGAAAAGTGTTACTGCCAAATTATCTAGGCTTAGTATTTATTCTTCCTGTGTGGGGCAGGCTGTTTTTAGCTAAAGTCGTCATTTCTTTAGATACATGATGGATGGATGGATGGATGGATGGATGGATGGATGGATGGATGGATGATGGTCAGATAGACAGAACCCATCTTCTAAGAGGTTTGAATGAATAACATTTTATGCTGCCCTCACCCCCCCAAGTCACCAAATGAGGAGTGTGGCCTAAAGGATTGGGATAGTTTTCCCAAAATTATGGGGAAACTATTTGTAGAGTACAAATCTCTTTCTCATTTCATCTCCACTTTGTTAGCAAGTTCCAGAAACCAGAAAAATTCAGTTGCTGTCATAAATTCATTCTGAGAGGCAACACACATGCCAAACGGCGAATCTCGGCAGTGGCCCACACTACAAACAAGGAGAGCCTCCCTAAATTTCAAGCAGGAGTTGTTCCCCAGAAAAACACTTGGTCATCAACATTGCTGGTCCCTCCCCCCCTTTCTCAATGAACACAGAGCAGAGGCAAACTGCTTTTACTTCAAAAAAGCAGATTGATCTGAAATACAACGAGGCCTTCAAAATTCACAGTTCAACGCTCATAAAATCTGATAGTGAGCAAGGCGGCTTAGAGCGTCTGCACACCTTCATCCTCAATGAGACAGAAGCTCACTCTAGCAATTCCCCATGACTTGTCATCTGTGAGCTGGAAGATCAAAGGCTCGACTCCAGGACGGGAAATGGGGAAAATTAGTGTCCCACTAGGAGCCTCTCACCGCCACGGTAAGACTGGTGGTTCTTTAGGATCATGAGCTATTTGGCTCTTAATTTGGGGTTTCATTAAGGGCACATCCACACTTGAATGAAGGGAATGGAAGGTTGCTGTTTCTTTTGAAGTCCAGCTGTTGTTAAGAGAGAATTGTGATTCAGAACGATTCAGATTTGCAAAGCCCATGGCTCGGTGCCTGGCACACAGCAAACACTTGGTAACTTTGGCCATTATTTTTAATACTAATGGCAAAATTATCTGCAAGGTTCAAATAAAGTGATCTTATCCTACTTTGATGAAGCGCTTCAGAAATTTCTAGAATGGAATCTGGCCTATACAGGATCTCGACAAACTTTTGCTATATGAAGTGGAGCTGGTTCCCTACACCCGCACCCTACACCCCTGTGAGAAGGTGGCTGAGGCTCAGGGAGCTGACATCCCTTGCCTGAGCTGGGATTTGAACCCAGGTCTTTAGAAGCTTGCCCTGCCTTTACTCTCTTCTTCACACCTAAATCTGCATGGCTGAGCAATTGAATTAGCTGAGGTTTCTGTACCCTTTCTAGTGCAGCCAGTGAGTAGAAGAGATTGTTCTACACATGTCAGTGATAGCTAAGCTTATCCTGTGGAAACCCACAGACTTTGGAGCCCCATATACTTGGGCTCCATCTCCATCCCTGACACTGTAGCTGTGTGATCCTGGGCAAATCACTTTACCTCTCTGAGCCTCAGTGACCTCATATGCAAAATGGAGATAATGGTACACACATTTCAGGATCCTTGGAGGATTAAATAAAATAATATCTGTAAAGAATCTACATCCTGTTGGATGTGGAGACACAGCTCTCTCTAAGCGACCAGGCTTCCCAAAGATGCGCACATCCTAAGCCCCAGAACCTGTGACTATGTTATGTTTGTTACCTGGCAAAGGGTAATTAAGGTAGCAGAAGGAATTAAGTTTACTACTTAGCTGACCTTGGGATGGAGAGATGATGCTGGATTAATCCAGTGGGCCCAGTGTCACCACAAGAGTTTGTTCGTTTGTTTGGTGTATACCAGGGGTCAGCAATTTTTTCTGTAAAGGGTCAGATAGTAAATATTTTAGACTTTGTGAGTCAAGAGGCAATGTCCTCAACTCCTCAAGCAACCATTCTTGCCAAAAGCCTGAAGTCTTATTTTACACTTTACATTTTGAAATGTAAAAACCATTCTCAGCTCACCGGCTGAACTAAATCCAACAGGGGGCCTGATTTGGCTGCTGGGCTCCGGTTCACTGACACGTGGTATCTGTGCATGTATATATTTTATTTCCAAAAAAGGCTAATGCTGTATATATAGATAGATTTTTATCTGGTTTTAATTTTTTTTAAAAATAAATTTATTTATTTATTTTTGGCTGCATTGGGTCTTCGCTGCTGCACGCAGGCTTTCTCTAGTTGTGGCGAGCGGTGGCTTCTCTCGTTGCGGAGCACAGGCTCTAGGCGCGCGGGCTTCTCATTGCGGTGGCTTCTCTTGTTGTGGAGCATGGGCTCTAGGTGTGAGGGCTTCAGTAGTTGTGGCACGTGGGCTCTAGAGCGCAGGCTCAGCAGTTGTGGTGCACGGGCTTAGTTACTCCGCGGCATGTGGGATCTTCCTGGACCAGGGATGGAGCCCGTGTCCCCTGCATTGGCAGGTGGATTCTTAACCACTGCGCCACCAGGGAAGTCCCTTATCTTTAAAACATAAAGATATGTTTTTAAAACATATCATTTATGATGAATATCTCCTTAGAATAAGTTATTTAACAATTCCATTTTTACAACTGCATATTTTCTCTTAAGAACTATACAATGTTCATTTTAATCTCACTCTATTTTTTAACTACTATAAATAATGTCATGCTAACCACCTTTGAACATAAATCTTTGTCCATATCTGTGATTATTTCAGAGGATTATTTCCCAGAAGTAGAATTACTGCTACTTTATCCTTTTAGAAAAAGCCTTTGAAAAAGTCAGTGGAATGAGGTGTGATTTTGGCAAAGAGAACAAGCCCTTAATATGGTAAAGAGGGACTTCCCTGGTGGTCCAGTGGTAAAGAGTCCTCCCCTCAATGCAGGGGATGCGGGTTCGATCCCTGGTCGGGGAACTAAGATCCCACATGCCGCGGGGCAACTAAGCCTGCATGCCACAACTACTGAGCTCTTGCGCCTCAACAGAGCCTGTGTGCCGCAAACTACAGAGCCCACGCGCCCTGAAGCCTGCGTGCCACAACTAGAGAGAGAAAACCCTCGCGCCACAACTAGAGAGAAGCCCACGTGCCACAACAAAGAGCCCGCGCCGCAACAAAAGATCCCGCATGCCGCAACTAAGCCCCGAAGCAGCCAAAAAAATAATAATAAATTAAAAAAAAAAAATATATATATATATATGGAAAAGAGAGTGGAGGAAAAGAAAAGAATTAGTTGACAAGGGTCTGGTTCTCCAGACAATGCCAGGTTCCAATCCTGGCCTACTAACTGTGTGAGCTGGTGCCTGCTACTTAACATCTCTGGGCCTCAATTGCCTCATCTGTAAAATGGGGGTGAAAATAGAATCCACCTTCCTGACTACATGAGATCACACACACACCTGGCCCACAGTAACTGCTCAATAAATAATAGTTTTGATCATTATTATTACCCCAACTGCAACTCATTTTTAACAAGATCCTGGGAGGAACCTGAATCTACAGTGTTTCACTGACCCTTAGCACCCTGATTTTAACTCTAAAATTTAAATTCAAAAACAAGAAAAAAGCCAATAATACTCTTGCTGCTAATGCCTAAGGATCCTCCAGTGTCAACAGACCCATTACATACTGGGTTTATCTGCACACGAGGTACTAGTCCAGCACCTGTGGGAGTCTGGACAAGATGCTGAGCAAGTTGGGAATCTGGGCCTTGGTTTCCCCATTTAGGAAGTGGGAGTTGATCATGCCTCTCCTACCTGACTTATGAGGATAAAATGAAATAATTAGTTTGACAATCAACTAAGGAAAAACAAGTCACATTTCTAGCACAGGAAGTACAGGTCCCTTAGCACCAGACAGATTTTGTAATTTAAAATGTTTCTGGGTAATTTCCAGTGGTTAGGACTCTGTGCTTTCAGTGCCAAGGGCCTGGGTTTAGTCCCTGGTCAGGCAACTAGGATCCTGCAAGCCATGCAGTGTGGTCAAAAAAAAAAAAAAAGTTCCATTTAGAAATGTAATATAGTGCATGCTGGATCTATTCGTAGGGGATCTGGAACAGCTCGTTGTCATGAAACACATTGATATATCTGTAGCAAAAAAAAAAGTATATGAATATTCACACAAATAGTCTTGCATCAATTCAGGTCAAGTTTTGCCACCAAATGAGTTAATATCAGGTGAGCTTTAGCTACCAAATGAGTTTTTAAAAGTTCAATTTTCTGAGCTTTTTGCCTTTAAGTAACACTTTTGTAAGTATATTACATAGGGTGTCTCCTTCAGTATGCATGATAGGCTTATGAGACAGATACTGTTACTGTGCCCATTTTACAGATAGGGAAACTGAAGCCCAGAGAAGGCGAGCAACTTGCCCAGGGCCACACAGCTGGTAAATGGCAGAGCTGGGATCCAAATGCAGGAAGCCTAGAGCAGAGCAGTTCTTAACCTGTGCCTTAAGGATAGATTTTATGGAGTTTGTGAGCCTGGTTGGGGGCGGGCGGGGAATTATATTTATTTTCACTGCCTTCTAACTAAAATTTAGCATTCCTTCAATTATGAGTGTAGACAGCAAGCCACAGCAGCATGAACAATACCCATGAGTGCTGCCAATAGGAATCACAGATATTGCTTATTGCAGGGGCAGCAGACATCTCAAGATAGCAGTTATTCTCATCACTACTTTGAAGTTACAGGAGTTCTTAGAATCACCACTAGATATTGTCAGTAAATGAACTAATAAAGAAGCACATATGTTACTATGTGACAAAGTTTTTAAAAATATTTCGATAGTTGTATTTCAGTATAATTGTTTTCCCTTGTGTTTTTATCAGTATTTATGCATTTAAAAAGCGTGACGTTGGGGAGGGGTCCAGGGGCTTCACCAGACTTTCAGAGGAGTCCAGAACCCAGAAAAGGCTGAGAATGCTTGGCCTAAAGCTATGCTTTAACCACTACACCCTGCAGAGTTAACGCGCATGTGCATTGAAAAAAATGAGGAGGAGAGGGAGGAGGGACCGAAGGTGTTATCGATCATGTCCGGGTGGTGGGATAAAGGCTGACTTCCTTTGTGTTATGCGCGTTTGTGTTTCTGAAATCATACAGTGAGCATGTTTGACTTCACCATTCAGGAGGGAACTCAGATATTTAAAGAAACAGAGCATTTTCTTTCAGCCCATAAGACATCCCTACCAGATACCAGTTAGTACTGCTCAGACCCTGATAAAGTAAACCCTAAATTAAAGCTGTTGTTGAGATCAGACTTTAAGGGATTTAATGAGAGCCGGTTGATCACATTTCTCAAACTTTAACTTTGAAAGAACAAAAGGTCCGTTCCTACCTCCCAGACAGACAGCCAGTGATTGGGAGAGTCCAAAGCCCAGGTGCCTTGGGATGTGCCCACACCACGAAAAGAAGGTCCTATTTTTGCCCTGACTCGACTCTAGCACTTCACAGAAGCAACTATTGCTGAAGCAAAGATCGCTAATGATAACGTCTTCCTCTCGCCGCTGCCCTGTGAGTTAGCAGGGTGAGCCCAGGGTCTCTGGTGCCTTCCATTCTTCATCTCATGCTTCTGAGTCTCAGCCGTCATTCAGTTCTGCCTTGGCAGTTATTGTGGTCGTGGCTGAATCAAACAGGAGGGAGAATGAGCGGGAGCCACCTGCCCAGGTGGTGGGTCCTCAGACCAGGGTGGGGAGAGAAGAGAGCGCTGGAGGAAAAGCAGAGAAGCCGAGACAGACTGTGTCCCTGGGCAGGTTAGTGATCCATCCTACTCGGCTTCAAGGGGGACTTGAACCTGGAATTTCTGAATCCTATCTGGCTCTCAGAGAATAAAATCAAAGCATCATGGTGGGGTTTACAGGCTCAACGTCACCAGCGGAAGGACCATGACCAAAACCCACAGCCCACATCTGCTGCCCACACACAGCCTGTACCAGATAACCCTCACCTGCCCACCAGTTTCCAACCCCATCCTCTTCACTCCTAAAGCAACTGGACAACACTTGTTTATAGCATTCACACTGCAACTCAGTTACCTGCCTTAGTACCTCTCTGTCCGGCTTCCCCACCAAGCTGTCTACTCCTTGAGGGCACAGGCTGTATTTGGGGGGAGTTTATTACCGTGGATAGGAGCATGGATTGGAATTCTGCCTCAGCCACTTCCTGGTTGTGTGATCTTGGGGAAGTCACTTCTCTCTAAGCCTTTGTTTTTTCATCTGTAAAATGGGTAGTCAGTGATTCAACTAAAAAGTATAAGGGCTAACTATGTGCTAGGAACTCTTCTAGATGCTGGAAATTTAGAACGTGACAAAAACCACAGTCCAGCTGAAGCATGTGTTCTAGCTGGAATAGGTATGAGAGGAGGTGACAGGTATAAACAAGCAAATAAATTCAACAATAACAGTAGGCACCTCATGTGGGTTATTAAGAGGATTACTTGAGATGAGGCCTTTAAAGTGCTCAGCTAAGGCCTGACTCATAATAAATGCCAACAGATGACAGTGCTGATTATTTTCTCCAGGAAAGCATTCTTGACCCCGCTAAAACCGGCACTCCCACCCCGCCCACCCCAGGCCTGGCTACCGGCCCTTTGTCTTGACTCTGACAGCACATCTGCACAGCTTGATCGTGGCGTTTACTACATTATACAATCATATTCTCTTAGATGCCTATGGTTCCACATTGACCTCACCTACCTGAAACACGTACAGTAGATTTTTACTTGTATTTATATCTTCAGCATCTCACATGGTCCCTGGCCCACGGTTGGGACCAAATAAACGCTTGTTAGATCAATCAGAGATCAAACCTAAAGAAAACCCCAAGGCCTCAAATGGCATTTAAAAAAAACTCGTCTCAGGACTTCCCTGGTGGTCCAGTGGTCAAGACTCCACGCTTCCACTGCAGGGGGTGCAGGTTCCATCCCTGGTGGTGGAACTAACATCTCACATGCCCCATGGTGCAGCTACAAAAAAATTAAGATTTAAATTTAAAAAAACTTGTCTCAGACTTGCTCTGAAAAAGTCCTGTTAGGAACCAACCTCCAGATGGCCTCTGGTGGTCCTTACCTCCTCATCTATGTTCTTGTGTCACCAATAGAAGATTGAGGAAATGACAATGTGTACATTCCCAGGTAAGGTCATAGGAGACATTGTAGCTTCTGTGTTGCTCTCTCTTGGATCACCTGGTCTGGGGGAAGCCAGCTGCCATGCTGTGAGGACACATGAGAACTCTATGGAGATGCCCACATGACAAGGAACTGAGGCCTCCCGCCAATACCCAGAACCCACTTGCCAGTCATATGAGTGCGCCATCTTGGAAATAGGTTTGTCAGCCCCAGTCAAGCCTTCATTGGACCCCAACCCTGGCCAACAATTTGTCTGCAACTTCACCCAGCTAAGCCACTCCTGAATTCATAGGAGACCCACAACATTTTTAAAAGAAATGTATTGGCATAAACACAACCAGCTCTGGACTGAAATGAGCAGAGACAGTACAAAAGGAAAAGAGGCCTTTGAACCCTCAAACTTCTGCAGGCAGGAAGCAGGCTGCAAAACTACTCAGCTGCAAACAGGATCTGCATCTCTTGGGAAAAGAAGAATGACTCAGAGAATAGATCCCTGAGTCCAGATGGTAGATCCAAGACATGTAATCACTCCCTCCAGGTCACAGAGCTAATAATGGTAGAGCCAGATTTCAAACTGAAGCAGTCTGGCTCTAGAGTCCATGCTTCTCTCCTCTGCATTATACCATGTCTCTAATGCATGGTTGCATGGATAGATAGAGAGTATGATTTTGGTTCACTGAATTAACATTTTAAAATAGCAAGTGGTGCTCATGTAAGTGCACAAAGAGAATTCCAGACACCAATGACCGGCATGTATTGATCTGATGATTGATGATCTTCATGACATTCACTCAAAGAATGATACAGCCTCTGATCCTGAGCCTTTTCTTTTTACACAAAGAAAAATATTAAGGGGACTTCCCTAGTGGCACAGTGGATAAGACTCCACGCTCCCAATGCAGGGGGCCGGGGTTCAATCCCTGGTCAGGGAGCTGGATCCCACATGCATGCCACAACTAGGAATTCACATGCCGCAACTAAGACCCAGCACAACCTGCAGCCTCGGCCCCAGCCGTAGGCACAGCCACCGGCACGACCCCAGCCCCAGCTCCTGCTGCAGCTCCTCCAGACTCAAGTCCCTACACCGACATCCTGGAGGTTGGGATGCTCTTGTCCAAAACCAACTCTCTTGCCCACCTGCGTGCTGCACCCTGCAACGACCTGCATGCCACCAAGATGGCGCCCGGCAAGGAGAAGGATCCCCTGGAGTCACAGTACCAGGTGGGCCCGCTCCTGGGCAGCGGCGGCTTCGGCTCGGTCTACTCCGGCATCCGTGTCGCCGACCACTTCCCAGTGGCCATCAAGCATGTGGAGAAGGACCGTATTTCAGACTGGGGAGAGCTGCCTAATGGCACCCGAGTGCCCATGGAAGTGGTTCTGCTGAAGAAGGTGAGCTCGGGCTTCCCCGGCGTCATTAGGCTCCTGGACTGGTTCGAGAGGCCCAGCAGTTTTGTCCTGATCCTGGAGAGGCCCGAGCCAGCGCAAGAACTCTTCGACTTTATCACGGAAAGGGGGGCCCTGCAGGCAGAGCTGGCCCGCAGCTTCTTCTGGCAGGTGCTGGAGGCCGCGCGGCACTGCCACAGCTGCGGGGTGCTTCACCGCGACAGCAAGGATGAGAACATCCTTATCGACCTCAGTCGCGGTGAGCTCAAACTCGTCGACTTCAGGTTGGGGGCGCTGCTCGAGGACACCGTCTACACGGACTTCGATGGGACCCGAGTGTATAGTCCTCCAGAGTGGATCCGCTACCATCGCTACCGTGGCAAGTCAGCAGCCGTCTGGTGTCTGGGGATCCTGCTGTACGATATGGTCTGCGGAGATATTCCCTTTGAGCACGGTGAGGAGATCATCAGGGGCCAAGTCAGGCAGAGGGTCTCTTCAGAGTGTCAACATCTCATTAGATGGTGCTTGGCCCGGAGACGATCAGATCGGCCATCCTTCAAAGAAATCCAGAACCATCCATGGATGCAAGATGTCCTCCTGCCCTAGAAAACTGCTGAGATCCATGTCCACAGCCTGTTGCCAGGACCCAGCAGACAGCTTCTCAGGCAGGTTCTCCCCTCTCTGTCAGATGCTCAAGGGAGGGGAAGTGTCTGTTTCCAGCTTCCCAAGTACCAGTGACACTTCTCTCCAAGCAGGACAGTGCTTGATACAGGAACAACATTTACAATTCATTCCAGACCCCAGGCCCTGGAGGCCGCCTCCCAAAGAGGAAGAGACTCCACTCCAGCCGTCCTAGGCCTCAACTCCTCCCATAGAAGCTCTCCTTCTCATTGGTGTCCAGCACTGCTGGACTTTGCAAAATCCCAGGGGTGGCGGGGTGGGGTGGGAGTGGGTCAGAATCCAGCCATAGGAACTCTTCCCTTCCTCAGGAGTTCTGCTGAGGGCTTCCCTGGTGGCGCAGTGGTTAAGAATCCGCCTGCCAATGCAGGGGACACGGGTTCGAGCCCTGGTCCGGGAAGATCCCACATGCCGTGGAGCAGCTGAGCCCATGCGCCACAACTACTGAGCCTGTGCTCTAGAGCCCGCGAGCCACAACTACTGAGCCCGCGTGCCACACCTACTAAAGCCCGTGCACCTAGAGCCCGTGCTCTGCAACAAGAGGAGCCACGGCAATGAGAAGCCCACGCACCGCAACGAAGAGTAGCCCCCGGTCACCACAACTAGAGAAAGCCCGCGTGCAGCAATGAAGACCCAACACAGCCAAAAATAAATAAATTAATTAATTAATTAATTAATTAATTATTTTTAAAAAGAGTTCTGCTGAATGCCGTGATGGGTCGGGTAGGGGGAAATTGGGTTGGGGTGAGATAGGACCAGCACCATTTTAAGTCCCTGTCACCTCTTCCAACTCTTCTGAGTGCCTCTGTAGGGACTCCGGCTGTGCTGGGAGAAGTACTTGAACTTGCCTCCTTTACGTGCTGCTTCTCCAAAAATCTGCCTGGGTTTGGTTCCGTCTCTTTCCCCCCCACCCCGTCCCCCCATCCTTCATATGGAAGTTGCCATGGAAGAGGCCACAGGGCCAAATGCTGAGCCACCTGCCCTTTTCCACCTCCTTTAGTGAAACTCCCCAGTGAACTGGTCTTCCTTTTTGGTTTTTACTTAACTGTTTCTAAGCCAAGACCTCACACACACACACACACACAAATGCACAAACAATGCAAATCAACAGAAAAATTGTAAATGTGCATACAGTTGGCATGGTAGTGTACAAAAGGATTGTAGCTGATCTAATTCTTTTTTAATTTTACCTTTAAATTATTTTACCTGTTTTTTGTTTTGTTTTGTTTTGGGTTTTTTGTTTTTTGTTTTCTTGGAAAGATACGCATTCTAACCTGGAGGTCAGTGTTATTTATTTATTTATTTATTTATTTATTTATTTATTTATTTGGTTCCCTTCCTGCTCCAAGCTTCCAGAGCTACCGCCATAGTTTTCTTTTCTCCTTTCCTCCTCTGACTTGGGGACCTTTTGGGGAAGGCTGCAGCGCTTGCTCTGTTCGTTCATAGGGTGACGGGACTCAGGCGGGACAGTTGCTGCAGCTCCCTGACTGCCGCGGGCCCCCTCGTCTGCTTACCCAAGGGGGCTTGGGGTCTGTGGGTGATGGGGGAGGGGCACTGCTGACTTGTGTACATAGGATAAATATATGAAAAGCAGTTCTGGATGGTGTGCCTTCCGGATCCTCTCTGGGGCTGTGTTTTGAGCAGCATGTAGCCTGCTGGTTTTATCTGAGTGAAATACTGTACAGGGGAATAAAAGAGATCTTATTTTTTTTTCTTTTTATACTTGGTGTTTTTTGAATAAAATACCTTTTGTCTTAAAAAAAAAAAAAAGACCCGGAACAACCAAATCAATAAATAAATATTAAAAAAAAGAAAAAGAAGTGTTAAGGAAGGTGTTAAAGATAAGGAAGGACACTAACCTTTCTACACCAGGTGGAGATCTGTACCCCATCTTGTTTTTAACACCCTGGTGGGTCTACCCCCTCAGCCTTCATTTTGTGCATCATTCTTATTTTCTTTGTTTTTTTCTTACACAAGTAGTTATACCCTACGTGATCATTGTAGGAAAATCAGAACTGACCAAGAAGCAAAAAGAAAACAAAGATTGCTCATAATCCCACTACCAAGAAATACGCCCTCTTCGCATTGTAGTAGGTTCTCCTTTCAGTTTTGGGTTTTTTTAAGTGCGGTATATTTGCATGATTTGTTACAAGGAGCCAGTTTGGTTGTGCCTCAATATTTTATTGAAAAGGCTTCAGCTTCTTATTTTCCCCCAGAGAGATTCCTACACATCTAGATAGTTAATTTCTTTTTTCTTCCAGTAATCATGGACTAAGATAAATAGACAACAGTATTTTTTCACCCCTGGGTGGGATCCCAAGAGGATTAAATGGAAATATCTCCTTAAAAATCTTCACAGTCTTTTGTTTTGCTACCAAAAGTCTTGCCTGACACAGTGTCTATGCAATATAAGTGTAACTAATTAAAGAGTAGATTTACTTAGTCAACCATTTGTCTGGGTTACACTACAAATGGTTGACTGATAATTTTTGCCTGAATTGACTAGGTGTTTAGTACTGGGATTTTTTTGTCCCCACCACATCGACAGGTTGTTTTGAAATTGTGCGGACACTGACTAACCACTCCATCCCATGGGGAAAACTCAGTTAATGATGGATCTTTCCAGATATCCAAGGAGTGTATATACGTCTATGCCAGCTATTCTGCCTTCTAAAGAGAGATATTTGGAATTGATATGGGTGCTTTTAATGCTTGCTCTGAATTCTCTGTAACCATTACATTTTTTAACTTAGAAACTGATCCGTATTGGGTTTTTCCTCACCTTAAAAAAGAGATTCAGGCTTGGTGGAATAAAACATAAAAGAGTACAGAAATATACAATGTAGAGAGTGGAGAACTTCTCTCAGCCCACTCCCCAAATAACCACTGTTACCACCATTTATTTAAATGTTTTACATTGTGACTTATTGCAACAATTTCTGCAGCGGCAAGGGTGGGGAAAAAAAACCCCAAAAACCTATATTAAAAGGAAGGACTTCCCTGGTGGTCCGGTGGTGAAGACTCTACACTCCCTGGAGAACAGTATGGAGGTTCCTTAAAAAACTAAAAATAGAATTACCATATGACCCAGCAATCCCACTACTGGGCATATACCCAGAGAAAACTGTAATTCAAAAAGACACATGCACCCCAGTGTTCACTGCAGCACTATTTACAATAGCCAGGTCATGGAAGCAACCTAAATGCCCATTGACAGATGAATGGATAAAGAAGATGTGGTACATATATACAGTGGGATATTACTCAGCCATAAAAAGGAACGAAATTGGGTCATTTGTAGAGACATAGATGCATCTAGAGACTGTCATACAGAGTGAAGTAAGTCAGAAAGAGAAAAACAAATATTGTATATTAACGCATATATGTGGAATCTAGAAAAATGGTACAGATGAACTGGTTTGCAGGGCAGAAATAGGACACAGATGTAGAGAACAAACGTATGGACACCAGGAGGGGAAGTGGTGGCAGGGGGAGGGTGGTGGGATGAATTGGGAGATTGGGATTGACATGTATACACTAATATGTATAAAATAGATAACTAATAAGAACCTGCTGTATAAAAAAAAATTAAATGAAATGAAAATAAATTTTTTTTAAAGAAAAAGAAAATTCCAAAGAATCTGCAATTACTGGTACAAAAAAAAAAAAAAAAAGACTCTACACTCCCAACACAGGGGACACAGCTTCCATCCCTGGTCAGGGAACTAAGATCCCACATGCTGCATGGTGTGGCCAAAAATTAAAAGTAAATAAATAAATAAATAAATGTGGGGGGGGAAACAAACTAAGCTAGAAAACAGTAGTCCCCCCTTGTCCTTGGTTTCACTTTCCAAGGTTTCAGTTACCCACAGTAAACTGTGATCCAAAAATATTAAATGGAAAATTCCAGAAATAAACAATTCAGAAGTTTTAAATTGTGTGCCTTTCTAGTATGATGATGAAACCTTGCGCTGTCTTCTCTGTCCCATGCAGGAGGTGAATCATCTCTTTGTCTAGCATATTTACATTGTATAGATACCCTCCTGTTAGCATAGGAAAAAATCATCTGTATAGGATTCAGTACTATCCGCTGTATCACATACTGGAATGTATCCCCTTGCAGATAAGGAGGGACCATTCTATCAGCGTGTTAAATGTGGTTCTTTCAAGATGATGGGATTATGGGTGATTGTTTTCTATTTCCTATTGTTTATCTGCATTTTCTACAATGGTTATGTGACTTGTGTAGTTTTTTAAGTTATAAAGACAGTTAATAGTTTCCAAAAGCCAATTTAATTCACTTTATGCATGAATAAATTTTAATTCATCTTATTCATTTTGTGGTTTGAATGTGAACCAACTGAGGACCATGATTGGCTGGCACACTGCAGTTGTGAACTGTCTACATGGAGCTTCTGGGTCTCATGAAATTTCTTCTTCTTCGTCTTCATCTTCATCTCTTCTTCTTCCACCCCCTCCCACTCCCCCTTCTCCTCCTTCCTCTTCTTTTTATAAATTTATTTTATTTATTTATTTTTGGTTGCGTTGGGTCTTCGTTGATGTGCGCGGGCTTTCTCTAGTTGCAGCGAGCAGAGGGGCTACTCTTCGTTGTGCTGCACGGGCTTCTCATTGTGGTGGCTTCTCTTGTTGTGGAGCACCGGCTCTAGGTGCGTGGGCTTCAGTAGTTATGGCACGTGGACTCAGTAGTTGTGGCTTATGGGCTCTAGAGCGCAGAGCCGTAGCTCTGTAGCGCATGCGCTTAGTTGCTCTGCGGCATGTGGGATCTTCCTGGACCAGGGCTTGAACCCATGTCCCCTGCATTGGCAGGCGGATTCTTAACCACTGCGCCACCAGGGAAGCCCCTTCCTCTTCTTTTTAATGGCATCATTAGTTGCCATACCTTCTGGGAGCTCTTAGCGCATCAGAATCCTGTTTGAAAAACTGACAATCCAGAGACCAAGGCAAGCAAACCCTGCGTAATCTATCACCTTCCCCAGAACAACAAACACCATTTTGACAACGTAACATCCCCTCCTGAAGGTGTCAGTTAGGTAAATGCTCCAGGAAGTCAAGATGAGAAGGCTCAGCTCAGTTACCAACTAATTTGTTCATTTCTGATGGCTCATGTTCAAAATTAATAATAATGTCAGTTATCATTCTTTGGCAGGTTGCTATATTCCAGGCACCAGGATAAAAGCCCTACTTGCCTGCCTGACCTCATTTACACTCATAATTACCATGTGAGGTAGGAGCTTTACTACTTCCTGGCTGTGAGACCTTAGGCAAGTGACCTCACCTCTCTGTGGCTCTAGTTCCTCACCTATAAAATGGGGACAGTCATAGTATGTTCTTCATAGGGTTGTTGTGGGCTTAAATGAATTAATACTTAGAGTAGTGCTAGACTCATTGTAAACGTTCAGTGAACTTAGCTGTTATGGTTCTTAATATCCCCACTGAAGAGGTGGAAAGACGGAGGTCTTAAGTAATGGACCCAAGGTCACACAGCTCTTTACTATAAAGGGCCAGATTGTAAATATTTTAGGCTTTACAGAGCAGACTGTCTTTGACACAGCTATTCAGCTTTGTAACGTGAAAGTAGCCATAGGCGGTACATAAAGGAATGGACTTGGTGGCTTTCCAATAAAGCTTTATTTACTAAAGCAGGTGGAGGCTGGATTTGGTCCATGGGCCTTAGTTTGCCAACCTCTGGTCTTAACTACAAAAACAGGAGCCTACAATGTTAATTGATTTCCAGGCTTTAGGTGCACTGAAAAGAATCATTTTTATGGCACAAATTTCTTTCTGCTTCTGCCGTATTTGCATTTTACATTAGCAGAATGAAGATTTCATGAATACATAGGGAATGCAGTATCAGGCTGGCAACTATTAACTTCATTTGTCTCCCTTGGAAAACAAAAGTATTGCTGTTTGGTTTTGATCTTATGTAGAACATGCATTCTATGGATTTTCATTAAAGCATGTGTTTAAAAAACATTATTGCTGATAGGCAATGCTATCTTGATTGACAGGGCTAACCCTGCAGCCTGCTAAAACCGGATCATCAGAGATAGGTCAGATATTTAGAATTTTAATCAGTAGGGCCTCCTCTAGTAATGTTTAATTCCACTCATCTGAGTCAACATTTAAAGTTCTTTGAGAATGAAAATCATCAGCACTAAGTTTCTTTGTCAAGATCCATAACCTTGGGTTCTTTTCTTTCCATGGGTGAGTTTTGGCAAGTATGAGAATAGGGCCAATCTTGGAAGCTTTGGGGAATTTTTTAGTTTTCAAGCACTAAGTTTGTATTTTGAAATTTGAGTCTGCTCCAGATAACTGTGAATCCCAGGTCTGAGTGATAAGCTGGAATGTTTGATTCTATGCTAAGGTATTTCATTGTATAGAAGCCTGTAAAATGTTGCATCCATGGACTTTGGTTCTTCAGAAATTCCTTCATCAAAAAGGAAATTAATTTTATATTAATTTTAGCAATATTAAGTTATCACTTCAAATATTAAGTTCAGGAGGTCAGTTAGGAAACTTAGGAGAAAGGCAAGGAGAAAAAAAACCCACTATACTTTTACTCTCTTAATTTATCTCCTTTAGGGAAGACTCCACCTGGAAAGTTAACTATTCACATTATAGATAATACAGTGAAATTTGATCTCCTGAACTAACAGAAATGGCTTAACTGGTTAATCAGCCTCATTCCTTATCTCCAAACCTTCCCTCTCCTATTTTGAAAAATAAACAGAGGACTTATGAGAAGTTGGGTGGATCCCTGGGGGCATTCTAATATCTGTGTTCTGGCGGAATCATTGTTAGGATAAAAAGGAGGGAAAAGACAAAGCTACCAGGTGTCCTCACAAGAAGATCAAGGAAACCATCAGGCCCCCCGTCTTCACGTTCACTAAGGGTCCATCATGTGGACTTTCGACATGACCTTCAAATGAGGTCACACTCAGAGCCACACAGAAGCACTTATAAGGCTGAAGCAAGATCGTGTTCCTCCTTCACTTTTTTCCCTCAAAATATTCCTGTGCTCTTTTAATCACCCTCATTTATAATACACATGAATACATTAAGTACAAATATATTATTCATATTCCTCATAGACTCCTGAGCTTTCTTTATTCTTTTTTTTTAAAATAAATTTATTTATTTATTTTTGGCTGCGTTGGGTCTTCTTTGCTGCGTGCAGGCTTTCTCTAGTTGTGGCGAGTGGGGGCTACTCTTCGTTGCGGTGCGCGGGCTTCTCATTGCGGTGGCTTCTCTTGTTGCGGAGCGTGGACTCTAGGCGCACGGGCTTCAGTAGTTGTGGCACATGGGCTTAGTGGCTCCGCGGCATGTGGGATCTTCCCAGATCAGGGCTCGAACCCGTGTCCCCTGCATTGGCAGGCGGATTCTTAACCACTGTGCCACCAGGGAAGCCCCCTTTGTTCTATTTTTATTTTTTATTATGAAAATTTTCAAACATGCAGAAAATTCATTTATATCGCTACACAGACAACCATTGTCTAGATATAACCATTGTTGACGTTTTGCCATATTTGCTTCATGAATCATTTCTTTTTTCTTCAAGTATTTCAAATTGCAGACATCTTGAATTTTTGTCCCTAAACCCCTCAGGTTGTGTCTCTAAAACCACAGGGAGGGTTTTGGGGTTTTTTTTTTTTAATTTTTATTTTATTTATTTTTTTATACAGCAGGTTCTTATTAGTTATCTATTTTATACATATTAGTGTGTATATGTCAATCCCAGTCTCACAGGGAGGTTTTTTTAAATACAATCCTAATTTTCCCCCAAAATGCCCTTACCAGCTGGTTTATTCAAGCCGGGATCCAATCAAGGACCACGCGTTCCACGTGGTTGTTGTATGTCTTGTGTCCCTTTCAACATCCAGAACAGCCCTCCCTCCAACCCCACCCTTTTGCTTTTCTTATGACATTAATTTTGTGAAGAGCCCAGGCTGCTTGCCCTGTTCAATAGTCCACCTTCAGGAAGACTTTGTACAACTTTAAACTGGTGTCTCATCCCTGGACCGCAGTACACAGTACAGATGAGTCAATGTTTTCTAAATTATCTTCTGACTAGCACAGTTACATCACATTGCTTTTTAGGTTTCTTCCCCCCTCCCTTTTTTTTTGGTATGTTAAAAGTTATAATTTATAACTGCATACACTTAATATTAGCACACAGATTTGATAATATATCATACAGTTGAGTTAAAATACCCTACTTTTAATTTTTCTGTATATATACAGAATATTATATATAACCATATATATCATTATGGCTATAATTATATATACACAATACTCTGTATCATATATATGCAGAATATATTATGTATTCTGTGTATATATATTATGTGTATATACAGAATATGTATGCAGAATATATTCTGTATACACAGAATACATAATATATTCTGCATACAATGTATATAGAATGTACATATATTATTCGGTATATATGGAGTACATATTCAGAGAATCTCAGAAAAGTGGAAGTGACTTGTGACCCCAGTAGCCACTGATCATATGCTCAGTAACTGTGGGCTTATCCTAATTTGGGGGTTCTTGTTCCCTCTATTCATCATTAAATGTCCCCCACACCTAAATCAATTATTTATTCTCCATGATATAATATAGTCATTGTTGCGTCCGGAGCTGGCTGCCCTGGGGCATGTGACCTGTAATATGAATTTGTTTCCAACACCACCGGGCTGTTTCGGCCAGGCTTCCCCTTGTCTGCACAGACACCTTCTAATGCTTTGACAATCACTTCCTGGAGATTAAGCTGAATTATGCGGCCAGCAGCTCATGACTCTTTTTTCCCTTGTCACCTTAATTTCATGCCAACTTTTCTGGTATGGCAGAGTTTTCCTCCTTCAGTACAAAAGCTCTGTGCTTGCCAGCGCTGTAGATTCTAATCTGTGTCGCCTGGGTGTAGATTCTAATCTGTGTCGCCTGGAAGGATTGTTTGATTTGGAGAGGTCAGTTGAGCCGCCCTAGACGGAGGACGTGAGCTGCATGAGGGGCGGTTGTATGAAGCCACTCAGTGCTGGGGTGGTTTGTTGTGAAGGAAACAGCTGCTTTTTCAAAATGTTAAATTAACATTTCAAACTTAGGGGCACTCACATAAGAATTCAGATCATATTCTTTTGACAAATGGGAAGATCTGGTTACACTAGGCCTGCTTTCCCAGGAGACGACAGGCACCTGGCTGGGCCCAAGGACAGGCTGGCCTGAGGGTGGAACTGAACTTTCTAGTGGCCACTCCTCGTGTTGCAGAGAGGGGAGCAGAGGCCCTTGGGGGGCCATGGAGATAGAGTCACCCAAGATGTATTGAACTACCGCTATGCATCAGGCACGGGAGTAGCAAAAACAGACACGGTGCCTTCCTTTGAGTAACGTGGAAGATGAAATAGCGCTCAAGTGGACAGACATTAATCATTCAACAGAAAAGGATTGAGCCGTTCCATGTGCTAGTCACCATTCCAGCAGGAGATAGAGCAGTGAACGAAGCAAAGTCCCTGATTTCATGGTGCTCAGGCTGGGGGTGGGGGAAGGGAGACAGACAATACACAAAATAATCTAAGCAAAACATATAGTCAGTTAGATAGCAGTAAGAGCTATGGTTAAAAATAGTAGAGAGGGGAGCCAGGATTGATGGGTAGGAGTTGCCAATTTATATCCAAAGGTCAGCAAAGGTCACAGAAAAGGTGACTTGAAGGAAGAGCAGAACAAGGGAGGGAGGGAGGGAGGGAGGCATGGAAATATCTGGTGGGGAGTGTTCCAGGCTGAGGGGACAGCCAGTGCAAAGGCCCAGATGTGGGATCACACGTGAGTTCCTTCTGGATTACAAGGAGGAGCCAGTAACGGGGAGAGTGGGAAGAGCCATGGTCAGTGGGACTGTGGGATCCAGGCTTGTTCTGGCTCGAGCAGACAGGCCATGTCATCTGATCTACGTGTTCACGGATCCCTCTGCCTGTGTAGAACATGGCGGGGCAGGAGGCACCAGGAGAGCAGCTAGGAAGCCATCACCATCCCCAGACTTGGAGCGGGAGAGAATGGTCATTCTGAACACGTTTCAAAGGTGGAGACAGATTTGTGGAAGGCATGGGGACATCAGAGAAGGAAAGGATCAAGGGGTCCCCTGTTTTTTTAACCAAGGGGCAGGATCAAGTGGCCATGAGCCAAGCTGGAGAATCCTGTAAGAAGAGCAGGTTTGAGGGAGACCAGGAGTTTGGTTTGACATGTTGCCTTTGAGAGCCTCTCTGGGCCGGCGTGGAAATATCCAGAAGGCAGTGGTTGTTTGAACCTGGAGTTTGGGGACAGGTGTGAGCGCTGTGGGCACTCCAGGTGCATTGTTGGTGGATGTTGGTGTTTAAAGCCACAGAGGCTGAATGAGGCCATGAATGGTATGAGTGTCAATGGAGAAGAGAGGGGGTTCCAGGACTCAGCTCTGGGCTCTGCACCGTGAGGAAGGCGGGAGGAAGAGGAAGGAGTGACCTGTGAACTGCGAGGAAAACCAGGCAAATGTGATGTCTGGAAGCCCAGAATGTGTCTCAAGGAGGATGAATTATGTTGATAAGAAAAAGATGATGTCTGAGAATTGACCATTGAATTTAGCGAGGTGGAAGGGTTCATCCCCTTTCAGTTAACAAAATCATTCATTCATTCAAAATATATCAAGTGCGGGGCTTCCCTGGTGGTGCAGTGGTTGAGAATCTGCCTGCCAGTGCAGGGGACACGGGTTCGAGCCCTGGTCTGGGAAGATCCCACGTGCCGCGGAGCAACTAAGTCCGTGCGCCACAACTACTGAGCCTGCACTCCGCGCGCCTAGAGCCTGTGCTCCGCAGCAAGAGGAGCCACAGCAGTGAGAAGCCCACACACCGCAACGAAGACCCAACACAGCCAAAAATAAATAAAATAAATTTATTTAAAAAAAATATATATATATATCTCAAGTGCTGTGGAAACCAGTGTCCAAGATGGTCCCCAGTGATTCTTTCCTCCCCACACTGAATAGAGCTGAGCTGTTGACAAATAGGATGCTGCAGAAATGAAGGTGTGTGATTTCCAGGACTTGGTCATAAGAGTCATGTGTCTGGAATTAGGTAGTGGTGATGATGGCACAACTTGGTGAATATACTAAAAAACACTGAATTGTATACTTTCATAGTGTGAATTTTATGGTAAGTGAATTTATCTCAATAAAAGAAAAAAATATATACATATAAAATGGAAAAATTAATGAGGTGATATGAATCAGATCAGTCATGTCAGTCATGTCAGTTTCCACAATAAATGTGAATTAAATGAGTATTCTACTTAAAAAAAAAGAAAGACATTGTTGCTACCAGCCTGCCCTCTGAGATCTCTCACTCTGGGGAAAGCTAGTGCCATGTTGTGAGGACACTCGAGTAGCCCCAAGGAGAGATCTGTGCAGCTGGGAACTGAGGCCTCGTGCCTACAGCCAGATAAATGCACCATCTGGAGGGGGGACCCTCCTGCCCAGTCAAGGCTTCAGATGACAATACCCCTGGCCCACGTCTTGACTGCCACCTCATGAGGGGCTCCAGGCCAGGACCATCTGACTAAGCAGCTCCCAAATTCCTGACCCACAGAAACTATGAGATAATAGATGTTGGTTGTTTTAAGACACTAAGTTTTGGATAATTTGTTACACATCAATAAACAGTACAAGCAAGCACTGACACTGCTTCAGGCAGCGGCAACGGAGAAATGGGAAAGGCATGGGCATTACCCCTCGGACTGTTGCATTACAGGGGAATCAGCTCCCGTACAGCACTCATCACAGTGCATTTTATTATTTTTTATTATTATTATTTTTTTATTTTTTGGCCGTGCCGCATGTGGGATCTTAGTTCCCCGAGCAGGGATCGAACCTGTCCCCTGCATTGGAAGCGTGGAATCTTAACCACTGAACTTGCCAGGGAAGTCCCATCGCAGTGCGTTTTATATCACCATTATCCCCACTTCTCAGGTGAGAAGACTGAGGCTCAGCAAGGTCAATGACATGACCACTTCGTTATTCATGACACAGAGAGACAAGGGCTATGATAGCTGCCTGAATCCAGGGCTGTGCAGTCACAGAGAAGGGAGCTTTTAACTCTGTTGGAAGCTGGGGAAGCATAACTCAAAGCTTCTAAGTGGGAGTGGGGGGGTGGGGATGGATCTTAGAAATCAGAAGCAAGAGAGGGCTGTGGGAGACTTAATATCTTTAAAAAATATTTAACAGCAGAAAAATCTCATTGTTCCATCTTTTCCTTCAAGTCCCAACTCAAATGTCACCTTCTCGGTGGAAGTTTACTGGAGATACTCCCATAATGCCTTATCTATTTATTGAAAAACATTTATCGAGTCCCTACTGTATACCAAGCTTGTGCAAGGAGTCAGGAACACATCAGGCCAGTTCAGTCTTCAAGAGAATCTGTATCCGGTTGGGAGATGGATTTGCTAATAAGTACGGCAGTTTGAGCTCCACAAACAGAATATCCAGGGAGATGCTGTATAGCTTCATGGCAAAGAATGCCAACTTTAGAGAAAAACAGACTGGAAGGTGGGGTGGAGGAAGGGTGTTGGGATTCTAATGGCTATACAAAGGAAGAAATCCTCAACCCTTAAAAGATGGTTTCATGGAAGAAGTGACATTTGAGCTGGGGTTTTTTTTCGGTTTTGGGGTTTATTTATTTATTTATTCGGTTGCACCGGGTCTTAGTTGCAACCAGCGGGCTCCTTAGTTGCAGCTCAGGGGCTCCTTAGTTGTGGCATGCAAACTCTTAGTTGCAGCATGCATGTGGGATCTAGTTCCCTGACCAGGGATCAAACCCAGGCCCCCTGCATTGGGAGCTCAGAGTCTTAACCACTGCCTCACCAGGGAAGTCCCTGAGCTAGGTTTTGAAGGATATATTAGTGACAAACGCATGATCATCACATTGTGCTACTTTGTTTTACCAGCTTTATTGAAGTAGCATTGACAAATAAAAATTGTATACATTTAAAGTGTACAGCATGATGATTTGATATATGTGTACATTGTGAGACAATCACAATCAAGCTAATTAACACATCGGTCACCCCACGTGGTTACCATGTTGTGCTATTTTTAATGTGAGAAATACACGTAACAAAAGAAGTATCGTGTGGGTACAATCTCTGTGGCAGATCAGGGCAAAGCTTGTCCCCAGGATTTATTCTCCCCTTCTTCTTTTAGATTAGAACTCCCGTGTTTCAGCTGGAGGTATGGCAGCTGAATATCACTTTTCCCTATCTCCCTTTTAATGAGGTGTGGCCACATGCTTAAGTTCTGGCAGTGGGATGGGAGAGAGAATAAGATACAGAATTTCTTTAAAGGGCACCCCCTTGAAGAGGAAAAGTGTGCGTTCTCTCCACCTGCTTTCCTCCCTGCTGATCATCACGTGGCACAGCATCTCAAACCATGAGATGAGAGCCACACGTTGGGGATGGCAGGGCAACAGGATAGAAGGTGCCTGGGACCTTGTCACCAGGAAACCACCATGTCGGTCCCGGGCTCCTTATCCTCAAACTGTTGATAGAAAAGCAAACTTTGGGCTTCCCTGGTGGCGCAGTGGTTGAGAATCCGCCTGCCAGTGCAGGGGACACGGATTCGAGCCCTGGTCTGGGAAGATCCCACATGCCGCGGAGCAACTAGGCCCGTGAGCCACAACTACTGAGCCTGCGCGTCTGGAGCCTGTGCTCTGCCACAAGAGAGGCCGCGACAGTGAGAGGCCCGCGCACCGCGATGAAGAGTGGGCCCTGCTTGCCACAACTAGAGAAAGCCCTCACACAGAAACGAAGACCCAACACGCCAAAAATAAATAAATGAATAAATAAATAAATTTATTAAAAAAAAAAAAAAAAAAAAAGAAAAGCAAACTTCTATCTTGTTGGGCTTTCTTAGAGCCACCAAGCCTGTGGCCAACAGATATGCAGACATCATGGATTAGCGCCTCCAAAACCATTCACTAGCCTCCTTTTCTTTGCCTTCCTCTGTTACAGAGGCTAGGAGTCTAAAATACTTATCTTGGGAATTCCCTGGCGGTCCAGTGGTTAGGACTCTGTGCTTCCACTGCGGGGGGCCTGGGTTCAATCCCTGGTCCGGGAACTAAGATCCAGCAAGCTGTGTGGTGTGCCCCCCCAACCAAAAAAAAAAACTTATATTCTGAGACTCCCATGCAGCCGGGCATTGCCATGTGACTCTGCTTTGGCCATTGAGATACAAGCAAGATTCCCAGGAAGGACATCCCTTTATGAATTTTTTAAAAACTCACAAAGAGAAAGCTTTTGTCTCTGCCTCCTTCTGCCGACCTGGAGCAGCTGCAGCCTTCTTGTAACCATGAGGACAAATGCCATATGATGAAGATGGCAGAACAGAAATGTGGGAACCTGTTCCCTAAAGGCATCCTTGAGCAATAGAACTGACCCCAGATTTCCTCTCCCAGATATATGGTGTCATGCCATACATATATGGTATATATCTTTATCTTCAGAAGCCACAGAGTCTTCTGTTACCTATAAACAAACACATTCTTGAATGATCCATTATGGAATATAAAAGCTAAAAAGAATCTTAGAAAGGATCTAGCACAGTTAGAGTCAAAGTATGTTCCTAAGAAGACTAGTGTTATGGAATGTTAGTTGGCATGCATATTAAAAATGGAGAAGGTATTTGTCAAAGAGCATGGGAAGTTCTGAGGTAACAATGGCAAACAGGTTTTATTTCTGCAGGACTTGTCAGGGCCTTCAGGATGCCAGTGGACCTATGAATCTTTCTAAGGAAGGTATGCCTAAAGCTATTTGACTATAAAACTCCCTTTTACTGGGGACCATTTCTCTGATTAAGTTTTCTCAGAACACACTGAAGGACAGTCCCCGTGTTTAGCATATGAGAACCTGAGACCATTAGCTCTCCTGACACCCAATGAAGGATCCATGAGACCACTATTGTCAGAGGCACACTTTTCTTTGTTTGCTTTTGGCCGAACCACACAGCATGAGGAACTTCCCCGACCAGGGATCAAACCCTAGCCCCCTGCAGTGGAAGTGCAAAGTCTTAACCACTGGACCACCAGGGAAGTCGGCACACACTCTTCTTCTTGGAGATCACGTGAACTAATTACAGCCCCTCTCTGGAGTTTTCTAAGTCTTCTTTTTCTGTCTGGATGCTGGAGAGATTTAGTAGTCTATGGCCAGGGTTGCAGCCTCATGGGGACACGGGCCTAAAAGGGTCCCCTCCCCACATGCACCCCAAACCTCCATTTCTGGCTGACACTGAACTCTGGACGGATGGGGGAGTGGGGTGAACGCAAGGTGGGACCTCACCTTCTACCTCCAGCAATTATGGGCCTCTCTCCCAAAGGCCCAGGTCTCCTTGCAGGAGTTCTGGGGCAGGCACTTTTCTCCCTTTGACAGCACGCAGTGCTTCCCAGGCCTGAGCAAAACAACACTGGTGTCTTGACGTTGAGGGGGTTCAGGACACACCACCCCAGAACATGCTGGTTTGGCATATTGACAATTTTGAGGTAAGGCACTTGGAAAACAGCAGATACCAAAAGAGATCTCCAACCTCCTCTTTTCTTCCTGAAAGCAGGAGATGAAAGATGCCCCGTGAAAGATGAAAGAATGCCTCCCCTATGAAACATGCCCACCCCCTCACCGCCACCACGGCCGCCGGAGGCGAAGAACATTCTTGTCACCAGAGACCAGGCAGGGGGGGAGGGGGTGCTTTGAGCCCAAGAAGAGTCTGCACAAACTTTGTTGAAATAACCCTTGTCTGCCTTTAGCATCCCCATATATTTTCCTATTTTTTTTTTTTTTTTTGCCACGCTGCAAGGCACGCAGGGTCTCAGTTCCCCGACCAGGGATTGAACCCACACCCCCTGCAGTGGAAGTGCAGAGCCTTAACCACTGGACCGCCAGGGAAGTCCCAAGCATCCCCAAATATTTTATTTTATTTTAATTTTTTAATGAATTTTATTTATTTATTTTTGGCTGCGTTGGGTCTTCGTTGCTGCGCGCGGGCTTTCTTTAGTTGCGGCGAGCAGGGGCTACTCTTCGCTGCGGTGCGCGGGCTTCTCATTGCGGTGGTTCTCTTGTTGCGGAGCAGAGGCTCTAGGTGCGCGGGCTTCAGTAGTTGTGGCACGTGGGCTCAGTAGTTGTGGCTTGTGGGCTCTAGAGCGTGGGCTCAGCAGTTGTGGTGCACGAGCTTAGTTGCTCTGTGGCAGGTGGGATCTTCCCGGACCAGGGCTCGAACCCGTGTCCCCTGCATTGGCAGGTGGATTCTTAACCACTGTGCCACCAGTGAAGCCTCCCGTATATTTTACTTTTTCATACTCTGTTCAACCAAGTATATAAGCACTTAGGCCTAACTGCTTTCTGAATCTTCATGTCCATGTAAAAAAATTATTAAATTATTAAATAAAATGTACACTTGACCCTTGAACAACGCAGGGGTTGGGATGCCGACCCCTGGGCAGTTCAAAATCCAAGTGTAATTTTGCAGTCAGCCCTCTGTTTCCGTGGTTCTGCATCTGTGGACTCAACCAACTGTGGATCGTGTAGCACCATAGTATGTATTTAGCAGAAAAAATTTGCATATAAGTGGACCCACGCAGTTCAAACCCATGTTGTTCAAGGGTCAACTGTATATACTTTTCTCCTGTTAATCTGTCTTGTGTCAACTTAATTCTTATGTCCAGCCAGTGACCCTAAAAGGTAGAGGAAAAGTTTTGCCTCTCCTACAATATTATCTGGCTTAATTAACAGCCATATTTTCTTTTCTTTAAAGTGAAATATCATTAACTTTGCCTTCTATGCTTTGTCCTTAGATGCTGTTCCATCCATCATAGGACCATAGCCAGGGATCAAACTTCATCTGAGCAGCTGGCCTGAGTCTTCCCAGGTAGGATCAGTGGGGAAGGTCAAGGTTGAAAAAAATTATCTTAGGAAAAGGGAGTCAGATGTTCAGAGAATGGATCAACCCTGGAGGGAAAGAGACAGAGCTAAGAGACCAGCCATGGGGCAAGGGGTTTCCAGGCTCCAGGAGTTGAGACTGGACCCTCTGCCCTCCTTTTCTTCTCTCTCCACCACACTCTTCCTGTTTTCCTTAGTCTCCCTCCTCTCAGCCCCCATCCCATTCTGTTCCATGGCCAGAGGCAGCTCTGGGGGAAACAGGGACATAGCTGAGCCTCACTAGTCACAATACAAGAAAAAGCTAAATCAACTACTGCTCCCATTTATGGAGAATTTTCCTCAACGTGCTATAAATACAAGCAGACTGAGTTGTATCGTGCTTAGCTTTATTGCTCTCCGCAGATACAGCATTTTTTATAAACTGAAGGTTTGTGGCAACCCTGCATCGAGCAAATCTATCGGCACCATTTTTCCAACAGCATTATTTTTAAATTAAGGCATGTACTTTGTTTTTTTAGACATAATGCAATTGCACACTTAATAGACTACAGTATAGTGTAAACGTAACTTTTATACACCCTGGGAAAACAAAGAATTTGTGTGACTTGCTTTATTGCGATATTCACTTTATGGCAGAACCGAGCCCGCAATATCTCCAACGTCTGCATAAACTGTTGCACATGCAATGCATATGTATTCAGTATGTATATGCATATATATATATGCACACATACGTTACGCACATGTATGTCCTGTTTTGTTATATATATATTTATTTATTTTTGGCTGCTTTTGGTTCTTCGTTGCTGTGCGCGGCTTTCTCTATTGAGGCGAGCAGGGGCTACTCTTGCTTGCGGTGCGCAGGCTTCTCATTGCGGTGGCTTCTCTTGTCGTGGAGTACGGGCTCTAGGTGTGTGGGCTCAGTAGTTGTGGCACGCGGGCTCAGTAGTTGTGGCACACGGGCTCAGTTGCTCCACGGCATGTGGGATCTTCCCGAACCAGGGCTCGAACCCGTGTCCCCTGCATTGGCAGGCAGATTCTTAACCACTGCACCACCAGGGAAATCCACACATGTATATCCTTAAGACAACCACTGAGGTAGGCACTGCTATTAGCCCCGTGTGAGAAATGAAGAACTGAGCTACAGAGAGGTTAAGGAACTTGGCCAAGGCCAAGGTGGAGAAGCCCTGGGTTTGGGTCCAGACAATCATGTTCCTGATTCCACCTGCTTAACCACTGTGCAATACATGGAAAGGTTTATAAACGTGTAAGGGGCATCATTAGGAAGTTTTTTTAAACAAGTGCACATTTGATTCGAAATATGTATGCATCTGGGAATACTTCAAGCCACCAATTCTTCTGATTTCCTTTTTTTTTTAATTAATTAATTAATTTTTTTATTTTTGGCTGTGTTGGGTCTTCGTTTCTGTGCGAGGGCTTCCTCTAGCTGTGGCAAGCGGCGGCGGGCCTCTCACTATCGCGGCCTCTCTTGTTGCGGAGCACAGGCTCCAGACGCGCAGGCTCAGTAGTTGTGGCTCACGGGCCTAGTTGCTCCGCGGCATGTGGGATACTCCCAGACCAGGGCTCGAACCCGCGTCCCCTGCATTAGCAAGCAGACTCTCAACCACTGCGCCACCAGGGAAGCCCTCATATTTTTTTAATACCAAAATATTATACCAGCAGAACTATCGGTATTACAATTCTTAAAAAGAGCACCATATACAAGGATATTAAAATCTCCCAAAGTGGCTTTGCAATGAGGAATTGCTAATTGCAAATAAAATTTAGAAGGAGGGGAGGGTGGCTGAGTAAATACAGTCCTAGACACGGGGTGTGTCGGGTGAAGGATTGGAATTCCACAGAAGGCCTTTCGGCGTGGCTGTACAAGAAAAGGGAGCCCTTTGCCTGCTATTTTATGTTTGATCAGGTCCTCCTGTTAATAAACTTGCAGGGTTCCTATTGGGCAAACTCCCGGCCATGCTGTAAAAATGCTTTGTCCCCAGAACATATTTAAATTTCAAATGCATGCCTAATATAATAAGCCCAAGCCTAGTGCGGGTTAAATTCTCTGCATAACTTGAGGGGTTATTTCATTTCACTCCAGCTCTTTGGAGTTCTGCAGTTGGGTTTTGTCCACTGCCCCCTGCCCCCAAGCCTGTCTTCCTTTCTCTCTGCAATCTGCTAGTGGCAATTAGCCTAAAAGATATACCTTTGTGCTCTGGTTTGGTTTAAAAAGGCATTAATCTTGGTTATGGGGGATACGCTATGCTAATGTGTGTTTTATTTTCAGCAAGTCTTATTGATCTGCACTTTCCATTCTTCCTTATTAATGTCCAGCAGCCTAACTTTTAAAGGGTCAAATTTCAAAGAGACAATCACCTCTCCTTGGGAAGTACTCCCCCTCATATTTCTGGAAACACAAGTAGACTATTTGGCCCCTGATCCATATGCATGGATGGGTTCATGTGAGCGTCCTGGGGTTTGAGGGTTTGCAGTGCAGGCCTGGAAGCTAAGGGTACCCGAAGGAACATTTCTCACTGTACAGCTTTTATAGAACGCTAAGTGGTGGTAGTGGTGGAGGGATGGGGGGAATGGGGGTGGTGGAAATCAAAATCACCTCTTCTGAGTTTGAGGATCTCTATCTTCTGTTTCGGGACTCTCTAAATTTACCATTTCAATAGTTGCCTGGTCCCAGTGCTGTACTGCCATTTATGGAAATTCTAAATGTAGTCACTTCAATGGCTATTGTTAATGACAGCAACACAAACTTAAAAGGAGAAAGATAAGATCGCTCCAACTTCTGGACTTAGCCTTTTCAAATAAATTTCTCATTTTGGAATCATTTTAATTTTACAGAGAAATTGTAAAGATGATATTGAGTTCCCACATGCTCTCTTTATCCAATTTCCCCTAATTTTAACATCTTACATTTCATGGTACACTTGACAAAATTGAGAAATTAACATTAGTAAAACACTATTAACTAAATTCCAGATTTTGTTATGATTTCATCAGTTTTTCCACTGACTGATGTCCTGTTTCTGTTTTAGGATCTAATCCAGGATACCACTTTGCATTTTTAGTGTTTTTTTTTTTTTTTTAACTCTTATTTTGTTTTCATCACATTGACCTCCCCACATCATTGCTTTTTGTTTTGTGGGGTTTTCTTTTCTTTCTGTTTTTGCTATTAATAATAAAAAAAAAATCACAGGAGAGCACAATCTTCTGAAAGGAACACTAGAGTCTTTTTATTTATTTCCTAAATGGTGATATGCATCCCACTGGTGGTACACATGAGATAATTTTAGGTGGTATAACAATGAACGTTTTTTATTTAAATAGTTATATTTTTTAATGGCTTTTGGAAAAATATATAACAAGCCAATAAGTCCATTTTACAGACATCATTTCCCAGGATGAGGCTAAATGTGAAAAAGTGAGTCGATATCAAGATGGCTTAAAGGAAAATATTATGTGATTGTACAAGTGATTCACAGATAAGGGAAGTGCTTACAGGGCTGAAATTTGGAAACACTTGGTCTCTTTCAAATCCTTCCTTATGCACACGAGGAAACTGAGGCCTGTGCCTCCACTGCAAAGATAACTTCTTCCCCGGTGGCCCCATTCCCATGGAGGCCGCCTCTCCGCAGAGCCAGGGTACAGTTCCTGACTGGTCTGTGTGTCCTGCCAGGTGATGGGTGCAGTTATGGGCTTGAGGTCATTCTGGTCCATCAGACATGAGAGCAAACCTGCCAGGGGCTTCAGGAAAGTTTTCTTTTGTCTTAAAAAAGGGATGCAGTCATCAATAGTGGGCAGGACCCGTAAGCCATGGCACCTCCACAGAATGAGGAGTTCTACACCGCCGTAAAAACGACCAAATCCCACTGTGGAGGGATCGCTAAGGCATGTTGCTATATGAAACAATCTAGAAAAGTATACTGGTGACCCTTGAACAATACAGGTTTGAACTGCATGGGTCCATTTATACGCAAATTTTTTTCACTAATAAATACTACAGTGCTGCGGAGTTCACGGTTGGTTGAATCCGCGGGCACCGGGGATAAAGGAGGGCCGACTATGATTTATACGCAGATTAACCCCTACCTTGTTCAAGGGTCAGCTGTATATAGTATATTATTAACCATCTAAGAAAGGGAGGAGGTACAAATACAAATACATGTTTGCCTATATTAAAAAACAAATAGTGGAAAGATGAAATAAAAACTTTTTTAAAAAACTGGTTACCAACAGGGAAGGGAGGAAAATGAGAAGAGACGGGCCAGAACCTTCTCTGAAAACTACTTTGGTAATTTCACTTTGGTCCCATCTACGTATCTTACATAGCTGAAACTTAAATTCAGTTTTTAAAAAAAGCAAGCCCTAAAACTTGAAAACAAATTAAAAAAAAAAAAAAGAAAGAACCTAACCGTATATTTACTTGGTAGCATAGCTACACAGAGAGGAAAAATTTCAAGGGTGGGAAGTGTTGGTCAAGGGCAAAGAGAACTAACTACCTGGTTTTGAGCTTTTCTATTTTGGTCACAGGTGTTCTCATTTCCTACCAGACAGGGTCCTTCACAGTAGGGTAGTTGTTAACTAGTTGGGGACCCCAGAGCCTTCTCCCTGCCTGCCTCGTTGCACCGTGAACTCTGCTCACACAGGCCTCTCCTTCACTCCTTTGCCACCTTTGGAACTTGGACCACAGGTGTCCTGGAAGAGCCACGTTTTACCCCTTCCCCTCGCTTTCCCTGGTCTGAATCCTGCCCATCCCTCCAGCTGCCTTTCCGTCCCCCGGCCAACCCGATGACAAGATGACTCCCATTTGAATTCACACGGTGCCTGTCCTGATCTGGGCCAAGGGAAGCCTTTCTGGAAATGGACTGGGTCAATGCAGGGTCAGTTCTTAGCGGGAAGTATGTGCCCCACATAGTAATTCATTACGCATGCTCAACACACAACTGGTGTTTATTGGAGCTGTTCTAACGACACCTAAAGCCATGGTTCTCCAAATGCGGTCTCAATCCAGCAGCGTCAGCAGCATCTGTAAACTTGTTATGAATGCAAGTCTTGGACCCCAACTAAGACTTACTGAGTCAGAAACTCTGGGGGCGCTCCCCGACAATCAGCCTCTGCACAAACTCTCCAAGTGATTTTTTTTTTTTTTTTTTTTTTTTTTGTCTGCGTTGGGTCTTTGTTGCTGCGTGCAGGCTTTCTCTAGTTATGGCGAGCAGGAGCTATTCTTCATTGTGGTGCGCAGGCTTCTCATTGTGGTGGCTTCTCTTGTTGCGGAGCATGGGCTCTAGGTGCGTGGGCTTCAGTAGTTGTAGCATGCAGGCTCAGTAGTTGTGGCTCGTGGGCTCAGTAGTTGCGGCTCATGGGCTCTAAAGCACAGGCTCAGTAGTTGTGGTGCACAGGCTTTGTTGCTCCGTGGCATGTGGGATCTTCCCAGACCAGGGCTCGAACCGGTGTCAGCTGCATTGGCAGGCAGATTCTTAACCACTGCGCCACCAGGGAAGTCCTTCTCCAAGTGATTTTTTGCACTCGCTGAGAAACACTGAAGTTCGAGAACCACTGGTCTCAAGCATTGGTTTATCCTGACTGCACATTACGGAGGCCTGTTAAATCCCAACATCCAGGTAAGAAATGATGGCATCTTGGGCAAAGGGGAAGGAATTAGACTTCATCCTCTGAAGGGAGGAGGGTCAAGGTACTTGCAGATATATTTTAAAAGCCTCACAGTCCCCCTTACCTTGCTTTATTTTTCCTTAGAGTTGTTATCACTCCGGACACATTATGTGTCTATTTCTCTGTGTGTTTGTTGTCCTTTTCTGTGCATAGGTCAGCTCCTTGTCTGCCTGGATCGCTCCCCTATCCTTTTGCTTATAACCATGCCTGATGCATAGTAGGCGCTCAATATATATATTTTTGAGTGAATCATTCACCATGTGGTAATGCCTGTTTCATTTGGAAAAAAAATCAGACTGTTTGCTGGGAATCCAATGGGAAAAAAATGTCTGCTGACAGAGGAGGAGACCAGAGAGGCTTAAGAAAATAATGCCCTGTAGTGGCGAGTACTCAGTAGCTGAGAGCGTCCAGCAGGGTTGCTTTCCCGGGGGCTTTGGCTATAGCAAGTCAGCTGTCCAGGAGGATGGGGAACAGCTAATGGGGGTGCCTTAGCATCCAGATCCTGGAATTATTCCTGATCTGTTGTTCACGTGACAGACTCTTGCCTTCTCAAATGGGCTGCTTGTTCCCAAAGAGAAAGGGCTACGTCTTAGTGTCTTGGTGTTCAGTACACATAATGCAGTGTACTTAAAATTCATTGGCTACTTAATTGAGAGACACCAGGCCTGGTGGAATAATAATACAGCTATGGTTTATTGAGTGTAAGCTGGGTGCCAGGTACAGTACTGAATGCTGATGTGCATTGCCTCAAAAAGAGTTGTGTCCATTTTATGAGGGGACACTGAGACCTAGAGAGAGAAATAAAAGAAGGGTCTGGCACATGGAGGGGACTCAGTAAATAGCTGTAGAATGACTGGACTCCTGTTATGTGGTTATGCCTCCACATTGTGTACACCCAACCTCTGTTTACTGTGTGGAAATTGTAATTGGAGTAGATAATTTTTCTTTTTTTTTTTTTGCCTGCGTTTGGTCTTCTTTGCTGTGCAGGGGCTTTCTGTAGTTGCGGCGAGCAGGGGCTACTCTTCGTTGTGGTGCACGGTCTTCTCATTGCAGTGGCTTCTCTTGTTGTGGAGCACGGGCTCTAGGCATGCAGGCTTCAATGGTTGTGGCACACGGGCTCATTAGTTGTGGCTCACGTGCTCTAGAGCGCAGGCTCAGTAGTTGTGGTGCACAGGCTTAGTTGCTCCGTGGCATGTGGGATGTTCCCGGACCAAGGCTTGAACCCGTGTCCCCTGCATTGGCAGGCGGATTCTTAACCACTGCGTGACCAGGGAAGCCCCACAATTTACTTTTTTTTTAGATTTTTAAAAAATTTTTATTTATTTATTTATTTACTTATGGCTGTGTTGGGTCTTTGTTTCTGTGCGAGGGCTTTCTCTAGTTGTGGCAAGCGGGGGCCACTCTTCATCGCGGTGCGCAGGCCTCTCACTGTCGCGGCCTCTCTTGTTGCGGAGCACAGGCTCCAGACGCGCAGGCTCAGTAGTTGTGGCTCACGGGCCTAGTCGCTCCGCGGCATGTGGGATCCTCCCAGACCAGGGCTCGAACCCGTGTCCCCTGCATTGGCAGGCAGATTCTCAACCACTGCGCCACCAGGGAAGCCCCCACAATTTACTTTTAAAGTTAAGGAAAATTTCCCAAATCAGGTGCCTTTAGAATCACGTTATCCTCACCTCCACCTCTGTCCCAGATAGAGTCAATCTACTTCATTGCGTCATCCTGAAGGCAAAAACAGACCTCTGTCCCGCCCCTTAATGCCCATCCTCGCTATGCTGATTCACATATGTCAGATATTAGACTTTGGGAGGGAGAGGGACTGGCAATTATAAGGGAAAATTAACTATTGGCCTCCTTCCTTTGTATTTAGAGTGTTCTTTTTAAAAAACAAAAACAAAACAAACAAACAACCTGGTTGCACATTGGTATCAACAAAGACCATGTTTAAATTTGGATGCTGAATTCCTGGTAACTGAAGGGTTTGAATCATCCTCTCATGCTTTCATTTGTGTCTATTGCACAGTGATTCTGTGCTAGTCATTGTGATAAGCACTAGAGGTACAGCAGTAAGAAGACACACTGACCTAGGCCTTTCAACCCACCACAACAGCAGAGAATTAGAGTTCAGCTCTCCCTTGTCATTAGCTGTAAAAATTATTTTCTAAACGCATCTACCAAGAGCCCCCATGCTAGCCTGTTAGCCCCACCTGAGTGGCTTCAAACCTGGCAGCCCCATCCTCTTCCTCAGGGTGCTTGAGATTCTGATAATTCCTCCGGAAGATTCTGTCAGGTTTGTCCTCCAACCATGTTACCTGTTCATTCAGCTTGATGTGACTTGAAATTTCAGAATTTGATTTTATTTTGTGGGATGTATTTATTTTTTAAATTCAAAAAAATTCTGTTCATTATTTGAAAATTCAAATAGTGTGAATATATGGTATAAAAGTGAAAGTCTACACCATGTCCCAGAGAAAGCCACTATTACTAGTTTGGTGTGTTTTCCATTCTTTTTTTTTAATGTATAAATTAACATATATTATTATCTTTTAAGGGAATTATACTCTTCATACTATCTTTCTACTAGCTTTTTTCTCTAAACAATACATTCTAGATGTGTGCTGTTCAGTACAGTACTATGAGCCTCCTGTGGGAATTCAAATTTAAATACATAAAAAATTAAATAAAATTAAACCTTCAGTTCTTCAGTTACATTTGCCACATTTCAAGTGCTACAGGTGGCAAGTGGCTACCGTATTGGGCAGACATAGAACATTTCTATCATCACAGAAATTTCTATTAGATAGCAATGCTCTACATAACTTTCCATGTCCATCTATAGACTTTCTATTTCATTCATTTTTTTTTACCTCATCATTTTTCTTTGTATGAATATACATCAATATACTTAATCATTTCTACTGCTAGACATTGAGTTTGTTTCCAGTTTTTCACAGTTGCAAACAATGTTGCAAAGTACATCTTCATACATAAAATGTGCCTCACTTGTGCCCTGACTCTGCAGAATGAAATCCCAGAAGTGAAAATGCTCAGTCAAGAGTTATAAAACTCAATTTAACTTTTCAGTTTTTAAAATAAAACCTTTGTTCTCCAAGAGCTGAGACTGAGAATAGATGTCCCTATTGGTTAATCTGTCTGATTATATATCAATATAGGGTAGAAGAAAGGAAAATGGTCTGTGGCTTTGGGTAATTTTACTATCCACAAATTATAGCGGTACAATTTGGGAAGTTGCATCGTAAATGGAAATTTGGTTTTAAAGCCAGTGTGGAAGGTAAAAAACACATAGAGTCATAAAATTGCCCTCAAAAAATCCCTTAACTTGTAAATAAACGTCATACCTTCTCTTAGTAAGTTTGACATAGCCTGTCATTCCTCTATGGCAGGAAGCACTGAATGTTTAATGGGCCAGAAAGCAGATAAAGAAAGGGCCCCACTTTGGCTATCAATTTTCCCATCCATGAAATAAGTAGGTTGAAACTCCCAAACACATTTCCAGGCAAAATGGTCCATGACTCCCAAAAATGTACTGGCTAGACAATATCCCTTTAGTGACTGCCTGAAAGAAATAAACATAGCACCAGAAAAGCCAGATGTATAAAGAAAGTAAATAGTCATTCGTTCATAAAATGTTGTTAATGAATCCAGTATTATAACACAATGCTTCTCAAGCCACTCACTATTTTAGAATATTCAAATAGATTGTACATACACAGATTTCCACTTCTGGCCATGATGGAACAACAGAGACTAGATTTATCCTCAGTCCTTAAATAATTAAAAAACAAAACCGCACTAAATATGTGAAGCCTACCTTTTCAGACATTGGGCAATAGGAAGATCTTGACAGGTTGTCTGAGAAAAAGGAAACAAATTAGTGAAACTTTGATTGCTGGATTTCTGCCTGGAGGCACAGTCAAGAGTGCAGAACATTTCTCCAAAGAAGGCATACAAGCGGCCAACAGTCACATGAAAAGATGCTCAACATCACTAATGATTACAGAAATGCAAATCAAAACTACAATGAGGTATCACCTCACAATGGTCAGAATAGCCTTCATCAAAAAGTCTACAAATAATAAATTCTGGAGAGGGTGTGGAGAAAACGGAACCCTCCTACACTGTTGGAGGAGGAGAAATGTAAATTGGTGCAGCCACTATGGAGTTCCAGTATGGAAGTTCCTTCAAAAACTAAAGATAGAGTTACCATATGATCCAGCAATCCTACTCCTGGGTATCTCTACAGAAAAGACAAAAACTCTAGTTTGAAAAGATACATGCACCCCAATGTTTATAGCAGCACTATTTACGATAGCCAAGACGTGGAAGCAACCTAAGTGCCCATCAACACATAAATGGATAAAGAAGATGTGGTATATATATATATATATACATACATACATACATACATACATACACAATGGAGTATTACTCAGACATAAAAAAGAATGAAATAATGCCATTTGCAGCAACATGGATGGACTTAGAGATTATCATACTAAGTGAAGTAAGTCAGAGAAGAAAAATATCACGGTATCACTTATATGTGGAATCTTTAAAAAAATGATACAAATGAACTTATTTACAAAACAGAAACAGACTCACAGACATAGAAAACAAACTTACAATTATCAAAGGGGTAAGGAGTGAGGAAAGATAAATTAGGAATTTGGGATTAACAGATACACACTACTATATATAAAATAGATAAACAACCAACAAGGACTTACTGTATAACACAGGGAACTCTATTCAATATCTTGTAATAACCTATAATGGAAAAGAATCTGAAAAAGAGTATATATATAGAACTGAATCATTTTGCTATACACCTGAAACTAACACAACATGGTAAATCAACTATACTTCAACTAAAAAAAAGAAAAGATTTAATATTGTAAATATTAAATACACTTAAATATAAAACAAGAAAAATTAAATTTAAAAAAATTTTAAAGAATTAACGTAGAACCTACACTTGTGTCCACATGTTGCCATTTATGGTGCTCATTATCATTTCGTAAATCTGTTCACCTCCAGTATTGGTGCCTTCAGAGCAGAAAGATTCCCCTTTCCTTTCATCACCAGTAGACCTGCCATTCATAAACCATCTCAACTTCTATCCATCTTAAAATATCTTGGGCTTCCCTGGTGGCACAGTGGTTAAGAATCTGCCTGCCAATGCAGGGGACACGGGTTTGAGCCCTGGTCTGGGAAGATCCCATATGCCGTGGAGCAAATAAGCCCGTGCACCACAACTCCTGAGCCTGCGCTCTAGAGCCTGTGAGCCACAACTACTGAGTCCACGTGCCACAAATACTGAAGCCCGCGTGCCTAGAGCCTGTGCTCCGCAACAAGAGAAGCCACTGCAGTGAGAAGCCCACACACTACAACAAAGAGTAGCACCCGTTTGCCACAACTAGAGAAAGCCCATGCACAGCAACAAAGACCCAACACAACCAAAAATAAATAAATAAAATAAATAAATTTGTAAAAAAAGAAAGAAAATAAGGGGAGAGATCCCCCCTCCGTTTTATTAAAAAAAATCTTAATTTCACTTGAATTTTTCAAACATGTTGGACAAAGTTTTTATTTTATAAAATGGTAATAAGCTGTTATAAAAACTACTAATACCCCAAATGAAACTGGATGCATGTCATAAGTAGATGATTCAAATTAAGGAGTGCAAATCATGAAAATATATTCAGCAACATGTAACCTTTTTTACAAATAAAAGAAATGTAACAGTAATGAAAAAGAGAATGCAGAGCACAGAGGAAAATATCCTGCACAGCGTGGCTGTCTCACTATGTTGAGACAGATATTGGAGGTCAAAAAGTCTGAGGTGACTGGAAGTTGTTGGACAGAATTCCAGAAAGAAAGGAACAACACAGAAAAAGAGCTCTAGTGATCTACATAAGGAATCCTTTCAGTCTTTGCTGAATATTATGACATGTGTCCACAATATTGAGCAAACAGTGACTGGGAAGCTTTAAGCTGAACAATTCTCAGATCTCAGACAGAGCTGGATATTTTTAAATTCCTACCATCCTGACTAGAGAGCTCTCATTGGTCACTCAGGATATTTAGTAAAGACCACAGAAGGACCACATCTTAATAGTGAGGCTAAACTACCCCTAGATATCCCTGGACTATTCTAGTTCTTTCCTGACAAAGGTTATAAACAAGCCTCAAAAGCATCACACTGAACTACAAGTAACTTTACTGCCTGCTAGAGCAAAGTCTAACATTCTTCAGAGGAAGGCAATGAAATGCAGATATTCAACAATTTAAAAGCACAATGTCCAGCATCTAATCAAAAAATTACTAGACAAGCAATAAGGAGGAAAATAAGACCCATAACCAGGAAAAATATCAGTCAATAGAAACAGACCCAGAATTGAAGAGATGAGGGAATTTGCAGACAAGGGCATTGAAACAGCTATTATAACTCTGTTCAAATATTTAAAGGAAAACTTGAAAAGTGGGGAGAGAAATGAAAGATAAAGAACTAAAAGGAGGGCTTCCCTGGTGGTGCAGTGGTTAAGAATCCGCCTGCCAATGCTGGGGACACGGGTTTGAGCCCTGATCCGGGAAGATCCCACCTGCTGTGGAACAATTAAGCCCGTGCGCCACAACTACTGAAGCCCACACGCCTAGAGCCATGCTCTGCAACAAGAGAAACCACCGCAATGAGAAGCCCGTGCACCGCAATGAAGAGAAGCCCCCGCTCGCGGCAACTAGAGAAAGCCCACATGCAGCAACAAAGACCCAACTCAACCAAAAATAAATAAATAAATTTATTTTAAAAAGAAAATAAAAGGAACTGTTAGTGGAAAAATTACTGGACGATATTAACAGTTTTTTAGATACTGCAGAAGAAAAGCTCAATGAATGAAGACATAGCAATAAAAACCATCCACACTGAGAGACAGAAAAGACAAAAGATTGAAAAACATGAACAGAGTCACAGTGACCCATGGGACAATATCAAGTAGTCTAACACATGTGTAATTGAGGTCTCAGAATAAGAGGAAGGAAAGAGGCGTGCAGAAAAAATATTTGATGAAATAAAGGCCAAATTTTTTCAAAATTTGGTGAGAACTATCAATTCACAAAACGAAGAAACTAAATGAACCCAAAGCAGGATAAAAATAAAACCACAAGAAAATATATCATAATCAAATTCCTGAAGTTTTCCTCTGCCATTCTGGTGTGTGCAGTCGACTCTGTTCGTCACCATGTCTTCTCACAAGACTTTCAGGATCAAGCAATTCCTGGTCAAAAAAAAGCAGAATTATCCCATTCCTCAGTGGATTTGGTGGAAAACTGGTAATAAAATCAGGTACAACTCCAAGAGGAGATATTGGAGAAGAGCCAAGCTGGGTCTATAAGGAATCGCATATGAGATGGTACACATATTTATGCTGAATCAAGGTCATTTGCATCTTACCATCTCACCCTGAAAACCACTACTATGTGGACAACTGGATGTATTTTATCGGGAAAATGATTTTTCTCTTTGTTTTAGTTTATCTGCACTAGTAGTTTGGCTCAGAAATAAATATGTGAGAACCTTTTGTTGGAAAAAAAAACAAAAACAAAAACAAATTCCTGAAAACCAATGACTAAGAGAAAATCTTAAGAGAAAGCAGAAAAAAAAAAAAGTCATTGAATATACAGGAAGAAAGAGTTACATTTCTTGTTAGACATTATGCAAGTCAGACACAATGGAAGTGCTGAAACTGTCAACCTAGAATTCAATACCCAGTGAAGATATCTTTCAAAAATGGATGCAAAATAAAGATCATTTCAAACAAACAAAAATGAGAGAATTTGTCACCAGCACTGTAAGAAATGATAAAGAAAATTTCTCAAATGGAAGGAAAATGATATCTGATAGAAAACTGGATGTACACAAAGGAATAAAAAATGCCAAAAGTGATAAATATGTGGATAAATATAAAATAGTTTTTTCCCCTCTATTTTTAATGTCTTTAAAAGATCATTGGAAAAAAAAAAAAAGATCATTGAAGTACAGCATGGATAAAGGGGAAAAAAAGAAATTTTACAAGGGACAAACCTAACAAATACTATCTCAGATAGGCACTCAAAGTTAACATAAACAGTGTTGATAGTTCGTACCCTTGATGTGATGAGAATGGCTTTACTGCCATGGTCTTCCTCCCACAAACATATGACATCAGACAAATCCCAGTTGAGGACATGCTACAAGATACCTGCGCAGTACTCCTCAAAACTGTCAAAATGAAACAACATGAACAGTCTGAAAAACTGTGACAGCCAAGAGGAGCCTAAGAAGACATGACAACTAAATATCATATGATATCCTGAATAGGGTCCTCGCACAGAAGAAAGGCATCAGATAAAAACTAAAGAAATCTCAATAAAGCATGCACTTTAGTTCATAATTAAGTATCAATATTGATTCATTAATTGTAATAAATGTACCATGCTAATGTAAGATGTTAATAATGGGGGATACTGTTTTTACTGTTTAAAGTAAAATTGACTGTTTAAAGCAAAAATGTCAAAGTATTTTAACATTTATAACCAAAGTAGTAATAAAATTTATGACAAATAAAGCACAAAAGACATGTGGGGGAAATGGAAAGATCTTACTACAAGTATTGTATCATTTGATGGTGGACTGCAATAAATTAAAATACATATGATAAACCCTAGAGCAACCACTAAAAAATAAAAAGATATAACTAATAATCCAACAGTGAAGATAAAATGGAATCCTAAAAAATAGCTCAATTAACCCAAAAGAAGGCAGGAAAAAAAAAATAAAGAGCAGATGAGACAATAGAAAATAAAGAGCAAGATTGTAGACTTAACTCCAATCATATCAAAACTTACTATAAGTGTAAATGACCTAAATATTCCAATTAAAAAGTCAGAGATTGTCAGGCTACATAAAAAGGCAAGACTCGGGCTTCCCTCGTGGTGCAGTGGTTAAGAATCTGCCTGCCAATGCAGGGGACACAGGTTCGAGCCTTGGTCCGGGAAGATCCCACATGCCGCAGAGCAACTAAGCCTGTGCACCACAACTACTGAGCCTGCGCTCTAGAGCCCACAAGCCACAACTACTGAGCCCACGTGCTGCAACTACTGAAGCCCACGCACCTAGAGCACGAGCTCCGCAACAAGAGAAGCCTCCGCAATGAGAAGCCCACGCACTGCAAAGAAGAGTAGCCCCCACTCGCTGCAACTAGAGAAAGCCTGCTCACAGCAACGAAGACCCAACACAGCCAAAAATAAATAAATAAATAAAATAAATTTTTAAAAAAATACATCATGTTAAAAAAAAAAGGCAAGACTCAACTATATGCCATCTCCAAGAAACCCATTTTAAATATAAAAATATAGAGATTAGAAGTAAAGAATTGAAAGAGATACACAATGCAAACACTAAGCAAAATAAAGCAGAGTGGCTATACTAATTTCATACAAAGTAGACTTCAGTACAAGACATATTACCAGGGATTAAATGGGACATTTCAAAATGAAAATGGGAAAAAAAAAAAAAAAAAAAGAAAATGGGGTCAGTTCACCAAATGACATAATCCTAAATCTGTATATCCTTAATAACACAGAACTGAAAGAATAACACAGGCACAAAGTATGGAACTCAAAACAAACAAAAATATGAATTGTTTGACACATTGACTGGGAGTTTATCTGTGAGATAAATTTCTATAAATTGCAGTGCTGGGTCAAAGTACATATTGATTAAAAATTTGATGGATACTGCCTAACTGCTGTCAAGGGGAGATGATGGGGTAAAGGAACAATTGCTGTTAACAGTAACCTAATAAGAATAAGAATAATAGCTAAGGGACGGCCCTAGTGGCGCAATGGTTAAGAATCCACCTGCCAATGCAGGGGATGCGGGTTCGAGCCCTGCTCCGGGACGATCCCACATGCCATGGAGCAACTAAGCCCATGCGCCACAACTACTGAAGCCCATGCACCTAGATCCTGTGCTCCAAAACAAGAGAAGCCACCGCAATGAGAAGTCCATGCACTGCAACGAAGAGTAGCCCCTGCTCGCCACAGCTAGAGAAAGCCCGCACAGCAACGAAGACCCAACACAGCCAAAAATAAATTAATTTTTAAAAAAAGAATAATAGCTAAGATTTTTTTGAGTACCTACCATGTGCCATACTGTTCTCATTTATTAACTTTTTACTCTCATGAGGGAGGCACTCTGCCTCTCCCATTTTATAGAAGACTTCTGGGCTAGCGGATTATAAAAGGGAGTGTGAATGCAGGGAGGGCAGATACTGCAAGTTATGCTTATCACAAATCCTGGAAATCTTCGCTTATACTCATCTTTAATTTTTCCTGTGTGACTGGGTAACTAAAAATGGAGAATAGAGTAGCCAATTCATCTTCCACGACTCTCTTGGAGGATTGCTTTGCTTTGCTTTGCTTTGCATTTTAGCTCTAGAGGCTGGAAACTGCCTTCCAATACAGTTTTCTTAATGGACATTGAAATGTGAATTTCATGTAGTTTTCATGCATCATGAAATAATCTTCTTTTGATTGTTTCTCAACCATTTAGCCAGAATAAAGTGCTTCACCTCAATTGAACACCATACCCCTCCCTTTCCAAGATTTTCACCTCAGCGCCACCACCCTGCCCCCACCCAGCTTAACATGCTTCCTTCTATTGTGAAAAGAAAATTCCATGAATGCAGAAGCAGAGACTCATGAATTTTCTTTTTTTTCCTCCTCAAGGTGCTTACCTAAGATGAGCTTTGTGATTGGAATGCAAAGGGGCATCAAATGGACTCCCAATCGCATTAGGGAAGATAAGCAGTTATCAGATGGTTTGACCGATTGGGTGGTGAAGTATTTTCCTGAGGAAGCCACTTTCAGTATTGCCTTCAGAGGGGCTTAACAAACTGGTTCTCGCCTCCTAAAGTTATGGTTGCTAACTTTTGCTTTGGGTATACTAATTTTTTTTCTGATCAGTTGCAGCCAACACAGGTTTTGATTTTACAAATTAAAAGGGCTGGAAAATCTCCCAATTATTTTGCCCACCAAGGCAATCTCCAAATCACTGAATGTGCTCTCCACTGTAATCACGGGTCATCTGTTTTCTAAAATCAGAGTATGGGACAAAATAAGTTTCTTTTAGGGCTTTCTTTCAAGATGAAATCTTCCACTTCTAAAAGTAAAATTCCAAGCTGAATTGAGAGCCACTGGCAGTGCCTCCTAAAGTGAAAATTCTTGGGGACTTAAAAAAAAAATTCTCAACTGCCCCCAAAACATACTAATCATTTTTAATCAACTTTTTGTTTTCTTTCTGACTACAGACATTCTCAGCATTTGGAAAAGCCCATTCACTGGACAAGTTGTAATATTCATTATAATCATAAAAATGACAAGGATTTTAAAAGCCAGATGCCAACCCAGTGAGAAAGAGCTTAACAGGACTTTTGGGCTGAGAAGCCCAGGGAGATTTTGAGTCTGCAGTGAGTAACTTGAAGGGAAATCCTGACTCCAATTATAAAGCAAAGACAAAATCCCCTAAATCCTTTCAATACATCCAACTTCTCTGGCCAAATTGTGTTCTTTCTCCTCCCCACACCCTACCCCCTCCAGCATTTCCATAAACAATATGGCTATCAGGCCAAGCCTCTTGGTCAGCAAATAAAGGCAGAGAGCTAAGTAAATTTGCTTCCCAGCAATTATTTTTGTGAGGTCATGGAGTTAAGCATTAAAAGAATACTACTGCGGATGGGGGTATTCAGTAACTGTATGATTTGTGCTGCAAAACTGACAAAAGGAGCCAGCCACTCTTCTACTTTTATACCCACAGAAATCATTGACTATGGGGTCTTTGTTCCCTAAATTCATCTAAGAGAAATCTTTCACATGAACGCCCCTGCATTCCTGCTAATCCCCTCCTGCGCTCTGCTTCCCAAAGAAAGTCCATTTGGTCATTTGGTCTGAGTCTCCACCTGCAATTTATCAGGATAATTATGACCTGAAAAAAAAAAGAAAGAAAGAAAATAAAGCAAGAACAAAGAAAAAAAAATAAAGAAAAATCCACCAAGATCTTTAGTATCCAGAGCGGGAATGAGCAAACTTTTTCTGTAAAGGGGCAGAGAGTGAATATTTTTAGCTCTGCGACTCATACAGTTTCTGTGGTGTGACTGCCCACCAATGAATGTGGAATAAAATCAGTCACAGATATCACTTAAGTAAATGACGGTGGCAGCTGGGTTCCAATAAAACTTTATGGACACCGAAATTGGAATTTCTGTAATTCTTATGTGTCATAAAAGTAGTATTCTTTTGATTGTTTCTCCACCATCTAAAAATGTAAAAACCATTTTTAGCTCATGGGTGGATTTGGTCCAGGGACTTTAGTTTACAGACCCTTGATCTAGAAGAATCTGGCCTTGGAAACCCCTTTTGGTCTGAATGATGTCGTTCACATTTGATGGGTCTTGCTCTTGTCACAGGCAGGTATGTACACTTGACAACACAGCTGGACAATGATTTCTGGATTTTAATATCCTATGCAAAAACGTAGTGAGGATTTCCAGGAATTTAAGCCAGGAAACTGGACTTCATGCCACATACACTGAAAAATCCTCAACAGGCTTTTTTTTTTTTTTTTTTTTTTAATTTATTTATTTTTGGCTGCATTGGGTCTTGGTTGCTGCGTGTGGGCTTTCTCTAGTTGCGGCTAGCAGGGGCTACTCTTCGTTGTGGTACGTGGGCTTCTCATTGCGGTGGCTTCTCTTGTTGTGGAGCACGGGCTCTAGGCACGCGGGTTCAGTAGTTGTGCCTCATGGGATTTAGAGCACAGGCTCAGTAGTTGTGGCGCACAGGCTTAGTTGCTCTGCGGCACGTGGGATCTTCCTGGACCAGGGCTCGAACCCGTGTCCCCGGCATTGGCAGGCGGATTCTTAACCAACTGCGCCACCAGGGAAGCCCCTCACCAGGCTTTTAATTACAAATTAACCCATCCAAATCCTAGGAAACTTAGCATTCTGGTCAAACAGAGAGCTGTCACCCAAGTGCCTTCCTGTAAACCATGTTTCTCAGCCTCAGCACTATTGATATTTGGGGCCAGATAATGCTCTGCTGTGGGGGCCATTCTGTACACTGTAGGATGTTGGCAGCATCCCTGGCCTCTACCCACGCTAGATGCTAGTTGCATCTCCCAAGTTGTGACAACCAAAAATGTCTCCAGCTGTTGCCAAATAACCCCCCCAGGGGGACAAAATCCCCCCCAGTGGAGAATCACTGATCTAAATCAGCTCTGTCAGTAGGACTTTCTGTGATGATGGAATCGTTCTATATCTGGACTGCCTACTAAGTATGAGACACTTGTGGGTACTGAGAACGTGAAATTTGCTAGTGCGCCGGAGGAGCTGCGTTTTTTAAATTTATTTAACTTTAATTACTTTAAAGTTAAATTTAAGTAGCTACGTGTGGCTAGCAGCTACTGTATTGGATGTGCTGCTCTAACTCGTGACCACCGCCCACCTGCCCAACCCCAAAGTAGGACAGGAGAGGATGCACGGCTTTGAGTTAAGAGCAGGGACTAGAGTCAGACACTGATTCTGACGTTCGTTCATTTATTCCATCAACACGATTTATTGAGCACCTCAAATGTCTGGCACTGTGCTGAGGATACAAGATGAACAAGAGGAATGCAGTCCCTGTCCCTATGGGGCTTTCAGTCTAGTGACGAGAAGAGAGAAAAATATAAATTTAAGTAAAGTAATTGAAAGTCATGATAAGGGCTCTCTGCAATAGAAAAAGCAGGCTGGGGGAGGTTCTCTTTTAGATTAGATGTTCTAGAGACGGCTCTCCAAGCGATATTTAAATTAAAATTGCAATGTGAATTGTTTGACACAATATACAATGGAATAGAACAAAGGCCTAATGAATGTTAGCTGCTCTTCTTCTTAAAAGCCAGCATTCCTTGACCTTTTATGACATTTCTTCCTTGCCAGGAACTCTTCTAATCCTCACAACAGTGTTACCTCTATTATTCCCATTTTACAGATGAGGAAAACTGAGGCATGTTAACTTGTTCAACAGTGCACATCTAGGATGTGATAGAGTTAGGGTTAGAACCCAAGCAGCCAAAAAAGGGTATCTGTGCCTGCTATTATATGAACTTTAGCAACTCATGTGAATTTTCCAGAGCACCCTGGGACCAAAATATACTGGTGTCAGTTTTTAAAGAGCCAGGCCTTACAAACTAGAGGTAGGGAAATAATAATAAGATGTGCTTTCCTGTCCTGGGGAAGAAGGACGTCTGCATTCCTCATCTCTTGATTAGATTCTCCCAGCCACTGAGAACTCTATGTAATAAATTGTAACTCGTCTTGAGTGTGTGAAATCTCCTGTTTCTGGGTGCTAGGAAAAACACTGACTTTACTGCATAATTTCTGGTGAAATATGAGGCACTGAGTCAGCTAGGAGACTCAGCTGAACATAAGTGAGAAATTTCAACTCTCCAGTAGTAGCCCTGAAACCTTGACCATCAGAATGAGGAGGCTGCCTCTTCTGACGGCATTCACACCAAGGTAGTCCTCAAAAGAGAGTCAATTCTCATCATTCCAGAAGTACATATTTTAGCCTACCGACTAAAATGTATCTGTAACCCCCAAATCAACACTCCCAGTTCTTTCTCGGTCTTTTGCAGATATGTTCAGAGCTGTCCGGACACATGCTCTGCCTTCTCGGTTCAGCTCTCATACTGTAAACGGTGTCCTTTTATCCATCCATTTAGTACCATATTTCTCACATCCTTGTGCTTTTTGTTGATTTCATTGTTCAAAATGGTCCCTAAGCGCAGGGTTGAAGTGCTGGCTACCTACCATTCCTAAGCTCAGGAGGCTGTGATGTGCCTTAGGGGGAAAACACACATGTTAGATAAGCTTCCCCCCAAAACCAGTACTCATCAGCAGTCACTCCCCTTCATCCCCTCCCTCCAGCCCCTGGCAACTACTGATCTAATTGTGTCTCCGTGGATTTGCCTATTCTGGACATTTCATGTAAATGGAATCATACAGAACATAGTCCTTTGTGTCTGGCTCCTTTCACTTAGCATAACATTTTCAAGGTCCATCCATGTTGTAGCACGAATCAGTACTTCATTCCTTTTTGTTTGTTTTTATCAGTTTCTCCTTCTTTGTTTTTGTTTGTTTTGGCATTTTAAAAATTTACCCTCTTAACAATTTTCAAGTGGACGTTATAGTATTTTTAACTATAGGCACATCCTTGTACAGCAGATGGCGAAAACATTTTCATTTTATATTTATTTTTTATTTATTTTGGCTGCGCCGGGTCTTAGTTGCAGCATGTGGGATCTCTAGTTGCGGCATGCGAACTCTTAGTTGCGCGGCGTGCATGCGGGATCTTGTTCCCTGACGAGGGATCGTACCCGGGCCCCCTGCATTGGGAGCGCAGAGTCTTACCCACTGGATGACCAGGGAAGTCTGAAAACTTTTTCATTTTGTTCGGCTGAAACTCTACACCTATTGAATAGCAACTCCCTGTTTTCCCTTCCTCCAAGTCCCTGGCAACCCTAAACCTGGCCACCACCCTTCTGCTTTTTATTTCTATGGGTTTGATTACTTTAGATACTTTATATAAATGGGATTATGTAGTAATTGTCTTTTGTCATTGGTTTATTTCACTTAGCATAATGTCCTCTAGGTTCCTCCATGTTGTAGCATATGACAAGATTTCCCTCTTCTTTTAAGGCTGAATAATATTCCTCTGTATGTATATACCACATTTTATTTATCCATTCATCCATTGGTGGACGTTTAGATTGCTTCCACATCTTGGCTATTGTGAATGACGTGGCGATGAACATGAGTGTACAAGTGTCTCTTCAAGATCCTGTTTTCAGTTCTTTAGGATATATAGCCAGAAGTGAGATAGCTGGATCATATGGTAGTTCTATTTTTAATTTTTTGAGGAACCTCCATACTTTTTCCATAGTAGCTGTACCATTTTATAATCACACCAACAGTGTGTGAGAGTTTCAATTTCTCTACATTCTTGCCAACACTTGTTATTTTCTGGGGTTTTTTTGATAGTAGCCATCCTAATGAGTGTGAAGTATATCTCCTTGTGGTTTTGATTTGCATTTTCCTGATGATTAGTGATGTTGAGCACCTTTTCATATGCTAGTTGACCATTTATATATCTTCTTTGGAGAAATGTCTATGCAAGTCCTTTGCCCATTTTCTAATCAGGTTGTTGTCGTTGTTATTGAGTTGTAGGAGTTCTTTATATATTCTGGATATTAACCCTTTATCCAATATATGGTTTGCAAATATTTCATTGTTTGCCTTTTCACTCTGTTGATGGTTTTCTTTCCTGTGCAGAAGTTTTTAAGTTTGATGTAGTCCCATCTGTCTATGTTTTGCTTTTGTTATCTGTGCCTTTGGTGTCATATGCAATAAATCATTGCCCATTCCAGTGTCATGAAACTTTTCCCCTATATTTTCTTCTGGGAGTTTTATAGTTTCAGGTCTCATGTTCAGATTTTTATTCTGTTTCGAGTTAACTTTTGTATATGGTGTAAGATAAGGGTTTATCTTCATTGTTTTGCATGTGGATATCCAATTTTCCCAGCATCATTTGTTGAAAAGACTATCCTTACCCCACTGTGTTATCTTGGCACCCTTTTTGAAGATCATTTGACCATATAACGGGTTTATTTCTGGACTCTATTCTGTTCCATTTTTCATTCCTTTTTATGACTCCCTTGTATGAATATACCACATTTTATTTATCTATTTATCAGTAAGTAGATGTTTGGATTGTTTCCACTTTTTGGCTATGAGGAATAATGCTGCTATAAATATTCATGTACAAGTTTTTGCATAGGCATATGTTTTCAATTCTCTTGACAATATACCTAAAAGTAAAATTTCTTGGTCAATGGAAATTCTATGTTTACCATTTTGAGGACTTGCCAAACAGTTTTCCAAAGTGACTGTACCATTTATGTTTCCACCAGCAATGTATGAGCTTTCCAGTTTCTCTATATCCTTCTCAACACTTGTTACTGTCCAGTTTTTAAATTATAGCTACCCTAGAGGGTGAGAAATGGTATTCCCTTATAATTTTGGTTTGTACTTCCCTGATGACTAATGATGTTGAGTATCTTTTTATGTGCTTACTGGCCATTTATGTATCTTCTTTGGGGAAATGTCTATTCAAATTTTTTGCCCATTTTTTGTTGAGTTATTTGTCTTAAAAATAATAAAATTTTTAAGTTTCAAGAGTTCTTTATATATTCCAGATACTCATCCCTTATCAGATATATGATTTGCAAATATTTTATGGCAAAGAGTTAATCAGGCAGTGAAATGATCAGATTAGTGTTTTACAAAGATGACTTGTAGGGCTTCCCTGGTGGTGCGGTGGTTAAGAATCCGCCTGCCAATGCAGGGGACACGGGTTCAAGCCCTGGTCTAGGAAGATCCCACATGCCGCAGAGCAACTAAGCCCATGTGCCACAACTACTGAGCCTGCACTCTAGAGCCCATGAGCCACAACTACTGAGTCTGTGTGCTACAACTATTGAAGCCCGCGCACCTAGAGCCCGTGCTCCACAACAAGAGAAGCCACTGCAATGAGAAGACCGTGCACCACAACGAAGAGTAGCCCCCGCTCGCTGCAGCTAGAGAAAGCCCAGGCACAGCAATGAAGAACCAACGCAGCCAAAAATAAATAAATAAAATTTGAAAAAAGAAAAAAGATGACTTGTACAAGTTCATTCATCCTTAGCTGTTTACCAAGGGATAGAGTTGATAATGGTACCCCATGGATTTCTCTTTATGTTCAACTCATCAACTAGGAATGGTATGATTTTTTTTTTTTTTTAATTTATTTATGGCTGTGTTGGGTCTTTGTTTCTGTGCGAGGGCTTTCTCTAGTTGCGGCAAGTGGGGGCCGCTCTTCATCCTGTTGAGCGGGCCTCTCACTATCGCGGCCTCTCTTGTTGCGGAGCACAGGCTCCAGACGCTCAGGCTCAGTAATTGTAGCTCACGGGCCTAGTCGCTCCGCGGCATGTGGGATCCTCCCAGACCAGGGGTCGAACCCGTGTCCCCCTGCATTGGCAGGCAGATTCTCAACCACTGCGCCACCAGGGAAGCCCAGGAATGGTATGATTTTTACAAATATTAGTTGTGGCTAGAATAATGATACATTTATATGTATATGTCACCATGTATTAGACACTGTCTTAAGCATTTTACATGTTTTAAACTCATTTAGTCCTTCTGTAATTACTCTCATCCATCTCATTTTATAGATGCAGAAATTAAGGTATAGAGAATTTATGAACCTTGTCCAGGGTCACACAGCTAGTGAATGATGGAGCTCAGATTAGAAGCCAGGTTTCTGGATCCCAAGTCTGAGTATTTCATCACAACGCTGCAGTGAGACTCGGGGGCAGCTGGGGATCTTTCTTCTCATCTGAAATCTCATTCCTAGTTTGTAACCTAAGGTAGGCTCTCAGCCTCATCATTCTAAAATTGGGTTATTTAATTAGGTAATTCCCAGTGCCTTTTTCTTCTTGAAAGTCTGTGATGTCTTGGCCACATCTCTCTGAACCAGGCGTTTAGAGATGGCTTTACAGCTCTCAATCAATCTCATTTACATCATCCCAGAGAGGCAGTTTTATGTTGAGTGATTTGGGGCAGTTTCTGCAGTCACATGTTCTCGGGTTCAAATCCCAGCTCTGCCACTTGGAGGCTGTGTGACCGTGGGCAAGTCACTTAACCCTTCTGAGGCCCAGGATCCTTACCTGTTACATGAGTGTACTAACAACTGTCCCCCTTTTTAGGTTATTTAGGAAATTAAGTGACGTAATGCATTCACAGCACCTTGCTCATAGTTTACACCCAATTACATAATTGTAAATGAAAATAAATAATAGTAATTTAACAACCAGCGACATAGTTATAATTGGTTTCATTTTACTAATAAAAACATTTGGGGTCAGTGACAGTGAGTGACGGGACAGTCCCAAGACCACACTGTTGCTAAGTGTCACTTCAAGACTTTCACTCTAGCCTTCCAACACCAAATCTTGTGGGGTTTTTCCCCCATAAATCTCCCCAGAGGACCTAGGAAACAAACATAGATTTCACCTATGAATTATTTATTCAGTCAGACTCTGGAAACACCATAAAATCTTGCATGACAAAATAAGTCACACACTTTTTCTTTATATTTCACTCAAGGGAACTATAATCATATGTTTTCAAGTTAAATATAAATGGTATTCCATTGAAAGGAACTATGAAAATCAAATCGGGATTGTGTGAAATACTGATTTACAATTTAATAGCAATGAAAAAATATCAATCTAAGATTCAATTATGAGACTTTTAAATTGAGATATTGACATATAACATTGTGTAAGTTTAAGGTGTACAACAACAACATGCTGATTTGATACATTTATATACTGCAATATGATTACCATCAAAGCCTTAGCTAATACCTCTGTCACATCACATACTTATCTTTTTTGCATGTGGTGAGAACATTTAAGATCTAGTCCCTTAGCACTTTTGAAGTATATAATACAGTGTTATTGACCAATTATAAGGTTTAACTGAGTAAAGTTAGGAAGGGTCAATATATATTGTGATATATAGAATATACTTTAAAGAAAAAGAAGAAAAAATTCCAAATGAGAAGGATATGAAGGATTAAATTATTTCCTTTTTCCTCAAATTATAAACTCCAAGATTAAACCTGAGGTATCTCTTCCCATTCCAGAGGCTGATTTGTTTTTCATCACTAATAGGTAACATATCTTTCTGCGGGGGGGGGAGAAAAAAACCCCAAACCCTCAGCCTTAAATGAAGCTTATTTCAGGAACAATGTTGACTGATTAGGAAAATATCACTGTATTTATTTGCCAAGGAATTCTTCTCCCTGTTGAGAAGCAAAAGTCATTGCTTTTATTTTCTTTCTAGCAGCACCACTGTTCAGTTCCTCACCAGTGAGGAGAGAAACGTGAACAGTCAATCCCTAGGGTCCTTTGGTCCAAACTCAATGTAAAATTGAATTCATGCCGGATGGACCCGGCTGAGTTTCTCTGAAGTGAGCAGCTTGGCAAGGAGAATCCTCGCAGACATTTAATAAGGTTTAATTCAGCTTGTAGCTGAAGCAGCTTGGGCGTGTAAATTGCCGGAAGCACCCCAGAACTAAGGATGCGCCCTCGGAAGCTTTGTCAGGAAGGGGTGGTATCAAGGATCATAAATTGCCCTGTGGCTTTTCAGGATTTTATGAGCTCCCAGGCCTCTTGCACAATAGGCTGCAGGATGACTCTTAACACCTCATTAAGGTTGTTTTTTACCAAATGCTAATAATAAAAAAGAGCCCTAAAAGCCTGGCTCATTTTTATTCAGAATCCTCTCCTCTGGAATATAAAAAGATGTCATAAAATGGAAATACAATGGAGAGCCCACATCTTGGGTAGACTCATTAAAATGTTGGTGTTGACAGAAATCTGAGGAAGTCAAGGCTGGGCCCCTGGGTGGGAAACTGTCTTGCCCTCCTGGTCAAGGGGCCTCCAGTCTCTGGAGAAATGAAAGGCCAGAGAGAGGCCCGTAATCCCTATATGGCTTCATCTCCAACTGCGAAATATCATTTCAAAGTTTTTCTTTCTGATCACAGGACAGCTTTGCCAATGGGGCCTTTTCTTCAGCTGTCTCCAAAGTTCTTTTATTTATTGTATATTCTATGGCACCTATTAGGGCCAAAATTAAAAAAAAAAAAAAGGTCAGTGCTACAAAGAGGGGTGTATTCATAAATCCCAGGACAATGAGAAAAGTTACTGCATCTGAGCCCCAGAATTTGTTCTTATCTCTGGAGACTCTGGCATGACACAGTGCAGTAGAATTGGAGACCCACTACATCACTGTCTAGCTGTGTGACCCTGGCACGGGACCTCTTCTCCCTGTGCCCTGTCTCCTGCTCTGTAATCTAAGACTGGGAGTCGCAATGCCTACCTCTGAGATAGGTTCTGAGGATTGAACAAGATGATGCTGGTAATATGCTTGGTATGAACCCTGGCAGACAGAAAGCCCTCGATGAATGGTACTTCGTATTAATTCATTCATGCATGCAACATGTATTTCCTGGGCACCTATTTCATGCCTAGCACTGTTCCAGCATCAGATGAACACAAAATCTGTACCCTCCTAAACTGACCTTTGAGTAATTGTTCTTCGAGGTACAGGAAGCTGAGGGCAGGAGGGATCTAATAGCTACTGTGCCCCTTGCAAGGCATGAGATTCTAGGTGAATCCCTCAAGCTCTGGGGTGACAGGATCCATCAGAAACCGTGGGCCTTTCCTTGGTTTAGACCAGAGTTTCTCAACCTCAGCACTATTGCCATGCACAGCGGAGAAGTCTTAGTTGGGGAAGAAGGGGGCCGTCCTGTGCGTTGTAGGACATTTAGCCGCATCCCTGGCTTCTACCCACTAGATGCCAGTAGCACCTCCCCCCCAAGGTTTCGACAACCACAGTTGTCTCCAGACATTGCCACGTGTCCCCTCGGGGACAAAATCGATTCAGTTTCCTCATCTCTGAGCTGGAATAACAATCTTATCTATTTCACAGATAGTGAGATGTGGGAAGGGAATGAAATAAAGCCCTGCCTGGTGCACGTAAGCCTCAATAAAGGGATGCTTTCCTCTCTCACCTCTGGAGAGGACTTTGGTGTAGCCAGACTTTCCCGTTGGTCACAGGTGCTCTGAACTCCGAGATATGCTGAATTTGGTGGGGAAATCTCACCTCGTCCTGTCTCGAGAGCACCCAGGCGGTGAGGCGAGCAGGAAGGGGTCTGCACAGCCACGGCCAGGGTACATCTGTGATTTATTGACCACCTTTCCAACTTGGCCTTTGCCAGTGAAAAGGTCCAGACAGTTATAGAAAATTAGACTTGACTTTTGAACATGCAAACGCAGTTCAGGTGCAAGTCTGACCCTCTGGGGCCTGCTCCTACCCTCGTGGTTAACGAGGAAAGCATGCTTGCTTCCAAGTCCTTTTTGGTGGGAAGCTTCTGGAAACCCCAGAGATCCCCATTTGTACAGGAGGCCAATTAAGAAACAAGAGGAAAGAGAAATAGAGCAATTCAGAGCATGGGCTGTGGAGACATGGAGACTGTTTCAGTGTGACCTTGGGCAAGTCATTTCCACTTTCTGAGCCTCAGTTTCTTCATCTGTCAGATGGGAATCATAATAATAACACCACCCCCATTTGGTTGTGAGGATTAAAGGAGAAAAAGCAAGTAAAGAGCTATCTTTGCCTAACCCACAGTAGAACCCAATAAATGGTAGCTAAATATGAAAAAAAAAAAAAAAATTCCGTTGCCCTGCTGAGTCCCAAGCATTGCTTGTCCTCAAGGCACAGAGGAAGTAGGTTGACCAAGCCACCCAGGTTTTGCCTGTGACTTTCCCAGGTTTAATCCCAGGAAATTCTTCAGTACCTGGCAAACTAGGGACAGTTGGCCGCCCTAAGGAATGACTTCGAAAGTGATTTTCTGGTTCAGTGTCCTGGGTAGAGAGCCCAGTAGGGTAACACTGTGACTAGCTGGTGGTTTGGGAAAAGCCGTGAGCCCCTCACCACATGGGCGGCTCCAGGAGGGAAGATGCTTTGTTAGTTTCGAGGGGAGGTTTACAAGCACTCTTCTTGAAGGTTTAATGGTCCCAGGTGATTTATCTTATCTGGAGAGTCATTGCTATAAGGAGAAACCTGCTTCTCGGAGCTTCTGCTTTCCTTTACCATCAAACCTTTCATCTTCTCTGAGAGTCATCTCCAGCCTCCATAAATAACCTTATTACGGCCACACAAAGGCAGGGCCCTGCCGCCTGCAAGACTGGACTTCTCAAATCGTGGTTTCATAAACCAGTTTGACCAGAACATGGGAATACTTCATAGGATCTACTGGGATATTTTAAATGCATGGAGAGATGCAGAGGGACTAGGGTGGCAGGTCAGTGGGATAACGAGCCCAGAATCGCACACAACCTGCTCTCAAAAGTGGGGACTTAAGGAGAAGTTATCCACTGAACTACCTTCCCCTGGATGTCTCTGAGTACTTAAAACAAAGAATGCCTTCCCACGGTAAAAATCCTACCAAATGAGGTAAACAAGAAGAATGTTTGTATATCGTTGTGCTTTAAACCAGTACTGTCCAATAGAACTTTCCACGTTGATGGAAATGTTCTATAATCGACATCATCCAATATGGTAGCCACTAACCAAAGTGACTCTTGGGCCCTTGAAATGGTGCTAGTGTGACGAAGAACTAGATTTTTAATGTTATCTCATTTTAATTAATTTAATTTTAAAGAGCCACATGTAGCTGGCGGCTACCATATTGGGCAGTAAAGTTTTAAAATAATAAACAGATTTACAATAAAAAATATCACTGTGAAGCCTGTGCTTATAATTTCCTTTTCAGATCCCAAAAGTATGGAGGGAATTTCACAACTGTATCAGAGCAGTGGTCCTGCGCTTTTGTAATGTTATGTGTGCTGGTCATGTCAGAGTTACACACCAACACAAGGTTAGGTGTGAACCAGGTCACTGGAGCTTTGCTTTGCTTTTCATACCTGTGATGGTCAACAGAAAATTTGGACACTTAGAATGAATTAAACCTCAGAAAAATTTTTGCTAAAACATTATTAAAACGTTAAATTACAGAATGAATGCATCTTGTATTAAAGATTGATGAAAATATTCAAACAATTAAAAAGGTGTATAAAATGAAAAGTGAACAGCAATATATACCACCTGTAAATTATTTCAGGCTTTTTTCTCCATACATTTTAAAAAGTATGTGTGTTTATGGATCACTTATATATATACATATATATATGTGTGTGTGTGTGTATATATATATATATTTTTTTTTTTACAAAACTGGGATCAATTATGCATACTGATCTACATCTTGCTTAGTTTTAATTTTAATTTTAATAAGAAGTAGCTTAAAACTTTTCTGTTACAAAATTGTCAAAACCACATAGAACAGGGCTTCCCTGGTGGCGCAGTGGTTAAGAATCCACCTGCCAATGCAGGGGACACGGGTTCGAACCCTGGTCCAGGAAGATCCCACATGCCACGGAGCAGCTAAGCCCGTGCGCTACAACTACTGAGCCTGTGCTCTACAGCCCGCAAGCCACAACTACTGAAGCCCGCGCACCTAGAGCCCGTGCTCCGCAACAAGAGAAGCCACCGCAATGAGAAGCCCGTGCACTGCAACAAAGAGTAGCCCCCGCTCGCCGCAACTAGAGAAAGCCTGCGCACAGTGAGGAAAACCCAATGCAGCCCAAAAAAATAAAATAAATTAAAATAAATAAATTTTTTAAAAAATACAAAAAACACATAGAACAAACAGAAGGTCCACACCACAGCTCTCCGTTTTTACTCTCTTCTTAGAGTCAGTATCGTTGTGGTGTGTAGTCATCCAGATTTTTCTGTGCGTTTGTACCCATATAAAAATTCATACCTTTTGTGTATTAAAAAATACATAAATTGGATCAAACTGTATATATTGTACCCTAACTTTCCTTTCTCACTTGAAAAAACTGCCAATGTTAGTAATACTTGGAGTATCCCTCATTCTCTTAAACTGCTTCACAGATTTTTTTGAATGTGAATGAAACAGTTTGTTTGGCTATATCTATCCATAATGGAGAGTTCGCGGGGTTCTAGTTTGTCATTACTAATACCACGCTGCAACACGCACTTCATAACCACCATGTTGCCTACATGTGGGAATATTCCTTGTGGATATTACCCAGGAGCAGGGTTGCTGTGGGGAATGTGACCCACATTTAAATTACCTTCTCTACTGGATTGAATACTGTGCTCCTAAAATCCTTTTCCTTCCCAGAAGCTCAGAAGGTGACCTTGTTTGGACATAGGGTCATGGCAGATGTAATTAGTTAAGATGAGGTCCTACTAAAGTAGGGTGGGCCCTTAACCCAGTGACCGGTGTCCTTGTAAGAAGAAGAAAAAGAGACAGGGACAGAGACCCAAGAAGACACCATGTGAAGACAGAGGCAGAGATCAGAATGATGCAGCTACAAGCCTAGGAAGAGCCAAGATTTCCAGGAGCCAACAGAAGCTCTTAGAGCCTTCAGAGAGGGCCTGGTCCTGCTGACACAGTGATTTCGGAATTCTAGCCTCCAGAACAGTGAGGCAATAATCTTTGTTGTTTTAAACCACTTACTTTGTGGTTGCAGCCCTAGGAAACTAATATACCCTTAAAATATTGACACTCCCACTAACCAGCATATAAGGGTTCCCGATAGCCCTTAAGTCCATACCCTCACCAACACTGAGTGTTACCCCTCTTTTGTTTTAAGTAAATGTTTTATTTTGAAATAATTTAAATTTACAGAAAAATTGCAAACATAGTACAGAGTTCTCTTATGTCCTTCATCCAGCTTCCCCCAAAGTTAACATATTACTGTGTTATTGTGCATTTGTCAAAACTCAGAAATTAGCACTGGTAAAATACTGCTAACTAAACTACAGACTTCATTTGGATGTCACCAGTTTTTCTGTTCCACGAGCCAACCCAGCAAACCACATTGCATACAGACCCTATTTTTTTTAATATAGATTTTCATTTACTACCTGGAGGAAAGCAGTTTGAGAAGAGTCCTTCTTGTCTTTTAACAAAAGTTTTAATAATCATACATTTGGAACTATTTCAAATATTCAGAGAAATGCAAACAAATAATGGAACAGATAGACCTGCTTTTACACCATCCAGATTTAATAAACGTTCATACATACAAGTCCATGATTCTTTATCTACATTCACAGAATATAAAAAGCTCTGAAAACCAGTACCTGTAGCTGATGGGAGGCTATGTATAATCCTAATATTTCACCTAATTTGAAAACAGACATTTTATTGCAAATATAGCAATGTGGTTGATTACAGGGGATGCCCCAGGTTCCACGGGGAATATTGTGGATCTCTATCAGATTAGTTTCAAATATCTTTTTATACAATTTTAAAAGGAAAAATATCATAACAGATAGAGCTAACATTCCACCCACCTTTCATGAGCTCATTTCCCTCTATCCCTCCCCCAGGGAAAACCCCCAGCCTGAAGTTGGAGTTTCTCTTTCCTGGATGTTTTAATGCTTTTTACTAACATATACTTATGAAAAGAAAAGATATCATTTTGTATTCTTCACTACAAAAATAAGGCACACTTCATGAAGTTTCAGTTTTATCATTCATACTATGTCCTTTGATTAAAATGTCAGAAATCAATAGCAAAAGGATGACTACGGAAACCCCACACATTTGGAACATTTAAAACACATTCTGAAAAAGTCATGGCTAAAGGAGAAATCCTTATTGAATTTGGGAATTATTATAACTCAACAATAATCAAAATGCTACACAAATCTTAGGGGTTGTGACTAAAGCAGTGCCTAGAAGACTGTGAGGGAATTAAATGCTTAAGAACATAAGTCAGAAAAATAGCAGGATAATCTCAAAAAAACAGAGGAAGGAAATAATAAAAATAAAGGCAGAAATTAACAAAATAGTAAACAGAGACACAAAAGAAAGGATCAACACAATCAAGAATTGGTTCTTTGAAAGTCTAATTAAGATTGACAAATATCCAGCTAAAATATCAAGGAAAAAAACAGAACAGAACAAATAAACAATATCACAAGATGGTAACTATGCATACAGCAAAGTTTTAAAGCACAAGGACATGAGGAACAACTTTATGCCAATAAATTTGAAAACTTGGATGAAATGGTTTAATTCCTAGGAAAATGTAACTTGTGAAAATGAGCTCAACTTGTAGAATCAGATTTTTAAAAGAATTTAACAGGCTGATTCTAATGGTTTTATGGCAGAGCAAGTGACCAAGAACAGCCAAGGAAACTCTCATGGAAAACAACTTGGGAGAAATGCACCCTGCCAAATATTAAAGGTCATTTTCTAAATCTATAGTTAATAAGACAATGTAGTATTGGTGTAGGGAGAGAAAACAAAACCAGTGGAATAGAGCAAAGAGCCCAGGAATATAGCCATGGAAAAATTTTAATTATAATAAGATTTAATCTGTTATTAAGATGATAGTGTACCTCTGTGGGGAATGAAAGAGAGTCAATGAATGGTGCAAGATAATTAGTTATCCACGGGAAAAAAAATAAAATTAGATCTTGTCCTTATACCAGACATAAAAATCTATTCCAAAGGGTGAATTTTATAGTATGTGAATTATATCTCAAAACCAAAATATATTCCAGGTGATTAAAGACTAAACTGTGAAAAGCCAATATTTAGGAGATAATATAAGGAAATATTTTTATAAGCTTGGGTTATGAAATGATTTCTTGGGGCTTCCCTGGTGGCGCAGTGGTTGAAAATCTGCCTGCCAATGCAGGGGACACGGGTTCGAGCCCTGGTCTGGGAAGATCCCACATGCCGCGGAGCAACTAGGCCCATGAGCCACAATTACTGAGCCTGTGCGTCTGGAGCCTGTGCTCCGCAACAAGAGAGGCCGCGATAGTGAGAGGCCCGCGCAACACAATGAAGAGTGGCCCCCGCTTGCTGCAACTAGAGAAAGCCCTCGCACAGAAACGAAGACCCAGCACAGCCATAAATAAATAAATAAATAAATAATTTAAAAAAACAGCTACAATTGAAATGATTTCTTACGTAAGACACAAAAGACAATTCATAAAGAAAAAATTGGTAAATACAACTACATTAGAATCCAATGAATTGACAAATACAACTACATCAGGGGACATCACAAAGAAATTGAAAAGATGAGCTAGGAGAAGATTACATTTATAGTTATTAGAAGATTATCCAGAATGTGTAAAGAACTTCTACAAATCAATAAGGAAAGACAAAGATTTAACTGAAAAATGGACAAAATATTTGAATGGGCATTTCTCAGAAGAAACATAAATGCCCAATAAATGGATAAAGGATGACCAACCTCATTAATAATGAAGAGAATGTAAATTAAAATAACCAGGTTGGCAAAAACTAATAAATTTGAGAGCATCAAATGTTGGTGAAGACATAGGACAGGGACATCCCAGGTGGCGCAGTGGTTAAGAATCCACCTGCCAACTCAGGGGACATGGGTTCAAATCCTGGTCCGGGAAGATCCCACATGCTGCGGAGCAACTAAGCCTGTGCACCGCAACTACTGAGCCTGAGCTTTAGAGCCCTTGAGCCACAACTGCTGAAGCCCACGCTCCCTAGAGCCCATGCTCATCAACAAGAGAACCCACCAAAATGAGAAGCCCACGCACCGCAACGAAGAGTAGCCCCCGCTTGCCACAACTAGAGAAAGACCGCACACAGCAACAAAGACCAACACAGCCAAAAGTAAATAAATAAATAAATTTATAAAAAATAAAAACACTCATGCCTGGGTCCCACCGAAGGGATTCCAGTTTAATTTGTCTGGGGGTGAGGCTCAGGCATAAGGATTTTATGAAGTTTCCTGAGTGATTCTAAAGTGCAGAGGTTGAGGGAATTCCCTGGCTGTCCAGTGGTTAGGACTCCGAGCTCTCACTGCCAAGGGTCTGAATTCAATCCCTTGGTCCAGGAACTAAAATCCCACAAGCTGCATGGGGTGGCCAAAAAAATAAGTAAATAAATAAAAATAAATAAATAAAGTGCAGAGGTTGAGAACCTCTGATGGGAACAAATAAAGGTAAAGAGGAGAAGAATTTTGAAGAGAGTCCTGGGCACGCTACACATTGCCCACAAGGTCTGCTTTGTAGCCTGCTCTCCATTTGTCAGATCTCATCTGCCCCTGTATCTCCTCTTCCTGAGCTTCTCGCGTGGAGCTCATCAATATCCATGGACGGATGAATTTACTGACTCTGAGGACAGTAGAATCGCTGGGCCATTGAATCTCAGAGTTTGAGGTGATGTTAAAGGTCATGTCACCTCTGTGACATCCCCACCAGGAATTTTTCAGCCTCTGGTTACTCCTATCAGTGGGGGACTCAGTATTGCTGAGATGAAAGTGGGAAGGAGAGAAAAAGTCAGAGAAGAGCATCCCAGGTAGACACTGGGTGGCAAGCTGGAGGCAAGAGAGACCACTTAGCACCAAGGGCATCTGTCTGGGGACAAGGCAACACTCCTTGCCTTGTCCTGAGGAGTGTTGTTTCCTGGAATGAGGACTTTTCCAGGGAATATTTATGCCGTTCCTGGAGACATCATGGCCTTTCCAGGAAAAGGAACTTCTACTGTCCTTTGATTTCTTTTCTGTGATCAGATGCTGGTCCTGGCTTGTAAGTGTCTCACCAACCTAACCATGACGTGTTCAGAGAATCTTTCCCCACCCTGACCTGAGCCTCAGGTCCAGGCCAGTACATTTAGAGGGAACTCACATTAATTTAAACGAACGGTATGGGACTTCCCTGGTGGTCCAGTGGTTAAGCATCTGCCTACCAATGCAGGGGACACAGGTTCGATCCCTGGTCCGGGAAGATCCCACATGCCACGGAGCAACTAAGCCCGTGCACCACAACTACTGAGCCCGTGTGCTGTAGCTACTGAAGCCCGCATGCCTAGAGCCCGTGCTCCGCAACAAGAGAAGCCACCGCAATGAGAAGCCCGCGTGCAGCAATGAAGAGTAGCCCCCGCTCGCCGCAACTAGAGAAAGCCCACGCGCAGCTACAAAGACCCAGAGCAGCCAAAAATAAATAATAAATAAATGAATGACTAAATAAATAAAAGAATACGGTATTTAAAATATTTTTTAAAAGGATGGTATGTTAGGGAATTCCCTGGCGGTCCAGTTGTTAGGACTCGGCGCTCTCACTGTGTGGGGCCAGGTTCAATCCTTGGTAGAGAAGCTAAGATCCTGCAAGCCGTGCAACGTGGCCAAAAGAAAAAAAAAAAAGAATGGTATGTTGGTAAAGCTTAGAGAAAGACTACTATACCTTTCTCTCTACATAAAATGTTATGATTCTTATAAGGACCCATTATACTTATGCAAATCCAGCTATATTAGCTCAGCAAAAAACTAGATAGATAGATCGATAGATCAATAGACCGATCGATAGATCGATAACAGATAGATGATAGATAGATAGATGGTAACAATAATGACAAAGCACACAATAATTTATAGAACTTTTTCCCTTTCAAATTTTACTTGGCGATGCAATTTGGTCTTCTCAACAACTCTGTGGAAATCATTTATTTTTTTACCCCATTCACTGAGGCTCAGAGGTTTTTCATTGCTGAGTCCAAGGTCCCAGACCCAGAATTAGTAAAGTTCAGAGACAGCCCTGGGTCTTCCCACAGTTCTCCCTAGGGACCCACCTCCTCCCTGCTGAAAAACCAGAGGGTCTGCCATTGGGGCACAACATGAAGATTCTCAATGCACCACCCCTTTTGCAGCCCTGGAGTTGTGTTCGCAACATAAAAAGGAGCAGAAAAACGAGAAACTGAGACATCCACACGAGGGTGCATGGGCTGCCATCAAGTCCACAGAGGGTGTGACAGAGTCGACTAGTGCTCTGTCCACTTTTTAGCAGAAACAGAGATGAGCTCCAGCCGCCCTAAGCGACGCGCACACGCCCCACCCACACTCCTGCTGTGCGGTCACATGACGGGCTGTGCGTGGCCGAGCTACGAGGGGCTCCCAGGCACTTCCTTCAGGATCACGCCCTCCCTCCGCCCTCTCTCCTTCTGGAGGATGTGGAGGAGAGCCAGCTTGGACCATGCTGCGTGGGCTTTCTCTAGTTGCGGCGAGCAGGGGCTACTCTTCATTGCGGTGCACGGGCTTCTCATTGCGGTGGCTTCTCTTGTTGCGGAGCACGGGCTCTAGGCGCACGGGCTTCAGTAGTTGTGGCTCACGGGGTCAGTTGCTCCACGGCACATGGGATCTTCCCGGATCAGGGATCGAAGGATCGAACCCGTGTCCCCTACATTGGCAGGGGGATTCTTAACCACTGCACCACCAGGGAAGTCCCCAAACCCACATCTTAAATAAATACCCACAGAAGGGCAACTAGTGTTGGTTCCCTAACTAATACCTTCATCTGACCTGGAGTCCCTGACCTCGCCCAACCCACTCACAGGCCAAGTGATTCTTTCTATGCAGGGGTCAGCAAACTTCCTCTGTAAAGAACCAGATCGTAAATATTTTAGACTGCGTGGGCCGTACAGTCCCTGTTGCAACTACTCCACAATGCTGTTGAAGCAAGAAAGCAGGCATGGGTGACGTGTAAACAAATGGACACAGCTGTATTGCAATAAAACTTTACTTATGGGCCCTGAAATTTGAAATTTTCCATATGATTTTCATGGGTCATGAAATATTATTGATTTTTTTTCCCCAACAATTTTTAAAAGGTAGAAACCATTCTTAGCTCAGAGGTCACTAAAAAATAGGTAGGGGGCTAGATTTGGATGGCTGTGGTTTGCCAACCCGTGATCTTATGCAGTCCCCTGGCCAGAGTGATTGATTTAGAGACGGTTGAGTAACCAAAGATGGGCAAACCAGAGTCAATCCTGGGTTTTCTGTTGAAACTCTTGTAAAAGAGAAGCTCCTTAATTTCTTCTGGGGTTGTTGATGGGTTTGTCATATGTTGGCTTGAATGAGCCAGGAAAGCAGATCCAGAGACTGGGAGAAGTTAGGACCTGATGATACAGGTGGAGCCCCTGGATCCAGCCATACCTACAGCCTAGAGGTTTATTTATTTATTTATTTATATTGTAGCAATAATAATAATAATAATAATAATAATAATAATAATAATAGTAATGTGAGATTACTCTCTTAATAAAATTTTAAGTACCCTGTACAGTACTGTTAACTCTAAGCATGACATGGTACAGCAGATCTCTAGAACTTTTTCATCTTGTATAATTGAAACTTCATACCCATTGAACAGCAACTCCCCATTCACCCCCTCTCCTCAGCCTCTGGCAATCATCATTCTGTTTCTATGAATTTGACTACTCTGGATACCTTATTTAAGTGAAATTATTCAGTATTTGTCCTTCTGTGACTGGCTTATGTCACTTATTATGCCCTCAAGGTTCATTCATGTGATAGTGTATGATAGAATTTCTTTCTTTTTCAAGACTGAATAATATTCCCTTGTATAAAGTATTTATCACACTTTCTTTAGCTATTCATCCCTCGATGGACATTTAGGTTGCTTCCACACCTTGGTTATTGTGAAAAAGGCTCTTCAAGATCCTGATTTTAATTCATTTGGATAAATACCCAGAAGTAGGACTGCTGGATCATATACTAATTTGGGTTTAAATCTTGGTTTAATTTTTGAGGAGTCTGCATGCACCCTAGAGTTTTAATTCCTGGAGTTTGCAGTTGCATGAACCTGAACCAAAGCATTAGCACAGAGGGGCAGTATAAGAGGCAGTTATTGGATTCTAAAGTCTGACTGCTGGATTCAAATCCACCTTGTAACTTTGGGCAGTTTTCTCATCTGCACAATCAAAATTTACTTATTAAGGAAATATAATACTTACTGGGTGCTATGATGTTTCTGACACAGAGGACGGTGACTAATACAGAAAAAGCCCTGCCCTCATGAAGCTTACATTCTATTTGAAAAGGTAAGTAGATTAAAGAAAAGGAAGTAAAATATGTGGCAACTTATATAGAGATAAATGCTAATGAAAAAAGATTAAAGCAGTAAAGTTATACGAAGCATAGGAGGGGGTGTAAAATTGCATGTAGGATGATCTAGGAAAAATATGTTTAGATGCTGAGTTTTTTTGTTTGTTTGTTTTGGGTTTTTTTTGGCTGCGTTGGGTCTTTGTTGCTGCGCACGGGCTTTCTCTAGTTGCGGTGAGCGGGAGCTACTCTTCGTTGCAGTGTGCGGGCTTCCATTGCCGTGGGTTCTCTTGTTGCAGAGCATGAGCTCTAGGCGCTCCAGCTTCAGTAGTTGCAGCCCGCGGTCTCAGTAGTTGCAGCATGCAGGCCCTAGAGTGGGTGGGCTTCAGTAGTTGCAGCACGTGGGCTCAGTAGTTGTGGCTCACGGGCTTAGTTGCTCTGTGGCACATGGGATCTTCCCGGACCAGGGATCGAACCCGTGTCCCCTGCATTGGCAGGCAGATGCTTAACCACTGCGCCACCAGGGAAGTCCCTAGATGCTGAGTTTTGAGTAAAAACCTGCAGGAAGTGAGGAGCAAGCCATACAGATACCTGGTAGAAAGGAACCACGAAGGTAACAGCAAGTACAAAGGTCCTGAGGCTGGAGCATGCATGGAGGCTTCAAGGAACCGCAATGAGGCCAGTGTGGTGGAACTGGAGAGAGTAAGAGTAAGACTACCAGGAAATTACATCAGAGAGGGGATGGATCTTGCATATCATAGTCAAGATTTTGGCTTTTACTCTGAGTGGGGTGAGAGCCAGGGGAGGGTTTGGAGCAGAAGAGGTATGCAGGCTCATCTGGGTTTTAACAGGATCCCTCTGGCTGCGTGAACAGACTGTGGGGTACGAGGGTGGAAGCGGGGAGGTGGATAGAGGAGGGAGGCAGTCCTACAGGGTGTTGTGAAGGTCAAATGGGTTAGTTCATGCTCAACCAGTTTTATAATGTTAAAAATCCCTGTCTGGCTTAATCTGTTTCTGTCACTTACAACTCAAAAATAAAACAGGCCCAATACCTCACATTCAAATACTTAATAACAGCTCATGGTAATTCCAAGCTTCTTTCTTTAGTCTCTCCTGATAGACACTGAGTCTCATAAGGACAGGGCCAGTGACCAGTGCCCAGGCCCTGTTAAGGGCCAGGATGAAAAATGGCAGCTCCTAGAGGCTGAGGCAAAAGATGGTATGTGGAATGCTTCCCTGCCATTGAATTGTCGCCAGGAGGGAAATTTAAGAGTCAGTTTCTCTGGAGAGTTACTGCAGCCCCCAGCCCTGCTGCTCGGCCCTCAAGAGAGAAACCTGGAATTCCTTTCTAGGAGAGCTTTCCTTTACAAATCCTGTTAATCTAAGGAGTCCTGTTTTCTCTATAAATAAGGCAACAATCCCCAGGGTGGCCTAGGCAGTATCCTCTCAATACATATGGTATTTGGTACAAAATGGAGGTGAGGGAGTTTGTGGAAAGAAGCAGGGAAGATGTGGAAGAAAGCCAGAGGAGCCTTTTACTTTTGAAGAGCGTGATAGACTGTCACCCTTGAACCCAAATTATGCTGTTTGTTTGTTTGGTGGGGGCCCTTTGACAAAAGGTGCAGCATCGCACTGTTACCGACTGTGTTGATTAAGCCATGTTCATCCACTGAGCTCTTAGCCATCAAGAGCCCTGGGAGATGAGTGGGTATCACATATCTTCCTAAACAACTGCCAGGGCAGGACGGAAGTTAAACAGTTTCCCAGATTTTCTCTCTCTGTTCCCTTCAGGATGAAATACTCCCTACAGCCAGAGACCTAATTCTGTCTTTTCATCTAAACTGGGATCTCCATGGAGTCAGGGGTTATGTTTTATTTGTTTTTGTAATCTCAACGATCTGGCATAGAGCATCAGGCAAGGGAGGCATGAATGAGTGGGTGATGGATAGATGGATGGATGGATGGAGAGATAAGTGTATGGAAGGAAGGTAGGAAGAAAGAGAAAGAAGGAAGTTTGGAATGATGAGTAGATTCATGGAAAGAAAAAAGGAAGAAGGAAGGAGGGAGGGAGACAGAGAGGGAGGGAGGATGGATACATGGATGGATAGAGGGATGGTGAGTGAGTGGATACATGGATGGATGGATGGATGACAGATAATAATAGTGAAATTTTTAAATTTTTAAAATTTATTTATTTTTGGCTGCACTGGGTGTTCGTTGCTGCACACAGGCTTTCTCTAGTTGCAGCGAGCAGAGGCTACTCTTCGTTGTGGTGCGCGGGCTTCTCATTGCAGTGGCTTCTCTTGTTGCGGAGCACGGGCTCTAGGGCTCGCAGACTTCAGTAGTTGTGGCACACAGGCTCAGTAGTTGCGGCTCGCGGGCTCTAGAGCGCAGCCTCAGTAGCTGTGGTGCATGGGCTTAGTTGCTCCGCAGCATGTGGGATCTTCCCGGGCGAGGGCTCGAACCCGTGTCCCCTGCATTGGCAGGCAATTCTTAACCACTGCGACACCAGGGAAGGCCAATAATAGTGAACGTTTTTAAGCCCTTATTATGTGCCAGGAAATTTACACAGATTATTTAATTTCATCTTCCCCACCCTTTTCAATATATGGAAAATAAGCTTCAGGAGAGCTAAGTCACAAACCCAAAATGACATAAAATTCTGCCTGAGTCCTGAGTGAGCATGCTGAACCATTGTATCCTGATGCTGAATATATGGACGGATCAATGCATGAATGATTTGTCTGCAGGCAGACTTTTCTTTTTTTTTAATAAATTTATTTATTTATTTATTTTTTCCTGCCTTGGATCTTTGTTGCTGAGCACGGGCTTTCTCTAGTTGCGACGAGCAGGGGCTACTCTTCGTTGCGGTGCGCGGGCTTCTCATTGCAGTGGCTTCTCTTGTTGCGGAGCACGGTCTCTAGGTGCGCGGGCTTCAGTAGTTGTGCCACGTGAGCTCAGTAGTTGTGCCACGTGGGCTCAGTAGTTGTGGCTTACGGGCTCTAGAGCACAGGTTCAGTAGTTGTAGCACATGGGCTTAGTTGCTCCGTGGCATGTGGGATCTTCCCAGACCAGGACGCGAACCCGTGTCCCCTGCATTGGCAGGCGGATTCTTAACCACTGCGCCACTAGGGAAGCCCCCTGCATGCAGACTTTTCTTAAAGGATATACAAAAGCTAAACAAGAACAAAACTGATGTGTCCAGTGTTACCTTTTCCAGCAACAAACGGAAAGTTTTCTTCCCATTGCTTTGCAAACCAGACAATGGAGATTGGAGAATTAAGAGGAAAAAAAAAAATATATATATATATATATATAGTGTGGGTGTTTAAGGAGATTCCAACTTATAAGTTGTTTTGGGGCCTTTGACCATAAAAGGGCTAGAAAAACTATGGATGGAGCCGTGGTCAGAGAGCCTAGGTAGAAAGTGGATTCTTCCCCTGGTTGTCCCCATGTGACCGTAGAACTCACTTGGGCTCTCCAGACCTCAGAATCCTATGGGTCCAGTGAGTAGCATGGACGGGATGATGGTGAAGTCCTTTTCCCAGACTGTTCGGTTTACGATTTACACTCGCCCTTGGCCAGGACAGGACAGAGTCCCCACTGTGCCAAGAGGCAGTGATGGGGAAGTGACTAAGCCTGCAGCCTCCGAATCAATCAGCCGGGGTGCCTGATTCTGACTCTGTGTGGCCTTAGACTACTGATTTCACCTCTGTGCCTCAGTTTCCTCCTCCGTAAAATTAGAGTAGACATTTATATCCTATAGGGTGGTTGGGAAACATTCTCACAGAGTCTGGCCACCGGTAACCTCAATTTAATGTTAGCTCTTGTTGTTTTCTTAAAATTTTTATTCCTTTGGGACGTGTCTGGTGGCACAGTGGTTAAGAATCCGCCTGCCAATGCAGGGGACACAGGTTCAAGCCCTGGTCTGGGACGATCCCACATGCCGCGGAGCAACTAAGCCCGTGAGCCACAACTACTGAGCCTGTGCTCTAGACCCCGCGAGCTGCAACTACTGAGCCCGCGTGCCACAACTACTGAAGCCCGCGCGCCTAGAGCACATGCTCTGCAACAAGAGAAGCCACCGCAATGAGAAGCCCATGCACCACAATGAAGAGTAGCCCCCGCTCGCCACAACTAGAGAAAGCCCGCATGCAGCAATGAAGACCCAACACAGCCAAAAATAAATAAATAAATATTTTTTAAAAATTTTTCTGTTGTTTCTATTATTCATTACAATATTAAAGCTACATAGGTAATTCATCTTTATTTTAGAATAAAATTATTCAAATATAGAGTTAAAAATAAATCAAGGGGGGGAAAGTGGCGGGAGAGTGGTGGTGGTGTGATGAGGAGATTGGGACTGATGTATATACACTAATATGTATAAAATGGATAACATAAGAACCTGCTGTATAAAAAAATAAATAAAATTCAAAAACAATAAATAAATCAAAGCTTACCTTTAGTGCCCCATAGGCCATTACTCTCCCCAGAAATAACCACTTTGTATATATCCTTCTAGAATTTCTTTTTACATGAATACAATCATTCCATGTAAAGCTTTTCTGCCACTTGCTCTTTTTACTTAGTTGTGAGACTTGGAGGGATTTCTGCAGAGTCATCATGGATCTGCCTCACTATTTTTAATGCTGCATTGTATTTCATGGGTGGTTTGTGTTACAATTTATCTAGCTATTCTTCTATAGATGGACTTTCTTCTTTTCTTTAATTAATTTTTAGGTTCATTAATAATACATGAATATATTCTCTGCAAAAAAGCTAAAATATTCCAAATAAGACTAAAGTCCCCTTTGATGACCTGCTTGCCCATCTTCTTTTCCTCCCCTCCCCCATTAGAAACCCCAGCCGTCCATTCGGAATGTAGGTTTCCAGGACTTTTCCAATGCATGTCCGTAATTATGCATTGTTTTGTGTTTTCTGTGTTTTGTCTTGCAACTTGTTCTAAGTCACTCAGTAATATATGTAGAGTTTCCCAAGTCTATATAAACCTGTCTCTTTCTCTTTAACTCCTGCAGAATATTTCTTTATTCTAACCAGAGTTTGGATATATCCCATGGCTTAATAGTTTAGTTCCCTATTGATTGACATTTAGGTGGTTTCTAGTTTTTCTCTCTCAGTCCATATCCCTATCCACCAGCACCAGGGACATTCATTCATCAGTACTTTGAAAGCAGCATATGTGATACAGAGTAACCAACCAATGAAAGCCCTGTGTTCATGGGACTTTAAACTTAGTTGCTTTTAGAATCTGGTGTATTTGTTTTCCATCAATTTAGACAATGTGACCTAGTGGGAAGAGAGAGGGCTGCAGAACCAAATAGAGTTCATTTCATCCTAGCGTCTTACCACCTCCAGCAAAGTTACTTCTCCTTCAGAGTTTTGATACCCTCAGCTGCACCCCTCATAGGACTATCGTGAAGACTGACTTAAATACTGTGGGGGTCACCTGCCCCTTGGGGGACCCTCAATAGCTACGGTTTGTCACTGTTAAAATACAGCCCATCTCTTTCTATCTTCCAAAGGATCTGAGGTGTCTAGCTTAGACTTCTCATGCTGCTTTTTTTTTTTCCACATCTTTATTGGAGTATAATTGCTTTACAATGTTACGTTAGTTTTTGCTCTACAACAAATTGAATCAGCTATATGGATACATATATCCCCAAATCCCCTCCCTCTTGAACCTCCCTCCCACCCTCCCTATCCCATCCCTCTAAGTCATCACAAAGCATTGAGTTGATCTCCCTGTGGCAACCTCTTTCTAAATTGACACTAAAATAACAAGCCAAAAAAAAAATCTGAATATTTAGATTTCCTGCCAATTATAAATCAGCGTTATGTGGTGATGCATGACTCTCAAGAGAGAAGGACACTTCTAGGAGGCTAATTCTGACGATTTCGGGCTTTTCCCACTCACCCCAACCCGATAATTAATAGGAGCCAGGAAGAAGCGCCTGTATTTCTAAGTGCCGATTCCCGCTGTACTGGCACGCCAAACATCTGAGGGAAAAACAGTTTGTTAATTGCTGTCTAGACAGTTTATTGCAGCAATAAGATCAAAACCCAGAATCCTAACGTTTGTGGTATGAATCATGCAGACTAAACAATTGTTTTATTGCACTTACAGAGAAGTTGATTTATAACATCACTGGGTAATAAAATTCCTTCATGGTTTATCCAAAATAATTTTGCTCCTTTTACACCACTCTGTGATAATTCCACCTCTCTGGGCTGTTGCAATGTGTTCTCTGTCACATGTAAAGAGCTTCTTATCCGATGCCTTGTTGTCATCAAGGGCCAGGGCTCCATCCGTCCTGGTAAAGCCTTTGTGAGGGCAGGCAGCCTGAATGGGGCGGTTGTCATAGCTGCATCTGCCCACGCCAAGACAACTGGCAGTCCCTGAAACTGACAACCTCTTGTTTGTTGGCAAAGGCCAATTTGATGGTTTCACCCCATTGACTAGTTCCTGGATGAAATGGACAGAACCGACCAGTTCTTTGGTGCCTCTGCAAGCCTGGGCCTATGCTCCCTCTGCTTGCAGCCATGTCTGCACCCTGATAGCCTGTGGAATATGAGAGAAAGAAGGAACAATCCAACCTGCATCCGTTATTTCCTCCCAAACCCCACAGCTGCCAGTGGAGCGGGGCTGCCTGCCTGAAACAGTGGCTCAGAAAGTCTGAGTGTCTCACTCAAGGTCAAATATTGGGAAGCATTTCTTCTTCAGGTTCTAAGTCCAGTGCTCTGTGACATGGGAAGCCAAGTGACTTGAGAGATTAGTATCAAATAAATTGTAATATCTTTCCTAAAGGAGATATGCCCATCTTGCTCTTCCCTTTTTTATCCCTGCCCTGAAGACAGTAAAAATCCACAGTGAGGGGCAACTAATCTCCAAACCCCTGGAATCAAATGATAATTTCAAAAATTGATGTGAAATTCATAGGACATAAAATTAACTATTTTAAAGTGAACAATCCAGGGGCATTTAGTACCTTCGCAGTATTGTACAACCACGAGCTCTATCGAATACAAAACATTTCATCACTTAAGAAGAAAATCCCATATCCATTAAGCAATTGCTCTGTGTTTCCCCCTCCCACCAACCCCTGTCAACCACCAATCTGCATTCTGTCTCTATGGACTTACCTATTCTGGATATTTCATATAAGGGAATCCTGTAACACGTGGCTTTTTATGTCTGGCTTCTTTCACTTACTGTCATGTTTTTGAGATTCATCCACATTGTAGCATGTATCAGTATTTCATTCCTTTTTATGGCTGACTAATATTCCATTGTATTTATAGCCCTCGTTTTGTTTGTTTGTTTGTTTCTTAATTTTTGGCTACGTGTGGGCTTTCTCTAGTTGCGGCGAGCGGGGGCTACTCTTCGTTGCGGTGCGCAGGCTTCTCATTGCAGTGGCTTCTCTTGTTGTGGAGCATGGGCTCTAGGCGTGTGGGCTCAGTAGTTGTGGCGCAGGGGCTTAGTTGCTCTGCGGCATGTGGGATCTTCCTGGACCAGGGATCGAACCTGTGCCCCTGCATTGACAGGCAGATTTAACCGCTGCGCCACCAGGGAAGTCCCTCTCATTTTGTTTATCCATTCATTATGTGATGAGAATTTAGGTTATTTACAGCTTTTGTCTGTAGTGCACTGTGCTGATATGTACATGTGTGTACATGTATTTGAGTGCCTATTTTCAATTCTTTTGAATATTGTACCTAGAAACAGAACTGCTGGATCACATAGTAATTCTATGCTTAGCTTTCTGGGGAACCACCAAACTATTTTTCAGAGTGACTGAACCACTCTACATTCCCACCAGGGATGCATATGAGTTTTCAATTTTTCCACATCCTTGTCAACACTTATTATTTTCCATTTTTATTTTTGTGTTTTGTTTTTGCAAAGACAGCTGTCCTACTGGGTATGAAGTGGTATCCCTTTGTGGTTTTGATTTCCATTTCCCTACTGACTAATGCTGTTGGGCATTTTTTCATGTGCTTGATGGCCATTTTGTATATCTTTTTGGAAAAGTCCTTTGCCCATATTTGTCTTTTTGTTGTTGAATTGTAAGAGTTTTTTTTTTTTGTTGTTTTTTTTTTTGTTTTTTTTTTTTTAGATACTAGACCCTTATCAGAGATAGGATTTACAATTATTTTTTCCCATTCAGTGAGTTTTCTTTTTCTTTTTCTTTTTTTTTACCATTTAACAATAAGGAAAATTTATTATATCACATTAACAGAGCGTGCCAAGTTAAGATGGCTCAAAAATGACTCATTTAGTATCTGAACAATGGGTTAAAGATGCAGGTTTCTCTTCTCTTTCCATTCTGACGTAATATGTCTACTCTGCTCTTGGTGGCTCACCTCACGATTGCCCAGTGTTCTAGAGCCGCCCTTGTTCTAGAAATCACCTGCAAACATGATGATGTCTAGAAGAAATATATTTCTTCTGTGAGTCTCTAAGCAAGCATCTCTGTTACAGAAGCACCCATTCCCAGCAGAAGTCACCTCATCCCTCCTTAGGCACGATTTCATGACATGCCCAGGCCTAAACTAGTCACAGACGAGGCCGTCAGGACTTGGAGTTGTCTTTTTCTAGATGATGTCCTTTGATGCACAAAGTTTTTAATTTTGATGAGGTCCAAATTTGTTCTGTCTTTTGTGGTTCATGCTTTTTGTGTCACATGTAAGAATCCAGTGCCAAATCCAAGGTCATGTTTTCTCCCACAATTGTTAGGGTTTTAGCTTCTGTGTTTAGGTCACTGCTCCATTTTGAGTTATTTTTGTATATGGTGTGAGGGAAAGGTCCATTCGTTTGGATATAGATTGCCAGATGTCCCAGCACAAATACTAAACTTTGTGGATACTCTTCAGGTGTGATTTTCAGAGGCACCTCTGAAGCCTGAAAAGGTTGAAGCACATGTCCTTCTGTGCTCTACGATTCAAAATCCCATTCTCCCTCACTACAGGTCATGACCTTTGCAGGCCACTTCACTGCTCAGAGCCCTCGTTGCCTTAGCTATGAAAGGGAATTATACTAACAGCATATTCCTCCTGGGATTTCCTGGAGCCCCCAGTAAGAGTAGGTGTAAAGTGCTTGGTGTGATAACTGAGACACGTTGGACAAAGATAGATGATTATTATTCATTCTTAGTATTAATAATTACATTATCAATAATTATATTATAATTATTATTTAATTCCTACCACTGTTATCAAGGTGATGTGTTGAAAGGACCTTTGTCCTTTGAAATTCAAAACGCTGTTGCCTGCTAATAATATGGAGAAGAAGTCTGAATTATCTTCCTGAAGGGAACTTGCTGGTTTTTCTGGAACAATCTACTGTAATTACAAAGTACAAGGTCAAAAAGAAAGAAAAGGTGAGGAATCACTTCTTCTTAGCTTCACATATGCTTCCTTGCCCTCCATGATACAAATGGAGACTTGGCCAAACCTGGTGCCCTCAACATCCCCTGCTGCCAGCTCTGCCATCATCTTTAGATGTTCTGGAGAGCATGTTTGGGAAATAATATAAACCGTCAAACTTTCAGAAACAAGCATGGGAGAAAATCTTCAGGATCTAGGGGTAGGCAAAGAGTTCTTAGACTTCACACCAAAAGCACAACCCATAAAAGGAAAAAGTGATAAATTGGGCATCATTAAAAGTAAAGGCTTTTGCTTTGTAAAAGACCTTATTAAGAGGATGAAAAGACAAGCTACATCCTGTAGAAAATATTTGCAAATCACATACCTGACAGTAGTATCCAATGTGAAGGCTGTCTGTGATGGTGGAATATATAAGGAACTCTCAAAGCTCAACACTAACATAAACATACCAATGAGAAAATGGGCAGAAGACAGAGATTTCAGCAAAGAGGATACACAGAGGACAAACACACGCATGAAAGATATTCAACATCATTAGGTATCAGGAAAATGCAAAATAAGATCACAAGTAAATATCACTACTCACCTATGGGAAACAACAACAGCAAGAAAAAAAAAAAAAAATCAAACCACATACCGAATGCCAGTGAGTATATGGAGAAACTAGTTCACCCATACGGTGCTGGTAGGAATGTCAGAAGTTACAGCCGCTTCAGAAAACTAGTTTGGCAGTTTCTTAAAATACTAAACATGCAACCACAATATGTCCCAGCAAGGCACTCCTGGCATTTATCCCAGAGAAATGAAAATTTATGTTCATATAAAAACCTGTACCTGAATGTTCATAGCCGCTTTATTCACTATAGGCCCAGATGTTCCTCAACAGGTAAATGGTTAAACTGTGGTACATCCATTCCGTGGGAGAGGACCCAGCACTGAAAAGGAACCAGCTCTTGATACAATCCGCAACCTGGATGAGCCTCCGGAGGACTGGATGCATGAAAGGAGCCAATCTCAAAAGTTACGTACTGTATAATTCCACTTACGTAATATCCTTGAAATGACAAAACTGGAGCAATGTAGAACAGATCAGAGGTTGCCTGGGGTTAAGGAGGGGGTCGGGGGAGTTCCCTGGTGGTCCAGTGGTTAAGAATCCGCCTTCCAATGCAGGGGACGCGGGTTCGATCACTGATTGGGGAACAAAGGTCCCACATGCCACGGGGCGACTAAGCCCACGAGCCACAACTACTGAACCTGCACGCTCTGGAACCCACAAGCCACAACTAGAGAAGCCCGAGCACCACAACTAAGAGCCTGTGCACCACAATGAAAAAAAAAGATCCCGCATGCCACAACGAAGATCCCACGTGCCGCAGCTAAGACCCAATGCAACCCAATGCAAATAAATACATAAAAATTAAAAAAAAAAAAAAGGAGGGGGTCAGGTGGGAGGAAAGTGGGTATGGCTATAAAACGACAACATACAGGATCCTTGTCAGAACAGATGGAAGCGTTCTGTATCTTAACTGTATCAATGTCGACATCCTGGCTGTGATAATTATACTAAAATTTTGTAAGATGTTACCATTATGGGAAGTACTTGGGCTCTCTTTGTATTAATTCTTGCAACTGTATATGAATCTACACATATCTTAAAACTGAAAGTTTGTTTAAAAAAATATAAAATATATAAATTTATATATATTTATATAAATATATAATATATAAATATATTTTAAAATACATATAGTATTGAATCTTATTGAATTGTGTTTATATGTCAAAAATGATCTAATATTGGCACTTTCATATGGTTCAGCCTATTATTTTTTTTTCCATTCAACTGAATTGGTAGCATCCAAAACACGGTTTGGCAGCTCACTTTTTCATTTCACTCCACCACGGATAGAATATTCCATATCAGTCCAAACACAGATGCCTCCAGCTGCAGAAATACAATGCCATGTTATAGGTGACCATAACTTATTTTGACAGTTTCCTCTAATGGACATTTTGGTTGTTTCCATTATTTAGCTTTTACATACAGTGTTGTCATGTATTTCCTTGAACATATATCATTTGTCATGTGTTGAATAGAGGGTCTGTAGGATAAATTTCCAGCAGAATAATTACTAGGTCAAAGGATATGTACATCTTTTCTTTTAGTAAATGTTTCCAAATACCCCCCCAAGGAGGTTGAACCAATGTTTACTCCCAGCCTCCCACCCACCAAGGCCATGTATGAGAGCCCATGGCCCCATGCTTTGCAAAGACAGTGTTATCAAACTTTCATATCTGCTAATCTGATAAATGAAAAAAAAAGATATCTCATAATAATTTATATTTGCATTTTTCTTATATGCCTAGGTCAAGAATCTTCTCTTATACAGCCTACTAACCTAATCCACAGAATTCATTTGCAATCTCCTGAAGGGATTTTGTTTTATATTTCTTTTTATCGCGTAGAGTATTTGCATACAGTGGAAGATTAAGAAATACTTGAAGATTAATTGTCACACCTGGAGCCAAACTCCTACCCCCCTCTGAGCCTCACCCTCACCTCCTGAGGCTACAAGGACAGAATGACAAGGAGAAATCAGAAATGTGCCTTAAGATGAATAGCAAATGGAACTGGACAGCAGATGGGGTCAGATTCACTAGAAAGCCAAGGGTTGCTTTGCCTAAATTTTCAGGGATATTTTTATAGGCTTCTGGGGCACTAGATTGAAGAACCCACAGAGCTTTGCACCAGCTAAAGAAAATACAGAATTCATAAATGGGTACAAAATGTATCATTATGCTAACCGGCACCTGCCCCTGACCTGGACTTAGTTTTTAGGAGTCTTTCAATCCCAAGAGCAAAAGATTCTGTTCTTAACAAAATCGATAATTGCACATTTAATTTTTGAACATTTCAAAAATTAAATGTATATATATTATATGTGTATTTTATATATATATATATATATATATATATATATATATATAAATTTACAGGGCTGTTTATTACACCTGGTCATTTAACATAAACATTGAGACATTCATTGAAACGCTAACATTCATTGAAAAGGTATTTACATCAATTTACAAATGCCCTGGACCTCTCTTGATCCAGAAGAAAATAACAGAAACTTCTTATTTTGAAAAATGCGTGGAACTCAGGCTGATAAGAAACCTTTCATGCATTCATGAATGCTAACTAGGAAGATAGTTGGGAACATTCCAGATGTTTATTCCTTTCTCTCTCTCTCACCTCCCCCCCTTGCGTGCTCCTTGATAACCAGGATGGAACTTGGAAAGCTCTTTTATGAAGCTGTCCCATTGTATGCTAAGTTATGGTGGGCTCCAGACTGATCCCCTCACAAAAGTCCTTTGTTTGGGGATTCCCTCTATAAACTGGGACTCAGTGAATTATGCTCCTTCTAGGAAGCTTTCCTTGGCTGATTATATTTACCTAAGCAAGCATTATTTTCTGTCTTGTTCTCTTCTTTTTCTCAAGCATAATTCAGATCTCAGGAAAGCATGAGAAAGATAAGGCAATTGCTAGCAAAACAACGAGGTATTTCTGGCTCCTCTACTCTGAAAATGATTGAAGTGTTTTCGTAACAAGCATGTGCCACTTTTTTAAAAATTGCATTTTTTGATAGAATTTTTCCCCTGGGTACTAGGTTTGTGGGCTACAAAGGACATGAAACGTCCTGATTTTGACATATTTTCCTTGTCTGCTGTTCCTGTTCACTTTTAGTTTTATTTAGTGTTATTTCCATAGTTGAGGGGTGGGGAAAAGAAGGATGAAAACAGCTATTTCCTATTCATCATTTTAATCCTAGAATAAGATCTTTACTGTTTTTTTAAATGAGATGGTGGGGATGGTTTAAGAGGAAAATTACAAAGATTTGTATTTGGGGTACTCTCTTTAAAGAAAACTAGTGGGACCTTTAAGAAAAAAGGTTGAGTCACATAAAATGAGAGAAGCAAAGGACAAAATGGTAATAAAGGGAGCATTGGGGGATGTGCGTGTCCCGTTAGGATGGGGACCGTCCCTCTTCTTCCATGAAAAGCAGCCTTCTTTTCGTGGGAAACCAAGCCCCTGGGTTATTAGATTCACAATGAGTTCCCCAGATGTAGTTCCCAGGAGTAAGGATTCTCAGAGGAATAAAGAGAACCCTAGAGGCTTCTGTTTGTTTTGTTTTGTTCTTGTTTTAGTAAAGTTTTGGCGAGGTAATGCTTCCAAGTGGTTCAAAAATCACAGAGTATAACAAACAGTGAAAAGTCTCTCTTAACTACTGTTCTGCAGTCACCTGTTTGCCTTCTCAGAGTCAACCCCTTCTAGTTTATTTTGTGCGTTATAATATTCGGAGATGTGTGCATCAGCAAATATAAATATATATTCCTTTTCGAACTTTTCTTACACAGTGTTAACATACCTTACAGATTGTTTGGCACTTTCTCCCATGGACGACACATTGATCTTGGCCATTGTCCCATCTCAGTACCCAGAGAGCTCATCAATCTTTTCTATGGCTGCATACTGTTCCACTGTAAATGTGCCTTAACCTATTTAACCGTCCCCAATTGATGGGCGTTTAGGTCGCCTTTGATCTTTTGCTATTACAAACAGTGCTCCCTTGGCTGATCTTGATGGGACATCATTTCACACATGTGTGAGTAATTCTGCAGGGGCGGCCCTCCGAGTGGAAATGGTGGGTCAAAGAGTTTGTTATTAGCCCATGGGTGGAGAAGGAAGACTTGAGATGTTCGTTGTTATTTATAGGGCTAGGTTTTCATGCCTTCTGTTTTTCACTACCTTCATATTTACATTTAGGTTACCCAAATAATACATGAACACGTTCTCCCTGTAGCTTAAACCAATAAGTAAACAATCCAGAAGGATACATGGTAAAATGTGAAAGTCCCCTTTGAATTCTCAACCCCCTACCCTTCACCTCCACATTCTCCTTCTTTAAAGCAATTCTCCTTCTCAAAGTTAACCACTGTGAGTTAGTGCTTGTAATTCCAGACCTGTCTATGCATTTACATTTCTATTCATATACATATTTCTATGTAGGTCCAGATAGATAGATAGATATAATACACAAATAGGTGTTCATATGTGTATATATAAATATAAAAGCTTACCGGAGTGCTTGTCAAACTTTTACGTGCTGAAAACTCACCTGTGGGTTTTGTTAAAATGCAGGATCTGAGGGAATTCCCTGGCGGTCCAGTGGTTAGAACTCGGCGCTTTCACTGCTGGGCCGGGTTCAGTCCCTGGTTAGGGAGCTAAGATCCTGCAAGCTGCATGGTGCAGCCAAAAAAAAAAGAAAAAAAAAAAAGGCAGGATCTAATTCAGTGTGTCTGAGGTGAGATCTGAGCTTCCCCATTTCTAACTGTCTCCTAGATGATGCTGATACTGCTGAATTTGGGTATCTTTTTGGTTTTTATTTGTTTTGTTTTGTTTTTCTATAAATGAAATCATATCCACTTATTGTTTTGGAAGTCACATTTTTTCCTGGCCAGGTCATTTGGGAAGGTAACATGGATAAGGCCTTGCGAACCTAATGAACAGTGTATACATATTGATACTATCGACTCTTATGAAAGAAAACCCACTTTAATTGATTTTTCAACCTGGGAAGCCTCTGAGACCTTCCTAAATTGATTCCATTGAATTCCAAGCATCAGAGGTAGTAATAGAAGCAGTTTTTATTTGCTGATGAAAGTAAGCCTCGAATGACTTGAGAATTGTTTCTGATCGGTTCATTCTTGTATCTTGGCCCTGATAGTGTGTCTTTTGAGAATGCAACAGGCACAAAGAGAAAAGAAGGAAATGCTAGTTTCTCAAGATAATTCATGTCACTGGCCAAAACCAGTTTCCACTGGGCATTTTAATTAGCATAGAGAAAACCAAAGAGGACCACAGAGTCTTTCTTCAACGAATAGACTCCTATGTCATTTCTCACCCATACAAGGGAGGGGTGGATGGTTTGAATTTGGGAAGGTCAATGGAAGGTCGCTGCAGGATCTACAGTTGTTCTAGTTGCTTGAGCCCCCGAGGCCAGGGATCCCTCACTCCCCTGCTCACCCCTGCTGCGCTCTATCGCCAAACCTCCATGCTGCATCAGGAACCCATCCGTTTGCACCTCCATTGATCCCACCGCTGTCTCAGCTATAGATTGGCAGGAACTTCCTCACTGGTCTTCCATCCACTCTTTTTTTTTTTTGGCCACACCGCACAGCATGAGGGATCTTAGTTCCCCAACCAAGGATGGAACCCGTGCCCCTGCAGTGGAAACGTGGAGTCTTTACCACTGGAGCGCCTGGGAAGTTCCTTCCCATCCACTCTTACTTCCTCCAGTGGGTTCTCCAACTGCAGCCAGGGTGGACTTGACTGAACGCAAAATGAATGAATTCCCTACGCAAGACCCCGAAGATGTACCCCATCAGGGCTTGTAGACTGACCTCAAGGCCCTTCCCAAGTAGAACTTCCTCTTCCTCTCCAGCCTCATCACTGGACCCTCCTCCTTGCTCAGCATCCTCCAGCACCACGGGCTTCAGTTCCTTTTCCTCGCCCAGCTACCTACAGACCATGCTGTTCCCTCTGCCTGGAATGCTTTTCCTGCCCTCTTCAGCCAATTACCTCATCCTATAGGTTTCAACTCAAAGTTCCCTTCCTCAAAGAAGCCTCCTTGGACTAACCCACTCCCGCAGTAGCACCCTGCACCTCTTCTTCATACCAGCTATGCCAGTGTGCAATGGTATTCCTCTAAATATTTGAGAGCGATTACTTGATTGAAATCCGTCTCCCTCCAATAGACCATGGGTTCCATGAGGATGGGAACCGTGTCCGCTTTTGTTTATTGGTGTGTCTCAGTGCTAACCACAGGGCTTGGCATATAGTAGATGGTCACGTAATAATTCTGTTGTTCGAAGGAAGGGAGGAGGGAGGATTCATGGCACGTCGGCTGTTATTATTGCTGTGGACACTGTAGCTAAAGCGACTTGGTGAAGATTCTGAGAAAGGAGGTAACGGTTTGGGGCAGATTGAGTGGAGATGGTGGAAGGGACCAGAAAGCTCAGCTAAAACGTTTCTTTGCGGCTGGACCAAAAGGAAGGATGGTGGGGAATGATGGCATCTCAGGCTCACCTGGATTAGCACTTGACAGGGAGTAAGAACAGCCCCTGCCTGCATTTCAAGGCAATATCTTGACCTCCTGTCCAGACACCAGGAAGTAAGAGTCAACCAGTCTCAACCAATCTTAAGTAACAATGTGGAGCAGGGAAGGGCACCCACCCAGGGGCTATTTGGATCCACACCAGGGTCAAATCTTATCTTGGCCAATCTTCTTTAACTTTGCAACCTCTCCCGGGTTACACACCAACCGTGACCTCAGCCTGGAAAGATGGTGACAGTCAAGGGTCTCACTTTATGGGTGCAACATAGATTAGAGTGGTCCATGCATCTATAGCACCAGGCATTGGTAAGCACTCAGGACGTGGGATGTCCCACTGTCTGAGCCAGTCGTGAGCCACAAAGAACAACCTGGGGAAGCAGAGTGAAAAACCAACCAAGGCAAAACTGCACATGAGGTCATTTAGTACCTCCAAAGGGAAGGGTGGGCAAAACTTCTGTTTCTAACAGAACCAACTGACCACCATAATATAGAGCCCTAAAATACGAAGACTTGATCGTTTGTTCAGCTTTTTTTTTTTCCTCCCTATTTATTTGTTTTGTTCTCTGCTATATCCTCAGTGCCTAGAACAGTGCCTGGCATGTGTAGGGATGAGGATGGAGCAAGGGAGGCCCCTTACCTTGGATGCTCCAGGCACCCTGTTTGCCTCACCCTAGTCCCCACCCTGGCCTGGCGTATGGTGGGTGCTCAATAAATAGTTGTCAGATGAATGAATCCAGGTATGTGGAAACAGCCAGATCTTTGAGTTGACCTCTTCTCCCAGGTGTTTTGACCTCAGGTTTGAGCAGCCTCAGGCTAACTTGATGAGTTTCTCTGATCCTTGCCTCCCAGGAAACAGACATGATGATCATCAAAACATCAGTGATAATATTGATATTCAGCCTTTCTGGAGCCCCCCCATCTCTGTCCTCTACAGTTCTTCCCAGAACACTTGAAGGAGTTATATTTGTTTTTAATGCACCAGGACTGTGAAGTAGGTCATGTAGGCAAGTGGGAGAAGAGAGAGAGAAAACTGCTTGACCTCCTTGATGAAGATAATTTCCGTGTAGATAAAGCAATAGGAGGGGTGACTTCATCAATGTTTTCATCCTGCTCCAACCTGCTTGCCATCTAATTTAGTTCTACAATTAACCTTTACATCAAAAGCAAGGTTATGCTGTTATAAAATGTTGGGACATATTGCCTTTGCATTCCTAAATGCTTTCCTTCATTTCCTATTGTTTATTTAAAAATTTTTTTTGCATCGCATTTTTAAAAATTTTATTTATTTGTTTATTTATTTATTTATTTGGTTATGTCGGGTCTTAGTTGCAGCAGGCGGGCTCCTTAGTTGCAGCTCGTGGGCTTCTTAGTTGTGGCATGCAAACTCTTAGTTGCATGTGGGACCTAGTTCCCTGACCAGGGATCGAACCCTGGGCCCCCTGCATTGGGAGCGCGAGTCTTAACCACTGCGCCACCAGGGAAGTCCCTGCATCCCATTTTTTAAAAACTTTAAAATTTATATCTCCACGGAAGATTTTTTTTAAATAATTCAAATTGTTGAGTAGGTAATATAGTCACATGATCCAAAACCTGAAAAGAATGGGCAAAATGGAAAGAGCTCCCCACCCCTGCCCAACTCTTGTTCCTCCTCCACCCAGGTCCCCTCCCATCATTTCTTATAGATTTTTGCAAAATATCTCTACACAAATACAAATATGGATTCTTATTTCCCTCTGTTTCTTTTACATATGATAGCATACTGTACACATTTTTTCCCCTGCAGCTTGCTTTTTTCCTCTTAATCACATTATCTTGAAGATCATTTCATATCTGTTCCTAGGAGCTTCCTCATTCTTTGAAAGGACCACATTATAATGTACATAAATGTATACTGTATATAAGGAATGTAAGGTAAAAACTCTGCATCTGTTCCCAGCCCCAGTTCTTACTGTCTGGAGTTTTAAACTCACCACTATTAATAGTTTGTGGTTCTTCTTCTTCTTCTTCTTCTTCTTCTTCTTTTTTTTTTTTTTGAAGTATAGTTGATTTACAATATTATATTAAATTGTGTACAACATAGTGATTTGATAGTTTTATAGATTATACTCCATTTCAAGCTATTATAAAATATAAGCTATATTCCCTGTGCTGTACATGACATCCTTATATCTCATTTATTTTATACCTTGTAGTTTGTACCTCTTAATGCTCTTGCCCTGTCTTGCCCTCCCCCACCCCTTTCCACACTGGTAACCACTAATTTGTTCTCTGTATCTGTGAGTCAGTTTCTATTTTGTTATATCCATTCTTTTTTTTTATTTTTTAGATTCCACATATAAGTGAAAATATACAATATTTGTCTTTCTCTGACTTATTTCACTAAGCATAATACCCTCTCAGTCCATCCATGTTATTGCAAATGGCAAATTTTCACTCTTTTTATGGCTGAGTAATATTCCATTGTATATATATATACCACATCTTCTTCATCCATTTATCTGTTGATGGACACTTAGTTGCTTCCGTATCTTGGCTATTGTAAATCTGTGGCTGTTCCTCTAGACCTTTTTGCATTCCAAATATATTCCAATAATTTGAGAATATTTTTGTAAACATTGTATTGGAAATATTAATTTTTCTGAAACTTCTTAAACATAATAATATGTCTTGGGCATTTCCCCCATCTTTATCTATAGTTTTAACTCTTTTTAACTTGGTTTTATTTTTTGATAGTGCATAGTATTCCACAGTATGACTGAAACACACTTTCTTTAACCCTTCTTCAATCGATCTGGCCAAAGATTTTAAATAATGTATTTCACAAGGAATAAAATTTTCAGCATATTATGAAGGACAAGTACAATATGAAAAAGGAGGAATTCTCTGCAGCAGTCATGAGGAAGGAATCACACTTAGTATCATCAATAGAGCTGAAAACGATAAGGATAATACCTTAACCAAGGGATGAAGGTTAGCATCACAAATCCTATGACACATTGACAACACAGAGGCCTCAATAAGAAGCACTAAGAATACACTACTATGTGTAAAATAGATAACTAATGAGAACCTACTGTATAGCACAGGGAACTCTACTCAGTGCTCTGTGATGACCTAAATGGGAAGGAAATCCAAAAAGGAGGGGATATATGTATACATATAGCTGATTCACTTTGCTGTACAGCAGAAACTAACACAACATTGTAAAGCAACTATACTCCAATAAAAAAAAAAAGAAGCAGCAGCACTGAGAAAGACACATCACTTCTGTAGTATCCTTGCCAAAATTGCGTAGCATCTCATTATGAGAAAACATAAGATAATCTCAAACTAAGGGGCATTTTACAAAATAACTGACGAGAATTCTTTAAAAGTGTCAAAGTTATGAAAGACAAGGAAAGATCAAGGAACTGTCACAGCTGCCATACGGGATCCTGAAACAGAGAGAAAAAACCATCAATGGGAAAACTGTTGAAATCTGAAAAAAGTCTGTAGTTTAGTTAATAGTGTTGTACCAATGTTAATAGTAATATACCAATGTTAATTTCCTAGTTTTGATCATTGCAGAGTGGTTATATAAGATATTAACATTAACAAAAAGGAAAAGTGGTGAAAGGTATAGAGGATTCTGTGTAATATTTTGCAAAACATTATTTATATAAATTAAACATACGCAAAACAATACTGTATATGCATACACATACATATATGTATATTTAAAGATATACAACGTAAATAGAAGATACAGGAAGTGGATTTGAAGGACTCATTATAAATACACAAGGGTAGCTGTACATGACAGAGAAGGAAATGGGATTGGAGATGGAGATGAAGGGGAAAATTGTAAAATAATTTGTAAAGGGCACCAGTATTCTACTTCTGTATATTGGTCCTATGGCTATCCTTGCACGTGTATGAGATTACATACACACATCCATATGTACAAAATTATACACACACTGCCCCACACTCACCAACCCAGAGCATTGCTTATAATCACAAAATACTAGAAACAGCCTAAATACTTAGGTAGAGGTTAAGGGTTCTGACCACCTTCATCTTGGTCCATCCATATGGTGAAATACTATGCAGCGATTAAAAAGAAGGTTGTAAATCTTATAGGTGGGGCTATGGAATAAACTCCAAAATACACTGTTAAACAAACAAAAAAACCAAGTAAGACAGTGTGTAAACAGAAAGGCATGTGTGTGAACATATGCATGTTTGTTGCCTGTGCATGAATTCTCACTCTCAAAAAAGACACAGAGAAACTGATCCCAGAGGGACCTGGGGCAGGGAGAATGGAGTGGCTGGGAGAGAGGGTAAGGGAGAGGGAGACCTTCTATCCCCATTACCGCCTTTTGAGCCTTTTAAATTTGCTAACGCATTCATGCATTGATTACATAAATAAATAATTTTAGGGACTCCCTGCTGGCACAGTGGTTAAGAATCTACCTGCCAATGCAGGGGACACAGGTTCGAGCCCTGGTCCGGGAAGATCCCACGTGCCGCGGAGCAACAAAGCCTGTGCGCCACAACTACTGAAGCCCACGCACCTAGAGCCCATGCTCCGCAACAAGAGAAGCCACTGCAGTGAGAAGCCCGCGCACCTCAACAAAAAGTAGCCCCTGCTCACTGCAACTAAAGGAAGCCCACGCACAACAACGAAGACCCAATGCAGCCATAAATAAATAAATACATTTATTATTTTTTTAAATAAATAATTTTAGAAGCATCTTCTTCCACAGACCAACAATACCGAACGGAGGCGTGTGATGCATTCCACTGTGCGCCCTGGATTCCTCAGAATAAATCCAAAGGCTCAGTGATAAAATGCAGACGATGATACCGGTGTGCATTTTCTTTCCTTCACTAGAGCATCCTTGGAAGAGCTCAGGCTCTGGAGCCCCCACTCCTGCTCAGTTAGCTTTGTGACCTTCAGCAAATCATCCCACTTCTGTGCCCCAGTTTCCTCATCTGTGAAATGGAGACAATAGCGTGACCTTCCAGGTAGTGGTATCGGGACGCTGAAATGAGATTGTGCACACGCAGCTTTTAGAACTGGCCTGGCACAGGGCACCCTCCTAACGGCGCCACCTCTTCGTGTTTCAACACAGATGACTTCAGGAATCCAAAGCACTGAGCATTAGGAGAAAGAAAAAAATATGCCTAATTCCAGAGATTGTTCAAGAATCTGCTGGTGGCGGGGGGTGCCCTGGGCTCCCCCTCCTTGTCTCTGCCTGCTTTAAATAAAGAACCGAAGTCTCTGGGTTTCTGCCTGAGGCCATCGGGCCAGGGCAAATCTGGGCCATTTATTCTCCCTCTTTCAGCCTGTTCCTGTGTTTACACTACCCTGTTTAGTTTAATGCACATCCCAAGATTACCCCTAATACACATCCTCAGAAATGTTTATGGAAATTCTTTATAAGCAAACGGCTTTATTTCCCTTGAGTAGCTGCAGATACAAAGCAGCGGTCACTTTTTTTTATTGACGGGCTTAAACACCTCGCAGTGCTCCCGGCCTCCACCCCGAGTGGATCTGTCACCCCAGCCCACCCACGCTTTACATCGTGCGATACCGCAGTTCTCAGGAACCAGTGCTTGCCCATTCTAGACCGGTCCCAGCTTCCCAGCCCCTAGCCATCTTTCCGAAGCAAGAATCCTGACAGCTCTTTCAGACAGCTGGTTCTTTCCTCCGCTGCTGGTTTTGTTCCGGGGGTGGTGGGGGGGGAAGGAAGAGGGAGCAGAGAAAGGCCTATCATTTTGTACTGGTTTCCCCTCCCCCTCCCCACACAGGTTTACTCAGTGCCTATTAGGCGCCAGGCGCTGTTCTAGGCTCTGGCGATTCAGCCATGAACAAGGGAGTTCTCAGCTATTAGATAGAGAAATTGCATTCTGATGACAGAGGCAGACCATAAATAAACAAGTATAGAAACGTGGTAACTCCTGAGGGTAAGTGCTATGAGGAAAATACTATAAAATGATACAATTAAGTGGAGGGGGCAGAAGAGCCAACATCATCAGGAAAGGTGGCCAAGGAAGACCTCTGTGAAGAGGTCATATTTGAGCAGAAACCAGAATGGAGTGGGGAGAAAGCCAAAGTTCTAGGAAGGGCATTCTAGGTGACAGGAATAGCAAGTACAAAGGCCCTGAAGCTGGATCTCCTTGTTGTCTTAGAGGAAGAACAAGAAGGCCCATGTGGCTGGAATGTAGTGATCAAGGGGGAGGGTTGTAGGGACTCGTGAGGGAGAGGCAGGCAGAGGCCAGCTCATTAGGGCCTGGGAAGCCAGAGCAAGGAATGGTAGAGTTTGTTCTAATTTTAGTGGGAAATCATCAAGAGTTTTGAGAAGGAAAAGACAGGATGGATCCGTGTTTTTATTTTTTTAGTTAATTTTATTGGAGTATAGTTGATTTACAATGCTGTGTTAGTTTCTACTGTACAGCAGAGTGAATCAGTTATACATGTGCATATATCCACTCTTTTTAATTTTAATTTTTTTTAAAAAAAATATTTGTTTATTTATTTATTTAGTTTGGCTGCATTGGGTCTTCGTTGCTGTGCTTGGGCTTCTCATTGTCGTGGCTTCTCTTGTTGCGGAGCACGGGCTCTAGGTGCGCAGGCTTCAGTAGTTGTGGCACACGGGCTTAGTTGCTCCGTGGCATGTGGAATCTTCCCAGACCAGGGCCCGAACCCATGTCCCCTGCAGTGGCAGGTAGATTCTTAGCCACTGCACCACCAGGGAAGTCCTGTCCACTCTTTTTTAGATTCTTTTCCCATATAGGTCATTACAGAGTATTGAGTAGTGTTCCCTGTGCTATACAATAGGTTCTTATTAGTTATCTATTTTATATATAGTAGTGTGTATATGTCAATCCCAATCTCCCAATTTATCCCTCCCCCCTTCCCCCCTTGGTAACCATAGTTTGTTTTCTACATCTGTGACTGTATTTCTGTTTTGTAAATACATTTACACCATACATTTGTACCATTTTTTTAGATTCCACATATAAGCAATATCATATGATGTGATCCATGTTTTTAAAAGACCCCTTTGGCTCCTGTATAGAGGATGAGTTATAGAAGGCAAGGCCACTGCCTTGTTGAAGATACTGTCTGAGAGAGGACGTTGATGACTTGTTTTGCGATCTAACTGGGAGAGAGGGAAGGAAGGGAATAAATTCAGAATATGACGTGTCCTTGGAGGGATGCCCGTCAGGCTCACTGATGGAGTGAAATGGGGATGGTGAGAAAAGAGGAATCATGGATGGCTTGAACAACTCGGTTGTTGGGTGCCATTTTCCCTATGAGTGAGATTGGAAAAGGAGCCAGTTGGGTAGAGGAAAATTTGAGACGCTTGAAGTCATCCAAATGGAGATGGCACCTAGGAGTAGAACACCTTAGCACCAGAGTAATAAAAGCCCACCCTTAATCAACACTGTTCATGTGCCAGGCACTTTTGAAGCATTCTCCCACCCATTATTTCATAACATGCTTGCTGTCATCCTGCAAAGTGATTGCAGCATTATCCCCATTTTTCAGATGATGAGATGGAAACACTGAATAGTTTAAATAACTTGTCCCAGGTGACCCAGCCTGGATTTGAACTCATCTGTGTTGGACTTTGTTATGGGTTGAATTGTGTCCCCTCAAAAAAGATATGTTGTCATCCTTCCCCCCCCTCCCCCAGAACGTAGCCCTATTTGGACATAGGGTCTTTATAGAGGTAATCAAGTTAAAATGAGGGCATTAGAGTGGCCCTGATCCAGAATGACTCATGTCATTTGGGGGAAATTTAGACACAGAGACAGAAATGATAGAGGGAAGGTGACGTGAAGAGACACAGGGAAAAGACGCCCATCTACAAGCCAAGGAGAGATGCCCAGGACAGACCCTTCCCTTGCAGCCCTCAGAAGGAACCAACCCTGCCCACCCTTGATCTTGAACTTCCAGCTTCCATAACTGTGAGACGATACATTTCTGCTGTTTAAAGCACCTGGTTTGTTACAGCAGCCCTAGCAAACTCTAATGCCAGTACTCTTAACTACTAAGCCATGCTCCTCCTATATGATGATTTCTTATTGAGTTGTTTGTCTTCTCTGCTAAAATAGATGTTTCCTGGACAGTTGAAATCATGTAGAGCTTGCACCTCTAGTGCCTCATATGTAAAAGGTACCTGATAGATATGAAATATTTGGGGGTTTTGGCTACAGTTTTGAGCTTGACCTCTCTACAGGAAGCGTTTTCTTCCCATTGGGACAGGAAGCCACCACAACATAAAAGTTCAAGCTCCTCCAAGAGTTTGATTTCTAACCTTAATCCGATATTAATATGTAAGCCCATTTCAGGGTCCCAGCAAGAATTAGACGGCTCACTCCAACAGGCTAACAGGAGAGTTTAATGAAGGACGTATTTACAAAGGTGCAGGCAGATGTAGAGAAACCAGTAGGGGTAGGGAAGCACCCTGGGGTTATCAATAGCAGGGGGCTCTTGCCTCCTCTAGGCCAGAAAAGGCAACAGGAAGGAACAGTTAGAAGCACCTGGCAAAAGCTGCCGGAGAGGGCCACCCCACGGGAGCTGTGCCTTCAGTAGAGGGACACAGCCGCTGCCGAACCATGGCCGGCCAAAGGGTCAACACCCCAAACTCACTATCTCCTGACCTCCCATCTCCAGCCCCTGCTCCCTATTGTCTGAAGCCAACAAAAACCCAGATGTCACAGGAGCCAGGGACTATAGTCCCCGAAGGTCAGCCTCCTGGGCACAGAGCAGGAAAGAGAAAATGGAATATTCTGTACACTTGGGATGTCTGCAGAGCTGACACTGGTGAGCCAACAGACCCCATCTCTTGAAAATCGTCCTATCCCAGCTGGTTATTTATGTTGCTACCCTTTTGCAAGAACCACATAAAATATTTTACATGCTTTTAAAACTCATAAATGTAATGAAGCCAAGATGTTTCAGCAAATGTGCTTGACAGACAAATCCTGCAGAAGATCCACTCTTAGCTGACGTCAGGACCAAAGGCACATCTCATGACCCACAGAGCATCTGACATGGAAGCCAATAAATTCATCCCCTGACCCACTCAGCCCCCAAGATGTCCAAGCTGTGGTTGGATCTTGAGAATGTATCTATTCCTTCATTCACTTCCTGCCATCCATCTCTTGCAAATAATTACTGCTCTTTGAAAAGCGGAATTTAGCCAGTTGGAGATGCATCGGTAAAGAGAGGTTCCTGCACTTTGTTCAGGCATTGTGCCTACAACCTCCAATTCAAGCTTTCTGAGACGTTAATAAAGACGCATGCACCTGAAACTTGGGCTGATAATCTCTAGGGGCTCAGAGTAAAAATCAGTAAGAGCTTAACGTGAAGCCTGGTACATGGAAAGGGTAGCTGACTTGAGTACACATCATGTGTACTCGATTGCAGTCACCCTCGTAATGGGTGTGTAATGTATGCATTATTATCCCCATTTTACAGATGAGTAAGTGAGGCCCAGAGGGAGCTGAACCAACTTGACTGGGGCCACATAGATGGCAGACAGAGCCAGGAGTCAAATCCAGGCAGTCTGATTCCAGAGGACACTCTCAACTTCTATGTAATATCATCTCGATAAATGAAAGGTATTCTTGGAAAAATAGGGCAGTAACGAATGTGTACGGCATGGGTTTGGGTACACGATAAATGGGTACAGATGGTATATTTTGTTTTTTGGGTTTTTTTTTTATAAATTTATGTATTTATTTATGGCTGCCTTGGGTCTTTGTTGCCGCACGCGGGCTTTCTCTAGTTACGGCGAGCAGGGGCTACTCTTCGTTGCAGTACGCAGGCTTCTCATTGCGGTGGCTTCTCTTGTTGCGGAGCACAGGCTCTAGGCGTGCAGGCTTCAGTAGTTGTGGCTCGCGGGCTTTAGAGCGCAGGCTCAGCAGTTGTGACCACGGGCTTAGTTGCTACGCGGCATGTGGGATCTTCCCGGACCAGGGCTCAAACCCGTGTCTCCTGCATTGGCAGGCGGATTCTTAACCACTGTGCCACCAGGGAAGCCCAGATGGTATATTTTGAACCTCAGTCTTCAGATCTGGAACTCAGTCTGAGCCATGTTTCTGACACATGAGTATGCCCAATGACTACAGCTTGGCGTACCTGCTAGGTGTCTGGCACACTATACCAGGCACTGGAGATACAAGATTGGGTAAAATAGATGTGGCACCTACTTAGGTGGCACCTTTAGTCTAGAGGAGGTAGATCTTGGTCATATAAACTCACAAATAAGCAAAATTGTAGCTGTGATAAACGCTAGTAGAGAGGTATCCAGTTCTCCAAGGGTCATGTGTGAGGGAGCCTGAATTAGTCAGGGAGGAAGGGGAGACAGGACTGAAGACAAGATGCCTGAGCTAGGGCTCAAGTTTGAGTCATTAACAAGATCAGGGAAGGCAGAGGGTTCCAGGCAGGGAGGCGCAAAGGCCCTGTGGTAGGGAGAAGATCTGAAAAGAAGCTGGTGGAGACTTGGAGGCTGAAAGTGGGGAGGTCATGAAAATTTGATGAGAGTTATGACTTCTTTCCCTGGGAGAAGAATATGCCGGTATGCACAAAATTTGTTATACCATGGCAAAGGCTTCGTGGTCCCATCCACAGACCTTGGACTTCAGGTTAAAAATTGCTGCCTTAAAGAAGAGCTTCATTTACACATGTAAAGGGCTCAAAAGCTTTGACGGAGAAACTATTATCATAATAACTGGTGATATTAAGTCACCTGATAAATTGAGCAAGAAGCTTCCACGCCTCCAGTTTAGATTTTTTTCAGCCACACCCAACAGACCTCAAGCAAAACACTAAAGGAATTTAAAAAATAGAGAGTGGGGAGGAGACAGAAATAATCCAGAGGATATTGAAATGTAAGCAGAACAAAAGAGATCTCAGAGACCTGAAATCTCGAAAAGGGATTTTTTTGTCCCACCTTAGAACACACCTAAAACCCCACCTGGGGATGCTTCCCTTTGATTTTCCGGCTCAGAAACCAGAATCATTTTAGGTGACTGGCCTGAAATCATGCCTTAAAGCCAAGGCTGAGGAGTCTGGCTATGGAATGTGGCAGATCTGGGTTCCAATGCAGACTGGGTCCCAGCTGTGGGAACCTCGGAAGGTCACTTTACATTTCAGTGCCTTTGTTTTCTCATCTGTAAAACGGGGAGAATAGTACGTAGCACCCACCCTCTCCTCCTTCCTTTCTTGCTTACTCTGGGATTTTCTGGTATTTCTGCCAAACTAGTTTTCATCCTTCTGTTGCAGGAAGGGGAACCCCTTCCAGGGGCCAAGAGTGGGCTCTTGTCTAACCCTCAGAAATGAATCGTCCGAGGAGACACACGTGCTGACAAAGCAAGAGCCTTTATTGGGAAGGGGCAACTGGGTGGAGAGTGGGAGGATAAGGGACCCCGGGAGGACTGCTCTGCCACGTGGCTCGCAGTCTCAGGTTTTACGGTGATGTGATTCGTTTCCGGGTTGTCTCTGGCCAATCATTCTGACTCAGGGTCCTTTCTGGTGGTGCACGCATCACTCAGCCAAGATGGATTCCAGGCAGAAGGATTCTGGGAGGTTGGTAGGAGGCGTGGACTGGCGTCTCCTCTCTCCTTTTGGCCTTTCCCCAGTTCTTCCAGTTGGTGGTGGCTTGTTAGTTCTCTGTTCCTTACCAGGATCTCCTCTGTAAAATAACTCACGCAAATTGTTACTGTCTTTGCCTGGCGAGGGTGGGCGGTTTCAGTCAGTGTTTCCCCTAACTCTTCCTCACCTAGCTTGCAGAGACTTTCATTCCAGCAACACTCTCGTCAAGACCCTTATGAATTTCCTCCCCCAAACCCTTGATGCACAGCCCCAAATTAAACCAACTCTCCACTTTCTCCCTAACCTAGTCTCACAAGTCCTCAAATCTCTGACTAGCTGCTCCCCAATCCACACCCCATCACCACAAGTCATGATCTCATGCCCTTCATCGTGCGGGAAGGGGACTCCATCAGAAGGGGACACCCCCACCTTGCCCCAGCCCAGTATGTAAACCACTTATCCCTAGATCCATTCTCAGGCATATCTGCCTGGCACTGTACCAGGCGGTGGGACTACACCCTACCTTAGTAAACAGGACAAAGGCATTAAGAGGGGACAGATAAGGAATAAATACGAGCAAAATGCATGATACGCTGCTGGATTGTGCGGAGAAACCCGAGCAGGACAAGGGCGTGATGCTTATGATAACAAGGGCCTTGATAGCAGGAGGATGCCAATACCCAAGGGAGGCAGGGGGGTGTCAGGAAAGATCTCTGAAAAAGGGATGGAACTGCAGAGACCGAAGAAGTGAAGGACTGAGCCCCATGGATCTCTGCACATGTCCCAGGTAGAGGAAAAAGCGAGACAGAGGAGCCTGGTTAGAGGACTTGAAAAAAGGCAAGGGAGCAGGTGGCAGAGCAGAGTGGATGAGAGGCCAAGGAGGGAGATGGGAGACGAGCTGGAGAAGAGGCAGGGACCCACCGTGGAGGGATTGCACACCCTTGGAAGGTCTTCAGCTTCTCTCCTCCTGTTAAAGGACCTTCCACCTGAGACCAGCCCCGTCTCCCAGCCCCTCCTGACATTTCAGAACCTTCCTTACTCCAACTCCCTCTTGAAGACTCAAGCTTTCCTTTTCCTTTTTTTTTTCTTAGTTCCTTGACCAGGGATTGAACCCGTGCCCCTTGCAGTGGAAGCACAGAGCCCTAACCACTGGACCACCAGGGAAGTCCCTCGAGCTTTCCTTTTGAATTGTATCCTTCCCTCCAACATTTAAATCTCTCCCATCTTTAAAAAATAATAATAATACTGCCTTGCCCCCCATTCCCTTCGAGCTACTGTCCCATCTCTTTCCTCTCCTTAATATCCTCCTTATCGAAAGGCTTTTGCTACCATAGCCTCATTTCCCCTCATTTTGGCCTCCATTATCCGTGGAAACTGTCCTTACACATGTCACCAAGGGCGCTCCCTGGCCTCCTGGCCTTTATCTCTAAATACAATAGGCATTTTCTCCAGCCCTTATCTTCATCTCTCAGCAGCATCGAGATACTCAGGAGTGTAGACAAGTCCTGCTTCCCTTCTGGAGAAAGCCCCTCCGTTACCCATCACTCACCCCTCTGGGCTCTGCCTCCTTTCTGGGACCACATCGAAAGCCCCAAGGACCTTGTCACCTCTTACTGAATACTCTCTCCCCAGGGATCATCTGCTCCTGCAGTTTCTAAACCACCTATTAACCGGTGTCTCCCCAAGTTCTATCTCCACCCCAGATTTCTCTTTTAAGGTTCAACAGACTTCTCCAAAAAAATCCCTGCTGTGAGCCAAGCCCTGTTCTAAAGGCTGGGATTTAGAAGTGAAAGAAACAGTCCAAAATCCCAGCTTCTTTCTAGTGGATGAGACAAATAAATATGCAAAGAATACAGTGTCTGGTATGAAAATTTTCTGCTATGAAAACAACAGAGCAGGGTAAATAAAGACAGCAAATGATGGGGGTGCCACTCACTGCTGGGTTGCCCTGTGGACCTCAGGGCTTGGCACATAGCAGGTATTCAGGAAATAGCTGCTGAGCAAGTATAAAGTTGTAGTGGTACAAGGAGAATGATGAGATACAGAGTGTGTAATCTGCCCCACACTTAAGAAGAGTTCCGTCTAAAATATTGATTGATGGGATCAATATTTTACAAGTGTTTATTAAAATAGCTTCTCTTTGTGGTGACGATGACACTTATCGTGATTCCTCGAGTGCTGTTAGTGCATAGTGCACGTTTGCAGGTGCAAGGTGGCAGGTACAGGATCTCCTTGGATGCTTTGAAGAGTTCTTTCGGTTGGTCAAGGTAAGCGTCGTTAATCTCAGAGTCAGGGGCCCTCTGGGAAGGACCGTGGCTTAGGAAGGATTGCTTGAAAGTGGGGAGGGGAACAGTGCTACAGGGTAACAGGGCCGACATGCATCAGGGCTGGCAGCTGTTGTCATATTTCATGCCTCAGTATCCCCATGAGCCATCTAGAGCAGAGGGTCTCAACCAGGGGCCAGTTCTGCTCCCCCTGTCCAGCAGACATGCGGCAATGTCTGTAGACGTTTTTGGTTGTCGTACTGAAGGGACGGGGTGCCACTGGCCTCTAGTGAATAGAGTCCTGGGATGCTGCTGAACATCCCATAATGCAAAGGGCAGCCCCCGGACAAAGCATTATCCACCCCCAAGTTGTCAATAGTGTGAAGCTTAAGAAACCCTGATGGAGGGACTTCCCTCATGGCTCAGTGGTTAAGAATCCGCCTGCCAGTGCAGGGGACACGGGTTCAAGCCCTGGTCCGGGAAGATCCCACATGCCATGGAGCAACTAAGCCCATGCACTGCAACTACTGAGCCTGCGCTCTAGAGCCCGCGAGCCACAACTACTGAGCCCACGTGCCACAACTGCTGAAGCCTGCGTGCCTAGAGCCCATGCTCCACAACAAGAGAAGCCACCGCAATGAGAAGCCCTCGCACCGCAACAAAGAGTAGCCCCCTCTCGCCGCAACTAGAGAAAGCCCGCATGCAGCAATGAAGACCCAACGCAGCCAAAAATAATAAATAAATAAAATAAATTAAAAAAAAAAAAAAAAAAGAAACCCTGATGGAGAGTTTAGATGTAGGACAGTGGGAGGGGCACAAAGGCCCTTTGAGAATCTCAGGAGAGCTTCTCGCCAGGAAAATGCACCAAATTTGGTATACGTGGTCAGGAGGCTCAGTCATCCAGGGACGCAGCTCCTGAGTACAAGGCTGAGGTTATGAGCCCTTAATTTCACCACAGTCCTCATTTCCATAAATAATGGTGTTCCAAGTCTTGGTAACTATGTGGCAATTTTTTTAAAAAAAGCAGATATTATGTTTTCCTGACAACTGAGCAATTCATTTCAAGACGTTTATTTTTTATTATTATTATTTTTTTGCCGTGCCGCACGGCTTGTGGGATCTTAGTTCCCCAACCAGGGATCAAACCCGGGCCCTCGGCAGTGAGAGGGCGGAGTCCTAACCACTGGACTGCCAGGGAATTCCCAGAGCAATTCATTTCAACGTGGATTATTCTTCTATAACCAGTGAGACCTCAGGGCCAAAAAACACAAAAGAAAAAGAAGAGGAGGGGAAAAAATGGCATAGAAGAAATGATTACAAATAATAAAAGAAAGATCCATCCCAAAGGAGACCAGTCCCAGCCAGCTTTCAGCCTTTCTTGAAACCTTGACACGAAGCTCACTCCACCTGGGGGCACTTCCTTTGACAAGACGGGAGTACCTTTCCTCCTGTTGGGCACTGTCCAAGGACGGCGGCCTCATTTCTGATCTTCAACTTGTTGGAGCTCATTCCCGCCTCAGGGCCCTTGCTGTTTTTAGAACATTCTTCCTTTAGCTCATCAGCTCTGGACTCAGAGTGGTCTCCCATGAACTTCCCAACTCTTGTGGTCTCCATCTCTGGTCACTCTCTAATTATCTTACCCTTCACAGCATGTGTTTGTGTGTTGGTTACGTGCCTATTGTCTGTCTTCCCCACTGGGCTCTGAGCTCCAAGAAGCTGGCCCTTCATTGTTGAATCTTGGGGCCTAGAACCTTGCCTGCCCCGTAGGTTGCATGAAGAAGCAAATGGGTGACTGGCGGTCAGAGGAGCTGATAGAAAGCCTGGATTGGCTGCTTCCGAGATGTGAGCCCTGAGACAGGTTACAGTTATTCCCATCCTCGGTTTCTGCATCTGCAAAATGGGAATAACAATACCTCTTTCTCAGAATTGTGAGGATAATTACATAAGGGCCCCAGCACATTGTGTTTAATTTGGTTGGAACCCGATAAATACTGGTCTTTCCTGATAAACTCTTCTCAAAGGTCCAGCCTTCCAGAATCTTCTCCCCATCTGCCCAACCACACCCAGTTCTTTTATACTCCCTATAAAAATATCCCAGAGGTATACAGGGCTTTCTGCATAGCTATGGAATTTTCTCTCAGGGGTCAGATACCGAGGACAATGGTGGATTTGCTTAGATTCAAATAGCATTCCCTGGGTTTATGCTGACCTAATCGACTCTCACCTCCAATAAAGTTTCTGAAACTGAACTCACCGCTTCTGACCCTCCCTGTCTTGATATGCTCTCTGTCTTGGTGAAAGATGCTATCAATGCCCACCCCCACTTCTTGCCTCCTTCCCTCCTCCCACCACTCATTCATTCATTCATTCACCCATTCATTCAATAGCTAACATTTATTTTTTAATACCTTTTGGGTGACACCACCCACAGATAACTTACAACCAGGTTGTTTTCAGTCCTATGAATTAGGTGCCAAAGATGATGAAAATAACAACATCAGCAATAACGACTTGACATTTATTGAGCATTTCCTCTCCTGAGAGAGATTGGAATAGAATACAGAGTTGGGCAAACGTTTTCTGTAAAGGACCAGATAGAAACATTTTAGGTTTTGTGGACCAAGAGGCAAAACTAAGGATATTATGTAGATACTTACACAAGAGAGAAAACAAAATTTCAATTGATGAACTTCCAAATATAACAATACTTGATTATAATTTTTTTTTCAATATAGGTTTGTGAGTGAGAAGAATGGAATTCTTCTGGAGAATAACATTGCTTGATTGGAGTTCATAGTAATGTTTCTTGTCCTCCACGAGATGGTGAAGGTTCCCTCTGTAAAGCCCATTGTTAGCCTGCGGGTCATACAAAACCATTGGCAGGCTGGATTTGGCCTCTGGGCTGTGGTTTGCTGACATGGTCCTGAGGAAGTTGCTTAGTTCTGAAAGTTGGCCCTAACCCTGTGAGACCTTGGTTGAGTCATTTACCTTTCTGTACCTCAATCTGCTGCCCTGGAAAATTAGTCTGATAGTAATAGTAATTACCCCATAGGGTACATGATTAAATACATGCAAAGTGGTTAAAACAGTGCCTGGTCCTGAATAACCAATACCATAAACCCAGGTACTTATTCGACCCGATCTCCAGCCCCATCCTCAATACCCCCAACATTCCTCCAGGGCCTTCTGGTCCCTTGTGGCAAAGTCTCCTTTATCCTCACCCCTTCCTCTGAATGTCCCCGCATCATTTTGCTCCAACTGACCCTGGGTTTGCCCTTGGGGACACAGCTTCCCCTCCGGCTCTCTCAAGGGGTGGCTTCTTCCCTGTGACACCCAAGTCTACCAGCATGGACTTGGGCTACCTGAGCTCTTTGCTTTTCTTCTCCTCAAACCATTCAGTGCTTGGAGACCCAGAATTCAGGTTTTCCTGTCCACACCCCTGTTCTCGCTGCATCCTCTGCAGACCTGGAGATCCTGCTCCTCAGCTTTTGAAGATTTTGTTACCAGACTCAATATCTCGCTCACCTGTAATAATTCTTGACATTTTCCATCTCTGTGAAGATAACCCTTTTCATTCCCAGCTGCTCCTTTCCTCGACCACCCCTCCACGAGGGATCTTGTCCACACCCCGTCTTAGTGCACACTCCCGGGCTCAGACTCTCCTCGATTCCAATAGCAACATCACCTCCACCAGCTCAATATCAAGCATCTCTCTCTCTGACCCAGTACCTTTCTAGCTCAGTCCTTTGGGGACCCCAAATCCACCAATTCCTTGACCTTCCTGTAACCTCCACATTTACTGACTGTCATTGTTCACTCTTCTACACCCCTGTCCCATCCTATCAGGCTTGGGCTCTGCGGTCCATCATGATACCCGCCTCATGTTCACCCGGGATGCCACTGCTCTCTTCCTTCTTTGTGGACTTTCTGGGCTAAAACCCCATTCTGGGTGAAATCCAACTCTTAGCCCATTCTGCACCTGCACGGAAACAGCTGAAGAAGGTTGGGGGAAAACTCACAACCGTGACAACTGGCTTCTCTTACATGCATGACCCGCAACGGGGGCCGGGCCACCCCCCGCGCTTCCCTCTCCCATTCATTCTCCATCTCTCCTGGAAGGCTGTTCTACCCCTCCTTTATCTCCTCTGACACTCAGCGCTCTCTCCCCTTCTGCACTCTTGTTGGTGGAGGAATTCCACACACCCCCCAAGCTAAATCAGCCCACTTATCTTGATGTGGGCCCAAATGTTCTCCCTCTCTGCCGTTATGGATGGACTGTATGGGACCATATCACAGGCCAACACCACATCCCTCCCCACCTTCTTAAGATCACTGCTCGGTAATTGTTCCTTTTCTCTCCTGCATTATCAAGAACTCCTCTTCACTTGAATCCTTGCTCCCGTCATCCAACACCTGCTATAACACCTCCCTTAAACTCATATTCCCCCTGAAGCCCCCCTTCCTGCCCCACTCCACCCTTCCCTCCCCCTATTTACCATGAAACGTCTTCAAAAGTGTTGGTCCTACTCACTACCTCCTCCCATTCCTTTTCAACCCTTTCCCATCAGCTTTTGCCCCTATGGCCCCAGTGGAGTCTCTCCTGCTGACTAGCCATCTCTACCCAACCGAACCACCAGTCAGGTCCACCTGCCTTGAAAGAGCAGCCCTGTGTTCAGACCTTGGATCACACCCTCCATTATGAAGACTTTCCTCTCTCGGCTTCCTGGACGGCTCTGTCTTGGTTCTGATTCAGGAGATGACGGCCCTTCTCGGTCCCCTTTGTAGGTTCCTCCTCACCTTCCCCCCTTTAAACCCCAGTGTTCCCCAGGCCTCACCTTTGCCCTTGTTTCTTCCTTATCTCCCCTCACTCCCTAGTTGATCCCAACCAGTCCCAAGGCTTCAAATCCCATCTTACCCATGCAGATGTCTCCAGTCTCCTGGGCCTCACCCCTGGACTCCAGACTGGTCTCTCCAACTCCTGCTTTAACGTTTCCACTTGAACCTACAATTGGTGTCTCCAACATAACAAGTCCCAAGTGAGTAATGAAGCCTCCACAGCCATATTGACTTCCCCCAGCCTTCCCTATTTCTGGACGTGGCACTTGTTTTCTTCCAGGTGCTCAGGTTAAAAAGCTAAGAATCATCCTTGACCTCTCTTTCTCCCACCCACATCCAGTCTGTCAGCAAGTCCTGTCAGCCACACAATCACAATATATTCCTGTCCAAACATTTCTCCCACCTTGAGCCAACCCTTCATCTTTGCCCTCCCGGACTATTGCTATAGAGTCTCCACTGCCCGTTCCCCTCGAGGTGCAGCCCATCACAGCATTCAGAGTTCTCCTTCTAAAACCTAAGGAAAGTCACGTCCTTCCTCTGCTCGAAACCTTCCAATGACTTTGCATCTCACTAGACAAAAAGCAATGTTCTTTTTAAAAAGGGAGGGCTGTTTTACTGTGATTGTCTTAGCAGTCATATTAAGATGAAGCCTATCTAAAAATTTCGACTCTTACGTGTTTTTGGTGCAGGACAATTAAGACTTTCTTAAACATTCTACTAGTTACCCTTTTTGAGTTATTCTTTACAACTTTGAAATGTCCTGGCAGTTATTTGGGTATCTATTTGGTAAGGTGCCACTGTGATATGACATTTAAAATAAATAGAAGGGGGGAAAATAAAAAAGTAAATGGTGGGAAGGAAAAAAGAGGTCATAGCAGCTTTTATTTGGGATAGATATATAATATACACAAACCTAGAAAAATATACTCAACACGCTAATCATTAGGGAAATGCTAATCAAAACCACAATGAGAAACTACCTCACTCCCATTAAATGGTTAGTATGAAAAACCAGAAAATGACAAGTGTTAGTGAGGATGCAGATAAATTGGAACCATTGTATACTGTCAGTGGGAATATTAAATGGTGCATCTGTTGTTGAAAATAGTATGGCAGGACTTCCCTGGTGGCACAGTGGTTAAGAATCCTCCTACCAATGCAGGGGACACAGGTTCGAGCCCTAGTCCAGGAAGATCCCACATGCCGTAGAGCAACTAAGCCCGTGAGCCACAACTACTGAGCCCACGTGCCACAACTACTGAAGCCCGCACACCTAGAGCCTGTGCTCCGCAACTAGAGAAGCCACCGCAATGAGAAGCCTGCGCACCGTAACAAAGAGTAGCCCCCGCTCGCCGCAACTAGAGAAAGCCCGCACGCAGCAAACAAGACCCAACACAGCCAAAAATAAACAAATTAATTAAAAAAAAAAAAGGAAAATAGTATGGCAGTTTCTTAAACAATTAAAAATAGAATTATACACATTACTATATATAAAATAGATAATCAACAAGGACTTACTGTATAGCACAGGGAATTCTACTCAATACTTGGTAATCACCTATATGGGAAAAGGATCTGAAAAAGAATAGATATGTGTAACTAAATCACTTTGCTGTACACCTGAAACAAAAACAACATTGTAAATCAACTATACTTCAATATAAAATAAAAATTAAAAAAAAAATACAAATAAAAATGGAATTATCATATGATCCAGCAGTTCCACTTCTGGGTGTATATATACCCCAAAGAATTAAAAGCCAGGTCTTGAAGAGATATTTCTATACTCATATTCATAGCAACATTATTCACAATAGCTAAAAGGTGGAAGCAACCCAAGTGTTTACTGATGGATAAAGCTATAAGCCAAATGTGGTATATACATACAAAGGAATATTATTCCCTTAAAAATGAAAGAAATTCTGATACTTGCCACACCATGGATGCACCTGAGGATATTATGCTAATTGAAATAAGGCAGTCACAAAAAGACAAATACTGTATGATTCCTCTTTTTATTTATTTACTTATTTATTTTTGGCTGCGTTGGGTCTTCGTTGCTGCGCGCAGGCTTTCTCTACTTGCGGCGATCAGGGGCTACTCTTCCTTGTGGTGTGCGGGCTTCTCATTGCGGTGGCTTCTCTTGTGGAGCACGGGCTCTAGGCACTCGGGCTTCAGTAGTTGTGGCACGCAGGCTCAGTAGTTGTGGCTCATGGGCTTAGTTGCTCCATGGCATGTGGGATCTTCCCAGACCAGGGATTGAGCCTGTGTTCCCTTCATTGGCAAGCGGATTCTTAACCACTGCGCCACCAGGGAAGTCCCTGTATGATTCCTCTTGTATGAAGTACTCAGAGTAGTCTGATTTACAGACAGAAAGTAGAGTGGTGGTTGCCAGGGCCTGGGGTGAGAGAGAAGTGGGGAGTTGCGGTTTAATGGGTATGGAGTTTTGGTTTTGCAAGATGAAAAGAGTGATGGAGACGGATGGTAGTGGTGTTTGCACAATAATGTGAATGCATTTAATACCACTGACCTGTATAATTTTAAATTATTAAGATGCTAAATTTTATCTTATATGTATTTTATCACAATTTTTTTTAATTGAAAAAAAAAAAAAAAAATAAAATTAGAGTCACGCTCTCTAAGGCCATACATGTGCTTGCCCCCCCATTACCTCTCACTCACTCCACTCCAGCCCCAGTGGCCTTTTTCAAGTTCTCCAAACATGTCAAACACATTCCTGCCTCAGGGCCTTTGTACTGTCTGTTACCTCTGCCTGGAATGCCCTTCCCACAGATATCAGCCTGGCTCTCATTTCCTTCATGTCTCCGCTCACATGTCTTCTTATCAGTGAGGTCTTTCCTCATTACTCCACAAAAAAAGCATCCTCTGACGTTCTCTGTTGCTTTCACTGTCTTCATAGCATTCACTTCTAGCTGACACATATTAAAGGTATTTGTTTACGAAATGGCGAGTGAGGTGACCAGGGCCCCTTCTGTCACGGAGTGACTAGTTTGCAAGGCGACTTATGCCTTTCACGACTTCATCCCATCCCAGCCCCACTCTAGGCAGAGTGCATGTACCCTAGACCACCATTTTTGCATGACCCAATAGTGTTGACATTAGCTTTTTTTTGCCTTTTTTTTTTTTGGCCACACCTCTTGGCTCATGGGATCTTAGTTCCCACACCAGTGACTGAACCCGGGCCCTCGGCAGTGAAAGCACGGAGTCGTAACCACTAGACAGCCAGGGAATTCCCTTTTGCCCATTTTAGACTGTGACCACTTGAGTTTTTTCATCCTAAAATCCTCAGCACCCAGCCCAAGGCCTGGTACCTAGTGGACAAAATAATTCTTTGTTGAATGAATGAATGGCCAAGTAAATAAAATAACTCTGGCCCCAAAACTATCATGTATGTTGCAGGTCTACTTAATATTATGAGATTAAAAACCTTCGATAAATATTCCTGCTGGAGCCTGAAAAAATATGTATGATGATGTTACATGTTTCCTGAACACCAGTTTAAGCCAGAGGTTTTACGACAGTCATTTCTAAGTTTCGGGGCAATGCCACAAATAGAGATTAGTCTCCCCATTTACTGGGGAAGGAAACAAGGTCTGGAGAGACTGAGACAGGCTGGAGGGAAATTACAAAGGCAGGACCCACACCCTGGCTTGTCCACGCTGCCCAATTTAAGAAATGAACTTGCAGGGAATTCCCTGGTGGTCCAGTGGTTAGGACTCGTCGCTTTCACTGCTGGGGGCCTGGGTTCGATCCCTGGTCGGGGAACTAAGATCCTGCAAGCTGCACGGCAGAGCCGGAAAAAAACAAAAACAAAAACACACAAACAAAAAACACCCCCAAAACAAAACAAAAACAAACAAAACAACAAGTTTCAGATCACCTGAAGGGTGAAAAATAGATGAAAACTTTCTTGTTCTTCCCTGTGCTTAACTCTTGTTCTGTTTCTCAGGAGTTTTATTCCTTCTCTTCTGGTGTCTGTATTTCTTCCCCTACGCTTATCACCCCTTCCCCTCCCTCTCCCTCCTATTTTTCTTCTTCAACCTTTGCTTCTTTCTGCTCTTGTCTGCTCTCTTTGCTTTTCCCTCTTTCCCTCCATTTAGGTGCCTCATCTCAGTCTCTGTAACCAGACCAGAGCCAAGTCATTTGTTTATTTGGGAGTCGGAGCTGAGAAAAGAAGTCAAAATCTCTCCACACATTAAAACAAAGAAAGGGACATTTTATATTCCCTTTCATGGTCAAAAGATGGTCCTTTCTTTTTTCCCCTTCACAAAATCCATTTAGGTGTTTATAGACCAGTTATCTTAACAATGACTGTCCTTTGCTTTTCTCTCTATGCCAATTAACATTCTTAATTGCCTCGCTCTCACTGGCTCACTTTTTGCGTGTTGGGCAGAGTTCTCTGAAAAGTTTATTTTCAATTATAATTTATATTGCAATGACAGATAGATATTTATGACAGTAAACTTTCCTGTGTGCTGGGCTTTTAGCTCTTAAAGGTTTGTTATAATAAAGAAGGCTCATGGCAAATGGACAGAAGTGCCTCCTCGGTGATATTTTTTTAAAGACAAGTTCAGAATAGGTATTTTTTGGAAGGGGGAGGCAGGATGTGTGTCTGGTAGGTAATCAAAAAAAGAAAGAAGAGAAAACTTTTAGGAAAGGTTGCAGGGACCAGTACAGAAATGTTTAAAGAATGAATCACAACTGCTACAAAAGGGAATGCAGTGGAAAGCGTTTTTAGCAGAAAAATTGTTCAATCAATTGAACCTTCAACTTGTTTTTGAAAATCTATACATTTCTCCGGTCCAGTTACGAAATATGTGAATGTCCCGATAAGCATGTTTATGGTTTTACCCTTTTAGCTTGATCACTCACGTTACCCAGGCTCATGTCTTGCACAAGAGCCCACAAAGGAATAAGAGACTATTTTCAAAAGCTCTTGAAGGGTTGTGAATTTGTGAAACACCAACATTCATTGCAGAAAGACTCAGGATACGAGGTTTTAAGAAAAGAAATCCAAAATTTGGACAGAGCTGTGTGAACAGAAAGTTCACGGACTTTATTCTCTATAATAAAGACAACTCAAATATATAACAGGGATTGGTTAACTAGATTAAAGGTTCATCCACGAGTGAAAAAAATTACATGATAAAACACATTGACAAAGATTTGTTTTTAGTGAGGTAGAAAAGGCTGATGATACCTTGTTCAAGTGAAAGAAACAGAATGCCAAGATATATTTTCAAATGGATCTCAACTCTGTAAAAGTTATGATATTCATGGAAGAAAGATCAGAAGAAAATTCACTCAAATGTTATCTTTCTCTCATCTGCAGAAGAAGGAGAAAAATTACTCAAATCATCCCAACGAGTGAATATAAGATTGTATAATCTTTGAGAGAAAAGGCCAGAATGCAGGGCTTTGATTTAGTCGGGGGAGGTTAACAAGGTTTCCCTGGAGAAGCCAAGAGGATTTTTTTTTAATTGAAATATAGCTGATGTACAATATCAGGTGTACAATGTAGTGATTCACAATTTTTAAATGTTATACTCCATTTATAGTTATTATAAAATATTGACTGTATTCCTTGTGTTGTACAGTATGTCCTTGTAGCTTGTAAAGAAATTTTTATTGGAGTATAGCTGATTTACAATCCTTGTAGCTTATTTTATACATAATAGTTTGTACCTCTTGATGCCTACCCCTTTATTGCCCGTCCCCCCTTCCCTCTCCCCACTGGTAACCGCTAGTTGGTTCTCCATAGAAGATAAGAGGATTTTAAAAAAATTTTATTTATTTATTTATTTATTTATTTTTGGCTGCGTTGGGTCTTTGTTGCTGCGCACATGCTTTCTCTAGTTGCTGCGAGCGGGGGCTACTCTTCCTTGCGGTGCGTGGGCTTCTCATTTCAGTGGCTTCTCTTGTTGCGGAGCACGGGCTCTAGGCACGTGGGCTTCAGCAGTTGTGGCACACAGGCTCAGTAGTTGTGGCTCGCGGGCTCTAGAGCTCAGGCTTAGTAGTTGTGGCACACGGGCTTAGTTGCTCCGTGGCACGTGGGATCTTCCCGGACCAGGGCTCGAACCCCTGTCCCCTGTATTGGCAGGGGGATTCTTAACCCCTGTGCCACCAGGGCAGCCCTGGCAGGCGGATTCTTAACAACTGTGCCACCAGGGAAGTCCAGATAAGAGGATTTGATTGTGATTTAGCACTTAGTTTTATTAGAAAGTATTTTACTATTGGGGAAAAAAAAAAGGATTAGGTAGTTGCTAATATGGCCTTGAAATCATGTTACCTATAGACCTGGTTTCTCAACTTCGGCACTACTGACATTTTGGGTCAGATAGTTCTTTGTTGTCCGGGGCTGTCCTGGGCTATTGTAGGGAATTAGCATGATCCTGGCCTCTACCTAGTATATAACTAGCACTCTTGTGTTGCCAAATGTCCCCAGTTGGGGGAGGAGGTAAAATTGCCCCCCACTGAGAACCCCTGCCATGGACTTAGAGAGTCAACCTTCTCTGCAGCATGTGAGCGCTCCAGACTGACCTAAAGACCTGCATGCATGGACCACAGTGAGCTCGGCAAGGGACTGAGGGACAAAAAAACCCAGTCGCATCAACTTCTTTATTCCTAGTCCATCTCCTCTTCAGCTGAAGAAACTGCAGGAGAAATTCTCATTTCTGGAAATTCACTCCTGTTTTAATGAACTTGCTGGAATGGTTTTACTTTTTTTCTCTTTTTGAGTACACAGTTGTGGGCTTCAACATATCAGGGGATATATTAACCGGGAAGACTAATTGGAGCTAGAAATTGTTCAGTACCAATTTGGGAGTGATAAAATGGCAACAAGCAGAGAGATATCAAAACGAGGAGGCGGTATCATCAGTTAAGTGGTGATGATTGCAATTAGCCAGACTTTGCAATTATTAATCATCCCAGTAGAAGGGCTCTGGGCCAGGACACTCAGAAAAGTGGACGTTTGGCCCCATAAGAAAGCACTCCCAGTGAATTACAAGCATGATTTCTGAAGCAATTTTAGCTCAACTTCTAAATCTCTAGATTTCAGCAGCTGTTTCCAGACATATAAAGCCTTCTCTTTGAGGCAGGCAGATATCAAATTGATGAGTCCAGAGCCTCCAAGAGGTTGGTCCATGTTGAGAAAAAAGCCACTCTTTATACTTCCCGAATCCAAACTGTGTATTTCCCAAATTAAAGCAGCAGCGGTTACCACATCGGTCCACTTGACCATTTCCTGGCATGAATAATTAGAGACCCAAAGGGGCAATACTTTTGCAGTGGCAGAACATGATTTACGGACACCAGCCTTGCCATTTCAGTTTTTTCAAGATTAAGATGCTGGGAATCCCACATAGGAAAAAAACCACACATGTAATTATGGCCCTTTCAATTATAGGGACAACCAAATATCTAATTGCCTTTTTTTTTTTTTTTGGGCGCGTGGCTTGCGGGATCTTAGGCCCCCGACCAGGGATTGAACCTGGGCCCTGGTAGTGAAAGCTGCCGAGTCCTAACCACTGGACCACCAGGGAACTCCCCCTAATTGCCTTCTTTTTTTTTTTTTTAATATTTTTATTGGAGTATAATTGCTTTACAATGGTGTGTTAGTTTCTGCTTTATAACAAAGTGAATCAGTTATACATATACATATATCCCCATATCTCTTCCCTCTTGTGTCTCCCTCCCTCCCACCCTCCCTATCCCACCCTTCTAGCTGATCACAAAGCACCGAGCTGATCTCCCTGTGCTATGCGGCTGCTTCCCACTAGCTATCTATTTTACATTTGGTAGTGTAGATATGTCCATGCCACTATCTCACTTCGTCCCAGCTTCGTCCCTTCCGCCTCCCCATGTCCTCAAGTCCATTCTCTAGTAGGTCTGCGTCTTTATTCCCGTCTTGCCCCAGGTTCTTCATGGCCTTTTCTTTTTTTTAGATTCCATATATATGTGTTAGCATACGGTATTTGTTTTTCTCTTTCTGACTTACTTCACTCTGTATGTCAGACCCTAGGTCCATCCACCTCACTACAAATAACTCAATTTCGTTTCTTTTTTTTTTTTTTTTTTAAAGTTTATTTATTTTTGGCTGTGTTGGGTCTTTGTGGCCACACGTGGGCTTTCTCTAGTTGTGGTGAGTGGGGACCCCTCTTAATTGCAGTGCGCAGGCTTCTCATTGCGGTGGCTTCTCTCGTTGTGGCGCACGGGCTCTAGGCACGCAGGCTTCAGTAGTTGTGGCACGCAGGCTCAGTAGTTGTGGCACACGGGCTTAGTTGCTCCGTGGCATGTGGGATCTTCCCAGACCAGGGCTTGAACCCGTGTCCCCTGCATTGGCAGGCAGATTCTTAACCACTGTGCCACCAGGGAAGCCCCAATTTCGTTTCTTTTTATGGCTGAGTAATATTCCATTGTATATATGTGCCACATCTTCCTTATCCATTCATCTGTCGATGGACACTTAGGTTGCTTCCATGTCCTGTCTATTGTAAATAGATCTGCAATGAACATTGTGGTACATGACTCTTTTTGAATTATGGTTTTCTCTGAGTATATGCCCAGTAGTGGGATTGCTGGGTCATATGGTAATTCTATTTTTAGTTTTTTAAGGAACCTCCATACTGTTCTCCATAGTGGCTGTATCAATTTACATTCTCACCAACAGTGTATGAGGGTTCCCTTTTTTCCACACCGTCTCCAGAATTTATTATTTGTAGACTTTTTGATGAAGGCTCTTCTAACCAAAAACAACTTTATTAGATACGCTGTACATATCATAAAATTCACCCATTATAGGTGTACATTTCAGTGATTTTTAATAAATGTATATAGTTAGGCAACCATCAGTTTGTAATTGCCTTTTTTCCCCAATTGTGGTAAAAAACACATAACATAAAATTTTACCATTTAACCATCTTTAAGTGAACTCTTCAGTGGTATGAAGAACATTCGCATTATTGTGCAATCTCCAGAACTCCTTCCATTTTGCAAAACTGAAACTCCATACACATTAAACAGTAACTCCCCATTTCCCCCTCCACCCAGCCCCTGGGAATCACCCCTCTAATTTCTATCTCCATGAATTTGACTTCTCTAGGTACCTCATAGAAGTGGAATCACACAGTATTTGTCTTTTTTGTGACTGGCTTATTTCCCTTAGCATGATGTCTTCAAGGTTCATCCAGGCTGTAGCAAGGCAGAGTTTCTTTCATTTTAAAAAAAAATATTTATTTATTTATTTATTTGGTTGCACCAGGTCTTAGCTGTGGCTCGCTGACTCCTTACCTGAGGCATGTGAATTCTTAGTTGCAGCATGTATGTGGGATCTAGTTCCCTGACCAGGTATCGAACCCGGGCCCCCTGCATTGGGGGCGTGGAGTCTTAACCACTGCATCACCAGGGAAGTCCCAGAATTTCTTTCATTTTTAAGGCTGAATAATATTCCATTGTATGTATACACCACATTTTGTTTATCCATTCATTTGTTGATGGACTCTTGGGTTATGTCCACCTTTAGCTCTTGTGAATAATGCTGCTATGAATTTGGGTGAACAAGTATCTCTTCATGTCCCTGCTTTCAGTTCTTTCAGATGTATATCCAGAAGTGGAAATGCTGGATCCTACCGTAATTCTACGTTTAATTTTTTTAAGAAACTGCCATACTATTTTCCACAACAGTTGCACCATTTTACATTTCCACCAACGGTAACTGCCTTTTAATACTCTATTTTATTTTATTTTAAATATTTATTTATTTATTTGGTTGCGCTGGATCTCAGTTGCAGCTCGTGGGCTCCTTAGTTGCGGCATGCAGGCATGTGAACTCTCAGTTGTGGCATGCATGTGGGATCTAGTTCCCTGACCAGGGATCGAACCCAGGCCCCCTGAAGTTGGGAGTGCGGAGTCTTATCCACTGAGCCACAAGGGAAGTCCCTTAATACTGTATTTTATATTCAGGTCTCCAAAGTCATTCTCCAAATTCATTTATTGTGACTTCTGTGTTCTGTTACCGTGGCTAAGTGCTTAGGACATAGTGGTGAAGGTGTCTGCCCTTGTGGAGCCTGCAGTGTGAAAAACAAGTAATAAATACATAGACAATTCAATCTATAATTATAAACTTTGAACTATGCTATAAAAGGAAAGAACCAGCTTCTAGAAGATCGACACTAATAGGTGAGACCGTTCTAATTTGGATGAGAAAAAGCTGATTTTAGAAGAAACATTTGAACTGAGACTGGAGGCTTAGTAGAAGTGGGCAGGTGAAGAGGGGTAAAGAGTAGAAGGGAAGAAAGTTCCTTGCAGAGCAAAGGTGGGATTTTGTGGACAGAGTTGGAAGGTCTGAGTTCCACAGAGACCTATACCCTTAACTGGAAAGTTCCTGAATTCATACATTCAGCATACAACTGTTAGTACCCACGACGCGCTGATGGGAGCTTTGAGTTTGTTTTGCCATGGATGAAATGGGAATAAAAAAGGATTTTAATGAAGCTGAAATGGGATTATGTATCCCAGATACCCTTAGACACAGTAAAGCTGCAATGTTCATAGACTGCTTGAGGAAAGATATAACAAGAAGTCAATTTCTGACAATTTCTGCCTGGGGCAAACAGTGAGAAGGACTGGATTATACATAAACCCAGTCACCTAACAAAAGGCATTACAAAGTTTAATACCATCCTTTACAATGATATTTTTTTCCCCCCTGACTCTGATCACACCCAGGTCTTTTGGTCTTAGGGAATATTAAATCATCCAAAAAATTACTGTGGATTAGGGACTGGCCTTCTGCCCTGCCATGCTCTATTTACTGCCCGCCCCCCCCCCCTTTGTTCTAGGGTCTTACTTCACCTCTAGCTTACTAGCTCCTGGCTCATCAGTTGGAAGTAGATTCAAAAAGTGTACTGTGCCTTTCTTTTCTTAATATAATATTCATGGAAGGTTTTCCTTTGGGGAAAACTTCTCTTTGACTTTCTCTGTAGAAGTTATTTCCACAGACTGTGGATTTTTCAGGACAGGCTTAATTTAACATATGTTTTCTTTTACCACAATTTTTTCTTGTTTAGCTATCTTGTCCATATTCAGCTACCACTGAACGACAAGCATTGGGATGTGATAAAAGAATTTTGAAATCGGGCTTAGGGATTGAGCTCATCCACTTCCTAATTAAGTTATTTCACGTCCTTAAACCTCAGTTTCCTCATTTTCAAAATGGACAAAACAATGCCAATCTCTCTTGGAAGATAAAAGGAGAAAGTGTGCATTTAGTGCAGCCTGTGGCACATACCAGGAGCTCAATCAATTATTATTATTATCACTTGGAGACTCAAGTGGCATAATTTTAATACCTTGTTCTAAGCAGAAATGGCATCGTGTTTTCACTATCACCAACTAAAATAAGTATAAACAACTATATCTTAAATGAAGTTTTCCTTAAACCACTAACATTTCTTGAGCTGTAAACCTAGTGCATATGCATTTAGATTGGTAAATTACATCTACCACACCACCTTACACAGAAAAGGTGTTGGGAATATAAGCAGATTAGTCAGTGAGGCAGTTGTTAATTGGCTTTTTTACTCAGTATGAGAATTCTAAACAGCTTCCATGTATTATTAAACCAAATTCTTACTTTTCCAACTTGGGCTGTTGACTGTAATTCTATCTTTTTTGGTTTAGGGGACTTAAAACAATGCCAAGCATTTTCAAACAAAGACTCAAAAATTGGAGCTTAACCTTCCTTCCTTCAGTAAGTTTTTATTGATGGCCATGAATATCAAAAAGATGATCAAGCTGATTTATTTTCTGCCTTGGGTTGTCCAAACACCCAGGTGAACATATTTATCAGCTTAGCATTCTATTTTGCTTGCATTCCCAATGAGCTTACAAGAAACTCTAACAAGCTGGGAACCTGATGAATAACTAATCAAGAAAATGCAATGCACAAATGTGGAGGAAGGGTCTATAATTGCACAGTTCCTTACAATGAAGTAAATGCTAAATACAGACGCATGCTCAGAGGCACTAGGGAAACACTAATCAAAGACTTAGAAGGCTGAAGATTTCATCATTTATTCAACATTTATTGAGCATTTACATCATGCAAGGCAGTTAATGGAATAAAATACATAGAGATTTACTGTAGAGGTGTGTATACATATAATATTATACACACATACACAATTTTAGAAAATTCCAGGCATCTCCGTGTCAGGATGATGCAATCACTTTGAACTACACATCTTTTCCATAGTAAAGTCCATATTGCAAAAAATTCCGATAATGATTACTTTGGCAACACCCAGTTACTATGACAATGCCCATTGCTGATCCATGGGAGATGTAAGAGGATTGTCTCAGTAATAAAATGATGTTATCAGACATTTATGGCTTGTGGGGAAAAAGTGCAGTCCCTCCTTGTTTTGATATTATCTCTGACTATACTTGCTTTTAATCTACCTTTTCTATATTTAGTATCTAGTCATTTTAAATTAAAAAAAAAACCAACCCAAAACCCAAACCAAAAATCAAGGTCTGCACTGACAGTAAACCAAACCTTTTGAGTATGAATCCTGGAGGTTATTATTTAGCATTTAAAGGAAATAAATCATGGTGAGGGGATAATCTGAAATTTGGGAAATTTGAAGGCCACCTTAAGAGTTGAGATGGGGTGGGATGGTTGAATATACCACCATTTACCATTCTTCAGATACCTCCAGACTCAATTTAAACATTTCAGTGAAAAAGTAGATGGGAGGGGACACGGGTCAAATCTCAGTTTTTTGTTTTGTTTTGTTTTTGTTTTTTTGTCTTTTGGTAGATGTAAACACTGAGGCAAAATATTTCACTGAAAAGACCTTCCTCCCCGGCTTGCGAGGATATCAACCTTACAAAAGTAATTTTTGGAGCACACTACCGAATACGCTCGTTCCAAAACTGTTACGGAAGCTCCAAGTTTTTAGTAAATACACAATCATTTTTCTTTTTCTCTCCAAGGACTCAGATAGCTGAAGCGAGGATGGGTCCCCCTCGGATTTCGTCCACGATCCAGCCAATCTGAGCCCGGATGCTAATTAGTTGCTCTCCCCCGAGGAACACGCCTTTGTCGCTTGTAGGGCCGGACTACAAAGCCCAGAATGCCTCGCCCCTCCCTGATCAATGAGGGCTTATTTAAATGATCTCTGAGGTCTTGGACCCAGGCCAATCAGCTGTCAGGGCTCATGATAAATCGCAATGCATTATTGATAATAATAATTACTGGGACATGCGCGTTCCGGCCGAAGGGGGGTAAATTTCCCAACTCCAGGAATTTGTGGCGGAGTGGGCAAATAACCGCGGCTCTCCAGGCGCCCCGATGCTCGCACCATGTCGAGGCGCAAGCAGGCGAAACCCCAACACATCAACTCGGAGGAGGACCAGGGCGAACAGCAGCCGCAGCAGCCGGCCCCGGAGTTCGCAGATGCGGCCGCAGCGGCGCCGGCGGCGGGGGAGCCGGGTGAGTGGGGCTGGGGGCGCACGCCCCGGGCGGGCAGTTTCCGGGACGTTCGCGGGACCCTCGAAGGCGCGGACTTTGGGGAGCCAACGGCTACCACCGCAGGCTGTGGAACCGAGATCTGGGGGCTCAGTTAGTTCCAGAGGAGAGCGGCAGCCTCATTCCCCACCCCCACCCTCGTTAATTTTACACTTCTCCCCTTTTATCGCTTCTCCCCTCTTGTGTAAGTTTCACCCCCAGGTCTCGCTCTTATTGTAAAATTGACCCCCAGCCTCTCCTGTGTCCCTCATTCCTGAAAGGTTCCCTTCTCCTTGTCCTCTGCCCCTCTCGTAATTGGTTCCACTCCCCTCACTAGTAGCCTCCCCCCCACTTGTAACTTAGGCTCCCCTCCTCCCTCCCTGGCGCTGCTTTTTAAAAGAAAGACCCCGGGGGTCCCCACTCTTTCCCTCACCCGTTAGGATATTTGTAGGAGGCTGGGGAAGGGGCGCACCCTAGGAAGACCTCCCGGGGGAGCACGATCTGTTGCACGCGCCCCTCCCGGGCCAAGAGGGGGGAGGGGGCGCGACCTCTCCCCACCCCCAGGAGCTGGGGTGCGGGCCACCAGCGCTGCGGAGGGGATTGGAGGGCCCGAAGAGGTGGAGGAGAAGAGCACAGTATTTTCCTTTTTAAAAAAAATTTCTTTTTTGGTTTTCCTCTTTTCTCCCGGGGCTACGCCGCCTGCCGATCTTCGCCCTAACCTTTCGGGGCCTGACCTCCAGCCATCTTTGATTTCCGACTTCCTAAAAATAAACCGCGGCCGGCGGGAGGGGTGCGGGCCCCCAGGGGCGGGGGTCGCGGGCGCACAGCAGCCCCACTGGGGTGCACCAGCCTGGCGTTTTGCGTGGCTTTTCTAGGGCGCCCGGCTTTCCAAACGCGCGCCCCGGGGGCCAGAGGGGAGAGGTCGGGCCAGGGCTGGGCGGTCGTGGCCAGGGCGAGCTCTGGGGGCTGACCCGGCCCACGCTTCCGCGCCGCGCGTCTACAGGGTCTGGAGGAGTTCGGGACCCCCAGCCCAGTCGGGAGCGGCCGAGCAAACTCCTCTCTTCCTAATCATGTAACCCAGGGGGCTTTAGGAGCCAGTCGATTTCCCACTATCGCCCCTCCGTCCTGGCCCGCCAAATTGTCGCCTGATAAGTTTTTCGCGTACGCGTGGGGGGAGGGGGCGTTTTTAACGTCCTCTTGGGCCTTGTTGGTGGCTTCTCTCCTCTCGCCGCCTGCTTTCTAATTTCCCAGCCCGTAATGGGGGTGTGCGCGGCAACCCCAGACTCTCCGAGCCGCAACTCCGATGGGAAAACAGTCGCTACGTTTTGGTTACCGTACCTTTTATTTCGGGGAGGGAATGTGGTAAATTTCCTAAATTTGTAATATAATGTAAATCCCTATTTTCCCCCCAAATAACATTTTTCCAGGGCAAATTAAAGAGATCGGCTTGACCGAGGGGGCGGCTGTGCGTTTTCGGGCGTCCGATGGTCAGGGCAGCGTGCACCCAAGGTCGGAGGAGAGTGGACTCTCTTTGTGCCTTGGGAGGGGGAGTGGGGGGGAGAATGGAGAGGCTTCGTTGCCTGGCCCACCTGGAACAAAAGGGTTAACCCTCTGCCCGCCCGCTTCCTCCCGAGAGGAGGGGCGAGCTCCTGGCTCTGACCCCTCCCCTGGTCCTGCTCTGACCTCCCCTTCCCCCTACCCGCTTCATTTTGGGTGGGCGCGCTCAAGTGGGGCTTTTGGTGGTGTTTGGCACCCTAGGGGGAGCTTCTTAAATTAACGGTAGCTGGAGTTTGCAATCAGTTAACCCGAGCTGGTTAGGATCGCGGGCCTGGCTGTGCGCTCCCTCCACGATTTGGGAGGGGGAGTTGCTATTGATCGCTTGGGTTGGAGTGGACGGCCGAGCTGCGCGCGGGCGCCCCCTGGAGGCCCAGCCTGGAACCTCGCCCTTTGCTGAGAGGCGGGTCCCTTCGCAGGTACCGGCTCACACCTGATGGGTGGGACAGGCTGGGGCAGGGGGATGGAGAGCGCTGGGCTGGGCTAGGGACTCCAGTCGGTTGCTTGAGCTATCCCTGGCTGTGCCGGGTTTTCTTTGCCAAGTGTTTGGAATTCTTGGAAAGAATTCTTCGATCCTCGAATGTGTTTGCAGAGTCCCCCAGTTGCCACCATGGGACAGAAGGTAGCTTTCCCAAGCAGTACATTTTAACTGATGCATTTTGTATTTGAGCAGCCTGTATGTATCATTTTAAAAATCCAGTTTAGACTGGTCTTATTTTGCAAAACCAATTTGAGACCCACTTATAAAGAATGTACTTTTTGCGGGAGGAAAATGAAGTCCGGCAAAAAATTAGCAGATCAAAAAATCTGCAGGTGGTCAGGGGACTCAGGCTACATACAGGAAAATTAGCATTTTCTCAAAAGAGTTTCAAATGCCCTTTGTGCTAAACTGGATTACAGCCATCAACGATTAAGATTCCCAAATTTCAAATAACTGCCTAGCCCCAGTTTCTAAACTGAAATGACCTACATTGGCGGTAAGGATTCTGAGAATAGGGCACTTGGGAGCTTATATTTTAATAGAGGGAGAGGGAAATCTTGTTGATCGAAGCGTTAGTTAATGTTGCAGGCCGACTTTCTGTGTTTCCATCTGAGTTTCTGAAAGGGGCTACAACTTGCCCACACCGCTTTTGTTCCGTTAAAAAGAAATTGCACAAGTCAATGCTAGTTGGTCCTTCAAGCCTCTGCTGCCTTCCCACGGTGGGGAGTTGGGGAGCCATCTTGGGAGGGAGGGATAGAGTTAATGCTTCCTCTTTTTAAATGAAGTTAGGTTTTGGTAAGATTTTAGAGTGAGGTGTGCATTCCAATCTGGTTGTATGACTTTCAGCTGTGTAACCTTGATTTCTGAGCTTTTGGGTTCTTCCTCTGTACCATGGAGATGAAGCATGCTGTTTATTTAGATAGTTTCAACTATACAAGACCCACTGTGTGCTGGAAATGCGATCAGTAATTAATTTTGTTCAAAATAACAATGTTTTATTTTTTATTGTGTCAAGACGGCACTGAACTGCCAAGTTGAGATAATTCTGCAGTTTTATCTGTAGCCTACTGTGTGCCAGACACCAGGCTGGGGACCTCAACGACATTATCTGTAATCCTCATTTTTACTCATTTTAGAGTAAACTTTAACTCCTGGTTGCAATGGCTTGCCCAGGGTTGCCTTGTCCTGTTTGATTTGAGCCTTGCTCTAAATCCAAGAAGCTGTGTTTATCGTGGTTTTAGAAGAGTTGGTTATGGGATGGGATTTTCTATCAGATGAGGGAGCTATGGTGAGTGTTCGGCTGGTTGAGTGTTAACTCTCCTCCTCCCTTTTAATTTTTGAGATGTGCCTTTGCAGGCTTTAGAATAAGAGGTCCTGGGAAGCAAGTCGAAAATAAAGCAGAGTTTGCATTTGGTGCTCTGGGCTTTACTGCCTTGGAAAAAATGATGGGAAGAGTTCAAGATACTCCCTTTTTCATCATCCTTAACCTGTTGTGCTTTTGATTGTTTAAAAAAGCATCTAAAAATTTTAAAAGCTCTAAATCCATGTAAGAACTGCATCTCTGATCATTGCCATCTATTTTTTTTTTCTAGATTTCAAGTCTATGTCAGGCTTTGTTCTAGGGGGATCTGGGGAAGGAGGCAGCAAAAGCTCCTGCCTTCATGGAGTTTACAAATTGCTTAAAAGATGAGCTCCAGTTGAGGCAATATGGGACGTATCTCTACAGCGTAAATAGCAGAGCTCGCACACCTTAGCCCAAAGAAACTTTGATTCTTTTACTTTTCCTTTTCAGCCAACTTGAATTTTGATCCAAGACCATTTGGAACAATTTTTTTTTGTACCTTAATTAAATAGAAAGTTAATTACTGCTCTAATTTGCCACCTACAAATTGAGTTAAGGGCTTGTTCCTTACGTGTTACTCGGATTGCTGAATTCAGATGTAAAATTAAACTGGTAAACCAGTTTCTTTGAACTGGTTCAGTACTTAAGGACATCTCAGTTTCCTTTTGTTTTTTGGTAAGCAGTTATCCTGCTGTTGGGGGTGGGGTAGAAGATGTTTATGTACTCTAGATAATCTGCTCATTGTAGTTCTTTTAATATAGGAATGGGGGGGGGGAGATAAGCTTGAGGCATAATGCTTTTCTGGAGATACACAGGTTTGTTTCTTAAGCATTTTCACTGGCTCCAGAATTTGATTGGCCTCTGGCAGATGAGCTTTCTTCCTATACAATAGTAAGAGTATTTTCTATCCATTTGGCAGTGATTGAATCTAAGCCCCCTGCTGGGTTTACTGCATTCTTCCAACTTATTGGATAACTAGATGCTGAGAGATAACATTCCTAAAATTCGGAGTGGGGGTGGGGTGGAAGGATGGAAGATCTAGTTGCTGTGTAATCCCTCTGAACTTTGCTTTTTCCTTTTGGGAAGGGTTAACTTAAGCATATCCAGCAATTGTTCATAACAGAGTCCGCTTACTCTTTGGCAAATACGCTTTCAGTATTTGCCAGTGGTGGTCTGGATGTCGAAGTACTTTTTACTGCACCAGCAAACAGAGCTCCTGCTGTTTGAAGACTCAAGTGGGATGTTGCCGGTATTGCTTGGAGGCTACAGAAGAGGCAAGCCTGTGTATACAGTGCAGGCAAGCTGGTATTCAGGTTGTAAATCACTCTTGGGAACTGTTGGATCCTTCTAGGGCAGGGAGCTTAACCTTTTTTGTGCCACATTCACCCCTTCTCAACAGAATGTATTTAAATGCATACAATAAGATACATAGAAATACCAAGGAAATAAATTGCATTGAGATAACACTTAGTAAAAATGAAACCATTTGTGATATAGTAACATGTGCTTCTTTATGAACACAATAAAGGAGATCTAGCAGTCAGTCAGGTAACCAGAATTTCCAGTAATGCAACCGCATTGACATCATAGGAAAATACCTGCTTTCTGTTGATGACATAGGCATGGGTTCTGCAAATACCGCTGAGGTATGTTCCCCACGCTCATAATTGAAAGAAATGTTAAGTTTTAATTCAGCTGAGTGAAAATAAGGTTGCCATTTTTTTTTCCTGTCTAATTTCATTGGGCCCAGTTTAAAGAGTTATCTCCTTTAAAACCTGCATTGTCAGTAAGGGAATATTGTCCCCAAGGGGGTGAAAATTGGTTTTTTTTGCAGGGGGGGGGAAATGTTTATTGATGTTACAGTGGTTTGTGGCCTTCCAAAGGACCATAGTGCATAAACAGATAATATAGTATATTGGTGGTATTAAAATTTGGGGGGGTGATGAGGAAAAAAAAACTTTAAAAGCCTTCCTAGAGGGGTAAAATGAAAAAAAGTTCAAGAAACTGCTCTAAGAAGAAACAATTATAAATTAGGACACTAACTTTAGTTCCCTTCTTCAATAGTATTTAAGACTATAATCCCTGCTCTTGTGTTTTACCAGTATGGCACCTTGAGGCAGTTATTTCTGAGTCTTAGTTTCCATGTTTGCAAATTGGGAACAAAGATGCTTGTTTACGGGGCTACGAAGATAAGTGAGTTAAGGTATAGGAGTCTGAAGTGAGTGCTTTGTTGCAGTTTGTGGAGGATGGTAGTAGTTTTGCTTTGGCCCTTAACAAGCATTTGTACATGAACTTTGTTAAGAGATTTCCAGAAGTAGAATGGCTGAGAAAAGGGATGTAACATGCTAATTAAAAAGAAGCCAAAGTACAAAAGTGTATACACTTATTTATTTATTTTTTTGTGGTCACGCTGCACGGCACGTGGCTCCCCGACCAGGGAGCGAACCTGCGTCCCCTGCATTGGAAGTGTGGAGTCTTAACCACTGCACCGCCAGGGAAGTCCCAAAAGTGTATACCTTTTAAAGTTTCTCTTCCACCCCAGGCCTGTGCTCCAAGAGGCAGGGACCAGCCACAGCATCTATTATTTCAAAAGTTTCCCACGTACATACTTATATCTTTATCCCCAAACACAAAGAGGGGGGAGCACATTATCTATACATCCTGTTCTCTACACTTTTTTTCCTCTTGAAATCAGTCTTGGGCGGTTGTCTTATAGAGCAAGCATATATAATAAAGATCTACTTTATTCTTGAAGGCTACAAAGTAGTCATCTTTCCTGTACCCTGATTTATTCAATCAGAACCGTACTGACGGACCAGAGTGCATCCTTTTTTGTTTAGGCTGTTTGTTACTATGAAACCTGTATCCTGGTATCACAGAAAGTAAACTCCTAACAAGGGAATTGCTGGGTGGAAGGAGCATTGCACTAAAATGATGATGTTGGTGGATTGTGCTCTGAAGAAGTTGTATGTATTTATTTATTTTTTTCTAAATTTTTAAAAACATTTATTTATTTATTTATTTTTGGCTGCGTTGGGTCTTCGTTGCTGCGCGCGGGCTTTCTCTAGTTGCGGCGAGCGGGGGCTACTCTTCGTTGTGGTGCGTGGGCTTCTCATTGCAGTGGCTTCCCTTGTTGCAGAGCACAGGCTCTAGGCACGCAGGCTTCAGTAGTTGTGGCACACGGGCTCAGTAGTTGTGGCTCGCGGACTCTAGAGCGCAGGCTTCAGTAATTGTGGCGCACAGGCTCAGTAGTTGTGGCTCATGAGCTTAGTTGCTCCGTGACATGTGGGATCTTCCCTGACCAGGGCTCGAACCCGTGTCCCCTGCATTGGCAGGCGGATTCTTAACCACTGCGCCACCAGGGAAGTCCCAGTTGTATGTATTTATGGGCACCGGCCTACTGGTGTATTTCCCTCCCAAGAGAAACTTTTTAAGTTCCACTTCTAAAGTTCTTGACACAAAATTGCCAAAATTGTACTTCCAGAAAGATTGTGCCAGTTTAACAACCACCCCGCAAACACCGCATTAGAAGTCTTGGGAAAGTGTACCAATAGATACTATCTTAAGGGTTCTGGGAATTGACGAATATCTTTAACTTGATTCTTGGAAATTTGATTGCTTTGGAGCAGTTGTGGGGCCAGAAGGAAGGAGGTACCTACCTGCTACACTCCACATGGAAGTAGCAGGGGTGTATTGTGTCCTAAGTTAACCTCCCCACACCCCCAAACCTGCCCCCTCAAGCTTTCCTGTCCCTCCTGGGGTTTCTGTGGGAAGAAAGATAGTTGCCCCTCTCAACAGAAGAAACATACTATGCTTGGGAGGAAATGTATCAAGGAAGAGTTCAAAGGGAGGGTCTGGGTCCTGCGTGCCTGGGTTTTAACGTTGGCTTCGCAGTTTACCACATGCCCTACCTTGGGGAAGTTAGTGTCCTCTGTGCCTCAGTTTCCCCCTCTGCTAAGTATAATAGTCTCTACCTCAAGAGTTGTTAATAACATGTAAATTACACCTGGTACCTAGTAAGTGCTCAAAAGTTATCTATGACTAGATTTTTCATTGTGTTGCCTTGGGTATAAGTCACATTACCTCCGAGTCTGTTTTTCTCATCTATAAATGGGGCTGATGTTTAATAGGGTTGGATGAGTGTAGTATGGAGCACGGGGCACCTGGAGGTTCTAGTCTGGACTACAGGAGGCTGGTAGGCTGCTCATCTTTTCATCAGCCCCCGTAGCCCCTGCCTTGCACTCAGTAGGAGGCGAGACGTATTGTTAAATGAGTGAGGCTTTAAATGACTGGTACAAGCCTTATTGTGTTCAGCAGCCCTAGTTGCCCAGGTAACCAGATAAGCCGCTGAAACAGAGAAGGTGGAGAAACTGATGTTCACTGAATACGTACAGTATCTGCACTTTCAGGTCATAGGATGGTGCCAGGCTCACAGTCAGCAGTCAACAAACATTTGTTAAATTAATCACATCACTTAACACAGGCATCTAACTTATGTGGTTGTCATGATTTTACACGTTTAATAGAAATCCTGAGGGGTAAGCCCACCATATCAAACCTGTTTTCCATGGATTGCACCTGACCTGTTTTCTTTCTCTCGGCTCACCCCCGACCCACATACACCTTGCAGAACTTCTGATGATTATTTAGTCTGAAATTAGGAAAAATTAAGTCAATTTATTAAGGCCACCGTGCTACGGAAATGTAAAAGAACCAGTGTTTGAAAATCTGATGGAAAGCATAGATCTTTCTCAAGAGAAATACACTTTGTTGCAAGATCAGCCCCTCCCCAAATTGTTGACTGACTCCTCAGTCAAAAATCCATGCTGTTGGGAAATGTAATCACCCAAGGAATTGAGGCAAAATGGGTTAGTTGGCTTTACAAAGTGATCATTTTATTTAAAAGATAAGTGGATACTGCCTGGCCTTACCCCCATGCATTTGTACATTTCAAATAGGTTTTGTTTTAAACAAAAATGGTCACACCTTACAAACCGTTCTGTAACCTACTTCCACCTAACTTCTGTCTCCATGTCAGGACATATGGAAATTCTGCATCGTTTTTGTACTGTGGGTAAACCAAAATTTACCTTTTTTTTTTTTCTCTTGTGGCTATAAACATTTCTGTGAAAAATATCCTTCTTCCTCCATGGATTTTTTTAAAAAATAAGTTTATTTATTTATTTATTTTGGCTGTGTTGGGTCTTTGTTTGCTGCGCGCAGGCTTTCTCTAGTTGCGGCGAGTGGGGGCTGCTTGTTGCGGTGGCTTCTCTTGTTGCGGAGTGCAGGCTTCAGTAGTTGTGGCTCATGGGCTCTAGAGCGCAGGCTCAGTAGTTGTGGCGCACGGGCTTTGTTGTTCCACGGCATGTGGGATCTTCCCGGCCCGTGTCCCCTGCACTGGCAGGTGGATTCTTAACCACTGCGCCACCAGGGAAGTCCTCTCCATCGATCTTTGTATACGTGTGCAAATGTCTGTGGTTTGGATCTGCACACCTGGAGTTGCTGGGTCTGACGTGTGCCTATATGACTTCTCAGTGGTAAGGTGTACATATAATAGGTTAGGCAAGAAATGAGAAAAATAAAGTAGCTTAGAGATTCTCCACCCGCCAGGACTCAGGCATCTGGCTAAAGCACAGTCCCCCGACAGGCATTTTAACATGCAGACTAGCAGTCACTGTGAAGGAAATAGGACCCAACTGCAAAAGAAGTCCAGGGACCACTCATTTTCAGGAATAGAACTACCCAGAATAGGATGGTTGTTTGATTTTTGTGTAACAGTAGAAGTTGCAAATGGAAGGTGAGGAATAAAATCCATCATTCCCATCCCTTCCTTCCTTTCTTGGGCTTCTTTCTTTGTTTAATGGCTTATTAATCCTTTGATGTCCTGTTAAGGCATTTCTATAGCTTTTTCATAATCAGGAAGGTCAGTGAAGTTTTTTTTCTTGGACATGCAATCTTTCCTTTTTTTTCAGTGTGTTTTTTCTTGTATGAAAATACTCCTCGGACTATCTGCTTAATCTTCCCGTGTACGGTTCTGCATATTTTAGGTGAATTTATTACTGCTCTCATAATTTTTAGCACCTTTAAACTTTCATTGTCCCTGGTGGGAAGGTACACTTACCACATTGTCTGAATGAGTGACTTACTGCAATTTCACTTTCGATGGGCCCAGGATGGAGATGAGCGGCCATGAATTGAGCAGGTTTCCAACATCATTTTACGGTGGCATGAAATCCATTTGCCTTTCAAGCCAGCTCTCAGTTGAGGGTGAGGGCCAGAGCTCCAAGGGGATTATTTTAATGAATTGTATGCGTTTCCCAGGGCTGCCTTAATAAGTTGGCACAGACTAGATGGTTTAAGACAGATTTATTCTCACAGATCTGGAGGGTGGACACCTGACATTTAGGAGTTGCAGGGTTCCTTTTGGAGCCTCTGAGGGAGAGTCTGTACCAGGCCTCCTCCCTACCTTTTGTTGGCTTCCAGCCGTCCTTGGCTTATAAAAGCCACATAACTCCTGCCTTGGCTTCGCATGGCCTTATTCTGTCTCATGTCCCTTTCTTTTCTCCTTAAGGACACCAGATACTGGGCTTGGGACCCACTCTAATTACAGTTGTAAAGATTTCCCCCCCCATACCCCAAAGAAGGTCACTTGCACAGGTGCAGGGGTTAGGATTGGACATTTTGGGGGGTTATGATTTGACCCGCTACCTAAGTGATTGGTTCACTGAGACTCTTTGGATGCCTCGTTCCCTTACACAGTTTTGTGCGTGTTGGGACGCAGATCACGAAGACCTCTGGATTGTGAGCTGTGGTTTTTCTCAAGAAATCGCCCTACATCCTTTCTTGGGTAGAGTTCTTAGCTTTTTCTCTCTTGTCGCAGGTACTCCAATGAACCCCCCAGAGAGTGGCGATGACGTGAACGTGGACGGAGCAGGGATAAAGAGGCCTCGGCGGGAGGAGACCCACATCTGTGAGAAATGCTGTGCCGAGTTCTTCAGTTTCTCGGAGTTCTTAGACCATAAGAAAAATTGCACTAAAAATCCACCTGTCCTCATCATGAACGACAGCGAGGGGCCGGTGCCTTCAGAAGACTTCTCCGGGGCTGCGCTGAGCCACCAGCCACGCAGCCCAAGCAGGAAGGACGGTCACAGAGAGGACGGTGGCGGCTCAGGGGACACGAGGGAGAAGCCGGGGGCAGAGTCCGTCGTGTACTTAAAGACGGAGGCCGCCCTGCCGCCTACACCCCAGGACATAAGCTATTTACCCAAAGGCAAAGTGGCCAACACCAACGTCACGCTTCAAGCACTGCGGGGCACCAAGGTGGCCGTGAACCAGCGGGGCGCGGACGCGCCCTCAGCCCCGCTGCCCGGCGCCAGCAGCATCCCCTGGGTCCTCGAGCAGATCCTGTGTCTGCAGCAGCAGCAGCTCCAGCAAATCCAGCTCACGGAGCAGATCCGCGTGCAGGTGAACCTGTGGGCCTCCCACGCCCTCCACTCCAGCGGCGTGGCCGGAGCCGACTCCCTGAAGACGCTGGGCGGCCACGTGTCCCAGCAGGTTTCGGCGGCTGTGGCTCTGCTCAGCCAGAAGGCGGGGAGCCCGGCTTTGCCCCTGGACACCTTGAAGCCAGCCAAGCTACCTCACACCAGCATCCCTTCCGCTGCCAGCTCCGTGTCCCCGGGGCTCACGCCCTTCGCCCTGAAGCCAGATGGGACCCGAGTGCTCCCCAACGTCCTGTCGCGTCTCCCGGGGGCGTTGCTACCTCAGGCCCCAGGCTCTGTGCTCTTCCAGAGCCCCTTCTCCGCGGTGGCGTTAGACCCGTCCAAGAAAGGGAAAGGGAAGCCACCGAGTGTCTCCCCGGTAGATGTCAAACCCAAGGACGAGGTCCTCTACAAGCACAAGTGTAAGTACTGTAGCAAGGTTTTTGGGACTGATAGCTCCTTGCAGATCCACCTCCGCTCCCACACCGGAGAGAGACCCTTCGTGTGCTCTGTCTGCGGCCACCGCTTCACCACCAAGGGCAACCTCAAGGTGCACTTTCATCGGCATCCCCAGGTGAAGGCAAACCCCCAGCTGTTTGCCGAGTTCCACGACAAGATGGCGGCAGGCAGTGGCCTTCCCTACGCGCTCTCTGGCCCTGTCCCCGTAGATGAATCCGGGCTCTCCTTAGACAACAAACCCGTCCTTGCGACGGGGACCCCCAATGTAGGGCTACCTCAGAATCTCTCTTCGGGGACTAACCCCAAGGACCTCATGGGTGGCCCATTGCCCAACGACCTGCAGCCCGGGCCTTCTCCGGAAAGTGAGGATGGACCCATCCTACCTGGGGTGGGGCTAAACCATAATTCCCCGAGGGTTGGTGCCTTCCAAGGGAGTGGGACACCCGAGCCGGGGTCAGAGACCCTGAAACTGCAGCAGCTGGTGGAGAACATCGACAAGGCCACCATCGACCCCAACGAATGTCTCATATGCCGCCGTGTCTTAAGCTGCCAAAGTTCCCTCAAGATGCATTACCGCACCCACACCGGGGAGAGGCCGTTCCAGTGTAAGATCTGTGGTCGAGCCTTCTCCACCAAAGGCAACCTGAAGACGCACCTCGGGGTGCACCGGACCAACACGTCCATAAAGACGCAGCATTCGTGCCCCATCTGCCAGAAGAAGTTTACCAACGCGGTCATGCTGCAGCAGCATATTCGGATGCACATGGGCGGTCAGATTCCCAACACGCCTCTGCCGGAGAATCCCTGTGACTTTACGGGTCCCGAGCCAATGATGGTCGGTGAAAATGGCAGTACAAGCGTTGTCTGTCACGATGATGTCGAAAGCATCGATGTAGACAAAGTCTGCTCCCAGGAGGCCCCTGGCAGCTCCTCGAAGGTCCCCATGCCCCTTCCCAGCATCCACTCGGCATCACCTACTCTAGGGCTGTCCTCGGTGGCTTCCCTAGATGCCCCGGGGAAGATGGGTCTCGCTGGTCTTGTCCTGCAGCGACAGAGCAGCCGAGAGAATGGTTCAGTGGAGAGTGATGGCTTGACCAACGACTCTTCCTCCTCAGTGATGGGGGACCAGGAGTATCCAAGCCGAAGTCCAGATGTCCTGGAGACCACGTCCTTCCAGGCAGTCTCCCCAGCCAATAGCCAAGCGGAGAGTGTCAAGTCCAAGTCTCCTGATGCCGGTGGCAAAGCGGACAGCTCCGAGAACAGCCGCCCTGAGACGGAAGGTGATAGAGCTTTGGATTTAACTTAGGTCCATTCTGGGCACAGAGTCATCCAAAAGGAACCTGGGTTGAACTTGACAAATGGAGAGTGTGGTATATGTGAAATAGCTCCTCTGTAGGGCGATTAGCCTTTCTGTGGGTACTTCTGGATAGAGGGCAATAATAACTACCTCTGTCGTAGTAGAGACATGCTTTTATTTACGACGGTTCTTGCAAGCTGGGTGTGGACAGCGTACTTAATTTTGGTGGGTTTTTATTTTTGTGTTTGAGCCCTGTGAGGGCAACATGGGTAATCCTAAGTAAATGCTCCAGGAGAAGAATGTTTGAGAAAGTGGGCACTGCTTTTTGGCCAGTGAGATAAGCCATAGTTCCTTGATTCTGAAATCCCACTCCCTTATGTAAAGTTCACAAATTAATAACTCTTGAGGGAGAGAAAAGAATCTAACCTATTTTAAACGCGCCCCATATAAATGGGGTGCCTACTGACGGCATTAATGGCAAAAATGGGGGAACAGCAACAACGTAGCATCAGAAAGAATAGTGTCAGGGCCTACTTTATAAAGGTAACTGTATGCAGGAATTTGAACTTGGAATTGCATTGCCTGTGACTGTGTTGCCGATACCTTTAAAGCCAAAATAGTAACCTTCTCTGAAGTGTTGGAGTCATTCTCCGTGCAGATAAACAAGTAAAAGGAAAGCTGCTTCCAAGGTGTCAATTTCCTGAACGCTATTTCCAGGCTGTCAAACAGTGGGGCAGTTGTGGTCAAAGCTCCTTTTTTTTTTGGATTGAAGAATGAATGACTGTAGGATGATAATTTGGGATTTTTTTTTTTTTCTGTGCACACCAGGTCGGAGCAGTGGCCCACCGACATTTATCCGAGCCCAGCCAGCCTATGTCAAAGTTGAAGTTCCTGGTGCGTTTGTTGGTCCCGCGACCATGTCCCCAGGCGTGACACCTTTGCTTGCCATCCAGCCCCGACGACAGGCCAAGCAGCACGGCTGCACGAGGTGTGGGAAGAACTTCTCATCTGCCAGCGCGCTTCAGATTCACGAGCGGACTCACACCGGGGAGAAGCCTTTCGTGTGTAACATTTGTGGGCGAGCTTTTACCACCAAAGGCAACTTGAAGGTGAGTTCAAGCCTCGCAGTGCAGTCAAAAAAGAAAAAAAAGAAAAAAGAAGAAAGAGACTTTCTCACATTACGACATCTCTGAAGTTGGGATTGTTCATTGCAGTCAGTGCGTGCGTGAAATCGTTCAAGTCTGGAAACGCGGATGATGTTTGTTGTGTATCGTAATGTAGCGTTGATAAATCCTTTATGGATTTGCCTGTGCTTTCAGACTTGATGACCACCCTGTACGTGGGTTTTTGTTTTCCTGGCCTGCTAGGTTGAAATAAATACCACGAGTTAAACGTATATATAGTGCCACTGGAGTTAAAGGAAGAAAGCCTCCAGGTTTATTGGCCTTTCTTTGAAACTGAACAGCTGGGTTCTTCCAAAGAATGTCCTGTGTCTATTGTTAGGGTAAGTTGGTTCCACCTAAGATATTACCTGGGAGACTGTCCCACGTAAGGATCGAAAGTGGCCTGTGTAAGGACACAGGATGGGAAACCTGGGTTTCCCTCATGGTCCTGCCTCTACTTTGTTCCAGGTGTGTTTCTCTGGGCCTCTTTTCTCTAGCCAGCTCTCCAGTGAGTAGACTGGTTGAATTCTTTGTGGTGAGAATAAAGGTTGAAACTTCACCTTAAAGTTGACCTAGAAGACCTCATATCATTTTAGAAATTAAAAGTACTTATTAAAAAAACTATATTCTTTTAATTTTTTAGTCTAGGTGGCAAAAATGTCAGGGGAGGAACATGGAAGTAATTTAATCTGTAATCCTAACTTCCAGAAATATAAAGCTTAAATTTGTTCAGGGGCCTTGGAATCAATCTGGGGAAGGTTTGGAGCTGCTATTGCTGCATAAGTGGCTTTGGGCAGGTGGCTCTTGTGCCTCGGTTTCTCAGGCATGGGGATCGTGGTAATGACCTCAGGGTTGCTTGGAGATTAATTGAGTTGTATTAGTGTTTCACATGATGCCAGGAACATCTTAGTAATTTCTTGGAGTGATGAAGAGCAAGTCACCTCTGAGCCCGCTGGGATAACTACTAACTTCTAAGGATGTCAGTGAAGTGACGTGAGAATACTTGAAACCCAGTACCCACCACGTTCTTCAACTCTTTATAAAGAAAGGGATTTGAAAACTCAAAAGCCAGACCAGGAAAATAATTGCAGAAAGGAGGCCGGCCAGGTTGAAGAAGCAGTAAGTGGTAGGATCTCTGTCCTCTTCAGAAGAGTCCTTGCCTTGTCTGCTACCATAGATGAAATAATGTTCATTCCCCGTGGCCTCGTGTAACCTTCCCAACTAGGCTTATTTTTCTCTGCAGCAGTGATTACTCTTGTTGACACACTATGTATTTAGGATGTCAGCTCCATCAGGCCAGGGTCTGTTTTGTTCAAAGATTATTTTTTTAACTCAAATTTTTATTCAAGTAATTGTCGATTCATGCAAAGGGAGCAGTCATACGAAGATGCTTACCCACTTTGCTAGTTTCTCCCAGTGACAGAATTTTGTACAACTATAGAATAAATAATAACCAGGATATTGACATTGATGTAACCTACTGGTCTTATAGATTTTCCCATTTTACTTATACTCCGTGTCTGTATGTGTTAAGTTCCGTACCATTTGTTAACTGTGTAAGTTTGTGTGTTCACAAGTTGTAACCCTAGCACTTGAAACAATGCTGCCATGTAGTAGGTGTTGACAAAACTGTACATGTGAACAGTGGGATGGGGAAAATTGGAGTGTGTATTCCCCACCTCTGTTGCCCTTACTTGCCTCTAGGCAGGAATGTAGATCCACGGTTGCCAGATGATCTGATTTTTTTTTTCCCCCAAGAGAATAGGTATCTGTATATATATTTTTTTAATACATTTATTTATTTTTGGGTGCATTGGGTCTTCGTTGCTGCACCGGGGCTTTTCTTTAGTTGCGGCGAGCGGGGGCTACTCTTTGTTGTGGTGCGCAGGCTTCTCATTGCGGTGGCTTCTCTTGTTGCGGAGCACAGGCTCTAGGCGCATGGGCTTCAGTAGTTGTGGCACGTGGGCTCAGTAGTTGTGGCTCGCGGGCTCCAGAGCGCAGGCTCAGTAGTTGTGGCGCATGGGCTTAATTGCTCCGCGGCATGTGGGATCTTCCCGGACCAGGGCTTGAACCCGTGTCTCCTGCATTGGCAGGCGGATTCTTAACCACTGCGTCACCAGGGAAGCCCAATATCTGGATTTTTTTAGTATGAAATCTAATTTTAAAATATAAGTTTAGATAGACCAAACGCATAGGCAGACTTGACTTTGGTTTGCCCACATGCAATCCCATCTCTGTTTTGGTGGAAACCTTTCTGTCCCTCTTCCCACAGGTCCATTATATGACACATGGGGCCAACAATAGCTCGGCACGCCGTGGCAGGAAGCTGGCCATCGAGAACACCATGGCTCTATTAGGAACGGACGGAAAGAGGGTCCCCGAGATATTTCCCAAGGAAATCCTGGCCCCTTCGGTGAACGTGGACCCTGTTGTTTGGAACCAGTACACCACCATGCTCAATGGTGGTCTGGCCATGAAGACCAACGAAATCTCCGTGATCCAGAGTGGTGGCATCCCCACCCTCCCGGTGTCGCTGGGGGCCAGCTCCGTGGTGAATAACACCGCTACCTCCAAGATGGATGGCTCCCAGTCGGCCATCAGTGCCGAGGTGGAGAAGCCGGGAGCTGCCGACAGCGTCCCCAAACACCAGTTCCCTCACTTCCTGGAGGAAAACAAGATCGCCGTCAGCTAAGCTACAGGAGAAAGCACGTCAAAGGAGCAGTGCAGTGACCTCTCTAGAACTGTCCCTTTTTTGTTTGTTTTTCTTAAAGACCCCCATCTCCTCCAGTTTTCTTCCTGATGTGCAAATAATGTTTACAGTTGTGACCACAACCTCAGGCACATCCTACAATCACAATGTTGCTATGCTGCTTTGCAAAAAACAAAGAAACAAAAAAGAAAAATCAAAAAAAAAATTCATACTAAAACAAATATAGACTAGTATTTTTTTTTAATTTTGGAAAGAAGCGGGTCTTGCAAAGTAGTTTTGTTACTTGCAACAAACTATATACATAAAACCTTTGTACAACCTAGGGTAACTGTTTCCAAAGACTGTCACCTATTTCAAGTTGGAAGGTGTTGACGCACCATGGAGAAGACAACTGTTTTGCCTGTTTGGGGGTTGGGGGGAGGGGTGGGTGGGTACTGTATACTTACTTCTGTGGTGACTGTATGCGGGTAAATGGACAAGGTCTGTCGTCTGTTTAGGGACCTGTTTGGTATTCTCCCAACCCTACGCCCATTTTTCTTTTCTTTTTTGAATGTACTTTTTTTTTAAACCAAGGTTGTAGAATTCCAAATTTTTTTTCAACCTTGGAACCTTAAGTAGAATGCCCTCAAGTGGACAGATTTTAGTCCTTAGAGAGTCGGTGTGTGTGTTGCTGCTTATTTAAATACAGTTCAGTTGGAGCCCCAAGAGTGCCAAGGTGTCCTCCCTAAGCTTTCCAGATGCCCTTCTTCTTCCTAAAACCAGGAAGGGTGAGCACCTGAGCAGGGAATCTCAGGTGACTTAATTTAGTTCACCGGTGCCTACTCTGAAGAGCTGGGTGTCCGTTCTTGAAGAAACAAACTCACCAGAAGGGCGTGTCTTCTTATTATATACTAATAACTTCTTATACTAATTTGTACCAGAAGTTCCTTGATTGTGACTTATGCCAAGTAATTATGAAGATTTTTTTTTTTTTCTGAGTATTGCATGAAGGCTACCAAGTTGGAACAGGCAAGTCCTGGATGTGAAAGCTTTAATTTATCTACCTCATTCATGTGTTATTTTTGTAGCTATAGTCTCTATTTTCTTATTTGATGACCGCTGAAGTGTTCCTAGGCCCTGTCGTAAACCTAAGAGTTGATGTATTGGTGGGAGCAGCTGGAAGTTCAAGATGTTGTTGTGATTCTCTTTTTCTTAATCCCCCCTTTGTATATGTGATATTAAGCAGCCGATGAAGCGTTACTCTTGAGGATTTAACACGGAAGGAGAAAGAAAGACCCACATTTCTGGGTGAAGTCTTTGCCCCTCTATGTGGAAAAGTGGATTGCAACTGTTCTCAAGTCTGTCTCTCGGTAATTGCACCTGACTTTAGGATCCAAAAAAATTTTTTTTTGTTTTGCCAAGTTGTGCCTTTCCTTCTGGAATTGTAAGTGAACACAATAATAGTACCTGTTTACACTGTGAAGTGGATATTGTTACAGAAAATACACCAGAGGCTTTCTCACTTGTTAAGCTAATAATGCCTTGTGAATGTATGATCTACGGAGAAACCCCTGTAGTTTTTACCTGCTGATGCTGTCTGTCTGTTGGAGAATAAATTTTGGATGGTTCTTTTTTTCACCACCAGGCGTGTATGTAAGTTTTTCTGGTAGTTTGTGCTCTAAACTTGAGAATCCTGGACTTCCCTGGTGGTCCAGTGGTTAAGACTCCACGCTTCAAATGCAGGGGGTGCAGGTTCGATCCCTGGTGGGGGAACTAAGATCCCAGATGCTGTGCAGCGCAGCCAAAAAATTTTTTTAAAAAACCTGAGAATCCTTAATTGACAATCATTTCCAGCTCCCTTGGGACCCTCTAGGTCCTGGAATTGAAGCTACACATCTGGTTACATCTGTGCTTGACCCACTACTCAAGCACACACAACTAACTACTTGCTGGTTGGTATCTTTTTTAAGGCATTTTATTAGCGTCCTCTCCTTCTAGAGAACTTTGCTTGTGTTCGCTTGTAGCTGTGGAAAATTTATCAGGCCCTAGATGATCCCACATCTCAACCCATCCATAGCTGGTTACACGTCACTGGGCAGAGAGACAGGTTCTGGTTTTTGTTTTTGTTTTTTTTTGGCCATGCCACACTGCATGCGGGATCTTAGTTCCCCTACCAGAGATCAAACCTGTGCCCCCTGCAGTGGAGTGCAGAGCCCTAACCACTGGACTGCCATGGAATTCCCAGAGAGACAGTATTTTTAATCATCTCATACTTAACAGGCTGGCTGCTTAGAAGGGGATGGGCTGAGAATCACATAGGAGGTGGGATTTAATTCCAAGGGAAGAGTCTTAGAGAGGGTGGTGGGAAAAGTGCTCCTTGAGGAGAGACATAAGGGCAGGACCATGGTAATGTCCTCCTGGCATAGTACCCTCTTGTGCTGTGTTGTGTCTTTGCAAGATACAGCATCAGGCTCATTATGTAATGGTTGTGGGTACCGCAGCATCCTGGAAAGGAGTCTTTTGACATCCAGGAAAGGTCTAGGAGTTGTGTCCTTATGGCCTTTGACCTGATGTGAGCTCTGCGTGTCAACTTCCTTTGCAGGTGGATGCCCTCCTCCCCGAGGTTTGATGTTCTTTGACCTGAACTCATCTAAATTTAGGGTAAAGCAGCCACTCTGTTGACTGAGAGCAAGATAAACCCAATCATTTAGATAATTGAAATGGAAGGATCTAAGCCAGGGGTCCCCATCCCTGGGCAGCGGACCGGTACCAATCCACGGCCTGTTAGGAGCCGGGCCACACGGCAGGAGGTGAGCGACAGGCGAGCAAGCAAAGCTTCGTCTGCCCCTCCCCATCGCTCGCATTACCGCCTGAACCTTCCCCCACCCCTGTCTGTGGAAAAATTGTCTTCCACGAAACCAGTCCCTGGTGCCAAAAAGGTTGGGGACCGCTGATCTAAACTTAATATTCCCTAGTCCCAAGTATTCAGAATTTTCATCCTTTCTCACACTTGATACTACTCTACAGCTAAGTTTTATGTCTTTCTAGATTCGAATGTATGAGAATTGTTTTACTTAAGTGAAAAATATGTTTCCTCCTCTCACATACTTGAGACATCTTTCCAAGGTAAAGCACATTTCTGGCTAATCCTTGTTAAATATCTGCAATAATACAAAAATGTTTAATCAGCTATTGCTAGACAGTATTCATGTTTCCTTCAGACTTTGATTTTGATCATCTTTGTGGTCTAATTTTTCTTGCACTTGACTCCAAGGTGAATTCCTCCTTGAGGGATTGCTAGGACAAAGATTATGAATGTTTCCACGTGTGTTTGCAGTTGTTTTCGTAAGCGTGTATGTGTGTTTGTGGCTGTTTTCTCAGCCTTAATCTTTGAAGCCAGAATAGGTTGTGAGCAGTACAGCTGCCGTAGAACGTGTTCTTTTAACTTGAGACTTGCCTGCGTTGTGTCTTCCTCTATGGGTTCTGTGTATTCACAACTGTTTTTGATACTTGATGGATGATGATTTGAGGGAGTCTCAAAAGGCTTTTGACTTTAAGAATAAACTTCCTGTTATTTGTCAGTTATATCTCGGTAAAGCTGAAAAAAAAAGAATAAACTTCCACCTTTCCTGCTGGCCCTCTGCTTTCAGTTGGCACGCCCAGAACCTGCTTAAAGACAAGTGTTCTGGGAAAGGATTTGTTGCTTTGCATGAGGAACGTGCATTTGCAGAGGGCCTGGAGAAAGCTTGGGAGAGGCCCACCTCCAGGTGGAAAAGTTGCACCTTTATGGCGGCAGAACTTGCCAAGAGCCACTGAGTCAGGTGACAGTTTAGCTAAACCCTAACATCAGGGAAGGTGTTGAAAATCTGCACATTTACAGGAAGCCCTTCAATAGAGTTTCAAAAGTAACTCCCGTTGTTTACAACTCAGCAGATCCCTGAGCCCAAACAGGAAACTTACATGTCAGGATACAAAGAAAGTCCAGAAATAAAATGAGCGAGGAGTTAGATGAAACAGGTACATTTTAAATCTGGGAAAAAGAAGGGTTCATCATGAGAACACTGGCTGTTCATCTGGGCAAGAAGTCCCAGCTCAACCCTTTGGCGGGGTGCCTGCCCTAAGACAAGATAACATGGAATCTTGGATATCTTGTCTGCAAAATGGGGATGATATTTGATTCATAAGACGATGGTGAGACGATGCATTTTTATGCTCATCTAATCTGAGACTTAGTGTAAAATAGCCATCACTGTTTCCCGTTTAGTTCAGAAAATCAACACCGTCCTACTTAGTTGGGTATGATTTGTCCCAACTCTGGATCAGGTGGAGTCTCCTGGTTCAATCTGTTGGGACTGAGGAAGGAAGTCACGTGGGTCAGAAACCCCCAGGCGGTGGGCAGCTCCTTTACCTTCAAGGTGATGTGGTTCTTTGCAGCTCATAACACATGGGACATGCATGAAATGACATATATCATCATTCTCTGATTAATAAAATGCGAAAAAAAAGTAGGCTGGTGGGGTAATTTCTAAGGTGGGTTTTCTGTGTGTCTTCTTCAAATATAGACATATGAGCAACGGTATTTCAGCAGTAATTACAATTTCATTGGTTCCTACGTGTACATTTTACCCCCTCTGCACCACCGCCTTCGACAAATTACCCCAGGACATTTGGATGCTTGTGGTTGGAAGTTACAAAATGGCAGAACCTTGCTGGTTCTAGGCCCTTTCTTGGTATTGGGAGCCTATGTTGAATCCTTCAAAGAGTTATATTTGACTAACCTTGTGACTCCGACCTTGTCTTGATTGAGACCTAAACACCACAGCAGCTAATTCATACCTTTGCTTTCTTCTCTCCTTGGCACCACTGATTTTATGGATTCTGTAACCATGTAAATCATTTAAAGGGGCACTTTTTCCAGTGGAGAAAGCATATACTTCTTGTGGAGTAATTATTCTCAGTCCTAGCTATTCCCTTAGTTCTGTTTTCTTGTTTCCAAACAAAATCATTAACCGCTTAAATAAGAAATGCTCATTTCTCTTCAAAGAAAATGAGTTAGCTTTCAAAGTTTAATTAAAGTCTCGTAATATGCTCAAAGAAGCAACTGCTTTTGGTCGAGGGGTTTATTGCTCTTGGCATCCATGGAAATTCAAGACTTTTGCCTAAAAAAAACACCAAAACACCAAAAAACCCCAGGTCCTTCCTTATCACTTTTCTGTGACTAATTCCAACTATTTCTTTTTTTTTTTTCTTTTAATCCAACTATTTCTAAATAAAAGAAAAATGGAGAATTAGCTAAGCTAGGCCAAAATGAGGATAAGTAAATTTACCTCTCAAAAGTGGACGTTGCAATCGCGGTATTAAGGTAAGACCTCGCAAATGTGTTTAAAAGAAGCATCAAGCTCTGCGCTTCAAAGTCTAAATATTTGAAAGTGACCTTTCTGGGAGAAGAATGAGCATCCCAAATGACTTGTATTTCTTGCCCTCTCTTCCCCTCCCCTGTCATTTTCCACCCTCCAACCCTTTGTAAACAATCTATTGTTTTAAGGAAAGAAGTAAGTTGAAGGAATTACTAGTGTTCTAAAGACAAGGTGTGGAACAAAGGATACGCAAGGTTTATTTTATCCTGAAGGGATAATTGTGGGTCCTTAAATTAAAAGCAGTGAAACAAATGACCTTCTCTGGTGGTAAGTGCTGTAGATATACCTGGTGTCAAAGTTAGGTTTGCCCCTTTTCTTATTTACTTCACCTGAATCAGTTTTTTGTTTTGTTTTGCTTTTTAATGTTTGCCAAGTACTCTGATGGCTTTCAAACCATCCTGGTGGGAGAAATTATTTTCAATGACCTTCCTAAATGTCCTGAGTTAATTATCTTGTTGGAGGCTGATTCTATCTTCATCTTCATGTTCTTGTGTGGTGAAGACCACAGGGGACAGAGGAGAGGAAACTATAATGGAATTTAGGATTGCTAATCTTGGAGATTCCACAGAGCAGGAAATTGTTTTTAAAAATAGGGGGGAAATAGAAGGGAATTGCTTAGGGTTGCCAACTTTTTATCAAGTAAGAATGATAAACAAAAGCACAATATCTCTTTCACATTGCCCTGTTCTGTTATCCACATGGCATTTTGCACTCTGAAATGTTTGCTTGTTTATTTTCTGTCTATCCTGTTGAAATATAACATTTTAGAAGGGGAAAATCAGGACTCCTACAAATGTAAAATGAACGTGTCTAAGATTGTATCAACAGTTTTACAACTGATTGAAAGGAGAATTGAAAGAACTCCCCAATTTCAGGCAATCAGGAAAGTTGAAGTGAATTTACATAAAGATGCAAAAAATGGTCAGTATCCACAGGGCTAGAATCAACTGCATTCCATTGGACAAAATTCATTTGCATTTCTATGGAGAAGAATCATCTGTGTTACTATCGGGTTTCTGCAAGTTAGAGAGTTGTAAAAGAGCTCAAAGACAAGGAAAGACACAGGTAACCCGGAAGAGTGTGCTAGACAGGTCATCTGGTCATCTTGCTGAAGATGACCAGTCTTTTCTTACCTCTAGGAACCAGGAGAGCCCCCAGCCCTAGGCAGCAGGGATTGTGTGTCTCGTTAACAGTATCCCCAGGGCCTGGAATATTGTAGGTCCTTGGTGAAGATGACTTGAATGAATTGTTCAGTGGTGTTTTCCCTAAACTTCCTGTGTCTTTTTGGAGGTAAAAACAGTACCATACAAACAAAGTAATGTTATTAAATCCTAGCTAGATATAGGTGCTTGTGGAAAGTGCTTACAAAGTTCTGTCCCCAAAAAGGGGAGTGAAGAAGATATACTTCTTCTTGATGATGAGATTAGTGTTAGAGACACAGCTTTACTAGAAATTTAGCAATGATTTAACATCACATTCTAGCCCAGTGGGTCTCAACTAGGGACGGTTTTGCCCTCCAGGGACATTTTGCAGTGTCTGAAGACATCAGTGGAGGTCACAACCAGGGAGAAGGGGGTGCCGAGGCTGAGAAACTGTTTTAGGGACTACCTAAACTGTTTTAGGGACTACCTAATGAATGCATTCATTCAGAGAGAATTCATTCAGAGAGAAGATTCTAGGCACCAAAAGAACTTCTTCTCTCCCCAGCCTGAGTTTACCCAAAACATTTTTATTAAGTCATTGTTCCTGTTCTCCCTGCCTCCGTTTCACCCATTAGTGCCCTTGACTTCTTGGCCTCTTACCACCAACACTCTGTAAACAGCTGCAGCCAGCTTGGTGATCTATGAAAATGAGGGTTCAGCGTGGGCTGGACTGAGTCTCAAGATAGATTATGGTCTGGACCCAACATCTGTTGGTGAGGTTGGGTGACCTCTGTGGGCCTCAGTCTCTCTGATTTCTGGAAAGAAGAGGCTAGACTAGGTTGGTTTATCTGTCAAAGATCTTTCTGCTCCAGCTTTCTAGGGGTCAGTGGCTTCTTGTACCCGGGGCCTCTTGGATGGAGACAGCCACAAAAGGGGCTGCTCCTCAGAAAGCAGGACCCTGAGGTGACCATTCCTAGGACCACGGGGAGAAGGCAGGGCTGGGCCCGGAAGAGGGATGCTGTGCCCCTCCTCCCGTCCTCATCCCATCACTGCCCCAGCTCTGCTGCTCTCCCCACAGGCTCTCTGCTATCTCACGCAAGCATCTGGATCTCTCTCAAGAAGAGATAAAAGCCTTTAAGTGCCTCCTTTCCTGAGGGATTGCCTTGCTGGAAGGGAGTCTTTTAAAGTGTCTTCTGTATTGATTATAAAAGTGCACTGTAAGAAATTTGGGAAATGCAAAGGCAATAAAAATCGCCTCTCTTTTCATATGAAAATGTTATTACCTTTGGAGATGGAGGGGGCTCTTTGGTCTTTTAAAAATGTATTTACTGAAAGAAAGACATTGTAAAAGTGGTACCTGTTCACTAGAGAAAAAGCAGAAAGTATAGACAAAACATAAAGAAGGAAAATGTTAAGATCCACTTGGATGTACCACAGTAATGCAAGATGTTAATAAGGGAGACTGCTGCGTTTGGGGTGGGGGTGGATATGAGGTGAGGTGGGTATGGGATGGGATAATGGAGCTCTCTGTACTGACTACTACAAAAAATAATCTAGTGACTGAATTATATTTCAAAAATCTACCTAGAATCTTTTTGTCCAGAGACCACCATTTGATAACACTGTGGTGTTCTTTAATTAGGAAAAAAATAATATTCATTGTAGGAGGAGGACGAGAAATTGTAATAGCTAAGCTTGATGAGAATTGACCTTGTGGCATGGGCTGCACTAAGTGCTTTACATGTTCCTATTACTGCCCTGAATTCTTCCAACAATCCTGAACTGCCCACATTCTCCCTCTGTGTATGCACTCTTTGAATTGCTTTATGTACATGATTGGCTCATTTAACCCTTCCAACAATCCTCTGAGGCTGGTACTATCCCCATTTTACAGACGAGAAAACTGAGCCTCAGCAGTTTGTAAGTTGCCTCTGGTTCTACAGTTGGGAGGTGGTGGAAGTGATACAGGATCTCAGATGAGGGAGCCACTATTATTACTGCATATTCTAGACAGTGAGGGCACAGCCTGACAAGCGTGGCCACAGGTGGGCTCTACAAGGATCAGAGGGAGCTGGAAGATATTTGGAATCAGGATTAATAGGTGCCTGGAAATGTCATGATAACTGAATCCATTGGTCACTGGAGGGCATTTTTCCTGCCTTCTGGATCACGAAAGACCAGGCCTGGGAGCCCAGCTGAGTTCCTTCCTAATCACGTCGCTTTGTGCAGGCCACTCTGAGTTTCTGTTTCCTCACCTGTGAAATGGGTGTGACCATGTAGACTCAGCTGGCAGGGCTGGGAGGATTAAATGTGCGGCTCCACGTGTGTTTTAGGTGCTTGATTAAAACAAGAGCCCACGTTTACTGAACACCAGCTGTGTGGGGGACCTTGGATTAAAGGGCCACAATCTCTTCGGTCTTGTCTGTTCCCTTGTGTGGTAGTGGAGTGGAGAAGAGGGTCTGAGGTGGGTGGGGTTTGAGAGGGGACCTTAGGGGAGCAGGTGGGAGGGGGTGGGGCCTCCTCTGATGCCATAACTGGTGGGTCAGGATGTTTACATTTCCTCCACTCAATGAGCCTTTACTGAGAGTTGACTGTGTGTGTATCATGCTGTGGGCCTAGCACTGTCCTAGGTACAGGACGCAAAGCAGACCAGGTCTGTTATCCAAAGAATGCTGTTTTCCCTTCAAAGGTGCCATGCAGCAACGTCTAATGACATGCTTTTCTTGAGGAACTTCATCGGAACATGAGATGAGTCACACTTCTTGGTTTGGGATCCACTTCACCCAAGGCCCCAGACACAGACAGTTGGTGGCTTTGCCCTTGTTCATCGCAAACAAATTAAAAGGCACCCGCATCCCGCATGAAATGTACTAGATGTAGCTACTTCAAAATTTCCTTTAGTTGCAGTAGGTTAGTTTATACGGTGTTACATTTTGAGGCTCTTTCATTACATATGGATTTTTAACTTCCCTCCCTCCTTCCTTCACCACTATCCATCTTCTTTCTGTTCTTAAAATTTTATCGAGTCCTTGGAAAGTTAGTGGATCCCGGACACTGTGTGGGAGAGGATGGAGGTGCAGATGTTGGTCTGGGTGACTGAGAAGGGTACGTGCGTCAGCCCCAGAGGTAGGTGAAGGAGTGTGTGTGAGAACGAGGGTGTGCAGGTGTGTACGTGCATGTTGTGATTGTGAATCTGAGGGGTCCAGGTGGGAGAGTGAGGGTAGGTGATGGTGAAGGATGGTGGGTGAGGGAGTCTGGAAAGGGGAGTGAGGTAGAGTGTGGGTGCCGGTGTGACTGTGATTCCTGGGGGCACACGTGTGTGAGGCCTGAGATCCAGGGCGGACGGAGGTGACTCATGGGGGTGAGTGTAGCAGGGTGTGTGCGTGCAGGTGTACGTGTGTGATTGTGAAGGTCGGATGCTGGTGCGGAGTAAGCAGGTGAGAATGAGTGTGTGTGTGTGTGTGTGTGTGTGTGTGCGCGGGTCGCGTGTGAACGTGCAAGAGTGAGCACGTGAGAGGATGGAGGCCGAGGGAGCGTGGCAGTGTGTGCGCGTGAAAGTGGTGTCGGCTGGGGGCGGGGACCGGGCGCGCGCGCGCACGGTGGGGTGTGGGCGGGGGGCGCGTGGCCGGGTGGGCGCGCGTGGGGGGCGCGCGGCGCGGGCCGGGGGCGGGGACACTGCGGCGGCGGCGGCGCGGACACAGCCGGCCGCCCCCCGTGGCAGGCGCGGTGCTGGGCGAGCGGGCGCGGCGCGTAGCTCGGGCCCATGGTGCGCCCGTGTCCGTCGGTCGGGCCGCGCGGGCGGCTCCGCGCGTGGCCCGGCGCTCGCGAGCTCGCCCCCTCGCTGCGGGCCCGGCCCGCCCGCTGCCGCCGCCTCCTCCCCCGGGGCGGCGCGGCGCCGGCGGGCGGTGGCGCGGAGGCCGGACTGGGCGGCGGCCCAGGCGGCGCGGGGGGCACGGCGGCCAAGGCGGGCAGCGCGGGCGACATGACGGACAACATCCCGCTGCAGCCGGTGCGCCAGAAGAAGCGGATGGACAGCAGGCCCCGCGGCGGGTGAGCGGGACCCGGGGCTGGCAGCCCTCCTTTGTCCGCGCGCGGCCGGAGCCTGGCGCTCGGGCGGGGCGGGCCGGGCCTGACAGGTTGGCCGGCGCCATGAGCCGGTGGCTGGGCCTGGGAGGCCGGCGGGCGGGCGGGCGGGCGGGGAGAGAATTCGGCTCAGCTCCAGCCCCCGCCCGGGCCTCCGGCATGATCGCGTCCCTTTCGGGCCCAAGCGCCCCGCTGCCTCGCACCGATGCCCCCCTTCCTTTCGAAACCCCGAGAAGCCGGGCCTGCCCAGCGCTGTTTACACGCGCGTGGAATTGGGATCAGCCTTGCCTCTTAACCATTTTGTTTCCTGATTACTCCTTGTCGTTGTAATTCCGATTTGGTTAGTTTCAAACCTTGCTCTGCGCGTGGAGTCCTCGGAAGCCCGGGTATGCTCAGTTTGTTTGTCGGGGGAGGCATGGCTTCCTTCGCAGACCCGCCGGGGGGGTCCCCATCAGTGCCTCCGGGTCCCAGCCCCCAGATGGCCGCCTTCCCCTCCCGGCCCCGGCTGGACCCGAACTAGTAGCCGCAGGAGGGCGAGAAGGGCTCCTACTGGTCGACAGGAGACCCCCCTCTCCACGGTTCCCCACAGTTTGAGGGAAGGAGCCCCCTGGCAGGCGTAGGGGTTGCCACCTGCTGTGCCTTCCCGCATTGGCAGGCCCCTGGACAGCCTGGTGAGGGTTTCCCTCACTTGGAGAGAGAGGACGGGCGGATGTTTTGCGCCCTGCCGTCTTCCTATTCGGAGGATGGCAATGACCTGTTGAGGTTTTAAGGGTCTGTGGCATCGCCTGCGACAGAGTTAGCTGCGGGGAAGGTTGAGGGGAGCTGGTTAAAATGCAGATTCCACGGCCCCGCCCAGACCCGCCGATCAGTTCTTGGGGGTGGGACCTGGAAATGTGCATTTTCCGAGGCTGCCCAGGTGAGGCTGTTTTCTGGTGAAGGCTGAGAACCGCAGCTGGGCGGGGCCGGGCCTCTCGGACCCGCCCTTCCCTTTGGCGTCCTGCTCTCTCTGGGCCTTTCCCTGTGGCGGCCGCTCTTTGCGGCGTCGGTTACTTGACGGAGGGGGTGAGGAGGGTGAACAAGTAGGCTGGCTTCACCAGGTGTCCGTCGAATTAAGAAAAAAGAGGAATGATGCCAGCTGCCATTTTGTGAGGTCTTTGTCCCTGTCTTCTTAAAGTCCTCCTTGAATCTCCCGGTGAGGAGGCCCCATTGATAGAATACAGAGGAGGAAGCGAGCCCAGCGAGGTCGAGGGCTGCTGGGAAGATGCTGCAAAAGGCAGATTGCGCTCAGGCTCTCTGACCCCAGAGACCGACAGCCCTCCACCCCTTCCTTCACTGTTCGCGCGCGTTTTAATCCTGACCACTCAAGGCTGAAGAACGATGACAATTAACTTGAGCCCTATGCCTGGCATAGTGCCTGATGGAATATACACCCTCAGTAAATTTTTTCTTTCTCAGTAAGTGTTTTAATGAATTAATATGATCAGTGGACTCGAAGATCCTCTAGTTATTAATTTGTGCCAAAAACAATTATAAAACGCCTACTGTGTGTGTGGGGGGCTGTGTCAGGTGACTGGGGTGCATATGCGAATTAAACAAGCCCTGACCACAGGTGCGGGCCTCCTGACCCTGCATTGGAATCACCTGGGCAGCTTAAACAATTACCATCCCTGCCCCATTTTAGACCTTTGAAATAAGAGTCTGGGGTGGGCAGGCGGGTGGGGAGGGAATTCGGCTCAGCTCCAGCCCCCGTCCGGGCCCCCAGCATGATCGCGTCCCAAGCTCCCCTGATGATTTTAATGCGCTGGCATAGTTGAGAACCTCTGATTCAGTGCATGAGAGAAAAATGCAAATAATTATTTAAAAGTGATGATTACCATGATAGAAATATGCACCGTTGATACAGGGGCCCAGAGGGAGTCGTGCTGGCAGTTGGAAAAAAAAAAAAAAGATTTCTGTTTGTTATTGGCATGGAAGATCACTCCTCCTTTAGAATTTGCCACTTTGGAACTAATTGATTTCCTAAACAATGACATTGATTCAAATTCAAATCATGTATCTGGAATTCCAGGTATTTGCGTATATGTTCTAGTATTTAATCTGCATTTTTAGGAGTAACCTTGTCAAGTTGGGGGTCTTGGTGTTGGGAGACACTTTTGGAAGCACAGAGAGATGGAAAGGCTTCCTGTAGTTTAAGGCGGGGGGCCGGGGTGGGGGGAGGTAAAGGAATAAGCAATATATTTGTGATGGGTCAGACTCTTTGCTGGGCACTTGAGATAAATGGCTGTGTTTAAATCCTCATAACAACTGTGTGGATTTTTGGAGTTAGTTTCTTCATTTTATAGACAGGGAAACTAAGATTCAGTGATGCTAAATAATTTGTTGGAGGTCATAGGGATACTCAGTGTGAGGAGGTGGATCAACTCTTTTTACCTAATGGCTCAAAGCTGTAGGATGGTTGGGGGATTTTGTGGTTAAAAAACCAAAAACATAGGTGCCACAGGTCCCAGGAGACAGAGTATAATTAATGCTGGGGTCACTCAGCATATGTTGCCAAGACATGCAATTTATTTGCTGGAGGAATCCCGTAGACCCAGAGCTCTTTTCTCTCTTGAGAAAGTTACCACATCCTGATGTTGAGAAAACTATTACAGTGGTTTTGTTAGGACACAAGGCATTTGCCTCACATTGCTGGAAACCATTTTTCTGACATCATGTGCTTTCCTTCTGGCTAAATGAAGTTCTCCTCTTGGTGAAACACAAGAGATTGGTTAGGAGCGTGGGCGTAGGATTGGAGAGCTGGGTGCAAGCCTGGGTTTTGCCACTCACTAGCTGTGTGACTTGGGGAAATTACTTTACCTTTCTGGGTCTCATTTTTTCATCTGTAAAGTGGGAGTAACAGTAATTATGTATACCCCCTAGGATTGCTTTGAGACTTAATCCATGTTAAGTTTGGAACACTAAGTGCTTAGTACATCCTGGGTCTTTACTAGGACAGATAGTGATAATTAGGTCTTTGTGTAAGGTTTGCTTTGGGGGAATCTCCGGAACACTCCTTTGAGAGGAAGGACCTTTGATGGTAGCAAGTAAAGAAATATTATTGACTTCATTGTTCCTTCCTGATCAAATCCAGGAAATGATTAACTACATAAACTATTCCATCCAGGTATGTAGACGCCCTGGTGTGATAGATATTGTCGAAAGCAGCTCTGGCAGAACTGAGACTTTGCCTTCTCTTAGTCATAATTTGGGGTTTTGTGGCCAAATTGGACAAGGATGCTTTGATTTTTGATGTATTTGGACTTGGGGCATTAGGAGGTTTTGGCTATGAACTGGGTTAAGAAAGAGCTATTTAGGTACAGAGTCTATTTCAGCTTTTTTTTATAAGTAACTTTATTGAAGTATAATTTACATCACATAAAATACATCCACTGTTAATATACAACTCACTGATTTTTCGAAAGTAGATTTATAGAGTTTGTGCAGCCGTCCCCACAATCCAGTTTTTGAACATTTCCATCAGTCCCAAAAGTTCCCTCGTGCCTGTTTGCAGTTCATGCCAGGCTGTCACTGATCTGCTTTCTGTTTTAATAGGTTTGCCCTTTCTGGAAATTTCATATAAATGGAATCATAAAATATGTTGTCTTTGTATCTGCCTTTTTTCACTTAGCATATTTGTTTTTAATTTTAATTTTTCATTTTTTAATACAACTTTTAAAGGTTACTTTCCATTTACAGTTATTACAAAATATTGGTTATATTCCCTGTGTTGGACAGTACATCCCTGAGCTCATCTCACACCCGATAGTCTGTACCTTTTGCTCCCCAGCCCCTACTTAGCACCCCCCGCCCCCCACTGGTAACAACTAGTCTTGTTCTCCATGTCTGTGAGTCTGCTTCTTTTTTGTTAGCACAATGGCTTTAAAGTTCCTTTTTATTGCTTAATAGAATTCCATTGTGTAGATACACCATATTTTGTTTATCTGTTCACCAGGATGGACATTTGGATTATTTCCAGTATTTGGCTATTGTAAATAACACTGCTAAGAACATTCAAGTCTTTGTGTAGACATATGCTTTTATTTCTCTTGTCTACTGTGAGTTGTTTCTTTGTTTTTTTTTTTTTTGCTGGGTTGGGTCTTTGTTGCCGCACGCGGGCTTTCTCTAGTTGCAGGGAGCAGGGGCTACTCTTCGTTGTGGTGCGTGGGCTTCTCACTGCCGTGGCTTCTCTTGTCGCGGAGCACAGGCTCTAGGTGTGCAGGCTTCAGTAGTTGTGGCTCGCGGGCTCCAGAGCGCAGGCTCAGTAGTTGTGGCGCACGGGCTTAGTTGCTCCACGGCATGTGGGATCTTCCCAGACCAGGGCTTGAACCCGTGTCCCCTGCATTGGCAGGCGGATTCTTTTTCTTTTTTTTTTTTTTTTTTTAAAGTTAAGATACTTTTTTTTTTTTTTTTTTAATTTATTTCTTTATTTATTTTTGGGTGTGTTGGGTCTTCGTTTCTGTGCGAGGGCTTTCTCCAGTTGCGGCAAGCAGGGGCCACTCTTCATCGCGGTGCGTGGGCCTCTCACTATCACGGCCTCTCTTGTTGCGGAGCACAGGCTCCAGACGCGCAGGCTCAGTAATTGTGGCGCACGGGCCCAGTTGCTCCGCAGCATGTGGGATCTTCCCAGACCAGGGTTCGAACCAGTGTCCCCTGCATTGGCAGGCAGACTCTCAACCACTGCGCCACCAGGGAAGCCCCGGCAGGCGGATTCTTAACCACTGTGCCACCAGGGAAGTCCGGCAGGTGGATTCTTAACTATTGTGCCACCAGGGAAGTCCCAGACCACTGTCTTTTCCCTCCTGTGCCTCAGTTTCCTCTTCCGTAAAGTGGCGACATAGTAAGAGCCCATGTGGTCGGGCATAATATATACAGAGTGGATGTGAGCCCTCAGAGAACGTCAGAAATTGTTCTTTGCACAGCCTGGGAGGGGGATGAAGCCTCACGCGGACTCTTGCACTGGGTAACACGATCTCCTCTTCTTTCTAGAACTTTGTAGAGAGTCTGGTTGAGTAAGAACTCTGGCCGGAAAATGGCCACAGAGGACTTGACTCTGCCAGAAGCTCTCTCAGACCTCAAATGACTAAATCTGTAGTGGCAAGGCTGCTGCAGGCCACGTGCTCCTTTGCAGAGGTGCTCACGCCATGCCAGGACGAGGGTGCATCAGTGATGTGAATTCACTGTTGATGTGGGCTAAGAACAGTGCCGCGTAGGGAGTTCTTTATACAGATGTGTTTATTTAGTGGGAAGTTCTGAACTTTTTATTGAAGCTGTCACTTCTGATTTGTGATGGAAAAATGCCTGTCTCTGTTGACATCATGGAGGGTAGTATTAGGTATACAGTACAGTTGATTCTCATTACTTGCAGTAGTTCTGTTCTGTGAAGTCCCTGCCAGCCCTGAATTAGCGAACAGTGAACCACAGCTCCTAGGGGGAAATACAGGGTTAGGTTCCTGTGAGCCTCTTGTTACAACATTTCAGTCAGCTGATCAGTAGAGAACCTTGTGTTAGGTGTATTTCTGTTGAAAGACATGGTGTTTAAATACATTGTTGATTCACTAACATGGAGCTCATGACCAACAGCACTGCAACTCATGCCTTGAAGGAAGCTTATATGTAACACGTGTTTTTCTCCGTGAGGCACATCACAGGCTTCTTGCTCTTAGGCACGCTGACAGTGCTGGGACCATTTTAAACAGTGAAATAGACAACAAAAAGCACAGAAATGCAGGACACATGGCACTAAACAGGCCATGAAGAGGGCACTTGTGTACAGTGTGAGAGCGGAGACGAGAAGGCAGATCCTCGCCCCATTCAGCCTCAGCTGGGAATGTGTGTGGGTGACTCGGATTGTTTTTTCCACGCTGAGCGTGTCTGTGAATGACCACGAGGGTGCTGTGAGCATTGATTTTTGAGGTTACGAATTTTAGGCAGTAGGTGAATTGGCAAAAACAAATATCACAGATCAGAAGGATGGGCTGTATGTAGGGGTGCGTGTGTTTTCAGCGTCTTTCTGTTGACACAGTGGACGTGGTATTACGTATGCCGTCCTAATACCTAATATTAGGTATTAATATTGGGGGGTGGGGTGTGTTTGGGGGAGCCTATGGGAGATTGTGCTGGTGAATGAAATCCACAGACCCCAGCCCTCCCCCTCTCTGTGATGGAGTGGAGAGTTACATTAACAGCTCTCTGCTCCCTTGGATGAGAACAGTCAGAGCAGGCGTTGGTAGCGGCCCATCAGGAAGTGCTCTGTGCGTCCTCTGCCAGCCCAGCTGCACTTGTGCCATCCACTTCCTGTTACAGAATCCCTGCCGTGGGCCCTCCCCTGTGCTGACCAAACCCGGACCAGGTGCTCCCTGCCCATGCCAGGCACAGGCAGTGACACCGGATGTGAAATTACAAACCCAGGTGGAGATGCTGAAGGGTAGAGCGTGGATACAGGCGCCATGCTTGCCGGGGCTTCCCTGAGGAAGGCCATTGAGCCACCTGGGTGCCAGTCCCTAAGGAAGCAGGGTGGCCATTTGACCTTGACCTCGGCCACCCATGCAACAGGTAGAAAGGAGGAGGCGGGTGTCGAATGATCTGTCTTTGGATTTCGGGCGGTTACTTCTCAGAACAGAAGTTTCTTTTAATATCTCTACCCAGATGCACGTGATGAAAGTCATTAACTAGGGCTGGCCAGACTTGATGGCCACCTTTGGGAATGGACATGAAATGCCTCGAGTTTTCCTCCTAAAAGCGAGTGGACTTTGGTTTAATTTAGAAAGAAAAAGACTCATTGTAACATATTTTTCGATGACTTTCACCTAAAGAGATAGAATGGTGCTGATTGTTTTTAAAGCTAGCTTCTTTTATTTATGTGACTTTGAAAGATTGATTTAGATATTCAGAGCTTGGCCTGTGGGAAGCATCACCAGAGATCAATTTACGTGGCTCGTGGCCAAACATTGAAAGGTTAGCAAATATGTTTATAGTTCCTTCTGTTTGTGCCAAGGGATACTTGTTTTCTCTTTGTAGTAGTGACAGGAAGTTTTCTTTTAGAATACATTTCAGTAAAAAACAGAGTTGATTTAAAAGTATGAAGTCAGTGATAGTCCGGTAGGTTTGTAGACGTGCCCACGTCATGCCTGACATTTAGAAAGTGGTGGCCTGTGCTTATAACATGGTGCTGTTGGTCTAAAAATATAATGTTATTGTTACAAAGGGGAAAGAAAAGGGATAAGCTGGCTGTGCTGATAGATTAAAAATTCTTTTTTTAAAAAAATTATTTTATTGAAGTATAGTTGATTTGCAATGTTGTGTTAGTTTCTGCTGTATAGCAAAGTGAGTCACTTATGCATATATATATTCTTTTCCATTATGATTTATTACAGAATATCGAATATAGTTCCCTGTGCTATATAGTAGGACGTTGTTGTTTATCCATTCTATATATAATAGTTTGCATCTGCTAATCCCAAACTCCTACTCCATCCCTTGCCCACCCCACCTTCCCCTGAGCAACCACAAGTCTGTTCTCTATGTCTGTGAGTCTGTTTCTGTTTCATGGATAAGTTCATGTAGGTCATGTTTTAGATTCCACATATAAGCAATGTCATATGAGATTTGTCTTTCTCTGTCTAACTTATTCACTGAGTATGATAATCTCTAGGTCCATTCATGTTGCTGTAAATGGCATTATTTCGTTCTTTTTTATGGCTGAATAATATCATTGTGTACATGTACCACATCTTCTTTATCCCCTCATCTGTTGATGGGCGTTTAGATTGCTTCCGTGTCTTGGCTATTGTAAATAGTGCTGCTGTGAACATTGGGGTGCATGTATCTTTTCAAATTTATGGTTTTGCCCGGATATATGGCCCGGGAGTGGGATTGCTGGATCACATGGTAGTTCTATTTTTAGTGTTTTGAGGAACCTCCATACTGTTCTCCATAGTGGCTGCACCAACTTACCTTCCCACCAACAGTGTAGGAGGGTTCCTTTTTCTCCACACCTTCTCGGCGTTTGTTATTTGTAGACTTAAAAATTCTTTTTATTTTGCCAAGTCGTCCATGAAAAACACGATTTCTAAACGATGGTTAGTTTACCTAGTTCTTCTGGGACCTTAACGTTGCTTTAATCATTGTCTAAAGTTTGAGAGGTTTGTGGGATAGGACAGTTGGAAGGGACCCCGTGGAAAGAAAGGCTTCTTGTGTGAATTGGAAAGCTGGGTGGGCTGGAGACTATTGCCTTCTTCCAGTTAGATCTCTGTGGCATTTGCCCAGTGCCAGGGGGGAAGAGCCTGCTGGCTGCCCTCCCTGAGGAAGAAGAGGCCTGTGGAGGGAACGGGGCCTGGTAGGCTCTCCCTCTCTTTGCTGGGCCATCTGCTGCGACACAAGATGAGGTAGGGATTGGCCAGTTTAGACCTCAGGGGTCCTCAGCCTCAGCACTATTGATGTTTTCGCTTTGACAGTTCTCTGCCTTGGGAGCCCGTCCTGGGCACTGTAGGACGTTGGGCAGCACCCCTGGCCTCTACCCTCTAGATGCCAGTGGCACCTTCCCCCCAACTGTGACAACCAAAACCGTCTCCAGACATTGCCGTGTCCCCCGGGGGGTGGGAGGAGGAGGAGGAGTGGGCAGAATCGCAGCTGTTAGGAACCCCTGGATGAGTGGAGCGCGTACACTCTGTGAAAAGCCACACCCATTAACTATCCTTAAGGTGACTCATCCTGCCTTTAAAAAAAAAAAAAAGAAAGAATGAAAAAAGAAAAACCTGTTGGGCAAGAAATTCATGTTTGGATTATGTTCTGAACTCTGAGTTCAGCTTCTCATTTAGCAACTAAGGAAGTCTTGAGCTGTTGGAAGAAAGCATTTGGGAAGTGTCATGGGCTGACGTGTGTCCCTCTCCAAATTTACATGTTGAGGTCCTAACCCAGCACCTTAGAAAGTGACTGTATTTGGAGACGGGGCCTTTAAAGAGATGATTAAATTAAAACGAGGCCATTACGGTGAGCCCTTAACTAATCTGAGTGGTGTTCTAAGAAGAGATTAGGACACGAAGAGAGATACCAGGGGTGAGAGGAAAGCCCGTGAGGACACAGGGAGAAGGTGGCCGTCTGCAAGAGGGGTCTCAGAAGGTAGCAAATCTGCTGACACCTTGATCTTGGAGTTTCCAGACTCCAGAGCTATAAGAAAATAAATTTCCATTGTTTAAGCCCCCCGACCTGTGATATTTTCTTATGGCAGCCTGAGCAGGCTAATATAGGTAGCATCGTGTGGTTATTTTGGTAGGTGAGGAATCTCTCGGTGTTTTTGGTAAACCTTTATTTTAAACTGATGATGAGTTCTTTAGTGCTTTTCTTTAGACAGTCCAGTCTCAAGAGTTCTCCATAAGCAAAGAGTTCTCCATGTTGCCAAGTCACGTCCACTAGAGCTGAATGCCACCCCCCAGCCCCCTGCAACCTAAAACACATGCCACATGCTCCGTAAGGGGGAGGTGCTGTCCCCAGATGTTTCCTTTTGCTTAAAGAGTTTACAGTGGTCACATTTCCAGGTTGTGCTTTGGATGGTTGGCTTGTTAGTTCTTGTCACTGGGATTGTGCTAGATTAATTTGATGGGAGTTCTAATAGTCGCTCCCCCCTACTGTGTGCTGAATAGGTGCCCAGTGCTCTTTTAAGAGTTCTACGTAGATCATCCCATTTCATCCTCCTGACAGCCCTACTTTACAGGTGACAAACTGAAGAACGGTTTTGGTTTAGAAAACTGAAAAGCTCATTTGAGTTTTTTTAAAAGGCTCATTTTAATTTGAATTTATGCAGCAAATTGTATTTTGCAACCTGTCTCTATGCCCTTTCCTATTTGAGTTTTTTTGTAATGGCCATTTGGAGGAGGTGATTTTTGTTGAGGGAAGAGGAATTTGGGGTTTGTGAGCCTTCAGTGATTTGGCAGTAAATATGTGTGTACTCCATTGTTCCTGGTAGAAGCAAGAGCAGAAATGATGTGACAGAGGAAAATTCTGGAAACTTCAAATTATCCCAATCACTGTAAATCCATCAGAAGCATAGTATCTGTTTTCAGAGTTAGTTTCCATATTGATCCTTATTTTTTTAAATTCACTCTCTCTGTAGGAGAGACATTCATGCTAATGGTGGGGGGGGAGTGCAGAACATCTGTTTCTAAAATGTGTGTACTCACCCTGTAAAAGGAAGTGATTTGAATCTGAATACTTTTTAGCTTTTATACAGTCAGTCCCCATGAAAGTGCAAAGAAAATTTAAAACTGAAGAACCTCCCCCGCCCGCATCCTCTCCCCTCTTTTTTCAGTTCTCCAGATTAAAGGCAATTAGAGGCTCTCATACAAGGAATGACCCAGTTGTGTCCGGGTAAATCAAAGGACTAGGTAGTAAACAGATAACACCATTTGTCCCACCTCGCAGGGTTTTTTTTCCTAAATAAGCTGCTTAAAAAACTATGCATATATACACATCCATACATATATATACACACACAGGAAAGTGCACACATCATAAACGCACAGCCTGATGAATTTTCATGAAGTGAATACACTCCTGTAACTGGCAGCAGATAAACAGGCTATGACCTCAGAAGCCTCCTCTTGCCTTCCTCCTCCCCTGCCTCGATCTATATCCTGACTTCTAACAGATTGGCTGGGCCTGTTTTTGACCTTTAAGTAAATGCAATCATGTAGCAGGTACTCACTCATGCCTGTTAATTCTTGCTCCATGTTTTGTTCATAAGGGTTGACCGTGTTGCATGTTTATTGTAGTTTGTTCACTTCTGTCGGCCATATGAGGTCAGTGTATGAATAAGTCATTGATCCTTAAACAATGAGGGAGGGGGTTAGGGGTGTCGACCCCCAACCAGTCAAAAATCCAAGTACTGGTACCTGCTATCTTTGCCTCAAAAACAAAGGAGTTGATAAATGACTCACCGAAGAGCAGAAGCTCAAAGAGTTTGAATAGAATCCAGACTCAAGCCCTAGTTCTTTTGGTTTTACATATTGTGATCTCTAATCAAACACAAACTTTTCCCCAAACTTAGTTAATTTAAAGATCTGTAAAATGAAAGTACAGGTACTTTATTTATTGAGAAAAATCCACATATAAGTAAGTGGACTGGTGCAGTTCAGACCCCTGTTGTTCCAGGGCCAGCTGTATATCGTGACCCCTCTATCGCATCTCTTCCCGATGGACAAGTGGGACGTTTCCAGCTTGAGGTCTCATGAATGGTGCTGCTGTGGACCTCCCTGAGCTTATCTTGAGGACACGTTATTATGTGGCTTTGTTGGGCCCTTGGGGATATTTGTGTTTAGCTTTAGTAGAAATTGATAGTTTTTCCAAATTGTACGAATTTGTGCTTCTCCACCTGGGAAAGTGCCAGATGCTCCACATCCTCGTCCACACTTGGTATTTGTCATTTTTCGTTTTAGCCATCCTCATGGGAGCATAGTAGTATCACAAGAAATGCATTTTAAAAAAATATTTATTTGAGAGAGGCTTCGTTTTCTTGCTCTGAAGTCAAGTTTTAGACGTATAGGATAGCCACATCACGGTAACCCTGAACCTAAACGTGGCAAAATGGTCGCATCACAGCGGCCTTGCCTTTCGGACCAAGTACTCTCTTTTTATTTTTACTTTGATTTTATTTTGCCTCATGATAACTTTGCACCATAGCTCACACTAGCTCAAAGATTGCAGTCTCTGTCCTAACACAAATCCTTGTTTCTACCTTGATTCCTCCCAGTATATTCTGCAGCTTGATCTTTCTTTCCTTTTCTTTTTTTTTCTTTTTTACATTTCTTATTTTTGATATTTTTTAATTGAGGTAACATTGGGTTGTAGCATTATGTAAGCTTCATGTGACCCACATTATATTTCTGTTTCTGCATACATTACAACCAAACACCCTCTTCTTGAGTAGTTTTCATCATAAGGGAAACAGTAAAAAAAAAGTATAAAATTTACTTTCTTTTAATTGTAAAATGAGTGCATGTGTATTAAAAATTGGAGAACAGAGAAAACTGATGAATGAATGAGTTACTGGTGTAACTTTCCCTTCAAAGGCAACCACAGTTAACACAAACCTTTTAGCATATGCTCTTTTCTTCCTGTCTTGTTTCCGTGTGTACATTGTTTGATGAATTATAACCATGTAGCACATGTGTTTTTATTTCCTACTTTTTTTTTTCATTCAGCATTTTAATGTAAGGCTTTTTTTTGTATCGTGATGTGCTTTGTAAATGACACTTTAAGTGGCAACATATTATTTCTTTGAGGAGACACCTTTAATTTACATAACCAGGGCCCTGTATTTTTACAAGTTGATTCTTATTGTCACTTTATCAATAATGTATTCATTCTGAACGCTTCCCTGCAAAGCAGAGGCACGCCAAAGACACACAAAGGGAAAGTTGAGGGAGGCCCAGGCCTGGGTTATGGTGATCTCATATTTGCTACTTGGCTGAAGATGCTCTCGTTTCAGTCCTCACTGCCTCCCAGCTGCTTCCTGCTGCATCACTGAGATTTCTTGTGTTTCCAGGCTGTTGCCTTAACTGGGGCTGAGCCTTTGTCAGTCACTAATATCCCCTGAGCAGCACTGGGCTGTTTTGTGCCCAGTGATGGAACTAGGGGCCTGGGGGACCAGGGCTTGTACAGTCAAGCCGGAGACAGCTGCTGTGGCCCTGGAGGTACCTGACCCACTCAGAGCCCTCCCCAGCTCTGGGGCCCACATGGGACTTTTTTTTTTTTTTTGGCCACATCGGGTCTTCATTGCTGCACGGGGGCTTTTCTCTAGTTGCAGCGCTTCATTGTGGTGCACGGGCTTCTCATTGTGGTGCACGGGCTTCTCATTGTGGTGCACGGGCTTCTCATTGCGGAGCACAGGCTCTAGGCGCGCGGGCTTCAGTAGTTGTGGCGCACGGGCTTAGTTGCACTGTGGCATGCGGGATCTTCCCGGACCAGGGATCGAACCCGTGTCCCCTGCATCGGCAGGTGGATTCTTAACCACTGCGCCACCAGGGAAGCCCCCCACATGGGACTTTTAAACACTAGCATTTTATTTTTTCTAGTATAAAAGTAGTAATTTCTGTTAAAGAAAACTAGTGATTTCTCTTAGAGAAAGGTTAAAGATGCAGTAGCCAGAATTTAAAGCCCGACTTCCTATTAGCACTTAGGTTTGTTTCCTTCTGATCTATAATTTTATCAGATGGCTATTAGGTGACATTATTTTCGTTGGTTTTTGCTGTTAGAAATTAGAACTTAGTCTATAGAGGCTATCTTTCTTCTTTTTTTTTTTTTAAAGCCATGCCATGCGGCATGTGGGATCTTAGCTCCCTGACCAGCATGGAACCCGCACCCCCTGCAGTGGAAGTGTGAAGTCTTAACGACTGGACCACCAGGGAAGTCCCTAGAGGCTATCTTGATGCATGAATTTTTGCTACATCTTGGACAATTAATATCTGGAAGGACTCTGCCATTTTACACCCCATGAAAGCCAGAATGGCCCTTGTTCCAGGGTCAGGATAATTTTGCCTTTTGCCTAGCGCATACCCCCGAGATTGGGAAAGTTTTAAAAAAAAGAGAGAGAAAGAAGTAAAAACACATGCTTTCCTTTCTCTGTCGACCACAAATCAGGCTTCCTGATTATTAATGTGTGAGCCAGGTGGAGCTGGAGGGCAGAAGGGGCCTGTGGTCGATTGAGGACAGGCTTGCTCCGTGGCAACGCTCTGTGGATGGACTGGGGGAACCGAACACCTCGCGGTGGTGTGTGTTTGGTGGTCATGAGAGATAACAGAGTCCGCAAGCATACAGTAAATGTTTGTTGAATGGATAAAAGCCTTTCTAGATCCAGTTTCTTGTGACAAAGCTGTGTGTAGACAACAGGGCCAAGGGCATGTCTGCTTCCTTGCAGAGGAGGGTGAGGGTTGTAGTGGGGTCATTGGAGCCCAGGGTCGCGTTCCCCTGCAGCAGCGTCGTTAGGAGAGGTGTGAAGTGCTCCCTGTGAGGTCCCTGCCACGCCTGAGCCGCCCTGGGACCAGCCCCTCAGCCCCTCTACCACCTGTTTACAGAGGTAAACTCCTCCCAAGCGACAGGTGTTGTAACTTCTGGCGTCTAACAGGCGTCCTTGGAAACATCCCCCATGGCCTTCCGGGGGCTGTCTCAGTGCCAAAGCCACGCCCGGTGCGGCAGCTCCTCGGCTGGGCTGCAGCCCAGGTCTCCAGGGGAGCTCGGATGCAGCCGAGTCCGGGAAGGAGGAGGGTTCCTGGTGGAGGGGCTGGCTCCCCGTGGCCTGGCTCGGCTGCTGAGGACCTTGAGGGGCTGAGAGCCTGGATTCAAGCACGGCTGCCTCTGTCCACATTGGGCGCCTCCTGTCACTGGCTGTATGACCTTGGGCGAGTGAGTCCAGCTCTCTGAACATGGGTGTGATGACAGTGCTCGGGGGGGGGGGGTGAGGACTGAATGAGCTGACGTGTGTCAGGTGCTTAGATCCCAAGCGTGTGGCCCCTGGGAAGTACAGTAACAGTGATAGCCGTTGTCAGGGATGGCAGTGGGGTGGAGGGAGGAGCCATGCGGGCCTGGGCGGTGGCCCTGGGGACCCTCCGTGTGTCCTGCTGTGTCTGTCATTGGGTTCCTCCCTAGGTGGTTGTCTGAACAATTCAGAGGTGGCTCTTGGAGTCTGCTGTAGTGTGAGGTCTTCAGGCGCCGGTTAAGAGCGATGGCTCTCGGGTCCACCTGCTGGACCCACAGCTGACTCTGCCCCCCACCAGCTGCAGGACTCTCGGTGCGGGAGGGGGAGGATGAGGGCGCCCACGGAGTGGGGCTGAGGATCCAGGGAGGTAACGCACATTGACAGCCGGCACACACTGAGCGCTTTATACATGTTCTTGCTTATTGTTCTGGTATCTGGGGCATTGCCTTCCATGTCATCATTTAGTTCTGTTCAGTTCTCCGGCGTTTTGTGGGCTGCTGCTGGGTGCTGCCACACCAGACCTCTTCTAGAACCCGTGAGCAGATGGCCTAGCGAAAGTGTCCGCGTGTGAGTAGGGTCCCTGCATGCTGGGTGCCTGGGGCGTGTGAAGGGATCCACGCAGAGCGACTGAGCACCTGCTGTATACCAGGCCTGGGGTGGGAGGCGAGCAGCATCTGGTCTCTGACCCACAGGCTTGTGGCTGAGATTTGAGGCTGCAGACTGAGAGCTGTGTGCTGTTCGGGCAGCAGTGTGGGTTTTTTTTTTTTTTTTTGGTTTTGGTTTTAAATTTAAAAAGTTTAATCACAGGGTCACATAGTTCAGTGTTGTTGTTTTTTTTTTTATAAATTTATTTATTTGTTTTTGGCTGCTTCGGGTCTTCATTGCTGCGCACAGGCTTTCTCTAGTTGCGGCGAGCGGGGGCTACTCTTCATTGCGGTTCATGGGCTTCTCACTGCGGTGGCTTCTCTTGTTGCAGAGCACGGGCTCTAGGAGCGTGGGCTTCAGTAGTTGTGGCACTCAGGCTCAGTAGTTGTGGCTTGTGAGCTTAGTTGTTCTGCGACATGTGGGATCTTCCTGGACTAGGGCTCGAACCCGTGTCCCCTGCATTGGCAGGCAGATTCTTAACCACTGTGCCACCAGGGAAGTCCCAGTTCGGTGTTAAAAGGTACAGAAGTGTGTACATTGCAAACTCAGTCTCCCTCCCACCCGCTCCGTTTATCTACCCTGTGCCCCTCCCCAGGCAACCACTCATCGATTTCTTCAGTGTCGTTCTGGAGAAACTTTAACCATCTACCAAAAAAAGTACAAGTATTTTGTATCTATCTATCTAGACAAACATGCATAGATGTTTCCCTTTTTTATTCAATTGTTAGTACACCTTACACACTGCAACCTGTTTTTTTTCACTTAACAATACACCCTGGGCTTGTTCCGTATCAGGACATAAAAAGCTTCTTTATTCCTTTAATTTTTTTTTTTAAAGTGGCTTAATAGGATTCCATCGAATAGATGTATTTTAACCAGTTTACTACAGGTGAGGTTTAGGCTATTTCTAGTTTGCTGTTACTAGCAGTGTTATGGTGAATGGTCTTTATACCCATTTTGGAACATATGGAATATCTCAAAATGAATGTCCATTTGTAATTTTGATAGTTGTCGCCAGGTTGCCCTCCCTCAAGGTGACACTGATTTAGGCCCCTCCCAGCAGTGAAGGTGCCTGTTTGGCCATCCTGACCAAGCACAAGTGTTGTTAGGCTCTTTGATCTTCGTCATCGTGCTAAGTAAAAAAATTCTCTCTCTGTGTGGTTTTACTTTTGCCTAGTACTTTAAAATTGAATCAGTTGCCAACATTTAAAAACTGAGTGTTTGCATCTCAGAATCTATATTTTGTCTTTGTATTGAAGAATTGGATGGTCTGCTGTGCTGGGCTTATGTGGAATTGTATCGTGGTAGGAGCTGGGGGCAGCTATTTCCTTCCCATGGGATCTGGTCTCCTCAGTGTGCCCCACCCCACTGGAACCTGTGTTTATTTTTGTTCATTTATTGTTTTCTGTTATTTGCTGGGCTTCTGTAGATTTGAGTTTGCCAGTCCTGGTCTAGAGAGAAACAGGTAAGTCTAAGGGAGAACAGAGCTGCTTCCTCTTCTCTTCAGGAATAACAGAGTTGGGTTTTGAAGGATAAGTAGAAGTTGGGTGATGGGGTTGCCTGAGTAAGTGTGGTGTGGATGAGTCTTGCACAGGGGTTGGGAGTTGGAGAAAAGTGAAACAGCCAGGGAAGAACTAAAAGTGCAGAGTTCTGGAGCTCACCTGCCTTGGCTGCAATCGGTGGCTTGACTGTGAGGACCTGGGATGAAAAGGTAACAGGGGTGAATTTGAGTTCATAATTACTGAATCGTGGGGTTGGATGCAATGTGAGAGGTGTCATGTGCTCTGAGCAGAAAGAGACCAATAGGGGAAGACTTAAGGCTCGAGAAATAGGGAGAGGCGACAGTTTCCATCATCTGTGACTGCCCCCTACCCCAGAGAACCAGAGTTAACAGTTTGTGTGTGTGTGTGTGTATTTGTTTCCTAGTGTTTTTTCCCATGCATGTATCAGCATATATTATTTTTATTAAAATACAGCACAGTAAATTGCTTATCTTTTGCTTGTTTTCTTCCTTCCACTTTATCACTTGGATCTTGTCCTGCCAGCGTGTGTGTCTCTACCTTATTTCCAGACTACAGTCCATTGTACAGGGGTCTTGCCGCAATGGACATTTGGTCATTTCCAGGGTTTTGCTCTCTCTCTGTATTGCTGCTGCCGGCCTCCTAGTGCATTTCCCGTTGGTCACCAGTACCAATATTTGTGTCCTTCTAGGTAGACTTGCTAGGTCAGAGGATCTGAGCTTTATGGTTGAAGAAGTTGCTGCATTGACTTGGCTTTTTTTTTTTTTTTTTTTTTTTTTCTCCACAAAACTTACTTTATTAAAAAGCATAACACATGCTACAACATGAATGACACTTGAGGACATAAGAGAAGAAAGCCAGTCATAAAAAAGGCAAATACTGTATGATTCCACTTACATGAGGTATATAAAGCAGTCAAATTCATAGAAACAGATAGTAGAACAGTGGTTGCCAGGGGCTTGGGGGAGGGGGAAATAGGGAGGTGTTGTCTAATCTGTACAGAATTTCACTTTTGTAAGATGAAAAAGTTCTGGCGATCTGTTGCACAGCAATATGAATATATTTAACACTACTGAACTGCACACTTAAAAATGGTTAAGATGGTAACTTTTATGTTATGTGGGGTTTTTTTACTACAATTAAAATTGTTTTTTAAATATATTAAAAAAACATGATTCAGAAGGCTAAGACTCTAAATGTAAAGAAGTTTTAAGAGTACCTTAATCAATTTCTGCTTTTATTTTTCTTCTTATGTATGTACAAGTATGACATGATTTTTTAAAAATCCACACCTAAATGTCTAAATAAGTTTTAATAAGTATACAGTAAAAATCCTAGGTAATTTTTAAAAACTTACTTCAGTCACTCAGTTCTAAAGCATTCTGGTGGCATGCAGTGTCTTGAATTACATGTCTGATGGGCTTACTTCAGCCCTATTCAGACCTCTTGCCTTGAAAACATACTATTGTAGATATAGTTCTAGCATTAGTTAATATTACTATTCTCAGTTAATTTAGGCAGAAAAGGGATGTATTAAAAGGATGACAAAACTTCTATTAAAAAGATGAGAAAGGTAAACATGTGTTTACCTCCACTCCTTTTGAACCCCATTTAAACAATTAAGGAATTAAAAAAACACAATCACTTCATGAATCTGTAAGGATAAAGAGAACTGGACAGATGCCAACAGAATTTTGGAATCTAGAGAGCATGAGGAGGGTATGACTTGGCTTTTTTCATTGGTAAACAGTAGTCCCACCTTATCTGAGCTTTCGCTTTCTATGGTTTTCAGTTACCTGTAATGAACCCGAAAATATTAAATGGAAAATTCCAGAAATAAACAATTCATAATTTACATTGTCTGTTGTTCCGAGTAGCTTGATGAAATCTTGTGTCTTCCTTAGTCCTGCCCTGGACACGAGTCATCACCCCTCCGTCCCGCGTATCCTGCCCGTGTCACTGAGATGGGTCTCCGTTATCAGAGCAACTGTCCCAGTATCACAGTGCTTGTGTTCAGAGAACCCTTATTTTACTTAATAATGGCCCGGAATAGTGATGTTGGCAACTCGGACATGTCAAAGGGAAGCTGTGAAGTGCTTCCTTTAAGTGAAAAGGTGAAAGTTCTCGACTTAAAGGAAAGAAAAAAAACCGTATGCTGAGGTTGCTAAGATCCACGGTGAGAATGAATCTTCTATCAGTGAAATTATGAAGAGGGAAAAAGAAATTCGTGCTAGTTTTCGTGCACCTCAGACTGCAAAAATTATGGCCACAGTGTGTGATAAGTACTTTAGTTAAGATGAAAAGGGCATTAAATTTGTACAGTAAGGTATTTTGAGAGAGACCACGTTCACATAACTTTTATTACAGTATATTGTTATAATTGTTATGTTTTATTATTGGTTATTGTTGTTAATCTCTTACTGTGCCTAATTCATAAATGAAACTTTATCACAAGTATTTGTGTATAGGAAAAACACCGTACCGATGGAGTTTGGTACTATCCTCAGTTTCAGGCATCCATTGGGGGCGTCTTGGACCGTATCCCCTGTGGATTAGAGGGACAGCTATAGTCTTGTTTCTTCTCCAGACAGTAGCATTCCTGTGGCCAGAGATACTTCAGACTTCAGTGAACTACTTCCTTCTTTGCGTTCTTTCAGATCCTAGGTTTTATATTCTCCCGGTTTAAAAAAAAAAAAAAAAAATCTAGCCACTTCCCTGTTTCTAGAACAAAGAGCAAAAGTTTCCCTTCATACCTTCCCTTCCATTCCTGCCAGTCTCCCCCACCTGCCCTCCAGGCATCTGTGCTTAACAGTTTGGGTTACGTCCTTCTAGCTCTGCTGTCCAGTGTGGTAGCCACTAGCCACATGTGGCTGTTTTCATTCATTAAATGAATGAACTAAAATTTAAAATGTATGTTTCCAGCGCTCAACAGCCATGTGTGGCTAATGGCTGGTGTGTTTGATGGTGCAGCTAGAGACCATCTCCCTCTGCACAGAAATGTCGGGGACAGTCCCGCTCTAGAGCAGCATTCTCAGACTCGGGACGGTTGGCATTTGGGGCCAGATAATCCTCTGTGTGGGGCTGTCTTGTGCACTGAAGGACGTTTAGCAGCATCCTTGGCTTCTACCCACTAGACGCCAGTAGCCCTTCCCTTCCCTGGACCTGCAGTCATGACAGCCAAACATCTCTCTAGACGTTGCCAAGTGTCCCCAGGGGCAAATTCAACCCCTACCTCTGTTGAGAGCTACTGCTGCAGACTATTTTCTCTATATTGCTTTTTTTTTAAATTGGGGTATACTTGATGTACACTATAAGTTTCAAATGTATGACCTAGTGATTCACAACTTTTAAAGGTTGTACTCCATCTGTAGTTATTATATAATATTGGCTATATTCCCTGTGCTGTACAATAATATATCCTTGTAGCTTACTTATTTTATACATAGTGGTTGGCACCTCTTAATCCCCTTCCCCTGTCTCGCCCCTCCTCGCTGGCACCCTCTAGTTTGTTCTCTGTATCTGTGAGTTCTCCGTGTTGCTTTTAATTTTCCTTTACATTCTTCCTGGATCTTCCCAGCGTCAACACTGAGACTCTAGCTTCCTGGACTGTGGCTTCAGGGAAGGTGGGTACGTCATGCAGGCAATTAAGCAAATATTTACTGAGTGCCTGCTGAGTGGCACCAGGGCAGAGATGATCATTTCTATGGACGCCAGCTCCTAATTGCAGTGGTTACCTTTTCCAGAAACATTGTTCCCTTGGCGTTTCCCTCTCTAATATTTGCTTTTCCTTGCATTTGGCCAGATTGTGTGAAAACACTTCACATCTGGTTGGCAGGCTATTGGCTATCAAAACCTTTGTTTGTTTTAGAGTCAAATCATAAGGGAGTCCATTTTGGTTTCCTTTTGTTTAAATTGTCTAAGCTGGAAGCAGGGTAGACTAAATTATTTCTAGCCTTACATCTTAACCTAGTTGATAGCTGTTGCTATTCAGGTGAGAAAATTTTCATGTTTTCTTTTTTTAATCTGGAAAAATAACTTAAGAGAAATAATATCTACTTCTAATTGAATGCCTGTTATGTGCTAGGCATTGTCTTACACCCTTTATATATAAAATCCTTAGTCTTCGCAGTAATTCAGCAAGGCGGGTCTTATTGTCATTTTACAGATAGGGAAAGTGGGGATCACAGAAGATGAATTGTCCAAGGGCACACAGCTGGTGCGGAGCGGGGCTGGGATTTGTGCACAGGCCCATCTGGTTTAAAAGCTGGTGTTTATTCCTCCAGCCCACGTGGTCCTGCTGTTCTGAAACTGTGACTCTTGCTTGTTACTTCTTTTTCAGCCTCTACATTAATTTCTCGCACTCAGGGGTTCTATCTTGTAGCCCATCTCCCCAGCCTGTCTAGAATGTGGGATAGGAGTTAATTTGTCTGGGAAAGTGACAGACAGCTCAGTTTGGTGTTGAGAAGCAACAGCAGGGTGACAGCTGCCACCCCACAGCTCCAGGCAGCTCCCCCTCTTGGACCTCAGGGGTGCTGACGTCCACCCCTGGACAGACGGGGTCTGGCGGCAGCTGATAGAAGAAAAAAGAGTCGCGGGTATAAATCCAGATGTCAGGGGGGAACCTGGCTGCTGCCTCCTCTGATTTAACTGACCTGGGGGCCGGGGGAGGACTTCGTCGCTCGTAAATTTGCCACCAAGCCCAAGGCTTCTACTACAGGACAGTAGTTCCCCAAATAGCAGATGATGGCTCCAGGTGCCACGGTGATACTAAGTAATTCATGGACAGGAACTAAATCACATTGAGATGTACAACCAGACACTTCCTTTTTCAGTTTTCCTTCAATATTTTTAACCCTGTCAGAGCCCACTTTTGAATAGCAGAAGAAACTGGCAAGCAGGCAGCAGGCTGGGGGCTGGGAGCCACTGTATCCGGTGGGAATTTAGTAACATTTGCTAATCATTGTGTTGATTTTGATGTTTACCTTCTATTTATGGCAAGTGATACTGGTTTTCCATTTATGATAGCGGTTACCTTTTAAGACACATTTACATATTGATAAATAAAATCCAGGTCAGGAGTTCTCAACCAGGGCACAACTGGCATTTGAGGCTGCATCATTCTTTGTGGTGGGTGCTGTCCCGGGCTTTGTAGGATGTTTAGCAGAATCTTGGCCTCCTCTACCTACTAGATACCAGTAACTAACCCCTTTCTCCGTGTTGAGAATTGCTGATTTAAGGTATGCAAATTGAGGCAGACTTATGAAGTTAAAGAAAGTAGAGTTAGTTGGATATGGTAGAAATCCTGTGTGTGTGAAAATCGCTGAAGTTTGGGAAACTCTTTAGGCAAATTGCCTTCAGTTGTGGGGTCCACTTGCTGATGTTCCTGTGGCATTGAGGTTTGTTCAAGAGCGAGGAGGGAGGAGATGCCTTGAAAGCGCTGCTCTAAAGCAGCACCGTCTAGTAGACCCTCTGCCATGCGGGAATGTTCTGCATCTGCACTGTCCAGTCTGTAGCCACTGACCACCTGTGGCCGCGGAGCACTCAGAATGTGGCTACTGAGAATGGGGAATTTAACTCTTTTATTTAAGTAACTTAATGTAAAGCTACCGTGTTGGACATCACAGCTCTAAAGAAATCAGTGTGCAGATGTCAGGATGATAGACTGCAGGCTTTAAAAGCTTAGAAGCCAAGACACACAAACAAACAGGAATGCATCTTTAAGGGCGGTCCAGCCACGTGGCAGACAGGACTTATCAGACAGGAGATTTGGGGCGGTGGTTAACTGCACCCACTTAACATTGGCTTTAGCAATAAAATAAAACAAAAACCAATGTACTGGTGCCTAAGACTTGAGAAGCCCAGGGAACCTACAGACCTACACTCTCCCCCAAGGTGGGCAGGAGCCACCTGTGGTCTCTGCATCCTCCTTGTGACTCCATTTTCAGGCAGACTCTCCCTAAACAGGAGCAAGGTGGCTTCCTGCAACTCCAGGCTTGTTTTCTGCCACCTTAACAATCCCAGGGTGAAGAGCATGTCCTTTCTGGAATTTCTAGCAAAAATCCCAGCCAGGCCTCTCATTGGCCCTTTCTCTGAGCCCATCACCATGTTGAGGGCTCTGCTTGGCCAAGCCTGGGTCCTGGGCTTGTCATGACTGGAGCTCAGAGGTGGGGTTGGCCTCGGCTCAATCAGGTGGAAAGATGGAGGGAAATGGACTTATTAAATTATGATACAAGAGTAACTGTAGGCTGTAGAAGAAAACTGTATGGTAGCCTAGGCTAAGGGACTGAATCTGAGGTGGGACACACTTGGACGGGGGCCCCTCCCTAAGGCTGGGGTGCAAACCTGGTTGGAGACAGTGTAGTTCAGGCCACTGGATGGCAGCACCAGAGCTGGTCTGCAGGTGGGGCAAGCAAGAAAGCAATCGCAGGGGTACAGATGGGGTGGCAGGCACAGCTGGTGGTTGACACATTGGGTGTACAATGGGAGTGAGGGCACCGGAGCTCACAGTGTCCCTGGTGGGACACTGAGGGCCACAGTGACAGGAGGACCTTGGGAGACAAACCTGGGGGTGAGGGAATCAGGGCACTGGTGTGTGGAGGAGGCCTGGGGCATGGGATGTCCATATCGAGAGGGCCCTGGGAAGGTGACCCCTGGGCCACAGTGGGGCTTTGAAAGCCTCGAGGGACAGCATGTGCTGGGCGCATGGCTGGCCAGAGCACCGTTTGATGGCCTCACTCAACGCACTGCTGACCCGCCCACTGTGCCACAGCCTGGAAACCGCAGGTGAGCTTTTTCCTCCAGTGGTGTCCCTCCAGCGCCCTCTACTGAGAAGGCTTAGCATTTCACTGCCTGTAAAGAAGAGGCAGAAAGGAGTCTGTCCACATCCCAGAGCGGGCATTGAAGGGTGACTGGGGAGCTGGGAGCCAACGCATTGATATGAAGATTAATGAATGAGTGTGGGCGGCAGGGCAGCTGATGTGCACACAGAAGAGCTCCGGTTTGAGCAGCCTGAGAGCCCTCACTCTCTGTGGCCCCTGAGGATCTTTCCAATTTTATGTAATGAAGAGAGACTAGAAAAAAAAATAGAGCTGTGAAATAATTGTGCTGATGGGCTGTTAATGGCTGTGCAGGGTACTCTCAGGCTCTTAGCTCAGGATCTGGATCAGACAGACCTGGGCTTAAAGTCTGCTTCCACCACTCGGTAGTAGATGGAGCTGATGTAGCAGTAGATCTTGAGCAGGTAACTGAGTCCTCTCTGGGCCTCAGTTTATCCATCATGAAAATGGGGATGATGCTAGTACATACTATGTAGGATTGTTGTGAACATTAAGTGAAGTAAGACATTATTTTTTAAAGAGAATACACTTCTACCTCCATAACATTTTGAGAATCTGTATCTTTCTCATCACCCCTCACTGCCACCACCCTAGTCTTTGCTTGCCTGGATGACGGCAACAGCTTTCTAAATGATCCTTCTGTTTCCAGTTTTTTTTGGTTAATGTACAGCTTGATTAAGATATAGTTTACATACCCTGCAGTTCACCTCTTTAAAGTATATAATTCAGCAATTTTTAGTGTATTCATTGAGTTGTGCAGCCATCACCACAATGTTAGAACACTTCACCATCCCCCAGAGAAGCCTCACACCTGTTACCTGTTTCTCCTTTTGCCCACGGCAGTGTCTTCTCTGCTCAGAAGCCAGAAGGACCTTTAAACAAATGTAAATCGGGAGTTCCCTGGCCGTCCAGTGGTTAGGACTCTGTGCTTCCACTGTAGGGGGCATGGGTTTGATCCCTGGTTGGGGAACTAAGATCCTGCAAACCGTGAGGCATGGCCAAAAAAAAAAAAAATTAGATCATGCTACCCTGTGCTTGTAACCTTTCAGTGATCCCCACTGTGGATGGAGTAAAATCCGGACTCCTTGCCCTGGTGACAAGGCCCTGTGTCGTCTGCCCCCTCCTTCTCCTCCGACCTCATCTTTTACCCTCTCCCCCGTGTTCGGTGCATTCCAGCCACACTAGTCTTCTTTCCCTGCAGATGTGTGTCAGGCTGCTTCCTACCTCTGGATCTTTGCCCTTGCGGTTCTGATCTGCCTAGATGGCACTTCCTTGCCTGGTTGCGTGGATGTTTCTTTTTGTCACTCAGCTCGACTGTCACCCCAGCCTTCCTGACCACCCGGTCTCCCGGAGCCACACCCCTTCCCCACTCCTTCTCTTATCCCATACTTTATTTTATTTTGGATAGCTGTCTACTGTCTCTCTTCCTCCCCATGGGAGGAGGACCTTGTCTGTCTTGCTCACTGTTGAATGCCCTAGGTGAGGGCCTGCACCCTGTGAGTGCACAGGACATTCTAGGTGAATGAATGTGTGACAAAAAGGGAGCAATGATCACTTGTCTTATTATTGTTATTATTAGATACTCAGTAAATACTATTGACCTAAAAGTCATTGAAAGTGTGCAGCTTATATCCAGTGCAGGTAGAAAGTGAATAAACAAGGTGACAATCAAGGTGATTAAATGAAATGGGCTTGGGGCTAGTTACACTGGGCTCAGGTGACACAAAGTCCTTATTTTACCTTGTGCCAAGTGCTTACCCTTTGTTGCAATGAGATTGTGAGGAAGTAGAAGGGAAGGGTCCTGTTCCAAAGTTAGGTCCCCACAGGAACTGGAATCATAGTTGGACCAGATGAGCACCTAATAAATGCTTACTATTATGGACTTAGCTTAAAAAAAAAAAAGAAATGCACATTTAGTCCCATAGGTAATATACGTACAATGTGACGGAAGAATAAGTAGGAAAAGGCGCCCCTACTCCCTCCTTCCCAAAGGAAGCTGGTGGTGTCAGCTGTCATGGAGGTTTTCTGCATTGGCAAGCATAGTCTGCACGTTATTCTCTTGCTTTCATGCAAAGAATGGCATCCTGGACACACCTTTCAGCTCCTTTCTGATTTAGCGTATCTTGCAAATGGGGCTATTTAGCGCATACAGCTCTATCTCCTTCTTCAAAGACTGTTGAGCATTCCATTGTATGGCTGTTCCCTGCTTATTTGACCAGCGCCCCTCTGATGACCGGTTAGGTACGGTTCGGTTCCAGTCTTTGCTACCACGTGCGGGCTGCCCTGAATGACCTGCCCCTGTGCACGTGCACGCCTGCAGGTTAAGTCACGGAGAGTTTGACTTGGTAGCTTGCCGTGCGGAACCTTCTGCTAGGACTAAACAGACAAAACTCATAAACAGCCTGACAGTATGTCATTCTCTTAAATCCATTCTTCAGCTTTCATTAGAAACATTCAGCTCTGGGAGTCGTCATTACAGGATTATTCTAGGATGGGGAGAGACTGGCTGGTTCACGGAAAAGTCAGTGACCATGGGTAGCTATCTGCAGATTGAAGGGTGTGCTTCCGTCAAATGCATCCTCCCTCCCTCCCTCCCTGCCTCCCTCATTCAGTGCTTTGTGTCCACGGATGGCCAGCTTGGGTGACGCACACTCAAGAGCAGGAATGGGGTTGGACACCTCAAGGTTTCTGTATGTGTCTCTCGCCAGCACAAATGAGTTATTAGAAGTGAAACCTGTTCTCATGAGAGCTACCACCATCCTCCCCGCCCCGGCCCTAGCACTAGTTTACCGGAACCAGGATGCTATTTTTAAGAAAGAGCATCGTGTTTCATCATGGAAATTTTGAGCATCTGAGCAGGCAACTTGCTGGCTTGCTAATCTTTAGAGTCCCGATGCCCAGGGACTGTGTGTGCTCAGCTCTACACCCCAGTACCTGGGCAGGGCCTGCCTGGCCCGCAGGAGGAGGGGGAGACGGTGGGTCCGCAGGTGACAAGTGATTATGTAAGTCATCATGGCCATGTCTGGATGGGTTGCCTTCAGCTGGCAGCATCTCAGGGGGCTGGTAGGGCTGGGGTTCCTTCCTCCCAGCCTGTGGGGGGGGGGCGGGGAGGTGAACAGTTCAGCCTGGGGTCTTTCCACGCAAGGACTTAGGAATGCTCGTAATTCTCAGAATGCCTGTTTACAGCCTCTCCTGAAGGATGGGCTGCCTTTTTTTGGCACGAGTGTGTCTCAGAGCAGCTTAGTTTTGCCAGAGCCGGGCAGGTGTCCCTGGCTTCACACAGGTGACCCGAGGGCAGGCGTGCCTGGTGAGCTGCCCTCCGGGGGCGGCCCTCGGAGTCAGTTTGCCTGCAGCTGGCACGCTGGCCTGCCTCCAGGTTATGCGGGGCGCCGAGTCACCATCATCTTCCTGGCGTGTTCCTCCAGCGTGTTGCTAAAAAGTAGAGCCGAGTGCGGAAGGAGGTTCTTTCCCTTCTCTTTCTGTATAGTAATCTTGGTGTGACCAGCACCCTTGATAGCATGTGGGGTGAGAAGACACTGGGTTTCAGAATAAGACGGACCTGGTTCAAGGCCAGACTCAGCTGTTTCTCACATCTTGGCAAACTCGGGTGCTTTATTCAGCTGTCCTGAGCTTTCCTCTCTCACCTGCAGAATGTCAAAGTGATAACAGTACTTGTTGCTCTGTATTTACTTTTTTAACTTAAATCTTATTTTAGAAACGAATCCTACTTTTTGAAATAATTTGGGCTTGGGAACAAAGCGTCTTTGATTTGGACCACAGCTTCTTAGACGCCTCAGCTGTGTTTTCCCCTCTCATTGAAGGACGAAGCCCCAGATGGGGCTGTGGTTCTGACCCAGTGAAGATGCTTTAGAGAAAGACATTCTGGGCAGAGCGGATGGGTGTGGGCGTGGCCTTGACGGTGTGGGTGTGTCTTTCCCGCAGGTGCTGCGAGTGGCTGAGATGCTGTGGTGCAGGGGAGCCCAGGCCCCGCACGGTCTGGTTGGGGCACCCCGAGAAGAGGGACCAGAGATACCCTCGAAACGTCATCAACAATCAGAAGTACAACTTCTTCACCTTTCTGCCTGGGGTATGTACGGCCAGGGGCAACATTGTTTTCTTCTTCCTACACCAAATGTATGCAGTGGTACCAGTCCTAGAAGACTGAAGTCCCTGTGGCAGATTTTGTGAACACCCCGTGTCTTTTCCATGTCACCTCGGCCACTGGCCATTCATCTTCCCTGGTCCTGAGCACCTGGAAGGGGGCTGCCTTCTGTCTGCAAGGCTGTGAGACTCCACTTGATTGGTTAGAATAACTTCACATTTATTTGGTGTGTTGGGCCTGAGAGTGAAAAAGATATTTTGAGGACGTAGCTTTGTTACCAAAAAAAAAAAATCAGGAGAGGACTTCCCTGGTGGCGCAGTGGTTAAGAATCTGCCTGCCAATGCAGGGGACACGGGTTTGATCCCTGGTCCGGGAAGATCCCACATGCCATGGAGCAACTAAGCCCGTGCACCACAACTACTGAGCCTGCGCTCTAGAGCCCGCGAACCACAACTGCTGAGCCTGCGTGCCACAGCTACTGAAGCCCACACGCCTAGAGCCCGTGCTCCACAACAAGAGAAGCCACCGCAATAAGAAGCTCGCACACCGCAACGAAGAGTAGCCCCCGCTCGCGCAGCTAGAGAAAGCCCACACGCAGCAACGAAGACCCAACGCAGCCAAAAATAAATAAATAAATTTATTTTAAAAAAAAATCAGTGCTTACATTCCCCCCCACCCCTCATTATCATGAAACACATATTTGGAACAGGAAAGTTGGGAGATAAAAGTGTAGAGAACTTTTTTTTAAAGGTAAATTTTAACACTATCATCCAGAGAGACTTTCTAGTAACATGTTTGCTAATGTTTTGCGTAGTATTTTACTCTGCAGTCATCCCTTTTGTTCGTTAACTAACACAAATCCACGGACAAGTACTCTGAAAACCTTCCCCCTAAAACACCCTTAAGTTAAACATCTATTTTTATCTACTGTGGCCTCCAAAATACACTGACTGACTTCAGAAGCAGCAGCAGCAATCAGTTCCAAAGCTGGAAGAAAAAAAAAATCACTGTTTGATTTATTGAGGGAGAACATGGAAATGCAAATACCTTACACTGTAGCTTAAGGTCAACCGGAATGTTTTTTTAAGGGTGATTTTGAGTCCATTTATTGATGCCTGGCTTACCCCCCTCCCTCAGCCCCCTAAAGCTCAGTATCTTTTTTTTAAAAATTAATTAATTAATTTTTGGCTGCGTTGGGTCTTCGTTGCTGCGCGCAGGCTTTCTCTAGATGTGGCGAGTAGGGGCTGCCCTTCGTTGTGGTGCGTGGGCTTCTCATTGCGGTGGCTTCTCTCTTAGCGGAGCATGGGCTCTAGGTGCGTGGGCTTCAGTCGTTGTGGTACGTGGGCTCAGTAGTTGTGGCACACGGGCTTAGTTGCTCCGAGGCATGTGGGATCTTCCCAGACCAGGGATCGACCCCGTGTCTGCTGCACTGGTAGGTGGATTCTTAACCACTGCGCCACCAGGGAAGTCACAAGCTCAGTATCTTAAGTCAAGTGAAAGTTTATTTCTCATTCATGGAAATTCTGAGGCAGATCAGGCCGTTCTCCTCCATCTCACAGCTACACCATCTGGAATATGTGGGCACCCACGTCTCCATGGCAGGGCAAGAGCGAGGGGCCGGACAGTGCTCCGAAGGGACACGTCATTTCTGTTCGTTGCCCAATGGCCAAAACGAGTCAGGGGGATCAGTTTCACTTCCAGGGCATGTGGGGGCAGTTGAAACTCTGCCAGAACCCTCCTGCCACATGGGATGAAATTCTGCTATAGTTATCATATGGCGTTGAGATCATACCATGGAGATATCCATTTATCTCACTCGTTTGATTCAGTCTTACAGCATAAGCATTTCCCACTAAAACCTCTTCAACAGCATTTTGAGTGGCCTTTCCTGTACTTACAAAATAGTTTAAGAAGGGACTTCCCTGGCGGTCCACTGGTTAAAGCGTTGCACTTCCACTGCAGGAGGCGTGGGTTCGATCCCTGGTCGGGGAGCTGAGATCCCACGTGCTGCTCCGCGTGGCCAAAAAATAGGAAAAAAAAAAAGTTTCCGACTCTCCTGGAGGCGCAGTGGTTAAGAATCCGTCTGCCAATGAAGGGGACACGGGTTCGATCTCTGGTCCAGGAATATCCCACATGCCGCGGAGCAACTAAGCCCGAGTGCCACAACTACTGAGCCTGTGCTCTAGAGCCCGTGCTCCGCAACAAGAGAACCCACCGCAGTGAGAAACCTGTGTACCGCAACTAGAGAAAGCCCGTGCACAGCAACGAAGACCCAACACAGCCATAAATTAAAAAAAAAAAAAAAGTTTAAGAAATAAAATCTCACAACTATAGCCGAAGTCTCCAGCATACCCTCCCTGCCCGGAGGTCCCCACTGTCTTGAATCTGGTGTTTATAATTGCCACGTGTATCATTTGCTTCTTTACTTTGACAAATTATGTTTTCGTCACCCAGGTGTATTTTCCTATACAACATGTAGAGGTGTGTAAACCGTATGTGCAGGTACCATGTGAGTTGTGTTCTTCCGGGGGAGTGTTTTGAAATGTCACCCATCCCCCTTTAAGCCCGCCCAGCTGCATCAGACCAGCCTCAAGTGTCTTCTCTCTCCTCTCTCTCCATTCCAGGTGCTGTTTAACCAGTTCAAATACTTCTTCAACCTCTACTTCCTACTTCTCGCCTGCTCCCAGTTCGTCCCCGAAATGCGACTGGGAGCACTGTACACCTACTGGGTTCCCCTGGTGAGTGAGTCGGGTCTTCCGTTCAGTAACATCAGAGGTTGGGCAGCAGAGGTTCTTCGTCCTCCAAGCACCTGGAATGGGACTCGGCCTTTCAAGGGAGAGGACACCCTCAGGCCAACACGCGGGGAACCCCTGAGGTTTTCATGGTGGAGCCCCGTTTCTCCCACTACCAGGATCAACCGTAGTGATGCCTGGGCTACTCATTCCTTCTGTCCATCAGCTGTTCAGTCTTTCCTTGTTTCAGCAAATATTTTTTGCATGCTTATCATGAATCACTCGGTTCTAGGCTCTGGCACACAGCGGTCATGAGAAAGACAGAGCCTCTGACTCTGTGTATTGTGCTCTTTGAACTGTTTTCTGTTTATTATGTAGACTACTTCAGCGTGCAGGGTTGACAGAGTAACAGATTCTGTGCTTTGGTGTGTATGGAGGGTGACAGACCCGACCCCCCTCCATCCTTCTTGTGCCGCCTTTTCTTTCTTCCTGCCTTTCTGGAAATGGTTATTGAGCACCTGCTGTGTGCCAGGCACGGTGCTGGGGCACTGGGGATGCAGCAGTGACTGAAACGTAGGAAAATTCCTGCCCTCGCGGAGTTGACTTTCAGTGGGGACAGACGATAAACAGTTGAGCGTAATTGTTTCAAGTTGTGAAACTGCTGTGAAGGTAGTAGAAGGTCATAGGGCAAATGGGGCATCCCAGGCACAGTTAGTATTTGTTGAGTGGATGAAGGTGGGAGATGTGGAGGGGCAGTCTTAGCCAGGGTGGCCGGGAAAGGCCTCTTGAGGAGGTGATGGGAAGAAAAGTAGGAGGGTGGGAGGATCCCGGGTTCAGGGAGCAGCAGTGCAAAGGCCCTGCATTCAGCACATGCTTAGAGTATTTGAAGGACAGAAAGAAGCCCAGCGCGTCTGGGGCACAGAGAGGGTGAAACTGGCATTTCTTTTCCTCCAGAGACATTATGAAATATAATTATTTTTCATTACGCAAGGCTCGGAAGGAACACTCGGATTCTCTGTTCACAAATCTTGTTAAATTTTTCATTGGGAGAAGATTGTTAAAGTAGAAAAGATGTTTCCTCCTTAAGGAAACAAAAACACACATTCTTTTGGATGGTAAGGATTTGGTGCACAGGCGCTTAGGGAGCAGAGTGAGTGGGCGCCACGGGCCCCGGGAGCGGGGTCCACATGCCCTTGGTGCTGCGTTAATCAGACAGGTCGTGTCAGCAGTTCCAGCCCTGGGAAGAGGAGGGGGGCTTATTTCTTCCACACAAGCGGTGGAGGTGCTTTTGGGATGTGGGAATCATTCTTTTCTGCTCTGAGTCATTTGTGGGTGAGGTAGGATGTTGGGATAACAGACATTGCTGTCTGCGTCAGGGTGTGTGCTTTTACACAGTGAGTGTCGCTAACTCAGAGGCCAGGCTGATAGAAGCAGGGGGCTCGTGTCCCATCTCAAAGCAGAAGATGCTGCTTTGTTCCATCAGCTGCAAACATGGACCCAGAGTTGCCAGGCCCAAGAGGTAGAAACTTCAGAGTTTTACCGGAAATACCCTAATTTTATTTAGTTTTTTAGTTCCACAGCAGTTTGCTACGTACCTATATAAAGTCAAACTGTAAGTCAGTTATTTAAGAAAGGTTAAACGTGTAATGTGTATAAAATATCATCTATCACCCTGCCTTTTACTGATTATGTTTTTAAAGTATAGTTATTTGAAAGGTAATACAGTCACATGATTCAGGAAACGTGTAAAAAGGTACTTCATGAAAAGTCTCCCTTTTATCCAGTTCCACCCCCAGAACACTGTCATTCATTTCTTTTTCCTTCTTCCAAAGTTTACAAACAATGAATAAATTTTTTCTGGACTGGCTTCTGCCATTTACCATAATTTTTAAAAATTGAAGTATAATTGACATACAACATTAAATTTAAAAATCTTGTCTTTTCCCTGCTCCCCAACGCTCCTTTTTAGAAAAATGGTTACAAGATATACACAGTGCTGAATCATTTTTTTCTAATTTCCAGCATCTCTTTCCCTTGATTTTCAAACGTTGCTAACTCATTTACAAAATGTTAAAGCATTGTGTGGAGTGGGCACACCCCTTCTCTTGGTGGTCTGTCTGCAGGCTGCCGGTTTGCAGTCTCTGCTCTGCTTGAGGCTGTAGGGGGTTCCTTGGTACCTCATATTGGTGCCTTCTGGGCTCAGGAACCCTCGACTGGGAGTGTGGGATGACCAGATCCCACCTCTCAAATCTTGTCTGTTGGGTTCTCCCCAAACCCCAGATCTTGCTGCTTTACTGCCTGCAAAACGGCCTCTGTTCATTTTTCTTTTCCTTTATCAACTACAAAGGGACTCTACAAAGGGACTCATTCTTTTTTTAAAAAAAATATTTATTTATTTGGCTGCATCGGGTCTTAGTTGCAGCATGCGGGGTCTTCATTGCGGCATGCGGGCTTCTCTAGTTGCAGCGCGTGGGCTTCCCTCTAGTTGCGGCGCAGGCTCCAGAGTGCACGGGCTCAGTAGTTGCAGCACGAGGGCTTAGTTGCCCCGCGGCATGTGGGATCTTAGTTCCCCAACCAGGGGACGAATCCATGTCCCCTGCATTGGAAGGCGGATTCTTAACCACTGGACCACCAGGGAAGTCCCCTGGGACTCATTATTTTTGCAGAAAAGTTTGAAGGAGAAGCAGCACAGCAAACATCCCTACCTGTGCGGCCACTTCCTGAGATGCCCCATCTGTGTTTGTGGTCTGTTTCCTTTCAGTCTCTTCTTGCACGTGCCTGTTTTACATACACTCTAACTTACATTATAGTAAAGTATGTATTATGTAAATGCAATTGGATCCCAAGGTGTTTGAGAAGGCAGCTGTGTGTCCCCGCCTCTCCCTGTCTTTACCATCTCAAGCATGATATCTGGTCTGTGCTCTCTCCCCTCGAGGTATTCATCTGCCCAGCCTGTCCTATAAACCCATTGTCCGAACGGTTTTTGGGGTGCAGACCTACTAGCACCCCTACAACCTTGTTCACGTTGGCGTTGGCATTGGCATGTGTGTTGGGGAGGGAACTTTGGCCATCTTTGGCATAAGTTTTTCATTCTGTTAACCAAGAGTCATGTGTATGACTCAGAGAAGATGGAATTATGCAGGAGAAATAGTGGGGTTGGAAACGAGATCACCTCTATCGAATTCTTCCACAGTGGTTATTGGAGATTCCCATGGACTGCAGGCAAATCAGACTGGTAGAGAAAGATTCTTCACTCAATAAACGAGAACATGGGGCAAAGGAGAATAAGGAGCTTGCTTGAGATCATGCTAGGATGTGGAGAGGATGTGAAGCCCCACAGAGACGGACACTTATTTTCTTTTTCTAAGGACTGGGCTTTGGAATATCAGAAAAGGCTTTGGGATGTGTGTGGGGTGTGTGTACGAGGATATTCTTTGCAGCATGCTGTATGTTACTCAGACACCGGAAGCAAACAAATGTCCATCGGTGGTTACCTGAACGCTGGTCCAGCAAAACTATGGAATGCTGCCCCGGAGTCAGGAATGATGAAGTCACTCCAGTGATGTTGACATGACACGATGTGACTCATGTTTTTCTTTGCATGAAAAAAGTAAGTTGCAGGATAACATGGACAGCATACTCCCATTTTTATGACCCTCTCCCCCACAAGAAGTGTTTTTGCACACTTGCGCATGTAAATACATGGAGGTCTGGAAGGTTCTTCACCGAAGCTAGTGTTTATCTTTGGAGCTGGGGGTTGCCTTTTATTCTTTTAAGTGTTTTTTATCTTTATGTGCCGAGACCTCTGTCTTAAGTCACCTCAGTGTGCCTCTTTGGAAGTTGGAAAGGTATAGGAAACTACATAGATCAGATGTGCATTCAGGGTGTTTGAAACCATTCAGAATAGAGTTGCTCCCTCCACAGGGGGAGGCCACATTGGTTCTTGGGGCTGGGGACTGAGGATCAAAGTGTTGAACGCAACTTGATGGTAGGTACTCTACCCTTTTCTGTTCCTAGTATGTATTCTGTACATTGGCACCGGTGATGCTGACTCCAGGGTCTCAGGAAATGCAATGGGGTGAACCGTGGGGGCCGGGCTGACCTGGAGGGCTGCCACCCTTCTAGAAGAGGGCCGGACCCCAGTCCTAGCCCAGTCTCCTCTCTGAAATGATGCTCGGAATTTCCAGGAGAAGCCAGAAGGCCTGACTTCCAGTGTAAGCAGCTGAATCACCTGGTTTCCCTGGGACTCTGGCTGTAGAGGGAAGACAGGTGGGTTACCAGCAGCCTCTGACAGTCCTGAGGTTATTTATTTATTTAGTTAGTTAGTTGTGCTGGGTCTTAGTTGTGGCAGGCAGGCTCCTTAGTTGCAGCTTGCCGGCCTCTAAGTTGCAGCACATGGGATCCTTAGTTGTGGCATGCGAACTCTTAGTGTGGCACGTGTGTGGGATCTAGTTCCCTGATCAGGGATTGAACCTGGGCCCCCTGCATTGGGAGCGTGGAGTCTTAACCACTGCGCCACCAGGGAAGTCCCAGTCCTGAGGTTTCTCACTAGCTTGTGACCCCTTTTATAGCTGAAGTTTCCTGTGATGGTTCAGAGACAGGAGGAGATGCTTGTCTTGTACAAGTTCTTCCTCTCTTTCCAGGGGCTGCCGAGAAGGGAGTTTGGGGTCAGACAAATTAGGTAGCATCTGTTTCTAGGAGACTGTAGCTGATTTCCCCTAAATCCCCTAGATTTTTATGTAGAGAATCAATTTCCCGTTCTTGGCTAAAGTACATTTTGAAACGTCTCCAACCACCCTGAGAGTCCTCTCATTTCAAACCCAGCCGTGAGCTCAGTGGTTCAAAATGGGGGCGGTGTGGCCAGATGGTTGAGCTCTTGCTGCAACTTCTCTGAGAAGCTGTGTAATTGGAACAAGCTTTTCTGAGCCTCAGTTTCCTCACCTATAAAATAGGGGCGATCACGTCTACTCTCTTGGCTTGTTGGGAGGTTCAGTGAAGTACAGCAAGTAAAATGCTTCAAATAGCTCACATAGAACATTCCCGGGAAATGTTCTCATTTTAATTTAAAAATTCTGGTACTAGTGCCATCGTTCATCGTGCGGATTACGTGTTAGCTTTTGGTAACTTTTTTCTTGATAGCAATATGTTAGAGGGAGAGACTCCTCAGGAGACAGCTGAAATAACCCATAAAATTGTGTGAAGACCAAATAACCTAGATTTTTTTTGTTGTTATTAAGATGCGATCTACATGCCATAAAATGCACAGATACTAAGTTTTCAGTTCGCTGTGTGTTGACATTTGTCAGTACCCATGTCAACACCACCTCGGTCAAGACCATTCCATCACCCCGGAAAGTTCCCTCTTGCCCGCCTCCAGTCAGCCCCCTCCCCAACCAGAAGGAACGGCTTTTCTGATTTCTCTCTTAATTTTGCTTTAGTAAATCTATTTTTGACATACAACCTTATAGAAGAGTCTTAGCACCTTCAGAATTTCATGTCTGTTCACCGTCACCACCTCTGATTTCCTTACAAGCTCAGAAAACCCCCCACTCCCATTCAAGCCTCTTTCTCGGTATCTGTGGCTCTTAAGGACCTCCGAAGTTGGACGGGTGGAATTTATTTCTGGACTACATTTGCAGCTCTTTGTAAAGCAGTTTCTAGCTTAAGACGTGGCACGTCCCCTGGGATTGATGAGGGGGGAGAGAGAGAGAGAGAGAGAGAGAGAGAGAGAGGGAGAGAGGGAGAGTGTGTGTGTGTGTGTGTGTGTGTGTCCCGGGGGTCATAGATACGGTGACTTAGGAGGCAGTATTTATTTGTAGCAGGGAGGTTAGTGCCTCCTGTCTTTGTAATGAGCACACACTTCCCATTAACATCAATGGGATTTAGCCAGACCCACGCAGAGAGAAATAGAAACTGGAACATTTGAAAAAACAAACAACAAAAACGTGGGTTCTGGCCCAGAACAAAACAGCAGCCTGGGGGAGGGGGTGGGGATTCTGCAAACCGGACCCTGCTTTTCCAGAACGGGTTTTCTCTCACCTCTGTATGTGGTCTGGTTATGCATTTTTTTTCTGAAATGTACCAGTTTTGCTTTGGCTTCAGTGTGTACTTTACATCTGAGTGGAAACAGGAGTAATCCTTTGATTGTAAAGATGTGTGGGCCTTTGGAGGAGTTTCACAAAGCAGCCCATCTCTGGCTAAATTTACATAAGAGATTTGAAGTCCTTTGAATCGAACTTAATATATCGCATGATAAACAGTATGAAAATGAAAGCCTCAAAGAATTCACTACTGCTAACCTTGGGGCGATTGTGCTCTCTGCATTTAAAAAAAAAAAAGACTTTAAAAGGAGGGGTGACAAGTGTATTTTGTAAGAAAAAATGAATGACAGTTCTTGCCTTTATTGATACAAGAGGAAGAATCTAGATGAAGATAGATTCTAGATATGGGTGACTCACATAGCTGTGAGTATAACCTCTGTACCAGGTTTTATGAGTTGGGGTATCTGACTTGGGAAGGTAGGGCAGTTAAAAATTTTCTTTTTATGAGTGTGTACTTATGCAATTAATACTTTAATATGTTTTCTTTATAGAAGTTTAAAACATTACTGGGAAGACTGAAGTCCCCATCCCATCTTAGCCCCCTACCTTGCAGAGGAATCTGACAGTAATTGAGGACAGTGGAAAATCTTTAGCAGTATAGGAGAATCTTTGTTGGTGTTTATTTGAACAGTGTTACATTGTTATGTTCCGGAAAGTTGATTTCCCTACTGACCGGTCAATACAAACAGGGATGCATTTCACTTTGGGTCCTGGTGGCCCATCTTACTGGTTCCACCTACCCAAGTTTCTCCAGAGGCAGAACATTGTGGCAGTTAAGACTCTGGAACTAGATTCCCTGCATTATCACTTAGGGGCAAGATTATTCAGCCTCTGTGTGTCTCAGTTTCTTCATGGGTACTGAGTGTGGTGATCTCAGCCACGATCGGCACTAAGGGGTGGAAAGCACTTCGAATGGCACCTGGCACGTGGCGAGTGAGATGCAGACGTCAGAGGTCACCATCACTCAGCCCTCACCTGTGGATGGACGGTTCTGGGGTTTCTGTGTTTTTCACTCTTAGGAACCCTGTGGCGGTGGTGACTGGGGACGTCCCTGTACACGTGTGTGTCAGTGAGAGTTTTTCAGGTGCATGAGATTCAGAGAAGTGGGCTTGCTGGGGCTTCTGCACTTGGAATAATTAGCAGGTCCTGCCCTGCTGCCCTCAAGTGGCCTCTGGCCTTTTCTGTCCCCGGCCCCAGGAGAGGAAGGTGACTTCCACCAGGGCTCACCCTCTCTCTGTCTCGGTGCAGGGCTTCGTGCTGGCCGTCACCATCATCCGAGAGGCGGTGGAGGAGATCCGATGCTACGTACGAGACAAGGAAGTCAACTCGCAGGTCTACAGCCGGCTCACAGCGAGAGGTCAGCCTCCTGGCCCCAGTGGGGCCACTTCCTGCAGCAGGGCCCCCGGTGCAGGGGGTGGGGTGTGGCCCACAGGGTTGCAACTCAATCATGGGCCGCTGACAGTCAGGGAGCAGAGTTCAAGGCCCGGGGCCGGCGGGTGTGCAGGTGCCCCGTGGCAGGACAGTCACTCGTTGCCGGCACCAGGGAGGCCAGCGTCTGCCCCAGGGCCTGGGGTTACTCCGGCCGCATCCCTGGGCTGCCAGTGCCCTCGTAGAGCCAGTCCTGTCATCTGACTTGTGCCTCATCAAACTGGAATTTAATTCTGTGCACTTGGCATCCTCCCACACGAGTTTCCAAGGCAGTGCAGCTTTAAAAGATACTCTTTCAACATTACAAAACTAATGTTACAACTTTGCAATGTGAGTTTTTAAGAAGGCACCAGACTTAACATAATAAAAGCTGCGTCTGTGAAGGTTTCTTTGAAGGCATCTTATAAATCCTCAAAATGGAAGAGTGAAGAGTGACTAAATCTGACCCAAAGAGAAATTACTAGGTAACCTTTCATTTGAATTTTTGAAATGGTGGAATTTTAAAAACCTGCTCAAACACACCGTTAAGAACCCACAAAACAACCCAGCCAATGTCGACTTCTGTTTCCAACCACAAACTCTACCTAGATTTCCTGCAAGGTTGTATGCAGACTTGAGAGAGTGTTGCCTAAAATTCCCGAAGATTACTGATCCCATTCAGGGATTAATAATGTTTTAGGAGCGGCTGAGGGGAATAAAAGCTGTGGTTTGCCTTCAGGAAATTGAGAATTCTGAAAGAGATAAGATAGATGCCCAAGGGAGCTTGCAGCCAGCCAGGTTGTGAACTGCTTTATGTTAAGTGCGTTAGTCTTCCGAGGAAGCAGTCCGTCCATGGTTTCAGGGGTTTGAGTAGAATTTTCCTTCTCGGAAAAATGTTGGAGAAATTTATTTAAGGCTCCAAAATTTTTTTAAAAAGTATAATCCTGTGAGGGCATGAAAGTATCTTCTTTTAATGCATTGAAATAGATTTTCATAGTTGGTGGTCTTAAAAAGTTGCAAGTCTCTGGGAGAAGGGGGGATTTCGAGTTGGTATAGAAATGCTTTATTATTGCTAAACTACTGTATTTAGGACGTTTTGCTACCTAAAGAAAGAAAACCCAGCGTAATCTTTGCAAAGGCAGGTGGCTTGGGCTTTCCATGTGGGTAATCAGAAGACCCCTCTGGAGTACGTTTTTTTGTGGTTTGTGTATATTAAATCCGCCCTTAATAACATATTCTGACTATAACATTTAAAATGCTTGGCAACCGACAAAAGCCCCATCGGAGAGGGTGCGGTGGGTCTATTTAGAGCTCAGGAGGAGGGGCCCTGGGATCCCATTCATTCAGCCATCCAGGCTCCAGACCTTCTTTGGTTCTTTTCATATTGCAATTGCTTTTCCTGTGAGTGATTTTTCTGCCCTCCCCTGCAGACCCGACCCCCTTCTCAGCCCCTGCTTTAGCTTCCCTCCATTCTTGAAAAGATCCTGAGGAGAACTGGCAGATGGCTGTAGCATTAAACACTTGTCTTCCTTTGTGGGTCTCCTTTTGTGGCCCGTGGTTTCCATTGTCATGCCAATCCAACAGTAAGGGAAGACCTAGCAGAGTTCTGAATATTAACCCAGACCCTGGCTCTGCAATTTGTTTTGAAAGCCCCAAAAAGGCACTGAAGAAAACTGTCAGCTTGGAAAGTGAAGGAGGGGAGGTTAGTTATTTGATACACTTTGGCAGGAAGGGCCAAAGTAAGAAGCCCAAACTGGAGGATTTCAGAGAGAGGAAGAGAAAGAAGCCTTTTTTTTTTACCTTACCGTTCAATTATTTAATAATATTTTCTTGAGTGAGGCTTTTCACCAAGATCTTCATTTAGTAAGTTCAAAAGCAAAGGGAAACAGATACGTATATGTATGTCCACACAGGACTGTTTTCTCTTTTTATCACATGGCATCTTAAAATGTACTTTTCAACACTATTTTTGGAGTTCAAAAAAGTTTGGAAACCAGAATATCAAGTCCTTGATCATGAGATTATAAGCCATTATATTTATCTGCATTCTGCATCATTTCCTGTTTAATAGTAACAGTACTTGTACTAATACAGTTAAATAATTGGGGGTGGGTGGGTGATAACTTCTAACTAGCAAAATAGTTGCAGAAATCATGTGGAAAACTCCTATTTGCCTTCACCCAGATTCATCAGTTGTTAAGCTTTTGCTCTTTCATCTTTCCCCTCACACCCTAAGCCCTTCGAGAATTAAGTTGCATACACTATTCCCTTTTAACCTGTAAATACATCAGCATCAGCGTTTAATTCCTAGTAGGATGTTCTCCTTACATAACACAGTATAATTACAAAATCAGGAAATTTATCATTACATTACTATTAATCTCATCTATACTTCTTACTCAGAATTCGCCATTTGTTCCTAAAATTTTTTTTATAGCTTTTTTTTTTTTTTCTTGTCCAGGAACCAGGACAGGTTTGCCTTTTGCATTTAGCTGTCCTTTCTCCCTAATCTCTAACTTGGCGGAGTTCTCTGGATTTCTTTGTTATGACATTGACATTTCTGAAAAGGACAGGCCAGTTTTAGGCCAGTTACTTTGCAGCTTGTCCCTCAATTTGTGTTTGCTCCAGGTCTCAAAATTAGATTCACAACAATGCAGGAATTTATGTCGTTTTAAGAATGCCAGTGGCATAGATCCTGGGATGTTACCAAAGTTGTAGAGGCATCGTGTTAATCGAATTGAAAAGGTTTCGAACCTGGAGAAAAAAAATTGATTTTAAACAAGTGAATTAAAAACTCTGGAAATAAGAAATTCACCATTGGGAGAAAAAAATGGATGATTTTTTTTTTTTTTTTTTAATTGCTGCTTCCAGTGGTTTAGATCATCTTATTTCATTCAAGGTGTGTCTAAAACAGCACATCAATGGATTAGTTTTTAATGTAATTGTCATAGTTTAATAGGAAGTATTTGAAGCATTTTAATATTGATAATAAAATTAGCCTACATGTAGAAATGACCTTTTATTCATTCTTCAAGGATATTTGAAACTCCATCACTTTCCAAGGTCTGTGATAGGTTTCTGTATTACAGAGATAAACTTGAGGGGCTGAGACTTGGGGAAATTAATAGTCCAGCAAGGTATCCAGGCGTGTAAAGGGGATGATTACAAAATGTAACTGGTAGTTATACTTTAGTGGCATGAGTGTTGTTGTCCTTATAAAGAATGTCCCCTTTCGTGACCACCACGTTCCTGGTTCTGAGCACAGTGGTTGGTGGTTGAGGAGAGAAGTGGTTCTGAGCACAGTGGTTGGTGGTTGAGGAGAGTAGTGGTTCTGAGTTTCTGCTCTGCCTGGATTCAAGAGTCCTGCTTCTGCCTCCTCTCCCTGCTGTGGGGACAGATCCCTTAATCTGTCAGTAAATTGGGGATAATAATAGTGCCTACCTTAGAGAGTTGCCGTAAATATAACTCTTGCATGAGAAAAATTTAGCGCTGTGCTGGGATTTGGTCTGTGCCCAAGAAAGGCAGTGCTGGTGGTATTGTAGCAGGGATTCATTAAATATTGGTGGGTGAGTTAATGGAGGTATGAGCCAGAGGTTATGGGAGGTTATGGGAGCCCATCAGAGGGGAGCTGAGGATGTCTTCCCGGAAGAGGTGACCTGCATCCTCAGTCTTCGAGGTTGGAAAGAAGCAGCCCTGGCTTTATGATTGGTGGTGCTGAATGCAAAATGAACACTTGGGGCCCCGGTTCAAAAATTATTCAAGATGGCAGCAGCAGAGCATGAAACCAAGTAATGGCCCCTTCTGAGTGCAGGGCCCTGTGCCTTTACCGGAATCACATGCCCGTGAAGTGTTCCTGGTAAAGAGTTCTCCAAAGGTCACAGGCTGGGGTGGCTAGAAGCGTGGGGTACAGAACCCCAGGTTCTGGCTCCATCTTGTTCTTCCCAATTCCACCTTGTTTCCTGAGCCTCTCCTTCCTGGGAAAATAGAAGAAAAAACCATATTGGCCAGTGAGGGCCTGAGACTCTGGGAAAGCTTATTCTGTGATCCAGGAATCTGTAATCAAGGCATGCTACAGGGAGAAGGTGGCATTGGAACTGTTTGAAAAACGTTGTCCAGATTGGGAAGCCGGAGAGACAAAAAGAAAGATTTACTTACTATAAGCCAGCCAGGTGCTGGACAAGGTCTGGTCTGTCATTATTTTAAACAGCCTTATGGAGGTAGCTTTTACCTATGGGGAACTGAGGCTCATAGAGGTTAAGTATTGTGTCTGAGATGATGTAGCTAGTTAAGGGGTAGAGCTTGATGTGAACTCTGGCTTGTCTGAATGTAAAACCTTAGCCTATAAGTCTAGGCTCCACTCTGTGCCTGGAGCTGAGGCTCACACTTTCCCATAGAGTATCTCAATGATTGCCATGGCGTTCAGCCTTAATACATATGCTACAGAAGGGCTTTTAGATTTAAGTCCATTTTAAAACACTTTTTTTAATTGAAGTGTAGTTGATTTACAACGTTGTGTTAGTTTCTGGTGTATAGCAAAATGATTCGGTTATACATATATGTGCATTTTTTTTCATATTCTTTTCCATTATGGTTTATTACAGGATATTGAATGTAGTTCCTTTTGCTGTACAGTAGGACAAGACACATTTCTGAGTCCAAAGAAATCAATCCAGCCCCCTCATTCTGAGATGAACAAACTGTTGAAAGCCAAGTAGGAATGATGCTTTTAGATAAATAAGCATCCCCTCTCCTCCTACTTGGAATCCACATTTAACCTGATCAGAGACTTAAGAGGTTCTTATTGGACTTTTATGCATTCTATGACTTTAATTGTAGAGCTGTCTTTCCAAATTAATAACATTCAGTGGCACTGCAGACACCAAAGCCGAAGAAGAGAGGGTCTTGAAGTAGTAACAGACCCAGCAAAACTGTGTTTTGTTACTTGAAAGATTTGGGTTGGGTCAGGAAAGAGTAATTAGTCAAGGAATTATTTTTCTTTATCCTTGTCCTTACCAAACCAAAACTTTAATTCTGGAGGGGGAATCTGCCTTGCTTATCACAGGTAGTAAGGGCAGTTGGATTTGCATTTTTACCAGATGAATTCCAGGGGTCTTCATACCAGGAATGTTTTCTCAGACTAACTTGTGATCAAGGGCTAAATGAAGCAAGTGGATAATTAGCCTTGAAGGAAAGTGCAAACAGAAGCATAATTAACACAATTGCTGATGCTTCTTTCCTGCTGGGGACATCTGGGCACGTGGTGAACTGTAAGTCGTAAGCCAAAGGTCTGTGCAAAATGGAGAGAATCCCTCTCATCTTCAGCTTTTTAGTACATATGTGGTGTAAAAAACGGAACGGATATCTTTCCTCTTCTCCAGTTCTTTTCAGATTGTTCCTCCGTGCTGCTCTGTTCACCCTTTCCCAGTTACAGAATAACCTCAAGGATCTCACTTCCATTTGAGAGTGATATGTTTTTTTCAATTTAGTTCAAAATCCACTTTGCACCATTATTTAGGATTGCAATTAACGTGACTAAGATTTGAGGTCTAAGGACACACATATGTTTCTTTTAGGGCGTTGTATTCCATTGGAGTTCATCAGGAGAAGGTAGGATAGTGCAGGGAACGTGTTCATTAATGGGGAGTTGTTTAGCTAATAATTAGCTAAACGAAAACGCTGTATTCTTAAACACAAGTACTGTTTGTTTTCAGAGTATGAACTCTGTTCAGACTTAGGAGAACACTAAAACTGCTTTATACTTTTTAAAAGAAGAGGGTTACAGTGATGGTCTTTTAAAAAATTTTTATTTTATTGAAGTATAGTTGATTTACAATGTTGTGTTAATTTCTGGTGTACAGCAAAGTGATTCAGTTGCATGTATATATATACTCTTTTTCATGTTCTTTTCCACTATGGTTTATTACAGGGTACTGAATCTAGTTCCCTGTGCTATACAACAGGACCTTGTTGCTTATCCATTCCATGTATAATAGTTTGCATCTGCTCAGTGATGGTCTTTTTGATATTACTGGCGCAGAAGTACTGCAAAGGTCTTTACTGAGGATCTCAAATACAGCTCAGTAAGCAAAGCATTCCCCTTCCCAGGCTTTCCTCATTAAGATTCAGAGCATTCGCTTTTACAAGTCTTAAAAGAGGTCTTGCCAAACACTTTCCCATAATTCTGACAGATGTGAAGTTTGTTATTTCAGACCCATAAGGTTCCTTTTATTCTTTCAAACTACTCAATTTGACTTTATTACAAATCGCTGGTGAACTGATCTATTGTTTAATTTAAAAAAAAAAACAAAAAACCCTGAAAAAAAAAATCTCACATGCAAATTGCACTGTTATCTTTCCCAAAAGGTATTTCCCCCCTGCCGGGGATGTTGGTCTATTTCATCATTATTGGGCACCAGAAGCAGGGAAGGGCCATTTATGTATTTATTTTAAAAGCCTCTGTTGGGTATACACTTGTTAAATTTAAACTTCAGCCTTTCTTTTTAAAGTTCCCGCTAATTTAAACAAAAGCCCCAGGAAGTGGCCCGTGGAATTTATAATAATACTCTTCCACCCTTTGCCTGTTTTCAAATAACAGTCTTTTCTTAGGCTTTGGGGAATGCAGACAACCCGATCGGAATATGAAAATTTCAACTTTCAACCTGTGAACTCTGCCGGGTCTGCCAGGGCGTTTTCGTGTCAAGCCCAGGAAATGTACACATGCTGTAGAATTTACAACTCATCACTGCCACAGTCAGATTAGAGTGCGAGTTAAAGAGTTATACATTAACCAGGGTTAGTGCATGGAGCTTGCTGCTAAAGACCTGCAAAGGCAATCAACGTCCTGCAGGCACAATGAAAAATAGAAGTATAGCTGGAGGTGTTCGGAGGTCAAAAAATTGGCCCACACGTACTAGTGCTCCGGAATTTACTTCCTTTTTTTTTTTTTTCGGGCTGTTCTGCAGTGTGACTGAATTGTCATTTGCTTGTTTCGACTCAAGGGAAACATCTGGTTTCTCTCTGCAGTATAGACAAACTGCCCTTATTCTGAAGCTCTCATCCATGAAAAGCATGGTTTGGGCTCAATGGGTTTGCTTATGAAAGGCTCGGGGGTCCATCTCTGCAGAAATAAACAGCTCTAGTAATTGGAAGTTTGTTCCCCGTTATAAACTCTAGCTCAGAGGTGACCTGGGTGAAGTGGCAAAAGCTGAACGGGATGCATTTATTTTATAGAAGGCATTTTATGATTTAGGATGTGGCCGGCAGAGAATCTGCCACTTAACCTTTGAAAAATCTCTTACCCAACTTCTGTAGAGTTTCTGCAAAGATATGTAAGAATCCCAGAGCCTAGAGGTTGGAGATTGGGTGTGACAGGGTCCAAAAGAAAAAAGAGGTCTGCGGGGCAAAGTGAGGAGTTCTGTGGCTTCAGATCTTAGACCACGGCCGGATCTTCCTGTGCACTTTGTAAAGAAGATGCGAATGGGTGTTATTACTCCTGTTCAGGACCAGCTATGTAATTTGTGGGACTCAGTGCAAAATGAAAATACGGGGTCGCTTGTTTAAAAGTTATTAAGAATTTGCAGATGAAAACAGTAGGTCATTCACCCAAGGGTGAGGGGATCTATGTGAATACACAGGTCACATGCCCATGGGTTGGACTCTGCTTCTAGAAGTTTTAGGAATCTCTAGGGTAGATGACATACACAAAAAAAGTAGGGGTGCTTGGGAAGTATGTCTGCTAACTTTTCTCAGTGGGGTGTTGGGAGAGAATTTTCTTCTAACCAGATAATGGAGTGTAGGGAGAGCTCCTCTTGCTTGAGGTAGGTAATAATCACTGTCAGTGTGCTATTTTTCATGTATCGTATTCTTTTGCTAGGAAGACGGGAGCTCTGCCACCGTGCGAATGTTTCTCGTTCTTTTTTTTGCAAGAATATTGGTAGAAAACTCAGAACAGTGGTTCACGTAAGGTTAGAAATTATGTGTTTTGGGCCCTTTCCACAATTTTCAGAGTCTTGTCGTTCTGGAAGTTAATCCCAGCCACCGAGTGCTCAGATTTTCTGACTCTGGTCCTCTTTCTCTCCTGCCCCAGCGGTGCCTTCCCTACCTACTCGTGGGCTCCTTAGAGAGGGGCGTTTCATTCGGACGTCGGCAGCCAAAACCCCAGTAAATGTTGGAATCGAAATACTGGTCTTTGCTTCCCCTTCTCTTTCCTTCCTGCCGCTTTTCCTCCTTTCATTCTTCTGGTTTTATCTGTCTTGTCTTGTTCAGAACGCACAGGTACACAGACACGTGCTAGATGTGTGTTCTGCATGCACGCCTGAGCTACACATTTTTGATCACCCAAAAATGGTAGTGCGGCCCGAGAAGTCCAAATGTATGGTGAGGACCGTGTGTTGGCTCAGTAGAGCGGGTGAATCTGAGGGTCTCCCTGTGTGGAACCTGCAAAGCTGAGGCTCATCCCTGCCAGACACTAAAATGCTAACGAGGGAGCCGGGGCTGAGAAACGCCAGTGACCTCAGGGTGATGCGGCCCCCGCTGCCCTCCTCCTGAGATGGAGCCAGTTACAGTAGGAGGGTTTGTCGGAGGGATCGGCCTGCTGGGTTTAGTCAGAAACTGCTCTGCAAACACAGCGGATTAAAGGGTTTTTGTTGAGGTAGAGCAGATGGACAGAGAGGCAGAGTTCAAATTAACCGATCGTAAATCAGGACCCCGCCGTGGAAGGGAAAAATCTGGGCCTGGTCACTTAAAAGTTTGAGCTAATTTAATTTATTATATCTTTTTCTTATTGGAAGAGCACCTCATGTTTATTATAAAAAAAATTGTCGTGAAGAATTTAGGAAGTATTTTTGCCAAAGAAAGGGGTAAATCTCCTCTGTCCCTAGAGGGAATCACCCTTAACCCTTTTAGTATAATCCTCCTGATTTTGTCCTTTGTCTCGCTAACACACACGTATATCCATATGCAGTTATTATTTAGTAAGAGTTGTAACAGTGCTCTTCTTAGGGTTAGATATTAAGAGCAAACTTGTGAGTAGGTCTTGAAGATCAGAACACAGGCTCAGGGATGGTTTGGGTCAGGCCACCAGCATAAATTTCAGTAATAAAACCAAAGACAATGTGTAAATTTATGTTCGGGAAAGTGAGGGCAAGCTCAGGCGAAGGAAAAGCTCACTGGCTAAGGGGGTGGGGGGCACGCTGAATTTATGATCTTCCCTCGAGGAAGGCTTTGATAAGCTGTCCAGAGAGAGCAGTGTATCTGTATGCATTTTTCCTGTTGCCCCCTCGTTGGGCAAGAAGAATTGTTCAGGCCGGAAGAGAATTCGGCGCGTGGAGCCCACTCTTCATTCAGCCGTTTCTAATGAGCTGACTCTTAGGAATCACGAATGTTCTCCATTCCCTCTGCAAAGATATCGACACAACGAACGCTTGAGGCTAGTGGGTCCCGCGGATGCCCAGGCTCAGGCCATTGGGTTGAATTCGTGCTTTATGAAAGCAAGGCCCTATCAGATGCTCCCTTCCTAGGGGGAGAGAGTCTAGCCGTCCTCAGAGCCATCTGCCACGTGTTTTCTAGAAGTCGTTTGTGTTCAAGAGCTGCCCTTTTAGCACCAGGTCTTCTCACTGTTACCATGACAAAATTTAATTAAGTACAAACATTAGTTAAAAATCAAACCCTGTGGAACCTCTTAGAAGGAGTTGTTTCAGTTGAAGTCATTGGAATGCTTTGAAACATCTCATTGCGTGGTGAATTACTAAAAAGACCCATGGCATTAAATGATGTGAAAAGTGTATGATAAAATAACCTGCGTTGTGCACTAGCTCCTAGTGGGTGAGTGTCGGGTGTTTGTTGAAGGAGTGAGTCCACGGTGGGGGACAGCAGATTCAGAACTCCCAGGTCACCCTTGCTCTGGGGCATATACTTTATCGAGGAGGACTGAGAATCATTATTATTTTCTTCTCTCTCGGCTGAACATTTATAAGCTACATGGGCTTATTACGAGACGCCAAAAACATGAAGATTTTTATGGTGTCGCTCCCTTGTGTGGGAATTTGATCCGTCACCAGAATAAAGACCCATGTCCTCCACAGGCTTATTTATGGGGCGCTGGACCACCTGGCCCCCCAAGCCCTTCATCTCTTTCTGTTCCGTGTGCTGCTTTCTGTCTCGCTAAAGGCGTTCCAGCCTGTGGCCACACGGATGCATGTGCTACGCGTGTGCGTCACTGTCTCCCGTCTCACGCCTTCCTTTTTCCTGATGCTGGTAACCAGTGTCCTTCATCTGGTTAATTCTGACCTCAGCTCTCCTGTAAAGCATTTGTTGATACCTCCCCATACCCCGGCCCGTTCATTCATTATTTGTCTCTTGCCTCCTTCCTGCCCCTGGAGTGCGAGTTCCATGCATCCCACCCTTAGAACACCTGGCCTCCAGCAGGCACTCCGTTAAGGGGGCTTGAATGCGGAGTGAATAGTCACGAGCCTTCTGGGTGCCAGGCACCATTCTTGGTCCTCCTTCGGTGGGGGAGGTCTCCTTTTCTGCTCCCTTTGCATACTGGACTTACTCCCATCCTTTCACACACTATTTTGCACTAACAGCATTTGTCTTGCTGTCTTTCGCACCAGCTCATGGGTTTGCAGACTACAGCCAGTGGGCCAAATTCAGCCCACCATCTTGGCTCGGGAGCCAAGAACACTTTTTACATTTTAAAATATAAATATACAAAGACTATTTGCCCTTGGGGAGAAGAGTTGTTGGGAGAGCTGAGATTATCCACTGGCTGCAAAACCTAAACTGTCTGCCCTCCTGCTCTTTATAGGACACGCTTGTCGACGCCTGCATGAGACTATGAGCTTTTTTTTAGGACAAGGGGACTGTCTTTGATCTTCAAATTCCTAGAACATGGCGCTTCAGTAAATGTTTTTTTTTTTTTTTAAACTTTGGGTTTATTTATTTATTTATTCGTTCAGTCATTTATTTATTTATTTATTTATTTATGGCTGTGTGGGGTCTTCGTTTCTGTGCAAGGGCTTTCTCTAGTTGTGGCAAGCGGGGGCCACTCTTCATCGCGGTGCGCGGGCCTCTCACTATCGCGGCCTCTCTTGTTGCGGAGCACAGGCTCCAGACGCGCAGGCTCAGTAGTTGTGGCTCACGGGCCTAGTTGCTCCGCAGCATGTGGGATCTTCCCAGACCAGGGCTCGAACCCGTGTCCCCTGCATTGGCAGGCAGATTCTCAACCACTGCACCACTAGGGAAGCCCAGTAAATGTTTTTTGAGTTGAACCGAAGTCCCTCTTTTTTATTCCATCCTCTGGAGTTAGATGAGGGTTTGAATCTTGGTGCTGACCTGTGCTAACTGTGAGACTAGGGGAAGATGGGGCCTCTCTGAGCCTACTTCCTTTGTCTGAAAACTGGAGATAATATATTTTTCTGGTGGCCTTTGATAGGAGCAAGAGAAACCATCAGGATGTCAATATCTATACAGCGCTTAGCACAGAATTAGTGTTTAATGTGAGCTGTTATTGTTTATCCAGATAAACATCCAGCCAAAGTTATGTGATCTGATCATAATCATATAAGCTGCACTACAGAGCAATCGCAGATTTAAAAAGAGTCAGTCATTTTGGGTTATCCTCTTTCTGTTTGATGGTGTTGAGAATTAAGTGTTGACCTTCTGTCCATGGATCTGACTCTGAATTTTCTTCCCCATTTCTGTGTGTGTCTGTGTGTGTGTGTGTGTGTGTGTGTGTGAGGCTGAATCTTTTTTTTTTTTTATTAATTAATCAATTAATTTATTTTTGGCTGTGTTAGGTCTTCGTTTCTGTGCGAGGGCTTTCTCTAGTTGTGGCGAGCGGGGGCCACTCTTCATCGCGGTGCGCGGGCCTCTCACTATCGCGGCCTCTCTTGTTGCGGGGCACAGGCTCCAGACGCGCAGGCTCAGTAGTTGTGGCTCACGGGCCCAGTTGCTCCGCGGCATGTGGGATCTTCCCAGACCAGGGCTCGAACCCGTGTCCCCTGCATTGGCAGGCAGATTCTTAACCACTGCGCCACCAGGGAAGCCCGAGGCTGAATCTTTTATGGTGCTGATTTAGAATAGCTTCTAAGGTGCTATTAAGACAGAAGATCTTACTTGAGTGAGTCATTCCAGTGCTACGCGAAACGGGGATTCATTTTTGGAGCGGCCTCTGCGGTAGGTGAACCTTTTCTCGGAGAGACAGGAGATGCAGCTGCCGCTGCTGGGCTCGGGGGCACGTACTTCTGGGTCCGCAGGCTAGCGGACACCCTGCAGAGGTGCGCAGACTTGGAAGGAATTCAGATGTGATGTTTCTGGGCCTGTTTCTTTGCAGGGACAGTGAAGGTGAAGAGCTCCAGCATCCAAGTTGGAGATCTTATCATTGTGGAGAAGGTGAGTGGGGTCGCGCAGCTCCTGACGGCTGCCGCGTGGGCGCGTGGGAGAGGGACGTCATTGCCCCCGCTTCACGCATCCCGATGCGACGTGTGATTCGTGTATCTGGTGGCCGAACTGGACGTTTGCTTTCTGGGATTCTACCCAGAAGCTTTGCCTGGGGAGAAACATCTCTTTCCCATGAGACACACACACACAGAATATTTTTTCATGGTTTCTGTGTGCTTCTTAAAAATCCAAGCTATTGTGAAATCAAGTTACAAACACAATTCCAAGGTTTGATTTCCTATTTGATGTGCTTGTTGTTTTTGGAGTCTTTTTTTAAACTCATCATAATAAAGTTTTTCCTAGAAGTCTGCTGGCTGCATAAGCACATAAAAATAATTGTCATTTACCTCTTGAACAATTTTGTCTCACATTTTTTGACTTAAATAACATTGTGCTTTTCTGTCATTTTATGGGGAGTAGGGGTTAAGTGAAACATGAGAAAGTAAAAAGGCCCCAAGTGCATTTTTAAAGATAGTGCTGTCGATAGGTTTGTTACTCCAGCACTCATACCTTTTCTTACTGTGTATGTTTGGGAGGTGTTGGATTTTGGGGGTGGCCCTGGAGAGTCTTGGAATCATATTTGATTAGAAAAGGATCGCATCTTAACTTGTTTCTGTAGGAAGTGAACTATGCTCTCTTAAAAGGATTAAATCCAAGAACTCACAGTTGATTTGGGGTAAAGTGAAGCTCTCCCGGGTGGCAGCTCAGAAGACCCACACAAACCTCTTTATGTTATGACATACTTGCCTGTTCACAATTACATGAGGCCCGCTGTTGACTTCCCTCTTTTTTTGAGAGCGGCTTTTGTTGCTTCTTACTAACTTGACTTCCTTATTAAAATCCCACTCGAAGCCAAACATCAAGCCGGAAAATTGGTAGAAGCAGAAAGCGTGAGCCGAGTGTATGTATGTCTTTAGTTTCCGCAGACAGCCTGGAAGAAAGCCAGCTAGGGGAGCAGGCTTTGGGCTCCCGGGTCCTCTGGCTGCAATTTCAGGAGGTAATGGTTGGATTCGCTAGAAAACTAGAAGCTCTCTTTCCGAGATAAGATTTCAATAGGAGATTAGTAAATGTAACGGGCAGTGTGCAAGAGTTTTCAGATTCAAAACAAAATAAATCCCCAGATCTGTCTTTGACAAAGGCTGACACTTAAAAGAGGCTGTGCGTTTGAGTTGCTCCCCTCCCCACTGAGGGGGCGGGGGCTTGGGGATGGAAACCTCACACAGGGGCATTCACGGTAACAGTCTTTCTGTTCATAACGCAGAACCAGCGGGTCCCTGCTGACATGATCTTCCTGAGGACATCAGAAAAAAACGGTAAACATCTGGGATCAATTTTGAAAATAACCATTAACCTTTCAGTGGTAATTTGGCAAAATAATCATTTGAAAATGTAACAGAAGTAGATGATCATTTTGGAGCCATGGAGGCAAGTCAAGAACGTTTCTTTTCATAGAGCAGTCTTTAAAAAAAAAAAAGAAAAAAGGTTTTTGGTGCGCGCAGGTCAACAGATTTTGATCATCGCAAAGACAGTCGGACCCGTGCTGAATCACAGCTGGGAAAGTCACACACAGTGGCTGTGCTTTTCCCCGCTGGGCTGCATTAAGCTCAACCGCAGGAGTTGGCAGGACTGGGAAGCGTGTCGAACAAACAGAAGCAAACAGAAACTCCTCTGAGAAAATACTGGGAGGTGTGTCATGAGATGGGGCAGTAGAGAAGCTGGGGGGAGAGATTAGGGGTAGGTGGCCTTTCCCCGCCTTGGCTCATGAGTGGTGGGGCCATAGTCACCCCTGCCCATCGATTTATTTGTCGTTGCAGCCTATTTGCCTGAGTGAACCTCTCAAGTCTCTTGCAAGACCCTACTTCTCGCAGTTACAGTTGTCTCTTGGTGTCCGAGGGGGATTGGTTCCAGGACCCCCGTGGGTACCCAAATCCACGGATGCTCAAGTCCCTTATATAAAATGACGTAGGGCACTCGGCCGTCTGCACCCACAGGTCCTGCATCCGCAGGGCAGGCTTGGGGGCCCGGCTGCGTTTCCCACTGTGGCCGCCCCCGCTGCCTCCTGCCTTCCCCGTCGGTTGACTCAAATCTCCTTTCTTTTTATTTGTTGTTATCTAAGCTGTTTTGAGGAAACAAGGCTGTTTTTCTCTTGCCCATCAGGCATAATCAGAGATCTTCAAACGCTGGAAAAATCCGTATTTGTATCCCTTTGAGGTTGCTGCAACCTCTTTTATGATGAATTGGATAAAAGTGCGGATGACATTATATACTAATAATATGTTAAATCATCCAGAGAGGGGGTGGAAGGCACTCCATTAAAACAGACTTCTTTTATTTATTTATTTATTTATTTTTGGCTGTGCTGCGCGGCTTGTGGGATCTTAGTTCTCCAACCAGGGATTGAACCCGGGCCCTTGGCAGTGAAAGCATGGAGTCTTAACCACTGGACTGCCAGGGAAGGCCCTAAAACAGTCTTCTTTTAAACACTGCAGCTTTGTCCTCAAATTCGTTCCTGTGTCTTCGGCAGTAAAAATGGAGTGTTATGGATTGGAGGTCCCAGATGTGTTCTCCCTTTCTTCCCCCCAAAAAATTAGAAGGGATCTTCCTGAAAATCCTCAGAAGTCTTTAAGTGCGGTGTCAGGGAGTTCAGTACATTCTCTGTCTGATGAAATACAGAGCTGACTGATTGCTCAGACGTGTACAGATCAGGTTGAAATATGTATCCACAAATTTTGCAGGTCGATAGTCACGGCAGACAGTTAACGTGGTCCTTGTGGTCCTTTCCCTGTTCTGAGCAGTTTGCATGGATCAGCTCTTTAGGCCTCGCAGCGTGAGGTTGATGCTGTAATATCCTCATTTGTGCCCTGGAGGAAACTGAGGCTCAGGGGGGAGAAGTAACTCCCTCAGGGCACAGCTAGGGAGTTGTGGAGCCTGAACCTGAACCCAGGAGGTCTGGTTCCTGAGAAGGTGCTCGTAACCCCTGCCCCAGATGGACTCGAATGCTGGTTGCCCTGTGCCAGCCGCCGTGCTGGGGGTATGATCACCCCACTGGATCCTTTACAGCAGGCTTGTGAGATCTGTGTGTCTCCCCATTTTACAGACAGGACATGCTGAGGCTTAGCAAGGTCCAGAAACTAGCCCAGGCTCCCACTGTGAGTGGTGGAGCGAGGATTTGAACCCAGGTCTTTCTGACCCCGGAGCTTATGGAGGAAATGGGAAATCAGCTATTTATTTTTCCCTCTTGGTCGTTGGCCGTTGATTGGCTGTTTTTACAAGTACTAGAACCGGAGCTGCTCGGAGCCGCCACGGGAAGTATTCTTGAATTGCAGGGGAATGGACGGTGCCTGACTTCCCTCCACAGGGTCTTGCTTCCTGCGGACGGATCAGCTGGACGGAGAGACGGACTGGAAACTTCGGCTTCCCGTGGCCTGCACTCAGAGGCTGCCCACCGCTGCCGTGAGTAGCCGTCCCTGCGGCAGCCCCGCTGGCGACTGTGTCACCTCAGGGCTCTCAGACTCGGGCCCCTCAGGGGCCAGACACGGGCCGTCAGGTGTGAAGTGGGGCTCCGGGGGGGTGTGGGGTTCTCGAGAGCCTCGAGTGCTTGCTGGCTCCAGGCCGTGTGGCCTTGTGAACGCAGACCTGGCCTGTAGGGATGGTGCTCTTTTGAGGGAAGCTCCAGCTCTAGGAAACCTTGACCAGATACCTGGCATAAAAGTAAAACCCAACGCAGAGCACGTTATTCCTCTGCTCCGAATCTCCAAAGGCACCTCCGCTTCCTGAGACTCGATCCTGCGGTCCTCGTCTCTCTGCTAAGGGCCTGACCTCAGCTTCTGGCTCTCTCCCCTCTGTCCGCCAGCTCCAGCCATACAGGCCTCTCCATCAGGCATGCTTCTGCCCCCTGACATTTGCCCTTGCAGTTTCTCCACCAGGAACAGTCAGACTCACTCTTGGTTTTTGTGTACAAGTCCCCTTATTGGAGAGGTGTTTCCTTACCACCCTCTCCTTGCATTCCCGCTCCGCTCACTTCAAGACAGAGTCTTCGAGAGCAGGGTTCTGTCGGTGTGTTTACTGTTGTGCGCCCAGTGCATGGAACAGCATGTCGAACGGTGCAGGGAACAGCATGCAGGCCCTGTCTGAGGGGGCGGCCACCGTAGCTGGAACCAACAGGCCCTCCGAGCTCCCCGGGGCCCCGCACTTCCCCACCAGCTCCCTGTCACTCACGCCTTAAACTGCAGAGTGAGGTAGGGAGGGAGCCAAAGAGGAAGTGTAAACGCAAGCCACCTGGGCTGGATGAGGCCTGGGGAGTAGGTTACAAAATCACAAAATGTAATTTAAATGCCCAGAGACTGACATGCCCTGTGGGTGGTCTGAAATGATTAAGCAGAGTGAAGAAGCTTCTCCTGGGCTTGTGGCCACATTGATTCATGCCACTCCTTACTGCGTCCTGGGAGGAAGGGAGAGGGCAGGAGACAGTTCTGTGTCTCAGTGGAGTGAACGTAGCAATAAACGTGTCCGCGGTACTGATGATTTTTCACGGCCAATAAGACGGGAAATAGCACCATCCTTATTATTATTTGTTTAGACCAGGAATTCTAGTGAGTTTTCGACTGTGGCCAGGAGCCCTGGGGAATCCTTGAGATGGGGCTAACCAGTGAGGGTTAGTCCCATGATCTGAGGGACTCTGTTCAGGAGACAGTCCAGAAGAGCCTAGAATCGTGAAGGTGCCCGCCGGTTCCACGGCTCTGAGTTCCTTTCTCGATGTGCACTTTGGAAACTTCACCCAGTTTCATAAACATCCGTCTTCTCCAGGCCTGGGCTGGCATCCAGAGAAAGATAAGGTACCACTGTCTGTACCTTCAGCCTTAGTGGGCTGAAGGGGCCTAGTTGGGTAACAGCGTTTTGACGAAGTCATAGATGAAAAGAATTGTATGGAAAGATTTACCTGAGTAATAGGTGAGTATATTCTATTTAAAAAGAGACTCAAATTGGAGGAACAAGTGAAAAGTGTTGCTCACAGCCTCCTCCCCAGATCTTACCTCCCTCTCCCAGGGGCTCTTGTGAAGTCAGTAGTGATTTTCCCACGTCCTTTTTAGTGCAGTTTCTTACAGATATACAACTGCACACTTGCTGGTGGAGTGTGGTTTCTCATAAACGGGATTGTGCTGTAATTATGATTCTGAAACGTTTTCCCCTTCACTTGCTGTCTGTGGGCCTTTTTTATTTATCAGCACATAGATGCCGCATTGCCCACACATCTGCATACGGGCATCCTGGATGGTTTGCAGGGAGCTCAGGGCCTGCTGAGGGCGTGGCCAGTAGCCTCTACTCCACTCCAGGCCCTTGTTGCTAAGGGGCATTGTGGCCTGAATTTGCCTGACCACCTGATTTGGTTCCCCCCGCCCCCGTCTTTTTTATTGTGGCAGAATATACATAAAATTGACCATCTTATCATTTTTTTTTAATATCTATATTTTTTATTAATTTATTTATTTTTGGCTGTGTTGGGTCTTCGTTTCTGTGCGAGGGCTTTCTCTAGTTGCAGCAAGTGGGGGCCACTCTTCATCGCGGTGTGCGGGCCTCTCACTATCGCGGCCTCTCTTGTTGCGGATCACAGGCTCCAGACGCGCAGGCTCAGTAGTTGTGGCTCACGGGCCTAGTTGCTCCGCGGCATGTGGGATCTTCCCAGACCAGGACTCGCACCGTGTCCCCTGCATTGGCAGGCAGAATCTCAACCACTGCGCCACCAGGGAAGCCCCATCTTATCATTTTTAAGCAGACACTTCAGTGGTGTTAAGGACATTCACACTGCTGTGCCGCCATCACCACCATCCATCTCCAGACTCCCATCATGGAAACCTGCAGCTCTGGACCCACTAAATACTGCTTCCGGTTCCCCCTCTTCCCCCAGCCCCTGGCAACCACCATTCTACTTCTTTCTCTATGAATATGACTACTGTAGGTGCCTCAGATGAGTGGAATCCTATGGTATTTGTCTTTTTGTGACTGGCTTATTTCACTTAGCATGGTATCTTCACAATTCATCCATGCTGGAGCAAGTGTCAGAATTTCTTTCCTTTTATTTTTTTATTAAAAAAATTTTTTTTTAACATCTTTATTGGAGTATAATTGCTTTACAACAGTGTGTTAGTTTCTGCTTTATAACAAAGTGAATCAGCTATACATATATCCCCATATCCCCTCCATCTTGCGTCTCCCTCCTACCCTCCCTAATGAGTGTTTTGGTTGGTATGAACAACTCTTGTAAACCAGAGTGTCGCAGGGGGGATCTGCGCTATCACTTAGTTTTGGAAATGCTGGGTAAACACAGAGAAACACAGAATCTTCCCTTTAGGGTCTCAGTGTGTCTTGGGATATTGCACGTAGTGACTCCTAAACTTACTTGCTGGAAGGTTTCCCTCTTTTTTTTCCACCTGCCCCGTGGTTTTGAGAGCTGTTTGGAAAATACACTTGCTTTGGAAAAATAGTGGATGCTTCCTGAAATCCCTTTAATCATACAGTGACTTCGTTTTACCTCCAAAATGTCACCCCCATTGAACAGGACCTTCTACAGATTCGATCGTATGTGTATGCAGAGGAGCCAAACATCGACATTCACAACTTTGTGGGGACTTTCACCAGAGTAAGTAAGCCTTGTGTGACACAGAATCCGGTCTGGCGGGGCGCATGTCTGGGGTGAGGCCCTGCTACGCAGTGCTGACAGGTGTTTGTCAGGGAGTTGCTTTGTGCCAGGTGGGGTGACGTTCCCTTCAGAAGGCCCCACCTTGAAAGCTGACATATTGCTTCTCAGTAAAATCAACACCACTGGGATTTTCTTCCAGCCTCTGAACAGCTTGAATCACCTGACAGCTTGGAACCAGTGTTATTGTAATTAACGTTAACTCTGGTGTCTGAAAGCAGTTACTCTTTCTGTCTCTTTCATGTGAGCCCCTGTCCTCTTTTATTCCTCCAAGTCCTATCTGCCAGGGTTATAAATTTTAAGCCACGTCCCAGCCTTTCAGAATAGAAATTAAGTTTGGATTTGAATTATTTTAGGCCTGTGGGGTAATAGGTTTATAGAACCCAAATTGAATTGTTCCTGCTCTTGTTCTGGAAGCCCGAAGACTGACGAGCAAAGGGCTGTTTCTGTTCGGCTTGCCTCTACATTTTAGTTCTCACCTTGTAAAATGTTTCTTTAGTGCTAGAAGCCTGCATTTCTTAAATCGTGAACCATTGTTTTTCACCGGGGTGGAAACACCAAGGATAAGAGTTGATGAGTTTGGCCCTCCTCTCCCAGCTGGGCTGTTGGCTTCCAAACAGGGGTCATACTCTCCTCCCTTCTTGTGAAGAGCAGGCTGGAGACAGCCAGCGGGTCCTGCCCAGACCTTGGTGGGTCAGCGTGTGTCCACTTGTTCTTTTGCAGGAGGACAGCGACGCCCCGATCAGCGAGAGCCTGAGCATAGAGAACGCGCTCTGGGCAGGCACAGTCACCGCATCAGGTACAGTGCTCTTGCGGAGGAATGTGCTAACGATTTGAAAAGGAAAGAAAATCCTTTTGTGTAATGAGAATAATCATCTGTCAGTTGGGGAAATGAGCTGTCGGTCAGATGGTGTTTTCCACTTGCTCCTGCACCGCCGGGGAATTAAACGGCCATCTAATTGCCCCTCGGACGTTCGGAGACGTCTGGAGGAGAAGCCGCCCTTGCCTGTGGACTCGGCCACAGCGTCCGCTCTGGGAATAGCCCTTAATTGCCACTTGAGATTGACGTCCTAATCTGTACCAGAAATTGGGTCAGCCTGGGCGTTCGGGCTGGAAGTTGTGTCCGTGAGGGCCGCCCAGCCGGTCCTGCCCTGGTGCGCACGCCAGGGCCACGGGCCTGATGGAGCCTCAGTGTTTAAAACTCCAAGATGACACTGAAATTCTCTGGACCTCTGGACTCCAAAACAGAGTTTGCGAGATGACCTGTTGAGGTGCAGGAGGAAAAGATTTGAACACTGGTGTGAAGCTGAGCAGAAGGGGCTCCAGGGGCTGAGCACGGCCTGCAGCAGCTGGGGTGATAGCAGTGGGGCCGCCAATCTGTCAGGCACTGGGCCGGGCCCTTCCTGTGTGTTACACGGTTCACTTAATCCTCCCAACAGTACCATGTGGGCAGGTGCTAGTATTGTCCCCATTCTGCAGATGAGGAAACCGAGGCTCAGTGAGGTTAAGTAACTTGCCCAAGGTCACACAGCACATGAAAGGCAAAGTTGAGGCTTGAACCCAGGCACTTTGCCCCAGAAGCAGAACTCAGTGTGCAGCTGTTATTATTATATTACATATGTTATGTAATAATATATGCTATTAATAACGTAATTCCACTACTGGCAGCTTTCTGTCTTTACCATGGGATGAATCCATTTTTTTCCCCCCTCTCTCTCCTACCAACCCACTTTCCTCTGCTTGATGATGTTTTGTGGTTCTTTAGTACAACAGATGCTCAGTCAGGATTCTCTATGACAAGGAAGGGGAATGACAAGCACAGACTCCACACAGGCTGCCATCCACAGACTCACTTCAAGCCAGTGGACAGAGATGAGCTGTCTCTTTTGGTTTTTTGCTGTGTTGTTTTTCCACTTTCAGCCTGTATTTGCAGCACAATCTAGATTGTCTCTCAATTCCCCTGGTGACTAAAGATGTAAGAAATTGGTCCTTAATATTCTGCACTGCCCACTGCCCGGCCACACCGAGGCCATGGCCATGGCCACCCAGGGCAGGCGCAGCCCTTTCACCTCGGCCTCTTCCTGGCCCCTTGTCCACCCAGGTCTCTCTGAACTTGTTACTCTTCCTCACCAGCTTTTCTCCACTTTTAAGTTATTTGCTAACAAGTAATTATTCTTTTTAATCTTTAATAATTTGACTGAAGAAGAATTTGTGTCAATTTGCATTTCCTGGGTTATCTGGAAGGTTGGCCATCTTTGCATATATCTGTTTTGTTTCTTCCTATGTCAGTTACTTTGTGTGTCCTTTAGTCATTTTTTTGTTATGGTTCTTATCTTTTTCTTAATCATTTGTAAGAGTTTCTCATTTCTGATGCCTAAACCTCATATCCTTTTGCCCCCATCCAATTTATTATCTGTTTTTTTTCCTTTTCCAAAATTTCTTCTTTTTTCAATTGAGGTAAGTTGATGTACAGTATTATATAAGTTTCAGGTGTACAACGTAGTGAGTCACAGTTTTTAAAGGTTATATTTCATTTACAGTAATTATAAAATATTGGCTATATTCCTTGTTGTACAATATGTCCTTTTTGCTTATTTATTTTATACATGGTAGTTTGTACCTCTTAATCCCCTACCCCTGTCTTGCCCCTCCCCCTTCCCTCTCCCTTCTCCCCACTGGTAACCACTGGTTCTCTATACCTGTGAGTCTGTTTCTTTTTTGTTATATTCACTAGGTAGTTTTATTTTTTAGATTCCATAAATATGTCATGTGGCTTTTTTTTTTAATAGTAATCTTTTTATTTATTTATTTATTTTATATTTATTTTTGACTGTGTTGGGTCTTCGTTTCTGTGCAAGGGCTTTCTCTAGTTGCGGCAAGTGGGGGCCACTCTTCATCGCGGTGCGCGGGCCTCTCACTATCGCGGCCTCTCTTGTTGTGGAGCACAGGCTCCAGACGCGCAGGCTCAGTAGTTGTGGCTCACGGGCCCAGCTGCTCCGCGGCACGTGGGATCTTCCCAGACCAGGGCTCGAACCCGTGTCCCCTGCATTGGCAGGCAGATTCTCAACCACTGTGCCACCAGGGAAGCCCTGTCATGTGGCTTTTAAAAAATTTTGTGGTGTATTTAATATGCAGGAGTTAAAAGTTGCTATTTTCATTTGTCTCTAGTCTGTTAGGTGATAAATGATATTATTGTTTTAATTTTTATTTCTTTGTGAGTATGGTTGAACATCTTTACACATGTAAAACCTTTCTTAATATTTTGGTCTATCTACTTTCCTTCTAGGTTCTTTTTTTTATTGACTTGTAAGAATGCTTTATAGAAGGAAGGGTATCGAGTTGTCATCTCTCATCAGTCACAAACATTTTCTCGCAGTTTATTGTTTGTCTTTTGTTTTTGTCTATGATGTGCTTTGTTCGGTTGGTTTTTCCAGATAGAATTTCTCAGTGTTGATGTCGTCACCATTTTCATAGAAATGGGATTACTAAGTGAAAGGGTGTATACATTGTACATTTTGATTCGCAGGGCAAACTTCCCTCTTCTGATAATCTTATAAATGTACCTTAACCAGCACCATGTTCTGTTTGGCTTTAAAATTTTTGCCCACCTATAGACATAAAATAAATATCTAATATAGTGATTTCCCTTTTAAAAATAATTTGTAAAGTTTAACAACTTTCTTCATACTTACGGTTTGTTTGCATTTCTCAAAATACATGTACGAACTGCCAGTTTATGCCCTGTGCCCATTTTTTCTGTTGAGGGGTTCATTTGAAAAAATGACTTCTAAGAACTCTTTATAAGGACAATAAGGGTATTGTCCTTCTGTTTGTTACCTTAATTGCAATTACTATTTCCCAGTTGATCTCATTCGTATTTTGGCACAAAAGTTTAAAATTTTTATGTAGGCAGACCTATTGATGTTTTTTTCCTTATGGTTTCTGGTTTTTGTGACATGCTGAGAAAAATCTTCCCTGCTCTAACGTTTTAATAGTGCACCAGTGTTTGCTTGGAGTGTTTATATGGTTTTATATTAAAATGTTTGCTCCATCTGGGATTCATCTTGGTTTAAGGAGTGAAGTTAGGACAACTAGCTAGCGAAGGGATCTTAACTCAGCTCAAACCCCAGCTCCGGGCACATGTGCCAGGTTGTGTTTGTGGCCCTGTGTAAAGAGACAGTGTGATGGGAAACAGAGACGTCACAGGATAAAGCATGCACGTTGGGAGGGGGACATCCTGTGTCAAACGCCCATCTCTTCAGGTGGAGCAGAGAGAGGTGTTAAGGGAAATCAGAACAGAGTGGGTTGTTTTTTTTTTAAATAATTAATTAATTTTTGGCTGTGTTGGGTCTTTGTTGCTGCGCGTGGGCTTTCTCTAGTTGCGGCGAGCGGGAGCTACTCTTTTGTTGCAGCGCGTGGGCTCATTGCGGTGGCTTCTTTTGTTGCGGAGCACGGACTCTAGGCGCGCGGGCTTCAGTAGTTGTGGCACGTGGGCTCAGTAGCTGTGGCTCGTGGGCTCTAGAGCGCAGGCTTGGTAGTTGTGGCGCACGGGCTTAGTTGCTCCACGACATGTAGGATCTTCCCAGACCAGGGATCGAACCCGTGTCCCCTGCATTGGCAGGCAGATTCTTTTTATTTAAGATCTTTTTTTTTTTTAATTTATTTGTTTTTTATTTTTTTGGCTGCGTTGGGTCTTTGTTGCTGTGCATGGGCTTTTCTCTAGTTGCGGCGAGCGGGGGCTACTCTTCATTGCGGTGTGTGGGCTTCTCATTGCGGTGGCTTCTCTTGCAGAGCACGGGCTCTAGGCGCGTGGGCTTCAGTAGTTGGCACTTGGGCTCAGTAGCTGTGGCTCGTGGGCTCTAGAGCGCAGGCTCAGTGGTCATGGCGCACGGGCTTAGTTGCTCCGCAGCATGTGGGATCTTCCCGGACCAGGGCTCAAACCCGTGTCCCTTGCATTGGCAGGTGGATTCTTAACCACTGAACCACCAGGGAAGCCCCAGAGTGGGTTTAAGCCCTGTGTCATGTTGTACCTGGCAGAGGCAGGACTGAAATTCAAGGATGCCTGTGACATACCCGTCTCCTTCCCAGGCAGTAATGTGAACAGTGCACGCTTCATTTCTTGCAGTGAGGGTAGTGGTTACTTCTGGGTGGGTGGGGTAGGGGTGACTGACGGTTTGTTTGGTTAGGCACTGGTTTTGATAATACTCGATAAGAAATACATGTTTACATGTCTGGTTTTCATTCTGGTAATTTTCTTCTTTCCTTCCTTCCTGCTTTCCTTCTTTCCATGCAGCAGACCTTTATTGAGCACTTATTTATAATAATGCCAAGCTCCATTGCTAGGTCCTAGTGCTGTGGTATACCAGAAGACCCTTGTCTCCACCTTCTTGGATTTATAGCTTACTCTAAACTTAATATAAATTGCAGAGGAGATGGGGGCAAGTGGGAGTGAGTTCTCTGGATTTCCTCTGAAACCAGTGAGAAGGAAAGTGATTTAGTGAAAACATGGAGAATTCGGAGGGTGGAGGGAATGAGTGAAGAGGCTTCTCAGCCTCAGTTTCAGAGATTAACAGTAATAAGTCTTATTTATCAGACACTTTTTATTTTCCAAGTGTTTTGCTTCTGTTCTCTTGTTTTGGTCTCACAACATTAAATGAGGACATTTAATGGAATGAAGAATTGAGTCTCAGAGAGGTCAGGCGACTTGCCTAAGGTCACACAGCCTTGGAGAGATCATCTCCTGGGAGGAGGAGAATGGAAGGCAAATTGGGATCTTGAAGATGGAAAAAAGATTTCAAACAGTTCATCAGAAATGTACTGTGAAGTTAAAACATGCATTTTTCCACTTGTCTGAATTCTTCTCTTTGTGTTTGGTGATGTGGGAAGAGAGAGAGAGAGAGTGGTGATTCCTGATCCAGTGGCACTGCTTGCCACGCCCTTCAGTGAACGTATATTTTAGAGTGAGTCTGAGGAGCTGGGCAGTTACCATTTCCTTAGCTGGCCTCAGTTTCCCCTGCTGCTCACCAAGTAGATGTCTGACTGCACTCTGATTCTAATGTAAACTCGGCACTAAATGCAAACCATTTCCTCCTGGGGCTCAACTCCAGGAGCAGCCATCAAGAGTAATCTTAATTATATGAGATTTCACTTCTCTGTTCCCTTTAGAATCTAACTCCTGTGTTTTGGTCCCTCAGCTGTTATCAGTTGGAAGTTTAAAGAATAAAAAAGCTTGCCAGGCAATGCTAAGGGTCCAGCTGCATTGGCTGGCATCAGTCTGTAGAGGATACAGTTGCCATGGTAACCCACACTGTGCTGCTAAGCTGAGGAGTCACTGGGGCGAAGATAGGGAAGGGGATGGGGGAGGCGGGGGTGGGTGTTGGCAGAGAAGGAGCCTGGATATTACGGATCCCAGTTCTTCTCAGACTCTCTGTGGAGGGGGACCAGTTTCTTGTCCCCCTGGCCCCACCTGCAATCTGTAGCGGATGGATCTGTGACCCTGCTGTGTGTGACCAGCATGCAGGTCATGCCACATGGGTCTGATAATGCCCAGCTGGTCTGTACCCTGTTTCTTGGGGCTTGTCCCGGGATTGCAGGCTCGAACGTCAGAATAGCGTCTACTTGCTGTAAATGTGTCAGACACTCTCTCTCGGGGTTCATGGTTTATCTCGTTGTGGATGGGGTCAGAGGAGTCACAGTGTAGGTCTGACCCCAGCACCACCCTCTTCTGGAGGGTTCCAAAGGACTTGGTGAAATACCTGACCACAGCAGCCTGGCCGGTGGGAGATCCCAGCCAGCAGGATGGAGAGGATTGCCATGGTGGGCCGGCGGCAGAGGGTGAGAGTGAGGATAAGAGTGGTGAGGGTGAGGGGGGACCGCAGGGGGCACAGCCTAGAAAGAGGGGTCAGAGGTCTGGGGGGTGGAGGGGCACGGGTCGGGAGGTCTTCAAGGGCTACGTGGGGACCGTGATGAGAGGAGAGCAGGAGCCCGGCTAAAGGGAGTGGCCGAGCTCAACATCTGCTGGTGACACAGTGAGGACCGAGCAGTCAGTGGCACCAGGTCTTCCGATTTTCCAGAAGAAGCCAGAAATCCCTATGCTTTATATGAAAGTTTCTGCTTTTAAAAGTTGGCACCTAATTCAAAACCTTAAGAGCTCTGAGCAGACCACAGCCATGCAGGTCTGTGCTGCTGGTGTGCTCCCTCGGGGTGGCGGAGGCCAGGGTTCGCATCTCCTGCAGACAGTTTTGCTTTTGGGCACGGGGGGTGTCGCAGGGAAGGGCATTTCCAGTAGCCTTTGAAGGCATGGAGATTGGGCGGTGCCAAGTGGGGGACACTGCCCTTGGGGGCCCCTGTTAATTAGGACCCTCTCAAACCCTGGACGTTGGGAATTGAGACTGACCCACGTCTACCCCGGGATGAGTGCCACGGCTGTGCGGCTGTCCCTACTAGGCCCAGGCTCGCCTCCCACCATCCGACCATCTGCTGGGGGGACGGGCCTGCGCTCGCGGGAGCTGCCAGCTGCCCAGGAGCCGGCAGGCGCCCTCCCCGGCCCGCCATCTGCTGAGTGCCTCTCTGGAAGGGAATTGCACCGTGCAGAATGCTGTGTGCATCAAGTCGGGGGGGACCTCAGTGTCTCCCCCCAGGAGATACAGCCCCAGCGCTTCGTCTGGGGTTGGGCTCTTCTACCAACTCTGTTTAAACCTCTTTGGTGTTCCACGAGTGAGGGGCCAGCAGAGAGAAGGTTAGGGCTTTTCTTTATCCAGCAGAGACCGGATTGTTTGTATTCCTGGGGTCTTTCCTGAGCGCTTGGCAGGGCTGCCCCGTCTCATGTTTCAAGTCTCAGCTCAGATGTCCTCAACTCAGAGACAGCGTCCCTGGCCGCCCAGCACACGCCGGCAGCCTCCCCGGTCCCCTCCTGTCTGTTCCTCTGCTCGTTTCATCGTGGTACTCACTTCTTTCCGTGGTTACCCGTGTCCTGCTTTTCTTCTTGACTGTCCGTCTTCCCCACTGTGTGGAGTGTTTTCCTGGCACACGCTGGAAAGGGGAGACAAATGTAAATTTTTGATAGATATTGCCAATTTTCCTTCCAAAATAGACTATTCCGGTTGACACCTCAGCCAACAGCGTATGTGACAGAGTCCATTGCCCCACCTCTTGGCTCACACTGGATGTTCTCAGTCTTTTGAATTTTTATTAATAGGATGGGAGTAAAAATGATTTATTTGGCATTTCTTTGGTTTTTTCACTAGGTGAAGCATCTTTTCTAATGTTAATTGGTCATTTGTGTTTCTTCTATAGTATGTTTACATGAATTGATATCTTTTATTTTTAATTATGCTGGGGGGATGGAAAAGAAGGGGTGGGGAAGTTCTCAGGAAAGAACTGTCATCTGGACAGACATCCCCCAAATGTTCTAGTTACACAGCGAACCTGAAAGGAATCAGACTCCCTGGGAAGAACGTGCTCTAATAAGAGAGGTGTGCTCATAAGTTTCCATAATTGTTTATGGAGTTCTAGGCACCTCTGCAAGCCTCTACCACCTTTCCTGCTGTCGGAGGCTGCCGGACCCCGCAAGCCAGCGCTGACCAGTGGAACTTGTAGCAGTAGTGGGAATGCCCTGTATCTTCACTGCCCTGTGTGGCCGCCACTGGCCTTATATGGCTGTTGAACCTGAAATGTGGCTAGTGAAAATGGGGGACTGTATTTTATTTAACTTTAATTGTATTCAAATGTGAATGGCCACATGTGGCTAGGGGCTTTCCTAACCTCAGTGCGGACATAGGTCTTGGTTGGCCCCGATGTAAACTTTGCAGCATCTCACGGTGCGGGTACTGGTTTGAGAAAATATCCTCCTCAAGCGGGTCGGACTCTTCTGTCTGTAAGCCTGCCTGTCTGTACTCACATTTCTTTGGGTTGTTTTTCTCGCCTTAGGTACTGTTGTGGGTGTTGTTCTCTACACGGGGAGAGAACTCCGGAGTGTCATGAATACCTCAAATCCTCGAAGTAAGGTGTGTACAGAGTCACAGGATGTGTTTCCTTGCCAGAACTTTCTGACCTGATGTAGTTTGACGATTGGTGTTGGTGGGGTGAGAAGCTGGATTTAAAAACAGGAACCACTGACAGTGTGACTTCATTTATACAAACTATCTTTTCACGTACGTGTATGTGCATAGGTATGTGTGTGTATACAGATACACACGCACAGCACATAAATATGTATTCGTACGTACAGGCAGCCTTTGGAGAGGTGATGGTTCTATTCCAGACCACCATGTAAAGTGCGTATCACAGCAAAGCAAGTTACACGAATTTTTCGGTTTCCCAGTGCATTTAAAAGTTATGTTTACACTATCCTGTAGTCTGTTAAGTGTGCAGTAAAAGCATTACGTCAAAAAAACCAATGTACATACCTTAATTTAAAAATACTTTATTGCTAAAAAATACTAACATCCTCTGGCAACACAGGGTTGCCACACACCTTCAATTTATAAAAAACCTCAATATCTGCGAAGCTCACGGCAGTTAAACAAGGACTGCTTGTAAATGAATACATAACGTTTTAAAAGCTTTTAAAATGAACTGTTGAGTCCTTACTGTTTGCCACGTCTTGTGCGGCATCCTTCACGTGCACCTCATTTAATCCTCACGCCAGCCTGTGAGCACAGGTGCTTCTGCAGCCTCATCTTATAGAGTAGAAATGGCCTGGAGAAGGACCACGCTCTGGCCAAGCTGTGTAGACCTGGCTTCAGACCCACGCTGAGCTGCTGTGGCAGGGCGAGCGGAGTCAGCTCTGCGGTCTGCCTGGCGGCCCTGTTACTGCTCCCTTCCCACCAGCACCCTCCCTCCCAGCTCCACCCCTCCCCCAGCTTCTTAGAGTCAGAATATCACAGAGCGGTTTTCTTTGTCAATACTGTGAACAGCTGCCAGTCATTTCACCCCGCCATTACAACCCCCATGACGACCATCGTTATTACAACTCTAAATGTCACCTATTTGATGTTTTAGCTGTATCCGGGGCCATGTTTTTGCAAAGTGATGGGTTTCATGTGCTGGTTCCATTTTTAAAGAATATACATTAAAATAAATATGTAGCCATTAAAATACTAATGTTCATGAATGCAGCACCTAAAAATCAGGGGCCACCAGTGGTGTGTGCCCTGAATTTCCAGGCAATAGGGAATTAGCGCGTGGTGCGCTGCGCAGAGTTGTGGGACTGAGTCATTTCACAGGCCGCCGTGTAGGATGGTAGAGGCCACGCAGTGCACAGCATTGCTGAAGGCAGCAGTAACCCACTTATGTGATTCCAAGGCTAAATCTAAATTCATTAAGAAAAAAATCGAAATCGGATTCATTGAAGTCCCTTGGATGTCTGTTAGCCTGTGGAGCCCAGTGTTCTCACCCAAAGATGTGGGGATCCGTGGCGCCCACTGTCTTGCCCGAGGTAGAGGTGTTCCTGGGGGAAGGACCAGTTCTCCGGGCGGGCTGTGGGTTGCACCAGCTAATCACAAGCTTCGCTGTGTGCCTTGTCCCACAGATTGGCCTGTTTGACCTGGAAGTGAACTGCCTAACAAAGATCCTCTTTGGAGCTCTGGTGGTGGTGTCTCTGGTTATGGTCGCCCTCCAGCACTTCGCCGGACGTTGGTACCTACAGATCATCCGCTTCCTCCTTTTGTTTTCCAACATCATTCCCATCAGGTAAGCAGAGAACAAGCTTGTGTTTAAGTGCCGCGACATTTGCTTCTCTCTCTTCATTCAAAGGTCATGGTTTTGCGGTTTTGAGAAGGAGCTGGGCCCTTTGTAGAGTGATGACCAAGGACACGCAGGGTCAGGAGTGTAGGCGGCGCTCTGGCTGGAGCACTGGACGGGCACATTCCTCCCTGAACCTTCCTTTCTGGAATGACTCTCTGCTCAAGAGGTCTGGCCTTGCCCAGCCTCAGTGTACATTGGACACGCCATTTAGATTTCATCTTATTTACCAGCCCCAGGAGGTTGGTGGTGGCTGGTGGGAGTGCTGTGTTGAGGAGGATTCTGAGCCTGAGTCTGGACTCATGGTGCTTGATGAGCAGTGGAAGCTTGGTGGCACATGCCAGGCAATTGTTCGCCTACCTCATCTGAAGGCTGAATAAATGGTTAAAAAAAAAAAATATATATATATATATAAGTAATAGATGGTCAAAGTAGAAAAAAAAATTCACAGTAGCCAAAGAAGAAAATAAAAATCATCTCTAATCTCACAACTAAGTGATAATTGCTGTTAATATTTTGGGATATATGTTTTCTAGACAGCTTTCTATTTTAGAAAAAGGAGAATTTGCTCTACATAAAAATCCACTCCCACCCTCCACTTTTTTTTTTTCTAACAAAGGATGTGTTGCAAATAACTTTTCACATCAAATATACTTGCACACCGTCATTTATTAGAACTGCTGTAGTATGTATTCTATGCCTGATAATTTATTTAGACCCATATTGTTGGATGCTTGTTTCTACTTTTTCCCCATAATAAATGATCAGTAAATAATTATAAAATAAGCCATATCTTTTTCCCTCAGACTTCTAGTGCTTATAATCTCTCTCTTACACTTACTTGATCTCTTGCCCTGTATTTTGTCTTGCTCTTTTGTGTATTTATATCATCCCAGCTAGACTTTGTCTTTTTCTGAAGACAGAGATTGTGGTTCTGGTACAACAACATGACTAGAAGAAGGAGATTGAACCCCAAGCTAGTGTGATGGTTTCAAAGAATACATAAGTCTAATTTACTGCTAGCAAGAGAGTGTTTGTGCTGTAATGTGTATAACTGTAGTCTTTAAAGTTCTGTCTACAACATGACTGAAAATCGGTGCATTGAATCCGCATATGGGCCAGGGCTAGCCAGTGAAGTAGTTAACAATTTAATCAGTTTATAGGATTATGAATGAATTTGAAGATTTCTTTTTATTGTTTGCAATGAAATATTTAAAAACGAGTATAACACAGGGACTTCCCTGGTGGCGCAGTGGTTAAGAATCCGCCTGCCGATGCAGGGGACACAGGTTTGAGCCCTGGTCCAGGAAGATCCTACGTGCCATGGAGCAACTAAGCCCGTGCGCCACAACTACTGAAGCCTGTGTTCCTAGAGCCCATGCTCTGCAACAAGAGAAGCCACTGCAATGAGAAGCGAGCGCGCCACAACTAAGAATAGCCCCTGCTCACCACGACTAGAGAAAGCCTGTGCACAGCAACGAAGACCCAACACAGCCAAAAATAAATAAATTGATTAATTTTTAAAAATGAGTATAAGACATAAAAAGGAATATTATTCAGCCTTAAAAAGGGAGGGAAAAAAATAAAAAAGGGAATTCTGACACATGCTGCAACATGGATGAACCCTGAAAACGTTATGCTAAGTGAAATAAGCCAGACACAAAAGAACAGAGCATGTGTGATTCCACAGTATGAGACCCCTAGAGCAGTCAAATTCATAGAGACAGAGGGTAGAATGGTGCTTGCTGGGGGCTGGAGAAGGGGAAATGGGGAACTACTGTTTAATGGGTATAAAATTTCAGTGTAGGAAGATGAAAAAGTCCTGGAGATGGATGGTGATGATGGTCCCATAATAATGTGAATGTACTTGATATCATTGAACTGTACACTTAAGATGCTTTAAATGGTGAATTTTATGTTACGTATATTTTACCACAATGTAAAAAATGAATAAGGTATCAAAAATACATTAGCTCAGAGCACTACTATTTTTTTTTTTTAAGTAAGGCTAAAACAACTACCTTTTCAATATTTTAAAAATATCTTAAATTTTTATATTTTATTTTGGCCCGTAACAGAATCGCTTCATGGAAATTTGATAGTGGTGTTGAATCTGTGGATTGAGCCCCAGCAGTGTGCTTCTACAGGGGGTGATTCCAGATGTTATGGCACACACGATGTGCATTTAGAGTCCTTGTTGAGATACAAGCAGTCTTATGTTTATCCCGTTAACCTGTGTGCTCTGGTTTTCTGACAGTCTGCGTGTGAACCTGGACATGGGCAAGATCGTGTACAGCTGGGTGATTCGCAGGGATTCGAAAATCCCCGGGACCGTGGTTCGCTCCAGCACGATTCCCGAGCAGCTGGGGAGGATTTCCTACCTACTCACAGATAAGACCGGTGAGTTTCCTGGGGCCCTCGCAGGATTCAAGGTCGAAGAAGGTGCTTGGAATCTCTTTCTGGAGGTGTTAGAGATGCATGCTGCTGCTCTTTTATTTTCTTCATCTTTTGATGATGACAGACTGTTTGGTGATGATGGTGATGATGATGATGATAGCAGCAGAGCCTTACTTCATGCTAATTATGTACAAAAGCACCATTCTGGGTATTTATATTCACTTACTTAATCTTCCCCCGGCGTTGTGAGTTCGGGGGTATTAAGTGACTTGGTGGTTAAGTGACTTGTCAGGAGCACCTAGTGGCAGAAGCAGGCTTTGAACTCAGTCTGGCTTCAAGTCCTGACCTTGAAACCACACCTCAAAATACTGCTCCACAGTTTAACATCTGTCAGGTTACGAGGTTGTCGTAATGGTTGAGAGCAAGTGCGGAGTGGGGAGACCTGGGTTTTAGCTTCCTCTCTACCATTCAGTGAGCATGGGATAAAAGGGAATCTATTGCAAAGATTCGGGAAATCAGAGCAAAACTTAGGTTTCAGGAAGGAGAAGAACCAGGAAAGTTCTGGCTGTGTCAGCATCAGGACCCCTGGGATGGTCTCCTGAGTTGACTCTACTCATCCTCTGTCGATATGCCTGTCTGCTCAAGGTTTAGATTCCTTCAAGATAGAATCTGATTGGCCTCATGTATGTCACGTGCTGCCCTCTTGGCCAATGGAATGTGTCAGGCACCCTGATTGATGCTCCCTCTGGACCATCCCAGGGAACGAGGGTGATAATTCCCCCTGGAAACCTGGGGTTCTATTTTCAGAAGAAATTCTGGGATTCCGGGCTGACAAAATATCACAGGTGTCTCATCCAGCAGGAGCAGTGCTGAGACCAGTCTGTGACATATAGTAAACTCTCAAAAAAAAAAAAAAGCCAAATAGCTATCATTACTGTTAATAATAATAAAAGCTCCAGGATGTAGGCAGTTACTCATTTGTCTTGTGTTTCAGGAACTCTTACCCAGAATGAGATGGTTTTCAAACGGCTCCATCTAGGCACCGTGGCCTATGGCCTCGACTCAATGGATGAAGTACAAAGCCACATTTTTAGTATTTACACCCAGGTAAAGCCTTCTGTTTTGATACCCAAACAATTGTTTTACATTTATTAACACCTATATTGAGAGGAATTCATAATACCATATGATTCACTCATTAAAAGTGTACAGTTCAGTGTTTTTTTGTATACTCAAGAGTTGTGTAACCATGACCACCGTCAATTTCATCTTCATCACCCCAAAAGGAAGCCCTGTACCCGTGGACATTCAGTCACTCCTCACTTCCCCCAACCCCACCTTTCCTTCCAAACCCCTGGCAACCACTAATCCTTCACATTTTGAATAGACCTGCATTTGAGGTTTTTTCCCCATCTTCCTCATCCCCAGGGTTAATCTACTGAAATACTAATGGATACTGGGGAAAACATAAGAAAAAATTATTTGCTTGTAACTGGTGCCAGAAAGAACTTTGAGAACCTAATGGTTGGTTTTCCTTCAAGTTTACGAACATGCTTAATTACTTTTTCCTTTTCCCCCATTATGAGCCAAAGCAGCATAATTAATGGGCTGCTTGTGACATAATCACGGTATAACCGATCACTTCAGTTCCTTATCTCTTTTCAACTCAGCAATCTCATGGAAGAAATTATCAGAGATGATGGTCAACTTCTCTGCTCCTGATTTTCACCCCCTACAAGGTTTTTCAAAACCGGTCATTTTTTTTTTAGAGAAAGGTATTACTTGTAAGTGTCCTAAGAGTCCTAAAAAGTTAAACCAGCGGGTCCCCCACCTTGGCTGCTCATCAGAATTACTGGTGATGTTTTAAAAACAGAGTAAAAACAAAACAAAAGACATTAACTTGGGTGTGGTACCCTAGAGATTCTGACTCATTAAGATGACAGGAGAGTCTGGGCTTCTGTGTTTTAAAAGAAAGATGACAAAACAAACAAATCCCTTGGTAATTCTGAGACACACCCAGGGCTAAGATGGACTGCATTAGACCAGCTACGTGTCATGACACTTGTTTGGGGGCAACAGAATAAAAAGGCCATGTTTTGCTTAAATTTGTCCGAATAGATAATGATTCCATAGTCAGAAGGCCAATTAAAAATATATTTTTGTGTAAGAGTTAGAGGTGGACTCTCTAAATGCTTTGTGATACAGTTATAGTCAACATTTAATTTTCCGGAATGTTCGCTAGCCTGCATACCTGGATTTCCGGGGTATCTCCTGAAAATGGCAGGGCAGGGGATAGTGTGGAAGTGGGGGTGGATTTTAAGTGGAGAACAGTTTGTTTGATCCATGTCACGTCATCACCTACTAGCAGCCACGAAGCACTTGTCATTCTTCTAGGCTCCCTGTGTGGGCATTGTGGCTTGTCCCCAAATGGTCCATTGTCCTTCTTCAAAGATGGACTTTAAGACTATTAAAAAATCACAAGGGCTTGGTTGGACCGAGAGGAAAAGCCACAGTCAGCCCCCAGTTCCTTTCTCTCTCTCTGACCCGTCTTCCTCTGTGAGGTGACGTGGTGTCTGTGCTGGGCTCTGTGTGTCCCTCTCTAGGGGGTTTCGCTCTTATCCAGCTTCTGTCACCCTATTGAAGCTGACGGCTCCCATGTCTGTGTCGGCCCGACCAGGAGCTTTAGCCTGGAATACACCTGCGTACTTGGCATCACCGCTTGTGGGTCATGAGGACGGTGCACCCACCATCCCGACATTTTTCCTGCATCCTGTACACTTGCTTCTTTAAGCTGTTCTTGTTTTAGTAAGCACCACTCGCATTTACCCTGTTAGCTCCGTCCAGGGATTTGGGAAGTGCCCCTGCTTCCTGCCCCATGACCACCTGCCTTCAGTCGTGGCCCTGCTCCCCCCAGATCACCTGTTTGGCCTTTTGTCTTCATCCCCTCTCGCTCACTAGGCAGGAACTACACTCTCCCTTGCCTGGCTGTCTGCAGTGACCCCCCTGCAGGCTTTCCCTGTCTCCCTCCCGGGAGCACAGGATCGCCCTCGTACTGGCAGCTCCCTCGCAGGGTCTGAGGCTTCCACGTGGTCCAGCATGGCCTGCATCCCCTGCCGCCACCTCTCCCGCTGTTCACCCTCTCCTCCCGCTCACCCCGTTACACCACTGCCTGCGGCATTCAGGGCAAGGTGAGCCGCCTCGTTTCTGTGTCTTGGAATGTTCTTCCCTGTGAACCCTCGGTCCCAGTGCCTCCCGGGCCCCTCCTGCGGGGTCACCGTGTGGATCGTTAGCTTCTCAGCACCTGGCCGAGTCCCGCCTGCCTCTCAGCCCTGTCTCAGCGGCGCCGGCTGCCGACGGTCACGTTAGACAGCTTCGTAGACCTTGGGGTGCACCCCGGCGGGAGGCACACCCCTGCTGGTGGTATTTTTAAGAGCTTGTGGTATTGACAGAAGCCATCCTTTCTCAGGATATTTGTGTAGTTCAGCTTTTGTAGCCCGTTTTTGGTTTAGCACCGATAACACTGTGTAAAGTCTTGAAAGTCAGAAAGTTCTTAGCGTGAACTCTTTTTTAAAAAAATTATTTATTTATTTATTTAATTTTTGGCTGCATTGGGTCTTCGTTGCTGTGCACAGGCTTTCTCTAGTTGTGGCGAGCCGGGGCTACTCTTCGTTGTGGTGCACGGGCTTCTCATTGCGGTGCTTTCTCTTGCTGCAGAGCACGGGCTCTAGGCGCACAGGCTTCAGTAGTTGTGGCACGCGGGCTCAGTAGTTGTGGCTCGTGGGCTCTAGAGCACAGGCTCAGTAGTTGTGGCGCATTGGCTTAGTTGCTCCGCGGCATGTGGGATCTTCCCTGACCAGGGATGGAACCTGTGTCCCCTGCATTGGCAGGCAGATTCTTAACCACTGTGCCACTAGGGAAGTCCTTACCACGGACTCTTAACTCATCACCCTTCCTCAGCGGAAGCTCGTAAATTGATTTGCCCGTCCCGGCCTTGGGTTTAAAGTAGCTGAGTGTGATGGGGAAAGACCGAGGCTGGTGTGCACACTCCCCCCCCGCCCTGAGGCCACGTGCATCCTTCTCTCGGGACATCGAAAAGCCCTGCGGTAAACACATGACTACTTTATTTATTTATTTATTTTTCACACACACACACACACACACACACACACACACACACACACACACACACACACTGTATTTTATTTTTACAAGAGATAAATAGACTGACACCAAGCATTGTACATGGATGACCACAACAAAAGCAACAATGATTGCAATTACCAAACCTGAAACACACTCATACTATGTCATACTATCGACATTCAGTCCAGTAATCCTCCACTGTAACAGCTCCTTTACTTTGCAGTGAAAATTGATTTGTATATTCTTTGCCTCTGAGTCCTTGTGGGATTTTTTTTTTTTTAATTCAGACAGAAAGTCACAAAAATTATACTCATCCTCATCAGTTCACTCAGTCCCATGTAATTAAATTTTTTTTTATCTTGATCTTTTTTTTTTTCCACACACACACACAGTATTTTATTTTTACAAGAGATAGACTGACACGAAGCATTGTACATGGATGACCACAACAAAAGCAACAATGACTCCTTTTGTGATGACAAGTACGAAGGCTTTCCTGTGGTTTTTAAACAGCTTTATTGAGGTATAACATACATACCATAAAATTCAGCCATGTTAACTGTAGTATTCAGTGATTTTTTTAGGTAAATTTACAAAGTTGTGGAACCATCCCCACAATCCAATATTAGACCACACCCACCACCCCAGATGATTCTCCTGAGCCCGTTACAGCCATTCATCTGACTTTTAGAGTTTAATAATTGGACGTTATAACAGTGTCTCCTAAGGTAGAGTATTTGGAACTCCTGGCTCAGATTGCTAGGGACAGAGTCAGAATCTCTAGGAGTGGTGCGTGGACCTACAGTTTTAACAGGTGAACCAGGTGATTCCAAAGTAAAACAGAGTTTGAGAATAGCTACTGCACATCTGAGGTTCGTCCTTATTTTTCAGAATGTCAGTGTCTAAATCTGTGGACTCCAAAACACAGTTTGCAAGGAGACCCATTGAGGTGCAGGAGGAAAAGATTAGAATGTCTATTCACATTGCATTTTCATCTTCAAAATTAAAGCAAAATTTAAACTTTACTAATAGCTTTAAGATTGACCCTGGGACCCCCACTCCTTATATCAGATGAACTTTTATCAGGCACAGTCCTTGAGGTGTCCTGCGAAAGGAGCTGGAATTCTACGATTGTTTATTTTCAGAACATTGAAATGCAGATTGTGTTTTATGAGTGTCCAGGTGACTGGTTTTAGGGATGTTATTTAACTAAAGTAACCTCGTAAAGAGGAAAGAGGGCAGGCGGCTTTACAAGATTCCTGCAGGGAAACTCCAGATGATCAATACAAGCCCAAGTAAACCACAAGGAAATGGCCAACACATTATGAGATAAACCCATGACAGGCTAAGGAGATGTGATGATTTTTCCTCTGGCTTATTCATTTACTTATTGGCACCTTTAAAAAACTGAGAGAGAATTCACAAACCATAACATTTGCCCATTAAGTGTACAAGTCAGCGTTTTTTAGTATATTCTCAACATTGTGCAATCGTCACTGCTATCTCATTTCAGAATGTTTTCACCAACGCAAAGAGGGACCCCCGATCTCTTAGACTCCCACCCCTCCCCCAGCCCCTGGCAACCACCCGTCTACTTTTTGTCTCTGTGTTTTGCCTGTTCTGGACGTTTCAGATGAAGGGAATCAATCAATACCTTTTGCACCTGGCTTATTTCACTTGGCATGGCATCCCCAAGGTTGCAACACGTGTCAGCGCTTCATGCCCCATATGACAGATATGACAGTTTGAATCTATAATTTTAAATAATTATAATTTAAAATCTATAATTCTCAGTGCCCCTTACCCTGAGTATATGTTATTTTGAGGTATTAGCTAATTCTGTGAAATACGCTCTTTTTCATTTTTATCTTATCATTTTAGAATTTCTTTGTTGTTTCATAATGCACAATACAATATTTATACAGTTTAAATATACATGTGTGGAAGGTACTTAAATTTTTTCTCAACACATTCGAAGTATTTTGAGACGACTAGTCTTTATTACCTGGAATATGTAGTCATCTGTTTTATTTTACTCCCCTCAGCAAGTGGAAGTATCTTTAACTTTTATTAATATATGTATCTGAAAAAAAAAATGGATGACTATGGAAAGTGGGAGGCTCGTGGTGTCCTGTGTCAGAGAAGACCAAGACCAAGAGTGTTCTAGGCTGTTCTGTACATGTAAATTCTTATTTTTCAAAAAAACATAGTTCACATTATTTCACATATTTTAATCTGTGAACTGTGATTTTTCACTTAACGTTTTGTCTCTGATATTGTTTTAGGATTTGTTAGAGGTGGAATTTACGGAGCATTTTTTTCCTTTTTTTTTTTTTTTTTTCTTAAATTTATTTATTTATTTTTGGCTGTGTTGTGTCTTCGTTTCTGTGCGAGGGCTTTCTCTAGTTGTGGCGAGTGGGGGCCACTCTTCATCGCGGTGCACGGGCCTCTCACTGTCGCGGCCTCTCTTGTTGCGGAGCACAGGCTCCAGACGCACAGGCTCAGTAGTTGTGGCTCACGGGCCCAGTTGCTCCGTGGCATGTGGGATCTTCCTAGACCAGGGCTCGAACCCGTGTCCCCTGCACTGGCAGGCAGATTCTCAACCACTGCGCCACCAGGGAAACCCTCCTTTTCTTTTTAATGAGTATGTTGGTGAATGTGTGAGTTTGTGGTTTACTTTCCTGCACAAGATATACACACAGGATGCATTCGGTTGTCAGTGCTTGCTGTGTCCCAGATAGTGTACCTCTTGCTTTCTGCATCCATAGGAAACAGAGAAGGTTATGTTTTCTCGAGGAAGAATTTTTCATCTGTGTGTTTTCCTCTGGGACACAGAGCTTACTTTGTTTTTTACTGATTTAAAAAATTCCTAATACTTTCTTAGGATACATTTTTTTTTTCCTGCAGAAAAAATAAACAACATGGATAAGTACAAATAAAAAACATTGAAATCACCTGTATTCACATCACTCAGTGATAGCCAGTGTTAACACCTGGGTGTATAAAATGCCAAGCTATTTCTCTGCCTTTGTGTGTCTGTGGAGATGTGTACTTTGTTTCTCTCTCTCTCTGTTCCTTTTTTTCTTTTCAACAAGAAGGCATCATATTTTTGTAATTCTTTTAAACTAGAGTTGAGCATCAAAACTGTAAAGTTTAAAAATATGTATATATGCCTGGGCCCTACTCTATTCTTTAAGTGTCAGGGGCCCAAGCATATATATATACTTCTTAAAATCTTTACTGGTTATTCAGAGAGGCATTTCTGGTTAAGAGCCACTGTTGGAATAACACTGTCCAGCTTCTTTCTCTTCACACATGTCATGATTATGATCCTTTTTAATGGTTTTATAATAGGGCCAGGACTAGGTAGGGTTAAAGAGAGTGAAGCATGCACCCAGGGAGCAAAATTTATTGAGATGGCAAGAAAACGCCGTCATCAAGACAAACCATACTGTAATGCAACACTTAAAAAACTCAAAATTAATGCGAAAAATCCAAATCTTAAATTGACAGTATCCAGTTCAGCATTCGTGCACAGTTTGGCCTCACCATCCTAACCCCGGTTTTACGGTGGCAGCGGCTTCATGTCCGGTTCTCAGCCTGGGCATATTGACATCTGGGCTGGGTCATTTTTTGCCGTGGGGACCACCCTGTGCCCTGTGGGGTGTTCAGCAGCATCCTTGCCCTCTGCCACCTCGATGCCTGTAGCACGCTCCCCCGGCACCTGCTTTGTCGCACCCTCAAGTATGTCCAGACACTGACCAGTGGGGGGGCACAGTCTCCCAAGTTGAGAACCCCTGTGTAGTATGTGGTTCAGTTTCAACGAATTGAAATCTGTTGCCTCTGTCATGCGGAAAGATGTGTACTGTTAAGCAGTAAACGTTGTGTTTATGCAGTCACTTAGCGTGTAAGGCAGTTGATTCACTTGGAAGTGGTAGCTCTAAGCCTGTCTCTGTGGAGGTGGACCTTTGAGGTTAATGAGTTACCAGCTCTGAGCTCAATTTGGGGAGTGAAGGGGGCCTATTGAAACAGGAATTCCTTCTCTTCAATAGTGTATTTTTACCAGTTGCAACCCATCCATTGTATCTGGTAATATTATGAATGTTCGTAAGTGGTGATTTTTTTTCATTGCATTTGGAAAGAAAATTGATATTCCTGGTGACTCGGCATTTAATTTCTGTATTACTGTTTCCTGAAATACAGGCTGGAGTTCTCATTGGGAAATGTCCCTGCCATGGATTATTAACGAGAAACGGAGGCCTGTTTTTTTCACTGAATCTCTGTGTCTCATTTGTTGGCTGGGCTGCCCTAGAATGACCAAAACATCACATGGTGCGAGATATCCACCGAAGGGCCCAAGTCAGAGGCCTTTGTATACGGAGATCTTGATTCCTCACCCAACTTCTGACCTCACGTGGGGCTATTTTGCCCTCCCTCCTTAAGAGGGCCAGTGGTTTCTCCCCCAGGGCAAAAAGAGTTGTAACCTGTCTCTGTGGATACCACATCTGTTTTTATTTTCCCCTGGTATTTTTTAAGTAAGAAGAAATGTGTGCAGGTTAAAGGGCCTATGGGGAGGAGGCTAGAGATAAACACTGTACAATGTGAAACTCTTCCATATGGGGAATGTGAGGAAGTTTGGGGACTGGGCCTCAATACGAACACTAGCTGAGCTCCTGGTAATTACCAGTGCCTTCGTGGTGTATGTGGATTGCCATTTGGTGTGTGGGTGAGCCTTTTATTTGCAGATTAAAAGAGAATTTCAGAATCAGTGGTTATGACCCTTCTTCCCTGAAACATCTTAGTAGGAAAGTGGGATAAGTATCAATGTAAGAGAGAGAGGAATGAACGTGGAGATAGTAAACCAGTCTGCCTGTGATGTTGGTCCAGTTCAGTCACCATCATTTTCTAGTTTGTTGTCAAATGGTTCCCTGATCTGAGAGTGAGGTCTTTGCAAAAATCTGGGCTGTGTTTCTCTTTTTTGCCTTGCCCTAGTGTGGTTTCACCTGGAATGCAAAACCCCAAAGCTCTGTGTTATCCCACATTTGAAATAGGAGTGGAAATATTTGACTTCTGTAGACAGAATCAGATTGCTTATAAAATCCGAAGGTTTGTGGAAGAGGCCCTGAACTCAGCCTTTCATTCAAATCCACTGTTCCTAAAACTTGCCAGCCAGAGCAATTACTTTGTCAAAGGTCTTGTTATTGCTCCTAATGTTAAGTAATAATTTGGTCCAGGTGCTGAGGAATGTGGGCGAAAAAATGAAGACATGCGTCCACGGCTAGAACATAAATTATAGAGTTTAGAAAAAATGTTCTTGATTTAGTCTCTCCCGGAGAGGGAACCTTTCTGTAAATCTTCAGTCCTCGTTATAATCTTAAACTTAAATTCTTTATGATTAAAAGCACTTGGCAAATAATGATTCATTTAAACTGTAGTTCTGATATATTACTCTAATTATTGTTACCATGCCGTGCCCTTTGGCCTGGAAGTGAAACTCGTGTCCTCTTGACACCAAAGGTTAACAGAGCAGGAAGCCAGAGCAGTGTGTGTGCCTGCATGACCAGAATAATTTAGTAATTGTCTAATTACCTGAGGAGTATAATGCTACTGCTAAAAATAGTATTAAAAAATTAAATGAAAGTCGTTTTCTTGTTTCTCATAACCCATCTGTTCTCTATTTTGGGCAACCATGTGTTCATGGGTATGAAACGTGATTCATTCTAAAAGATCGGATGGCTTCTGCTCTGTTGGATAAAATATGTTTTTAATGGAACACAGCATTCAGTAACTTCACAAACATCTCCAGCTTCCGAGACTCAGTTGTAGAGGCAGGAAGACTATTGTAGGTCTTTTGTCCTAAACTGTGACTTAAAATCTGGAACTGATGTTGGTCAATTTGATATTTATTTCTTCTTAGAAATGGAAAAAAAGTTCATGACAAATGAGGACTTCTCACCAGTATCTTAGGAATATTAAGTCGTTCATTTGTTCAACAAATATCTGTTGCTAGTTACTACTGCCCTTGGTACTAGAATTCAGTAGACAAGCTCTCTGTTCTCATGGTCTAACGGGAGAGTTATCAGGTAAAGAATCCAGTTTTAGCCAGTGGAGACAATGACACACATGGTAACGGGGAAGCATGGCTCCCAGTGGGGCGGGCACAGGGGGCAGCATGGATTAGGGGGCTCAGGGGAGGTGTCTTTGAGGAGGGAACATTGAATGGAGACCTGAATGATGAGGTGGAGTGAGCTAGCTCTGCAGAGATGTGGGAAACAGTGTTCTAGGAAGTGGGTCCCGTAAGTGCAAAGGCCCTGAGGCAGGAAGGAGGTTGGAGAGAGAGGCTAATCAGATGGGTCATGGGAGGGCACCGGAGTGTTTTTTATTGAACACTAATTCATAGACTGTTGGCAAGTGGTCTCTTTCTAGTGGTCTTAATTTTTTATTGTATTTTAAGGCAGTAGAACCCCTTTATTCAAAGCTAGACCTTCATGGTACCCGGTGTGTAACACAGATGGGTATGGGGTTGTTTGTCCTCCTCGTTTGATGGTGCTGAGTGGGTTTCTCGGGATTTCTCTACTCCGCACATGGGTTGAAAACCACCCCCTAGCCCACTCCTCTCATTTGCAGGAAACCGAGGCCCAGAGGGCAGATGGGACTTGCTCAACGTCACACAGCTATTCACACCCACCCGAGAATCAGGCTCATATTTCTCAGCCTTCAGTACTCTTTTTACCATGTTGCTCAAAACGTCTTCCCCAACTTAACCCATTAGGAGGCCAAGCTGTGTGTTGAAAGGTATGAATGAAGGAACGGATGAGGGCTGTGTAAGCAACAGAACTGCTTCTTAGACAAGAGTTAGGGTCCGTGGCCAGTGTGGAAGGCAAAACTTGAGCACATTTGAGTTTACTCTTGAAAATCTACCCTAAGTGGACTTCCAGGTACCATTTTGCAGTGTGTTCAGCCAGCCAGGCTTCTTTCTGGTTGTTACTGATATTTTCCCTGGACCTGCCCTTGGTTGCTTGTTACCCCCTAGAGCCCCCATCCATACTGTTGTCTTCATTTTAAAAAAAATTTATTTCTTTTTGGCTGTGTTGGGTCTTCGTTGCTGCGTGCGGGCTTTTCTCTCTAGTTGTGGCGGGCGGGGGCTACTCTTCATTGCGGTGTGCGGGCTTCTCATTGCAGTGGCTTCTCTTGTTGTGGAGCACGGGCTCTAGGCGCGCGGGCTTCAGTAGCTGTGGCTCACGGGCTTGGTTGTTCCGCGGCATGTGGGATCTTCCTGGACCAGGGCTCGAACCCATGTCCCCTGCATTGGCAGGTGGATTCTTAACCACTGTGCCGCCAGGGAAGTCCCCTGTCTTCAATTTTAAACCAAGAGGAATGTACATTTAAAACAGCAGTTCTAACCCAGGCATGATTTTGGTCTCCATGGGCAATTGGCAACATCTGAAGACACTTTTGTTCTCCTGTTGCAACTGGGGGTTGCTTCTGGCATCTAGTAGATGGAGGCCAGAGAAGCTGCTAGCCATCCCACTGTGCACAGGACGCTCCCCCCGCCGCCAGCCCCAACGGAGAATTATCCCCCCCAAATGTCAGCAGGGCCGAGGTCCGGGAGCCCTGGTCTGAAGCAGCACATCCCTTGAAGTGTAACGGGGCCCCCACTCGGCCAGAGGCCCCCAGCACCACCCAGAGGAAGGCACGTTCACATGTTCCCAGGTAACATCACCCACATTCACTAAACTGTCATTTTTTCCTCTATTTATTTTGCATTTTTGTTTTTGGCTGAGCGCCCACGACCGGATCCCTGACTCCCACGCCCTCATGGCAGTGTTACTGGAGACACCCCCAGAGTGACGTGTGTCAGAGCAGCTGAAAGAGAAGCAGCGACTCCGCGGGGTCGTTCTTCTTCCCTCTCGAGGTCCTTCCGTGTCTCTGGTCATCTTCCTCGTTGGTTTCCTCTTCTCATAGCAATCCCAGGACCCGCCCGCTCAGAAGGGCCCCGCGCTCACCACCAAAGTGCGGCGGACCATGAGCAGCCGCGTGCACGAAGCCGTCAAGGCCATCGCGCTGTGCCACAACGTCACCCCCGTGTACGAGTCCAACGGTGTCACCGACCAGGCCGAGGCGGAGAAGCAGTACGAGGACTCCTGCCGCGTGTACCAGGCGTCCAGCCCGGACGAGGTAAAGCCCCGGGCACGCGGGATGCGCTGCCCATTTCCCACGCGCTCCGGCTGGGGCCGCCTGTCAGGGCAGCGGGATCCGGGATGGTGCTGGGCCGCTAGGGAAACACGCTGGCAGATGCCTGCAGCCCTTGATCTTCCTCTAGAAGGAGTAGCCTTGGACTTGAGATACATCCTGAGTTAGGAAGCAGCGAGAGATCTTGTTTGTGGTTCAGACGGCCAGCGCATAAGGGGCGCTGTTTTTAAAAAACAGCTTAATTAGGATATAATCCACATACCATACAGTCGCCCGTTTGACAGATACATATAGGTCAGTGTTGTTGTTTTTTTTTTTTTTAGATAGTAGTCATCTTTTCTTTTTTAAACTTATTTATTTATTTATTTATTTATTGGCTGTGTTGGGTCTTCGTTTCTGTGCGAGGGCTTTCTCTAGTTGTGGCAAGCGGGGGCCACTCTTCATCGCGGTGCGCGGGCCTCTCACTATCACGGCCTCTCTCTTGTTGCGGAGCACAGGCTCCAGACGCGCAGGCTCAGTAGTTGTGGCTCACGGGCCCAGTTGCTCCGTGACATGTGGGATCTTCCCAGACCAGGGCTCGAACTTGTGTCCCCTGCATTGGCAGGCGGATTCTCAACCACTGCGCCACCAGGGAAGCCCGGTTTTTTTAAATAGTATATTCATGGAGTTATGCAACCATTACCACAGTCAATTTTAGCATTGATTTTTGTGACATTTTTGTCAACCCAAAAGGAAGCACTCCGTGCCTGTATTCCCACAGACTCCCACCCTCCCTCCCTCCAGCCCCTGGCAACCACTGACCTACTTTCTTTCTTTTTTTTTTTTGCAAGTTTTTTTTGCATCCCATGTATTTACTTTTTTTTTTAAAATTAATTAATTAATTTATTTATTTTTGGCTGTGTTGGGTCTTCGTTTCTGTGCGAGGGCTTTCTCTAGTTGTGGCAAGTGGGGGCCACTCTTCATCACAGTGCACGGGCCTCTCACTATCGCGGCCTCTCTTGTTACGGAGCACAGGCTCCAGACGCGCAGGCTCAGTAGCTGTGGCTCACGGGCCTAGTTGCTCCGTGACACGTGGGATCTTCCCAGACCAGGGCTCGAACCCACGTCCCCTGCACTGGCAGGCAGACTCTCAACCGCTGCGCCACCAGGGAAGCCTCACTGACCTACTTTCTATCTCTGTAGATTTGCCTATTCTGGACATTTCATACAAATGGAAACATACACACACATTTTGTGTCTCACTTCTTTCACTTAGCATGTATTTTCAAGATTCATCCATGTAGTAGCATGTAGCAATACTTCATGCCTTTTTATGGATGAACAATATTCCATTGAATGGATAATACTGTGTTTTGTTTATCCATTCTTTGGTTGATGAACATTTGGACTGTTTATATATTTTGTATGTGTATAATATATATATATATATGTGTATTTTCTTTGGGGGGGCTATTATGCTATGAACATGTGTCCAGGTTTTTGCGCAGACATATGTGTTCATTTCTCTCGGCGTATGTATAGGAGAGGGATTGCTGGGTCATGTTAAATTTATGTTTAGCCTTTTGAGAAACTGCCACACTGTTTTCTAAAGTGGCTGCACCGTTTTAAATTCCCGCCTGCAAGGTACGAGGGTTCCAGTTTCTCTGCATCTTAGCCGACACTTGTCACCGTCCCTCCTTTTGATTCTCGCCGATCTAGTGAGTGTGAAGTGAAATCTCATTGTGGTTTTGATTTGTGTTTCTGATACCAAAGGTTAATAATGTTGATAACGTTGAGCATCTTTTTATGTGCTTATTGGGCCCTTTATGTATCTTCCTTGGAGAAATGTCTATCCAGGTCCTCTGCCCACTTTTAATTGTGTTATGTGTCTTTTTGTTATTGAGTTGTAAGAGTTCTTTATGTATTTGAGATAAAAGCCTCCTATCAGATACATGATTTCCAAATATTTTCTCCCATTCTATCTTTTATGTTCTTGACGGTGTCCTTTGAAACGTAGAAGTTTTAAATTTTGATGAAGTCTAGTAAGCCACATATTTTTGTATCTAAGCATCAACTCTTGCTAAAGCTGAAAGGATTCATTTAATTCCGTGTTCAAGAGCATAGGACCTGGTAATACAGTTGCCTGTGTAGTGTTTTCTGTAAGAAGCCCCTAACTGCGTTTTCTCTTAGGGTGCCATATGATAGGAACGCCTTCTGTGTAGGTGTAGGCAGAGAACTCCCTCGCCCAGCATGAAAATGGTATCATATCCTTTGCCCCCTGACTTCAGTGTAGTTAAGACACAGTCCGTGTTTTACCAGTCTGTTAACATTTTGGGTTTTTTTTTCTGTCCAGTCTTCCTTTCTTTTTTCTTTCCTTAAAAAAAACTTTTATTCTGATTATGGAAACAATTTTTTGTAGTGTGGAAAATTTGGAAATTTCAGAAGAATATAAAGAGGGAAATGGGTTATTTGCAACTTCACTCATAAAAGATAACAATAGGTAACTTCCCTTGAGTATTTGGTACACATCAGGTCCCATTTGATGTACTGTGTATTATTCATTAAATCTTCCCAGCAACTAAGAGGTACTATGATTATCCTCATTTTCAGAAGAGAAAAGTCAAGGACAGAGAGATTAAATATTTAGCTTGAAGTTCCTAGTTGTTTATTTTTTTTAAAGAGTTCAAAGTATAGTGGCTTTTCTTTTCTCTTATTATTTTTTAATTGAAGTATAGTTGATTTACAATATTATATTAGTTTCAGGAGTACAACAGAGTGATTTGATATTTTTAGAGATTATACTCCATATAAAGTTATTATAAAATATTGGCTATATTCCCTGTCCTGTACATTACATTTTTATATCTTCCCTGGATTTTTTTTTTTAGACTTTTAAATTTTGAAATACTTTCAAATTTTTGGAAAAGTTGTAAAATTAACACAAAGAAGTCCCCTTTACCAAAACTTTACTCAGATTCTTCAAATGTGAACACTTTTCTCTTTTGCTTTATCTTTACCTTTGAAGAGTAAGCTTCAGGCATGATCCCCTTTTATTCCTAAATATTTCCTAAAAATAATTTCCTAAATATCTCCCTACAAAACAAGGACATTTATCAGAATCAGGAAATTAACATTGATACAATACTGTTATCTAACTTGCAGATCTTATTAAAATTGCATCAACTGTCCCACTCACTTTTTTACAAAAAAAGAAAAAAATATTTTCCCCAGATCAGTAACCAATCCAGGAGTACACACCATATTCAGTTGTACCGCCTCTGGTGTCTCTTTTATTTTTATTTTTTTAATTTATTTTTTCTTTTTGGCCAAGCCTTGCAGCATGTGGGATCTTAGTTCCCCAACCAGGGGTCGAACCCATGTCCCCCTGCAGTGGAAGCTCGGAGTCATAACCACTGGACCATCTGGCGTTTCTTTTAACCTGGAACAGTTCCTCAGCTTTCCTTGACCGTCACAGCCTTGACTCTCTTGAAGAATACAGGTTATCTGTTTTGTAGAATGTCCCTCAGTTTGTATTTGTCTGACATTTTCTTATGATGTTGACTCAGGTTATGCATTTCTGGCACTGTCCTCGGTGCAGGGTATCTGGAGACACATGATGTTGGCGTGTCTAGGTCTCGGAGATGCTAACTTAGGTTTCTTGGCTAAGGTGGTGTCTCCCAGGTTTCCTCCTGGTAAAGTTGCTGTTTTCTGTGGCTAACTTACGTTACAACACCAGTCCCCTAAGTGACAGAGTCAGGGCTTTAACCCAGGGAGTTTGTTTTCAGAGCCCAAACTCTTAATCCTTTTACTGAACCATTTTTCAGAAACCACTAAATGTCAGTTTTTATTAATTTGATATATAGCCTCTCCACTAGGTTTTCATGTATTTTTTTCTTAAAAAAATGAGCATTTTAATATAGTTATGCGTTTTGCCTATATTAGTTCTTTTTTCACTAATATTTTATCATACCTGTTTCTCAATTTTCTTGAACATTGTTAAAACACAGTTTTTCAGATTCACTGCCTACGGTATGGACCCTAATATCTTCAACTGTTCTCATATTATTGGAATTTAGGTTATTTCTATTTTTGAGCAACAGTATTTATAAACATTTGCAGCCAGTATCCTTACACTTGCTATTTCTAGAAACGGTGTGACGGGATTCATTAATTTCACCAGGTATTTTTGAGTGCCTCCCATGGGCCAGGCACTGTGGAGTCTACGTTAAACAAGGCAGCAGCCCACACCGCTTGGGGCGGCAGGAGTGAGACAGTTGAGCGCGTGAATCTTGGGTTCCCAGCTCCACACCTGAGCGGGTTCCTTATCCTCACTGTGTGTCTGTGACATGGGACCCACAGGAGGGTGTTGTGAGGCCCTTAGTATGTGGTCAGTAAATCCTGTGGGTCAAACTGAATGAGTATGTTTAAGGCTCATGACGTAAATTACCGGAGTGCTTCCCGGGATTTTTTTTTTTTTTTTTTTAACCATTTTACTCTTCCACCAATGTTGCAAGGACTCCCAGTTATGATGATGATGATGATGATGATTTTTGTTCGTTTTGAGAAGGAGGGAGGGGCTTCTCGGGTACGTGAAGTGTTTTGGAGGTCTGGACTCATCTGAGAATACCCGTGAGCCAGTGGTTGATGTGATCGTGCGGGCGGGGCGGGGGGAGGGTGGCCCGATAAGAGTCTTTTCCAAAGATCAGAAATGGCAGGACACTTGGGTGTGTCTTCCCCTGCCCAGTCTCTTCTTCCTCCTTTCCTGGGGCAATGGAATGTGTCCCCTGGGAGACGACTCCTTCTCATCTGCTTGGTGTTTGTGGAAGAGCTCAAGCTGTGAAGCCCAGTTCATCCGTGACCGTTGATATTTGAACCAGGCTTTTTAGGGGTGAAAAATTTGGTAACCCTTGGCCAAATTCTGAGATGGGAATTGTGTGCAGAGAGAAGGGGGCGGTGGGGGATAGGTATGGATGAGCCTACTGAGACTTGTGCCCTGGAACCAAAAGCTTGTCATATTTGTCACCGTGTCTTGACCAGGGTTAGTCTGCTTGATCTTGCTTTTCCGTTTGGGAATGGGAGGATGATACCATTGAATGGTCCGTGTGAGAAAGGACCAGATTCTTGGTAGTTATGGACTGGGGACCAGTAGCTTGTGGGTATTTGATAGAATTTAAATTAAATGTTGGTGATCCGATCAGCACTTGTGCCTCTGGGCTCCGATTGGCTTTTGACATGCATATGTGACGGTCTTTAATGCCTGTCCCACACCCCTGGTTCCCACTGAACTTTGATATATTTGTTTTAGGGCTGTGCAAAGATTTTTCCATGAAGGTAAATCTTCCATGGAATGCTTTGTGCTTTTCAGCTCCTTTTTGTTAAAGAGAAGAGCCCTTTATCTCTGCTGTCCATTAACTGCCTTTGGATTCAGATTTGTTTTGTTTTTCTAAGATTCTGAATAGCGGTTTGCTTTTTTTAAAAAAAGGTATTTTCTTTTGGTCTTTGGTGTCTTCACAGAGGTCGGTGTTGCTTTCTTGGTTTCCTTTTCCCCACAGCTTTATTATTTTTTTTATTACACAGTCATTTCATGTTTATGATAGAAGATATGAAAACGTAGAGAAGAAAAAAAAGTAAACCATAATCCTACTAACCACTGTTAATATTTTACTCACCAGCTTTTTAAACTACTTCAAAAGATGCATACCTCAAAATATAAATCTGTTTATGTAAGTATACCGTCTGACAGAAAATAGGTTAAGTCTAGCTCCAGTGAAATCTTTCAGAAAGCTGTACTGTTTCCAGATCCCTGTGGGATTCCACGTAGGAGTGGCTGGGTCTAGAATCCTACCTTTGAAATTCTATATCAATAAAACCTGGCTGGTGCGGGCAAGGTCAGTTGATGGAATACATACAGAAGCCAGTATCCTCTTTACTTTGGAGCTCCTGGAGTAATTTCTACCAGTTGGCCTAGGATTCATTTCCTGTAACAGAAAGCAGGATTTCCTAAATTTGTTTCCTGTGCACATTCCGCCTGGGAAGCCTTGAAGTGTCTTTATTCAGCTATTGATTACAGCCTGGGGGGCACTGCCCCCACCCCCCCGACCCCCCGCCCGTACAGTAAACTCCCAGGGGAAATGAGACAGATGTAATCTGGCCGGAGAGAAGTGGTCCTAAGATGCTCTGGTGAGCAGGCCTCAGCCCTGACAGCATCCCATCGTCTGCAGGATATTTGGCAGTGTTGGAGGTGGGGTGCAGTGGAGGGGGGTCACTGTGGTACAACTTTTAACGTGTCCTTCTTGGCGTGAGTGGTCAAGGAAGTGCTCTCCTCCGAGCAGATGGAATCCACCCTGGGACTCGTTCATTTGTCTAAAGAAGTTGATAAACATAACCTGTAATTCTCACTACGTAGTGATAACCACTGTTTATGTTTGGGTGTAGAGTTACCCAGATTTTTCCTAAATGTGGGCATATATGTAGAATTACAGTTGTATGTTTCTCTGGTACAGAATCACACTATAGTACAAGGAAGGAAGGAGGGTGAAATGGGTTAAGTCACATCCTTGAGAAAGCCAGATGGTTTTCATGGTCCTGTAGGGTTTATGTGTGCGTGCGCGTGTGGGCACGTGTACATATGTGCACGAGTGTGAGTGTGAACACATGTGCACGTGATGTGTGCACAGCTGCTGTTTGAGCGTGTGTGGCTTGTGGATGTGCATAGGTGTGTGTGCGTGTGTGTGAGTGTGAATGAAAGTGGCCTGCTGTATGTGGCTGTGCCTTGAGTACCTCAGTGATTTCAGGGCCCTTGGTTACAAGTTCTGGGTAATGTGTAGAATGTTCTGTGTGGCCACCCCTCCTCAGGGTGCAGAGCGAGAAGTCTATCTCCATCTCCCCCTGAGGCGCCCCGCCCCCTCCTTTCTCACAGTCTCTACACGGGGCCCCTCCCCTGACCTCTGCCTCGGAGCTGCCCACTGTTCTCAATATCTGAGTACCTTTGCAGAGATAATTCTTTGCATATGTTAGAATTTTCCTCACCCTTTAATTATTAACCTATTTTAAAAATTTAAGAGCACAGTTGTAAATTATAGATACAGTTTTGCACCTTGCTTTCCGTTACTCATCCTTCTAAAGCACGTCCGTGTGTGTGGTGTCGCTGTGTGGGGCGTCAGGTGAGTTTTGCTAAAATGTTGGCTTGCTGTGTGTTCTGTCGTCTCGCAATGGCATTTCAAGACCTTCATTTCCACTGATTCTTCTGAAAGATGGGGGCGTCGCACTACCCCTCCTTACCCCGCAGTGCAGCTGCGGGTCGTGTGTCACTGCCAGGGCGGACTTGATTAGCGGTGTGATTTTAAGCTGCACTCAGCCTCCTCGTAGGTAAAGAGGGGCTGATACATCACACGGAGCTCATGGCCCTTAGAGAAGAGACGGAGCAGTGAGGGTAGCGGTGATGCTGCCAGTGGTAAGAAGGGGTCGCCTGTTGCTTATCTGCTCTGTGCCAGGCACCACGTTATGGGCATCCCTTACCACCCAGAATTACTGTGATCGTGCTGTTTGCAAATGAGGTGTAGATTGGCTAAGGAATATTCCCAAGGTCACACGGCTGGCGAGATTAAAACCGGCAGCCCATGTCCAGAGGTGGGGCTCGTAACCCCACAGGACCACGTCCCTACCCATGGCGTGATGGTTTGAAAGTGCTTTGTCAACTCACAAGTGTTGCAGAGAGTGAAGCACTTGCGTTTGGGGAGCTCAGGGCGGAGACTGGGTGAAGTTCCAGAGTGTCCAGTTATTTTTACCTACTCCGGTCCCCTTGGGACACCTGCACTGAGCCAGTGTTGTGTCTGGGATCTCCAAAACTCAGTGGCACCTTTTGTGTGTGTCCCTTCCCTCTTTTCTCATCTTATAAGCTTCCAAGCTTGGTGATAATAACCGTCTTCTGCCAGACCCCAGAAGCCTACCTTCTGAGTGTCTTGTCTTCACCGTCCATCTCTTCAGGATCCGACCCTTAGAAGGGAAAACCAAAAAGGATGTGTTTCTCCTCTGATCCACAGTAACCTTGAAATGGCCCCCTTGCAAGTGGCCGTGAGAGATGGGCGAAGAGCGAGTGGGTCTCTCCTCCAGACATCAGAGTCTGTAGATGGAGAGCATTCCTGCATCCATTAGAATGTCAGAAGCTGGGAGTAATGCAGACAGGGGTGATATAAGAAAAAGGGGTACACAGTGAAGGTACAGCTAATCTAGAAGCAGATTTTATTTTTAGTTTCCCCCCCTCACTAATTATAAGAGTAACATTAGCTTGTTATAGAAAAAGAAAAAAAATTACAGGAAAAAAAAGCCAAAAATGTTTTGGTGTTTTTCCTACCTATTTCTCTTCTGTATATATACGATATATGTTCGATGACCTTGATTTGTTCCCTTGCATTATTGCTTTCCGGTAACTATCTATGGTAAGAATATTCTTAGTGGCTGCTCTATATTCTGCTGCTTAGATACACCACAGATTATTTTCTCTGTCTCCCAAGTGTAACATTTAGGTGGTCCCCCACTTGTGGCTGTCATAAATAATGTCATGATGGAGAGCCTCGCGTATTCAATCTCTCTGTACATCTCTCCGCATGCATGAAAGGTCCCAGCTGTCTCATTTTGCATTTCTTAACCCTGTTGCAAAGAGTGAGGATAAAAACCGTTGGGGAAAGGTAAGCCTGTGGCCTTGAGGGGGGGCCGGTAATCTCCCGTCCCTTTGCAGCCTTGGGGTTTTTTTTTTCCTCCATAACCACATCCCTGTCGGTCCCCTGACTGCCTCCTCGTGTCTGAGCCTCAGCTCCAGGCCTCGGACAATGCCAGCATTCAGATGTGTGCACGATGGAGTGTGGAGTGTCGACCCAGAGAGATTTAGGAGGCTGGTGGGGCTCCACCATCACGTTGCCAGGCCCTTGGACCTGAGGGTGAGGTCAAAGAACAGCGGTCGGGAACTTAAGGAAAAAATCCTCCATCAGTGTTATGTATTAACCACTGGGGTAGAATTTTGAAATAAGATTTTGGTTGCTCAGAAGATAGGGGTCCTGTGTAAGGCGGGACTATGGGATTTTTGGGACACTGTAGAAAACTGTCAAATGAGCCTTCCTTGGTATTAGCTCATCCGTGGCCATACATGTAAAAGTCCTGTCCCCATATCACATTAGTATTGGTCCAGAATGGACTTAAGTAAATAGTCGTTTCTAAGTGGCTAAATTTTTGTGGAGATGATGCCATTCTTCCTTTTCAAATACTTGTTTTTATCAGAGTTAAGTCATAAGAGGCTGAATTTCAAGTATAGGATCAGGAAATTTGGATCAGGGAGTGGCCTTTTATTCTACCACGTTGTCCACTGATTTTTTTTTTTTTTAAAACTTTGGGTTTATTTATTTATTTATTTATTTATTTATGGCTGTGTTGGGTCTTCGTTTCTGTGCGAGGGCTTTCTCTAGTTGCGGCAAGTGGGGGCCACTCTTCATTGCGGTGCGCAGGCCTCTCACTATCGTGGCCTCTCTTGTTGCGGAGCACAGGCTCCAGACATGCAGGCTCAGTAATTGTGGCTCACGGGCCCAGTTGCTCCGCGGCATGTGGGATCTTCTCAGACCAGGGCTCGAACCCGTGTCCCCTGCATTGGCACACAGATTCTCAACCACTGTGCCACCAGGGAAGCCCTGTCCACTGATTCTTAAAAGTAGCAGGCTGTGTTTTGTTTGCTCCATGCTGTGTTTAAAAGAAAAACAGCAATATTTAAAAATCACTCAGTGTTCTATAAAAATCAGCTTCTCCTGAGAAAGATCAGATCTGGAAAGACTGGGCCCAGTTTCTACCTGGCAGCAGTTAGCCCCCTCCCCCAAACCCTGTCCCTGGGTGGCCGGCCCTGCCCCTGTCCGCTGCCTGCCCTGCTCCTGTTGGCATTCAAACCTGCAACCACCATGTGGCACATTTTGGAACCTATTTGTTAATAAAGTAAAAAATACCTAGGTCTGTGGATATTTATAAGCTTGAAAGGCTGGCTTCGGGCAGACTGGCCATTCTTTGTAAGCCTGGGTGTTTATCTGATTGAATGCCCCCAAAGAACCGTTTTAATCGGATAGCAGATTCATGCATGTTCTTATATTTCATATGCATCCTGCTTTTGACAGGAATTCAAGGCTCTTTAGCCTGTCTGGCGTAATTCCCAAGCACACATTCCCAGGTACAAAGGGAAGATTATTAAAGCTTGTCACAGGTGGTTCATTGCCGACCAACAAATGATGAAAAAGCCCTTTCATGGACAGACAGCTCTGACAAGAATTCTTCAGATAGGCTTTTTTTTTTTGGAGGTGGAAGGGTGGAGTAGGAGCCTCTGTTTTTTTAATTTCCTGACCCAAACCAGCCACACAGCTGACTCGTGGAGCCCAGATCCCCCGCTCTGGCCCTTTCTTGGTTTCCAGCATTCGCTTTTGCCTCTCATTGATTTGTTCATTCATTTACCTTACGAGATTCCTTTTCCTGCTGCTCTTCTGACCTCCAGATAGTCTGACCCGAGGCCCCCTGAGACCCCAGCTCCAGCTGTTAAGGACAGCGAGACTCAAGACCCTGAGATTGGGACTTCCCTGGAGGTCCAGTGGTTAAGACTCCATGCTTCCACTACAGAGGGGTGCGGGTTTGATCCCTGGTCAGGGAACTAAGATCCCACGTGCCGCGTAGTGCGGCCGTAAGAAAAAAAAAAAAGACCCTGAAATCCTTTCTGATTTGGCAATACAGGATGATTATTTTGAATTGAAGCTCAGACCCTCTAGCAGAAGTAGCCTCATTTACATCATCTTGTTTTAGGAAGGGATGGAGTCGTCCCACCTGACCGCTGAAATGTTTGTGCCCGCTGCTGTTGAGAAGGGTTAGTGAGCTAGCTCCGCAGTTCTAAACTGCTCTCTTCTCAGTAGGACCTGGGGGATTTTATATGTTCTGGTAGAAAGCAGCTTTAAATTAAAGCTGACAATGTTAAAGTCGGAATAAGGGAGTGTAAGGTGAGAAAGAAAGGCTCCCCTGCAGGGCTCATATCCTGTTGGAATCAGCCCCCAAGGGGACCTGTGAGGTTTTGATTAGGACCTTGGACCCAAGGGGTGGGAGATGGGAGGCGGGGCAACCAGCACAGTCAAAGTAGGTTCCTTAACTCCCTCGAGGGGTTTGCTGTAGAAGAAGGCACAGTTAGAAGATGTTTCCATTCAGCTGTAATTCATGCTTCCCCGGGAACACTTGTCACTGTTGATCATTTCAGATTCATGGTTCAACTTTCCCTCCAGCACAGTCCTGTGGGGTCTGCAGCAGGGGGACCCAGGCTGGCCAAGGCCAGAACTGCCTCTACGGCCCTGAAAGCCACTTCCCGTTCTGGAGTTTCAGATCCTTTCTTGATTGAAGTTAAGAACAGGCTTTGGGGGAATTAGTGTATCTCCTTGAAGCCCAGTATCACAGACTCTTCACATCTTTTCAGAGCAATTAAATACGTTTTTAAGGGGTGAAACAACAGCTGTTTAAAAGCAAGGATGAAAAAATCTTTTCCCTAGCAGTCGTGTTGGAAAGCATCCGAAGAAGAATTTCCTTTTTCTTTGTTACTAAACTGGTATATAAAGGAGGATGTAAATTTAGTCAAGCTTTCCGGGCTTGTGTATGCCTCTGTATTTGTAATAATCTGGTATTGTGTTGGGATATTTATTTACTTAATTAAAATTAAAAATATTAAAAATAAAAGGAATGCGTGTACACACTAAAATATTTCAGTAGTATATAGAGAGAAGAGTGAAGTAATTTCTCTTCATGTGTATCATCCTATAAGCATTTTAGTGCATGTACCCAAGGTTTTTAATATATATATGGATTGGATTTTTAAATTTATATCAGTGTTTATTGATTTGTTCATTTTAAACTTGGAAAGAAGATTGTTAGCAGATAGGACAGGCCGTACTGAAATTCAGAGTGATTAGATGAAACAACTATATGAATGAGTTTCCAAAGACTTAACGCAGGTTAATAGCAAAACAAACAAACAAACAAAACCAAACTTGATCAGCCCTTTCTTTTGGAGGTGGAGGTCAGTGGGGATTAGGAGGTGGGCACCTTTGGGGGCTGTTACTGTGCCTACCACGCCCCCCGTGAACTTTCTAACGGTGACAGTGAGTCAGGGGTGACCGGGCACACCCACTAAGGCTGCACTGATGTGTGTGCACCCGTGTTTAGAGAACAGGCATTTGGATGGCCCGGGATTGGCACTTTCCCTTGGGCTACTTGGGCCAGCGAGACACAGGGTTCGATCTCATCTCAGCCCATGGTAGCTGCCCGCCGAGCACAGCTCAGCTGGCCTCTCTGAGTCTGTTTCTTCGTCCGTGTCCGTCGGGTAGAGCTGCTTGGTACTTCCTGCCTCCATGGGCTGTGCTGACAAGTAAACACGATGACCTTGTGGTTCGTACGCTGTAGGCTCTTCGTACTTACCCCTGTCTCCCCCACCTCCTGCGCGTCTCCCTTCCTGTGGCAGTGGCGGTGAGGGCTTGGTGGTCTCCCCTCCCCAGCTCCCCCCTCTGTCCCCGCCTTTTCCACTTCTATTTCCTTCTTTCCCTGAAGACCCCAGACCAGATTCATCTGTAGACGTGTTTTATTTTCTTCATGGGCGTTCAAAACATGCAGCTTAGTGGCTTACATTGAAAAGTTAGAGATCTCAGGGACAAGGTCAGATTTCTGGTTTTTCTTGAGAAACTGGAAGCTCTGGCCACCCTGGGTCCACATTTCCGAGGGGCAGGCTTCTTCAGGGGGGGCACTGGCTCCTGCCTGCCGCAGTTCCCGCTGGTCTGGCCCCTGTCTTGGAATTTGCGTCCTCCATGCCTTTGGCTGGAAGTGAAGCAAGCCTTGCTCGGGCTGTGAGAAGACTCCAGCTGGTGACAGAACCGTGGCCCTAGGAAGTGTAGCGGATGGTGGGGGGCTTGGCTGTGCACCAGGCAGATCCAGGTTCCTGCCTAGCCGGCCGTTGCCCCGGAACATCACCTCAGGCAACTTAATGAGCTTCCGCAAGCCTCAGTTTCCTCATCCGTACAGACCAGCGTTCTCCCCCTGTCAGTACTGCCACGTGGGGTGGGGTGATTCTGTCATGGGGGCCGTCCTGTGTGTTGTAGGATGTTTAGCAGAATCCCTGGCCTCCACCCACGAGATGCCAGTAGAAAATATCCAGCCCCCCTCCTCAGTTGTGACAACCAAAACCGTCCCCAGACGTTGCCATGTGCCCCTTGGGGGGCAGAGCTGCCCAGTCGAGAACTGCGGTAGACCCCCTCCCGGTTGAGTGTGTGTGAGGTTTCACGGGGAGCCTGGAGGCGAGTCGCCCCACCCCGGCGTCGTGCTCCTGGCTTCCCCGCATTTGTGGTTTGCCCGGTGCAGCTCCTTCCAGACGTGATCCCTGCCTGTGCTGATCGCCCTCGAGCCTGTGCTGTTCTCTCTGCCACGGCTCGGGCGCACGCGTGGCCTGCTTCAGGGCCCAGAAGAGACGGCAGCTGTGAGCGCGGAGCCCCCGCGGGCCTAGAGGGGCGGGTGCCGGGCTGTCACCGGCCAGCACGACCTCCCCCAGGGATGCGGGCCCTGCTCAGCCTCACCTGTCTCTGCTCCCCCGTCCACCTTTATGTTCATTTGCTTGACCTGTGGACCAGGATCCTCGGCTGTGTATCTGACCTTCGACCCTTGTCACGTTTTAGGTGGCCCTGGTGCAGTGGACCGAAAGTGTGGGCTTAACACTGGTGGGCCGTGACCAGTCTTCCATGCAGCTGAGGACCCCTGGTGACCAGATCCTGAACTTCACCATCTTGCAGATCTTCCCTTTCACCTACGAAAGCAAACGCATGGGCATCATCGTGAGGGTGAGTTGTCTTTTATTTATGATTGAAAATGGTTAAAAAAAAAAAAAAACCTGCCTAAGTCTGCTGTGTATGTCCCTGTGGCTGGACATTCTTTCTTACCCTTTTCTTTATTGTATTATTGCCTGACGTTCAGACTAACAAGAGGATGTAATTCCCTCAGAAGAAAGAGAATTAGTTGATCAGTTGGACAGATCTCGGATAGCTGCTCAGCCTTTGGTTAACCCACTTCCAGAGTGAAAGGTCTAATGAGTGTAGATTGAGCATTTCTTGGTAATAATACATTTCTCATTGTATACTCTTTCGTTTAATTAAATGTTATTTTCTATTGAGGTGACATTCACATGACATAAACTAATCATTTAAATGTGTAATTCATTGGCATTTAGTACATTCACAATGTCTTGCATCCACCACTTTCCTCAAGTTTTGAAACATTGGCGTCACTGCAAAAGGGAACCTTGTATCCATTAAGCGGTCACTCTCCATACCTTCCTCCCCGGAGTCCCTGGAAACCTCCAGTCTCCTTTCTGTCTCTAGGATTTACCTATTCTGAATATTTTATATAAATGGAATCACACAATATGTGACCTTCTGTATCTGGCTCCTTTCACTTAGCATAATGTTTTAGAGATTCATCCATGTTGTAGCATATATACATACTTCATTCCTTTGTATGACTGAGTAATATTTCATGTTGATTATCCATTCATCCATCAGTGGACATTTGGGTTGTTTCCACCTTTTGGCTATTGTGAATAGTGTTGCTATGAACATTCATGTATAAGGATTTGAGTATCTGTTTTCAGTTCTTTTGAGTTCATACCTAGGAGTGGAATTGCTGGGTCCGTTTCCCAATTGCTGGATAATTCTATCTTTTAACTTTATGAGGAGTCGCCAAACTTTTCTACAAAATGCTGCACCGTTTATAGGGTTGGCCAAAAAGTTCGTTCAGGTTTTTCTGTAAGATGTTACAGACAGACCTGAACAAACTTCTTGGCCAGCCCAATACATTCTACCAGCAGTGTGTGAAGTTTCTGGTTTCTCCATATCCTCATCAGTGCTTGCTATTTTCCTTTTTTTTTCTTCCATTGTAGCCATCCTAGTTGCTGTGAAGTGGTATTTCATTGTGGTTTTGATTTGCATTTCCCTAATAGCTAATGATGTTGAGCATCTTTTCATATACTTATTGACCACTTGTATTTTTCCTTGGAGACATGTCTGTTCAAGTCGTTTGCCCACTTTTTAAATGGGTAGTCTTTTATTGTTGTGTTGTAAAAGTTCTTTATATAGTCTGGATACTAGACCCTTATCAGAGATACGATATACAAATATTTTCTTTCATTCTGTAGCTTGTCTTTTTGCTTTCTTTTTTTGGGGGTTTATTTATTTATTTTTATTTATGGCTGTGTTGGGTCTTCGTTTCTGTGCAAGGGCTTTCTCTAGTTGCAGCAAGCGGGGGCCACTCTTCAGCGCGGTGCGCTGGCCTCTCACTGTCGTGGCCTCTCTTGTTGCGGAGCACAGGCTCCAGACGCGCAGGCTCAGTAATTGTGGCTCATGGGCCTAGTTGCTCTGCGGCATGTGGGATCTTCCCAGACCAGGGCTTGAACCCGTGTCCCCTGCACTGGCAGGCAGATTCTCAACCACTGCGCCACCAGGGAAGCCCTCCTGCTTTCTTGATAAAATTCTTTTGATGCACAGAAGTTACTAATTTTGATGAAGTCCAATTTATTTTTTTCCTCTGTTGCTCTTGACTTTGGTGTCATATCTAAGAGTCCATTGCTAAACCTAAGGTCATGAAAATTTACCCCTATATTTTCTTTTAAAAGTTTTCGTAGTTTTATCTCTTTAGATCATTGATCCATTTTGAGTTATTTTCATATATGGTGTGAGTTAGGGGTTTTAACTTCATTATTTTGTGTGTGGATATAGAGTTGTCCCAGCACTGTTTGCTGCAGAGACTATTGTTTTCCCATTGAATAGTCTTGATACCATTGTAATTAGATATTTTCAATGACTTTTCGTTCATACAGTCACAAAAGTTATTGGAAAAAAGTGTCATTATCACTCAACATCGTCATTTTGGCATTAATATTTCAGATTTTCTTTTTATATTTTTTGAAGCTTTTACTGAAGTACAGCATACAAAGAGAAAAGTGCAAACTTCATGAGTGTACAGCTCAAGTGTTTACAAAGTTAACACAATGTAACTCGCATCCCGAGCAAGGAACAGAATCCCTCCCACCATCACTCCAGCAGCTCCCTCGTACCCCTTTCTGGTTACTGCATCCTTCCTTCCCACAAGGATATAACCACTGTCCCATTTCTACCACTGACTGATTTTGTCTCTTTTTGAACTTTATATAAAGGAAACTGTACAGTAGATACCCTTTTGTGTTTGAGTTTGTTTGCTCAAATTTATATTTATGTACTGATCCACACTTTTGCATGTATTATAGTTAAAAATTTTTTTTAAACAAAGAAAACATTGTGCATTCAATTGAAATCCCATCTGCCCTTTCTAGATGTGCTTCCTCTCCAGTCCTACCCCAGGTTTATCACGCCTATGAATTTTAAAATACTATTATCAGACACATTGGGTATAAATAATATGTATTATGGTTTTCATGTTTTTATTCTCTCTATAAAGTGTCATTGTAGTATATATATTATTATTCCACATCCTGATTTTTGTTTAACATTTTTAAAAAAGCTTTATTTATGTTGATGCACGTAATCCCACTTTATTTCTCTTAGCTGACTTGTAGTATTGCATTGCGCAAATGTACCTCAGTTCCTTCCGCCTGTTGCCGTTCCCTCTTGATACACGTTTAGGTCGTTGCCACCTTTTTTGCCGATAGAAAGACCGCTGCCGTGTGTAGCCTTGTCTGCTGCAGTCTCCACTGTACATATGTCCGTGTTTTTCTGTGGACTAAACCCAGAGGTGGACTTGCTGGGTGGTAGAGTATATACATCTTTAACTTTACCAGGTATTTTCAACTTTTTCTCCAAAGTGCTTATACTAATCTTAGTTCCACTGTTTTTCTACATCCTCGCCAACGCTTGATAGTGTCGGACTTTTAAAATCTTGCCAATCTGAATTAACACCTTGTTTTCCTATTTGCTCTTTTACTCACACTTTCCATTCTGGGAAGCCTGGAAGCCCTGTGTTCATAAGCCACTCTGCTCAGTAGTTCTTAAACCTGGCTGATAGGGACTTCCCTGGTGGCACAGTGGATAAGAATCCGCCTGCCAATGCAGGGGACACGGGTTCGAGCCCTGGTCCGGGAAGATCCCACATGCCGCAGAGCAACTAAGCCCACGTGCCACAACTACTGAGCCTGTGTGCCACAACTACTGAAGCCAGCGTGCCTAGAGCCCGTGCTCCGCAACAAGAGAAGCCACCACAATGGGAAGCCTGTGCACGGCAACTAAGAGTAGCCCCCGCTCGCCGCAACTAGAGAGAACCTGAGCGTAGCAACGAAGACCCAGCATGGCCAAAAATAAATAAAATGAGATCTAAACAAACAAACAAAACCTGGCTGATCATCGGAATTAACCATAGGAGCTTTAAAAATTGCAGACTACTTTGGTCCCAGTCCTAGTTTGGTATTGAGATGGTTCCCTGGTGTTCTTAAAGGTTCTTCACATTGTTTGGCTTGGCTGGAGAAAATGCTGCCCCAGATCATGAGAATCTTTGGAGTAAGACTCTCTCATTTTTTAAACAAATGAGGATCCCCTCCACCCTATCTACACAAGTGTTTCATGCCTTAGGGGTCAGAGTTGTAGATTCTATTGTAGTAAATTAGTAATAATAGAATTAGTAGTAGGAGTAATTAGTAATAGTGCTAGCAACACTAGTAATAGGAACAGAGTTAGGAACAATAATAATAACAGAGGTAACATTTAAATGGTGCTTATTGGGTGCTAGTCACTGTTCTAAATGATTTGCATAAAACAACTCATGTAATTCTCATGATACCATTGACGTTGGCATTTAACAGAGGAGAAGATTGAGGTATAGGGAGAAGAAGAAACCTCCCCAGGTTCATATAGTTAGTAAAGGTGGAGCCGGGCTTCTAGCCCAGGCTGTCTGGCTCCCAGGTCATGCTCTTTATCGCCAGGCCCTGGGAGTTTGGGTGTGATGAGAGGGATGTGGGAAAGCTCACAGAGCACCCGCAGTAATGTTGAGGTAGCGGGTTAATTACGTATGGCGTTGTGACAGATTATCCCGCATGTGATGGCTTAAAACAACAGGAAGTGTTATCTGACAATTTCTGGGGGCCAAGGAGTCCGGGTGCAGCCTCGCCGGGCCCTCTGCCTTGGGATCTCTCATAGGCTGCAGTCATCCAAGGTTCAGCCGGGGCAGGATTCACTGCCAGGTAAAATCAGTGTTGTCAGCAAGAGTCAGTTCCTTGCAGCTGTTGGGCTGAGGACCTTAGTTCTGTACCAGCTGATGGCCAGAGGCCACCCTCATCCACTGCTCCACAGGCCTCTCCATCCCAGCTCCCGCACCAGCTGGCTTCATCCAAGTGAGTCTGTGAGAGTGTGAACAAGACAGAAGGCACGTCATCTCAGAACCGACCTCCCTTCACTTTTGCCTTTATTCTGTTATTAGAAGCAGGTCCCTGGGTCCAGCCCACCACTTTGGTGGGCCTGGATCACCCAGGGGTGTGAACACACCAGGAGGTGGGGAAAGTGGGAGTCACTGAAGAGGCTGTTTCTCCAGGTAAAAGTTAGAAGCAGCTCCGTGAGCTGCAGTACTGATGGTCCAGTGACACACAGTACGAATGTGTCTTGAGAACGACACATTTTAAGGGATTTTTATGTCCCTGATGCCAGTAGTCTTCAGACTCTACCAGACATATATCCTTGGCAGTTTTTGAGTGGGATGGGGGCTTTTCCTCCCATGCAGCTGCTGCTTTTCCCACTGGTCTGCACCTAGCCTGCCCCGTGGCTTTTAAACCGTATCTTGAGTGCATGTCTGATGTCAAGAACATCCATGGCCTGGAAGCAGCCACATGAATCCTGTGGGTGGGTGTTTCCTGGGGAATTAGAGTCATTATCTACTATGGAATTACTTTTATTTTGTTCCAGCCTTTATTTTTCCAAGTTCTAGGGCCATGGACTATGCTGGAGTCATTTGAGGGTTGAATCATCATCAAATAGTCCCGATATCAGCCGTTCTAGAATAAGTGAGCTGAGTGCGTCACCCTTCCTTTAGTTGCAAAGGGCTATCATTCCCAGACATGCGTCATATTTTATGAGATGTGACCCCTGTATCTTCCCACAGCAAGAACGGGATCTGTGTCTGGGAGTATGGGATACTGTTGGGTGGGCAAATCTATCATTACTTTGCAATAGCACTCCACCCTTCCCAGATTATATTTTTAAAAAATCAGCATTCGGAACAGATAAGTATGTATAGAAGGGGATCAGACCCATTCATCTGTATTTTCATCACCCAAAGACAGCCACTCTGGCCTTTTCAGGGAATTTCCCTTCAGTTTTTTCTCTAAGCCTAAATGAGTGTAAATAGCCACACACAATTTTATAAAACTGGCTTCAAACTCCACCTAGAGCTTTGTAAAACTCCCACCCCCTCCGTTGAACAATAGGTATAGTGAAAATGTTCTCATATCATTAAAACATGATTTTTATGATTTTAATGTGTGCATGGTGTTTTGCTGAAAAAATGTAGCATTATTTAATCAAATATTCCTTTCTTGGATACTTAGGTTGTTTTCCATCTCTCACTACTAACAATGAATCTGTGCACATCCATCTTTGTTAGGCTGTCTTTAATGTGATGCATATTATTTTGCTAATATTTTTGTTTTCTGACCTGTCTCCCTCTCTATATTTGGTTTTGCAGGGTGCAAATCCGTGCCCAGGGCTGTGGAGCTAGCTCTCCACTTAGCACGAATCTCACTGTTCTCCTTTCACGAAGTGATTCTCATCCTGGGGCCATCTTGCCCCCAGGGGACATGGGGACACATATGGGGACATTTTTGGTTGTTACAGCTCGGAGGGTGGTGCCACTGTCATCTAGTGGATAGAGGTCAGGACAGCCTCATATCAAAGAATGTTCCAGCCCCAAATGTTCCATCGTGCCAGGGCTGAGAAACTCTGTTCTAAATGTGTCCATCTTTTCTGTCTGTTGTTTGAAAGTAACTGTCCAGTTACCTGATGTGAGGAAGTTTTCCCTCAGTTATAAAATGCTTCTCAACCTGGTTTAATGACTGTTGACAGTAATAGTTTTGTTCTCACCTGGCTCACCAACCCTCTTAAACATGTGTGAGCTCGTGGACGGTTCTGTTCAGCGTCTTCTTACCCTCACCAAGCAAGGTCTGGTCTTTGTGTGAATCTGTCTTCTGAGAAGGTCAGTGAGGTTAGAGAAGCCGGTTTCGTTGGGGCTTGTGTGTTTGTCTCTTTGTCGCCAGTTTTGTTTCTGTTGTGTTACAAGATGTTCCACTGCCCTCCCCTCACCCTTCCCCCTTGGCGTGCTGAAGTCGGATCATTAGTATAGATCATATCCTTGTCACTGTCTGAATAAAAGAGGCCTTTGAACAGGTGCCAGAGTCAGACCACAGTGGAAAAAGATGAGGCCCCAAAACAATGCAACACAACCGGCAGATCTCTGTAAATTTACAGCGTAATCTTGCCATAATATGGGAACGAAGTAACCTTGTGATGAACTCGGTGGGAGGAAATGACTAACGGGAGGAGACAGTCGATACGGTATTTATATTGGACAAGATGTCTGAGTTCTCTTGAGCCCCTTCTGGAGTAGAGGAAGCTGGGGAGGGGGACGTTATTTCCCATAGCAGCATTTGGGTGCAGGCGAAAGGAAAAAGAAACCTCGGATGCTTTCATGTTCAGACCCCACGGCTATCTTTGGCCCGAGTCACAAGCAAGCATAGATGCAATCCATCAAAGAAGCAGCCTGCAGTTCTAATGCTTTTAAAGTGCAGGTGCCTGTTCGTGGCCTGTGGGTGCTTTTATGAGTAAGCATGTTCTAAAAGATTGTCCGTGATCAGAGGCATTCAGAAGTTACTTTAGTAGATGAAACTGTACCACTGATTTGGCCTTGGGTACTTATTTCCTATTCGATGAAGAACTTACAGGCATGCATTCAGGGCTTCCTGGGGTAGCAGAATTTAGGCACAAGGTGGTGATGGCCGTGCTCAGTTAGCCTTGCCCATCTCCATTGCCTCCAGCCTCCCTGTGATGCAGGTCTGTGAGGAAAGAGTCATGGGATAAGCATTGACGATTTCACCATCATTCCTTAAAGCCAGGGTTTCTCAGCCTCAGCACCATTGACATTTGGGGCGGGATGATTCTCTGTTGCGGGGACTGCCCTGTGCATTGTACTACGGTTAACAGCATCCTTGGTCTCCACCCACTAGATGCCAGTAGCACCTCCCAGTTGAGACCATCAAGTATGTGTCCAGACATTGTCGGAAGTCCCCTGGGGGCAAAACCACCCCCATTCAGACCCCCGGCTTAAACCTTGTTTTCTACAAACAGTGCGGCTGAGGGTCTTGAGGAGTGACTGTCGCCCCAACAGGAGTAATAACACCGGGTGAGAGTTCTCTGTGGATGTTGGCCCTTTGCTTCCTGCTCTATGCAGGTGATCTCGTTTAAGCCCCAGCAAGCTATACGGTAAGGGCTGTTAGGATCCTGATTTTACAGAGGAGGAAACTGAGGTCTAGAGAAAAGAAGTAGCTTGTCCAGGTGCACACAGCTGGGAGCTGCTGCCGGGTCTAAGCATCTGATGCCTGTGCTGTGATGTCACCCTCTCCCCAGAAAATCTGGTCAGTGTGAACTGAAAATCTGGGTACTTTGCTCTCTAGCTGAGTCCTCAGGTAGACGTAAGGGTCCCACGTTGTCTAGAGCAGTAGCTCTCAACTGAGGCAGTGTGTCCCCCAGGGGGACATTTGTTAATGTCTGGAGGCATTTTGGTTGTCACCATGGGGATTGCTGCCGGCATCTAGCGGGCTAGGGATGCCGCAGGAGATGGTGCAAAGCAGAGTCCGGCCCCCTCACGACAAAGAATTCTCCAGCCCCAAATATGCACAGTGCCAAGGCTGAGAAACCCTGATCTCGAGAATTATCTTACTTCCCAACGCTTTCTGGTAGACCACGTTTTGGCAATACTGGCAGCCCCGCGTATAAATTTAAAGTTATCTTACAGCGTGAGGGTCAGTCCGTTCCCGTTAGAATAGTAATAACTGCAAAAACAAAGTTCTTCAATCCTTTTGATCTCGCTTTCATCATTTAATGATTTTCCAAATGCTTTGAGTTTTCTTGTTTTCTGTGGCCTTTGCCCCAAAGTGAGGCTCCCCTCTCACTTTTCATCTTCGGCCAAGTGAGAAAACACTGGCGTCCACTGAGTACACTTTGTGCAGCATCTCTCATGGGAAGCGGCCACTGGCGCGGAACGCAAGTGTTCCTCTTGGGTGTTCATTCCTCCCGGCCCCCCCTCTAGGATGAATCGACTGGGGAGATCACGTTTTACATGAAGGGAGCGGATGTCGTCATGGCTGGCATCGTGCAGTACAACGACTGGCTGGAGGAAGAGGTAAGCATGACGTGGGGTGTGGGAACGGGGCCTCGGATGCGTGCCCTGGAGTCTGTCCCTCGCGTGGAATAGTGAGGTGGGTCCCTGCATGCGTTTTCTGGGGCTACGTAACAAATCCCCCCCAAACTTAGCAGCTTAGGAGGACGCGTGTTATTTCTTACAGTTTCTGCGAATCAGCAGTCCAGGCACAGCTCAGGGTCTCTTAGGCTTTGGTCAAGGGGTCACCTGAGGCTGGGGTCTCATCTGAAGGCTCAGCTGGGGCAGGACCCACTTCCTAGCCCACTTAGTGGTCATGAGCAGGATTCAGCTCCTCAGTGCCTCTAGGCCGGAGGCAGCCACGTTCCTTGCCGTGTGGGTCTCTCCATAAGGCAGCGTACACGTGGTCCTGGCTTCATCCGAGAGAGCAAGCGTGGGAACAGAGATGAAACAGAGAGAAGTGACCTTCTTGGAAGCGACCTCCCCTCACTTTGCCACATTCTGTCTGTTAGGAGCAAGGCACTGGGTCCAGTGCACACTCAGGGCAGGTGAACATACAAGGGTGTGGGTACCAGGAGGCGGGCATCGTGGGGCCCCGTCACAGGCTGCCTTGTCCCAGTTTGTGATATGGGAATTGGCTGCAGCAGGGAGGGAAGGAACTCTCCAGTCTTATCAGGCCATTTCTGTTTCATCTCCCATCTCCGGGTGCAGAATTCACATTTTATGTTCAGTAATATCATAATTTCCAATTAGTGAGTAAGAAACCCAAATGCTGACAGGGGCCAGGCAGGTAACTCAGGTGAATGAAACGGGCCGGGATGTGTTTCCTGACAGCATCACACTTCGTGCGTTGAACGTGTTGGAATATTCTTCACTTGACAGCTGTGTTTCGTGGGACCGTGTGGAAACAGCCACCTTTCAGTATCACTGGCTGTGGTCATTTGGGAAAGTGCTCTTGTCAGAGGTTCAGGTTTTCCAACGAGCCAGAAATCCAGATTAGTCTCTGAGATCTTACTGCATTGACTTAAATTTTGAGACCCCTTTGGAAGGTTTGCTGAGAGAGATTGCTTTAGGGGAAAGCAGCATTCTGATTTGCCATTGCACTGTCCCCTTGGAAGCGGCATCCGCTTCAGCCTCCAGCCCTCCCCAGAGAGAGTCAGGGATACAGAGCTCTTAGCGCGGCTTTCCGCTGACCGGGGTTTGCTTTTCAGTGTGGAAACATGGCCCGGGAAGGACTGCGGGTGCTTGTGGTGGCAAAGAAATCTCTAGCAGAGGAGCAGTATCAAGACTTTGAGGTAAGTGGTTCTGTGACTTTTCTGTTACTTTTTAACCCCACCCACCTCCCCATCTCCCCCTCCCTCATTCTGCTCTGGCCAGACTGACGTCATTTCTGAGCACACCAGGTTCTTCTCTCTGCCTAGTACTCTCCTCCCTCACAGAGCTCCAAGGCCTCCCTCCCTCACTTCCTTTGGGTCTCAGCTCAAATGCCGCCTCCTCTGAGAAGTCTTCCTGGATCCCCCATCTAAAGCAGCCCCACCTCATCACTCCCCATCGTCACCCTGTTGAACTTTCTTCATTGCATTTATCACCAGCTGTAATGACTTTGTTTATGTATATATTTTCACATTCTTTTTGATAGCTTCTTTCTGGAATAAAATCTTTTTGAGAGCAGAGATTTTATCAGTTTGGTTTGCCCTTGTACCCCAACACTTAGGATAGTCATTGTAAACCTTCTGAAAAATTTGAAATGAAACCTTCAAATTTGAAATTGTAAACCTTCTTGGAGCCCTAATTTTTTTAAGCTGTAAAAAATGTTGGATTTGAACTCGATCTTTGACTTTCACTGCCAAGGCTTCCAGTATCAATATGTCTTGTTAATTGTCATCTCGTCCCATGGATTGTGTCCCATGATTCCTTGAGGGGAGGGTCCTTGTTGTACCCCCAGTCCTGGCACAAAGCTGAATGAACATATTTACACATGACTGAAGGGGAGAGAGACCAGGTTGAGGGAAAGGCTTCTGCAGCCCTTGTCCTGCTCCACCCAGAGAAACCATGCTTGGGTCTGTCTCTTTTATGTGCTTGAGTTCTTTGTAAAGTTTTATTTAACGAGAGTTCTAGCCCTGATAAATTCTACCTTTCTTTCAATTTTAAAGGCATATGCTTTGTGACAGCTGTATCTTTGTTAACACCGTAAAGAGGGGTTAAACAGAAGGGTTGGGTCGATGGTCTTTGGAAGTAAGACTTTGTCTTTAGACAGCCTGGTGGTCAAGAGTTCTTGGTTACGGAGCATATGCTGTGTGGGGAGAACCTACTGTCTTTTGAGATCTTGAGTTGTACTAATCCTTGTAAAAACCCAGTGAGGTTGGGGCTGTTATTGCCTCTTCGGGGAGGAAAACAATTGAGGCTCAGAGAAGTTAAGTGATGTGCTAGAAGTTGCACAGCAGGTGAGTATAGAGCAAAGGGTGGAGCTCCGGTCTGTCCGGCTCCAGCGTCTGGACTGATGAACTAGGAAGGAGGCTGGAGGTCTCAGTTTCACCCCTTTGAGGTTCACCCAGGTGCTGGGGTCCCTGCCCTGTGTGGGGGGATGAGACGCTCCCACTGCCAGTTGGTCCGCCTTGCACCTCCCCATCCTAAGCGGTGACAGTGTCCCCTGGTGTGTCCCAGGCCCGCTATGTCCAGGCCAAGCTGAGTGTGCACGACCGTTCCCTCAAAGTGGCCACAGTGATTGAGAGCCTGGAGATGGAGATGGAGCTGCTGTGCCTGACAGGGGTGGAGGACCAGCTCCAGGCGGACGTGAGGCCCACCCTGGAGACCCTGAGGAACGCCGGCATCAAGGTAGGGTGAGCCTACCTGGACCCACTGCTGAAATAGGTTGCCGCATGGCAGTGAATTCCAGACTTAGACCACTGATCCCATCAGCGGAGGGTGAAAATTAGAGATGGGGGGAGGGGGGGCCGAGGATGGAAGTAGTGACAGGGAACCGGGCTCGGACAGTGACCTGTAGCCCTCCCATCCTTGACAGCTTTGGAAGACGTCTTGTGTGTCCGCCTTTGCTGCCGGCTTCCCCTCTGCATGCCGGGCTCCACGGAGACAGGACCGAGAGCATCTCCTTAGCTCTTAGGACCAGCTGTGTCCCGCGCATTTGCGGTGTTTGTTATATTCTTGTTGAGTGTCCGGCCAGCCAACCATCTGTCTTTTGGTCTGGGTAACTGAATGACCACCCAACAGAGTGACCATCTGCCCCAGCAAACTGCCATATTTACATTTCTGTTTGGGGCCAAAAAATACTAGTAGTTTAATGCGGAGACGCCAGTAGAGGGCGTCTGGGGAGCGGGCTGCATCTCAGCGCACCCAAGCAAGGGATTAGCAAACTCATCGGCCAGAAGCTCCTGAAAGTATGTAGGTTAAGCTGCCTGCCTCTGCCCAGAGCAGCTCTAGGCTGCGTCCTTGGGCCCGCATCTGGCAGGGGTGCCCGTGAGCGGGGCGATGTCAGCAGGAAGGTTGAGGCCTGGGCCTCCGTTCCCCACCTCATAAAGTTACTGCGAAGGAACGATGCACAGCCCTTAACAGGTGCCTGGCACGGTAAACACTCGGGGAACCTTTGTGGTTATTTTCTTTCCTGGGCTTCCCCTGCTGCCAGGATTTCCTTTGTCCGACAACTCTAAGGCCCCCACCCCACTTCCCCACTGGGCGCAGAGAGAACAGAGGGTTAATGGGTGAATCAGCAGGGTAGGAAGCACATCCGTTTACGCTCTGAAGACCTGGGTTCTGGGCCTGGTCGGGACAGGAACTAGCTCTGTGGCTTTGGGCAAGTCACCTGCCCTCTCTGAGCCCGCAGCAGTGAGACGCACAGCGCTCAGATATGAGGCGAGGAAGAACCTGGCACATTTACCGTCGGCGTTTTAGTTAGGGTTCAGCCCCCTGAGCTTGCTCGGGGGCATCCGGCCGCGTAGAAAGACCCTATGGAACGTGACAAATCAGTGTTTCCTGTGGGACATGGAAGTGACCCCTCGTCCATACAGCCTTCCCCTTCTTTGAGATTATTTATTGCTTTAAGAAAAATTTCCAGAACGGGGATTAGGAGGGCAGAGGCTGAGCTTCACGACGTCTACTGCAGCACGTGGCCAGTTTTTCAAAAGTGCCACACTAGCTTTTGCTGCCACCAGCGGCGGACGCCCAAGGTCTTGAAGCCCTTGAACTGGGGCCTTTCCTGTGGTTCGTTGGGGACATAGTAGGCCTCAAGGAGGTAAATGGAACGTATCAAGTTCAGCTCGATGTGTTTGGAAACTCGGCTGACACAGGCGACAGGCTAGCCTCAAACGCTAACCAAGGGGACCCCTTCCATGCGGTAATTTCAGGTTTGGATGCTGACGGGGGACAAGCTGGAGACAGCTACATGCACAGCAAAGAATGCACATCTGGTGACCAGAAACCAAGACATCCACGTTTTTCGTCTGGTAAAGCGTTCTCTGCTCTGGGGCCTTGTGGGGTGATACTGCCGTTTGCCCTGTAACCTCATAGCCTCGCGTGGACCCCTGAGGGAGGTGGCGGGAGCTCACATCGTTGGTTTGGGTGGGATCACTGAATGACCCAGGCGAGGCTAAACGATTCCTGCCGGTGGTGGTGCAGGAGCGCCTGGTTACCGCCCCGTGTTAACCTGTGTTCTTAACCCGGTGCTGGCTGTGGTCCCTTTGAGGAGCTGACGGAAGTTAGGCACGAGCAGCGTGAAGGATGCAGATGAGCTCATACATGTGAGATTGTACGTACAAGTCTGGGATCGCCCTGAACGCTTCAAAGCCAAGTCCTTGGGTAGGAAATCAGTTCCAGATCGCAGATACTGGCCTGTCTGCCCTCCTGAAGGAAACCCTTGAGGAACCTTTAGAAGGAGGCGTGTTGGGTGGCAAATGAGAATTCCCTGCCCTGGTGGCCAGCGCTTGGCCCGAACAGTGTGGGCACGAGGAGCTGCTCCAGGGCTCGAAGCCAAGGACTGTGATTGGCCTTATTGAGTTGGGAGTTGGGAGGGGCACTAGGTCCCCTCCGGAGCAGATGTGGTGGTCCTGCTTATCTGTCATCAGAGCTACCAAGCCAAACAACTGGAGGCACTCTAGATGTTTTGGGGGTCTCCCCCTGTACCCCTGCCTTTGGTCTATAGCCCGTTGAAGCTTTATGAAATCCAGCAGTTTCGGGACTAGCACGACGAGCATCGTGTAGAGACAGATACAGTGGCTCCTCATTGTTCATGGATTCTGTATTTGCAAATTCACCCACTCACTAAAACTTGTTTGTAACCCGAAAATCAATACTCGGGGTGCTTTCAGAGCCCTATGTGGATGCATGCACAGCAGTGGAAAATTTGAGTCATCCGACGAGTGAGTTCCTAGCTGAGGTGGAGAGGGGCGACGCTCTGCCTTCTTTTTTTTTTTTTTTTTTTTAATTTATTTATTGATTTATTTTTGGCTGCGTTGGGTCTTCGTTGCTGTGCGTGAGCTTTCTCTAGTTGCGGCGAGCGGGGGCTACTCTTTGTCGCGGTGCGCGGGCTTCTCATTGCGGTGGCTTCTCTTGTTGCGGGCACGGACTCTAGGTGCGTGGGCTTCAGTAGTTGTGGCTCGCGGGCTCTAGAGCGCAGGCTCAGTAGTTGTGGCTCACAGGCTTAGCTGCTCCGCAGCATGTGGGATCTTCCCTGACCAGGGCTCGAACCCGTGTCCCCTGCATGGGCAGGCGGATTCTTAACCGCTGCACCACCAGGGAAGCCCGCTTTGCCTTCTTGTCTCAGCTCTCAGACGGACGCAAGGGTCCTTTTCGGTCTACTCAGTGCCACGTTTTTTGCATTTTTGTGGGTTCATTTGTTAGCAGTTTCACTGTTTAAGATGGCCCCCTGCACAGAGCTGGGCACTGACCATATCCCTGAGCGCAGGAAGGCTGTGATGAGCCCCCCGGAGATGAGCTTCCTCCAGGCATGAGTTATGGTCGTGTTGGCCATTAGTCTAGTGTTAATGAATCAACAATAAATATATTTTTTAATTAAAAAAATTTTTATTGAAGTGTAGTTGATGTACAATATTATATGTTTCAGGTGTGCAACACAGATTCACAGTTTTTAAAAGTTATATTCCATTTATAGTTATAAAATATTGTCTGTATTCCCTGTGCTGTACAATATATCTTTGTGGCTTATTTATTTTATTTTATTTTTTAATTTTTTAATAGAACTTTATTGGAGTATCATTGCTTCACAATACTGTGTTAGTTTCTGTTGTACAACAAAGTGAATCAGCTATATGCATACATATATCCCCTTATCCCCTCCCTCTTGCGTCTCCCTCCCACCCTCCCTATCCCACCCCTCTAGGTGGTCACAAAGCACCGAGCTGATCTCCCTGTGCTATGCGGCTGCTTCCCACTAGCTGTCTGTTTTACATTTGGTAGTGTATATATGTCCATGCCACTCTCTCACTTTGCCCCAGCTTCCCCCTCCCCGCCCCGTGTCCTCAAGTCCATTCTCTATGTCTGCGTCTTTATTCCTGCCCTGCCATTAGGTTTATCAGTACCATTTTTTTTTTTTTTAGATTCCATATATATGTGTTAGCATACGGTATTTGTTTTTCTCTTTCTGACTTAACTCTGTATGACAGACTCTAGGTCCATCCACCTCACTACAAATAACTCAATTTTGGTTTTTTTTATGGCCGAATAATATTTCATTGTATATATGTGCCACATCTTCTTTACCCATTCATCTGTCGATGGACATTTAGGTTGGTTCCATGTCCTGGCTATTATAAATAATGCTGCAGTGAACATTGTGGTACATGTCTTTTTTTGAATTATGGTTTTCTCAGGGTATATGCCCAGTAGTGGGATTGCTGGGTTGTATGGTAGTTCTGTTTTTAGTTTCTTAAGGAACTTCCATACTGTTCTCCATAGTGGTTGTATCAATTTACATTCCCACCAACAGTGCAGGAGGGTTCCCTTTTCACCACACCGTTTCCAGCATTTATTGATTCTAGATTTTTTGATAATGGCCATTCTGACCTGTGTGAGGTGATACCTCATTGTAATTTTGATTTGCATTTCTCTAATAATTAGTGATGTTGAGCATCTTTTTATGTGCCTCTTGACCATCTGTATGTTTTCTTTGGTGAAATGTCTATTTAGGTGTTCTGCCCATTTTTTAATTGGATTGTTTGTTTTTTTGATATTGAGCTGCATGAGCTGTTTGTATATTTTGGAGATTAATCCTTTGTCCGTTGTTTCATTTGCAAATATTTTCTCCCATTCTGAGGGTTGTCTTTTCATCTTGTTTATGGTTTCTTTTGCTGTGCAAAAGCTTTGAAGTTTCATTAGGTCCAATTTGTTTAGTTTTGTTTTTATTTTCATTACTCTAGGAGGTGGGTCAAAAAAGATCTTGCTGTGATTTATGTCAAAGAGTGTTCTTCCTGTGTTTTCCTCTGAGAGTTTTATAGTGTCTGGTCTTACATTTAGGTCTTTAATCCATTTGGAGTTTATTTTTGTGTATGGTGTTAGGTAGTGTTCTAATTTCATTCTTTTACATGTAGCTCTCCAGTTTTCCCAGCACCACTTATTGAAGAGGCTGTCTTTTCTCCATTGTATGTTCTTGCCTGCTTTGTCATAAACTAGGTGACCATATGTGCGTGGGTTTATCTCTGGGCTTTCTATCCTGTACCATTGATCTATGTTTCTGTTTTTGTGCCAGTACCATACTGTCTTGATTACCGTAGCTTTGTAGTATCGTTTGAAGTCGGAGAGCCTGATTCCTCCAGCTCTGTTTTTCTTTCTCAAGATTGCTTTGGCTATTCAGGGTCTTTTGTGTTTCCATACAAATTGTAAAATTTTTTTGTTCTAATTCTGTGGAGAATGCTGTTGGTAGTTTGATAGGGATTGCATTGAATCTGTAGATTGCTTTGGGTAGTACAGTCATTTTCACAATATTGATTCTTCCAATCCAAGAAAATGGTATATTTATCCGTCTGTTTGTGTCATCTTTGATTTCTTTCATCAGTGTTTTATAGTTTTCTGACAAGTCTTTTGCATCCTTAGGTCGGTTTATCCTAGGTATTTTATTCTTTTTGTTGTGATGGTAAATGGGATTGTTTCCTTAATTTCTCTTTCTGATTTTTCATTGTTAGTGTATAGGATTGCCAGAGATTTCTGTGCATTAATTTTGTATCCTGCAACCTTACCAAATTCACTGATTAGTTCTAGTAGTTTCCTGGTGGCATCTTTAGGATTTTCTATGTATAGTATCATGTCATCTGCAAACAGTGACGGTTTTACTTCTTCTTTTCCAATTTGTATGCCTTTTATTTCTTTTTCTTCTCTGATTGCCATGGCTAGGACTTCCAAAACTATGTTGAATAATAGTGGTGAGAGTGGACATCCTTGTCTTGTTCCTGATCTTAGAGGAAATGCTTTCAGTTTTTCACCATTGATTATGATGCTTTCTGTGGGTTTGTCATATATGGCCTTTATTATGTTGAGGTAGTTCCCCTCTATGCCCACTTTCTGGAGAGTTTTTATCATAAATGGGTGTTGAATTTTGTCAAAAGCTTTTTCTGCATCTATTGAGATGATCATATGGTTTTTATTCTTCAGTTTGTTAATATAGTGTATCACATTGATTGATTTGCATATATTGAAGAATCCTCACATCCCTGGGATAAATCCTACTTGATCATGGTGTATGATCCTTTTAGTGTGTTGTTGGACTCTGTTTGCTAGTATTTTGTTCAGGATTCTTGCATCTATGTTCATCAGTGATAGTGGTCTATAATTTTCCTTTTTTTGTGATATCTTTTTCTGGTTTTGGTATCAGGGTGGTGGCTTTGTAGAATGAATTTGGGAGTGTTCCTCCCTCTGCAGTTTTTTGGAAGAGTTTGAGAAGGATCTGTGTTAGCTCTTCTCTAAATGTTTGATAGAATTTGCCTGTGAAGCCATCTGGTCCTGGACTTCTGTTTATTGGAAGATTTTTAATTACACTTTCAATTTCATTACTTGTGATAGGTCTGTTTATATTTTCTAATTCTTCCTGATTCAGTCTTGGAAAATTGTACCTTTCCAAGAATTTGTCCACTTCTTCGTGGTTGTCCATTTTATTGGTATATAGTTGTTTGTAGTAGTCTCTCATAATCCTTTGTATTTCTGCAGTGTCAGTTGTGATTTCTCCTTTTTCATTTCTGATTTTATTGATTTGCATCCTCACCCTTTTTTTCCTGACAAGTCTGGCTAAGGGTTTATCAATTTTGTTTATCTTCTCAAAGAACCAGCTTTTCGTTTTATTGATCTTTGCTATTGTTTTCTTCATTTCTGTTTCATCTGTTTCTGCTCTGATCTTTATGATTTCTTTCCTTCTACTGACTTTGGGATTTCTTTGTTCTTCTTTCTCTAGTTGCTTTAGGTGTAGGGTTAGATGGTTTATTTGAGATTTTTCTTGTTTCTTGAGGTGAGATTGAATTGCTATAAACTTCACTCTTAGAACTGCTTTTGCCACATCCCATAGGTTTTGGGTCGTCGTGTTTTTGTTGTCATTTGTTTCTATGTATTTTTTTTATTTCTTCTTTGTTTTCTTCAGTGATCTCTTGGTTATTTAGTAGTGCACTGTTTAGCCTCCATGTATTTGTGGTTTTTTTTACAGTTTTTTCCCCTGTAATTGATTTCCAATCTCATCACGTTGTGGTCAGAAAAGATGCTTGATAACGATTTCAATTTTCTTAAATTTTCCGAGGCTTGATTTGTGACCCAAGATGTGATCTATCCTGGAGAATGTTCTGTGTGCACTTGAGAAGAAAGTGTATTCTGCCACTTTGGTGTGGAATGTTCTATAAATGTCAATTAAATCTATCTGACCTGTTGTGTCATTTAAAGCTTGTTTTTCCTTATTTATTTTCTGTTTGGATGATCTGTCCATTGGTGTAAGTGGGGTGTTAAAGTCCCCTACTATTATTGTGTTACTGTCGATTTCCCCTTTCATGGTTGTTAGCATTTGTCTTATGTATTGAGGTGTTCCTATGTTGGGTGCATAAACATTTATAATTGTTATATCTTCTTCTTGGATTGATCCCTTGATCATTATGTAGTGTCTTTCCTTATCTCTTGTAACAGTCTTTATTTTAAAGTCTATTTTATCTGATAGAAGTATTGCTACTCCAGCTTTCTTTTGATTTCCGTTTGCATGGAATATCTTTTCCCATCCCTTAACTTTCAGTGTGTATGTGTCCCTAGGTCTGAAGTGGGTCTTTTGTAGACAGCATATATATGGGTCCTGTTTTTGTATCCATTCACCAGTCTGTGTCTTTTGGTTGGGGCATTTAATCCATTTACATTCAAGGTTATTATTGATATGTATGTTCCTCTTACCATTTTCTTAATTGTTTTTGGTTTGTTATTGTGGGCCTTTTTCTTCTCTTGTGTTTCCTGCCTAGAGAAGTTTCCTTAGCATTTGTTGTAAAGCTCTCTTGGTGGTGCTGAATTCTCTTAGCTGTTGCTTGTCTGAAAGCTTTTGATTTCTCTGTTGAATCTGAATGAGATCCTTGCTGGGTAGAGTAATCTTGGTTATAGGTTTTTCTCTTTCATCACTTTAAGTATATCCTGCCAGTCCTTTCTGGCATGCAGAGTTTCTGCTGAAATATCGGCTGATAACCTTATGGGGATTCCTTTGTATGTTATTTTTTGCTTTATTTACCCTTGCTGCTTTTAATATTTTGTCTTTGAATTTAATTTTTGTTAGTCTGAGTAATATGTGTCTTGGTGTGTTTCTCCTAGGGTTTATCCTGTATGGGACTCTCTGTGCTTCCTGGACTTGGGTGACTAATTCCTCTCCCCTGTTAGGGAAGTTTTCTACTATAATCTCTTCAGATATTTTCTCAGACCCTTTCTTTTTCTCTTTTTCTTCTGGGACCCCTATAATTCGAATGTTGGTGCATTTATTGTTGTCCCAGAGGTCGCTGAGACTGTCTTCAGTTCTTTTCATTCTTTGTTCTGCTCCTCGGCAGTTATTTCCACCAGTTTGTCTTCCAGCTCACTTATTCATTCTTCTGCCTCAGTTATTCTGTTATTGATTCCTTCTAGTGTATTTTTCATTTCAGTTATTGTGTTGTTCAACTCTGTTTGTTCTTTAGTTCTTCTAGATCTTTGTTAAACATTTCTTGTATTTTCTCAATCCGGGCCTCCATTCTGTTTCCGAGATTCATGATCATCTTTACTGTCTGAATTCTTTTTCAGGTAGATTGCCTGTTACCTCTTCATTTATTTGGTCTTGTAGGTTTTTACCTTGCTCCTTCATCTCTGACATATTTTTTTTGCCGTCTCTTTTTTTTTTTTTTTTGATGAGTGGGATTGTGTTCCTGTTTTACTGGTTGTTTGGCCTGAGGCTTCCAATACTGGAGTTTGTAGGCTGTTGGGTAGAGCTGGGTCTTGGTGCCGACATGAGGACCTTCGGGAGACCTCATTCTGATGAATATTCCCTGGGGTCTGGGGTTCTCTGTTAGTCCAGTGGTTCAGACTTGGAGCTCCCACCACAGGAGCTTCGGCCCAACCCCTGGCTCATGAACCAAGATCCTGTAAGCCGTGTGGGGAGGCAAAAAAAAAAAAAAAAAAAAAGAACAATAACAAAGTAAAAAATAAAATTAGACTAGGAAACTAACAGATATGTTAGAAAGAATATAAAAATAAAAATATAGATGAAACAACAACCAGAAGGTAAAACAGAACCACAATACTAAAAAAGAGGAGGAGAAAAAAAAAAAAAAAAGGTGGAAAAGGCCTTGGCTGTGGAGGGCGGGGCCTAAGCAGGGTGGGGTTTGGGTGGTGGGCAGGGCCTATGCTTAGGCCCTGGGGGTGTAGGGGGTGGGGCTTAGGCTCAACAGAACAGAAGGGGCCCAGACGTGCCTCCTGCCTCTGGTCTCAGAGGGTGGGGGACCCCACCTGGGAGCCCAGCAGGGCTCGCGTGGGTGGGGCAAACGCCCTCTGCTGCTCTCCTCCAGTCCCCAAGGGCCTCTCCCGCCTGCCTCTCCTGTTCTCCCCCGGCCTCCTTCCTACACCCACAGGACCAATGGGGCCTGGAGGGGGCCTCTGAGGGCGTAGGACCCGGCCTGAGAGCCAGGCAGACTTCCCTGGCCGATTGGTCAGGGGAAACGCTTGGTGCACTCCACCCCCCCATCTGAGCCCCTGAGGGTCCCTCCAGGCGTGGGAACCCCTCCCCCGTCTCAGCCACCCCTCAGGGGCGCCGGTCCTGTCCGGCCTCCACTTCTCTTCCCCCCTCAGTACCCCCACGTCTTACCGGTTCGCTTGAGCATGCCTCCCATCTCTTGGGGTGTTGAGGTCCCCCACCAGCGTCCAGCAGGTTCCCTAGTTGTGGGGAGACACAAACTCTGCGTCTTCCCACACTGCCATCTTGACTCTGCCAGCCCCTTATTTTATGCATAGTAGTTTGTACCTCTTAATCCCCTACCCCTGTCTTGCCCCTCCCTGCTTCCCTCTCCCACTTGGTAACCACTAGTTTGTTCTCTATATCTGTGGGTCTGTTTCTTTTTTGTCGTATTCACTAGTTTGTTTTATTTTTTAGATTCTACATATAAGTGATATCATGCAGTACTTGTCTTTCTCTGACTTATTTCAACAGTACATATTTTCAAAGATGTCTTTAAACAGAGGCACATAGAAAATGAGGTTATGTATTGACTGATGGACAAAAATATTGTAACCCAGAGGCTCATAGGAGCCTAGCTAGCCCTGTATCTCCCCCAGGAGCAGTGGTTTAAAAATCACTAATTCAGTATTCACAGCAACTTTCCAGAACATAACTATTGCACATAGTGAGAACACACTGTATGCTCTAGAATTCAGGGGTTGCAAACTATGGCCCGTGTGCCGGCCACCTGTTTTTGTAAATAAAGTTTTATTTAAACACAAGATCTACCCATCTATTTACGTATTGTCTGTGGCTGCTTTGGCACTGTAGCGGCAGAGTTGGGTAGTTGTGACAGGCTGTATGGTCCACAGAGCGTGTCATATTTAACACCTGGTCCTTCTTAGAAAAGCCGCTGCTGGATGCCTGGCTTCCAAGGCCTGCTCTGCAGTGGACGGGCTGTGACACTGTAGCCAGGCTAACAAATCTTGCCCTGTGTCAGTTTCCTTAGATGTAAAGTAGAACTGTTATCATCATGCACCTCGAAGAGTCCTTGTGAGAAACAAATGGGGTGAAAATGCTTGAAAAGTGCTTGTTTGCACAGTGCCTGGCACAGAATGAAAGCACAGTGGCTTTGTGCTCTTATTTTTATTATGTGGGTCACAGCCATCCTGGGGGAAGTGCGAGGGGATGCTTGGCCTACAGGCCCTCTGGATTCCCACAGAGTCAGAGCAAACAGGATCTAATTTGGCTCTGGCTCTGGGGGCAGGGGAGGGGTGGGGTCCTGGGCCGGTGGCCATGGTCTTCACGAGGCTGCAGGGAAGCCACTGCTTGTTGTTCCACCAGCTTCGGAGAGCAAGGCCTCCGTCATCCTGTCTTTCCTTCCAGGTGACCAACCGCGGCGAGGCCCACCTCGAGCTGAACGCCTTCCGCAGGAAGCACGACTGTGCCCTGGTCATCTCCGGAGACTCCCTGGAGGTGGGCACGGGGACCCCCGCCAGCAGGCTCCTCCCGGGAGCTGCCGTGTGGGAGGGGCCTTGGCCCACGCACCACCTCTCCCTGATCCCCGCCAGGTTTGCCTCAAGTACTACGAGTACGAGTTCATGGAGCTGGCCTGCCAGTGCCCGGCCGTGGTCTGCTGCCGCTGCGCGCCCACCCAGAAGGCCCAGATCGTACGCCTGCTCCAGGAGCGCACGGGGAAACTCACGTGTGCAGTAGGTAGGGCTGCCGCGGCTGCGCAGAGCGACCTTCCCCAGGGGTGATGGGGTCCTGCTGCCCTGGTGTTCAGGTTCCCAGGCCACTTTATTCAGGGCGTAACATTGACACCCCCTCCCCCTTTGGCCCTATTTTTGTCATTATTATTTTTTTTTAAAGTATTTTGCTTTGAGAAAGAGTCGAGAAGCATGCCGAGGGCTTTCCTCCTTAGCTTGCGCTTCCTTTGCCAGTGACATGGGACACAGCAATGCCTGGGGGCTAAGACCACACTGCAGAGAGGAATCTGGGTCCAAACTGCTGGTTTTTCCTAGCTGAGGGTCCCGGAGGGCTTCCTCGCCCCAGCTGAGCCTGTCTGCTCGTTGGTAGAAGGGGAGAGTAACAGTGGTTCTCTCACATGGTGCCTATGAGGATTTAGAGGGGCAGTAGCATTTAAGAAGTGCTTGCTGCACTCACAGTAAGCGTTCCCTACGTGCAACGTCTGTCATTGCTGATAATGACGGGACACCCACACCTTGGAGGCAGGGCGTGCGGTGTTGTAAGTGCCCACGTGGCACGGACACAGTTCCCTTGCTCAATGACTCAATGGCCGGGACCCTCAGCCAGTCACCTGGTTCCTCTGACTCTCAGCTCCTCTGCCTGTAAAATAAGAACCTGATGCTGCAGGTTGCTGGAGCGATTAAGTGGAGCAGAACAGAAAAGACACTTAGCATGCAGTGAAAGGCAGCACGTGTGTGATTATTTAAAGTAACAATGAAAAGCGAGGTTATGTTTCTTGCCTCTCCCTAATTTCCTGGCTCTTCTCTCTGGTCTGGGTGACCCGCAGGTGATGGAGGCAATGACGTCAGTATGATCCAGGAATCTGACTGCGGTGTGGGTGTCGAGGGAAAGGTGAGCCCGTGGGGTGGGGGGGCGTATGTGCTAATTTCTGCCGAGTGGTTGTCGTTAGGATGTGAAGTGGTTGTGTCGTTAGCTGGGAGTTGCTCCACCAGCTGGAGTTTCATTTTCCCTCCAAGACACAGCTTTAATGCTTCTGGAAATTCTAGATTACAATTACAGAGCATAAGGAATCATGTGTCATAATTACCTAGTATTACTATCTGCAGGTCACAGATCCCTAGCACTGTTATCTTACAGACAGATGCTGAGTCTTTGCTTGCCAAAACCTAATTTTTTAAGGTGTTTTGCTACATTCTTAGGGTGCAGCGGATGTACTTCAGACTCTCTCCTGGGAGTGTTGTCAGTAAAAGCGTTAATTATCACACTGTGGGGTGATCTCTTGGGGATTATGGAAGAATGCAGTGTGGTTTGCCCCTCATTAAAAGGCTAAGTTTGTGTGTTACAGCATAGTAGTTTTCTTCTTTTCTTCCCTGTCAACTGTGTGCCTGCCGTGTATAGTTTACCCTGCCCTCTCTTGTTTGTGATCTTGCGGTGGCTGTAGGCAAGGAGGCTGGTCACCACGTTTGTTAGCACAGTGTGTAAAGTAAGAGTACAGAGGCCGTGAGTGAGGGCTGGAGATGCTCCCTTATGTGTTTCCTTCCATACATTCCTGCATTTGGAATTTCCAAAAATGTTTTTTCTTTTCCACCTTTTTTTTTTTTCCCTGGTTTTCTGGTTCTCATCCAGTTGACAGTTACTTGAAATTGCAGAGTTAAGTGATCCTTGAAGGAGTTGTTATGTCTGAAATCTGTATGGATTCCTTTAATGCAGGTTTTAAGAAGCACACTTGAGTTTAATAGATGGAATTCTTTACATGATGCTGATAGTACTAAAACATTTTCCCTACTCTTCAGAATTATATTCTGATTCCTTTGGTTTTTGGAGTCTAAAAGTAAAAAGTGCTCACTGTAAAAAAAAAACCGAAACAATTTAGAAATGGATAAAGTGCATCCTTTCTTTTAGATGGCGGTATAAAACTAGTAACATTGGTTATTCTTCCAGAATTTTTGTCTATTCCTATACTAGTAGTTATGGGTATATATATAATATTATATATACACACACATAAATACATATATATGCATACACACATCTTACACATGTATATACATTAGTTCCACTTAGAATGTAAAATCTAAAACGTTATACTATGCTTTTTTTTTAATGCAGCTTGCCTGAATCTGTTATATCTTAGATCTCTTTATACATCAGAACATGTCGATCCACCATTTTGTATGTTGCCTCGACCTTTTTATTTTGAAAAATGTAACTCTTGCCTCGACCTTTTTATTTTGAAAAATGTAACTCCTTCAGAAAAGTTGAAATAGCACAGTGAACACCTGTCTACTCTTGGCTGTAATTTACCAGTTGTAAACAGTTGCAGCATTCTCCCTCCGCTCTTCCTCCCCCCACCCCTCCCGCTTTCTCAGAATCAGCTGAAAGTAAGTTGCGGATATGTTACCCCTAAATACTTCAGCTTGGATCTCTTAACAGCAGGTGTATTCTTCTGCATAAGCAAAATAACAGCATCACCCCAAGTGTAACATTGATACGATAATATTATGTAATATTCATGGTCTCATTTCCCTAGTTGTCCTCAAGGTGTTTAAAAGGAAATCTCCATGAAGCAGTGAAGCATCACGCAGTGCATTTATTCCCGCGTCTTCGTGTCTCTTTACTCTTCTTGAATGGAGAACACTTCTCTCCACCTCTTTTGTGGGGGGAGGCGGTGTGTTTCACGACTTTGATATTTTGGAAGCATTGGGGCAGTTGTGGAACATCCCATGATGTCTGTGGGTCGGATGGATTTGATTCAGGTTCTGTGTTTTTGGTGTGAGGAGTACATAAGGGGAGTTTGTGCCTGCCTGTCGCATCACACCAGGAGGCCGTGATGTCCATCTGTCCCATTAGTGGCATCCGTCATGTACCTTTTAAAATTAGAGAATCCCATAATATGGCTGCACTATAAATTATTTCTAGTTCTATGAACATGCAAAGCTGTATGTTTGGGAATGTTCAATTTAGTATTGTTGGTAGCATGAGCTGTGCCCCCTCCCCCATATGTTTAACTCTGAACGGAGCTGAGTTCTAAATGCCTATCTTAGAATGATTCTTTGCTTCTGATACACATTATGGGTTGGGCCCAACCCCCAAGGCTTAATACTAGATCCGTTTGACCTCCCGATTATGAGTATCTGCGCTTATGAATGTTTTTTATTTAAATAAATTCCTCTTTTAAAATCAAATTTAGACTCAGACCACCAACCGTGTATAGCTGGAAACCAAAGAACCTTTTTATTGAAGTTCTTCAAAAATCTCCTTACAGTTTCTTGCTTTTGTTAAAAAAAAAAAAGTGCCTTGACCTCTTGTGCTCCTGACGGTGCCCAATTTTGTCGGATTTTAGGAAGGAAAACAGGCTTCGCTGGCTGCGGACTTCTCCATCACTCAGTTCAAGCACCTTGGCCGGCTACTCATGGTGCACGGCCGGAATAGCTACAAGCGCTCGGCCGCCCTCAGCCAGTTTGTGATCCACAGGAGCCTCTGCATTAGCACCATGCAGGTGGGTGGGCAGGTGCGCACGGCTGTGTGGTTGCCGTGGACCTGAGAATTAGTCTCCACTTCGGAGCTGTTACCCCGGCCTGGCCAGTTTCAATGCCCCTCCCCCAACCCCCCGCCACATTCTGGCGATAGAGCTTGGAGTGGCCGCCCCGAAGCCTTCCTGTGTTGGGGGCAAAGGCTGTGCTTGCTGTGCGGAGCGGATGTGAGCATTAGCAGTGGTGCCTTGCCAGGGCTTGGCACCAAGTGGGCGGTAGTGTAAATGACCCGGGTGCTCATATTGGGGTGAGTTGTTATCCTTAGTTTACCAGAGGCAAAGATGCAGAGTTAAATGCCGAGTGAATACTCCGGCCCTGAGTTTTCCACATGCAGAAGCAAGGACCTACAGAGAGCAGCCACAAAAGAAGAATAACTTGCTTTTCTTGAGTGCTTCCTGTACCCTGGGCGTCAGGCTAAGTGTTCACAATGCGGGCTCACCTGCAGTCCTCACTGTAGCCTGTGCCCATTCCGCAGATGGGGAGGCTGAGGCTCAGTGTGGGCGAGAAATCAGTGCAGTGTCTCTCAGGGATTTAGTCTACCCAGGCAGGGGATTCCGGTACCTGTGCTCTTAATGCAGGTGTGCCCCTCTGCCCTCCATCCACAGGGCCAGCTGCTGCTTCCACATGCAGGGGGGCGCTTAGCGAGGGCGGCGCAGCCCAGGGCATCTTGCTTCTGCCTCCAGTGCAGCCTGGCTGGGGGTCCAACGTAGTTATCCCAATCGTCAGTCCTCTCAGGGAGTTACATCTTGCTTTTTCACAAAAGGATTCTAGAATGTGTAAGGTATTTTCCCATCTTCTCTCTCCCCAGCTCCTTCAAAGTCTGTCATCAGGCTGTGGCAATGAAGTTGTATTAGGAAGGAGGCCAAAGGGAGGGAAAGGAAACATTTTGGGTGTTGAAAAACTATTGGCTGACTTTCCTCCTTGGGTGTTTAGGTGAAAAATAACCCCCAGTTAAGTGGTGAGAACATAGGAATGGGATAGCTCGGAACCCATATCATCAGGTATCTCTGAGACCTTGAGCAAGTCACATTAGCACTCTGGGCTTCAGTTTTTCCACCTGTAAAGTGGGCATCAGACCTCTCCATCACTCCATTCAAGCATCTTGGCCCTTGCTCCTCAGACAGGGCTACTTTGAAAAGCAGAGAGTTTTATAAGGCATCAGGTGCTGAAGGCGTCCTTACCATCATTAATAAAAACAAAACAGGCTAATGTATAAACCTAAGGTGATGTTTTACTTTGTGGGAAAGGTGTTTAATCATACATGAAAGACACCCTGCCCTAAAGGGTCAAGTGGTGCTGCGTGGTGTACATGAGAATTCACCATCCACTGGCTCATCCATGCCTTTGGTGGTGGTGGTGGGGTTATGTTTTCAGCATCTATTGCATTTATGAGGGAAGGAGGCTTACAGTGATTTTCATCAACACAGTCTAAACGCCAACAGCTGCTACGGTTCATCAGACCACATCTGTACTTTTATTTTATGTTAGCTCATCAACGGAACTGGATAATGTCATGGTTTTAATCACTGGGAGATTAATCAGCTTGTCCCTGGGCAAACACACAAAAGCTGGCCTGGATGAGCTGACTTCTGTAATGCCTGTATGTTACCATGAACATCGATTCAGAAAAAAAAATTCTAGCATGAGGAATTGTTCTTTGTGCTGCAGGAAAAAAAAAAAAAAAAAAAGCCAAAAAAACGCCCTTAACCCTGTCCACTGTGCTGAAAGTGACTGGCTGAGAGCAAGTCCCGTTCGAATTGCACCTTGACAGTGGGCTCTTAGATAGATGAAGACATAGCATTTTTATTTTCCACGGTACTCTTTCCAGGGTGAAGGTTTTATGGTCAGTCTGGCCCTTTTAGAGAACGAGGCTCCTGGTGTTGATCTGTAAGACTGAACACCAGATTCTTGATGTCTTTATAACCATCCTTCCTGTGCAGTGGCCCAGCCTGGGTGAGAAGTCATTTGAAAAACAGATTTCACCTTTCAGTTCTGAAATCACGACCGGGTGTGGCCGGGGCTGCCCGTGACCATGGCTCTAGATGCCACCTGTGTTTGTTCTGAGCTCTGTGCCAAGCGAACACCCACAGCGGGTGATACGGGGAAGGGGTCTCTGTCCCACGCTCTTTTTAACCACTAGCCTGGCCCAGCCTTTTCCTCCACGTTCAGTTTTTAAAAAGCCTTTAGGCAACAGTTGTCCCTGGCCTCCCGTAGGTTTTATACTGATAGAAATTAGCTTTGAGGTCACTTTGCTTCTGTTGGCGGGTAGGTGTTCAGAGAAGGAAGTAACAGAGCATCAAGCCTGATTTTATCTCCCTAGCCTACTTTTCACTGCCAGTAGCTAATATTTTCCAAATCCGGAAGCAGACATTTCAGTAGTGGTTCGTAAATATCGTTATTGCTTTTGTCTAATTGCAAAAGTAGCAGGTTGTGGGCTCTTTGTAAAAATTTCCAAGAAGAGTGAAACATGTAATATGAGAAGTGAAGCCTTCTCTGCGGTCCTAAGGGTAACTGGTGCATATCCTCACAGTGGAGGATATTTTCCCCTACCTGTTTCCAATACGTCCACCAACTCGTTTATCGATTGTACACCCAGAGAGGTGGTAATTCTGAGCCGTCAGGAGTGTGGGCTCTGGAGACAGAACTGGGCTTGAGTCCCGCAGGGCCATTTATGTGCTCAGTTTCCCCTTCTGTAAAATGTAGGGGATATTAGGACTTGATCTCATGCGTTCTTCTGGAGATTCACTGAGATCAGATACAAAGTATTTCCAGGTCCAGCTTGTGTAACTTAATAAATGTTCACAGAGGAGCTGAGAGTGGACCCTGGAGCTAAACTCCCTGGTGTGACTCCTGGCTCTGTCCCTTATGAGCTGTGCTATCTTGGGCAAGTCACTTAACCTCTCTGTGCCTTACTTCCCTCATCTGTAAAATGGGGATGATGATAACAGTATCTCCTTCACAGGGTTGCTGTAGTAATTAAATGAGCTAATATACTTAAAGCACCGTAACCGTGCGGGTGTAAAATAAGTGCTCTGTAAGCGATGGCTGTTATTTTTCTGATACAAACACAAGGGCTTTGGTCATGGTTTTTGGTAACATCCTCCTTTTTCCTCGGCACAGGCTGTGTTTTCCTCCGTGTTTTACTTTGCCTCCGTTCCTCTCTATCAAGGATTCCTCATCATTGGGTAAGGAAGTCCAGGCAAGGTGTTAATTTTTAATGAAACCTCCCTAAAATGCCACAGAAGAAGGAGGAAGCATCATGTGAAGACCCTTCAGTCCCCAAGTCAAGGCAGGTCTGGCAGTCTGGTTTAGAACCTTCTTGAATGAATACGTTTTTGAACTGGTAAGCCCTTAACCAAATTGCGGATGCAGTGTCCGATCTGTTTGTGGTCCATTCATACCTGATGGTTGAAGAATGCTCGCCCACGAGAGCCTGAGGTTGTCAGCTGATTGGCACACCAGGCAAGAGTGAAGCTTCACAGACTGTGATTTCTTAGGAAATCACTGAGGGGTCTTAGAAAAAGTGGAAGGGGCATCTGGAAAGTACCCTCTTTGCCATGGCTGCCCATAGTGGACCATCCTGCTGGTGGGTCTCTAAGGCGGCCAGAGCCTTGCTCTCTCCGGGTTACCCCTGATAGAGCTTGGCCACTGTGTGCCACTGACCTGTGAGGCACGCTGTCCCTTGGACGTTTGCCACGTTTGCTATCAAACCCACCCCCCGTTCCTGACCTGGAATTTAGGACGTTCCTTTTGACCTTTTGAGAGGATGTGCCCAGTCTCTGAATTCCCCAGGTAGGTGGAGTTTGGTTACCACATGCCCTAGATAGAGATGCTGGCAGGGCGCTCCCCTGGTTACCAAGGTGGGAAGCACAGGGAGGCCAGCTGGTCCCAGTGGAGTCTTACAAAGTATGCCTTCCATCTTCTTATGTTCAGCCTGAGAGTAGGCACTGGAATTCTGCCTGCTTCTAATTGGAAAAATGGCCTGTCCTTTGTCAGGTCCTGGAAGAGTGGCAGAACATGCCAGAATAGAACCAGGGGTTCCCTGAGCCGTGCTCCATGTGGCTCCCCCATGATCTGGTCCCCTCTTCCCTCTTGGTTCTCATCTCTTTGCTTTCCCCCTCACCCACTCAGCTCCACCCAGACTGGCAGCCTCACTGTTCTTCAAACAGGACAGACATGCCTCCACCTCAGGGCCTTTGCACTTGCTATTCTCTCTGCCTGGGATGCTCTTCCCTCGGATATTGGCATGGCCTCCCCCTCACCTCTTGTGGGTGTTTTCTCAAATGCCCCGTCTCCCGTCCACCCTCTCTAAAATTGCACCACCCCACCCCATGTCTCATTCCCTCTTCCCCGTTGTATTTCCCTCCTCAGCACTTTACCTCCAGCACACGGTATAGTTCACTGAATTTGTTTTTTGACTCACCGACCAGCACGGAAGCTCTCCGAGGGCAGGCGTTATGGTCTGCTTTTTTCATCTTGAATCTCCAGTGCTTCGAACTGGCCCTGGCGCATACCAGGTGCTCAGTACGTAGTAGTTGAATGAAGGAATGGAAGTTGGGCTCCAGAGGCTGGGGCAGCACGTGGCTCGTACTCCAGTGGCTGGATATTACCTGTGGTGATGTTTTTTCTCCCAGGTACTCCACCATCTATACCATGTTTCCTGTGTTTTCTCTGGTCCTGGACAAAGATGTCAAGTCAGAAGTTGCCATGCTGTACCCTGAGCTCTACAAGGATCTCCTCAAGGTTCACTGAGCCCCTTCCTCCTTCCTTCCTCCATATCCATCGTTTCTTCCTTCTTCCCTCCCTCCCTCCCTCTTTTAACATATTTCACACAGACCCTCCATGTCTGATGTGAACGCACTTGAACTGGTGGCTTTCTTTTGAGAGGAAGGCGTGGGAGTATATGTCTTTTCTTAAAGTACGATATGCACATGTAAAGAATATTAAACTGTACAGTGATATGTCAACTTTTAAAACAAACCTTCTAATGCCTTTTTAAAAAGCCCCTGACAGTTCCATTTTGTAGCTGCAGCTTGTGTCTGTTCCTGGAAATGCTTTTGTGTACACTCCTGAAAAATGTGTGTGTGTAATTGCATTTGTTGGTCCTCAAGGGGTTTTTGATAAAGAGCAGATTTACTGGGTTGGCCCAAAAGTTCGTTCGGGTTATTCCGTAACATCTTACGGAAAAACCCAAACGAACTTTTGGGCCAACCCAATATTTCCATCTAATATCAATTCTCTTTTAAAAAAAGTCATTTCTTTAATGTATTTTGATGTGTGTGAGCCACTGTTTTGATGAAAACAGGCAGGTTGCCTTGTCTGGTTGGTGGAGGGTAGCCTGACGGTGGCTCGTGCCCTGGATGAGCCCCACACGCTAACCCGCTCTGTCTTCCTCTCTCTCATTCAGGGACGGCCGTTGTCCTACAAGACATTCTTGATATGGGTTTTGATCAGCATCTATCAAGGTAAGGACGGGTGAAACCACCTGTCGTCTTATGCTCTGGCCTTGGCCCCAGGGTCAACGTCACCATTCTGTTGTCTGTAGAACACAAAGAGAAGCAGCTGGCATCCTGAGGTTGCAGTAAGGAGTGTGGCATTGTGTCCGAGGGAGCCCCCCTCCTCGGGTTCTAAGGCCTTGCTCATCAGGCACAGAGGCACACATGTGAGGAGGTGCTGTCCACTTAACTGAGACAAAGTCAGAGAAAAGTGCAACTAATAGTAATCAAACCCTGCTGGGGTGTTCAAGTCATTGTAACAAAAAGTGGTCGCTTTCTGGAATGTTCTGATACTTTTCCTGAAGTCAAGTTGTAGTTCTTGAACAACATATTTACTTCTGTGGCCTCCAGAGGGGGTCCCTCAGACTGTACAGGCTTTGTAAGGCGACTTACTGGAATATGAAAAGGAAATGTCAGAACCTCTCTTTGTATGTATTTTTTCCTCTTTTTAGAACTTCTGTTGTCATGTATGTTTTATAATGTACCTGATATATTTGCACAGTGGTCCTGCTACCTCTCTGTGTCTGTCTGCACAGGTACACATGGATAATTTAGAAATCCACATCGTCCATTAGGGATTCATTCTTAGTGTTTTTTTCTGATGGGATGTGTGGTCAAAAAGTGTAGACCGTTGAATTTGTTAGGAGGCTAAATGGTCATTGAAACAATTTGAGGGTTTTTTTCTTTTTGAGAAGTATAGCAAAGTGACATGTATGTAGCTGGTTGAAGAAAGCAAATCCTGCATGGAAGTTGTTCATAATAACAAGCAGTGGTGCTTCATTGCACCCCCTGCACCCCCAGCACTGTAATAGGCAGTCATTTGAGGAGTTTTGGGGTTCAGGGTCTCCTGGCCCTGCTCTTGAGCAGGAATCTCATGCGGCTAGTGTTTCTGATCAACGTGAGACATTCCCCATTGGGTGCCTGCAATTCTGGAGGAAAATGCACTTATCTGGACCCTCCCCCACTTTCCTTTCTCTCCTCAGTGCAGGTGTGTAATTCTTTGAGGGTCTCGCTTGGTTGTCCCTATCATTTTTTGTGTTTGGGGGCAGGGAGGGGGGTAAAGGAGACAAAGCATAACATTTACCGTCTAACTCTTCTTAAGTGCGCAGTTCAGTAGTGTCCAGTATGTTCACGTTGTTGTGAAGCAGATCTCCAGAACTCTTTCATCTTGCAAAACTGAAACTCTGTATCCATGCAACAACAAATGCCTCTCTCCTTCCTCCACACAGTTCCTGGTAGTCACCATTCTACTTTGTCTCTGTGAATGTGACTACTTAGATCCGTCATATACGTGGGATTGTACAGTATTTGTTCTTCTGCGGCTGACTACATCTGTCATTTTAAATAATACACAGAAATTTCTATTTCTTGTTCCACCCAGTCCAGACAGTTACTCTCTCTGCCTCTTTTCCTTTTTTTCCCCTCTATCTCTTCCTCTCCCTCTCTATGCAATTATAAACTCTCTATTAATAAAGACACAGACATAGAGAATGGACTTGAGGACACGGGGAGGGGGAAAGGTAAGCTGGGACGAAGTGAGAGAGTGGCATGGACGTATCTACACTACCAAATGTAAAATAGATAGCTAGTGGGAAGCAGCTGCATAGCACAGGGAGATCAGCTCGGTGCTTTGTGACCACCTAGAGGGGTGGGATAGGGAGGGTGGGAGGGAGACGCAAGAGGGAAGGGATACGGGGATATATGTGTATGTATAGCTGATTCACTTTGTTATACAGCAGAAACCAACACACCATTGTAAAGCAGTTATACTCCAATAAAGATGTTAAGAAAAAAATAAAATAAAAATAAACTCTGTCTTATATACAGCCAAAAGGGAACGTAGGAAAACTAGAATGTGATGCCTCTCTTTCAAACCTCCATAAAGTACCACTCATTAACCTCCTTTAACAAATGGTACCTTTCATGTCTGAACGGGAAAAACAAAAGGAGTCAGATGTGAGTGAGCGGGGTGAGCCTTCGGTGGGGAAGGCGGGGGAGGCCTCGGCTCCCAGCAGGGAGGGCTGCGTGGGCAGCAGAAGCCCCTCCCCAGCCAGACTTCCCTCCGCCCTTGCAGGGAGCACCATCATGTACGGGGCGCTGCTGCTGTTTGAGTCGGAATTCGTGCACATCGTGGCGATTTCCTTCACGTCGCTGATCCTCACGGAGCTGCTAATGGTGGCCCTGACCATCCAGTCCTGGCACTGGCTCATGACGGTGGCCGAGCTGCTCAGCCTGGCCTGCTACATCGCCTCCCTGGTGTTCCTCCACGAATTTATCGGTAAGACCCCCCTGCACCTAGGGGCCCGCCCATCAGGTCCAGGGGTCTCAGCAGCTGGGAAGGGAGGCAGCCTCCCCAGCGCTCGTGTCCTGGGCCCTTTGTCCAGCAGGCCTTTCTACTCAGCTGCCCGCCCTTTTCTCACTGGCATCCCTTGGGACCAGTGGCAGTTGAGAATCAGCCTCTGGGAACTGAGGCTGGCGGGCATGATCTTAATGTAGAGTGTTTTCTTTAAAACCACGCCGTGCCAGCGTGCCTGCTGGCTTAGAAGGGGATTCATTCAGTTCTTCAAGGACCTAGTGGGCTTCTCCAGGGAGCTGGTCACTGTGCCGGGCTCCGTGGAGCTATGGAGATGGTGAGAATCCAGAGAGTAAATGACAGTTCAGCAGGACTTAACCAGTGTTATTAGCTTGAGAAACTCTGCCTTATCATGAAAGCATCTTCTATCACGCCTCTTCTTTATCAGTAAACGCTCTTTAAGAAGGTTTTGATAAAGGAAAAAGGAGCACTCCCGTGAAAAGTGAAGTCTTAGAACAGTTTCACACTTGTTTGAAAAGTCTCTCTGAATAGGTTTTGTAAGCACCTACTGTGCGCTCAGTGGCTTGAGGCCAGGGAGTCACAGAGGCTTAGAAGATGCAAGCTCTGCCCTCAAGAGGCTTTGGTCATCACCTTAGATGTGGACCAGTCATAGGACTGGGCCCGTGGTCGGGGCCCTGGGCTTGGCACTTAGTAGGTGCTTCCTCAGTGCCCGCTGCGTTTCCCCCAGCCTGTGCTCAAGAGGCAGGGAAGGCGGCTGCCAGGCATCCACTCCCGGTACTGTTGCAAATCACTAGCTGTCGCTCCTCTGCTGCACAAACCTCGGAACTGCAGGCCTGACTGTGTGGCGGCAGGAAGGGGAGCTCCCCGCCCCTCCAGGTCACACTCTTCCTGACGAGGGGTCTCCGCCCCCCTTTGCACCACCCTCAGACCCGGCTCTGGCTTCTGTGACCATTGCTGAGGCGAAGGGGAAAAGTTGCTGGGAAGAACTGTGTGTTTGAGCGTCACTTTCTGCCGGGTTTAGGAAGAAAAACTCCAGCTGTCAGATTCCAAATCAAAAACACTTGGAAGGGGGATTTTTTTGCCCACGGTTTTCTTCTCAGAGTTGTTGAAAACAGCGTTTCACGGAAGGTCCGGAAGCTCCAGAAGCAGGTCAGAGAGAGGAGGAGAGAGACAGGGAAGGGACGTCAGGCCGGCAGCCTGGGTGCTGTCAGCACACCCCCTGCGGGAGAGGGGCCCGCATCCCCTCCGATGGCCCTGCCGCCCCGCCGGCTCTGGGCGGCACGTTCCCGCCCGCTCACTGCTGTCTTCTGTTTGCTTGCAGACGTGTACTTCATTGCCACATTGTCCTTCTTGTGGAAAGTGTCTGTCATCACTCTGGTCAGCTGTCTGCCCCTCTATGTCCTCAAGTACCTGCGAAGGCGGTTCTCCCCTCCCAGCTACTCGAAGCTCACGTCCTAGGCCGGGCGCTCGGGAGAGGACCCCGGTCTCCGCACTCTCCTGGCGGACAGAGTTCAAGTTGCATTTCTATTCACCACCACCACCCGTGGATTGTGCAGTGGTGGCTCCCACGTGCAGTTCTGACGTGAAGAGGCTCTGCGCTTCCACGGAGCCCGACACCGCATAAACAGGAGGGAGGCGCCTGAGAGGGCCCCACGCGGGCCTGCCTGAGCCCCTGGTGATTCACAGTCGAGTGAATGTGACTGTGTGAAAACCGGCGACTCAGCCGAGAGATTTATTCATGGGTCACTGTGCAGGCTTCCTTATGACTTGAATTTTGTTGTCATGTGATAAAAGTTTCTGTCTAGTCGAAGACTGTAGAGGGTTTTTTGGTTGTTGTTTTAAACAATCCCAGTGTGTGTGCACTTTTACGTCTTTCTGCTCTTAAAAAACTGGTTTCAGACAAAGATAAAGCTCTCAGTATAGGTTTGGGGGAAAAGACGGTGACATTTGGTAAGAAGTTAACTGGACAGTAATCTCAATTTGGAAATGCTAAATATCCTCTCTAAGGCAGCCCTGCTTATCGAAACGGCACTGGATTCCTAGGATTACAGAAAACCACATGAGAAGAGAGCAGAAGAGAGAGAGAACCGTAAATCCGTATGTTATCCTTCCTCCAGTTCAGCATCTGTGGTCCTGGAGTTAACATCACCTGTCACCTCGTAAAAGAATTTCAAAGGTGTTATCTTGCTTTGTTCCGATCTGGTAACAATTACAAAGCCTGTGGCTATCTGAGGACACTCTGAGACATTTTCAGCAGAGTTGTTTTAGCAGGAAACGTGCCACCGAACGGCCCCTAAATGTGTCGACAGTGTGACAAGAGACCCAGCTAATTCTTTAGGCAACGTAGCACATGTGGCTCAGACCCTCTAAGTCTAAAGTGGAAAGGTCAGGGACTGGGGCTCTTTACGTCCACAGAAACCTGTTTCCTGTTAGGAGGAATTACTGAGGACACAGTGATAAAGGCAGAGGCGTCTTAGCATGCTGCCATTCATCAGTGGTAGCTTCGAGCAAGGAGCCCCAGTCGAAGGAGGCCCGGGCTACAGCTCTGGGGTCTGGGCTCGGTTGCGCAGCCTACAGATTTCAAGGGGAACTTGCTGGAAGGCAGCCAGGAGTAGAGATTCCTCTCCCCACCAGGGTGGGGCCCACGCATGTGTGTTTCCTATAAAGCTGTGGCTTCTTGTTTCAGGGGAAGAAGAGAATTTTCAAGCGCTGGATGTGGCCCGGCAAAGCTTTCTTGGGTTTTCAAGTCTCTCCTGGCAGAAGCCACATGTGCGTGCCAGAGGATTAGGTTGGTGGATCTGCAAGAGCTGATCGTGCTCGAGATCTTAGATTTGTGATTAATTCTTTATGAGTACATACCCTCCAGCCCTTCAGCCTGGTTCTTCTTCATGTGCTTCAGAGATGTAAGTTATGGCTGCCACCCTAGGGTAAGCCTGCTCTTGGAGAGCTGGGGACACGAGGCCCTTGACTTTGGAGCACTCGATATGCTCGTGTATTTCTGTTGCCCTTTTAAAACTTTATAGAATTGACAGTAAGTTGCAGGCACTGTGAAATTGGCTATGACATCACTTCTATTTTAGTTTTAAGATTCTGCAGTTTTGCAGGATTTTTCCCATTCTGTCCCAGCCATTTCTGCCACACAGAAAACATTTACAGGAGGTAAATGTTGTATTGAATGAACGGTTATTCAGGAAGAGGATCTTTGTCCAAAACTTTGAGAAGGGGCGAGCAGGTCTGACGTCTTTGCTGGGTGATTTTATGTGGTTTCAGAGGTGGAGTGAGAGGACGTAGTGCTCAGCGTTTTTGTACCTGTGTGTCTGCTTGGAAGTCAGCCTGTATAACCGGAAGTCTAAAGGTACTTCTACGCCCAGTTCTCAAACCGTGAACTTGACCTTGTTCACAGACAGGTGATGGCTCCTACAGGTAGGTCTCATGGAAATTTTCAGATGTTTCCAGCAGTGACAGGGAATGAAGATGGTCTCTTTGGTCTTTTCCTTAATTCCCAGTTTTGATCGAGGTGCTTGAGTTGACTTTGAAAGTCAACACCTAAACTCTTGCTCGGCATCTGGGAGGGAGAAAGCGTCCCAGAGGAGCAGAAGCAGCTGTGCCTGGAGGTCGCAGGTGCGTTTGTGCCATCAACAGACCCCCTCGTTCTGCCTTTCGACCGTACCCTGGCGGAGGTGGCCAAGGGTGAGAGGGACTAAAATGCAAGTGGGGACCGTGACCGTGTTGGAGAGCCACCCTGCCAGGGGGCAGCCTGCTCCCGCCGCCTTCCGGGGTCCGGAGTGTCTAGGAAAACACATGTGTGCTTCTCAAACTCTAGAGACCCACGTGGCGGGAGCCACGAGTCAGCTGAGAGTACACGATCCTGACGTGCACACATCAGCCCATGATCCCAACAGAGGATCTGCGTACACAGGCACTTCCCGTGTTAGCTTAGCTGTGGAGAGAAGACAAAGGCACAGACAAAAAAATCCAAGCCATTTTACAGGAAACTGCTGAGTTCATAAAAAGCATAAGGATTCCGTTCACCAGTCTGGAAGGAACTTAGGAAACACCGTTGACACCTTGGAGGTCCCCTCGCCTTGGAACTCAGCGGCCCCAAGTCTCCGACAGCCAGAGGCCCCTGGCACACAATCAGCGCTGTTTAAATACTTTCCTCAAAGTAAAAATTACACCTCCCCCTGCCCTTTGACAACATTAGGTATTTCTGTCAGAGTAACTTAATTTTATTATTTGATGATGACTTTTATTATATTTTTTGGTGACGGTTGTGCGTGTGGGAAAGCGAGGAATCCGTTGGGTGTCTCTTTTTCCCTCCCTTTCTCTAGGAGAGTGACCAGACAAGTGTCTCCATCTTGAGTGCTTTCTTGTATCTGCCCGTTTCAGTGCTAATCTGAGAGTGTGCACATGCATGTGTGTGTTGCTTATCGTGCTCCGTGAGACTGGCTGCACTTACTTGGGTTGCTTGGGGCAGAGGACTTCGCCCTAAAGCGGTGAAGGGCATCCCAAGGAGCATCTTGAGATGGGAGCAAACCATCTGTTTACAGCCGCCTGGAGCTGGGAGGCCCAGGGCCGGGATTCCTCCCACTTTTAGCTTTATTATAGCCAGATCCCAGACTCGCTTCCCTTAAGTGAAACCCTTTTTCGTAGCAGTGATCTTAAATACCAACGTCTGCTTACCCTTTCCTCCGTATGTTTTCCACTGAAAACTTAGGTTATGCTGACAGTACTTTTGAATGCATTTTGGGCTTTTGTGCTCATTGGAAATTGACATGATCATGCCTATTTTTCTTTCTCTAGACCTTTGCTTTTATACTTTGTTTTGTTTTTCCCGGGGTGGGAATGGGAATGCCCTTGCGCCTTTATGGGGCAGCATTTTAAACCTGTGCCAGAATTGCAGATGGGACCTACGTGATCTTCTGCTCTATCTTACTTAAGGCCAACACCTATCAGCCACTTTTATCTTGGATCTTTTTGGTGTGTTTGAAACGTGTGTATGTGTGAGTGTATGATGTCACCTCAAGTGTTTTGAAGACATACTTGGTTTTCACTGCGTTAAAATCCTGTCACGGTTTTGTTTTTCATTAAGAAATATACAAGGAGCTTTGCAAAGACAACAGACTTTATTTCTCCCTCCTTCTTTTAACATAAAGCTTTTTTTTTTTTGGTCATTTATATGTATGTCTTAGGAAATATTTCCATTAATTAAGTCCATTGTGTCTTGGAAAAATATACATATTATGCTCTTGGATGGAACCGATAAGCACGTGAGCAGCATTGCAGTACTTGGAGACGCTCAGCATCTTCTCACACCAGCGCGGCGTTCCTGGGAATCTGTCTTCTTCGTCACAGTATGGTTGGAGACACAGTCTGTTGGTGTCGCTGGGCGATGTCAGTGAATAGTGTGTTTGCTGGGGGGCAGGAGGGGAGGGGGCGTGGTATTTGCAAAAAACAAATATTGTGGCTCATTTATTATTTTGTTGCAATGGGGCTGACTGAATTCCTCTGGGACTCCTTGACTTCCTCATTAGTAGATTATCTGTAATCCTCATGGCAGATACTCACCAGGACAGCGTTTTTTGATTAGAGGGAAGTGATAGTACAGAGCTTTAATTTAGCAGGAGCTCCCAGATGATTTAAATTCTTGATCCTGTGATGACATACATGTGATCCTGTGAGATTCTGAGCGGTTCTATTTTCATTGTCTGCCAGCGTGGCCCGTTGCTGTTGCCCAATAAAGCTTGTGTACTTTATGCCTTTGGGGATCATTTTAATTTGTGCAGGGACATGAAACTCTGGTGTCAAAATGAGAGCTTGTTATTATAATGCTCCTATGTTGTATGTATCTCATGGTACATAAAATGTAAATAGCTTTTTCTCCAGGTAAAGAATTATTTTAATTTCAGCAAAAAAAACCCCCCAAACCCATGCATTATTTATTATTCTGTACTGTTGTCTATTCCAGATATGTTAGAATTTCAAAAAGTGATCTATATAAAAAAAGCGAACATATTTTATGATTCACATTGTATTTATACACCCAGTCTTTGATTGCTTTGTATAGATTTTTTTTTTAATCAAGTGATAGAAGATTTAGGAACCCGGTCACTTAAGTTTTAGGGAAAAGAGGTTTTTTAAGCTATTGTGTAGGATACAGAGGACATGGTATTTTATTCATCTAATCCAGTGATTCTCAGCCAGAGGTGACTGTGGCCTGCAGGGGGCATGGGGCAATGTCTGAAGTCACTTTTGGTTCTCACAACTTGGAGGGGTGGTGCTCTGCTGGCATCTAATGAAGACTGCACAGGGCAGCCCCGCAGCAGAGGATCATTCAAACCGACGTCAAAAGTGTTGAGGTTGAGAAACCCACATACAATCTGCAAGTGTCAGTTTTGCCATTTTTAAGAGTCTGTCTTCATTTCCAAAGGAGCCCAGCAGCCGTAAACTCCTGTCTCAAGAAGCTGATTATACATCCAACTGGCCAAATGTTTTAATTAGCAGCTCTTTGCAGTGCGGGCTACTGGCTTCCTCTCCCTGGCTCTCCACTGAAAGGGCCGTTCTCAGTTTATGGAGTCGAGAGGGGATTGTACATTAGCTGTGCCGCAGTCAACAGCGGCTCCCTGGGCACGTGGAGGACGCATGCGCTCAAGAGCAGAGGGCAGTACTTTTCCTTAACCGCATGCCATCGATGTAAAGTCTTCAGACCGCTTTTACCTGCTGTGAAATTCCATGAATGTGCAGACACTCCTCCATCCGAGCCACTAGGGGGAACTTGAGGATCAAAAGACATTTCTGTTTCCTGTTTTCACCAGCCCGGCGGGCCCAGCATACCTAACTGTTATGTTTCAAGACGCTGCTTTCATAGCTTCAGAATTTATTTCATGGCCAACGGCTCCGTTAAAAACAGACATTTCTTTTTATGTTGTTGACCAGACTATTTTGCTGGACTTAGCTTGGGGAAAAAAAGAAAAAAGAAAAAAAGATGGGGGCGGGGGTGAGATGAATATTTATTTGATCTCAGATATTTGCATTTTTGAATAATTGGCAACTGGGAATCCTTGCCCTCCTCACTCTTCAGGCTCATAAGGTTTAGAGACGAAATGTCCCAACACCTCAAGTACTTTAACTGTTTTTGTTATGAAACTTTTCAGGGTGACATGAAACCCTGCAGTATTTGTGAGCTGATCTGTAAATGATGGATTTGCTCACCTCAAAATAGAACTGTAGTCGCTCCAAACTTTCCACAAGTCGGAGCACAGTAACCGAATTCATTCAGGACTTGCTAATTTCCTACTTTAAATGGGTTACATAACAGAACAGTCCCTCCTTTGCGCCTCTCAAAACTACCCGTGAAGTGATGGTGAAATGTATCGTTAAAAGCTAGAAATAGCTTTGCTAAACTCTGGGAAAACGATGAGTTTTTTTTTTTTTCTTCTGATATCCCCCCCCCCTTTTTTCATCCAAACATTGCATAATGTTAAAAAAAAAAAAAAGTCAAATCTTTCCGTGGGATTTAATTTCGTTCTCCATGTGGCTGTGGTTGGAGGGATAACTTAAGTACTTTGGGGGCTGGCAGATTTTTGGAGGATCACGCACTCCCGGATCGGTTTTCATCTGAAGCCTTAGCAGAGAAGTATGCCCGATCCTGGGGTTTCTCCCCTTCCCTCCTGCTCCCCCTTTTATGGATGAGTTATCTACAGCGTAGCATCTTTTCAGAAGGCCTGCCTTCTCGTAAGAATGCCAAAGCAAAGCCACCCTCCACTTTCCATATTGAGGTTTTGATTTTGAAATGGATTCCCCATAAAATTTGGGGGTAACTGAATCACATGTGAAGTCACCAGCCCCACACCCTATGCTCGGTGACCAGCCAGGTCTCATTTCTTAGAACTCAGCCTGCAGGTTCTGTTTGCTTACACTGAGAACTTCGTGTTCCTAAGCCTCTGCTGTTCATTTTCAAGAGATTTAAGAGAAGAACATTTTTTCTTTTATTGGGTCCAGATAAGCCCAGGAATATTTTTTTTTTCTTCAAGGAAGATTGCAGAATCCAGAAAGAGGGATGGGAGTTGTGTGGAGTATGCTGATGTATTCATTCATTCATTCACTAAATATTTACTGAGCACCTACTATGTGTTGGGTACTGTTCTTCAGGCAGGAAGCAACAGTGGAGAGCAAGAGGGACAGTTCCTGCCCTCATAGTGATTATCTTCTTGTGTGTGGGAGAGACAGTGGACATACAGATACAGACTCTAATGTCCTCTGAAGAAAGCAGGGAGAGGGAGAAGAAAAGAGTGATGATATGGTTAAAGTATGGATAGTGGAAGTGATGGGGGTCAGAGAAGGGCCTTTTGGGATGGACCACTGGAGCAGAAGCCTGAAGGATGAGAGGAAGGGAACTGTGGGAAGCTCTGGGGGAAATGGTGTTTGGGCAGCAGGGTATGCAAAGGCCCTGGGGTTGGAAAGGCTGGGCGTGTCAGAGGAGCAGAAAGGCGGGCACATCGCCGGAGTGCTGAGACCAAGAGGGAGGTTGGAGGAGATGAGGGCGGGGTGGGGAGGCAGGTAGGGCCCGCGGTCCATGGCATTCATTCACTGAGTGCTGTATGAGAACCAAGCGAGCATTATTAAAGTTGGCCCAAGAACTATGTCAGAACCTGAACTCTGTCCAAGGGGCCCCAGTTTACTCTCTCCCTGCTACTCACTGACCCATCCCTTCCTGTCTTTGTTTCCACCTCTGTGTTCCAAGGGGGTTGAGGCGAGACCCCTCCCATTGGAATCAACCCACTGCCATGCCCAGTATTTCTGTGTGACTTTATTGGCATAAACGACACTAACTATTATATAAAGAGGAGAAGAAGGCGGTCCTTGGATGAAGTTTCTTCTTGCTTTTCCAGCAAATACTACAAAGGGTCTCTGTTCAGCACTGCCTGGGGTGCAGTGGGCAGAGGTGATTGTTCTTGGGCGAGCCCTGGAAAGCCGGCCACCTCCGACTTAGAAGGTGAGTCTGGAGGGAGAACCAGTAGAGAAGAATGAACTGGGTCACGTTCTTCGAAGATGCCACATTTCCAGAATATGCCCACTTGGGTCGGATTTCGAAGAGGAAGCGCTTTGCAGTCATGAACTGCGTGCGGGAACCCAGGCTGTGTTCAAATTCCTCCTGAAGAGAGAAATAATAACGAGAACAGGCTGTGGAAAAGAATGTAGTTAGTGTCTTAAAGATGGGCAAATACTCATTCTCATTTGTCCTTTTATGTGAAACAGATTTTTTAGAAGGCAATTGGAGTAGCTAACGACATCCAGAGCCCTGCTGATTCGAGTGGGGCCGGGGCCGGGGGCTCCAGTTTGCCCAAACTACTAATCAGACCCAAGGAAAGAGGTGAGTTGATTACCCTGGAAATCGCACAGGAATTCTTCAAAGACGTGGCCAGTAATTAGCGTGTAAGATGCTACTCGCTCTGCACAAAACTTCGCATAATTTTACTAGGCAGCTCATCACCATCAGAATTGGAGAAAATCAGGCCAGAAAAAGTCCCGCTAGCCAGGCTGCCTGATGCAGACGTGGAGACTTTTGCTCTAAAATGGCTTCATACTTAAGGGAGACACCAAGAGAATGCACTACCTTTCTTCTGGGCCTAATGGTGGGCGGGAGTCGAAATGAATGCAATGACATTTTAGGAGACGGGCTGGAATTTGGCGGGGGGTAGGGGGAGGCAGCAGAGGGCACCATGCCATGGCCCCAGCTGGAATCGAGACAGACTTGGTTTGAATACCCAGTCCCACACCTACTGAGTGATATGGGGCCGATTCCTTAGAGCCTCTGAGCTTCAGTTCCCTGCCTGTTTTTAGGACCAGGAACACCACCTGTGAGAGCCAGCAACGAGGCTCATGGCACAGCTGCTGTCATCACTTGAGACCTCTGAGGGAGGGCGGGCTGCAGATGGAGGGAGGCCGTCTCCCCGACGCTCAAAGTCCTTCATAGAGATGGGTTCACGTGCGTGTTTTTTCCAAACACCAAGGTCACCCGTCTGGATAGAGTCCTTATAAGAGTTAAAGGTTTGGGCGCAGAGGCAATATCCCACCTTGACTCTGCTCACCTTTCCTTGACTTTGCAGGTGCTTTCCCTTCAAACTGCCCTGCTCTGAGTGGCTTCTCCTCCCCGCGTGGGACACGAACCTGCCCACCTTATGCTGGGCTGGCCTGGGCATCCCTACCTGAGGCTTACACCCCTTCAGGGCTGGGGGTAGACGTAGCCAAAGGAGAAAGAGGATGTCCCCCAAACTCCACTGACTCCGCAATTTGGGATGGAGAATGAGAGTCAGTCAGTCATTGAATTGGCAAATCATTTAACACATTTTTTTCACATGAAAACAAATTCATGAATAGAGCAGAAAGCAAAATCTGCTGGAGTTTGAAAAAATAAACCAAGAGGCCTGAGAGAAGTGAAGGGGGAGGGGGTGGCTGGAGCCCACGTGGGTGGTGCTTCCTCATTGGCTTTGCTCTTAGGGGATGTGGAGAGGCGGCTTGGAAGGAACTGACTTCCGGTTTTGTCCTCAGCCAGCCCAGGACCTGGACTGTGGTGACTTTGAATTTGTTTTTTTTATTCTGGTAAAATATACACAAAGTGTACCATTTTCACCATTTTAAAGTATACGGTTTGGTGGCATTAAGTCATTGAATTTTTTTTTTTTTAACTTTTATTGAAATGTAGTTGATTTACAGTGTTGTGGTCATTGAGTGTTTTTTTTTTTTTTTTTTTGGCTGCGTTGGGTTTTTGTTGCTGTGTGTGAGCTTTCTCTAGTTGCGGCGAGTGGGGGCTACTCTTCATTGTGGTGCGTGGACTTCTCATTGCGGTGGGTTCTCTTGTTGCAGAGCATGGGCTCTAGGCGTGTGGGCTTCAGTAGATGTGGCACGCGGGCTCAGTAGTTGTGGCTCGCAAGCTCTAGAGCACAGGCTCAGTAGCTGTGGTGCACAGACTTATTTGCTCCGTGGCATGTGGGATCTTCCCGGACCAGGGCTCAAACCCGTGTCCCCTGCGTTGGCAGGCGGATTCTTAACCACTGCACCACCAGGGAAGCCCCAGTCATTGAGTTTTAAGAGTGGATTCTGGAAGATTCAGGAACCTGACTTGAAAAAGTGGGCCTTGCTGTGTCACGGCGTTTTACGGTTGCAAAGTGCTTTCCCACCTGCCCCTCATTCTGTGATTAGGAGGTGTTATCCTCATTTTGCAGATGAGAAAAGCATCGTTGAGAGAGACTGAGGATGAAGCAGGGCCACATAGCAACACAGATATTCATAACACTATTCACAATCGCCAAAAAGTGCAAACAATCCAATTGTCCATCAACTGATCAACGGGTAAACAAAATGTGGTCTATCCATAACTGTGGAATGCTGTCCAGCCATAAAAAGGAATGAAGTACTGACACATGCTACAACATGGATGGACCTTGAAAACATTATGCTGAGTGAAATAAACCAGTCCCTATAGGCCACATGTTGTATGATTGCATAATTATATGAAAAGTCCAGAAGAGGCAAATCTATAGAGACAGAAAGTAGATTAGTGGTTGCCTAGGGCTGGGGAAGATCAGAGGATAGGTGTGACTTCTGATGGGTAGGGGGTTTCTTTTGGGGATGATGAAAAAGTTCTAAAATTAGCTTGTGATGATGGTTACACAACTGTACACGCACTAAAACACGTTTAATTATACACCACGTATGGGTGAATTTTATAGTATATAACTTATATCTTAATAAGTCTGTTAAAAGACAAACCCTACCAAACTGTGTCCAGAGCAGCTGCACTGTTTTTGCATTCCACGGCAGTAACACATGAGCGTTCCAGTTGCTCCACATCCTCGGCAGCACTTGGCATTGTCAGTCCTTTTGTTTTAGCCATTCTAACAGAGGTGCAGTGGTCCCTCTTCATGATTTTTAATTGTATGTTCCTAATGGTCGATGACATTGAACATCTTTTCTTGTGCTTGGTTGCCACCCACATGTCTTCTTTGGTGAGGTATTCATGTCTCACCCCCTCCCCCTGCCGCCCCCCCATTTAAATTAGATTGTTTCCTTACTGTTGAATTCTGAGAGTTCTTTATACGTTCTGGATAGAAGTATGTTGTTGAATACGTGATTTGCAAAAAGGTTTTCCCCCACCTGTGGCTTGTCAATTCATTCTCTTTGTTGTCGATATTTCTCATACTAGCCACTCTGGTGGGTGCATTGTGGTATCTCATTGTGGTTCTCGTTTGCATCAGATCATTTCTTAGTCTGGTATGGGGGGTCTTGGTTCAACAGCAGCTCTGGTTTTATGCAAAGTGCTTCACATACAGAATGTTTTTGAAGAGGGAGAGACGGTTGTTATCTTTTCTACCGGTAAGGTTTTAAGAGATTCAGTGACTGGCTCAAGGTGACACAGCTCCTAGGTAAGAGGTGGGGTGAGGATTGGAACCCAGGTCTGTTGTCTTAGAGGCAGCTGCCTCTTTGGAGCTATAATCCGCTTTAACCCTCAACTTCAAGGCTCCCAGTAAAAACAACAGCCTGAGTCTGCCCAGCAAGCTGCATTCCTTTATGGCATGTCATGAGAGGTTGAGAAATGTCAGTGAAGATGACGAGTGCTCTGTTTATCTGACTCTCATCATTCCCAAGGACCCTCCTTACCTCCGTTCCTGACATAGCAGTTCCCAGGGAATTGCCACATTTTCTAGCTGCTGTCATTGTGGTTGTTCCCACCTTCTAATTATGAGCAGAGTCAGCCCTGGGATGGGGTAGAGGCCTCGAGTCATGAGTCATTGCAGGGATGTTGTCACTGGGGAAGAGAGCCCCTGGGTTGTCTGGAGGCACCGTTCAACATCTACGAGCACCTACTGGGAGCCAGGCAGCTTCTAGGCACTGAGGATGTGACATCCATGGCCCCTGCTCTCTGAAGTACCTTCTGTCTTAGATGGAGAAACAAACAGGCATCATGTAGGTCTTTGCTCAGATGTCCCTTCTCAGAGAGGCCTTACCTGACTGCCCCACTAACGTTACAGCCCTGTCACTCTCTAGCCCCTTACCCTGCTGTATTTGTCCTCAGGCACTTAGTGCTATTAGAGTGTTATTTTCAGTATCGTCCAGTGGAATGTATGCTTTTTGACTTATTTGCTATTCTGGGTACCTAGAAAAAGGTGGCACATGGTGAGTGTTCAATAACTGTGGAATGAATAAGTGAAGTAAACAAATAAGGTAACTGCATTTCACAGTGATAATTACTATGGTGAAATTAAATCAGGATGCCATTAGGGAGACTGGAGTGGGATAGGGGTGAGGGGTGAAGAGTGTGTGTGGCCATTTTAGACTTGGTAGCCAGGGACGGTGTCCTTGAATAGGTGAATTCGGAGCTTAAATCTGAAAGGTGAGGGGAACCAGCATTCATAGATATGAGAAAAGAGTGTTTGAGGCAGAGGAAATAGCACGTGCAAATGCCCTGTGGCAGGAAGTGTTCAGCGTATCAAGGAAGAGAAAGAAGAGCAATGGCGGCCAGCGCTGATGAGTGGCAGGAAGTGAGTATTGTTTTCTAGCAGGAAGGCGTCCATTTACCCCCCTGGGCCTGTCTCCATGCCAGAACTTGCTGCTTTCTGAACTTTCCAGGCCAGCTTAGACAGTGGACCTGCTAGGATTCCCATCACCAGAGATGTCAAGGATGTGGCTCATGCCCCAGACCACACTGCTTGCCCCAAGTATGACTGATTTCTTTCTCCAAGTCCAGGGTTGTGGCTTTTGGTAGCTGGATCAACCCATGAGAAAGCTCTCTTAATTCTTGAGAGAATCTCCACTGGACCCAGGAAATGCCTCTCAAGAAAGACTTCTAAGAGCTACATGGCTTCCAAATGGGAGTGTGTATGCTGTGTTTTCCACCTGTATTGTCTTGTTGAGTCCTCACAGTAACCGTGTGGTTTAAGTGGCATTAAACTCGTTTGACAGATAAGGAACACAAGATACACTTATATTCCAGACCTGGCTTATTAACTTATTAATTATGAAATGCTGGACAAATAATGCACCCTGAACCTGAGGTTTTTCATCTGTGAAATGAGTATGTGTCTGAGTATACGTGTGCCCAGTCCCTAATTGATAATACTTGTTGGGAGAAATGAATGTATTGATATATGTGAAATGCCCGGCACGGTGCATGAACACATAAAGCCATTCTGTGTCAGTCACAGCTCCATGTTTGCACGCAACCGAAATCAGCACTGGCAAAGCTAAGCCAAGAATCGGGGAGGGAGAATTTATTGCCAGGATGCAGAGTGACTCAGACTGGAACTTGGGCTTGGAACAGGCAGGAACCAGGATATGCTGGGGATGCAGGTGGCAGGAGCTAATCCACCTCCGGTCAGGTTCCTGCAGCTTGTTTTATCACCTCCAGCTTTTTAAATCTACCCCACCCAACCCCACCGCGTATCACTACACAGTCAAAGTCCTGGTGGGGGAATCTCATGAATCCAGCTTGGGTCACATAGCCGGGTATTTTGACTTACAGTTCCTCCAGATTGTCTGCCCTGGGGAAGAGGTAATTTTTCAAGGGGATTGTTTTTGTTTCCCCAAGAAGAAAAGGCAAATGGATGCTTGGTGGTCAAAGAATAACTGTGTCTATTACAGTAATAATCTTGGCTTTGCCACTGAACTCCCTGATCAAGATGTTCCCTCTCCAGGCTTCAGTTCCTACTCTGAAATGAAGGCACTGAGTTCCACACCAGGGTGACTCTCAGAATCTCTGGTGGAACTTTAGAAAAATCGGGACACACTCTCCTCGGCCATCTGTTTTGATCAGCTTTGAAACTTCTCCTAGAAGTCCTTCTTACATCTCATTGGCCAGTACTGGGATACACGCCCACCCCTAAACCAATCACTGGCGAGAGGGGAATGGAGGACGGCCAATCAGATTTGACCCCTGCTCTTCCAAAAACCAGGGCGAGGGGGTGGCAGTTGGCTGACCCCAGCAGGGTCTACAGTGCTTTCTCTCTCTTTGTTGGACGGATTTCTTTGAACCAGTGGAGCTTGAAAGGTGGGGGGTAGGAGTCAGGGTGTCCTTTTCAGTCCGGAAGTGGCCATAAAAGTTGTGTCCTCATTGCTCCATGGAACACCCCCAGAGGGAGGCCATCTGTGACCTGCCACGTAGCTCAGCCGCCCCAGGTACGAAACTTACCTAAAATGTGCCAAAGCCGGTGGCAAACCTGGAGAAGAAAGAAACACCAGGTGGTAGCATCCAGTAAATAAGGATTTGGGCTGAAATGAAAAAAAATTTCACCTTGCCAGGCACGATGGCTGTACCGATGTTGACGTAAGGCAGGTTTTAATGATGGTGCCAAGTAAACTTGGCCGTGCAAGTTGGGGGCTGTCCCCACCTCAGCTGTCAACTCCGCTTACCTTCCCGAGAGCTGGCAATTACATGGTGACACTTTTCCACTCGTGTGTGACCTAACACAACCACTCTTCTCAAAAGTTGGTAACTAAATTTGAGGTGCTGAAAGAAATATTGCAATTGAAATAAAGCTTTAGGGAACGTTTATGCACCTTGGAGTGAATTAACGTCTCGGGGAAATTAAAAAAAGGCTCTTCTCTAAGCACAAATATATACTTTTCACGTTCCTTTTTAGGCACCATGGATTTTAATAGCAGTGTAAATCAGATTTTACAGGCCACATATTTCAAGCATGGAGTTCATTAAATGTGTGAAATTTGACATTTGCTTCAGGGCGTGGCTAGGGTCCCTAGTAATGAACCACAAATTGTGTTGGGCTTTCTGATCAAATTCAAGACGCTAAAACCCCTGTGGAGTTGCACAAAGAGGCAATTTCCCTCCATGCCTTCCCCAGCCTGGTTCTCCCTGGAGCCCTCCTTCAATGGACCAGGTGCAAATAGGGTATGTGGTTCCACCATCTTTATTCAAATTGAGAAACATGGGTCACGTAATCTTTTAATTGATTTCTGAGTGGTGTCAATGCATTTATAAATTCAGTGACCATTTACTGGGCACCTACTCTGTGCTAGTTTCCATGTTGGCTCTGGGGATGCAGTGGTAAAAGAGACAGTGTCTCACCTGGCGGAGTTTGCAGTTTGGAGGGGAAATGAACATAGAATGATAATCTACTTTTGCCAACAATTAGGAATCGCCAACTGTAAGAAGTGTTATGAAGGAAAAGCCTGGGGTGTTATGAGGCCCAGGAGAGACTCAGGGAGTCTCTTGAGTCTCCTGGTTCATGCCTGTTCCAAATTATGGGGAGGCATAATTTTTTTTTCTGGGAGTATTAGGAAAGGCCTTTCTAGGAGTCATAGTTAAACTGAGACGTGAAAGATGGATAGATCTTAGTTAGATTAACAGTAGGGGATGTGGAGTGGAGGGAGAGGGGATAGTGACAAGGCAGAGAGTGTGTCCTGCCCTCAGTTAATCAGTGACTAAATATTTATGGACCACTTGTGTTCTGGGTTAGGCATGATGATGGAGAGAAGGATGTGGAACTTGTATCAGCTGAGACTCATGGTTGCAAGCAACAGAAGCCCGATTAATTGGGAATTTATTGACTCATGTACCTAAAAAGTACAGAGTAGGGTCAGCTTCAGGCATGGCTGGATCTAGAATGAAACTGATATCAGGCATCTGCCTCTATCGCCTGGCTTTATTTGGTTTGACGTTTGCTTCTTTCCAGGCAGAACCTCTCCTACTGGTGGCCCCAGGAACCTAGGCTCACATCCCACTAGTTTTCCAATCCCAGTCCACAGAGTGGCTCCTTCTCATTAGCTCCAGCAGGTTTGAATCTCATTGGTCGGTCCCTCATCCAACCCTGAGACAATCACTGTGGCTGGAAGTGTGAGATGCCCTGCTTGGCCAGCTCTGGGCCACATGTCATTATTGGAGCCAGAGAGAGGTGGGCTGAGCTCCACCTAAGCCACAAGAATAGGAATGGAGATGGAATGGTTCCCCAGAGGAAAATGGGGGTACTGGTGTGAAAAGGTGTGATAGCAGATGTGGGGCAGGCAGACCATCTGCCACAAAATCAAGACTTCAGGTGAGTGAGTCTTGGGATGTTTCACCAGGTGGCCTTGAGGGCAAAGATGCTTTCCTGGGCTTCTGTTCTGTGCCATGCATTGTGCTTAGAGCTGAATGAAGATGTCTTCTCGTCGTCTAAGTCCTTGTCTCTGAGAAGGAATAGGAGGTGTACAAATGACTGGAATTCAAGGATGGGTGATAAGTTCTTTGAGAGCACTACAGGGACAGAAAGCAAGGCAATGGCAGCTATGACATTCTCATGGATTGCAAGCTTGCTTGAGAAATGCCTTAAAGAAGAATTAGTGTTTTGGTAGACAGTGATGTCAGGAGGGCATTTCAAGTCAAGGAAACAGCAGGACTAAAGGCACAGAGGCTGGAAGGTGGAGTACATTCCACTAACTGTTCACGATGCCATTTTCTCAGAAGTATAAAGACACATAGGGAAATAGTGGGAGTACAGCTAGAAAGGAAGCTGAAACAATATTGCTTAGTTGCCAGTGATAGAAACTCACGTCAAACTAGTTCAAACTTAAAAAAAAAAAAAGAGGGATGTAGTGAGTGGGTAGCATTGACTTCAGGCACAGCTGTATCCAGGGACTTTAAGATATTTTATAGACCACTTTTTTTTTGATCTCACAGCTCTGTTTTCTTCTGAGTTTGCTCTCCCCTTGTGTTGGTAAGATGGCCCTCAGCAGTTTCTGGCCTGCCTGGCAACACCAACAGAGAGAGAGAAAGAGACAGAGACAGAGAGAGCCCTTCTTTCTCAGCAGTTCCAGCCAGAAACCTGGTGTTGACTGTGGTTGGCCTGACCTGGCTCACATGGCCAACCCTGAACCAACTCCTTTGTTCAGGGGAACGTGGCACATGCCCAGCCTGGGTCACACAACCCCCTCCTGGACGTGAGACTGAAGGCAGCCCCCAAACCACATGGACTCAAAGGGGGGGGGATGTGTGACTCCTCCCTCTTCCCCCAAGAAAACCCAGAGTGAAGTTGCCAAGAGAAGAGAAAAGGAATGATGGAAAACCAAAACAGCAGACATCCACCACAGGAAGGTTTAACACCATAGTGAGGAAGCTGGTATTTATTTCAGGAGGCAATGGGGAGCCATAGAGGGTTGTTGAGCAGGGGAGTGATATTATTATCCAAACTATTCTTTGGGAAGATACCCTTGGCAGCGGTGGTGGGAGAGGGGTTGGTTGGAGCGAAGCAGAGGACGTGACGCGAGGGGAGAAGAGGCTTTTGTGATGGGTCAGGAATGAGATGTAAGTCCAAGGTGGAGCAGTGACTGCCCAAGTGGAAAAGAGACACCCAAGTGGGAGGAAATGGATGGGATGGGATTGGGGATGTGCTGGGCAGAGTGCACGGAGGCCCATGAGCCTGTGGGGCACTTGTTCAGGGCAGGGCGTTGGGAACCACCTCCTTGGAGATGGTGGTGATTTTGGAAGGACATGACCCCAGGCGAAGACGGGGCTTTGGTAGGAGAACAGAGGGGCCGGCGTCTCACCTCTGAGAGCATTTGGGGGCCACTCGTGAATCCCGCGGGCATTTGCATTCTGACTCCAGGAAGGGTGGGTCGTCGGAGCAAGATGCCATTTTCCACAAAGCTTTCCAGATGTTTGCTTTGTTGGTTTGCTTTATTTATTTATTTACAAAGTGGTAACAACAGAGAGAAGAAAAGAAAAAAAAAAAAGCAAAACCGAAGTTGAAAGTGAGGCTCCCTGGAGGAGAGGGGCCTGGGAAACGCCGAGGAGACTGGAAGTCGGAGGGAACACTTGCCCCCCCCGGGACCTGCCGGCGTCCCCCGCTCCCCTGGCTGTCTGGGGTCAGCATGATGTCCCTTCTCTTACCCTGTGCCCAGGCCCTTGAAACCCCTCAGGGAAGGAAGCCACTGGGTTTTCTGTGATCCCAGCCAGAGTGACTGAGACACCCCAGGCCTCCTGCCTCTGTCCAGAGAGCGGCCATGAGGCTCCCTCCAAAAGACCCTCGGGGAGCAGCTCCCTCCCTAGCTCCTTACCAGGCTTGGTAAGAAACATGGCTGACCCCATGTGAAGCGCAAAACCTTTGAGTCTCAGTCTACTCATTTATAAAATGCGGACTGTAGTTTGCTTACCTCCTAGAATAATGCCCTGGGGAGCCCTGATCTATAGGAGGCATTTCTAAACAGGAGGTTGGCAATGGGTCTTTACTTCCAGGGATGGTGTCCTTGTGAGAAATCACATAGTGCAAATTCCTGCTGTTGGGCCTTGGGGCTGGTCTGTGGAGGGAGTTGGGGCCAGTGGGCACCTCGGTGCCCTTGTTGAAGGGTGTGGGGCTGGACATCAGTTAAGACACGCTTGGGTACAAGTAATCTGAAACCTGGCCCAAGCTGGTAAGGTTGCCAAATAAAAGATAGGACACCCAGTTAAATTTAAATTTTAGATAAACAACAAATAACTTTTTTAGCATAAAGTTGTCCGAAATATTGCATAGGGCATACATATGCTAACAATTTATCATTCGTTGTTTATCTGAAATTCAAATTTAACCCATACCCCGTGTAACCTTACAAACTGATTTAAGTAAAAAAAGAGTTTATTATTGAAAAGTCCAGGGGTGGACTTCAGGCTCAGTTGGATTCAGGGGTTCCAGCAATGGGGCTGGGATTTGGTTTCTCTCTCACATTCTTGGCTCTGCTTTCACCACACTGACTCTACTCCAGCTTGCCCCTTCTGTTGCCACGTTGGTCACATCCTTCCACCTTCATTTCCAACGGGAAAGAGTGAGTCTGTCCAAAGCCGGGTTGAAGGCCTTTTGTATAAACACTGGCCCTGACTTGGTCATGTGCTCATCCCCGAACCAATCATAGTGGTCAGGGGAGTTCCATGTGCTGATTGGTTTAGGCCCTGGTCACATGATACCCCTCCGCCCTCCCTTTCTTCCTCTCTTTTTCCTTCCCTCTCTTCCTCCCTCTCTCTCTTTCTTTTTCTTCCCCCATCTCTCTCTCTTTCATGTGTATATGAAAAGACATTTTGTTATTATTTCTGGTGACTACACCAGATTGCATTTTTTCAGATGGCACATGGAGCGTGGGCTAACAATTCTCTTTGATTCCCGAGAACCTCAATATCACAATATCTGTGTTTTGGAGAATCCAGTTTCTGACGGTGTCTGTGGTATCATCCCCAAGAATAACAGCGGTGCTTAGTAGTGTAAAGACCGTTTTGCTGAGTTGTTCTATCACGTTCGCTGCTCAAGGTGCTCCCCTTTCTTTCTAATCAGATCTTCAGCAGGTGGCCCTGTGTTTCCTCGTGATGATGCACAGGATCTGGTGGAGGCATTGGTTTTGTGGGTTTTTACGGAATGTCCACAGAAGGGTGAGGGTCCTGGTGTCCTGCCCTCAGATATTGAAGCAAGCTCTACTTTGCAGTTCTAGTGGTCCGGAAGAGAAGAATACGTGGATTTATGACAAACACAATATAAAGCTCCATTTGGGAACTGGAATGAAATGCTTCAAGATAGCTCTCGTGATAGCACCCATTTCACTGCTCTTACTGCCATGGTGAGTCAAGATGCTTATCAGGAGGTAGGAAAAAAAAAGTTTTAGAAAGTCCTTTTAAGATCTGCTTCTAGGCATACCAGTTCTCATCCTTTGACTCTCCTCACCGTGGGCCCACCATCTTGCCTCCACAGGCAAGTGTGTAGACTGCCAAGTGTATAGACTGAGGGTTGGGGAATTGCCAGAGAGAGATTTGGGGGCTGTTTTGTCAGAAGGTGGGTCAACTGACATGCAGTACTGTGGGTCTGGGTGAAGTCCTAGCCCCACTTGCCCCCAGGCTCGCCCTTAAAATGTCACCCTTGATCGCATCTGAGGGGCCAGGGACCACTGCACATGGAGGGTCCCATCCTACCTGGCAGACCCCCAGCCTGCCCTGCATGGGGCCAGCTGTGAGGGAGGGGAAGAAAATCAGTCACAGAAGCAAAGGGAACATCTGCTGGGTCCCTGCTTGGTCTGTCGGCTCTGGGCTGGAGCTTTACACAGCTGGTCCCTATTCCTCACAGCCGCTATTTGAGATACGTGTGATCATCTCTGTGTTACATGTAAAAAAACTGACTGTGTCACCGGGCACACTTTTGGCGCCAAGTAATGCAAAACCTGACTCGAACTGGCTTAAACCTGAAGGAAGTGTATCATCTCATTAGCAGGAGCTTTAGTGGTAAGGAGGGTTTCAGGAGCTGCATGATCAAAGCTCCAGCCTCATTCCTCTGTGTTTCCCTTGGTTTGTCCTTGCTTTCCTTCAGGGTCACAAGGTGGCCCCTATCAGCAACTAAGGCCCCAGTTCCAGATTTCAAACTCCTATGGATGGAATAGGAGATGTTGCAAATGACAGAACATCCAATTCAAAGTAGCTTACTTGAAAAAGAAATGTTTTCATATATGGGAGAAGCTACACGAGTTTCCTCTGGCTTCAGGCGTGGCTGGATTCAGAGGCTCACATGTTGTCAGCAGCACGTAATCTCTTCCTATCTCTTGGCCTTCCTCTGTGGTCTTACATTTCTGACATCTTGCTACCTGGATTGCAATGCACCGAGCAGGCTGACAGCAATTCCAGGCTTACATCCTTCTATCTCAGGAGGAAAGACAGAAAATGTGTGGGTGAGATTCTCTTCTCTACTGGTTCAAACTAAAGTCCCGGGGCTGATTCTCACTGGCCTGGGCCAATCGCTCTGGATGCCGATAAGCTGGACCCAGGTCACATGCACATCCCCAAAGCTGGGACAGACTCAGTCCTTCCTGAACAGCATGAACTGCGAGTCAGAAAGGTTTGATCCCCAAATAACAATGGCAGCACTATTTTCAGAGCGAGAAGGAAGGGATGTTACGGGCTAGGGGCAAAGCCAGTGGGTATTTAGAGGGAGTCTTCCTGCAGCAGGAGACCCCCAGCAGGCCGCGGCATAAGGTCCCTCTCACCCTCAGGACCCTCCTCCCCGGTCAGAGTTTAAGGTCTGTCAGGACTGGGGCCTGGAGATTGTCTGTCGCCTGTGTCCCATGCTCTGACTTTTCAGGTTTGGGAAGAGAGGCCGGTGGCAGACAGTATCCTCCCTACAGCCTTCCATTCATGGCTCCCATTTTGGTTTTTAATGAGTTTTGCTCTTAAAGCTGATTACAGTGCAATTGTATACCGTCTGCCTGACTACAAACTGAGTCAGCACCATGCGAAAGGCTCACTTTGAGAGAACCTAGTCTACACAACTAATCCAGCAGACTGGCATGTCTTCATAAGAAGGAGGGAGGGAGGGAGGGAGGGACGGAGGGAAGGAAGGCCGCATGTTGATAAACACAGTTCATGGAATATAAACACTCCCCAAGGAGTGATGTCATAGGCTCCTGCTCCATGGGGCCAGGTTCTACTTGACGACCATCTTCTTGATTCACCAGCCCAGGCAGAGCTCCCAGACACTAAAGAGTGGGCTGCAGAAAAAGCTTCTAAAGAAACATCAGATGGTTCCCAAATGGAATAAATTGAGGGATCTTCCGGAGGACGTAGATCTTCCCACATCTGCCTGCCTCTGGGAGAAGCTGCCATGCACACGTGGGAGCCGGGCAGTTTTTGGGTAAAAAGATTGGGAAACTGGATCCATTTGGCCCTGAAAACGAATGTGTCTAAAGTAGTATTAAGTTTCTAATTTTCCTCTAGAGCTGGGGTCAGCAAACTTTGTAAAGGGCCAGATAGTTGATATATTCAGCTTTGCAGGCCAGCTGGTCTCTGTTGCAACCCAGTTGTACCACTCTACCATTTTATCAGGAAAGCAGCCAGAGATGGCCCATACGTAAATGTGTGTGGCTGTGTTCCAATAAAACTTTATTTATAAAAACAGGCAATGGGCCAGATTTGGTCATAGTTTGTCAACTCCTGACCTAGACCAAAGAAACTGTAGGAACAGTTAGTTGCCTGAGTCAGGAAGCTGGTATTTTTTTAAAGTCAGTTTTACTAAATCATAACCTACGTACAATGAAATGCACATTTAAAGTGTGCAGTTCAAACACTGTTGACCACCAACCCCCCAGTCAAGATACAGAACATCCCTGTTGCCATTGGCTGTTGACCCCACCCTCCACGCAGCCACCTGTTACTCTGACTGCCATCCTACAGATTGGTCTGGACGGTTCCAGCATTTCATATGAATGGACTCCTGCAGTGTATTCTCATTTGGTCTGTAGAAGCTGGTATTTGAAGCCCTTCTGGTCTGTTTAAGGAATCTCTTTGGTCACTGTGGTGATTTTCAACTGTATCTGAGTTCTCTGACACACTGCCCTTCAAAAGGCAAAGGCGGGGCCTTGCTCCTTGGCCCTGAAATGTGGGCTAGACTTAGCAACATGCATCGGGGAGCAGGATGTGGTGGGAGTGATGGAAATGACTTCCGTGACTGGTCACAGCCTCTGGTTCTGCCTGGTTCTCTTTCTCACTCTGAGGGCGGCCAGCTGCCATGCGAAGAGGATGCTCAAGCAGCCTGAGGAGAGGCCCACACGGGGAGGAACTGAGGCCTCCTGCCAGCATCTAGGACCCAGGTACCAGCCAAGGGAGGGAGCCTCCTTGGAACCGGATCCTCCAGCCACAGTCAAGCCTTCAGATGACTACAGCCTTGGCTGACATCAAGATGTCATCATTGAAGTCAAGCTTCAATGCAATAAAAGACCCAACCAAGCTGCTCTAGAATTTCTCACTCACTTTATGTGGGAGAAAAAAATGTTTATTGTGTTTGAAGACACTAAATTTTGGGGTGATTTATTATGCAGCGATAGATTACTAATACCGTCACTGACACATTGAGTCCATCTATCCATCCCTCCATCCATCCCTCATCCATTTACTTATTCATTTCTTCATTCAACAAATATTGATTTCTTTAACAAATTGTAAACAATTTATAAAGTGTAATGAAATTTAGAAAGGTTTCTATAAAAATTGGTAAGATATTTTCGAGGGCAAATGCTTCCTTTACAGAGTATGCTTTAGTTATCTAACAGCAATGATTTTTTTTTTTTGGATTTATTTATTTTTTATTGAAGTATAGTTGATTTACAATGTTGTGTTAGTTTCTGGTATACAGCAGAGTGATTCAGTTATACATTTATATACATATTCTTTTTCATATTCTTTTCCATTATGGTTTATTACAGGATATTGAATATAGTTCCCTGTGCTATACAGTTGAACCTTGTTGTTTATCTATTTTATATATCGTAGTTTGTATCTGCTAATCCCAAACTCCTAATTTATCCCTCCCCACCCCTTTCCCCTTTGGAACCATAAGTTTGTTTTCTATGTCTGTGAGTCTGTTTCTGTTTCATAAATAAGTTAATTTGTGTCATATTTCAGATTCCACATGTAAGTGATATCGTATGGTATTTGTCTTTCTCTTTCTGACTTACTCCACTTAGTTTGATAATCTCTAGGTCCATCCATGTTGCTGCAAATGGCATTATTTCGTTCTTTTTTATGGCTGAGTGGTATTCCGTTGCACATATGCACTACCTCTTCTTTAGCCATCCCTCTGTTGATGGACGCTTAGGATGCTCTAACAACAGTGATTTAATAGCTAACCCTGAACTGTGAACGGTTCTCTTTTGAGCATGTTCTTAATATTAACTTTCATTACTGTCCCCATTTTGCCGATGAGGAAACTGGCTCACTGAAAGGTTGAGTCACTTGCCCCAAGGCCCCACGATCAGTAAGTGGTGGAGCTGAATTAGAACCCAGGGCCCACAGGCTTCATCACTGTGCTGTATGCGCCCCTCCCCCCTCCCTTTGCTTGTCCCCAGGGAGACATTTGCCACACACCTGTGGGTCTACCTGCTTCCACGTCTGTCACTCTGCAAGGCTTGTGCTCCTCCAAGCCAGAGACCATGTCTTTTCTGTCTGTGTGGTACTGGACCCAGAGCAGGACATCAACAGCTGTGTGCTGACCGACTGACCAGCTGGAGTCAGGAGATGGACGGACGTGGCATGCATTGCACTAAGAAAGCCCAGGGGATCCTGAACAGCCGTGGCACTGCCCCTCTGCTCTAGCGTGAGACTCTGTCCTGCCCACAGAGGCAGACGGCCCCAGAGCCTGCTCTCCTGGGCTGGATCACAGCTCAGAACGCAGAGAGCCCCAGAATAGGAACACTACTCCCTCGACTTGGCAGCCCAGAGCCGGCTGACTGGGGTCCGGGATGAGCTCTGTTTACCTTGGAAGGCCCGACCTCTTTTGTAACATTCACCCATTGTTGCCAGGAGCCCAAAAATACCTTTATTAATGGAAAAACGGGATGACTCCACAAAGAAATATTTTGACAAGCCCAGAGGAGCCAGTGGGAAGGTTCAGAGCACATCCTCAGGAAGCTGGGGCTTCTTATCTCCTAGGGAGCCCGGCGGGGGAAAGGGCAGCGTGCTTCTCCTGCTGCGTTTCCGTGCGGGGCTCCCAGGCACAGCTTACTGGGCTGGATTGTGCTGAGGTGGCCCCTGCAACGTGGCCTGGTCCACGCCCCACTCAGATGCAGCTCCCTGGGACCCTGTGGTGTTATCTTGGGTTACTGCCCCATCGGGTGTTCTCTTTCGTGGCCCATTTCCTCTGACTGCAAATGAAGGATTGGAGCTGCTTCTAGACATCTTTCTGGGCTCCCAGGTACCTACCAGTGCCTCCTGGGAGAGGGAGGTTCCAACTGCTTTTCTAGTTCTTCATGGAGACCAAAGGGCTCAAGTAAGGAGTGTCTTCCTCCAGCTGCACTCACAGAGCCTAAGGCTCCCTAATATGTACCAGGTGCTATTTTAAGCACCCTTATGCGTGCTAACTCCTCACAACAGCTCTCCCATCGGGTAATATTACTCCCATTTTGTAGATGAGGAAACCAAGGTACAGAGAAGATAAGTAGCTTGGTCACAAAACTGGGGAGAGGCAGAGCTGGGATTTGCACCCAGACCAGCTGGCTCTGGAGCCTCTTTTTTTTTTTGAAATTATTTATCTATTTTTGGCTGTGTTGCGTCTTTGTCGCTGCGTGTGGGCCCTGTCCAGTTGCGGCGAGCGGGCGCTACTCCTCGTTGCGGTGCGCGAGCCTCTCACTGCAGTGGCCTCTCCTGTTGTGGAGCAGGGGCTCCAGGCGTGCGGGCTCCAGTAGTTGTGGCTCACGGGCTCTAGAGCGTAGTCTCAGCAGCTTCGGCGCATGGGCTTAGCTGCTCCGTCTCATGTGGGATCTTCCCGGACCAGGGCTCAAACCCCTGTCCCCTGCAATGGCAGGCGGACTCCCAACCACTGCGCCATCAGGGAAGTCCCTCTGGAGCCTCTTAACCCCACCCATGGCCATCTTCTGAAGCACATATCTGATCCATGTTACTCAGTGTCTCTGTACTTGATGTCTTTATACTCTTAAAGTGAAATTCATATTGACTAGGAAGCAAGTTCAGCTGTTGTACCAAAGATCCACAAATAACAGGAGATTCAACAAGGTAGATATTTGTTTTTTTCTTACAAAAGAACCTGGGTGGGAGGTCCAGGGTTGATATGGAGGTGCCATGATCCTTAGGGACCTGAGCTCCTTCCATCTGGCATCTTTGTCTTCATTAACACAGTTTCTATCTCATGGCCCAAAATGGCTGCTTGAGCTCCTACCATCAAGTCTCCATTTTAGCAGGAAGGGGAGAAGGGGAAGTGGATCATATGTCCTGTCTCTTTAAGGGTTTGATTCCAGGCTCTTCCGCCATGCGACCTGTGGTAAGTCATTTAACCTCTTTCATCATCTTTGAAAAAAAAAAAATTGAATTTCTTTCAAAGGTTATGGGGATTAGATGAGTTAATACATGTCAAACACTTGGAAAAGGGCAAAGTGTAAACCCTCAATAAATTTTAGCAATTATTATTATTGATGCCGTTTAGATGACACTTTTCCTGACAGTCCCCACCCCCACCCCCGTGACTAGGTTATGTTGCTCTCTCATGTGTTTTTTGGCTCCCCAAGCCTCTCCCATCAGAGCACTAGAACCCCGCTTTGTAATGTGTGTTGACCTTTCTTACCCCCACTGGATGGAGAGTTCCCCAAAGACATGCACTCTCTGTCTTGTTTCCTCACTGTATCCCCAGCAGCAAGTTCAGGGCCACAAGGCAGGTGCCCAGAAAACTTGTTGAATGTATGAAAGAATGAATATTTCCAGTGACAGCAGGTTCACTACCATAGAGGAGACTTCCTCAGGGCCTTTGCACATGCTGTTCCCTCTGTGCTCAATGAGTTCCCCAGCTAGCTGCATAGCCAGTTCTCGTACTTCATTCAGTTCTGCTCATGTCACCTCTTCGGTGAAGCCCTCCCTGACCACCCTGGTTAAAACTGGCTCCTTTCCCCATCATAGCTCCACTTTCTGTTTCTTCCTTGGCATATGTCACCACTCATCCATGTCGTCTGTATTCACGTGTTCGCTCTTGATCTCCCCCATGGACTGTAAGCCCCCATGAGGACAGCATCCTGTATCTGTTTTTCTCGTGGCTGCAGCCCCAGCGCCCAGAATATTGCAGGTATGTGACAGCATTTGTGAAACGAATAAACAAAGCAACAAGACAGGCCTATTGATTTTTAAAATATGAGGAGAAAAATTCTAGGTATATGCACCTCAGTCCCTTTTTTTTTTTTTTTAACAAAAAGCCTGAATGTTTCAAGCTTAGCTCCCAGAAGAATGCAAACGAGATAAACCTTTCCTTCTCCCCGCCTTTCTCTTTCTTCTGCCGGCAGAAGGAGGAAGCCAAGCCAAGCCGATTCCCTCTCCCTCCACGTCAGCTCTCCAGCTTCTAGGAAAAACTTCCCCAACTCTGCAGGCCTGGGGCATCCAGAGCGCTGCCGTTGGCCTCTTGTCACATCCCGGTTCTGCAGCGGAGGGAGCCCCGCGGAGCGGCAGGCTCTCGCTGGAAACTCGCTGTCAGCAGCCCGGTGAGCTGGCAGAGAACGTCGGGGGTTCTCTCCAAATGCCTCGGAAATCTCCCTGTTGGGTCACATTCCGGCTTGGGGGACCCTGGGATAACCAGGGCTCTGGGTTGGCAGCCAGCGGCTGATTGGGAGGTAGCAAGATTCAGCACTTGTGAGTTGGAAAAAGCGGTGCTGGGTATTATTTTGGGAAGAGACAGTCATGAGAACCTCCAAGAGAAGATCAGGGAGGCTATTAAAAGCAAGACAATGTATTTTAAAACGAACCAGGCCGGGGAGACACCTCGCTCCCTGCCACAGCCAGGGAACTGGGAGTTCTTTCCGGATGAGGTGAACCTTTCCATCGCTTGGAAACGGGGAAAGCCTCTCCAGCTACCCAGCCACCGCCCCATTCCTTCTTCCCTGCCAACCCCAGCTGAGCATCTCATCCATCTCCTCGGCCACGTGACGGAGTGAGGGTCCTCCCCGGCCAGCTGAAAAGGTGGCCAGACACTCAGGCCTGCCTGCCATTCATTCGACAAACCTTGAGAGGACCTGGGAGTACGGCTCCGGAGCCAGGCTGCCACTATCCAAGTTCACGCTGTCTGCTCCTTACTATTTGGTGACCTTGGGTCTCTGTGCCTAAGTTTCCTCACCTGCAAAATGGGGATAATAGTAGTCTTCCTCCTACAGAGTTGTCGTGAGGACCAAATGAATTGGTATATAAGGAGGGCTTGGGAGGGAGCCTGTCACAGAGACATCACTCAGTAGACATATGATAGGATGATTTACTGAGTACCCACCAGTTCCAGACATCATTCCAAGCCCCAAGTAAGACAGACATGGTCCTCTTTTCCTAGTCTGAGTCATAACCAAGTAAACAAACCGATGAGACAATTTTACATTCTGTTATTTACTCATCAAAGCTTTTTGAGGTCCAGCCATATGCCAGGCATCATTCTTGGTGCTGAGGAGGCAGCAGTGAATAAAACAAAGTCCTGCCCTTGTAGAGTTTATCTTTTAGTTGGGAGGCAGGGGAGACATATGATAGACAAGTGAATATGTAATTTATTTGTGGTAAGTGATTCACCACTTATTTTGCTTATTATTGCTCTATAGAAATACAACAGGTGTAGTGATTGAGATTTGTGGAGCGGGGTTGGGCTTTAGGGCAGAGGAGCAGATTTTAGAGATGAAGGTCATGGAAGAATGTGTTCATAGGGTGACAACTGAGACCAAGAGCATGAAAGAAACCGGCCATGAGAGATCATGGGACAAAGGGTTCCAGGTAAAGGAGTAAGGAAGCGCAAAAGCCACGAGGCGGGACCAGGTAGGAAAGGACCGTGAGGCTGGAGCAGGTGAGTGAATGGGAGAGGGAGGGAGATGAGATTGGACACGTGGGTCGGGTCAGGTCTTGGTGGCCTTCGTATTAGTTTGCTGTTCCCTCCAAACTTAGCGGCTTAAAGGAACAAGCATGTAATATCTCTGCGGGCCTGGAGCAGCTTAGTTGGTCCTTGTGGTTGTTGGTAGGAGGCCTCAGCTCCTCACCATGTGGTCTCTCCAAAGTGCTGCTTGAGTGTCCTCACAAGCTGGCAGCTGGCTGCCCCCAGAGTGAGTGAGCCAAGACAGAAAGGCAGAAGCCACACGTGTTTTATAACCTAGCCTCAGTAGTCACATGCCGCCATTTTGTCAATGTCCTACTGTCACACAGGGTGGGAGGGCCTGGGCAAGAACAAGAATACCCAGGTGGGCACCACTGGGACCTTCTTAGAGGCTGGCTATGACAGCCATGGTGAGCTATCTGGATTGTATTCTAAGAGGGATGGGAAATCTCTGAAATGGTATCTTTGATTGATCTGGGTACTTGTAAAACTGCTGGTAAGTAGTGGCAAGATGATAGTAATTTTAGTACAATTATTGAGTGCCTCCTTTATACCAGGCACTGCACTTAGTGTTTCATTAGACACAATGTCATCACATCCTCATGTCTCCCTAAGACATTGGTATAGCTCCATTTTACAGATGAGGAAGCTTGCAACCTCCCCAAAGAAATGCTATCCAAGGCAAGCCCTCCTCCCACTGGAGGCCAGTAGAATTACCCAAGTAAAGAGAGAAGAGCGGGGATAGGAGGAGAGACGAAGCAGCCTGCTGGAAGGCCCTGTAGCGAGGAAGGACACAGATGACTGGGGGCTCTGAGTACTTCTGGAGTTCAAAGGTGTCAGAGGTGAGCGATGAGGCTGGAAGGGGTGGGGTAAATTTGATAGGTCTTAGTAGGCCACATATGGGATTCTGGACTTCATGCTGAAGGTAATTATAAGCCAGTGGAGCAACTGAGTTGACACTTGAGAGGCAGCGTTGCCTGGTGGGTCGGAACCCAGGCTCTAGAGTCAGGTGGTTGGGGTTCTAATCCCATCTCTGCCACCTACTGGCTGTGCAACCTAGAGCAAGCTGCATAACCTCTCTGTGCTGCAGTTTCCTCCTCTGTAAAATGATAATCCTAGGATTGTTCGGAGGAGTCAATGAGTTCATACCTGCCCCACAGCAAGTACTCAGTAACTGGTCACGTGATAAGAGATCAGTAACCCTCACCATTCTGGTTTTCATACATCTGGGTCTGTCCCACTTTCTGCGTTTGAGACACGTGGGAGTCCAGACCAATTCTAACTGCTGTCTACCTTCCAGCCATGAAGGGATTGGCGGTCAAGGTGACCGACAGGTGAGGATGCCACTTGGGCTATAAACGCAGTGAGAGGACCAGTGGGTGCTCTACCTTGAAGCTGCCCAAGTCCTCTTAAATATTCCTGGTGTTGAATCAGTTGTCTGGGTAGCACCAGTAAGTGATGTCTCAGCAGAAATACCTGCGTTTCTTATTTGGGAGGCTGTTGGAGGGAAGAGATTCTAATAAAAGGCTTCCCCGGTGATTCAAGGTCTCCTTCAGCCCAGATGTCTTGCAGTCTCCCTGGACCTTTCTCCCCATGGCCACCTGGACGCCTTCTATTTGCTTTGATTCAGCTTCTCTTTTGCTTTTTCCTCATACGCTGGCACGTTCCCACCCCAGCTGAGAGCTTCTATTTTGGGGAGTTTTCGTGGATAATTTTGTGGGCGGAAGCTCTCCCCCCCCACGGAGCATCCCTTAAAAAAAGGGAGAGTGCTCGAGAGAAGTGAAAAACAGTGGGTGGTTCAGTTCAAAAGGACAAAATATTTCTTGCCCTGGCACTGGGAGAGGAAAGAAATTGTCTGAGGAACCGAAGAGCAGCTAAACTAAGAAGCTGAAAGCTGCAGCCCATAAGGGCAAATTAGGTGACTCAGCTGCCACTCCCCCGGCTTCACTCCTTGTAGTATTAATGTGCTTTAAAAGGGAAAAATGCTTAACTGTGACAAAGAGTGGGCTCTATAAAAATGGAGCTAATGCTTATTCTACCCAGTTCCAAAAGGCGTCCCCCTCTCGGCACCTGTGGAGATCGGGACTCGCCTCCGAGGCCTGAGCCTGGGTGGGACTGAGTCTAAAATTATCCCCGATAATGAGTCTGGCAGAGGAGGGCCCAGCGTGCTCGTTTCCTGCCTCGCTTCTGGCCTCCAAGACCTCGGCTCCCAGGGAGGCCTCTGGGAGGCAGGGGCTGTGGTGCCAAGAACATGGGCTTTGTGGCCAAACAGAGTTGGGTTCCGATCTGGACTGACTGTGTGGACATCAACTCACTGAGTCTCGGTTTGCTCATCTGTAAACAGGGCTCCCAGCGTCAAGCTCAGTGCGATGGTGAAATGGACTAGATGTTGCAAAAAAGGCTGCTTCATGCCCTGGATGCAGCTGAGTTTAATAAAGGGCAGCCTGGAGTTGAAGGGCATGGATTGCAGGGTCGAGCAGTCTTAATCCTGGCTTAATGACCACTCACTCCTTGAGTGTAGGAAGGCTTAAAGTATTGGGGCAGCCAAAAATTTCGTTCGGGTTTTTCCGGAAGATCTTATGGAAAAACCTGAATGAACTTTTTGGCCAACCCTATACACACACACATATATACATTTTAAGCGTTTACCATATACCTTTCATGTCCTTAGCACCACATCCCGACATCAACTCTTAGGAAGGCACTAATAGTGTCCCCATTTTACAGAGTGGGTAAGTGACCCCATGGCAGAGCCAGGCGTCTGAGTCTAGAGCCTGCACTTTGTCCTGCCTCTCAGGTTGCCTAAGCCCCCGTTGCCCTACAGAACTTCCTACAGTGATGGAAATGTTCTCTTCTGTGCTGTCCAACTTGGTAGCCACTAGCCACATGTGGCTTTTGAGCACTTGAAATGTGGCTCATGCATCAAAGAACGGGCTTTTAGCTTTTACTTAATTGTTAATTAAATTTCAAGAGCCACACGTGGCTAGTGGCTACCCTAGCACACAGTGCTGGGCTAAGCCCTCCCAGTGTCAATGTATTACTTGGCAGGGGGTCAAGGGACAGGAATTGATCGAGGACCCTACCTCAGGGCCTGGCACATAGTAGGTGCTGAGTTAGGAGTTGCTGTTCAGAGCACTGCTACGTATCTTGGCTGTCTTCAGAGACGAAGGTTTGTAGGTATCTACGAGTATCTGCCAAGGAAACCAGCAGGCAAGCCTTCTGCCTTCTCTGTGCCTTGGTTTCCCTTTTGGAAAGTGGGGGAGAAGGCTCCCCTGCTTCTAGGGTGGCTGCAAGGTGTTTGAGGTAAAGCTGCATGGTAGGTGGGCAGATATGGCTGCTCTTTGGGGGAACAGTGTTACTCAAGTTGGAGGCCGCCCTGGCTGAAGCGGGCTTTGAAGTGAGGTGGGTGGGCTGGGGGGCTTTGTGGAACCGCGTCTCCAGCAGGAGTGGTCATGTCTGAGAGCCCAGCGAGGCTCTTATGGGTCAAGGTGTGGAATACAGAGTGGTCCCCCGGATGAAGCCAGCTCCTCTCAATGCTTCTTCAAGTTCAAGTCTGTCTGTGAGAAAGTGGGGAGGGGCTGATGAGTCACCAGCCTTGGTGCGACCCACGGTTTTATCAGAGCCCACAACAGCATCTGAAAGGGCCATTTTCAAAGCTGGCTTTATCTGGGGGCCCCCGATTCCCCACCCTGCACGGGGGTGAAGAGGCAAATCCAGGCTACGTTCAGAAAAAGCGTTTTGACAGCAGGACCTCCCCACCGACCTTCCGGGGTCCGTGGCCTGTTGACGGGAGACACGCGTGGCATCCCCTGGACCTTCTTCTGGAGGCTGTGCAAAGTTCATGACATCCCTTCCCTTTATTTTCCTGTTTATTCAGAGCATGAGTAAACACATGGGTTGCCTGGTTTCCGCGTCTCTGTGGCCATTTCATTATTGCTGGAGCCTCTGAGCATCACTGGAAACCTTGGGTTTTCTAAATGAATCTAAAAATAGACCTCTTTGAAAAAAAAAATCTTGGAGAGTTGACATAAGGCACCGTTATTTATTTCTTTTCCCTCCTCCCCCTCCCCCCGCCTTCTCCCCCGTCCCTCCTCCTCCCCATCAGCCCCGAGCACAAAAAATCTGGGCAGCCAGAGGCCCCGAGGGACTGGGAAGGGCCCCTGGGTCAGTGTCAGGGGGTCTCGACCACCTGGGGTGTTGATTTGAGCCCTGGGCGGCTTTCTCGGAGAGATGCCCGCTTGGAAAACGGGGGGTGGGCGGGGGTGGGCGGGGGGTGGGCTTGGGAGTCTTGGGCATGATTTATGCGAAGCTGCAGCGTGCTAGGGAGGCGGCGGCTGGAGCAATCCTTGCAAACAGCCTCCTGGAGCTCCTGCAAGGCCGACTTGGACACTCCCACGCCCCCACCCCCTTCTCCTCGCCGTCGCCCGCATCGCTCCCTCTCCCTGACTTTTCTCCCAAACAATCAGGGACTTGTGCTGGCGGCCGAGGGAGCCACGGAGCTGGCTGGCCGCGGAGGAGGCGACGTCATGGATTCCTGAGTGTGAAGTTTGCAGGAAAGCCCTTAGTTTTGGAGATGGACGGGATCCAGTGGTTTCCATGGCGCTGGATAAACAGGAGGAAACAGTGAGGGAATCCCGTTATTTTACTGCATTGAAAGCCTATAAACACGGAGCGCGGGGAAGGAAGTCGCGTTCCCTCTCGAGTAAGCCGGAGCGCCGAGCCGCGCCGACTCCGCCGCGCCGGGAGCCGGGAGCCTGGAGGCGGGAGGCGCGCAGCTCCCGGGCCGCTCGCAGGCTCCTCGGCCAGGGCAGCCCCGCGAGCATGCTTTAGAGAGGACGGCGCCCCCTTGGCTCCTGGTCTACCCAAACAGACCCCTCTCACCCCGCGCGCCGAAACCCCATCCCCTCCAGATGCAGAGAGAGGCTGCGTTCAGACTGGGGCACTGCCATCCCCTCCGCATCATGGGGTCTGTGGACCAAGGTAACTGACTCCCCCTCTATTCCGGACGCTTCCTCCTCCCACCTCTCAGCCCTTTCCCTTCTGCTCTCTTACCCGGGCAGCGCTTTCAGCTCCTGGCTGAGGTCGCGGGGAGGCCCGGGGACTCCGGTTTCCCAGGGCGCACAGGTAGCGTGGCCGGGAGGAGAGGCGCCCTCTCCCTGGCCAAGGAGGGGAGACCGGGCAGCCGACTTCAGACCACTTCCCGCGGGGGCAGCGAAGTGTCCCAAGGCGGGATTCCCCAGGCCAGTCTGTCAAAAGGATTGTCCCCTCCATGGGACACCGGGAGGGATTCTCGCTCCTAACCGCGGGCTGCTTAACTATTTCCGCGCTGGGCTTTTGACAGCGGATGCCGTTCAGCTGTGTTATTATTATCACCATCATTTTATCATCATCATTATTTAGCTTTCTTTTTCTTTTAGGAGAACAGGCTTGGCATTTTACTATTTCGTAAATCTAGTAATGAAGACTTTGCTTTTTAACAGAGCAGCAGATGCTCTGGGACATTTAAACAATTTTCTTTCCCGTTTTTTGATGTGTCTCATGGATACAGTCCTCCAGCTCCCCCTTTAAAGTGCAATGTACCATCAGTTTGTTTTGCGATCCGATTACACTCTATTTTCCGTGTTTCTGTCTCTTTTTCCCTCCTCCTGGAGTTCGTCCTGGAATCATACTACTTGGATATTACGGGAGGGGCTTAACGTATACAAATATGATATGAAAATATCCCATCTGGCTGGGATTGTGGAGGGGTTTAGGCTGTACACTAATGAATCTGACTTTAAAAGTGGAAACCAGGCGATGTGATGTGTTTTTCAGAGGCCGGCCCTGCAAATAGTGGGGGGCACTGCCCGGAGGGCAGGGCTGCAAGAGTTAAATGAAATAAATATGCGTAGGAGGAGTTAGCTTCGTGTCATAAAATCAGAGTTGAATGTAGGTTTTGTGCTCTGCGTGGCTGATTAAAGTTCTGGGGTGGGGGGGGAGAAATGACAATTTCAGTAAATAAACCTAAGGGGCTTTTTTTGAAAACTGGAGTGGGACCAAATGCCTCGGGTTAGGTAGATGGTGCGCTTTGCCACAGCGGACCTCAGTGACATATATTTTTAGTTGAGTTGCACTTTTGAAAGCAAGACCCTGCCAGCGCTTTGAACGTTTTAACTGGTACCAGTTTATCCTGTTCTCTGCTAGTGGTTAAGCCTATGACATAATGGCCAAAAAATGTTACTAATATTGCATCACCTGTAAAAGGGATGCTCTGAGACAGGCGACAGACATATTAAGGACGCGAATTGGTTTTTATTGCCGTATATACTGAAACACAGTATTTGATGTTATGATGGTGGGGGTGGGAGGACAGACTAACGCCAAATTTAGGTCAATTCGGAAGGAGAGAGCGAGAGCCGGGAAGAGGAATTGGACGTCTGTTTTACTGTGTGATCTCACACAAGCTTCACATTTTGTTGACGCTGCTACACCTCTGCTCCAGGTTTGTGAACTTGGTCCTCTCTCAAGGTGAAGTGTGTGTATTCTGTGTGTGCATGTGCATCGCCTAACCTCCCCAGCCCACGCTCATGTGTGGAGGGATTGTGAGAACGTGCGTGCCAGTTTGTGTGTCCACATGTGGGAGACAGGGCACCGCATTGTTCCCGGCAAACGACGCTTGGCATGCCAGAGCAACTGGGCACACAGAATGCAACTCCAGGCATCAAAGGCAGCTGGAGTGAGAGGCACTTCGACCGTGCCCTGCATTGGGGCCTCCTGAGGGAAACCCAAATGGCCCTTCAAACTCAAACACCACCACGAGCGTAGGGGCAGATCTGAGGGTGCATGCAGTTGGGTGGGGTCATTAAATAGCAAATAGAAATATTTGCATGGTAAGAAAATACTGACCTTGCTGTGCAGTTTTGGGTCAAGGCCCTGGGAAAAACTGAAGATCTGAAAGAGGTGTGTTCAGTTTTATCTGAAGTGGGATGATGGAAAATATTTCAGGAATAAACAAACCCAGGGTGAGCTCTGCTCACTCCCAGACCCGAACTCCCTGCCTTCTGCCTGGGTTAGAATTTCTGCTTAGCTACATTGCAGCTGTGTGATCTTAGGTGAGTGACTTAACCTCTCTGGGCCTCAGTTTCCACATCTGTAAAATGGAACCAATAATAATGTCTCCCTTAACAGAGATTGTGAGAGTCAGTGAGGTAGCGCACGTAAAGCATCTAAAATGCTGCCGTGCTTATAGTCAAGGCTGGATAAACATTAGCTGCAATTCCTGCTGAAAATGCAAAACAGTAACTTGTATTGATATAGAAACTGGATTTCACGGCGAGAATTCTTTGAAGAGATGCAGTACTTTAAACCTCTCATCAAGGGACTTTATAACTTATTGGAGCGTCACAGTGACACAGATTGGGCTAAGATTATGGCTTGCGAAGCCTCCATTTCCTCACCTGCAAAAGGGAATAGTGATGACCTCACAGGGGTGTCATGAGCATCGTGTATGAAATCATGCATATAAAACACTTACCTCTGGGCTTAACGTGCAGTTAATACACACTGGATGTTATTATTTTCTGACAGTTGAGGACAATGAGAGCCAGCGTTGCCCATGGTCACACAGTAAGTTCGTAGCACAATGCCTGGCGCACGGTAAGGGCTCTATTGCCTTCCACAGGGGTGAGAGCAGCCATATTATGAGTATTGACTGGAAGCGGCAGGGCAAAGTGTTTTGCAAGTATCAAGTCTTTTAATTGTCAGGGCCACCGTACACCACAAGTGCTGTGATCAGTGTCTCGTTCGCAGAGGAGTGGAGTGAGGCACAGAGAGGGGCAGTAACTGGCTGAGTGCTACCTAGCAGGGAAGTGGTGGAGACTGTAATTCGAACCCAGGCCCTTGGCCACATGCTCTGCTGTCTCTGGAACTTACTAACGTTATCATAATTTTTTATCACATCATTTGACAGATGAGAAAACTGAGGCAGACCAGAGCCTTGTCCTGGGCTTTTTTTGCTAACACCGTGTTGTTCCTTGACATATCCTGGGAGAGAAGGAAGTGTGGGAGGATGTGGAGGGTATGAGCATCATTTAGAGACGGGGAAACTGAGGCAGCCACTGATTTGTCCCAAGCAGAGGGTGAGTCAGGGAGAGCTCCTTGCCTTGCCTCAGGGAAATGAAAGCACAGTGTTTCCATTTCCACTAGAGGAAGAAAAGTCCCCGTATGGCCAGGAGGCTGTAAAGCCAGCTCTACTTTCTGTCCACACAGAACTGAGACCCCGTCCAAGGGCCCCTCCTCCTGGCTGAGCCCCTCCCTGGCTACCCAGATGGCCCCTCCACCAGCAAGGCCTTCCGGGTCTCTCCTTCTCTTCCCAGAACTTCAGGGAGAATCACTTACTTTCCCAGATGCTCCTCCGACTGCCTTTATTAAGACTTTCCTTAGCTGGATTGTAAGCTTCCTGAGGACAGGGCCAGGTCTCCTGTTTCTGTGACTCTCCGGTGGATCCCAGGTAATGTTTCTACACCCAAGACGTCAACAGCTTGAGATCTGAGTGAGAGGTTCAAATCTTGGCTCTGCCACTTGCTGGCTGCATGACCTCATGCAAGTAACTTCACTCTCCTGTGCCTCAGTTTCCCCACATATAAAAAAGTGATAGTAATATTGTCTGGAATATTGGTTAATATGTTGAACAACTGAGTATCAACCAATCAGCACAGCAGGAGCAGGGTCCCAAGAGACTCCCCTGCTGGGCCAGGCTTTAACCCTTTATTTGCTGAATTGTAGAGAGGGTCTCAAGGCAGCAGGGGCCCTTGGGGGGGGGATGACAGCCATCATTTACCAATCTATGGAGAGTTTCAATCTTTTAGTAAACAATATGAACCTCAAAGTACCCACTTAATTACTAAGTGCTGTTATTATTACTGGACGATTCATTAATTCAATATTTATCCCCCCCCACACACAAAAAAATCCAACCTAAAAAAACCAATTACCAAGTGCCTCCCCACACGTATTCTCATTGGCTGGCTCTCACTTACTACACCCATGAGTGATTATTTCACTTCTTAACCTGGAAGAAGCCAGGCAGGTTCCTATTTTTGTTCCTTTGCTAGAACAGGAATTTGAGACTCCGACTGCCCAGACTAGAGAGGAGGCCTCCTCTGGGCTCCCCGGGCCTCCGCCCTGGCACTGCCCCGCCCTGTACTCATCACACTGGTGGTCGTTGTTCATGCCCTGTCTCTGTCTTCCTCCAGACTTGAACTCTGGGAACCAGAAACCACAACTGTCTTATTCACCCTTGTGGCCCCAGTGCCTGGAACAGTGCCTGATACCTAGTAGGTGCTCAGTACTTTTTTTGTTCAATGGATGGAGGAATGAATGAATGAGGCACAGTAGGGGTGATATGACCTGTTAAGGCCACAGAATTAAGACTTAAACTCTGGGGACTTCCCTGGCGGTCCAGTGGTTAAGGCTTTGCCTTCCAACGCAGGGGCTGTGGGTTCGATCCCTGGTCGGGGAGTTAAGATCCCACATGCCAAAAAACCAAAAAACATAAAACAGAAGCAATATTGTAACAAATTCAATATAGACTTTAAAAATGGTCCACGTGAAAAAAAATTATAAAAAAAAAGACAAGCTCTGAAGCACTGTGCCGTCTTTCTGGCTCACTCGCTTCTGCTTCCTTTTGACAATGACAGTGGTTTTGACTTCCATGTTTTCCCACCAAGGGCTGGTGACCTAGGCGGGCTTCGTGCTGGGTCACCTACCAGGCACACGCTCTCATGTTGTTCTCTGGAGTGAGTCAGCCCCGAACAACAAAAACAGCAGCCAACACTTTTTGAGTGCCACCTGTGTGCCAGGCCCCATCCCCAGAGCTTCCCACGGGCCGCCTCATTGGTTCTCAGGCAGCCAGTGATCACCCCATCTTGCACAGGGAGGGGTAGCACTGCCCCAGGGTCACATCGCTAATTGCAAAGCTTGGAACCAATCGCACTGCACCATGTTGATCCCTGTTAGGCTGAATAATCATAGCCAAAAGGGGGTCTGTTTTCCCTACCAGACACATACTGTAGGGCCAAGCACTTTACAGAAATGATCTCAGTGGATTCTCACAAAATAACCTGAGAGGTTGGTACGGAATATGATCCTCCCATTTCAAGAGGAGGAGACGAGACAGGGCGTGGTCAAGGCACTTAGAGGACAGAGCTGATGCCGAAAGCTCAGCATTTAAGGGCCGCACGGGCCTATCTCTCCTGCTTCCTGCAGCAGGATCACCCGGCCAGACGGTGAGCCGGAGAGAGGGGCTGCAGCCCCTCCAGGAGCCCGCCCTCCACAGAGTTTGCAGTGGGAGTTCCTCCTGCCTTCCACCTTGCCTTTCTGGGCCACTCAGGAGCTCCTGGCGGCCCCCATCCCTTCCCTTTCCGGTTGGGACCTGCCAACAGAGACTCATTTCCTCAAAGCCTCTCTCAGTGGCCAAAGCCCCGCCGGGTGCTTCTTTGGCCCGACGCTCCAGCGCTCCCATTTCCGGTGCTGTCAGAGCCAGTCCGCGCCAGTCCGCTTACTCCTTGGCACGGTCCACTTCTTCCCTCTGCCTCGGCCGTGCCAGTCTTTCCACCCGGGGTCCCCGCTCCCTTTTCTCACATCTTTCTTCAAGGCCCACCTCATTCCCATCTCCTCTTAGAAGCCCAGCCCCCTTGACCATTTAATTCATTTTCATCGTTTTGAGCATCTACTATGCGCCAGTAAGCCTCCAAGATGCTGGGGATAAAGTGAACAAGACTGCTGGTGTCTACCCTCACCAGGCGAACATCAAGGGAACAAACCAGGAATATCCAAGATAGTGTGGAGTGGTGTTAAGTGCCAGAGACCAAAACAGGGGAACAGGGCTGCGAATGACTCAGTATACACGGGTGTGTAGCGCGTGGGTGTATGAGTTTCCTGTGGCTGCCATCACAAATTACCACAAACTGGGTGGCTTAAAACAACAGAGATCTACTCTCTCATAGTTTCAGAGACAAAACGTGTGAAATCAAGGTGTCAGTGGGCCATGTTCTCTCTGAAGGCTCTAGGGCAGGATGCTTCTGTGTCTCTTTTAGCTCCTCGTGGCCCTTGGTGGTCCTCGGCGTTCCTTGGCTTGTAGCTGCATCCCGCTACTCTCCGCCTTTGTCTTCACATGGCCTTCTTCCTGTGTGTACGTGTGTTCTGTCCTCTTCTTGTAAGGACAGCAGTCATTGGATTAGAGCCATTAGCCCTAAGGACTTCATCTGAACTTGATCATATCTGCAAAGACCCTCTTGCCAAATAAGATCACAGTCACAAGTACCTGAGGTTAGGGCTTGAACATATTTTGGGAGAGGGAAATCGTTCAACACACAATAGTAGGGATTGCTAGTTCACACTGGATGGTCGCCTCCTCTCTAAAGAGATGTCTTATTCATTGACCTCTGAATGGTGAGGGATCTGCCTGTACGGGATCTGGGGAACAAGCATCCCAGGCAGAAGGAACAGAGAGTCCAGAGGCCTTGAGGAGAGACATGTGCTTGGGGTAGTCAATGAACAGCAAGACCGGTGTGGCAGGAACAGAAAGGGGGAGAGGGGAAGTGTGATAGGAGACAGATCAAGGAAGCAAGCCAGAGCAGGACCCAGCAGGATCTTGTGAGCTGTTTGAAGTTCATTCTCATGATAATGGGGATGGGGAGGCTTTGGGGAAGCTTGAAGCAGCAGAGGGTGTGAGCTCATTAACCTTTTCGTAGGATCATCATACTGACCTTTACGTGGAGAATGTCCTTTAGCCAGGTAAGAGTGGATGCTTAGGATACAGGTGGGAGGCTATCATGGTGGCCTGGGCAGGAGATGACAGGGGCTGGGACCAGTGTGGGGAGGAGGAAGTGGGGAGGAGTTGGTACTTCCCTGTCTGTAGAGCGTTCTCCTTTTCGGTTCTCAAACTGTGTTCCCTTGAGCCCTGGGGTTCTGCAGGGATGGTCCCTGTCTTTGGCACCTGAGGGTAGATGCTGTTAATTTTGTGAATGATATGAACTGCTTCCAGTGGGTCTTCCTCTTGGCCCAGCCTGGATTCCCCACGTCAGCTCCTCTTTCCCTCTCTGCTATCACTGGGAGTTATAAGACTTTTCGCAGCGTTTCATCTTGGTCCAAAAGTGTCCCTTAGTGCATCCACCCTTAGCTAATAACCCAGAAACAGTGTGACTCAGTAATGAGTATCAGACTGGTGTGGGACAAAACCACTTCCGTGGTGGCATGTGTGACTTCAAAAGTAACATCACAACCTACTCTGTGCCTTAGTTTCTTTAACTGAACAGCGGGGGTGATAGTAGTCTTTACACATGGCGGGTGCTTCGAGGTTTGGAGATCATGGCTGTGATGCTCTCAGTGTATATAAAATGGTCAGTTCCTGTTAGCTGCCATTTACACTATTATTTTATTGTTTTAAATTCAAGTTGTTATTTTCCTTCAGCCTACTAACCTTCAAGTGTCCTTCCTGATTGGGATAAATCCATTTCCTACCAAATCTTTGGGGTCTTTTCTGGATGACCTAGTTCAATCACTCAACCAATGAGTTCAGAGGGGTTTGTGGAGGACCTGCTATTGCAAGACGCTGGCTAGGTGGTGTGGAGACTATCCAAGATATATAAGAAGCTCTCATTTGCATTTGAAAGTCAGATAAAGATTTTTTTTTTTCAAAGTCGGATAAAGAGACAATTGTGTGTGAAGCCATTTACATGCAAAGGAACTAAAAGTTTCCATGAAGTCTAGTGACTGTGCTGATAGAGGAATTTAAGAGAGAGAGGGCAAGAGCCGATGCCATGTGCTTTCTGGGGGGCGTGGGAGGGTGGGAGATGCTCTGGGGCGTGATTGTGCTGGAGGGAGGCTGGTGGAGGGTGGCCTGGAGATCCCCGAAGTCAGCTTGCTTGTCTGCGCCACTCCCTGACTTCAAAGATTATGAAATCGACACATGTTCGAGTCTGCAAGACCAGGGCAGGAGAGAGGATGGAGATGAGCGTCATGATACTGGGGGTGCGGTCATCTAGGAAGACAGCCTGGGTGACAGAAGGGTGATGGCGGAGAGAGGGAAAGGGTGGATGGTTGAGAAATAGTTGTGGGGCTGGGCAAAGACTAACCAATGCTCCATCCCCTAACTAATCCACCCTCTGCTGCCTGCCATTAAGGCTCTGATGCAGTAGAAGATGAAGCTCCCCCGGCAGAGGGATGGCGGCACCTCCTGTTTAATAAAAGGCAAGGACGGTAGTTTAAGGGCTAGGTGAGTGTTCTGATCGTGCTCTCCTGTTAAATATCAGTTCCATGAGGCAGAGGGGAACGTGCTACGAGGCAAGGAATGAAGAGGACAAAGCCAGGACAAAGTAGGTGAGCAGGGCCGAGGGAGAAGGAGTCAAGAGCCTGGAGACCAAGGTCTGGAGCTCACATGCTCACGGGGACGGACAGGGGCAGCTGGGTGGGGCAGTGGTGACCTGAGAGCTGTAGGATTGTCTGAAGGAGGCAGCCTCTACTCAGCCCCAGATGACGGATCCACCTGGGAATCCAGACCCTGTGTATTGTGGCCTGATCTTCCCATTTTTGGGGAGACACTGGACACTTGGATTTTTAAATGAAACCTCTCAATTAAAAAACTGTTAGTTCAGATTAAAAAAAAAAAAATTACGGGCAAGGCCAAACATACTATGCCTGCAGGATGGGTTTGGCCGAGCTACTGCAGACCTGTGACCACCGCTGCTGTCTGATGTGGCATCTTTTTACAGTCCACACCTTGATTTGGGTTCTGGCTTTTAGGAGATCCCTGCTTTCCTAGAGCTTTTACCCTCAGTGCCTGCCCCGGGGGGGGCGCCAATTTCAACAAACTGCCTTCAGCTACACTTGCCTCCTGGAAATTAGTTATCTCACAGCAGAGAAGTCCTGTTCAGGTTTTAAAAGATGATGTCGATCATAGATTGGAGTGAAAGTCAACTTTGAAACTGTCTTGTTGTTCCCCCAATTCATAAGGAGCTCATTCCCGGAAAATGGCTTTGTGGGGAGACAACGTGGAAGGGGGCGCTGAAAAACTCAAGTGATCAAAATGAATAATATTTTCATGTAATATTTTAGAAATCAAAATTGATGCAAAACATCCAAGATGAACCAAAAATAGAAATAAAAATTTTAAATAAAGACGGGATCAGTATTACTCATCTTCTCTTTGCTTCAGGGTCCAGTATGACTCTGCACAGCACTATTACTGATTCTGTCTTTATTCGAAATGTAACGATTTGCTCACCATGGATTTTTTTTTGCTTTAATTTTGATTTTTAAAAAACATTTCATGAAAACATAATATGTTCAATTATTGAGGTTTTTGGTGCCTTCTTAAATTTTGCCTCACTCGCCTCACTCTGGTTCCAGCCCTGGTGGAGTCAAATGCATCCATCTATAAATTAAAATATTAGCAACTAGGGTGGTAATCCCAGGATGTGCTTAAATTGAGGGGAGATCGTGTTTTGGAATCTGGTAAAGAAAATTCCTACTTTTCGGATTAAACACGTTTCAGTGCCTACTTATAGTCAGGCTTTTATTGCAATGGGGGTTGTCAGGATGTGGGGTTCGGAATGAGTAAAAGATGAACATATGAATAAAACATGCTGCAGAGATAAGGGCTATGAGGAACATAAAGCAGGATCAAGGGACAGAGGAGGCCAGGGGACGCTATTTTTATGGGGATGGTCATGGAAGCTGACATTTGAGCTGAGGAATGAACAAAGCAAGGAAGTGACAAATATCAGTGGGAATAGTAGGTGCAAAGGCCCTGGGGTGGGGTCGTGCTTGGCATTTTCAAGGACGATCAGGGTGGCAGAAGGGAGTCAGAAAAGGGAAAATGGCAGGAGATAACACCTAAAGGGAGCTGGGGCAGGGGTGGTTTATCTAGGACCTTGTAGGCCAAGGTGCTTGTGTTTAATTCTCAACTTAATGGGAAGCCATGGGAGGTTTATTGGATGTATATTTTGAAAGGATCCCTTTCACTGCTCCATGTAAGGGCCAATGTGGAAGGGAGGAGGGAGGAGGGAGACCAGGGAGGAGGCTATCATACTCGTCCAGGTGAGAGATGGTGGGGGGCTAGGATTGCTGGGGTGGGAGGAAGAACAGTGAAGTCGGTGAAAAACCGTGGGATTTGGGTGACGTTTTGAGGGTTTTTGATTTGCCGAGGGTTTGCACGTGGGTGTGAGCAGAACGCGAGGAATAAAGGACTTACTCCTTGGTTTTCGGTGGGGGAATGGGACGAATGGGAGGGTGATATTTGAGCTGGGAACAGTGGGAGAGGAGCGGTTTCAGAGGATAATAGGGTTGGTTTGGACACGTGTATTTTGAGGGGCCTGTTGGATGCCCAGATGGAGATGCTGGGTGGACAGTGGGATATGTGAGCCCAGATTTCAGGGGAGGGGTCCAGGCTGAGGCTAAAAATGAGCTTTACACCAGAAGGGGGAAAGGAGGGCAGAGCTCTGCGTTGGGGTGGGGGAGGGTCCTTCCAGGGCCAACTTGAAGGGGCCTCAGGACTCAGAGCCACCTGGGGTGGGGTGGGAGGGCCCCAGAGGGTGGTACACCTCAGGTATTTGTATTCACGTGCAATCAGATTATGCTGCCTTCTAAGAGGTAGCCTGGAAGAGGAAAAGAGATAACTCAAGGATGAGAGTATGCATATCTTTCATGTGCTTCCACTGTTTTCTATCTCAACTGCCCTCACCATAGTTCACGCCCCATTTTCTCTTGCCTGGATGACTGTAAGAACCTCCTAATTGGTCTTCCTGCTTCAATACTCGCCCCCTGCAGTTTCTTCTCCATGCAGAACCCAGAGCAACCGCTTAAAACCCCAAATATGATCTTGTCATGTATGTGCCTAATACACTTGAGTCATTCCTTGTTGGTCTGAGGTCCAAAATTCTCCACACGGGCCCTCGGGCCCCACTCACCCCCCAGCCTTACCTCACACCATCTTCTTGTCCGTTCCTGAGCACCTGTCACTCCAGTCTTTTTTCAGTTCTTCCACTACGTCCTACTTCCTCCTGCCTCAGGGCCTTTGCACATACTTTCCCATCTGGCTGTTCTTCCCCTCACTATTCTCTGGCTAACTTCTACTCAACCTTCTGTTCTCAGCTTCAATATCACCTCCCCAGGGAAGCCTTCCCTGAATTCCCTGTCAACATCAGGTTTCCTTGATATAAGCTCTGTGGCATCTTCTTCTTTCCTTTCACGGCACTTACCTCAGTTTGTAATTGTACACTAGAGTAAATGCTTTTGAATGGAGCTGAATTCCTGGGCCAGGGTCAGACGTGTGCTAGGAGTTTCAAACTCTCAGTGGCCTCACGAGCTTCCCATTGCACTTTTATTGGGGAACCCAGAGAAAAACTAAAAGGCTAGGGCCTCTGCGAGGAGGCCAGTGGCAGGGCAGAGGGAAGGTTGACAGAGCTGCACTGTCAAGGCCTCCATCCCACCCTCCACCTTCCTGCTGTGGCCTCTGAATGCATAAAGGTCATGTATTCTGCCCCTAGCCCTTGCTTCGAACAGCACAAATTATTTATTTTGGAAATGAAAATATGCCTTCCCCCACACCCAAGCCGCACCCTTCAAAGTGGCCTTTAGAGAAGAAAACCCTCTCACTTCCCACTGCTCTAGCAGAAACTTTGTTATGGGTCAGGGCCTAGTTTGAACCCCTTCTCTTAAAGAACTCTGAATTGGTGCAGATCCTAGAAACTTTAAAAATATATCCACTGTTCAGAGGAACAACTTAGACAATTAGAGTATTATTTAGAGTGTCCTGAACCATTCTCATAAGGCTGAAGTTTTTGTAGCAGTTTATCAGTTGTAAAGTGATTTTTACCTTTATTATCTCATCCTATTATTGGGTATCTCAAGAGGATATCAGTTGGGGGTAAGAATTTAGATTCTTGCCCAAACAGTTGGGTGGCCAGAGGAAGCCTCAGGGAGGAGGGCCCTTAAAGAGAAATATAAGGATCTTATATACACAAGGACAGTCAAACTCTTTTATCCATCCATCCATTCATCCATCCATCCATCCATCCATCCATCCATCCACCCACTTATCCATCCATCCATTCATCCATCCATCCATCCATTCATCCATTCATCCATCCATTCATCCATTCATCCATCCATCCATCCATTCATCCATTTATCCATCCATCCATCATCCATCCATCCACTCATCTATCCATTTATTTATCCATCTGCATATCCACACATCCATTGTACATAAAGCTGTGAATGAGCCACTTATGACCCCTGCCCTAATGGGTCTCGTAGGCTAGTGGAGATAAAATTCTCCAATTGGCCAAGCTTGGATCATTTGTTCACTTCTTTGCCAGGGGAGTATGGGACAGCTGGGTTGATAATTTTACCAAGATTGTATCAAGAGTAGTTTCCCAAAGGAACACACTGGGGTGTTGTTATCAGAAGAAGTGGGGAATGATGCCAGGGAAGCGAAATCAATAGATGTCTACTAGATTAGAGGCATTTAGTCATCATGGATGGAGGGATGAAAAGGGACACTTGAGGATGACACCAGCCTTTCTCCTTTTCTATATCACAAGGACTGGTTGGTTCCTTTGTTTATCCCTGACCAAGTTTCAGGGTTGGGATTTTGAGTCCTGTCATAGGGACCCAAGAGCATCCCTCTCCTTCTAGATACTTGGCTATAAGTGTTGCAGCCTGGGTCACCTCCTCTCCTCGACCTAAATTTATCAGCCACCCCTAAGATGCTTGTTGGATACACCCAGTATACGTATGCTTATGCTTAGGAAACAAAGAAGAGGATTTGTTTATGCTCTGACAACCAGAAAGTGCTTCCCAAGACTCTGAAAGTTCATAAATCTTGAGCCAGGCCCAGGACCGTGGAATGGAGTTTGTGTCTAAACTAGTGATTCTCACCTCGGGCCACACATTGGAAGCATCTGGGGAGCTTTTACACAGTACTGATGCCTGGGCCTCAAACATTCTGATTATAACTGGCCCCTCCTGGGGCCCAGCCATCTGAAGTGTTTTAACAGCTCTCCAGGTGAGTCTAATGTGTAGCTTGGGTTAAGAGCCACTGGTCTAAGTGCAATTTGGAAAGCCCTATTCATTGCTGTGTCTCTTTGCTAACAGGATAGAAACATGATGAGGGTAGAGACCATGTCCTGCTGATGGCTGCATCCCCAAGATCTGTAGTGGTGCCAGGTACCTAGCAGGTGCCCAGTAAAGATTTGTGGAATGAATGATGATTGATAGCTTCACACAAACCCCTTAACGGAGCAGAGATGGCTCCCCCTGAAGAGTGCATCTTCTCTATACTTCTGGCACGTGGGGAAGGCTTAGAGTCAGACCCCATCTGAGATCAAGCTGTGGTTCTCAGGGACTCCTTGAACTTCTCCCACCTACTTTTCTGATCCAGCGATTCTCAACACTCGCTGCCCTTTAGATTCATCTGAGGTCATTTAAAAAAAACAAACAGCTTTGGGTGTTCCAGTTCAGTGGGTTTGAATTGAAACGTGGAAACAGGCATTTTTTTTTAAAGTGTCTCAGGTGATGCTAACGTGCCGCTAACGTGCCATAAGGGTTGAGGCCGCTGCTGTCATCTCACCGTTTTTACCTCTGTGTGTCTGTTTTCTGACTTTAGCTAACTTGGTCCGAGACCCCTGGAAGTGTTTCATGGGGGGTGGTAGTAGGTTCTTATGTACTGTTCCCCAAATGTACCTGTTCATAACATTCACCTTGGGTGCATGCTTAAAAATACACAACCCTGAGCCTTTACTCCAGACTTAGGGTTTCAGAAGCTCCAGTGAGGGGCCTGGGAATCTGTGTTTTTTACAAGCATCCAGGCATACTTGTCACCTGCCAACCTCTCCACCTGCACTGCCCTCCTTCCTGGTCTCCCACACGAGAACACCTTCTGGTTCTTACTTTCTTTTGGTTCCCACCGCCGAAACACTCTTCCCCCAGATCTTCCCATCAGTCTGGTTCAACCAAATGCTACCTTCCCAGAGAGGCCCTACCTGACCACCGAAGTGACCAAAGCCTCCTCAACCCCCAGCCTTTACCCTATATCTCTGGTGAGTTCTCTCCTGACACCCCACGGGGATGATCTTTGCTCCCCTGTTTATCTCCTTCATGACTCTTCCCCCACCAGAAAGTGAGCCCCAGCAGTGTCTGGGTCATGCTGGGTCCCCGGCACCTGGCCCATGTCAGGTGGCCAAGAGGTATAGATGTAAAGGTGGGACTTGCGCTCTGAGAGTATCTCTGATTCTTTCCCAGGTCCTGGGAATTGAGTTCAGGGGCACGCGGGTGACTGATGTAGGTGAAAATCATGCCACAGCTGTGGGCAGAGAGGCACCTGGAGACACGAGTCTGCAAGAGAAGGGCGTGGGTGCACTCCCTCCCCCCATCCCCCCCCCCCCCCCGCCCCCTTAGATTAGAAAAGAGGAAAAAGGTTGGGATCAGCCGGTCCTAGAGGGCAAACGACAAGAGGCTTTCTCATCCGGATCCTGGGTCCGGCAGGGGCGCAGAGCTCACCGCGGGGAGGGTAGGAGCAGCGGCCGCACCAGAGCGCCCGGCGGTGGACCCGGCGGGTTGCTACGCGCGGTGCCCGGGTAGTGCGGCCAGGACCAGGGGGCGGCCTCCTTCCTCCTGGGCCCGCCCGCCACTCCTCCCCTCCCTTCCCCCCTCCCTCCCCGGGTCCCTGGGTGGCGGCCCCGCCCCCGCCGACCCGGCCGCGCTGTCCCCGCCTCCCCTCTCCCCTCCCCGGGCTGCAACAGGTGCCTCCCGGAGCAGGAAGCCCGCGCCGCCGCCGCCGCCGCCGCCGCTCAGCTCCCCCGGGAGCGTCCAGGACCCGCTGCGCCAGGCGCGCCGTCCCCGGACCCGGCGTGCGTTCCCACGAGGGCAGTGACCCCGCCGCTCCACCCGCCTCCCCGCCCCGCTTCCTGCCTCCTTCGCCACCCCCGACGAGGGCCCAGGAGACAGCCGAGCCTGCCCTCGCCCCCGGCCCGCCGCCCTCCCGCCGCTCTGCGCGCCATGGACGCCCAGGAGCCGCAGCCCGACCCCGACGGCGGGGACGCCCCGGGCCACGAGCCTGGAGGCAGCCCCCAAGACGAGTTCGACTTCTCCATCCTCTTCGATTATGACTATTTGAATCCTATCGAAGGTCGGTGGAGGCTCGCCCCGGCCTGGCCTCCGAGCCCGGGCTGGGGCTTGGGCCTGGGCAGTGGACACAGGGCCCCCTTTTGCCCCACGTGTCACACTTACTGGGGGGCCTGGAGCGGGGGTGTGCCTCTCCCCCCGGCTGAGAGGGAGGGCGCGAGGCGTCAGGGACTGCAGCCGCCTTTAGGGGGCGCTAGGCTCACTGCCGGGTAGGGCGTCGGTTTCCAGTTACTTCTCCCTGATTGTCACTGATAGCAAAGCAAAAGGTGGCAGGGGTCGCAGCTGGCCTCTTGCCTGCTGCTGGTCGTCAGAGGGCAGCGGAAGCTGCGGGTTTGCCTTTGGAGGGAGGAGATGAGGAAGCCAAAGCATGGAGTTCGTGGGAAGGGGCTGGTGCAGACAGCGGGCGGGTGAAGCGGATCCTCCCACCTCCGCGCACCAGCGCGTGCGAGCCCGTCGTTGGGGACTTTGTGTTGACACTAAGGAAGAGGTTGTCTGTATCTAATGCTGGAGGGTGGTTTGACTTCATCTTAGGCGGCTGGCCCATTTCCTCCCTCGGGTCTGCCGCTGTGTTTGCACATCACCCCGCATGGCTCAGTGTGAGCTTTATTAAGGGATCCCCCACCCCGCGGTCATCATGGCTGTGGGCGGTTGGGGGGAGCCGACCTGTGGATTCAGGAAGATGCAGGCTGTTCCTGCCTCAGCGACCTGACGGTCGGTGCCTTCAAGTGCGCTCTGCGCTGGGGACCGGGGATTTCCCCAGGCTGGGCCGTCATTTCACGTGTTTAACAGGAGCCTTGCTCAGAAGGAGAAGGTCGCACACCCCACCTCACTGTATTTTTCTGGTTAGCAGGTTGTCTTGGAAAAAAAAAAAAAACCCAACCAGGCTTCCTGATCTTGACAGCCTAGCCCAGCCAATGCTTATTGAAGCCTCTGGGGCAGGCCTGGTTGTAACTTCCAGATGCACTTGGGCTTGGCTGCATTAGGGAAAGCAGGAAGGGGTTGTGCTGGCTGCTGTGTGTAGGAGGCCTTTTCCGGACTCTCCAGGGCTTGCTGTTTCCCAGAGATGCTGGGTTAGGCAGAGAAGTTTTAACTTTCCTTCCACAGCGCCTTCAGGTGAAACTCCTTAGGTGAGGGGCTTGCTTTGACTTCGGAGATGCCCTTCACTCGGGTACCAAGTGAAGATGGTAATTCGTAATTATTCTCTATTTCGGCTGGAGGTGGAAATAATTATCCAGCCAAAGAGACCAGTCTTCTTGAGTTGCAATCCGGAGGCCATCCTTTGCTTTGAAAAGATACAGTTAAGAATCTGCAAATGATCCCTCTAGCATCAGTGGTCTTGCTGTTTGTTCAGATTAAACTCATATTTTGCAGGGAACTAGTACATACACCCCTCCCAGATTCACAATCAACGAATTTTTTTTTTTTCCTGCAGTGGGGGGAGATTTCCGGGGAAATAGTTTCCAAGCCAAATCCGATGGGAGGTGCTTTTTATAGTTTTTCTTGGCAAGGGGTGCTTCGTGGCTGCCAGATGGGTGTCTAAGTGACCACAGTGAAGGCCCCACAATCTACTTCTTAAAAATAAACTTTATTTTTTGGAACAGTTTTAGATTTACAGAAAAGTTGTAAAGATAGTACAGCGAGTTCTCATATACCCAGCACCGCACCAAGCTCCCTATATGATGAACATCTTACATTAGTAGATACATTTGTTATAATTAATGAGCCAATATTACGATACAGTATTATGAACCTAAGTCCATACTTTATTCACATTCAGACTGTCGTTTGTTTTTGTTTTTTTTTTTATGAGCTTGACAGTTTTGAGGAGTACTGATCAAGTACATTGTAGAATGTCCCTTCAATGGGCTCGTATGTTTTTCTTATGGTTAGACAGGGCTATGGGTTTTGGGGGAGGGAGGCCACAGAGGTAAAGTGACCATTTCCATCACATCATATCAAGGGTACCTACTATCAACATGATTTATCACTATTGATGATGGCCTTGATCACCTGGCTGAGGTAGCCTTTGGCAGGTTCCTCCACTGTAAGGTTACTCCTTTCCGAACTGTGCTCTTTGGAAAGAGGTCACTATGTGCAGCCCCATTTAAGGAGTGAGGCATTATGCTCTGAAATCTGTAAAACAGTGACCCCTTGCTGGGAAGTCGGCAGCACAGAAACATCATGGCTCAGGAAGAGAAGGGATGTCGTGAGCCTTGAGAGGCTAAAGCGAGCTGTACCAGATGTGGGTCTGGCTCACCCAGATGTTAATAGCAGTCCCCTCTCTCTTCTTCCACATGATGGACCTCCCCAAGGGCCAACACTAGCCCTTATCTTGCTATTGGGCTTTGTCCCAGGTGACAATATGTTGGTGACGCACATGAGGTGTTCTCCTTAACTCTGGGCATGGGCTTGGCAAAAAACCAAGGAGGGAAGAGGACTGCCTATGGGACAGATGTTGTCAGAAATTGGTGTCGGCACTTAGGGAATTTGGGGGAAGTCGGGTGCTCATTTTATGGAGCTTGAACATGTGGCAGATGTTTATTAGCTCATGCAGTACCCCTCCAACCCTAGCAGGTAGGCACTGTTGTCACCCTCGTTTTACAGAGGAGGATGCAAAGGCACAGAGAGGTGAAGGAATTTTCCCAAGAAAGCAGGGCTGGTAAATGGCAGAGCTGAAACATGAACCTGGCAGTCCTGCTCCAGAGCCTGTTTTCCGTTCCTCATTCCCTCTCTTGATGAGAGACACATGTAAAGCAGTTTGTTAGGGGCCTGGTACCATGCAAGACTGGAATTTAAAACATTTACCAGCAGCGTGATCTTGGAAAAGTCATTTAACCTCTCTGGACCTCTGTCTGCTCAGCTGTCACATGACTGAAATGATAGTACTCACCTCATAGTGTTGTTTGCCTTGAATGGCTTAACCCATTTAAATCAGTTAACACAGAGTGTGATTTCTTACTAGCTTTTTATTAAAGCCTTGATTTTGTTAATAGAGGTGTTCAGTCATGTGAGTCATTATTCATTTACTCATCCATCTAACTATTGAGCACCTATGGTGTTAGATCCTGGGGATATAATAGGAAATGAGACTCAGTCCCTGCCCTCAATGAGTTCGAGCCTCTAATTGTTTTCTCTTGTCTAATTGCATTGACTAGTACCTCCAGTAGCATCTACATGGTAGTGGAAAGTAGGCATCTGTGCTTTGTTCCTGACCCCAGCAGGAGTGCCTTCAGTGTTGGCTTTGGAATCGAGGCATATGTATTTAATTACGTTAAGGAAGTATTCATCCATTTCTATTTTCATGAGAGTTTTGATTAAGAATGGGAGTTGAGTTATGCCGTAGATGTTTTAGCATCTATGGAAAAATATGATTTTATTCTTCTAAGATCACTTGTATTAATAGATTTCCTAATGTTGAAATATTCCTGGTATCAACCCCACTTGCTCACTGTGTATTATTTTCTTATGGTGATGGGGCCGGCATCTACTGGATAATATTTTGTTCAGGATTTCTTTTAGCAATATGTATGAGTGATATTTGTATGTAATGTCCTTTTTGGTATGCTGTTAGGTTTAAATTTCTTTCCTTCTCTATGTTCAGGAACAGCATGTGTAATATTGGGACTATCCAGTTTCTACAGTTGTGATAGAATTCCTCTGTGAAGCCATCTAGATCTGGTGCCTTTTCACGGGGGTGGTTCTGCGTTGGCTTTCTTGATTGTGTCTATGGGAACTGGTCTGTTTACGTTTTCTATTTCTACTGGAGTCAATTTTGGTAAACTTTATCTTTCTAAGAAATTATTTATTTCACCTATCTGGATTTTCAGATTTATTTGCCTAGAGGCCTTCAAAGTAAACGCTTATATTTTTCTACTGAGGGAGAGAGCTAAGTACGTAGTAATATTGATAGAAAGAATGGGGACAGGGCTATGGGAGTCCTGACCGCTGCTAAGTGCTACTGAGCCCACCTTGGAGGGGAGAGGTGTGCTGGCTGTTAGCAGACAGATCAGAAGTTTAATTTCTGTGTGTGTGCTTGTGAATTCAATGCATTCTTACTTCTCCCAACTTGTAATACACTGGGAGAGACGGGTTGGTCCTGGGAATACCCGGTCACCTCCAGAGGTGCCAGATCTCCTCCGGGCTGTGTTGGGACCGACATGTCAGGAGTGCTTGCTTCTAGTCTACCTCATTGGGTCTGGTGTGTCCCTCCTCCGATTCCTGGTAAGCCGATGCACGTGGCGTTAACTTTGACCTTTCAGAAAGGAAAATGGACTCCTGGTCATTGCTTGTAAAGTTTATTCTGGTGATCCTTAAACTTTTCGGGTCACCGCCCTTTGAAAGGCTGATAAAAGCCACCGATCCCATACGCTGTAGGAGCACACATGCACACTCTCCTGCACTGTCCCCCACCCCCCCAAACCCCCACCCCAACCAGCATCCCCTCTGCCCCCAGCGCACCTTTTATACCATTTCCAAGTAGAGTCACAGGCCCTGCTGGAGCCCTAACGTCCCCTGCACTTCGACTCAGGGCCACCTGCTCTCAACCCATTCACAGGGCACAATTTAAACCTCATTCTTTCAGCAAACACTCACTGAATGCTGGTTTTGTGCCAGGCCCTGTAGGGGTACAGAGACGAATGAGATGTGGTCCTGCCCTTGCCTGGCCCCCAGGCCAATGTGGGACACAGCCTGGTAAACAAATTGGGACAAATGAGGTGCTGGGATATAGTATCATGGGTTTTTTTTTGGTGCTTACTAAAAATAGAGCTCTACCCTAAGCAAGCAGTTCGCTGAACACATGTGACATTCAGAGACGTTGCCGTCTGTGTCGAGTTAAGGACAGGCCTTAATAAGCCTGCTTTGTACAAATAGTGTCTCCAGGTGCAGCTGGAAAGGTGAAATGAGGGCTGAATTGAGCCGCGGCCTTGTCAAGGGAGTCAAAAGAACTAGGGAGAAAGTTGCCTTAATCACGCTTTACTATCGCACACATGCCATCCCAGCTTCCAAATTAAAGGCCTTCTGTTCTTAAGGTGGCCTTAGCTTTTGATCGGGAGTAGAGGTTCTTAAAATCTTAAAGCTGTGTTATTTGAGTTGGTTCCCAAGGCTTTTTAGTCCTGTACGGTGATGGGGTTGAATAAATTGGAAAAATGCAGCATTGGTGGCCAGTGGTCCTCAATCCTGGCTACACGCTGGACTGTTCCAGCCGTACCCAGGACTTGTGAAGTCAGACTCCTTGGGGGTCAGTTAACTTTTGCTGAGAGTCATTGAGCGGTACATGGCAGGGCAGGCCTCGAACCCAGGCAGTTAGGATCCCAGGTCTCTGCCCTCAGCACTACAGCTCAGCCAGTATCTTACTGACTCCAGCTTTCCTGGGTCCCCTGTACGCCAGCATGGGGTGCATTCACCTCATATATTTTGATATTTATATACTTATCAGTTGTATGTTCACTGCTGTCCTAATGGGATTATACTCATAAAACATGCAACAAAAATCAAAGTGGGAAAGGACAGAATATAAACGGGAGTTCTGCCGTTCCTGTATTTCTTTCTACTTCCCAGTGGACTGTCGTGCATGCCTCCTGGGGTACATGTTCCCCCCAACTCCAGGGGCCATTGGCTCGGCAAGTCAGAGCACCAGATCTGAAGTCAGGAAATCCTGGCTTGAAATTCTGACTTAGCTGTCTCCTACCTGCGTGACCTTGGCCAAGCAAAAGTACCTGGCATTAGCAAGCATGCAATAAATCGTTGCCAAATAAATGGATGAAAAGTTGCATAATTCCTTATTAGTGGTACGCCTCAGGGCAGGTGATTTTGATCCTCTGCGCTTGTGTTTTCTCATCTGTGAAATGGGGGTGGTGATGGCAGGTTCCCACGAGGCAGTGTGATTAAGCGCAGGCAGCAGGGCTGTGTGAGTGTCAGGTGGCAGTGGTGGTGGGCTCTGAGATGTCTTCTGGCTCGCCTGACTTCTTGACAGCATTGGTTCCTTGGAGGAGAGAGTCTTTGCCTTGGCCTTTGATGAATCCTGAGTCTTAAAGAGAAGATGCTCTTTGGAGAGGAGCCACTGGCCGTTGGGCTTCAGCCGGCATCACAGCAAGTTATCTAACTTACGTACGATCAGTTCTGACTCATCGGGCCCCTGCCTCAGCCCCAGAACTTGGCCAGCTGCAAAAGCTTTCTCAGTTGACCTGACTCGCAGGCTGCAAGGTTCCCTGCGGCTGCCTCTGTGAGAGGCAGGGCCTCCCCAGGTGTCCTGCCCTGGCCCCCCCAGGACCCCCTGAGCCAGGGCCAGGAAGAGGCAGCCTTGGAAAGTGCAGCGTGATGGATGCCTTGTGGCTTCCCCCCACGAAGGGACTTCCTCTTTCCTCTCTGCCCAGCACAGGAAATAGCCACGGGGCTCCGCAGAGCTCCAGCCAAACTCGGCTTCGCTGCGCTGGTGTGAGGTTCGGTTTTTGCCGATGGTTCCCAAACTGAGCTCAGGGAAGAAGGCAAGACTCGGCCCTGAGGCTCTTCCTGGGATGCGTCAGGGGCTGTCAGCTTTCCTACCTGGAGCAGAGCCCCACATGGGTTCCCCCAAAGCAAGAGGAACTGCCTTTGACTTTTTCCTGAACTTTTATTACGAACTTTTCCAAAAATATGGAAAAGTAGAGACAGTGGTATAGTTAACTCCCGTGTTCCCATGCGCCCAGCTTCAACAATCATCAACATAAGGCCGATCTTATTTCATCTCTGCCTCAGTGTGTTCTCTGCATCTCCACTCCTGCTTACTTTATGTCACATTCCAGGTGGCATAATATTTTATTAATAAATAGTATGTAGCTCAAAAATAAGGGCTCTTGAAAAAAAAATCAAATACCATTATCAAACCTGAAAAGGAATAATACTTAATTTCAAATGTCCAGTGTTTAAATTTCCTGCTTGTCTCACAAGGGTCTGTTTATGGTTAATTTGTTTGAACCAAGATCCAAACAAGATCCTCACATTGTAATTGGTTGACATGGCCATTTATGTCTCTTTTATTTTATAAAAATCCCCATCAGTCTGTTTCCTTGCCGTTTATTTGTTGAAGAAGCAGGGTCATTTTTCCTGTGCTGGTCTCCACGTGATAGATTTTGCCAGTGTCATCCCTGTGGTGTTTTTAAAACGTGTTCCTTTGTCCCTTGCATCTCCTACGGGCTGGCATTTAGATCTAAAGTCCTGTGCCTTGGACTTTTAGTGTTTTTTTTTCCTCTGCAAGAGAAATATATCAAAGGTAGACGGGAAGCTACAGGAAGAGCAGAGAGATTGCTTTTCCCGAGTTGGCATTTGGGGACCCTCCACGCGTCCTAATCTGAGGTTTTGGGAAAGAGCATTTTCTCACCTGGACCTGTTTTAGTTAATACGACATATTTCTAAAAGCCAGTCCTTCTGTGTGAATTTTAATTGAGCCACGCCTGAGTGAGCTGTCTGAAGTAAGAAAGTTGCCTGCAAAGCTCAGGATTTATAAAGATCTTTATCAAAACAAACCTGCTTGGGTGTGCTGAAAAAGGGTGACCGTTAGACGAGGAGGTGGGGAACGCTTTAAGTCTGCAGTGCCTGCGAAAGTCATTGTAAAGACTTCAGAAAGGGGCTGTTTACCTGTGTGATCCTAAGAAGGTGGGATGAGGGTCTGAAATCCGCAACGGGTTACATCACCTCCGTTGCCAAGGAGAAAGGAGGAATGTCATTAATGACGGGGCTTGGCAGGGGCCACGATGGATGAAGTGTGCCCGCCCTCGGGGAACACGGCACCAAAGTGAAAGCTCCTGGGGACGAGTGTAAATATAGCACCCATCTGTCAATCAGGTATTAATTTTAAGTCTCTGCCCCTGGCCAAGGGTTATGGGGCCCCACTGTCTTCAAGGGGAAGTTTCCACTTGGATTTCAAGTTGCCTGAAAGAGAGGTGGAAATCAGCTTCGCAGGCCGTGACAGGGGTTGTAGGACTCCATAAAGACTACAGCTCTTTGAGGGGCGGGCGTAAAGGTGAGGGGGCCTTTGCTGAGTGAGTTAGAGGAAGGAAAGCAAGGAAGGTGGCCGTGCCCCCTCCCATGTCCCCTTGTGCAGGGCTTTGACGGACAGGCGGGGTAGCCACGCAAGCCCTGTTTCTGAGGGAGGATTATCTGAGGTCTACTTCTGGCTAATTCTTCTGACCAGATCTTTCCTTTTCCTTTTGGCGAGGAAGTCGCTCTCTGTTGAGCACTGTGTGACAAATGCGGAGAGACTGTCTTTTCTTAGAGACGGATCTCCCTGAAGCACAAGTTCAATCTCAAATGGCTGTCTTCTTGAAAAACGGAGGCAGTATGGCAAGGTGACCAGACAAGTAAAGTCTGATGTCATCATTTGATGGACTATTACACAGAGATGCAAAAGAAACTGCAGCTGCATACGACATGGTTAAATCTCAGACATAAGGTTGAGGAAAACGGTGACATGCACATCTCGTACGGTTTTATTTATACGATGGTCAAAGCAGGCAAACCCAGGCTATAGTGAGAGAAGGCAGGCGAGCGGGTCCCCCTGAATGAGGGTTATTGGCTGGGGGGGGGGGCCACCAGAGAACCCTCTGGCAGGATGGAAACATTCTATATCTTGATTGGTGGGTACACGGTGCATACATTTGTAAAAAGGCACGAGGTGTGCTTCTAATATCTGTGCATTTGACTGCATTTAAATGATGTCTCAGTTTGAACCCCAGCTCTGCCCCTGATTGTTTTTGTGACTTTGAGTGAATCCTCGCGGCCCTGAGTCTCAGGGTCCCCCTCTGTAACACAGAGGAGTTGATGGTTCCTGCTTCCCAGGGTGCTTGTAAAGCCCAGAGAGAGAGGTAATACACGGGAAAGCTCGAGGCGCAGTGAACAAATAAAAATAAGAAGGTCTTTGAACTTCTTAAAAGCACGAGGGCCCCATGGAATGACTTGCAACCGGTTCTTTCTATCCCAATTTGAGGACAGAGGTGAGGTCTCATGTCTGCCAGATGCCTGGGCCCTGCTGCCCCCATCCAAAAGCTGACCTTGAGGCACATGGGTTGCAGATTCCATACATGTCTCTGCTTCTCTCCAAAAGGAATACGTGTCAGCCTGCGGGTGTGTGTGTTTTTGCAGACAGCCACGCCAGTAGCCAGTCTGTAAGGCTCGGTGCTTGCAAATTGTCCCGGGTCCTGGATCCTGTGTCCCAGGCGCCTGGCCTCATGGCAGGCTGCCTGGGAGGCAGGACCGAGCCCTCCTTTCTGCCCTGTCTGGTGAAGGCAGACAGCTGCCTTAGCTGGGGCAAGGTCAGCAAAGAGCATAGCGTTCAAGGTGGCTTTTTCTAGTGGTTCCACATTGACGAGACAGGATGGTAAACTGCCTCTCTTCCCTTTCTGGCATTTCTGGACCTGACTTATCTGGATGGAATTTCTCACCTCTCATGCCCTGCTTCTGTGTATGTCATCTCTGAGTGATGGGTGTGACAACCTGATTCTCCGTCATTATTAATACACACGATCCATTGATTGGGAATCCAGTTACTGTTCGGCGTTTGTGCATGGTGGGGGCAGTAGGGGCATGGGGGGCCCTTTGGAAAGTTTGCTAAGTGCTGAATTTATTACTTGAAGCACAACCTGTAACTTTTCAAAGAAGGTCTTTCCTATAGGTGGTGCAAGCTGCCAGATGAAAAATCCATCCACCTTTTGCTCCTCTTGGCATTTCCTGCAGCCTCCGACACAGAGGAGGTTATGAGAGGAGTGGGACGGAGGGAGGCGGGATTTTTTTCCCTCCACCTTCCCCCCTGTCCTCTGGCTGCACATGTACAGTGCCAGGTTGTGGCATCCTAATGCTGCCATGGCAACAGACTGTGACGTCTCAAACCCAGCGCCCGGAACTCACACCACCTTGGGGTGTGAGCTCATTGAGCGGTGGGTCTGTCACCTCAGACAGGGATGGACTGCAGCTCTGGGGCCCTGCTGCCAGCCTGAGGGGCATCTGGCCTCCAGACCGTGCCCTGGCTTCTCTCCTCCGAGTCGTTCAAGCCTGAGAGCACCGGTTCGTGCAGTCCCTTTCCCCTTCCCCCTTCCCCAAAGGACAGATGCCTCATGTAGGTTCCTTAGCTGGGTTTCTATTTTGGTCATTCTATTCTGCTTCCTGAAAATTCCACCCGCCTGTAGTTCTAGGCGGAGAAGATGTTCTCTTGCTGTTCCTTTTTTCAAAAGCGATCTGTTGGCTGGTGAGTTGGCGCTGGCGGCTGTCTCAGACTTGGCCGTGTGTCCTTAAGGGTGAGCAACAGGCCCGCCAGAGGCTCCAAGAGGGCAGGCACTGGCAGAGAGCTCCTTGTGGCCTGAGTGGGATTTTTAAATAATCGTTGACTCAATCCTGGGGCAAATGGAGGGATTGTGAGTATTCCAGAAGAAAGGAATCCGTGTCTTTAGTTGTCTAGGGCAGCCTACCTCATGATGGGGCTCCAGAGCAGTTCCTATTCTGGGGACACCTCATTTCTATGTGTTGGCGTTAAGGTATCACCATCCAGGACATATCCCCTTTCATGTGTTATGGGGGTGGAGGAGCTGGGTGGGCTGCCTGAGACTGAATCTGGCTCTGCCACTTAGAAGCTGTGTGACCTTGGGCAAATTAATCACCCTCTCTGAGCCTCACGTTCCCCATTTATGAAATGAGGAAACTCTATCACCTGCTTCGTAGGTCTTTCGTAAGACAAACATTAGTATATGCTAAATGCATACATAGTGGTTCTTGGTATAAAGTATATGGTAGAGATGTGTTAGTGAGAATCATTTTTGTTACTGCAACTAGCTCACTGTGTCACTAACATTTTAGTAAGATTTAGTTGATCAGCTCCCAGGTACCCCAGAAGAGGGAGTACAAAGCATGGAGCGGAGGGGGTGTTCAGGCATTCTTTACTTACTCCACATATTTTCTGAAGGCTAGCAGAAAAAGAGAATTCCCAAAGTGCTGACCAATCCATTTTATTTTTATAAAAATTTCTTCCCTTATTCTTTTTTAATGCTTTTGAAGGCACTTGGGGGCCAGTGTGTGTCACACTTTATCAAGTTGTAAAATAAGGCAATGAAAGCAGAGCAAGGGGAGAATTTTCACTTAGAAGATCGTTCTTTCCATAATGATAATACGAGTATACTGGAAGGCCCCATTTACTGAGTGTTTATTTTGTGTGTTTTGGGCTTCATGCGGATAAGGTGAAACATCAGGTGGGTATTGTCACCAACCTCAGCAACTGTTATACACGAGGACTCAGAGGTCCCCCAGGTCACACAGCCGGGCGGGGGAGGGGGAGGGGGTGAGCCGTGGAGCTGGGGGCCCCTAGCACTGTGTATGGACCGAGACCCGGCCCTCAGTGCAGACGCCTCGCTAGGGCGGGGCTGGAGTGGCCTCCGCAGCAATCTTGTCTTGCGGTTTTTGGAGAGTGGCCAGAGATCTCCCCAGATATTCATGGGGCCTAGATGTTGGGGTGAGCACCTGGGAACTTGACGGAAGGAAGGGCGATGATATTTCGACTTTCGGATGTCTGCTGCAGAAACGATTTACCTGCTAGGGCTGACGGGGAGCAGATGCCTCATTTCTGAATCAGTTCAGGTTTGACTCGTGGATGGATGTTCCCAACATTCTTTGGGGCCTCGGCTGCGTGCAGGGCCCGGAACCGTGGGGCCTAGAGCAGTGGTTCCCAGCTGCGGGTGATTCTGCCTCGCAGGAGAAATTCGGCAATGTCTGGAGGTGCTTCTGGTTGTTACAACTGAGAAGAGGGGAGGGGGTGCTCTGGCATCTAGTGGGTAGAGGCCAGGGGTGCCGCTGAACGTCCTGCAGCCTCACAGCAAAGAAGTCTGTAGCCCCCAGTGTCAGTAGTTCTGAGGCTGAGAACCCCTGGCCTCAGGTCTGCTGGGTTCAAACTGTGAGACCTCGGGCAAGTTAATTCACCTCTTTGTGCCTCAGTTAACCCACCTATAAAAGGGGAGTAAACAGTGCCCGTCTCATAGGTTGTGAGAATTAAATAATTTACTCCAGGTAATGTGTTTACAGCAGAGCCTGGCATATAAATTTTCAGCACATGTTAGCTGCTGTTGCTGCCGCTGTTGTTATTATGATCGGCCTTTATCTGCCTTCAAAAAGCTCACTGTCTAGTAGGGAGACAGACAAGTGAATCTATACTTGATAGACTTCACTACATGACTCTTTAGGTTCTGGCAACACTACAGAGTCTGTAGTGTCTGATCCAGCCTAGGGAGGGCTTTTAGGAAGAGGTGGCCCAAGTGAAATCTTGATGGACAAATAGTGGCTTGCTAGGAAAAGTGAGGACAGGAGGTATGGAAGGGTGTTCTGGGCATGGGGAACAGCATGTGCAAAAGCATGGAGGCACAGAGGACTGAGAGCAGCAACCTCTGAATCCCTCATCTCTGCCTCCACCTTCTGCCTCTTTCGGAATCCTAATGCCTTGACTGTGGGCTGGGTACCTCACACGGCAAGTGGGAGGGTCTCACGGGCCGCCCCAATGAGTACATTGCATACGCGGGTCATCCCCTTGGCAGGGCGCCTTCTCTTGAGTCAGGAGTGAGGCCTCCATCAGGTGCTACTGTGTCTTTAACGCCTTTCTTTCTGACACTTGCCGTTTCCTCCCCCGTCCACTTCCAGCTTTAAAAAAGGCAGACTTTCTGGGGTCGTGGAAATGTCCTGCGTCATGACTGTGGTAGTGACAAGGGTGTAGAACATCTGGCAAAACTCACTGAACTCTGCGCTCAAAATCTGTATGTATAAATGATACCTTATTTAAATAAAGAGCATCAAGGAGGAAAAAAAGTGGGCCTCAGGCTCAGAGCCTTTGGCTAGCAACAGTGTCTTGCTTGAATTTAGTAACTTTTATTTTGATTGTAGTTTTACCCTACCTTCTATTTATGGAGGTGACACTGATTTTCCATTTGTGGCATGGGTGTAAAGTTTCCGTAAAAAAAAAAAAAAAGAAAGTAATATGCGAACGAATTTAAATAGAAATATTAAGTGAATAATATTCACTGGTGGTACATGAATATAGCAAAGATCATGCAAGTGGTAAGAAAAGCAAGCTTTTTGGAAACCCTTCTGAGAGAATCTGGTACTTCTGAGATGAAATGAACTTGGCCCAGTGCTGTGTGGGCACAGTGAGGGAGCTATCTGCAAGGGTGGCAGTTGTTTACGGAGAAATAGTGAAGAATCCTAGCTACTTAAAGAAATATTTTAATCATGAGCCTTTTGTCTGTGAGAATTACTGTCAAATACCCAGGGAAATGAGAATTAAATGATTATAAATTACCTCCATTACTTGCTTGTGGGTAAGCTTTCAAACTCTTGGGGAGAGAAAAGAAAAAGAAACTCTGCTGCTTGGATTAATTAAAACCAATGTAAATGCTTTAAATGCTTTTGCTCAGCAAACTGGCCTTTCTCTTTTTCATTGCTGCCCCGGAGTGTTAGTGATGTGTGTTTTTATGGCAAAAAGTTTCTGTGACTTTCACATCAGCCCCGAGGGGGTGTTTCTGATAAGATGTAATGCAGTTTTTCTGATAAGGCTGGAATTTTTGCTAAGAGGCTTTCTGTGTTTTGTTTTGCTGGTTCGCAGGGCAATGGATTATCTGAATGTTGTCGGACATGGATTTGACCTGGATCTCTTCCTGGATTAAAAATCTATGCTCTGTTACCTGCCAGGAAGGCTGTGTGTGTGTGTGTGTGTGTGTGTGTGTGTGTGTGCAGGCACAAGTACAACTTTATATTGAACTGCAGCTTTACAAGAACCCTAGACCCTACAGACTCTAGTTAGAAAAATGAAAGGACGTCAGAGCCAGAAGCAGCCAAGGAGACTGATCTGGTTTAACGCCGTCCGGTTACAAATGAGGAGGTTGAGACCTAGAGTGGGTGGGGGACTTTTCCAAGGTCACACAACTAGTTAGTGGCAGAGTAGGACTAGAACGCAATTTCCTGCTTCCTAAACCAGGTGTCATTGCTATATATCATGTTATGTCACCGCCCCCCCTTTAAAATAAATAAAATAAAAACATGTGCCTTTTGGAAATTATCTTTCTATTCCTCAATGTAGTACAGAAATCAGAGTCTCCTTTCTGCCTCTGCCCCTAATTACTTAGTTCTTCTCCCCGGAGGAAATCACTGTTACCTGTAACTTCCAGGGAAAGCCTGTGTACCCATAAGCATTGTGTGTGTGTACGTGTGTGTGTGTACGTGTGTGTGTGTACACACTCACCCTCTGTTTCTATCCTATGCATACTGTGTGCATCTTTAACAATATCTTGTGGTCATTCTATATCAATGTAAAAAGAACGTTTTCAACCCTTTTTGTAACTGTATTGTATCTCACTATGTGAATGACAGAATTTAACCCATCTCCAGCTGATGGACAGTAGGTTGCTTCCAGTCTTTGGGGATTATAAACAGGGCTGGACTGACTAAACTTATGCATACCTGGTTTTGCGCATGTGCTGGATAAATTTCTAAAAGTGACATTGCTTGGTTCCAAGTATATGTGCATTTGGAATTTAGATAGATATTACCGAATCACCCTCTCTTAAGATGATGTCTTTCTACCTTTTGGTTTGGATGTTAGCATCTTTGAGGAGTAGTTTAAATATTTCATGCTTTATTCAGCAGACCGACAGATATTTTTGGAGGGCCTGCTTTGTGGCAGGTCCTGTCCAGTCGTTAGGAATACAGTGGGGGTGGTGGTGGTGAGAGAGTCCTCATGGAATTGACTGATTGGTGGAGGTGGGGCTGGGAGTTGGGGGAGAGGCAGATGATAAACAAGTAACCACAGAATTACTGAATTAGAATTGTGAGAAGTGCAGTGGAGCAGAGCAGGGAAGTGTGAGTGGGGTCTGATCTCGTCAAGAAGGTCAGAAGGACTTCTGACAGCACATGACACCTTAGCCAAGCTTCAGTGAAGGAGCGGTTTTAGTTACGAAGAGGGCTGGGTGGGGGAGGAGTTGTTGAGCAGAGGGAACAGCAAGTGCAAAGGTCCTGAGGCAGAAAGGAGCTTGGCATTTTCTGAGAATGACAGCCAGTTTGGCTGGAGTCCGGGGAGAGAGGAGAGGGGGAGAGGATAGAGAGAGGCAAGGCTAGAGGGGCAGGCAGAGGCTCAACCGGGCTGACCTAGTTGAGGTTGTTTATCTTGATCCTAGGAGCTGTGGAAAGCCATTTCTGGGCTCTCACCTGGGGTGGGGCACCACCTGAACCCTATGAGATCAGCTCAGCTAAACCAGATAGCACTTACCCCAGGATGGCCCAGAAAGGGCACCGAGGAAGTGGAGGATCACCTGTGTGCACCAACCAGCTCTGCTGTTACAGTGCAAAAGCCAGCCACAGGCTATGTGTAAACAAATAGGAGCAGCTTTGTTCCAATAAAACTTTACTTACACACGCAATCTGTGGGCCAGCTTTGGTCCAGGGGCTGTAGTTTGCCTGACCCTGATCTAGCAGCATGCTATTCTCTAAACAGATAATATCTGATGTGATGTGAGCTGCTAACAGGTGTCAGTGGAGAAAAGACGGCAGGGAAATGGGGTGGAGAATGACACGGGTGGGGATGGAGGTGATCCTTTTGATGGGCCTGTCTAAGGAGCTGCTGACTGAGCAGGCATGTGAAGGAATTAAGGGAAGCAGCCAGGTGAAGATCTTGGGGGGAGAGTTTCTAGGGAGAGGGAGCTCCACAGCAGGAGCTGCTTGAAGAATCGTGAGGATGTCAGCAGGGCTGGTGCTGAGTCAGCTTGGGGAAAAGTGGGGAGAGTGGGAGTAGTGAGACAGGCCAGGGCCAGGGGACGAGTGTGTTAAGGACTGTCCTGGGGACATCTGGGGAAGCCTTTAAAGTGGGTTTCACTTTACAATGGACATTTCAATAGACGGCTGCGTGGAGAACAGACCATAGAGGGTGAGTGTAGAAATGAGGAGACCAGGGAGGAGGTGACGGCAACAGTCCAAGTGGAAGAGGGTGGCGGGAGGTGGTGACACATGAATTTGGTTCACGTTTTAATAGAGCGGTCAGGCTTTGCTGATGGATTGGATGTAAGGGCATGAGAGAAGAGTCGAGGCTGACCCAAGTAACGACAGAGAGGATGGAGGGGCCTCTGTTGAGCTGGGGAGCTTGCAGGAGGAGCGGGGTGTGGGATGGTGGGAACAAATAGCTAGTTCCCTCACTAATCTCACTCTCCAGCCACGGGTTCTTTCGAGGTGGCAGCAGAAGCCTGAGCTAGGTGGCTACGATTAAAGAAAAAAATTAGATCATTCTGTATCCACTGATTTTACTAGTTTGGGAGGCTCTATAGCTATGGCTCTGTCTTTTGGGGGCCAAGTAGCTTTTCTGGGGGATTTCTAATCCTGTTCATTCTGTATTTGTGTGAATCTCTTCCCCTCCCTGGACCTCAGTTTCCTCATCTGTAAAATGGCACAAGATGAGCTATGGCTCAGGAGTCCTGGTTGTAAATTAAGTCACTTTTTTACATGTGGGCATAAACATTTGGGATTTGAACCCAGAGCTTCATGGTCTCCGGAGCTGCTGAGGCCTCCCCCTGCATCTTGTAGCTGTATCATACAGGTAGAAAGAGCAGATGGGCCTAGGTCAGTGTTTTTCAAACTGTGGGTCATGACCCACTGGTGGGACAGGAAATCTGTTTAATGAGTTATGACCAGAATTTAAACAAAATAACCCCAGACAGGAGGATAGATAAGAGTGCATCATACGTAGCAGGGTAAGTATTGTTTTGGGAAGCTTTTGTTTCAGTTGCCAGTGAATATGATGGTGTGAACTGAATTGTGAAATAAAATCACATTTCTTTTAAGGGTTGCGCTGAAACAAAAGTTTGGAAGCTGTTAGCCCAGCCAGCCATCCAGGTCTCTGGCTGCTGCTGCACGGCTTGGACCAGCTGTGCTTGTGCACCTGCACTAAAATCCTTCCGCTTTGATCTCTCCGTTCAAGGAATCTGGGATGAAGTGGCCTCCCTTTCCTTCTGTGAGGGAAGGAGTTTCTAGCTCTGGGGTTTGGTGTGGTGGGGATTAAAAATAAAAAATAACAGGAGACAAAACCCAATCTGTGATTGCTCTGCATCCGGAGTTGTGTTTTAGAGGCTTAAAAAGACCCCTCCCTCCCCCCTTCTCTTTCCAGAAGAACCGAATGCACATAAGGTCGCCAGCCCACCCTCCGGACTCGCATACCCCGATGATGTCCTGGACTATGGCCTCAAGCCATACAGCCCCCTAGCCAGTCTCTCTGGCGAGCCCCCCCGCCGGTTGGGAGAGCCGGATAGGGTAGGGCCCCAGAACTTTCTGTGCCCTGCCAAGCCAGCGGGGGCCTCGGGCCTGAGCCCTCGGATCGAGATCACTCCATCCCACGAACTGATGCAGGCAGGGGGGCCCTTCCGCGTGAGAGACACTGGCCTCCTGGTGGAGCAGCCGCCCCTGCCGGGGGTGGGCGCCAGCCCGAGGTTCACGCTGCCCGTGCCCGGCTTCGAGGGCTACCGCGAGCCGCTTTGCTTGAGCCCCGCTAGCAGCGGCTCCTCTGCCAGCTTCATTTCCGACACCTTCTCCCCCTACACCTCGCCCTGCGTCTCGCCCAATAACGGCGGGCCCGACGACCTGTGTCCCCAGTTTCAAAACATCCCTGCTCATTATTCCCCCAGAACCTCGCCAATAATGTCACCTCGAACCGGCCTCGCTGAGGACAGCTGCCTGGGCCGCCACTCGCCCGTGCCCCGTCCGGCCTCCCGCTCCTCGTCGCCTGGTACCAAGCGGAGGCATTCGTGCGCTGGGGCCTTGGTTGCCCCGCTGCCCGGAGCCTCACCCCAGCGCTCGCGGAGCCCCTCGCCGCAGCCCCGGGACGACGGCGCCCCTGCCGGGTACCCCCCCGCGGCTGGCTCTGCCGTCCTCATGGATGCCCTGAACAGCCTCGCTGCCGACTCGCCCTGTGGGATCCCCACCAAGATGTGGAAGACCAGCCCCGACCCGTCGCCGGTGTCCACCGCCCCGTCCAAGGCTGGCCTGCCCCGCCACATCTACCCGGCCGTGGAGTTCCTGGGGCCCTGCGAGCAGGAGGAGAGGAGGAACTCAGCCCCAGAGTCCATCTTGCTGGTGCCACCAACTTGGCCCAAGCAGCTGGTGCCCGCCATTCCCATCTGCAGGTAAGTCAGGCTTTGAAAACGATTTATTCCATGGTCCAGTTTTAAGAGAAGGTTTTCTGGTTATGAGCATGGGATTCAGAGTTGGCTAGACTGGTCTTAAATCCTGGCTCTCCATTTACTGGCTGCCAGACCTTGAAAAGGAAGTTAAATTCTCTGGGAAAACAAAACAAAACAAAACTCTGAGCTGCAGTTTTCCCATCTGTAAAATGGGTGTGTTCCTGACTTACTGGGTGGTTGTTAGGAGGATGCAGTCATCGGATGCATGTGATTGCTCATATGACACTGAGCTCATTCATGCATTCACTTATTTAATAAGTATTTATCAAACACCTACTATGTGCCAGGCACTGTTACAGGTGTTGGGGAGACAGTGTCAACAAAATGGGAAAAAAAATTCTGCCTTCGTGGAGTTAACGTTCTAGTAAGCTCAAAGCAAACCTGAACACGTGGAATTTGCTATCTTATTATAAGAGGAATTGATGTTTGTTGGCATCTGCTATGTGCCTCAGTATTGCAATCAGTGATATGGAGGCCTTCAAAAAATGTGGGAGCCATAATCCTCAAGGAGCTTAAAATCTTGGCAAGCTGAAGAGATGCATGAATAGCAGCATGTAGGCTTGGGGTCTCCAGGGATGGATCTGAGTCCTGGCTCTGCCACTCACTGGCTGTGTGATCATGGGCATGTCTGCTGCTGCCATCCTGCTGTGCCCATAACAGACATCACTAATCATGCAGGGCCCTCTTTCTCATTGAGCACCTTTTGGATGCCGTGCCCAGGGCAGACATTGCTAATCAATCAGGACCTTCATTCTCATTGAGCACCTTTCTGGGCCTTGGTTCATTTCCTGTGAGATGAGGATAATAATAGTACCTACCGCATGGTTTTTTTGTTTGTTTGTTTTTTTAAGGATTAGGTGAGATAATATATATCAAACTCTTAGCGTAGGACCTACATAGGTAAGAGCTCATGAAAGAGACAGCTGTTATTGTTATCGGGGAATCTTATCCTTATAGAGGAAGCACTTTGTTGCTTCCTCACTGATGAGCCGTGTGCTAGGAGATTGAGTCCCCAATAGCTGTTAGAGTGATGATAGTGACAATAATAATCACCAACATTTCAGGATGCCAGCTGTGTGCCAGGCACACTTCTGAGTACTCTCTGGATTATTTCATGTTATTCTCACATAAACCTGGTTTGGTTATATATTTATCTTCATTTTGATAATAAGGAAAATGAGGTACACAGATTAGGAGCAGAGATTATTTTATCTGCTTTATTAGGTGAAGAATCTAAGCTTTATGCTATTCCCATTATCCCAATCGTTTTCAAAGTGTTATTTACTTTTAGCAAATGGAAGCCTCTTCTTTTCAAATAAAATGTTGAATGCCAAAATAGGTAATGTAGAGCTGTTTTGATTGATGGGGGGTTGAGAGTAGCCTAGGGCCGTGTCCACTGGGCCTGGCTTCCCCACACCCACCTGCCCCCAACCCCGACCGAAATGGACTGAATGGAGCTTCTGGTCTGATGTTTCCTCCAAAGCAGGTTCTGAGAACACTAGTGCCATCATAGGTCAGTCAGTCCCTTAAGGAAAGGAGTTTCTGGGTTTAATAGAGTTTAATAGACACCTTTGTGTAGGGACCGCTCCCTGCTGTGGACAGAATGTGCGGTGATTTCAAAGGCCATCTGACCACAGAGTTCTGAGACTAAAGTTTCCTGGAGCCACCTTAGGAATGCTGATCAAGATCAACGCCTGGTGCAGGCTGAGAAACTGGGGCTCAGAGAGGTGAAGTGATACGCTCGTCAGCACCCAGCTAGTTCATGACCAAGTTGGAAATCAGAATTCGAGATTCCTGACTCCTTGTTATTTCTGCTCAACATCTTGATCAGTCTCCAAAACATGACTTATTTGGGAGTGAGGAGGAACATTAATATAAAATACGATTGTGAGGCATTTATCTGAGACTTTACTGTATATAAAATTCTTCCCTCTCCATTATGTGGCTTGATTTGAGAGGTTCTGATGAGTTAGAATCCTTTAGTCCCTAGCAAGTGCCAATCTGTGCCAGCCAGTGAGATATTTGCAAGAATTTTCTATTCGATTGAGAAGATAGAGCATTCAAAGAAGTCTCACGATGATATTTATCTCAGGGAGTGTGGATAACTCAGCAGGGGGCTGGAATTCAAATGCAGGATGTCAGACTGGCTCCAATGGTCTGAGTCTTAAGATTATATTTTGGTTGTCAAACACCTATTCCAGAACCAAACAAAATTAGAAGTTGATACTTAGAAGATTCCATTGAATCTTCTACTCACTAAATGTTTTGATTCATACAGGGGTGGAGTGATTTTTTAATGAACCTTATTTTGCTAACTTTAGAAAATTTTAACTTGCATACATGAGAATAAGAGTATTTAACATATATGGCACCTTGGATGTAGACAGAAGCTTGAAGGCATCTTGGAACTGTAACTAAGGTAGAAATAAAGGCACTTTAGACACCTGAGACTTCAGAGTTAAAGGGGCTTCAGGAGGCAATGTGGTTATAAAGAAGGGCTGGAGATATGCTTGCATAGTGAGGATGGAATTGTAAGTTGGATTGTATGTTCAAGTTCGGCTCTGGCACTGATGGAGTTTGTGGGGCTTCTGCCCCCCTCCACTCTCCCCTTGGAATTGCTGTAAGAGAGAAGGGATAGAATTGGCCTCCCTGCAAATGTTTAATTAAGTCCAGTTGATAATGTTAGCTTCTAGCAGTTTTGGGCTTAGCAGGAAAGACTGTCCTGATTAGATTAATGTTTTCTCCTGCATGTGAAAAATCAGGACATAGTGACACAAATCCATGCATTTGCAACTTCAAAGCTACTTTGAACATACGGGTGTTCTTTGAAATAAAACTGCTTGTTCATTCATCCATTTATCCTTCCATTCATTCGTCCGCCCACCCACTGAATATTCACTGACGACCTAGCAAATCTCAGGCATTGCTCTAGACTCATTCCATCAATGAGGTATTTTCTTGGGCCTATTTTAAATAAATTAATAAGATAAGAGACAGTGTAGAGATGTGGAAGGAGCACTGGACCGGGAGTCAAGAGACTTAAGTTGGAGCCTTGGCTGTGTCTTGCTCTGTGATCTTGGGAAAATGTCTTTAGGTACTCTTGGGCTCTGAGTGAATGGTCTAGATAGATTGTCAAGACTTCATTCACCTCTTCAATGACCTAATTCTAACCTCATATCAAGTACCTGATGTGTGTGCTGGGTAGGGTTGAGACTGTATAATAAAATGAAACTTAACGTAATGCCCTCAAAGATTTTACAAATTCAGATGCGAAAGCATGTATATCCGATACCATTAATACTGTAGTCAGATCGTCTGCAGGAAGTAACTATTTATTTGAAATATACACTATATTACATGAAAAAATAATTATAGCTAATATTTATTGAGTAGTTATTGTGCTTAAGCTCTTTATATGATCTCAGTATCCCCATTTCACAGTTGAAGGAGACTAAGGCCTAGGGAGATAGAGGCATTTGCTCTAAGTCACACAGGTAGGTAGAGGTGGAGCTGGGACTTGAACTTGGGTGTGTAACTCCAGTCATGCTCTTGACCTTTACTCCTCATTTAATTGTAGGAAGTCTGAGTGGTTTGGCTCATCCATACCAAAACCAGACACCTCTCTGTGGTTAGATGTTCTACACTTGACCCAAGAAGTAATGATTGTGACTGGGAATGGCCTCTCCCTAAATTTACTTTTATTTGAGACATCAGACATAGAAATAAGAGCTAGAAAAACTCTCAGATGTCATCTAGTCCATTTGTGGTTACAGGATACTGAGGATAAGAAAGATGAAGTTGCATACCTAACGTCACATGGCAAGTTAGTGACACAGTGGGGCCCCTGATTTCTATTTCAGTGTTCCTTCTCCCACACTTACTCCTTTGGAAAAGGAAAACATCCTGGCTAAGGGATGTTCTTTAGAGGTGAGAGGTGATATTCTTCAAAATTTCCTGAGGAAAATAAGCTACAGTGGTTCAGAACATGCTAGAACAATCATATTATGAACTTAGCTTCATAAACTGAGATGTCAGTCATTCTGTCTTCATCACGATGGAAGAGAAAACAAAGAAAGAGAATGAAAAAGATCTCTACCTTGTGAAGAGCCCTACCTATCATGTCTGAGAAATGTGTGCCTCCCAACAGCCAACATTTTATCATATGCCCATTGGACATGATTTTCAGAAAAGGGACCATTTATGTTTATTGTACAGATTGACGGGATATGATTTATTGTACACATGACTGATTCTGTTTCCTCCTTCAGCATCCCAGTGACTGCATCCCTCCCTCCACTTGAGTGGCCACTCTCCCACCAGTCAGGCTCCTATGAGCTGAGGATCGAGGTGCAGCCCAAGCCACATCACCGAGCTCACTACGAGACAGAAGGCAGCCGAGGGGCTGTCAAAGCTCCGACCGGCGGCCACCCTGTGGTTCAGGTATGGCCTTGAGTTCTCTTCCTTTTGCGTCCTCATTTATCACTGGGCGATTTACTTCTGCTGAGCTACTGCTTGGTGCTTATTAGGTTGAGGTATGTGTCTTAGCCTCTTATTCCTCTGAGGGATGGGAAATTTGAGACTGAGTATCAGAAGCTAATCCAGCTACTCAGAAGCCATAGACGAAAGTCTTACTGAGCTGGATAAGGATAGAAATGATATTCATGCTCAAGCTTCTTCTTCCTTCTCTTTCTGATTGAGAGACCACTAGAGTTTTGCAGAGGTTTCTGTATTGAAGGTTTCTGAAGCCATCATTTTGTGTTTAAATTTCAGATGAGAGTCCATTGAGGAAAATCAGTATATTGAAAACTGGGGAAAAGTTAAAACTACGCAGAGTCAAATACCTAAAATAACTATTATTAGCATTTTGATATATTTCCTGTTGCCTTTTTTTCTATTCATAAACATGGCAATGTCTATCACTGTACATTTTTATACTTGATGTTATAGTAGTTTGTACTTTGATTTTTTTTTCACTTTACATTATACTCTGAGCATTTCCTCCTGGTTTTTCCTTAAGCATTATCTTTTATGTCTGTGGCTTTTGATTTAACCTCAGATTTTTTTTTCAAAATAAGTGGAGAACTGTTTTTTTTCTCCAAAATATTGAGTTGAAATATTCTTGATTGTATAGTCTGGTTAACCAGGAATTGCTGACTGGTGCCCACCAACCAACTCAATTAACCAGCCCTTTAATACATTTAAATTAATTTAACTCTTTTAAATTTGCCTTAAAGTAAAAGTATTCTATGATAAGAATCTGATGGTGCATCAAAACCCTTTAGAGTAGTTGTTAAAAATGCAGATTCTTGAGCATCCACTGAAACTACATGACACAAGTACAATTCAGACAAAAAACAAGCATACAAACCCCTAACCCTAAAATCTTCACAGGTAGCTTTGAGTGTATATACCTGGTTAAGGACTTTAATGATAATATTAAGAACTTATAAATCCTGGCAGTTGCTTTTTCTAAATCTAACATCACAGCCTTTTGGGGATTTTGTTTGCATTCGTTGCTTCTTTTCATTTACCACAAGTCACATTTTACTATTTCTTTGCATGTCTAGTAATTGTTGACTGTATACTGACATTGTGATGACGTGTACTGGACATTGTAGAGACTCTTGATTTTGTTATCTTCCTCTAAAGGTAGTTCAGTTACTGGCTGATCACATTGAACTTTTATAGGCTTGATTTTACCCTTTGTTAAGGTAGACCTGTGGAAAGCCCAGGGTGTTCCCCATGCCCTTCAGGTTCATGGGGTTAGCCATCAAATTCCTTCTTTTGTGGATCTAGTTGAGGCTAGGTTTTAGACCATGTTAGGGCAGGTCTAAAGTAGCCCTTACTGTAAGGCATGACCTTACTCTTAAGGCCTAGTCTTTTTGGATGCTTCGTGGGGAGGTCACTCCTCTCTGGTGGGCTGGAATTCCAATACTCCAGCCCTGCTCAACCTCTAGTCTCTCTGTTTCCCTTTTTACCCCATAGCTGCCTCTCTCTGATAAACTCTGCACTTTCTTTCCCTGTGCTTACACAGCCCAGCCCTTGGCCAAGGACTTGGGAAGCTCCCCTAGCACCTTCCTCCTCTCTGATGCTTTACCCACAGATCCTAGCTGCTTCTACAGCCTGGGACTCTGAACTCTGTCTCCCCAACTGAGCAGGACCACTGTGTTCTGCTTGAACTCCACTCCCTGCATGTGGGAGGGAAACTGTCCCCAGGCAGAGAGCTGCAGTGAACATGGGCTCACCTCCTATGTTTCCTTTCTCTCATGGACCACAGTCTTACGCTGCCTGCTGTCTATTGCCTGAAAGCAACTGACTTATCAACTTTTGTCCTATTTTATAGTTGTTTATGGTGGTAGGGCTGGTCTGGTACTATTTACTCTGTCATGCTTGAAAACTGATTTTTGGAAAAGAAAGTCTTCATATCATTATCGATCGATCAAGGCTTATCTGCTCTAGGATGGGAACCTCTTGGCCTGGAGGTGGTGTTAGTGTGTGCTGGAGTCAAAGCCTTTGGTTGTAACAGAGAGAGAAACTCATTCAAAGCAGATTAGAAAAAGGGGATTATATGGGGAGGCTACTGGGGTAACATATCATCAGGTCAGGAGATTCAGCTCAAGAAGAACCTGGACTCATGGTCATGAGTCCAAGATTTATTTCTTTGCTCAGTCAATCCATTCAACAAGTGGATTCGTTCTGCAAGTATTTGTTGACCACCTACCTTTTGCCATATACTGTGCTTGATGCCGAGATACAATGAAGACTGAAAGAGAAGCGGTGGTTAGCTTCTCTATGGAGCTCATGATCTAGGGGGTATAAAGTTATTGACTAAATAATCATGCAAGGGCTTCCCTGGTGGTGCAGTGGTTGAGACTCTGCCTGCCAATGCAGGGGACACGGGTTCAAGCCCTGGTCTGGGAAGATCCCACATGCCGCGGAGCAACTAGGCCCGTGAGCCACAACTACTGAGCCTGCGCATCTGCAGTCTGTGCTCCACAACAAGAGAAGCCGCGATAGTGAGAGGCCCACGCACCGCGATGAAGAGTGGCCCCCGCTTGCCGCAACTAGGGAAAGCCCTCGCCCAGAAACGAAGACCCAACACAGCCAAAAATAAATAAATTAATTAATTAAAAAAAATAATAAAATAATCATGCAAATGATAAAATTACAAATTGTGGCAAGTGGCAGGAAGGAAACGTGCATGAGGCTCTAGGTGTGTAAAATGGAGGAGCCAGTGTAGAGGGGGGAAGAGTTCCCTGGTAACATTTCCTTGAAGAAGAGACGGGGGCGGAGGATGGTGCCTAGAGGGAACAGTATGTGCAAATGCTTAGAGGCCAAAGGAAGCAAACTGTGTCAGTGGACCTTGAGGAAGCCAGTGGAACCAGACTATGAAGGGCCAGAGGGAGAGAGGAGGGGGCCCGAGCGGGCAGGGCCCGAGTAGCCATGGGGGAGAGTTTGGCTTTTACCCTGAGACGGGAAAAGCAGGAAAGAAACAAGGAGAAGCTTTAGGAGGCTCTGTCCATGGTGTCTATCCTTTCAGAGCTATGTGGTATCTTTGTTCTCTGATTATCCAACAAACATTTGTTGAGCACTGCTATGTACCAGGCATGGTTCTAGATTCTGGGATGTGGTATGAACGAACCAGCCAGAAACCCTCACCGTCATGAACTTACAGTTCAGCAAGATGATGCTAATAATAATTAACACTTAGTGAGCATTGACCGCATGTCAGACCCTATTCCAAGTGCCGTCTGTGTTAACTTATTTAATCCTCAAAAAAGCCCTAAGAAGCAGTTACAGTTCGGTCAAGGAGATGTCCAGGAACTTGTTCAAGATCATAGCTCTTGAATGGTGGACTCAGGATTTGGATTCAGGTGTCTGGCTTTGCCTGTTACACAGCTTTCCTCGTCTTCCACATCGCTCTACAGAACAGCTTTCCCTGCCGCCTCATTCTCACCAGGCAGGGAAGTCCTGGTGGAGAAATGCCCACCAGGCCCTCCTGCCTATCGATTTTCTGTGCTGTCCGTGTTCTAGCCCCTCACCAGCTCGTTGGAGCCCAAGTCCTGACCCTCAGGGAGATTCTAATTGGCCCTGGGTGGGGGAGGGAAGGGTGCCACCCCCGGTCCAGTTAGCTTGGCCGGAGAGGTCAGACCATGTGTAGTGCAAGGCTCTGCTCACCCATTCATCAGGGGCTGGGGCCATGGAAAGTTCCAGAGAAGGGAATGGGCTGGACATGCAGTTCCGAGGATGCCCACTACGCTATGCTTGATGTTCACGCCCCTCCTTCCAACAGCTCCCCAGGATCCGCCCCTCTTCTTGTTCGTAACTTTGAAAACTCAACGTATGACTTAAAAATCTGTAGCCATATCCTCAAAAGACACAAAGTGTCATGGACATATATACACTACCAGATGTAAAATAGATAGCTAGTGGGAAGCAGCCGCATAGCACAGGGAGATCAGCTCAGTGCTTTGTGACCACCTAGAGGGGTGGGATAGGGAGGATGGGAGGGAGGGAGATGCAAGAGAGAAGAGATATGGGGACATATGTAGATGTATAACTGATTCACTTTGTTATAAAGCAGAAACTAACACACCATTGTAAAGTAATTATACTTTAATAAAGATGTTTAAAAAAAAAAAGACACAAAGTGAAGTCTTTAAAAAAAAAATCATTTGAATAGATTGGGTTCTCTTCAAAACGAGATGTGCTAACCCCTGATTTTTAACATAGGAAGTCAGTTTTTTAAAAACTTCTTTGAAAAATGAAGAGAAGAGGGGACTTTAAGAAGACAAGGGCTCTTAACCTTTAAGTAGGTGCGAAAACCCCTTTCGAAATCTGGAGGGTTGCCCTTTCATTCCCAGAAGAGCAGCGAAGCTCTGTTTTGTACCTTGCCTAGATGCTTCTGCTGGTTTCTTTCTTGATCTCTGTCTCTCTCCTTATCTCTCCATCTGTTTCTATTTCTGTACTGTACCATGGCTCACTTTTCCCCCTCTCGATGATTGGTCCTCACCTTGCTCTTTTTTATTTGCCACACTATAAAACTTCACTTTTTTTTTTTTTTGCATGCCTAGTGGTTTTATGCTCCTCTTTATATGAAAATAAAATGAGTACATGACCATTTCATTCTCTTTCTTTACATGTAAAATTTCATATCTTAAGCATATGCTGTGTTCAGCTGTTTTTCTTTCTTTTTTCTTTCCTCTCTCTTGAATGTCACTTGATCTTGGAAGAAAGTTTGTTCCAAACCTTAAATGCTTTTCAGATCTCATGACTCATTCATTCGGTGAACATCTTGTCCAGGGCTTGCTCTGTGCCAGGCACTGTGCTAGGCGCCAGTAATGTAATGATGGGTGAGATGGACACAGTCCCTGCCCTGATGTAGCTCAAGGGGCACCAGATATGCCAAGTAGACCAGGATAGTTGGTGTGACCGTTGCTGAGATGTGGGTTTGTCAGGGAGGCCAGATGAGGGCCATCTGGGATGACACCTGGACTCCAAGGTAGGACGTGACAGCTGATGAGGAGTTCATCTGTTGGATTCACAACTTGGGGCGGGAGGTGGTGGTAAGTGCTTTGACAAAACAAACCGTGCCAAGAAAGTACTACTTGGATGACCTGCTTTAGAGGGAGGGAGGATCCCTTGAGGAGGTGACTTACCCGCTGGGGCCTGGAGCAGATGATCGAGCCAGCAAAGACAGGAATGTTGCCCTTCCTCTCTCTGTCTCTGTCTCTTCTGGTGGTGGCGGGAGCGTGTTCCACGCACAAGGCACGGCACACACGGAGGTCCTGAGGCAGGGAAGAACTTGGTGTGTCTGAGGAGCCGAAGGAGGGCCAGTGTCACTTGAGTTTAGCTTGGAGGGTGATGGTTGGCAGGACTCATAAGCCAAGATGAGGAACTAGGGTTTTATTTCAGGGCAAGGGGAAGGGAGTGCCGAGTTTTGAGCAGGGGAGGAAGATGATTCTGATTTAATGTTTTTGGGGTCACTTGGGCTTCCCTCTAAGGAGTGGGCTTCTCTACGGGAAGAAGCAGGGAGGGGAATTTGATAGGCTGTGGCGGTGCCGGCTGGAAGGTTAAGGTGGTGAGGACCGGGAGGTGGCATTGGGAGGGGAGGGGATGGATTCCAAGCTGTGAGCTTCGGGACTTGGTGCTGGCTTAGGTGTGTGGGGGGGTGAAGGAGTGCCTGGGTAGAGGGTGGTGTCATATGCCACGTGGGAAGACCTGGGGAGGCAGTCATTTTCCTAGGGGAAGATTACGAGTTCAGTTTGGGGTGAGGGAATTAGGAAGGGCTTGTTGGGCATCCAAGCAATGACAGCAAGTAGGCAGTTGCGTATATGAGTCTGGATCTCAGAAGCAGAGTCATAGACTTTCTAACGCTCAGGCCATCACTACAGGGCTTAGTGCACATCCACTTGTAAGGATTTATTTCCCATACCCTCAATAACAAACTGCATCTCTCTAGAAGGAGTGGACTAAGGAGAGAACCAAAGAAGTGAGTGCAGAAACAAGATTACAAACTGAGTGCTCGTGGGAGCCAGACGATGGAAGGAAATGACTGCCTTGGCCAAGCAGGGAGCAATAGGGAGTGGTGGGGAGTAGGGCACAGCACAGTATGTGCCGTCTCTGAAGGAGGCAGCTGGTACTCAGCCCCCCTCGGTTATGCCATGTGGGAACCAAAGTTGCCAGGTTTCACAGTTTTTATTAAGGGGAGCTAGGAATCTGAATTTTTATGTATAATTTCTGATTTTTATATTTTGGCTACTAAATCAAAATTTGAGTTAGATTTAGCTCAAGGCAAATATCCTCAAGTTCATAGCCTCTGGGGGTTCATAAGGACTGTGCTACGTTAAGGGTTATCAGTAGAAAGGGAGGTAGGAAAGAGGCTATGTTTATACGATTTCTAAGAATTGTCCAGTTAGGGAAGGAGCTCTGTTCGCCGCCAGACCCTGGACATTTCTCCTATAAAGCTCTAAATCCCGTGGAACTAGAGCAAGTTTATGGTTTTTTCTGAGGAGCCTGGGAATCTTAGTTCTTTGACGTGACTTTGACCTGTAGGGATCAGAGAAAGGGAACCACTTGATTCACCTTGAAAGAGCCACATGCCTTTTGGTGGAACCCTGCCATCATCTCCTCGTTCTGTTTCAGGATAGGAAGCAGCGGTCCTTTGGTGGACAAAACTGCCATTCAAAGGCAGCTTTTGCAAGGTTGGGCTTTAAGCGTTTCCATAGCTCTTCAGCTTATGGGATCTCATAATACCCCAGCTGAGAGTTGCCTGTATAATGCCACTGTCATTTAATCCTTTCCCTGGCTGCTTCCAGACCCTTTAACCATAATCCTGCATAGAAATTCCCGGTAGAGGACACCTCATTATTTTCCTCATCCATCTTTGTGCTGGGGTTTTCAATAAACGTTATTCTTACCACTCTCTGGGACGTGTTTTCAACTGAAAGAAGGATTGGAAAGCCATCCTTTTCGTTATAAAGTAGTCAAAATCTGAGATTGTTTAACCACAGTACACACCTCCAAAGACAATACTCCTGATTCTTTCAAACAGATGTTCAGACATATGGAAAAAACATGGGCAGTTCCTTTAGGAGAAATTCCTTGCAGATGCAGAAACCTGATCTCGATTTCATCCTGGGGAACAGTAATGAGCTTTGCAGAGAGAAGAGTGGGGGGCCGGGGCGCACCTGTCCAGGTTACCGCCTTCCCATCCTGGAGGAGGCTAGTAAAGTCTCCGAGCTTTCATCTCGTAAAACAGATTACGGGACAGTGATTTTCATCCTGTTGGATTTTGGCTTTTGTACTCTCTGCGACTCACTTTAAATTATATCTAAGACAGGGGAGAAAGAAGCCAGATGGGGTTTCCTCCTGACCAGGCGAAACTGGAGTCGTGACAGAGAGCCGCGCTTCTCTGGCAATTGGCTGGGCGTGTTGGCTTCCATTGACTAATAAAATTTTGTGCTCGGTGAGGCTGGCTCCGTGAAACAGGAAGCAGGTCTTGCTGATGCTAATTTGTCTTGATCAGGGCTGCTGCGTTTGCTTAGAACTACAGAGGTTCGATGAGACCTTCTGGAGAAGGAAAGGAGAAGAGGAGTGAAACAGTGATCCTCAAGCTTCAGAGGAGGAGCACGTGGTCTGAGGTCATCAGGGATGCATTTTGCTCATTCATTCGTTTGCTCGAATTATTCACCCAGCGCCTTCTAGGTGCTCGGCACTCTTCCAGGCGCTGGGAATGCAGCCGTGAACAAAACAGACAGAAATTCCTGCCCCCGTGGCGCTGACGTTCTGGCTGCAGTGAGATAAACAATAAATCTAATAAATAGGAAAATTCAGTAGTACGTTGGAGGGTGATAAGTACTATGGGAAAAACTGCCAGGGCGAGGGGAATTGGGTGTGGTCAGATAGGCCTTCCTGAGAAGGTAGCATTTGAGCCAAGGGGGAGCTGAAGGACTAAAGGGTCTGGGTTTCTGGGGATGAGCGCTCACGGCGGCCTGGACAGCCGGGGCCACGCTGGGTGCGGTCTGGGAGCAGAGAGGGGGCCTGCGTGGGAAGGGCAGGCTGAGTCAGGGCAGAGGAGGAGTGGGTGGAGGCCCGGAGGAAAGAGGATGGGCACACTTGGGCCTTGGACATTGAATACTTTCACTTGCAGGAAGGCGGGAGCCGGGAAGACCGGGTCTGACCTAGGTTTCAGCAAGATCCCTCTGGCTGCCTTGCTGATGAGGACAGGCTGCGGGGCGGCTGGGGGAAGGAGCACAGAGATGGGCTAGGAGCTGCTGCAGTGGTCCAGGCGAGACAGGACTGTGGCTGGACCAGGACTGGGGAGTGGAGGGCATGAGAAATGGTTGGACTCTGGGTATATTCTGAAAGTCAAGCAAACTGGATTTTTTGAGAGATCAGTTATGGGCGGGAGGCACGTGGGTGGTTGCAGTCTTGGGGGAGGCCGGAGTGCCCAGGGTTGAGCAGCCGTGCCCATCACACTGAGATTCTCCTGTTTTCAGAGGGAAGACATCTAGGGCTGGCTTGATCCAGTCTTTTCCTTTACAGGTGAGGATGGGGTGGGGAGGGGATGCTGAGGCCGACTTCAGGAGGACCCATCCTCACTACCCTCTCTTTGTCTATACCAGTCTCTTGATGATAACACTGGCCATTAATTAAAACATCTTTTAAAAGGGTACAGTCCAAACCAAGTGCATCTGTGGGCCAGATGTAGCCCTGGCGTGTGACCTTGGCTGAGGCTGGAGTGGTCACAGAGGCCTTGTAAAAGCGTGGAGATGGGTGCTGGCCTCCAGGGGTGAGCCAGGTGCAGAAGAGAGGGTGTCGGGGGGGGGCGGAGCCTGTACAGGTACAGGTGTGGAGGGATGAGGAGGTGCAGGGTTGGATGGTGCTGTGTGCTAACACGTCTGCATGTCAGAAACACACCGAGGGAAGCAAGAGGTGCTTTCAGCTCACATGAGGATATAAATTATCATGAATGAGCGTCAAACGTTGCCCCTCGCCGCCCCCAGTGTAAGCAGAAAACAGAAAATTTCCAGAATCTTGGAGGAATAATTGTTCCAAAAAGAGAGATTAAGTCTGAGGCTTGCAGCGTGTCTGGCAACCAGTGGGAACATAGAGAGGAAACTTCATTTGTTCTAGAAACAGATTTTTGGATTCCTCTTACGCGCCAGGCACTGTGATGTAACAATGACGCAGGTACACTTACCCAGCGTCTACCATGTACTTTCCTTAGAGGGACCGCCTTAATCTTTGCAGCGATGCTATGGAGTGCAGGTGGTAGAATTACTCTCATTTTACAGACAAGGAAATTGGGGCACAGAGAGGTTAAGCAACTTGGCTGATGTCACCCAGCTGGTGAGCGGTGGCTTTGATTTAGACATAGGAGGTTTAAAGCCAGAGCCCACACTGAACCATCAATCTGTGCTGCCTTTTTTAAAATTTTTATTTATTTATTTATTTATTTCTGGCTGTGTTGGGTCTTCGTTTCTGTGCGAGGGCTTTCTCTAGTTGCGGCGAGCGGGGGCCACTCCTCATCGCGGTGCGCGGGCCTCTCACTATCGCGGCCTCTCTTGTTGCGGAGCACAGGCTCCAGACGCTCAGGCTCAGTAATTGTGGCTCACGGGCCCAGTTGCTCCGCGGCATGTGGGATCTTCCCAGACCAGGGCTCGAACCCGTGTCCCCTGCATTGGCAGGCAGATTCTCAACCACTGCGCCACCAGGGAAGCCCTGTGCTGCCTTTTGGTAGCAGAAAGAGCAGGTTGTTTGGAGCAAGGCAGTCCTAGCATTCATTAGCTTTGGGACTCTGGGTAACTGTCTGGGCTGCAGCTTCTTCACTTAGAAAGTAGTAAAGACCTACATCTTTCAGATTTTTTGTTTTGTTTTGTTAAGAGTTGTTAGGATTCTAAGCAAAAGTGCCCCGTGTGATCTTGGGTACAAAGTAGGCTTTTTTTTTTTTTTAAGATTTTTTGTTGTTGTTGATGTGAACTATTTTTAAAGTCTTTATTGAATTTGTTACAATATTGCTTCTGTTTTACATTTTGGTTTTTTTGGCCCCATGGCATGTGGGATCTTAGCTCCCCAACCAGGGATCGAATCCACACCCCCTGCATTGGAAGGCGAAGTCTTAACCACTGGACCACCAGAGAAGTCCCACAAAGTGGTCTTTTAATCTGCTGATGTTCTTTGGTTGAGAGAGAAAGATTGACATGGATCTGGGGTATTTTAAGCTCTGATAGCCTAAGATTAGATCCTGGTGCCCGTTCAGGTTTTTTCTGGTTGAGTTAACCACATCTGAGACTAACTTAGGGTACTTTATTTACACATTGAGGGTTGTTTATTTACACATCGTTTGTTACATACGTGATACTATTTCATCCTTGCAACCACTCAGTGAGTTGGTGCTATTATTCCCCTTATACACATGGAAAAAGAGGCGGGGGGGAGCTAATGTCACTTACCTAAAGTCAGGCAGCCAGTAAGCACTGGAGCCCTGACTTTGGCTTTTAACTTCTGGCTTCTCATCTTTCCACGCACCTATTCATTCATCTATCACCTGCTCCCAGCCGGCTCTGCATCAAGCCCCAGCACAGAGAGCTCCAGCCGGGGCTTAACATGAGGGTAAGACGGGACAGGGCTCATGAAAGGCTGCTCTGTAGCATCTTTGGGCAGCACCCGGCTGGTGGTGTGATTTGAGCCCTGGACCCGGCGCTGGGCGTCCAGGTCCCATCATGGCCTTCACTTTCTTCACTGAGGGACCTCGGGAGAAACAAAGACTGTCTCTGGTCCTGTGAGAAAGGAGGCATCTGCTAGAGGTGGATTGTAAGTACCTGCTAGCTCCAACATGCCCCGGGAGAGAGGGGAGGTGATGGCTTCTCACACGGGCCCTGTTCCCTCTGTGAGAGCAGCAGAGCCATTCTCTGCATCCTGGGAGACAGCGTGGAGGTAAAAGCTGCTTGATCTGAGCTTCCTGGAAAACTGTGGGCTGACTCTACCCATAATTGCATCTGTTTATCGAGCACTTACTGTGTGACAAGCACGTCACGTGGAGTGGCTCAGGCAGGCTTGCTGCCCCTGCTCTGTGAATGAGGCTCAGAGGTGTTGAGTGCCTTCCCCAGGGAGCATGTGGTCACTAGTGACCCTGACCAAGCTTCCCCTGTGTGCCAGTTGCAGGAGGTCATGGTGCTATTATTAACCCCATTTACAGGTGAGGAAACTGAGGCTTAAGGTCACACCACTCAGCAGAGGGGGCAATTCCTAGGGTCTTTGCAAAGATAAAAGACTTAAGACTGGAAAGTGCGTAGAACGGGGCCTGGCTTGCACCAAGCACTCCGTGTATGCGCGTTGTCACTATTCCCTGTTATTGTTTATTTTCCTCCGCACCATCCTGTTAGGATAAAAAAAGGGAGCCTTTGTTCTCACGTGGAAGTTTGGATTTCATGCTGTCATCCCGGAGCTGGGATGGGCATGAGCTAGATAATGATGATAGGATGATACGAGTGCCCATAATTTACTGACACGTGCCCTGGATGAGGTCAGAGGACTCGCTCAGGGTCATGTAGCCCACACGTGGTGAAGCTGAATTTAAAAGCCCAGCTGTTGGCCTCCTTGGCCAAACTGTTTCCCCTGCTGTGTATGGTCCTCAGACCCACTACCTAGGGGTGGCTGATTCTGAACATTCTGACACAGGTTTGAAAAAGTTTGTGTGGATGTATATGTATATGTGTATATATATATATATACACACACACAGACTTGCATATATAGATTATATATATATTTTTTATATAAACAGATACATATATATGTAAATATACACATGCGTATATATAGACACTATATATATGTGTGTATCTGTGCATAAGATACACACATATGTATATAATTTTTATTCAATTATTTTTCTTTTCTTAGTATGTATTCATTGTTTAAAAAATACAGAAAAATATAAGAAACCAAACAGCACCCTTTGTCACCTGGAGAGGACTAGTGTCATTGCTTCAGCGTTTTCCTTTCAGTCTTTTCCTCACGCTTGCACACTTAAGCTCATAGTACCCAGCTCCTGCCCCCGCTTCCTTAGTTGAGTCTGTATCAGGTTATTTTCATGACATTAGGGGGAAAATAGCATTTACCAAGCTCCAAGTAAGGTTGGGAATTGCTTTATGTGCCTTCCATGTATAAATGGATATAATACTACCTTGATTTCCAGGCAATACTTGGAGGCACAGAGAGGTTTAGTAACTTACCTAAGGTCACACAGGAAGTGGGTGAGCCATGAATTGACCTAGGGCATGTAGCTCCAAAGCCTGCACACTTAACTAGTTCGGCCACAAAGAAGAAGTAGAAATCTTTGATGATCCTAAGATAATTTTCCAGGTTGTGCCTAGGGGCTTCTGTTGTTGCTTAGGTATTTTGAAAAATTCAGGAAATCAATCTAGTCTATTTGAGCATCACGGCAAATTCTTCCCTTGTCAGCGTGCTCCGGCTCATGCCGTCCATTGCTGTCTCCCTGCTCCCCCCTCTCCTCCACCTGCCTTCCTTCTCTCCCAGGGTTTGGCCACAGCAGCCAGCAGGGCCCTCCCAGGTGCAGAACAATAGCCGGCCTGCGGGGCTGTGCGGCCTGGTTGGGGGCATGGACTGCGGGCCTCTGTGGACACTCCCGATCATGTCCTGGTATGAGGCCTGGAGCCTAAGAGCCCAGGGAGGCCAGTGTAGCCTGCACTTGGGCTCTGAGACCTCAGCATCTCCAGAGGGTTTGGCTCCCAAATGCAAACCATGATCCCACCTGTGCTGAGCTGGTCATGGGACCTACCTGGCCATCCTTGTCCTTCAGCCTGAGTTTTTATCACACTAGTGGTGTGACTGTGAACAAGGATCATGTCACCTCCTGGGGCCTCAAGGTCCCCAACGGCAAATTGGACAGAAAGTTACTTCTCTTTTAGGATCTAGGAGAGGAGCATGTGTGTAAAAGACAGTGCTAGGTGCAGGCTGCTCTGGTTTCTTTTACAGTTTAACTTTGGGGAAGGAAATGCATTCACATGATGCAGAATTTGAAAGATACAAGAGATGCACAGGGCAAGACCGGCCTCCCTCCTCATACCCTGGCGGCCACCTCCTCTCCCTGAGGCCCCAGTGTCACCAGTTTCTTGAGTGTCCTCCAAGAGAGGGTTTGTGTCTGTCCTTGTGGTTGGATCCATTGTTGTCATCGCCATCATCATGGGCATCATCATGGGTAGAATGCCCCGCACACTTAAGATTCCCTATAAATGATCAAAGCAGTTATTACTGTGGAGCTTAAAAAGGCATCGCATTGTGATTTTTCCAAATAGGAAGTGAAGCTGAGTTGATCTTCTTGGCATCGTTTATTTAACCAAATTGACCTCTCCCCTTGAAGCTTAGGTTTCTGTTAAAGGAATCCCATCTTCCTAATTTGACATTTATTATAAAACTGTAAATACTGATCTAATGAATACAAGTTTTGGAACCTGCCTCAAGTAAATGTTTGTTATGCCTTGGCTTTACCTGACCCCGGGCGTAATGATGTAAAATAATCCATCAGCATACACTGGCTGTATCCCCGGTCTATGCCTATATGCTTTCTCTCTCCATCAGAAAATGATACACTGAAGATAAAAGCAATGGATTGTATCAGCAAGGGCAGGATGCCATGGTTACAAAGTAGCAGGAAGAGTGTGGAGTAGGATTGAGTGGTTTTCTGCTTATCTCTTGTTTATTCAACAAATACTGATTGTGCTTCCACACGGTGCTCCCCACTCGTTTGGTCCACGGGCTAGCAGCACAGACCTCCCCTGGGGGCTTGTTCAAAATGCAGAATCCCAGGCTTCACAGTCTGCCAAGTCGGAATCTGCCTTTTACAGATGCCTTGGTGACTTGTGTGCATATTGGAGTCTGGAGCACATTATTCTAGGACAGGGGTCAACAAACTATGCCATCCAAGTCCGGCCCGCCACCTGCCTTTCTAAATAAAGTTTTATTGGAACAAAGCCATGCCATTTATTTACATATTGTCAGAAATATGTAAATTTGTAAATATGTAAAAAGGTGGCTGCCTTTGTGCTATGTTGGCAGAGTTGAGTCCTTGCGACAGACACTATATGGCCTGCAAAGCCTAAAATGTTTACTGTCTTGTCCATTATGGGAAAAATTTGCTGACTGGAGATGGAGATAGAATAGTGAACAGAACAGACAAAATCCCATGTTCTCACAGAGCTGGTGTTCGGGTGGAGGGAGATATACAACCAACCAGTAAACCTAGTGTTGGTAAAAAGCAATAAGAAGAAAAATAAGGCAGGATGGGAGGATGGAAGATGATTGTGAGGTGGTGAGGATGCTATTTAGGGAAGAACTTTCTGAGGAGATGACATTTAACCAGAATTTTGAGTGCAGTGAGAGAGTAAGTTGTGTCACTGTCTTGAGGGAAAGTGCTGTAGGAGAGGGAATAGCTAATGCAAAGGCACTGAGGCGGGAGCTTTCTTGGTGTCCATTTTGGACATCAGTTCAGAGGTGGGTTCTGATTAGGAGTTAGGTATTGACAGTGAACATGTTTTTTTTTTTTCTCACATGACCTTTGCTGTGGTATTTCAGTGCCTTTTATATGACCATGGAATGTAGACAGAGGTCCCCAACTTGCAGCCCAGGGAAGTCTTCTATGTGTCATTGGGTACAGTTGCACAGGCAGTGCACTGCACAAGAGCACTGCATATCATGAGGGCACCATTCACATTTGCATATTTATCAAGACAGTGTTCTGACACATGCCTTCTAAGGGTGCAGAGGAAGAGGTGTCTTCTCCTAATTTGTACAAAAGTGCCAGGCATCTTAGCAGTGGCCCTGGTGGTATAATTCTTAAAAAGAGAAAAAATCTGAGTGTGAATGTCTTTAGGTTAGGGACATTCGTCTGTCTTTGCACTGGTTGCTCAGTTCATTTACATTACCTGGCCCTTTAAGCCATTTGAATTTAACTCTTGATGGCAAGAAAGGCATTTCTGCTAGTCTAAAAGACATCCCTACTCAATTATTTTCTTTCTTGTAGATGGGGTTTTTGTTGTTTTCTCCTTCCTACCCTCTAACCAACCAGACTGGCTGGGGCAGCGCGGGGAGCCTTGTCAGCTCCCACCTCTGCCTTTGCCTGGCTGTGCAACCTCAGCCCACACACTTCTTCTCCCTGTGTTGTGGGAGCCTCAGCTCCAAAACAAGGGGGTAGTGCTCCGTAAGCTCTTTCCCACCACTAACCTTACACGATTCTGTGTCTCAGATTAATAGGTATCACCTGAGTAGAGGTGCCTGCGTTTAGTTCTGTTCACTTTGAGGTGGGAGTTCCAGCTTCTCTTCACCTTGGCCTGCCTTCGCTTGCATCATTTCCTACCTCCAGGGTTGACTCATTCATGGACTTGAAGCTGGCTTGTTTAGAGTTTGGGGATGATTGAGCTAGAAGGAGACTTAGAAATCATCTAGCTGAATGACTGGTGTGTCAGATTCATGCCATTTTACTGAGGGCTTTGGTTACTATCTTACTGAGGGCTTCAGCTACCATTTTATTGAGGCCTTCAGTTACTGTTTTACTGAGGGCCAGACTTTTTGCTAAGCCAATGTCTCATTCAATCTCACGCTGAGGACTTGAGGTAGGTACCGTCATCATTGGTTTGCATTTATCAGATGGAGGCTCAGAGAGATGATGTGAATTATAAAGATTACACAGTGACTAAATTATGTGAATTATAAAGATTACACAGTGACTAAATTGGCAGAGCCACCACTCAGACTGTTAAAAGCAGAGGTTAGGAATGTATTTTTTATCAAGCATGTACAACATTCCAGACATTAAGTACCAGTTTGAGGGCTTCCCTGGTGGTGCAGTGGTTGAGAATCTGCCTGCCAATGCAGGGGACACGGGTTCGAGCCCTGGTCTGGGAAGATCCCACATGCCGCGGAGCAACTAGGCCCGTGAGCCACAATTACTGAGCCTGCGCGTCTGGAGCCTGTGCTCCGCAACAAGAGAGGCCGCGACAGTGAGAGGCCCGCGCACCGCGATGAAGAGTGGCCCCCACTTGCCGCAACTAGAGAAAGCCCTCGCACAGAAACGAAGACCCAACACAGCCAAAATAAATAAATAAATTTATTAAAAAAAAAAGAAAAAAAAGTACCAGTTTGCATTACCCATAGTTACCCTATGAATTGGGTCCTGTTATAATGAGAAAACTGAGCCCCCAAGAAATGTGTGGCTTGCTCAGGGTAAGGCTTATGCAGGTAGTAAGTGGAACCATTTCAGATTTCTGATCTTTTTCTCCTTCTCACGCACTTCTCTTTGCTTTGTGAACTTTTATGTGCATCCTGTTTACCTGTTGGCATCTGTTACAGGTCTGTGTATCTGTGCCAGGGAGGGTGGTGCTGATACTTCGGTGGTCCCTGGCTAAACCATATCTTACCACCTTCCCTCTGCTTCCCGGGGCTGAGCTGTCACCGTCCCTTGTCTGGGGAGACAGCTATAGCTTCCTAACTGGTTTCCCTAGCTCCACTTGTGCCCCTTGCCCAGCCTGCTCCCCACCCCAGCAGCCAGAGGATCTGTTTGAGATGGGAATGGCTCCACAGCGCTCCCTTGTTCTGAATCCTCCTGTGTCTCCCCTCTCACCCAGTACACACAGACTCCTCACCATGGACTGCAAGGCCCTGTGTCATCTAGTCCCTGCCTGCCTCTCTGCTCTGCCTCACTCACTCCACTTTCACTCTACTGGCCTCTCACTGTTCTTCAAACTCTCCAAGCAGGCTCCTGCCTCAGGGCCTTTGCACTTGCTATTCACATTCCCAGATATCCACACAGCCCTCTTCTCTGCTTCACTCAAGTCTCTCTTTAATTGTCACTGCAAGGAAGCTTTCCCTGATTCTTCTATCAAAATAGCTACCCCTTGCTCTGCCATCCCCTCCCTTTTTACTTACGGTGTTTTTTTTCATAGCCTGATATATTCTTCCTTCCTCCCCTCCTTCCATCCCTCCCTCCCTCCCGCTTATCCCCCCATCAGCCCTCCATTACTGCTCCATCCCAGTCCCAAGCACAACGCCTGTCACTTAGAGGCACTTAATCTGTGCATGAGCATTGGCTAAGTGAGTGTCACCGCTGTTCCTTGGAGGTGTTAGTGAGCCCCGGTTTGCCTTGGCCCCTTGGATGAACAGTGCCCAGGGAGTTGGGGTGACGGGTGTGCTGACACGGGCGGCCCCTCGGTGGCTTTCCTGTGTTAAAGGAAATGAAGGAAGGAAGTACAACAATTAAGAAGGACCAATTCAGAGCACTGGGACATGCCCAGGCTTCCGCGGCCCCTCGTCTCTTTGCCCAACGTGACTTGGCCTTGCCTGCGGCAAACAGAAGTCGTGACTTGATGGAATGGGCACAAGTTAGTTTTATAATGATTAAGAAGAAGAAAAAAAAAAAACCTTATTTTTCACTTTCCTTTTTTAATCAAGAAGTATGCCGTGGGTGTTTCCTTGTGGTTTTCAGTCAAAGAGAGGATTGTTGTTGAGCTCCGAGTTCCCCTGGGGGCTGCAGCTTTGCGTGTGTCTAACTTTAACTTTGAACTCATGCTTTTAGGGCTGCGCTGGGATTGGGGGTCCTGGGGTCCTGCTCCGAACAAGGCAACAGGCTTGTTTATTGTGTCCCAAGTGCCCTGTCCACACAGGCCGCCTCCCAGGTCTCACCCCATCTTCTTCCTGTTCCGATATACCCTCCACAGCCCGTCCTGCCCCTGGAGCAACGGGGAGGAGGGCCCAGTGGGTGGAAGGAGCTGCAAGAACTGCGCTCGGAGTGGATGCCCAGTGGCAGGGGGAGGGGGGCGTCCGAACATGGGCTCCTGTGCGGGGGTTAAAGGTGGTTTCGTGCTCAGCCGGGCATCTCTACCAAGGGCTGGTTGTACAGAAACAGGATCACACCGAGTTCAGATGGTGCCCCCAAAGCAGCTGCCAAGTGTGTATCTAGAGACCCCACATACTCTTGCTCTTTCTTCTACACCCGTGTGCCCTGCTCCCACGCATTCTTTTTTCGTGTGTTTATTTTTTGGTGGATGTGTTATTTTCTTGACAGGGGAGCAGAAGAATTGGCTCCTTGACTTTGGATCCCTGGTTGGGGATGAGGTTAGGGGGGCCCGTCGCTGCCCTCTCCTTGGGCCGAGGCACAACCTTGGAAAGTGCATCTCCAGGTGGCAGGCGGACTTTGGGAGGCTGTGACTCGCTGGGGACGTGGGTGCGAGTCCTGCCTTGTGGTCAGACCTGCGTCCCCTCTCAGGGCCAGGATGGGAGTGACGTTTTTCAGTGGGAAGCTTTGCGTCACCTCTTGCGCGCATCTGCCGCCCCCCGGTTGAGCTGCTGAGAACAAGGTACACCTGGATGCAGTGCCCCTGGATGGCACCCTAACACCCGCCCCCAGAGCCTTCCAGGGGTATCTAGGAGGTCAGGTTGGGTAGCAACCCTTCTTCAGTCAGCAAATATTTACCATGTGTCAGCTGTGCACCCTGGATGGAGAGAGAAATCGATCAGTCCCTGCCTTCAGGGAGCGCTCAGTCTACTGAGATAGGGAGAACTGGATATGGGAATAATTGAGGTCACGAGGGAGGCAGTTGAACAAAGAGGTTAATAGGAGGCGGTAATGGAGTCAGATGGCCTGGGTTAGAATCCTGACTCTGCCACTTACTGGCTTGGCTGTGTGACATTGGGCAAGTTACTTAACCTCTCTGTTGCTATAAAGTAGGATGATGATGGTACTTGAAAAAGAGATGACGACTGTAAAGCATTAAGCAGAGCGCCTGGTAAAATGAGTCCCATAAATGTTAGTTTTTGTTTGTTTGTTTGTTTTTGTAACTGAGATAAGGGTAAAGTCTATAAGGGATGTGATAGAGGGAGGGGATGGTGAAGGTCTGGGTTCAACAGATCACTCCGCCTCAGAGAATCTGGGGCAGCTTCTGGGAGGAGGTGACATTTGATTGGGGTGTTGAGAGATGTGAAGGAAGAATGTTCCAGGCTTCAGGAACAGCCTGGTAAGCGTGCAGAGCTGACAGCACACTGTCTAAGAGCTCGAGGCCTGAGTCTGTCCACAGATGGTTTTAGCAGCTCAGGGCTTCAAACAACAGTTGACATTAGTTACCAGCATTTATAGATTAGGAGGTTTCTCATAAAAAGTTGGATTTCTGGCTGATGTTAATAATCAGAAGATCTGGCAACACTGGGCCCGCATCCTGCATGGTAACAGTGGTCAGGAGCTGGGGGCTGCCCTCCCTTTACACCAGGGCTGGAGTCCCAGATCCCCCCAGTTCTAACCAGGCCCAATTTGCTCGTTCAAGTCCTTACCTGGTTCCTCTGGGCACCTTGTTGGTGATCCTGGACAGGGATTTGTTACCTGTTTTGGGAAATGTTTGGAGAAATGAACCCAGGTCTCACTGACTTTAATGTCTAAGCATTTACCCAAAGTCATTTTTCTTAAATATAGAAGTGAGACTTTGAATTACAAAGCTGACCTTCCCTTTCTCACATTATTGTCTTTCATTTCAGTAGAAGGAGGTAGGTGAGGGTCTGTTCTGATCCACAGATTTTTCACAGGGAAGAAGGAGGGATAATTGAGACCTGAATTAAATTCCTCTTCAGGTGACATGCTGGGGTGTCGACCTGGCCAGCGGGGTTGATTTGAGCTGCTGCACCTGGGAGTGGGGATGGGTGTGTTTGTCGTGGGGCTTCGAGCTCAGAAAGGTAATGGAATTAAACCCCACGGATTGAGAACAGGGAGCTAGTTTGCTTCCCTCGGCCCCTCAAAATTCCACACTTGCTAAAAAAATGAGTGCTGCAGATTTTATCTGCCTTCTGCCAGTCGGCAGAGGAAATCCCAGCTCAGAACTGGATGAGGCTGAGCCCCAGACAGGATACATATGGTACTGACACAGCACTCAGCTTCATCTCGGACATTTGAGATGGAATTTGTCTCTCCTCTCCCCTGAAATGATGGAGAAGCCGCATTCTCTTTGAGCTGAGTATTAGGGTCACGCTCAAATCCCGTTCAAAAAAGGAGGCTTTGGGGTAGCTGGGATTCTAGCCCCACAGACTTGGGTGGAGGCTTACTTTGCCCATCTGGAGGTCAGCTCTGACAACCCAGTGACCGTCGGGTGGCTGGGTGTCCATTTAGGTCCCAGGCTGGCCTCCTTTCCAAGTGTGGGTGACTTGCAGGCGGCGGGCGCCCCCGTCTGCTGTCACGTTCGGTACAGTAAGTGGCCGTCCTCTCTGTCACCATCTCTCTCCGTTAACAGAGGACTTCAGAGTTTGGGCAACCACCCAGGCCTCGCTAATCCTTAAGGAGTTAGAGTGAGCGTTTCCTTCTTACAACAAACTTCATTTCCCTTTCCTTCCAAAAGTCCTTCTTGGCAAACTGTGGCTTCTCGGCCTCTCACCTCCCTGCCGTGGGAGGTGAGAATCTCTCCCTCGCTGTGAGGTGACCGGGGCAGTGGTGCCTCACTGCTGGCAGCCCCTCACACCCCACAGGTCCCGAGTCTCAGGACTCGGATGGAGCCGTGTTCAACTCTTGGCTGGGGTAGGCTGCCCACGGAACGAACAGAGATCTGAAAACGGCAGCAAAGGAAAGGGCTTTGGGGCATGAAATAACAAACCTCTTACGAGTGAAGTGTAAGAGAATCACTGATGTGTGCTGTGTTTCCACTTGAAAGTAAAAGGATGATTTTTAAACAAAGAGGAAATAGGAGGAGCAGGTGTAGCAGAAAAGCAACGGGCTGGGGAAGCCTCTGGACTTGCTTTTCGTTCCCATTTGTAACCCTTCCGAGCTGGGCGCCTTAGGCAGCTCACTTAGCCTCTCTGAGCTGTCGTCTGGAGGCGCAGTGCCTGGTTCCGGGCTTGGCATGCGCAACAGCGTGGGCCCCGCCCTTCCTGTCTCTTCTAAGGAGGACTAATGAACCAAATTAATGAATGATGACACTGAGCTACCTTAGAGGAAGGTTTGAAATTAATGATGACGATGGTGCTGGTGATGATGGTAACTCTGACATTTATTGAGCACTTACTATGTGCCTGGTGCCGTTCTAAGCTCTTTACATGTATTATTTAATCCTCATGGCAGTGAGGACACACGAGGTGGGTGCCTGTTATTATCCCCCTTGTACAGATGGGGGCCAGTGTTCTGACGAATCTTAGATCTGAGACACAGACGGGGCCTGAGAAAGCTGGTGGTCAGAGCCACCATGTCCCGGGCCAGGCTCTTTGCTCGGTGTTTCTGCCCATCCCAGTGGGAGAGCGTCATGCCCGGGGCCCTGGTGCTGACACTGGCACAGACGAGGGAGCCGTGTGTGGACCAAGCTGGACTCTGTCCTGCCTCTGCTCCCTGGCCTGTCGGGGGATCAGCACAGCTGGGTCTTTCTGGGGCACTGGGCCAGGGCGCTGTTTCTGCAGAGCTGCCTCAGGTGGAGGAGCTGGCTTGTGTCCGTAGCCTGGCAAATGAGAGTCACAGAAGGGGAGGGTCTCTCCCCGATCGAGGATAGTAGATTCACCATGTCCATCTGGGGCCATTCACCCTGTGAGTGGGAAGGTGAGCAGAATGGCCTGTAAGACCAGAACGATTTCTCTGGTACGTCATTGATTTCACATCATGCAGTTGTGACATGATGCCACCAAACCTCATTCCGTGTCCACAACAGCCCCTTGAAAATCAAATGAAGATGATGGATAACGTTTATTGAGCACTTACTATGTGCTGGCACTGTTTTAAGAGTTGCATATGTAATAACTCATTTCCTTCTCATGAGCCTATGACATAGGTAGGTGCTGTTTCCATTTTACACACGTAGAAGCATTTTTGGAGGGTTTGAGTGCTTGTCCAAGGTCACCAGCCAGTGAGTTCAACAGCTGAGACTTGAGCTTGGGTCGGCCAGCTCCCAACCGCACCCCCCCACCCCCAACAAGTCCACATCCCTGGCTTCTACTGCTTTGAAATCTCTTCTTCTGGTTTCCTGATGACAAAACCAGGGCCCAGAAGGTTTGGGTGACTTTGCAAACGTCACGTGGCTAACCAGAGGCCCGGGCTTGCAGGTCAGTATGCTGTCCTCTTGGAGACGCGGGCCCCAAGCCGAGGACGCCAGCACCAGTGCTGCAATTGCGTGTGCGCGCGGACACGGCGGTGACCGGGGGACGCAGGGCGACATGAAAGGAACATGCTTGGCCTTGACAGGGGCGCAGCCCCGGCGCTCACTGGAGGCAGTTAAAAGGAAAGCTCCCGATAAGGAGACGCTTTATCACGCCTCTTGACAGGCTGCGTTTCCTCCCTGCTGCTACGTGAGCCTTAAACCTCTAACAAGCCCCTGGCGTGGAGCTCCGCCGCCTCCCGCTCCCACCGCGGGCTCCGGCGGCGGGGGAGGCCATTAGCGGTGGGAGTGGGCCCGGGGGTGGGTGGGTGCCAACCCTTTGAAACCATCCAGGGGGGCCCCCACGCCGCCCTTATCTTGGCCTGTTGGTGTTTCCGGACCGGAAAAGGGAAGCGCAAAGAGGAAAGGCTTTCTCCTGCGACTTTTGTATTTGGCTCACATTAAGTGAGGCCGGGGCCGGGGTTTTGTTGTTTGTTTTCCCACTTTTCAACGCGAGGATGATGGATGACCCTTGGCGTTGCCGACGGCCGGTTCTCTGGGGGTGGCACGCCACACGCCCGGCCACACTCACGCACACCTGCTCCCGGCAGCAGTGCAGTCTCCCCTGTGGCTTTGGGACAAGCCCGGGCTTGCCAGGTCCGAGCAGGGTCCTCTGGCCGCCCTCCCCGCCCCCCGGCTTAGCCCCACGGAGCCCTGGCGAGAGCATGGCCCCGCCAGGGTGTGGAGGGTTGCGAATTCATTCACTCCCGGGCCCCCGCAGCCAGCGGCCTTGTCTAGACAGGAAGATGTGTGTGATTGGATTGAAAGACCAGGCTCTAGCTCCTGCTGGGGTGAGAAGGAACCTGGAGCATCGGGGCCAGGGATACGGCCGCCCCAGAGGAGCCCAGGCTGGTGTACGCAGGGGCGTTTGTGGCGCGGCAGGGGGTGGGATGGGGGGGCGCAGGAGACTGGAGGAGGAGCAGCAGGGAGATGAGGGGAGGCCGAGTGGAGAGGGGGCCAGACTGCAGAGAGATCCTTACGCTTTTCACGGAGCGTGGGCTGGGGGCAAGTGTGTGTACGCTTTCCATCAGTGGGAGAAGAGCGAGAAATGGACAGACGGATACATGAGCGGATGTGCACGAGAACAGACGTGTGTAGAGACCCGCGTGTACCCGGGGTGTGGCTCTGCCAGTTTGTACTGGCTCGTGGGAACCGATTGTTAAATTTTCAGGAGTTCTGCTACATTTTCCTATCATCTGCGCCCCTGAGGTTATTTACATCCATTGTCTCCCTACAGGGGAAATAGTCTGTATGGTCCGCCATTGTACATCTCTTTCCAAATCCGGTGACATTGCATTGGTAGACTGGAGTCAGCTATGGTGGGAGTATTTACACCACGGAAATTGGCAAACATTACCGTGGAGAACTGGTTGTTAAACACTTAGCCCACCCTGGAGACCCTGCAGTTGCACACACAGAACACGGAAGACAGACAGACAGGCAAGCAGCTGCCTGGAAGATGGTCACTTTTGGTTTCAGGAAAATGCATCGAAGTTTTATACATTGGTGGATTTTCTTTTTCCACTTCCTTCTCTGCACAAAGGACCCCTCTGCTAGCACACGGGCAGGGCAGTGGTACTTTTTCTTCTTGTAGAGCTTCTCGGCTCCTTGAGCAAAAGGTTTCCTGAGCCTCTCCTGTGTCTGAGTGCGGACCCAGGTAGTTTTTTAACAAGTCCCTTGGTGATCGCCTGGCTCCCAACCTTGGCTCTGCTCTTCCCCTAGCACTGCCTGTGACAGACTTATGTGTCAGTCAGTGTTCTTCAAACTGGGGTTTCCTGGGGTTCCCTGGTCGATGAATTCTGTGGTATTTAGCATTTTAAAAAACATTTATAATTATTTTCTTGGCACCGGTATTTTATTGTGTATTTATGTGCACCTTTGATTGCTGACTGATGATCCTGGGTTCCTATTTGTGGTAGTGACATAAAGTTTATTTAATTAGTTCATTTATTTATGTTCTTTAAGATTTTAATTATGGCAGATTTCACACATACATAAAATTAGAGAGAATGGTGCAGTGAACCCGCTATATACCCATCACTCAACAGCTATCAACATTTTGCTGGCATTGTTTATGGAAGATTTTTGAAGAGGGTTATTATTTATCCAAATATTTCTAGTAGCTTTAACTTGACTTTATTGATTTTTTAAACTTTTAAAATTGAGATATAGTTGATGTACAATATTATATAAGGTACAGGTGTACAACATAGTGATTCACAATTTTTAAAGTTTATACTCCACTTATAGTTATTATAAAGTATTGGCTATATTCCCTGTGTTGTACAATATATCCTTGTAGCTTATTTATTTTATACATAATAGTTTGTATAACTATTTATGGTATACATTATATAAATATTTGTATTTATATATTATGTAAAAAATGTAAAATTTATTTTAAAATAAGTTTCTATAAGTAGAAATACAAGTTACTTTTTTTTTTTTTAATTAATTAATTTATTTATTTATGGCTGTGTTGGGTCTTCGTTTCTGTGCGAGGGCTTTCTCTAGTTGCGGCAAGTGGGGGCCACCCTTCATCGCGGTGCGCGGGCCTCTCATTATCGCGGCCTCTCTTGTTGCGGAGCACAGGCTCCAGACGCGCAGGCTCAGTAGTTGTGGCTCACGGGCCTAGTTGCTCCGCGGCATGTGGGATCTTCCCAGACCAGGGCTCGAACCCGTGTCCCCTGCATTGGCAGGCAGATTCTCAACCACTGCGCCACCAGGGAAGCCCCAAGTTACCTTTTAAAGAGAAAGTTTCAGTAACTAATGGTTCAGTAAAAGCTCAGGAACATGGCTAGAGAATGATCGAGGTTTAGGGGACATTGTGTGGCCGCTTGTGGGTGTGCTGTCTCCTCCATTCTGAGTCAACAGGAGCAGAATATCATACCAGGGTCAGGAGAACGGGCCCTGGAGCCCAACCTGCCTGTTTGGAACCCTGACTTCTCCCTTCCTGGCTGTGTGACTTTGAACAGATTGCCTAACCTCTCTGTGCCTCAATTTCCTCTTATATAAAATAATAGTATCTACCTCAGAAGGTTGCCATGAGGATTGAATGAGTTGATAGATATTGGCACTTAGAACAGTGCCCAATATTTAGCAAGCAATAATGCTCAATACATTATTAGCTGCTACTGTCATTACTGTTATTATTATGATTAATTGTAGCATCCCCCTGTTATACAGATTTTCCCTAGTGTGGCTTTTTTTTTTTTTTTGTGAATAGAGAGTGCTCAACAAATATTTGTTGACTTGAATTTTAAATTTTTAGAAAGCTGCCAGGCCTGGCACCTTTCAACCAGGAAAAAGCAATTCGGAAACCAGACAGAAAGTAAGCAGCAATTTTATTTCTAGCGAGCACTATCGTCACCCCTGCATGTGTCAGACAGCCTTTCTAGACACTCATTCCAATTATGCATAAGAGGTAGAGCAGACTGACTTGGGTGTCGTTGCCTGAAATGTTTCTGAGCAGTTGGATCTTTGACTCTCTGTGTATGGCAGTTTCAGATTCACATTCAGTACTGGCTCTTAAGAGAAATCATTTTTTATGAAGCCTTTTGTAAAGCAGACTTGTGCACCAAGACATCTACTCTTTGAATCTTGAGTCTTTTTTTTCTTTTTTTTTTCAATTGAAGCTCACCTAAGCATGGTCATCTTATTTCCATTGAGATGCAGTTGAGGGGACATGAAGGTATGGAGGAAATGATGGGATGGGTGAGGGAATGATGGGTCTTTCAGTTAGGTTTAGTTGCGTCTATCAGACACCCAAAATGACAGTTGCTTTAAACACTCAAAAGCTTATTTTCTTATGGGGAGAGTCTAGAGATGGGTCATCTGAAGTACTACGAAGTTATCAGGAATCCAGGCCCCTCCTCTCTTCCTGTCCCGCTCAGGGTCACCTAATAGTCCAAAATGATTGCTGGAGCCACTGCCATCACATCCATATTCCAAGCAGTATAACTCCAAGGAAGAAAGAAGACAGGGCAAAAGGGGCCCACTCCCCATCTGGGTTAGCTTCCTCTCAGGAACCTTTGTGCAAGTCCTCTCCACACTTTTGCCTACATCTCGTTGACTCAAACCTAGTAACGTGGCTATGTTCGTCTGCAAAGGGGCTGGGAAGTGTGAACTCTCAGCTGGACTCGTTGCCACCTAAGATAACTGGGATCCTGTTACTAAGGAAGGGAAACTGGGTAACGGATAGAGAGCAAGTGGTCTCTGCCACAACAGGTAACCTTGAAGAAAGATATTGTAACAGTTTTTATAATACAGTTTTAAAGTTTTGAGAGCTGTGGTCCTTCATTTATTACCTGATTTTCCATAGCCTGTGGTCTAGAGAGGTGAATATTAAACTTGAAGATGTAGCAGGGTTTTAGGAGGGGTCCATGGAAGATGCCAGCTGATGAGAGGGCAAGAAAGGTCTTCTATGATGGATGGCCCCTGGGGACCTTTGAGATTCTCTTTTGAGGGCATGTCTGTACCCAAAAGTCAAAAACCTCCAGCCTTCCCTCCTGCTAGTCTGGTCTGTCTCAGTGCTGAGTTTCCAGCACCTAGAACTCTGCGTGGCGCATTGTAGGCACTTTATCTGTAGTCAGTAAAAGGGTAAGTGAATCTGAGCCTTGGTTTCCTTATCTTGAAAATCCAGAGGAGCACACTGGTCCACTGGTCCTTCTGGCCTTCATAGATGGAGCATATTCTAAGGAGCCATGGAGGTGTCAGGGGCCAAGGGCCTTAAAAGTCAGTGCTTGCAAGACTAGCCAAAGTGTGGCTATTATTACTTTTTAATAAGTTGTTTTTCTTATAACAAAGGTTATAAGTGAAGGAGAAAAATGAGGTGTTCATTCCAATGAGGAAACAGACATTGAACAGGTTAAATCATAAGTTGGGTCATTTCAGATTGTGATGACGTGTGTTCCGGGGAAAGAGTGGGCAGTAGGAGAGAATACCTGGAGAGGTGGTTTACTTTATATTGGCATTGTCAGAGGATTCCTCTCCAGGCGTGGGTTCATTTAAGTTGATGTTTGAATGACAGTAAGCAATCAGTCGGATGAGAACCAGAGAAAGAGCCTTCCCTATAGAGCGAACAGCATGTGCAAAGGCCCTGAGGCAGGAGAGCTTGGGTGTCTGAGGGCTGGCAAGGAGGCCTGTGTGGCTGCCTGTAGTGGACGAGGGGAAGGAGCAGGAGGAGTTAAAGCTGGAGAGAGAAGAAGGAATTGGATGATGCAGGACCTTGCGCGGCATGGAATTTGAACTTTATTCTTTATGCACCGGGAAACCATTGGTGGGTTTTAAGTAAAGCAGTGATGTGATCTGATTTGCTTTAAAAAGATCCCTCTGGCTGCTTGTAGAGAATGTATTTAGGATGGTGAGGTAGGAGGAGGGCAAGAGAAAGGCAGGGAGATTATCAAGGGGGTGGGTGCAGTGGTCTGGGCAAGAGATGGTGGTGTTGGGACCCAGGGAAGGTGGAAGAGAAGGTGAGAGATTGAAGGATTAGAGGTGCCCTTTGAAGATTCTGCCAACTGCACTCTCTGATGGACTGCGGATAGGGTTCCAATACAGATTTTCTGCAGAAAAAGGCCCTTCCCCACAAATGTCAGTGTAATTGAAGAGTGGTCCTAAGTGGGGTGATTTTGTCCCTCAGAGGGCGTTTGACAATGTCCAGAGACATTTTTGGTCAACACAACTGGGTTGGGCGGGGGAGCAGTTTACTGGCATCTTGTGGGTAGAGACCAGAGACCTTGCTAAACACCCTGCAATGCACAGGACACGCCCCCACAGAGAATGAGCTGGCCCCCAAATCAACCTTAGGCAATAGTGCTGAGGCTGAAAAATCCTGATTCACTAGTTTTGTTTTTGTTTTTTTTACCCCGCATCTTAAACAAATTGTGAGATAATGATAATCCCAGGTGTCACCATCCATCCAGAGAGGTACCCGATTCTTCACCCAAGGGGTGTGTGGTCATTGTTGTGAGAACAGCTTTCAGCTTAGCGACCCTTCCCTGAGAGGCCCTCTGCTCAATGAATGAATAAATGAATAAATGAATGAGTGAATGAGCACGGAGCTGCCTCCAGAAAGAGGTGAGTCAGATCGGATTGGCCCACATGCTTCCATCATGTTATGAAAGCCGGCCCCGAGCGGCTCTGCACAAGAACGGGCTCCTTGTTCCTGGATGATGCGATTTGCTGCTCTGCCAAAGGGGCCCCGCCTCTCCCCAGGTCACCGACAGAGGCCTGTCTCCGCGCCGTCTAGCCTGTGCACGGTACAAAAGTTATGCAGAGCCCTCCAAAAACCCACCCTTTGAAACGAAAGAAATTGGATATTAAAATCCCAAAATAGAGTGCGGAAAGGTACACATCACGTCTGCCTTCTCCTTTTTTTCCCCTTTGTGGCAAAAGTGACTCAGAATTTTTGGTCTGGATCCAGAGAGACCTGCGTGGCCTTTGGTGGGGGTGGGGGGGAGGTGTGTCATTTGATTGGGAATAACTCACCTTTTTAATGCCTTGACAGGCTCAGCTGGCTGTCTTGCATTTCACAAGTCCTGGCTTTTCCCACTCCACCATCTCTGGGTTCTTTTTCAGCTTTTGGCCCAAGGGAAAGAGGAAGGGCCAAAGTTTATGCCTCGCCCAGATGACCCTGTCTTTGGTGGAACATTTATGTGAGGCTGAGCTGCAGCTTCTTTGGGATGTTTTATCAAAGTGTTCAGAGGGGCTGCTGTTGGAGCCGGCTGTGGGATTCTCGTCCCAGCATCCTTGGGTGTTCACACTGCCACGTTGGGTACCACTGGTCAGGGTCAGATAGGTGCACAAGGTTTTCATGAGCTGCCTTTAGTCCTCAATTGCTCCCTCCAGGGGGACTCAGTTTCTCCCCCTTCCCTTCTTCTCCCAGAGACCAGGTCCCATGCAGACATCAGGCACTTTGTTCCTCAATATCAGGTTGGTGCCCTGAGCGAGAGACTCGTGGAAAAATGTTTTTGAAGCATAGTCTCTCTTGTTGTCTGGTCTTTGGGTGAACACACAGGTGGCAGAGGGCATTGCCTGTGCCTCACCTTTCCTCACCATCTCCAAGAGGCTGCCGAATCACTGTACTTTTGACTCAGTCTCTCCCTGTGTCCATTCCTAAATGCTGCTAGAGAAGAGATTGTACACTTCATTTTTCCAGCCTGAGCTTGTCTCCTCTTTGACTTCCAATGGAATTAGCCTGGTATAATATGTCTCTTTCATGGTGAGACACATTCCTGCAGACTGGCTCAAGTGGTAGTGAATTCATGCAGACTCCAAACATGGGGATTCTCTTCTAGACATGAATAAGCCTCCTTTCTCAGGGTCACTGCAGGATGAATCACTTGGCAGTATGTTGAGCCACATAGGAACCTGAAAATTAATCTGTTCATTTATTTACTCAGCAAATATTTATTGAACATCTGCTATATGCCAGGTACTATTCAAGGTGCTGGGATGTGGTGATGAATAAGCTTTCATTCTAGCAGGGGGTGGGGTGGGGAGGACAGACAGTCAGCAATGAGCAAATGTATAAGATAACGCTTCTCAAAGGAAATCAGCAGGAATGATGGAGCGACAGTGGGGAGGCTGTGCTTTAGCCAGGCTGCTCAAAGAAGGCCCTGAATTTAGGCTAAGACCTAAAGAATCAGGGGATTACCAGCCATGGGAAGACCTGAGGGAAGAGTGTTCTAGGCTGGGGGAGCGCAAGTGCAAAGGCCCTGTGGTAGGAGCAAACTCAGCCTGTTTAAGGAGCAGCAAGGGGTCCCGTGTGGCTGGACCAGGGTCGGGGAGATGAAGTTGCTGACATGGGCAAGGGCCAGATCATGCAGGGTTTTGTAGACTGTGATGAGGCATTTGGATTTTCTAAATGCACCTGAGGATTATCACATGTTAGAGCTTGAAAGATAACCTTCAAGATGATTTCTTCCAAGAACTTAGACCAGAAGGAGGAATTTCATTGTCCAAAGTCACCAGCCATAGGTGAAAGAATAGTTGTGAAAGTTGATATTTATTGAATGCTTGCAACATGCTTTGTGTGTCACTCACTTGATCCTCCCAGCACCCCAGTGAGGGTACGTTGTCATTAGTCCCATATACAGATGAAGAAACTGAGGCCCAGAGAGGTAAACTAACTTCCCTACCATGACAGAGTCAGTGCCCATGCCAGGATGTAACCCCAGATGGTCTGGCTTCTCCGGGGTTCATGCTCTTAATCTCAGTGTTACCTTGGTTCTACCCAAGGCATGGGACAGAGAGAAGATGTGAAAAGTACTCGTTTGGCTTCTTCAAGCAACAAAAAACCAAAACTCCTTCCAAAGGTCCACCCCGAGAAGGCTCGCGTATTTCAGTCCAGCACTTCCAGACTCATCTCCTATATGACTCAGTCACTCCTTGGCCTGGAGAGATAGTTGGTCGGGGTGGGGGTGCTGGTGGGGAGCCGTGGCGGAGCTGACATTTCTGTTGAGTGGACCACAAGCAGGGGGCTGAGGGTACAGTGGGGCAGGTGGGACCAGAGAAGGGAAAGGTGGTGTCTCCAGGAGGGAGGGGGCAAAGTGATCCAGTTTCTTTGTTCAAAGACCCCTGGGGGGCGGTGCTGTGGGGAGAGGAGAATGGGGTGCAGCATTGGGTCCTGAATCCCATTAGGCTAATGTGCCTGCCTCTGATCTCGCCACTCTGTTCTCTATGGCTTCCTTGGGGTTTCAAATGTGGACATGGTAATTGGAAACAAATTTAGCATGTTTCAGGCCATCAAGCCTCTCTCTTCAGTCATCGTGCTTGCTCTGCGGTAGATATGTCTGTTTTTAATTTCCAGTGATGTGAGAAATATAGAATGACTTGATTCTTAATTTAGAATACTGAGAGAGACTGACTTGTTTTGTTTTCGAGCCCGTGCAAAGTGTCTCATCCTCTTTTTGTGGCTCACCATGTGATTTTTAAAATGTGGCCTATGGAAGCGGGCAGGCGCAGGATAGGGGTGGGGGGATTAAGAGGCACAGACTACTACGCATAAAATAAATAAGCTACAAGGATATATTGTACAACACAGGGAATAGAGCCAATATTTTATAACGACTATAAATGGAATACAACCTTTAAAAATTGTGAATCACTATGTTGTACACTTGAAACTTGAATATTATACATCAACTCTACCTCAATTTAAATAAAAAATAAAATACAATAATAGAATGTGACGCTAGCAGAGAGGCGTCTGGTCACAGAGGTGTCCCTGCGAGGCTGACGACATATCCGGCCAGCGGGATCCCCGCTTGGGTGAGAAAGCAGACATGGGGCTCCTCTTCCATCACACGCTGGAGATGCTGTCGCCTCTTCTTGGAGCAGGGCAGTCCCGGTGTCCGTCGTCCAACCAGCCGAGTTGGACAGAGTTCTCTGTGGGCCTGGAAGCTAGTTGCCTGGCGCCAGCGTGGGCAGCGTAACCGCCCTTTGTCATGGGGGAGGGGAGGGTCTGGAGGGATGATAGCCACTCAGACCCCTCTGGTGGGCCTCCCCTCCCTCCTAGGGTCGCTCACGTGTTGGGCACCTGCGTGATGTTCTAGGCACTGCAGATGCCTCTGTGAGCCGGGCAGGTAAGCGGCTGATGCTCTAGTCGGGGAGGGACCGGAGAAGGGAAAAAAATCAAATAAATATATCACGCGACGTCAGGCTATGATAAATGGCTGTTGCAGCATAAAGCGGGGTGGGTAGGTGAAGAGTGAGATGGGCGTGGGGTGCCACGTTGGGATGAGTGGTCGGGGAAGGGCTCTCTGATAAGGGTCGTTTGGGGAGAGGTTTGGGCGACGAGGAGGATGGGCCCTGGGAGGATGGGGGATGAGCTCACCAAGCAGAGGGAACTCTACGTGCTGAGACCCTGAGGCTGGAGCGTGCCTGGTGTGCCCGGCTTGTCTGAGGACGAGGCCAGTGTGGCAGCAGTGGAGGGAGCGGGCAGGGAGGGCTGGAGAGGGAGGAGAGGGGTCCGATCATCTTCTGAGTCACATTGAAGACATTGGCTTTTTGATCCGAAAAAGATGTTTGCTGTGGCGGGGTGGGCGGGGGCGGGGGTTGAGCAGAGGAGCCACAAGATCTAATGTACAGTCTTTAAGATCATTCTAGCTGCTGCGTGCAGAAGATCACGTGGAGGGGGAGGAGAAGGGGTGGGCAAGGATGGAAGCAGGGAGACCCTGGAAGGAGGTTACTGCAATGGTCCAGGCAGGAGATGATGGTAGCTCAGACCCTAGTGGTGGTAATCGGGCTTGTGAGAAGCAGATTCTCGCTGGATTTCAAACGTTGAGCCACCAAGACTTGCTGCTCCCCTGGGTGTGGTGTGCGGTTTGCTCCTCTGTTGGTGTGGGCCCCTGCTGGCACCTCTGCCTGCCTCTTCCTTTGCTGAAGGCCTCCACCTTGGACTCCTGCTCCTGACCTTTCTGTGGGTGGGTCCTGGGTCTTTATTTTTCTCACAGGATGGGATGGGACGTTGCACGTGCATTTGTACCTTCATCGCTTTAGTTTACCTTCTTTGTGGCCTTTAAAAGAAATGTCAAGGTTTACGAAGAGAAAAGCAGAGGGGGGGGGGGCTCTCTTTCTTTGAATGAATATTTTGGCTTTATTTTTTATGTTATACATTCGTTTGAGTTGAATTGTAACCAATATATTGGGTCTAGGGGAGCTACAACCGTGGAGTCATGGGACAACAGAGCTCCTTACGGGGAATGATCAAAGTCCAGTGGGCATTTTAAACTAAGACCTGATTTCTTTTCTACTTTTATTTTGGACACACACACACACACACATCCCTTCTCCACCTTAAAATCAGATATATTTGTTCTCACGGTTATGGTGTATTTTGGAGATTATTCTGTATTGCTATATAAAAAGCTTCCTTAGGGTGCCCCATGTGGTTGCCCAGATTGTGCACTGCACAACTCCAGGGGTTGCCATTCATATTCACTGTCATGCTGGTCCCTAGCATACTCATTCTTTCTTTCTTTTTAATAACAGTATTATACTCTATAATATCCCAATACTGATTTAACCAGTACTCTTCTCATGGACCTTTAGGTCATTTCCAATATTTTGCTATTTTAAAGAGCGCTGCATTGAATAACCTTGTCATTAGTTTTTCTCTGCACATCTACCAGGGCATCCATGGGATAACCCACTTACTAGTAGTGGAATTACTACAGCAAAGGGAGTGTACATTTGTAATTTTGAAAGATAACTGCAAAATTGTCTACGACAGATTTGGGCACACCCTGTTTCTGTGGGCTCTGCTCTTAGGTTTACATATTTCAACCGGGTCACGTTTTACCTGGTTGGCACCCTTGTTCTGTCTTTTGCATCAGTCGCACATAGTGCAGATGAAGGAAATATTCCTCCTGGCGTCAGACCTGGGTTCAAATCCCTGCACTGCTGCTTGCTTGGTTGGGGACCTCATGTCTCTGAGCCTCCGATTCCTCTTCTGTAAAAGGGCAGTTGAATTGTTGATGGAACTTTAGGAGGATGGAAAGGGGACAGGCACGCCACAATTAATTGGGCACCTAATTATATCTTGCAATTATGAGAAATATAACAAAGAAGACTATTACTGGGACGCCCCGCCTTGTCCGGGGAGCAAGGAAAGACTTTTTTTGGGAAATAGTATTTGAGTTACATTCTGCAGTATGACTAGGAATTACCTAGGGCAGAGGTGGTGGAGAGGGTGACGGGGGGATTGTTTCTGAAAGATCAGACACAGGGAGCCCCTGGTAAGGGGGTCGGGGTGTGATGGGAGGTGGGGTCACATCGCACATGGTGGTGTAGTCAGTGGGAGCTGGGAGTTTATAAAAGGTCATTCTGGCCACAGGGTAGAAAGTCGTGGATGGGGACTGGAGGGGATGCAGGGAAACTCTTTAGGAGAGAAATAGTCGTAGTTTGGACTAGGGTGGAAGTGATGGATGGGGAAATGTTGATGGATTTGAGTGCACTTTAGGGAATCAAATTGACAGGACTCTCAGGTGGATCCGATATGGAGGTGAGGCAGAGGGAGTTATCATGAATTAGGATTTTTAATGATGTTATTAATATGTGCTCATTAGATGGATATGTAATGCTGGCGGCATCACTGAGATAAGAGTAAAATCATGGAGTAGTTTTCCGTGTGTGTGTGTGTGTGTGTGTGTGTGTGTGTGTGTGTGTGAGAGAGAGATGGGAGTGGGCTTGGGGTAGCAGCTATGTTCTGCAATTTTTGCATCCAAAAATAAAAGCAGAATTTGAGATCCACGTGTATTTGTAAAAAACTTTCTCCCTGCGTGCTGTGTGGCAGTTGGGAATTACAATAAAACATCCCCATGGGCTTTTCCCTTCTTTCACAGTGTAATATTTGAGGACGATACCAATTTCCTAATATTCCAAATTCAACAAAAAAAATGCTACTTAACATTGTTAAAGTTTGATTTTAGTAAAATTCAAAACAGTTTCCTTGGCCCGTTGCCATTTTGAAAATCAATCCCACATTTCAGATTTCATGGCAGCCTCATCCATCTGAGAGTATTTAAAAACTCTGAACAGAGTTGATAGAAAAATTGTTTTCAAGGAAGTGTCATTTATGAGTTCTCATTGCAACATTATATAATGGGGAATGTTTGAACAACCTAAATGCTCAACTGTAGAGGTTAAGCTGCGAGTCCAAACATAGGATGGAAGCAAGGGATGCAGGGGAGGGCAAAATTTAAGGTAGCACTCACTTTCAGGTACTCAGATAACATTTGCACAGCCCTGAGAGCCGGTGCCTCCTTAAATCATGTGCCCGGGCACCTCACTTGCCTTGTGCCAGTCTAAGCCCAGGGAGATACTATGCAGTTATTTGAGGTTGTCCCAGTGAACAACATTTAATGACAAAGGGCAACGGTCACATTATATTGTTAAGTGGAAACAATATCTGGAATAGAATCCCAGATACGTTTCTCTAAGTGCCTAGAAGGAGAGTCTGGAAGGATGTACACTAAAATGCTTATTTATTTTGAGAGAGTATTTTCTGTATAATATATATATTTTTATATTGTCTATTTTTGCTGCAATGAATGATGAACCCTTATTACTTTTATAACAAGACGAAGGGAAAGCAAGTATCAACATGTACCGATGCCCTTTTACCTGTGCATCAGGACAGTTCAGTTGCTGCTAAGAGGGGGCAGAGCTTGAATTTGGGGGCGGGGGTGGTTCTGATGAACTTTCTCTGGGAAACGGTGGGTCTCTGAGATGTGGAGACCATTTCAAGTCTGGGTTCCTTTGGCTGAGCTGGTGGGATGGACCTGCCTGTCGTAATATACATAGTCCAGCATCTGGGAGCGTCAGGAGGCAGCTGCGACACAGGGGAAGCAAATCTGCCCACGTCCCTGAGCTTCCACTCGATGGCTTTGGAGCTTAGGGTCACGAGCAAGTCACTTAACCCCGCTGAGCCTTGGCTTTCTCACCCAAAAAAGGGATCACCTTGCTTTTCCTTCTGTGTGTTGCTGTGCAGATTAAATCAGCTCTGACACCCCCTAGCTGTGCAGCAGACCCTCATGATGTGCCCTAGAAGCACCCCTTCTTCCTGGAATCTTGTAGACTGCTTGGGAAATTTTCTGCAAAAAGCAGAAGACTTTTGCTCTCACCCTGGCTGCAGGAAGTAGAGCCTCCTCTTCTGCTTTGGAGGTTGGCTGACCTTGAGCTTCTAGGTTCCAGTGGGTGGGCAGGCGGGAGTCTGCTATGGCTGGGAGGCCACCCTGCTTGCCATGCTCCTGAGATGACCTTATCTTTGAAGAAGCCTGGAAAGAGGCCTCGAGACCCTCGAAAGAGGTTGGCCTCTAAAATGGGGGCAGCGGGGCGTTTGAGACGTGGAGGGCAGGTCATGCCATCCCAAGGCGTCAAGTTCTGTTTGCAAGACCCAAATCACTCAGTTTTTGGAGAAGCAAGTAAATAGCCATATGGTCTTATCAAACCTCCGGAGAGCTGGCAAGGCTCCTCCAGAATGCACACGCTCTGGGCATCTTCTACCACCTTCAGGGAAGGGGACGGTGGGGATGGGAGGGGAAGAGTTTCTTCCACGCTAGATGGTGTGGTTTCTTCCCCCACCCTCCTCCTCCCAGCCCTCCACGTCAGGGGCTCTATAGCTGCCCACAGAGACGATGGAATGAGTGCCTGGGTTTCACCACACATGAGGATGTTTTGGGTTGTTTATCACATTGTGAGTCTTTCACATTCATTCTTCGCTTCTCCATTCAGTTCTGTCCTATCACCTCCATGTTTTGATTTGCATCATCCTCCGATGACAAGGAGAATTCTCGTTTCATGGGTACCTCCTGTGTGCTGGGCTTTGGGGCCCTATAAAGGTCATCTTCTTTAGCCTTCAAAGAGCCCTGGGCAGTGGGAAGTGATGTGCCTGTTTTATAGGAGCAAATGGAGGCTCAGAGAGGTGGAGTCACTGCTCTGAGGTCACACAGCAGCTGTTAAGAAGCAGGGCCTGGACTGAGAGCTGGGTACGTCTGACCAAATGTGAAATCCTTTCTCCTTCCTGCTCTACCACAGCCTCTGACAGCAGAGACCTGTCTCACGTGGGAGGGGGCGCTCACGAGGGTGAGGTGGGTTCCGTCTGCTCACTTGGCATCAGCTAGTCCAGCTCAACCAGGGGCTGCTCCGGGACACACAAAGTTCCTGCTTAAAGAAGTGGGTTCTTCTCTTGAGGGGCAACGTTGTTTGTCTTGGTTGCCGTTGCCTGTTTCTCTGGCTCCCTCCATCTCCCTTCCTCCTCCCCTGCCCCCACCCCTTCTTGTTCAGCAGGAAGAGCGCTCTTGATCGTATAATTTAGCACTTGCTCGTGTTTCCTTTGAGGACCTAATCTGCACTTTCTGAGCTGTAGTTGTAGATCAGAGAGCAGCTGTGGATCTATCAGATGCGAAGGGCACAGACAGTGCGCTGGGAATGGACTTAGAGCCTGAAGGCCCAGAGTCCGCATCCTGGCCCTGCCCTGTACTAACAGTGTCCACTGGGGCGAGTTGCCAGGACTTTGCCAGCCTCAGTTTTCTCATCTATAAAATGGGCCCCTCCTACCTAGAATTGTTGTGATACATGTAAAACGTTGAGTATGGTGCTTGGCCAGGGGACAGTGTACACTTAACTGCTGCCCGGTTGTTGATGGTGACTATTGATTCCACGTGCTTATTGATCACACTGAACAAAACAAACATGCTTCCTCCTACCATGGACTTCCTGTTGAAGTAGAAAAGAGAGATACTAAGCAAATTAACAACTAACAAGAAAATTTCAGATGGTAACGAAGTAACTATTCCTGTGGCGTGTTAGTGAATGTTTAACATCCACTTCTCTAGAAAAAAAGAGCCCCGATTTGTAGCATTTGCCAATTTTTGTGGTGCAGATATTCTCATCGTGGCTGATTTCAGGCTATCAAAGTAATGTCCAATGGCTCTTAAAATTCCTGAAAATTTAACCAACTGCAAGGCTGAAATAGCTGGCTCCGGCACTGGGTGTATGTAACTAATGTGGTTTGGGAAAGACCTGAAGATCTGAGAGCTAAATGTACCAGTGGAAGACTATGCCAGCAGAGAAGATGGCTGTGCAAAGGCCCTGAGGTCGGAGAGAGCTTGGTGTGCTCAGGGAACAGAAGGATGGCTGGTGCTGGCAGGAGCCTAATGGGGTGGAAGGGCTGGAAGACAGAGGCCGGGCTGTTGGGAGCCTCATAGACCATGGTACCAAGTGTTTGGATTTTATTCTCCGGCCACAGGAAGTCTTTGGAGGGTTGTAAGCAGGGGGACGTCTGGGTCTGCTTTGCATTTTTTAAAGATCAGAGGGCTATTCTGTTAAAGACCAGCAAGAGGTCAGTTAGGGAGCGGTGGTGGTCACTCCAGGGAGAGGCAGTAGTGGCTTGGGCTAGTGTGCCATCAGGGGAGGGGACTAGAGGTGGCTGGGCTCCTCTGGGATGTGACGGATTTTATCCCCAGGTGTTCTGTGGCTGTTTACCCTGAGTGCATGCAGCCTGCAATTTCTGCTCTTAGATCCCGGGAAGGAGGAAGGAACCTCAGACCATTAGGGTCACTATCTATCCTACCTACTCTCCTCTTTGATTCTGAGTGATACCATGTTTACCACCTCCTGATAAATCCAGGACAGGAGGTGAGGAAAGATATTTATCTTGGGTCCAAATGCAAGGCAAGAACAACAAAAACAGAATCTGTCCTCAATGCTGCCCTTCCTCCTTTGATTTTTGTCCAGAACAGTACCCTGTTCTTCAATTTGCATGGGGGAGAAAGATAAGAGACTTCATTTCCACCTTTGCCCCAGGGTGCCTCTCGGGTGTGTATCAGATGCTTATGTAAATGTTGTAGGTGTCAGCCTGGCAGGTTCTGAAGAAGGTTGCCATCTGGCTCTGCTCCACCCTTAGCTCACCTCTTGGTCCAGTGTTTAGAGGGGCACAAGAGAACACCATCTTTCTGGACCAGCATTGTCTGAAAGAACTTTTCTCAATGATGGAAACGTCCTGTATCTGTGCCGTTCATTATGGCACCAGCCATTTGTGGCTACTGAGCACTTGAAAGGTGTGGCTCGTGTGACTGAGAAACTGACCTTTCAATTAAATTTTTGTATTACTTGCTATATTGGACAGTGCAGTTCTAGACCATGTGTGATTATCTATTGCCCTGGAGCCTTTGGTTCTGGGCATTTGACTGGAGATCCTACTGAAATTTTGTAGAACTCTATGGAAGGGTGGGGTCTCAGTGAGTTGTCACTTGTCATAACCCCCCTTCCGCCCAATTTGCAGAGGAAGGAGCAGAGGTGCAGAGGATTACACGATTTGCCCAGCATTTCTCAGCTGGGGAGTGGCAAGACAGGAACCCACCTTCTAACTCTTAGCTCAACATCCTTTTTTCTTTTCTTATGTATAATTTTCAAAACCAATGTTAAATTCCACAAGTTTCCAGGCAGCTCTTCTGCCTATAACTTTGTGGATGAAGTTAAATTCCTCTTTGATCACCTTCTCAACCTTGATCTCCTCCTCCGTCCCTAGAAGTGATCATGGTGTGGTCAGTCTGGAGCGCATCCTTCCACACCTTTTCCTATTGCATTTACATGAGTATACATGAATGGATCGAAACATTCAGCATTAAAAAAAAATAAGTTGTATTCTGCTATCCATATTTTTTTTTTATGAATTGCTTTTCTTTTTTAATAGTATGTCTTAGATCTTCCGGGTGAAGTTCATAGATCTCTACCATACTGTTTTTTTAACTGTTGTAGTCTTCCATAGCCTGGACATGTATTACTCATAAGCCTAATGGATGAAACTAATTGTTCATTATTCTGTTCATGTTAGTAAACGTTTTTGTGCATATCTCCTGCATGCACAGCATTTCATCTGGGATCCATACTGAGAAGTGGATTTATTAGGTCATAGGGAATATGTATTTTTAATATTAATAGCTGCTACTCCAAAAATAGTTATACCAGTTTATGTTCCTATCAGCTATGGGAGAGTGTCTGTGTCCTCACAGCCTCCAAAACACTTGATATTATCAAATATCTACATGGGTGCCCATCTAATGGGCAAAAAATGATATCTCATAGTTGTTTAATTTGTATTTTCCTGTTTACAAGGCAAGTTGAACATCTTTTCTATGCTAATGGTCATTTGTTTTTCTGTGAATTGCCTGTTCAAATCTCTTGTCCAATTTTCTGTTGGAAAATTCATTATTAATTCATTCAGCAAATATGTACTACTACTACTAGAATGCCTACTGTGTGCCAAGCATTATTCTAGGTGCTAGGGATTCTGTGGCAAGTTAAATCAATAGACATCCCTGCCCTCAATGAGGTGATAGTCTAGTTGTAGGAGAAAGACCTAAGCAAAAGGAATTGAGAAAATATATAGTATATTTTATGGGATTAAAAAGAAGGGAAAGGAGCTAGGGACAGCCATGGGGGTAGGACTCGATTTTAAACAGGATGGCCAGGAATCTAGTCCTTTACTTATTCACTCGTAGGCATTCTTTATGTATCGTATGTATTAATCCTTTGCGTGTTATATGTTATACATATTTTCTTCCAGTCTTTAATCTTCTATCAGTTTAGATGACGGTACTTTTGTCTTGCTCTTTCTTTTTTAAAACCATAAAATCTAACTTGTTAATTGGAATACAGTCATATAAAAACTGAAAGTTCCTTCTTTCTAGGCAACCCATTGTCAAGAGCTCTGGTTTATCTCTTCCAATTATTTTCTATTCTCACTACCACCCCCTGACCCCCGATCACCAATGAAGCATAGTTTCTGGCTGTTTCTCCATAAATGCAATTCTGATCTGTCACACTCTTTCTCAGGGCTGCTTAATATTCCATTTTAGAGAGGATTCCCTATAATTTATCCAAGCAGTCCCCTCTGGCCGGACATGCAGGTTGCTTCCAATTCTCCATGACTCTAGACATTGCAGCAATTCTGCTGCTCATGAGCTTCTTTGATGTTTTTGTTTGTTGGACTATAGCCACCATACCCTGTATGTTAATGGTGCTGTAATAATTTGGTTTTGTTTTCTCCCCCTCAGCTCCATGGCTACATGGAAAACAAGCCGCTGGGGCTTCAGATCTTCATTGGGACGGCCGACGAGCGGATCCTTAAGCCCCATGCCTTCTACCAGGTACACCGGATCACGGGGAAAACCGTCACCACCACCAGCTACGAGAAGATCGTGGGCAACACCAAAGTCCTGGAGATTCCGCTGGAGCCAAAAAACAACATGAGGGCAACGTAAGGGCTGGGGGCTGAGGGCAGTGGGTCTTCATGGGGAAGTGACTGGGGCCAAGTGGCAGGGATTTGGGAGAAGGATGGAGTTGATGGAAGCAACCGTAGACGGTGGTTCCCAATTTGTGAAGGACCCACAGAGGTTTCTGTTTTAAAAGTTTCCATTTTAAAAGTTCTAGACCTAGACGTTTTTCATGTGTATTGAGAGGAAGAATACTTATGCATCTTTGGATTATGTTGCTTGGGATGAGGCTGAATTTATTTACATTTATAAATTTATTTGACTTAAAATTATTAAACAACTATGCAGATAGGTGTAACCTCACAGAGCTGATATGCATATGGCTAAAATGTGGGAAACATTGCACCCGTGTGTTGGAGTTTAAAAAACTTTATTAGAGAATAATCTCAAACATGAAAACTGTAAGAATTGTACAAAGAACCCCTGTTACACTGTTCGCTCAGATTTACCAATTGTTAACATTTTCCACATTTGCTTTATTACTGTTTTTCTCCCCCTCTCTTTATTTTTTCCTGAAGCGGTTGTGAGTTAGTTGCAGACATCATGCCTTTTTACTTTTAAATGCTTAAGCATGCATTTCCTAAGAACAAGCATGCTCTCTTACATGACCACGGTACATTTATCAAATTCAAGGTATTTAATGTCCATATTACTACTCTTAGTATTGCATAGTCCATAATCAATTTTTCCCAGTTGCGTATTTGAGTTTTTCAGGTACTTTTGAGAGTAGAAAAGTAAGCAAGCAGAATCTCCCTAGAGAGGTAATTTCCACTGGGGGATTTTGCTAATTACTTTGTGTTTTACCCCCATTTTGGTTTAAATTCCTGGCTGAAAAATTTATCCGTGTATTGCAATCCCCCGCCCCCCTTGTGGGTGACCTTTCCTGCTCCCCGAGATGGTCAGTTGTCAGTGGGGTTCTTGACTTTCCGGCAGCATTGACTGTGCGGGGATCCTGAAGCTTCGGAATGCGGACATTGAGCTGCGGAAAGGCGAGACGGACATCGGGAGGAAGAACACGCGGGTGAGGCTGGTGTTCCGGGTGCACATTCCAGAGTCCAGCGGAAGGATCGTCTCCTTGCAGACAGCATCTAACCCCATCGAGTGCTGTAAGTTGGGTTCTGGGCAGGGTCGGTTTTTGGCAAGTGCACTGTATGTGACCCTGGGCAGTGTAGCCTGGGTAAGGTACCCAGCAAGAATGTGTGACCCACAGGGGTCAGCGGTGGCCCAAGATGACCAAAGGGGCGAGAGACAGAGCACATTTCAGGGTTTCTCTCTGCTTCTATGTACTTGTGGAGGGTTTACTGTCAAAAATAATATGGCTGATAAGTAGCCTACAGCTTGGTTTAGAAGATTTGAAATGTATAAGTGTTGTGCTGGTCTCAAAAAGGGTAGATGCAGTTGGAGCGAGTTCACTGTACTTAGTGGCCTCTTTTTTTTTTAGATTTATTTGTTTGTTTGGTTGCGCCGGGTCTTAGTTGCGGCAGGCGGGCTCCTTAGTTGTGGCATGCGAACTCCCAGTTGCGGCATGCATGTGGGATCTAGTTCCCCGACCAGGGATCGAACCCGGGCCCCTTGCATTGGGAGCGCAGAGTCCCATCAACTGTGCCACCAGGGAAGTCCCTTTTTCCTCTTCTCTTCTTTCAGTAGAATAATAATAACATCATGGTGGCTCTCGCTTACTGCACTGACTCCACTGGTCACTAGGCTAAGTGCTCAGTGTGTAGTACTCTTTAAATACTCACAGCAGTCCTTGGCAATAGCTGGTGTCATGATGCCCATTTTAGAGAAGAGGAGGGAGAGAGATGAGGGGTAGTGTAACTTGTCTCAGCAGGGCTGGGATTTGAGCAGGAGCTTTGGCATGGAGGAGCCACACGTCCCCATCACCCTCAGCCCATCCCAGGGTGTTTACTGAGAATCTGCTCAGTGTCTGGTGCTGTGCTGGGGGCCTGCAGATGAGCAAGATGTTTTCTCTGTCCTTAGTGAGCTTACGGTGTGGTGTAAGCTAACCCACACAAAGATGCAGAAGATTTTCAGAATCCAGTAAGGAGTGGCCAAGATCTGCTGTTTGGAAGGTCTCTGAGCAGAGACCTGGCCCAGCTCCATTAGGCTTCAAAAGAAGAAATCACTTTGAGATCATTCTTAGGTACTTTGGGCAAGTTTGTTGTTGGATTTTGTAGTTAGATGTGACAAAGCTTATTATCTGCTCAGCTTTTGAGAGTTTAGAAGTCATTTTTAAAAGCATAAAGAAAGAAGTAAGCATTGTTCCAGAAACAAAAGCTGTTTTTATTAGTTTTTAAAAGTCTCGTTCTTCTAATATTTTTGTGCTCTTACAATAATGTTCCATATTCAGTTATGTTTCAGGGTTTTTTTTCCCCTTTTTACTGGACATTTTACCATAATTAGATGTCACAAAATCAGCTGCCTGCAGAGACCGGGGAGGTCGTGGACATAAGTGGAGTGGGTTGGGTGGGTAGTAGTGGTAGAGACTGGGGGCCAGGGTGGCACGTTCCCCACCTAAATGGGTTGCTGTTACCCAAATCCAGCCAGTGTTTCTATGAGGGAGTGTCGACTCAGTGTGGCCAAATCTGATTTTTTTTTTAAGATAAACCAATAATCTCCTGATTTTTAAAAAAGCGACAACAAAGTCGAAATCCTCTGTAGGTCAGCTGAGAACTGCACGTGGCTTGGATTCATCAGAGGTCGTCTTAATCAGACACTAATGAGGAAAGGGAAAGTATGAATATTTTATGCAGAAAGCATTGAGGAAGACTGGCCTTCAGCCAGCAAGAGGAGAGGGTGGACCCTCTTTGGTAGAGAAGCCAGAACTTGGTCTTGATTGGTCTTTGGAAAAGGATGAAGGAGGCCTGTGATCTCTTCCAGGCTGGTGAGTCAGGATGGGGATCAGGCTGAATGTGGTGGTGAGTTTGTGCTCTGAAGTTAGAGGAGGAAGACCCAACAGCAGACAACAAGGGAAAACAAGTGTTTGAAAAACATCGTCGCAGAAACAGAGGAGGAATTCCCCTCCTCTGCCCAGCAGACCCCACCCCTGCCCCCCAAGTGCTAGTCGTGGTGACTGCCCCACCCTGGTCTTGGTTTTGAACATCTCAAGACATTTGGGGAAGGAAACTCAGGCTCTTCCTCAGTGATTTGGGGGATTTTGAGAAGATAAGGTCTTGCCTTTCTGGCAAATGACTCAGTCTCCAGGATGGGGCTGTGGTTTGTAGCAAGGTGGGGATCAGGAGGCCTCAGGAGGGACCATTTATAGGAGCTCCTGTTCCTCTCCATCTTTGGGCCCTTCAAGTCATTCTATCTCCTGTCAATCTGAGACTTCAAGGATCATCACTGGCTACATGCACCTCCAGCAAGATCCTCAGGGTGTTAAACGTTGTTTGAACTTTGAACATAGCAGTTTTTTGTTTTTGGTTTTCCTATTCTTATGAAAAAGTGTTTGGCTGATTCAACTACTGTGCTTTGACAGATAAGGAAACTGAGACTTTCTTGGTAAGCTGATTTCTTGTTAAGGTGATTTACTCATTTTTACTCAGTAGGTAGCAGAGGCAGAGTCTCCAACTTTCTAGTTCTGTGAAATAGCTTCTTTTGGTTTCTACAACACCAACCTTTCTGGCAATATCAAGTGGAGCTACCGATGGGCCACTTTCCCTCTCACAGAGGGAAGGCAGAGCCTTCTGTCATTTTGATCTCCTTCTTTGTTCTGTTTTCCTGGATCGGTGCCTGGCAGTTCCAAAAATATTTATGGACTAATTGAATTACTGTTTGTTTGATCCTTAGGGAGGTATTTAATATTTGTTGACAAATTAGTCTGTGACATGTATCAACACAGTATGTGTACAGTAAATATTTGTTGACTAATTGACTTCATGTACACCCCTTGGGGAAGGTAGCTTGGTAAGAAAAACACTCCGTGGGCTGGTGCTTATTTGCAAGGCTAACTTATTTACTTTGGAGATGTCTTTTATGTGATGTCTCAGGGATCAAGGGTGAGTTCTCAGAATCTAGTAGAAAAGTCTTGAACAAGCTACTGGAGGCCACTCTTTGGAAAGTGGAGTTACTTGCTAGAAAGGCAGATTTCTTCTATTTATTTATAGGCCAGTGTGCCCAAGGTCAAATCGCACCTGTGCACAGAGGGACACCCCGTGTTTCTAGTTTTCTATTTCCAGCAGATCTTCAGTGTTGCCAGGGAGGTCCTTTGAGTTCCCTCCCCTATTCTCAGCAGAGACTCTTTCGAACCTTCTCTGGTCTCCCAAGCTCTGGAGGCTGCCCCACCCTCCTCCCACTTGTAGGAGAACGTGGAAGAGGTCAGAAGGGAACACCCTTGTCTTGCCCAACAGAGACCCTACACACGGTCACAGCTGTGGGCGGCCTTTCCTCGTCTGGGACCCTTGAAATGGGACAGTTCTCCTTACCCCCTGGGCTCCTCAGAGCTCAGCTTCAACTCCAAGTTCCCTTGTGGTGGTGGAGCCCTTGCTTCCCTCTTTTGCGAGTTCCCAGGGCTGGCGAAGCCAATTACCACCACCTGGGAGCCTGCCAGCAACAGAAATTGATTCTCCCACAGATCTGAAAGCCAGAAGCCCGAAATCAAGGTGTCATCAGGACTGGTTCCTTCTTGGAGGCTCTGAGGGAGAGTGTGTTCCAGGCCCCTCTCCTCCGGTGGTGGCCGGCGATCACCAGCATGCCTTGGCTTGTGGACACATCACTCCAATCTCTACCTCCATCTTCACGTGGGCTTCTCTGTGTGCCCTTTTTTGTCTCTCCTAAGGACACTCTCATGGGGTTTAGGACCCCCCAATCCAGGATGATTTCGTCTTCATCCTTATTCACATCATTGAAGACCCTGTTTCCAAATGAGGTCACATTCTGAGGTTCTGGGTGGGCAGGAAGTCTTGATGGGGGCTCATTTCAACCCATTACACCTCCTCAGCTGCATTTCTTGGCTTCAGTCTTCTCTGTGCTCCTCAATTCCCAAATCCACTGGCATCTTCCTCTGGCTTCTAGGCTTTTGCCTATGCTGTCACCTCCATCCAGAACAATCTTAGCTGCATGTTGGAATCACCTGGGGACTTCTAAGAAAAAATATGATGCCTGAATCCCACCCCAGAAACTCTGATTTAGTTGGTCTGCGTTGAGGCCTGAACCCGGAGACTTTCAGAGGTGCCTAGTGATTCTGACATGCGGCAAATTTAGAGACCTACTGCCGGGGGGGGGGTGGGGTGCCCACACCCTTCAGTTGCTTAGTTAACCCCTCCTTATCCAAGGCCCCTGTTTAGATGGTCCCTCGAGGAGGAAGCTTGCCCTAAACCCACAGGGTACGGGGTCCCCTCTCTGTGCACTGACACCCAATTTACTTATCAATCTCTCTTAGGTAAGGTTAGGGACCAGTGGGTGTTAGCCAGGGCCTGGCACATAGCAACTGTCTCTAGAATGTTTGTTGAAAAAAATGAAAGTGTGAAAACAAGTGTCCCCAGGCTGCCCAGCAGGAGAGAGAGGCAGCCATGAGACAGAGTGGATGTGTCCCCAGGGGCAGATGTCTTCTCCCGTGAGAACTTTCCTTGGGTTTTCTCCTTGCCCTGCAAAGGGGCCTCTCTGTGCATCACATTTCAGGAAACACCTAAAGCAATTTCCAGCCCTGCCCGCTCAGAGCACAGAGTGTAAATTCACTTTGCTCGTTTTGCAGGAATTGGGGGCATGGGTATGAGGTGTGGACTAGAAAATGGCTTTTCTCACATGGTGTTTTCAGTCTCTGCCTTTTCATGACATAAATGTGTTTTACCAAGGTATAATTAAGATACACTAAACTGCACAGACCGTAAATCTTCTGTTCAGTGGTTTTGACAATTGTATACACCAGTGTGACCACCACTCAAAACAAGATACAGGGCGTTTTCTTTCGCTCCTGAAAGTTTCCTCCTACCCCTCAGCCAATGCCCCCTCCCCAGCCCCATACACAGGCAACCACTGTTCGGATTTCTATAACCATAGATGAGCTTTCCCCATTCTAGAACTTCATGTAATGGAATAGTACAGTATGGACTCTTTTGTGTCTGGTTTGTTTTACTTAGCATGATGTTTTGGAGATCCATCACTGTTACTGCGTGATTTGGTGGTTCATTCTTTTTTTTTTATTGCTGAACAGTATTCAATTGTATGAATATAACGATTGTTTATTTACCACTGATAGACATTTGGGTTGTTTCTGGGGTTTGGGGATCATGAATAAGGCTGCTATGAACGTTCCCCTTCAAGGCCTTTGTGGACAGATGCTTTCATTTCTTTTGGGTAAATACGCAGCAATGGAATTGCTGGGTCACGGGGTTAAAAAAAAAAACGTATGTTCCAATTTATGTATTTTCCAAATCGTTTTACACTCTGTACAAGAGTGTCTGAGAATTCTACGTGCTCACTAATATTTGGCTTTGTCAGTCTTTCTAATTGTAGCCATTACAGTGAGTAGAATGGTATCTCATTGTACATAACCCGTAATTCGCATTTCCCTAAAGACTAAGGATGCTGAGCCCTAATCTGTGTGCTTATTGGCTATCCTGTGTCTTCTTTGGTGAAGCGTTTGTTCAGAGCTTTTGCCCATTTTTTATTGGGTTACTCATATTTTTATTGTTAATATACAGTAGTTCTTTTTGCATTGGGTATGAACCTGTTGTCAGATTTATGTATTATGAATATTTTCCCCCAGTCTGTGGCTTGCCTATTTATTTTCTCAATTAAGTGTCTTATTAAGAGCATCAATATTTTATTTTGATGAAGTCTAATTTATTATTTTCTTTTCTTGGGGGATTATTACTCATTATATTCTCCCAAGAAACCTCCGCCTATCTGAAGATAGCAGACATCTTCTCTTCTGTTTTCTTCTAGAAGCTTTTTGATTCTGGCTTTTAGGTTTAGGGATACAAACCATATCAGGTTGATTTTTGTTTATGGTGTGAGATAGGGTCCAGTTCCATTGTTCTCCACATGGCAATTCAGTTGTTTCAGATGCCTTTTTCTGAAAGCGAGAGCTTAGACAACCGAAGACTGTTCCCTCCCTCACCACCTGCCCTTTACTCCTCCACTTCACTCTCCTAAGTCTGACGTGGAAGATGGGTGATCACACAGCAGTGCTTTATGGAAATCCTTAGAATTAGTGAGATCAGACAGGCAAATTGATTTTGCTTTGCTTCATAAATCAGAGATGCTCTCTTGCCCATCTGCTCCTTCCAGAAGCCAAAACGACCCACATAATTCTTATAGGCCCCTTAACATGATTCTTTTAATTAAAAATATATTTGGAGTGCATTATATAGTACTAGGAACTGGGGATCCAGCAGTGAACAAACTAAAGTCGTGGCCATCATGGAGGTCACATTCTAGTGGGGAAAAGCCACAGTCAACAAGCAGGCGGAGACATCATTTCAAACAGAGCTAACTGTCATGACGAAAATAACAAGGATCATGTGTTGGTGACTTGGGGGTGGGGGAGCAGCAACCTTAGTCATTCTGATCAGGGCAGACCTCTCTGAAGAGATGGCGTGTCAACCTGGACCTGAGTGATGGGGGAGCATGGCCCAGCTGGAGGGGAGAGCAGGTGCAAAGCCCTAAGGCAGGGATAAGCTTGGCATCGTCAGGGAACAGAAAGGCAGCCGGGGAGGCTGTGTGCAGTGACAGGGGTAGGGAGAGGTGTAGGAGGTGAGGTCTGAGAGGAAGCAGGGGACTTTGGATTTTATTCTAGGTGAAACGGGAAGCCTTGAGTTCTACATAAGGGACTGGCATGATGTGATTTATATTTTAAAACTTGTTTAGCACAGGGCCTGGCACATAGTGGATGCTAATAAATACTTGAAGACCAAATGAAGGAAGGAAGGACATGAGGGGGACATGGCGGGGGAAGAGGTAAAGGACAAGGAACTATTATCAGTCACCTACTGTATGTCGAGCACTTTCTCTGTTGCTGCTAAATCATTGTGAGGACACCAGGAACTCAGCATCTGTTCCAATTTTATAGATGGGAAAACTGAAGCACAGAGAGGTTAAACTAATTGCCTACGGTCACACAGCTAGTAAGGGGCCAAGCCAACTGTGACGACCATGTCCTGCTGGATCCCAGGACACCAAGGTTGAGCTACATCACGAGTGACAGATTAATTTGGGCCAGAACCCCAAAGGGTGACGTCATCTCATATAAACTGGAGACCAGCTCAGCGACCCTTAGGGAACTGTGGGCGCCCTCCCACCACTCTGCAATGGATTGTCTCCCTCGAGACCCTGTAGCAGTAAATCTTGGGTGAAATTTGGGCACTGGGCAGAGGGCAGGTAGGCCAGGCCTTTGTCCGCCCCGGCTCTCTAAGGTGGCTTTTAAGCAATGACTAAGGGACCACATTCAGAAACATCAGAAAACCAACATGATGGGAAGAAGCAGGGTCAGGGTGATGGTTAGGACTGTGGGTCTGGGTTCACATCCTGCCTCTGCCACTTACTAGCTGCTTAGTCCCGGGGAAGTTACCTAGCACGCTGTGCCTCAGTTTTCTCGTACCTATCTCAGTACAGTAGAATAACCCCAGTGCCTCTCTTCTGGTATGTCTCATACTTTCCCACTTGCAGCCCTCCCTGTAGCTCTGCAGAGCAGACGTTACATACCTCTGGTTGCCACTCTGTCACTGCCGAGAGCCCACAGCCCAGGCAGCAGTAGGTGTGGGAGTTTAACAAACACTAATTGTTTCAGGTGAGCTGGCAGCAAGCCGCACGCCCTGCTGCTTAGAGGAGCTTAGATGATTATCTGTCTGGTGCTGTGGGTTGGCTGGGTGGCGATTACAGGAAAGCTGGGTTTTTGGGGAGCCCAGGATTGGGGTGGCTTCTCCACTGATTGATATGGTTACCTGACCCTGCGATTATGGCCTTTTACTGAGCTAGTTTGGCGGGGCTGGGGAGGCAAAACTGCCCTTTGTTGAAGAGCTGCCAAGTGCCATCTGCCCCCAACTGTCATGTCTATTAACTTGTTTCTACCTTCATCGTAGCCTGGGAAGACTCAAAGACTCTGAGCTTATATCTAGCGGGCTGAGGTTCAGAAGGACTGATTTGCGAGTCACGTGGCTGGCAAGGGAAGGGGCAAGAGCTGGGGGGTTAAAACCCATGTCCTTTTCTCTGTCTGGGCTGCCTGGGTCCCCCAGTGACCAGGGAGCTCATTAGTCAAATGGAGATTCATGGAGCCCCCTGGAAGGGTCTTGGTTACTGGAGATATGTGGGAATATTCTGCGGGGGCTCCTTGTTAATATATTGGAATGGAGAAGAATAAGAGCCCCTCCTATGGACCCAGCACTGTGGGGGTTGGACGAGAGGTACCAGTCTTTCAGGGCCGGTGTTTGTGCTCCTTTTTCCGTATGAGGAAGCTGAGACCCCCTGAGGTCAGAACTGGCAGGTGGTCTCACGCACTGCGGACCCCCTGCATTTGCAGACACTGCACCCCAGTCCCGTGCCGTGAATGCTGACAGGTCCCTCCCAGAGGTGAACCCCATACTCAGGGAGAATTGGGTTCCTCTGTCCCAGCCTCCCGCTTCCCAGGGGAGACCCATCAGTGGCCAAGGCGGGGTCTGAGGGAGCCTGAGGGGCCAGTCTGCGGGCCCTGCTCCCGCCCTTCCCAGGCGAGGCCTGAGTCAGCACCATGTTCTGGGCCAGGCCCGGCTCAGCCAAGGACAGGGCCTGATGTACAGACAGGAAGGGTTTACAGCAGCTGGGATCAGGGGGTGGTCAGTGCTTGGGCCAGAGTGAGACTGAAGGGGGCGCTCCTCCTGGTCCGGGCTGGCTGGTGGCTTTCCCAGTGGGTCCTTCTCCATTTTACTAAAAAGGGGTCCCTCTGGGTAGGGGAATCCCACAGTCTGCGTTCAAGTTCTGCCTGTCCGCCTTACATAGCTGTGAGCGCTCAGGCATGTGACTTCTCCTTTGGGAGACTCAGCGCCCTCACCTCCAAAATGGGAATCATTCCTGCTTGTGGTCTCATGAAGTTTAGCAATAAAAATAAACATAACAGACATTCATTGAGCCCTGATGAGGTGCCACACACTTCCTGTGCATTAGCTCATTTAATCTGCAAACCGCTCTCTGAGGTTGGCCCTATGATGAGTCCCATTTTATAGATGAGAAAACAGAGGCACAGAGAGATTAAATGACTTGCCCAAGGTCCCAAAGCTTGGATGTCACCGAGCTGGGCTTCGAACTCAGGCTTTCACGTGGCAGCATCCTTACTTTGACCCATGACCGTAAATTGCTTCTTCATGTGTGTGCTTTATAATATAAACAAAAACATATATAAAAAGTGCTGGAATCCAAGGCACTCTCTATGGCAGCTGTAATTATTTGCTGTTATTAGCAGAACCCACCCACTCTGCACAACCGAATTTACCTGACCAGCTTCTCCCGCCTCTCTCCTGAGGTTCTTGGGTAGATCGTCATTCTTGGCCAGGCAGCCCTGTGACAGGGCAAATTGCAGACAGTCCCCTGTCCAGGCTGACCTGGAGGACCCCCGCCTGGTGTGAATTTCCCTCGCTGAGCCTTTACCCACGGCTGTGCTCCCAATCAGCTACTGTTGCTAGTGAAAGTAAACACGCAAACTGGCTAAACCAACAGCGCCCTGTTGATTCAGAGCTCATAAAACATAGGAGCCCCAAGCCACTTTATGACGTGCCAGAATCCAGGGGCAGGAGGGAAGCCTGAGGAAGTCTCCTGGCTTCGAGGGCCACCTTGATGCTTAAGCCAGAGCTGAGGGTCTAGCCTCCACCCACAGGTGAGACCTGGGCCGTGGGCTTGGCTTTAAGCTGGCGGCCCCGTTTGGTTAGAACACTGCAGGGTTTGGGGTTTGGAGGGTCTGGAATCTCCAATGGTTGAAGAGCCGAATGGGACTCGGTGGGGATGGCTGCGGGTGGTGGTTCAGGCCTGGGGGGCCCAGTGGGCTTGCGGAGAGCTCTCCCATAGGTCCTGGACCGTGTCACCCCAATTAGTAGCCCTAGGTGTTGGAGGCTGCATCAGAGAGAGAGAAGGAAGTGGACCCCAGGAGGGTAGTTTTGGTTGCTGTTTGCCTGTCTTCAGTTCCTCTTTCAGAGGCTAATTGGATTCATTTGCTTTGCCTCTGGGCTTTCTGAGGATGCGGGGGGGGGGGCCTCCCCTGGAGGAGGTCTCCTTGTCCTCAGGTGGCCTCTTAAGTGTGAGACCTGGCTCTCAAACAGAATGTGTGTAACAAGTCACCTGGAAAGATTGTTTAAATGCAAATGTCCAGTCTCCTCTAGGAGATTCTGGGCCCGGGGGTTGGGGGTGTGGCCTGGGGAGCTGCATTTTTATTAAGCGCCTCCCCCAACCAGGTGATTCGGCTGCAGGTGACCTGGGAAGCTCGCTTTGAAAAATGCTGGGATTCAGGGCCGAGAAACCTGGGTTTTGGGTCAGGATCCACCAAGAACAGCAGTGAAGAGAGCAGTACTGTGTGTAAACACGTGGACACGGTCCGTACTTATTTGGTGAAATAGCTAAGACAAGACAACAGTGGTTCCCGGCGCTGAGCACAGGGCAGCTGCTCAGGGAGCTACAGCTCTTCGTGTTGTTCGCCATACTGGCTGGTATTTATTGAGCCAAGTACACTTTCTGTGAATTCTCCCATTTAACCCTCACAACAGCCTGTGAGATGGGTCTGCTAACAGCCCCATTTTTCAGATGGGAAAAGTGAGGTTTAGAGCTGGGAAGCCCTGTGCAAGGATCACCTGGTGGGGACTTGAGCTGGAACTGAGGACCTTCCAACACGACAGTCTCACCCAGGCAGGAGCTGCCTCTCCATGAAGCCGAGTTCTGAGCTTCTGTCTTTCTGTCTGTAAAATGGTAGAATTAGGGCCAGGGGGTCATTATTGTTTCAACTCCCCAGCTGATTCTAATGTGTAGCCAGCACTAAGCAGTTCTTCTCAGACTTGATAGCTCCTAAGAATCACCTGGATTCCTTGTTAAGCTGCAGATGGGGGTTCAATAGGTCTGGGGTGGGCCACGAGGTTCTACACCTCTAATAATACCACCCCCCCCCCCTTCCCTTGATGCTGATGTGCTCGGCCCACACTTCGAGTTACAAGACTGGAGTCCAGATAAAAGCTTACAGGAAGCCGGACTGGACTCTTTAAATTTTCATTAGAAAAGATAGTTTTCCTTCAGTAAGGAGAAGGAGCAGGAAATGCAGATTTGGCAAAGGGAGAATCAGTTAGTTGCTTGAAACTGTGAGGCTGTGGAGGGAGAAGCAATGAGTTTGCTTCAGGAAATAGCCGAGTTGTGTTCACAGCAATGCACAGTGATTCACGGAGCAGCCGTCCGGCCCAGCCTCCCGCCCACTGCTGAGCGCTCATGGCCACGTCCAGTCCCCGGCCTCGCTGGCTGTGAGCCCTTGGCCGGCTTGCCCAGGAGCCATGACTCAGGCTTTCCACCTGCAAAATGGGAGGGATGGCTCTTGCCGCCTCCCCACCCATCCCTGGGACCAAAAGCCCCCACCGGCCCCCCAAACGCATCAAAGGCAGATCTCAAAAGCCAGGACCTGCTCTTCTAGGCGGTGTGACTGCTGCTTTCACTGCTAATAAATCCCCATTGGTGGCAGCTCAATTAGGAAGTCATACAAAACTCCTCTATTGAAAGAAAGGCTTAATAACCTGGCCCATGTGGGAGAAATTAGCAGCTTCTGCAGAGAGGCCTTTTTAATACGTACTCTTAACTGGCAGCCCCTTAGAACCGCGCTGGCTGGTGGGGCCCTGGGAACAGAGAGCCTGGGCTGAGCCTGGGATGGGAAGATACCGGCAGGGGCATCACTGAGAGTCATCCGGCTGCATTTTCAATGTAAAGTGTCTGGGAGCGTCTGGTCCACAGCAGACTCCTTAAATGTCACCAAGTATATGGCTGCTCCTGAAGGGACTGGTTTCAACGTGGCTCCGGGGCCGAAGGGAGGGGATGCTGGACCTGGAGGCCCAGGCCAGCCAGGAGGACAGGGTTAGGTTTGCGCCTCGGGCCTCACGTGGCTGCGTCCCCGGCTCCCGGATGGGGAGGTCCGCAGGCCCCTGGCACGGAAAGGGCTGGCCCTCTGCCCAGTTCTTGGGCTCTGGGAGGAACGCCAGGAGCTCAGGCTGACTCACCCAGGGAGGGCCGGCCTCTTCGGCCCACGCTGCCAAGGCGAGGCCGAGGAGATTGTCCCTCATGCTGGATGGGACCCATTTCTCACCCTGCCCAGGAAAGGCATCTGGAGAGGGTCTTCATTCTTTCCTGCAGCCCACCTTCAGAAGAATTGGTTGGCTGGAGGGGCTAGGAGTTGGGGCCCTGGAGCTGGACAAACCAGTTCTGGAGGGGTCAAATCTAAGCGTCACCACATCTGACTTCTCCTAGGCTTTAGTTTGCTCCCCAAAGGTGAATAATTTTAGTACTTCTTTCCTTGAAGGTTACTATGAGCATTCAAGTATGTCATTGTGGGTAAATACTCAACCTGTGCCATTCCTCATTGTAGATACAGATGAAGATATAGGTGCAGATATGTAGAGATATCGAGATATATATGTGTGTCAAGATATATTGAGACACATCTGTATCCATACGTATCTCCATCCATCCATCCATCAACCCTTCCTCCCTCCCTCCCTCTCTCTCTCTCTCTTTCCTCCCTTCCTCCCTTCCTTCCATCTATCAATACTTGCATCCATCCATCTCAAGCATCCCCTGCTAAGTCCTAGGAACTGTCCCCAGCCCTGGGCTCATAGCATGCACAAAGCAACGCTCCTCCCTCCTGGGCTCACGTTCTCGCGGGGAAGAGACGAAAGACAAATGAACCAATAAAGCTACATGTAGTGCGTCTGAAAGTGGAAAGTTCTTTGGAAATGATTAAGCAGGATAAAGCAGGATAAAGGGGAAAGAGGGAGAGACACAGCCAGACAGATGGAGAGAGGGTGGGTACTGCTGTTTTAACTCTGAGGGGGAGAGTGGAAGGGTAGGGGTAAGGAAGCTGCTCTGAGGAGGTGACATCTGAGGAGAAACCTGCAAGAAGTGAGGAAGGCAGCCATGCGGGTAATCAGGGAAGAACCTTCCAGAGAGAAGGACTTGAAAGGGCAGACATTGAAAGATAGGAGCATGCTATGTATGTTTGAGAGATGGTGAGAACATTCTAGAAGTGTGACTGGAGCAGAGTGAGCAAGGGGGAGTTCTAGGAAGTGTGGTCAGAGAAGTGATGGGGGCAAATCATGTTCAGGATGGCAAAGGAATTCCAAGGCCAAGGCATCTAAACCTTTAGGATTCAGGTCCTAAAGTTTACAACCGTGAGCCCTTCGTGTGTTGCTGACATCAAGTGCAGGAGAAGAGAGTACATTCTAGCAAAGGAAATCTCTTACAGAAAAGTTGATTTGCCCATCCTTTTATGAAAAAAAAAAAAAATCAAATTCTTACTCTCCTTTCCTCCCTAAAAGGAGAACAGGCATCTGTCTCTTGATTCATGAAAATGAAACGTGTTGTTAGGAGAAAATTAGCCCAAATTACTTGGGGCATTTTGACAAGAACATAACATTTGCATAGTCACTGGTTGCCAGGGGTGAGGCTTCCACGTTTGCAATGACAACAAGTGACAAAGGTGGGCAGAGTGCATTGTGTCCCGTTCCCGTGAAATCACTGGACGACTCTGCATGGGCGTCTCCTGTCATCACAGTGTCTTCTTTTTCTCTCGCCCGCAGCCCAGCGATCCGCCCATGAGCTGCCCATGGTGGAAAGACAAGACATCGACAGCTGCCTGGTCTACGGGGGCCAGCAGATGATTCTCACGGGACAGAACTTCACGGCCGAGTCCAAAGTCGTGTTTACAGAGAAGACCACAGGTCAGGGGGCCTTCTGAGTGCCATACAAAAGTGACCATCTTTTTCTTTCCAGTGGCATTGATTTGGGGGATAGATCCCATTGTGTAGAGTTTCCTATCCTGCTCTCCTTACCATGAGAAATTTCCCTTGTCTCTAGTGATCTTGATATCGACAAGGTTCACCATGGCATGAGTGTGTTATAATGTATTTTAACTCATCCTGGCTTGTTTTTTTGGATGATAAAGTTTCGCCCACCCCTAACTTTTTAAAAAAAATTATATGTTCACATCAGGAGACATTCTTTTCAGTTTTTTACTATTATCAAGAAGGGAGGGCTAGTAACACAATGATTAATCGTGCATGCTCTGGCCCTGGATATCCTGGGTTCACATCCTGCCTTTGCTACTTGCTTGCTCTGTGATCTTAGGCAAATTACCTGACCTTTCTGTGCCTCCATTTCTTTATGTATAGAATGATAATAGCAAGAGTTATAACCCCATAGGGCTGTCACAAGGGTTAAATGAGTTAATACATGTCAGGTAATTATAACGGCACCAGGTATATTGTAAGTCAACAAATATTGGCTGCTTATATTTTTATTATAAATAGTACTGCAGTTAATCTTGTTATACTTATAGGATTAATTGATCTTCTTATACATGAATCTCCACGTGTATCTTTTTTGTTTATTTAGGGTTTATTCCAGAGTGCAATTTTGGATAGTCATTTCGAGAGCTTTAAATACCTATTGCTTCTAGAATTCAGATTACCTTCCAGAAATATACAAACTGGAAACTTCCACCAATACTGTATCAGTGATGGTTTCACTCCATCCCAGAAGTGCCTTGTTTTTTAATTTAAAAAAATATTTGCTGAATTGGTACTTTTTTGACTTGGCACTCCTTTGCTATGAGAGGTTTAATGTTTCTGTTTATTGGACCTGTGTATTCTTTCTTATATGGACTGTCTGTTAATGTGATTACCAATGAAGACATGGTAGAAAGACAGTGAACAAAAGTAGGAAAAATATCAGGTTATATAATTTATTTGATAGTTATGGTTGGTAGGCCGAGTTTTTTTTTTTTTTTTTCTTCCTATCACATGATTTCCAGTTAATTCAAAGGGGTGTTTGTCTGTTTGTTTACTGCCCTGAGGATGAGCCACAGGCTATCACAGGCAGGTTGTCCACTTGTGGGGATTTTGCGCTGCATGAGGGCACCTCCTCTGGGGGCTGCCGTTCAAACTGGATACATCCTGGAGCTGTGTGTTACTAAACTTCTGATGGGAGGAAGCGGAGTGTCTTGGAGAAGGGGTGCTTCTTCCCAATTCACACAAAGCCTCCTCTTGGGATGGGCTGGCCCTGTGACTAGGGTGTGACAACTGCTTCCTTACACTTTGGAAGCATGATAGAAGGCAGATGGTTTTAAAGAGGTTTGAGGAAGCCATTGCCAAAAAGAAACCCAAAAACGAGCATTAAGTAAGGCTGTGGCAGTGAGGAGACGGACAGGTGGCTTTGAGTGGTTCAGAAGGCACGTGGTCAGTCCCTGCGGGCTTGAGGGGCTGTGGTGGTGCCGTGAGGGGAGAGGAACGCAGATGTGTAAGTGGGTGCATTGCATCTGTCATATGGTTGTCCAGTACTTTATTTAACCATTCTCCCTTTATTGGATATTAGGCTGCTTCCAACTCTGTGCTATTGTAAGTAACTCAGTGATGAACATCCTCTACATTCCTTTGGTCAGCTAGGTAGGGACTCATGTTCTCCAGCCAGTCTGCTTGTGTTCAAAGCCCAGGTCTACTACTTTCTAGCTGGGGGACCTTGGGCAAGTTACTTAACCTCTCTGGGCAACAGTTTCCTTCTCTGTATAAAGAGAATGGTGGCAGTTCTACCTCATAGGGTGGTCACACGATTAAGAGTTCATAAATGCTTGGTACAGTTGTCCCTCAGTATCTGCAAGAGATTGGTGCCAGGATCCCCGTGGATACCAAACTCTGCAAATGCTCAAGTCCTTTGTATACAGTGGTGTAGTATTTGCATAGAACCTATGCACATCCTCTCATATACTTTAAATCACTCTAGATTACTTACAAGACCTAATACCAGGTAAATGCTATGTAAATAGTTGCCAGTGAATGGCAAATTCAAGTTTTGCTTTTTGGAACTTTCTGGAATTTTTTTTTGGAATATTTTTATCTGTGGTTGGTTGAATCCATGGATGTGGAACCTGTGGATTCGGAGGGCCAACTGTATATAGTAAGTGCTTGATATGTATTAGCTAATGCTGTTTGTTATTGTTATTTCCTAGGGTTGAGGCCTACATGTGGTGTAGTGGATTCAAGGGGCATGCACATTTTTAAGCATCTTGATATATTTTGGAGGAGACTTTGTCAGGCGGTGGAACAGCAGTCTCGTGGCAAGAAGTTACTAGGCTCTCGTGAGACAGACAGCAAACCTGTGTGGCTGGGGTAGAGGCTGGTTATCACCAGGAAGTGCTTTGAGGAGCAGGCGAAGCCCAGAGCAGAGAGGTCTCCTGATGCCAGGTAGATACACGGCTTTGGTTTAGTCTGCACATGAGTAAGGTAATAGGGAGTCATGGTGGGTTCTTGAGGAGGAGAGTGGCATGAAATGTAAATGGCTGAGTAAACATTACCTGACGGATCTCCAGGACCAGGAAATCATCCTGCTGGCCTTCTGCTGACTTTCACAAGAAACGTATGGCTTCAAGGCACCTTATTGGCAGAGGGGAAATGCTAGTAATATACCGACATCTTGTTCTCTGTGTCCAGGTTGGCAGTCTCCTTGAGGGGCTGCTGGAAGTGTGCAGGGATGGCTTGGAGGCCAGGTGCTACCAAGTTCCTTGTGGAGTTAGGAGCCAGACAGCTTTAAACTGTCTAGGGAGCTTGTGAGGCTACTTGTGAGGCTACTCAAGCGCCTCCAATAGGTATTTGCTGGCTGGCTGGCTGGATGGATGGAAGGAAGGCATTTACTCTCTAGCTTTCCTTCTCTTGGTTTCAGAAGAAATTTCAGTTTACCTCTTGAAGGGGGGAAAACCCAGAGTCTGTTTCAACTTTGAAAAATTGCATGTTGATAAGAAGAGGAATGATAATAGTTTTCTCTGATTGAACGCTGTCTGTGGGCGGGCCCTTTGCCTGCTGCTTTCTGCATCTTGTCTCATCTAACTGGACACCGCGGGAGGCAGGTGGCTAAGCCTGGAGAAGTTAGGGGACCCACCTGCAGATAATACAGCATCGTTCTGTTGTTCAGTTTCCCTGGACCTCAGATTCCAGTGAGCGAGTTAATGACAGTCTTTCCCTCCCAGAGTTAAATGCATAAGCAAGCCGTGGGCACTCAGCACATCGGGCGTGCTTGTGGAGTGTTCGTTGTTATTTTTACGGTTTCTCCAGAATTCTCATTGCTTAGGCCACAGACATCGTTTACTGGACCCACACTGCCCCAGTGCGGGCCTGGCAGGCAGACTTTGGGAGGCTGTAAGCTGCAGTGGTTACCAGCATAGCTCTGAGGTCAGACAGTCTGGGTTCGAACCCATGATCTGCATTTGGTAGCTTTGTCATCCTGGGTAAGTCATGTCACCTCTCTGAGCCAATATTTCCTCTTTTGTAAAATACAGATGATTTACTTCACTTGAGAGACAAGAAGATTAAATGAGATGATACAGATTAGGCTCTTTGCATAGAGCTTGGCGCATTATAGATGCTCATTAAATGTCAGCTTTTATTATTATTATCATCATCATCATTATATCTTGGCTGTGGAAGGACAAGGATGGGTACGATTTTATCTCATGGAACCAAGAGACGTTGAAAAACAAGAATAAGTAATAATAAACTATGTGCCAGGCCTTGTTCTAAGCACTTTATATGTATTAACAATCTGATTCCTCATGGCAGCCCTACAAGATAGCTATTTTCTGATGAGAAACTGAACACAGAGAGGTTAAATAACTTACCGAAGATCACACAGCTGGTAAATAGCAGTGCTGGGTTAGCCCCTAGGAAGCCTGGCTCTAGCATCTGTATCCTTGATCATTTAGCTTTTCTACTTTGAAAAAGCTCAGAACCAGGTTAATTTGTCTGAAGATCCTTTAGCTTCTCTGAGCCACTGACTTGAACCATTTTGTGGTGAGATAGCCTCTTGAATTCTGCAGCAAGTCACTGAGGCCAGGTAGGTCCATTTAGGACTGTGGCGTGTCTAATGTAAAAGAACCTGGGGTGAATACGGTTCCTGGATCGATGCCAACAGACAAGCCGGGATGTCTGAGGTGTCCCCGGGCCCTCAGAGAAGTGGTGGGCTTCTCTGGTGGGCTGTCTGGCTCCGGGTGGCTCTGACAGACAGAGGGGGGAATTGCCTTGTGTTTGCAGGGAGCCAGTCCTGCTCTTTTGACCCCAAGAACTTGCCTCCCAGCCCAGGACTGCCTTCTGCAGGGGGAATCCCTGTTGCTCAACTTCTTTTTTCCAAAACGCAGCCCCGTTCCCATCTCCATGGACAGTTTGGCCAGCAGGGCCGCTGCGAGGTGGGGCGGAGTGGAACAGTTGAAGTTTTCCAAGGAAGGGGAACCCCAGCTGGTTCTCACATTAAGGAAAGGTGGACAGCCTCCTGGGCTAATCTTAGCCCCCACGCTGGGTCATCGGCACCACCAGCTCCAGAGTTCTTTTTATAGCCGTCGACTGAAATGGAATTGGCAGTTTCCACTCCAGCGGGATGACAAATTGGAGGACGGTGGAAAAACAGTAGGAGAGGGGTAGCGTGGTGTTTCTTAAGTTAGAAAAGCTCGGTGTTTTGGAAAATGACATCTTATTTATAGCAGCAGTAATAATAATGATTATTATATTGTTTTTATTACCATTTTTAATCATTTGCATGACTTCCAAGAGCCCGTATGTGCTGGCCCTTGCCCGTCTCTCTGATTTCAGCTTTTTTGACTTGCCCTCTTGCTCCTTTGGCTGTAGCTACACCGTCTTCATTCTGTCCTCAAACACCCCACACTCCTTTCTGTCACAGGACCTTTGCTTTTGCTGTTTCCTCATGGGTTGTGGCCTCCTGCTCCTACAAGTCTCAGCTCAGGGTGACTTTCTTAAGGAGCCCCTTCTTGACCAACTGCTCTGAAGTTGTTCAACCTCTGCCACAGCCCTGTCCCTCTCTGTCCCATTGCCCTGCCCTGTTTTCCCAGTAGTACTTAGCTCTACTGGAATTATCTTGTCTCTGATGTCTCCCACGTCAGAGTTCCTTGAGGACGGGGACTTGGTGTTTGCTGCTGTATGTGCAGCATCTAGAACAGCCCCTGGCACTTAGTAGGTTCTTATACATATTGTTGAATGAATGTGTCCTCTCCTTTAATAGTCACACTGGCCTCGAGAGGCAGGCGCATTACCCCCATTTTACAGATGAGACAACTGAGGCTCATAGAGGTCAAGCCATGGGCCCCAGGTCAGCTCACAGCAGGTAACAGAGCTGGAATCCCAGGCAACATTTATCATCAATCCCCAAGGAACCTCTCTAGTCACATCCAAGAGGACAAAGAGGAACCCAGCAGAACGATCAGCATCTTTACTATTTACCATTTTCAATAATTGCTGAAAAGCCTTTATATATTCTGTGAAATTTTAAAAATGTGTAACCTTCTAGGCGAAGGTCACGCCGGGAAGTCCAGGCTGTTCCTGACTTCAGCTGGTAACCCTGGCGCCTGGCCACCCAGGCCTCAGGCGGAGTCGGGGGTCCCAGCAAAACATTGCAAAACAGGAAAAAATCTAAGGACACAAAAATAAAAGTGATGTGGCAGCGGAAACCGGGTTGCCATGGCTTTGAGCGACTCGCTGCGCCTGGGTGGGATCCAATGTTTTGGAAGGTTCCTCCACATGACACAGGGTTTTGGAATTTTTCAGCTGGTAAATCTTTCTTAATTCAGGCCCCCGGCCCCAGCCAAGTAGCTCCCTGGCTCTCTGTGTCCCGCGGGGGCGTAGGTTGGAAACTTGCCCGCGTCGGATTACTCAGCTTTGAAACTTAAATTGTTTGAAGAGAACTTGTGTTTTGTTTTGTTGGACGATTTTTTGGACCACTCTGATGGCAGAGGCTCCTATCACCTGTTGAGAGGGCAAATTGATTTTTTAGAAAGGAGGCGTGGGTGGTGGAATTCCCTCTTTCCCACTGAGTCATCATATCCTAATGTGAGTCATTTTATGACTTGGAGGTTCCCAAAGGTTGTATTTTGAGCTTTGTTTAATAAATACAAATGCATATGCTTAAAATAAAATTTTTTTGCTAAATTAAGTACTTTTCCGTGAATTAGTGCCCTGGAAACATTGGAACTCGCTTAGAGAAGACACCTCCTCTTCCCACCTGTTTTTCTCCGTGGGTTGGGCTTCACCCGGTCTGGTGTCTTCTGAAAAAATTGACCTGGTCTGGGAGTCTCTCTGCCTTGGTCTTCCCTCTGGGAAAGGTCAGACTCCAAGCTGGGCTTGCCCATGACTAAGGCTCTGTAGACCTTTGCCCTCGGTGACTCACGTCCACGGTGTCACTGGCCCCCAGAGCTGGAGCCCACCCCTTACACACAGCTGGCTGGGACACAGAGCTTTCCTCCAAAGACAGAGGCCAGATCGCCACTCGGGAGCCCCACTGGAGATAGAGAAAATGGTCTTATTTTCAGAGGGCTGAATATTTGCCCAAACTTCAGTCCTCTTGCATGCGAGAACAGACTTTGGAGTGAAAGGATCCTGCTGTTTAAATGCCTGAAAAAGAGGACACAGAGAAATGTTTTCTAATTAACTCGGGTCCTAGTGTTTCCACCATCAGAAATTATTCTTGGCACCAACAGACGTTCTGTAATTTGCAATTAGCAGGCTGGAATTTCCACCTCCGTCAAGAAAATCATGATATCTTTTATTAATGAATGGTCTGACACCCTCTTGTGTTTTTTTTTTTTTTTTTTTCCCCTACAGTTGTGGTTGCATACCTTTTTTTTAAAGTAAAAATTGTATGTATTTAAGGGGTCAGCAGGCTGGATTTTGGATCATCCAGCAGATTTGGCTTGAAGCCTGGATAGGCCTCATATTATGTGCTTTGGGACTTAGTTTCCCCATCTCTAAAATGGTGTTGGTGGTATTTCAGCAATAAAAGGAGATCAAGGATCTGAAAGTGTCGGGCCATAGGAGGTGTCCAGAAAATGTCAGCTGACCCTCCATGTGTCCTCTGGGAGCTCAGTTTACTTAACAGGGAGCGGGGAAGGCAGGCCTGTGTTGGTTTCTTATCTGGGAGAAGAGTCCTTCCTGGCACGGGTGGGTCTCTCCCCTCCTCTCAGCCCCGAGCCTTCAGACTCCTGCTGTCACACCCGATACAGTGGAGGGAACATGACTAATGGCCCGCCCCCTGCCCCCATCTTACAGATGGGAAGCCAACTCACCGAGGGAGATTGGCAGACTTCCTTGAGGTGACAGGGCACGTCAGAGGAAGGCGGGGTCCCAAACTCCCACTTCCCGGTTCCCAGGGTGACTGTGTGAGCTGGTGTGGGACATCTAGAGATGACATCCCATCGCTGAGAAGAGGTGCCCCTGGAGGCATGAAAGATGAGCTGAAATCCGGCCTCTATGTAAATGACCTGTTAATGCTCTTTTAGCCTCACTCCTCTGCTCACTCAGCCCCCAGGACTTCCGTAGTTGCTCCCAGATGTTTATTAAACCCCTACTGTGTGCAGGTTCTGTGCCAGGCACTGGGGGCATATGACATACGAGATCCCTGCCCTCAGCGGGTGGATAGTCTCAAACTTGTTTATAAGCAGGTCACTTTGAGACAGGGCGAGTGCTGTGAAGACGGGGAAACCAGTCCTAGGAGCAAGAGCAAAGGGGCTGGAAGTTAAGGGAAAAATATAGGATGCTAAGTTAATTTTGAATCTCAAGCAGTGCATTTCTTTAGTATGAGTATGTCCTGTGCAGTGGCACAGAGCTTGGGACAAACTGGTAGTTAAAATCATTTCCTGAAATTCAAATTTAACTGAACGGTCTGTATTGTTATTTATTAAATCTGGTAACCATGGACAGTGCAGTCAGGGAGGGCTTCCCTGAAGAGGTGGCTTTGAGCAGAGCCCTAAAGGCGGGAAAGAGGGAGCCATGTGGATGGTCAGAAGAGTGTCCAGGGCAGAAGGAACTGCCCTGTGCCAGGGTCTCAGCATGGGGATGAGCTTGGGGTGTTTGGGGAACTGAAAGCAGACCCAGGCGGCTGGTGCAGGGTGAGAGTGAGTGGCAGTGTGACACCAGTCAAGCCTGGAGAGGTCGCCAGGGAGGGGGCGCGGTCAGGTCATGCTGGGCCATGTAGGCGTGGCGAGGAGTTTGGATTTCATTCCAAAAGCGAGTAGCTCTTGGAGGCTTTTAAGCAGGGGGGGGTGTCATGATCTCATTTACATTTTTAAGGTTGCTCTGGCAATCTGGATGGAGAATGGTCTTTGGGGGTTGGGGTGCGGGGACAGGTGGAAGCTGGGAGGTGACTGAGCAGCCGCTGCAGTTGTGCAGCTGCGGGACAGGGCAGGTAAGCCCACCAGGAAGTGGCGGGGCAGGAGGAGAGGGGGAGGTGTGGGAATCAAGGCACTCCTCTCCAGCTCTCAGGAAATACGCAGGGGCAGTGGTACCATTTCGGGTGGGTGAAATCCTAACTAAGGGGCCACTCCCGATCCCCCCATCTGCTGGGCTCGTTAAGCCCGTGCATCCAGGGAGCATGCGTTTTTCTGCTACTTAGCAGTCGTAAAGAGCAGACTGAAATGACTTCAACCATCTTCATTTAGCTAATTTTAAAAAGCAGGGCCAGGCCTGGGAAGCGTCACACACGGTTTCCTAACCCAAGCAGACACTTTGATTTCCTCTCCATTTGCCTCGAGCCCAGTGGCACGCTCACGGCCCCACTGAGGACGGATTTGCTTTCCTCCTCCTGAAAGCGTGCGCGTTTCTGCTGTGAGTGCTGACATGAGCCCGTTGCTGACACGAGGCTGACTGCTAAGACTCCAGCCCGGATCCAACGCCAGCCCTGCTGCTTCCTGCTGCTTTGCTCCATCGTAGGGTTCAAGAGCTGCCTGCAAAGAGAATCCACTCAACGAACCCAAGTATAGGGGCCATCCATCCACAGACGCACTGGCTATTGAGGCATGTACCCCTGGCACTGCGGCCAAGTTAAAACAAAGGCTGTGGTGTTACTTGGGCCATGCGCTTCCTCCCACCCCATTTTTTTTCTCTTGCAGAGTCTCGCTAAGTCTTCTCTAGACCCAACCTCTTTGCCCAAAGAAATTGGCTCTTTTCTCTTCGCCTCTGAGTAAAGACTTGGAAGAGCCTATTTTGTGCTGGCTGCCAGCCCGTGTTAATTTAGGACAGGGGAAGTTTGCCCGAACATCTGCTCGAAAGACCGAAGTCCTTTATTTCATCTCAGCCAGAGCAGGAGAAGCAGACTTGGTCTTCTTGAGCCTCTTCTGTTCTGGGCAGGTTTTCCAAGTCCCAGACCTGGGGTAGGGATCGGGAGGTGGATTATCTAGAACTCGGGCTGAGTGGCTCTGGTTGAGTTTGATTCCTTGTCTGCCTCTGTACTCCAGGCTCATTCCTTCTCAGTCCGTTCCCAGAAAGGACTCTTCAACAAGGGTTCGGTGATTCCTCTTTGTGGGGTCTTTTTGCTGGAGAGGCCAGCGGTCAGGCATTTCCTGAGCTCTGGCTGTGGGCTGAGCACTGGGGAATCTGAGGTCAGTTTGTATATTTAGTCCACCATTGTTTATTGAGCATCTATTAAGGGCCAGACACGTAGTGCTGGGGAGAAAGCCGAGAACAAGACCGCCATGTGGCCCTGCTCTCTGCGAACCCCCAGCCTAGCAGGAGAGAGAGATGGAAAACCAGTGGGCCGATAAAATGATGTCAGAGGTGGAAGGTAGGAGAAGAAAATGACAGAGGATGGGGGGGGGGGACCTCCCTGAGCCGGAGCTGAAGGATGGGGAGGAACTGGTCCCGGTGAGGTGTGGAGAAGGGCAGGCATGGTTGTTGGAGGGATAGAGGAGGCCAGTGTGTCCGGAGCTGAGTCGGGGTTCGGAGGCTGAGGAAGGAGGCAGCGTCCCCATCCCAGCAGAGGTGAGGAACCTTGAATCCATTTCTCTTTTGAGCTCCGGTGGGACCCAGGGCCCTGCCTCCTTGTCTGGGGGTCACTGAGGGCAAGAGGGCATGTGTGGCTTGTGTCAAGGCCCCAGCAGCCTGCAGGGGGCCTGCTGTGCTGTAGGAGCTTAATCCACACTGGGGGGTCCATGCCCAGCCTCCCTCTAAGATCGTGGCCCCAGGGGGCTCCTGGGAGACGGACAAATCAACAGGCAGTTGCAATATACTTTTTTTTTAAATGTGATGATCTATTTATTTATTTATTTATATATTTATTTATGGCTGTGTTGGGTCTTCGTTTCTGTGTGAGGGCTTTCTCTAGTTATGGCAAGCGGGGGCCACTCTTCATCGTGGTGCACGGGCCTCTCACTATCACGGCCTCTCTTGTTGCGGAGCACAGGCTCCAGACGCGCAGGCTAGTTGCCTAGTCGCTCACGGGCCTAGTTGCTCCGCGGCATGTGGGATCTTCCCAGACCAGGGCTCGAACCCGTGTCCCCTGCATTGGCAGGCAGACTCTCAACCACTGCGCCACCAGGGAAGCCCCCAATTTACTTTTTTCTTAAGAGAAAAACTTTATTTTAAAAATGCACATCAATTAAAATCGCCCATCATTCTACCATGTTTCTTGAATCATGTGGAGGAAGACGTGAAGGTCTCACCTCATCCGTCCAGTCCCAGGCGTGGGGTTGTGACTGTCCAGGCAGCTCGGGGCACAGGTTCCTTAAGCATAAGCAGAGACGTTTATAGACTCGCAAAGTGACGTCATGCCTCATGTACTGGTCTGCTACACTTTAAAACTTCTGCTTTTAGGACTTCCCTGGTTAAGAATCTTCCCAAGGGTTAAGAATCTGCCTGCCAGTGCAGGGGACATGGGTTCAGTCCCTGGTCCGGGAAGATCCCACATGCTGCGGAGCAACTAAGCCTGTGCGCCACAACTACTGAGCCCACGTGCCGCAACTACTGAAGCCCGCATGCCTAGAGCCTGTGCTCCACAACAGGAGAAGCCACCGCAATGAGAAGCCCGCGCACTGCAATAAAGAGTAGCCCCTGCTCACTGCAACTAGAGAAAGCCCACGTGCAGCAACGAAGACCCAATGCAGCCAAAAAAAAAAAAGAAATAAGAAAAAAAATTGTGCTTTTTAATAAGCAGGGATGCATTTCTAGGTCGGAAAACATGACCGTCCTTATTTGAATGTATTTCTAGACCTGATATTCCATACCAAGTATGGATGGCCCATGATCGATTCAGTCTGTCCCCTATCAATACTTTCTATGGCCATTTTATTTATTTGCAATGAGAAGTGTAATGCAAAGAACTGAAACGAGAAGGTGTGATACCCACCAGAATACTGGGGTCAAGATGGCCAGCCAATTCTTTCTCCTTAAAGTTGGACCTATGTGAGATACCAAATTCTAAAATAATAATAGTGATAACAGTGCTTACTATGGGCTGGGCATTTTGCTAAGGATTTTACATATAATTTCTATTTGAATTCTTACCACAGCTCTTTGAAGTCAAGAAATTAAGTTTATTGTCTGACCTATGAGGAAATTGAGGCACAGAGAGATTAAGATACCATTCAAGGGCCACACAGCAAGTAAATGGCAGTGATGGGACTTGAACCCAGACAGAGTAACATCAGGCTGAGAGAGTCCTGCCAGCATTTACTGTGAATTCCACTGCCTCCTGGAAGCTCCATTCAGAGCATGGGATTAGTATGTTCTCTTGGTGAAACCCAGGACCTATGAGCTGGGATTTCACGTGGGGTGGGGGAATGGAAGAAGAGCCCAGGAAAATGGCCTTGAGGTATTTTGTAAGCCGCGTGCTCCCCTTAGAGACCAGCCCCCTTGGTGTGTCTTCCATATGCTATGTAACATCAAGGACGCAACGGCAGCTTTCACTTCCCGTTGAGGGCTTGTTTGTTCAGAACGGAGTGCAGAGACCACGGGAGATGCACAGCCAGGCTAGATGCCTGAAGCTGCCCTTGGGGCTATTAAAAAGTTGAGATAATGGTGTAAACACCCATTTTTGAAAGGAAAGAAACTCAGGCACCATGCCACCTGTCTCCTGTAACAGACATTGTCCTTTTGTAAATTCCCTCCAGCCCATGCCTGCAGGCAAATGTATTTATAACTGCAATCAGAGAATGTTTTTTATTATTTTCTGATTGAAAAATGCTTGTGTTTTTTTTCAATTGTGGAACAAATGCAAAAAATGATAAAGGAGCCAATATTTATATCATCTGTTGCTGTTAGCCCTGCTGCTAATGCTTGCCAATGTCTGTTGAATGTTTATACTCTGTCTGGGTCTCTTCTCTTGGAATGAACCTGTGATGTATAGGTGCTGTGATTATCCCTGTATTTTGGATAAGAGATAAAGAGAGGTAAAGCATCTTATCCCAGCTCACACAGCTAATTGGGGGCAACACAAGGAGGGATTCAAAGCTGGGTCTGTCTGCTCCGGAGTTTGGGGTATGTAGGATAAAATGGAGACCGTTCTGGTGACCCATGGAGGGGAAGTCTGTTCTGGCCACGGAACACGCCCGAGAAGGCTGGGGGCTACAGTAAACGTGTCGCTGGGGGACGCTGGGGTGAGTAGGCATTTCCTCCTAAACCCCACGGGCTGCTTTCCTGGGCTGACATCTGGAGCTTGGGATGTGGCCGCCTGGCTGCCAGGCTAGAGCTCGAGGGATGGCGGTGGGAGGGCTTCTCAGCGAGCGGGTGGAGGGACGACCCTCTGCAGCCCACGCTGGGAACCCTGTGTCGATGCACCGGGGCCCTTTCTGGGCCGCGTGGTGGCCAAGGGCCTCCTGGGCACGTGGTTCTGGTTTTGAAGCAAAGAGAAGATCAGGTCCTTGGAGCAAGGGGCCTGTGGTCCCGGAGGAAGAGAAGCGAGTTTTCCTGTCCTGACAGATAGGAAAGCGCCGGGGGTCTTTGTATTTTTTTTGGGGGGGGGGAGCGGTATACAGCAGCAGAGTGGGACGCTACCTGAGATGATATTGGGTGGTGGCTTCTTCTGGCCAAAATGTCGTACAGTCCTGAGAAAACCTCGGGCACATCCCAGTGGAGGGCCTTTCTGCAGAACCCTGACCAGTTCCCCTCGTCACGGTGTGGGGAGAGGTACCTGTCTCTCAAAGGTCCACTAAGGTAGGGCCTGGAAAGTGGGTGGGAGACGTGCGGGCCAGGGCAGGGGCTGTGGTGAAGTGGCGCCTGCAGCGCCGTCCGGAGAGGCCACCGTGGTCCAGTTCCTGTCAGGGGTGCCCAGAACGGCCAGATCATCTGAATTTTCTTTTTTTTTTTTTTCAGGAGCAAAAACTTCATTTTCTGGTGAAATCTCATTTTGAAATGGCAGCAGCTAATTAAAAAGCCGCTAAGCCACTCTCTATAGGCTACAAAACAAGCCAGAGCTCTGGGGTGAGGCCAATTGGCTTTTAAAAAAAGTAGTAGGAGGGGTGAGAATGGTGCCCCAAGAGGCTGGAATGGAGGCAGGAGCAAGGTGGGGCAGGGCCTTCAAGGCCGCCGTGAGATTTTAGATGGTATTTCTGGAGGCACAGGGGAAGCAGGGAAAGGTTTGAGAAGATGTGCGTGAACCTACGCAGTGGATGCGACATAAAAAGATCGTCCCTATGTAGGACCTTTCTCCAGCCTCCCAGGAAGCTGGCATCTTCTCTCTGCTTAGTAACCTTGAGCTTCTTTCCTTGAAAGTATTCCCTTTGTTATTGGACTGTGCCAGTTGTTGGTTTAATGACTGTCTACCGCATGTCTTTGGACAACCCCCCTTCCTTCTCTGGGCCTCAGTTTCCCTATCTGATGGTGTTGGGCTGGCTAATTTTTAAGACTGCTGTCTAGCACCTGTACCCTAGAATTCTATGGCTTTTGCTGGGTGGAGTTTTGTGTATTATGTATGCTCGCCGGAGATGGAGACAAGTGTGAAATTCGGGGAGAAGGGCTCCTTAGACCAGGGGGAGGGACTTTGAGTACTCTCCTCATGGTGACACCCTTTTCGTCGCACCGTCATTTTGTATTTTCTATGCTTCATCTCCCACTTATTGGCGTGAGTCAAGGAAGAGAGCTGGGTGGCAGCTTTATGGACCCAGCTTAATACTTCCCAGTCACGTTTCTGGGTACTTCTCTCTCTCTCCTTCCAATTTTGAGACATGAAAATGGTCCTTCCTTTTCTAAGTGAGTGACGCTCATACATGGTAATGAACCAAACCCAAAGAGCCATGGTACCATCAATGGCAGAACTCAATTCAGCCACTGAGAGGCTAGGGCGAGGGTGACACACCAGATATCGACATGCTGTTCATTTCCTCAATTAATTTATTGCTTGATCTTCTGACTTAGAGCTTGCACTGCAGTTAGTGAATAAAGACGTGGTTCTTTGATGAGGACCCGTGCCTAGCTCGTACCACCACCTGAGAGGGGGACACGTGTCTCTTGGATGACCTTTGACCTGTCTTTGATAAAGAAACGAGGATTTTCTCTGAAGAGTTCTGTCCCGGGCTTTACACACTGGAAATACTCTATCTTGATGACTTAACTTCAAATTCCTTGACATCTATCCGTCTATCCTTTCTTGCTTCCTTCTGAGCAGTGGCTGGTGTCAGCTCCTGGCTTTATCCTGGCCCCATCAGCAGCCTTTGGAGCCACTGACACTTTCGTATGCTCTAGACGTGAGATGTTTACTAGGCACCTACAGTATGTCGGGTGTTGGGGAGACCGTGACAGCTATAACTTGGTCCCTCCCTCAGGGATCTCACACCATAGTGAGAGTTGGTACACTAACCATGTTTTCCTCTTCCCTTTGGACATAAACCTGTGTCTTCCTTAGTCCTTTCAGGGATTGCACTGAATAGAACCGTAAGGCCAAGACTTGCAGACTCACTCGTTGGAGAAGGCTCCAACTGGCTCAGTGCTTGTTCTTTCTTCAGATCATCTAGATTGCATTAGCTCTGGTAGCAATCACAAGACCTTTTATTAGTTATTATTTTGGGAAGTATGTCCTATACAAGTTCAAATACTGCTTAGAAACCAGATTTCTTTGGGTGAACCTTAAGAGCCGAGACTGTACGGGTTCAAATCTAACCTATCACAGAGGCTGCTAATACTGCTTACCAAGAGGTGGGATGCTTTGGCTAAATGTCGGGACATGATACATACCCAGCCCACCTTGGAGAGTTAATGCTGCACCTGAGCAGATTAAAGGCTCTGAGAAATCCTGCAGTAAAGAAACCCACTTGACTCTGACTCCGCCTTTTCCAAATTCTTACTAGCTGGTAGAACTTGCTTTCCTTTCTCATAAACCCATTTAATATTCTTCAGAGCGAGTGTTCCACAAAACACCCTGGAAACACTTGTGGAAATGATTTGTTTCAGCCGAAAACTGCCACTGGCCGATGTAGGTGGTCAGCAAAAAAAAATCTATTATTTGCAAATGCAGAGTTTTGTTTGGCCCAATTTGTTGGCCCCGAACTGGGGAACCAGTGCCCTGCTCCAGGGGAGGAGGGTTTACCCCTGAGCAAACCTCTCAGCGCCTGTTGTAATGAGTCACATGAGAGCCAGGCTCTCTGCTGACTGAAAGGTGAAGGGTGGGTGCCTGTGTTTCCACTCACTCCAAGGCCTCACGAGCCAGGACATTGTTTAAGCCTCTTTAGGACAGAATATGTGAGCCACCTGTGTTCTCAGACAATGAAGAAGTCATGTCTGGGACAGCCAGGGATCTGTAATGGGGCCCCTGTGACAGTCTTGGCATATGCAGAGTGTTTTGGAAATAGTCTTTGGTTGAACGAAGCGTATTAGAAAGTAAAGCGTATAACAATACTTGTTTTTTTTTAAAAGAAAGGAAGATATGTAGACATTCAAATATAGAGAAAAAAGATAACGGTATTGGGATGATGGGCAATTTCTATTTTTTCCCGTATCTTGTATTGTTGCCCAGTTTTCTCTTGTCAAGGTGCCTTCTCTTTGCAAAAAGAAATATGCGTTTATAGAAATAAAAATACATATATGTACATATATGCATACATAATGCAAACGCGCAGGTGTACTTTACTGAAATAATCTAACACGTAAGCCAAGATACATATAAGTTGGTGAGTTTTTGTCTTAAATTCTCGGTTGCTAATAGTTCCTTCAAAGTCTGTCATTTTTAAATTTTTCCAGATGGGCAGCAGATTTGGGAGATGGAGGCCACGGTGGATAAAGACAAGAGCCAGCCTGTAAGCACCCAGACACGATGACCAGACACCCTGTGCTCCCCTCCCCACCTCCCTCGTGCTCTCTTTCCCTCTTTTTTCCCCTTCCTTCATCAAAGTCCCAGTGCTTTGGACCTAAAAGGCACTCAGTGGGTATTGAATTGATGAATGAATTACACGTTTATTGAGCACCACGCCCTTTTGATTTGTAGCAGTGACATCTTCATATACCTTGATAGAGTAAGTGGTAAGTCTTCCTTCGCTGTGGCTGAAAAGTCAACTTCCCCTTAATTAGAATTTTGCCTGTAAATGTACGGAACGTGTCACGAGTCCTTTTACTTTTATTTATTTCTTTATTTTTATTGAAGTATAATTGATTTACAATATTGTGTTTGTTTCAGTTGTACAACAAAGTGATTCGGTCATGTATATGTATATATCAATATTCTTTTTTTAAAAATTCTTTTCCATTATAGGTTATTACAAGATATTGAATATAGTTCCCTGTGCTATACAGTAATTCCTTGTTGTTTATCTGTTTTATACTGAATATATGGTAGTGTGCATCTGTTAATCCCATGCTCCCAATTTATCCCTCCCCACCACGAGGCCTTCTAGATGGGCTGGCTCACTGTGCTTAGGACCTTGGATGGCAATTTAGATGTGGTTGCAGTTAAATTATTGACAACTCCTTTCTTTCAGAACATGCTTTTTGTTGAGATCCCTGAGTATCGGAACAAGCACATTCGGACATCCGTGAAGGTGAACTTCTACGTCATCAACGGGAAAAGAAAACGAAGTCAGCCTCAGCACTTTACCTACCACCCAGGTAAGAAGTCCTCTCCGAAGGCCCCCTGTGCGTGGAGAGGCAGCATCGGCATCTGAGTGAGGATGCACGTGATCTACTGGGTGACCTAGGGCAGGTGACTCAACCTCTCTGAGCCTCAGTTTCCTCATCTGTCACATGGCACCTTCCTTATAAGAGTTATATAAATCAAATGCACGTAAAGTGCTTAGGGTGGCACACATCAACAATATTAACTATTGTTGTTATTAATATTTTCTTGCGAGGGCAGAATAATAATGGGGCACATGTAGACTTGTTCACCAGAAGGTGGCAAAGCTGATGACTCCTATCCCTGTTTTAGATTTGATCACAATAGGGGTAGAAGGTGAATGTGCCCTAAAATGTGGAATCTTAGGGACCCCACAGCAGGTGGTCACCTGGTGGCCAAATGGAGTTGCTGGGCGGATACCCAGACCAGAAGGCCTCATTCTCACAAAGCACTACAGTCCTGAGAAGGGCGACGAGAGCCATTTTGCATTCATTCATTTGTCCAGAAAATATCTGAGTGCCAGGCACTGTTTTAGCTTGGAGACACAAGAGTGAACACAACAAAAATCCCTGCCCTCCTGGAGCCGATGTTCTAACAGGGGATTCAGATGAAAGATAATACTGATGGAAGGGGATTCAGATATTAAGTAATGTGGATATTACTGATATGTTGGGTTGTGGTTAGGGCTGCAGAAAGAGGCTACAAACTTCCCAAGGCTGAGACAGGCCTGCCAGCAGCCTTTCCAGGAAACCTACCATCTGAGAATGTCAGCCAGGGTGTAATTTCCATCCTGTGACAGTTTCACGTGGAGCCTCTGGGCTGCCGGCAGCACAAAAGTGAGGGCCTGGCTTGGGTGGGGTGCGTGCGTCCACGGGTTTGTGTGGCACCGTGAGGGTTCCATTGTCCCACGACTGGTGTTCCATGCCGTGAGTGGCAAAGGCCTAATGGGACCCAGAACTGGGGGAGAATCTCTGGGAGGGCTCTAGACCGCAGTTCAACGATCCTCTGTAACATGGAGGTTTTCAGTTATGTGGCACGTGCTGTCGCCCCTCCTGTGTGGCGATGAGGCCTCCCTGGGTCTGGGCGTCAGCACTCACCTGCCTGAACTTGGCTCGAGTGAGAACTCGAGGCCCGGGTACCTGGAGACGGTCTTTGAGTGGCTTCCTGAGAAGTTAGAGTCAAAGCTGCGTTTTTGCTGTAGATGCTGAAACTCCTTTGCCCCCTCCAGCCCCCAGCATTTGGGAGCCCCCGCCCCCCACCCCCAATTTGATTACGGTCCTGTCACCAATTCATTTACTCCAGTGAAAAGAAAACTGATTCCTCAGTTCCTGGGCCTGGTGATGCTTCGGTAAAGGATGTCGGAGAAGTACGAATTCTGGTGACCGTCCTGGGTGGGGAGAGGGGAATGGTGACTTCACCAACACTCGCAGTAGTAATAGTGACAGTAGCAACAACAGCAAGCATTGAGCACTTACTGTATGCAGTCACTGTACATACATGCACACATATCTCATTTAATCCTGCCCACAACCCCATGGGGTAGGTATGATCGTTCCTGCCAGCTAACAGATGGGGAAACCGAGGCCCAAGCCAGCAGGCCTCATTCCCCCAAAGTACTACAAAACTAAGGAGGCTGACAGTCACCGTTTGGTCATTCCTTTGTCCAGAAAATATCTGAGTGCTGATTAAGTGCCAGGTACGGTTTTAGGTGCTGGGGATCCAGCACTGAAAAAAAAATTCTCCCTTTGAGGAGCTGACATTCTAGTGGGGGGTTTCAGATAATAAGTGAGCACGTAAAGTGCACAGATACTTCAGCTGGTGGTGAGTATGATGAAGGACAGCAAGCAGGGGAGGGGGGCTGGAGCTGCTAGAGCAGGAGGAGGAGGCAGAGGCATAATTTTACATCAAGCATTCTTCCCCGAGCTCTCCCCCTGGGCAAAAAGGCTGCACAAGGGCTGACACAGATCCACCAGCCACTTTTCCACTGTCAGAAAGACCTATAGTTCAAGATCATCACCCAGGGTAAAATTTCTAACCTAAGACAATTGCACAGGGAGCCTCTTGCCCAAGGCTAATCAGTGACAGAGCCTAGATCTTTGATCCCACCCTTGTGGACTCCTAAGGCTGTGTTCCTAACCGCTGTCGGCTAATCCTCTGCGCACCCCTGTGGCACTAAGAACGGTGCACCCCGTGTGCTTTTCTCTTCTCTCAGTCCCAGCCATCAAGACGGAGCCCACCGATGAATACGATCCCACCTTGATCTGCAGCCCTGCCCACGGGGGCCTGGGGAGCCAGCCTTACTACCCACAGCACCCAATGGTGGCCGAGTCCCCCTCCTGCCTCGTGGCCACCATGGCTCCCTGCCAGCAATTCCGCTCAGGGCTCTCATCCCCCGACGCCCGCTACCAGCAGCAGAACCCAGCGGCCGTCCTCTACCAGCGGAGCAAGAGCCTGAGCCCCAGCCTGCTGGGCTACCAGCAGCCGGCCCTCATGGCCGCCCCCCTGTCCCTCGCGGATGCCCACCGCTCCGTGCTAGTGCACGCTGGCTCCCAGGGCCAGAGCTCGGCCCTGCTCCACTCCAGTCCAGCCAACCAGCAGGCCTCACCGGTGATCCACTACTCGCCCACCAACCAGCAGCTGCGCTGCGGAAGCCACCAGGAGTTCCAGCACATCGTGTACTGCGAGAACTTCGCGCCCGGCACCACCAGGCCCGGCCCACCCCCTGTCAGTCAAGGTCAGAGGCTGAGCCCGGGCTCCTACCCTACGGTCATTCAGCAGCAGAATGCCACAAGCCAAAGAGCCGCCAAAAACGGACCTCCAGTCAGTGACCAAAAGGAAGTATTACCCGCGGGCGTGACAATTAAACAGGAGCAGAACTTGGACCAGACCTACTTGGATGACGGTAAGATGCTTGTTTTTCTCACTGCCCTTGAGTTCGGTGCCCTGAAGCATCTCCCCAGCAAGTTTACTGTATGGCCTGGGGATCTTCCTTCACCTGTTTGGGCCTCAGTGTCCCCTTCTTTAATTTAAGGGAGTTGAATAAGATAACCTTTAAGGCCTCACCCAACTCTGTGCGTGAATCACCTCCAAGCAGGAGTTCTGGGGTGGGTGGTAGGAGTTTTAGTTGCTCCCCTACAACCATTGCAACAGAAAGAACAAATGAGGGCACTTCCGGCCCTAGGAGTGTCCCCTGGGTCACGAACTGGGTCAGTTTAACTGCTTCCACTCTTTCCACTTGCCAAATTTAGACCAAGGATAGGGAAACAGAAAGGAAGGAAAGCTAACCTTTTATTCCCGGAAAGAAAAAAAAATCCCACTTTATAGCCCTCTTTTGTGTGTTTGGGGGAGGGAGATGGGGCTGGGGGAAGGAGAAATCTCGTTGAAAAGTGGCTCTCTCGGAAGGGAGCATGAATGGGGGCTTGCGGGCAGGCTGCGGGCATATCTCTGCCCTGTGCCAGTGGAACAGAGCCGCGCATTGATGGGAGGGAAGCAGCGGGCTTCCATTGTGGTGAGCCCAGCTGGTGGGGTGGCTGGACCAATGAAAAGAGGCAGAGGCAGCTTTGTGTGTCTGTAGGCGCCTGAGTCTGTTGGCGGGGGCCCAGCTGGAGGGTAGTCTTGTTGGAGTGGCCATGTGTGTGACATTGGTCTGTGATCTCAGGGAGGAAGGGCCAGTTGTGTTGGCAGGACTCACCTGGGGTCAACCAGGTGCGGGTGAAGGACAGAGAGGGCGGGGCAGGCAGAGCAGCCTTCCCCTGGGGGCGCCAGAAGAAAGAAGACAGGTGGTTTGAATTTCTGAATGGGAGAAGGAAAGCCTATACCGCTGGCGGCCATCCACAGCTCCGGCCTCGCACTTTACCGGCAGTAGCATCTGATATGCCCTGAAACCTCAATTATTTAGGAAAATGTCCTCTCAGGAACCCAGCCAAGAAGTAGGAAGTAAGGCAGAAAGCTTCAAAATAGCCACCGTAGTTATCACAAAGACCAGGTGCTAGATATCAGACACTCCAGTGGCAGGAATCCTTTGGTGCTCACTCGGAGACTATTGACTTTTCCTTTATGCAAAGTTTTGACGATCCGGGTTATCTGGGGGTTCGGTGACTTCTTGTAGTTCCATGTCCTCTCTCTAGTAAAACAGTCTTTCAAAAACTTCCCCCAAATGCATCCAGCAAAGATGCTTAGAGCCACTTAGTATAGGGTCAGACTGCCCCACGTGCCTTACAGGGCTGACCTCAAGGTATTGCTGAGTTAATAATTGATCTGTCTAGTCCTGAATAATCAAACACAGGTTGAGTTCGGGGCACCTGTGCTCCATTTTAAAAGAGAGACCAAGGTGTCATCCACTTTTGAACAGTTTACACCCAAAATGGTGAAGATAAAGTTTTGGTGCTTACCTGAAAGGGGGTTATCATGTAGAAAATTCAACTAATGCAGAATGCCTTACCCGAGTGAGAGGGTAAATGAAACGGGGCTGTAACTGGACCTCTCTCCACGTGTGCGCTCAGGGGCTGGATCAGGGCAGAGGTGCTTCATAAATAAATGATGCCAGAGCAAGGACTGGAACTTTCCCCCGTGGACTCTCTGTCCGGCGCTGGTTTAGTCTCTAGAGTGAGAAATGTGCCAGCCCCTCCCACTCACCCTGTCCCTCATCCCACATTGTAGACCAATGGTGAGCGTCTCGGGTAGAGAATGGGAGTCCGTCCGTGCTTCTCTGTGATGCATCAGATTCCAAGTGGGACCTCACATGGTCATGAGCAACCTTTAAGTATCTGTGGTAGCCCCAGACAGAAGTTTGTGTTACGGAGAAAGCAGCTGAGAATGGAGACCCTTTGGGGCCTCCTAAGTGTCTTTCTGAACACAGGCAGGTTCAAGGTCGTGGTGAGGGTGACCTCCCAGAGGGTCAATAACACGAGTCAGCTCTAAGGCTGTCTCTGAGAACCAAGATAGTGAAATTGCTTCTCCTGGTGGAGCCTTTTCTTAAGTACATTCTCCATAAGCCCAGTTCCCTGGGATTTTAGGAGGTATTCTCTGAAATGAGGGTTCTGTGGCTGAGAAAGCAAAAAATACTTGATAAAACCAAGTTTTTAAAAACCTTGTTTACTGTAGGACTTCTCAGAGCCTTTACTGAGCTAGTGGACATTATCAATCTCTAAAACGAGGGGGAGGTAGCACCTGCCAAAATTACTTGATCACCCTCACAACTCCAGGGCGTGCTGTTCACTTTGTATTTGATTTTACGCTGTGTGAACGGGGGCCCTTGGAGTTATACAGCGTGGCAGGCCTGGGACCCCTCTCCCCTGATGTGCGGGAGAAATAACACGAAGGAATCTCAGAGTTCAGAACCAGCACTGCCCCGTCCCATGTGCTGTATTCAGTCTTCTCAAATTGGGGGCTTCACGTTTCTGGGCCCAGAGCATGACAGGGCAGGAGAATAATCTCCACCCGTGTGGTCCCCAAAAGGCAGCAATGTGGCTGCTGGTTAGATGTTCCGTGCTTGACTGGAATTTTCCCCAAGGCTCTACCCAGCCCAGGTCCCTCTGCTGGGGAGGTGCTCGTGTGGCCTGTTGGCCAGTGGTGAGCCCCGAACTGCACCACCGCTGTAGCCGCCAGGAAGAGGGGTGCAGCATCGTCTCCTAACTGCTGGGGTTTCAGATCCCTCTCACAGACGCCGTCTGGCCTGTGCACTCACGAAACATTCTCAGACTCCACTGTTGGCTTTGTGAATGTGGGATTCAGACTTCTCAGCTCTTTGGCATTTCTTTCTGACAGGTAAACTGGAAATCCCTGGGTCATTTCTCTAGTCTGTTTGGGAGGCATCCTAGGTCGTTTTCCATCCCTTTCGTCAATTCCCCAAAGGAGGTCTCCCCACAAAATACAGCTCTGGCTGCCCAAACTCCAGCGGAACGTGCTTCCCAGGTGGGGGCTATTTCTCACCTGCCATTCATTTGCCTTTTGGGATTTTTGGCAAACTAGACTTTCCTTGGAAACTTTGTGAGAGCTGGGCTTAAGTGCTTTGAGGGTCAAAGGAAGGTTCTGCAGCTGGAAAGAGAAGAGTCACCAGAGGATATGGGTCCAAATGCAAACACATCATCTTAGAAGTGGACCACGCTGCTCACCTGTGATCCCGGGAAGCCCCAGTGTTTGGTTATCTTTCCCCGACCCTTTGCTAAAGACCAGAGCGATCCGTTGTCTGGTCTGGGCGTCCCACCTGGCTCCACCTCTCTTCCTCCCCAGCTGCATTCCTGCACACAGACGCCGCCGTCTGTCTTGGCCCCCTTTTTTCTTGGAACTCCAAAATGCAGCTTCTGCTTTCTCCACTCCAAAGACTTGAGACGTTTTCCAAAAGTCTCTTTTTGAGCTAACAAAATAAGTGATATTTCAGGGCAAAATATACCCTCACTCCTCTCCTCGTGTTCCTCTGCCCGCCCCAACTCAGGCGGCACTCTTCCGAAATGCATGCTTTGCACACACACACTCACTGTTTTTTTCTCTGTCCCCTTGTCTCCTCTGTAACCAGTTTCTTGTTCTAAAGCCCCAGGTCGTACCTGGCGAATAGCCTCGGCTCCTAGCAGTAGCCCGACCCTGTGAACTGGGAGCCCTCCTCTCCATCCCTCCTTCACCAGCCTCCCTCCCTCTCACCCAGAGGCATCAACTGGTTGCCTTTTCTGGGCCAGGCATCCTTCTGGGACTAAGGGGTGCGCTGGTGAGCGAGTCAAAAGTCCTTGCTCTCGTGGGGTGTTTTTTTGGGTAAATGAGGCAGACGTTAGCCTGTAAGGTAATAAACCAGCTTATTTCAGATGGTGATAAAAAGCCACGAGGAAAGCACACAAGGTCAGGAGCCAGAGTGTCGCTGGGTGGAGGTGGTGTTAGCTCCCTGAGACCGAGTGCACAGCGAGGCCACAGCGAGGCTCTGAGGGAGCTAGGCTTCGGGGAAGATCGGTGGGAAGGGTGTTTGGGGGAGCGGCATGTGGCAGAGGCTGTGAGGTCGGAGGCTGGGCTAGTGTCGGTGGGTGTCTGGCAGCGGGGCAGCGCGATTCGATTTACCTTCTGAAGAGATCACTGGCTGCATTTGGAAAATGGACAGTAGGGAGGCAGAGGTGGAAAACAAAGGGTTTACTTGGCTTTAGACACACCCAGATACTAGACTGTGAATCCCGCAGCGGGAATGTTGGGGGCGGGGCAGGGGAGGCACATTTTAAAAGGTTGCCTTGTGCCTCCGTCCACTAGTGCGGTTATTGGAAACCTAACTGGAAGAGCCAAAATGTGATGAGTTCACAAGGAATTCTGATCCCCTCCCCTGCCTAGAACTAAAGGGCGGCTCCACCTTCTACCGCCCAGGGCGCGTGCTTGGAGCAGGTAGGGAGTGTTTGTGCTGTGCCGGGATGGGGCGGAGTGGGGGGCAGGCAGGCCAGAGAGGCATTGGGGAGCTGGGACTCGGAGGGCACTCCTGCCGGCTGCCTCAGGTGACACGTTCTCGGAAGAGCTGGGGGTTCTCAGGTCATCAGGCCATCTCACCGTGGGCTCTGGGGTAGTGAGCCGACGCCGGCAGCCTCGAGACTCAGCCACGGACAAGCACACCCAGGGACAGGGGTGAGGCCTGGGACTCAAAGGAGAGCCTCCATCCCTTTCTGGAAATGTCTTAGGGAGAAGGATGAGGTCTCAGTGATTGGCCAGAGCCTCTGCCAGTGGCTCGTAAGGATGGCAGCCGGGTGTGTGTGTGTGTGTGTGTGTGTGTGTGTGTGTGTGTGTGTGTGTGTTTATACATGTAGGAAGAGCACAAACCAGTTTGTTTTTCAATCTGCTTTCCTATTCTTCATACTTGAAAATCATTTATTGAAATACACTGAATAAATCTGAATATTTCTATATATTTAAATATTGAAATATAGGCACACTCAGAAATCAATAGTGTATTCTGCATTTCGCCAGGTGGACCACCCGGACCATGCATGACATGGAATCTCGTTAGCGCCCCAGGAGCACCCCGACGTGTAATCTTCTGCCTTCTCCACAAAGGTGGCCAATATCCTGCTTTCTAACCCCAGAGGTTCAGTTTGCCTTCGTGTAGAAGCAGAATTCACACAGCTGTGCCCTTTTGTGTCTGGCTTCCTTCTGTCAACCACTAGCCTGTGAGATCCGGCAATATTGTTGGCTGTAGTTGAGGTTCGTTCATTTTGTTGTCATGGATTATTCCACTGGGGAAACATTCTACAATCTCTGTGTCCATGTTCCTGTTGATAGACATGGGGGTTGTTGCCAATTTTATGAAGAAGCCTTCCGTGAACACTCTTGAACTCTTCTTTTGCTGCCCACACAGAAGGTCAGGAGTTTAAAACCCTTAAAACCCTTACCAGATGGTTTTCCAAAGTGGTTGTACCAGTTTATACACCCACAGCAGTGCAGGGGGTTGTACAAAGCGGTTTTAAGTTTAGTTCACTTTGTATCGTCTCACCTTGGGACCTGCCCTCAGTTCTAATGAAGGTGCCTAGTTATGGGGGTTCCAGGCTGCAGACCCAGGGGGCTGCGAGCTGTTTGGGTGTCAGCTGCTCTGACCCCTGCTTGGACCAGTTACTTAAACTCTCTGGGCCTCTGCTTTCTTACCCATGAAAACTACACCTCCTGTTCAGATACTCAAACTGCCAAGCATGCATTAAGATCTGCACTTGGAAATAAGGCTCCTAAAAGACGTTCAACGATTAATATTCGCTCCATTAATAGTAATGGTGATGATTGTAATAACCTTGCTTCCCTTGAAGTTTCTTGTGGTGCCTTTTCCAGCCTTGCCTTTATTTTGGCCACTTGAATACTTTGACCTTTTTTGTTAGATGAGAATACTCCACGTGGAAAAAAGGTAGGGAAAAGCCCCAGAGAACGCACTGATCTGTGGCTCACAGAGGCTGCCTTTCAGGCCACAGAGAAGTGGAGGGTACACGTGCTGTTCACCTCGGGGCCCAGACATGGCCCAATTTCAATTCCCTACTGTGTGCTCTCTTCCGCCCCGGGAGGGAACACGGCAGGTTGGAATGAACCCCAAACTCGCCCATGGAGGTTAGGCGGCCGCCAAGAGCTTTCCCTTGACCCTTGGAAGCCACTCGGGTGCACCGGGAGGAGCTGGCCACACCTTGTGCATTTCTCCGTGGAGGTGGTTTCCTGGGGCTGCCAGGCGGTGGAGCCAAAGGTGCCGCCCCGCCGCGTAAAACGTGTGCAAGGTAGTGGCCTGCCCGCAGGCATTCTCCTTCCTCGGTTGGGTCTAGTTTGAATCTTCCCCTTGCCTTGTTCCCAGTTCTCAGGACTTACTTGCCATGTCTCCGTAAGACATGTTGAATGGAGCTTTGAATATCAGCGTTCGTACTTACCTGTGACCTTGGGCAAGTGACTAGCCTTGCTGTGCCTCGGTTTCCCCATCCACAGAATGGACATAATCCCAGCTCTTCCCTCATGAGGCTGTGGTGAGACTGTATTGAGTTAATGCGCATCATACTTTTAGAACAGGGCTTGGTCCAAAGGACTCCCCGATAAACGTTAGCTGCTATTTTTCCTTGTGAATTTAATTGACTTCTTGTAGGACATGGTTCATATTTTTTACAATATTATCTGCATAGGAGAATAGAAAATTGGCTATTCTGGTCTTTGGCGATGAGGACCACTTGCCCGTATGCCCTGTCTCTTCCATGTGGGCCAAAGTAGGGGACAAAGCCCCCAGGGCACTGGCTCAAGGTTTCCTTCCCAAGCTTCTTTCAGGGACCTCGAGACATTTACCTGCACAGGGGGACGATGCCCTGGGCCCAGGGGCAGCTGGGAAGTCCAGTTAGCATGTCCCCTGCTATGCATCCTCGGTGGAGCATAGCAGGGCCCAACCGCAGGCCCAAGTTTTGCTAGTTGGGCCATTGGCAGAGGGTCCCAGGGTGTCCTTTTCAAAAGCTCTTTACCCAGAGGCTGGATGTGCCAGAGTGTGAGAACAGGCCAGGGAAGAATGGACAGAGGGACGCACCCTCCAATGTGCAGGAAGTGGGAAAGGGATCGAGGGCGGAAGAGCCATCTGTGACTGGCGTGGCTTTGTTCAGCAGGTCAGGGATCTTTAACTGGGGCCGGTCCATGCCTCCGGCAAAGCCTGTGACAAAGCAGCTCCTGTTTGGAGAGGCGTGCAAAGCCCACGGACAGCCCGGCTGCTGCTGACAACGGCCATGTGCCTGGCCGCCGTATTGGCCCAGGAGGGCTCGGCTTCTGGAAGCCCCCCTGGCGGCAGTGGTGCTGATGGAGGGTGACATGCAGGGATTCTCTATTCTGATGAGAACCAAGCAGAATGGTTGCCTGGCTTACAGCACCGTGGAGAGCCTGATTCAGGTGTTGTAGTGTAGGGCTGTGCGGGGCACCAGAAACTGCCGGAAACCACCAATGCCAAGTTTAATTCACACGGCCGCCTTTAGTGGGCACCAAGAGAGTCCAGGCTTCTGTTGAGGGCTTTGGTCAGCATTCTTTTTAAAGATCACGTAAAAATATCTGTGTTTTATAGAGGCACTATGTTCACATGCTTGAAAAAACAAAACAATATAAAAAGATATCCAGCAAAGTCTTACTCCCATTTTTGCTCTGCTCCCTGATACTAGTTTTCTCGAGCCTTCTAGAGTAGTTATTTCTTAGCCTTTTGATCACTATTGCCACCCTTTCTACTCAGGCTCCTTTTTAGATAATTTTTTCCTCATCGCCACCCCCATGAACTGTCAATCCCATAGATGCACTATATACCTGTTTAGGTACCGGGGCCCTTCGCAGGGCCACAAACCATTGTAATAGAACCAACTTTCACCCCTTTGGGGTGGTATCATCCCCATTGGGAATGCATGTTAGAGTTTCTGTATGTAATCGTGAGCACATGCAAACATATCTTCTTATTTTCCCCTTTTATTCTACAAGAGGTAGTAAAATATACACACAGGTCCCCTGTGGATGGGGAATTGGGTATCTCTGGCCACCACAAGCAGCACTTATACATATCTGTCACTCAGTGAATGGGCGGGGTATGTCAGGGGACCGTTCTCTGGAATGGGATGTCTGGTCCAAGGGTCCAGCCTCGATTCAGGGCCTGCTGGGTGCAGAGTTTCTGGAGTTATCCTGCCTGGCTTTCAGTCTGGCCTCACCACTTCACTCTTTTGTGACCTCAGGTAAGCCACTTATGATAATGGCCCCCAGTTCTGAGGGTTATTGCATGCATGGAAATGGGAGCATCCTTTGTAAGGAAAGCACTTTGCCCAGTACCCGGTGTGCATGGTGGGTGCTCCAGTAGTTGTTCATATACTTTTCTGCCACCACCACTACCACCAATATCATCATCATCATCATCAATTCTGGGCCATTGCTATAGTCTGAATGTTTGTGTCTCCCACAGCTTGTATGTTGAAGCCTATCCCCCAATGTGATGGTATTAGGAAGTGGGGCCTTTGGGAGATGCTTAGGTCCTGAGGATGGAGCCCCCTGAATGGGATTAGTGCCCTTATAAGAGAGACCCCACTAAGCTCCCTAGTTCCCTTCCACCATGTGAGGTTATGCTGAGAAAGCAGCCATCAATGAAGAAGCGGGCCATATCTGCCGGCATTTTAATCTTGGACTTCTCAGCCTCTGAAACTGTGAGAAACAAATGTTTGTTGTTTATAAGCCATCAAGTGGCTTTTTTGTTATAGCCTCCTAACTAGACTAAGACAGTCGGCAGGTAGTAGGGGCAGAGCTGGGCTTTGGAGAAGAGCCCTGAGGCTGACTCTTCGCTCTTGTCCTTATTACCCTGCTGGGCTACTTCTTGTTAATTCAGCAAAGTATATTTAGAGTCTCACTGGAAAATGCCAAAGTCCAGAAAACTGCTTGCCTAGAGACAAGCCCACAAAATTTGCAGGAGCTCCTGACTGAAGATCACTTCACTGAGCCAGTAGAAGGTCTGCATCCCTCTCCCAGGAGAATAAACCTCATGTAGGTGTCTGTTCCAGGGGCATCTTTATTTTGCCCCTCTTGATGTTTCCCCACCTTCTAAGAACCTCAGATTTCTAGCTGTGACACTTAGCTGTCCTTTCATCCCAAATCATGTGTACTTTATGTTGCTGGCTTATGTAAATATAAGGAACCACCTTCCAGCTGCCTCCAGACCCAGAAATGCTCAGCCATCTTTGTGAAATTCTGCAAAGCAGCTGTTTTCAAAGGAATGTGTTCTTGCATTTCGAGGTCAGAAGCTACCAAACCACAAGATAGTCCGTTCTCAGACTTGCTGTCCACTCAGCCCGTATTCCAGAGTAACCTCTGACCCACAAAGAGCAGCCAGGACCCAAGAAAGAGGACCAAGGAGACATTATTTGGTATCATCCGACGGCCCCAGAGTCAGCCACCAAACCCCAACTTTTAAGGATTCGGAGTTGTTTGGACTGTGTTTATTTTCCACTTCCAAAATGAGGTTATTGTCTGGGGGAAACAAGTAAATATCCTGGGGAAGGAATAAGGTGATCAGTTAAGATGTATGGGGAGGTCAGCATCCTTTTTTTCCAAGGCCCTTCTAGACTTTCATTCTTATTAGCACAGCCTGCAGAAGTGCTGGGACTTACTTCCCCGCTTAGTGGATGTGCCGGACATGCTGGAAACATGGCTTGTTTCAGGATGATGCAGCAACTGGGTGATTATTGTGAACGCCATTCCGTGCAGGACTGTACTTGTGATGGGCCTTCACTCGTCCCAGGCCATCACCTAACATAATCCAGAATGTGTGTATTAAAAAATGCATAACTCCCCAATATCAGCTCGAGCTGTAATTTGTTTCTCTCTAGAGAAGTTAGAACTTGAAAAGCAATTTACTTATTTGAGGCTATGAATTAGATGGGGGGGGGCAGTTAATCAAATCTTCTTTTAATACTGAATTTCTTCCTGTACTCCCTACCTTCTCCTCCATCAATAAACCCATTTCAGATAAATAGTAAAGTTTATTTTCCTGAAAAAAAAAAAAAAAACTTTAATGAAATAGCCCTAGTTTTATTCCCCTCTGTAGAGTTGAGATTTGGGTGCATTTTGTCTTCTGTTGCCCCCGAGTATAGTTCTGGATTCTTTTTTTGCCCTGGACCTATTCAACTTTATTTTAGCACCATTTTCTTTTACTTTTCATCCGAGAAGGGCTTTGTTCTTGGGAAATGATGAAACCATTTCTCTGGCCCTTCTCCACTGCATTCCTGACACCTCTTTAATTTGTTATTGACCCTGGGATCTGGCTAGCTGAGACTGTGACTCTCAAGGCAGGACTGGGGCCTGTTTTGCCCATCTACAATGTCCACAGTCTCTCTCTAGGCGAAGTCAAAGGTACACCGAGGGTCGAATTTGAAGAGAGAGTCTGTTCAGGTCCTCAGCAACCAATCCTGCCACTTTCAGGTGTCAGGATGACATTGGCCTCATTCCTTTCAACTGCCATGAAATCAGATCTCCGGCCAGGCAAGTGAAGCAGAGTGCGCCGTGGTCGTTTTACAATGAGAGCCGAGTATCCCCACTCGATTTTGTGGCGGGCTTGTCTGCTGCAAGCGGTTTGGACTTAAGTCCCAGGCGTTCTGCAAACCAACAAATGGGTTTCAGCTGAAGCCTGTTAGTTCCACCATCCCGGGAAAGTTGAAAGGCCACTCCCTGGTTGTTAGTTTCCAAAACTCTGGACAGGGTGCTGTTCTGTTGCATAAGCCGACGACGTGGGGAACGCCTTTGAAATGTTCCGCAGCCGGTTCTTATAGATTTCTGGAAGTCGATGCTGTCTTTTGAATTCTCAGCTTTATTGGAAGCCTAAAAAAGAATTGACCCAAAATTGATGAATGCACCCTTTCCACTTCTTACAGATGGATTGAGTTGTGGTCTGCTTCAGGACTTGGCATGGGGGCGGCCAACTAGTGTTCCATGGGCTACATTGAGCCTGCAGATATTTTGTTTGGCCCACACAGTATTTTAAAAAATATTTGGATTAGATGCCAACGTTTAAAAACCAGGAGATTACACATAAAAATACAGATTTCCGGCTTTCCTTGGAAAATCCAAGCATCTGGCCACCCTGGGCCCCATGTTCTGCACGGCGGCTACCTGGAGTCAAAGTCAAGGCTGGTCCTGAGTAGAGACCACCTCCTTTATTCAGACAGAGCGTGTACTTGTCCATGGTGCCGCCCTCCCCCTCTGTCTCCTGAAGATGGATGGAGTGTCCATTGTTATTTACCAGCACGCTGGTACTGTTGTTCCTCTCATACTTGGCCGACCTCACTCAGCCAAGGTTTCCATCCAGACCCGTTCGGCATTTGCATTTGTTAGCACTCTTCTGGAAGTGCCACTTACGTCTGTGGCCACCTAACGCAGCACCTGGCGCACAGTGGGCACTCTGGAGGTGTCAGCTCCCTCTTTCTTCCCTCTCCCTCCTTGTGGCCGGGGGTAAGATTTAAAAACACCTTTTTGGATGAAATGCTGTAAATATATATAAATATAGAGTAGCACAGTGTACCCACTTACCCACCGCTCGGCTCCAGCTGTGGTCAACTCATGGCCAGTCGGGTTTCTTCTACACCTCTGTCTTCTGCCGTCTCTATTTCACAATAATAGTTTGAAGCAAATCCTACACATCAAAAATCCTAGATACCAAAACCATATCATTTATTGTGTAAATATTCAGTATGTATCTCTAAAAGAAAAGTTTTCTGAAAATACTCATAACACACATGAAACTTAATGAAAATTCCTTAAAATCATGAAATATCTGGTGTTTAAACTTCCAGTCTTCTCACACATAACATAAAGGTTTCCTCCTTCTTTGTTTTGTTTTTATTATTTTATAGTTTGAATCAGGATTCAGACCAGGCCCACACACTGCACGTGGATGCCTTGGGGTCTAAGACTGTTGTCATCCAGGGGTTTCCCCTCTGGATTAAATAATAGAACCCTTTTTTGGTTTTATCATTATTATTATTTTGCAATTTATTTGTTGAAAAAACCAGATTGTTCGTCCTATAAAATTTCTCACAGTCTGGTTTTTACCAATTATGTCCCCATGTTGAGCTTTAGCATGTTCCTCTGTCCTCCGTATTTCCTGTAAATTGGCAGTCAATTCTAGTGGTTTCATGGATTCAGGTTTAATTGTTTTGGGCAAGACTGCTTCATAGGTGGGCGCATCTTTCTGTCAGGAAGCACGTGCCGTCAGGCTGTCCCCTTCTTGGTGATGTTACCAGCTACTGATGGTCAGTGCCGAAACTCCATTAATTCAGTGGTGCATTGATTGCAAAATGGTGATATTCTGTTCTAATTCTGTCTTCCCTTCCTCTTCTGTTAGCTGGAAAACTTCTATAAAGAGAAACTTTCCTTCATCAACAATGGTAGGATTCATATAGGAAAAGCAAGATGAATGCTTGATTCTTTCCCTTTATTTACCAGTTTTTAAAATAATGGGTTGGTTCATTAACATCGTCCAGTGGTGATCAATTAAGGAGGTTTTTTTTTGGTACCGTTATGAACTCATAGATTTAAGCATAACTGATGTTTTAAGATTTTAATGGGCTCTTTTGCTTGTTCCTTTTGTCTTTGTCATTTGATGGATCTAAATAATATGACTTTCTCTCCTTTTTTCACCTGGCTTAGCAATATGCTCAGATATTTTGAGACATCAGGAAGGAAAGAACCCTATACGTAGACTAAGGGTTGTGTTCCTTACATGTGTGAAGGGGAAATCATAAAATAGCTCTTGAGTGCCATCTGGCTCAGATATCCCTCGCAGCATTGACGAGTCTTTAACCGTGGTTTAAGAATAGAGTTTGCAGGGCAGGGGAAAGTTATGTATTGATGAGGATGTAGAGGGCACCCAAAGTAACAGCAGCTTAAACAAGATAGATGATTTATTTCTCATGTAACAGCACAGGCATAAGCAGTCCAGGGCTGGTGTACTGGTCCCGTGGTGCCAGGACTAGGCTCTTTCTGTCTTATCACCCTGCCATTCTTAGGGTGGTACCCTCATCTGCACTGTCCAAATGGCTCCTGGATGCAGGAGAGGGTGGAGGAAAAGAGGAAGAAAGGCATGCCCCTTCTCTTTAAGGGTATAACCTGGAAATCTCATATATCCCTGCATCTGATACCTCATTGGCCAGAACTTTGTCATGTGACCACAGTGAGCTGCAAGGGAGGCTGGGAAATGTAGTTTTTATATTTACCCAACCATGTGCAGAGCTAAAGTCTATTAACTATGGAAGACAGTACGAATGGGTTCTGGGTCTCTGCACAAGAAGCACGATCATAATGGGAAAATATCTCCAAAAGGAGGTTGGATATTTTGTATTGTTTAATATTCTTAGGAGTTTCTTCATCTATTCCACAAATATTTATTGAATGCTTCCTATGTGCCAAGTGCAATTTTAGGTCCTGGGGACACAGAAATGCATTAAACAGGTCCCTGCTTTCATGAAGCTTACCTCCTAGTTAGGGAACCAAACAAACAGCTAAATAAATATGTACTTGTCTCTCTGCATTTACAGGGAATTAGTCCCAGGATCCCCTGCAGATACCAAAATCCATGGGTGCTCAAGTCTCTTATATAAAATTGTGTAGTGTTTGCATATAACCTACATGTATCCTCTTGTATACTTTAAATGATCTCCAGATTAATTGTAATACCTGATACAAGGTAAATGCTATGTAAACAGTTGCCGAGCTTTTGGAACTGTCTGGAAATTTTGTTCCAAACATTTCAGTCCACGGTTGGTTGAATCTGTGGATGTGGTTACAGTCTATGAAGAAAGTCTAAAACAGAAGAGGGAAGAGCCCTTACATGTCCAGTTATTGCTGATTCTCCCCATGGGAGGCAGAATTGCCACCAGTTAACCACCAGTCGGAAAGGTTTAGTGCCTGATTCTAATGGAAACAACAGCTATATAATGTTGAGTGTTGACTATAAAGGCCGGTTTCATAGACTGGAGAATTCTTGGCTCTCTCTGGGTGTGAGAAGCCACTAGGAACTTCTTTCTTGCTGTGTTCAGTGTATTCCCTGCTGAGCGCCTGGGACAGTGGCTTCAGGGTCAGAAGATGTTGATGAGTAGCTGTTATCAAAGGAAGCTTGACTTGGAGCCCTACTTCGCTTCCTTGCTTGTGGCCTTGGGCGAGGCATGTGTGAAAAGCAATTTGTAGATTGTCATGTGCCCCACAGATACTGGGGAGGGCCTCTTTTGGCGTGGGGTTGGCAGGCCGCTGCCTCAGGAAACTGCCAGGAGGCATCTCGTTGGGGCATTTGCTTTCTTGGTTTGCCTTTAATCTACTGGTGCCCATTCATTCATTCCTTCTTTGAATGGATATTCACTGGGTACCTACTGTCTTCTGGGCTTTGTGCCAGGGGCTGGGACACAGCAGTGAGTGCAATGGACGGAGGCCCTCGCCTCATCTGACCAAGTCTCTAGGGGAGATGTCAGTCAATGAGTAATGCGAATTTCAGATGGGGTTCAGTGCTCTGATTAAAACGAACAGGTGAAGGTAGGGGAGGGCATAACTTCTGACCCCGCCGTCAGGGCCAGCCTCTTAGAGGAGGCGGCCTTGAGCTGAGACCTGAAGGAGGAGGTGGGGAAAGGGAATCCCAGGCAAAGGGAACAGCGTGTCTAAGTGCTGGTTTGTGTGGAGGACAGAAAGAGGTCTGGGGTCGTTGAGATTCATGCCCAGGAGATGAGATTTTGAGGGCAGGCCAGACCACGGAGGGCCTCAGAGGCCACGGCGAGAGGTTTGGATTTGATTCCTGGAGGGAAGGGAAGCTGCTGGCAGGTGGAAGGTTGCCGTTTGGGGGGGGGTGTTGGCCAGGCTGGCAAGTACAGGAAATAATCATAACAATAATCCCTCCCCCTTAATGAGCACCTTTGGAAGGCAGAGACTAATTATCATCTCCGAATCAAGGCTGTGAGACCAGGCTGAGGAGTAAGGCAGTGATTTGTCTCGGGTCACAGAGCTTGAGGCCCAGGGAATGAGCTGTTGGAGGCATGTGTGTGAGAGAATGATCTAGATTCAATTCATAAACAGAATGGAGCATTTATCTTGGGCCTTTCACTCCGTGCATCTGATGAGACGCCAGAAAATTGCTTTCCCTCCATACCCGCTGATCTGACTTCTTCCTGGACACCACTGCACGGACACCCTGCAGGAATGCCCGACTCAGCCGGTGCTAAAGTGCTCTCATACCCGACCCTCCTCTGTTCCTATCTCCCCTCCCCTACCTGTCCTGAGGAATTTGGGGTGTGGCCTTAGGCGAGTGACTTAATGTCTGTGACCTCAGTTTCCCCATCTGTAAAATGGGGCTAATAGCAGTGCTTCAGGTTTAAATGAAGTGATATATGAAAGTGCGTGTAGCAGGGTCAGTCACATGGCAGGCGCTCCCTAGTGTAACTGTCAGCTTCATCATCTTCCTCTGTCCAGGGTGGTGGAAATGTCTTAGTCTCTGCATTTGGGACGTGCCAACCCTTCTTTAATATCTTCTCACCACTTCCGGGTCGAGGCCATCTGCTCAGGCCCCACAGTGAGCCTCGTCAGGGACACTGGCCCGGGCCCTCCGGACACCCTGCTGTGTGTGGGGCGCGGGAGGTCGACTGTAGTCTTGTTCGTACCAGCAGACGGCCGGAAGCAACCTGAGTATCTATTAATAAGAGTCAGCCACACAAGGGGGTACTGAGCAGCTGGGGATAGCAGCAGAAGCGCGGGACCTTTTCCTGTTTGTATGTTTATGCTTTGGGATTCTTTTCGCCTTTGCCATATGCATGTATTTACTTTAAAAAAAACTAAGAGGAAAAAAAAGATTAAAGGAAGGGATACATTTCAGGTCCTAGCAATGACCCTAGAAGCTAATATAAAAAAATGGGGATTTAGAAATAGGAAGCTTTTAGTTCCGGTTAGGGGCTCGTCTCCCACCATTTGGATGCGTAATCGTCCTTGTGCACCCCTCTGGGCTTTGAGTGGAGGACACGCAGCTGCGCTGAGATTTTCTTGCCTCTGGACCTGCGCCCACTCCGTAACCTCCGCCTGGAATGTCCCACCCCTCCCTCTGGTGCCTTCTGAAATCTGACCAGCGTTTGGAGGCTCTGACAAGCTCTCTTCTCCCTGCAGCCGTAGGGTTTTTCTCTTCCTCTGAGTACTGGAGCCACACCTGGTCCCTTGCAGTTGCTGTTTATTCCATGTTCCTTTCAGGTGCTTTTGTGTATTCCCCACCCCCCACCTCAAGTCCAAGTCTCCGGGTGGTAAGGACTGATGTCTCTGACTTGTCTGTACCCCGGCTGCCCCTGGGCTGACTTTGCACATAGTAAGCCCTTAATAACATTTTCTAATGTCGCCTTTGTGCAATCTAGCCCAGCTCCCTGCACATAAGATGCTCACCATATATTTGTGGAACTGCATGAATATCCCAGAATGAAATGGAGATCATATACTGCCTGGGTTTTTTGTTTGTTTGTTTTTTTGTTTTTTAAATTTATTTTATTTATTATTTTTGGCTGCGTTGGGTCTTCGTTGCTACTCGTCGTTGCGCTGCGCAGGCTTCTCATTGCAGTGCCTTCTCTTGTTGCGGAGCACGGGTTCTAGGCATGTGGGCTCAGTAGTTGTGGCTCGTGGGCTCTAGAGCGCAGGCTCAGTAGTTGTGGCGCACGGGCTTAGTTGCTCCGTGGCATGTGGGATCTTCCCGGACCAGGGCTCGAACCCGTGTCCCCTGCATTGGCAGGCGGATTCTTAACCACTGCGCCACCAGGGAAGCTCACTGCCTGGGTTTTAAATGATTGAAAACTATTCATCATAAAACCACAACAGTAATACTTCTTTTTAATAATAATAGCAGCTAATACTTTGATGTCATTTATTGCATACCAGGCACTCTTCTAAGACATCATTATATTAACATATTTAATCTTCACAACAGCCCCATGAGGCAAGGACTATAATTATTCCCATTTTATAAATGAGGAACCTAGTCCAGAGAGGTTAAGTAACTGGCCCAAGGTCACACAGCCAGTGAGTAAGTATGTAGATGTTCCTTATCTAGGTTTTTGGGGAGGAAAGATGCCATGCATTTCTTTGGGAGTTCAGGAGTACAAATACAAAAACACCCTGGAGCAGCTGCTGGCAAGGTGTGACAGCATATAAAACCTGGGGAGACGACCTGTGTCCTGGTCCTAGAATCAGGCCTCACGACAGCTTTGGAACCAAGGGCTGTGAGCTTTTCAAAAGGCCTGAAGAAAAGTTTGAGAGACTTAGGGGGTTGGAGTGGAGGAATAAACTCCATCCGAAAAGAGAAGCACAGAATTGAAGTGACAAATGTTCAGTGAACTGCCTGTAAACATAAGATGTCAGCCAGTCACCTTCAACCTTTGCAGCAATATTTAAATTGTATTTATTGTGAGCAGTGGGGGCATTTTACTCGCTTGGCATCATAGGGCCAGCCTGGAGTTTTCAAAAGTAACAGTGCTGGGGCCCTCGAATGTCCCGCTGGTTCTCTGTGGGGTGGCAGCCAGGGAGGCACAGGGAACAGCGCGGGAAGGCTCCCGCGGGCCCCTGGTCTGCCCCTCGACGCCACGCTCTCCTGGCCTCAGACTGCCCCGTGGACTTGAGTCCCAGAGGCAGAGTCCGAAGACCAGGCCGGGGCAGGCCTTCAAAAATGTGCTGGCTGCTGGGCCCACTAGAAAATCCATTTCTTGCTTCCAGCCAGCAGCCCTGCCCAGTCCCGGGCCATCCTGGGGTTGTTGTGACAGCAAAACGAAGTGCCATGGAAACGATTGTGCAACCCCGGGCTGCCTGGAGAGCAGGGCAGCTGCTCTCAGCTGGGTCGGTGCAGCTTCGATCTGCCCTCCTCCCATTCCCCTTGGTATCCTGTTGTGCTTGGCCTGGGCTGCCTTTGGACTCAGAAGCGCTTCTTTTGCAGGGAGACCCGCGAGCTCGCTCCCCCTTTTCGCGCCAAGAGGCAGCCCAGCTGGCTCTCACGCCCCGATTCCGGCTGCCGCCTTCCAGCCCCTGCTCCTCCCGAAGGTGCGTCCCCGTGGGCCCAGCTGGCGGCCGGGGACGCCCGGGAGTGGGCATCTGAGCTGGCCCGGGGCTTCCCTCTGTAAACACAGTGTTTGCATCCCAGGCCTGGTCAGGGCTCTCCCGGCCAATGGGGCCTCCCTCCCGCTGTGGTTCCAGGCGTTTCTGGGGGCCGAAAACAGAAACCAGCCCTGTGTTTTCCAGGCTGCCAGGCTTCTGAGAAATTCATGCCTCAGCCCAGAAATTCCCTGCTCCCGCTCACCCCCGGCCCCTTTCAGAGAAGAGGGTACCTGCTCCCCACAGGCTGGCTTCCTGTCTCTTCTGATGAAGGGGAAGTTTCTGGGGAAGGTCTTTGGCCCCATTCGCAGTGGCCCATCTCTCTGGTCACGGGAGCCTCTCCCACCCCAGTCCCGCAGCTGTTTGATGTCAGAGCGCAGGTCGTGGGGACCCTGCCGTGGGCTCTTGCCACCTGACTGTGGCCAGGATCACCCTGGAAAGAGTTTCCTAAATTCAGACCCGAGATCAGAGCCCTGGGGCAACTGCGGTCCTGAGGGAGCTGCTAGGCTTTCGGGGGTTCCCTCTGTGGGGCTGGTGTTGGGGGCCGGCAGGAAGGAAAGCAATTCATTGAAGGTAATTCCTGCTGAAATAGGAGTGACTGATAAGGTTAGGGCCCCCTCCTGTGGGTGCCTCCAATTCCCACGGGGGCTCATTCATGCTGATGGGTCTCAGGGAGAAATGGGCTGGGATGTTTTCACGCAGAGGTTGCCACCTCTAGTTTCTGTGTTGGAAGGTTTGGCATCCTGACCCAAAGTCTTGCAATTTAGTCAGTTCTACTCCACACTTTTGCTGAGTACCTACCTACTATGTGCCAGGCAGAGAACAAGTCAAAGGGCATTGATTTGCTAACACGCACTGTGGTTTGTAATATGGCCACATGTACTGTGTGTGTGTGTGTGTGTGTGTGTGTGTTTGCGCACACGTGCCCAAAATCAGGCATGCAAAGGAACAGCCCAAGAGCTAGAATGGGCAGCAGAAGAAATAAGTTGGCTCCATCAGGTCCTCCTTGGACTTCAACGGTTAACTCTGATCATTTTAGGTCTGAACAAAAAGCTTCTGTCTTTACCATTAAACCAACGTTTCTTGGCGAGGCAGGAAGGCAGGGTAGAGGGGTTTCGAGTTTGCACCCTGGAATCCCGCCTGCATTTAAATCCTGGCTCGGCCACCTGCTGGCTGTGTCACTCTGAGCAAGTCCCTTCAGCTCTCTGAGTCTTGGTTTACTGGACTGCAAAATGGGGATAATAATAATACCACCTACTCAGGGGGCCTTGTGAACACTGAATGGTTAATGCATGTAGATTTCTTAGACCAGAACCTGGCACAGAGCAAGTGCTCAGAACGTGCCAGCCTCCCGCATGATTTCTTTCTTTTTTTTTCCTGAATGAATCAAACCGTTTCTTTCCGATTTGTGCTATAGGAATTATCCAAATTTCCTTCTCCCCTACCATCAATACCAAGACAGACCATCTTGTGGATTCCATTCAACTGTGTGGTCAGTCCCCACGCAGCACGATTTCTTGACACCTGAGGCCAGCCAGGTCAATTGACAGGTGCTGGGTGAATGAGGGGCGGTCCCTGCCCTGTGGCTCTTACAGTCTCATGGGGAAGAAGGATAATAAATACAACAGAGAAATGTATTTCAGATGGTGAGACATGCTATGAAGGAGAGAAACAGGTGCTGTGAAAGGAGACCTTGGACAGGGTCTCTCAGAGGAGGTGACCTTCTCCTGCCCCAAGTATGCCAGAAGGCCCCCTCCCCCAGTCCCCACGGGGCACGCTGCTGTCGTTCCCCAGCCTAGTTCTTGTGTTGTAGGCACAAGGTCGTCTGTCTCGGTTTGTCTGCCTTCCCTCCATTTCCTTCCCCACCTCCTTCCTTCCTTCCTTCTCCCTCCCTCCCTCCCCCCTCCCCAGTTCCTTCCTTCTCTGTCCCGCCTCCTGCCCTCCTCTCTCCCTCCCTCCCTCCCTCCTCCTCTCTCCCTTTCTTCTTTCCTTCCCTCCTTTCTTTAACTGCCAAATGACTTTCATTAAATATACATAAGATATAAAAAAAAAATAACAATACAAATACCATGTACCTACCCCGAGTTTAAAGAAAAAGAATATAACCATTACCTTTGCACTCTTCTGCCTTCTAAAAACATTTTTCATTTGCAAATCTTTCAGTTATGTTTCTCTACAAGAGCACTCGTTAAAAATTTTTCTCTGATTTTCATTCTCACAGTGAAACTAATTCTTTTTTGGGGGCTAATTTTTAAAAATTAAAGTACAGTTCATTTACAATGTTGTATTAGTTTCAGGTATATGACAAAGTGATTTAATTACACATATATATGTGTGTATGTGTGTATATATATATATATATATATATATATATATATACACACACAGATATATATATATTCCTTTTTTAGATTCTTTTCCATTATAGGTTATTGCAAGATAGTGAATAATATAGGTCCCTGTGCTATACAGTAAATCCTTATTGTTTATCTACTTTATATATAGTAGTGTGTTAAAATAATTCTTTAATATCAAACTCAATGCTCAAATTTTCAGCTGCCTCATAAATGGCCTAATTTTTTTTCCCACAGTTCATCTTGACTCTGGATCCAAGGCAGGCCCACACAGTGTGGTTGTTTGAAATGTATTTTCCGTTTCTTTCATCTGTGCAGGCCCCCTTTATCTTTTTCCCCTTTGCCATCTTTGCATTGAAGAAGCCAGGTGGTTTGCATGTAGGCTGGGTTTTGCTGATTGCAGCCCCGAGGTCGTCGCTTTGTCCTCCGCATTTCCCGTAAATCAGTAGTGAGATGGGTGGCTGGATCAGATTGAGTTTGATGTTTTGGGTGAGGCTCCCTCACACGTGGTGTGTTCCTCCATCAGAGGTGTCTGGGGTCTGTCTCTGTTCTGCAGTGTTCACAGCCGTGATGTTCCACGCCTGGACTGAGCACGGAATTTTGAGTCTATTTTCTTCCCTCCCACCTTAGACGAATTGCTATCCTCAATTTTGTGTTTGTCACTCTCCTTTTTTTAAAAAAATAGTTTTACCACTTGTTTGATTCTCTAAACAACACACTGAGTTTTCCATGCTTGTGAACTTTACATAAATGCAGTCATTCTGTAAGTAGTTTTCTGCAACTTGCCTCTTCCTTCAACATTACGTTCTTGGCATTCTTAGGTTGTCATTTTTGTAGCTGTAATTCTTTCCTTTTCTCTGCCGTGTAATAGTCCATTGTAGAGCTCATTTATCCTTTCTGCTGATGGTGGACATTTGGTCATTTCCAGGTTTTTTTCCCTATGCTGGTACAAACAGTGCTTTCCAGAATGTTCTTTCTCTGCACACAGAGGCGTTTCTGTTGGGTTGTACTTACAAGTAGAATTGCTTGGTCACTGGGCGTACACATCTGCCACATCAGTAGACAATACCAAATTGTCTTCCAAAGCGGTTGTACCAGTTTATACTCCCATCAGCAACACAGAAGTAAGTACATGGCTCTACATCCTCCCAACGTTTGATACTGTAAGATTGCTAAAGTGTTTGCAAAACTCCTGTGGGTGAGGTGGTATCTTTCAATGAATAGAAACTTTTAATGTCGTTAAATTTATTTTTGGAAAGGTTTGAGCTTTTTGAGTGTCATTTGGGACGGTGCTACCGAAAATGTGTCATTGGACTGGCCACATCCGTGTCACGTGGAAGCTTGTTAGAAATGCAGATTCTCAGGCCCCCCCCCCCACCCCAGATCTGCTGAATCAGAAACGCTAGGGTTGGGCCCAGCAACCTGAGCTTTTACGAGCCCTCCAGTGATTCGGATGCTTCTCTGAAGCACTGGTTTAGGAAATCCCTTTCTACCCCTATGTCATAAAGAGAGCCTCTCCTGTTTCATCTTCCCAACATGTTACAGTTTTATCTTTCACACTTAAGTTTGTAATCCACCTGGATTTGACTTTCGTGTCCAGTATGAAGTAAATTTCTAATTTCATCGTTTTCTGTGTGGATAAGTTGTGGCCCCAGACCATCTATTGAGAAGTCCGTCCTTTCCCCACGGGCCTGTAATCCATCCATGTTGTAAATATCGTTTCCATGTACGTGCAGGCCCCTTCGTGCTCTCTCGGCTTTGTTCCGTAGGAGAGTTTGTCCCCAGTTCTTCATTACAGCCGCTTTGTAGATATTCTGGACGGCTGGTGGCTTTAGTCCCCAGCTCGTTGTTCCCCAGAAGTGTCTTTTTGCTTTTCTGCAAAAAGAGTCAGCCTGTCAGGCTCCACAGCATGGCATTGAATCTTTCTGTCAACTTTAGATCGTTGAATCCTTTGCTCAAATGGGGGAAAATGGACATTGTACAGTATTGAGTGTTTGTGGGGTCCTTCTAAAACCTGCTCAAGGTCATCTTTTATAACAGAAGTAAAGCTAGAGCCACTTCTCACAGGGGCTTGCTGTCATTCTGGCCACCAGCCCCGCCGCATGGGCTGGGCTGCGTCTCACAAGCTCATCACGGTGGTCCCTAAACCCACCGCCCCCCTCGAAGCTCAGTGGCCTCAGTGGACGCGTCCTCAGGGTTGAGATGACAGAGGGCTATAGTTGGAAAGGCTGACCCACCCATCTCTAAGTGTCTCCAGTTTCCTGAGGATATGCTACTCTTAAAACCTGCCTCCTGCTAAGGTCTTTTCATGGGCAATTTCTAGCCACATCCCAGTTGGCGTATGAAATGGGCTCAGGATAGAGATGTTCACAAATGGAGAAACAGTTTCTCCTCCTTGAAGTTGGACTGAGTGGAAAACAAAGGTTGAGGGTTCCAGATGCCACAGTCTTGTCTTGAGCCCATTTGCAGCATGGTTTAGTACGCCAGCTGTGTACCACCCTCGGTGCTAGGTGCTCTGTGGGTGGTGTGGGCCTTGTGGAACTTTGGAGCCAGGATTTCACTAGTCAGATAAGGAGCCAGGCAGGGGACAGCATGACCCAAAACTCAGAAGCCCTGGCTTCTCCCTTATGACAGCAAAGCATGATTTCTCTTGGAATCTGCTCTACTGAGACGGATGTTAACCCCACATTTGGCCATGATGAGGTCAACACTGGGGACACTGGAGGGAACACAAAGGCTCAAAGTTCCTGCCCTCTTTGAGCTCACAGTCTGAACATACACGATAACACCAGCTAGAATAAGTGCTATGGAAGAAGGTAACGCACGGTGGAGGGGAATAGAGAGTGGTGTGTGGCATGGGGGGCCTGCTGTTCCATAAGGGAAGCATGCCAGAGGAGGTGACATTTGAGCAGAGATCTTGCTGATAGAGCCTTGCAAATATCTAAGGAAAGAGCACCCTTGGTAGAGGTGATAGCAAGTGCAAAGGCCCTGGGGTGGAAGTACACTTGGCGCATTCAGAGTGTAGAAGGAAGGCTGGGGCTACTAGAGGCGAGTGAGGAAGAGAAATGCATCCTCTTTGATCTCAAAGGAATGGCCTTTCCCAAGGCCAAGTGGGGTCCCTGGGTCCCAGCAGTGGGTTGGTGCTGGCTGGTGAAAGTCCATCCAAATGCAATTCTGACTAGGAAGCCAGCGGGTGTGCGGCTGCGGATAGTTGCAGATAGAGGCAGCCACTCACCACTGTCACCTTCTGGGAGAACCTGGATTTCCCCATCAGATAGGCCCCTGACTGTGGAGGCTAAGATGGTTATACTTTCTTTGGAGAGAGGGTGCCTTATATGCCATCAGAGCCCGAAGCCAGAATCAGATTGACACCACGGGAAGGCTTGGTTTCCTTAGATCTAGAAACACAGCTTGCTGGTGGTTTTGTGAGGCGTGAGCTTCAACTTTCCTCTTCTGCAGGAGAATACGGCCAACAGAAGCAAGCTGGGATGGCTCCAGTCACAACTGGGAAGCTGCCGTCTCTCTCTGAACCCCAGGCCTTGGCTCTACTTTAAGTCTTATGAAAATCTAGCACCATCTCACCTTTTAGATATGTACCCCGGACTTGGCATCGTGGTCCCAAAGGGGCCAAGTCACTCTTTGCTTCTTAAATCTCATCCCCCAGATTAACTAGAGTAAACATATATGTTAGCTCGCCCCCATTTTTCCTTGAATACTATATGGGTGACTTCTACTGGGTAACCCTGATAATAGTTGGGGTCTCCCAAGGACCAGTCTTTGTTCAGAGTTGCACTCAAAGAAGCAAATTCTGACTGCCAGATGATAATTACAAAAGAATTCCCGTCTTCAATAGCTTGAGCCAGACTGGGTAGGTTTGAATCCTGGCTCTGCGACTTAGTAGCTGTATAAGCTGGGTATGTTCCTTAATCTCTCTGTGCCTCAGTTTCATCCTCTGTAAAATGGGGACAGTTAATACCTACTCTGTGGGATTACTGTGAGGATTAAATATATGTGAAGTGCTTTGTAGAAAGTGCCATATAAATTAATAAAATAATAGTAATTATTATTCTACTACATGTATCAGGAGGTCTCATCTACAACTAATAGAACAGCTGGCCAGCAACCTTCCTACTAGAGTTTCAGACCAGTTCCTGGAGACCGTCAAAAACCAGACTCAACTGGGCAAATTCTGGTTAAATCCAAATCAATTTGGAGTTTGTGTTTCATTCATTCATTCAACCATCTCTCCAGGAAAATTAACTGAGTACCTACTATGTACTGGACTCTGTCCTGGGTGCTGGGGTCATGGCAGTGAAGGAGAGAAGAGGTCCCTGCCTTCATGGGGTGATAACAACCCAATGAGGGGTTGATGTTTCCATGTCTTTTTTTTTTTTATTTTTGGCTGTGTTGGGTCTTCGTTTCTGTGCGAGGGCTTTCTCTAGTTGTGGCGAGCGGGGGCCACTCTTCATCGCGGTGCGCGGGCCTCTCACTATCGCGGCCTCTCTTGTTGCGGAGCACAGGCTCCAGACGCGCAGGCTCAGTCGTTGTGGCTCACGGGCCCAGTTGCTCCGTGGCATGTGGGATCTTCCCAGACCAGGGCTCGAACCCGTGTCCCCTGCATTGGCAGGTGGATTCTCAACCACTGCACCACCAGGGAAGCCCTGTTTCCATGTCTTGAGCTTCAAGATACAGGGTCCTTATAGCCTGAGCCGTGCTAACTGTCCCCCCCAAAACCAGGATCCATCACCATGGTAACCATGTGCAAGGGAAAGGCGGGGTTCACCCTGATCCAGCTAATGCTAGGCTTCTGTGAACACTGGTGTGTGCCCACAGAACTGTCGGTGGCCATAAATGAGATGACATATGTGAAAGCTGTGGTTCTTCATAGAAGGTGCCACTAGACGTTGCTTCATCGGCCCGTGCACACGTGGTCCTTTAGAAAGTGTGGAGATGAACGTGGCCACCTGCCCCCCCTCCCCTCAAGGCCTTTCCAAGTGGCCAGGCTCCCCTGTCAATGCCTGGGGAGCAGCTCAGGCACCGCTCTCTCTCGGCCTTGATGGAGTCGTGTTGCACGTGGATTTGGAGTTCTGCCTTGTGAAGTCTGATTTGAGTGGAGGGTGGGCCTGGGGGTGGATGCTGGCACGAAGGCCCCAAGAAGCTGTGCTGGGAGGTGGGGCCTGCCTCACGTTGCTGGACCAGAGCAGGATGAGTGCGTCTCCCTGGAGGCTGGCTCAGGGCAGGGGACCCCCTCCCACCCCTCAGGGCTTGGCACCTTCTTGGCTGCAGCTCATCTGCCCTCCTCCCAGTTAGCACCTAGGCTTCTTACTCGAAACGGGAGCCTCAGAACTGCCATGTTTACTCATCCTGAGAGCTGAGGACAGTTTGGGACGAGGTGCGGCATTTTTCTCGTAAGCCCCAAGGTCTTGCTGGTAAGATGTCGGCTGCTGGGGGCCGTGCGGGCCTGCTGCCAGGGCTGGCTTCCGGAGGCCTCTGGTTTGCAGAACGTTGGTGACTCAGAGGCTGTTGTGTGTGTCACTAGCCCAGTGCAGCCAGCACACCATGTGGGGTGGCCTGGGAGGGGGGCCCCCCCTTGGCAGGATGTAAAAATGCACCTCTAGGAGCCGGGCTGACCTCAGACCCACCCACTCTGAAAATTCAGAAATAGCTTCCAAGGTGAAAGTGCTTTGGTGAGAGAAGGTGGCCTGGTCACCAGTCAATTCAGTGTGTTAACCAAATGTTCTCTGTGAGGTGGACTAATACGTACTAACAATGTTAATAGGAACAGCTGCTAACATGGGGTTTTTTTTTTTTTGTTAACTTGGCATCGTTCCAACTGTATGCATTGTCCAACGTCTTTCTGGGATGCACATTATTATTCCCATTTTACAGATGAGGAAACTGAGGCCCAAGAAGTGAAACGATTGACTCACATTCCATTAGTGAATGTGGGGTACTTACAACGTGTCGGATGCTGTTTACAGCACCTGTCATGTGTCTACTCATTGATTCCCTCTAAAGTTGTTAAGAACCGTCATTGCCCACTTTTTGCAGGGCAGGTTCAGAGGGGGTCAGGGCTTGCCTCAAATCCATGGCAGGGCATGGCAGGCTGGACTTGGACCCCAGCAGTCTGGCTCCCACCTGTGTGTTTCCCTGTGGCTCTGCCCTGGTGTGAGCCCCTCACTGCTGTGCTCAGCCCCTGCACTGGGCCATCTGTGGCCACCACCCTCAGACACTTACCACCTTACCAGACACAGAAAGGCTGAATTTGTGAGGTCAGTGGAGGGCAGGGAAGGGAGAAGGAGCTGTTGGCCAGAGGATCCCGGGCAGCAGTTGAGGCTGGATGGCGGCAGAGAAGTGGGATTCGGATGCACAGTAGGGAGAAGGGGGCTTTGCCGGCACAGAGCCACATGGCATGAAGGTGTGTGTGTGTTTAGGGGTGTGGAGGACACTGGGGCCACAGCAGCGCCTGCTCCTTGTTCAAACCCTGCCTCGGAGTGTGACCTTGGGCAAATCACTTAACCTCGGTTGCTTCGCCAGCAGATGCCCGCCCTGTGAGCACACCTTGAGATATTAGAGAGGAACGGTCTTGGGTAGAGCAGTGGTTACAGGACTGTCTTCGCTCAGGCCGCCATAACAGAATTCCACTGACCGGGTGGCTTAAACAGCAGAAGTTATCCTCTCATAGTTCTGGAAGCCAGAAGTCTGAGATCAGGGTGCCCGTACGATCGGGTGTTGGTGAGCCTGCATGCCTTCTCGCTGGGCCTAGTGAGTGAGCAAACAAGCTCTCTGGTCTTTCTTCTTACAGGGCACTGATCCCATCCTGAGGGCCCCATCCTCATGGTCTCATCTAACCCAAATCACCTCCCAAAGGCCCACCTCTAAATACCATCACACTGGGGGTTAGGGCTTCAACATGGCCATTTGGGGGACACAGTTCAGTCCACAGCAAGGACTGTACAGGTGAAGGGTTGATCGAGCTGGGTGAGTCAGGAGTTAGGGTTCTGTCTGCATGTCCTGGGAGAGTTAAGGTATCTTAGGGACACCTGGTGTAATGTCACACACACATAGTCCTTGCTGGTCACTCCAGGCAGCCTTTGAGTTGGCCATCTGTGCCAGGCCTGGGCCTGTGAATCTCACTTGGAGAAATTTAGGACTGGTCTGGTCCCGGCTTGGACCTGGTGGAATTTCTTTCCAGGCAGATAGTGACTTCTTGGGCCTGGAAGGGGTGGGCTGGGGAGCCCAGGTTTATCTCGCTGTCACTCAGGCACTTGGCCCTGCACCGTCGTCCTCCGTCTCCCTCTGCAGGCTGGTGTGGGTGGGCTATCAGGTGGGTCCTGTAGTTAGGGCTTGCCGAGTGCACGTGGGACAGTCTGCAGGTCAGTCAGTTCTCACACCAGACTGGGCTGAGGGACTCGAGAGGGAGACAGATGTGGTCGAAATCTTTTGGGGGAAAATTTCAGGACAAAATGTCTAAGACTGATGGCAGCGTGAAGTGGGTCGGGCTGCCTCCTTACGGCACGTGGGCTTATGTCGGGCTTTGGAAACATGTGGATGTATGTACGGGTACCCTTCTTGATTGCGGGGAGGGGGGTGGTGGTGCTGTGCTGTGAGCTGGTCGTGACACGTGGGAGGACATAGAATGATCTGGAAGGTGAATTTATGGAAGGGTGAGGTGCAGACTAGGCTAGAAGATTCAATCAATATCCAGCGAATCTGTTTCAAGTAGCAGGGGCTGTGCTGGTTTTCGAAGGAAAGTTCGCGTGAGGCAGGCCTGGGGTTTTGGACCTCTTCTCAAAGGCCTCGAGGAACTTTTGTGAGATTCTGTGACATGAGGAAAGTAGCTCAGGATGGAGATGTTTCTTCCTGCTCCGCGCTTCCCCCTCCTAACCCACCTGGCATGTCTGACCCGCCTTAAGTTCTCTTTGCTGCATACGCAAGGCTAAGGAAACGCAAATGTCTTAACAGAAATGTTTGGTTAATTCCTCCAATCTCCAAAGAGAAAGATGGCTTCCCAAACAATTAGGTATTTATTTTATCATCTCATTTGTGGTTGCAGGCTGAGCTGAGCTGTGGGTTTGGATCGCTGTTTCTTTCCCGAATCTCAACTGGATGTAGTAAAACAAGTGCTTTTCTTTTTGCTTCTGTTTTATTTTTGAAAGGCAGCAGCTCATTTTGCAGTGCTTGCTTTGTGGCCGAGGCCGTGATGAAGCTTCAGGAGGACCAGGAGGCAAGCCGTGGTTTGTTTAGAATGCTTTCCTGCCTGTGGTTGCTACCTTAGAAGCCGTGTGGTTGCTTGATAGGAGAGGTGCCTCTTAGCTGCATGTAATCGGAAGAAATTCTGCTGAATTGGAGAAAAGGACCGGGCAGAGGAGCTCAGCTCAACTCGGGTCTGAGTTCATACAGTTGGCTAGTCCTTCCTCGCAGGGCAGCTTAGCTTAGAGAAAGTCTGAGTTGTTTCTCCCTAGCTTGTAAGTTGACGTGTAATTATGGAAAAAGCGGAGGATGGAGAAGATGGTAGCGCGTTCTACACAGGTTGGGAGGGACCCCGGTGTTTTCATGAAAGAACCATTAAACTGAATGTACCTTAGACCTGTCTAAACCCTATGATGCAGATGCACACAGGTTTTCTCCTCTGACGCCATCCCACTGAGAGATGTGCCTGTGCTCTCAGGAGGGTGGAAGCTAGTTGTAGAATTTGTCAGGGTGACAGATTGAGTCTGTATTTTCGTATTTTATCTGTTGACACCTTGCACTTTCGTGTTAATTATCCGTGTTGATTAATCAGTGAACCATTTCCAATCCATATCCTAAACCATCACCTAATCCATGAGACTAGCAGGACAATTCACCGATTTATGGCGAGGATTGTAAAAATGTACCATCACTATATAGGTCTTCAGCAGTAGCCTCATAAAAGACCACAACAATGGGGCAGTGATTCTGTGACCAGAGGCCTCTCTGTCTTTGGGCGGGTTTCTAGGTGTCACCTAGGTAACATCATAATTCGAGATGCTGCCTTCTCTCTCGATGTCTACCTTCACGTTACTAACAGCTGATCAATGGAACAGACTTCTTTAAACATGTAGGGAAATAAATAGCATTGTATTCTTGGTTAGTGGAAGAGGATTGGATTGGACTGGTCTGTCTCCTTCCACATCTTCTCTCTCATTCTTCCGTCTTCTCTACGGGTCTGTATTGCAGAGTTAGTAAACATCTGCCCATGAATAAGCCAGCTACATCATCTCCTTCAATCCTCACAGCAGTCTCTCCAGGGAGGTATTCTGATCCCCGTTTTGTGGGGAAACTGAGGCTCAGAGAGAGGTCGTGAGACTTACACGGGTGTATTGACAGAGTGCTTTTGTGTCGAGCCCTTCTGATGCAAAACTGCATTTTAACTCAGCCCCCAGGGCAGCTTGATGATCTTACACATGTGGAAGCCCTGACCTGGGACTAGCACCCACTGAGCTGGGGCCGTTCCTGGAAGGGTCACTCCATCCTTCTCTGCCTCAGTGACTTGACCTGAGAAATGGGCATCATAGCCCCAACCCCCAGAGATGACTGTGAGGATTAAATAAGGCACGTGAACAGCCCCCTACAGAGCGGGGCGGCTCGGGGTGGGGTAAAGGTCTCAGTTGAATTTAAAACAGGCCCTTCCTCTGGCTCCTGGTACCTGCCTCCCACCAGGAAATAATAGACGATTAAAGCGTCTGCTTCATGACTAAACAGGAAGCTGCACCTCAAAAGTCTGCAGACAAACCTATCAGTCTGATGCTTTATAAACTCTCTGAACTCTTGACAAGGGGGCAGGCGTGGGCTTCCCGGGGAGCGGCCCCTACTATTAAAAGCCTGGTGCCTGGGCTTCCTCCTCGATTCAAAGGTGCTGCTCCAAGGGTGTGACCTTGGACACGTACATGGCACCTGGTCCCCAAAAGTGCTAGTTGAATGCTTACAGAGGGATAAAGTGCAAACATCTTGGCCATTTTAGCACCTTGGAACTATTTTTTCCAGTGCAGTGAGGTGATTGATTGATAGAGGCTGTTTGTTTCTGGATGTTATTTTGAGGGTAAATCCAGAAGCATTTGCATATGGAGGGGATGTGGGCTGTGACCAAGATTGACCTGAACAACCGGAAGAGGGGAGTGTGCGTTTCCTATGATGGGACGAGTGGAGGGCGGGGCAGGGCGGCGATGATTGTGACGATCAGGAGATTGGTTTTGACCGTGTTAAATTTGAGATGCCCAGCTGGTAGTTTGATATCTAAGTCTGAAGTTCAGGGGTGAGGTCCAGGCTGAAAACATTAATTATTCGGCCACTGTCAGGATAGAGGCTTTTTTTTTTTTTAAGGCCCTGAGGGAGTGGTCAGACAATCCTCTGCTCTTGGGTTTGGAACCAGCCAGTGTGTAGTAGAGACAGGCAAGTGTGATGAGGGAGCTGCCTTCGGGCCACGGGCACCTGGATTTGCCAGTGGGCCTTTTTGCTTCAAGAGATGGCCTGAAATGCATGGTCCAAACTGTGTTCAGAGCCACTACTAAGGAGGTGATTATTTTGTCCTGGGCGGCAGCAGCCCGTGACTAACCCCATCCAGTCCCAATCAAACCAACCCTATTGGAGCCCAACAGGTGGGAGTCTAGGCCTGCAAGTGAAGAACTGCAGAAAAGATCTCATTATTGAGTGTTCTCTGCCTTGAAGATGAGAGTTCAGAGAGCTTATGCCTTTTGAGAGACTATCGTAGTTTACCTAAGGATGCAAGTATAGTGACATCTAGCAAAAGGTGGGATTACTCCCTGCAAGAAATTAATCCCAGAAAATATTTCTACATCAAGCACTCAAAACGGACTCTGGCCTTCTAATTTGGCCATTGAAAAGGGATTGAGAAAACAAGTGTTTTGAATGCTGTAGGCATTATACAGCTATAGCACAGGGTTATTTAAAATTGAAGAGAAAATGTGATATAATTGAATGCCTGTAAAATATATAGCTCCTGTCTCCTTTTCTAAGCGCCTTCAGTGCTCTGACTGGGCAGGGGCTATAAAAATAGTAACTTGCTAACCAGAGAAAAACAGGAAGAAAGTGTACAGTCTTATGAATTTGCATGCTCACTGAGGTTGTATCACTCATAAGAAGGAAGCAGGGGTCAAATGAGGGAGAATTACATTTGAGTAGCTCCATCATGAAATTCTGATTTCCTGATCTGCTCTGCCACAGATGCCAGTGTTATTTTATCTCCTTAGTTGGCCATGATTTGAAACTGCATGACATGCCAGCAACTGAGCCATTTTGTCTTGCTTTAAAAAAAAAAAAAAAAACCCAAACCACCATAATCTTGCTGATGAACTTTGATTTCAGAGATCCCTATTTCTTTGTACAAAGGCCCTCATCTCAGTGATTATTACCCTGGTTTGAGGTTAATTCTGGCACAAATGTTAAGACGATATAGAATTGGGGCTTAAACTACAGCCAGAGGGTTGAGTTCTAGCCTGGGTTCTCAGTGGCCCTGGGTGAGGAGCTACTCATTAAATGGACGATATTAGCATGAGTTGGAAGCATAAGAGGTCGAAGGTGATTTTTTTTTTCTTCTCAAAAATGGTTTTGCAAATCTTTTTCAGAGCTGATAGACACACACCTTAGCTGGATACAAAACATATTATGAAACAGAATGACTGTGATCTTTGATCCAAGAAATCAAAGTTAAAGGTAATTGATATCTTCTGCCTTTCCTTTTGTTTTCCAGCTGTGTGTTTCCTTAACTTGAATTTTTTTTTTTTTTTTTGAGTAAAAGAAAACTTTACAACCTGAAGGCCCTCTCTGATTTTCCAACATTTCCTACTCTTAAGGGCTAGACCCCACCACTCTGTAAGGGGGAACCTCCAGGGGACATACCTGAGATTCTCGGAGGCTGGAGGTCGGGGTGGGGAGTAGGGGTGGCAGTGAGGCTCTGGGGATCTGCATGCTCTCCCAGTGGCCCCATCACCCTCTTCCAGGGAGAAGGAAGGCAGCAGCGCCAGGTGCCAGCCTGTGGCAGCTCTGCTTCTGCCCTGAGCCAGCTCCCTTTTGGTTTTGTACACTTTGCTTGGTGTTTCCAGTTAAGGAAGGCTCTCCGTCAACGGCAGGGCAGTCTGCTTTGGGGAAGGAGAGAGGGGGCGGGTGGATCAGGAACCTCTGGAAGTGCCCTGTGCTTAGGTAATTTCCAGTCTTGGTCTCATCAACTCAAAGCTCCACACACACCCCACCCCCCAGGGGCCTTCTTGTGCACTTTGGAAGGGGTTAACCATCCCCCTCGCCCCGCGCTTTCTGGATGTGAAACCAGGCTCTGGACCTGGGCTAGAGCTGGGTGTGGTTTTCCCACTGAGCTCAGTGGAGCCCCTCGCCTTAGCTGTAGATACCCTCCATCGACTTTGGGTTCTGGGCCTGCGCAGAAGAGCCTGGGACCCAACGCAGACCTGACTGTGCAGGGAGCGGGAGGCTCTGGGGGTAGAGAGCCCACGTGGGACGGTGAGGACGTCGCTTTACCTTTCTGTGCCTCAGCTGTTCAGATGCCGCTGCTGTTATTTCATTCTCTGCACAATGACTGGAATCAGGTAGCACGTGGAGTGCCCAGCATCAGTATTGCTGGCTTACATGCCTCCTGATGTCCCGCTGGGCCTTGGCTTTCGGATTGTCTGTCTGTTGTTGAAAGTGGCTTTGCTACATCACAGCCAGACCCAGAGTCCTCTGCAGCATCACAATGATGGCTCACTCTGAAAACCCAGTTAGAACAACCATCAGCTTTCACGTCCATCAGCACACACAGCGGAGGGAGCTGACATCCCAAACCTGGTTTCCCAGAGGGTGGGGGCCTGCTGAGAAGTACCGAAACTTCCCCACAGCAGCATGAACCTTAGCAGGGGGAGGGTTTCCCTGGCACATTCTCCACCAGTGACTCTCAGACACCATCAACAGGCAAAAGGCAACAGGAACATTCGGTGAAACTTGGCTGGATACCCACCATGAGCCAGAGTCCCTCCCGAGAACTTTGCATCCGGGGAATCAGGATGACAAGACAGGATGACAAAAATGCAGCTGAAATATCAGCGCTGAGACTCGGCCACTTAGTCAAAGGGCCTTTTTAATGAGCTTCTTCCCTCCCTGATGTTAGGACTTGGCAACGCTCTGACCTTGCAGGGGCCTGGGAACTCTGGCAAGCTGGCTCTGATCTGCCTGGCCTCAGAGGGGATTTACCATCATGTAACGCTTCAGACCCCACCCACAGCTTTGGGCGACAGGCCTATCAAGGCGTTTTTGTCCTTTTCACTGAGCCGCTAAAGTCTGGCCCTTCTAGAAAGCTCTTCTTCAGTTCCCAAGTGCCCCCAGAGCATGTGGGGATGGCTGGGAGGGGAGAAAAGCCTGGGGAGTTGCTTAGCAAGTGAAAGCATTGTGATACCCAAGTCAGAGGGGAAGCCAAAGCCAATGGCCACCTTTCCTTCTTAGCTCCTTTCCACGTGCTTGTGGGGAAGAGAGGCCTGGTGCTCAGGGCACAAGAGTTTCAGCCCTGGAGTTCACTCTTGGCCTTCAGAGTAGCTTTCCCTGAAAGCACTTAGGACAGAAGGTAGAAGCATCCAGAGAGCACTTCACGTGCTTTCTGGTTCAGCCACGCTAGTGTCTAGACACCTCTTGCCCCGGCACAGGTCCCAGGCCTGACCGGAGCAAGGCAGCGCAGGAGAAGGGCGGCGGGTGGGACTTGCGCCTGTGTTAACTCTCAGATTCTTTCTTTTGGCCCCCAGAACACTGCCTCCCTGGTTCAGGAGCGACTCTCTGGCTGACCCCAGGCTCTCGAGGGCCCTCACACAGTCTAACCAGACTTCAGAAAACAAGCTTGAGGTTTGGGAGAGAAATAAGATGGGGCCCATCCTCTCCTTCCTGTTGCTTCTTTCTCAGGGGATTAAGTTCCAAAGTCAGCAGTTATAGAAAGCCTAGAATAGTCAAAATGCCCTGGAAAGTCTTAAATTGCACCTCAAGTCTATCTGTGTGGGTTTCTGTGTGTAATCCTGAGTGGCCATTCTTCTGCAAACTGAACTTGGGGAACCTCCGAGCTCGGCTAAAAGAAAGAAGTCAGCACGCAGGTGTCCGGGCCCGCAAGTGAACCAGAAAATTCCTGGGGCAGAGTAGGAGGCTAGCAGAAATCAGTTTTAAGAAATTTACCACTAATCAACCCAGAGTTGTTGGATGAACAATAATAGTAAGAGGCATTGGCTTTCCCCAGATTGCCATCCCCGAAAAGCAGGGGAAGAAAACACACTTTGCTTTCTTTTTCTTCTTTGCCATTGGCGTATATACTAGAGACTGGCAAACCATATCTCAGGCCAAATGCGGCCCCTGGCCTGTTTTGTTAAAGTTTTATTGGCACACAGCCATGCCCATTTGCTCACATATTGTCTGTGGCTGCTTTCAATGTTTAAAAAAAAAAAGCGGAGTTGAGTAAGGGGCTAATACAGCTCACAAAGCTGAAAATATTTTTATCTGGCCCTTTATAGAAAAAGTTTGTTGACCCCCCTGGTATATTCTCTCTTTATGTCTGTAGCCATTTTTATTAGAATTGTTATTGATTGGTAACACCTCTTTATACATGACTGACCTTTGTCATGTATACTAAATATACCTCAGATTTCTTTTTTGGAGTTTTAAAGAAAAATGTATAGTTTTTATATACTTACATGCGTCTGTCTTTTCTTTCTTTCTGGTTTCAGCCTTAGGTGTCAGGCTTAGAAATCACCCTGAGGCTGTAGCCATGTTCAACATCTGTTTTCATCACGGTGTCTCTCTGTAAGGGTAACAAAAGGTCGGGGGTGCTTGTGGCAGACTGAACACCACTGGCCTCAATTCTGTTCCGAGAAAGTGATGCTCCCTGACCACCTTAACCACTCAGCACACAGCCTTCTCTGCTCATTAACTTCGCAGAGGCTGCTCTGGCCTTTTCCTGACACACAAAAGACGCTGAGGATTCTGGGGCCCCAGAAGAAAGGTGACAGCTAGCGAACCTCATAGCACAATCTCTTTACCTATATGGTGGAGCCATATAAGGTACAGGTTAATAAAATGGGGCTATGGGTTCAAATCCTGATCCCTCCCCTTCACCTGCTTTGCCAAGTGACTGCCTGTCTCTCTTTCTCCATCTATAAAACGAGGATGACTGTATTACTAGGTTTGTTGTGAGAAGTAACTCAGTGCTTGGTTCAGCGCCTGGCACATTGTTAGCCCTGAAAAAATGTGAATGGCTTATATTCTTTTGTGGAGAAAAAGCTCCAGGCAAACAACAGACTAAAAACCCGTTTGTCAATTGGATAACAGAAAAATCAGCTTCCCTAAACTAAGTGACCTAGGCTGATGGTGTGGGGTCCTCGTGGTGGGCTAAGATGCATGCATTAGGCACCTGCTGTATGCATGCTGCTATGCATGGTACAGTGGGCATACAAGCGACTCAAATAACATGGCACAGGCGGGGCAAGCAAAGCATTTTGAGAACTCAGTGTTTGCTTCTGGAGGGAGTCAGGACCCCATGTAGGAATGTGAGAAGGCTTCCGGGAAAAGGTGATACTCAGGAAAGGGGGCAGGAGGGAAGGCAGGATTTGGACAGAGAGGAACCGTTTGGAGAACTGCCCATGGCCCGATTTGGGAAGAAGTGGGAGAAGAGGTACAGAAATTGGCATAGGATAGATGCTCAAAACATTTATCGGATGAATGAAATACTGATGGCAGTGACCTAGAAGGGCGGGTTTCAACACTCAGACCTGAGAGTCAGACCTGGGGCCAAATCCCAGAGCAGACAGTGTGACCTGAGGCTACTTAGTCCCTTGCTAAGCTTCTGCTTACTCAGTAATACATGTTATTGAGCGCTTCCTATGTACCAAGGCAGTCTTCAAGAGCCAGGGATACGGTGGGGGAACAAGAAAACTAACGCACTAGAACAGTGAACTGCCAGGAATCAGTATATGAAGGAGATAAGGAGACCAAGCAGAACTGGGGGGCGGCGGGGGGCACTGCGGACTGTCCCCAGAGCCTGGGACCGACGAGACTGTTTGAGCAGAGCCTCGAATGAAGTGAGGAAGAAAAGCATTAGAAGCGGCGAGGGGACCAGCAAGGGCAGAGGCTTGGAGGCATGAGTGCGGCCTGGGGAGCACGTAGAACGGAAGCCAGTGTGGTTGGCTGCAGGGGAGGGGAGGGGAGAGGGGGAGGGCAGTAGGAGGCGAGGTCACAGCGGGAACCAGATCACGGGCAAGACAAGCCCAGAGCAGGGTTTCTGGATAAAGGAGACCTTAAGCACGTAGTGGGCCAGAGCGAGGAAGTGAGACTGAAGGTGTGACAGAGAGGAGGTGACAGGGCTGAGCGGGCAGACGACCTTTCCTTACCAGGGAGAGGTTCCACGGTGACATCGGGAAGTTGATTCAAAGAAAGGGCAGCACGATGCCCCCTTTTCCCTTCCACCCAAAGACGCGAGGCTGCAGAGGCGGGACCTCTCGAGTCGGGGTGAAGTGATCGGGCAGAGACCCTTCCGGGGAACTTGGAGCCCACGTTTGCAGACCCATGTGGCTGCACTGCCGTGGCCGCCACCCAGCTGGCGCTTCTGCCCTAGAGCTTTCTCCTCATCCACAGCCAGGGGCACGCGCTCTGAGGCTTCAGAAAGAAAAGGTTCCTCTCCCCCAGAGAGGTTGCAGCGGGCGCGAGTGGGCCTCGCTTTGGGGCCCGACTGGGCAGCCGGCCGCCTCCCTACCCCGACCGCGAGGGGCTCCGATGCAGAGCGTTCCCCGAGTTTTCTAGATTCGACTGTGGCTTTCAGAAAGCCAGGGTGGTTTCCATCCAAAGGGAGGGGGAAGCTAGACCGTCTCCCACCTCCCAGCCCCTAACCTGGCCCCGAGCTCTGAGAAGGGAAACGACCCTTTGGCGAGGGCGGTGGTGCCAGCGGCTCTGCCCAGCAGTTATTTTTAGAAAGCCGAGGCCATGGAACGTTTCCATTGAGGATCGACTCCTCTCGTTTCCTAGGTTGAGAAAACAGGAAACCGTTCAGAATCCGGGCTTTGAAAAGCTTCGCGTGAAGCCGCACCGACCCCACCTCCCCCCGCCCCATGCTTTCACTCCTGCCCGGCTGTCCTCACTGAGGCCCCCCGGCCGCCCAGCCCTGCACACTCCCCAGAGGCCGGGGCTGCAGAGGCGAGGGGTCCTGCTTCCTCCAGCTCCGGTTCGGGGCCCCTGGGAGGCAGCTGGTATCTGCTACACAGTCAGGGCCCAGTGAGAGCTGGTTAGCCGAACACACGAATTCATCCCCGGAGTTCCCATCAGTGGATCCACTCCCACACTTTGCAGCCGGCTGTTACTCTGATACATACATTCTCATCCATTAACATCCAGAGATACAGTGTCGTGTGCTCGTACATATATACATATGCACATACCTCTCTCTGAACCAACATCTGCTCTACGCCGCAGACTGATAATTTTCTCACTGTGTCATCTCATCTAAGCTCCTCAACAACTGTAGAAGGAAGGTCATATTTTTATACACAGTTTACAGATGGGGAAACTGAGGCACAGAGCAGTTACATCACTAGGGCGAGGTTCAGCAAGCAAAGAAGCAGCAGAGGTGGGATTCCAGCCCCGGCCCCCTGGCTCTGGAACCTGAACTCTCGAGCTCCCCTTGCACCTGCTTTCAGCACACATCTGAAGAGCAGTGAGCGACGCCTGATGGGTTTTCTGCCACAAAACAGAGCCCACTGGTGTAAAGCACTGGGTTTAGAGTCCAACACAAAGCGTGGGGTATCACTACCCATCACACAACTGACAGCTGCACAACACTGGTCACCTGGCCTCCTGCTAGGAGCTTGTATATACGTCAATACCCAGCATCCTGACAACAGCCCCAAAAGGTACACGCGATGATGATTCTCACTCTACAAATGAGAAAACCGAGGCACAGAGGGGTAAAGTCACACGGTCCGTGTAGTGAGGGAGCCGGGAGTCAACCTAGCTTATCCAGCTCCAGAGCAGTGTGTTTCTGTTCTCTTCTTCTTCTGGGAGTTGCAGACTCATCCAAGCAGGGGTTTTGCAGGGAAAAGCACCCTGGACCTAGGAGAGCTCGGGGTGGAGGGACCCTGAGCACATCCACAGTTAACCCTCACTGCTCCTCTTCCATCTCCGTAACTTTAGGATAAGGCTGAGATGAGAAAACAGAGGCGGCGGCTGCGGGAAGAATTTAGTGCCAGCACCAGGAGAGGGGAGATTCATCTGCCTTTTATGGGACCCCAGGGGGGTCTGCCTCCTTTTCTGCTCCCGGGCCCAGTCCAAACAATCCAGCTGTGAAACCGAAAGTGCACACACACACACTTTAGGGCAGGTGCACACCCCTGCCTGGTGTCTGGGCTGCCTTTGAAGGCAACTTTTCCCCAAGAACATCGAAGGAAGCCTTTTTGCAAGAGCCACTGTTCTAAGACCTTACTGCCTTGATCCTAGGACCTGGTGCCTCAGATAAGTGGCCAGAATGGGAGAGCAGAGCGAGCTCCTTGATACCACTGGCCGGCACTGCATTCTTGGTTCCCTGCTAAATTCCATGCAGCTTTCTGGGGCAGGGGGTAATGGAACACTCCAGAGCCCCTTGAGGACACTGGGTACTTGAGAAGACTCAGAGTGTGATCCTTCACCAGTGAGGAGGGGTGGGGGGGGCGGAATTCCTGGCTGTGCTGAAAGGGATGAAGATCATGTTCACATGGATGGCTAGGCTTTGTGGTGGTCCCACCCACTCTCTTTTCAAAGGCCCCTCTTGAGAGTCGTAAGTTTTGTGGGTCAAGGAACTGTGTTTTAGTCATGGAGTGGGTATTTTCTGGATGTTGTAATAGACAGAGTTTGGTATACGGTAGAGCACCTCAAGTGCATTCAATAACAAGAAGGAGAAAGTGTTCCTTAAATCATGCCCTGTGGCCCAGCTCCATTTCTGCCACAGCAATTTTTAAAAGTTACCATTTGGGCAATTTTCACTAACAAACCCATATCACAAAATAGCATCATGGGGGGTGCGGAGGAGTCATGATGTGGGAAGGCATTTCCTATGTTAAAGATTGTCAAATGTATTACTGCAAAGAACAAAAACATGTTTTAAAAAACAGCCCGGTTGTATTCGGTTCTAGAAAGCTAACCTGATCCCTGTTTTGGGTGCCCTCTCACTCGCCCTTACTCTCTCTCTCTTTTCTTTCATAGTTAATGAAATTATCAGGAAGGAGTTTTCAGGACCTCCTGCCCGAAATCAGACGTAGAAGAAGCCATTAGCAAGACACCATCCACATTGCTAACCCCGGAGCCTCCCACCGTCCTCCCCGGTATCCACCCCACCCGGAGGCTGAGCACGGGACCATGTACCGGCCGAAAGCTAACCCTCCACTCCGGAGCTCGCCTCCTCTCTCTGTGCATTCTGAGTCTTGTTCTAAATCCCAAAGAGCATCTCGGTTGACTTTCAGGTGTCCCATCCAAATCTTAAGTGCCTGCTGACCCCAAATACATCCTGAACCAGACCACCCGCTGGAATGCGCCTGAGAGCTGAGAGCCTGCAGCCGGGGACTCGGGGGACGGAAGATGGGGATGCAGTTAAACCCCAGCCCTTAGCCTTCACTTTTTTGGGTCACAGATACAGCTCTTGTACCTTTTGAAGGAAAGGAGTTCTCCAACAGAGCCACCAAAGGAACGTGACCCAGCTTACAGGCTGAAGACAAACAAAGAAGCCGGCCCATCTTCCCTAGGGATTGCCCATCCACACCAGGGATGGGCCACAGCTCAAGCTTGATTTTTAAATGTTCTGCTTCTGAATCAAGAACAGTCTGGCTCATACAAGATCACCTGTTAAAACTTCTTGGCATTATGACATGTACACTTTTTTTTCTTCTCCACTTTCAAAAAGCTGGCCAGAGGCTGGGGGGGGGGCCCTCTTGGCTAGCTGCCCTTCCCCCCGGCAGCACGCGGTCACGGGCTAGAGGAGGTCACCCAGGCTGCCAGGTGAGCATGCATCCGCTGCAGCCGGACAAGCTTCGCAGCTTTTTGATGTTCCCGCTTTCTTTCCTCTAACAGCCCAAGTGCTTTTCCAGAAAGTACAGTAGTTAAGAAGAATCTCAAGCATGTGCATTGAATTTTGAGAAGGAACGGCAGAAGGGCTAAAGCAGCCAAAAAAAAAAAAAAAAGAAAAAAGTGCAGGTATTTTTGTTAAGTAAAACGGTTGCAAAGTATGGCAGCTGGTAGGCCTAAGTGCTTTGGTGGGTGGGCGCCCCCATGATAGAGGAAAAAGGCTGAATTCCCTCTCTGGCCTAGACTCAAAGTGGGATACTCAAGCTCACAATTTGGCCCCAAAGTTCATTGGTTGTTTTTAACTGAACTCATTGAAACCCGCCCCCCGCCCCAGTCCCCAAGACGCCTCTGCATTAGCTGCTTCATCCAGCACAAATGTGATCTGAATAGAAGCAGATCCTCTCCCACCCAGCCCTTCGTTTGAATGCGCTCCGCTCAGACCACTCGTATGGAGTGTGCAACTTAGCCCTGAGTGTTTTTCTCTCCTCTGAGTGCACCCACGGTCTGCCAAAGTCTTCCTCCTTTGGGGCAATTTTTGCAAACAAATTAAACCTTCCAAGTTCTTGGCAGGTGAGCTTTTAATCACACAGATGTGTTTGTTTACATTCATTGCAGACACCCCAGGACAAACTGGGGATTCCTTTTGGGCCATTTAATTGCTTCCCTGTAATCAAACACAGAGTGTAAATATTCCTGGCACTCTTCAAAAGGCTGTACTCAGACCTTCCGCCTAGCAGAGTTGATTGAAAAATCACTCTACAAAGAGAATGGTGGCAGTTAAGGGCCCACTGTGGGTTTTCTAAGTCCTGGCTTTGTCATCAGAACCTTTCTGAGAGCTGGGCCAGGAACTGCAGACCTGTGACCCTGGCCTGGTGTGTTTGGGGCTCCAGAGAGAGGACAGAATGCAGCACATGTCTGTACCCTTTTGGTCAGGACCTAGCATTTCTTCCCTCCCACCCCCCCAAGGACAGGGGACTTTTCCACCCACCCCAAGCAGAGTTTAGCAAAATTCTTTTCAACAAACAGAATGCCAATAAGAAGTTGACCGCCATCGCAAAGCTTCTGGGATGCAAAATTCTTTCTCATTAATAAAGAGTTCCTTATCCAAGCAGCTTTACCTAAAGAACTTTCTCTCCAGCAATATTGACTTCATGGGGGAAGGGTTCAAGCGTTTGGTGAGCGATTTGTTCTCACTTGACCTGGCTGGGAGCCATTTTTTGCACATGAGGGAATTTGGCCTTTCCTCAGTTATCTGAATGTTTTACCCAAGTGCCTTCCTGCTATTGTAGCAGTCGCTCAGCTGCATTGTGCATGGGGTGAAAAAGGACTAATGCGTTTTCCATCACTATTCTAACCATGTTAGTGCAAAGGGCCTCCTAGTAGTTCAAATTCCTGTATGTATAGATGTATGTGTGTGTGTGTATAAGACACTCACAAACTCTTTTTCTAAGACATCCTAGCTGGGTATTATAGGAAGCACTTTCATAAACAACTATACCAAATAGCAAAGGAAAGAAACAAAAGCATTAGTTTTGAGACATAAACAGGCAAGAGAATGTGTAGTAAGACTCGACAGCAGTCAAGAAAGTTTTGTCAGTTACAGATGCCAGGAGGAAGTTTTGCCAAGAGTAAACTGCTCATGAAATATTTTCAGTACGGGAAGAGGCAATAGGTCCTCGAAGAGAAAGAAAAAGGATGTCTAAACTGTCAAGATGGGTGTGTTGCACGTGTGTTAGAAGGATCTGTTCGGTGGAGGTTTGTACTTGCTACAACCAAGGCAATGTAAATATATAGCACTTCCAACAGCAGTCTGCCCTGTTGCTGAATGTAGTATATTTCCAAAGTTTGAGTCTTCCTGTATTGTACAAAAATACTGCTGCTTGATAATATATAATAGCAACCCAAATTAATGAGTATGGTATTAAATTTTATTTTCTTATCTGTATTTTTATGCTTTTTATCTGTCCTCAAGATATCGCATCCTTGTTGGAATTAGAAAATATTTATAAGTGGTCAGAAATCTTTTTCAAGTGTCTCTTTTTACATATACATTGAGGATTTTTTTCCCCTAAGGATGTATTCTTGAAGATTTGTTAATCATTCCAGGAAAAAAAAAACCCCAAAACAAAAGCCCACCTCAGAGGCTGTTAGTCACCTGTCTGCTAGAAGAAACCATCTCCAGAGAAAGGAGGGGGAACGGCTCCGTGGAAGAAGGAAGCACCTATTTGTTGCTTGAGGATGCTGCTGACTTCAGCTCTGAGCCTCCGTCTTGTCACTAAGAACTGGAAAGTGTTTAGATCCCTCCAATTAGGGACCTAGTAGGTGATTTTGATGTGACAAAACTGCCTGTGTTGTAAAATGGGGAGTCTAAAAAAGACGCAGGAGTAATGGGGAGTTCCTAGAACAGAAGTGCAGGCTAATGTTTACAGAGCTAACTGAATCCTGGTAGATAAACCCCCGTACACATTACCCAAAGGACATCCAGAGTTTTCCAGCAAAGACACAGACTAGACGAATCAAGTCGATTCCTTCTAAGAACTGGGAAGCACTGATGTAGCCTTTCTTGTTTACATCCAGTGGCCAAGCCGTCCCTCTCAGGAAGCCAGCCTTGGCCAGTGCGGGAGCTGTCATGTGTAGACAGATCGGAAGCTGATGTGTTCTCATTTCTCACTCTGGACTAAAGGGGAGGCTTGAGTTTATTTTCACGTCAAACCCTTTCCAAGACCTTCTTATTTGTTCAGAATTGAAAGAATGTCGGGTCTGGTTAACAACTTTGTTTGCTTTACGTTTACAAGTGGCACAGGGGTTGTGACATTCTTGACGAGTCGGGGTAAACCTTCCTGAACTCACTTTTGGAGGGCCAGGCCCTTAGCAGCTACCCAACATATCTTAACCTTGGGTCTCCCAAGCTTGGGTCTCGGGCATTAAAGCTCATGGAGCCAAACCAGCCAATGCAAGTGGTTTTCCTGCATTCCAACTAAATGCTTAAGAAAAAGAAGCATCACATGAAACTGATCACAAACATCAATTTCTCTCAGCTTTCATGAGTGCCTTGAGTTATAGCCAACATCACTGTCTTAACTCAGTTTGTTTAGAAACAAACTTTCCTGGTGATTGTTGAGCTAGCGGTGGCTCCGTAAGCCAGCCCTTCTGAAAGTGAACTGGCGTGTTGGGTGCTGGCAGAAAGGTTTAACACCCTGCCTTTATGCAGCTGTTGGCCAATTAGAATAAACTCCACCTGCCTAGTTCAGGCTTTGGATGCAAATGATGCTGTTCTATTAGCAGGTGCTTTCAGCACTCTGATTGGCCCGAACGGATGGATGCTGTGGTTGGGACAAGCTTAGCATCCTGACACACCTTGTCAAAGAACCTCACTCACCCCTGTTGCCTCTACAGCCCTCAGAGGGGAGAAAATGTTGAGAATGCCCTCGCTAATTCTCCAACAAATAGAAGTCTCTCCCACAGGGTGGTACTGGAAGGCTTAGGTTTTGAAAATCTTGACTGTTAAAAGGAGTTTGAATACATCACATTCCTATGCAAAACATTTTTAACCTTCAGTTTAATGTAGTTTATTTTTGCTATATGTAAAGTATTTTTATACGGCTTGTATCATGATAGTTTAGCAATAAAACAGTTGAAAGCAATGGCTACTTTGGGCTTATCTTTTCTTCTCTAGAGATGCTGTTCAAATACCCCTTTAAGTTTTTAGTTCGTACATCAAGGACCATTTTTTGTGTGCACATCCACGTGTGGGTTTACCGCTCCTCTCAGCCCTATGAGGTCGGCACTATCCATTTTACATCTAACCTCTGATATTTGCATCTTACATCAGAAGCCCAAGGTGACAGAGTCATGAGCTCAACCTGGATTTGTCTGATTCTCTCTCTGCTCCCTCCACTGCAGCTCTGCTATAATCTGTGTCTCTAGACCTCTTTAGAAGTAGCATCCAGGTAAACAGATTTATAATGTCCACCTTGGGTCTGCTTGCAGAGGGTCACAGAGCATTTACAGGGAACTGGGCTGAGCAAAACAGTCACTTGCAGAGCAAAACCAGTCACTTGCAGAGCAAAACCAGTCACTTGCAGAGCAAAACAGTCACTTGCAGAGCAAAACAGTCTTCTGCTTGAATATCTTACAAAATTCCAATGTTCCCTCCAAATTATCTTTTACCATCAAACCCACAAACAGAATTAGATATTATAAATACTAGAATTTTCCAGCTGGCTTCCTCCTTATAACAGCTTTTTCTCCTTATAGCTAAAGCATCTACGAGGTTTGGAAAAAATTTCTATTTAAAGTCTTAACGTAATACGGTTCAAATGTCATCCCACTCTTCAGCGCTACCCTTAAACCCTAGGGAAGCAAGGTCTCAGCCCCAGGCCCTGTACTTCAGGGACCACTTCACCCCACCATAACTCTACACTTAGGATACCTTCTTGGGGATTTCCCAAGCCCCCTTCCAGTGCCTGGAACCAGTACCACGTGGGGTAGGGTGTCACAAGCATATTAGGGTCCTGCATGAGTTCTGGCTTGAGATGCCCCTGGTCCCCCTCAGATGGGGCCAGCTCATTCCCATTTATTTCCTTTGGGGCACAAGGTCAACAGGACACAAGATGCCCCAAAGAGCTCCAGGACCTGCACCTATAGGGTCCCAGCCAGTTGCCAGAAGAGCTTCCTCGTGAGCAGATTGCTCCTAATGGCCAGCACAGGCTTTTTATTTTTTGTGGGATCGGGTGAGATCGGGCCACCAGAATGGTGCTGAAACATTGATTTGAGGATGGCTCAAATCGCTTATAAAGACAGGAGCCCCACAAAAAATATTTCCCCAGGCCCGCCTGCCCACCCACCCACCCTAGGGGCAACTGTGCCCCTCAAGATTTTTCGCTGTAGCTGTATACAACCAGTTCTCTTTAAATTCACTCACTTTCTGAAAACCGTATGTTGCTTTTCCCAAATAGAACCCAGAATCATCTTAAGCAGAAAACAAAATACAAATACAAAACTATACAGATAAAACTCTATAGTCATTTAAAAAATAAGTCTGTGTCCTACATTTGTGTGAGCTACACTTGGTACATACCACACAATTCAGCCTGGGCCTCAGTTTCCCCAGATGTAAAATGAAGATAATAGTCCCCACCTCACAGTCAGTACGTGCTTAATAAATGTTAGCCATCAATACAACCTCCCATCATTTAACTAATAGATTTAAGATTCACCCAAGGCTGGACCTCATTTTCCCAATATCTGGAAGGAAGCATTCAGAGCTTTGACAATAGGTCTTGAATTTTTCTAACTAGATAAGTAACTAACTAATTAACTAGCTACCTAATTAGTTAACTAGATAGTTAAAGCCCCAAACTCGAGCTTATCCAGTTTTCAAATCCTGAATTGAAAAGGAAACACACCCTGGGGCATCCAGCCTCTCCTTCTTGGGGAGACTTTGCAATTCTGTCAATGTCCCTTGCTACCTGCAGCAGCATGGCGTACTTTTGTACCAAGGAGCAGATATATAACACTGGCTTAGTAACAAGTGGGAAATTAAGAAATTACAAGACTTCCAGGAGCAAACAAAACGCTGACTCCTACACAGGCTTTTCAGGTTCATAAATGGAAGGGAAACCGGTTTCTTGGCAAGAGCAGGTTGAATATGAAATAATCCCGTGAAGGAGGCATAGACCACAGGGACTATTAAGAAATGAAAGCCAAGTCATTTCTTTTGTTTGAGGAGCTCTGGGAGCTGTGATAAGCTGCACCCAGCTTTCTCCAAAAAGGGCTTCCACTCTTAAACTGTCTCGGCCTTCACCCTCCCAGTAAAATTCAGAAGTCCAGCTTGGTAAATGGCCCAATGTGGAGTTATCACCAAAGAGATGGAAACCCCTGCCCAATCCCAGGATTTCCAGGAATTCTTGGTTTACTAGAAATTTTAAACTCAAATTCTGCACTGAACTCCAGACACAAAGCACTATGACAGGACTTCCCTGGTGGCACAGTGGTTGGGAATCTGCCTGCCAATGCAGGAGACACGGGTTCGAGCCCTGGTCCGGGAGGATCCCATGTGCTGCAGAGCAACTAAGCCCATGCTCTGCAGCAAGGGGAGCCACTGCAATGAGAAGCCTGCCCGCAACTAGAGAAAAGAAAGCCCACGTGCAGCAAGGAAGACCCAACGCAGCCAAAAATAAATAAATAAATGTATATTAAAAAGTAAGAAAAGCACTCTGACAATTGGATCTTAGCTTTTTTTTTTTTTTTTTTTTTTAAGCGGGGAGGGAGCAGCTCAGGGCTTTCTATGAGCTACTGATGGGGCTTCCCAAGAAAGACCCCCAGATCACATGGCTGCTGATCAAGAGCCCTCTGTAATTAATACCATCAGGACAGCTCTTGAGGAAAAGCATTCACAGGACGATCTTGGCACCAGATTTTAAGTACACCTTCTCATGCACACTCCAGACTCATGCACCTGCCTGTGTGACGTCTCCACTCTGATAACCAGGAGGCATCTCTAGCTCAACATGCCCCCGATCTTCCTAATTCCCAGTCTCCCCTTCCCACCCACAACCCTCTAGTACACCCTGTCCTACCCATCGGTTTACGGCAACACCATCTAAGCAGCTGCACAGTCAAAAACCCGGGAGCGACCCTGGCTCCCTCACTGTCCCCGGGCCCCACACGTCAGCAACGTTTGGTGGATCCATCTCTGAAATCACACCTTTTTGCTTCACGCCCATTGGACCACCTTTATCTTCTGTCTGGACGACAGAGCGGCCCCTTGACTGCCCTGGTTCACGCCTACCCTCACTGGCCGCACAGTGGGCAGAACATAACACACCCGCTCTTAAAGCGTTCCAATAACCTCCCTTTGCATTTACTTTTTTTTTTTTTTCCAAATTTATCAAAGTATGATCGACAAAGTGTGTATATTTAAGATATACAATGTAGTATCTTGATATATGTTAAAAATTATGAAATGGTTACCAAAATTAAGCTCTTTAATGCATACATCACCTCACACAGTTACCTTTTCTTGGTGGTCAGGACATTTGAGATCTACACTCTTAGCAAGTTTCAAGTATACACTTTTATTAACTCTAGTCACCATGACGTACATTCAGCTTCCAAAACTTATTGATCTCAGAAGTTAAAGTTTGCCCCCTTTGACAGAATCTCCCTGATTTCACAACCCCCATCCACGGTAACCACTAGTTTACTCTGTTACAGTAAGTCCCCTACATACGAATGAGTTCCATTCTGAGAGCGCATTCGTTAAGTCCAATTTGTTCGAAAGTCCAACAAAGTTAGCCTAGGTACCCAACTAACACAATCGGCTATATTGTACTGTATTGTAATAGGTTTATAATACTTTTCACACAAATAATACATAAAAAAAAACAAAAAATAAAACATTTTTAATCTTACAGTACAGCACCTTGAAAAGTACAGTAGTACAATACAACAGCTGATACTTCCTAGCAGTACCGGCTACATCGCTGCTGCTTTCACGTTTGCTTCCGGACATCCTGGGCTTATAACAGCTTTTTCTCCTTATAGCTAAAGGACATCCGGACATCCTGGGCTTGAAATAGATATACTGTACTACTGTACTGTATACAATAAAGTACACAAAAGCACAACTACCTGTAGAGGATGCACGCACGTGAAAATGTACGCCAGACACGTGAACTAACTTAATGTGACTGGACATGTGAACGCATGTTCACATCTTTGAAAGTTCGCAACTTGAAGGTTCATATGTAGGGGACTTACTGGACTATGAGTTCAACTTTTTTCAATTCCACATTTAAGTGGGATCATACGGTATTTGTCTCTCTCTGTCTGGTGTATTTCACTTAGCATAATGCCCTCCAGTTTCATCCGTGTTGTCTCAAACAGCGGGATGTCCTTCTTATGGCTGAATAATATTCCATTTTGTGTGTGTGTGTGTGTACATATATATATGCCACATCTTCTTTATTCATTCACCCATTGACAGGTACTTAGGTTGCTTCCATATCTTGACTATTGTGAATAATGCTGCAATGAATGTGGGAGTACAGATCTCTTTGAGATCCTGTTTTCAATTCCTTTGGATATATACCCAAAAGTGGGATAGCTGGACCATGTGGTAGTTTATCTTTAATTTTTTGAGGAACCTCCATACTGTTTTCCATAGTGGCTGTACCAATTTACATTCCCATCAACAGTGTATAACAGTTCCCCAATACTTACTTTGACTTTTTGATAATGGCAATCCTAACAGCTGTGAGGTGATATCCCATTGTGGTTTTCATTTGCATTTCCCTGATGATGCTGAGCATTTTTTCATATACCTGTTGGCCATTTGTATGTCTTCTTTAGAAAATTCAGGTCCTTTGCCCATTTTAATTAGACTGGTTTTGTTTGTTTGTTTTTTGCTATTGGGTTGTATGAGTTCCTTATATATTTTGAATATTAAACCCTTACGGAATATATGACTTGCAAATATTTTCTCCCATTCTGTAGGTTGCCTTTTCATTTTATTGATGGTTTCCTCTGCTGTGTATAAGCTTCTTAATTTGATGTAGTCCCACTTATTGATTTTTGCTTTTTTTTTTTTTTTGGCTTGTGCATTTGGTACCAAATTCAGGAAATCATTACCAAGACTAGCGTCAAAAAGGTTTTCCCCCATGTTTTCTTCTAGGAGTCTCATGGTTTCGGGTCTTACGTTCAAGTCTTTAAGACATTTTGGGTTGGTTTTTGTGTATGGTGTGAGATAAGGGTCCATTTTATTCTTTTGCATGTACCTATCCAGTTTTCCCAACACTACGATTTATTGAAGAGACTACTTTTTCCCCATTGTGTACTCTTAGTGAATTTGAAGATTAGTTGACTATATATGCATGGGTTTATTCTGGGCTCTCTATTCTGTTCCATTAATCTGTGTGTCTCTTTTTATGCCAATACCATACCATTTTATTACTATAGCTTTGTAATGTAATTTGAAATCAAAGTGTGATGCCTCCAGCTTTGTTCTTCTTGCTCAAGATGGCTTTGGCTATGTGGGGTTTTTTGTAGTTAAATACAAATTTTAGGGGAAAAAAATCCGGTTTCTCTGAAAAATGTCATTGGAATTTTGATAGGGTTTACATTGAATCTGTAGATCACTTTATGTAGTATAGACATTTAAACAATATTAATTCTTCAAATCCTTGAGCATGGGATATCCTTCTATTTATTTGTGTCTTCAGTTTCTCTTATCAATGTTTTATAATTTTCAGCGTATAGATCTTTACACTCCTTGGTTAAATTTATTCCTAAGTATCTTTTTTTTTTTTTTTTTTTTTTTTTTAATGCTACTGTAAATGAGATCATTTTGATTTTTGGATGGTTGATTTTTAGTATATAGAAACACAACTGATTTTGTTAATTTTGTATCCTACGACTTTACTGAATTCATTACCCTAACAGATTTGTTGGTAGTCTTCAGAGCTTTCTAAATAGATCATTTCATATGCAAAGCAGGCAATTTTACTTCTTCCTTTCTGAATTAGATGCCATTTCTTTTTCTTGCCTAATTATTCTGGCTAGGAACTCTAGTACTGTGTTGAAGAGAAGTGGTGAGAGTGAAATCCTTGGCTTGTTCCTAACTTAAGAGGAAAACCTTTTAATTGTTGAGTATGATGTTAGCTGTAGGCTTGACACATGTGGCCTTTAACATGTTGAGGTACATTCTTTATATACTTAAGTTGAGTTTTTAATCATGAAAGGATCTCAAATTTTGTCAAATGCTTTTTGTGTATCTATTGAGATAATTATATAAAATTTTTACCTTTCATCTTGTTAAAGTGGTATATCACATTTATTGATTTGCGTATGTTGAAACATCCTTGCATCCCGGGGATAAATCCCACTTGACCATGGTGTATAATCCTTTTAATGTGCTATAGAATTTGGTTTGCTAGTATTTTGTTGAGGATTTTTGCATCTATGTTCATCAGGAACATTGGCCTGCAGTCTCCTTGTAGTGTCCTTGTCTGGCTTTTGTATCAGGGTAATGCTGACCTCATAAAATGAGTTCATAAATATTCCCTGTTCCACAATTTTTTTGGAAGAGCTTGAGAAGGATTGGCATTAATTCTTCTTTAAATGTTTGGTAGAGTTCACCAGTGAAGCCATCTGGTCCTAGGCTTTTCTTTGTTGGGAGATTTTTGATTACTGATTCAATCTCCTTACTAGTAATCAGTCTTTTCAGATCTTCTCTTCCTTCACAATTGTTTTAGCAGGTTGTAAGTTTCTAGGAATTTCTTCTAGGTTATCCAATATGTTGGTGTATAACTGTTCACAGTAGTCCTTTATATTTCTATAGAATCATCCTCTATTTTCAGATGATATAATATACAAAACTCTAAAGATTCCACCAAAAAGCTATTAGAACTAACAGATTCAGTAAAGTTGTAGGATACAAAAATCAATAAACAAAAATCAGTTGCATTTCTATATACTAACAAACTCTCTGAAAGAGAAATTAATCCCATTTATAATAAAGAGGAATAGATTTAACTAAGAAGGTGAAAGATCTGTATACTGAAAACTGTAAGTTATTGATGAAAGAAACTGAAGATGACACAAATATATGGAAAGATATCCTGTGTCCATTCCACTCAAAGCAATCTGCAGATTCAATGCAAACCCTATCAAGAGTTCCAATGGTATTTTTCCACAGTGATAGAATAAACAATCCTAAAATTTATATAGAACCACAAAAGACCCCAGATAACCAAAGCAATCTTGAGCAAGAAGAACAAAGCCAGAGGCCTCACACTTCCTGATTTTAAATTACATTACAAAGCCATAGTAATAAAAAAAAATATCGTACTGGCATAAAAACAGACACAGATCAATGGAACAGGATAGAGTGATGCTCAACATCACTAATCATCAGGGAAATGCAAATCAAAATCACAATGGGATATCACTTCATACCTGTTAGGATGGCCATTATCAAAAAGTCAAAGATATTAGGTATTGGTCAGGATGTGTAGAAAAGGGAACACTTATACACTGTTGGTGGGAATGTAAATTGGTAAAATCACTATGGAAAACAGTATGAAGGTTTCTTAAAAAAATTAAAGATTGGATTGGAAGAGTTAATATTGTTAAAATACTACCCAAAGAAATCTACAGATTTAATGTGATTCCTATCAAATTATCCATGACATTTTTCACAGAACAAGAACAAATAATCCTAAAATTTATATGGAGCCATAGAAGACCCAGAATTGCCAAAGCAATCCTGAGGAAAGAGAACAAAGCAGGAGGCATAACCCTCCCAGACTTCAGACAACTCTACAAAGCTACAGCAATCAAAATGGCACGGTACTGGCACAAAAACAGACATATGGATCAATGGAACAGAATAGAGAGCCCAGAAATAAACCCACACACCTACGGTAAATTAATCTTCAACAAAGGAGGCAAGAATATACAATGGGAAAAAGAGTCTCTCTAGCAAGGGGTGTTGGGAAAGTTGGACAGCTGCATGTAAATCAATGAACTTAGAACACACCCTCATACCATACACAAAAATAAACTCAAAATGGCTTAAAGACTTAAACATAAGACATGACACCATAAAACTCCTAGAAGAGAACATAGGCAAAACGTTCTCTGACATAAATCATACCAATGTTTTCTTAGATCAGTCTCCCAAGGCAACAGAAATAAAAGCAAAAATAAACAAATGGGACCTAATCAAACTTACAAGCTTTTGCACAGCAAAGGAAACCACAAACAAAATGAAAAAACAACCTACAGAATGGAAGGAAATATCTGCAAATGATGTGACTGACAAGGGATTAATCTCCAAAATATACAAACAGTTCATACAACTCAACAACAACAAAAAACAAACCCAACTGAAAAATGGGCAGAAATAGACATTTTTCCAAAGAAACCATACAGATGACCAATAGGCAGATGAAAAAATGCTCAACAGCACTAATTATCAGAGAAATGCAAATCAAAACTACAATGAGGTACCATCTCACCCTGGTCAGAATGGCTATCATCAAAAAAATCTACATAAATACTGGAGAGGATGTGGAGAAAAGGGAACCCTCCTACACTGTTGGTGGGAATGTAAGTTGGTACAATCACTATGGAAAACAGTATGGAGGTTCCTCAAGAAACTAAAAATAGAGTTGCCATATGATGCAGCAATCCTATTCCTAGGCATATATCCAGAAAAACTATAATTCAAAAAGATACATGCACCCCTATGTTCATAGCGGCATTATTTGCAATTGCCAAGACACGGAAACAACCTAAATGTCCACCAACAGATGAATAAAGAAGATGTGGTACATATAAACAATGGAGTATTACTGAGTCATAAAAAAGAACGAAATAATGCCATCTGCAGCAACATGGATGCACTTAGAGATTATCATACTAAGTCAGAAAGAGAAAGACAAATACCATATGGTATCACTTATATGTGGAATCTAAAATATGACACAAATGAACTTATCTACAAAACAGAAGCAGACTCACAAACACAGAGAACAGACTTGTGGTTGCCAAGAGGGAGGGAGGGTGCCAGAGGGATGGAGTGGGAGTTTGGGGTTAGCAGATGCAAACTATTATATACAGAATGGATAAACAACAAGGTCCTACTGTATAGCACAGGGAACTATATTCACTATCCTGTGATAAACCATAATGGAAAAGAATATGAAAAAGAATGTGTGTGTGTATGTATGTGTATATATATATATATATATATATATATATATATATATATATATATAAAACGGAATCACTTTGCTGTACAGCAGAAATTAACACAACATTGTAAATCAACTGTACTTCAATAAAAAAAATTAAATATAGAAACTACCATATGATCCAGTCATCCCACTTTTGGGTATATATCCAAAGTAAATAAAAACAGGATCCCAAAGATAGATCTGCACTCCCATGTTCCCTACTGTGGCATTATTCACAATAGCCAGATAGGGAAACAATCTAAGTATCTGTCAATGGATAAAGAAGATGTGGTAGGTATATGTATAAACACACACACACACACACGTGTATGTATACAAACATATATGTATATATACATATACACACAATGAAGTATCATTCAGCCATGAGAAAGAAAGATATCCTGCTGTTTGTGACGACAACAGATGAAACTAAAGGACATTATGTTAAGTGAAATACACCAGACACAGAGACACAAATACTGCATGGTCTCACTTATATGTGGAATCTAGGAAAGAACATAAAGTCAAACTCATAGAAACAGAAAAAAGTGGTTTCTGGGGCCTGGACAAAATATGGAGAGGTTGGTAAAAGGGTACAAAGTTTCAGCTGTAAGATAAATAAGTTCTGAGGATCTGATGTAGAACATGGTGACTGTAATTGATATTGCTATTGTGTAATTGAAATTTGCTAACAGTACAATTTGAAGGTTTTCACACTCAGAAAAAGATCAATAAGTGAAGTAATGGATGTGTTAATTAGATGGGGGAATCCTTTCACAGTTTTTATCATCTCATCATGATGTACACTTTAAATACCTTACAACTTCATTTGTCACACCTCAATAAAGCTGAAAAAGAAATCAATGTTCTGTGGGGGAATGATGGTAGAAGCCTCCTATTCTGCCATCTTGCTGGTATCACTTTAATTTCAAAAAAACAGGCAGTTTAGTCACTCAGGTCGGAGACAGCGCAAGAGCCTCAGTAACCTACCAGCCACAGGACTGAGACCTTCCCTTTGTATTTAGAATGATCCAGATTTCTGTCAAGACTTTCGACAATCTTCCCTGCCTACCGCTTCTCCAGACTCAGCTCTGTTCCTCCATGTCAGCCTCTCTTCTGTTCCTCGCCTAATCCTAACCCTGTCCCACCTCTGCCTCAGTTTTCCCAAGACTTGAAACGCTCTGACCCCTGAGGCTCATGGAACTGCTCTCCCTCATCCCTCAGGTCCCCAAATCAAACCTCTCATCCTCGGAAGACCTCCCTGACAATGTGGAATGTGGGATCTACCTCCACCCTGCCCACAAATACACCCACCACGACATATACAGGATTCTCCTGTTTGCAGAACCGTTTGCTGGTTTACAATCTGTCTCTTACACCTGTAAATTCCATGTGAGCATAGATAGTCTTTGTTCGGGTTCAATGCCATATGCCCAGACCCTGCCCTCAGTAGGCCCTCTGGAACTATGTGCTGAATGAACAAACGTGTCCAAGTTTCACACATGCAAGTGACATTGGGAACAATGGATTCATCCGGAATGCATGGAAAATTAATCCTTTCCTAATATTTAACACATTTTTAAAACCTAAACATCTGACTCAAGAGAGACCTTTCTTCTGTCCCATCTGGCTCAGTTCATTCGCTTCTAATTACACATCTGTGGGCTCCAGGCTGGCTTCTAGAAAGAACCAGTTCCCTTGGCTGCAGACAGCAATAAAGACCATCACTCCCTCGGATCCCGAGCCTGCCAGGCTCTTATCTGCCTTCTGGCTTCCTGCCGTCACCCGTGGCCCTCCCGCCCGTAAAGTGCTGGCTGCTGTGGCTCAACGGCTCCTCGGGGACAGGTGAGCGCAGGGCGGCCGGCCAGCTGCCGTTTACAAGCCGAATGTGCACCGCGACCTCCCCGGGGAGTCTGGCGAGGTAACGGGAACCTGCGGCAGGCGAGGCACTCCTGCTCAAAGAGTTATACTGTTGACGCGTTTTGGCGGCGGCTCTCCTCCATCTGGTTCTCCCAGACGCACCTGCAGCCCCGCTGCTCCCGAGCCAAGCGTCTCATTTAGCCCCCACGTGATGCAAAGGAGCCAGGGCACCCGGGGGGCACTGCCGCCCCCCAAGCTGGGCCTTGCAGAGCCCTTCCGACGTCCACGCTGTGCGCACCCCTGCTGCCCCGACGGGGACCCACGCTCTCAGAGCAGGTCCGGGCCCCTCTGAGGGTCGGGAAGCGGGGCTCCCAGACGCCGCCGCTTCCCATCACCCAGCGCCCACGTCCTCACCCTCAGGGCTAATCGTTTTGCTCTTTCTCCCTGTTGGCGTCAGGCTCTCCAGCAGTCCCGCTTCTCGCACTCACTACCCCCTCGGAAGCTCAGCAAGCCCACCTTCTGCCCCACCCCCAACTCCCAAAACACAGTCGCTGCTCCTTTGCCCTCCACATCTCACGGCCCACCGTAAACAAAACCCCACGTTCTCAGTTTTTTCCTCCCGAGTGTGCCTGGTGTTTTTGCTCTGAAACCCACCACCCTCCTGAGGCCCCCGCTTCCCTCGCAGAGGTCTATGGTACGTTATCACAAACATAGTGGTTTAAGGTGATTCAAGTTCATTACCTTATGGTTCTGGAGGTCAGGAATCCAAAATGGTCTCACTGGGCTAAACTCAAGGTGTCCGCAGGGCTGTGTCCCTTCCGGAGGCTCGAGGGGAGAATCCGCTTCCTGGCCGGTGGGCCTCCCTCCATCTTCCAAGCCAGCAACGGCATCACCCCAACCGCTGCCCCCCGGAGCCGCATACTCCTACGTCTGAGTCTCCGGCCTCCCTCTTATAGGGACGCTTGTGATTACATTGGGCCCACCTGGATAATCCGGGCTACTCTTTCCATCTCGAGATTAGTAATCACACCTGCCAAGTCCCCGCTGCCGTGTAAGGTAACATACGCACAAGTGCCAGGGATGAGTGGACATCTTTGGGGGGCCGTTGTCCTGCCCGCTATGCCCCGCAGAGGGGCTGCCTATCTCCCACAGCCCTTACATCACTGGGCTCCGGGATAGGTGTCCTCCTTACTGTTTTCTGCCACTTCTAGACTCTTCTCCACCTGGCCATTGTCTTCATTTCTTGGTGACTTTAGCTCCTGTGTCCGGGCACTTTCTTCAGCTGTACCCCCTTTTTAAAAAAAATTTTGGCCGCACCCCACAGCATGTGGGCTCTTAGTTCCCCTACCTGGGATCCAATCCACGCCCCCTGCATTTGAAGGCGGAGTCTTAACCACTGGACCTCCAGGGAAGTCCCTGTACCCCTGTCTCAATTTTCAGCAATTTCATGTTCCTTAAGGAATCCTTTTCCCTTCCTGACCTCTCAATTTCTTAAATTCTTCTGGTCCTGTGACACTTGTCCTCCTCCTTTGGCCATTCTACCCTAGGGCAGTGGTTCCCAAACCTTCATGCATATCAGGAAGCCCGCGGGGAGAGGCGGCAGTTTGTGAGAACACAAATCGCTGGCTCCACCCCTGGAGATTCTGACTCAGTAGGTCTGGGGTGGGGCCAGAGAACCTGCATTTCCCGGTGAGGTCCCAGGTGATGCCTGCTCCTAGGACAGCACTGAGGACCATGGCCGGAGACCTTGAAATCACCAATCACTGTAGCCCCTCCCCCATCATCTCAGTCTCAAGCACCCCCTCGTTGACACTGGCTTCTCTCCAGCACCTGACTCGAATAATCCCACATCCCACCTGCCACCTATAATCCTTTTGCCCTTTGACCTTTTTTTTCACTCGTCTTTCTCTTGATGTGCTCCCTCCTCCCCTTTCCCAGCTTAAATCCCATGGTGAAGCATCATCCACCCTCCCAAGCTGGTTAAATCCAATGCTCAGTTTCCTCTGTGCTCGTGAACTTGGCTACAGAAAAACATAAACGCACTGCATACCCGTGACCGCCAATGATGCATGGGCTTCCATCACTGCCTGGGCACCAGAGTCCATTTCTCCTTGTCCTCCACTCTTGACTCTCCTGGATGACTCGTTCACATCTTCTCTGTCTCCTTAAACTCCCAGCGCCTCCTCCCGCCGCTCTCCCTCTCTTCTGCCGGCCTTGCTTCCTATTTCGGGAGGAACATGGAAGCAGGTGGAAAGAGCTACCGTGAGCTCCTACCACCGCACCTGCCCCACCAGCATCAGGGCCCGTGTGCTCGCTTGGCTTTGCCTCGTGATACTTCAAAAACCGTCCTGTTCCTACCTTAGACCACCCCCCTCCGTTCCCTCTCACCTTCTCAAGACATCGCCCAGCCTCCTTCTCTACTAGATAATTCCGATCAGAATACAGACATGCAATTATTTCCCCTACCTTAAAAATAATTGTGTTAGGGGGCTTCCCTGGTGGTGCAGTGGTTGAGAATCTGCCTGCTAATGCAGGGGACACGGGTTCGAGCCCTGGTCTGGGAAGATCCCACATGCCGTGGAGCAACTGGGCCCATGAGCCACAGCTACTGAGCCTGTGCGTCTGGAGCCTGTGCTCCGCAACAAGAGAGGCCACGATAGTGAGAGGCCCACGCACCGCGATGAAGAGTGGCCCCCGCTTGCCGCAACTAGAGAAAGCCCTCGCACAGAAACGAAGACCCAACACAGCCAACAATAAATAAATAAATAAATAAATAATTGTGTTAGCATACAGTATTTGTTTTTCTCTTTCTGACTTACTTCACTCTGTATGACAGACTCTAGGTCCATCCATCTCACTACAAATAACTCAATTTCGTTTCTTTCTATGGCTGAGTAATATTCCATTGTATATATGTGCCACATCTTCTTTATCTATTCATCTGTCGATGGACATTTAGGTTGCTTCCATGTCCTGGCTATTGTAAATAGAGCTGCAATGAACATTTTGGTACATGACTCTTTTTGAATTATGGTTTTCTCAGGGTATATGCCCAGTAGTGGGATTGCTGGGTCGTATGGTAGTTTTATTTTTAGTTTTTTAAGGAACCTCCATACTGTTCTCCATAGTGGCTGTATCAATTTACATTCCCACCAACAGTGCAAGAGGGTTCCCTTTTCACCACACCCTTTCCAGCATTTATTGTTTTTAGATTTTTTGATAATGGCCATTCTATATGGAATCTAAAAAAAAAAAAAATGGTACTGATGAACGTAGTTGCAGGGCAGGAATAAAGAGGTAGACATAGAGAACGGACTTGAGGACATGGGGTGGGAGGGAGAAGCTAGGGCAAAGTGAGAGTAGCATCGACATATATACACTACCGAACGTAAAACAGTTGGCTGGTGGGGAGCAGCCGCATAGCACAGGGAGATCAGCTCGGTGCTTTGCAATGACCTAGAGGGGTGGGATAGGGAGGGTGGGAGGGAGGCTCAAGAGGGAGGGGATATGGGGACATGTGTATGCATGTGGCTGATTCGCTTTGTTGTGCAACAGAAACTAACACAGTATTGTGAAGCAATTATACTCCAATAAAGATCTGTTAAAAAAAATAATTGTGGATCCTACAATTCCCCTTCAACTATTGTCTTATTTCTCTGTTTTCCTTTACAGCAAAACTCCTTGAAATACTGCATGTATCCGCTCTCTCCCCTACCATTCTCTCTTGAACTCCTTCCCATCAGCTTCCACACCCACTGACACCACCTTGTCAAAGTCACCAGCGACCCCAGGTTGTTGTTAAATCAGCAGTCAATTGTCCATGGTCATCTCACTGGACTGGTCAGCAGAATCAGTGGTTAAACCCTATACGCTTCTTTCACGTGGCTTCCACTGGGTCTTCTTCTTTTCCACCGGCTTCTCCTTACCATCTATTGCTGGTTCCCCATCATCTCCCCAATACTGGGATACCCCCAGGCTCAGCCCTTGGACCTGTTTTCTATCTGCACCTGTTTCCTTGGTGATCTCAACCAATTGCATGGTTTTAAATACCATCTACGTGCCTAGGACTCCCACATTTATATCTCCTGCCAGGACCCTTCTCCTGAATTCCAGACTCAATTATCCACCTGCCTACTTGACAAACTCCATTTGGAACTCAAGGTGGCTTCTGGCTTCAGACAGTGAGGAAATGAGGGCCTCAGTTAACAGCCCAGGGAGAACTGAATCCTGCCAACAGCCGCTGACTTTGCCTGGAAGTGGGTCCTACCCAGTCGTGCCTTGAGCAGACTCTGGCCTCTGCCATTTCCTTGATCACAGCCCAGTGAGTAACCCCAAGCACAGGGCCCCAGTTAAGCGGCTCCTGGCTTCCCAACTCACAGGGACTGTGAGATACTAAACGGGTGTTGTTTTCAGTTGCTAAGTTTTGAGGTAGTCTGTTATACAGCTACAAGCAACTAATACACACAGAGAGGTCAAGTAACCAGCCCGAGGTCACACAGCTTGTTGGAAGGGAGTCAGGATCCAAACCCAGTCTGTCCCCTAGATCTTGTGTTTTTAAACTTCAAAGAATACCACCTCTCAAAATATTCTGCATCTTGAGTTATGATGGGCATTTCCACCAGCATCTCCACAGAGGAGATGGACACTTGTGAGCCCTGTTCCTAACAGGTTGATGGGCTTCTTCCACCCATTCACTCAGCTGCCAGATGTTGGTTCTGAGGCTCCAATCGGACCGCATCGCTCGTAGATTTAAAGCCCCATGATGACCTGCCCATCCCTGCACCGCCCAGAGCCAGTGCCCACGTGCTTGCTGCACACACCTCCTGCTTCCAGCCCACAGGCCTCCCTGCACAGGTTCCTTCCTCCCAGATGGCCGTCCCACCCCCGTTTTGGGATTCTGGAGGGGCCTCCTCCCGCCCACTTGGCACCTTGGTCAACCCCTCCCCTTTATCTTCACCTCCCCCTCTCCTGGCTCCCAACCATCAGCATTTAAACAATCCAGGTGTCCCCTGCCTAAATAAACCAGAAATAAAGATGGAAAAAGCCATCACCGCCACGGCCACCTCCAGCCACTGGCCTGGCTCCTCCGTACTTCCCGGCCAAGGAAAGAGCCATTCACGCGTCTTGTCCCGGCTTCCTCTACTGCTCACCCCCCCCGCCGCTGCTCTGCAGCTTCTGCCCCCAGCACACGGCCGCAACAGAGGCCACTGGGGCCCTCCTCCAGCTGAACCAAATGGGTTCTTCTCGAGTCTTCCCTTCCTGGGCTTCTCTGCAGCGTTCAGCCCTGTTGAGTGCTCTCCACCTCGTGAGCCTCTTCCTTTGCTCTTGGCTTTCTGGGCACCCGTGCCCCTGTCTCCCTGCTTCCGCCCATAAGCTCCTCGTCCTTTGCAGCCCAAACGGAGGCTCCCCAGGCATCGGCCCCAGGTCCTCTTGTCTCCTCCTCCATGGGGAACCCACCCCGAGATGAACAATGCCCACATTCATTAGCTCCAGCTCAGACATTCCCTCACCCACTGACACCCCATGTAGATGGACCTTGGGACCGTCACACTGTCATACCCAGGACGGAACTCATCACCTCCCCGCAGGCCTGCAAAAAGTTGTTCTCCTCCTGTGAACCCCTCTCTGAAGATGACATCTCCATCAACCCTGTTGCCAAACCTAGAATCCCAGGATTCAGCCTCCGTGCCCCTCCCGCTCACCAGCCCCACATGGCAAACTGGGCACACCTCCACCATCCTCCATCTTCATACCCCGCTGTTTTGTTTTTGATCTAGTGCCTATTATGTGATCTTTCCTCGACTGGCCTTCTTCCCCATGAGAAGTCAGCTCCCTGAGGGCAGGGCCCGGTCTGTCCAGTCCACACCTGTGCCTGCAGCACCAAGAGGGGCCAGGCATACGGCAGGCACTCCAATATTGGATGAGTGAAGGGATACAGTTTGCAGTCAGTTTTCTCTGGAATCCTTGGCTGCAGCCTGCCTTCTAAGATGCTCTTCCACTGCAACCTGCATGGCCTGGGGGTGATGGTCTCAGAGGGATGGGGGATGTCTGCGGAGACGCAAACTTTCTCCCGCACTTGACTCAACCAGAAGCCCAGGTTAGAACTAAATCACTCCTTTGGTGTCCAACCTGGAGCAAAGGAGAGAGAGAATCTACTGCAGCAGGAGGAATGCAGGGTCAGCAAAGGAGGCATCCTGGGCGTGGTCAGCTGAATAGTGGTCCCCAAAGATGTCCACATCCTATCCCTGGGACCTGGGAATATGTCACCTTACAAGGCAAAAGGGACTTTGCAGCTGTGATGAAGAACCTTGAGATTGGGAGGTTACCTTGAATTATCCAGGTGGACCCACTATAGTCACAGAGTTCCTTATAGGAGGGAGGCAGGAGGGTCAGACTCAGAAGACGTGATGACAGAAGCAGAGGTCAGAATGGTGTGAGCCCAGGAACAAGGGCAGCTTCTAGAAGCTGGAAAAGGCAAACAGATTCTGCTCTAGAGCCTCCAGAAGGAACCAGCCCTGCTGACATCTTGATTTTAGGACTACTGACCTCCAAAAATGTAAGATAATAAATTTGTGTTGTAAGCCAGTAAGTCTGTGGTGACTTGTTGTGGCAACAATGGGAAACGAATACAAATAGTACCTACTCTTGCCTAACTACCTACCAGGTGGGTGCTGGCCACTTCAACGGCCACTTCCTTGGTTATAGACTGAAAACTCAAGTTAAAATCCTAGCTGCCAATGTGGTGGTATTAGGAGGTGCCTAATTAGGGGTAATTAGGTCTTGAGGGTGGAACCCTCATGGATGGAATTAGTGCCCTTACATAAGAGGCTCCAGAGAGCTCTCTTTCCACCCCGTGAGGACGCAGGGAGAAGTGGATAGTCTGCAATCCAGAAGAGGGCCCTCACCAGGACCTGCCCATGCTGGCATCCTGGGCTCAGACTCTCAGCCTCTGGAACTGTGAGAAATAAGTTTCTGTTGTTTACAAGCCCTCCAGTCTATGGTACTTTGTTATAGCAGCCCCAACGGATGGAGACAGCTATCCATGGTATTCTGCAAAGCAGGCCCTCTTGTCTGCATTTTATCCATCAGGAATCAGAGGCTCTGAGAGGTGATGTGACTTGCCCAGGGCCGTGTGGCTGGTTGAAGCTGCACTGCTTCTCCAGAGCACCTCCACCTGTTTGGGCTTCAGTTTCTCCATTTGTCTCATGAATTGATTTGATTAGATCAGCCCATCCACCAAACACATTTTTGTGAGTTGTTAGTAGAAGTTCTGGGGGGAACACGGAGGAAGAAGGTTTATGCTACAATATCTTTGGAAGTGCTGAGTGGCAGTTAGAAAGCCTTTCTTGCTTTTTGCTGCAGGCCTTCTCAGAGCCTCTCAGAGATAAGAGTACTGTGACTGTTTGAAAGGTGGACAGTGTACGCAGCATTTCCTAACTGACTGACCCATGGGACCATTTTGAACAGAACATTGCTCGGGACTAATCTGGGGGACATCCCGCTCTGAAAGAGGACCTAGATGATCTTGACGGTCTCTTCTCATTTACAAAGGGCCAGGGTTCTACTAGATTTAACCCCCTGTCAGCAGGTCTGAGACTGATCTTCATTCTGCCATGTTCTGCTCCTGAGAGGGAGGCCCGGGTTGAGGCTGCCATAACGCAGCCCTCCTGTGAGTTTCCCATCACTGCACGAACAAACTGCCACAAACTTATGCCTTAAGACAACAGAGAGTTATCACCTTACAGTTTGGGAGCTCAGAAGTCTCTGGGCTACAATCAATGTGTTGGCAGGGCTGCATTCCTTCTGGAAACTCCAGGGTTCTTCTGCCTTTTCCAGCTTCTGGTGGCCACTCACATTCCGCGGCTCACGGCCCCTTCCTCCGTCTTCAGCGCCAGCAGTGGCAGGTCCAGCCTCTCTCGCTGCCTCCCTCTTCCACTTTTAAGGGCTCTTGTGGTTCCACTGGACCCACCTGGATCCCCCAGGCTAGTCTCCTGATCGTAAGGTCAGCCAATTAGCAAGATTAATTCCATCTGCAACCTTAATCCCCCTCTCAAGGTAGCATCCATTCACAGGTTCCAGGGATCAGGGCGTGGATATCTTTGAGGGGCCGTTACTCTGCTTCCCTCAAGTCCTTTGCTCGACCCTGAATTCAGCACAGTAACGACTCTCATTCCTGTGCTGGTTATGGTCTCACCACAGCTCTCAGAGCGGCGGGTTCCCGTCACCCCACCGGACAGGAAACCGAGGCTCAGAGGTGTGAAGTCACCTGCCGAGGCCACCCAGTGAAAAGCAGTCAAGCTGGGACTCATGCCCACCATCCACCCGTGTGCCCTTGCTCTTGGCCACCGTGGGTGAGGGTCTGTCACCCACCATGGACCAGCCCGCCCCCCCAGTGAGAGCCCCCAGCTGCTTCACGCAGAACAGCGGACGCGCCCTAGGCCTCGCGCATCGCTTACACAGACCAGTGACCCCCCCCGTTCCTGAGCCTCAGGGTCTTCCTCCCTGACCTGGGCCTCCCCACCTGGTGTGTGGAAGGATCCAACGTGCAGAGACCCCGCTCAGGCCCCGCTGGCCGAGTCTGTGTGGCTGTCCTCGAGGGCTGGAGGAGGGGCCGTTCTCCTGACGGTGTTACAAAGCCGACAACCGGGGACATGAACTTGCATCTGCTGAGTGCCTGGGCCAGGTGCTCACACAAGGGCTTGATGCATCCAAAGCCACCTAGAGACTTCTAGCAGCATCACCCTCACTGCACAGCCGGGGAAGCTGAGGCCCAGATAACTGGGTTAGAGCTCCCGTTCCCTCACGCGTGCACTCAACGATATTTATGTACGCATGTATGTATGTGCGTATGTATGTATGTTTCATTGTTGACGTTGTTGTTTTCGGTTTGGTTTGGTTTTGGCCTCACGGCACGTGGGATCTTAGTTCCCCGAGCAGGGTTCAAACCCACGGCCCCTGCACTGGAAGCGCGGCATCTCAACCACTGGACCACCAGGGAAGTCCCTCAACAATATTTATTGATGTTGAATATGTGTCCTGCATAAGGCAGGGGAGAGCTCATATTCCAGCTGGAGACAGACTGTGAACAGTAAACACAGAAGGGATGGAGTGCCAGGGAAGTGGGAAGTGGTAGAGGTCAGGGAAGGGGGGCTGGAGTAGGCAGCGGGCTGGGAGCTGGAAGGGTGGCTGGTGGTGTAATGGTGAGTGTCAGCGTGTGCTTGGCACCCCACTAAGCCCGTTCCAGGAATCGTGTCACTGGAATCACGTCTAGAAATAACAGTCACCCTGCAGGGCAGGTCTCTCCTTGTTTTTCAGGCGAGGTGGGAGGCTCCATGAGGACCCCTGCTGAAGACCACACAGCATGAAGTGGCAGATTTAGGATCTGAACCCAGGACTGTGTGCGCCCCATGCAGATGTACCCGCACCCCCTGCCCCCAGAGTGGACCACAAGGCCACACCCCGGGGGTTGCCACCCATAAGTCTCAGATCTTTGGGGTCACAGTGCTACATCAAAACACAGCCAGGGGCTACCCTGGTCCCCCAGCAAGAGAGGAGGAGGAGCTGATGCCCCCTACGATGGGTGGGGGAGAACCGGTCAAGGAGATCTGTTTTGAGGGTCTAAAAACCTGAACCTGGCCATGAACACTAGTGCGGAAACGCACGTCTTCTCCCTGTGAATATCATGAGCCTTAGAAATCTAACTTCCTTCCCCCGTCAGGCTGGAGGGGGGTGAACTCCTGGCAGCTGGAACCCCAAAGTGCCCCCTAAGTGGGTACAGCTGTCAGCTTCCACTTTTAGAAACATTCACGTGTTACCGTGACATTAAATGCTTTCCTTCCTAATGAGCATTTCCCCCCCAGACATCTGAATGTGAAAAGATATATCCTCTGGGCCCAGCCAGGGCAAAGTCTGTGCAGAAATTTCCCTTGATGTGCTCTGTGGTGACCTAAATGGGAAGGAAATCTGAAAAAGAGGGGGATATACGTAGAGCTGATGCACTTTGCTGCACAGCAGAAACTAACACAACACTGTAAAGCAGCTATACGCCAATAAAAATTTAAAAAAAAAAGAAATCTCCCTTGATGCTGACACCAAGGCACATTCTAAGGCGAGGAGCGTCTCCCGGCCTCTGCAAGACGAGACAGGGGCTCTCGGTGGAGCCCTACTGCCCCCTAGAGGGACGGATCCCGGAGGCCCAGGTGGGAGGAGATGCCTGCAGGCCCGGGGCTCTCCATGGGCCTCCTGCAAGTGCCCCGGCCTCTCTGCCCCTTCTCACCCCAGGACCACCTTTAGCCTGACCTCCATCCATCTGCCAAGTCAACACGACGTAGGAGACCCCTGGCTCCGCTGGCCGGTCCCAAAGTTCCAAGGACTCAGCTTGCTCTGCCCAAAATAGTGGCCAACATCCCCTGGTACCTCTGCCAGGCCTTTATGAAGATTTTTAAGCCCCAAACCCTAAAGAGAATAGGTGTCCCAGGCCCCCAACCTGATTCGAACAAGCCCCAAGTCAAGCTGTAAAATAAGAGTAAGGAACTCCAAGACGTTTCAGAGTTTCGCATGATGACTAATTTTAGGTCCTTTTTTGTTTGTTTGGTTTTTAAAATAAATATTCCTCCATTACTAACAAAATTTTTTGGTGCATGGCTCTGCCTGTGTGCCAATAATGTTAACATTTAAGTATTCTTTTAGAAGGATTAGCTATGGCTTATGAAGCAATTACTAGGAACTCTGCAGCTGTGAAGGCTCCCCATGGGTTTACTCACCCAGTCCTCAGGATGGTTCCAGGAGACTGTGTTTTTGCCGTCACCACTTTATACACGAGGAAACTGAGGCAGAGAGGGATAAAGCAACTGGCCAAGATCACACAGCCAGGAAGTGAGAGGGAGGTTCCAACCTGGTCCTTCTCAGCATCCAGGGTCCAGCTTATGTGTCACATCTTCCGCAAAGCCTTCCCTGACCTCCCTGGTTGGAGCTGGTTCACCCTGACCCACCCCCAACCCTGCTGGTCTGCCCCTCCCTGCTTTCTTTTGTAGTTCTACCTGCCGTGAGCAATGGTGTAACTGCTTCTGTTGGGTCTACCTCCCTCCACTGCAAAGTCAGCTCCCAGAGGGCAGGAACTGGATCTGTTTCCATTGCTTCAGTCTCCCCAGGACCCAGCACTGAGCCTGGAACACGGCAGATGTTCCCTCAATATTTGGGGAAGGAGGGAAGGGAGAGAGGGAAGGAGGGAGGGAAGGAGGGAGGGAGGGAGGGAGGAAGGAAGGAAGGAAGGAAGGAAGGAAGGAAGGAAGAAGGAAGGAAGGAAGGAAGGAGGGAAGGAAGGAAGGAGGGAAGGAAGGATGGAAGGAGCGAGCCCAGTTTCCATCCTCAGGAAGCTCCCACTTAATGGGGGGAAATAGGCCTTATTGGCTGTAGTAGGTTGAATGGTGTCCCCCACCCAAATATCCACCAGGAACCTGTGAATGTTACCTTATTTGGGAAAAGGGTCCTTGGCATTGTTAATGATCTCTAGATCATCCTGGATTATCGGGGGTGGGGGCTAAATCCAATGACAGGTGTCCTTATAAGAGGAGGAAAAGGCCACGTAAAGATGGGGCCAGAGGTTGGGGTTCTCAGGCTACAAGCCAAGGAACACCCGGAGCCACCAGAAACCGGAAAAAGTAGTGAAGGATTCCTCCCTAGCTAGAACATTTGGAGGGAGTGTGGCCCTGTTGACACCTTGATTTTGGACTTCTGGCCTTCAGGTCTGTAAGAGAACAAATTTTGGTTGTTTTAGGCCACTTGGTTTGTGGCAATTTGTTACAGCAGCCCCGGGAAACCAACACATTGGCCACCCATGGATGGTTCATCAATATTCAAACACCCCACAGAAGGGCTCACAAGATGCAAGCACTAGGGGCCCATCAAAGGAGCTGCTCTCACAGAGGAGTGGCCAGCTCAGCCCTCCAGGCCTTTGGGGCACTTGCCTCTCCCCCCGGCAGGGATGCCAGACGCCAGGCCTCTATTGCAGTATCAGTCATCGTTGCTACTATGATCAGACCTTCACAGTATTTTCTCATCCACCTTTTGGATTTCCTAGAATTCCCTTTTCCCTCAGCTCACACCCGTGCCACATGGAGCGACCTCTTCCTCACAGGTGCTTAACTCACCTGAACACACAAGGTGCCCGCTTCCCTCCTGCGCTGGTCCTCCCCTCCCACCCTGCTCAACGCCAAAGCCGCCTCCCGCTGGGAACTTTCCAGAACGCCCTGGTTGGAGGTGATTTCTCCCACTCCGTTTCTCCTAGCCTGTCTCTTCCAACAGCCTGTGGACTTGGGGAAGTGAATGCTTCATGCCCACCTGTCTCCGCCTACCGGCTGGCACAGAGGGGAGGCATAGCAGTTAATGAGAGACATGTCCTTGGTCAGCCACAGCTTTCTGCTGCCCTCCACCTGGGTGCAGCCAACCTCCTGCTTCGCCTTCCTGTCAACACTGACCTTGGACCCCTCTCACGCCCTGCTCACCACCTCTGGCCACCCGCTCCCACCTAGCTGGTTCATAGCTTCTCCCTCAGGGCCAAGCAGGCTTTGCCTCGGGGCTTCGTGTTCCTAAAGAGACCCCTGGTCTACCCACCCTGACCTCCCAGCTCATGAGCAGTACCTGACAATGTCACTCAGACCGCAAACCCAAGCGGTACCTGCCTGACAGGATGCTGCGAGAATGGGTAACTCCCTTAGAACAGCATGGGCCATACGTACGTAATAAGGACTCAGTAATATCAGCCAGTGTCACGTGATGATGGCCACGATGATGACAGTCACCACTATCACTCCGAGCTGGCCCCATGTCCATGCAGGTATCCGGGGGTCTGACGGGGGACGGCATCCCAACTTTGACTCAGGCCAGTGATACCCCCGAGAGCCGTGTGGGAAGGCCCTGGTCCTGGCCTTCGTCCACTGCGTCCTTTCTCATTCTGAGTCAGTTTCTGTGGTGCTGTCAGATGCTTTCAAAATGATGCGAGCGTACTTCTGAGGTCAACTTCTAATCAAAAACGACTTCTAGACGGTGCCCTGGTTTAAAAAGAAAGAAAGAAGAAATGGAGTGAGTCATCATCCAAACCATTTGAATGAAACAAAGACACAACAAACCCTCTGCTTTCCTCTTGCGCCAGAACAGATTACCTCAGTCCTGCAGAGCCCAGCTGGAGGGAATTAAAGGCGATCTCCGGTTCCCCAGATAGGAAGGCGGCACAGCAGACCCGCCATGACTCACGGCGAGAACCACAGGGATGTAGTTGCTTGGGGCAGAGTCTGGAGCCCTTGGAGGGGCCTGCAGCCAGGGCAGCGACTCTGGAGGGGGCTCTGGGGGCCTGACACTGATGGGTGGAGGAGCCAGGAGGCCAAGGGACTGCAGACCCAGGGAGCAGTCAAGGGGTGAGCGTGAAGAGACCCCAACATTGCAGGGGCTGCCACCCCACAATATCTTCCAGGGAGCTGGAGGACGCTGCCAGACCTAAGCAGGGTTTCACAAATGTGCTAAATGCCCCCAATGATGATTTGAGTTGCAGTGTCAGCAGTTCCTCTTCTAGATTTTCCCAGAGCCCACCAACCAACACACTCGCCCTCCGGGGGAAGGGCGAACACAGCCATTTCCCAGGATTCTTGGTCTCCCTTTTGGAATGTTGTGTCTGCCAAGGTTCTGAGCTTGGAAGACTTTGCCAGACAAACTTTTCCCAGGAGTGGGAGGGAGATTTAACTGGACAGAACTGAGGGGATGGGCTGAGCTGGCGGCTAGAGGTGGGCTCCAGACCCTCCACCCTGACTGTTATTCCAAAATGGGTAACTTCTGCTCAGAGTTGTCAAGATGACTCACCGCATTTAGAAAATGAATTTTTTTGGAAAATTGAACTCGTTTCTAAAACGATAGCAATAACACATGCACATGATAAAATATTTTTTTTCAACAATAAAGTATTAGCTGCAAACATGAAGACAAATGTAGTATCTCAGGATATAAATATGTGAGGGCGAAAAAAAGTAAAGCATAACACAAAAAATCTTCTTCCACCAGAGTACTTGAGGACTTCCCCAGGGGTGTCAGTTCTTGGCTTGGGTTTTCTAGTTTTTCTGATGGTAGAGTTTACCTTTAACAGTATGTCTACTTCTACTTCTTGATTTATCAACCTTAGACTGTATTGAACAATTCCTTCCATTGAAAGATAAGGAAAATAGTGTAGTTACTCTGACTTCTGTCTGTTGTTACCCCTTCCCTCTTACGTACGTTAGTTATATTATTTTTACTTCGTGGACCCTGAGGTCAGTATGTCTGCATTCAAATCCCACCTCTGCCACTTTTTGCTGTGTAACTTTGAGCAAGTTACTTAACCTCTCTGTGTTCCAGTTTCCTTTTCAGTAAAAAGGGGGATAATCATAGTTTCTGCTTCATAAAGTCGTCATGCAGATTAAAAGTGTTAATTCACACTAAGTGCTTAGAACAGTGCCTGCTATATAATGTCTCAATGTGTTACTATTATTTCTCATAATTCTGCTCTAGAATTTAGAACTAAATCTTCTTTGAATTGTCAATAGGCTGACTCTAAAAACTGAAAACTAATAAACAGCACTGACAACATCACCAAGTAAACAATATTCATTAAGTGTGAATGAACCCATGCAGAAGGAAATATGATTCCGAGTCACTGAAACTTTACCACTCAAAGGAGAATCTTCCAAGTGTCAGGTATAACACATAGTATTTTAGTTTCTTTCTAGTATTCTTTGCCTCTTCTGTACAGTTGTCAACTGCCACTTTTCAATAATGTATATGCCATCCTCTTTCTTAGATTCTTTTTCAGGAAGTTGACATAAATCCTTGGGCAATGTTTTCAAATAGAGTACATGAACTGTGAATTTTTAAATTCTTCTATGTCTAAGAATATCTTTATTTTGTTTAGTTATATAAGGAACCCTTATATAAAGGGTTCAATCAAAAGATTGAAACTCTTTTACCCTCAGAACATGGAAGACATATCCTCATCATCTTCTGGCATCCGAGTAGATGACAAATCTGGTGTTAATCTGATTTTCAATCTTTGGTAGTTTACCACTTTAAAAATTATTATTTCCAGGGCTTCCCTGGTGGCGCAGTGGTTGAGAGTCCGCCTGCCAATGCAGGGGACACGGGTTCGAGCCCTGGTCTGGGAAGATCCCACATGCCGCGGAGCAACTAGGCCCGTGAACCACAACTACTGAGCCTGCGCGTCTGGAGCCTGTGCTCCGCAACAAGAGAGGCCGCGATAGTGAGAGGCCCGCGCACAGCGATGAAGAGTGGCCCCCGCTCGCCACAACTAGAGAAAGCCCTCGCACAGAAACGAAGACCCAACACAGCCATAAATAAATAAATAAATAAAATTTATTAAAAAATAAAAAATAAAAAATTATTATTTCCAAAAGTCTGTAGAGTAGCCTCTTTATTCTTTTTTTTTTTAATTTATTTATTTAATTTATTTATTTTTGGCTGTGTTGGGTCTTTGTTGCTGCACGTGGGCTTTCTCTAGTTGCAGCGAGCGGGGGCTACTCTTCCTTGCGGTGCGCAGGTTTCTCATTGCGGTGGCTTCTCTTGTTGCAGAGCATGAGCTCTAGGCGCGTGGGCTTCAGTAGTTGTGGCTCGCGGGCTCTAGAGCGCAGGCTCAGTAGTTGTGGTGCACGGGCTTAGTTGCTCTGCGGCATGTGGGATCTTCCTGGACCAGGACTCGAACCTGTGTCCCCTGCATTGGCAGGCAGATTCTTAACCACTGCACCACCAGGGAAGCCCTTTTTTTTTTTTAATAATTAAAAAAATATATTTTATTTATTTATTTGGTTGTGCCAGGTCTTAGTTGCGGCAGGCAGGCTCCTTAGTTGTGGCACATATCCTCCTTAGTTGCGGCTTGCCAGCTCCTTAGTTGTGGCATGCGAACTCTTAGTTGCGGCATGCATGTGGGATCTAGTTCCCCGACCAGGGATTGGCCCCGGGCCCCCTGCATTGGGAGCACGGAGTCTTAACCACTGTGCCACCAGGAAAGGCCTGCGTCTTTATTCTTAATGTTTTAAAATTGCCCCTGAGGTCTATAGGTATGCATTGTGAATGGAACCAGGTGAAGCGTGTAATCTGAGGACTCAAGCCTTTCCTGGAGTGCAGGGAAATGTTCGTCTCATTTCTTTTATTACTTCCTCCCTTCCAGTCTCTCTCTTCTTTTGAAATTCCCATTTCATAGCATCTGGAACTCCTGGATTTATCCTCTTTGTCTCAACTTTTCTCTTACATTTTCCAGCTTTGTCTCTTTACATTCTGGGAGATTTCTTCAATTCTGTCCTCCAGATCACTAACTTTATCATTGGCCATGTCTTATTTCTCAGCCAACTCATTGAAACTTTCAAATGTAATCCTATTTCTCATTTTCAAGCCTGATTCCTTCTTCTCTGACTATTCCATTTTCACAACAACCTGTTCTCATCAATGCACTGTCTCTTGAATCCTCCTGAAGATACAAAGTAGAATGAAAATGATTTTTCTTCTCCCTGGATTCTCTATGCTTATTCCAGAGTGAAGTATTCCATTTATCCACTTGGATCCTTCCCTTTTTTAAAAAATGTTTTATTTATTTATTTATTTATTTATTTATTTTTGGCTGTGTTGGGTCTTCATTGCTGCTTGAGGGCCTCCTCTAGTTGCGGTGAGCGGGGGCTACTCCTTGTTGCGGTGCGCGGGCTTCTCATTGTGGTGGCTTTTCTTGTGGCAGAGCACGGGCTCTAGGTGTGTGGAGTTCAGTAGCTGTGGCACATGGGCTCAGTAGTTGTAGCTCATGGGCTCTAGAGCGCAGGCTCAGTAATTGTGGCACACGGGCTTCAGTAGTTTTGGCACGTGGGCTCTAGAGCACAGGCTCAGTAATTGTGGTGCACGGGCTTAGTTGCTCCGCAGCATGTGGGATCTTCCCAGACCAGGGCTCGAACCCATGTCCCCTGCATTGGCAGGTAGATTCTTAACCACTGTGCCACCAGGAAAGCCCTGATCTTTCCCTTCTGTAATGTTTGTTTTCTCCATATCTCCTGAGAGCCCTTAAATGTTGTTTTGCGTTTACAAATAAGGGATCAAGTTGGTTAATGACTAAGAAGCATGGGTTTCTTCTGCAACTATATACGCTTTCCTTCCCCAAGGGGCCTCTCCTTGGGACGGTGGGATAAGCCATGGGCTGTGTATATGTGGGCAGAGCACACCTACCAGCGAGCCCCACTATAATGTACAAGGGCAGAGAGCAAACAGTCAGGCCAGGGAGACCCCAAATTGCCAAAGGAAAGAGGATTAAACAAACAAGGCGTTTGCTTTTCTCTGCTAGAAGGAAGTCTGCAGTAGGCAGTCCACAGGTGGTAGGGCTCAGTGTTATCAGCAAGGACCCAGGCTCCCCCAGGATACCCCTTTGTCATGCTTGACAGATGCTGCTGCACCTGCAGAAACTCCTGAGCTTCTGGTAGGAAGAGGAAGAGCAGAGAAGCAAGAAGGGAGGGTATTTCTATCGGGAAGCTGAAGGCTGTTCCCGATATCCCCAGCAGATTTCTGCTCACATTCATGGTCTCAGGGGAGACTGGGAGATCGAACTTTTTAGCCAAGTGCTTTGTGATCTTGACCAAAGCAGGGTTCCTCTTAGGAAGGAGGAACGAGACTAGAAACTGACTAAGCTATTAACTGTGGGTATGATGGGTATTTCTGTATCTTCCCACCTGGGAGGAGCTGCTTATCTCCCCTCCAGCCCCACATCTGTGACAGAGATCTCCGTTTTCTCTCCTCTCTCAGCCCTATGGCAGAATTGCTATTTGTCTCCTAATATTAACATTCTCCTTCCTTTTTAGTACTAGGACTCCCATTTTTACTGGGCACGTGGCCACCTAGAACGACCATATTTCCCAACCCTCCTTGCAGCTGTGTGGCCAAGTTCCAGTCAATGGGATTGTGGCGAAAGTCAAGGCTCCAACTTCTGGGTCTGTCCCTAAAAGGAAGAGGGTGTGTGCTCTCCCCTCCCCCCGTTTCCCATTGGCTAGTCTGCAGGTGTGGTGGAGAGTTGCCTGGAACACCCCTAGGGATGGCAGAGCATCAGGTCAGAGAGAATGAGGACCTGATAGAAAGAGAGAAAACGAGAGATAGAGAGCTAGAGGAGGGGAGGAGAGAGAGAGAGAAAAAAAGATATTAATCTTGTTTTAACCCTTGTTATTTGAGCCTTTGTTGCATATCTTAGAAAATGACAATCCAAACAGCCACCTTAAAGATGGCTTCTCAGGCCCATTTTTCCCCTTAAATCACTATCACTGGTTGTGGAAGCAGAATAATGGCCCCCTAAACGTGTCCACATGCTAATCCCCAGAACCCGTGAATGTTTCCTTCCATGGCAAAAGGGGCTTCAAAGATGCGATTAAGTTAACGATTTTGAGATGAGAAGATTATCCTGGATTAATCACAAGGGTCCTTATAAGAGGGAGACAGGAGGGTTGGAGTCAGAGAGGGAGATGTGATGACAGAGAGATCTGAAGATGCTCCTCGCTTTGAAGATGGAGGGAAGAGCCACAAGCCAAGAAGGCAGGAGGCTTCTGGAGGCTGGACAGGCAAGGGAATGGAGCCTTGCCCTCAAGAAGGAACTTGGCCTCGACTTCAGGATTTCTGAACTGCAGAACAGTAAGATCCTTAATCTGCGTTGTTTTAAGCCATTAAGTTTGTGGTAATTTGTTACAGTGGCCACAGGAAACCAACACACTAGTTAAGGACACTGTCCATAAGAAAATAAAAGTAGCCCTTTGTAGTGTTTCATCCAACACTCACAATGCAAATTCATAAGCAAATGAGGTCTGTGCACTACTCATTTAATCTTCACAACCCTGCCAAGCAACTACTCCTATCTCCCCCATTTGACAGATGAGGCAGTTGAGGCTCAGAGAGGTTATGTAAATCATCTAAGGTCACACAGCTAGTTAGTAGCAGAGCCAGGATATGTTCCTGTGTGTTGTGCTCCTGCCTCCATCTTCAAAAAACTTAGGTTCAGAAGAGAACAGTACAGGGTGAAACCCATGACCTGTGGGTCAAGCTGGGAAGTAATGATTTGTCAGGACATCCTTCTAACCTCCTAAGCCTCCCTCTTCTGGTTAAAGAGTCTTTGCTCTGCTGACGTTTGGCAGCTCAGAGACCCCTCATTTGCAGCTGCCCATGAGCACACTGCGGCCTCTTCCCGCTGTTGGGAGAACAGCTCTCCTGCGATGACAGAGGCATGAGTCATGGGTGCTGATGGGGCCGGGGGCCAGGGGACCCTCAAGAGCAGCCGTGCTCAGGAAGCTGTGGGGGGGCCCTCTGCGAAATCTGAGAGGCTCCCCACCCCATTTCAACACACCCTGGGGACCCTTTGGGCATCTCCCCATCAAGGCTACTTACAAAGGAGTTGGAGGGTTACCCAGCCCGTGAGTGAGGGAATCCTTGGGTCCCTTGCATATTTCATTTTTCTGTTTCTTTACCTGCAGTGACACCTCTCTCAAGGCCCAGCACTGCCGCTACCTGGGTGTCCGCTCAGGGGCAGACCCCCTTCCCTCTCTATCTGTATCCCCCTCTCTATCGTGTCTGATATGGGAGGTGGGTGATTAGAATGCATCATGTCAGAGGTCCCTGTGCCTCCTGTTGGCCCCAGGTACCCAGAGGTTCTCACTGATCCCAGGCAAAGCATGTCTTAGTTCATACTCAATGTCATAAACCTTTGTACCCTCATCTTTAAGTGACCCTACCTTGCCCAGAAATAAACCCACACACCTATGGTCAATTAACCTGTGACACAGGAGGCAGGAATATACAGTGGAGAAAAGACAGTCTCCTCAATAAGGGGTGCTGGGAAACTGCACAGCTACAGGTAAGAGAATGCAGTTAGAACACTCCCTAACACCACAGACAAAAATAAACTCAAAGTGGATTAAAGACCTAGATGTCAGACCGATACTATAAAACTCCTAGAGGAAAACATAGGCAGAACACTCTGACATAAATTGCAGCAATATCTTTTCAGATCCATCTCCTAAAGTAATGGAAATAAAAACAAACAAGTGGGACCTAATTAAACTTAAAAGCTTTTGCACAGCAAAGGAAACCATAAACAAAACGAAAAGACAACTTACAGAATGGGAGAAAATATTTGCAAATGATGCAACCGATAAGGCATTAATTTTTAAAATATACGAACAGCTCATACAACTCAATATCAAAAAACAAACAACCCAATCAAAAAATGGGCAGAAGACCTAAATAGACATTTCTCCAAGAAGACATACGGATGGAAAACAGGCACATGAAAAAATGCTCAACATCGCTAATTATTAGAGAAATGCAAATCAAAACTACAATGAGATATAACCTCACTCTGGTCGGAACAGCCATCATTAAAAAGTCTACAGATAATAAATGCTGGAGAGGGTGTGGAGAAAAAGGAACCCTCCTACACTGATGGTGGGAATGTAAATTGGTGTAGCCACTATGGAGGTTCCTTAAAAAACTAAAAATAGAGTTACCATATGATCCTGCAATCCTTCTCCTGGGCATATATCTGGAAAAGACAAAAACTTTACTTCAAAAAGATATATGCACCCCAATGTTCACTACAGCACTATTTACCATAGCCAAGACATGGAAGCAACCTTAGTGTCCATCAACAGATGAATGGCTAAAGATGTGGTACCTATACACAATGGAAGACTACTCAGCCATTAAAAAGAATGAAATAATGCCATTTGCAGCAACATGGACGGACCTAGAGATTGTCATACTAAGTGAAGTAAGTCAGAAAGAGAAAGACAAATACCGTGTGATATCACTTGTATGTGGAATCTAAAATATGACACAAATGAACTTACCTACAAAACAGAAACAGACTCACAGACAGAGAACAGACTTGTGGTTGCCAAGGCAGGGGTGGTGGTGCAGGGGGGATGGAGTGGGAGTTTGGGCTTAGCAGATGCAAACCATTCCATATAGAATGGATGAACAACAAGGTCCTACTGTATAGCACAGGGAACTGTATTCAATATTCTGTAATAAACCGTAATGAAAAAGAATATATATGTGCAACTGAATCACTTTGCTATACAGCAGAAACGAACACAACGTTGTAAATCAACTATACTTCAATAAAATAAATTTTTTTTAAAAAGAATTTTTAATCTATTAGCACAACCAGCTTACCCCTTTTCTTTCCCCTTTGTAACAATAACATTATATTTCTAGACCATATAGCTGCTGAAGGTGTAGCTTATTCGGGATGGCCATTATCCATCTTCTGGATTTTAGCTGAGCCCAGCTAAAATCCAGAAGTGCCATTATCCAGGAAGAAGGAGAAAATCAATTTGGGGGACAAACAGCAGTTTCTGACACACTGACATTTAAAAATCGGGACATTTTAGGTTCTGGGGCACCTTGATTATAAGTAAAACTAACATGCATGGAGTACCTCTATGTGCCCTTCTTGTATCAGCCATAAGAAGGAGGTGCTCCAGAGACTGGGGGCCGGCATTCAAACTTGCCCCTAGGGAAGGCAAAGCCAAGCTCCTTCCCCTACTCTGTCTGTGTGCTGGATGGCCACCCTGGAGAAAGCTTCAGAATAGCCCAGTGAGTAAATGTCACAGCCCCACCCCCTAGAGGGTGACATCATCCCACCGTCTGGAGCAGACAGTGTTTCCTGCTCTCAATTCCTTTCCTCCTGATCCTTGAGGGCCCTCCAGGCACAAGGCTTCCTTCCAGAGTATGGTTGCTCCCATCTGGTCCTGGGGGGCCGGGAGGGGCACCATGGAAGGTGCTTGAGGGTACCGTTGGCACCACCCCTCCCTCAGGCCCTGGAAAGGCCACCTGTTGCCCTGGCTCCCCAGCCCTGCTAGCTCCAGAAGCCAAGGAGCCTTGCGGGGAAGCTGAGCTGGCAATGGTGAGGCTGTCCCTAAGGGAGGGTGCTGGGACCTCCAGGGCCACAGCTCCTGGCTGCTCTGACACTGCAGTGTCTGCCTTCCACCTCCCAGAGGGTCATAAATATCGCTCCTGGAGATTAGCTGGGCCCCACGCTCCCGTCTGCAGCCTCTCCAAGGGGTGTGAGGAAGGACTGAGTCATGGCCCCCAGCTCTTTCTAAATTGGAATTAAAATGAAAAAATAAATAACAGAGGGAAAGGGCCTGATTGTTTTTAAGAGCAGAAGAATGAGCTTTCTTTGTGCTTGCACGTCTCCAGGAGGACCCCGGAGAGTGAGCTCAGAGCAGCCGCTCCCCCTCCCCAAACTTCACCTTCAGGGTGAAGGTGAAGTTTGGGGAGCCAAAGAAAATATTGTGATAAAGTCTAAGTTACTGCTGATGCCTGCCGGGCCACTTGATTAAGTGAATTGAGTGCAAACAAATCTCCCAGCTCCTTCCTCTCTGCAAATGTTGGTGGGGGGAGGCCAGGCCTGGGCTCAGAGCCAACCCCTCACCGGCCAAGCCCTGCTCGGCACCCTTGAGCATTTCTCCTCTTGTTTCTTTCTCCAGAGTACATGGGACTCACTAAACAACCTGTGGGACCCAGTGCAAAGTGAAAACGCAGGGCCCTGGTTCGGACAGCAGGAAAAAAAGTGCTGCTACAGGTACTAAAGGTACTAAAATATGAAGTTTTTTCCCTTTCTTCTGCGGTCTCTCTCCCTCGACTTATTACGGTGTTTTTTATTCACCATTTAATGTCCTAAGTACAGGGAAACATTTCAATTTTAAACTATTATATTCAATTATATTAAACTCATGATACTAAATTCATGAATGGCATGCATTTTTGCCATTATTTTTATATGGCACAATCCCAATACTAAATACAAATAGAAGAGCATTTAACCTGTAAGCAGAATCACCAAAATTACACAACTTCTATTTCCTAGCTCATATATGCACATATACCAGAGGAGTGGAAACGCCGCACAAAATGAACTCAACTGTTTTACAGTTGACCCCTGAACAACATGGGCTTGAATTGCGCAGGTCCACTTATTGGAGGACTTTTTTCATTAAACAAAAACCCCCAAAACAAAAAAAAACCACACGCTCCCCGGTTGGTTGAATCCACGGATGCAGAACCAAGGATAGAAGGGCTGATAGAACGGATCCATCAGTCACAGTCACATCTTGGATGGATCCGTCCAAAATCCATCAGTGGATTTTGGGATTCACAGCAGGTCCTGGAACCAGTGCACCCCCGATACTGAGGGGCGAGGGTCTTTCACTTCTTGGCACATTCTACAGACACTCTCCACCTTCCGCTTACTGGTGAGTAAGGAAGGACTGACGGGCGAAGAAACTGTAGGTTTCATACCGTCTTCCCCTTTCCTTCCAAGTCATCATTTTCAGTGTAAATGGTTGACTAATACAAGGAAGGAACACGCGTAAGGAGGGGTTGCTTGGTCGTTCGTGTTTCTTTCTGCCTTTGCCTTCTTTCTGCATTGAAAGCAAGTTCTGGTTTTGGCAGAAAGCCCTTTCTCTTGGGGCTGACGGTGCCCCCAGTACGGCTCAGTTATGTAGGTAACACACTTGCCTTGGACTTGCTTCGAGTCTCACTGACCTGCCGCGTGTGGTGGGTACCCGGGGATTCTGATGTCACCGGGAACAGCGAACATGTACGGAATGCAACAGCGCTGTGTATGCGGCGCGCGTCTCCTCCGGGCACGTACACGCACGTTTCTTGTCCCATCGGACTTCACGTAAAAAATACAAGTTCAAGGACAACTTTATTAGGAATTTTAAGATGACGAACGTGCCAAGTGCAGGGCCTATCTGAGCACGAGGCCTTGTGCAAGAGCACAAGCTGCACAGCCATGAAGCTGAGAACACGTTTATTTTTCTGACTCTCAACATACGTATATTGTGGACAAATTAAGCACAGTCAAGCAAAATGTGAATGGACAATTATCTCCTAGAGATAACAACCATTAACACTGGTCATGTAACTTTCTGGATGTTTCTCGAGGCCTGTGACACCAGATAACTTACGGAAACCCTCCGATGAATTCTCCAATGGCTTCCCTTCTGCGTAGACCACAGCACATGCCCCCTGCAGGCCAGCCGGCCCAGCACTGGCCCACCTTCCGCCCCCTGCTCTGTCTCTCCCTCACTCTGCCCCAGGCACTGGGCCTCTTTCTGAGAACAAAGCCTTCTTGCTTTTGCACCTGCTGTTGCCTGCACCTAGGATCCCGTCCTCAGCTCCTATGTGACTGCCTCTTCAGCCTTCAGGTCCCAGATCCACTGTCACCTCCTCTGAGAGCCCTGCTCTGACCACAAAGGGCCTCCCGGTCATTCTTCATGAAAGGTCAGACCGGTAACTCCCACCAGGGCTACGCTTGGTACTGACGGGGGTCAGACTGAGTTTCTGAACCAATCACAATGGGGGTTAGATGTTTACCATTGGCTTAGGCTGGGTGGGCAGCTACCGCCCCTGGGCCACACGTGGCCCACTGGCTTTGTGGGTAAAGTTTTATTGGAACACAGCCAAGCTTATTTATGTGTCATCTGCAGCTGCGTTCCTGTCACAACATCAGAGTTGATTAGTTGTGACACTGTGTGGCCTGCGAAGCCTTAAATATTTACTATCTGGTCCTTTACTGAATATGTTTGCCGACCCCTGGGTTCAATTAAGTAGAGCTTTCTGCTGGATCTAGGGGTGGGGTCAGCTTCCCCGGAGTCTCACGGATGCATCAGAAAGGGATCAATACCTAAAAAAAGTGGGGTTGGCAAGAAGAAAGAGGAGGGGGGGTGAAAGCTGAGTGATCAACCACCAGTTTCAGTAAAGACACGCGTACAGTAAACATAAAGTGTGTTCCCCTTTATGGCAGTGCTGTGATTTATTTAGTAAATCTTATAAGAAGTGATATCTAGATGGCCTCTAAATTTTTGTCATTACAAACACTACTATGATGCACGTCCGTACGCGTACACCCCTCGAACCCTGCCCGCTTTTTCTTACCTAGATGGGTGGTCGCAGTAGTGGGCCTGAGCTGTTCTCCTGTGGTACCAACCTCCGTCATCTTCCAGGGTGGGTGGGGAGATCAGAGTCTGGCCTCATCCTCCAAGGTGAGTAGGAGGATACCTGTTGAGGTGACCGGCCGTATGGAAGGCTGATGTCAGTGGAGGGGCTCCGTGGGGGTCACTGCAGCCTCACATCGCACTTGGAAGGCTGGCTTTCTTGCTGCCCTTTTATCCCAAGGAAATGGAGGCTCAGAGATGCACAGTCACTCACTCAAGGTCACACAGCCCATCAGTGGCCGAGCAGGGAATCAGATTCGAGGCGTCCTGTACTATGTGGTTGTACTGGGGAGCTGGGGAAGGCCCACTGCATTGCTGGACTGGCCTGTGAGGCTCTGGGATGATTATAGAGCGTTAAAAACATCCCAAACGCAAACCCCCTCTTACACCCACTGGACGCTGCTGTGAACTTTTCAACCAAAACCCAAGCTTTCTGCCCTGTACTTGGAGATTAAACCACAAGTGCGCCTCTCCAGGGAGGAGCAACACGCCAGCCCAAATTGCTAAGGTACTCAAGAATGGGACGGAGATGTTCTACACGGGGCGGTAGAGCGGAGGAATTGGGGGTGCGTCCAAAGGCTCTGGGATGGGAGACAGACACCCAGGCCCCAAAGACAGAGGGTGCCCCTTCCCAAGGCAGTCGGGGCCTGCTGATGGCCTTTTTCTGGCGCCTCCTGGTGGGGAGACTGTTGAATGATGGGTCCTGGCAAAACCACTTCGACCAGTGCCTCAGTTTCCCTCTTTTATTATAAATCCACTTAAAATATTTGGGGCACTCCCCCAAGTACCCAGAGATCTGTGCTGGGGACTCAGCACCACCCACACTGGTGCTTGCCAAATTCAAGCCATCCCAGCCGGTCCTTGGGATTTGGGCCACGTCTGAGTACCCGCTCCACTATTATATAGATAGATAGATAGATAGACAGATAGATAAATAGATGTGTGTGTGTATTTAAGTTGATTAATTTTTTCGCTTACATAAATGTACTTTAAGGGAAGCTTAAAATCATTACTATTGATAATAAATTAGTCCCATTTGTCATAGAAAGAAGGCAAACAAAGAAAGAAAGTGCATAACCATTTTCTTAAACATGTCCATTAAGGCAACACCTGACTGTCCCTGGTGCCACCAGGGCCACGTGTCCACCTTTCGGGATCCATGACTTGGCACACGCAGTGCTTCCGAGGCCACACAGATACGTGGACCCTGAGCCCGAACTCGCTCGCATCTCCCAAATGCCCTCCAGTGGCCCCAGTTTCCTCCTAGCACCTGCCCAGATTCTTTTCACTTGGCCTCACCTCCGCCATCCACCAGCCGCAAGCCTGGGGTGCCAGATTTCATGGAGATTTTCTCCACCCCTAGGGGAGCTTTTTCCAGAAGTGAAGCCACGGTCATCAGCAGCATGTGGTATGAATTAGGAGCTGAGCAATCTGCCAGCCTCCTTTCTAACCCCGCCCCATCACCTGGAGCTGGAAACCCTTACCTCTCTGGTCCGGCAGCCAGACAGGCCGGTTGCCCCACGTGCACCTCCGCTCAGGTGTCCTTGTCCAGCAGCATCTGTCCCATGTTGTCTCTCCCTGGCTTTCAACACTCCCACAGCACCACACTGCAAACAGAACCAGGCTCTAAACTCATCCAGAAATGGAGGGAACTTTAAGCCTGGCCCTGATCTGTCTTTCCAGAAACTTCTTCCACTACTACTCACCCAGAGGAAGGTTGCTTGGGGGTTTTGAAGGGAGGGATAGGTCAGGGTATACAAGGGTCTAAAGACAAATGCAGGCAGACCTATGCCCCTTCTTCACTCCTGCCTCAGCCCATGCAGAGGAAACTGTGCCCTTTCTGAAGAAACGTTTCCAGAACTCTCCTTCCTAAGGGAATAGGAGTGACACCCAACTGGTGGTAGAAAAATAGCTGAGTATTTATTGGGAATCTCCATCCCCCACCCCCTTCCTCCCTCTCCCTGTGGGTAAGCCTGCAGTGGCCAGTTCTGCCTGTGTCTGGGTGGACCCCTGAAATTCAGTACGGGCAGTAGTAGAAAGAAGCCTGACCGTGGCCACACACCCAAGGCCCGTTTTCCAACTTCCATCATAAATTGTTGTTGTTGTTTCTCCTACGTTCAACAGACTGTGATTGATTGAACCTCAGGATCCGTTCCCCTTCGCTTCCACAGTAACTGAAGGTTTTCACCGTGTACTGGGCTGCCCAGAATAATGACGACATTTCCCATCCGCCCCTGTGTTTAGTGTGGGTGCATGATTAATTCGGCCTTCTCCTGTGAATTAAAGGGGCACCCCCAACTTCCGGATAGTAACTTGCACTGGAAGGGGACCTGCCTTTCCTCCAGCTGGCTTTACCAGAATAAGGCTGGGGTTTTGGTCCCTAACTGCCTTTGTGTCTCTATCTCATCAAGCTCAGGGCTTGAGGGGAAGAGTGTTTCAAATTGCAACAATGAATACTATCATGATCCACTGTGAGTAGCTACCACCCAATGAGGTAGGCAGTCTCTACTCAGCCTAATAATAATAATATCACCATCACATTGATAGTGACTTATTGCTTACTCCCTTCCAATCCATGAACACAGCCCATGCATGATTTGGTTTAGTCCCGAGAGGCTGGTTTTATTAACTCCATAGGAAACTAAGGCTCAGAGAGGTTAAGTAACTTGGCCAAGGTCACACAGCTAGCAAGGTTCAACTCAAGATTATCTGTGAGGCCAACGCTCTTAACGACACTATTTTGCCTACCCCAAATAGCAACCGCTACCATTTTTCGCATGCTCGCTTTATGCCAAGGGCTCAATAGAGCCCTTTACATATATTAATTAATAATCCTCCAGCATATCTACAAGGCAGACATTCTCCCCCCGACCCCCCCCCCCCGCCCTTTACAGATGAGGACACAGCTATGGAGAGGTGAGGAGATGGTGTCTCCTGCTCTAAGAAGAGGTGTGCATCTCCCAAGGGGCAGCTCTTGCCTGCTCATGAACCTCCCAACAAGCTGACCTCTGAATCCAACTGGCATTCCCCACCCTCCACCCCCAAGGCCATGGCTTACTTATGAGGCCACAGAGGAATGACCGCATTTCTCAACTTCCTGAACCCACAGGTCACCCCCAGAAGCAGAGGCTGTTGCCTTTGTGAAGAGTAGTCAGGCTGGGTAAGGGAACAGCTCCATAATTTCCAGCTTGGCCATGGTCCCTGGGATGGCCTCCTGGCCCTCACTCTCTCTCACTGAATCCCAAATTCCATAACAAACCAGGGTCTGGGCCCTGAGGCTAGTTATCTAGTTCAGGTGTCTGCAAACTACTGCCCAAGGGCCAAATCTGGCCTTGTTTTTGTACCACACAGGAGCTGAGAATGGTTTTCACATTTTTAAGTGGTGGGGAAAAAATTTAAAAAAGAATAATAGTTCATGATGTGAAAATTATGTGGATTTTTGACTGCCTCTAACCATAGAATGTGGCAGAAGTGACACAGAGTGACTTCTGAGGCCACGCAGCTTCTGTAGTTTTCTTTTGGGACATGTACCTTTGAAGCCCTGAGCTGCCATGTAAGAAACCCAGCCACCCTAAAGCCACCACACTTGACATACCATGAAGAGAGATCACCCAGAGATAGAGAGAGCTGCCTGGGGAGCCCCAGCTGTTTGAACCCACAGCCAGCATCAGCATCAGCATCAGCATCTGCATCTGCATCAGCATCTTCATCAGCATCTTCATCAGCATCAGCATCAGCATCTTCATCAGCATCAGCATCAGCATCAGCACCGACTGTGAGTCAGTGAGACTTCAGGGATTTCCGATGCCAGCTTTCCTGCAAGCCACCCTAGCTGACACCATGTAAAGCAAAGACAAGCTGTCCCCGCTGAGCCCTGCCTAGCTTGCAGATTTATGAGATTAGTGAATAAATAAAGGCTGTTTTTTAAGCCCCCAAAGGTTAAGTGGCATGTTCAAGGTCATCGCCAGCTTGTAAGTGACAGAATTCCACCTCTGTTCAACTCCAGAGCCTCTCTGCCCTTTGCAGTGTGAGGATGTGTTCAAAGAGCTTAGCCCAACAAAGGGGCTCACACTTTGACAAACTCGCATCAGAATCGTGTGGGGATCTTGCTAAAAACGTGGATTTCTAAGTCCTAACCCAGACCTAGTGAATCAGAACCTCAATGTTATGCATTTTAATAAGTGGCCCGGGAGGGTCTTCACCACAGTAACAGTTCCCACCCATCAGTCTAAGATGCAGAAGGGAATGCAGTCACCAAACACCAGCTAACTGACTTCAAGGACTGCTTCCCAGTGGCCAGCTGTGGACCAGGCGCTGCTCTGACCCCTGGGGAGTCATAAAAGAAAACAACGCATAAAGAGCAAAACAAAGAAATGAAAGATAAAATGACATAAAAACAGAGAAAGCCCCCAACCTCGTGCAAATTTCAGTTTAGGGCAAGTATGAGCCTTGGTGTTAGGGAAATAGATGACAGAAAGCAAGCAAAGAATAAGATTATTCCAGAGAGTATTAAGTGCTGGGAAGGAAATCAGACGGGATGACGGGGCACAGTGGAAGGCAGGGGCCGTTTCAGACAGCGGAGGAGGGAGGAGGTCAGGGGAAAGGTTCCAAGTGTGACAGCAAGGGTCAGGCACGCTGGGCACTTGACGTACATCACTCCATTTGATGCTCATGGCTTCCTTGCACAGGATTTATTAGGGTTCCCACCCTCCACCCGCTTTTACACAAACCTCCTTCTAGAGTCTCTATCTCAATCAGTGGCAAATCCACCTTTCCCATTGGTATGAGTGTCCCGTGGCTGCTAAAACAAAGTACCACAACCTAGGTGGCTAGAACGACGGAAATTTATTCTCCCCCAGTTCTGGAGGTTGGAAGTCAGACGTCAAGGTGTCCACAGGGTTGGTTCCTTCTGGAGGCTCTGAGGGCACATCCAGCCCGTCCTGCCCCTCTAACTTCTGGTGGCTGCCCGGCCATCCTTGGCGCTCCTAGACTTGTAGATGCATCACTCAATCTCTGCCCCCATCTTCCCATGCCCTTCTCCTCTGTGTGTCTCTGTGTCCTCTCCTTTTCTTACAAAGACATCTGTCATTGGATTGAGGGTCCACCTTAATCCAGGATCATCTCATCTTGAGATCCTTAACTTAATTACCTCTGCAAAGACCCTTTTCCCAAATAAGGTCACCTTCACTGGTTCAAGGGGTTGGAACTCAGGCACAGCCTTTGGGGGGGCACTACTGAACCCACGACACAGTTTCTCAGGTCAAAACATTTGTGGTCACTCTCGATGGTGACTCTCTCTCTTATAACCCACCTCCAAGCCATCAGCCAAACCTACTGGTCCCAGCTTCAAAATATACCCTGAATATCTTCCTCACACACACCCCCCGCCCCGTTTTCCTCTCATCCCCTCCCACCTGGACTCTCGTGGCCGCCTCCTCTGGGCTCCCTGCCCTCTCCCTGATGCCCCACGCTCAACATAATAGCAGAAGGGCTCTGTCAAAATCCGGCCAATCAAGTCCTTGCTCTGCTCAAAACTTCGCAGTAGCTTCTCATCTAAATAAGAGTACAGCGAAGGTCCCAGTGAAGTTCCAGAAGGCCCAGGTCTCCCCGCATCACCTCCCCCCACCATCCTCCTCTTGCTCCAGCCGTGCTGGCCCCCTCGCTGCTCCCGAATAACAGCTGTGCTTCTGCTCAGGGCTTTCTTCTTGCTGTTTCCTCTGCCTGGATCGCTCTTTCTGGAAACATTTCTCAAACATTTTCTTCTCTCTTCCGTGTCAAGTCTTTGTTTAAATAGCCTCAGCTCAGTGAGACCAAATTTAACCAGAAATCTGGACAGGGGAAGGCCCGGTCCAAACCTCCAACGCTCCTAAGAGGAGCACTGCTGCGAGCATGTGTGGAGTGCAGGAGAAGAGGGTCCGGGTGGCCAGTGCGCCCACCATCCTCCTGCACACAGCTTGGTGGAGTGGCATTTCCTTCTCGCCTTTTGGTTCGGCCTGGAACGGTATTTGCATAATCCCGTGAGATTTCTGTTTCTTGTTTTTCATCTTTAGAATCAACCTTTTGTTTTCTTTTGCTTTACATGATGGGAGGTACATTTTATAAACCTCAGCCTGGCAATCCTGATGTATATGTAAGTATTTCTCATACTCAATCCCACTCTGCAAACTCGGGGGAGGTCTAGGTGCCAGGTACTGGACAACACACTTGATGGGGATTATCTCCTTCAGCTCTCAGAAAGCCCCAAATACTGCAGATGTGCAGACAAGCTACAGAGGTCAGGGGGCCTGTTCAAAGTCATAAAGTTGCCACATGTCACAGCTGGGATTTGAGCCCAAGCTTTTGACATCAGAGCACATGCTCTTAACTATTAAGCTACATCCTCTGTTCCCTTTAAGCCAGATTATCTCAGCCTCAATGCTACTGATATTCTGGGCCAGATAATGCTTTGCTGTGGGGGCCTGTGCTCTACTCTGTAGGGTGTTTGGCACCATCCCTGGCCTCTACCTTTTAGATGCCAAGAACACATCCTGTGACAATGGAAAATGTCTCCAGATATTGCTAAACTTCCCTGGGGGGGCAAAATCGACCTGGTTGAGAACCTCTGCTTTAACCCAAGTTCTCCCCTCTGGTCTTTGAGTCCCAGTGATTCCCGATCAACTCCACTGTCTACCCCTCCCCACCATGGCCATCCCACTGGGCTCCCCATGAAGGAGATCCCACTTCCTCTGAGCTCCACCCCGCCACCCGATAGCCAATCTCTAGGATTCTAGAAAGAGCTGATGGGGCATTAAGAATAAGAGAAGGAAGGTAAAACAGATAGCAGAATAGCCAATACGTTGGCAATGCCACCTTGGGGGAGATAAAGAAACCCAAAGCAGAGCCTTGAAATACTTTTCTATTGGAGTAGGTGGGGTAGAGTCAAGTAGATTGTGAAAGAGGGGGACAGATTCTCAGCTAGAGAGATCATGGCTGCCTCTGGGGCATAGGAGTGGAGACATACTCCTGAGAACAGAAGGAGATTGCTCCTTTCATTTTGCTGAGCCAAATTTACCTAGGATCAATAAGTCACTCCTATCTCCAGATCTGAAAGAAGAGAGTTTGTCCCAGGTAATGAAGACTTAGGGTCAATGAATGATGGAGGAAGCACCAGGGGACTCCTTGGTCCCCAGCACTGTTCTGGGTGATCAGAACTCCAGTTCTCCTGGGCTGATCTAGTCATACTACATCACTGTGGTAACAGAGACTGCTGATTGTCAGCCAATGTCCAAAGACTACGTTTCTTAGCATCCCATGCAGCTAGATATGACCACATGACTATGACTTGACCAAGGAGACATAAAAAGAACTTGGGTGGGGTTATTACCAGGAAGGTTCTGTAGAAGGGAGGGTGTGAGGGCCTTTTGGCTCTTCAGTTTCTTCTGGCTGCTGTCCTAGAAGGTAGATGTGAAGCCTGGAACTGAAGCAGCCACTTTGAATCATAAGATGACCTTGAAGTTGGTGGCCACATGCTGAAGATGGCAGAACAGAAAGACAGTCATCTGGATCTCTGATATTTTTATAAGAGAATAATAAACTTTGATCTTATTTAAGGCATAACATATTGGGGGGGCATTCCGTTATATTTAGTGAAACCTAATCCTAACAGATATAATTGGTTATAGATGGAAATCTGAAGTTGGACTCATCCTCTGAACTTTTTTTTACAAATGCAGCCCTGCACATTTGAGATTGTTTAGACTTTACAGAAACTCAAAGCTCTCTGTTTTAATGGAACATCTTGGGACAAGGAGCAAGAAAGGGAACAGGACTGGTATTGCTGTGTAGACGGTGCTAATTACAGCAATTGTAAGTGACAAACAAAAGTGGTTTCTTGGCTGGGGGTGAGGATGGGGATGGGAATGGGAGGAGGGTAGAAGGTGGGGATGAGCTGGAAATGTATTCCACGGATGGGGATAAAACGTGTGTTTATGTGATTAGCAGAATTAGATGCGGGTCAGTGGCCAGAGCTGGAGTTTGTAAATAGCCTTTTGAGCAGTCGCACATTTTTTCTGGTTTGATCAAAATGAAACATCATTAGAAACAGCTCCATTGCCAATTGTCATCTCTGCCAGAGCCTTGGGAGGTGCCCTCCGGTCACGTCAGGCTGGATGTAATTGGCTTTGAAGTTTGTATATGCGAAGTGCTTTGAGGATTGCAGGCTAACAGAACTTTGGCAGAGGAAGAAATTTTGAGAGTCCATTTACCAATATGGGTTCAGCCTTAACTACAAAAACATCAAGCAGTCATAAAATGCAGCCTTTGCTGAATGAACCTGAAAACAGGTTCAAGTGGGGTAAGCTCTCAGCCATCTAGAAGGAGTGAAGTCACCTTAAGATGCAATGGCTGGGAACCAGATTGTCCTAGGCCTGTGGGCCAGTGGGGTTAGACTAGCCGGCTTCAAATCCCTGCTCGATCATTTAGCAGCCACTGTCACCCTAGCCAAGTCACTTCACCTCTCTGTGCCTCAGTGTCCCCATCTATAAAATGAGGACAATATTAGAAGCTAGCACATATTGATAAAGTGCTTAGAACGATGCCTGGTTCATAGATGTGCAATATACCTGAACTAATATTACTACTATTATTATTATTCCACAGTTTCTATTCCAAGTTAGCCCTCCTGAAAAGTTTTTTTAAATTGCATGATGTTTAGTCTGTACGCTTTTATTATATTTATTCCATTAACAATTGAACAAGGAGAAAGTTCAGAGTCATTTCTATTTCTTGTTCTTATTTTAAAGCAGATAACACTGGAAGAAGTTTAAAAACACCAAATACAAATGGATTTAAATTTTTAAAACAACCCAGCAAAATAGTTGCAGGCATGTCCAAATCTCTCGCTTAAAAAAGAAATAGGTCAGATTTCACCCTGAGTTTACTTTATGATTAAACTGGTTTCATGAGTTTGTTTCCAAATTTAGGTGAGTTTTATGTGGAGAAAGGAGATCCACGGAACTTTTGCTCTACGGAAAGGCCAGGAGGTCATTCCAGGCAAGAGGCGATGGGGCGGGTGTGATGTCCAGTTGATATCAGGAAGCATTTGGCACTGGGGAGATTGCTGGGCCCAGCTGGGCGCTATCCTTCCTGAAGCCTTCTGTCTTTCATGGGAATGCCCACCACGCTGACATCTGCTCACCAAAAAAGAGAGCTGGCTGACAGTGTTAACCCCACACTCGGTTAAGTCGGGAAGAATTGGGGACTTCAGCCTTTGGGTTTTATGCTCAATCAGATGGTATAGATGGCATCTGTGGTTTGGGCTGTTACCTTTTGTAACAGCACCCTGATTTGCTTTGGGGGGACACCTCCCCTCTGTTCTCAATCTAGACTGTATGGGTGGAGTTGCTCCTATTCCAGACCAGAGGGCAGGCACATGATCCAGGCCTGGCCAATCAAAACACCACATACCCACGGCTGCAGGGATTGGTTCAGGAATGGACACCTGACCCAGGATGGGCCAATCGCAGTTGGCCCCAAGATTTTTGCTGGAACTATTGCGAAAGAGATGCTCTCTTTCAGCTGAGGTTCCTCAACCTGTTGAATGTGAGTCCAGAGTTGTTGGTGGGGATGGAGTGGGGAGGTTTTAAGCCCGTGTTTGGGAAGTACTTGCCTGAGGATATAGCCAAAATAGAGGAAACGAGATCAAGGGAGAGAGATTCCTGGAAACACTGCATCCTGAATCCTGCCATGCCCTGACTTTTCTGTTACATGAGCTAATGCATTTCCTTTTTTGGCTTAAGTCCATTTCAACTGATTTCCTCTTACTTTGACCAAAAGGCTCTTGACTCACCTAAGTGGAGAACTGAGACCTTAGGCCATAGTTCCCCCTTGGGAAGCAGACACAGATAAGAAGAAAAAGTTGGCAGTGGAAGAAGAGGAAACCTTACTAGGAGGTCAGAAGCCAGCTGGGGACCTGTGTAAGCTACCAGGGTGCCAGGACATGAAAAAATGGTCACCACGGATGTTTGTTATGACGCCCCTGAAGGGCCATCGGTAGACACAGAGCTGCGTTTGTGCCCTCCCCAGTGGTGACACGGACTACGCTTAATCATGCTCCTTTCCTCTCCAAGTCCTTTTGTCACCATCCTTCTCATACCAGCTGGAGGGCCTATTACACTGTTCTGGGCACTTGTAACCAATGACAGCTGCCAAAGGTGAAGGGCAGAGATGGAACCAAGGAGTCAGAGCAAAGACTGTTACAGTCGACCCATGGCAAAGGGGAGGAATGAATGAATGAATGAATGTCACTAACATTTATTGAGCATTTACTGTGGGCAAGGAATATTCCAAGCCCTTTATACATATCCTCTCATTTGATCCCCACAATTCTACCAGGTGGGTCCTATGATAATCCCCACTTTACAGATGAAAAAACTGAGGCACGGAGAGATGACCTTGCCCAAGGGCACATAGTTAACCAACAGCAGAGTCTTAATCACTGCGGAATCAGTGAAAACTCACTGAGCCCTACTCCATGCCAAGCACTGTGCCAAGTACAAGGGAAACAACTGTGTGTGAAAACACACATAGACCCTGTTCACACAGCAGTTTTCATCATCTGAAATTATCTTAGGAAATATACTAATTTGTATACCAGTTTCTTATCCGTCTTCTCCATCAGAATGTTTGTTCCATGAGGGGAGGAACCTCCCTGGTCTCATTCACAGTCTTACCTGCAGGGCTGAATGGGACCCGGCGTACAGTAGGCACTCAGAATTTGTTCAACAAACAAGTAGCTCTAGAGCAGAGTTTCTCAATGTCATTACTGCTGACATGTGGGGCTGGGACATTCCCTGTGGTGGCAGCTGTTCTGTGCATTGTAGGATGTTTAGCAGTATCCCTGGTCTCCACCCTCTAAATGACAGTAGCACCCCTCTCCACTCCATCCCCCGTGGTTGTAACAACCACAAATGGTCTTTGGACATTGCCAAATGTTCCTGGGGAGGCGAAATTCTTCATCTGGAGAGTTAGAATGACTGCACAGATGACACGCATAATCAGGAACTTAACGTCGGAGGGATTGACATAACACATATCTGACACACAGGGTAGTTGGTACCTACATCAAGCTCCTGAACCATCTGTTACGTGAGCGAGCACGATTGGGCCTGAAAGCTAAGAAATGACTTGAGCCACAAGTATGTCGCAATTCCCCGTTAGCCCTCGAAACCCTGAAATCTATACATCTGTAGTGGCAAGACGGAACGTTCAGACCCTGAATGATGTCAAGATGCAAGTGGGCCCAAACTTAATCGTTCCAAGAGGTATCCTATTTCAGAGGTTCTGCTGGTTTGAGGAGAGGCCGTTTCTCAGGAGGGTGCCATTTGCAGATGGCAGCAAAAACATAATGTCATTTGCCTTTGCCACAACTGGCAAAAGTGAGTTTTCATCGAGAGGGTTCTTACTTCCTTTGAGTGCCTTGTTTCTTCCCAGTGATAGAACTGGAGAAAAAAAATTCCAAAAGTGAACATCTCTCTTGGTGTCCCTGCAGCACCTCAAGTTGTTCCTTGTCTGGGGTTCTAATATAATACAAATAAATAAGCTACAAGGATGTAATGTACAGCCCAGGGAACAAAGCCAATATTCTATAATAACTTTAAGTGAAGCATAATCTATAAATTATCGAATCACTATGTTGTACACCTGAAACTAATGTAACACTGTAAATCAACTACACTTCAAGAAAATCACATATGTAATATATAAATCATATACTACATATAAATAATGTGTGTGTCTTGTTTTTTTCCAGGTGTTTGTAGCCATTATCTCATTTAATTTTTACAACAGCTCTACTAGGTAGGAGTTACTACCCCTACTTTATTGATGACTAAGACTGGGGCATACAGAGGCTAAGTGACCTGCCCAGGGTCACCTGTAATATTCTCTATCACCAAACACAGCACCACCATCCACCAGGTCACTCTGACCAAAATAGTGTCCCTTGATGTTCCCATTTCCCTCCACCCATGCATCCAATCCATGGGCAGGTACCATGGGCTCTCCTTCCAATAGATGCCCCAGATCTGGTCACGGGTCTCCCCTACCTCAATGGCCAGCTTGGTCCAGGCCACCCCTGGCCTGCAGGCCTGCATCAGCCTCCCCCTCTGCTCCTGCTCCTTATTTCCAGCCCCAGTGTCCAGGCCATCCTCACTGGGCGGCAATCAGCCCACTGAAGTGCCAGCCAAGGCTCCCATGGGCCCGAGGACCAGTCCAGGCTCAGAGTGGAGGCCGGGAGGCCTCGGCTATGTGCCCTGAGCTCTCCTCCCAAGATTCTTCTTTGCTTTCAGTTCCCTTGACCATGCCTCCCATACATTTATTGAGCACCTACTGCATGCCCACTCTTCACATTCCCAGCACTGGGAATATGGTGGTGGGTGAACAGGTGAAGTTCCTCCCCTCATGGAATGGACGTTTGTGGCCTGCTCTCTAATCCAGCCATTCTCTCTTCCTTCTGGGCCCCTGCACAGCTGGTCCCCATGCCCAGAACGACCTCCCACCCTCCCTTTCTTTCCTTCTGAAACACAGCTAATTCCTGCCCCTCTGTAGAGGTCATCTGTTGCTGCATAACAAATTCCCCCAACAACAGAGTAACTTCAAACAACAACATTTTAAATCTCAGGCTTCTAGGGGTCAGGCATCAGACGCTGCTGAACTGGGTCCTCTGGCGCTGGGTCATCCCAAGGCCTGACTGAGTAGGCCCCTCGCTTGCTGGCATGACTGTGGCAGAATTCAGCTCCTCCTGGGGTGTTGGACTGAGGGTCTCAGGTCCTCACAAGCCATTGGCCAGAAGTCTTCCTTCGCTCCCCACTATGTGGGCCTCTCCACGGCACGTGCGACAACACGGCAGCTGGCAGAGTGAGCGGGCAAGAGGGCGAGAGGGAGTGCCAGTGGGATGGAAGTCAGAGTTCAGAACCTAATCCTGGAAGTGACATTCCATCATTTTGCCACATTAAAAAAAATTTTTTTTGATGTGGACCATTTTTAAAGTCTTTATTGAATTTGTTACAATATTGCTTCTGTTTTGTGTTTTGGTTTTGTGGCCGCGAGGCATGTGGGATCTTAGCTCCCTGACCAGGGATCGAACCCACAACCCCTGCATTGGAAGGCAAAGTCTTAAGCACTGGACCGCCAGGGAAATCCCCATTTTGCCACATTTTATTCTCTGGAATCAAGTCACCAGGTCTAGGTCACACACGAGGAGGGGGTGACACAAGGATGTGAATAGACAAGGTGGGCAGGGGTCACTAGGGGCCATGGCAGAAGCTGTCTACCACACCTTCTTTCAGCATTAAATGTCAGTGCCTCCTCCTCAGAGGCCTTCTCTGATTCCTGGGTTAGGAGCCCCTTCTTTGAGCTCATACAACTCAGGAATCCCCGCATGATACTTAATACATCACTATGTGTGAGCCCTGTTGATGAGCCCCTTTACCTCACCAGACTGGGGGCTCCTGAAGGACAGAAACTCTATCTTATCAGTTTATTCTTTGTTGTATTCCCAGCCCTGTCCACTCTGAGCACACAGCTGGGCTCAGTGTTTTTTTAAACCAAATGTTTCTTCACTAGTTGAAAAGTAGTGACATATATCAGTTCATATTCATTATTTCACAGATGTGTATAACATTAGACTAGACAGAACTTAAAACAAGAATAATCCTTACAGGCCATCTAACAGTGAGTATCTGATTTATTTTATTTTGTAACAGAATTCTGTCTGAATTCAAATTCCTGCCCCCTCCTCACATGGGCTGTGGAAACTTGGACCCATCCACCCATTTCCTCATCTATATAATGGGGATAATAGTTGACTTTCATTAGATATACAGATAGCCAACAGGCACACGAAAAGATGCTCAACAGTGTTAATTATTAGAGAAATGCAAATCAAAACTACAATGAGGTATCACCTCACATCAGTCAGAATGGCCATCATTAACAAAATATACAAATACCAAATGCTGGAAAGGGTGTGGAGAAAGGGGACCCTCCTACACTGTTGGTGGGAATGTAAATTGGTGCAGCCACTATGAAGAACAGCATGGAAGTTCCTCAAAAAACTAAAAACAGAGTTGCCATATGATCCAGCAATCCCACTCCTGGGCATATATCTGGACAAAACTATAATTCAAAAAGATATATACACCCCTATGTTCATGGCAGCACTATTTACAATAGCCAAGACATGGAAACAACCTAAAAGTCCATCAACAGATGAATGGATAAAGATGTGGTACATACATACAATGGAATATTACTCAGCCATTAAAAAGAATGAAATAATGCCATTTGCAGCAACATGGATGGACGTAGAGATTATCATACTAAGTGAAGTAAGTCAGAAAGAGAAAGACAAATACCATATGATATCTCTTATATGTGGAATCTAAAATATGACACAAATGAACTTACCTACAACAGAAACAGACTCACATAGAGAACAGACTTGTGGTTGCCAAGGGCTGGGGGAGGGATGGATTGGGAGTTTGAGATTAGCAGATGCAAACTATTACATACAGAATGGATAAACAACAAAGTCCTACTGTAGAGCACAGGGAACTATATTCAATATCCTGTGATAAACCATAATGGAAAAGAATATGAAAAAGAATGTATGTATGTATACAACTGAATCACTTTGCTGTACAGCAGAAATTAACACAACATTGTAAATCAACTACAGTTCGATAAAATAAATTTTAAAAAATAGTTGACATTCATTGAGCACCTACTATGTACCAGGTATATACTTTATGTACATAATCTCACTTAATCTGCTAAACCACCTGACGAGGTAGATAATACTGCTGCTACTCTCATTTTAGAACAAAGACAAATGAGGTGCAGAGAGATGGAGTCACTTGTCTAAGTTGAAAGAGGCAAGGATTCGAATCTAGGCTACCTGGGTCCAGAGCCCACCTAATGCATCAGGTTATTGTAAGGGTTCAAAGTGATTATGTGCATGCAGTTTTAGCTCAGTGACCAGCATAAGGCAAACACCCAATAAATGTTGCCTTGTAAGTTTAACTTCAGCTGAATATAACAGAAACTGAAATACAGCTTTTAAAATGTGAGCTTCATTCCTTTCATGGAGAGGGCAGGACAGGGCTGGCACAGCAACGCTGTAATACCATTAATACCCCAGGCTCCTGATCAACCATCTCACACAAGCTTTCATGTTCAATGATGAATCACGGTCCAAAGTGGCTCAGAGCTCCAGCCATTCCATTGCAGTTCCAAGCAGGAAAAAGGAGACAAACGGAGGAAGGACCAAAAGGGCTCACCTTCCAGTGAGTGAATAAACTCTTTATTAAGAGCCTTTATTAAAAGCCCCATCTGGTGACTTCAGCTTATATCTCACTGGCTACCTACACTATAAGCAGGGCTGGGATTGGCGTCCTTTAGCTAGACACAATGCCACACTAAATAAAACTGAGGTTCTGTTAGTGAAGAAGGGAAAAATAGATACTGAGTAGGCAACTAACAGTGTACCTTGTATACTTTACATTATTAGTACAAATAAACAAGGGGAGGCCTGTTTATTTATACTATTAACCAGAAGTCCCACATATAAGAACGGATTGCTTGCATTGAAGTGGGGAGGGGTGGGTGCCCTCAGCTCCCTCCGTGCCCCTCACTGTGACTTTGAATTAATTGGAGCGGTCCCCAGGAGGGCCACACAGTGTGAAAACTCCCTCTTAACCTTGGTTTTTTCACTTCTCTGCATCTCTGTTTCATCACTTGGAAAATGGGAATGATAAAGGCACAACTCCATAAGACTGGGATGAGGACTGAATGTGACCAAACAATGTACATCTTGGTCCAATACCCGGCACTCGGTCCACATAATGCTGCTATTCTAACCTGGAGAGAGAGAAAGCAGCAAAGCCTAACTTCTGGGCCTGGGACTTCTCAAAAAGTGCTCTCTTGGCTTTTTTTTTTTTTTTTTAAAAACCAATGTACTGAATCCCAGTTGGTTGGCAGGAGGCCACGGGCGAATTTGGGGCAGCACAAAACACAGCAGAGTGCCAGGGTGTACCCCACCGCAGTATTTTTCCACAGACTCTGCCCAGTTTGCCCTGGCTCCCAGTGGGAGCTGTGGTCCCCGCAGAACAGCGCGTCCTAGGCAGACCGAGTGGTGCTGCCCCGCAGTGACTCATGCCTGTCTGTGGGGAGCCAACGTCAAAGCTGGCACGCCCCACTGCCAAGTGGGCCTCGGCTGGTCCTGCTTCCCCCTGGGGCTGGAGCTGCCCCAAGCTTCTTTGCTGATCCTCAGCACCTTGGGCCCAACCCGGATTCCACCCTGATGGGTCATTTATGGCCTGTGCTCAATCCAGGGCCTGAAACATGCACACTTAACTTCCCACAACACGGATTCAACAGACCCCAATTCAGACAAAAAGCACCACGAAGTGTAGTGATTCCTCAGGGGAACAGACAGAGCCCCCTCTTCTTCCCTCCCCACCCAAATTCCAGCTGTTATTAAGACCACAGATTTGAGGACCTGGGTTTGATTCCTGGCTGTGTCACGACTTGACTGTGTGGTCTGAAGTAAGTAATATAACTACCGTGGGCCTCAGTTTCTTCATCTGGCAAATGGGGATCATCCCATTTGGTGAGGATAGAAGGAAGCAATGCATGGGAAGGGTCATGCCTGGCGCTGAGACATACGCAAGGTCACAAGCCACTATCATCTCAGCACAGAGCTTTCCATGCCTCACAGTCAGGCCCCTTGTCATCTCTCTGACCTCATCTTTACCATCTTCCCCGCTTCACCTGGTCCAGCCACATCAGCCTCTTTGCTGATCCTCTGACACACTCAAGCTCCAGCCTCAGGGCCTTTGCACCTGCTGATCCCACTGCCTGGAAGACTTTTCCACACAGTTAAATCCTTCAACTCTTTTCAGTCCTTAATCAACCATCACCTTCATAGTGAGGCCTTCCCTGCCTACCTTAGCTAAAAGTGCAATTCCCTCCACCCCACCAGTCCCATTCCCTGCTTTATTTTTCTCCATAGCACTTAACCTTAATCTGGCATTATTTGGGGCTTCGTCTGTCTCTATGTATTAGTTATCTATTGCTGCATAACAAATTACTCCCAAACTTAATGGCTTAAAACAACAAACACTGATTATCTTAGAGTTTTTGTGGGTCAGGAATGTGGGAGCAGCTTAGCTGGGTGGTTCTGGCCCAGGGTCTCTCCTAAGGTTGCAGTCAAGATGTCGCTGGGGCCGTGGTTTAATTCAGAGGCTTGACTGGGGCCGGAGGGTCTGTTTCCAAGATGGCTCCCTCACATGGCTGTGGGTGGGAGGCCTCAGTTCATCACCTTGTGGACCTTGCCACACCGGATTGCTTCAGCATCCTCACAACATGGCAGCTGGGTTCCCTCAGAGTGAGGGATTCAGGAGAGAGCATGATGGAAGGTACCGTGTCTTCACAAGCTTACCTCAGAAGTCACCTCCATCACCCCTTTATATTTGTGTGTGTGTGTGTGACATCAGTCATCCCTATCCAGGATGGAAAGGGACCACGTAAGGGTGTGAACACCGGGAGGCAAGGAGCACTGGGGCCATCCTGGAGGCTGGCTACCACAGCTTAGAAGCATGTAAATATCATGAGAGCAGGACCATATCTGTTTTGTTCACTGCTGTGTCTTCAGTTTCTAGAACAATGCTTGGCACATAATACATTCTTAATCCATTTTGTTGGATGATTGACCGAATGAATGGATGAATGGGACCAGGTGGAACTCAGCCAAAGCAGAACATACAGACTGCTCTGAGGAGAGGTGGAGCTTGGCTCTCCAACAAGTCCTTCCCCTGGGCAGCCTGTGAAGGACGCCAACCATTCGCTACAACTTCGGAATCATGGGGAAATAAAAGAAGAAGCAACAGCTTCTGAACACAAAGCCACTCTCTCATAGTACTCCCACAATGTTCCAATATGCAGGAGAGACATAAGGCTGTGTTGTAAAGGGCGCTGGGTTAGACGTTAGAAGGTCAGGCATCAAGTCCTGGCTTAGATACTTAATTGATAAACTACCGAAGTTTAGTTTGTTATTTTTAAATGGGAGTAACTGCACCTATTCTGCCTATTACCCAGGGATATAGTTCATTTATTCATTCATGCTCATCACTTAATCATCACCCTGGACTTCATGGATTCACAGTTTAGTGAGAGACTCAGATGGGTTGGTACATTCTGAAAACAGCACCACACACTCTTATGTGTCTTGATAAATTCAGATTGTGCTAAATTTTGTGTACATCACCTGTATGCAGTAGATATTTTTAATCCCCATTTTACAAGTGAAGCAATGCAGTTTCAGAGAGGTTAAGTAACTTGTTCTAAGTCATACAGCTAGTAATTCTAAAACACAGAATCTAGGTTTTCTGACCTCCAAGCCTTTCCTATGACACCAGAACTTTTTCATAAAAGTTTTAAATGTCTACATTTAAACTGACAGTTGGGAGTGACATTTCTAATAAAAGCCCCCATCAATTCACTCGCTGCCATTTACTTTTTGATGTAATAACCGTGGTGGATTCGGATTGTGTCAACTCAGCGAAGTCGGAATTCCCAGAATTCCTTCCCCTGCATAGTTGCTGGTTAGCATGGGCCACAGGAGACATTTGAGGCAAGATCTGGAAGGTAGAAGTGGAGAAGCAGATCTACAGTTTTTACGCCTGGAGGGTGGGCGCAGCGGGCGCTGCTGTGGCTGCTTTTCTGCGGGCTGAGCTGGGTGGCCTGAGGCAGCAGCAAGCCCGCGGCCTCCAGCATCTGAGCGTCTTCTTTCAGCTTCTCCAAATCCTGGGCAGATGCCTGTTTGGTTCCGTGATGAAGAATACCACCTCCTCCTGCGGGTCCCTTGGGTGGGGCGACTCGTCTGTCCTTGTGGCTTCCTCCTCGTCCTCAGCCGCTCCCAGTTGTCATCCATCCTTCTTTTGTGGCGGCCACCTGCTGACACCCAGCCTCATGTTCAAAGAAACAGGTTCACATACGCTGTTGAACCAGCTCTCACATTTACATAAGGTCAAACTCCCAGGATAAATCCCTCCAGTTGATTTTTCTTTCTCTGACCAAACCCTTATCCCATAATTGGAGGCTAATTCTCATTTCATATACCTTAAAATAGAAAAATCTAAGCCTATTTTCACAGCTCCACTGTTTTCATATACCTATATCCAAAATCTATGAGCACGTAAGGAATACCCACGTGTGCTACACATCATGGTTAAAAGCTCTGCTTGAAATTTTCTAGAAAGACACTCAAGACAACTGGCAGGTCTGTCTGGAGAGGGGCAGAGGGGCTGGAGTACGAGGGAATCCCCTTGCCTGTGACCCAGACTCTTCTCCCAATTCACTAGGTGGTTTTTCCCTGGGGCCCTGGACTTGGCCGTGGCTTTGAGGGCAGGAACACCTCCGAGCTGGCTGCCGGAGCACGCAGACCGGACCATCTAGTGGAAAATCCTGGTGCCAGCTTCAGCCTGTATTGTAAGCACACGGCTAGACTGAAGGGAAGTGCCCACTCACTGGGAAGTAATGTGTCTTGTTGGACAATGCCAGCGGCTACTATTTGATGTTCATAAACTTTTCCAGACTCTCAGAGCAGAAGATGAGCAACCTCACTTTTACAACCACTAATAGTACATTCCTAAGCTTGTACGTGTGTGCATACATATATGCATGAAAAGGACTGAATTGAGTATAAATCACAGAAGATGAAAGATCATTTTTCACCTCATCCATGATTCAGCTTCCATCAGCCTCAAGGAGAAAATAATCATTAACAAATAACTCCCGATTTATACAAAGAAAGAAATAGCAATTCGAAAATGTGCTGATGAGCCTCTATTTTATTTAAAGGAGAAAAGGACAATTAGCAAATCCATGGAGGAATGAGATTTCAGTTAACCAAAAAGAGGAAAGAACATTTTATGAACATTTTTGTTCAGTCATGAAATTTAATTAATTAATTAAAAATTATTTATTTAGTTATTCTATTTTAAAAGGTGGAAAGACTGACCTCAACTGTTTATCCCAGGGGTCAGCCCATGGCTGGCTGGCTGTTTTTATAAATAAAGTTTTATTGAAAGACAACCATGCTCATTCTTTCACATATTGTCTATGGCTGCTTCCATGTTACCAGAGCAGTGTTCATTGGTTGGAACAGAGCTAAAATATTTATTCTATGATCTTTTAATAAAAGTTTGCTAACCTCTGGTTTATTCTATAATCTTTGTGACCAGTAAGGTACACAAATACTTCCTGATTGCTTTCATGTTTTCAGTAAATAAATCGAGCTTCATTAGCAGGAAATCTAACACCTCCTCTGGGCTTCCTACTTCCTCACCACTCCCACTGTCCAAGAACTCTGGGATTTACTTGGTTCAGAGGGGGCCAGCCCTGCCTCCGAACTGGTGAGTCTGAACCATCCACTACATGCATTGATTCTCCTTGCCGCTAGGGGTCACTGTTGAACATGGGAGATGTACATCCATCCTGGCTCTCCTAGTGATCAGCCATTGATCCCAGACCGATTGCACTAGGATTGCTGGGGCCTGAAGGGATCCCAGCTTACCTACCTGCCCTGTCGGAAGCAGCCCTCCCCAAAGCTCATTTGGGCTCTCAAACTTTGGCCAGGTGCTCCTGTCCTGTTGATGACGTCCCATGTGGGTTTCTTGTCCTTCCTAGTCAGTAGGTGTTAGGTGGGAGCTTCAGAGCCCACTCGGATGGGCTTTCCTGACTTCATATCTCGAGGAGCAATGGTTGGGTATCTGAGTCTCTTCCTTCCCTAGAGACCCTGGCTCCATGTGCAAAGCAATCCAGTCCCCCTCACCCCCACCACCAAGAACTAGGTCTTTATGGTGAGAAGCCTGCCTTTGTCAGGTCACAGAAATTCCTTTATAGCCACCCTCAAGCAATGGGTGTCTACTGGTCCCCTGTTGACATGAACTAAGAAAGACCAATTCTTTCCTGAACAAAGATGGTTTACTGTGAGGTGACCTGAGGAGAGGTGTGGGCAGGTTCAGGGAACTTATTACAAATCAAAGGAGGTGATAATCACGAACCCACTCAGCTAAGCCTTTGCTCACACCTGCCAGGCTCTTCCCTGTTTTTGGCAGCTTCTGAGATGACCCCAGTGATCTCCACTTTCTGGCCTTCATGTCCTGGAGTGATCCCCTCCCCTTGAGTAACTTGTGTCTAACCAACAGAATACCTCAGTGTTGGGGGAAATGTTCCAACTGTGATTAAGTCCGACTTCAATCATGCTGGCAGACTCTCCCTTGCTGGCTGTGATGAAGCAAGGCTAGGGAGGCTTATGTGGCCAACAGCCAGCTCACGTTGTGGGCTTCACTACGGAGAGGGCAATGTGATAAGGAACCAAGAGGGCTCCCCCCAGAAGCCAGTGAGGGGCTGAGGCTCTGAATCCTGCCAACAAACACATGAGGGAGCTTGGAAGTAGATCTGTCCCCAGTCGAGCCTTCAGAGGAGACCCCAGCCCTGGCTGACACTGACTGCATCCTTGTGAGATGCTGAAGCAGTGGATCCAGCCAAGCTGTGCCTGGATTCCTGACCCACTGAAACTGAGATCGTTTTAACTGGGTGTTGTTTAAAGCCACTAAGTTTGTGGTCATCTGTTATGCAGCAATAATTAACACACCCATCTCCAGACCATACAGGCACCAAACACATGAAAAGCTGTTAGGCTTTATAACTGTATCTACCTTTTAAGAGTTCTACATTTTTCAGTAAAGAGTGGCATGCAAGTAAAAATATTTCCCAGAAAAATAAAAAGCATGACCTAAACAGTTAAATATTTGGGATTGCCTGACGGTGAATGTCTAAGCAGAGTAACACATGGCTCAGTCTTCCTCCTCGGTCCAGATGCTGAGTGGTGTTATAGATCAAATGTTTGTGTCCCCCCAAAATTCGTATGTTGAAATCCTAACCCCTAATGCGATGGTATTAGGAGGTGGGGCCTTTGGGAAGTGATTAGGTCAGGAGGGTAGAGCCCTCATGATGGGATTCATGCCCTTATAAAAGAGGCCCCAGAGAGCTCCCTTCCACCTTTCATCACAGTGAGAAGACGGCCATCTATGAACCAGGAAGCAGGACCTCACTAGACACCAAATCTGCCAGTGCCTTGGTCTTGGACTTCCCAGCCTCCAGAACTGTGAGAAATGAAGTTCTGTTGTCTGTAAGCCACCCAGTCTATGGTGTTTTGTTGTAGCAGCCCGAATGGACTAAGACAGTCCCTCATGCAACCAAAGCTTTTTAAAGCTAACACTTACTGCAGGCATACCATGAGCCAGGCATGGCGCTATATGCATTAGCTGTATTATTTCAATAGATCCACCCCAAATCGCTTGTAAGGTGGTACTATTAGCTCTAGTTTTCAGATACAGAAACAGACTCAGAGAGGCTGTCTGACTTGCTCAGGCTCACACAGCGAGCGGGGAAGGAGTAAGGCTGGGATTTAAACCTAAGCAGTCAGATTCCAAAGCCTTCCCTCTTCACACTTCTCTCCTGCCACAGGTACATTTCATAAAATATCACCTCCCCTGAGGGGCAAAACCATGATTCCAGTTTCTTCACGGTATCCACCCCCCCGCCCCGCCCCCTGCCAGTTTCCCCAACCCAAGGCAAGCACAGCTGTATCTGCCCCTGGTGCCCTGGGTTCCAGCTCACAGCGCCACAATTTCTTCTCCGATTGTGTATTACATGTTCAACACTCACTCACACATTTGTCCTCTCTTTATGGAGCATCTACTATGCCAGGCTTTGTTCCAGGCACGATGACACGCTAGTGAACAAGACAGACAAAAATCCCCACCTTCATAGAGCTGACGTTTCAGTGGGGGAGACAGACCATCAGTAAATTATCCAATACATGGCATCATGCCAGGTAACTACAAAGGCTCTGGCGGGGGAGAACAGGGTAAGAGAGATGGAATACAATTATGGGGATGGTATTTTAGATAGAGTGATCACAGAGGGCTTCCTTGAGGCGGTGACAACTGGGCAGAGACCTGAGACCAACATTTCAGGCAGAGGGCACAGCCTGTGCAAACACCTTGAGGTATGGTGCTGGGAAGGAGCCTGAGGAATCTGAGAAACAGCAGGGGGCGGATATCAGGGCTGAGGGGTGCAGAAGGCAGGCAGGAGGGTGCTAGGCAGGGCCCACATTATGTAGGGCCATGTGGGAGTTAGGATTTTACTCTTTGCTCTTATGTAATGATAGCTCTTTGTCTGGGGGTCTTGCTACTCTCCTCACCCCTGGTCAGTGGGAAGGACACGGGTCCCTTTAACCCGGCTCAGGACCCCCCTTTGGCCCGAGGGCAGGCTCTGCTGTCACCCTACAGAGCAACCACAGCGTGAGACGGCAGACCTGGAGAGAGGATAGGAGGTGGTGGAAAAAGTGACTCAGCGCCACTCCTGGCAGGGGCCCCTCCCACTGTCATATCTGCTTTTTGTGTAACTGCGGAAAGCCCACACTCCTCCGGGGACGCAGGCCTGCCCCCAGCACGGGGGCCTCATCCTTCCCTTCCCCGCACGCTACAAGCCAGGGAAAGCTCACCACCGCCCACCCTTCACCCGGGCCAGGTTCCCCATGGCGTGAATATTCTAGACCCAGAGCGTTAAGGCCCCACCAACGCCACATGGACATCGCCCAGATCGCTTCCGTGGCAGCTCCCTCCCGGCTCCTCTTGGTGGGCCACCCCCAGAGCTCCGTGTACTTCGGGCTCGAGAAATGTTTACTTTTGCATCTGCGAGTTCACAAGGCAATTATCGGTAACTGAATCCACAGCCCAGGAAATCTGACTTCATCGGGACACCGAAACCCAGGAAGGGAGACACTTTTGGGCCCTGGGCTGACCACAGACACCGCGGAGGGGAGTTCTGCACCGTGGCATCAAGTGACATCACCGTGGCTTGTGTCCGAGACCTGACGTAAGGGCAACCCCCGAGGACACCAGACCCAGCATGTCTGTGAGAGGTTCCCCTCCGTCTGCCCACCAAAACCCCGGTTGCTTCTATTTCTGGCATCAAGGGAAGATGGATTTGATGGTTGTGGGAAGGAATTAGCTGTTAACGGACTTGCCATAAACAAAGATTGATTTCCAATTCTATGGATTTTTGAGTGGAGGGGGTTTAAGGTGAAAGATTTATAAATTTATAAAATACGTCTAACAGGGTTTGGTGGAGCCATCGCTAGCACCCTAGAAGAGCATGTAACCAACAAAACACCAGAAAAATTTCCACACCCCTCTGAGCAAACAGTATTTCAACTCTGTTCTTTAAACACACAAACACACACACACACACACACACACACACACACACACACACACACACAGCCAGTTCCTCTGAAACCTTTCTGAAGGGTTTAAAGGTTTAAACCTTTCAGCAGAGCCACAAAAGCTAAGGCACAGCTTAGCTAAAAGTCTGAAATCTTCAAGTTTATTTCGTGGGCACTTCCATTTCCTAAGATATGAAATAAATCGGCAAGGATTTCGAGGTCCTAACTGGTCCAAAAGGGACAAAAGGGCCTAAAGCAGCTTAGAAGTGAAGGCGGTATTGTGCAGCAGGGCAGCACCCGGGTGCGGAACCAGAGACCTGGGTTCGAATCCTGCCTCAGCCCCTTTCTATTCGGGTCACGCTGGGCAGGTTCCATCTTATTTCCTTCTGGAAAATGGAGATAACAACGTTTAGCTTTTCACGTGTGTTTCGGGGAGGACTGAATAATGCTCTGTGTGTAGATGGATTCAGTAAAGTATAGGGCTTGTGAGGATTACACATCAGCTCACGCAAAAAAAAGCTTTAATCTGCTCCCACTTCCTCTAACTCATGGCTCAGAGTGCACTGTCCCAACGTCCAGACCCTGGAGACTTTGGGCCTGAGAGGTGGTGTCTGCAGGGACAGCTCTGAACTCCAGAGTCTCAGGCTCGAGTTCAAGTTTCATACTCGTGGTGTGTCCTGCAGCAATATCCTCGCCTCTCTGAGCCTCGGTTTCCTCATCTGTCACATGGTGGGGGTAACTTTCACTCTGGCCAGTGAATGCTGTGAGGTTCTAACATGCTATTTCTTACTAAAGTGTGAAATCAGGCCTCAGGTGGGTAAGAAAGCCAGTGCAGGAATTTGTCCCAATAAGTCCTTGTAGGGGCTCCAGATTGGCCCCCACGACCAGCTCTGACCCCGTGGCAGCGAGTCGGGCTGAGCGATGGCAGCCCTGATAATACAGTGGAGTTGAGCTCGGGTCTCTCTGCAGACAGAACTACAGGAAAGCTGGCCTTTAGAAGATGCTTCCAAGCCATGACAGCCCATTTGCACGTCTTATATGAGATGTCAGATATTCCAAGTGGCTTCTATTCCCTCCCCTTTCCCCGCCCCCTTGAAGGCTTCAACCTCAGCACTACAGGCATTTGGACCAGATCATCCTTGGCTGGGAGGCTGGCCTGTGCACGGTAGGATGTTTAGCTGCATCCCTGGCCTCCAGCCACTAGATGCCATCAGCACCTCCTGAATCGTAACAAACAATCCCATAGTTGCCTTTACATTCATAGAACATACGCTCCTGTACATAAATGATACACGTTATTGCTTTTCATGCTTCAAACTTCATATGAATAAACTTTATATACAAAAATAAAATACCATGCTTTTGGGCTTCCCTGGTGGCGCAGTAGTTGAGAATCTGCCTGCCAATGCAGGGGACACGGGTTCGAGCCCTGGTCTGGGAAGATCCCACATGCCGCGGAGCAACTGGGCCCGTGAGCCACAGCTACTGAGCCTGCGCGTCTGGAGCCTGTGCTCCGGAACAAGAGAGGCCGCGATAGTGAGAGGCCCACTCACCGCGATGAAGAGTGGCCCCGCTTGCCGCAACTAGAGAAAGCCCTCGCGCAGAAATGAAGACCCAACACAGCCAAAAAAAAAAAAAAAAATACTATGCTTTTGTCATTCTAAAATGATGTTTTGAGATTTGTCCATGTTAATAAACGTAGCTGTACTTCGTTTTCACTGCAAATATGGCACAAGGCATTTCTCTGTCCTCCTGTTGATGGACACTTGGATAGCTTCCTACATTTCTCTATTACACGTGTATACACACAATGCTGAGATGAATATCCTTGAGCATGGCTCCTGTACATGGAGTGAGTTTTTCCACGGTATGTAGGGGTGGATCTGGTGTTTCATAGAATATATGTGTATACAATTTTATTCTCCACAGCAGTTGTATAAGAGTCGTAGACATTTTAAACTGAAGAGAGTGTCATGGGCCTTCTGTCCAAAAGTCACAAACTCTCAGCCTATTGAGCCGGAAAAGTCTGCATAATAGTTGAATAATTAGTGCTAATATTCACAAATGGGAAGATTTCACACAAAATCTAGATTCATAGCTTTCTGTGAAAAATTGAAAAGGTTGGCAATTCTGGGCCCAGAGGGCTGCAGTGTTGCTTCTTGAGGCAGAAAGGAAGGGAAGAAATACCCCTGCTTTTCTCTCCCTCCTGCAGGGCCTCCCATTGGCCAAACCCAGCTGCTACAGGAGCCGGCAGGGGTCAGCCCTGCACTGGGTAACCTCATCCTCTTTCTGTGCCTCTTACACACTGCACGGTAGCCTCTTCTTCTTCTTTTTTGAAAAAATTAATTAATTAATTATTTTTGCTTGCGTTGGGTCTTCGTTGCTGAGTGCGGGCTTTCTCTAGTTGCGGCGAGCAGGGGCTACTGTTCGTTGTGGTGCACGGGCTTCTCATTGCGGTGGCTTCTCTTGTTGTGGAGCATGGGCTCTAGGTGCGCAGGCTTCAGTAGTTGTGGCTCGTGGGCTCAGTAGTTGTGGCACATGGGCTTAGCTGCTCCGCGGCATGTGGGATCTTCCCAGACCAGGACTTGAACCCGTATCCCTTGCACTGGCAGGCAGATTCTTAACTACTGTACCACCAGGGAAGTCCCAGCCTCTACTACTTGATTTCGAGCTTCTTGAGAGTAGGCAGACGTTATTGGTCATCTCTATGCCTATAGGACCCGGCTGACAGCCTGGCCATAGCAGGAGTTAGGTCAACTTGTTAATGGATGAGACATTAGGCCACTGGAAGGAACATGACAATGACCCTTAACCAGCCCTTCACCTGTGCTAGGCACTTCATGAAAATGTCGAATTGCAAAGATAGAAAGAGTAAACATGTTAGGTTTACATACTGTCTCCATCTTAACTCTTTAACTCTGCTGTTGAATAGTGAAAGCAGCCACAATTTACAAGTAAATGAATGGGCATGGCTGCGTTGCAATAAAACTTTACTTACAAAACCAGGCAGGGGGCCAGATTTGGTTCACGGGCTCTGATTTGCAGCCCCCTGATGTGGCTCAGCGCCACCTGGGGTTGTGTTTTCCCAGCTGTTTGTGGGGACCCTAGAAGTCACGCCAGCAGAAGAGAGTGCTGAGTTGCTCTGTGCTAAAGTACAGAGGAATTCAAAAGAGAAAGTTGCAAAGAGAGGGGAAGGGGGGAAAGAGGGAAGACGGCGGGACAGCACAGGTGGAAAGAGGAGGCAGAACTGGGAAAGTGGCCGAGAGTCTTTTTCAGGTGAGGGAGGTCCAGCCCTGAAGTGTCAGTTGTCTTTGGTCCCTGAGATGTGAGTCCCTCCACTGATCCAAACCTTCTGCCCTGCTCCCAAATGCCTTTTGAGAGTGGTTTGTATGTCTGTGTGAAAGTTAACCAAGAATTCGGTGTTCCCTCCGGTCGATGTGACCTGAAACAGCAAGCGGCAGGATAAGCAAGAAGGTGAGACCACCCTAAGAGGAGCACTGTCAGCGAGGCAGGAGACCGTGGGCCTCAGGAAGTCGGCACAGGTGGAGACAGGCCTTCCCCAAGGAAGGGGGACCTTCCCCAAGCTGTGGAGTGGGGCTGGAAACAGGCTTTCTAGATCCTGTTAGGAGCGAGTTCACCTGTACAAATCTCAGGAAACCTTACCCCTGTTTACGATGACTGCTTCTCCCCCTCTCCCTAAAAAGGACTTTTAGGATCGCCCACCGTTGTCCTACATCCCCTTTTTGGCCCAATCCATGGGCTGTGTTTCCAACTGCTCACTGAACTGGCAGCCTTTTCCCAGGTCCCTTTCTCTGAGCCACGGGTGGTGGGATCCGCAGCCCTGCCCTATGTTCCCAACCTCTGCGCTGATCTTCTAGGAACCCCAACGCCCCATGTGTCTCCTATGTTACACCACGACCCCGAGGTCAGGGCTGGCACGCTCGCGTCTCCGAGTCTGAAGCGCCAGGCAGATCCCCAGCGCTCAGGGACCTACTCTCAACGTCGGCTGAACAAACCCCCCTTTCTCCTCCAGCTGCCTGGGGAGGGGGCCATTATCAACCTGACCACAAAGGGGAAGACTCAGAAGTTCAAAGAGGTTAACCCAAAGTCACACAGCCCCAAAGTGGCAGAAATCGAAACCAAATCCAAAGCCCAAACTCCTCCCATTATTGCCCAAACAGGTGGAAATTCAAAGTCATTTCTTCTGATTTTGGAATGAGCTTCGGTGCATCCTTTGAATGAGGGCTGGGGGCTCGAGAATAACCTCAACCCAAGCTCTGAGGCCAGGTGGTCCAGAATTCAACTTGGGGAGGTGAGAGGTTTCCTTATCCTCATACTCTCCCCTCTACCTGGCCCCAGGATGCCCCCACCCAGAGGACCTCGTTTGTCTGCAGTGGAAGTGGCCTTGCTTCTCCAAGAACTGTTAAGATAACGGATGCTGTGTTATTTCTCCTCGAATCCAGCATCTGGGTCGATACAATTCAGCTACTTGGTGCCTTTTATAGAGCGGGGAGAAGGGCTGGAGGGCAACTTGGCCTGGGCCATTTAGTCATAGAAGTCCCCTCCTTAGACTTCTGACATTATCTGTAACTTAGATGAGTAATCATTGAACTTTATTTGAAAAGCGTTACTGTATTAAACATAAAAACTTAAACTCTACCACAATCTTCACATCCCTTTTAGCTTTAAATCTTTTAAAAGTTTTAAATGGCTCTTGCTGTCCTCAACCTCTGAGAGACCCTGGTTAGGTGTCAAAATCAAGATGTTTCCAGAGTTAAACAAAAGCCAGTTTATGCAAGATCCAAGCTCATCACAAGTCAGTTAGGGCACAGACAAGACTTTGTGACAAGCATTCCTAATCAGTTCCATCCCACCCCCCTCCAAAAGTCTTGAAAGAGTAAACAAGACATCAAAACAATACGAAACAGAGGCTCTGTGACTTCTTTGGGTCCCAACCCCTTTGCCTGTCTCATGGCTGCTCTGGGCCCCTCTCCAGGGAAATGTGCAGAGATGCACACGGCATTTCATATCCAATCCCAGGGATTCCCGAACTCCATCCATGGACGACTTTAAGTCCCCCAGAAGCCTCAGACAAGGTTTTTTGAACGAGCAAGTTAAAAATAATAAGGAAATGTAATTCAGGATCCATGTGATGGTCCCCCAGTGGTAATAGTTGGGCTGTAGTCTGTTGGCCCCAAAGCCACTGGCTGGAAGTACAGCCTCTGTGTGAGACAGATGTGGGTCCAATTCCTGTCCCTATGATATTGGGCAAATGACACCATCCTTCAAACGGAAGCACGAATGGGATCAACCTCGCAGAGCAGTCAAAAGGATTGAGTTAATGTCTGTAAGGTGCATGGAGGGTATACCCTAAGTGCCCCATAACTGTTAGCTCTCACCAGCATCATTGGTGCCCTTCCCCTTCCAGGGTCTGTGAGCCGAGGGATCCCAACTCCGGCCTCCAGCTCTGGCCCCCTGGGGAGGATGCTGGGCTCACCTCTTAGCCACTAGAGGGAGCACTTGTCTTTCCTAACACGGCCAGACCCCTGACTCCGGGACCCGGAAACTTCCCATCCAACTACAGCCCGGGACGGGGTGGCGGTGGAAGTGGGGGGATGCCCCCCTCCTGGCCGTTTCCCCGCACTTTGGACAGACCTCTAATTTACAACTGAGTACCCTGGCCTGAGATTTCTTCTCTGCTAGAGTCAAGGGCTGGTCCTCTCTTCCTTCTCGCCCTTAGCATCCTAATTTGTCACAGTGGCTCCACGTGCCCAGCCTGTGTGATAAACCACGACGGGCTGGGGCCATTTTCCTCACTGGACACTTTGTCTCCCAGCCTGCCTCACAGCTGGGATGCCCGCCTGACTCGGTTCTGGTCAAGGGCATAAATGCGGGAGCTCGCTGGGCCTTCTGGAAAAGGCTCTGCTTCCTGTCTGCTTTACAGGCATCCTTTGGGCCTCAGATGCTGGCAGCCGTGGTGGCCACTTTGAGACTGTGAGGTGGCCAAGCAGAGAGACGGCCTGGGCCCACCTCCGGACTTCCCATGCCTCCTAGAGAGGCTCTCACACCCATCGGCCCTTCTCACCCTCCCATGGCTGCTCCCTGCTCCGAGGATAAAATCCAAACGGAGGCCACTGGGCCCTTCCCCGACCTGGTCTCCTGACCCTTTCCTTCCTTCCTTCCGTCCTGCCACACCAGCCTTGTTTTCTGTTGCTCTGCAGCGCAAAGTCCATTCCTCCCTCAGGACATTTGTACTTGCTAATCCCTCCGTCTGGAAAGTTCTTCACCCAAATTGCCAATGGCTGGCTCTCGCCAGTCAGGTCTCAGCTCAGAGGTTCCCTCCCCAGAGGCAAGTTCCCTGCCCTCCTGCTTCGCCACATGCCTTGTTCAATCTCTTCAGAGCACAAAGCACTGCAATTGCCTTGTTTATTTATGTGGCACCTGCTTACTGACCCTCCTCCCGATGAGAACCTGGAGGGCACAGTGTGTGGCACAGAGTAGGTACACAAATCACACTCAATGAGTGAACGAATGTATTTTCTTTTTGCTAGATTTCCTTTGAGTAGCTTTCTGTTCTTTGCAATTATAAAATTCTCGACCAAGATAACTGGCAGCAAAATTAACCCAAAACAAACCACCAAACAAATGCTGCTCTGGATGCAGCAGGCTGAGGGCTCTTCTCTCTCCTTCCCGACCTCTTTCCTTCCCTCCAGCGCACCCACCATCCCCATCTCCCCCCCACTCCCCCCAGACACCATGCGTTGGTCTTACCTTTGATGTCCTTCCCGGCGCTGACACTCCCCTCCCGGGGAGGAGCCTTCCATTGCATTACGCTGTGAGCAGCATCTCTCCCTCAGATGGTCGTCGAAATGCATGAATGGATGGCTGCCCACGTGCCCTCTTGGCTCACAGGTGAACCTTGACTCCCCCAGCCGATGGCTTCTGGAAAAGCAGATAAACAGTGAACTTTTGCAGAGCTGAGACGTGTCAAAGGGCATGCTTTTAAAAGGGAAGGCTCACAGAGGAAATGTGAATCATGGCCCCCATCACGCAGTTGTGTAAATTCAGGATTTGCTCACTGGGGTTTCTGTGAAAACTCAAGCTAGCCATCGCATTCACAAATAGCCCTGAGTAGCCAATGACCATCTCCCTTCCCTGCACCGTGACTAAAAGGCCTGGCCCTGCAGTCACACAGACCTGGGTGTGAGAACCGGTACAACCATGAGTCAGCCGTGTGATGTCTGGCCAATCACTTAACTTCTCTGTGCCTGTGTTTCCTCAATCTGAAAGTGGACGTAACAATTGGAGCCGCTTGATGGACTCAGAGGGAAGACAATATGATCGCATGTGTAAGGAGGGCACATCTTGAATGCAATAAATGTTCTGTTTCACGGGGGTCAGAAGAGGCTAGACCGTCAGAGCAGGAGCCTGTGTGGCTGTGTGGAATCTGTGCCCCTAGCTGTTACTACCAGGCATCCGGGCTCCAATGGGCGCCTAAGTTCCTCTCCTACAAGCTTGGCAATTCACTGGTTTACTTTCTGCCCTCAGACCACACGCATGTGTGCGGTCAACAGACATCTACTGAGCATCCTCTAGGGGCTAGCCCCAGCTCTGTCAAGTGCAGCCGGACAAAGCAGTTACAAGATCTGAATGCTAGCTGGCTCCATGGCTCGCAGCTGTGTGACCTTAGGGAGACACCCCCCCCTTCTCTGTGCCTTTGTTTCTTCACCTTTAAAATGGGGATAGTAATCGTACCTATCTCATGGGGGCGTTATAAGGATTGAGTTGCTGTATACACAGGACTTACAACAATGCTTGGGACACGGTGAGTGCCATCTAAGTATTCCTTATCCATGGCTGTTTGTAAAGCGTGCTTGACTTTCCTGAGGGCTACACAGGAAGGCCTTTGAGGAGACCTAAGCTCCTTGAGAGCTGAATCAGCACCACTTCAAATCCACTGAGCACTCTTTCTCTGCCCACATGCTTTGTATCAAGGGTTGATAAGTTTTCTCTTCAAGGTCTAAACAGTAAATCATTTAGGCTTTGTAGGCCAGAGGCAAAATTGAGGCCACTATGTAGGTACTTACATAACGGTTTACAATGTAACCGTTTAAAAATGAGGGTGAATGAAACATTGCTAGGTCATGGACCTTGGAAAGAGCAACGGGCAGGGGGACAGAGTTGGTCTACAGGCTGGATTTTTGAAACCTGCTTTTTATCATTCAATCCCTACAACAACACAAAGTGAGCAAGTACTATTATTATTCCCACTTTAAGAGGTGGAAACATTGTCTCCGAGAGGTTGAGTGAGTTTCCCAAGGCCACACAGCCGGTAGATACAAAGGCAGGATTGGCAGCCAGCACTGTGTGACTCTGGAGCCCCCGGGGTTAAACACTATCTATGCCTTTGGTGCTACGTCAGCACCACAGCTGACCTTCCGCCTCCACCATCTGAGACCCATCATCCCAGAAGAGCTGCTTACTTCCTCTCTGAAGGTTCAAAGCAATTCTTATTACTACACAAGGGTAGTGGCTCAGACGAGCACAAAGGTACAAAAGCGAATCACGCCGTATGGACACAGCAGGGTTTTCATCTATTCCCCGGCTGATGGAATCTGGGGCTATGGGCTGTCACTTTATTGCTTCTCAGCACCAAACCCACTCCTCTTTGCCCGGCTCTGTGACACTGCAGCTGGACCCTGTCAACATTTCTCCTTTGCAGGCTGGCCTGATGCTAGGCTTCATCGGTAGAGGGAGCTGGAGGGGCAACGCGATCCACAGTAAGAGAGAAGGACTTCTCATCCTGGTTCCAGGTCTTGTGATGGTTTTGTGGCCTGGATGCCAGCAGATGCACGTGCAGGTCAGTTGCACTCGCCCAGCAGCTCTCTGGCCCACACGCCTTGCAGCAAGTTTCCAGACCATCCGGCAGGACGGTCTCACCTGCACCCCCTGGAGGCTGACTGCAAAGGGACATGAGGGACTTTTGGGGTGATGGAAATGTCCTTTATCTTGATTTACGGGTGGTTGTTATATTTGTCAAAATTCATTTAACTGCACATTACAAATATGCATTTTATTGTATGTAAAATTATATTTCAGTAAAGTAGATCTTTTAAAAAAGGATGTCCTGGGCTTCCCTGGTGGCGCAGTGGTTGAGAATCTGCCTGCCAATGCAGCGGACACGGGTTCGAGCCCTGGTCTGGGAGGATCCCACATGCCGCGGAGCGACTAGGCCCGTGAGCCACAATTACTGAGCCTGCGCGTCTGTAGCCTGTGCTCCGCAACAAGAGAGGCCGCGATAGTGAGAGGCCTGCGCACCGCGATGAAGAGTGGCCCCCACTTGCCGCAACTGGAGAAAGCCCTCGCACAGAAATGAAGACCCAACACAGCCATAAATATAAAATAAATAAATAAATAAATAAATAAAAGTTCACGTTAAAATATTTTTAAAAAAAAGGATGTCCTGTTAAGGCGTGGATGCTGGGCAATGGGCTAGGTTCATCCAGCAGCCAGGTGGAATGGTCCCAGGTGCATTATTCAGATCCATACTTCAAACAGGTGACAATGGGTCATGACCGTTCAGGATTGGACAAAGCATGGCAGCAGGTGAATTCCATGTTTCTGATGTATATACTGGAAAGTATGGGGGGTTCTTCATGTCTGAAGAAACTGATACAAGGAAAATGACCTCCTAAGAAGATTCCACTTAAAACGTGGATCTAAATTTCATAGTAAGTAACAACAACAAATGCTATGCTTTATTTTGAAATATGCAATATAAAATTAAGAAAACTGTTTAAAAAACCTTTAAAAATTTTAAGTTATAATTAAAGCTATGTGCTAAATTCTTTTTTTTTTTTTTTTTTTTAAACATCTTTATTGAAGTGTGCTAAATTCTTAGAGTGAACAACAGAACAGTATTTTATCTTGGAGTAATTTTCCAAGAGACAAAGTTTTTTCTAGCACAACACAAACAACATCCTTTACTCAAGATTTGATTTTTAAATCGTGTTATGAAAAGGGTCATTTCAAGGCTGGACTGATTTTCCCAAAGGATACTCTTAAACTTTGGCAATTCTTGTTTGAAGCAGTTAATCCTGTTATTATTTTTTTCAATTTTTCTCTCCTTTGATTTTTATTTTTTAATTTTATTTTTTCGGAATTTTTGAATTTTATTTTTATACAGCAGGTTCTTATTAGTCATCAATTTTATACACATCAGTGTATACATGTCAATCCCAATCGCCCAATTCATCACACCACCACCCCGCCGCCTTCCCCTCTTGGTGTCCATACATTGGTTTTCTATATCTGTGTCTCAATTTCTGCCCTGCAAACCGGTTCATCCGTACCATTTTTCTAGGTTCCACATATATGCGTTAATATACGATATTTGTTTTTCTCTTTCTGACTTACTTCACTCTGTATCACAGTCTCTAGATCCATCCACGTCTCTACAAATGACCCAATTTCGTTCTTTTTTATGGCTGAGTAATATTCCATTGTATACATGTACCACATCTTCTTTATCCATTGGTCTGTCGATGGGCACTTAGGTTGCTTCCTTGACCTGGCTATTGTAAATAGTGCTGCAATGAACACTGGGGTGCATGTGTCTTTTTGAATTATGGTTTTCTCTGAGTATATGCCCAGTAGTGGGATTGCTGAGTCATATGGTAATTCTATTTTTAGTTCTTTAAGGAACTGCCATACTGTTCTCCATAGTGGCTGTATCAATTTACATTCCCACCAACAGTGCAAGAGGGTTCCCTTTTCTCCACACCCTCTCAGCATTTGTTGTTTGTAGATTTTTCTGATGATGCCCATTCTAACTGGTGTGAGGTGACACCTCATTGTAGTTTTGATTTGCATTTCTCTAATAATTAGTGATGTTGAGCAGCTTTTCACGTGCTTCTTGGCCATCTGTATGTCTTCTTTGGAGAAGTGTCTATTTAGGTCTTCTGCCCATTTTTGAATTGGGTTGTTTGTTCTTTTAATATTAAGCTGCATGAGCTGTTTATATATTTTGGAGATTAATCCTTTGTCTGATGATTCATTTACAAATATTTTCTCCCATTCTGAGGGTTGTCTTTTTGTCTTGTTTATGGTTTCCTTTGCTGTGCAAAAGCTTTGAAGTTTCATTAGGTCCCATTTGTTTATTTTTTGTTTTATTTCCATTACTCTAGGAGGTGGCTCAAAAAAGATCTTGCTGTGATTTATGTCAAAGAGTGTTCTTCCTATGTTTTCCTCTAAGAGTTTTATAGTGTCTGGTCTTACATTTAGGTCTCTAATCCATTTTGAGTTTATTTTTGTGTATGGTGTTAGGGAGTGTTCTAATTTCATTCTTTTACATATAGCTGTCCAGTTTTCCCAGCACCACTTATTGAAGAGACTGTCTTTTCTCCATTGTATATCCTTGCCTCCTTTGTCATAGATTAGTTGACCATAGGTGCGTGGGTTTATCTCTGGGCTTTCTATCCTGTTCCATTGATCTATATTTCTATTTTTGTGCCAGTACCATACTGTCTTGATTACTGTAGCTTTGTAGTATAGTCTGAAGTCAGGGAGTCTGATTCCTCCAGCTCCGCATTTTTCCCTCAAGCCTGCTTTGGCTGTTCGGGGTCTTTTGTGTCTCCATACAAATTTTTTTTTTAAATTTTATTTATTTATTTATTTTTGGCTGTGTTGGGTCTTTGTTTCTGTACGAGGGCTTTCTCTAGTTGCGGCGAGCGGGGGCCACTCTTCATCGCGGTGCACTGGCTTCTCACTGTCGCGGCCTCTCTTGTTGTGGAGCACAGGCTCCAGACGCGCAGGCTCAGTAGTTGTGGCTCACGGGCCTAGTTGCTCCGCGGCATGTGGGATCTTCCCAGACCAGGGCTCGAACCCGTGTCCCCTGCAATGGCAGGCAGATTCTCAACCACTGCACCACCAGGGAAGCCCGTCTCCATACAAATTTTAAGATTTTTTGTTCTAAGTCTGTAAAGAATGCCATTGGTAATTTGATAGGGATTGCATTGAATCTGTAGATTGCTTTGGGTAGTATAGTCATTTTCACAATATTGATTCTTCCAATCCAAGAACATGGTATATCTCTCCATCTGTTGGTATCATCTTTCATTTCTTTCATCAGTGTCTTATAGTTTTCTGCATACAGGTCTTTTGTCTCCCTAGGTAGGTTTATTCCTAGGTATTTTATTCTTTTTGTTGCAGTGGTAAATGGGAGTGTTTCCTTAATTTCTCTTTCAGATTTTTCATCATTAGTGTATAGGAATGCCAGAGATTTCTGTGCATTAATTTTGTATCCTGCAACTTTACCAAATTCATTGATTAGCTCTAGTAGTTTTCTGGTGGCATCTTTAGGATTCTCTATGTATAGTATCATGTCATCTGCAAACAGTGACAGTTTTACTTCTTCTTTTCCGATTTGTTCCTTTTATTTCTTTTTCTTCTCTGATAGCTGTGGCTAGGACTTCCAAAACTATGTTGAATAATAGTGGTGAGAGTGGACATCCTTGTCTTGTTCCTGTTCTTAGAGGAAATGCTTTCAGTTTTTCACCATTGAGAATGATGTTTGCTGTGGGTTTGTCATATATGGCCTTTATTATGTTGAGGTAGTTTCCCTCTATGCCCACTTTCTGGAGAGTTTTTAGCATAAATGGGTGTTGAATTTTGTCAAAAGCTTTTTCTGCATCTATTGAGATGATCACATGGTTTTTATTCTTCAATTTGTTAATATGGTGTATCACATTGATTGATTTGCGTATATTGAAGAATCCTTGCATCCCTTGATTTTTAAATGTATCAACTCCACCAGATCCTGGCTTGTGAAAGTATTTGGACAGAAATCGAGTAGATTTCCAACATCACTTTTATCAATTTCATGGAATCCTACATTTTTGGCAATATTTCCAGTTTTACTTTGTAATTGATATAGTATTGTCTGGTGCCACATCCAGCACTGAGGATAAGCTTGACTAACAAACTTGGACAGGGACAGACAGCTGGTATGAAACAAGGAAGAACAGTTAATTAGGAGCCAATTTTAAAATGCTCAGTCCATTTGTGAATATGTGTTATGGTAACTTCTGCTTCCGTATACAAATTTATGCAGATGACAAGGACCCTGTGTAGGTGCACAGAGGAACATATATGTGATGGCTGGATCTCCAGCAGTCATTTTGGAGCATGAAGGAAAGGGCCACATTCTAGGGATGGTAAGCAGAAAGTTGGAAGGGACCTGAATTACCAAAGACTGTGGAACTACTACACCATCACTGGAGAACCTACCTCTAGACTTCTTTTCTGTGAGTGAGAAACACATTTCTATGTTTTTTAAACCCACTGTAATCCTAACTGACCCCAAGTTCAGGCCAAACCCAGCTCCAGGACTCTGGGACTAGAGTATAAAGTTGAGGTTGTCCCCAGTGAGGAGGGTCACCAGACTACTCATGAGATAATCTGGGGCCTGGATGAAGCTTCCTTTAAGCATTCTCACCACTCAAGCAAGACCAGGCAAATGAGGGCTCATTGACTTCCTAGGGGCCAAATGGACTTGCAAGTGAATGCTATTTACCCCAGACAGTCTTAAAAAGATAATTAAATGTATAGGCCTTCAGGTGAGGTGTGATCTCAAAAACAGGCTGAAGGTTGGTCCCGGCCCACTCCTCATGTTTCCTGCCATGGCCCCTGTAGACTTTTGAGTTTGAGCCCACCCTATTACCATCCCAGACTCGGAGTACAGAGACTGTCTGTCTTGTTCACGGTGGATCCCATTGTCTGGAAGAGTTCCTGGCAGATGTTTGGATCTCAGTGGATTTTCATTAGACGCCTGAACAAGGGGAGCAGGATGTGAGGCATCCAGGTGGCTGACTTCCCAGATGGTGTTCTGATTAGAAGGAAGGGGTCTATGGTTTGGAGGATGTATATATAGAAATATATAGAAGAGAGGCCTCTTAGAAACAATAGGAAGCTAGTCAAGCTATTACACAAGCAAGGAGCCCACACAATCTCTAGTGGGCTCTGCATGAGGCCAAAATAATCATCTAATGACAGGAACTGCACTAACTGATAAGTGCTTTAAAATACTCTAAAATGCTGTTATTTCATCTAAGTATTTAGTAGGTTCCTACCGTATCTCCCCCCACCCCCCACCAATTACATTAGCTTGGGTACAGGGTCCATAGGAGGCCTGCGGCATCACTTCTTCTTAATAGGCTGGAAAGCCACATGCAACTGACTGCATGGGGGCCCAGAGAGCCATGCAATGGAAGCACTTGTGTGATGTGCACTGCTCAGCAGACATGCCCAACCTCAGGGCCTTTGCACCTGCAGTTCCCTTTACCTGGAGCAGGAATTGGCACGATTTTTTGTAAAGAGCCAAAGGCTCTTTACAAAAGGCTTTGTAGGCCTTATGGTCTGTCACAACAACTCAACTCTGCCCTTACAGCTAAAAGCAGCCACAGACAATGCATGATGAATGGGCGTGGCTGTGAGCCAATAAAACTTTATTTACAAAAACATGTGGTAGGCTGCATTTGGCCTGTGAGCTATAGTTGGCCAACCCCTGAAAGCTGCATGGCTCCCTCCTTTGCTTTTTTCAGCCCTCTGCTCAGATGCCAACCTTATCTAAACAGCTCCACGCCTGCCATCCTCTGCTCTTTAACTTTCCTTTACTTTCCTTCACATTATATGTTCATTTATTTATTGGTTCATCATCTGACTCCCCTTTCGGGAATGTAAGAGCCACGAGGGGGTATCCACAGCTCCTAAGAAGTGTTTGGTATATAGTAGACGCACAAGAAATATTTGCTGAATGAATGAATCGTAAAGGACAATAACAATAAATAGAAATAACTAACACCTTCTGCACGCTTATGTTCTAGACCCGCTAAGACACACGTGGAAGGTATCATTCAATCTTTTAATAGCCTACAGTAGAGGATCTATTATTATAGCGCCTTTACAGATGGGGAAGCTGGGGCTCTGAGAGGTAAGTTACTTGCCACAACAGTGACATTGGCCATGAGAGCACGACAGCACGGAGCGTTAGAGCTGGCTGGGACCCGGAAGGTGAATCCACCCCAGACCCGGCATCATGAAAACGCAGCAACTGGGATGTGGAAGAGGGAGCCACATGCCCGAGGTCACACAGCAGGAAAGGGACGAAGTGGAATAAGGACCAGGTCCTCGCTTGCCTGCAACAAGGCCATCCGGGCTGCAGTGTGTCCTGCAGGTACAGGTGGGCCGTGGACACCCCAGAGCTGCACTGCTCCCCTGGGTGATCTGCCCGTGGCGGGGGAGCTGTGACCTGCCTGTGGCCAGGGGGACCACGGGACCAGAGCTTCCTCTGGATGGGTCACATCAGAGACAAACCATGTGGCCAGGCCGGCCACCTCCCTGAATTATAAACTACAGACGAAGCTGGATCATCTCAGAATGCCTTAGACCCCAAGATGCTGAGACGTGAGCTTCTATAAAGTGGACGATAAAAGCCGCGGAGAAGCCAGCCCAGGAATACTAACCAGCTCTCTGTCCTCCTGGAGCTGGTTGGGTCCCCCAAGCTCCACTCCCCCTGCCAGCTCTGGAGGAGGGAGAGACCATCTACTTCTCCCTGGCACTCACGTCCATGGGCTTTCTGCGGAAAGGAGAGCTAGAGGAAATTTCCCCCTTCCGCGATTAATCCCTGTTTCTATTCCCAAAGAGCCTCTAAGGACCAAAGGCCAGAGCCGGCACACCCCTTGCCTGCACAGGGCCTGGCTGAGTGTATGGCCGGGGTTTCCTGCCCAGGCAGAGGCAGAGGGGATTCATTTGCTAGGGCCGCCCGAACACAGTACCAGAGACTAGGTGGCTTAGAGGACAGAATTTTTTTTTCTCAGGATCTGAAAGCTAGAAGTCCAAGATCAAGGTGTCTGCAGGCTTCCAAGGCCTCTCTCCTTGGCCTGTTGACAGCCATCTTCTCCCTGTGTCTTTGTCACATGGTCTTTCCTCTGTGCGTGTCTTGGTCCTAATCTCTTCTTATGAGGACACCAGTCAGATTGGATCAGGGCCCGTCCTAATGATTTCATTTCAACTTGATCACCTCTTTAAATACAATCTCTGAACACGGTCACATCCTGAGGTGTAGGTAACCCTAATTACCTTCCAAAGGCCCCATCTCCAAACACCATTGTATTGGGGATTCGGGCTTCAAAATAAGAATTTGGGGGGAATACAAAACATTCAGTCAAGTCTTGCAAGCAAAATAATTAAAATAAAAATCCACTGGGATAGTCCAAAATCAAAGTCAGTATAGAGCCGGGGTCAGCAAATTATAGCCAGAGGGCCAGATCCTGCCTGCCACCTCCTTTTGTAAATAAAGTTTGATCAGAACGCAGCCGCACCCACTCTTTTACATATTATCTGTGGCTGCTTTCAAGCTACCACCGCTGAGCTGAGCGGTTATGAAAAAGACCACATGGCCCACAAAGCCTAAAATATTGACTATCAGGCCCTTTTTGGAAAAAGTTAGCTGATCCCTGATGTAGAGGAACTTATTATTCCTCCCCAAATGATATCTCAGCTAAATAAATTTCTGGGTTCTATGACACGCAGACATGAAATCAGATACATTAATGATTTAAATGACAATGCTAAGCTGTGAAAGTGATAGAAGAAAATCTTTGAGGGTAATTGTATAATCTTAGGTAGAAGAGGACTTCCTAAAGCAAAATAGAAAATAGAATATATAGGGGAGGAATATTTTATGTGCTTTACAGCCTTCGTGACTAAAATTCGAAATATTTATACACCAAAAGATTCTATAAACAACATAAAAGACAAACGAGAGCCTAAGAGAGAAGCATTAATCTAAGACAACAGATGGTTTGTATTCCTAATATGCAATGAGTTACCGCACATCAAGAAAAATTCCAATCAACTCAGAATAAAAATGAACAAAGGCGATAAACAGGCAATTCATAGAAGAAATACACATAGCCAAAAATATGTAAAAAGATAGAAAAGCACACTCATAATTCGAAAGTGCAAATTCTGACACTGTTACTAATTTTCAAAAAAATCTAACAAATGGGCTAAAACTGAGATCATGGATCATATTTGGTGTCTATCATGGAACTGGGAAATGACCTCCCAGATACTCTGCTGCTGGAAGTACAAAGTGGTCCAGCCTCTTTGGAGAATGATTTGACAGAATCAGTTTAAATGAAATACTCAAAGCCCCTTTTATCCCAAAATTTCACTGCTAAGAACCTAGGCCTGAGCAAGATTCATGTTGGAGAACGTTTGAATGGCATCACTGCAATGGTATGTGTTGTGCACACACGTGGTCACATGCACAGAAACCACCCAAAGGTCCATCAACGGGGGCGTGGGTAAAATACATTCTGGTACCCAAAGGAAACTGGAAAAGTACAGAGCCATTCAATGGATAAGGCCGCGCTCACCGGAAGACTCCAGAAAAGTGAGAAAAGCACATTTTAGGACAATGTTATGGCATGATTCCTTTCTTTTTTTTGGTAAACTGTAAGTGGCGTGTTTATAAATCATTACTTAGGCTCATGCTCTCCGGACTCTGGGTCCCACACTGTGAGAGGCAGAGGGTTTCACCCACAAGCAGCCTGACTGCTGCTCTCCTGGTCCCTGGCCCCCCCGCTGACTGGAAGCGGATGGGGGTGGTCAGGGGGAGCTGAGCCCCAGCAAAGAAGTACACAGACTCTTGAAATAATGCCCCATTGGTTCTCCATCTCAGAGTCAAGCGACAGATTCCAAACCTCACTGAGTCCGTGATGGGGACGGGGACTTAGGAGCTGCTCCCGCACCTGGGGGTTCACTTGCCGGCACGATGCTTCCAGGGTGTCGGGAGCCCAGGTGACCACGCCGTGGACCCTCTCCCCCTCGGTGCTTTGGATGCTTCTCCTCAACCCCCTCCTCTCGGTTCTGCCTCCTCTCTTCCTGCCCAGCATCATGGGTTGTTGTTGATTCTCTGCTTTCTGTTCTCACCTGGGGGATGGGATGGAGGAGCTTCAAATTCCGAAGGTGGAGGAGAGAAGGGAAGGGAAAGCCACATGTGATGCTCAGGACTGAGGATGGGGAACCTAAGAAGCGGCTGGGTCTCTTAGGGGGTGGGTTAATCGGTGGGCAGCAGTGGGGGTCTGAAGCCCACGGGCTCTTCACCATCTCTTCCTGCCTTGAGCTACATCATAAAGCAACGCTCCTGCCCATCTGCCTTAAGCAACTCCAGACTCCAGAAAGGGGAGGCAAGTGGGAAAGAGGAAAAGCCCAATCCCACAACCCAAGCTGGTGTCGGGAAGGATACAGGCGCAGAGATACCCGGAGGGTGGGGCGGGATGTGGGGAGGAGGATGATGGGCTGGGGGCATCTCCCTAACATCTCATCACCCAGGCTTTTGAAAGCTGTTTTCTAAACGATACTTTTCATTTGGTCCTGTTAACTCCTCGTTTCTATTGATGTGTGTGTGTACGTATGTTTTAAAAATTGCTACAGATATTATGGAAAAGACTAAAACGAAAAGAATCCCCTTGATATCAGAAGGCAGTTCTGATTCTGAGTTTTTTGGGTTTTTAAAAATAAATTTGTTTATTTATTTATTTATTTTTGGCTGCGTTGGGTCTTCGTTGCTGGGCGTGGGCTTCCTCTACCTGTGGCAAGCGGGGGCTACTCTTCATTGTGGTGCACGGGCTTCTCATTGCAGTGACTTTTCTTTTTGCGGAGCATGGGCTCTAGGTGCATGGGCTTCAGTAGTTGTGGCATACGGGCTCAGTAATTGTGGCTCGCGGGCTCTAGAGCGCAGGCTCAGTAGTTGTGGCGCACGGGCTTAGTTGCTCCACGGCATGTGGGATCTTTCTGGCCCAGGGCTCAAACCTGTGTCCCCTGCATTTGCAGGCGGATTCTTAACCACTGTGCCACCAGGGAAGTCCTGATTCTGAGTTTTGAGGCCTGATTTCCTGACTCTTCCGATTTAGCCGAGTAATCCAAGAGGCCTCTCCCTAGAGAGGAGACCAGATATTGCGAAACATTTTCTATAAAGGGCCACACGGTCAATATCTTAGGCTCCTTGGGCCAAAGGGCAAAATTGAAGATATTATGTTTTATATTACAAGATTTAAAAAATGAATCTCCATATATTTTAACTGATGAAATTCAAAATATTATAATAACGACCGAGTGCAATTTAAAAAATAATACATGTTTAGTAATAAGGAGAATGTCTGATGAGGGGAGGATATTATTTCCTTTAGTGTCTTCTATTATTGAAATCAATTGCAAGTGTTTGATTTTTTTTTTTCAACCACTTAAAAATGTAAAACCATCCTTAGCTTTCAGGGTGCACAAAACGCAGCAGGGGACTGGACTTGGTGGTTGGGCCATCGTTCGCTGACACCTAGGGTGGGTCACCCCAGACCCTCGCAGGCCATCCCTGGAAACCTGCCCACTTCTCTGAACTAACCAGGTAGCCTCTGGGGAACACAGTCAATACCACCGAGGCACATGGAGAAAAGCAAGTACTCCAGGCACTTTTTGTGGACAAAAAATAAAATACAACGCAAACAGAGAGTGTGGCTCTGGTTTGGCTGGAAGAAAGAACCTTGAACTTGAGTCTTGAACTGACTCTTAGCCACCCGGCCAGTGATGAGCCCACCCCTCTGGGTGGGAGCCTGGTTGGCACTAGGATGAGGTGGACCACCCAGGCCAGTGTGCAAAACAACCCACAGGGAGACCGTGAAATGGAGGTTACCGGGCCCATCCTGGGAGAAACTGACGCTACGGGTCAGAGACAGGGCCCAGGATTCTGAATTCTAACAAGGACTACCTTCCCCTATCCACGTCCTTTTTGTGGTACACGGCTCTGACTTGGAGAAACACTGGCCAGAAGGAGAGAGAGACGAAGCAGGACAGAAACGCTGCAGTCCTGCATAATTAACCACAGTGGCCGTGGCTGTAGGTTGCTGTCATGGGGCACCACCTGCCTGCCTTCCTGGCACTGTCCTGTCTCGGGGGATCCTCCCACCCCTGCAGCCCTGAGCTAGAAATTGTCACCCCCCCATTTCCTGCTGAGGTACAGGAGATCGGGGGGTTAATTAGCTTGCCCAAAGTCATCCAGGTAGTAAACGGTGCAGCTAGAATTGGAGCCAGACAGCCTCACTCCAGAGCCTTTAAATCTAAAGCTTATTATCAAGTGGCTTCTGGTGACACAGAGACTCACAAAGCCGTTCTCAAAGCTTAACAGTTTGCCAACGCTTGGAAGGAAAAAAAAAAAAAAGGAAACGAAGGTGCTGAAACTAAGTGCTTTAGATACAATCTCTGTCAATTCTCCCAAGAGCCCAAGGAGGTAGGGATGACTGCACCCATTTATCACATGAGGACACCCGAAAAGCACAGAGATTAGGGAACATGCCTAAGGTCATAAGGTTTGATAAGTATAAGATGCTATCAGGGTCAAGCCAAGGTTGATCTGGCCCCAACTCAGTGCCTTTATCCTAATACCACTGAGGCTCATTACTACCACACCTTCCCCGAACCTCAAGAGACCATAAGCTCTGAATCTGTCAGCTTTTGCTGTGTAACAACCATCCCAGAACTCAGTGGCGTACAATAAGTATTGATTCTCGTGCTCAAAGGTATGCAGGAGAACTTACTGGCTTTTCTGCACAGGTGTTTATTCTAGGATCCAGGGTGAAAGAGCAGCCATGATCCAAGAGTCTGTTATGCTCATGGGTAAAATTAGAAGCTACCAGAAGGGCAACTGGAAATATGAGATTAATCTTATGGTCTAGGCTCAGAACTGGCACACTGTTGCTTTCACCCCCATTCCACTGACTGACACAAATCACAAGGTCAAGCCCAATGGCAGTGGGGCAGGGAATATACTCCTACAATAGAGGCTTGGGAAATAGGAAGAAAGAGAACATTTGCTGAAAACCAATCTAAAGGCTGATCTGGGGGATCTGAGAGCTAATGACCCTCCTTCCCTGTGATGTTTTCAGGTACTCTGATACTAGGATGCCAAATGCTTACTCTCAGTGGGGGAGAAGAGAAGACAGGAATTCTGCAATAGCAAGACAGGTACTATAAATGAGGAACACAGGATGCAAAACAGTAGGGAGTGGTGAGGACTGCGGCAAACTGGAGAGCACAGATCCTGCCCGGGTGGCAGCTGCTCCTCAGCTCCTGCAGACTGTTGACAGAGAGGCGACCTCTCCACTGACCCTGGCCATCCTTGTCTGCTTGGCCCTGGCTCCCAAGCATCCCACCTGCTCTCATGGCAAAGGTGAGGTTCCCAGAAGCAACATTCTAGGAGAAGCTTGCTGCCGTCCTTGCTGTATTGCACAAAGAGACATTGCCAGCACTGCTGGATGTCTGCCCCGGGCCCCTCATTACGCCTCGCTGGGCTCCTTCCCCAGGAAACAAGGATGCTCACGCTGCTTTCCTCCCCCAGAACTCTTTGCTGCGGGGAGGAACTGCGGCACAAACCTATTCATTATTAGTGCAAAAATAGACAGGTTTGATCAAAAGAGATTCGAATTATAACTAATTGGCCTGAAAGTTCAGCAAGATTGCTTTGTAAGAGGAAGAGGAGGAGGCGGGAGTAAAATGTTAACCATGGATTAAACAGCCTTGAGCAGAGGTATGAGACTCTGGGGAATCAGGGCTGGAAAAGGACCCAAGTGCCAGCTGCCTCCAAGACCCGTGCCAACCTGGGGACGTCAGGCAGGATCTCAGGCCAAAGTCTGGCTCTGCCCCAAGCCTGCTCTCCCACCACTGGAGCAAAAGTCCTTTGCATTAGGCACTGCTCCGTTGCAGTAGAATCTGTCCTTTTGCATGTTTACTATCCAGCCCTCTTTTCAGAACTGAAATAGCACCCAACATCTGGGTGTGCCATCCCTCCCCAACTGTCTCTGTATGTGACCGGGTGGGGCTGGTTTCACTCCCAGTTCTGGAGATGAGAAGGAGGCTCAGGCCTGCTCGTCTGAGTTGACGAGAATCCAGTTCACGGCTTCTGTCTGTATTTCATGCAGGAGGATGCAGGCCTGAGGCTGCTGGGGCCACCTCGGCCACCAGCAAGGGGAGCCTGCAGTTAGCACGGGGTCAGTCACAGCCTGTGCCCAGCTGTACTGGAGTCTGAGCAAAAGAAAAGACCATTCAGAATGATCCTGGTTTTGTTTCAGAATTTGATACTTTGCCTTGTGGATTTTTTTTTTTTTGCATTGATTCTGATTTTTTTTTTAATATTGCATTCTAATATAACTTATCTTGATCCCTGAGCTTCTGGGTGCCCCTTTACACTGTGCCCCCAAGGCGAGTGCCTCACTCTCCTCACCCTATTCCCGACCCTGGTGCTTGCAGTCAGAAGGTCTGGCTTCCGGTCCTGACTCTGTTACTTACAGATCTGTGTGACCTGGAGCAAACTGCGTGGCCTTCCTGAACCCCAGTTAGTTCACCTGCAACACAGGGGTGGCCACACCTGCCAGGCTGGATGAAATGAGATGATATATGTAAATACTCCTTGCAAACTGTGGTCACCTGAATATAAGGGACTCTTCTGGCTGCACGTGCATCTCCTCTTCCTCCCCACACTCAACATGAGAGTTCACTTGGGGTCGGGCACTGGGCAAAGAAATTAATGTGCTTTATCCTACTAAAGCCTTGCTACAGTCCCCTGAGATGTTGGCCAGAGGAAATGAATCCTATAGTTATAGTAGCGCCATTTTCCAGATCAGGAAACGGGCACAGACAAGGGCCACTCAGCAGTGAGGTGGTCAGATCTGGGTGGGAGTGACGGACTCAGCAGGGTCGGGGGGGAAGCAGCAAGCATACACCCGAGACTAAGACTCCAGAGCTGGGCTGACGTGACCAATACTCCTCATCACAGTATCTTGAGGCTCGTGAATTTGCTTCGCTTGTGCTGCTTTGGATCAGCTTTTACGGCTGAAATGCCTATAAATTGCCATAATCGGTGCCTTAGTCATTAAGGCAGCTGTGGCTGCCCAGGCTGCTCAGCGACAGCGGTCTTGGTGTCGGCCGCGGCCGACATCCTGTGCAAGTGGGGCCGTGCGAGCTCAGGCCATCCTGGCCAAACCCAGAAGAGAGGAAGCAATAAAAACGAAGCCTTTCTCAACAGACAAGCGAAGCCCCCGTGTGTTTGTGTCACTAAGCAAAGTCTGTCAGCTGCAGGAAGGACAACTGGCCTCTTGTCTGGACCGTTCGCTGCTGCTGAATGGCTGGCACTTTCTCACCGGTTTACATCTCGTCTTCTTTTGAAAATCTCATTGTTTTTTCCCCCACCCAGCATTCCTCCCAGAAAAGAGGTTGCCTTTTTTCTGTAACTGCACCCCAGCTTCCTTTCAGGTAGGCAATCCCACCTACTCTTGGTCTATAGGGTTTGGGTGGGGCTGACCCCACCCTCAGGTCTGGGTGGATGCAGAACTCAGACCTGGCCAGTCTGGCTGAAGGGTGCCAAGCCTGGGACCTGAGCCGCGCCCACTGTTACTGAGTGTGTGGGATTCAAACTAACAGCCTCCTTGTCACTCAGTGCAGAAAGCTTGCCCAGGAACTCAGCTAACACAGAGAAAAGCAGAGCCCAGAGACAGATGGGTTTTGATGACATTATATGAACACCTGGATCCAACCATGCCTGAAGCCGCTTATCCCTGACTTTTCATTTACATGAACCTATATATTCCTTTCTTCTTAGGTCAGTTTGAGTTGTGTTTCTGTCCCCTTACAACTGAGAGAGTCCCGATGGATACATCTCCTTGACTCAAGGACTTGAGGGTGGGGACTGTCTCTTATGCTTCCTGGAATCCCTTAGAAGGCCTAACACAATGCTTGGCCCCTAGGAGGTGCTCAGAAAATATTTGCTGGTATGGCGGGCACAGTTAATGATCTGCCTAATAACCATTCTTCTTTCTTCCTCGCTAACAGAACCCTAATTTTGTCAGGGAGGCAATGTGCTTAGCCCAAAGAGTAGGCCATGATTAATTTAAAGCAACTGTGATCATCATGCCCCCAAATTTCCCAGATTCACTTGCAGCTAGGGGTGGTCCCATGATTTACTTCTGACTAATCAGACCCAAAAGGAAGTCTGATGTGGAGCCTTCTGGAAGAAGTTTTGTCATTTTGATTAAAAAAGATTGATAAGCTAAGGCTAGTCTTTTCTCCTTCTTCTTGCCTTAAGCATAGATGTGATGCCTGGAGCTGCAGGAGCCATCTTTGACCATGAGGCAAAAAACCAAAAAACAAGGAAAAGGAAACACTAAGGAAAGCAAAGCAGAAAGACATTAAAAAAAAAAGAAAAAGCTCAGGTTCCTTACATCACTTTTGAGCAACTGAATCAACATCAGCAATTACCTACCTCCAAACATCTTATGTGGAAGAACAAATCCCGCCTGCATACATACACCTGTTTGTTTAAGCCACTGTTGGTCAGGTTTCTGCGATGTGCAGCCAAACACAGTTCTAATATAGCTAGTTGTTAGATTCTCGCACTGTGTATAATTCAGTTACTTGAGCAGTTTTTGCTTGGGGTAAGAGTTTCTGGTCATTAGTCAATGAAAACGTGTCCATATATGCATTTAATGTGCATTTAACGTGCAGACTAACTTTCAAAACTAATCCCCTTATGTGATGAGACTCCATACATCTCCTTTAGTTTGTCTAAGAAACACATCTGTGAACATGGGCTAGGTCACAGCAGCTTAATATTACAACAGGACACAGTGAACTATCTGAAGAGGGGAGCAAACCTCATATATGTGCATCTGACAAACTCCAGCTGCAAGGGATTCTGGGAAAATGTGGTTGGTAGCTTTCTTGCCCCTATGTACAGGAAACAGCCAAGAGGGAAGGGGGAAGAGATGTTGAATTCACCCCATCTCCCACACTGCCTTACTGTTCTAACCCCAGCAAAAGAGGGGTCTCGCTATATTTCAAAAATCATTCAAAATTTAACTTACTGCTCAAGCAACTAGCACAGGAAACAAACAAAACCCCACAAAACAGAAATAAAAATCTCCACACTATCAGATAGCTCTGATAGATACTTGCAAACCTTACCCCAAACTTTAAAAAAATGCCCAAAACTATAGAGTGTCAATAAACTCCCTAATTGGTCTTCAAGTTGAAGACATTAACCTAAATGTGATATTTAATACACTTTTATTATTATTATATAGTTTATATATATTAAGTTTTTATACAGTTTAATAATATAATACTGGCCAGTGGTGAAAGGTTTATATTCCAAAGTTAAAAAGTTTATTTTTAAAAAAGACTTGGGGGGCTTCCCTGGTGGCGCAGTGGTTGAGAATCTGCCTGCCAATGCAGGGGACACGGGTTCGAGCCCTGGTCTGGGAAGATCCCACATGCCGCGGAGCAACTAAGTCCGTGCGCCACAACTACTTAGCCTGCGCGTCTGGAGCTTGTGCTCCGCAACAAGAGAGGCCGCGACAGTGAGGCCTGCGCACCGCGATGAAGAGCGGCCCCCGCTCGCCGCAACTAGAGAAAGCCCTTGCACGGAAACGAAGACCCAACGCAGCCATAAACAAACAAACAAACAAATAAATAGATGTAAATTATTAAAAAAAAAAAAAAAAAGACTGGGTTTTCAATACCTGCCTCAGGTATTTAGTGTGTGATCTTGGGCAAGTCACTTAAATTCCCAGCTCCTCTGTTCTGTTATCTCTGAAGTGGGCACCATGATATCCATCCTAATTACTACCTGGGGTTTCTGTGAAAATAAAGTGGGATCATGTACAGGAGAGCATTTGGTAAGTGGTCCAGGGCCATACACATATAAAGAACTGGAAGCATCAGATCTATAGCTAAGAGTTGGGATCAGTATTTGGGGATAGAAAATAAATGAAAATAAGACAAGTGTTGATCAAGGCACAATATGCCCAGGTATGGCAGACTGGCTGAGAAATATGAGGCTAATTTAGGGAGAGACGATGTCAGTGTTTAGAGATCCTGGTAAACAGCCCATCATTCTATAAGGCACATGTGATGTGTTTTCAAACCACAGCCAAAGGAAACCAAGGACCAGAGGGAAATGGTGCTTTGATGTTTAGTCCAGCTGAGTCCTCTCCCTCCCATATGTGTCAGGCTCTGCCCCTCACCTCTAGACCATCACCTCTGCTCGGTTCTGGACCGCATTAGCTTTTGTCCAGATGCCACCAATAAGCTCCTCCCTCAAAGGGCACCTCTCGCTCTAATCTTCCCACCGCACAGAGGATGGGGTAGACCTCCTAAAACTCAAGTATGATCATTCTTCTCCCTCATTAGAAAACCCTCCAAGGGTCAGCGCAGCCCCTCCGCACTAGGAACTCACGCCTGAAGGGCCAGGACAAGGCCTCTGCACGCAGCGCCCTGTGAGCAAGTGAAACTAGACTGAGCACAAAGGAAAAGAAAAAAAGGGGCAGTTAACTAAATTTTGGATGACCTAAACATGGAGCCTTCCAATTTATATCACAGTGAAAGTGTATCAAGAAAGGATAAGGAGGGAGATCGGTTCAAGATGGCGGAGTAGAAGAACATGCTCTCACTCTCTCTTTCGAGAACACCGGAATCACAACTAACTGCTGAACAATCATCAACAGGAAGACACTGGAACTCACCAAAAAGGAAACCCCACATGCAAAGACAAAGGAGAAGCCGCAATGAGATGGTAGGAGGGGCGCAATCACAATAAAATCAAATCCCATAACTGCTGGGTGGGTGACTCACAAACTGGAGAACACTTATACCACAGAAGTCCACCCACTGGAGTGAAGGTTCTGAGCCCCACGTCTGGCTTCCCAACCTGGGGGTCCAGCAACGGGAGGAGGAATTCCTAGATAATCAGACTTTGAAGGCTAGTGGGATTTGATTGCAGGACTTCAGCATGACTGGGGAAAACAGAGACTCCACTCTTGGAGGGCACACACAAAGTAGTGTGCACAGCAGCGCCCAGGGGAAGGAGCAGTGACCCCATAGGAGACTGAACCAGACCTACCTGCTAGTGTTGGAGGGTCTCCTGCAGAGGCAGGGGGAGGCTGTGGCTCACCAAGGGACAAGGACACTGGCAGCAGAAGTTCTGGGAAGTACTCCTTGGCGTGAGCCCTCCCAGAGTCCACCATTAGCCCCACCAAAGAGCCCGGGTAGGCTCCAGTGTTGGGTCGTCTCAAGCCAAACAACCAACAGGGAGGAAACCCAACCCCACCCATCAGCAGACAAGTGGATTAAAGTTTTACTGAGCTCTGCCCACCAGAGCAACACCCAGCTCTACCCACCACCAGTCCTTCCATTAGGAAACTTGCACAAGCCCCTTAGATAGCCTCATCCACCAGAGGGCAGACAGCAGAAGCAAGAAGAACTACAATCCTGCAGCCTGTAGAACAAAAACCACATTCACAGAAAGATACACAAGATGAAAAGGCAGAGGGCTAAGTACCAGATGAAGGAACAAGATAAATCCCCAGAAAAACAACTAAATGAAGTGTAGATAGGCAACATTCCAGAAAAAGAATTCAGAATAATGATAGTGAAGATGATCCAGGACCTCGGAAAAAGAATGGAGGCAAAGATCGAGAAGACGCAAGAAATGATTAACAAAGACCTAGAAGAATTAAAGAACAAACAGAGATGAACAATACAATAACTGAAATGAAAAATACACTAGAAGGAATCAATAGCAGAATAACTGAGGCAGAAGAACGGATAAGTTACCTGGAAGACAGAATGGTGGAATTCACTGCTGTGGAACAGAATAGAGAAAAAAGAATGAAAAGAAATGAAGACAGCCTGAGAGACCTCTGGGACAACATTAAACGCAACAACATTCTCATTATAGGGTTCCCAGAAGGAGAAGAGAGAGAGAAAGGACCCGAGAAAATATTTGAAGAGATTATAGTTGAAAACTTCCCTAACATGGGAAAGGAAATAGCCACCCAAGTCCAGGAAGCACAGAGAGTCCCATACAGGATAAACCCAAGGAGAAACACACCGAGACACATAGTAATCAAATTGACAAAAATTAAAGACAAAGAAAAATTATTGAAAGCAGCAAGAGAAAAATGACAAGTAACATACAAGGGAACTCCCATAAAGTTAACAGCTGATTTCTCAGCAGAAACTCTACAAGCCAGAAGGGAGTGGCATGATATACTTAAAGTGATGAAAGGGAAGAACCTACAACCAAGATTACTCTACCCAGCAGGGATCTCATTCAGATTTGATGGAGAAATCAAAAGCTTTACAGACAAGCAAAAGCTAAGAGAATTCAGCACCACCAAACCAGCTCTACAACAAATGCTAAAGGAGCTTCTCTAAGTGGGAAACACAAGAGAAGAAAAGGACCTACAAAAACAAGCCCCCCAGGCTTCCCTGGTGGCACAGTGGTTGAGAATCTGCCTGCCGATGCAGGGGACACGGGTTCGAGCCCTGGTCTGGGAAGATCCCACATGCCATGGAGCAACTAGGCCCATGAGCCACAACTACTGAGCCTGCGCGTCTGGAGCTTGTGCTCCGCAACAAGAGAGGCCGTGACAGTGAGAGGCCCGCGCACCGCGATGAAGAGTGGCCCCCGCTCGCCGCAACTAGAGAAAGCCCTCACACAGAAATGAAGACCCAACACAGCCATAAATAAATAAATAAAATAAATTTAAAAAAAAAAACAAGCCCCCCCAAATTAAGAAAATGGTAATAGGAACACACATATCGATAATTACCTTAAATGTGAATGGATTAAATGCTCCAACCAAAAGACACAGGCTTGCTGAATGGATACAAAAACAAGACCCATATATATGCTGTCTACAAGAGACACCCACTTCAGACCTAGGGACACATACAGACTGAAAGTGAGGGGATGGAAAAAGATATTCCATGCAAATGGAAATCAAAAGAAAGCTGGAGTAGCAATACTCATATCAGATAAAATAGACTTTAAAATAAAGAATGTTACAAGAGACAAGGAAAGACACTGTATAATGATCAAGGGATCAATCCAAGAAGAAGATATAACACTTATAAATATATATGCACCCAACATAGGAGCACCTCAATACATAAGGCAACTACTAACAGCTCTAAAAGAGGAAATCGACAGTAACACAATAATAGTGGGGGACTTTTCACTTACACCAATGGACAGATCATCCAAACAGAAAATTAATAAGGAAACAGAAGCTTTAAATGACAAAATAGACCAGATAGGTTTAATTGATATATATAGGACATTCCATCCAAAAACAGCAGATTACACTTTCTTCTCAAGTGTGCATGGAATGTTGTCCAGGATAGATCCCATCTTGGGTCTAAAGTCAAGCCTCAGTAAATTTAAGAAAACTGAAATCATATCAAGCATCTTTTCTGACCACAACGCTATGAGATTAGAAATGAATTACAGGGAAAAATACGTAAAAAACAGAAACACATGGAGGCTAAACAATATGCTACTAAATTACCAAGAGATCACTGAAGAAATCAAAGAGGAAATCAAAAAATCCCTAGAGACAAATGACAATGAAAACACGACGATCCAAAACCTATGGGAGGCAGCAAAAGCAGTTCTAAGAGGGAAGTTTATAGCTATACAAGCCTACCTCAAGAAACAAGAAAAATCTCAAATAAACAATCTAACCTTACACCTAAAGGAACTAGAGAAAGAAGAACAAAACCAAAAGTTAGCAGAAGGAAAGAAATCATAAAGATCAGAGCAGAAATAAATGAAATAGAAACAAAGAAAACAATAGCAAAGATCAATAAAACTAAAAGCTGGTTCTTTGAGAAGATAAACAAAATTGATAAACCATTAGCCAGACTCAGCACGAAAAAGAGGGAGAGGACTCAAATCAATGAAATTAGAAATGAAAAAGGAGAAGTTACAACAGACACGGCAGAAATACAAAGCATCCTAAGAGACTACTATAAGCAACTCTATGCCAATAAAATGGACAACCTGGAAGAAATGGACAAATTCTTAGAAAGGTATAACCTTCCAAGACTGAACCAGGAAGAAACAGAAAATATGAACAGACCAATCACAAGTAATGAAATTGAAACTGTGATTAAAAATCTTCCAACAAACAAAAGTCCAGGACCAGAAGGCTTCACAGGTGAATTCTATCAAACATTTACAGAAGAGCTAACACCCATCCTTCTCAAACTCTTCCAAAAATTTGCAGAGGAAAGGAACACTCCCAAACTCATTCTATGAGGCCACCATCACCCTGATACGAAAACCAGACAAAGATACTACAAAAAAAGAAAATTACAGACCAGTATCACTGATGAATATAGATACAAAAATCCTCAACAAAATACTAGCAAACAGAATCCAACGACACATTAAAAGGATCATACACCATGATCAAGTGGGATTTATCCCAGAGATGCAAGGATTTTTCAATATATGCAAATCAATCAATGTGATACACCATATTAACAAATTGAAGAATAAAAACCATATGATCATCTCAATAGATGCAGAAAAAGCTTTTGACAAAATTGAACACCCATTTATGCTAAAAACTCTCCAGAAAGTGGGCATAGAGGGAACCTACCTCAACATAATAAAGGCCATATACGACAAACCCACAGCAAACATCATTCTCAATGGTGAAAAACTGAAAGCATTTCCTCTAAGAACAGGAACAAGACAAGGATGTCCACTCTCACCACTATTATTCAACATAGTTTTGGAAGTCCTAGCCGCGGCAGTCAGAGAAGAAAAAGAAATAAAAGGAATACAAATTGGAAAAGAAGAAGTAAAACTGTCACTGTTTGCAGATGACATGATACTATACATAGAGAATCCTAAAGATGCCACCAGAAAACTACTAGAGCTAATCAATGAATTTGGTAAAGTTGCAGGATACAAAATTAATGCACAGAAATCTCTTGCATTCCTATACACTAATGATGAAAAATCTGAAAGAGAAATTAAGGAAACACTCCCATTTACCACTGCAACAAAAAGAATAAAATACCTAGGAATAAACCTACCTAGGGAGACAAAAGACCTGTAGGCAGAAAACTATAAGACACTGATGAAAGAAATGAAAGATGATACCAACAGATGGAGAGATATACCATGTTCTTGGATTGGAAGAATCAATATTGTGAAAATGACTATACTACCCAAAGTAATCTACAGATTCAATGCAATCCCTATCAAATTACCAATGGCATTTTTTACAGACTTAGAACAAAAAATCTTAAAATTTGTATGGAGACACAAAAGACCCCGAATAGCCAAAGCAGGCTTGAGGGAAAAAAGCGGAGCTGGAGGAATCAGACTCCCTGACTTCAGATTATACTACAAAGCTACAGTAATCAAGACAATATGGTACTGGCACAAAAACAGATACATAGATCAATGGAACAAGATAGAAAGCCCAGAGATAAACCCACGCACCTATGGTCAACTAATCTATGACAAAGGAGGCAAGGATATACAATGGAGAAAAGACAGTCTCTTCAATAAGTGGTGCTGGGAAAATTGGACAGCTACATGTAAAAGAATGAAATTAGAACACTCCATAACACCATACACAAAAATAAACTCAAAATGGATTAGAGCAGCTCAATAACAAAAAAACAAACAACCCAATCCAAAAATGGGCAGAAGACCTCAATAGACATTTCTCCAAAGAAGATATACAGATTGCCAACAGACACATGAAAGAATGCTCAACATCATTAATCATTAGAGAAATGCAAATCAAAACTACAATGAGGTATCATCTCACACCAGTCAGAATGGCCATCATCAAAAAATCTAGAAACAATGAATGCTGGAGAGGGTGTGGAGAAAAGGGAACACTCTTGCACTGTTGGTGGGAATGTAAATTGATACAGCCACTATGGAGAACAGTATGGAGGTTCCTTAAAAAACTAAAAATAGAACTACCATACAACCCAGCAATCCCACTACTGGGCATATACCCTGAGAAAACCATAATTCAAAAAGAGTCATGTACCAAAATGTTCATTGCAGCTCTATTTACAATAGCCAGGACATGGAAGCAACCAAGTGTCCATCATCGGATGAATGGATAAAGAAGATGTGGCACATATATATAATGGAATATTACTCAGCCATAAAAAGAAATGAAATGGAGGTATTTGTAATGAGGTGGATGGAGTTAGAGTCTGTCATACAGAGTGAAGTAAGTCAGAAAGAGAAAAACAAATACAGTATGCTAACACATATATATGGAACCTAAGGGAAAAAAAAGGTCATGAAGAACATAGTGGCAAGACGGGAATAAAGACACAGACCTACTAGAGAATGGACTTGAGGACATGGGGAGGGGGAGGGGTGAGATGTGACAGGGTGAGAGAGTGTCATGGACATATATACACTACCAAATGTAAAATAGATAGCTAGTGGGAAGCAGCCGCATAGCACAGGGAGATCAGCTCGGTGCTTTGTGACCACCTAGAGGGGTGGGATAGGGAGGGTGGGAGGGAGGGAGATGCAAGAGGGAAGAGATATGGGAACATATGTATATGTATAACTGATTCACTTTGTTATAAAGCAGAAACTAACACACCATTGTAAAGCAATTATACTTCAATAAAGATGTTTTAAAAAAAAAAGGATTAGAGACCTAAATGTAAGACAGGACACTATAAAACTCTTAGAGGAAAACATAGGAGGAACACTCTTTGACATAAATCACAGCAAGATCTTTTTTGAGCCACCTCCTAGAGTAATGGAAATAAAACCAAAAATAAACAAATGGGACCTAATGAAACTCCAAAGCTTTTGCACAGCAAAGGAAACCATAAACAAGACAAAAAGACAACCCTCAGAATGGGGGAAAATATTTGCAAATGAATCATCGAACAAAGGATTAATCTCCAAAATATATAAACAGCTCATGCAGCTCAATATTAAAAAAACAAACAACCCAATCCAAAAATGGGCAGAAGACCTAAGTAGACATTTCTCCAAAGAAGACATACAGATGGCCAAGAAGCACGTGAAAAGCTCCTCAACATCACTAATTATTAGAGAAATGCAAATCAAAACTACAATGAGGTATCACCTCACACCAGTTAGAATGGGCATCATCAGAAAATCTACAAACAACAAATGCTGCAGAGGGTGTAGAGAAAAGGTAACCCTCTTGCACTGCTGGTGCGAATGTAAATTGATACAGCCACTATGGAGAACAGTATGGAGGTTCCTTAAAGAACTAAAAATAGAATTACCATATGACCCAGCAATCCCACTACTGGGCATATACCCTGAGAAAACCATAATTCAAAAAGACACATGCACCCCAGTGTTCATTGCAGCACTATTTACAATAGCCAGGTCATGGAAGCAACCTAAGTGCCCATCGACAGACGAATGGATAAAGAAGATGTGGTACATATATACAATGGAATATTACTCAGCCATAATAAGGAACGAAATTGGGTCATTTGTAGAGACGTGGATGCATCTAGAGACTGTCATACAGAGTGAAGTAAGTCAGAAAGAGAAAAACAAATATCGTATATTAACGCATATATGTGGACCTAGAAAATGGTACAGATGAAGCAGTTTGCAGAACAGAAATTGAGACACAGAAGTAGAGAACAAACGACGTATGGACTCCAAGGGAGGAAAACGGCGGGGGGGTCGGGGGGGGGTGTGATGAATTGGGACATTGGGATTGACATGTATACACTGATGTGTATAAAATGGATGACTAATAAGAAAATAAATAAATAAACATTTTAAAAAAAAGGAAAGGATAAGGAGTTTAATTCTGCCTCTCTGAATATCATTTTGTATGATTCGGATATGTGCTTCTTATATTCTTTTCTTAAACAAAGTGCACCTGGACTCCCATTTGTTTTATCTGATCGTTTGTGTTTCACACATGCCTGCAGATCTTCTGCATGATTCCATGTACTGTTCTAGCCCGAACTCATCTTTCCCTGATGGCCTTTCTAAATTCACCCTCTGGTGCTCATCTTCTATCATATTCCACTGTCTAGTAACAGAACACTGGGCACACTTCCTGCTCATGCTACACCTGTAAGCATCTCTCCTGCTACTCTCTGGTTCAACTTCTACTCAGTCTTCAAGACTCAGCTCAGTGTTCACCTCCTCCAGGAAGCCTTCCGTGAATCCCACCTGTAGGCCAAACACCTCTCCTTCTGGGATCCTGGAGCTGTTTGTACTTGTGACTCTTGTCCCTCTTACCATCAACTATACAACATAGAAATAATCCATTTACATAACTATTTAAAACTTGAGCCACCCCCATCCTCCCCCCACCAACGCCAACACACACACACACACACACACACACACACACACACACACACACGAGGACTGGGATACAACCGTCTCTGGAACAGAAATGCTGGCAAACGCTTATCAGTTGCTTACTGTTTGCCAGACCCGCAGCCGAACATTAAGTCTTCCTAACAGTCCTTTGAGTGGGTGATATTGTTATTCCTGTTCTGAGCAGTTAGGGACCCTGTCAACACTACTCAGTCACTAAGGGACAAAGATGCAGGAACCAGGGACCCAAGTCCGTCAACCCCCAGCACCTGGCATGGTCCGTAGTCAACGTTTGCTGAGTCGAAGTGCAATTCTGGGAGTGAATAAGCAGAATGAAGGTATCTGTAAGGAAGTCTTACTGACTGCAAGCTGGAAGCCCCTGTGTTAAAGCAAGGGTGAGGGACACGAGAAGCCTCCCCGCTCTGTGGTCCCCAGAATCCTGCCCCTTCCCCACAACTGCCAACTTTGTCCCAGAAGGTAGCCTTGCCATTTATGCTTTGAACATCCTTCTCAGGGATCCCCAGGGAATACCTGAAGCTTGCAGAGATTGCCCCTTGCCCCCATGGGGTTTGCATTGGTGGGAATGAGTAATGCCTATGCTTTGCTCCTACCCTTCCTTCTTGCTTTGAGCTGTCCCTTTGAAGCAACATGTTGGCAGGGGAGGCGGGGGTGGAAACTCAGAGATAAAGTTGCTCTATGCAGCCAGGATCACACCAACAGGTATGAGTATTAGTGCTCTTGCCATAAAACTGAATTTATGAACTCATATAACTATCTAGTTCAAAATTAATTAGCTTCAGGAATGGCTGGATCCAGGTGTTCAAGTGATGTCATCAGAAATCCATCTTTCTCTCTCTCTCCCTCAAGTTTTAGCTCTGCTTTCCTCTGTGTTGGCCTCATTATCAAAAAGGCTCTCCCAACTCTGGTTGCCAGCAGCTCCTAGTTTGCCTCTTACCCATTCAGCCAGTTCCTAGTAGGACTCCTCTTTCCTTTTCTTATATAAGTCCCCAATCCAAGTGGCCTGGCTTAGATTTCCTGTTCATGTCTGAGTCACCAAGGTAGATCGGAGAGAGAATACATCCACTGGCCAGGCTTGGGTAATTTGGCCGCTCCTAAAATGTGCATTTGTGAGGGAGTAGAGGTGGATTTCATCCTCACCCAAAATGCAGGAACCAAGGGTAGAGGTGGCAGTAATGCCCCCAGGGAATCAAAGTCCTATTTTCAGAAGTGACTGGGCAGAAAAAAATCAACAGACATCTACTACAAAATGTCTTGGTGAAACAGGAACTCCTTCTTCCACAGTAAATTCCTCAAGCCTAAGCCCATGTCAAGTACCCCAGAATCCCAGAATTCAGGATTCTCGTGAAGGGGCCCTAAAAGTGGACATAATGCAGGACACATGGGTTGTTTATGATGGCAATCTTCCACTCGTCCTCTCATGTGTCTGGCTAAGATGATATCAGAATTCAAAGACTCAGGAGATCACAAGCTGTAAAAAAATAATCTTCTATTAAGCCTTGCGCCATCCCAACTGTGGTGGCATTTGGAAGATGAAACCAGCACCGTTCCTTTGGAGATAGCAGCTACTTTCCAATTGCACTGATAAAAAAAGGAAGGCATGAAGTAAAGTGACATTTACGTGCTAGGAGAAGCATATTTTCTTTCCTACTCCAAAACCATTTCAGGAGCTGGGGAAGGGGGGGGCGGTCGTTGGTGGATGCCCCCCCCCACCATCTTTTAGGCTGTGGGAGCATCTGGCCTGGGTCGGGGGGCGGCCAGCCTCAGTGGCCAGGTGGGGTTCAGCCTCCCATCCTTTGTGCTGCCCGCACCCCCATCTGCTACTCTGCTACTGGCAAATTGAAATATCAGCCTGTTTCAGCTCAGAAATGTGGAAATTAAGAAAGGAAATGAGGGGCGGTGGGAAGAAAAGAGAAGCGATGAATCACTTTTGGATTGCTGCCTCATTCGCAAGCCGTGTGGTGAGAGGCAGATCCATGTAGGAGGAAGAGTCTGGGAGTTGAAAAGACCTGAGTTCATATGATAGCTCCATTACAGGCTGGCAAGAGGCCCTGGGCCACTCACCCCACTGAGCCTCAGTTTCCTCATCTGTAAAATGGGGATCTTGCCTTCACGGGGTCATTCTGAAGGTTAAGGGACACAGGTACATGGCAGCTGGTCCAGAGTTGGCTGAAGGATGTTGATCTTCCTTCTCTTTCTCCTCCTATCAGGTGGGGCCACAGCCACTGCAGCTCCATCGCCATCACTCCCCTCCATCTAGACCAGCAGGCAGCGGTGCTCAATTCCCTTCCAGCGGCCCTGAGATCCGACCTCCTTGTCCAGCTTTCCAAGCCTGCCCCTTCTGCTCCCGCTCAGCCCTACTTTGGCCTCTAGCACATTCTCCACCCCCAGGCTCTACCCATGTGGGTGGTTGGCTGTTTCTGCCCTATCCAGGGCTCTTTGCTACCTCAAGGCCTTCCCTCTCCCACCCCTACTTTTCTCAGGGCTGGTTCCTTCTCATCACTTGGCCTCTGCCCAAATGTCACCTCCTCCAAGAAGCCCTCCCTGACCACCCTGGAGAAAGCAGCTGCCCACACTTCAATCACTTTCTAGCTCATCTCTCAAAACCGATCTCATTTATTTATCTGTTATTATCTCTCCCCCAGGAGAAGATGAGCATTAAAAGGCAGGGAACATTTCCATCTTGTTCATCTGTGTGTTCCTAGTGCCCAGTGGCATGCCTGGCACAGAGCAAGCATTCAAACATTTGGGGTGGGAGGGAGGAAGAAAGGGAAAAGGGAAGGAGGGAGGGAGGAGGGAGTGAAGGAAGGAGACAGAAAAAAGAAGTTGGAGACCTGACTCCCCACCCCACTCTAGAGCCTCTATTCTTCACGCTCCAGGTCTTGGGTCCCTCCACCTCCCGCTCCCAGTCCCTACACACATGTGACCCCTGACCCCGCTGGACTCCAATGCCTGGACTATCCCCATGCAGATGGCTGCCTTACATATAACAATCCACCATTAGTACTTCCTCCTTTTGTGCCATGAGGGCCAGTCCAGTTCACACATACTATTTCCACATCACTCTTCTGAGGTATCAAGCATAATGTTATTCATCTGTTATTTCTGCTTGCCCCCTGCACACCCCCTTCTGGAAACAGAACCCTTTGTCACCTCTGGAGAACCACCCCTGCCCCACATGCAGCCCCTGTAGCTCTGATGGAGTTATCCTGATCCCCAGCTCCAGGGCTGGACGTGTGACCCAGGTCTGGCCAAGGAGAAAGCAGTATTTTCCTGGCCACGGTGATTGGCTAGGAATGGTCACATGGCTCCAGCTGGGGCCACTGACATTGAATCCAGGACTTTCCCTGCATGTTAATTAGCCAAGAGGCACTGCCCTTCTGCTGGGAATGCCAAACCAGGTAGATATAAGTCTGGAGCTGACAGCCATCTTCCCACCATGTGGGGACAGTCTGACTGAGAATAAAGCCAGCATAGAGGGCAGCAGAGCCCAGAGATAGACAGATTCTGATGATATCATTTGAGCACCTGGATCCAGCTTTACCTGAAGTAGATGACATGCCAGAAAATCTCAGTGAACCAAGCCAATAAATTCCTTTTTGTGCTTAAGACAGTTGGACTCGCACTTGTTGCTTGTCGCTAAAATGGTTCTGACTCATAGAACATTAATCAGTTGTGGGATAGTCGAGACATGTAAGGCAGCCAGGGGGACAGAGGGCAACATCCTCCGCTAGAAAGGGGAGAAGGTAAATAAAACTCCAGGGCGGATTAGACCAGAAGTCAACCGGAGATTTCACCAGGAAAACCAGCATCTTCCTAGCTCCTGAGCCACTCTCTGCTGGAGGTAACCAGTCTGTTTTGAAGGCCCTGCTTCCCCTCACTCCAAGAATCAGACAGCCTTGAAATCTTTCAAGGCAAAAAATAAGTCTGAGGTAGTAGTCATACCTCTGGAGGAAAAAGACTTCCTCAGCCTTCTTTAAGGTGCAAAGAATTTCCAGCATGCAGGCCTCCCACTTGCCATCCGTTTCCAGACCCGTATCAGGCATGCCTCCTGGATGCTGTGTATACTCAGAATGGTACCCGGGGACAGGCTGGGGCCCATTCCAGCTCTCTCCAACAGGCAAGCGCTCACCTGAGCCCACAGGAGGAAACAACTCCAGAAAAGCATCCCTGTGGGGGTGCAGCCCAGATCCCCAGAGCCTCACTTCAGAGCGGAAACACAGCTGGGGGTGCGAGGCACCAGAAAAGGCCTCGTCAGTGTGACAGGTGTCAAGTTCTCAGAAAGAGTGACAGCCTCCAGTTCTCCTGGGATCTCTGACTCTAGGTAGACAGACAATTCTCTCCCTGCTTCTGAGGCCAGGAGTAGGGCCTGGCTCTTTGGGGGACGGGCTGGGTTTTGCTTCGTTCTGGACGCCCCTCCTGGCTGCAGCTCCACCCGACACTCAAGAGGTGGTCTCGGGAGGACACGAGGAAAAGCGCGGTGCTGGACAGACAAGAATCTGGGTTTTCAAGAACTCGGCCCCAGGTCTGAATCGCACCCCACTCTTCAGTCCATTCTTTACGCCCTCTCTGCTGGGGACCCTGAACTCTGTACCTTCCAGGGCATACCCGGCACTCCCTCCTGAGCTCCAGACTCACAGGGTCACCCTCCAGCTGGACACCTCGGCTGAGACATCCAACAGACACCTCAAACTCAACACCTCGCAAACTACACTCCCTGCTCCCCACACCAGCTGCTCCTCGTCCTCCTCCTGGTTTCTTAGCTCAGTGAACATCACCTCTAACCCCTCCCCAAACTGAAATCTTTCCCTAATTCTTCTCTCCCCCGCTCACCTCCAGATAATCAGTGCCAGTCCTGTGGATTCTCCCTCCTAAACCTCTCACCCCACCGGGACCTTTCAGCCCAGCCTTCTCTTGCCTGGATTATTTCAGCAAACTCCTAATAGGTTTCCCTTGCTCACTGCTAGTAATTCTCCCTTCAGCAGCCAGACTGGCTGTCGTGAAACACACATTCAGCACCCTGCAGGGACAATCCTTTGCCAGCCCAACAAGGCTCAATCCCTCACCATGGCTTACAAAGCCTTTCCTGGTCTGATTTCCAGCCTGGCAAAAAGAAAGTATTCACATGTTTCCTCTAAACCGGACAAACTTTTTCAGTAAAGGGCCAGATAGTAAATATTTTAGGCTTTGCGGGCCATATGGTCTCTGTCGCAACTACTCCGCCGTTGTAGTGGGAAAGCAGCTGCACGCATTATGTAAATGAATGGCGGTGGCTGTATGCCAATAAAACTTTATTTACAGAAACCGGTGGTGGGCCAGATTTGACCCATGGGCCATAGTTTGCCAATGTCTGCTCTAAAGGGATGAGCTAATTTCTCACCTCATCTCAGTTGCCTCTAGAAAATGGAGATAATCCTCACATTGAAGGGCTGGTGAAGGATTTGAAAGAACTTGTCAAGCACCTGGCATAGAGTCTAGCACACAGTAGGTGCTCAGTTGGTGATCACTGTTATTAAAGCTGTTATCACCTCTCTCCCTTTCTGCATGTTTAAGAATTGGTCAGCCCTGACTCCATAGCAAGGAGGTTGTAAGGATGGAGACCCTCCTTTTCCAAAGGCCTGATGATACATGATGCATTTCCAGAGGTGTTGGGAAACCATACAGCTGAGCACCTACTATGTGCCAGGCACTGGGCCTCACGTTGCTGAGTGATCAAAATAAATCATAAGGCAATATTCACCTCCTGAGCCCAAGTCTTTGAAGTCTAAAGAACTTGAGGAAAAACTGCAAGAAATTATTCGTTCAGTAGCATGCCTACTATGTGCCAGGCCTCATGTAGCACTAGGGCTGCCCAGAGGAACAGGAAGCAAGCTCTGCTTCTAAAAAAAGGTACCGCCTAGAGAAGCTATTTTCTCTTGACTTCGAAATTTCTCCTTGTCCTTGAAGCCACGTCTCCCACTCAGAGGGAAGCAGAGGTGCAATTCGCCTTGGGTCCCTCCAGAGCTCTGCAGGCCAGGCCTACGTCCCCTCCATCTCCTTGATGGGGCCTGGGGATCTGACAATAAATGAAACTGCCTCCTTCTTTTACCTGGGCAGGGCCTTAGCAGGGTCCCAGAGCAGAGGGGTGAGAAGGGAGGGGGTCCTAGGTCCTGCATGACTGAAGATCCTGTGTTGGCTCGTGAACAAGACCTTCTCCACGGCCTTCATCTTCCTAAAGGACATCTCTCTTTGGACAAATCCCAGTTCACCTCCCACCTGGGCTCTTCTTCATCCATGAGGCAGAGATCTAGCCCTTGTCCCTGGAGAAGCAGAAGTCTTGGGCAGAGACTGCTAACTGTGCCCCGATATCCAATCCCCACTTGTCTCTGCTAGTGACAGAATCCCCACTTTCTGATGGAACGCATGGACACCCAACCGGTAACCACACTACCCAGCTCCCTTGCTAGGCGTGGCTGCATGACCAAGGTCTGTCCAGTGGGATGCCTTTGGAGGGAAGTGGTGCACTCTTCCTTCATCTCTGTCCCCCCTTTGCTACCTGGAACACGGACCATGCAGATGAGAGGAAGCCACCTTGGGTTATTCAAATGAGAGGAATATCCGAGGCATCACGGAGCCACAACAGGGAAAGTGCCTGGGTCCCTGATGCCATGAAGCCACTGTCCCAGCTCTGAATTACCTCATCCGTACTGTCATGTGATGGAAAAATAAACTGCCTTGATTCAGATACTGTTATTTTGGTTTCTTTGTAACAATAGCTGAATCTGAATCTTAGCTAATGTGTCACACAGAGTGGCCTGATACCCCAACATCTCACCAGTGCACACAGCACTGTGAAAACTAAGCAATACGTTATGGATTCACTAAACCAAAAATCGCTGAACACGTACTATGTGCTGGGGATGGAGCCAGGTGCTGTAGGGGGCTGCTGAGATAAATCAAAGTCCTTGGTTGCCAGTTAGTAAGAGAAAAAAAGAGTAGCGATGAAGATATACTGGGTACTTTCTATATACACATAATAGACTTATGAGTCTCGTAAGTCTATTATGAGACACAGATGTGCAACTGAGGTCTAGGAAGGTTAAGTTGCAGAGCTCTTACCAGAACCCAATCATACTGACACCCTGATCTCAGCTTTCCAACCTCCAGAACTGTGAGAAAACAAATGTCTGTTGTTTAAGCACCCCCGTCTGTGGCAATTTGTTATGGCAGCCCAAGAAGACTAAGACACAAACTCACAGCCAGGCAGTCTGGCTCTAACCTCTTCTCCATCCATCCTCCACGAAGAGTAAAAAGAAGCACATTACAGGCAGACTTGTCCCAATACCATCGACATCACCCCAACGAAACAGGACAGACTTAACCTTCATGGAGCCCTCACTCGGACCCTGGTGCTATGCTCAGTGTTTCCCAGGCACCACGTCTCCTCTCCCTCTCCACAGCCCTGGGAGGCACATGCTCTTATAATCCTGATGTTAAAGATGAAGAAAGCGAAGCAGAGAGGACAAGAAGCTGCTCCAATCCTAAGCACATTCACGTGACACCGTAATAAGGGCTGAAGGGATTTCCATCTTCCTACAGAAAGAGAAGGGATAAAGGGGCTGGGAGACACCAGAGGTCCTGTGCAGCTCTGTGCCTCGTCCTTATTTTAACCCAGACAGGAATAAACTCTCACCTGTCCTCTGAGCTGTGAACTCCTCAAAGCCAGGCCCTGTCCCTCATTTGTCCCCTAGTCCCAGCACACAGTCTGAGGAATGGTAGGCCTTCCACCGTGTGTGCTGTGAAAATGGGTGAGTATCTTTGTTTCCACTCTTTCTGTCCATTGCTCTTGCTTTTGTCCCCAGGACCCCTCACCCTTCTTCTGGCAAGAGTGCTCCCTGATGTCTTAGGGACCAGCCAATGGGACCCTCCCGAAGAGGTGAAGCGTGTGTCCAAAGCCTAAATTAATCAAAGCATAACCCTCACCCAGCCACAGTGACTGGTACTGGGCTGGGCCCTTGGGCCAATGAGGTAGAGGAGATGCAGCTGGGAGCCCATGGGGATGTAGTGGTGGCAGATGCCGTCGTCATTTTGCTCCCAGGCAGAGCAAGAGACTGAAGCCAACACAGAGGAAGGCAGTTCGGAGTGACAGAGAAGAGCTAAGGTTCTGCTCACATACGTCCCTGAAGATGGAGCTACCCCTGGAATTTTCTTTCACACATCAATACATTTCTTCTCCCTCTCTCTCTTGTTTTGCTTAAGCCATTTTTGCGACCAATTTTTCTGCCCCACTTGAACCAAAAGTGTTCTAATGGACACTTTGCGGCCTGTCTCCTACTTTCAATAAATTCCAACTTACCTTTAAAGGAAAAAAATCTCCCCTGGTCTCCATGAATATTTTCCCAAGCCCAGTTGGTCCATACGGGTGGTTTTGGCATCCGCTGTTTGTCCTGTTTGTCCAGCATTATAAGGTCGCTTCAAGGAGGAAGATCAAGTATGACAGCATCGATTGCCTGTAGAACTAGCGCCGGGCCTTGGTCCCAGCTTGTCTCACATCTTATTTAGATTCAGACACATATGTCTCATTTTTCAAGGAGACTACAAGTTCCATGAGGTAAGTGACGTCCTATGAATTCAACAAACGATGATGAAGTGCCTGAGGTGTCCTAGACACTGGCGAGAAGCTGCGAACACAGAGGATAAAAAAAGGTCACTGTCCTCTCCAAGGCAAACGTGAAAGCAGAACAATTACACCTACAGGAGTGCATCAGGACAGGGTGTTTCTAGTTGCCAGTAACCGAGAAAGGCAACTTGCACTGGCTGGCGAAACCGAGGAGATCTGGTTTGTCCAAATGGAAAGTGTAGGTAAGATCAAGCTTCCGGGTTGGATGATTCCCGAGGCTTAACAACGCTACATGTGGCCCAGGTGTTTTCTATTCCTCAGCTCTGCCATCTCAGCAACATTCTCGTTAAGGCTGCCTACATCCCACGGGTACGCCTTTCCACATCACACCCAGGGCAGGTGAATGCAGGTTCAAACAAGATGCACCCTGATTGGATCTGCTAGGTCACATGCTTGCCTGCAAACCAATGACTGGGCAGGAAATGGACAGTGCTGATCCCTGTAAGCCAATCAGGGGTCACTGCCGGACCAAGGGGGTGGAGTCAGCTTTCACCATGGCCCTGGCTGCATGGGGGCGGGGGGTTATTTAATACCTGAAGGGAATTCCAGGAGCTCAAGGAAGGTGGGAGGGAAGGAAGGGTTGGTGGCAAACATCCACTGTCGGCTCTCAGAGGTGAGAATCGGAGCAGACTCCCCTGAGCTGATACGGAAGCCTTTCCTCCCACCTCCATCGCTGGGCTGCGCTCACGTCCTTTGCTCAGTATTACCCCGTGGTCACTATAGCAGCAGCAGCAGAAGCAGCACCTGATGTTTATGAACCACTTCCTGGTGCCAGATGCTAAAGTGCCCCACATTTGCTGTTCATTGTCTCATTTAACCACAGCCTTAGGAAGGATGGTTATTTCCATTTTGCAGATTAGGAAGCTGAGGCCTGGAGAGCCGAAGTGACCTACCCAAAGTTGGCCTGAACTGAAAAGTCCAGGTAGCACCTTGCTGTCTTCAGTTCCCTAGTTGGAGAGGTTTAGTCACCCCTGTGTGCTGGGTGCTTGGCTGGGGGGATGGGCCTTCAAACGTAGACAGAAGTCGCGTCTCCACTGAGCATTAATTTGCCCTTGAAACAACCCTACACACTTCACAAGGGCTGCCAACTTGGCAATGTCTGCTGCCTTATTTCATTTCTCTGCAAACTGCAGGGAAAATGCAATGGAAGCATCAGCTTCAGGCCTCGTGATGCTCTAAATTAAAGTGAAGTCTCGGGATTTCCCTGGCGGTCCAGTGGTTAAGACTTCGCCTCACAATACAGGGGGGTGTGGGTTTGATCCCTGGTCAGGGAGCTAAGATCCCACATACCTCTGGGCCACGAAACCAAAATATAAAACAGAAGCAATGTTGTAACAAATTCAATAAGACTTTAAAAATGGTCCACATCAAAAAAAAATCTTAAAAAAAATAAAGTGAATTCTTCCCGGAAAATAAACTCAACACCACACTACACTGCATGATTAGCATGATAACATTAGCCACTACTTTCTAGAATCGGCAAAATCAACACTGGTTGTCAGTTTTCGGGGGGAGGGGGGCATGTTTCACCAACTGTATCTCCTCAGGACAGGTGTGCGTGGCATGGCAGGGACTCAGTAGAGCCAGCAGAGCCCTCTGGTTGGCCCTGTGTTTTCTGTCTCGTTTCCCTCTCTCGTATCTGCTAGAAGCACCAGTTAGCACCCTGGGCTTGGAGGAGTTCTTAGCTGCTCTGCCTCAGCCAGGTCCACATCTTCTCCTCTGAGGGCAAGGGTTCCAAGCAGCCCTTTCCCTCGCTCAAGTAAGTTCCTCCTCTGATGGGTGGGGGCCAGGGTGGGGCAAAGGTAGGCGTGGGAGAGAATGAGGAAGAAGTCACATGGGGCCCATCTCCACCTAACAAAACAGGGCACTTCGCATTGGAAGCTCATCAAAGCGTTGAGTCGGCTCCCCTCCTTCTTGACTGCGTGAATGAGTTGCCTGGTGCTTCTCCTGGAAGCATCTGCCTCACTTTCCTCTGAACTCCTGGAGCCCTTCATCAGGCTTGCTTTCTGGAACTTTGGATCTTCTCCTCATACTAGCTTTGCTCCATTAAGATCCACCCTCAGCTCACCTTTGCTCTACAGAGGCCACTGAGGAGAAGCAGCTGGGCAAAGCTGGCAGATCCACGCAGGAGGAACGTGCCTGGTGCAGTGGAACCGGGGGACCCACAGGAGCTGTGTGGCTTAAGCATTTACTTCCTAGTCCTGAGCCTCATCCATAAACTGGGAACAAAAGTGGCGCCTACTCCCCTGGAGGTTCCCCCCACCCCCACCCGACACGGGTAGTCGGGTTTCCTCAATCTTAGGTAAAGGGATATATAAACCTCAAGCCCCTTCCAGCCAGACTGCCATCCCTAACTCCTTCCCATCCCCAATTCTGGAGCTGCTGCAGTTCTATCTTACAAGGATATCATGAAGATTAATGAGCATGGAAAATGTTTACCACCGTGTCTGGACCTCAGAAGCACCCAGCACATAGCCACAATTATGGCCTGATGATGTTCATTTTTCAATATCTCTGTGCCTCAGTTTTCTCATCTGTAAAATGGGGATAATAATAACACATGCCCTCAAGAGGCTTAAATGAGCTGTTGCAGGAGAAGCATTTAGCACAGCACCTGGCCCATAGAAAAGACTCAGCAAAGGTTGGCTGTTAAGCAGTTAAATATTAAAATTAAATAATTGAGAGGCAGTGGGGCATAGTGAGAACAACATGGTCTGTAATTTCACTTAGTCTATGTCCAGGTTTTACCACTTATTAGCTCTTAGTAGAGTTCTCCACCCTCTCTGAGCCTTAGTCTTTTCTCCTCCAAATGGGGATAATGATTGTGCAGCTTTGTGGGGTTGCTGGGAGGGTTTGTGAATTTCAAATGCCTCACTCTGCCAAAACGAGTTACCATAGCAGGTCTGGCTGCTGTCCTTTGAAAGGTCTGCTTACAAAGTTGGCCCTTAGCTGGCATCTGGGAAGGCGGATTTCAGGAAGGTTCCCAACATTCCCTGATAAGGGTAGCTAAACTATTTGCACAAACAATGTGGTTTCTGCTGAACACTTGTTTCCCTTCAGGGAAATTTGGTACATGCCAGGCAAGGAGTGCCTATTTTCCAGCCCCAGTAAAGACCCTGGGCACTGAGTCTCTAATGAGTGTCCCTGGTAGGTAACATTCCGTATGTGTTGTCACAACTCATTGCTGGAGAAATTATGCCCGTCTTGTGACTCCCCGGGAGAGGGCTCTTCATGCTTGTGCCTGGCTTCCCCTGGACTTTGCTGCATGTGCCTTTTCCCTTTGTGGATTTCCCTCTGTATCCTTTTGCCATAAGAAGCCCTGAGTTCAACTATATGCTCAATCCTCTTAGCAAATCATCAAACCTAGGGATGATCTTAGGGACACCTGATGCACATAGTACCTGCCCCGTGGTTAGTCCTCAGGAAGCAGAGTCCTCGAAAATAAGTTCCCACGGTAGTCATGGGCTCAGGGTCCTTAATTGCAAGAATCAAATAAGAGAGACCCCTAACTTGTTTTCCATTTTTAAAAACGTTCAAAAAGATATTTATTGGCATGGACACAGAACCTACCAGTGGCAAAGACAAAGATATGCAGTCATGAGAATATTCAGAGTCTTTTCATCTTAAATTCTAAAGAAAAATTCTATCAGCTTTGCCTTTGCTCTCTGGGAAGGAAACTTGTCTGATTGGCTATGGGGCTTTTTCTTAATTCATTGAAATAGTCAATAAAGGAGATAAGATGAGGAGGGGCTAGTGGGAGTTCCAGTGGGGAAGGAGAGAACTACCAGCGGGAGAGAAGGATGGATTGAGGAAGTAGGGAGAGAGATCAAAATCAAAGCACCCATGAAGGTTGAAGTAGAGATAGTTTTGTTTGTTTTATTTTGTCTAAATGTGGTAGATAAAGAAGAGAAGATAACTATTTGGCAGCTATCGTGTATTGAAGGAAGAAGAATTGGGAAAGAACTTACACATGCAAGCACAGGATCAAAATTTCTTAAGGGAAAAGAACCTGAAACAGATTCTTAGAGGGCAAACATCTCACAGTAGAATTAAAGACAAATTAGTAACATATGCATAACATGGGCTCCTGAAGACTCCTGAGTTTAGAAAAGAAAATAGCCACACTCTCCGAAGGAGACAGCTAGACTTACGGTCGAGGCAGAAGGTAATTTATGCAAATAAAAGGCATAAAAGGTTATTGGAAGAGGTACTTCACAAAGAAGATATCCAAAACGGCTATTAACATAAGAAAAGGAGCTGAGCTGCATTACTTATCAGGGAAACGCAAGTTGAAACCATAAAGCGATACCAGTATGCACCCACCTGAAAGGTTGATGTGAAAATGCCAAGCGTTAGCAAAGAAATGAAGCAACTGGGATGCAGACACGGCTGCTTGTAGATAAAGGAGAATAAACTGGTACAACCACTTCGCAAAACTATTGAGCAGCAGCTTCTAAAGCTGGACATATGTACAACTTACAACCCAGCAATTCCGCTCCTTGGAACATACCCAGCAGAAATGCAAACATATGTTCACCAAACACATGTACAAGAATGTTCATAGCACTATTCATAAATAGTCTCAAATTAAAACCTAACCCAAAACTCATCAACGGAATAGATGAAGAAATTGTAGGATATTCACACAATGGAATATTCTACAGCAGCGGTTGGAAAACTATGGCACTCTGTTTGTAATCCAGGTTGCCTGTTTTTGTAAATAACATTTTATTAGGACAGCCCTGTCCATTGGTTTAAACATTGTCTATAGCTGCTTTCACACGATAACATCAGAGTTGAGTAGTTGTGACAGAGATCAAATGGCCAGAGAAGACTCCTATATTTATTATATAGTCCTTTATAGAAAAAGTTTGCTGAACCCTGCCCTACAGCATTGAGCATAAACAACATATAACTACATATGATGATAAGGATGTGCATACCTCACAATGTTGAATAACAGAAGCCAGTGACAGAGAGGAAAAATTTGATTCCATTTTCATAAAGTTGAAAACAGGCAAAACTAGCCCAGGGTGTGGATGTGAGAAGTCAGGATAGACCTTCCCCCTGGAAGGCATAGTGACAGAAAAGGGACATGCAGCTTCATGGGCATTGACTATGCTCTGCTTCTGGATCCATAGGCATGTGACATGGCTGTGTTCTCTTGGTGAAAATTCACCCAGCTGCACACTTATATGCACATTTTTCTCTCTATATATGACATTTTAATGGAAAATCTTTTAAAAAAAAAATTGGTGGAGCTCTCTGACCTCACCATAAACCTCCAAGCCTTCACCCTGCTCTTGTTTGTATCTGCCTTCACGCAGGTTGGTGGTTCCCTGGAGGGGAACTCCTCCTGCTCTTTAATGTATTAATGATGCAAAACTTGGGCTTCCCTGGTGGCGCAGTGGTTAAGAATCTGCCTGCCAATGCAGGAGACACGGGTTCGAGCCCTGGTCTGGGAAGATCCCACATGCTGCGGAGCAACTGGGCCTGTGAGCCACAATTACTGAGCCTGCGCATCTGGAGCCTGTGCTCCGCAACGGGAGAGGCTGCAACAGTGAGAGGCCCGCGCACCGCGATGAAGAGTGGCCCCCGCTCGCCACAACTGGAGAAAGCCCTCGCACAGAAACGAAGACCCAACACAGCTAAAACTAAATAAATAAATAAATTTATTAAAAAAAAAAATGCAAAACTCTTCAAAACTCAGTTCAGCTGTCCCCCTTCTCCAGGATGCCTTCCCACTGACAATCCAGGGAAGCAGAGAGCAAGAGCCCTAAGAGGGGGGGACACTGATTTCAGGGCAACTTGATAGGTGTCATCTTAAGCCAATCCTAAGTAAATTTGGAGAAATAAAAGAAGCATGACAGACTGAATCTTGAGTGTTTGCCCCATAAGAAGCTAGGTTGGCCATCCTGGAGAAGTTTAGCCGTTTGTAGTTTAGACCAATCCAAGCTTAACCCACCTGGGGTGGGAGGTAGGGGGATAGCTTGGTTTGGTGGAAAGAACACGGAACAGCCCTGGAAAAAGGATCTGTGGAGCACTCAGGATACAGGGAAGTGAAAGTAACTAAGAGGCCAACTCAAACTGGCTTCAACAAAGTGAGGAATTCACTGTCTTGCATAACTGAGAAACCTATGGTGGGAGGAGATGGTTTCAGGTAGGGCTGGATCCAGTGTTGTAAACAATGCCATTGGGAATCTGTCTCCTCTCTCTCTTTTGGCTCTACCTCCCCACCGCCCCTCCCCGGGTTCCACCTTTTGACAGGCTGTCTGCCTGTGGTAACCCCAGCAGATCCATACTTGCATCTTTAACTCCAACAGAAAGAACCACCTTCTCTTTCCCAATAATTCAAGAGAAGTCACAGAACCAATTCTCCTTTAGCTCACTTGGGCCACAGGTTAACACCTGACCAAATCCTTGTAATCCAGGGATGGAATGTGGTACTTATTCAGGCCTGAGTCAGGCCTTTCCCCTGGAGCCTGTGATAGAAACCTCACATGGCCTGAGGATGGGAAGGCCCCCTGCAAAGGAAAACAAGGGTGCTGTTACCCTGTTACCAGTAAGGCGAGGATAGGAAGCTGAGCTGGTCAAAACTACGGCCACCCCATGCACCTGCTTAACAACTGTGACCTTAAAGAGCGGTGTTTTCTGATCTGTACCAGGGTGTGGCCAGCCGCACTGCACAGAGATGGTCAACAATCACGTGATTCACCCCGGGGCCGAGCACCTGGCACTGAACGGCCTGATAAATCATGAATCCTCCTGTACCATCTTGTCCTACACTCATGCCCGGGGCTGGGGACAAGGGTCAAGAGCACAGGGCACCCACCTGCAGCCGCCGTGGAGCTACTGTGTGTGTGTGCAGGGCCCTGCCAATCGTAGCCACTCAACCTGATAGGAGAATCATTATTTTCCAGAGGAGAATCATTTTCCTTTTTAATCATGCAATTGAAGCAAACAAGAATCAGGCTCAAATTAATTCAGTACAAAAGTGGTTTCTGATTTGCAAGTGAAATGGGGGCTTCAGACCGCACTTTCACTACAGTTTAAAAATCACACCCTCCTGGGATTACGTGGGAAGGCACAGGGTTAGGGGGCAGAAGATCTGGGTTCGTATTGTGGTTCTGACACTAATACTGACTACTTAGTGTGACCTCAAGCTGGATGCTGAACTACTATGGGCCTCGGTTTTCTCATCGGTAAGATGGAATCAGTGTTGTTGTCAAGATCACGGGCATGATTGAAGTCGTCAGCGTTCAACTGCAGAAACAAGGAGCCACTGTACCTACTTTTTTAAAAAAGAAATTACTAGAAGGTAATACGTGCTTACAAAAGCCACTGGAATTTCAAAAGGAGCAGTCTCTGGGCTGGCTTTCCAGGAGAAACACAGCAGAAATGCCCCACCAAGGAAGCTGGTGAATCTACCTCCATCAGGAAAGTGCCGACCCAGGTGCAGCTGTCAGAGCTTCTGGCTTCAAGAACACACAGTAGAAGCTGTGATCCTGGAAACAAGAAGCCTTCACCTCTGCAAAGACCCCTAAACCTCGCACATAATTGGCGAATGGTCACTGAAATGCAGTTATGAAAAAACTGGATGGTTCCAGAAAACCCAAGGCAGCAGGAAGACGGCCTTGGCCTCACCATCCTTCAAATCTCAGCTAGAGGAGCAGAATTGCATCCCAAATATCCTAGGTGCAAAGGAATTAGGGAAGTGGCTTCTTTTTTCCTTTCTAGCTTCTGCAGTACAGGAAGATGTAGTAGAAGGAGGTTCAACGGGATGATGATAGCTGAGAGCAATGTGACATCAAGCAAGGCACTGGAGAGTTTGGAAATCCGGCGGCAGCCTTGGGGAGCTGTTGGATTTATCTGTGGCCCTGCCGCATCTCCTCTCAAGCTGGCCCCCTGAGCACTGAAGGATCCTGAAGGCCTATCTCTTGGCCCCAGCCCTGCAGATAACCAATCATCTGCCCTCTCCAGGAAGCCCTCCTAGTTCCCAGCATCCGGCAGGAAGGGAAGAAGGCTGGCAGGTGAGCTGATTATTAAGGATTGTTCCTGAGCCCCTAACCTCTCTGTGCTCTGCCCTGTGGTGCTGGGCTGGGTCTCTGAAAACCACCTTCCTTCTCCTCCGGCTGGTGGGGTTGGGGGATGGAGGAGCACACGCTCTGTCCTGTCTGTTTCCTGGTCCGGCTCTGGCTTCAGCATCTTCCCAGTACGTCTTCACTGCAGCTGGTGCAGTCTGTTCTCATTTGTAGTTTTTCCAAGAGTCCCATTGCCGGCCTCTCTGTGCTGTGCAGGGCCACCAGCACCAGCTGGCCAGTGCCCGCTTCAGAGGCCCGGGGCCGAGCCCATGGTGACCCTCCTGCAGGCTTCAACAGCTCCTTTCCTTCTCCCCACTGCCCTGGCGTGGCAGCTGCTCCCAGAAGTTTCTTCCTCTGTGATACCTTCATGTTCTCTTGTTGCCTCTTGAGGTTTTTTTAACACTTAGTTAACAATCCTTTATACTAATTCTTTCTGTGAAAAAAGCTGGTGTGGTTTCTGTCCCCCTGACAGGACTCTGTGACACACATGGGCTTTGGAGACAGACAGATATAGCACCCAGCTCCCCCGTTCAGGAGCTGTGGGACCTGCAGCAAGTGGCTTCATCCTTCTCAGCCTCAAGTCTTCATCTCTGTAAGAGGGATAAAAATAGTCTCTCCCCGCGGAGGTGAGGTGACAATTCATCATGTCCATGGTGTAAAGCATGTAACACTAACATCATCAAGGAGAAGCATCCTTCAAGTCAGGCTGTCTCCAGACAGTCCTTACCACCTGTTTAAAGACCTCTGGGAAGATACCTGGTCCCTCCTGTGCAATCCCATCATGCAGACGCTGCTGAGCACACACACGACAGCCACGTCCATCCTCCTCCTTCCCTAGCAGAGTCCCTCCCTCCTAGAAAAGCAGAAAAGGGCAGAAGCTCCATTCCAGGGTCTCTTGCAGTAAAGCGTGGGCACGTGACCCACCCTGGCCCATGGAAATCAAGGGGAAGGTCTTCTGGGGCTTCTTGAAAATGTTTTTCTCACTGAAGAGAGAATAAGCTGCACCGAGAAAAATTTTTCCTTCCCTTCTTTCCTAGTTTGGACCAGTTATTCTCACCTGGGAGTGATTTTGTCCCCCATGGGGCATCTGGCAATGTCTGGAGACATTTTTGATGATCACAACTAAGGGGGTGGTGCTACTGGCATCCAGTGGGTAGAGGCCACGTCCTACAATGCATAGGACAGCTGCCACGACCAGGACTAGTCTGCCCCAAATGTCAACAGTGCCAAGGTCGAGAAAACTGCTCTGGACGCAGTGGTGTGAATAGATGACTTCTGGACTGTGGCAACTATTTTGGGACCATGAAGAAAGGTTTAGAGAATCACTGAGCTGATGAGGATCCTGACACGAATGAACTGCTGATGGAAGGCTGGAAGCACTCGTCTTCAGGCGTCTTGTTGAGTAACAGAAACAAACTCCTTTTATTTAAGTCACTCTTCATCAGATATGCTGTTATTTGTAGCCCCAAATAACAAATCACAATGAGTAACTGGCAGAGACAGAGCAAAATGGAGATAAATGGTGGAGATGCTCACTTCAATATAGCACTTTTTATTATTATCAAGTGTTTCAAACATACAGAAAACTACAGATAATAATCATCTAATCAACCCCATGTGTATACCATCCAGATTTAACAAGTGTTAGGATTTGCTAAATGGGTTTCAAATGATGAGTACTGTGGCCGACTATTTGTCTCCCTCAGTTTTTTCTCCTCTCTCCTTTTAGAAATAGAATCGTCATGTTTTAGCTGGGACTATGACTGCTAGAATAAGAATGCAATTCCCAGCCTCTCCTGCAGGTGAGTGTGGTCGTATAATTGAGTATTGGCCAAAGTATATGACTAGAAGTGATGTGTACAACTTTGGGTCATGTCCTTAAAGGAAGTGTATGCCCTTTCCCTTTTATCACTGGCTGGCACACAGATAAAATGGAAATGGATGGAATGCAGATGTGGTGGCAGGGGCTAGAGCAGCCATATTGGGCCATGAGATGGAAACTATGCATGGAAGATGGAAGAACAACAAGAGAGAAGGAGCTTGGATTTCAGACGATTGTGAAGCTGCCCTACCAGCCCCATATGTTTATACAGACTGTTGCATGAAAGAGAAAGATAAACTTCTATTATGTTGCAGCCATTACTATTTTGGGACTCTGTTTTAGTAGCTGAACACTTTCTGAATTTGTACAAGTTTCCAGTGCTTTTATATGAAGATCTCATCTGTTCTTCATAACCAGACAGGGTTGAGAACAAAGATAATTCGCACAATTTATCATTTATCCAATAATGATTTTTGAGTATCTACCACTGCTTTGGATGTTAAGCACGGAGGGTGCCCAGATTGCTCCTATGTTCCTGTTCCACTTACATCAGTCTCCTTGACTTGATCCTCTCCCCGTTACCTCTCCAGCCTGCTTCTTTCCACCTGTGATGTTGCTTGTTTAGAGCAGGCCACCATCCATCCTGGCTACTCTCTTGCAGCAGCCTCTTGACCTGTCTTCCCACCTCTGCTCCCCGTCTCTCTGTCCCTTGATCCAAATCTTCTCAGGGGTCCCCTTTGCCAAAGGGCAAGAAGTCCAAGCTTCTCGAGGCTGACAAGACCCTGCCCACTCCTCAAGCCTAATCTCTCCCAGCTGTGTTCCAGCCACAAGGAACCAGGTGAAATTTCTCCCGTGAGCTCGCTCAGCTCAGGTGCTTACAGCGGCTGCTCCTCTGTGCAGCACACTGGCTTTCCCCCTGCTCAGCTCACTCTGAGGTCTTTCAGGCTTCAACTTCGGCTCTAGGTGTTTAGGGAAGCCTTTCCTGATTTTGCAATTTCCTCCAGGCTTTCCCAGATCCCCATACCCTGCTTGTCTGTTCCCCTGCATCAGTGAGGTCCTTGGTGGAGGGGGGCATGGAGGAGAGGCAGGTTCTGTGCATCGCCCACTGCTGAATTTCCAAAGCCAACATAACACCTGGCACAAATAGGCTCCGAGGGCTGATCGTGGGAAGGAATGGACGAGTCCCTGTTTTCTGGGTGATAAAGCTGAGGCTCAGAGAAGCTACAGCGACTTGCTTAAGATGAGGCTTGGATTTGGCTCCAGGTTTCATGAGGTCCCACTACACCAAGCTGCTTTGAAGATAGTTCAAAGTCCAGAGTCCCCTTGAGATTGGCCTCGGGGCTGTTACTGGCAGGAATGGAAGGTTTGGTGTCGGATTCCACAAAGCAAGGTCTGCAGGTCTCCTGCACTGAAGGGCCAGTGGGGAGCTAGTGAAAAACCTAACTTCTAGACCCGCCGCAGAGCTACGGAATTGAAAGCTGTGGGCTGAGGTCCAAGTTCTGTCATTTTCTGCAATCTCCCCACAGGGCGCTAAAGTTCACTAACATCAACAACCTATTGGGGTCCTGAAAGTTGCACGGGGGCTCCTTCTTTCCTGTTTCTCAGTCTCTCCTAACACTTCTACCTGGCACCAGCCCCTGGAATGAAGGGGTGCAAGGCTGTTATTGGATGTTATTGGAGTTAAGAACCCAGCTCCTTGCACATTCCTCACTTTACTTTTTTTTTTTAATTAATTAATTAATTAATTAATTTTTGTCTGTGTTGGGTCTTCGTTGCTGCGCGCGGGCTTTCTCTAGTTGCGGGGAGCCGGGGCTACTGTTTGTTGTGGTACGCGGGCTTCTCATTGTGGTGGCTTGTCTTGTTGCAGAGCACGGGCTCTAGGCACGCGGGCTTCAGTAGTTGTGGCACGTGGGCTCAGTAGTTGTGGCGCACGGGCTTAGCTGCTCCAAGGCATGTGGGATCTTCCCAGACCAGGGCTCGAACCCGTGTCCGCTGCATTGGCAGGCGGATTATTAACCACTGCACCACCAGGGAAGTCCTGTCACTTTACTTTTTTGAAACGATAAATTAAAAAAAAAGTGGTGCTAAAACCACACTGCCCACGAACAGCATTTTCACCTTGAACATGTGATACTGGAAGCAGTTACTGTCAAAGGGAGTAAAAATGCTTACCCCTTAGTGACAGAGAGAAAATGGAAGGGTCCTCGGGTCCAGCTTCTTGGAACGTCAAGGAGGGAGGCCCCAAACCTGAGTCAGGGACCAGCGTGAGTCCGACAGACTGGAGTTGAATCCCTGTGGGGCCCTGATCAAGTCCCTTCAATTCACCTGTAAAACAGGAGTACTGACAGCTCTGCCTCTGCAAGGAAAGATCGTGTGACTACGGAAAAGCACTTGGCACAGACGTGGGAATAACAATAGGGTGCCTATTCCACTTGTTATTCCTGTTTTTATGTTCAACGTGAGATGGAATACTGAGGATTTCTCAAAGCTCGTACAACCCTCCTGGAATTAACCTGAAGGGAGAGCCTTCTCTGAATCATGTTTTATTTCACAGCACGTTGAATGCTCGTTAAGCTTTTACTCAGCATCATTACTGTAGGCAGGCGATGTCTTGCTACTGATGCCTGTGACTTATCATTTCTAATAAATGACTTTTGCCTGGAGAGGAGACATCACCCTTCCCCACATTTGGGGGCACAAACTGAGCTTACTGCCTCTAGTAGGAGAGTCTAAAGCAACAACAGCCGAAGTTAAGAGGAAACACGCTCAGACTGAGAGTCTCAAAATGTAGGCTTTAGAGTTCCAGCAGAGATCAAGGTCAAGAGGAAGGGCAAAAGCCAATGTTCATGACCTAACAAGTCACAAAAATAAACAATATATAAACCAAAATAATATTTAGGAAGAATGAATGATGATTTAAAAGGCAGTACATTTCAACAGAGGGGAAAAAAACAACCTTCTAAGACATGTGATGGAGTTGAGTGTGTCTTTAAAATGACATGATTCCATAGGCTTGGTGGATTCTGGGAGGTTCAGAGAGAAGAACTAGTTTGTCACTTAAAGGGACCCTCCTCTCTCCCATCTCCATCAAGACCTGGGAGTGAGGTACAGAGCGACACCACCTGAGAGTTTACGGACATGCTCGGAAGTGACCAGCAAGATCTTGCAGGTTCCCCTCACCACCAACATCGCATGAGAGAACACGCGACCTCCCGTCTCCTGTGGCCCCAGAGAGCTCAGGGGTCATCTGGAAGTTTCCCAAGCCCTTGAGGAAAGCAAGGAAGTGGTAGAGAGTCGGTCAGTGGACAGAAAAGGGCTCATGGTGGGACAAGGTTGGTGTCGGTCCATCAGCTGGAGACCAGTAAGGACTCAGATATCAGTGGCCGTGGTCAGCAGGGGGGGATACTGAGGGCAGAAAAGCAGACATTCCCTCCCTCTCATCTCGACCCAACACAAGCCCCTCCAAACACACGTGCCACCCTGGGGATGGGGGGTAAAGGAATCCTGAAACAGCTGCGTTTAAACCTGAAATGACCAAGAACAAAGCCTGGAAATGACTCCTTTGACTTGATTACAATTTCCACCAGCGGGCAGAATGCGAGTTTGAGGTCAACTGTAGGAAAAAGAAGTGTAAATTTTTTTGCAATCTGCATTTGTAGTTTGAAAAATTGGACTCTACATGAGCATCCGAATGTATGCAGGTTGATGAGACTTGATTCCACCAGCAGCCCGTGTCATCCGGCAGCTGAGTCTCAACTTACTTGCCTGTCTGTTTCCTCACCAGTGAAAGGATGTTCACTGCTCTGCTCGTGTTTCGACATTTATTGTGGGGATCAAATGAGATCGTATGTGTGAAAAGGCTCTAAAAATATAAAGCTTCATGGATGAGCAGCGTGGTGACAATGACGATGATGACAGTGATGATGGCACAGCGGCGGTGATGTCTGCCGGAAGGGCCAGGAGGAAGTCACGTCTGCCTGCGTCATGCTTGATATTTAAGAAATATGCAGAACAGCTGGAACAGTTCAACAGGGTCATAAAGAGCCCCACCTTGCTGTAAAAATATAGCCACAGCATAAAGGCAGAAGCTGATTCTCGTGTGATTGACAAGTCTTGTTTGAATGACAAAGCTTGGAAATGGTGTCAGCAAGCCTTTGAAATCACAGTTATGACACGTGGCTTTGACAGCTGTGTCAGGATATGAAATTCACAGAAAGTGAAACCGTGGCCTCGTCCCCAGAGCTCACGAGCTGCTGCGGGTGGAGGGGAGAGAGACCTTGTCATCCCCCCAGGAAGGAGCAGCTCCCGAGGGGTAACTGCTGCCCAGTGGCCAGAGCTGAGAGCTGTGCCATCAGGGTCATAGGACCTTGAGCAGAAAGACAGAATTCATGTCTTTGGTCGTTCAGCAACCAGTGTTTCTGTGTGTGATTTACTCTGTCAGGCAGTGGGGACACCAAAAATAGTTAAGAGTCAGGCCCCAACCTTCAGAAACCCACAGTTCAAAGTCAAGCCTCGTGAGGATGTGGAGCAAACTGGAATTCTCCTCTGTGGCTGGTGGGGTGAGAAGTGGTACAACCACTTGGACAAATAATGTGGCAGAAAAATCTAATAAAGCTAAACATAGGCACGTCCTATTTCCTAGAAGTTCACTTTTAGGTGCCCATATGGTGGAAATGTGAACAGAGATCTCCCCGAAAGACGTATGCAGGGATGGTTGCAGCAGCATTATTCCATAACCCCCAACTGGGCAGGCCCCCCACATCCATCAGCAGCAGGCTAGGTCAATGAAACGTGGCATGCTCACACAGCGCAGTACTTTCATGCAGCCATTCTCAACCCGGGGCAATTTTGCCCCACCGGGGACATTTGGCAATGTCCAGAGACGGTTCTGTCGTCACACAGGGCGTGCTACGTATCTCATGGGTAGGGGTCATGGATGCCGCTAGCATCCTACAGGGCACAGGACAGCGCCCTCCCCGCAGCAAAGAATGATCCCCTCCAAAACAGCCGTGGTGCTGAGGCTGAGAAATCCGATTCTAAGCCCGAGAAGGGATGAACTATGAGTACACAGACTACATGGATCAATTTAGTCATAACTTTGAGCTCAAAGAAGCCGGACACAGAAGAGCATGTGTATACGATTCCATTTACGTAAAACTCAAAATCAGGCAATATGAATCCTTAGTTTTAGCAATCGGGAGTGCAGGGTGGAGGGGGACCCAGGGGGACACGGCATCTGTTGCTGGAGCTGGGGGCTGGTTACCTGGCACTGGGTGCAAATTCACTGAACTAAAAAGAGTTAAGATTTGGGAACTTCCCTGGTGGTCCAGTGGTTAGCACTCTGCACTTCCGCTGCAGTGGGCACGGGTTCAATCCCTGGTCGGGGAACTAAGATCCCACAAGCCATGCAGCGGAGACAAAAAAAAAAAAAGAGTTAAGATGTGTACAATTTTCTTAAATATGTGTTTTAATAAAAAGTTTCTTTTAAAAATTCTTGCCCCAGTACCTGGGCAAGGTGCATAATCTTTCTGAGCCTCTGTTTTCTCTGCAAAATGGGACAGTAATAACAGGATCTACTCCAGGAGGAGTACCGTGGGGACGATTTGAGAAAATGAGTCCAAGGCAACCTCACAGTGACTGACACACAATGTGTGTACAGTGAAAACAAAGAGAAGATTTGTCAATACCTATTGAGCCTGTTTGTTGAAGTAAAGTTTTCATAGTAAGGCAGTGTTTGGCGAAGAAAAGATCACCCACCAATTGGCCCCAGACAGTTTGGGTGATAATACTCTGCTCTGTGATCACAGGTAAATCTCTGAACCTCTCTGGGTCCATTTGCTCAATGAGAGGCCTGACCAGCCCAGACATTCTCTGATCTGCTCTCACTCCAGCTGCAACAGATATCTATTGCTTTTGCCTATTCAGCTTTCATTGCTCCTTTTTCTGGTAATGACACTTCAGTACTTCTTTGGAGCACCACTCATCCACCACTGCACACAGTGGGGCTGTCAGTCAAGGCACCCTGCCCTCTCTCAAGCAAGGGGGGTACGTGACCCAAGCTGGACCAACCAGGCCGTTTCCTGGATGCTGTGGGAACCAGGATGCTGAAGCCAGTTCTGCCCTAGAGCAGTACTCCAAAGGGATTGCCCAAGACTTCCTGCCACAGAGGCTCCTGGAGTTCTCTGCTCCCCATCCTTTCCCGGGCCTGGCTAGTCGTCTTCCCATCTACTCTGTGAGCCACCCCCATATCCTTCAGTGAAGTCCCTGCAATGGACTGAAGGTTTGTGACCCCTCCAGATTCATATGTTGAAATCCTAATCCTGATGTGAGGGGATTTGGAGGTGGGGCCTTTGGGAGATGATTAGGTCATGAGGGTGGAGCCCCCTTGAATGGGGTTAAGTGTCCTCATAAGAAGAGAACAGACAACTCACTCTCTTTCTGACGTGTAAGGATACAAGGAAAAGGCAGCTGTCTACAAGCCAGCAAGAGGGCCCTCACTAGAACTTGACCATGTTGGCAGCCTGATCTCAGACTTCCAGCCTCTAGAACTGTGAGAAATAAATGTCTGTGGTCTAAGCCATCCAGTCAATGGTTATTTGTTACAGCAGCCTGAACAGACTAAAACAGTCCCTTATTGCTTAAATTAGCCAGAGGTAGTTTCTGTTGCTTGCAACCCAAGAATCCTGAATACAATATACTGGCACCAGTTGTAAATAACATGCACCAGTTGGTAAGTGACTCCTGCCCTGAGATATGAATGCCCTCCTGTTGCCCCAGGGCTGCCCTGTACCCCCAGACCTTCCCGTGATCCTGTAGGTAAGTGGCCAGTGCCTGGCACAGCTGGGGTCTCTGGGCCCTGCTCCAACCCCACAGCTGACTGTTGCTAAATACCTCTGCACAAATGACTCAGCAGGCTACCCTCATCTGCAAATTCCTCCTCTCCCGACCTCAGCTTAGTCATCTATAAAATGGGTGAACCAAACACACCTCCTCCTCAGGATGATGGGGCGCGGAGAAGCATGAACAACACTTCCCAGATGTGAGGTGTTCTTTTCATTACTCAAGATCGCACGACGCAGAGGTGGCAAAACAAATTTCCCAGCAGAAAACGCCAGCTCCCAAAACAACGCAAGCATTGCTAGAGGCTCTGAAAGAGACCCAGAAGTGATAAAAACAGCTTCCAAAAAGTCAGAAGCTATTTTTAAAAAAACCCACTGCATTTCTAAGCTTGAGTCTTGGGCTGCTCTGCCTCAGAAGCCTCTCCCCTCGGTTCTTGCTGGGGGTGGGCAGGCGAGGATGGGGGAGGGGTGAGAAGGCAATTTGCAAGAGTGACACTAAAAGGCCATTGCTTGCGTGGGGAGGCTGCCCAGCTCTGCTGTGCACCCAGGTGAGTGGATAGAATCACTCACACTTCCTGTCCCACCAGAACCCTGGAGAGTCCTCAGATGGTGACCATGTGGCAGCTTTCTGTCACCCACTGGCCCTTCCAGTAAGCTGTTAGGACACAAGGGTGGGGGTGTGGAAGGATGTTAGTTCTTCGAGGCACAGCCTTTTTGCAGAATCCCAGGGCTTGAACAGCCTTTTAGAGCTGGAGAGACCACTCCCTTTCTCACGCCGATGCCCCTACATTTTCCAGAAAGGGAGACCACGTGGGCAGGAAAAGTGCCAGGTCCTAGCTCATCCTAGCTGCGTGTCCTTGGATGAACGGCTCTCAGGCTCGATTCAGTGGGTGTCTGAGAGCAGAGCCCCTGGCACACGAAGCAGGCAGTGCGGTGGGAAGCTGCACGCTAGCGGGCACCTTGCTGCTAGGTGCTGCCCTAAGCCTTACGCCTGTTAATTAGCCTCATTTAATCTTCTTAACAATCTTCTTATTGCTACTCAACAGGGAGGCTGGGAGGTCTAAGAGCTCACCCAAAGTCACATAGCTAGGAAGCAGCAGAGCTGGACCTCACAGGCAGGCCCCCTGCCTCCAGGGCCCACTCTCTGAGCGCCTCTGCCCTTCTGCCCCTCACATGTGGCCATAGGGCTCACAAGTTGGAGGTCTGAGCTGCAAAGCATCCAGGAGCTGATGGTACAAGATCCCTGAAAGAAGAAAGGTGCAGAGCAGTGAGCCCATTACTGTAAGGTTTTCCCCTTAAGGCATGTTTTGAATTCTTAAGCTGCACATGGCAAGGGTCCTAAGAAAACCACCTGGAAAACAGAGCATAGTTTGGGGCCAGCTCTGAGGGGGCAAATCACTGAGTCCAGGACCTGCCAAGGAGGATGGGCCCTAGATAACATCACAGGCTGGATGTCTAGAGGATGACACCCTAAAAAGGGAGGTAACCAGAGTCATCTCAGTCCCTCCTACACCAGCTGCCTCTCAGAGGATAGGGTGACTCACCTCTGGAGGAAATCGCAATCCAGAGACTGGAATTTTTCATACACAATGTCCAACATTCAGTCAAAAGTCACCCGGCATACCAAGAAACAAGACCAAGGGAAAAAGGGGAATATAGAAACAGGCCCACAAATGTTCCAGATATTAAAGTTAGCAGATAGGAGTTTTAAAATAGCATTGGTAGTATGTTCAAGAAAATTTTTAAATGGCATTTAAAGACCTCTCCTCTCCTCCTCCAAAGCCCTAGAGCCAGATGGTTTTGTAGGTTGAGCACTACCAAACATTAAGGAAGAGTCAATTCCTGTCTCATATAAGTTCTTCCAAAAAGTTAGACAAAGTGAAGAATTCCAAGCATTGTATGAGGCTAGAAGAGGGGAAAAGTGTCAGGTGGGAAAAGTGATGAGTCAAGTCAAAGGTGAGAACATAGGGGAGTAGACAGGTCAGAACTAGGTTAATCTGGAGACAAGAGAGTAGAGAGGGGATATGGCTGGGCTCCAGGGGGCTTCAAGATCAAGGTGAAGACTTCATAGACTTATGCTGTGGGTAACAGGAGGTGATTTCAGATTTTGACAAGGGAATGACATACAGGCATTTCCTCTCTTTCCCGTCAAAAAGGCTCCGTCCTTCTCAAGAAGCCCCAATAATGGCAGGTACGCCATGCCGAAAAGAGAACCAACCAGAATCTCTCACCTAAGAATCAAACTAAGAGATGCCAACACTATGAAGAGATTCAGGGCTATTGGAGCTATAAGTTTATTTATTCATTCAGCAAATACTTACTGGGCACATATTATGTGCCAGACAGGCTTCTAAGCAGCCCTACCCCTCTTCACGGTGATTTTAAAGAATCCCAGGAGTTTCCCTCCTGTCGCCTGCCCTTCTCACTCAGGGATTCCTCCTGCTCTGGTCCTACTGCTTTCATGTCACTGTGGCCGGAAAAACATAGAAAATGCAATTGCATGCCCAGCAGGGTCTGCACGGAAAAACTGGCGTGGGGTGGGGGGAGAAGAGGAAGCAGGACCAGGGCGCTGCTTGGCCCCAGGGGGTCGAATGGTGACATTTCAGGCAGCAGCAGGACAATGACGTCTGATATTTGGAGTCTTTAAAGAGATCATTAAATTAAAATGAGGTCACTAGAGCGGGCCCTAGTCCAATATGATGGTGTCCTTATAAGAAGAGGAGAGTAGCACACAGACACACACAGAGGAAAGACCATGTGAAGACGCAGGGAGAAGACGGCCGTCTGCAAGCCAAGGAGAGAGGCCTCAGAAGGTACCAACCCTGCAGACACCTTGATCTTGGACTTCCAGCCTCGAGAATTGTAAGACAATAACTTCTATTGTTCAAGCCCCCCAGTCTTGTGTGATGGCAGCCTGAGCTAATAGCGTCAGGAAGGCCTTTCCGAGGTGGTGACATTGGAATTGAATGATAAGAATGACCCACCTGATGGAAATCTCCGGGAAGATAATTCTAGGTATAGGAAACAGCAAGCACAGAGACCTGAGGGGGGGACAGGCAGAGACAGAACTAGTGCTGCTGGCTCAAGGCAAAGGAGGGGGCAGAGTGGGAAGGGGGCACTCGGCATATAAGCAGGGCAGTCAACTCCCCTCCCCACTCCTGTTATAATACATTGAACATCACTTAATTTAAAGCCTCCTCTATGGAATATTCTCCAGGATGCCTTCAAGAAGGTCTGTATCCTGGAATCCACTTACAGCACCCTTCACTTAGAATCTGTCAACCCTGCTGCAAACCAAATGCACCCAGACAATCCTGTTTCCCAGGATCAGCTGCTGAGTCACTGCAGCAGAAAGCCCCAGGGCCTCCAGGAACTGGGGTCTGTGAATGAGGACACTCACTGGTATTTTTAACATCACCTGTCCTGGGGACCAGAAAAAGATTTCAAGGGATGGAAAGGGAGCATCCAAGAGAGGGAGGGATGGCGCTGGTCTGAGCCATGACGACCTCTGTGGGAGGGGGTGGAGGGTACTGAAGGGCTTGCCAGGTGTCTGTGGGGCTCCCCAAACTTCCACGGGGTGAGGTGGAATGAGGAACAGCAGTGAAAAAAGAAGTACTGTAGGCCTGACAACCAAAGACTAATGAAACTGTAGGGGTGGTGAAAACATGGTAGAAGGGGCAGGTGAGGGGGTGATGCTTTCCTGAGCCACTGTTTTACGTGGTCTAGTCTTCGGGAATCTTGACAATGTCTTAGATAATTAAAAAACAAATTATATCAACAAGAATAGGGAAAACTCCTAAAACTGAATAAAAACAAAGGAACTAGCTTTATTTCAATCACATAATCACACAGAGACTGCTAACCCGACTAACTTCTAGACCTAGTATTTGGGCTACCAAGCCTCAGTTTGATGACAAAAAAGGACTCAAATGCATCCAAACTCTATTTAGCAGTCATGTTGTTGCAGTGGTTTGGGTACAGCAATTCTGAAATTATTTTCTGTGTGCTGTAGGATTAAATGAGTGAATATTTTGATTGTGCTGAAAGCCCGGTTTCCCAAGGTGGGAGACAGAAGACACAATGTGGAAGGCAAAGAGGCAAAGAGGAGCCCTGTGGTATTAGGCTGGAATTAAAGATATTGGTATAAACTCAGATTATACACAGACATGTACACACACTCGCATGTTGCTCTGTCCACTGAGAGGCTAAGAAGCTGCGACATCCCGGTAGCAATGGGTGCATCTAGAACCCCATCTTGGTTTCTAAATACCATTCCCCACTGAAAGGAACCAGGGCTCCTTGACAAATGGCTGAATCCAGGGTCACAGCAGGACACTTACAAGGTGAGCCTCAATACCTTGCTGTGCCGAAAGTGAGGAAGTGTTCAAAAACGATGACATCATACAAACAAGACTCAGAGGGAAGACAGAGGTAGCTCATTTCAGGGCTGGTTCCCAGAGGAGACCATCAGGCCAATCCTGCTACCAAGAACCTGCTGGACCTGCAGGACTCTATTTTTTCCCCCAACCTTTCCTTCCATCCAGAGCACTTCCATAGTGTTCTAATTCCTTATGCAAAGTCACTCTCTGTTGCTTACAACCAAAGGAACTCTGCTTGATATGTCAAGTCTCCTTTCCCGTGTTCAGAAACATTTCAGTCTTATAAAGAAACATATAGAAGGTCCAGGGAGGATTTCCCTGGCATTCTTTGGCCAACACACCCTCCTGCATCCCCCAGGCTGCGAGAATTAGGTCGATCCCTAAAGAGACTTGAGGTTTCTTAGGGGCCAGTTCCCCGGCTACCAGAAGCCCACAGCGGCAGCCTCACCCTCCAGAATTACACAGGGGCACTCAGGGGAGTAAACATTCCGCTGGCGTTTCAGTGGGGTACTGGCTTCTATTAGCAAGAATGTGGTTTAACGCAGGGGTCCCCAGCCCCTGGGCCGCGGACCATTACCAGTCCGCCGCCTGTTAGGAACTAGGCTGCACCGCAGGAGGTGAGTGGCCGGTGAGCGAGCGAAGCTTCACCTGCTGCTCTCCATCACTCGCGTTACCGCCTGAGCCATCCCCCCACCCCCATGTAAAAATTGTCTTCCACGAAACTGGTCCCTGGTGCCAAAAATGTTGGGGACCGCTGGTTTAACGTGCCCAGGGGACTCCAGAAAACACGTGTGCCTCTCTCCAACTGGTTTCATTACAGTCAGCAGGTAGGCAAAGTTTTAGACTCAGTTCACTCTCCCCAAATTGCTTATGAAACAACAGGAGAAGATGGAAGCAATTTCCTGACACTGCGTGATGAGTGCAAACATCCCACTGGGTTCAGGGTCCAGGGATGGAGGTTCCCCCACTAACTGGCTGGGTGAGGCAGGGCCAGCCACTTTACTTCCCTGCAGCTTGGTTCCCCATCCAGAAAACAGGTGCAGCCAATCAGCTGTGAAAATAGGTGCCTGCCCAATCAGCTGTGAAGATTCAAAGCAGGAATAAAACTCAAGAGCACATCTGAGTAGAACTGCGGCGTCAGGAAAACATCAGGGAGGAGAAACACGCGTGTTGATTTCCCTGCTTGCTCTCAGCAATTTCCCCCAGAAAGGAGAAAACATCCCTGTCCTGGGAAGGCAGCAGACACATTCAACTTATTTCACAAAAGATACAGAGGTATAACATCACAAGTCTTTTAAGAGAATGTGCAGCATTTGATGTCTGCACGTTATTTGTTTTCTGTTCACGTGGACCCCATGATTTCTAAGCGCCAGGCGCCGTGCTGTGTGCCTTCCACACATCAGCTGGTTGAATCACTGCAACAACTCTATGAATTGGATTCTTAATCCCATTTTAATGACAGGGAGACAGAGACTTAAAAGGGTAAAGTGACTTACCCAAGGTCACGCAACCAGGAATCATCAGAACCTGGATTTGACTCCAACTCTGACCAGAGGCCTTGCCCTTCTGCTCTTAAGTGGGTTGAACGGTGGCCCCCCCCCAAACACATGCCCCCTTCCTCACCCGTAAAACCTGTGAATATTTCCTTACATGGTACAAGAGTGAAAATTACCTGATGTGGCAAAAGGTGTGATTAAATTAAGGCTCTCCAGAGGAGACACTTGTCCTGGATCATCTGGGTGGGCCCTAAGTGTAATCACATGGGTCCTTATCAGAGAGAGGCAGAGGGGGTCTCAAGGGACACACACAGAATGGCCAGAAGAGAAGGAGGCCAGAGGCAGAGATTAGGGTGATGCGGCCACAAGCCTATGAATGCCAGGAGCCGCCAGAGCTGAAGGCGGTGAGGAATGGATTCCCTTCTAGAGCCTTTTGGAGGGAGTGAAGCCCCGCCAACACCATGATTTCAGATGTCTTGCTTCCAGAACTGTGAGAGAATAAATATCTGCTGTTTGAAGCCCCCTGTCTGTGGCAACTTGTTACAGCAGCCAAAGGAGACTCAGACACCCTCTACGCCGCTCTAACTCCCAGCGCTGTGTGGCAGCACGAGGCCAGGCATGTGGCAGGTGCTGGGGTTCCGGGGGGTTGTGAGCCAGGCCATAAGCACAGATGCTCCTTTTCTCTCCACCCTCCAGTCTGCAGAGTGACTGAGGCTAGGATTGGACACCTGGGAGGAGAAGCAATGAGCCCACATAAGTGTCCTGGGACAAATAAGATTTTATCCTTCTCACCAGCCCTCTGCCCTCAGCTGGTTGGCCAAGATTCCTGGGCACAGGTGTGGAGAGCTCCGTGCCCTGGGAGCCACTGCACACCAAGAGACCTGCCAGGGCAGGTGGGAGGGGGTGGGGCGAGGTGGGCTGGAGCGTGCAGGAACTCACTGCAGCCCGTCGTGGCCAGAGCTCTCTAGGTTTGCAGACACTGGGATGAGCATCTTCACGTGAAATCTGCCCATTTTTAAACACTGACAACTGGGGACTTCCTTGGTGGTCCAGTGGTTAAGACTCTGTGCTTTCACTGCAGGGGCGTGGGTTTGATCCCATGGGGAACTAAGATCCCACATGCCATGGGATGCGGCCAAAATAAAATACATACATACGTGCATACATACTGACAACTAACTCACAACTTCTCAAAGTACCACGCAGGCCCAACAAAACTCTCCCGTGGGCCATGTGGCAGTCCGATCCCTCCTCTGGATTAAGCCAGCTCATCCAATGGCCCTGCCTCGTCCTCCCAGGCAGGACACTTCACCAAGGACTGCTTCAGACTCTATTCATTTAAACTGCATTTCATCCCCTGATGAGACTCTGCTCCCCTTCGCCTGCTAACACCCCAGTGTCATGGGGAATGAAGGAGGAGTGGGAAGGGGGTTAAATAGTTAAATAGAGCCTCCCTCCTCACCTCACACGGATGTAGGAAAGCAGAGATAACCTTACCCGCCCAGGAGGACCATCCATGCCTGCACAGAAGCTGATCTGCCAGAAAGAAACATGAACAAGGTCTAATGACCATGCCAGAGTGACTGAGAAGCATCACCAGGTGTGCAACGCAGGCCACCTGGCCAGGGCCATTCGTGGCCTGCCTGCTACTGCTGCCAGCTCACACCTGGATGGAAGTGGATTCTGAGAACCTTCTCTGAAGCCCCAGATCCTCTGGGAAAGCTGGCCGCCACGGCCAGTTGTGTGGGATGTGGTGGGCAGAATAATGGTCCCCCCAAAGAGGTCCATGTCCTAAACCCCCAAGCCTGCGAGTATGTTACCTTACAAGGCAAAAGGGGCTTTGCAGATGGGGGTAAGTTAAGGATCTTGAGTAGGGAGATGACGCTGGATTGTCTGTGTGGCAACAACGTAATCACAAGTGTCCTCATGAGAGGGAGGCCGCAGTCAGAGAAGGAGATGTGATGACAGACGCAGAGGTTGGAGTGATGCCGGGCCAGGAGCTAAGGAATTTAGGCAGCTTCTAGAAGCTGGAAAAGGCAAGGAAATGGATTCTCCCCTAGAGCCTCCAGAAGAAACACACCTCTGATGACGCATTTGGACTTGTGACCTCCAAACCATAGGATAATGAATTTGTGTGGTTTTAAACCACCAAGTTTGTGCTGATTTGGTGCAGCAGCCGGAGGTGCCCTGCTTGCGGCTCCTGCCAGCTCACCCCTGGAAGGCAATGGATTCGGAGAACTTTCCCTGGGGCCTCAGAACCACTGGGAAAGCTGGCTGCCATGGTCAATCATGTGGGGTGACATGGCCGACGGGGGGCTGCGGAGATGTGTGTGTGAGACAGAGAGTGAAGCACAGACCGGGAGCCAGAGACTTGCAGACAGAGGCAAAGAGCTGTGTGCATCTTTCCACACAGCCAACAGTTCCCTTCCTTCTTCCCTCGCACTACAGAGGAATAGGGGGTCCACAGGCAGGATCTGGCTCAGTCATGCTCTGTTTGGGCTGCATTCTTTTCTCCAGTAATAACTTCTCAATAACAGGAGCCGTAACAACAACTAGAAACTACTGAGCTCTGGCTGTGGACCAGGCACCGTTCTAAGCTCTTTACATGTTTTCTCATCTAATTCTTTTTCTTTTTCTTTTTTTATTCTTTATACAATTTTTAAAGGTTTTCATTTACAGTTATTACAAAATATCAGCTATATTCCCTGTGTTGTACAATACATCCTTGTAGCCTATTTTATTTTATTTATATTTTTATAAATTTATTTGTTTTATTTATTTATTTTGGCTGCGTTGGGTCTTCGTTGCTGCACGCAGCCTTTGTCTAGTTGTGGCGAGTGGGGGCTACTCTTCGTTGTGGTACGCGGGTTTTTCATTGCGGTGGCTTCTCTTGTTGCAGAGCACGGGCTCTAGGCATGCGGGCTTCAGTAGCTGTGGCATGTGGGCTCAGTAGTTGTGGCTCACGGGCTCTAGAGCACAGGCTCAGTAGTTGTGGCGCATGGGCTTAGTTGTTCTGCAGCATGTGGGATCTTCCCGGACCAGGGATTGAACCTGTGTCCCCTGCATTGGCAGGTGGATTCCTAACCACTGCACCACCAGGGAAGCCCCCATCCTTGTAGCCTATTTTACACCCAATTAGTTTCTACCTTCCACTCCCCCATCCCTATCTTGCCCCCCCACAATGGTAACCACTAGTTTGTTCTCTAAATCTGTCTCCTTCTTTTTTGTTATATTCACTAGTTTGCTGTATTTTTTAGATTCCGCATTTAAGTGATATCATACAGTATTTGTCTTTCTCTGTCTGACTTATTTCACTTCGCATAATGCCCTCCAAGTCCATCCATGTAGCTGCAAATGGCAAAATTTTGTTCTTTTTTTATGGCTGAGTAGTGTTCCGTTGTATATATATACCACATCTTCTTTATCCATTCATCTGTTGGTGGACACTTGGGTTGCTTCCATATCTTGGCAATTGTAAATAATGTTGCTATGAACATTGCATTGCCACCATATAAGTTATAGGCTGTCAATATCCGTAAGAACACAATATTTTTTTAAAAAAAAGAAAATTTCTCATACAAAGTTCACTTCTCTATCACCCCTGCCTAGACTAGCGCTTACATAATGGTAGGGGTTCGATAAACATTTGTTGAGTGAATGAATCTATGGCCTGGTGGGAGAGGCAGGTCGATCACACCAGTAAACTGTCATCCTGGTAAGTCCATGGTACAGTTTGGGTGATGGAATATTCTCTGGCGTGAGGGTGGTGCCTGGAAAGGAGACCTTCATTCTGAAAGGTGAAAGGAGGGGCTGGTGTCAGTGGTAGAAGCCAGCAGCCAGGAGGACAGCGTGGGTGACACTGTCGGGGAAGGAAATGGGGAAGAACTGGAAATTTCAAGAAAGCCTGTGTGGCTGAAGCATAAAAGTGGCAGGAGAGGGGACTTCCCTGGCAGTCCAGTGGTTAAGACTCTGCGCTCCCAATGCAGGGGGTCCGGGATCCATCCCTGGTTGGGGAACTAAGATCCTGCACCCCGCATGCCGCACGGGGCGGCCAAAAAAAAAATGAAGCCCAAAGCAATATAATCCAAAGAAATGTTGCATGTTGTCCCCCTAGATAAACACTAGCAGGTACTGAGGCCAACATCTGTGCTGTCCCTCCCACTGGTCTCACATCAGGCTCAAAGTGACAGGAGAGTGGGACAAAATGAGGCCAGAGGGACTTAGTCCTGGAACACTGTATGAGTTTCCTGTGGCCGCTCTCACAAGTCACCACAACCTCAGTGGCTTAAAACAAGAGAAATTTACTCTCCTACAGTTGTGGAGGCCAGAGTCTGAAATCAAGGTGCCACCAGAGCCACACTCCCTCCAAAGGCTCTAGGGGAGAATCCTTCCTTGTCTCTTCCAGTTTCTGGGAGCTCCTAGCAGTCCTTGGCTTGTGGCCACATCACTCCAATCTCTGCCTCTGTCTCCACGTGGCCATCTTTCCTCTGTGTCCTCTTTTCTTCTTGTAAGGACACCAGTCATTGGATTTGGAATCCTACTCAGAAAACCATTATTTCAGTCCTTAAATTGATGACATCGGCAGAGACCCTGTCTCCATTAAGCTCACATTACCCCCCAGGTACCAGGGGGTTAGGACTTGGACATACCTCTTTGGGGGACACTTCAATCCACTACAAACATACTCGCGCCATGTTTCCAAAACTCAACCTTTTCCAGCAGTTGAGGGCCCTGGGAAGTCCCTCACTGTCACCAGGATTGAACAAATAAGAAGCAACAGTGAATGGACAGCAGCAGACTCTAGAAATGCCGCTGAGTGCATTAAACAGGCTCCTTCCTGCGTCTGGGGGATATATTTAGGCCAGTGGGGATGCTCCCCTCCCCCGGTTTCTGTAGTTGTATTTCAGTTGGTGAAAACTACAGCCAAAATGAGGATCCCAAAATAAGAACCTCCTTAGGATCTAGAATATTTGAATTGGAAAACATCTCCTAGGAGTGTCTGGTCTCTATCTGTCTTTTGTTACCTCTTCCTTACCACCTAGGAGATGCCCTTGCAGCTCCTCCTGACACCAGCACCCCTACCCTCGAGCCCCCATTTGGGGGCTTCCTCCACAAGGGGGGAGGGAACCAGGAATTAGTGACAAAAGCAGCCAGCCTGTTCTGAATGGTTCTCAATCACTCGCTGTCTTTTTCCAGCCTAGGCTAGATTTAGACTTCCTCTTCTCTCGTTTCTCCGGAAGGGCCATGCATTATGGATGAGGACTATTTCTTATTCAGCAGCTGAGAATCACTCTTCTATCAAACACCTCTTTAATGCGCTCTCAGAAATCAATGCCTCTGAACTCCGAGAAGTTTCCAGGCGTGGCTCTGCGAAGGGGCCTGCTGGAAGAAGCTCTCCAGTGACAAATGTTTGAAATGTAAAATGCACACACGCTCCCACTACAAATACACACAACGTTCCTGATGGGGAAGGAGAACCCCAAACGTCACGAGGGCCCCTCGGGTTACAATCCTTCTAACCTGGGAGAGGATGAGGGTAATTTCAAACCTTAAGACAAGTGGTCTCTTTTCCAGCTGGATTGAAAGGTACTGAAATTTCTGTTTCTGACTTTGTGCTGGGCAAGTTCCTTCACACAGCTGCCCCCTCCTCTTTCTTCATGCTGCTAAGTCTGCTCTAAAATAGGGGTAATCTAGCTTCCCTAGTGGCGCAGTGGTTGAGAATCTGCCTGCCAATGCAGGAGACACAATGCAGGGTTCGAGCCCTGGTCTGGGAAGATCCCACGTGTCACGGAGCAACTGGGCCCGTGAGCCACAGCTACTGAGCCTGCGCGTCTGAAGCCTGTGCTCCGCAACAAGAGAGGCCGCGATAGTGAGAGGCCCGTGCACCGCGATGAAGAGTGGCCCCCGCTTGCCGCAACTAGAGAAAGCCCTCGCACAGAAACGAAGACCCAACACAGCCAAAAATAAAATAATTAATTAATTAAAAAATTTTAATAAATAAATAAATAAATAAAATAGGGGTAATCCAGGGCCGGCTTCACCTACACCCTACTCACGTGACTGCCCTTCCTACAGACTTGTCCCAGGCCCCAGCCAGTGACAGCTCACCAAAGGGGTGGTGAGGCGTGTGCCCCTCTACTGGTTTCCTTGTTAACTAATGAGCCCACCTGTCGTCAATTCCCCCATAACGGGTAATCTCTCCTTCCCCTCGGGAGCGAAGACTACCCCCATGTCCTGCCTGCCATGTGCTGTACACGGCGGGTGTACACAGTGGGGTGTCGCTCCAGGACCTTGCTTCAGATGCGTAAGTTCCCCCATCCATTAAACCATTGATGCCTCAAAAAAATAGGGGGGAATCAAGCAAAAGCATAAGAGACACTGACCAAACCTTTCAGTTTATCAAATAAATAAGTTCTGGAGACCTAACGTACAGCATAATGACTATAGTTAATAATAACATATCAGATACTTGGAATTTGCTGAGGGTATTTCTCACCACACACTGACATATAATAACTCTGCAAGGTGATGGATGAGTTAGTTAGCTTGCCTGTGTTATCATTTCACAAGGTACATGCATACATCACATTGTACATCTTAAATATATACAATTTTTATTTGTCAATCATACTGCAATAAAGCTGGGGAAAAAAAACAAAAAAAAAAAAGAAAGAAAAGAAAAAGATCTGGATGCAAACTCAATTTGGTATGACCCCCAGTATACATGCACAGAAATAAAGACTGACAGAACTGGACCTCAAAAAAAAAAAAAAAAGGAAAGAGAAAGAACCACCACTGGAAATAGTCCAGAGACAGTAAAAGTAATTAGGTGGGTAATTTTCTTCTTCTATTTCTAAAATAGCTCTCATTAACAGATATGAGCTAGTTTTACTAGTTAGTTTGTTAAAACTGCTTTCAAACCCTACTCATGGAAACATGAAGACCAGGAAGTGTGCAAAACGCGTTAAATTGCTGCATTGTGAGTTTTTCCTTTTTCCAGTAAAAAATTCCCACTACTAGTCCTGCTAACTAATACTTACTGAGCGTTAACTATGTCCCAGATGCTGGTCTACATCCTTTGCGTGTATCACCTCTTTTAATGCCCTGTGAGACAGACGCGATGACTATCCCCACTTTACAGACGAGGGAACTGAGACACAGAGATGTTGAGTGACTTGTCCAAGATCACACAGCTGGAGCTTGGACTTGAAACCAAAGGCTCTTAGTTGATATCCCTTCCTGTCTCTCTGTTAAAAAGCTAAATGTACATCAATACCAACCAGATAAAATATGCTCTTGCCAAAATGTGGAATACTAGGCCACCATTAAAAAACATGAGGGAGTTCTCTCCAAACTGACATGGAAAGTTCTCCAACATCCAGTGTTAGAGAAGGTGTTTGGGGGAAAACCGTCAGGCAATTTCCCCATCACGAGACTGAAGTCTCCTGCTTTGCATATAGCAATGAATGATTTTTCTTATCAGATGGGAAACAAATCAGATTAGCCCACATTGAGGATTATCCTTAAATAATTTACGATCACTAAATATTTTCCAGAGGCATTTATACACATTGCCACATGCAGAACATGAAATGCTTACAAAGTTCCTCTGAAGAGTCTCTCTCTCTCCCCCCACAGATCATGGCAGCTTGCTATTCATTGTCACTATTGAGAGAGAGGGAGGGGGAGAGAGAGAGGGAGAGGGAGAGCAAGCTGTCTGTGGAATCGGCCTCTGGTTAGTAACACAGTGACTGCCTGTTATTGCCGCCACCGTGTCCACCAGGGGCGGGGCGGAGGGGGGGAGGGCTGATAAAAAGGAGGGATTGTCTCCCTCTCTGAAGCCTGATGTGGGGCATCTGTCTGAGTTGAGGGAGAGGAGATGGATATTCAGAAACTACTCAGCCATTTGAAAAAAGAACTGAAAGCTCACCAGCAGAGGCTGAAGGCCATGGGGGTCATTTCTGGATCATGCTGAATACTGATTTGGGGGGAAGGAACGGTTAAAAATCCTTAATGGCTTTCTTCTGGTACCCTTCAATGTCTTAAGCCTTCTGTGCCTCACTTATTTTAAAACAGCCAAAATTAGGCCTTTGGAGAAACCCTTGATTTCGACAAGGTCATAATAGAGCATGATAACATTTATGTAGAATGGAACCCCGCAAAAATATGGTATGTTTTTAATGGGTGCATATAGAGGAAGTCTTATTCAGCAAGATTGAAAGCCACTGGTTAAAGCAAGAGAAAAACATTTCAGTGATACAACCTACTCTAAACATTTTCCTTATAAAGTTATCGATTTTGCATATTCACCAACCATTGTCTGCAGGGCCAAAGCCTTTCCTTAGCATTTGTGTCAGCCAATCGTCAGGCCATGCCATCTTTCCTGTGTAAATTAATTCATTAAGGCAGATCTATGATTTCAAGCTACAGTATTAGAGAGAGTACAGTATAGTGGGTTCATACCCAGTCCAGCTCTTATTAGCTTATTAGCTGTGTAATCTTGAGCAAGTGACTCAACCTCTCTGTGCTTCAGTTTCCTTATCTGAACAAAGGAGTCCTTACCTCAAAAGCAGACTATAAGAATTAAATGGCTTAATTCTTGTAAAGTGCTTCCTGAACGTCTGGACCAGAGCTGTGATGATAAGTATAATGATGTATTAAAGTTTAAATCCCCATTCATACGCCTTTCCTTCTGGAAGCCCTTCTGTGTTGCACCAACCTCACCTGCTGAGTCCTTCACTCGGCCCTTGTGAGTAGCACAGGGTCCCCTAAATCAGACTAGGACCTCCCTTGGGGTGAGGCCTACAGTCATCTCTTTTGAGCAAGGACCTTTGCCTGGGATTCAGGCAGAGTCTTTGCTCCCAATCAGTTTTCAAGCTGGTGGCTACGGAAGATTGTATTTTCCAAAACCAGTATTTCCCACTCACATGCTCTGCCCTCCCATGAGGATGTGGGGTCTGTGTCCCTCTCCCTCGACACTGGGTGAGGCTTCACGGCGGCCTCCAACAACAGTGTTGCTGAAGTGACACTACGTGACTTTTAAGGCAAAGTCATAAGAGGCGACACAGCCTCTGCCTGGGTCACCCAACACCTCCTTGGATCCCAGCCCCCAGGCTACAAGGAAGCCCAGGCCATGTGGAGAGACCATATGAAGAGGACCCAGGGCTCGCGACCCTCCTGAGCCCCCAGCAGCAGCCAGCACCAGCCTGGCAGCCACATTCTGGAAGCAGGTCCTTCAACCCCAAACAGAAGTGTCCCTGGCTGATGACATATGGGACAGAGAGGAGCCTTCCACGCAAACCTTGCCCAAATGGCTGATTCATGAGCCAAATAAATGACTCTTGTTTAAGCAGCTAAGTTTGGGGGTTTGTTGATGAGCAGTAGACAACTGGAACGGCGGCTAGACCCAGCCAGCCCAGGAAATTTTCATTTGCTTCCTGTTGGGGAGGGGACCTCTCTGCCAGGGCGAGGAGCCTGCCTCCTGCTCTGAAACACATCTCTCTTAACACAGTCTGCCAGCTGCAAACGTCCAGAGCAGCAAAGTGCATTCCTCGCACGGAGGAAATTCAGGTCACAGCTAGACAGCGGTCAGGGAGGCAAGATGCACAGCAGACATCTCCCCAGCACCACCGTTAGATGGAGGTGGGTGGGAGGATGAAGACACAGGTTGTCCCGCATGCACTGAAAGTTACATCCTTGTTCCAAGATGTTTCCCGGTCCCCGGCTCTGCTGACAAGCTCCTCAGTTCACTGGGCAAAGGTCCCCTCAACCATTACATCTTTCCCTTCTCCACATCTCGCCAGCTCTTTCAAGTCAGACTTACATTGTGCTCAACCTCTCTTTCCAAATTGGAACCATCAGCAAATCCTACCAATCTTCCCTTCACAATGTATCCACAACTTTCCACCCTGGTCAAAACCACCATCCTCTCTCACCTGGATCATTGCAGTCACGTCCTCCCTGGTCTTCCTGCTTCTGCCCCACAGTTTATCCTCCACAAGCAGCCAGAGGATCTATTTGAATGCAGGTTAGGTTATGTCACTCAAAGTTCTCAGGTGGTCCCATCTCACTCAGAGAAAAAGCCAAGTGTCCCCCAAGATCCTGCATGAGCCAGCCCCGCATTTCCTCTCTCAGTCCCTCACTCATCTGCTCCTGCCACACTGGTTCCTCACTGTTTCTTGGGCATATCAGGTCCACTCCAACCTCAGGACCTTTGCACTTGCCATTTCCCTTGTCCAGAATGATCTTCCCTTAAATATCTGCATGGGTCATTTCCTCACTTCCTTCACGTCTTAAGTCGACTTTTCAATAAGATCTTCCTTCCCACCCATCTCAAAACTTCAACTCATCCCAACACTTCATATCCCCCTTTTTGTCTTATATTTTCTCCTTAGCTTTTACCCAATATGCTGGATATTTTACTTATCTTCTTTACAGACTGTTTTCCCCACTACTACTTCAACTCCAGGGGGGGACAGTTATTTTTATCTGTTTTGTTCACTGCTGAATCCCTAGCACCAAGAGCAAAGTCTGGTACATAATAAATGCTCAATAAATATTTGTTGAATAAATGGAGACCTTCAAGACTCAGTCTGAGCCTTGATTGTTCTAGGAATCCCTTCTTATGAATGCCCACCCCACCCCCATCATGGGGGAGGCACTTACCAGAATACATTAAAGTCATCAGTATCCCCATCATTGCCATTACCACTTACCCTCATTACATGCCAAGCCCTCTGTTAAGCTCCGTATATTAGACTTGTCAAGTTAAGTACAGGGTATTCAGGGTAAAAATTTATAGTATCTTTTAGTGTAAGTATGTCCCATGCAATATTTGGGAGATGCTTATACTTGAAAAAAGTTGTTTATCAACCACATTAGGCACAGGTGTCCCAGATTTTTATTTGCTGAATCTGGCAACCTTACTTAACATATTATTTCATTTAATTGTCATGAGGTAAGTATCATTATTGCTCTATTTTAGTTGAGGGGATGCAGCACAGTGGCTGCAGGGCTGGGGGCAAGACAAAAAGAAACTGGGAGAGATGTGTAATGCAGCCAAATAGCTCTCTGTCAAACCTGGGAACCAAGAGAAAAATAAAAAGTTGGAACCGCCTGCTACTTCAAATGAGGAAACAAAAAAGAAGTGACAAGAGTGGCTTATATCCAAGCAGAGAGAAATGAGCCTCTGCTTCTGAAAAATGAATGAAACGAGACTTTGGGGGAAATGGATTCTCCATTGTTGAAGATAACAAGAATGATCCAGGCTCTGGATAAGATACGAGAGGCGCTCCAGGCTGTCAAGAGGACTCCAAGGGGAGCAGAGAAATGGGCTTTCAGAGTCCGAGGCCGGTCCCCTCCAGACCGCAACATCCCTCACTATCACGAAGGCAGGTTGCCCTGCGCAAGCTCAGGGGCGCCACCTGCAGGAGAGAGCTCTGCACTTCTGGGTTATCACCTCTGGGAACCACCAAGGAGCCCTCTGTCGACTGCTTATAAATACAATCTCCCTCCGCAGCCTAAGTACTCTCCTTGCCCTGGGAGCTCCCCAAGAAGTAAGTTTCCTCTTTCTGGTAGTTTTCATACTACTTAGCATATATATTGTATTATATTTTATTTTATTTTATTAACATCTTTCTGCCACCAATAGGATGGACCCTCCATACTAGCAGGGTAAAAGTATACCACTTTTTATTAGTCTTGTTCATTGCTGAATCCCCACTAATTAAAACAGTTTCTAGCAGGTGAAAAATAATCAGTACATGGATGTTAAATAAATGAATGAATAAGTGCAGCTTCCAGTTGGGAACCTTAATGGAAGGGGGCATCCCCTCTCCCCTCTTTCCCCTTCCTACTGGTTGGAATTCGGACCTGGTAACTGCGTGATCTACAAAGATGAAGACACTGCCCAGGAATGGTGGAGCAACAGGAATCAATAGGATAGGGGGCACCTGGCTCCCTGCACCAACAAGCTCACACCAGCCCTGCACTGCTTACCCCTGTAATATTACAAGAGTAAGAGGAGAAAATGAATACACCTGGTTCAAGCCATTGCTACTCTGGCCTCTGATACAGCTGATTAAGCTCCAGTAAGCAATTTCAGCATCCACATCTGGGGAGAAGTGAGCTCAGAGGCAAGGGCGCTGGGTTCTGCGGGGGCTGGGCACCAGAGAAAGCACCCCAATCAGACCACGGTGACAAGGTCTTAACAAGTGGGCAAAGGAAGCGATGGTGGTCCCAGCAGAGGACACAAACCCCGCAGAGGCCTAGAAGGATGAGCGGCCACGGCACGTTCAGGGGACAGCTGGTCAACTGGTGCGCTGGATCGCCAGGGCCGGGTGGAGAGGTGAGATGCGCTGTGGATATGGGCAGGGTCTCGTTTAAAGCCCCGAGCATGCTCAGTTTCGGGGGAAATGTTCTCTCTGGCTCCGGTCCTCTGGCCTGGGTGAAAGCTCTATGGCCTCCGCCTTGCGTGGGAAACTAGTGAGCCCTGAGATTCAGGTCTGAGGAAAGGGTCTCACCTGGACCAGTTACCAGAGGAGGACCAGAGGCTGAACCACCTGACCTCCCCATCAGTAGGGCTGTGTCCCAGGAGAGGATCCGAGGACACCAGTGTCACCCGGCCATCCTATCACCAAATATCACTTCCATCTCCCTCTGAGTTTTAATGTCTCTGTCAGCCTTTTGGATGTGTAAATTACAGGAAGGTCCTCAGCTAACCACGTGTCCTGTCTCTGGTTCAGGAAATACAATCACTCTACATATAATCTCCAGAAAGACATCCTGATGTTCTTAGAAGGGTTTGGGTCCAAGTTCTAGAGCAAAGAGCCCAGGAAGAAGCTATACTCTGACCCTAGAAACAAATGACCCAAATGGCCCTGGGAGATGTCACATTAACAGCCCTGCCCAAAGCATCTTTTGTCCTTTTAAAATGTGCTTTTCAGTGTATGTTCCGGGGGAGAATTGGCCTGGTTCCTGAAACCCCACTCTAATTGTATATAATATTTATATAGTAATTAGGACTCACTATGCCTTACAGTTTAAATGGAATTGAATTTTTATGGGTAGAAGAGAATTCGAGGGAAAGAATTCTAGCATCTTTGAACTCACTGACCTCACTCCTAATGGGGAAACTGGCTGTTGGGACCTCAGAGATGTGTCCAGAAACCACTGTTCTTTTTGTGGCCCCTTGGGAGCAGGAAAATAGCAAACAAAACTCTTGCCATTGCTCTCATCAGCCTCCTAAATCCAAACTTAGAGAACAGACGTTATAAGATGGTAGCCAATAGTCCTTTTCCTACCGTTTAATGGATTCTGTTTGTTCAACATTTTAAAGTTCAGAAATTTCACATAAAAATCTGGATTTTCAGCTTCTCTTGACATCTCAGAGACCAGGCCACGCTGAGCCTGCATTCCCATCTGACGACAATGGATTGAAAGCAAGTGGCAGCTGCATCCTTTAGACAGGCGCATGCTTTCCACTTTGCCACAGTCCTTACTAGTCCTTATTGCCTCTCCAGCACCACCCATTTTCAGTGCTCTTAGCATTCTTAAGGTAGGAAAGTCATTCTCTGTACCCATGTTTCTATCAGAAGTGGGGAAATGTAAGACTGGTGGCCAAATGGTTCCAAGAAATATGAGATAGATCTTATAAGTTTGTGGATGTGATGAACATGGCCAAATCTTTCTTGACTGAAAATATCCCTGCATCAATATCACCCAGCATCTTTACTAGTTTACGATGCCTTGCCTGGTCCTGGTAGTCATGGGAATTCGTAATCCCTTCTCTTATAGGTTACATTATGGTTCCCAGTTCATACCACTCCCCGTGTCCATATGACTTTGCTGTCCTCCCCACTAGAGGTAGACTGTACTTCCCCATGCTTTGACCTTGGGCTCAACCATATGACTTGTTTGGCTAATGGGACTTGGGCAGATGTATCACAAACATAGGCTTATGTGCAGTTAGGTTTATGCTCCTGACCTTTGCCATTGCCATGAGAAGTGCACACTTCATGTAGCCTCTGTTTCAAAAAGAATACAGTTTGGAGCCAAGCCCAAAAGAGCCCAGCCTTGATCAGGCAACCCAACAGACACATGAGCAAGAAAAATTAGAAAGTCTTATCAGCCACAGAATTTGGGAATGGTTTGTTATGTGGCAGTGTTATGGCATTAGGTGACTGATACATTTGCTATCACAGAATCTCATAATACCCCCATCGAGTTGGTGGCCTGGACTTCCAGGACCCCCAAACAAGAGGTTTCTCTTCCTTTTTAAGACCTCACAATGTTGCAGGCATGTGTAATTAAAATGAACAGCATTTCCCCTCCATGAGGTATGAAGTGAATCTGGTTAATTGTGGGCCTTTTAGTCACCAACTTAGTCCCAGTCAGACAGCTTACTCAGGATTTCTGAATGTCATCAGGGTTGGGGAAACAAATGGCATGCACAGATTGGCTTCATCTCGTTTTCAAATATAATATGAAAATGCTAAATGGGATCAATATAATGTGATCAATATGTACCTCTCGACAGCCAATCAATCATTATGCGTGGAGCTGTAGCTTCAGGGAGAGCGTGCTGGGTGCTTGACGAGGCAGAGTGATATATTAATCACAGACCCATATCAAAGACCTCAGCACTGAGTTGGGGAGATGTGACTTATACAAATGGCAGATGGAGGACCCTGGGGCTCTCTCCCCCTGCCCAAGCTCTGGTTGTCAGGGTTCACTGGGGCCCAGGCTGTGCCGTCTTCAACTAGCCCTCTGCACCCTCTTTCCAGGAAACCTCATCCATCCCCAGGGCTTCAAACTGGGTCTCTATGCCTGTGTCTAGTTTCTAAGCCCATACTCAAAAATTAAGTACATACTGGACAGCCCCACTTTGGTCCCTCACAGGCATCTCACACTTAAAATGTCCAAGGTGGGTTTGATGATCTTTCTGCCCATCCCTGACTTTCCTTCAGTCCTTCCCACAACAGTAAAGGGGACCACCCAGTTGCTCCAGGCAGAAACCTGCAAGTCATCCTTGGCATCTCCCTTTCTTCCCCCCATGTATCCCACACCTGATCAAAGTCCTATAGATGCTACTTCCAGAATCCACCCACTTCTCTCTCAGTCTCCATGGCCAGCACCTAGTCCAGGCCATCAGGACATCTCACCTTGATAAAGACAACAGCCATCTCAATGGTTTTCTCACATCTACTCCATCACCACCTGCAGCCTAAATGAGCACTTTGGAAATCTGGAAATGTATTGGTTGATACGATGATGGGGACACTCCATTGGCGATGGCGGGCGGGGGACAAGGATGCTAGGTGACTTGCAATACGTGAGACATCTCCACAAAAAGAACTGTCCCCAAACCCACGCAATTTTAGAATGTCCCACCTGACTTGCACATAGGAAAAAAAAGTGTTTGAAATGAACTCCTAGAACTTAACTCCTGTTCACATATAAAAAAGGATTTTTCACATGACTTTGATGAATCCTGGATTTTCCAGGAAATCAACTATCATGTAAATATAAATTAAGACTGTACCTCCTTGTATTTTAAACTTTTAAAAAGAGTTATTCGCCATTTTGCAAAATCACATCACCTACAGAAATGCCAACCATGTTATCTGAGCGGCCGTTATATCTGGATTTGTAGCTATTGTCTGCTGTTTTTCTAGGGCTACGTATAGGTGTCAGCACAAAGAACTTCTTTTTTTATCTTCTAGCAGTTATACAGGAGCATTTGTTTACTGACAATATATAGTATTTTACTAGAAATTCATTTCATTTCATTTCTCCCAAATAAATTACTAATAAACTAAGTTACACTTAGGGCAACACACACACACACACACACACACACCCTTATTTAAAATTGTATATATAAGTTGTATGTCTATTAATTTTATTTCATGAGGGTAAAAGAGGCCCTACAAAACATGTTATAAAGGGAATCATTGAATCTGCTAGAATGGGAAACCATTAATTTAGCGGAAAATATCTCTGGAAATAGATACGGGGGCAGAGGGGTGGGGTGTGGGCTCCTGAGTTATGGGAAGAAATATCCACTGTGAAAAACTAACAGATAGCTTGCAGCCAGAAGGCATTTAAAAATAAGGAAATGGGAAAACCTTAAAAAAAAAAAAAAAAAAAACTTTAGATGTTGAAATGATTTTTGTTCAAAAAATTAGAAAGAAAAAACTTCCTTCCAAGTCAGCAGACTTAGGTTTTCATCTTTCTCTTCAAAGGAGAGTTAACAATCCCGGGCGCTTTCTGCTCTCTGGGGGATTTCAGTGCCCTTAAGACACAGCCTTGAGGTCTGCTTGGGGTCTCCACCCTGCCCCCCTCTCTCTGGGCTGGGAAGCAGCAGCAAAGGACCTAGGACAAACCTACTTTTTTGTTTCATCACTGAGTCAGGATAACCCGGAGGCGACTTCCATGGGGTTTGCGGTGAGCTGGGAGCCTTTAGCTCAAGGAGGGAGTTTTATAGAGAAGCCCGTTCAAAGGCTTGAAAATGTTCCTTTTTTTCCCCTTTTGCCTCAGGACTGCTATCTGTAGAAACAAGGTATTTTGTTTCATTAAAAATCCACTGAAAACAAAAATGTCTCAATTAATTATCCCCTTATCCGAGACTGTCAAAGAAATCAAGGTACCAGGATTGCTGAAAAATGCTGATAGCAATGGCTCCCATCTTACCCCAAACAGGCAAAACAGTGAAGGGGTGACTTGCATCTCAGGAGGAAAATATATAGAAAAATTATCGACAACTTAGATATAAGGCAAAAGGATCCTGCATACTCTTTCAAAATCAGACCAGAACAGTTCTGCCCAAGGATTGGCTATTGCTCTGGGGCAGTGGTTTTCAAAATGTGGTTCCTGATAGCGATGCAGATTCTTGGGCCCCATCCTAGACCTTCTGAATCAGAAACTCTGTGGGTGGGGCCCAGCAAGCCGTGTCTTAACAAGCCCTGTGTTTGAACAAGGGGATTCTGATGAAGGCCAAAGCATGAGAACCACTATGGAGGAGAAAATGTAGCTTTGTTTGACTTTCCATTTCTTTCTTGATTGAAGCCAAGATTCTGGCTAGATATGAAAGAATACTGACTGTATGATTCCATTATACGAAATTCAAAAACAAGAAAAATGAATCTATGCAATAGAAATCAGAGAAAGGTTACCCTCTGGGGAAGTATTATGGAATAGGAAGGGACAGATGAAGTTTTGGGGTGCTAGAATCTACATAGGTGTATACATATGTCGGTATCACCAAGCCGTGGATTAAGATTTATGTACTTTTAAAATGTAAAGATATAAAGCTCCACAGGTGATTCTGATGCCCCATTGAGGCTGGGAAAAAAGACTTATTCCACCCACACCAAAAAAATCTTTTTATCCTGAATATTGCTAATTAAGAACTAAAGCTTCCAACAGCTCAGCCTGCTTTGTTCCAAAACCGTAATATGCAAAAATCAAGCTTTGTAAAATGGATGAATTAGTTGGCAATTATTTGGTTTGCAGAAATGTTCACCGTGGGGCTCCTTTAAATGGCAGGCTCCCTTAGGTACATTTGAAAATGTGATCTAAGTTGCCAAAAGGCTATGTATACACAAATGTTAATAGATGCACAAAGTGTCGGTGACTTATTGGTTTTGGGGGCAGGTGGGTCCAGATGGAAGGAGGGAATTCAGCCGTAAAACTCTAGACAGAGGTCAGGGCTCCTCTGAGAAACAGGAAACTGCCATCTTCAAATGCTAATGTTCTGAGTATTGTTTCATGTGGGTGGAGGAAAAACCCTTAGAGAACAGAGGGCAGGGAGCACAGAAAAGTCAGCACCCCGAAAAATGTGATGGGCTCAGCATAGAAGGAAGAAGACGGCATCAAGGTAGCACAGTTCAAACTTCAACATGCATTGGAATCACCAGCGATCTTGTTAAAATGCAGACACTGGGTAGGGCCTGAAATTCTGTATTTCCTCCAAGTACTCAGGGGAAGCCAATGCTGCTGGTCTATGTACCAGACTTTGAGAAGCTTGAGAAGCAAGGACAGAAGAGAGATAACTTACATGGATTATCTTACTTCATCCTCACAAACATGCTCTAAATGTATGTTACTAACCTCATTTTACAGATAGGGAGACTGAGGCAGAGAACAGCTAAGTTGCCCAGCTAGCAGGTGGGATTTGAACTCAGGCCTGCCTGACCCTAGTCTTACTGCCAACACAGTTAGGGATAGAGCAGAACTGGAGCAGACACAGCCTTCCTTCTCCACCCTGTTGCCCACCCCCCACCTTCCCCCATCTCTCCCCCGACACCTCATGGCTCTGAAGGTAGACAGTTAGCTAGCCTCCTGCCAGCCCTCTGTCTCCAATTATATTCAATTACAATTGGAAAGCTATTTTTGGTGAGGAATATAGATGAGGACTGTAGTAATATCCCCTCCACTCCCTGCCACCCTCTCCACCCCTGTAGCTAAAACTCCAAGAGAATACCAACAATTAGGAATTGGCCAGAGACCAAGGTGCAGAATTTAGCGTCACTGTTGTAGGCATGACCTTGGTCACTATTATCCACGTTAGTCTTTTGTGTGTTTTCTGTTGAAACTTGGAAAGCTTCCCTTTCCCCTCACAGCCCACTTTGCATAAACCCCACACAGCAGTGGGGTTTATGAAAGAGCTTTTTTTTTTTTTTAAAGATTTATTTATTGATTGATTGATTACTATGTTGGGTCTTTGTTTCTGTGCTAGGGCTTTCTCTAGTTGCGGCAAGTGGGGGCCACTCTTCATCGCGGTGCGCAGGCCTCTCACTATCGCGGCCTCTCTTGTTGCAGAGCGCAGGCTCCAGACGCGCAGGCTCAGTCGTTGTGGCTCACGGGCCTAGTTGCTCCGCGGCATGTGGGATCTTCCCAGACCAGGGCACGAACCCGTGTCGCCTGCATTAGCAGGCAGATTCTCAACCACTGCACCACCAGGGAAGCCCCAAGAGCTTCTTTTTAATAAAATTCACATCTCCAGCTAATCCCTCTACCTTTCCTCCAGTGGACACACCAAGCATCATTTTGAAAGGTGAGTTCCTGTGGGTACCAAGTGCTTCTGACTGTGAAAAGAGATTAGAAATGCAGAATGATGAAACTCCCAAGAAAGAGGAGCCTAGGAAGCCATGGTGGCCTCCTGCCGTGCCTGAAAAATTGAACCACAGACACAGGGCTGGAGGTGGCCATAGACCTCGTGCAGGTGCCTGCTCTCCCGCCAGCGCTGGGCATCACTGGCACTCCCACTCCAGATTCCTGTCTTGCACTGAGCCTGGCTCTGTGCAAATGCATTGACTGCTGAATATTTACAAAAAGAGATTCTTCCCCCTGCCCCTCCCTGGGCTCCTTCGGTGGGCACATGTGAAGTACCAGAAACTCAAACACCAGCCAAAAGCAAGCTGAAGTACCTATGTTAACTTCAGACAAAGCTGACTTTAGAACAAAGGTTATTTCAGGGATAAAGAAGGGTATTGCATAATGATAAAGGTGCCCATTGTCCAAGAAGACGTAACAATGCTGTGTCTGTACTTAACAACAGGACATCAAGATAGATGAGGTAAAAAGTAATAGAACTGAAAGGAGAAATAGACAAATCCACCAATGTAGTTGGATGCTTCAACATTCCTTTCTCAGTAATTCATTGAACAAGTAGGCAGAAAATCAGTTTGGATACAGAGGCCTACATAATATGACCCACCAAATGGACCTAATTAATATTTATAGAACACTCTATCCAACAACAGAAGAAGGCACATTTGTCTCAAGTGTGCATGGAACATTCACCAAGATGCACCATAATCTGGACAATAAAACAAACCTTAACAATAGCAATCATACAAATTCTGTTCTTGAAAAATTGTTATGATCATACAAAATTAAACTAGAAGCTGTTGACTGAAAAAATGCACAACCTATACGTTGAGAATTATGTTTTATTTGGCAGACAAAACCGAGGACTTAAGCCCAGGATGCAGCCTCTCAGACAGCTCTGAGAGACTGTTCTGAAAGGGCAAGGGAGGAGCCAGGACATAGACGAGTTTTTGCAACAAAGACCAGGTAGTTGGAACTTCAAAACATTACTGTTAACTAAAGAAAACCAGGTATCTCAAATGAATGAATTTAGCACTTTTCTATTTATAGGAAGATGCAAGAGTCTGGGCTCACTGAAATCATTCCTTTGATGTGCACCTTAGCTATCTGGGGCCAGCATCCTGTGCTTTTCCCAGCCCAAGTCCCCTCAGGGTGCAAAGTTGTTGTGGGGGGGCTGCAGTGGCTGAGGACTTGGCAGCAGGCAGCCCCCTCTGTCTCCATCCGGAGTTTCCTAGCAGGGTTGTGTATAGTGGCTTGATGGCTGCAACATACTTTATTTACTGATATGGCAGGCAACATTTTTCATTCACAAAGCCAATAAGAGAAAGATATCTGGAAAATCCCCAAATATTTGAAAATTAAACACCATACTTCTAAACAACTTGTTGAGACTCAAGAGGAAATCTCAAGGGAAATTTTTAAATTTTGGGCTGAATGAAAATGAGAATAAAACATTTCAAGATTCGTTGAATGCAGCTAAAGCAGTGCTTAGATGGAAATTCATAGTATTAAATGCCTGCCTTTGAAAAGAAGAAAAATCTAAAATCAGTAACCAAAGCTTCCACCTCAAGACACTAGAGAAAAAAGAGTAAATTAAACCCAGGGCAAGAAGAAGAAAGGAAATAATAAAGATGAAAGCATAAATCAATGAAATTGAAAACACAAAAGCAATAGAGAAAAGTGATGAAAACCAAAAGCTGGTTCTTTGGAAAGATCAATAAAATTGATAAACCCTAGTAAGACTGAACAAGAAAAAAGAAAAGAAACCAATTACCAATATCTGAAATGAAAAAGGGTACACCACCACTGGATCCACAGGTGCTAGAATGATAATAAGACAACACTCTGAACACCTTCATGTTCATAAATTCAACAGCTTAGATGAAACAGAACAATTCCTTGAAAGATACAAACTACCAAAACTCACTCAAGAAGAAATAGATAACCTCAGTTGTCCTATATCTATTGAAGACACTGGATGTGTAGTTGAAAACTTTCCCCCCAAACCCCAATAAACTCCATGCCCAAATGGTTTCACTGGCAAATTCTCCCAAACACTTAAAGAAATAATACCAGTTCTGCAGAATCATCTCCAGAAAACAGAAGAGGAGGAAATATTTCCTAACTCATTTTCTGAGGCCAGTATTACCCTAGTACCAAAACCAGACAAAGACATTACAAGACTACAGATGAAAAAACCCTTAACAAAAGAGCAGCAAATAAAATCCAACAGCATATAAAATATATAAAAAGGATATCATAGCCAGTGGCGTTTACCCCAAGAATGCAAATCTATTTCAACATCCAAAAATCAACTGGTAAAAAATCAATTTATATAATTCACTATATTAACAAAGTAAATAAGAAAAATCATGATCATCGCAATACATACAGAAAAAGCATTCAACAAAATTCCGCATTTACTAATGTTAAAAACCCTCAGCAAACTAGGAATAGAGGGAAATTTCTTAACCTAGTAAAGGGCATCTACAAAAAACCTATAGCTAATATCATACTCAGTGGTAAGAGAATGCATTCCCCCTAAGAACAGGAACCAGGCAAGGGTTTCCTCTCTCACCACTCCTATTGAACATCCTGTTGTAAGTTCTAACCAATCCAATAAGACAAGAAAAAGAAATAAAAGACATATAGATTAGAAAATGTTCCTATTTATACCCAACACCATCTATGTAGAAAATCTGATGAAATCTACAAAAAGCTCCTGGGACTAATAAATGAGTTCAGCAAGGTCAATAAGTAAAAATAAATCATAGTCCTATATGTTAGCAGTGAACAATTTGAATTTGAAATTTCAACAATAGTATTTATAATAGCATCCAAGAAATGAGGTTTTTAGGTATGAATCTAACAAAATATGTGAAGGATCTATATGCTAAAAACTATAAAACACTGATTAAAGACATCAAAAAGGTCTAAATAAATGGAGAGACATGTTGTGTTCATGGATTGAAAAACTCAATATTGTTAAGATGTTAATTTACTACAATTTGATCTATAGATTCAATGCAATCCAAATCAAAATCCTGCAAACTCTTCTGTAGATATAGACAAGCTGATTCCAAAATTATATGGAAAGGGAAAAGACCTAGAACAGCCAAAACAATTCTGAAAGAATGAAGTTGAAGGAATCTCACTGCTTGGTTTCAAGACTTACTAAAAAGCTAAAGTAAATAACATGATATGGTATTGGTGAAAGAATAGATACATAGATCAGTGGAACAGAAACAAGAGCTCAGAAATTGACTCACACAAATATAGTCAACTGATTTTTGACAAAGATGCAAAGGCAATTCAACAGAGAAAGGATAGTCTTTTACACAAATTGTGCTGAAACAATTGGACATCCATTTTGAGCCCTTACTATGTGTCAAGCACCATATTAAGTGTTTTCCATGCATAATCATATTTAATCTGTATAAAACACCGTGAAATCAGTATTATTAATTCCAATGCTCAGATATGGACACTGAGGCTAAGTATTTGCCTGAAGTCACACAGTATGTGGCAGAACCAGATTTCAATCAAAAAGTCTAGCAGCAGAGACAGAATTCAAAACCATAGCAGCCACTTGGTCTCAGGCAAGTTACTCAGTCTCTCTGAGACTCAGTTTCCTCATCTATAAAATGGGAATATTAGTTCTTACTTCCAAGGATTGATGCAAGACTTAAGGGAATATAGAGTACCTGGAGCATAGTAGGTGTTCAATAAATGTTAGTTCCACCTCCTCCTCATCCCTAAATGCCTGTCACTGGGCAAGGCACACAACAGGCTGTCCCTCTGTTTGTGACAGACATGCTGCTTCCAGAGAGGAAGGATACCTTGTCTGGGTAAATATCAGTGGCTTCTCCTACTTGTGTCTAGATCAGTCTGTGGAGCTGCCTCATTCAGAGAAGGGGCTTCAAGGTCGTGGGTCTGAGGACCAAGAGATGTCCCCAGGCTTGAGTCATCCTCAACTCTTGAAGGAATGACCGAAGTCTGAAGCCAGGACACTATTCCTCAGAATGACTCCATACACCCTCCTCTAGGACGCCTTGAGGTCTTCCTTATGCCAGGAGGTCTTCTCTATGTCAAAAATCTGTACTTATTCATCCATCCCCTTGTTCATGCATTTGCTAAATATCTGCTTCCTTGGTAATTACACTACATCTGCCATGTTCTAGCTGCTGGGGATGCAGAAATAAACCAAATGCCTTCCCTGCCCTAGAGGAAGTCATGTTCTAGGAGGAAATGCTATGGACACTTGTCATGTTTCCTGGCTGTCCAGCTCCTTTTTAATCCCCTTCCCATGTTTGGGGGAATTTCTGCCTTTCCATGGCAGAAGCCAGAGGCTCAGTCTCCCAGAATTCCTTGCACCAGCACATCATTATGTGACACAGGCTTCACCAATCCGACATCGTCCTGTGGTACTTCATTTCAGAAGTGAGCAACTGAAGACACAGAAGCCCAGAGAAACTAGTTCTGGGTGTCTGGCTTTTGGAGGCATCAGGGGCTTTATTCAGTGAGATTTTTAGCTTTTTTCCTTACTGTGTAGCCTCTGAGCTGCCTCTGGCCCTCCTAGAGATTCTGAGAACCGCCTCATCTCCTTTAATAAATTTTCTTTCTATTTAAACGTCTGGAGTGGATTCTGTCATCTGCAACTAAGAAATCAGGCTGATAAGGAAGCAAAGAGAGTAAAACAGTTAACTATAAAACAGCGTGGCAGGGAGTGTAAGGAGGAGCTATTAGGTCATAGGTAAAGAGAACAGTCCACCTGCAAAGCCCTGTAAGAGAGCGGTCACGAGCGCAGTTCTTGGAGTCCAAGTCCTGGATCATGCTCTGGCTCTGCTACTCTTTAGCTGTGTGATGTTAGCTCAGTTGGTCAACTTCTCTGACCCTTAATTTCCTTTTCTTTGAAACAGAGACAATAATACCTCACTCAGATGAGGGTTGTGATCATAGAATAACCTTTGTAAAGCAAATGCTATAAAGCATGATAAAGACTTATTAAATGGCAATTATGATCAGCATGGCCGTCAACCGGGCCAGCACTGCTGGGGGAAAAGTCAGGGAAGATATCTTGGAGGAGAGGGCACTTAAACCCTGCATTAAAAGAATCAGAGTCAGAATGTACCCACAGTTAACACATCTGTTGTGCTGGATTATCTGGGAAGCAGAATTAAATGTTATCTCAAAAAACATAATATGGATCTTGACGGTGAATATGCTGAATGAAAGAAACCGGATACAAAGGAGTCTATTCTCTATGATGCCATTTGTACAAAATTCTAAAACAGGAAAAAGCAATCTGTAGCGACAGAAAGAGGATCAGTTGCTTCGAAAGGCAGGAGCAGGGGCTGGAGCTGGAGCTAGGGGGACTGAATACTAAAGAGCACGAGAACATTTTCGGGAGTGACAGAAAAGTTCTACATCTTGATAGCGATTGTGGTTACATGGGTGTATGCATTTGTCAAAACCCAAACTGTACAGGTAAAATGGGTGTATTGTATTGTATATAAATTATACTCTGTAAAGTTTATTTTAAAGATAAGTAATATAGGGCATCCAGAGCTTAGAAGCACTGATGAAACCCAGAATCCTTTCTCCTCTGTCCCTTGACAACCCCACCCAACATCCAGTAGTTCTTTTTCCACTTCCCTCTTCTCTCCCTGCAAATCGATGGCTCCAAACTACACAGTTCCCAGTGCATCATTACAGCTTGTTAACTTGGAGTCACTCAGACAAATTTCTTTCCCTCCCATCCAATTTTAAATTAAGTCAGGAAAAGACAGATTGGCCAAACATTACCAAACAGAGTTGGAATTTATGACAAGCAGCTAATTTTTCCAGAAGCCTCTGCTAACATCTCCCCTCTGAGATGACTCAACAGAAGCTCTCACCCTCCATCCGGCTGCCCCCACGGTCTTCCCTGACTGCTCCCATCACGGTTCCACTCCACAGATGCTTGGTGGGGCACCTACTGTGCGCCAGACACTGGAGTCTGGGGATGCAGTGGTGAATAATGGGTGGTCCCTGCCTTCAGAGACTTTAGGGTTCAGCAGGGTCCCAGACAGATTAAAACTGAGATGACAGGGCAGCACGGGGTGCTAGGATAGAGGTGGCACAGAGCACTGGAGGAATGTGGAGGAGACATGGGTGGGGGGAGAAGAGAAATCAGGAGAGACAACTGGAGGAGGTGACCCTTGGGATGAGTTTGGAAGGAGGAGTAGGAGCTCCATAGATCTTGATTGTTAGTACATATTAATAACTAGTCTTTGCTGAGCTCCAACTGTGAACCAGGGTCTGGGCTCAGCTTTTTACATGTCTTATCTCATTCCAATGATCACAACCACTCTCCCCATTTTCCAGATGAGGAACCTAAGTCTCAGAGGTAAAATGATTTGCTCAAGGTCACCCAGATAAAGAATCATATTAATTAGAGCTAACAGTCCAAACCAATTTCTCTTTGCCAGGCTCTGAGCTATTCTACTGCATCTTTGTGACAATCTGACAAAGTAGATTTTAGTATTAGAGCCTGTTTATACCTGAAGAAATTGAGGCTTAGAGAGATTAAGTGGTTTATCCTAGGTCACACAGCTAAAAAGTCATAGATCTGGGATACAAATGCAGATAGTCCAGCTCCAAATCATGTGTTCTCAAGCATGAACAGACGTGCTCCAGGGTTTGTGCTCTCAGCCAGGAAAAGAATAGTCTCTTAGGAGGGTGATGTGCAGGGTAAACTCTGGAAAGCTCTTAGCATGTATCTGGCACACCACAAGCACCCTATACTGTTCGCTGTTGCTATTAAGGAATGATACACAGGCACTAAAAGTAACCCATCCTTCCAACACATGCTTGCTGAGCGCCTGCCGAGTGCCTGGTACATTGCTGGGGATGCAGGCGTGGAAAAGACAAGGATTCCGGAGCCCACTGAACTTGCAGTTCATAAAGCGGTTGCAATCCTATTCAAAATGCTCCCGTCTTAAAGGTGAACCAACACCCACAGCAGGAGATACGATTGTATTTATAGTATGGTCTCAAGTTATGTTTAAAAAAAAAAACTCAGCCAAGAAAAAAGCATGGGAAAAGAAATGCTCCAAAATGCTAATAGGATGGTAGGACAATGGATGAATTTTTTTCCCTTTTAATGCTTTTCTGCATTTTACAGTTTCCTCTAAGGGAAAAATCTCAAAGAGATGAGAAACGGTGATAGTCCCGAGGCCAGGACAGCAGCACCCGGGGGCACATCCCTAAGTCTTCCTGACCCTCTCGGCCCCTATAAACCCGCTACCCATCCCAGACCTTGGAGGGGCAACGCCCCCACTGCCAGTACCCCCTTTTCCAGCACCATGCGGTATGTCTACACACCCTCCTCACACTCCAGACCCACTTCCCTCCTTTCCTCAAGTTTTCTCCCCTTCCAGACATTCAGTTTCACCCAGAAAAATAATGAGACAAGGGTGCTAAATTGGAACGAAGAAATGACATTCCTATTCATTATTTAATCTGCTCTCAGACCTGAATGAACACTTCCAGGGGTAATTACCGCACAACTCCAAATTCATTTCTAGGAAGCAGTCGCCGGCGGCGTGTGCAGAGGGTAACGACAAAATTCAATATTTATGAAGCAACATTTCCTGAGAATACGAGGCCAAGAATGCGCCTGGAAAAACCTCACCCAGTGAAGATGAAAACTATTTGCTTGTTTTCAGTGCGCGCACACACACACACACACACACACACACACACACACACTCACTGATTTGGGCCCTTCATTAGCCTGACCCCTAGGGTGTTAGAGGTCAGAGTAGGGAGCAGTCTCCAACACACACCCCAAAACCAGAGGGAGCCCAGGGAAGTCACGTCTTCACAGATTTGCAAGCAACTCCCACCCTGAAAGAGTTAACCATTCGAGCAAACATTTCCTGATGATCTACACGGCAGACACGTAGCACGTTTTACAACATGACCCAAAAGCCTCAACCATAAAAGAAAAATTGGATAAATTCATCAAAATTAGGATCTTCTGCTCAACATAAACCCCATTAAGAAAATCAAAAGGCAAGCCATCAAATGGGAGAAAATATTCAAAATACACTATATCTGACAAAGTACTTGTATCCAGAATATATAATGAACTCTTGCAACTCAATAAAAAAAAAAAAAACAGTAATAAAATGAACAAAAGATTTGAACAGACACTTCAAAAAGGAAGATAGAGAAATGGCAGTAAACATGTGCTAGGATGCGCAACATCTTTAGTCATCAGGGAAATGCAAACTAAAACCACAATGAGATATTACTACAAATCCATTAGAACAGGGCAAGTTAAAAAAGAAAACAACCTGGTAAAACCAAGTGTTGGTGAAGGTGTGGAGCAACAGGAACTCTCATGTATGGCTGGTGAAAATGTAAAATGGTCAACCCACTTTGGAAAACAGTTGAGCAGCTTATTACAAAGGTAAATATATACTGATCATATGACTAAGCAATTCCACTCTTATTTATGCAAGAGAAAAAAAATTAAAAGATTTGTACATGAATGTTCATAGTAGCTTTACTCATAATAGCCAATAACTGGAAACAACCCAAATGTCAATCAACAAGTACATGGATAAGCAATCTGAGATCCAGTCATAAAATGGAACAGTACTTGGCAATAAAAAGGAACAAACTAATGACATAAGCAATAACATGGATTACGCAGAAAAAATGCTGAGCTAAAGAAATCATACATAAAAGAGCCCAAACGGTGTGATTCCATTTATGTGAAGTTTGAGAACAGGCAAAACTAACATATAATGATAGAAAATGAAGTTAGGAATTCCCTGGAGTAGGGTGGGAGTTAGGGGCAGCCTACAAAGGGACACAAAGAGAACTTTCTGAAGTGAAGGAAATGTTCTATATCTTGATTGCAGTGACTGTTCCGGGAGAGTTTACATGTGTCCTCAAGCTGCATGCTTGAAATGTGTGCATTTTATGGGTTGTGCATCGGACTTAAATCAATTAAATTTAAAAAGAAGAACCATTTCCTCCAGTTTTAAGATTTTACAAATTCCAAGACTCACCTAACATCCTACTCTAAGAAAATTACAGAAGCAGCCCGCCTACCCAGACCAACACTTCCCAAGAGAACCCAAGTCCACATCTCTTTCCTCCATGAGCATATATTAAATGCTTGCTGTGTGTGTTGTTTGTCAGGATGCAATGCAGCAAAATCGTTAAGAGCACAGTTTTGGGGGCAGATGATTCTAAATCCAAATCCTGCTTCTAACAATGCTGGTGGTAAAGAACATAAAGACTACTGGAGACTGCTGGAGGCCCTTGCATATATGTAGTAGTTACGCCTCCTCCCATGGCGCATGGCTTCCTGGAATGAAGACTACATTTCCCAGTTTCCTTGCTGCTTACCGTGGCCTTGTGCCATCCCATTGGACACAATGTAGTGAGAAGTACAGATCTGTGAAGCCTCTTCCAGGAGCTCTCAAGACATGGTGCACATACCCCCTTGGCTCCCTTCTCTCCTTCTCACCTTCCTTCCTTCTCTCCTTCCCTCCCTCCCTCCCTCCCCCTCCCTCCTCCTCCCTCCTCCCTCCCTCCCTCCTTCCTTCCTTCCTTCCTCTCTCTATGCCTGGTATTTATGTGCTGCCATATTGGATCATGTGGCCACATGCAGCACAGCATCAAGAGCTGGGGCATCTAAATCACCAACACGGCGCAGCTGTCATGCATCCCAGCCCTGGGCACCTACACTCTAGTCATTATATGAGAGAAACAAGCATCTCTCTTGCTTGTTTTAAGTTTCTGTCAACCTCAACCAAAACATGGCTTCCTGGAAGAAAGGCTACATTTCCCAGTTTCCTTGCAGCTCAAGGTGGCCTTGTGTCATCCCATTGGCCAGAATGTAGTGAGTCTCAGCAAAGTTGTACATTTAAAATCTGGGTTAATAAAAGCACGAAAGGGCTCAACAAGCTATTTAAGGAATTAAAAGAAGATCAACATGTCTGGAATATGGCATTTGAGGTGGCATGGGGGGAGCATAGGAGGAGAAAGGCAGCCGGGGAGGTGGGCAGAGACAAGACCACTGGGGCCCTGCAGGCTATGTTAAGGATTTGGGTCTTTGTCCAAAAAGCAATGGGAAGCAACCAAGGGGATTAAGCCGTGCAGGAGCAGATGAGCTGGGCATTTTAGACCCATTCTTCCATCTGTTCGAGAAAGAATCAGCTGTAGGGAGCCCAGGTGGCCTCAGCCAGGCCGGCCCTCATCTTCCAGGCAGTGCACAGCTAATGAAAGACCTTGTTTGCCAGAGTCTGGAATGCAAATGCCTACAGAGGCCCCAGTAGAGGAAGCAGGCGGGATGTGGGACAACAAAGGTTGGGGGCATTAGCAACTGGCCAGCCTGCACCTCACTCCCAACCCCTGCCCATCTGTCAACTGTTGCTCGGTGGACACAGTCCTGGAGTCCCCAGGGCTTCTGATGTTTCAGGAGATGCTCAAAAGATGGATTTTTGTGGGGGAACCTAATTTTCTTTTAGGCAGGCAGACCCTTCCGGTGAAATCAAAACAAACCTGGCCTCAGGCAGAAGCTGTCTGGCAGACTGCCAGTTCATGGCCTCTGAACGACCTATCTCCCCTCTGGCTTCCTCTCTCCAGGCCTGCCACCAAAATTTTAAGTGGACATTCTAGGACAGGTGCAGGCGGCAGGAGGGGGGGGGGTCAATGCAGATAACACTTTCTTTGAGATTAACACCACCTGGGTTCCAATCTGCTTGCTGGATGATCTCTGACCCTTTTTAAACTTTTTTTATTTTTCTTTTGCATGGGATGGACAAGAGAATTTTAGAAAACAAACGCAAGGGAGAAATTGGGATTTCCCTCTGCAATGCTACGGAACCTCAGGAACCCTGGGAATGTGCCACCCGCTCCATTCAAGGCTTGGTCCCCTGCATCGGGATCTCACCCTGCCTCCCCACACTCTCATCCTGAGATGATTTCCTCTTCACTGAGCTTGATCCTTAGCAGCCCTGCTTCTCTCTCCCCACATGGGTCCCTGAAGGCAGCTGGCTAGAGATGAGAAGTGGCTGCACTTTGTAGATACTTCGTAATCTCTGGCAACTGCCTCTGGGGCCTGCCTGCTCCAGCCTCGCCGGGTAACCCTCTTCTTCCTGCTTATTATGATAAAACTTAAAAACAATGACTCCTCAGAGATTTTAATCCAGTTTTGCAGACAGATGATGTGGCATCCCAACATTCCATGGGGACAGATCAGGGATCAGAGAGCTACAGCCCATAGACCAAATCCGGCCCCTCCTCCAATTGTATAAATAAAGTTTTATTGGAACATGGCCATACCCATGTGTTTCCGTGTCACCTGTGGCTCTCTTCCTGCTGCAATGGCAGAGCTGAGTAGTTGCAACAGAGACCATATGGCCTGCGAAGCCTAAAATATTTATTATCTGGCCCTTTGTAAAACAAGTTTTGCCCAGGTACGGAGAAAAGTATGAGCAGGTGTTGAGGGTCTGCCGTGTGCCGAATTACTGTGGTAGGGGAAGCACACACATCCAGTCATTTCATCCTCAAGCGTGCTTCAGAGGGAAGATTTATTACCCACCCCCTTTTTAGTAAAAAGAGGCTCAGTGAGGCCGACTTGCTCAGGGACCCCACAGGGGGATCCTTCCACCTGTGTAGGGTTCAAACCCCTCCCTCGCACCTGTGAGTATCGACGGAGATGGATCTGCCCCCAGTAGGGCATTTTAGAAATTCGCAGGGGCACCTTTGGCATTTAGAGGGTGAGGACCAAGGATGCTGGCTGCCCTGCCACACGCAGCACAGTCCTGCAGGAGGAAGAACTGCCCCATGTCCTGCGTGCAACATCACCTGTGGTATTTGAGTCACAACATGGCACACGTGCGTTGGTCTGCGTTTGTGGCTGTCACACTCACACAGTGAGTGTGTGTAGCCCTATTTCTCTACAAAATAAGAAGTGCCAAAGCGATTCGAATGAATATTGTTTTATGTACTAAGTGAAAGCATATGACCAGTTCATTATGCTTTTCTTTAGTCAGAGAACATTCAGTTAAATACACAATATTATATAAGCTATTTTCCTTTTATTTCCTTTATGTTATGGTTGTTATTTTCTAAACTATGTACATGTAAGTTGTATAATCTGTGAACATCAGTTTAGGATGGCAAACGGGATGTTACCAAATAGTTGTTATCAAAAGAGCATATCGAGGGCTTCCCTGGTGGCGCAGTGGTCGAGAATCTGCCTGCCAATGCAGGGGACACGGGTTCGAGCCCTGGTCTGGGAAGATCCCACATGCCGCGGAGCAACTGGGCCCGTGAGCCACAACTACTGAGCCTGCGCGTCTGGAGCCTGTGCTCCGCAACAAGAGAGGCCGCGATAGTGAGAGGCCCGCGCACCGCGATGAAGAGTGGCCCCCGCTCGCCGCAGCTAGAGAAAGCCCTCGCACAGAAACGAAGACCCAACACGGCCTTAAATAAATAAATAAATAAATAAATAAATAAATAAATAAATAATAAAAATAAAGGAATTCCTTTAAAAAAAAATACTTTATACAAAAGAGCGTATCGAGTCTGACAGTTGAAAACATGCTCCACATGATGCTCAGATAATTAACACAGTCACGTCATGTCCCCTCATGCCTCATCATGCCCCATCATGTCCCTTCATGCTCCATCATGCCCCATCACGCCACATAATGCCCCACCAATTAACAGCTTCATCACTTGCAGTGATGGGGCTGGGAGCAAGCTACAGACTTCCCTACTCTTGCCCTTCCTCATCTGTAAAACAGAGTTGATGTGCCTCCCTCATCAATGTTTGAGTGTACATGAGAGCTGTGATAGAGTTTTGGGAGTGTCCCAGAGTAACAAACAGCAGGAAACAGCCATGTTTGGTGACGAACACAGGAGAAACGAGCAACGCATAAGACGGTCAGGGCTGAACTCCTGCGTGAAGGGGAGTGAATGTGGGGTTAAGTTCAACCGATCTCTGAAGCACTATTTGTTGAACAACCATATGTGCCCTAAGCACGGGGGCCCCGCCAGTGACCATGAATGGCAAGAGCTCCCACCTTACAGAACTGACATTCCAGTGGGTGGACAGATGATGAACAAATCAGCAAGATCAACTCAGATTGTAGCCATTTCTACGAAGCAAATAAACAAAGTGACACCACAGGAAATAAGATGGAAGGGTGGAAGATTTTGACGGAAAGGTTAAGAGGTCTTTCCAATGGTGACATTAAGCTGAAGAGTAAATAAGACGTGGGCATGTGAAGGGATGGGACAGAGTATCCCGGTCTGAAGAAATAGCAAGTGTGAAGGTCCTGGGATGGGAAAGTGCTCCTCTGTTGGGGGCCGGGGTTGTTTGGTGTCAGAGAAGTGAGCAGAGTACAGACGGCAGGCACACAGCCTTGAAGGGCACAGTGAGGAATTAGGTTTCATCCGAAGAGCAATGGGAAGAAAGAAAAGGCAGAAAAGAGTAAAAAGAACTTGGGGCGTTCAGAGGCCAGTGAGATCAACCTTCTCTGAGCACAGAATGTGTCTTGGGGAAATGAGGTGAACTCAGGCCATGTAATTTATATTCTATGCTGCAGAACCAAAGACACCACCATATTTTAGCAGCATGGAGGATGCAGTATTTCAATATTTCTGAGGCAGGATGAATAGGGGCAAGGAGAGCCCAGAGTCAGGGAGGCTCGGAGAGGCTTCTATTAGATCAACTATGAACTGATGGAGAACTAGATGTGGGGCTGGCAGGCAGGATGGAAGGCAAGCAAGGGAGCAAAGCATTAAGACAGAAGTGCATTAAGGAACTGGGAGGAACTGAAGCCGGGGGCAGATTTGATTACACAGCAGAGGGGAAGGTCCCAGATGCCCGGAGAGGGAATGGGGGACAGACTCAAACACATCTGGAAACAGAGAATCTCATGTCTCCTTTGGTAACAAAACACATACATCCACCCATATGCTCAGGAAACATGGGGCACATTGGAATGAAATATATATTTTTTTAATCTCTCAATTATTTGAAAGCATCCTTTGGCGACAGGGAAAACCTGGATGGAAATGTTTACTGATACACGGTGAAATGTTATTATCGATAAAAATCCTAGGCAATTCCTTTCTCCAAGTAAAACGTCTGACCGAGTACAACGATGCTAGACACCTCTGTGGGCTGCATCCTCTCCTCCCCACAATGACCGAGCGGTGGCTCGGTGGCTATTTCATCCCTCCTCCTCTCCATCCTTACTCTCAGCTGATGGCCTCGCTCACCATTTAGACCCACCTCTTCCTCCAGGTGCCATCCCATTTCTCTGCTCCCCTTTACAGATAAACACCTTTACAAAGTTGACTCTATCTGCTACTTCCTCTTCCTCTTTCCCCCTGTCTCCTGAGCCCCCTCCATTCAAGTTCTCTTTCCCACCATCATGGAGGCAGCTTTTGGGAAGCTCACCAAGGGCCTCCGTGTCGCCAACCCAGCGGTTAATTCTCACTTCCAATCCTCCTCCGTCAGCACATTGGCACAGGTGGACACTTGTCTACCTTGAAATCCTGGCTGCACTTGCCTTCCAGGACAACACCCTCTCCCTGCACCACTCTCTCGCCCTCCTCTTACCCCCGGTCACTCCTGCTCAGTCTCCTTTGCTGGCTCGTTTGTTCCCCTCCAACAGCTAAGCACCAGAGGGTCCCAGGGTCAAGTCCTCGGACATCCTCCTAGGAATTCTCCACCAGGACTATCTCTTTTTTTAAATTAATTTACTTATTATTTATTTTTGGCTGCGTTGGGTCTTCGTTGCTGCGCGCGGGCTTTCTCTAGTTGCAGGGAGTCGGGGCTTCTCTTGTTGCGGAGCACGGGCTCTAGGCGCATGGGCTCAGTAGTTGTGGCTTGCGGGCTCTAGAGCGCAGGCTCAGTAGTTGTGGCGCACGGGATTAGTTGCTCCACAGCATGTGGGATCTTCCTGGACCAGGGTTCGAACCCGTGTCCCCTGCATTGGCAGGTGGATTCTCAGCCACTGCTCCAGCAGGGAAGTCCCAGGACTATCTCTTTCACATTGCATCTGATGCCCCCCAAATGCCTACCTTCAGGCCAGGGTTCTCCATAAATCTAACTGCCCCTCTGACACCTCCACTTGGATGTCTAAAAGGCTCAGATCTGGAACCAAGCTCTTGACCCACCTCCTCCCCAGCCTTCATCCTCATGAGTCTCTCATCTCAAAACGGCAGCCCCAGTTGCTCAGGTCAAAACACGGGAAGTCATCCTCGGTCGTCCTTGACATCTCCCCGCCACCTGCCATCCAAACCTGTCGCCTCTACCTTCAATATACGATCAGAACCTGCACACTTTTCCCCACCTCCACTGCTTCATTCTGGCCCCCATCAGCTTCGCCGGGACAGACCCCTATATAGTCTATTTGCCATGAGGCGGCCTGAAGTATCCTTTTATAATGTAAATAAGATGTCATTCTTTGGCTCAAAAGCCTCAAATAGCTTCTCATTATTCACAAAGTAAAAGCCATTGGCCTCACCAGAGCCAGCAGCACGTCCTTCTCTTCTCTGTGTCATCTCCTGTCACCCTCTCCTCAATCACATCAGACATAATCCCACCTCCAGGCCTTCGCTGTAGCCATTCCCACCTGCAAACATACTAGGGTTTCTTCATTTATCATGTTTACTGTCTCCCCGTCCCCACCCCTAGAGGCTAAGCTCCAGGAAGGCAGGAATCTTTATTTGTTTAGTTCCCTGGTTCATCCCAAGGGTCTGCAGTGGCACCTAGTACCTGATAAGTCCTGGTGAACATCTATCGAATGAATGAATGATGACCACACCACCAGCAAAAAAACCCAAGACTCAGAAAGACTAAGTAATGTTCATAAGAGCACACGCTGGGAGGTGAATGAACATTTCCAAAGCCTGCTTGATGAGGTGGCTCTCAGGCCCCCGCCCGCTAGCCTCCAAATTCTAAACCTGCTCTGTGTTGCTGGCTCAAACATGCGTGAGGGAGTCGGCATACACATATGCAGACACCTAAGCGTTCTCCGCTTTCATCTCCATGAGCTTAACCACACAAGGCCTGACAGTCCTGTTCACAGTAATAACAGCTAACGATTACTGAACTCTTACCATGATATGCCAGACACTCTGCTACGGACTTTACCTGTGTTACCTGTTAGGGTCCTTACAGCAAACCCATGTAACTATAATTATGTCCATTTGACAGATGAGGAAATTGAGGCATAGAGGTGAGGATCTAGGGGAGACCTGGGGTCTGTTTAACTCCAGAGAACTATCCCTTTTATTCCTCATAGGATCCCTGTGAGGTGGGGACAGCCCTATTCTTATAAATGAGGATTTGGAGCTCTGAGAGGTAAGGTGACTAGTCCAAGGTCACACAGCTAGTAAGTAGCAGAGCCAGGTCTCCAACTTAATCACTTTACCACAACATACCTCCCCTACAGACAAATGTGCAATGGAAACTCTTCACATGGAGTTCTGAGCCGATCACAGGGAAGTCTGGAGGTTGAAGAACTCTAGAAGCAGTTTGTATTTTCAAGTACCCATCCGCAAAAGCAGAGGCAACCTTTCTTTTATGTATTTTACCAGGATATCTCAAAAAAACAAAGCTTCAAAGCAAGGGTGCTGCCTCTCACCATCACTGCAGCACTATTCACAGTAGCCGAGATATGGAAACAACCTAAGTGTCCATTGACAGGTGAATGGATAAAGATGTGGTGTGTGTGTGTGTGTGTGTGTGTGTGTATACATATACATATACACAATAGAATATTATTCCACCTTCAGAAAGAAGGAAATCCTGCCATTTGCAACAACATGGATGAATCTGGAGGACAATTTGCTAAAGGAAATAAGGCAGACACAGAAAGACAAATACTACACGATCTCACTTACATGCAGAATCTAAAATAGTGGAACCATAGAAGCACAGAAGAGAATGGTGGTTGCCTGGGTTGGGAAGGTGGGGTAAATGGGGAAATGTTGGTCAAAGGGTACAAAGTTTCAGTCACGCAGGATAAATACGTTCTGGGGATCTAATGTACAGCATGGTGACTATAGTTAACAATATTATATACTTGAAATTTGCTAAAAGAGTAGATCTTAAATGATCTCATCCCACCCACACACATAAATTGGTAACTATGTGAGGTGATGGATGTGTTAATTAGCTTGATTGTGGTTATCATTTCACAAGGTATACTTATATCAAAACATTGTTGTACACCTTAAATATATATAATTTTCATTTGTCATTTATACTTCAGTAAAGCTTTAAAAAAAAAAAAAACCAAGTATGCTGCTATGGACTGAATTATCTCCTCTAAATTCATGTCGAAGCTTTAACGCCCAATGTGACCATATTTGGAGAGACGGCCTGTGAGCAGGTGATAAAGGTTAACCGAGGTCATAGGGTGGGGCCCTAAACCCAAAGGGCTGGTGTCCTTATATGAAGAGGAAGAGACGCCAGAGCTCTCTCCCCGCCATGTGAGAACACAGCAAGCAGGTGGCTGGATGCAATTCGGGAAGAGGATTCTCACCAAAACCTGACCATGCTGGCAGCCTGATCTCAGACTTCCAGCCTCCAGAACTGTGAGAACATAAATGTCTGTGGTTTAAGCCCCCCAGACTCTGCTATTTTGTTATGGCAGCCGGGCTGACTAGGACGCGTGCTCCCACAGGGCTCTGAACTGGCAAAAAATGCCTCAGAAGCTGGGAGCGCTCAATCACACAGGGCCCTAGATGAAAGGATTCCTCAGGTCAAAGACGTTAAGCGCTTGTCAAAGTTAAACGATTTAGTACAATCAAATGATGCCAAGTACTAACCAGAAGGAGAAAGGAGATGCTTTCGACAAGCCCACACCAGTTGGACCCGGTCCCAAAGGTCTTTTTGATGAGCATGTGATGGGGAGAGGGATTGTCAATTTACAGAGTATGTCTTGCATGCACAGCACATTGACAGTGACGGTTATACCCATTTTACAGATGATGCAAAAAGAACAGAAGCCATTTGCTTGAGATTAGACACCTAGTGAGGTCCAGACACCTTGGAAGATGAGGAAGGGGAGTGACACACAATGGGTTAGATGCAGCCTCTGTCCCCGCGGAGGTTTCTGGCAATCCTGCTGCAGCACAGGCAGATGAAAACCCTGTATGGTTTCCCCAATAGTCAAATCCCATCACAGGCCCAACCTGTGCTATAGCAGAAAAAGCAGGAGTCAGGAGGACCACTCACTGCTTCCTTGCTGTGTGACCCTGAGCAAGTTACCTTGCATCTCTGAATCTCAGTTTGACTTATAAAATGAGATGCTAACACCGGCCCTGCTTTCCTCACCAAGGGGGACGCGACAGTCCAGGGAGACAATGCAAGTGATGAACACTTAGCTCACTATCAAGTGGCAGAACATGACTGTTTCAGTAATGGCCATATCTGCTGCTGTGCTCGGAACCCACAATAACACATATGCGACGTGGCGTCCCATGAAGTCTTGCCATCAGGAAACCCCCCAACACAGGAGCTTTTTTCCTTCTGCAAGTTTGGCCACACAGAAGAGGCAGGGCACAGGCCGCCCCCACCCCTGTTCCTCTCTGGATAATTCTCCAAAAGTCTCCCTCCACCTCACACATTAACCTCCATGGAATTCCATCTTCTGAAAAAGGCAAACGGCTCATACTAGAAAGGACCAGCAGCTTGGAAAAGCCAGGCTATTTGCCATTTCTTCTTTTTTAAAGGTCTTTTGGGAGATGATTAACAAAGGCTAAGATGGGAGGAAGGGACAGAACTGAGAGCCCCAAGGCTTTTCCAGATTTTCTCAATGGGCTGCCTGTGACTTAGAACAAGGGCCCAGCCCGGGACAGCCAACGAGGTGTGATGCATGAGGCCACTGCTGTGAATCCTTTTTTTTCATCCATTAAGATTCCACTTGTGCCCTAAGAGCAGGGCTTGATGTATAGCAGGTGTATTAACGTCCCCCCTGGGGAAGGCCACTGCATGATTTAGTAAGTGGCTAAGCCTTCCCACCCACGCTGGCCATTTGCTACTGTGTACAGACTGCCCCACAGGACACTGGTCTCAGCCACTAGTGATAATGAACAGAGCAAGGGTTCACTGAGCACCTACTAGGGACCAGGTACCACACTAAGTGCTTACCATGCACTACTTTCTTTAACCCTCACCAATTTCCCTTTCAGGTAGGGATACCCCCATTTTACAGATGGGGAAACTGAGGCTTGGAGAGGTGCAGTCAGACGGGGCCCAGGGGCAAGTGGTTACCAGGGCTTCACCCGGTCATTTGTCTCCAAAAGCCACACTGCCTTCAAGCACTCTTCCAGGGAGCCTCAGACTCAAGTGCTCTCTGGGACAGGCAGGTAAAGTGAATGCAGGCCCGGTGGGGACCGGGGAGGCTGGGAACACACGGTCCCCTAACGGGACAGCAGCTACTCAGAGATACACGCAACACGTGGAGGAATGTCAGCTGCCTCGGGCCAGTGAAAGGAGCAGCCTCGAAAGTCACGTGCTGTAGGATTCAATTTATACGACACCCTGCCAAGGCAAAACTATAGGGACAGAAAACAGACCAGTGGGTGCAAGGAGCTGAGGGTGGGGAGGGTTTGACCGTGAAGAGGCAGCAGGAGGAAATTTGTTGAAGGGGGGCTGGCGATGCTCTGGGTCTTGATTGTGGTGCTGATTACACAACTGGGTATTTGTCAAAGCTCCCAGAACTGTATGCTAAAGCAGGTGAATCTTACTGGATGTAAATTATATCTTAAACAAAATGGAAAAAAAAAACCCCAACAAATCTGTGGCCTGGAGTTGAGTGGCAGGCTGCCATTTTGTGACCTCTGCCCTACACTACACTGGAGAACCAGAATGGCCACTTTCCACGTGATAAACACATGGCCAGCGATGATTACGTGGACTGGTCCACGGGTGTGGTTGGTAAAGGAAGAGATGAGGGAAAGGAAGCGACTGGCTGGGTCTTGAACTTTGCCCTGCACCTCCACTTACTGGTGGGGTGACCTTGGGCAAGTGGCCTCTCTTCTCTAAGCTTCAGTTCTCTCTTTAAAACTGGGGTGATGATACCTTTCTTTATACTGCTGTTGTCAAAATTAAACAAGATTCTAGAGGTGATGCTTCCAACACACAGGGGATGCTCAATAAATTCTCCCATGCCTCGAGACCTCCGTGGCCTCCGAGCAGTCACATAGGCCCAGCAATCATTCCCTTTTGTGGCCAGATTTCCCAAGGGCCCTGGGTCACCCTTAGCCATCTGGCCAAGCTGGGTGAAAGCAAACTGTGACTTGCTCTTTCTCCAGCAAGCACCCTAAAGTATCCACCATAGAGACGAGGATGGGACCCTTAGCCCATCCTCCAGGGCCACATCATCACAGGTGAGTTTATCAGAGCCGCTGGGTGTGTCACATACCGAGGAAGGCAAAACAGCACAGTGGTTAAGAGCAGGGGCTCTGGAGACAAACAGATGTGGGTTCAAGTCTTAGCGCTGCCACTTCTTTGCTAGAAGACATTGAGTAAATTACTTAAGCTCCTTGAGCTTTGGTTTCTTATCTCTAAAAGAAGGAAGCAAACAGCACCCAGTTCTCAGGCTTGTGGAGAGGATGGAGAGAGAGGATGCTACCCTCCTCGGCACCCAGTAAGGCTTAATTAGATGCTACCTGCTGCTTCTAGATCTAATCTCGCTGATCATTGCTCTCCCCCAATAATCCATCTTTTGACGAGTATTCTGTAAGGAGTAAATGAAGTTCTCAGTGAGGTACCTGGGGCTCAGTAGATGCTTGATAAATTGCAGCTATCGTTATATTGTCAGTGTTACTATTGTTGAAAGATCACACCTCAGAGACAGCAGAGCAGGCACAGACGTGTACAGATGGGACAGAGGATTCCTGAATCCAAAATGCCACAAACACACTTATTAAGCAGAAACTAAAAGTATCTGGTCCCCACTGTCTCAGACATGATTCAAAAGAAACCCAGAAGACTCTTTAAACATCCAGAAGATATTAAGCATTGATCTACCCAGGAGCGAAAGGACAAAACTTTGGAAACAGACCAAACCCCTCTCAAGAGATCAGCGGGTGAGTCAGCAACAGAACCCAAAAAAGGATCCAGTCCCGGGAGATTGCCAAAGCAGGCCACCGCCCCCTTCATGAAGGAAATCCATAGTCAAATGAGGTAGGATAATTAAGCAACAGCAGAAAGGAACTTGGAGAGAAAAATCAGATTCTCAGCTACTCCGACTGCCAGGAAGGAGCTCTTCTTCCTCACTCTTCAGTCGTTCAGAAGTCATGTGTTCTGTCCCACTGGAGCCCCAGCAGGACCCACTCAGGGCAACAGAATCACCATAGATTCTTCTCTTGCTGGAACAACATTATGCAGACTTGGGGAGAAGTTTCCAGGGTCCTTCATGGGGTTAGGACAATGGGTGGATTCGGGTTCTGCTACTCAGAGCTTGTTGGCTGGCTTTTCTCCTCCTGGACCAGAAGAGGGGAGGGTGTCACGCTCTTCACACTCTTTCTCCCTTGTTGCTGAAGTTATTTCTGTCTTTGCAATCGCTGAGCCTCTGGCACTGCATGCACGCGCACGCGCGCACGCACACACACACACACACACACACACACACACACTGGGAGGGAGAAGGCAAGAAGCAGATAGAACAATGACAAAGCCTGCCCAGCCCACAGGGGCTCTGGCCAATGATTCCCCCATTTGTCACAGTCGGGTGGGTAGATGAGAGATTATTTGGTTTTAAGCCATCATCCTCCCTCCCTGACCATCTGAAATCTCCCATTTTCTTGCTTGCCAGTCTCCTGGGCAACCCCGGGATGAGCTGAGCTCTCTTTGGACATCTCCTTCTATCCTTCCATCTTGGTCCCGTGCCCATTATTCAAGCTCCATCCAAGAGCCCCCTCCTCTCAGAAGTCCTTCTGGACTGTTTCACTACTGATTTCACTTAAAAAATAATTTAAGGTGTTTAAAAAATCATTTTACAGTGCCAGAAGCTCCGTTTACAGCAACAAACAAGACACATCCCTGCCCATAAGGTGCCTTTTCTGGAATCTGGGTACCACTGGGTGCACCCCTTGCCTCACGCTGCCTTGCAGTGTCTCCACTTCATGGGGTCTTTGCAGGTGAGCAGGAGAGTCAGAAAGATCACTCTGCTTCCTCTCACCTGTGCAACTGTGAGCAAGTCACCTAGCCTCTCTGACCCTCTCCTCCCTGCCTGAAAATGGGGATAACAGTACCTACCAGTTAGGATTCTTGTGGCCATGGGTTAACGCAAGTCAAGCCCTTAAAATCCTGCCTGGTACATTGTAAGTGCTCAGCAAGGGTCCTCCTGTTGTCATCACATGTGCTTGATAAGTTATTGATATTTTTATTATTAAATTTCTATTTCGTATTAAGTGATTCTCTTCATTTGTTTTGTCACCTCTCATCAGTGCTGTTTCTCTGTCCCCCACACTCCCTGTGAGCAGAGAAGAGAGACATTAGGAACTCCATGTTTGTTGAGGGTGAATGAACGTACTCCTATTTAAAGATTAATAGCTGCAAACATTTTCCTAACCGTAGCAGCCAGCCTTTTTTTAAAAAAATAAATAAATAAATTTATTTATTTATTTATTTTTGGCTGTGTTGGGTCTTCGTTTCTGTGCGAGGGCTTTCTCTAGTTGCGGCGAGCGGGGGCCACTCTTCATCGCGGTGCGCGGGCTTCTCACTATCGCGGCCTCTCTTGTTGCGGAGCACAGGCTCCAGACGCGCAGGCTCAGTAGTTGTGGCTCACGGGCACAGTTGCTCCGCGGCATGTGGGATCTTCCCAGACCAGGGCTCGAACCCGTGTTCCTTGCATTAGCAGGCAGATTCTCAACCACTGCGCCACCAGGGAAGCCCCTAGCCAGCCTTTTTGATGCGGGTCAGTTTATCATGTGGCTTTTTTGGGCAGACGTCATGTCATCCAGCCCGCGAAGCCATCCTAAGTGCTTGTTCCCAGACCCCAAGTCCCAGGGACACCTCCTCCCTTCCACTCCCACAGCCTTCACTGCCTGGGCCTCTGGTGCTTCTGGAATGTTCATGTCTTGCTTCCCCAACTTCTTAAGGGGTTAAGACCACAGTCTCTAGAGTCAGGCAGACCTGGTCAGAATCCAGGTCTAGTTCTGTACTAGCTGTGAACAAGTCAGGTTATCTCTACTGGGCTATCCAAATACCTTCTCCAAAGGTTACTGAAAATTGAACGCCTTAACGCACTGGTGAGGCCCGGTTCATAGCAGATGCAGTAACTGTTAACTGCAGGTCACCATCATCGCCCTGGCTGGCAGTGTCAGCAGTATTAAGACTGAGCCTTAGAGAGAATCCGAGTCTGCGTGTTGACATGGGCCCCAGGTGATTCATGGGGATTTGAGAGGCGCAGACCTAAAGGCCAGGGTTGCAAACTCAAATGCCTGCAGTGGTTAAAGGCAGCCAGAGTGAATTAACCAACCCACCACTGGGGCTTTGAACATATTAACGGTTCCCTCTGATTGGACTAAAGGCGGGACCCTGACCTAAAGCCAGAAAACCCATTGGCTGGCCAGGAGCCAATTGGGTTGGGGCTGTTGTTCACATCCGGGTGAGGAGGAGAGAGATGCTCTTGACTGGACCCAGGTGGGCACTGGGGTGAGATGACTAGATTTGGCCCTGTGCTTCCCCACGGTCTGGGGAACTGAGCCCGAGGGAGGAGCAGCAGAGGTGGGCGACCACGTGACTCCCAGGCAGAGAGGGACCTCCAGTCCTGAGATGGGAACACCTGATCCCCAGGAGTGTCCCTCTGTCCCATTCAGCCAATCCCTCCAAAACACCCTTCAGGCATGAGGAAGCAGGAATTAAATAAAGCCCTTCAATGGAAAAGTATACAGTGTTAAAAGTAAATAAGGATAATCAACATGAACTGACGTGGAAGGATGTCAAAGGCATATGAAAAGAGAAAAGCAAGCTATTAATCCATGTGCATAGTAGGATCCCACTTTCATGTTTGAAAATGTATTTAGAGCAATGAACTATATATGGCAATACGAATAAATCTTGAAATCTAATGTCGAGTGAAAAAGAAAGAAACAGAATGAGATTTATAACAGAAAGTCATCCCTATAAATTAAAAGCACATAAACACTAGAACCACAATAATATTTTACAATATACACCCGCCTCCAAGTACATAAATCACATCCACGATACCCATGCCAGGGATGGGGGTGGCAGTGAGCAGGGAATGTGCGTGGGACCAGGAGTGAGGTAGGAAACATAAATTTGAAAAATAAAAATGAAGGGGCTTTGCATGGCAAATGACGACAGCCTGCCTGGTAGCGCCAATGAGTCCTGCCTTCACGTGATCCCCTCCCCTTGAGTGCAAGCAAGACCTGTGACTTGCTTCTATTCCAGCCAATAGAAGGTGGCAAATGTGATGGGCAAGTATCATCTCTAATTAGAATACAGTATATGGCAAAGGTGCCAGATAGCCAATTCCCTGGTGATAACATGCTATATAAGATTCCCTCTCAGCAGACTGGAGTGAAATTCTCCTGCTGGCTTTGGCGACATAAGCTGCCATGGTGTGACAGCCCTGCCACTCCTCCTGAGGGGACGTGGCAAGGAACTGCAGAGGCCTCTAGGAAGTGAGAGTGACCTCTTGACGTCAAGGAAGAGGCACCTCAGTCCTACAACCACAAGGAACTGAATTCTGCCAACAGCCACATGCGTTTGGAAGAGAGCCCCAAGCTCAAGAAAGCCAGGTACCCCACTGACACTCTGAATCCAGCTTTGCGAGTCATTGAGCAGAGGATCCAGTTAAGCTGTGCCAAACTCCTGACCCTACACAGATTGTGAGCTCGTGAAATTACACTGAGTTAAGCTAAATTTGTGGTCGTTTGTTACACAGCAATACATAACTAATATGGCATGTTGTGAAATGGGGACTATGATTACCTCCACTGCCTGCCCCTGAGGTAAAAGAGTAAATAAAATTAAATGTATATTAGTATCACATTAAACATTGTTCTTTAAATTGGCTTTAGTAATTGAGTTACTCTGACTTCAAACTCCTTCTATGGAACCCATTTTCCAACCCTTTAATCATCTTGGCTACACCTCCCTGGACTCCTTTCCGCGTCTCTGTGCTCTTTTTAGAATGTGTGGCCAAAGCTGGGTTCAGAATTCCAATAAATGGAGGATACGGGAGGACTTCCTGGCCTCACAGCCTTCGTAATGCCTTCCCAGAATCGTGCTGACTCATCTGGGGGACAGTCACCACAGCCATCATCCCTCCTTCAACTTGGGGGGATGCCTGATCCACACTTCTTTATTCTGCCTCTAGGTGGCTTTTGCCCAAGTTTTGTTAGGGCTCTTCTCTGGGGGCTTGGGGTCATTATTTAAACTAAGTAGCATTTATTGAGGACCTACTATGTGCCAGGAACTGAGCCAGACCCTTCACTTGTATTAACTCATTTGGTCCTTAGAGTAACAACACCATGAGAGGTAATGAATCACCATGAATCACCTGGGGCCCATGTCAACACGTTATAGATGAAGAAACTGAGGCTCAGAGAGTTGTGGAATGTCTGTGGTCACACAGCCTGGGAGTGACAGAGCCAGGATTTGAACCCACATTTCTCTGACTCCAAAACCTATGTCCTTCCTACTCTATGTGGAAACAATTGTTTTTGTTCATAAAACAGTAGAACTTAATTTCACCCTTTTTTGAATACCATTTTCTCCAGTTGTTCAAAGCTCTTTGAATTCTGTCTTCGAGGATATTCATCCTCCTCATATATATTATCTAAATGTTTAGTTAAGCATATTCTCAAATCCTTCACCCAGGCTGTCAACAAAGACATGAAGTCAAACAATTCCCCAGAGTTTTTGGAGAGTCATTTACTAACTGGTTGAGATTCTCAAACCACTTGTTTACTCACCTATCCGTCACTTGGTTAGTAGTTACTGACCACTTACTACACCTGCCCTTGGATGTGTCAGGAGTAGCCCTCAGCTGCAAGAATCTTGAAGTCAAATTCAGCACTGCAGTCCAGTTAGAACCACACTTGCCCGCAGAGTCAAGGACAGTGACAAGGAAATACGCTCACTGTATCATTGTCAACAATAGTAAAACCCTCTACCCTATGTTCATAGCAGCACTATTTACAATAGCCAAGACATGGAAACAAACTAAATGTCCATCGACAGATGAATGGATAAAGAAGATGTGGTACCTATATACAGTGGAATACTACTCAGCCATAAAGAAGAATGAAATAATGCCATTTGCAGCAACATGGATGCAACTAGAGATTATCATACTAAGTGAAATAAATCAGAAAAAGAAAGACAAGTACCATATGGTTGCCGAGGGGGAGGGGTTGGGGGACGGATGGAGTAGGAGGTTGGGGTCAGCAGATGTAAGCTACCATATATAGAATGGATAAACAAGATCCTACTGTATAGCACAGAGAACTATATTCAATATCCTATGATAAACCATAATGTAAAAGAATATTAAAAAAAAGATTGTAGGGCTTCCCTGGTGGCGCAGTGGTTGAGAGTCTGCCTGCCGATGCAGGGGACACGGGTTCGAGCCCTGGTCCAAGAAGATCCCACATCCCGCGGAGCAATTGGGCCTGTGAGCCACAACTACTGAGCCTGCGCATCTGGAGCCTGTGCTCTGCAACAAGAGAGGCCGCGACAGTGAGAGGCCCGCGCACAGCGATGAAGAGTGGCCCCCGCTCGCCGCAACTGGAGAAAGCCCTCGCACAGAAACTAAGACCCAACACAGCCAAAAATAAATAAATTAATAAATTAATTAAATAAAATTTTAAAAAAAAGATTGTATATATATGCATAACTGAATCACTCTGCTGTACAGCAGTAATTAACACAACATTGTAAATCAACTATACTTCAAAAAAAATAATAACAATAATAAACCCTCTAAGTATCATACCAGTAAACTATGATTTGCCTACTTAATGGGGTGTTAGACAGTCATTGTTACATATTTTTGTAAACATGGGAAAAATTACCAAGGAATGTTAAGGCTACAGCATTATCTACATGGTGTGTTTACAGGCAACTCCCATCGTAAGATGTAATTAATATTGGACAATGGTTAGAAGTGAAATTCTAAGGCAAAAATGTTAGAGGCAGACCATGAAAATATAAAATAAAACACACAACATAAATAAATGCCTTTACAAACACTGAATATATAAAAGCCAATGTGGTGTAAAAACTGTGTAGTAGATGAAACTTTGGTGAGATCAGATGTTTAAGTGGGCTGGACTAACTGAGACTTAATATATCAACTCAATAAAATGTGGACCAAAGACGTCTTCCTTTCCAGGCCAATTTTCCTGAAGTGAGTAGAAGCATTCTTCAGCCTTCCAAAGACCTTCCATTTGGATTCACTGCATTCAAAGTTAGCATCAGCTATCTCTAAAATTATAATGGCTGCTTCCACGGACCATACTTTGAGTAATAAAGTTCTCTATAAGACATAGTCTTTGGCCTTAATATTGTAATAATGATAACACCACCAGTTACAATAATAATGAGGTCTTCTCTGATCATACTTTTAAAATCACAATATCCCCAGCTCTTAACCCTTTACACAAGGAATTGTGTTGTGTTTCCCCATAACACTTATTGCCATCTGTCACACCATCATTTCTCCGGGCATCTAAGATGTCGTTTGCTGTGAGACACACCATTAGTTTATGTCCCACTAAAAATGAAAATAAATGTGGCCAATTAAATGACATGATTCCTTAACAACAGTCCTGAATCCATTATAAAATCAGTGCCACCAACCTCTCAATGTTTTAAATTTTCTTTCATCTTTCCAAGGAGGTTTGGCTGTTTCTCTTGCCTTTACTGGTGCTGATGGGTTAATGGCAGGAGATCCTTCTACCATTATTTCAATAAGCAAACACAATACAGTTGCATTTTCCTTGCTGAGGGCCTATTAGGCACGTGAGTGTTGCTTTACAATAAAAAATGGAATGATGATTATCACTCTGATAATGAACATGTTCGCTTCAGTAACATCAAAAATGCCCTGCTGTTCTATTCTTATCCCCTTTTGCATACATAATAGCAACGCGGAATCAGAGTGTAGTGTGAAGACATTTGAAATGGAAATTAACACATGTAGTTCCAACAGCGCACATAATTCGGCAGAAGTGAGAGCTGCATGAATGGGTCTAATGATGTTTATACATGGACGTGCCATGACAACCACATCACGATGATGCCTCCCAACAGCAAGCACAGAATCGCAGCTCTATCGGCTGCAAAATGTACCCCAGTCCCAAACTTGTTAAAATGGAGAGGGGGGCTGCATTTTAGAGTTCAAGAAATAAGGCATTTGCTCTACCTGTTTTCATCCGCTGCCCCACAACTAGAATGAAGATTCCTTGAGGGTAGGAATGTTTCTCTCTCCTGTTCTCTGCTCTATTTTCAAAGCCAGAACAGTGTGTGAAACAGACCAATCCATCAGTAAGTATTTGCTGAATGAATGGCTCCGTTCTGCCCCGGACTTGGCCCAATCAGAACTGTGTCTCCACAGGTTGTATTCTGCAGACAATCCTAAGCCCAAGTTTTGCTTCTTATTGTGCAAATCTTATTTACAATAATTTGGCACATAGATACTTCATTAATCAGGTGTCTGTCCCGTGCAAAACATGCCAACGTAAAAACTTTAACCTACATATAAAACTTGAATTATTTTTTAAAGGATTCATTTGGACCTCAAACCCAATCAGCAACTAACATCTGTTGAATGCAGCGGCCATTACATTCAGGATGCTATGCTGGGTTCTCAGGGCGAAAAAAGGCAGGTCAGAGAGTTCAAATGTGTTTGTAAAAGGACGAGGACTCACACTTTTCCTGTTAATTAAGTGCTCACCGAAGTCAGGAGCGACCGTAACTATTGTCCTTGCTTTTCTATCCAGGCTCGCACCCTGGAAAAAGGACCCTGCAGCAACTGTTGAAGGTGATGGCCAATACTAACCAGACTCGGCTGTCATTTCTAGAACCATCCTCTTCTGTAAAAAACTTCAGGGCTTCCCTGGTGGTGCAGTGGTTGAGAATCTGCCTGCCAATGCAGGGGACACGGGTTCGAGCCCTGGTCTGGGAAGATCCCACATGCCGCAGAGCAACTGGGCCCGTGCGCCACAACTACTGAGCCTGCGCGTCTGGAGCCTGTGCTCCGCAACAAGAGAGGCAGCGACAGTGAGAGGCCCGCGCACCGCGATGAAGAGTGGCCCCTGCTCGCCGCAACTAGAGAAAGCCCTCGCACAGAAACGAAGACCCAACACAGCCAAAAATAAAATAAAATAAATAAATAAATTAAAAAAAAAAAAGTGTTCACTTTAAAAAAAAAAAAATTCAGATCCATTCCACTGGAATCAAGTTCCAGTCCCTTCCATTCTCCATCCTACATGTTGCCTTCTTCATCTGCATTTCAAAATTACAAAAATGACACACGCTTGGGCCTCTATAATTAATTATTTCAAAATAAAAAGTGAAACATTCATTGAATTAAGATTTTAAAATTCAACGAGCCCACAAATTTAAAGTGAAAGTTTTCCATCCATCTCTCAGAGAAAAACACTGTTTACAGTTTATTATGTGCCTTACCAGACTTTCTTCTACATTTATACCCAGATTGCATATGTATAAATTCTGCTTTTAAACAACAAGGTCCTATCGTATAGCACAGGGAACTATACTCAATATCCTGTCATAAACCATTATGGAAAAGAATCTGAAAAATATATAATATGTAACTATAATATGATATATATATTATATAATATAATATATATAACTGGATATATTATATATAATGTATAATTATATATTATATAATATATATATAACTGAATCACTTTGCTGTATACCAGAAACTAACACAATATTGTAAATCAACAATATTTCAATTAAAAAAATTCTGCTTTTATAAAAGTGGAATCGTTCTATAACACTATTGTGGAGTAAACTGTCTCCATTTATTGAGGACACTGTATCCATATCCATGCCTGTACCCACATCTATACTGTGTCTATCTCTATCTGCAGCCAGAGCTAGAGCTACCTCATTCTTTTTAAAAATCGTATAGTGTTCTAGTGCTTGAATGTGCTCTGAATTTATTCAAATATTTCCTATGAGTCATTTCCATATGAGGCAATAAGCACACACACACAGAAATTTTGCCTCTTGTATTTCTGTAGGATAAATTACTAGAAGTAGAATTTCTAGGCAAAAATGAGGTGTGAGTTTTTAAGTTGATGATACTGATACATTGCCCTCCAGCAAAAGTGCACCAATATCCATCCATTGCTTCATACACATTCGTGTATTAGTTGAGCACCTTCTATAGGCTGGTCTCTCTTCTAGGTGTTGGGAATATAGCTGTGAACAAAACCAAGTTTCTGTTCTCATGGAGCTTACAGTCCAGAGAAGGAAGTTAGACAATCAACAGATACAAAAGCTACAATGTGTCACATGACAACAAGAGCTATGGGAACATTATAGCTGGGTAAGGGAGAGAAAGGAACCTCCTTGAGAGGTAAAGGAAGTGAGGGGGCAATCCACATAGATGTGGCGGGGGGAGAATATTCCAGACAGAGGGCATAGCACTCTCACCAAAAACATGAGGCTCTCTGTTTACCCAAACTCTCACCAATATGGCCACTTCCTCTCTCTTTCTCTCTCTCTCTCTCTCTCTCTCATATCTTTCTCCCTCCCGCTCCCCCGCCACCCCCTCACTCCTCAACAGTCTGAAGTCAAATCGATATATATTTTTTGAAAAGAAACATCTTTTCCCATGTTTACTGATCACATATGATTCTTTTTTTGTGAATGGCCTGTTGTATAACCTTTGTCCATTTCTCTCTAGTGCTGTTTAACTTTTCCTTACAGATTTGTAAGAGTGCTTATATTTCATTTTAAGGATATTAAGACTTTGTCAAGTAGGGGGCAAATATTTCCCCGATTTGCAATTTTTCTTCTAACTTGATTCATATCTTTTTCCATAGAGAAGTTTAAAAGTCATATGTAATTAAATCTGTCAATCTTTTATAATTTTGGATTTCATGGCTTTTAGAATGGCCTTCCCAAACCAAATTATATGAACACTTTCCAAATTTGGGGGTACTTCTGTGTTTTAATATGTTTAAGACTGGGATTTGGGTGGGGGAAGGTAGGGGATCTATGTTATGAGGTGGGAAATCTCACTTTTTCCCCGCATTGAGATCCCAAGTATTCTAGTATCATTTACGGAACAATAATTTGGTAGTTCAAGTGTGAAGTCTGAAGCTGGACTGTCTCAGCTAGAAAACGGCTCCACTCCTCCCTGGCTTGGGGACTTCAGGGATGTCACTTAATCTCTGCGTCTCAGAATTCTCACTGCAGAATGGGGATGGGACCAGTGTCTGCTTCTTAGGGTTAAGTGAGAGAACGTGTAAAGCATCTAGTACAGTGCACAGTCGTTTCTCCACTGACTATGGATGCCATTGGTATCAGTTCCTAAATTCCCACAAACCCATTAGGACCTCTCTCTCTTTGGTCCCTTCCTCAGCCAGTACCGGGTTATTTTAATCGCTATTGCCTTGTGGGTTTGGTTAGGGGCGAAGCATTGTTTTGATATCTGAAATTACAAATGCTCCTTCTTTAATTTCCTTTTTCAAAATTTCTTAGCTATGTTGTATCTTAGCTTGTTATTTTCCATGATTTTATCAGAGTTTTGATTGGAACCGCATCCCATTTGAAGGTGAACATGGGGAAATCGTCACTTTTGCTCTATTGATTCTCCCCATCCAGGAGCAGAGTGTGTCTCTCCGTTCACTCTCTCCTTCTGTGTCCCCAGGAACATCATGGAACACCTGCACAAGGGTTCTTCGAGTCACCTATCTGATTTATGCCCAGCTATTTTGGAGGTCCAGATCCTGTTGTAAGTGAGATCTTTTCCATTATATTTTGTAAGCGGGATGCTGTCAGTACACTGGAAAGCTACTGATCGTAGTTTTACACCTCATCGTCACTCTAGGTTCCCATGTTGTTTCTATTCATCTGACTCCTTTTCCCTTTGCTAACGCCTTATGAGTCCATAACAATGTAGAGTTTGCAAAAGATTTCCAAATACCTTCTCTCCTTAATTCTCACAATAACCACAAGCGGTCAGCAAAGCACGATTTTCTTTTCCTTACATTGTACAAATGTGAAAGGCGAGGGCTCAGAGAAGGAACATAACCTGCCCAGGGTCCTCGTCCTGGTGGCCGATGGATGGAAGCAGAACGTGAACTCAGGACCCCCTGACTCCAAAGCCTCACTCCTTCTGCTGCCCCCCATTCATTAGCACTTTGTCATTCTGCTGTTACCCAACAGTTTCTCGTGCCCACAGGCTTTCTTTCTGCCCCTCAAACGTGCCACGTTCACTCCCACTTCAGGGAGTCTCTGCAACTTAGCATGTGAGCCCGTGAGGCGGAGACCCGGTCTGATTATTTCACCGCTTTGCACAACGCCTGGAGCAGCACTCAGACAGGGCCAGCTTCGGAGCGTGTGATCTTTGCAGCCACACGGGCCCCATGCTCAGAAGGGACCCTGCAGTGGGTTCAACCTGCTGTCACCCTCCTAATGTTCTTAATAATTTTATCTTTGCCTTTATGATTTGTAAGTGAAGCCCAGTGGGACAACGGAGCAGGTGCCCAGGCAGAGGAGATACCCGCAGTATGCGTGCTCCCCACGCCTCGCACAGAGGATTCAAACCGCCCCATAAGCACAGAATTGCTCCAAAATCGCTTCTTGCGGGCTATAGCTAATACTGTACTGTATACTGAAAATTTGCTAAGAGAGTAGGTCTTAAGTGTTGCCACCAGAAAAAGCAAAAAAGGTAACTATGTGAGGTGATGGATGTGTTAATGAACTTATTGTGGTGATCATTTCATAGTGTAAACCTACATCAACTCATCACACTGTACCCTTTAAATATGTACAGTTTTCTTTGTCAATTATACTTCGGTGAAGCTGGGGGATGGTGCAGGTGACTAGTTTCCAACACAGAAAGAAGACAATGATGTCCTAAGAAATATCAACACCAAGGAATCCTATCACATCCTTTCTTAATGAACGTGGTAACTCATATATTAGCCAAACGTTGACTAAAAACGATGCCATGGAAGGAAAGTGAAAAATAGGACAACCCATTGTTCTTTTTCCTTTCAGGCCTTCCTTACTCATCAGTTAGAAAAAAAAAAAAAAAAAAGGTAGAGCGCTTTGGGAGGATGTGCACGTATCCAGAAGTGAAATAAGAGCAGTTGAGTTAGTTTTGTCCACTCTCCTGGCAAGAATGAAATATCTGTTCCTGGGGCTTCCCTGGTGGCGCAGTGGTTACGAATTCGCCTGCCAACGCAGGCGACACGTGTTCGAGCCCTGGTCTGGGAAGATCCCACATGCCGCGGAGCAACTAAGCTCGTGCACCACAACTACTGAGCCTGTGCTCTAGAGCCCGTGCTCCGCAACAAGAGAAGCCACCGCAATGAGAAGCCTGCTCACCGCAACAAAGAGTAGCCCCCGCTCACCACAACTAGAGAAAGCCCGCGCAGCAACGAAGATCCAATGCAGCCAAAAAAAAAAAATATATATATATATATATATATATATATATATTCCTGCATAAGCTATAAATGCAAATCGGGTAATTTCGGTGATTCCACATATGAGTTAAATGCTTATATTTGCATTCTAAACAGCCTTGCATGATATAAAGATGAACCATAAAACTTGTGCTCATTTAAAATTTAATTTTGCTTTACTTAGAACAACATTCAGTTGCAAGTACAAAACACTATGACAAGTCGAGAGAGAGAGACCACAGAAAAAAAGCTTTATATTTTAGTACCTTTAATGCCACTTTTTTCCTGCTTTTTGAACCAGGGCCTTACATTTTTTATTTCACATTGGATCCTGCAAATTACATAGAAAAGTGACAAAGCGCTGCATCAGGAGTAGCTGGCGCAGGTAGGGCGAACCTGTGCTCTTCAAGCATCTCTGAGACACACGACCATAACCCTGCTCCACTCCTACTGCCTGTGCACCAATCCTCATGGGTCTGGATCTGCTCTAACAAGAATCTGCTCCATCATTGCCCTTCTCCTCGCAAATTCCTGTAGGAAAACAGGAGCTCTTTCCAGTGCTCCAGGACTTAGGACACCTTCCCAAGGCTGGCTGCTACCAAGACCAGCCCCCTTCTCCAAACTCCCAGTGCCTGGAGCTCTTTACACGCCTCCTATCTCAGACACATCCCTCTGCAAACTGCTCTGAGACAGGGATGGTTCCTGTGCATTTTCCAAAAGTCATGACTCAAAGCCGCAGGGTGATATCTGCCAGGTTCACTGAGGAGCCCGGAGAGGACCAATGGGTGTCACACTTTCGGCCATCTGCATCTCTAACTACAGTCCCTGTTATCAGTTGGCTTTCTGGTTGGGAAGCGCTCAGCAGCTGTCAGTGGCTTACCTTCACTGAAAAGACTAAAGTAAAGAAAAGAGTTCACGCCCAGCCTCTTCACCGGGTGGTTTTTCCCCTCCCGGGTGCCGAGGGGCGCCAGTTCCCACCACCCTCCTCGTTCTCTCACCCAGCCCCGCGCAACAATGTGCTTTGTATTCTTCCTGTCCTCTACGAATTGCGGCGCTATTTTGTTATGCGCCTAATTAGCCCAGGCTCCTCTCCCCTTCCCCTGGCACTCCGGTTTGCCCTTGAACTCAGCATCAAGCTCTGGGGTTAGCCAGCGTGGGTAGCTTGCTACCCTCCTACCCGTCCTCCTGCACCCCCATCCTGAGGACCACAGGCCCGCACAGACGCGTGCGCGCGCACACGAACGCGCGTGGCTGCACATGCCCGAGGTTTTGTGTTGGTCACAGCTGTCGCGAGCTGCTGGCCGCTCGGCCCCTCTACACACATCATCTCGTTTAACCCTGTGAGGGGAGGGGTTATCATCCCCATGTCACACGGACCCACCTGAGGCACAGAGAAGGTAGGAAGTGATGGCTCCTCACGAGTGACGGGCCCTCTAACCCCGAAGTGTGCGCTCCTCCCACCCGGCACCGTTCCGCGCGTGTGGAGCTGACACGCATTGGGCATCCTCTGTGCGCCAGGCCCACGACCTCATTAACAGCATCTCCGCCATCATTACGTGTTCTCCACTCTTTACCTAGTGACGTTTACTAGGTACAGATCGAAGAATTTCTCTCTCTCTGGTTAGATTTTCCCTTCCATCCTATATTTGAAGTGAATCATCTCCAGCACGTTCCCAGACCCGGAAGTACATCAGGATCACTCAGGAAGATCCTCCCACCCCAAAAGTGGTCCCTGGAACCTCAGACCTACCGACTGGGGACCTCTGGTGGTGAGCCCAGGAATCTGCATTTTAAAGCACATCCGTGACACTGTCACAGCCGGGGCATTTGGGAACCCCTGCATCCTTTACCTTTATTGGTGTTACCGAAACTTCATTGTGCACAGGAATCATCTGGGATCTTACTGAAATGCAGGTTCTGTTTCAGCAGGTCTGGGGCAGAGCCTGAGATTTTCTGTTTCTATACCATCTCCCAGGTGATGCTGATAAGGCAGGTCCGAGGACCACACATAGAGCACTAAGGGTTTAGGTCAGTGGTTCTCAGCCCCGGATAAACATCAGCATCATCTGGGGAGTTTTTTAAGCTAAGCTTCCCGGGCCCCGCCCCCAGGAATCATGTAACTGGCCTAGAATCAAATCAGAGTCCCTCAGGTCAATGATTTATTGGAGCTGACTTGCACTGGTTTGCAAAAGCCTATTGTTAAGTTTTCAGGAGTTTGGTGAGCGAGTTGGTAAACGGAGCCACTACGAACCATTAAATTATATAAACTTAAATACATTATATTAAAAACAAAGATAATAAATACTCAAAACACATCACTTCATAATTATTTTACTACATTTAACTACTTTTGTGCTCTTGGGGTGATTTATATCTATTGTAACTGTATGATGGAAATACCGTGTAACAGTATGCTACTGCGTATTTCTTCCCAATGTTCAATGATATCAGCCATGGTAGGAACATTTACACCTCTGAAATCTGCAAATGTTACAAATTGAGCTTTAGTGTCTCAGAAAACTGGCTGTGAAACATTTGCCAGTGCACCTGCAGCCCTCAAATACCTGCATGCACCGGAATCCCCTGGGGGGCCTTGATAAATGCAGACAGCTGGAGACTCCTTAAGACTTCCTGAACCAACTCTCTGGGTGTGGGATTTGAAGAGCTGGGAACTTTTTTCAACTAGAGACCCAGGCAATTTCTTATCTACAATGAAGTTGCCTTAAAATATCGATTAAGTCTTCCTACTTAGCAAAACTCAAATCGGCTGAAGACACTTTCTCACTGGAACCCTTATCTTGTTAAGAAATTATTTTCAACGCACGTTGAAAAGACTTTGATGTGGGATCCAGTGCGTTGCCGTCTCATCCGACTTCTGGACAGAGAGCTTCTCCCCCAGACCCCGGTAGAAAGATTCATCAGGAAACACAATGGAGGCTTTGTCCCCTAAGTGTGCTGGTTCCTGACCCCACAAACAAAAGCATCAGCCTCTGATTTTTCCTTGGTAAAGATGGTGGGTTGCTCAGAATTTTCCATCCTCAAACGTCCCATCAGGCTTAGGTCCAAATTCAGACCTTTTTGAAATGGTTGAAGAGAATTAAGAGTCAAGAAACTAAATGACTAGGAGGTCATAAAGGAAGTTCTGCCCAGCTGCATAATCTGAAGCTTTACTGAAATCTGCCAAGGTTTGCCCATCCCTGGAGTCATGGAACTGGGCAACTATGGTCCTTGTGGGGATTGACTGAACAGCCTATGTTCTAGTTAACAGCTATTAAGCTTAATATTTCCCACGCATTAGGTAAGAACTTACGTTTAGTTCCTTGCTTGTTCTTCCAGAAACCCTACAAGTATGTATTTCTGTCACCACGTTACAAATGCTGAAATGGTTTAAGAAACTTGCCCAGGTGGGTGACATTCCTCAAGTCTTAATCTCTAACCATGTGTATTAATTTCTTACCCCTGCATAACTAATTATCACAAACTTAATGGCTTAAAACAGCCCAAATTTATTATCTCACAGTTTCCATCCATGTGTCTGGAGTCTAGGAAAGGATTAACTGGGTCCTCTGCTCAGGGTCTCCCCAGGCTGAAATCAAGGTGTGGCTGGAGTTGTAATTCTCATCTGAGTTTCTGCCAAAGCCAAGTACCAATTAAAATATTTACTTAAGGGGGCTTCCCTGGTGGCGCAGTGGTTGAGAATCTGCCTGCTAACGCAGGGGACACGGGTTCGAGCCCTGGTCTGGGAAGATCCCACATGCCGCGGAGCAATTAGGCCCGTGAGCCACAACTACTGAGCCTGCGCGTCTGGAGCCTGTGCTCCGCAACAAGAGAGGCCATGATAGTGAGAGGCCCGTGCACCGCGATGAAGAGTGGCCCCCGCTTGCCGCAACTAGAGAAAGCCCTCGCACAGAAACGAAGACCCAACATAGCCAAAAAACAAACAAACAAAAAATATTTAGTTTTTCTTTAAGTAAACTCACTTTATAAAAACTCAGTCTGTCCTAAGCAGTAATGTCCATAAAAGTCCCAGGTTTGATGGTCAAGTTCTCCTTTGTTCCTAACGATACGTTAAAACAAACATACGGTTATTTTTTAAAGTTTTAAGCGTTCCATCTAAAATCATCTTGTGCACCAATGTACCCACATCACACTTTAGAACTCCTCACTGTACCACATCTGGACTTCTTGACACCACAACCAGCACTAACAGGTCCTGGGCACCTTACAGCTAATTTCTCCTGCCAACCAGCCACATCGAAGCTACAAAGCCCAGGCTGCCAGACCTGGGCAAGTGCAGGTCGGGAGACAGGTACATATTTTTTCATACGAAGCCTCCACAGATTTGATACGCACGTTATCAGCACCAGAAATGAATTTCCACAGCATGTCCTAGAGTGTTTGCAGATGTTTTGAGAACCTTAAAAAGTATCTTCCAATACAATATATCATTTAACCTTCACAAACTATGAGGCAGTTCCTGTCATCCCCATTTTACAGGTGAGGATATTGAAACTCAGGGAAGTGATAGGGCGGACTGAAATGCAACTGTAGGTCCTCTGATGCATTCAGCAATGTTTTCCATAGCACCATCACTCTTTCCCAAACAACCTGCTAGTTCCCCCCCAGTGACCATTGTCCTTTCTCTCTTGGTAATAGAGCTCACAAATTTTGTAGCTGAGCACATAGCTACTAGGACTAAAGACTGCATTTCCCAGCTTCCCTTGCAGCTAGGAGTGGCCATGTGACTAAGCACTGACCAATTGGGATGTGAATGGAAGAGACGCGGGCAACTCCTGGGAAAAGTCCTTCAAGAAAGTGGGTTATCAGTTTTTGCTCTTTCTCCTTTCCATTGGCTGGAATGCAGCCATGATGGCAGGAGCTTCAACAGCCCTCTTGGACAATGAGGTGACCTTGGGAAATGGACGTCGTGCACAGTGAAGCCACAAGCTAGGCGGATCCTCAGTCCCTGGGGACTTTTTGGAGCAGAGCTTCCCTACCATCCCTGAACAGCTTCCCTCTGGGCTGTTACATGATAGAGAAATCAACCTTTACCTTGTTTAAGCCACTGTTATTTAGGTCTCAGTTATTCACAGCCAAACCTTTTCATAACTAATATAAGTCACAGCAAGGAAGGGAAACACTAAGGTTTCAATGTCCCCATTTTACATATCAGGCCCTTCTTTTCTTGGAAACGGAACAGCTGGTCCACAGTGGGGCTGTGGCAGCAGGAGAGGTAGCTGAGTCACGGCCCACAGGTGGTACTTTGTAAACACTCATCCACTTAGGTGGAGCCTGAACTGAGCCCTCGGTACCTGCCACCTACAAGCAATCTGGTGCTGCAAAGCCATTCCTTCTGACAGCTCCGCTTAATGATGTGTTCCCTGTAAGCCAGCTCCTCATCAGGAATTTAAAAAACAAAATCAAAGCAGCCCCACCAAGCATGCCAGGCACTGACAAATAGCAGATCAAAGCCAGCCAGACTGGCAAGACGCTGACGCCTTCTTTCCTGAGCTCTTCAGAGAATGTGGGAAATGGCAGGTGATGGTGATAGAGGGGAATCAGAACTTCGTTAGGGGGTGGAGGGAAAATGTGCCTAAGCTAAATAATGCCCACCCAGAGATGGCAGGGAAAGAAGGAGTGGGTTTTGGCAGGAACATATTGGATAAGCACAGAAGGTATTGTTGGACAGAGGAAGGAAAGAATTGTCATGTCTTGAAGCATCTCCAATGTTGACCTAACTCTACTGGGTCAGTAGCACTGGTCCAGCCCCTGGAACCCTGCCGTGACATTTTCTTACTTCTTGAATTGTTATTTTGCACATCAATAACAACTGGAGGTGGAATCCTTCCCAATAGCAGCTGCCTCCAGCCCTAACTCCCTATTGGATTCTCCCCAGGTGGCTTCCAATGGTGCTGCCAATGTGCAATTTCTGGCGTACTGATTTTTACTGCCCCCTTTCCATTAGCTCCAACAAGGGAGACAAGACACTGCTGGCCTGGCAGAAGGAAAAACAATTAATTGGATGTCAGTATCCAGAAATGGAGAAATAATGGTAACTATTACTACTATTTATTTATTGCCTACAACGTGTCAGGCATTGTGCTGGGTGATTTATATCTTTAGTAATAATGGCTAATATTTATGGAATATTTACTATATGCCAGGCACTCTGTTAAACATTTTCACATGTAGTAGCTCATTTAATCCTCTCAAAAACCCTAAGAGGTAGGTACTGTTCTTAGCTCCATGTTACTGATAAGAAAAATGAGGCAAAGCAGTGGGGAGATTTCTCAAAGTCACATAGGTAAGAAGTGGCAAAAGCTAGGATTGACCCAATATAGAGCATTTACGGTCACTGGAAGGGTGAAAAACATGAACAAGCACAGAATAAACAGGAGGCTGGGACACTAAGACATTTGCACATTTCCATCACCACCTATTCCCTTACCCAGTCTATCTTTCTCCACAACCTTATCACTATATTATGAATTGTTCACTGTCACATCCTGAATGTCAGTTCCACGAAGGCAAAGATTTCCTTCTGATTTCTTCGCTGCCGTATTCCCAGCTCCTACAACAGTGCTGAGCACATAGGAAATGCTCAGATAATGTTGGAGAAAGGAAGGAAGGAAGGGGGAATTAGAGGGAAAGAGGGGATATACAATAGCATGGAGCATTGCTTAGAGAGAAAGCTGCTGTGAGCAGAGTATCATAGAGGAAAGGAGGGATAGGCAAATAGGTTAAAGAATAAGGCACTGGGCCCAGGCTTGGGAAGGACTATAAGAAAAAACTCTGAAACAGAATTTGATTGGAAACAAAGGCCCACAAAACCATGTTGAGGAGAATACAAAGACACTGACAGTTGGCCTTAGTCTAGGGGAGACAAAAAGGAGTTGGGTGGTGGTGGTGGGGCAACAGCAAACTGGAAAACCCATGTTCTCTTCAAGGGAATCATGGGGGAAGGGGTGACCATGTTTGACCCCAACCAGTTTTTGCCACATAGGAATACAGCCTTCAGACCAGATTTTTGTGAAATAGTCCAACTTCTTCTGCTGGCATCAAACCCCACGTTTTTGCCGTTGTCATCATTGTTATTAAATGCTATAGGAATGGGAGTATAGCTTGGTTGGACTAACCCTCCCACACATGATTATAAAATCTAAACAATATACTTTAAAAACAACTACGTGAAATCTCTGAAGAACAGCCAGAAGTGAAAAGTAGAGGAGACTCTACCCTTAAAAGGTAGGAATTGAATATGGGGGATTTGCACACTTGTGGCTTTTGGCTCACCAATCTGCAGGCAGCTCAGAGTGACAAAAAGCTGCAGCCTTACTGGCTTGAGGTGTCAAAGGACAGAGTTCAGGACTGGAAAAGCAGTGCAATCTGAAGAACAGAAAGACAAAAGATTGAAAAAAGATGAACAGAATCTCAGAGACCTGTGGAACAACAGACTGTGCCCTAAAATACATATAATTGGAATCCTAGAAATATACTTGAAGAAATAAGCCAAAAACTTCCCATATTTGGTGAAAGACATTAACTTACAAGTCCAGGAAACTCAACATACCCCCAGACAAGATAAATACAATGAAAACTACACATAGGTACATTACAATCATATTCCTGAGATTCAAACATAAAGAGAGAATCTTGAAAGCAGCTAGAGAGAAACAACATGTTACATATAGAAAAATAATTCTATGATTTCTCATTAGGAACAATAACACCCAAAAGAAAATGGAATAACATCTTTATGATGTTGGAAGGAAAAAAATCTGTCAACCCACAATTCTTTGTTAAACTATTCTTCAAAAATGAAAACAAAATAGACATTTGAAATAAACAAAGACTGAGAAAATGCATCACCAATAAATTTGTACTGTAAGAACTGCTATAGAAAGTTTTTCATGCTGAACGGAAAGGACACCAAATGGTAATCACACAAACCTACAAGAAGGAATGAAGATCCCAAAAAGTAATATGTGTTCTAAACTGTCCTGCTGGCGTTATCTCATGAAAGACGTGAAAGAGCAACCAGATGAGAAAGGACTATGTGTGCAATCTTGTCCATCAAACAAACCATAGAGGTTCAACCCTCTCTAACGTCTGTGAAAGCAGAGGCTTGTTGAGGCCAGGTGGGAGAACTCTACGAGGGGCTTTTCGTCTCCCTTCACCTTCTGATCCCTGCTGAAGATCTATCTGCAATGTCCACACCCCCTGAGCAGTGGGGGTGAAGCTGGCGTAGGAAGTTTCTCAGCCCCCTGCTGCCTCTGTGCCTGCAAGCAGATTGAAAGTCTTTCAAGCCCAAGGCAACGTACTGTGAACCGGGAACCAATAAGAGGTAAACTGTTTGCTCTAGAGGAAAAGTCCCAAAGGGCTCAGGAGACCTGAGTTCTGGAATCTTCTAGACTCCCTGAGATGGTTCTTCAGCCTCTCCCTAGGTTCAAAATAAATCAAAAGGGAGAGACCAATTGGGAGAAAAAGAGCCGTCTCAGCCTTGCCTACCATGCTGTGCATTGTGAGGTTCAAACCTGCAACTGCTCATGGGAAATGTTTGAAGCTTTTTAAAAAACAAAGAGTTATTGTGTGGAAAAGTCCTTCTCTTACACATACTCCACTATTTCCAGGGTGTAAAAACCCAAAGGGAGGCTGAGTTTCAAAAACTTAGGATTGGCAAGAAGGTGGAGAATTTGGAACCCTTGTGCTTTGCTGGTGGGAATGTAAAATGGTGCAGCTGCTATGGAAAACAGTATGGTGGTTCCTCAAAAATTTAAAAATAGAACTACCATATGATCCAGCAATTCCACTTCTGGGTATATACCCAAAAGAATTGACAGCAAGGACTCAAACATATATCTGTACACCTATGTTCATAGCAGCACTATTCACAATAGCCAAAAGGTAGAAACAACCCAAATGTCCATCAATTGATGAATAGATAAACAAAATGTGGCATATTCATGCAACGGGATATTATTCAGCCTTAAAAAGGAAGGAAATTCTGACATAGTCTACTTACTACATGGATAAAGCTTGAAGACATTATGCTAAGTCAACTAAGCCAGATACAAAAGGACTAAGAGTGTATGATTCCTCTTAGATGAGATCCCTCGAGTAGTCAAATTCATGAAGACAGAAAGTAGAATACAGGTTACAGAGGCTGTGGAAGGGGTAAAGGGAATTTGTTGTTTCTTGGGTATAGAGTTTCACTTTGGGATAATGAAAAGGCTCTGGAGGTGGATGGTGGTGATGGTGGCATAACTGTGAATGTGCTTAACGCAGTATACACTTAAAATGGTTAAAATGGTAAATTTTATGTTATGTATATTTTACCATAATAAAAATAAACTTTAAGAAAAAACATTTAGGAGCCCCCAGGACACAGTGAATTTTTTAAGCTGAAATATCTATGGCATGTGGATTCCAGTATCCCAGATCTCAAGGGACAGTGATTCTGCCAGGGTCAGGTGAGGTTGTTTCCTTGCCCTAGAGCCCCTCTCTCACCCAGGGGGTCTCCGGGGCAGGTCCCATTTTGGTGGTTTCCAAAGTGCCCCTTCCCTCCCACACTGTCTCCCCAGGACTGGGCACTTGTAATAATAATATTTATTAATACAGCCACTTATGGGGTGGATTCATTTAATCCTCATGACCCCATGAGGTCGGTACCATTGTCTTAATTTTACAGATGAGGAAACCGAGGCACAGAAATGTTCAGTTGCTTGCCGGGTTTCACCAGCGGCTGGGGACCGAGACAGGATGCAAAAACAGACCAGCTGGCTCTAGAGGCATATTCTTAATCATAACCCCTGTAGTCATCCTAAGACAAGCCGTGCCTCTTGCTCAGGAGTGAAGGGCCTTCCAAACACAGCTGAGTGTTTTGTTGTTGATTTGTTTGGAGTCTTTGTGAAGTTAGGCCTCATCAGAGAAGCCACCCGCTACAAGGACGCTGATGCCACGGCAGCTCCCTCATACTGAACGCTTTCCATGTCTCAGGAACCACCTCTTTCAATCCTCACAATTCTGCCAGGTGAGTAGATATTACCCCATTTCACAGATGAGGACAGTGGGGGCTCAGAGTCATTGGTTAACTTGCCTGAGTCTACACCTGAGCTGGGGTTGAAAGCCGGGTGTGGCTGACTTAGAATCTCTACCCCTAAAGCCAGCAATTCACAGCTGGGGCCTATTTTGCTCCTCAGGGGATGCTAGGCAATATCTAGAGACATTTTTGGTTGTCTGGACTTAGGGGGGTGCTACTGGCGTCTGTGGGTAGAGGTCAGGGATGCAGCTAAACATCCTGCAATGCACAGGACAGACCCCCACGACAAAGAGCTCTCTGGCTCCGAATGTCAGCAGTCCTAGGCTGAGAACCCCACCTCAACTCTAGGCAATGAATAAAAGCAGTGCAGTGGATCTCCGTTTTAGGTTTTTAAAAATTTCCCCAATGTCTTAAAATACACACCTCGGCACGTCGACTGTGGCTATCTCTGGGTGGTGAGAACGCTGGTGAGTTTTATTTTCTTCTTTTGGCAAAACTGCATTTTCCAAATTATCCTTGATGAATATGCATTAGTCTTGTAATCAAATGAATTTCAGCTTTTTAAAGAAGCCCAGGGGCTCCAAGTTGGAGAACCCTTCTGGGTTGCCATTTCGTCATCTGATGCTGAGTTTCAGGAAGATGAGTCAGGGTCGTCTGCTCCGCCAGTCAGCAGAGGCTCACCCTGGGACTTCGCCTCTCTGAACCTCTGTTTCCTCGTTGGTGACGTGGAGACGTGACCGCTTGGGCCGGTGCCACAGTGGTCCATCTAGATACCTGTCCAGGGGCCGGGCACTGTGGAGTTAAGCATTTCACACACATTTGCTCAGTTCAACTCCCCACAAGCTTATGAGATCGGACATTGAACCTCAAGAAGGAGAAGTACTTGCCCGAGATCGTGCACGTGTAGGTGGTAAAACTGAGGCTCAAAGCAAAAGATGATGGACTCCCAAAGGCCTGTTCTTGACTTCCACTCTGTGCAAGCCCATTGCTCGGCTCCACGCCAGCCAGCAAGTTAAAAACTCAAGCAATGGCAGCTTCCGGCTGCCAGGAGCAGGAGGCAAGACCGCCCGGGCAAGACAGCTGAAGAACTCCGTAGGCAGCTGGTGTCCCGGAACTCCTTGAGCACAAGGGGCTGTGTTGCATCCATCTCGCTCTGTCCTTCAGGCCCAAGGGGATGCGGGACAAAGCAGTTCAGTAATCAACATGGGACTGAGCCAGGAAGCTGCCTTCCTTAACCCTCCCAGGCAGGGGATAAAGGCCAAGTTGGGTCAGACCAACCCTCTGCAGAAGCAGAGTGGGGCTGGGGACGGACACCTGGGAATCAGGAAAAAAGCCAATCGTGAGGCTCCCAGGAGCCTGGGTGAAGCTCCTCTGACTTTTCTCCGCATCCATCTTGTTCTATCTTGTGAAGACGTTATCCTGCCCTCATCAGGCTAAGGGATGAGTTCGGGTGAGCCCGAAAGCACCTGGGGCTCCTCCAAATGCTGCCAGGCAACTCCAGCCTGTGGCCCCATGGAGGTAGGGCTGCCAGAGGGAGCAGATGTTTTAGTATAAGTATATTCCATGCGATACTGGGGATATACCTATACTTTAAAAATTACTCGTTGTTTATTTGAAGTTCACATTTAACTGGGCATCCCACATCTTATATGGCAAACCTACATGGAGGAAAAGGGCAGAGGACTGCAGTGCTGGTCCTTATCATGACAACTCCGTTCAGACAGGGCCACGGTGACCCCTTTCACATCTGTGCTGGGATCTGAATTCGCTCGGATTGAGCCTCTGCATCTTTCTTAAAAGCACATTTTTTTTACTTCCTTTTCCTCCCTAATGTCCTCCCTTGGCTCCCCATTAGCTCCCCATAAACACTTTAGCCAAGTCTGTTCTATGCACTGCTGTAGCCCCAGGGCATGGACGTAGACGGGGTTGGGGAACACCATAGGAATGAGCAGATGCACCGTCTGGGGAGGGCGGCCCCCCGCTATCTCCAGCCTCGTGCCTCTCCCTCCCTCCCCCGCACATCCTGCTGGGGCCGCAACTCCCCACCGTTGTCACCTGCCTCCGAGCCTGACCTCCACTTCCTCCCAACTCCTACTCATTCTTCAAATCTCAGCTTTCCCTTGACCTCCACCCAGGGGTTCCGTAGTAAAAAGCATGCCTAACCTTCCTGAGCAGGCAGACGATGCGGGCGCTGCTCTGAGCAGTCAGGTGTTTGTCAGCCCATCGCGGAGTCAGGTAGGTCATCACCTTTTTACACCCAGGAAGGGTGAGGCCAGACTCTCAAGCCGTGAGGTCTGGCTCCTGGCCCCCACTTACACCAGCTTCCCTCTTAATCATCTGTATGTGGAACTTTCCACCCTGGGTGGTGACTGCCTGTTTACTTGCCTGACCCCTCCGCTGCCCATGGGCTCCATAAGGGGAGGGACACGGTCTTGTTCCCTGCTGAGTCCCCAGCACCCGCCACAGTGTCTGATAATAAGAATTAGAATACAGATCAACGTTTACTGAGTGTTTGCTACATTCCAGGCACTTTCAAAATGTTTTATGTGCTTCCCTCAATTCCCACGACAATCCCATGAGTTATAATAGGTACTATGGTTATCCCCATTTTACAGATAAAGAAACTGAGGCACAGAGAGATTAGGTTAGTAGCTCAAGCCTCACAGCCAGTGGCAGAGTTGGGAGTTAGACTCCAGCCATCCAGCCCAAGCCGTGCATTCATTTTTCTCCGTCTGACTTGTTTCACTCAATACCCTCAAGCTTCATCCATCTTATTACAAATGGCGAATACTGTATGATTTCACTCACGTGGAATACAGAAAACAAACTAAATAAATAAATAGACAAAATCAAACACGTAGATATAAGAGAACAGAGTAGTGGTTACCACAGGGGAAGGGGCAGGGGGAGGGCAAAATGGGTAAAGGGGATAAACTGTAGGGTGACAGACGGAAAATAAATTTTTGGCGGTGAGCACACCGCAGGGTATACAGGAGCAGAAATATAACGCGGACACATGAAACCTACATAATGTCATAAACCAATGTTACCGCAATAAAAAATAAGCTTAAAAAAACAACAGTGAAGTGGCTCTCCCAAGGCGCCGTGGCTTCTTGGTGACAGAGCTGGGACTGGAGTGCTCGCCTGTGCTTCTAATGACCGTGCTCACCACCGTGATTTCACGGCCCCTTGAAACAAGGGCTTCCAGCTATTAACAAGAGATGGTGCAAACTTCTGCAAACAAAACTCTGTACAAGGCATCCCTCAGTGAGGGGAAGTTGCCCCCCTGCTTCTATTTGTGCTGTGAAGCAAACCTCCCTAGGGCGACGCAGCCCCACAGTATCCTCTCCATCCTCAGCTGTATTTTCTACTGGAAGATTCTCTAACAGAACTGATTTACCTCTGTTCATTCTACGCTTCGCAAGACAAGGACTCAAGCCAACTGAAAGGAAAGTTTATTCATTGCTTTTTTTTTCACTAACTGATGGCCAGCGAACACCTGTGCTGGGTGCTGGGCACCTACAAATTATCAGGACCAGGTGATAGCTCACAGACTAGGGCAGGGAGAGAGTCAACAAGGCAGGAAAATAAACGACTGGGCGGTGATGCCCAATGGTCTATACGCAGGGAGTTACAGGAGCCCACGAAGGTACCCCGTCCCACCTGGGGGAAATAGAAGGTAAAACGTAATATGAGCCATGAAGGCTGAGAAGGAATCAGCCGGGAGAAGTGGGGTGGGGACAGAGTGACAGCACGTGCAAAGGGCAGGAGGTGAGCATGAGGGAAGCCCACCCTAAGGACCAAAGAACTCAGCATCCCTGGGGCATGGAGTGTGTGGTAGGGAGTGGGGAAAAGTCAGGGTGGCCAGAGTGAGGACTCGATCCTGAGGGCAATGGGAGGCCATGGAAGGCAGGTGCAGAGACACATTTACTGTCTCCTGCTCATCCCTCCTTTCCCAGCCCCTGGCAGCTGGCGGGGGCCATGTGTCCACTTCCGGCCAATGTGCTGTGAGCAGAGGAAGTGAGATGTGTCCCTTCCAAGCTGAAGCACCTAAGACCCGGTGCACGGACCTGCAGGCCTCCTACCTGCTGCAGAGACGCTGGAGCCACGTGCAGCTAAAAGATGGAAGCACCGGGACATGGAAGGGGTCATTCCACAGGGAGCTGCCCTGGAGAGGCATGAGCCCCACAGCGGAATTTGTGTGAGTGAAAAGTGAACAGTTCAGCCACTGAGACTCTGAAGTTTGTTTACAGCAGCTGGTGTAGCGAGTCCAGCCTGATTACATCAGTAGGTGGAGAACGAGACACACACGGTGACTCACGGTGGGGGAGGTGCTTTGGTTGAGCATGGCAGGTATCAAATTAAAGTTGGATCCAAAATATTGAGGTTTGAGTTCATGCCCATTGGATTTCTACCCCAGTCTCTGTTCCACAGGCTGAAATCTCTGTCTTGTACAGAGATTTGTCTGCTAACTGGTGGAGTCAAAAGAGGACTGGGGGCTGGGCCGTCTCCAAGGCAGCCTTGACTCAGCCCCCCGTGGAGAAGCAGACAGGGGGCGGGGGACCATCAGGGGCTTGAGTTCTCACTATGCCACCACTGGTTGACCACCCACCCCCGGTCAGCCCCTTTCTCCTCTGCCTCCTGGCACTACGGTTTTTCCGAGGCTCACCTGCAGCCCGGGGTGGGGTAGACCCCCATCCTGGCCAGTGAGTTTTATGAGCAGGTGGGTCTCTCCAAGGCTGCTAGAAAGTGGATCTTCTCAGGTCAAAAGACATCGGCTGACAAAGAGCGAGCCTCTCGCCTGACCCTGCTTCATCCTTAGAAGGAGGTAAAGACGTGTCTGGAGCTTTGGCAGCCATCTTATGACTCTGAGATGACAAATCTGAGGACAAAAGGTCAACTCAGAAAGGTGTCTAGGGAAAGGTCTGGGTCCCCGGTGACACTCTTAATGGTAGGAAACATCCTTTTATTTCTGCTCTCCAGACCGCTTGTTAAAAGAGCAAATACTCTCATCCTTTCAGCTCCTGTTATCAGGGTTTTTGCTACCCGCAGCCTAACACACCCTAGCAAATATGCTTTTCTCCTTCGCAAACGCAATCTATCAAGAGTGTAAATGGTTAACTCAGCCCAGGAAGATGCGTCCCACTGATGACTCAAGAAAAAAAGCCAGCTGTCTCTGTAGACTAACTGTCATATCCACCTCAGGTACGTCCAGAATCCAAGAGACAGAGGAGCTAGAGCTGGCATTTTTGCATCTCCTTACTTTGGGATCTTGGCCTCTGTTCCTGCAGGTCGTGGGCATTCAAGGTCTGTGTTACTTCACAGCCCCAGGCCTGTATCACTTCACAGCCCCAGGCCTGTATCAGAGGCCGATCTGATGCCAACCGTTCTCGTGTTTCACATCGCCTTCCCAGCAGCCCCACAGCCATCTGTGAGGGGAGCTTTACAGGCAGACTTAATCATTATTGATGCTTTACACATCTGTGGGAGACGGCCAAGCCCGTGCCCAGGCTGCCGTGGCCTCCTACAGACAAATCCCTGTTCCCCCAACCAGTCAGGTTTCCATCACTCTCCTGTCTGCCTCAGCAAACAGAACTCTGAGCCCTGCAGATGACATACCAGTGCTTACTTCGTTTTTAAAATTATTTTGTCTCATCGCACAGATACTAGTCTTAAATTCATAGAAAGTAAGAGTAGAAGTAGAAGGCATTTGAGAGGTCAGTGGGCCCAGGGAATTCATTATACAGATGGGAAGACTGAGGCCTGCAGAGGAGGTGGAGTTGGCCCATGCTCATGCTATGACTTAGGGACAAAGCCAGAACTAAAACCTAGGTCCCCGTGGATATTGAAAACTCTCTTAAACATAAACTGGACAAAAATACCTATATGTACATGCCAGTATTACAATAAAGTAGAAGGATGTTCCTTCTCGGTTTTGAAATGAGATCACAAAGAACTTGTGGTCAAGTGTACATAAGGCAGAAACCCTACTTAAAGTGGGTTGATTATTTAAAATGCTTATGGCCTCAGTAATCGAGAAGTCCAGAGACGTGCCCGACTTCATCCAGTAGGTTAAGAAATCTCTCCTCTGGACTCTCCATCTCCTAGCTCTGCCGTCCTCCATGCTGGCTGGTGGACAGGGTCTCCCCAGGAGGTGGCCGGACAGCCCTCAGCATCCCCAGGCTCACATCCAATCACCTTTACAACCCCAGAGGGAAGAAAGTGCCCCCCGCTCAAGACCCAGGGCCGACCTTCCTCTGAACAGCTAACTGCAGCCAGGGGACGCAGTGCTCAACCCATCCACCTGACCACCTGAACAGGAGTGGGCGGGGTCCTCCCAGAGTACCTAAGCTTTATAAGAAGTGGGGAAGGGGGTTTCCCAAAACACCAGATGCTCATGTCAGTAAGGAATGTGCACTGTAGTCCCTTTGTTGCCCCTACAGACCCTAAAAAATGACTTCCATGTATGAATGAATGAATGAATGAATGGTGTTTCATAAACACGGACTTCCTGAACCATTCATGCTGAGTACTTATACCATAAAGCCACAAGGACTTTCCAGTCTCTCTTCATACTTCCCCCAAGTCGCACCCCAAGTTCTCTGCAAGATGTTGGAGAAGCCAGTGAGTAGGAGAGGCAAGAAGGCACCTATTTCGATTGTTCCAGTGGATCAAGAAAGGCCCCCACCCAGTCAAAACCTTCTCGCCCAAGCACTCCCCACCATGACAGGATCCCTCACCTTAGCAGCACAAAGGACTATCGCAGACTGAAGAGCACGGGCTTCTGAATCCGACAGACCAGGGTTCACACCCCAGCCCAGCCACTTATTAGCTGAGGGTCCTCCTACACATTCCTTCCCCTCTCTGAGCTCAGTATTCTCATCGGTGAGGTGGGCATAACCACCAAACCTGCCCCCCGGGAGCAGTGGGAGGGTCAGGTGACAGGATGGGCAGTCTGTAGCACAGCGCTTGTGACACTTCCTGGATGACACTATTAGCTATGCTGGGTCCCAGAGGGCCACTCTTAATCCCTTCGACATCCAACATACTTATCACATAAGCACTTGCTTTGCAGGGAACAGAGCCCGCTGGGTACTGGGATACAGCTACACCTTAATAACAAGGGAGTGGAGAAGGTGTCCGGAGCACGAGAAAAACAAGCCCATGGGGCTACCACAGTCAACAGAAAACTTCTGCAAACATTTACTCGCTTAATCCCCCCAGTAATCCTGACGGAGATCCTGCTATTGCTCCCCTTATACAGATGAGGAAAATGGAGGCTCAGAAAGACCGTCACCTGCCCAATTTACACAACTAGTGAGTGACTCCAAGATCAGGGCTCTTTCCACCGTCTTTCATATATGGAACCAGAATCCAAACACCTGGTCCCACTCAGGGACCCACACTTCACACCTGGAGAGGAACCTTCCGAAATGCCCCAGAGGAGAGGTTCATGGAACAGGACAGAGATATTTATGTAGCCAGATGCTGAGCTGCCTCCTTACCGCCCTCTCCTTCCCCCATTAAGAGGGTCTGCCGCTTCCAGCTGTGACCTGGGACAAGTGACAAAGCCACTCTGAGCCTCCCCTCCCTCTCTGTAGGAACGTAGCATGAGTGCCTTCCTCATAGGCTGCTGTGAACTGCGGCAGGGATGGAGGTGACCCACCATCCTTCCCTCATCATTTCCGAGGGGAGCCCATTTCTGAGGCAGTGCAACTGTGATTCAACCCTCCCCTCCATCAGGGAGGTGGCATGGGATCCAAGTCTACCCAATCAGAGCGCCCCGTCCGCCCTCCCACAGCGACTGGGGCATGGATGGGCACATGACCTGAAGACGACCCATCCAATCCCTGCAGGACTTTCAAGAAAAGACCTCTCTTTCTGCACGAGTGGCTAAGCTTGGGCTGCTGGAGGCCGCCACCTCCCATCTGCAGCCGGGAGTGGGGTCAGATCCAATGAAACCAAGTAGACTGGGAGTGAGGGAGGGGAAGTTTTCCCAAAAGGAAATCGAGACGCTGTTTCCGGAAGAAGCGGGAACGTGGGCTAGGCTGTCCAAAACAACAGATGGTCAACACAGACATTACCACCAGGAGGTTCCGGGAACTGAGCGGCCCTGCTGCCAAGTATCAGACCATCGGGTTCCTGGTGATCCCACGTTACCCAGAACACTTACCAATCAATTCCCAGTCCAGAAGGAGGGTCCAGGTCAGAAAGTGATTCCAGGACCCCCAAATGAGGCACGGAGGAGTTGAATTCGCTCCTCAGCTTAAATGCGGGACTCAGATTATTTCAGTTTTATCTGCAACTCACCGCTCTCTTGCTGACATTATTTTGTCAGGATGCTTCTCTAGTGCCAGGCTCTGCTTTCGCCCAGCGGCCTCCCTGGGGCTTCGTTGTAAACAGAAGATTTGATGTAGATGAGCCAGGAGCGGCAGAACTGCAGCGGTGAGATAATGGATGCAGCTGTGCAGTGAAAGCGGGATGAAGTTTGAGTCTCTTTCTCTGCTGGTGCACCCCCATCACCTGCTCCCCTCCACCAGCACTTGTTGAAAATGATCTAATACTATCTAGGTGTCATCCATCAGCCCTACCACCTGCCAAACCAACTCAGCACCTGGTCCTGCCCATTCTCCCGCCTAAATCTTCTTCAGACTCCACTCTTTCTTGCCCATCCTTTTCCCTGTATCACCTCTGACTGTAGCATCCCTCTCACGGATCTCCATACCTCCACCCTTGCCATCCAGAAGCCACTGTTATCTCTTCAAGAAGCAAATATGGCCCTAGTATCGACTCCCCTCACTCATTAACATCCTTCTATAGCTCCCTATTGCCCTCAGAATAAAGTCCAGGCTCCTTGGCATGGCTTGGAGAAACCTGCATGCCCTGGCCACTATCTAACACTCCTTTCTACCTTTCTGTCACTATCTCACAATGAACTTTAGGTTCCTCAGGTGCACTAAGTTCTCTCACCTCTCTGGGGCCTTTGCATATGCTGTTCCCTGTGCCTGCAACACTATTCTCCCTTTCTTCACCTACTTAAATCCTAGCCATCCTGCAGTTCTCAGCAGAGAACCCATTGTCTGTAGAGATGTTAGTTTCCCCTCCTGCAGGCTCCCATAGCACCCTGCTCTTTGCCAATCATGAGTAAATTTTAATTCTTTATTTGCCATAAAAACATATATACACACACAGAATAAGCACTTTATGGGAAGGGACCTTGGCTAACTTGTTCACTGTTTCCTCAGCACAGTGCTTGGTACGTAAAAGGCATCCAGTGAATGATTTGTTAAATGAAATGAATTTCCCAAATACATATCATCCCTAGTTGACACTTTTTAGTTTTTTATTGAGGTATAATGCACATATAGAGAAGTGTGCACGTGATCAGTGTACAGATTGGGGTGATTACAAAACAAAGCTGCTGCAAACTTTAGTGCACAGCTTCTTCTGTGAATATGTGCTTTAATTTCACTTGGGTAAACGCCTAAAATTGAGATGGTTGGGATAAGTGCATATTCAGCTTTACAAAGAGACTGCCAAACTGTTTCCAAAAGTAGCTTTACCATCTCACATTCTCACTACCAAAGTCTGAGAGTTGCAGTTGCTCTACCTCTTTGCCAACACGTGGTATGGTCAGTTTCTTTTATTTTAGCCATTAGCATAAGTGTTTAGTGGTATTTCATTGTGATTTTATTTGCATTTCCCTAATGCATAATGAGTTGGAACATCTTTTCATGTGCTTATTTCCATTGGTATATCTTCTTGGTAAGGTATATTTTCAAATCTTTTGAGTTTCAGAGTTCTTCATATATTGTGTATACAAGCCCTTTATCAGATAAGTAATTTACTAATTTTTTCTCCCATTCTACGATTTGTCTTTTCCTTCTCTTAATAGTATCTTTCAAAGCACAGAGTTCCTAATTTTGGTGAATTCCAATTTATCAGTTTGTTCTGCAGTGTGAAAACTTTCTCTGGGCAATAAGCCAAGACAATCATAGAACTCATATTGATTCCTTTCTCTGAGAGATAAATGTTACCACTGTTATATATGATCATATGATAGATGGGGGTTTTTTTCCCCTAATTTTTGAGTAATATAAAGAAGGGTAAATCCAGCCCTTGTTACTTCATCTTGGTTTGAGTAAAAATCTCCACAAGTTTTGATACTTAATCTTTTCATTATCATTCAGTTGAAAATATTTTCTAATCTCCACTGTAATTTCTTCTTTGACATATCAGTTATTTAAAAGTAGGTTGCTTACTTTCCAAACATATGGGAATTTTCTAGTTATCTTTGGATTAATTTCTAGCTTAATTCTACTATAGTCAGAAAGTATATTCTGTGTCATTTCAATCCTTTGAAATTTGTTGAGATTTGCCTTATGGCCTAATATGTGGTCTATTTTGTTAAATGTTCCATGAGCTCTTGGCAATAATGTGCACTCTGTAGTTCTTGGGTGCAATGTTCTATATACGGCAATTAGGCCAACTTATTAATAATGTTGATTGACTATTCTAAATCCTTAGCTGTTTTTATCTATCAGTTACTGATAGAAGCATATTAAAATCACTTAATATGATTGGGATTTATCTATTTCTCCTTTTAGTTTTGTTGATTTGGGGGCTATGTTATCAGATACAAACAAATTTAGAATTGCCATATCTTCCTTATGGAGTGTGTTTTTTGTCCTTATGGAAGGTCCTTCTTTACCTCTAGTAATATTTTTACCTTAAAGTATATTGTCAGATAACACTAATATCTGAATTTTCTGTGGTTCTATTTCTGTTGCCTGTATCTTCTCTTGGTTTTTGTTCTAATCTCGGTTTGTTTGTTTTTGTATTTCTGCTTAATTTTTTTAGTGTATGCCAGACATTGTAGGTGGAAAATGTAGAGAATTTTAACCTCTGCATATTTTCTTAGACTGGATTCTCCAGAAAGTAGAAGCTGAGACCTTGACCTGCATACAGATAGTTCATTCTGGGTGGTAATCCAAGAGCACAGGAGTGGGGTTCTGTGTAGAATATAATGGGGAAAGAGAAAAAGCCAATTGCTGGGTACATCCTTGAGTTGGTCATTACCTTGGGCTACTGGTGATTGATCCTGCCAAGACCTCCTTAAAAATGTAAACGTATCTCAAATTTTTCTTCCTGAAGAATGGAAGGGAGAAGCACTTATTCCCCAACTCACATCTCCCGTTGATCAAGAGTTGCTCCGTGAGTGGATAACTCCCTTTTACTTCCAGGATCTATGTGCATGAATGAAAGGCAGGTTCCCATGGGCAGAGGCACCAGAGAACCCCTGGCCTGGGAAGTTAGAGATATGCAGAGGCTGAGGTAGTGTTGTTGAGTGACATCTGTACAAAGCTAGCTCTGGCAACTGTGGCTGGAATGAAATCCAGGATGTGAGGGAGAGCAAATAAATATTCCACTCTCTTTCCAAAGATTTACCTTTGCTTCTGGCAGACAACTTGGTTAGGAAGAGATCAACTTAATCAGGGATTCAGATGACTCATTGCTAGGCTTCAGTCTTTCTGAGAGAGGATCTGTTTCTAGTTCATCTTTACTCCTAGGGAGCAGCTCTCCAGGGCTCCAGCTCAAATCCCAGGCTGTTTACCAGGGCCCTTCTTCCTTGGCAGGCTCTGAATGCCAACGTTTGTTGCCCTAGCTCTATAAATCTGCCAAGGATACTGCTCAGCCCATCAGCCTCAGCCTCTTCTTCCAAATCAGCAAATGCCTCAAAGGGAAAACTGTTTGAAATATCAGATTCAACCCTGGGAGCTTCTCTTCTTTTCTGGGATCTTGGCCCTTCAAATCCTGGCTGCCTTAGCAGCTTTCTAAAGCCTTCAAAGGGATTTTTTTCGGTTTGGGTTTTCCATTCATCCTCAGCAGGAAGACTGGTCCAAGACAAGCTAGACAGCCATTGCCAGAAGCAGGACACCCTCAGTTGCCCATGAAAATGTTACGGGAGGTGAACATGGCACCTCGATGTGTTTAAAAACAGCCATAAAGAATACAATCATCTCGAAAGTCAAGTTTGAGCTCTATATCCATTAAAGAATGGTTTCCTCCTTTGTCATCTCTGCTTTGCAGGATCCCCCCAGGGCTGGCACAATGCCTGGCATTTAGCACATACTCGATATGTGTTAACTGAATAAACAACCTGCAAACAGAGTTGCCTTCTGTGTCTGTAGAGGATGCCTGTGAGGGTTGGGAAGAGCATCCCCCACCTCAAAGTCTGTCACTTTGGGGCTGCTGAGAAGCTGAGGTGGGGTTTCACAGACTTTATCAGTCATAAGACCCTCTTGCGAAGACTATGAAATCAGCTCATTTCTGGATCCCACTCTGCAGATTCTCAGCCCTACAGCCAGTGCCCATGGAGAAAATCTACCCACTGTGACAATGGCCCCAGCACTACTATTTGCCCAGGGCCTGAAATTCCTGATTCAAGGAGGACTCAGGCTAGGGACTCCCTTGTAGAGGATCTCCTGGCTAGAAAGAGCTGGGGCTGAAGGTACAGTATCTGCTGGGATGGCATCCTCCAAAATATATGACCCCCAGTGACTTTGGATGGTGGGGGAACCACTTTTAAGAGCACTGAATCAGAGAGTGGGTGGCTCCTTTTCTATTCTCCTTTAGGATAAAGGCTCAGGATGGTGCCAGGATGTCTTTAACAGTCCTCTAACAGCTGTCATTTTCCCTTTCAACAAAAAAGGGGCAGGTCTCAGGTTAAGAGCCTTCTTAGGCAACAGTATCTAGATGGTATATAACATTATTTCCATTGTAGTTGTTTCCTGGTAAATCCTATTTTTAGAACATGATCTTGACTTTCTATTTACATAAGTTTCCTTTTAAGTAAACTCATGTGACGTTACATAAACAAAACATATTAAGTTAGTAGTAGCCTGCATCATATGTAAATATGGCAAAACTGATGAAGGTTGTGTGCAAATAAGTGAAATTTGAGGAACAGTGCACTTAAGGAGTTCACCTTCATTGGGAATGGACAGGTAATAGTGAGAATAAAAGATGTGACATAGGGAATCCAGAGCGCAAGAGACCCAAAGCAAAGGGCCCAGCCCTCTAGGGCTTATCACCTAACCAGGGAGGAGCCGGGTGAGTGGGACCATACGGTCAAGCTGCTTGAAGCGTCTCCCCTGGGATGTGTTCCATTGGGTTACGATGACCCATTTACCAGTGATCCTATTTCCAATATAAACACTCACTGAGGAACCTCACTAGCACCCCTGCCCCCTGAGACTGAACAGGGACATGCGTGAGCATCGGAATGAGGAGGTGGGGGAGGTGAGAACTTTCATGTGGGCGCCTGGGACTTGAGAGACATGGAAAGAATTCTGGAGAAGGATTGAGGTCCCTTTTTCATAAGCATTCACAAAACATTGTCAGTGGGCCCTTGAACCTTCACAAAGGTGGACCTAATACTCACCAACAATGGGGCAAATCCTCCCACTTCCAGAAGCTTCTGAGTTCCTGAAATGAAGGCCACTGATTGGATCGGTACAAATTCGCTGCAAAGAAAATGTAACGTCCACTCCATTCCTGGGTATGTATCTGGAAAAAAATGAAAACACTAATTCAAAAAGGTACATGCACCCTGATGTTCACAGCAGCACTATTTACCGTAGCCAAGACATGGAAGCAACCTAAGTGCCCACCAACAGACAACTGGATAAAGAAGATATAGTATACGTAGACAATAGAATATTACTCAGCCATAAAAAAAGAATGAAATTCTGCCATTTGCAGCAATATGGATGGACCTAGACAATAGTATGCTTAGTGAAATAAGTCAGACAAATACTGTATGTCACTTATATGTGGAAACTAAAAAATAATTCAAAGGAATGTATATGCAAAACAGAAATAGACTCCAGACATAAAAAACAAACTTGTGGTTACCCAGGGGAAGGGGGAAGGACAAATTAGGGGTCTGGGATTAACAAACTACTATACAAAAAATAGATAAGCAACAAGGACCTACTATATAGCACAGGGAATTATACACATCATATTGTAATAACCAATAATGGAGAATAACCTGCAAATACTGAGTTACTATGCTGTACACCTGAAACTAATATTATAAATCAACTATACTTCAATTAAAAAAAAAAAAAGTCTGCAGACACTGTAGCCATGAGGGGGCAGAGAAAGCCGATGGTCCTGCCCATCCCACTGACCTAAGATGAACAACTTTTATTTCCCCCAAACCACAGTGACAGTGACAGAATCATCCACAGTACCCACACTCACATTTACTTTCGCATCATGCAGCTTTCACAATGAGTGATTGGGAAAGATATTTATCACAGAAAACTTTTTGTGGATGTAGCCACCAAACTGATGGAACATTTTTCTTCTTTAATTTCCGTCTTGTGCTTCCTGCAGAAACAAATAAGAATGAGTTAAGGAGCCTCTCCTGGAAGGCAGAAAATAAATATGCATGTTTCAGAACCAGGAAACATCCCTCTGTAAGGGATGTAAGGAAAAGAGAGGAGGAAGATGTGAAATGGCATCCCAAGGGCCCCATGTGGTTGGCAAATGTGTTTTGTTTGGAACAAGGAGTGTGGTTGGATTTTTTTTTTTTAATGTTTAAAATATGTAAAAATTCAGAGATTTAAAATAAAAGTCCAGCTGTCTGGCTTCTCTGGAAAAATCAGCTCTGACTGCACTGGTAGGAAAGATGGCAACTACCAGGCAGAGTGAGATAACCGAGGTACATGATCTCCACTCTGCCTCCGCCACTCCCAGCCCCCTTCACTCATTAGTGTTCCCTCTGGAGTGATCAGCTGCCCGCAGTTTGCCCCAGATGGTTCTGGTCTGAAAATTGAAAGTCCCGTGTCCTAGGAACCCAGCTAGTTCTGAACAAACCAAGATGGTCGTCCATCTTGCATATCTGCCTGGTCCCAAGAAACATAGCAGATAATACTCACATAATTCGTGTTACATGCTAAGCATAGTTCTAAGCATCTTAACCAGATTAACTCACTTAATCCTCAACCCTATGAGGCAGGTACTAAAACCATCACCATTTTACAGACGAGAAACTGAGGCACATTCAGCTGAGGTCATACCCAGCCCGGAGGACTCTGCTATGAGCTGGGACTTTGGTCTCGTTCCTGGTATTGGGTCTCTAATCCAGGTGAGCCAAGGCCCCTCATTTTAGGCTGATGTGAGAGGAGGGCACATGACCTGCTTCTTACCCACTTAGCCCCGTGGCTCTTTGTGGCAGATGTACTCCTTGCCTACCCAACAGCTACTCCCTGCCCTTCTTGCTCATATTACACAACCTCAATTTTGTGAAGGCTGAACATGCTCGGGGAAAGTAATGCCCTTCCCTAGCCTGAGAGGATGAACCTAGATGGCCCTCAGTATGGTAATTTCACTCCCTTTTCTTGGTTTGATTGGTTTATGGCAACGTATGCAGCCCAGTTCTAAAGAATGAGGCTCAAAGAGAGATATGGTGAGGGTTTTTTTCCTTGGAAGGTTTTTGTTCCCTGATGAAGTGGTTACATGAAGAAGGGCTCCTCTTACTTACTGCTTTAATGAGATTGTGTGAAGATGAAGTACTTGGAGCTGTGGCAGCTATTCTGTGACCAAGGGACAAGCCTAAGGATGGAAAGTCAACAGATTCAGGATGGTGGAACAGAATAGTCCAGCCACCAAACCACTCATGGAGTGACCCACCTCCAGATTACTTTACGTATTGACACTGTTTCTTGCAACTGCTACTTGCAACTGAACGTATCCTAACTAATACACCATGGAACCCTCAAGAATACCTCTACTTTTCCCATGAAGTCTAGAGCAGCTTGCTCCCTATTTTCCTTCTCTCTATGCCCCACCATGACCTTGTAGGGACTTCCAAGGTTTAGGGGCACATCCTAAGCATGATGTACCCCAGACCAGTCTCACTATGCCAGCCACATTAAAGAAGAGAGAGAGAGAGAGAGAGAGAGAAATTGGTTGATAAGCCAAAAGGTCACCATGTAGAAGAGAACCTATTCAAGAGAAGGGACATGTTTCTCCCCAATTCACTCAATAAGTAACATGCTGAGTTTCTACCAAAGGCCAAGAACTGTCCCATTTGTGGTCCCTTTCTGTCCCTTCAAAGCACCTCCCCCAATCACAGTGTCCTCAGTTCCTGGCTTTGACATTCACTGGTTCTGTGACTTGAACAAGATGCTTCACCTTTCTGTGCCTCAGTTTCCCCATCTTTAAAATGGGGATAATCATAATAATTCCAACCTCCTAAGGTCACTGGGATGATTTAATAAAATAATGATTGTAATGTTTTCAACAAAGCGCCTGGCACATAGAAATGTTCTATAAATGTCTGCGATTATCTCTGTTATGGGGTGGGAAATGGAGTGAGAAGAACTTGGTGTTTCCATTTTGTAAGTAAGGAACCTAAAACTTTGAGATTTTCTCAAGGCACCCAAATAACAAGTAAATAACTAAATTTTAATTTAAACCCAGATCTGTCCAAATCTATAACCTGATCTAGAGAGTAGAATATTATTTTGCGGTATATAATAAAGACAAGGAAAAACTGAGAATTTTTATCCATATTTGGGATCCTAATGATAAAGAAAAGCAAACCTGCCTTCCGTATGGAAGGCTAAATGTTTTTTTACCAAGACCTTTGATTAAAGACAGTTATCTTTGGTGGTAGAATAGCTGATCTCAGCGTATCAAGAAAGTTATCCCCAAATGACAAACGGAAGTAAATATCCACTCAGCTACTGCCAGATGGTCTCTGAAGCCATAGAACCACAGGACTTGATTACAACAACAAGAATAGGATCCTGGGCCCAGGCTGGAGGAGAACAAAATCCACTTTCAAATGCTTCTCCAATGACTTCAATTAACTGTGGGCTAAACCAGACAGTTAGTTGTATAAGCATAGATCTCTTTGTGGCTTTAATTAAATTTCCTCAAGTACAAATTCTGCTTGGAGACTTTCGGAAGGAAAACACAGTACTCAGGAAATGCAATTGGATCTGATGTGTGTGTGCTGTGTAATTAGAGGTCAGGTGGGCCCTACCTTCCTGGAAGCATGTTTAAAAGCTCTTCTGTTTGATGGTAATTATTTATAATTATTATTAGCAACATTCTCATAATACCCACATTCCTACGCACCTGATTCCCATCCATCCTATAAGGGTCAGCAAACTACAGCCTCCCAAGCCCAATGCAGGCGATGCTTGTTTTCGTAAACATAGCTTTGGAACACAGCCCCGCTTTTTGGTTTACACATTACCTATGACTGCTTTCAGGCACCAACAGCAGAGTTGAGACCTTATGTGGCCAGCAAAGCCGAAAATGCTTGGCCTTATACAGATACCATTTGCTGAGCCTCACAGAGACCCTAGGAGCAAGACCCACTGAAGGAGATTGTTGGCCACGCCCGGGAGTTTGGACTTGACCCAGAAGGCGACAGGGAGCCACTGAGAGGTTTGGAGGAGGTGGCAGAGTGGCCACTGCAGCAGATGCAATCGGTGCCCCACCCCCTTCCCTGGCCACTCATGCTACCTGGATAAGGCTACTTAGTGCAAACACCTGCGAGTCTCGAGCGCTGTTTCTGGCGTGGCCAGCGAGCAGGACCAGCCCCAAGGGCCCAGGGGCAATGCCCCTGCCCCACTAGGCTGCAGCCCTCAGCCAGCGGCAGACAGAGATGGTGGATAGATGCCCCGGCTCCCCGTCCCACACGACTCCCAGCTGGACTGAGCTCCGGGCGCCCCCGTGGTAACTGCCCTGACAACATACCCTCTCGCGTCCTCTTTCCCTTCCCCACAGCCTTGCACTCAAACCCTTGTCACAAGGTCTGCTTCTGGGGGAAACCAGACAGCTGGATCCCCATTTAAGAAAGATCACTCGGGCGGCACCTTGGGAAGTGGATGGGATGGAGCCTGGGAAGCTGGTCACTGTAGAGACGACTGGCACCATCTTGGGCCCAGCGCCCGGGCTGCCCGGGCCTCCTCCTCACTCATCTCACCACCTCCCCAACGTGAAATCAAGCACCAAAGCCAGACCAGACCAGTCTCTCTTCTGAGTAGTTCAGGAATCTGTCCACTCCTGCCCACCTGCACAGCAGCACCGGGGACCCTGTCACCATTCTCTCCCCCCCAAATGATGACACCACCTCCTCCCGGGTCTCCTCACCTCTGCCCTTGTTTACTACACAGCAGGCAGACAGGTCCTGCTCCTTCCCTGCTCAGACCCTCCCATGGCTCCCACTTTGCTCAGAATAAAGTGCCACAACCTGTGCCCCCAACACTGCTCGACTCCAGCCCCCCTCACTCACTCCTTGCTGTTCCCCAAACACACCGGGCTGGCTGGCCCCTCGGGGCCTGTGCACCGTTTCCTCTCCCTGGATCCCTCTTCCTCCAGAGCTGCATCACTTGCCCCGCAACCCCTTCAGTTCCGCTCGAAGACCACTTTCTCACATAGACCGTTCCCAAGCACCCTATTTTAACGGCGTGGCCCCCTCCTAACACTCTCAACCCTCCTTCTCTGCTCAGCTTGTCCCCATCGCACTGGCCAGCATCCGACATCACTACGGCTCTGACCTGCTGGCTTTGCTGAGGGTTTATCCTCTCCGGCACTAGAATATGAGCTTCAGGACGGCAAGAAATTGAGTCTGTTTTGTTCACCACTGTATCCACGGAGCCCAGCAGAGTCACTGTGTTCGGAGAATCCTCAATAAACATTTGTGCGAAAGAAAGAAGGGGGGTGGGAGGGAGGACTCTTCCGTCTATTCCTTAAGCAGCTGCATCCACTTCCCCCCCAACTCTTCCAGGCCCAGACCCGCCCAGCGTCTCCCAGACAGGCAGGAAGCAGAAAGGAGTCAGAAAGCAAGCAGCCCCAGCCCTGGGTCTCGGCTCTTAACAGCGTTTCAAGGTGGGACAGAGTGGAGCGAGCACGGCTAGACTTGTGTTCAAATTCCAGCTTCTCCACTGACCTGCTGAGTGACCCCAGCCAAGTTGCTAAACCTCTCTGGGGCTGAAGAGGTGGGCAGGCCAACTTTTCAGGGCCCTGGGGGCCCTGTGAGGAGAACCAAGTAACACAGAGGCCAAGTTTAATGTGTCCTGGTTTGAAAGACAATGAGGAGAAAGCTCATCAAAAAAGATTGGGTCTACTCACCCAAAGAACATCTTAAAAAAAAAAAAAACAATGGTGTCCCCTTACCTCTGAAGTCTTCTTCCAGAGCCGCCAGATCTGAGCACAGAAGTCTGTGGTTTCAGCTTAGCTTCCGGGTTTAAATCAGTTTAGTTCCACCTGCATCAATTTACTAGCAAATGAGGGTCGTTTTTATCATGCTTGGGGTCGAGCAAATTATCGTTTTCTTTGGGCAAGTCCACCAAAATGACCAACAGGAAGTTGTACAAATTCAGGGGAGAGAGACCCATTTTGTTCGAATGACAGCAAACCACATTTGAGCCAGAGCAAATTTAATTCTCTGCTCCAGCTCAATATTTGCAGTGAAGATTTTGAGAAACCAAATTGGATTTTCAGGAATGGGGATGCTTTTTAACGCATGCCACTGCAGCTGGGCAGATTCAACTTGTTCCATTAAAGGTGCAATTCCCTGGCCACGCTGAAGAGCTCACAGTTTATATGAACCTAAGCAAGGAAAGAGACCTTCAGCCCTAAACAGAGGGGGAGGATTTTAGCCAAGGTCGTGAAGCACTTTATTTCCAGGGACTCACGGCGTTGGGAGAAATAATGGCCCAGCTCTCAGGAATACAGACTTTTTGAGCTGGAAGAGATTTTGGACATCACCTAGAGCACCTAGGGTTCTCTAAAACGCGAGCCAGGGGTGTTTTTAAGAGAGCCCAGCAATCAGTTACACTGAATCCACCTGTGAAGAAAGGTATTCCTTTCAATCAATCCTTTTCGTGGTATCTAAGAGAGTCTTCGTTATTTAAGGATTCCTCTTGAACCCATAGACCTTAGGCTCCATGGCAATAGTTTCCCATGGCTGAATTTAAAAACAAAACATTGTATCCCTTTCTTTGTAGACCAAGAAGTCAGCAAACACTCTCTGTAAAGGGCCAGAGAGTAATCACTTAGACTTTGATGTCTCCCTTGCAACTAAACTCTGCTGTTCTAGAGCAAAGGCAGCCATAGATGGTAAATAGACGAATGAGCAGGGTAGGTCCCAATAAATCTTCATTATAGACATGGAAATTTGAAATAGTCTGCTTCTTTTGATTTTTTTTCCTCCAACCATTTCAAAATTTAAAAATGAAAATTACTCTTAGCTTGGAGACAGTACAAAATCAGGCAGCAGGCCAGATTGGCTATAGCTTGCCAACCTCTGCTATAGAATCTGCTAGTGGTCAGAGCAAAAGCACTTACTTTGGGGTCACCTGTGTGGTCCTGGAGTCAGACCCCTGCCTTGGAACCCCAGCAACTCAATGTCTGTGACTCTAGAGAGTTGCTTTGCTTCTTCAAGTCTCAGTTTTCCCCTCTTTAAAATGGGAATAATAATAGTACCTACATCATTAGGTTGATGTAAGAATTGAGTTAATCCATGTAAGGTGCTTATAATGTTATATGGCATGCAGTGTCAGACATTAGCTCTGCTGTATTTATTTTTATAGTTTCCTTCTATGTAGGGTAAGGGATACTTATTTTCCAGATATGGTAATGATACAGCTTCCCTTTTCCATAAATCGATTTAAAGTCAAGTTAAAGGAAAATATCATTTGAATGCATATAGTCTTATGCAAACATGGCAAAAATCATCAGTGGGGCACTTGAATGACTAAAGTTTGGGAAACTCTCAGCTGGTCCCTTATCTTCATTATACAAAGTTGAGAAAGAGATCGTAATATCAGATAGAGTCTTCAAATTAAAAGAGAATGGGAGGGCTTCCCTGGTGGCGCAGTGGTTGAGAATCTGCCTGCTAATGCAGGGGACACGGGTTCGAGCCCTGGTCTGGGAAGATCCCACATGGCACGGAGCAACTGGGCCCGTGAGCCACAACTACTGAGCCTGCGCGTCTGGAGCCTGTGCTCCGCAACAAGAGAGGCCGCGATGATGAGAGGCCCGCGCACCGCGATGAAGAGTGGCCCCCACTTGCCGCAACTAGAGAAAGCCCTCGCACAGAAACGAAGACTCAACACAGTCATAAATAAATAAATAAATAAATAAAAGAACGTGAATTTCTTAAAAAAAAAAAAGAGAGAGAGAATGGGAGTGCATTTCACTGTCTGTGAATTTTAACTATTACAGTCACATTTGTCTTACTACCCCTGCTACACTGTGAGTTCTTTGAGGGTAGGGACACATTATCCCTGAACCCCTAATCCTCACAGGTGGGCCCCAGCCCATAGACAGTGACCACCAATATTTGTGCTTTTTTTAAATCGAGGTAAGTTAGATTCTTCCATCTCAACCTTTAAGTTCCTTCCAGCCTCCCAAAAAGACAGGAGTCCAGCTGGATGGCTGGATCTCATTATTTATTTATTCATCCATTTAGCAAACATACAGAAGCCCCAACCAAGAACAAGCCCTGTACAGAGAACCCCAAAATAAGTAATACATGACCACTTTTCTTGAGTGGTCCCAGTCTACAATGGTTGGTAGTGAACTTTTTGGATCATATATGCCTAAGTTAAAAAATTGCTGAACAGCCACATTTAATATATATTAATAATTAGTATGTGTTAATTATTATTATATTAAATATAATATGATTACAAAATATATACTATATTGTAAGACATTAAATAATCATACACTTATGAAATATCATTGTTATAACTGGTAAATTATTAAGTATGTTTATTATTGTTTGTTATATAAACAGTTAATAATACGTTTAATTATCTATAAATTGCATATGGATGTCACTTTTCAATTACATTTTTCACATCATAATGCATGCAAAAAACTATGACATCAAGGTTCTAAGGTTTTCTCCCCACACCTTCCATGAGCCCCGTTTTGGAGGGAGCCTGGGTCCAGTGGAGGACAAGGTCACACGTGCAATGGTTATGATACAGGGATGAGCCCCCAGGGAAGGTGTGACTGTGTTTGCTGGTGGGGGAAGGCGGCCCAGGGGAGTTGGGGATGTTCTTGAGAGAGAGGTGAGGCTGCAGCTGAGCCCAAAGTGGACGGACGAGGAGGCAGAAAGTCCAAAAGGACGAAGGAACGGTCCTTCAGAAGCAGGATGCCTGTGGGGTCTGGCTCTCTGACTCTTGGGGGGAGAGGAGGGACAAGGGGCAGGAGCAGAGAGCCAGGAAGTGTGAGATGCCCGCTCTTGGATATTCAACCTGGCACATCTTTTCTAGCACAGCCTGGACAACTCCCTCCCATCCGAAAGTCAGTCGGCGGGTTTTTCCTTGTTTCCCACCCCGTGGGCAAGGAAGCCTGCACATCACCGCAAAGCCTCCCATTATGTCTTTCTGGCAAGGAGCCTGGCTTCATGACTGAGCACTGCCCTTTGGTGCCGTGGAGATAAAGCCTGACCATAGGGATGAGGATTTGAGATTTGGGGGCGCCGCTATAGCAGCAGGTCTGTGGAATGTTGAAGTCTTAAAGGGGCCCTGCTGCCTACAGAAGCTGGGTACACAGAAAGCACTGGATAAGTTTCTGTGCAAGGAGGGAACACAGGCATGGATGAATGAACGAATATTTGCTCAGGTCCTAGTTCCACTGTTTTCAGAACAAAAATAATCACAGGAGCAGGAGCTAGATTTTACTATTTCTAGATCTTACAATAACTGCGCAGCAGAGATTATGTTAGCGACGTGAACACTGAGGCTCAGAGAAGAGATGCGTCCCCGGCATCTCACACCGCCGGTAAGGGGTAGAGCTGGATGCAGCCGCAGGCAGCCTGACTCCAGGCCATCTTCTCATCCGCTCTGCTGGTGGCTTCCATCTGGGGACCAGAACGGGCTCCAATGGCCTGGTCAACCCAATCATCTGGTCCTCAAATGTCATCTGCCACACCTCTGCCACCTGTTCACCCAGAACCTGCTCGAATACCTCCAGGGATGGGGTTCCCACTTTCACCTTTGGAGAGCTGGTTTTTAGAAAACAAGTCTGCTCTTTTAGATACTGGACGAATTATGTGTGTGTGTATTTTGAGAGAAGATAGAAGGAAGGAAGGGAGGAAGGGAGGAAGGGGAGAGATTATGATATTTTTCTACAGTGACAGTGTATTTATATCTAATTAGGATTTATTGAGTACTTACTATGTGCCAGGCACTTTACAGATATCACCCCACTTCATACAGCACCACTATGAAGTAGGGATCGTCAGATGCCCTTCTTCAGATGACAACACCAAGGTTCAGAGAGCTGACATCCCCTGCCCGAGCCCCACAGATAAAGCATGTCTGAGCAGGAGTCACCCCAGGCCCAAGATGACCCTGGCGCTTGGCCACCATGCATCCCTCCACCCTCACAGGCCTTACAGCCTGTGAGGCCTTTGCCTCTAAAGACTTTCCATTTGCATTATTCAAGTAATTGCTTTCCCTTAAAAAAAATTTTTTAAGCACAGGATTCACCCATAATCCCACCACACACAGATAACGATTATTAATACTTTTCGTATATACACTATATATATACATTCATATATATATGCACATATGTACATCGATACATTCACATCTATACATTTTTCATATATATAAGCTGTATGTAGACAGATGGTTCCGGTTTTTTACAAAACTGAGATGATACTATGCATGTTATTTTGTAACCTGTATTTTCTACCCAACGGTATATCTGGAACATCTTTCCATAGCAACACATAAAGCTCTACATCAATTTTATGACTGTCTGGAATTTTGTCACACGGATATACCAAAACGTTTCTAACTACTCACCTCTTGTTGGACATTAATGTTCTCCAAATATAACCCCTCCAACACATCTTTGCACATACATCTTCGTGCAAATTTCTATTTCTTAGGTTACTGCCTATGAGGAAAGTGGCTGGGGGTCACAGGTGATGCCCCCGAAAGCCCCCGGCACTCCTACTAGCAGTGTGGGAGAGGGCTGGCTTCCCCGCCCCCAGCTCACATGGGATGTTATCTTTTTTTAATCTTGGCCAAGCTTTCTGGCCAGGGAAAAATAATAAAACTACATCTTGTTTTAATGTGCTTATCTTTTACTACCAGTGAGATTGAATTTCTTCCAACATCAGACAGTTCCAATCTGTCTTAGGCATCCTTGCGTTACTACGGTAACCCTAAGGGCACAAAAGACCCCAAGTGGCGTTCTGACCAGCATAGATTTTGGAGGCATCTACCCAGTGGGTCTCTGCATGTGGGGTTAACTGGTCCCACCAGGGCGCTGCCCAGCTGCCAGGGCCTGAATGGATCCCAGGCTCCAGAGGTGGAACAAGGCTGTCTGGTCGATAGCTCGGGCAGTCCAGACACCCTGGGGTGGCATTTGACACCCGTCTGGTTTCAGTCAACTCTGCCTGGGCTAAACCGAGTGCCTGGCGCCTCACCCCTTCCCTCCGATGGCCCAGAGCAGCCAAGAAGCTCCCTCCCTCCCTGGGTTAGCTGCCTGGTGCTAACTTCTACCTGGAAGCCTGGGGGCAGGGGTGGGGGATGGGGTGGGGCGACTAATGGCAAACACACATAGGATTTTGCTTCCCTTCCGGCTGGTTATTTGAAAGCCAGGAGTTAGATAAGATTCACCTTATCTATCAATTCGATCACATGCTTAACCTGTTGCCATTTGACAGACTCACAAAATTCTTCTCATTCAAGTGCTCGGTGTTGAGAGTGTGACAGACCAACCCCCTCCAATGCCACAGGAGGGAGCATGAGGTGTGGAGATATCAGCTCTTTCCACCTGTGCAGCATCCCTCCTCCTCCTCCTTCTCACGAAAGGGCACCTCTATCCTCCCTGCCCAGATCCCTCCGCGCCCTACTTCCTGTGCCCCAGCTCCAGCCTAGGGAACAGGCTGAGCTCCAACCTGGGTGCACTTCCCACTCTGTCAGGTGCCAGATAAGTTACTTAGCTTCTCAGAGCCTCAGTTTTCTCATCACTAAAATGGGGCAATAGTAATACCTCCCTCCCAGTGTTGTTTTGAAGATTAAATGAGATCAGGTTGGTTAACATAATTTTATAAACTACGATATGTAGAGCCAATTTCTTTTTTTTTTTTTAACAAGGACTGATTGAACAGCTGGTTGCATTCTAGTATAATCGCTCCTTGAATATAAGCTAGGAGTGGGAAAGCTCACAGAGAATTTGAATTATAGTTATTTGGTTTCACTGCCTGCCCCCCAGGCCTCAGATTTGGGCCCTGACACAAGGTTCATGATCACTAATGTTTGTTGACTTGAATCAAGATGAGGTGGTTGAACCCAGACCAGTAGGTCTGAACTGTTGAGCTTCTATGGCTTGCAATGGCTCACTGCTCCAGGACTTGGTGGCTGCATGTTGTCTTTTATTCGTCCATTCAGCAAGCATCAGTGAGCCCCAAATGTCAAGTCCTGTGCTGAGGAAATCCCCAGAAGAGCAAGAAAGGTCCTTATTGTCAAGATGCTCATTACACCAAAGAGGAAACACACACGTAACCTGGTACTACTGCTGTACGAACAGACAACAGCCAGACCGTAGATAACACTAGAACCCCGACCCACAAGTTTTGCAGCAATCAGCCCAGAATGGTCAGGACTTGGTCAGTGACTGCCAGTTTCCTGAGTCAGCCCTTGGGTTCCCGTTTCACAGTCTCCATATGATACATGTTTCAATAGAGGTGCCACCCAGCTGTACCTGGAGGGGCAAAACTTGGAGACAAAACCAGAAGGAGCAGTCTTACCGCTACCAGCTATATGGTCTGCCCTGGGAGAAAGAGAGAGAGAGAAGAAGGAAAATGAAGGGGGAGAGGGAGAAACCTAAGCCGTAAATGAAAAACAAAACATTCCACACACAGGTTTTGAACAAGCCACGCCTGCCCTAACAGTGAAATTAACTCCCTCCAGCCAAACTTTGGAGAATGTGATTCACCTGGAAGCTTGTTAAACACTTGACCCCTGAGCCCCACCGCCAGTGTCTTAGTCTGCTCGGGCTGCCCTAACAAAAGACCACAGACTGGGGGGCTTAAAAACTAGACCTTTATTGTTCACAGTTCTGGGGGCTGGAAGCCTAGGTCAGGAGCTGGCGTGGTTAGGTTCTGGTGAGAGCTCTCTTCCTGCCTTGCAGACGGCCTCCTTCTCACTGTGTCCTCACATGGCAGACAGAGACCAAACAAATTCTTTCTGGTGTCTCTCTTTTTTTTTTTTATGTTAGCAAAGGTTTTAATATATAACACTCAATACTGGCAACTGAACAGAGAAAAATGTATTTTTAGACACCACCCTTTAGAAAATAGTCTGGCTTCTCTTCTTATAATGGCACTAATCGCATCATGAAGGCCCCACCCTCAGGACCTCATCTAATGCCTAATCAACTCCCAAAGTCCCTGTCTCCAAACACCATCACCTTAGGGCTTCAGCATACGAATTTTGGGGGAACACAGTTAAGTTCATTCTTCCCCTGGCCCCCCAAAACTCATGTCCTTCTCACATGCAAAATACATTCATTCCATCCCAACAGACCCAAGAGTCTTAACCCATTCCAGTATCAACTCTAAACTCTAAAGTCCAAAGTCTCATCTAAATATCATCTAAATCAGATATGGGTGTGACTCAGGGTACAGTTCATCCTGAGGCACAATTCTTCTCCAGCTGTGAACCTGTGAAACTAGACAGGTTATGTGCTTCCATAACACAGTGGTGGGACAGGCATAAGATAGACATTCTCATTCCAAAAATGAGAGGAAAGAAAGAAGGGGTAACAGGTCCCAAAAAAGTCTAAAACTTAGCAAGGCAAATTCCATGAGATCTTAGGGTTCAAGAATAATCCTGAACCTGTGGGTCTGGGCTAGGGCCTGGGAATCTGCAGTTTTCATCTAAGTTCTCAAGGCCCTTGCGCATCAGAGTGTGGTCTATGAACAGCTGCTTGGCTATAGTCTGAACTTGTTGCAGATGTGGACTCTCAGGCCCCACTTACAACCTGTTGAATAAGAATCTGTATTTAGGTCTTCCCTGGTGGCACAGTGGTTAAGAATCCGCCTGCCAATACAGGGGACACGGGTTCAAGCCCTGGTCCAGCATCCCACATGCTGCAGAGCAACTAAGCCCATGCTCCACAACTACTGAATCTGTGCTCTAGAGCCCGCGAGCAACAACTACTGAGCCCATGTGCCACAACTACTGAAGCCCACGCACCTAGAGCCTGTGCTCCACAACAATAGAAGCCACCTTAATGAGATGCCTGCGCACCACAATGAAGAGTAGCCCCCGCTCACTGCAACTAAAAAGAAAGCCCGCAGGCAGCAATGGAGACCCAACACAGCCAAATATAAATAAATAAATAAATAAATTTATTTTTTAAAAGTCTGTATTTAAACAAGACCTACGTTTCATATGCACATTAAAGTTTGAGAAGCTCTGCTCACAGTGATTCACATTGAAAGAATCCAAATACCACTTGGAGCATAATAAATAACAGCTAACAATGAACTAGGCAGGGTTCAAAGTGCTTAATGCATAGTAATTCACTTATGGGTCAAAATAATCCTGTGAGGTAGGGACTATTCTTATCCTCATTTTACAGATGAGAAAAGTGAGGCACAGAATGGTGAAGTAACTTGCCAAAGTCTCAAAGCTGACACATGCTGAGGCTGTGATTCAAGCCCAAGCGGACTGGTACCTGCTGCCCTTCCCCTCAGATGGTGATTCACCTGGGAATAGACAAGCCCTGAATCATCCCAGCTGCCCTCCTGGACCCAGATACCTCAAACAAGGCATTCAACACCTCTGCAAAATGTAAGAGCTGCACTGCTCCAATATGTCCTATAGCTAAATAACACATATAGATCACATCAATTTTCTGGGAAGAAAATGGCTGTGCAGATTTGGGTATAATTATTACATTTCTAAACTCAACTGATTTAGGAAAATAAAATCAGTGCAAGCAAGAAACCGTGCTGGGGACTCACATGAGCCCCATGATTAAAACAATTCTCTATCTCAAATCTGCTCTGAGAATTACACTCCAGAATGTTCTGGGGCAAGAATGGAGGGCAAAACAGGTAAAGAGCCATTCGTACTGGCCTCCAGCCATAAGGACTTCTTTGGTTACTTTTATGTCGTCTGTCCTCTGGACTGAAACTATTTTATAAAATCAAGCTATGTTCTTTGAACTTAAAATGCCAAAACATAAAAAAAAACACATAAAACAGGGCTGAATTGCTTCAGTTTGCCCCACTGCTGCCTGAGAGCAGCTCTTCTCTTTGTATCTTTGTTTGTATTTAGAGATTCCTTTCTCCCACCATTGCTGCAGCTGAGTTACTGGGTAGTCCTGTTCCCAAGTGAGATCAGCCCTAGGATTTAGTCCCATTTCCCCAAAGACAAATAGCCACGGGGTTATCAAAAGTTGTTAATGCCCTTCTACCAAGGAGAGGCCAAAAGTAGATTAATACAAGCATCATATGAAGAGGTGGTCCCCCCAAGACTTCCCTGGGCACAGTCCGGAGAATGGATGTAGCCATTAGCTGGTTACTCATAAATCGGAAGACTTTATCAATGCAGATAATCAATGCAGGCAAAACAAGGCTGGTTGGCAGACTCAGCAGTGGGAAATTAAGGTTTTCTTTTGTCCTAGCAAAAGATCAGGAGTGATGTCCCAACAGAGATGGTTTATTAAGGATCTGAAGACTTCAGGACCTTAGGAGATTGTTTTCTCCCCAGTTCCATGAAACAGGAAAGGTAAGGGCAATAAATGAAAATGTCACTCACACAACTAGGAACAGAGCAGACCGTGTCTGGAGGCCAAAGAAAGGATTCCCCTTCAATCGAAAAGGATTATGTGTTTGTACATTTCAGAAGCTAGCAGGCCCCACTTCCAAGAGGCAGAGGCTGAGCGCTGGGCCCACCCATCAAGGGTGAAATCCATTTCCATCTGCTGTTGACACAAGTACTCTGGCAAAAGCTGGGGCCAGACAACCAGAAATGCAGCCAGGAGCCCACCCTTTCGGACAAGCCTCTGAAAGTCTGACCAAGTGCTAACACAATTTTTAATAAAAGATAAAGAGCTCATTGCAATACCATTTATAGCAGCAATAAAACCTTGCATGATCAACAGGAGGAGACTGGCTAAATAAACGTGTATATATCCAAACTGTGAAAATTAGATTTTCAAAGAATATCTAACAAACAGGGGAAACAATTATGATTCAATGTTAAGTAGGGGGAAAAAAAGCAGGACCCACAGCATAAAACTGATTTTTCTGCACCTATATGGGTACATTTTTAAGGAAAAAAAAATAAGCTAGAATAATCGTCAAAAGTACTTATCTTTGAATGGTGGAAATGTGGGTAGGTTTTTTTCTTACATCTGTCTGCATTTTCTAATTTTCCATAATGAGCATGTATTACCCTTAGATGAGATCATATAAATAGACACCATTTACATGGGTTCCTCCCTCCTTCCCCCTTCCCCTCTCCTTCCCTTTCTTGTAGAGGTATTTGTCAAGCACTTACTGATTTGGATATTGGGGGAGCACAGACACAAATCCCGGCCACTGGGAGTCTGTGTTTCCCTAGGGGATTATTTCACTTCGTCCTGATGACCAGTCTGGAGGTGGTGTTCTTATGGTCATCCCAGAGGCTCAGAGAGGAGAATGACCAGCTGTGGCCACGCCGCTGATGAGAGGCAGGTCTGGAATTAGAACCCCATCTCCCTGACTCCCCAGTCCAAGTTCTTGGTCTGGCCAGAGACCATCACCACACACCTACCCATGGGAAATCTGCTTTAAAAGGGAGATGCCCCATAATTTTAAATCGTGGTCAGTCTAAACTGCTTGGAAGGGAAGAAAGAGTGTGAACATTGGAATTGGACCAACCTGAATTTGAGTCCCATCTCCCTGCTTACCAGCTGTGTGATCTCAGGCAGAGTGTTTAACCTCTCTGAGTCTTAATGCCTATATAAAGAACAAGGATAGGGTAGGAGAGGGATGGACTGGGAGTTTGGGGTTAGTAGATGCAAACTATTACATACAGAATGGATAAACAACAAGGTCCTACTGTACAGCACATGGAACTATATTCAATATCCTGGGATAAACCATAATGGAAAATAATATAAAAAAGAATGTATATATGTATGTAACTGAGTCACTTTGCTGTATAGCAGAAATTAACATAACATTGTAAATCAACTATACTTCAGTTAAAAAAAGAAAGAAAAAAAATGAACAAGGATAGTCTGGCTTTGAAATACGGAAATAAAGGCTTACAGCCTGGAGGTTTCAGAAAAACAGAGAAGGCTTTGGTCAGCGCTGAAATCCAGGCTGGTTTGGCTGCCTAGTAGCTGTGGGGACTAGGGCAAAGTGTATACGCATTCTGTGCCTGTTTCCTCATCTGTAACACACAGACAATCGCAGCCCTTGCCGTGAGAATCAAATGTGATCATCCATGTCAAGTCCTGCCACCAAGCTGGTCTGGGCGTCAGTTCTCAAGAGTAAGACGTGCTCTGGGCATCTGCAAAGGCCACCAAGCATTTGGCCAGCAGGGGCAACTCACATTGCCAGGGCCATCAGAATGCCAGGCGGGGACAGCACTGGTCCCTGACCTCACATGGTGGTAAATGTACGGGCCTGGAGCCAGATGCCCAAGTTTGAACCCTGGCTATGCAGCCTTCTGGCCCATGACCCTGGCCGAATTATTAGCCTTCCTGTGCCTAAGATATTAGTATCAACCTCACAGGGTTGTGGTCAGAATTAAATGGGTGAATACAGATAAATGCTTTGGAACGCTGCTGGGCATATACAAACACTCTAGAGGTATTTCCCCATATTATTATTTGTTCTCACTTCATGTCTGGTGATCTCCAAAAGAAGTTGCTCTTTGCCGGGAAGTTGCTCTGTGGATGATGGTTTATCCTCACTCACCTGGAAATGCTGCCACCTTACCCGTTTCACCTCGTGCCTTGGAGCCACTGTGAGTTAGAAGTAATTCAAGTCGAACTGTAACCTTCCAGGTTCCACAGAGGGGACACCTTTCCTCCAAACAGAGTCCCCGGCTACATGTCACTTGTTCTAAGAGGTTTCTTCCGAGGGCTACATTTCTTCCCGTAACTACTCCACTGTGGGCTTTCCAGGCCTGCCTGTTATGTATAAATAAATACACTTAACTTTTATGGGGTGTGTAAGTGCTCTCGGCATAAACCATCTCTTCCATCCCATAGGATTAGGGGAAGGGCTGGGATGTGGCAGGGAACGATATTTCTCTGAAGGCTTTAAATCCGCTCCATTGCATTTGTGGGAAATAAGATAGGATGCAGGGGTCTACCTGACATGGGTATAAACCAGCATCCCCCACCTCTCTTCATCTCTCCATCATCTGGACCACTGCAGGGGTCTTCTTGCTCCAATTCCTCCCAAGTTTACACTGCGTTGCCCGTGGCCACCTGGGTGAAATTTCACAGCGTGACCCCAACTCATCACAGCCTCACAGCAAAGCCTCAGAGGCTCTTAGAATTGCTCTGAAAATAAACCTCCCGCCCTTGCCAGGCCTCCTGGCCTGACCCTGCCTTTAAATCTTAATGGACTAGTTGATCTCAGTAATAAATGGTTAGAAGTATTTTATTTCTGTTTCGCAGATGAAGTAGCAGCTAAAGCCATCAGCTCTGGAGTCATACCGCTCATTCATTCATCAATTCAGTCAGTCGACAAATACTTAGTAATGGCCTGCCATGTGCCAGGCTTGTTTCAGGCCCTGGGGGACAGCGGTGAATGAGACACAGTTCCTGGCCAGGGCTGCTTTCCAGGGCGTGCAGACTGTATAGCAGCAGAGGGGCCAGGGCCTACAAGGGCCCACCGTCCCTGCCTGTTGAGTGAAGTTTCTTGCTGAGCATTGAGCTGGGCCCAGCTCTAGGGCTTGGCCAGCCCAGGCAGGTCACTCTTGGCCCCATACCACGGATGGGATGCTGGGGAAAGTGGAGGCACCAGCTACATCTTCCCCTGCAAGAGTTGAGGGGCCCCCAGCTCACCAGCGCAGGGACTGGGAAATGAACAGCCCTACCCACAGCTGTCAGGTTTTGGGGAGCTTGGCTGTGCTTTCTGAGAATCCCTCCACTAACTTCTGTGGACCCCTTCTGGGTCTAATTTGAGTCTCAGGCACATTGTTTCCCCCAATTCTCTCATTCGAGAACCATGTTCACAATAGACTATTGTACTATTATTTATTTTATTTTTCATGAATTGGATTGTGATTTTTTTTCTTAAATGCTTTGGTTTTAAGAGGAAACGTTATATTGATACCATATAGTACCTGCCATAAATAGAAGGTAACCACTTTGTAATATCCACGTTATTAAATTCTAGCTAGATGCTGATCCTGGCCTCCAGTCTGCTGTCTTCATTTAAAAGGGAGATTTTGGGCTTCCCTGGTGGCGCAGTGGTTAAGAATCCGCCTGCTAATGCAGGGGACATGGGTTCAAGCCCTGGTGGGGGAAGATCCCACATGTTGCAGAGCAACTAAGCCCGTGCGCCACAACTACTGAAGCCCGCGCGCCTAGAGCCCATGCTCGGCAGCAAGAGAAGCCACTGCAATGAGACGCCTGCGCACCGCAATGAAGAGTAGCCCTGCTCACTGCAACTAGAGAAAAGCCCGCGTGCAGCAACGAAGACCCAACGCAGCCAAAAAAAAAGGGAGATCTTGGGAATTCCCTCTCGGTCCAGTGGTTAGAACTCTGCGCTTCCACTGCAGGGGGCATGGGTTCGATCCCTGGTCAGGGAACTAAGATCCCACATGCCATGCAGCACGGCCTAAATAAATAAATAGAAATAAAAGGGAGATCGCACTGGGGGGGAGGGAATCCTTTCACGATGTATATGTAATATCAAATCGCCACGATATACACTTTAAATATCTTATAATTTTATATGTCAATCGTACCTCAGTCAAGCTGAAAAAAATAAATAAAAGATAGATTCACAACTGTTAGAAAGAGGTTAAAGAGACTAAGGACGCTAAGAGCAGAGACTTTCTCCTAAATAACCAGAAAGGCTGAAAAGGAGTAGAAAAGGGAACATTTCACTCTCTGGTGCAATCTTGTTTAGCATCATCTTAAAGTGATCTTCCTTACTAAAAAACAAAATCCAACCCTGTCCAACTTAAGGAAAGACAAGAGTCTGCTATGGGGTTACTAGGGAACCCACCAATACTCCAGGAGGACTAGAGACTCAGGCTGGGGCCACGGTGCCCAAAGCCTCCTGCAAAACTGGCCCAGGGGAGATTCCAGGAGGCCCACACTGGCCTAGGCCGCCATCACGATCCTCGGCTAACACACGGGAACTTAGATGTGGGTAGGGTTCCCACCCCCATGAACTGATAACGGTGGCTTGCTACACCTAAATTATCTGTACACATGACGTAGTTTGTGCTGGACCCCTGCTCTCCTTCTGGGGGGTCTGAAAATCTGGTGCCAGGCAGAGGCTGCCTATGTGACCAGCTTCCAGTACAAACCCTGCACACTGAGTCTCTAAGGAGCTTCCCGGGTGGGCAACACTCCATAGGCATTGTCACAACTCGTAGCTGAGGAACTAATCGCATCCTGGGGGTCTTCGCGGGAAAAGACCCTTGGAAGCTTTTGCCTGGTTTCCTCTGTACTTTGCCCCACACGCCTTTTCCCTTTGCTGGTTTTGCTTTGCATCCTTTCACTATAATGAATCAGAGCCACAAGGATGACCATATGCTGAGTCCTCTGAGTCCTACTAGGGAACCGTCAGCCCAGGCAGTGGTCTCGGGGACCCTACGCACCACCAGTGTCACAGCCTCCGAGAAACGCCAACTCAGGCTAACACGGCAGCCCTCAGAGAGCAGGAAAGTCCAGACACGCTCGGGACTTGTAACTTCCCAATAATCTCAATGACTCTTCAAGGCCGGGGTGTGAGGTGCATAAGGCAGTCCAGCTGGTCCTGTTCACAGAGGGGGGGAAACTGAGACTCACCGAGGGCAACGACCTGCTGAGATCTCAGGGCCAGCAAATGGAGAGCCAAGCTGACTCCAGTGCTCTTGCCCTGCGTGGCTCCCCACAAAGCTCTCTCCAACCTTAGAAGCCTATGTTGGATTCATTCTACCAGCTGAGCCCTCTGCACGAGAAAAGCATTCCAGGAAGCCTGAGCCTTCTTGCAAATGCATATGTTACTTCAATTGTGTCTACATCAAATAGAGCACGAAACTGGAAATTTTTTCCAAAACTGCCCCCAATTATTAAACATGAGTCCCACCCCCACCCCGCCCTTTACATCAGCATCTCTCCAGGTGGGGATCTCAGAGCACCTGCATCTGGATCAGAATCAGCTGGCATGTTTGTTTAAAATGCAGATTCCCGGGCCTCAACTAGCCTCACTAAAGGACCATTCCTATGAGAGGAGCAGAACCTGTCTTTAATAAGCTCCCCAAGGAGTGTGTTTGGTTAGCGCAGAGCCTGCCACATCATAAGCCCTCTATAAATAAAAACAGGACCAGAGAAAGCACAGACTGCAAGGACTTCAATGTAAATGTCCATATTTCAGCCTGCATTGCTGGGTCCAAGCAGCATATTTTGAGCTAATTCTGAATACTGAGAAGCTGAAGCTGTCAGAAATATCTAACACAACTGGAAACTGTTTTCTTTTGACTCAACTCAAAACAGGTCAAATTTTGCCACTTTATTGTTGAATTTAATGTCTGGAAACTGACACATCTTCCTCAATGGTCATAGTCGGCTGAATGGTGGCCCCCAAAAGATATGTCCATGTCCTCTCCTCTGGAAACTGTGAATACTGCCTTGTTTGGTAAAAGAGTGAATATTACCTTATATAGCAAAAGATGCGATTAATTTAAGGATTTCGAGAGGAGAAGCTTATCCTGGATTAAATGCTTGGGCTCTAAATCTAATGACAAAATCACTCTTATAAATCCACTTACAAGACTGAGGCCGAGCCAGGCTTGACAGATGGGAGGAGAGACGGTGATGTGAGGATGGAGACAGAGATTAGGGTGATACAGCTGCAAGTCAAGGAATGTTGGACCAGGAATGTTCCAACCAGGGCTAGAAAAGGCAAAGAACAGATCCTCCCCTGGAGCCTCCAGAGGGAGTATAGCCCTCCTGACACCTTGATTTCAGATATCTTGGCTTCCAGAACTATGAAAGAACACAATTCTGTTTTATTAAGCTACCTAGTTTGTAATAAATTCTTACAGCAGTCACAGAAAAGTAATACAGCCATGAAAATTATTCTGGATTTTAAAAAGGAAAGTTAAGTCATTGAATTTGCCCCACCCCAGGGCCTTTGCACGTGCTGACCCTTCTGCTACCATGCTCTGTCCCAGCTCACTGATGCCCAGCTCCTTCTCACAATTCCTGTCCCTGCTCAAAAGCCTTCCCTGACCCCAGGCCCCCAGTAGAAGGAGCTGCCAGTCACTCTCTAGCTCCTTACCCCATTTTAGGGTTTCCTTTTTACTTACCACAATATAAAATGGTCTGTCAACTGGTTTACTTATCGACTGGAACCTAGTCTGCCTCGTTTATGGCTGTAGTCCCCATGTCAGGTACCTAATGGTGGCTAAATAAATAAGTGTTTGGTAAAAGAAATTGTTATTTTATACTAAAACAGAGAAATGCAAAGTCTATATGATAAAACTTAATACTCCAAAGAATTCTTTAGCTAAAAAAAGGTCTCCTCACTACATGCCAGCCCACCAGGCAATACCGTCCCTCCCTTCTGTCATAAGTTCACGTCTATGGGAAACCGAGGACTTGGAAGGATTTGACTTCTGTCCCCGTCATTCTAGCTATAGCTGTGTGACCTTGGGCTTATCATCTCCCTCTCTGAGCCTTAGTGACCTCCTTAGTAAAGGGAGGGGTTTGATTTACTATTGGCATTGGGTCCTATTTATGGAGCCATTTCTAACTGCCCGACCCTATGCTAAACCTTTTTTTTTTTTTTCTGAAGTATAGTCGACTTACAATATTATATTAATTTCAGGTGTACACCATAGTAATTTGATATTTCTATAGATTACACTCCAAAGTTATTATAAAATATTGACTATTTTCCCTGTGCTGTACATTATATCCATGTAACTTATTTATTTTATACCTAGTAGTTTGTACCTCTTAATCCCCTTCACTATCTTGTCCTTACCCCTCCCCCTCTGGTAACCACTAGTTTGTTCTCTGTATCTATCAGTCTGTTTCTCTTTTGTTATATTTGTTTTATTTTTTAGATTCCACATATATGTGAAAACATACAGTCTTTGTCTTTCTCTGTCTGACTGATTTCACTAGGCATAATACCCTCCAGGCCCATTCATGATCTGTGCTAAACTATTCACAGGCATACTCCCATTTGGTCTTCCTGATAATCCCATGGGGGTACTATTATGGACCCCATTAATGGAAGAAGAAACTGAGGCACAGGAAGGCTTCATCACTCGCCCAGGGTTGCATAGCTCGTAAGGCAGAACCCAGACTCCTTGGTTATATACCAGGATGTTGCTCTGCTCAAGACACCCACAGCTCTCAAGCCTCTAACTCACTCTGAACAGTTGGCTGAGAGAGACTTAAATTGCTAACAAAGGCATGGGTACACAATGGCACACCTGCTAGTCTTTAATCAGAGTAAATGCCTGGGGAAATTGTTGTCTTGTTTCCCCTGCTCTTTAAAATATGTCACAAAAGCCATCGTGCTGAAAGCCCAAACTACTCTACCCCTAAATCAAAGGGCAAGTGCAAATCGTCTTGCCCACCACACTATGTAAACATACATGGGGGAGAATGTTCTAGTCATCATGGTCCTTGCATTCTTTATTCTCCAACTCCTGCTTCTCTCTCCACAGCAGGCAGGTAGACTGAGCTACGGGTGGGGGAAATGTAAAGAGTACTTGAATTATTTACTATTAAAAGGCACTGAGCTGCCAACTTCCTCTCTGAATTATTTAGCACCGTCATGTACAGTTATGTATGTGCAATAATGGTATGTTATATTCACATTAACTCTGTTGAAAGTGGCTACATTCTAGGTAGTGTGACAAGCTCTCCTGCCCCTTTGGCACCTCTTCCATCCTGAAGTCAGGAACAGCTAATGGTGTTCGCTAGGGGCCCAGAAGGTTCAGAATCAGGTCCAACAGGAAACACAGAGGGGTTTTTGCTTCCCAGAAAAGGTGAGATGACTGGGTCCCCCCTTGCAGGGAGAAAAGGCACAGCAACACATTCAATGAGGTTTTAGCTGTCTATTCCTGAGAGCCCACTGGGGGCCTCACCACGTCTTTCCCTCAAAATATAAGACACCAACTTCTGCTTTTCCAGAAACTGCTCTAATAGCTGGTAGATAAGATGCATGTGTAAGACAATTGGAGAAAAAGAGGGTTCATCCAAGCTCCACCACTTAAATCTGGTGATCTCTGTCTCTTTCATTTCTCAGAATCTTAGATTCCACATCTGTAAAATGGGAGCAGTGTGCCTTCCTCACAGTGCTGTGGTGAAGACTGAATGCATTCATGTAGAATATCAGGTACATGTTCGTCCATTTGCACCTGACACAGCATAGGCATCAAACCCCCAACGTCTGGGGGATACATGAAATGAATGAATGAAAAGAAAGACAGCTGGTGTCTGAGCAGATGGAGAAGAGCCCATGATGGACATGCCTCAGAGAACATGGTTCTGGGGACACTGGAAACAACTTTCCTTCTTACAGGTCCTGCATCCATCTGCTGTACTAAGCCATCTGTAAGGCATGAGGGATGCAGAAATGCATTTAGTATTCATTGAGCACATACTAGGTACCAGGTAGTGTTCTAAGCTGAGGGGAGATAGCCAATGAATAAAATCCAGACCAAAATACTTATACACTCTAGTATGAAGGAGATAGAATCACTGTCCTCAAGGAGCTTGGAAAGGGAGACAGATAGATAAACGAGCCAGAGCACAGAGTGTCACAGGTGCTGAGAGAGGGCTCAGGGCAGGGAACAACAAAACAAAACTGAAGACGTGCTTGGGGCTGTGTCCGGGCGGTGGGGGCATTCAAGAGAAGTATCATAACGGAGTTTGTGTCTGAGCTGAAGTTCAGGGCTGTACAAACAGCACCAGCTCTATCTAGAGATGCTGAAGGAAGAGATGCTAGGATGTGGCTAATGATAGTTTTCTCGACTGGGGTATAAAAGGAGAGTTTCAAAGATGGGTCTTTATGCTGCCATAATACATGAATTTCTATGTTAACTTTAGGAGGTAATAAAAATTCTAATTAAACATCTGCCAGGTTGCAAAAGGGCAGCCATCATGAAAAAATAATCTAGGTCATTTCCTCTTGAAAATGGCCAGTTTCAAAGATGGTCTTGGAAAATAAATGGGGAAAAGTAGCCTAATAAAATGTAAGACAGTGTCTCAGCCAGGCTGGAGAGATTCAGCATTGAAAATTAGGAGACTTTTTTTCTTTCTTTCCCCTCTCTCTGCATCCCCCTCTTGAAGGCATCTATTTTTTTAGCTGCCTGTGAAAAGAACTTGAAGTCAGCCCATTAATGGAATTCAGGCAAATTGCAGCACTTCTGTGGACTGGAGGGGAGGGCTTGAGAGAAGCTTAAATGCTAGGGGCAGCTGTGGGACCCTGAATTAGTCAGGACTCATTTGGTTGCAAATGATTGAAACTCAACTCACACTTGCAACCTTCAAGCATGGATGGATCCAGGTGTTCATGATATAATCAGGAATTTGTCTCTGGCCATGTCTGGTTTCTGTCATCCTCTGTGTTGGCTTCATTCTCAGAAGGCATGCCCCATGTCCTTGGCACAATGGCCTCTACGGTCCCAGATGTACACACTATCGGCTGAACAAACACAGCAGAAAGATCATCCCTTCTCAAGTAACTCCCTAAAAAGTCCTGGGATTGGCTCTGATTGGCCTGATGGGTCACATGCCAAACTGTGGCCAGGAAAACAAGCATTCTCACTGATCATGTGTCCACTCTTGGAACCAAGGGTCTGGAGTTAACCCTTATTTTTTTTTCATGGTCAACCTAAGTTATTTATCTAAGCCATCCCTTGCCATAAGCAAAGGGATAAAAGCTCAGTCTACTGGTCATAATTTGATGCAAGTAAAGAAGGTAAGCTTAAGGTCCCACATACTTTTCTGGTCCATGTGCAGAGTGATGGTCCAAACCATTGGTGCCGTGGTCCAGGCTCTCCTTACTCATCTTCATTGCCGGTTGGAAGCAGACTCACATGAGAGCTATGGAATAGAGTATGGTGACAGTCTCCAGGGAAAGGGCTTGCACCTGATACAGAGATGGCGGTAGACTATGAACTTGGTCTCTTATGCCCTCCATGCTGCAAACTCAGAAAGAAGATCAGCAGGGTCACTCCCACCCCAGGAAGCATGATGAAGTAGGCGAGGGCCTTCCACACGCGAGCTGAGCCCTCCTCGCCGTGGGCGCCCCTCAACATAGGCCACCCGAGCTGTGGCCGGGATCGACCTCACAACCCAAAAACCCAGGACCCAGTTGCTGCTGCCATTCTCAACCTGGACCACCCTGAAGTTGACCCTTCTTGAACCACAGAGACTGACAGTGAAAAACACGTACTTCCCCTGTAAACCACCGGTTTACAATAAAAGCGAGGTTTGTTTACCGAAATAAGAGGAAGGGATTCTGGGCAGACAAGAACCACTGGCACCCGGGGTAGGCTCCTGGAGAGTTCATCTCAAGGAAGGGATCTAGCTCGGCAGCGGAGCCTGGTTTTCGAAAGGAAGGCGTTATTCTTGGACAGCGCGAGGTCTAGAACTCAAACCCACCTTAGTTAGGTGGCCTTGACCATGTGGGCTTAGCACGTAAAACATTGACCAGCTTAAACTGGTTTTGCCTCCTTAAATAGGTTCTTGATTTGCCAAACCTTGAGTTATTTCACAGAGACACCACAGCACATGTGCAAGACAGGAACCCACGTCTCCAGGCTGTCTCCATGTCGCCACGACCCTGGAACTGAGAATCTTCAGTCTACGGCAAGAATAGAAATGTTGCCACCAAGAGCCCTTGATGAAGCAAGAAGCCCGTCAATAAGCAAAATCTGGCTTCCAGCAGCATGAGTCACTTATGTGGACTGATTAGAGGCTAGCCGATCAGCTTCCGGGTTTGAAATTCCCCTAAACCCTTACATTTTGTCCCAAACCCCAGATCGCGGAGACAGATTTGAGCCCTGCCTCATGTCTCCTTGCCGTCACCTGGCAATAAAGCTTTCTTTTTGCAAAAGCCGGCTTCTATGCGCATCTGGCAGTGAGCCCATGCTCGGTGACAGGCTTCCCCTACGAAGGCACAGGCTGTGGGAATAACTTGGAGAGACGTGCCCCCCACCAGAGCACGGTGCACACTGGGGGCCCCGCAGCCCACTGTGGCCATCCCCCCACTAGAGCATTTCCCAAGGGCAGGGCCCATCCCCTTCTTAGCTGCTGGGCTGACCAGTTACCATGAAGATGGGAAGCTCTGGTGGCCAGAGAGACCAAAGGGACTTGCTCCCCAGCATAGGCAGGACCAGCAGGGCTTAGAGGCAAGCAGCAGCCCAGAGGACACGTCAGAAACCATGGCCACGGAAGCCACCCACGTTTGGGACTGCTGTGCGCACACGTGAAGCCCAGATACAGTCAGAAACGTTTGACGAGCCCACAAATTCCGGCCAGAGTAACAACGATAGCTGTGATCCACCTCCTCCCAGGAGCCACGCTGAGCATCTATGGGTACCATTTCCTTGAATCCTGACAGCAGCCCCACGACATAAGGATCACGATACTTCTTTTACAGATGAAGACACTGGGGTTCAAAGAGATTCATCTACTTGCCCAAAGTCAAACAACCAAAAGTGACAGAGCTGGGATTTGAACTTGGGTCTTCTTGACTGCACAGGTGGTGCCTCAACCCTTCGTTACCTTACCCCCTTCCCCCTTCGTTACCTTACCCCCTTCCCAGTGGATGTTTTGCACACATCCACTGGGGATGGGGGCTGCACCGGACCATCCAGGTTGCAGAGAAAATGAAGACTCACCCACAGTCCAGAAGTCGACGTTTCAGGGGTGGGCCCACGTTCAGATCCTGGCTGCACCTGTTTGCAGCTGCTGGCCTTTGACAAGTCACTTCGGTCCCTCAGAGCTGTTTTATCACCAGTCAAAAGATAGATAATAATCTCCTGGCCATCCCATATGAGGCCACGTGATAGTGCACATGGACGTGTTTGAAAACTATAAAGTGCTGCACAGATGTAAATAATCATAATAATATCCTGCGAAGAGGAGGCCAATTAACGTATTAAATACTTCTGAGGGAGGAGATGGCATGTGTTGATACACCACACTGTCTCAGCCCGAACAATGCCATCTGCCTGCAAATGTTGTGATGTGGGAGGGAAGAAACAATCTTTATCCAATTATCTTCCTTATAAAGATGTACTGGAGTACAATTAATTCTCTAACTATTCCATAATATTCTCTTAATTAGGGGTAAAAATAGGCTTTTCTTCCCGATGCCTCTGCTATGATATACGAAATGCTGCTTCCCCATTTGTAACATGCTAATATGCTGGTAATTAAAAGCTTCAAGATTCTGTTTAATGACTGCATTTGGTTTGTTGAGGCTAATTGTATCTTCTACCCACTCTTCTGGGGTTCCCAGGCAGCATCTAGGGGGGAAAACGGTACATGAGAGACAAGAGGAGCCCTTCCCCCTGGGGGTGGTCCAGACATGTCTCCTCTAGACTCTGAGGGGGTATACGCTCGGGAGCTTTCCCCTCCTCCTTCCGAAAAGGGAAGCATTCTCGTGGCACGAGCATTTGCTCCAGTTCTCTGACTTTGGACTTGACACTTCACTCTCTCCTGACTCCCCAAGACCAACCTACACGCTGGCGAGATCACCCAGCACAGAACTTCTCAGCCTCGGCACGACGGACACTGTGGGCTGGACCATTCTCTGTGGCGGGGCCGTCCTGTGCATCATAAGATGTTTACCAGCATCCCTGGGCCTCCACCCACTACAAGCCAGTAGCATTGCCCCCTCCAACAACAACCAAAAATCTCTCCCAATATTGCCAAATCTCTCCCGACACTGCCAAATCACCCCGAGCTGAGAACCACTGACCAAGTGTAAAAAGATTAAAAAACAATGTAAAATTGTATTCAGAGGGGATCAATTAAATAAATCATGGCACATCCATCCAGTGGAATTTATTCAGCAGATAAAAAGAGAATAAGTCAGCCCTTATATGAACAGACACAGGACGATCTTCTAGCGAAAAAGTCAAGGTGCAGAACAGTATGTGTAGTGAGCTAATTTTCTGTTCACCTAATTTGCATATTTGCTTATTTGTGTATCGGATGTCATTAGGGGGCACAAGAAGACATGATGGTTGTCACCTCCTGGGAGGGTAATGGGCGAGCTGGACATAGACGTGGAAGGGAGACGCTCCGTGTTTACATTTTTGTATGAATTTTGTGTCCTGGGCATGTATTACTTATTTAAAGAGTAAATATAATCTTTAAATAAACACCTATCTCACTCTCTGGTTTGGAACAGTCTCAGTAAATTCTATTTCCGCTCCCTCCTCCCCACTGTCAAAGTTATTCTCAGAGAGCCTCAGACAGGATATTTCTTTATCTGTCACATTCTGTCTCCTTGAACATTATCAACAATTCACATCTTGAGAGCAGTTGCCAAGCCCTGCAGACTGACACCCCCTATGCAATGAAGGCCATGTGACTCGGGGTTTCAGAGAGAGAAATTGGGCTCCAAGGCTTGGCGAGGTCAGGTCCCTGATTCTATGATGGCTTCTCAGGTCCTCTGAGACACCCACAGTCCAGGCTGATGCAAAAGCTGAAACATGAGATCCAGATACACAAGTGATAAACTGGATTCTTTGCTTTGTAAAAAAGAATTTAAATGGGATGCCTTCAAACAGTGAGCCCTTGACGGAACAAAAACGTGGCTTTCCTGAAAAGGAGCTTGACTGACTTCACCCTGTCTAGAAAAGTCTCTCAGATGATAGATATTTATGTCCTGCCTCATATAGGGGTCAGATTATGGGTATGGGGTGAAATGATCTACCCAGTATCAGTTTCTTCATTTGTCAACCAATACAGTGATTGGGTCAAACCAGTATTTTCCAGTGTATTTGACACAACTCTGAAGAAAATTATGAACGGTAAGAAAGAGGCAGGGCCTTGTGATAAAATAAGTGGGGAAAAACTGGGTTAAAGGAAGTTAGACAAGTTTCTTTATTGCAGGACTTCTCAGAGCCTTTATCGAGAATGACAACAATTTTTCTTGAAAAATTAATTTGTGGCTTTTTTCCTTCCTACCTTTTTGGGCGGGTCCTGTTCCTGGAAGGCACAGAGACACGTCTGTGCTTCCTGCCCTGGGGTGGGGGGGAGGGGTTGCAGGGTGGGAAGAGAAGCAGCCTCAAAGCAAAGTCTCTTTCTGCCTTTAGTAAGTCAGGTAAAACAGCAGAGGAGTGCAGGATGTCCTCTAGCCGCGGCGAAAGGGCGATGGGTTTCAAAGGTGTTATGGACTGAATGTTTGCGTCCCCCTTCCCCTTAATTCACATGTTGAAATCCTAACTCCCCAATGTGATGGCATTAGGGGGTTGGGCCTTGGGATGATTAGGTTATGAGGGTGGAGCCCTCATGAACGGGATTAGTGCTCTTATAAAAGGGACCCAAAGAGCCCTCTTGCCCCTTCTGCACGTGAGAACACGGCCATCTGTGAGCCAGAAAGTGGGGTCTCACCAGACGCTGAATTTGCTGGTGCCTTGATCTTGGACTCTGCAGGCTTCCGAACTGTGAGAAGTAACTGTTATTTAAGCCACCCAGTTATGGCATTCTGTTACAGCAGCCCAAACAGACTAAACACAAGACAAGGAGAGAGATGAAAGAATCTGCAAAGCTAGAGACAGAAGACATACCGGGGCTCCAGAGCCCTGCAAAGTGGCAGTCCCTGCCCCGCTCCACATGTCTGGCGGGACTCCAACGAAGTAGGGTTCCTCGCAGAGAATTCCATTCTCTGGAGGCAGCAGAGCTTCCAGACAAAAGGAGGGATTTCTCAGATGACACCTGGTAATTAGGAGCGCCCCCTCCATACACAATGCCTGTTGCTCTCTGAGATGTCCCCCAAGACATTTTACAGAACCAGGTGAGAAAAAGCCCAAGGATGACCAAGACCGGATTTCCCACCAGCCCAATGCTCAGAGAAGGGTGGGTTAAAAATACATCAATAACAACAAAATGCAGTATTTGGTGCACACCGGAAGGCTGTGGGCTGGGATTCATGTTTCCGACAAAGGCTAATGGCAGAATGAGTCTCCAAGATGGGGTGAGTGATACACGGCTTCCCAAGCGCCTTCCCTTTCTGTCTATAGATCAGACGTTGTAATAAGTCCATGAGGATGACAAAGAACAAGATGAAGCTGCCAGAGCTAGTAGGACACCCGGTGTGTGCCCAGCCCCGCAGAGCGCAGTGGAAGAGGCAAAAAGAGAAGAGGTGGCCCCACTCACTCTTAGAGAGTGAAATTAAGGGGCTTAGATGGTGCCCAGAAACTGGAGATGATTTAGCATTTGTACCAAGAGCCTCAAAAACTTTTGTGCCTTTTGGCCTAGTAATTCCCCTTCTGGGAATCTATGATAAGGATTTCATATAAAATGCTAGGGGATCTTTAGGTAAAAAATTAAATTATTGATAATTGGGGAAAAGAGGGAAGGAAATAAATTGAAGGCCAAGAATTGGAGAATGGACAAGTAAATTACAGTACCTCCATCAGATGAATTATTAGGCAGCCATTAAAAGTGAGGTTTATGCAAAGGCTTCAGTGATGTGAGAATATTTCATGTGAGGGAGCAAAGCAGGATACAAACTTGCACATCTCGAATGTGTGAATAAAATGCATGAGAAAAATAACTGAAAGGAAATACATTAAAATATTGCCTGGAGGAGGGGAGTGGGGAAGGATGACAAAGCCAGGAAAAATGATTTTATAACAATCCAAGGTAGCATGTGAGGTGCAGGTGGGACTTTCCTGTGCTTTATGACTTCATTCCTTAAGAGCCCACCTGGACAGGTGAGACTGGAGGATCAGAATGAGATGACGTCATGGCAAAGGTCCTCTCCTGAATTCTGAAATGGGACTCGGTTGGTTTTCTATGTCTGCCATAGTGTTGTTAAAACAACACAAATTTACTATCTCATGGTTTTCGTAGGTAAGAAGTCCAGGTGAGCTGGACTGGGTCCCCTGCTTGGGGTCTCACAAGGCCAAAATCAAGGTGTGAGCAGGGCTGCATCCCTCACTGAAGGCTCTGGGTAAGAATGCACTTCCAAATTCGTTCAGGTTGCTGGCTGAATTCAGCTCCTTGCGGTTGTAGGACTGAGGTCCCCACTCCTTGTTGGCTGTCACCCAGGGCTGGTCTTTGCTCCTAATAGCTGCCTGCATTCCTCCTCCTGTTTTTCATATGGCCCCTCCAGCAACGACAGCTCAAGTCCCTCTCAGGCCTCAAATCTGACCTCACCTTCTGTGGCATCTCTCTGACTCCAGCTGCAGACATTGATTTGCTTTCAAGGGCTTAGGTGATTAGACTGGGCCCACCCGGGTACTCTAGGCTAATCTCTCTTTTAAGGTCTATAACCTTAACAACATAGGCAGTCCCTTTTGCCAGATAATGTAATACACCGACAGGCTCCAGGGATTAGGGCATGGTTTCCTTCGCAGGGCCGTTCTGCCTCACACAGACCCCAAGACTCTTTCCTCCTAATTTTGAAACTTCTTGACCTCACTTCTTGATCGCCTGACACCACACATCAGAATGGGCCTCCTATTCTGCATCCAACCCAGATGAGTCCCAGCTGACCCCATCTCCAAACGTTTGCCTAGGGCTGGAACCCACCCACCAACTTCAGCTGCCTGAATTGGGGGCGGTACAGAGGTGTTTGTTTTCTCCCCAGGAAAACTGCATTCACAGAGAATTTCCATGGATTTGTATGCAGCCAACACCAAGCGGGCTGCAACTACCCAAAGAACACATTAATCAAGCAGCTGTAGAAAATGTGAGAAAGAAGGAGGAAGGACATTTCCTCTGCCACCCTCATCTCTCTGCCAAACTTTCCCAGCTCAGAGGAGCGCTCTTCCAGGTGTGACCCTCAGAGGCACCTGGGGAGCCGTCACCGAGAAAGGCTGATTCCTCGGGCCTCACCTCAGGCCTACTGGCTCAGACCCTCTGAGCATGATGGCCCCAGAATCTGGATTTTAAATGTGTCTGTCCCTTCCCCCAGGTGATTCTTATGCACTTCCTTAAAGCAGTGGTCTCCGACTTTAAAACCTGAAGGTGATGAATGAGAAAGGCTTATATGCCTTGGGTGAGGGGGATCACAGGGTATGGGGCTCTCCCCTGAACTCCGAAATTAATGACGCATCAAGAGGACGCCCTTGGGGAGCAATAGCTACATGGAAGGATTATGAGGGAAGAGAGAGGCCAGTGATACAAAGCAAGACGAACAGGGTACAGCTGAGTACAGACCTGAGCTCAGGGCAAGTGGAAGGATGCATAGGCCTGTCTGAGTGGCAGTGATGGCTCTGTGCAGCTGGCTTAGAGGCTATGCCTCCATCAGAGCTCCAGTGGAAAATGTGGCCCAGCATCCCACTTCGGTGCCCGGGTACAGGGGCCAGGCTGCCCTGCGTTCACCAAGGTCATCAGCTGTCTTATGCTGGGAAATAATATGAGGATAATAATAGTCCTTTCTTCATTCATAGGGCTCTTGGGTAAATTAGGGTGGTTTTTCACATAAGCCTGTTTCACTTTTAAGTGCTTATATCAGCTAAGAATGCTTTTGGCTGCAAGTAACAGAAAACCCATGACCAAAAACGCAGAGGTTGGTTCTTATTGGCTATGGTTCAAGCAGCTCAACAACATCAAGACAGAGGTGTTTGTGGTTCTCCAAGCAGGGCTTCTCAAACTCTAACGTACACACAGATCACTGGGAGAGCCTGTTAAAATGCAAATTTTGATTCAGTAGATCTGGGGTAGAGTCTAAGATTCTGCATTTCTAACAATCTGGCCCTCAGACCACACTTTGAATAACAAGACACTTGGCCTTTCTCTCACGGCTACAAAATGGCTGCTCCAGCTCCAACCATCACATTTGCAGGCAAGGCACAAAAAAGGCATGACAGAGGTGTATGCCACCCATATCTACTTCTTTTATCTAAGAAAACGAAGCTTTCTCATGAGCCAGCAGAACAGACATCCACATAGGTTTCGTTGGTCTAAAATGGGCCTCACAGCCATCCACAGTTTCACAGGAAGATGGAAAAATGAGAAACAGAAAAGGTATAAGCCTTAAACCAAGCATGATTCACCCAGAGCTGGGCATGTTGCCACACAGCATAAAATCCATTTTGTTTAGCAAGGAAGGAAAGGATGGATGTTGAGAAGCAAAGAGCATCCCAGCAGCACTCCACACTGTTTGTTATATGAATAAAGCACTTACACAAAGTGAACTCCCTCCAAATGTTAACAGTTTTCTCACCCGCATCTCATCGATGTGTATTGAGCAGACAAGTGGCAGGTTCCCTTCCACACTCCTGTCACCCAGACCCCAAACAACCCCACGCAGAGTGGGGGTGGGGCAGCTTTCTAGGGGCACAGCATCCTTGGTTCCCTGGAGCCAGTCTCCTGAGCTGTGCAGAGTATCCAGGTCCCCGGGGAACTGACTCACAGGGTCCAAGGAAAGCATTTACACTCGTCAATACGTAAGCCTCCTGGGACCAGGCAGGTACAGAGGTAAATCCCAGAGTAAATGGCCAGGCTGCCTTCCCTTCTTTGTAGCTCACAGCCATCCAAGGGGGCGGAATTCCGACTTCACCAGTTGCCTTCATCCTCGACCCCAGCCTGGGACTCATCAAAAGGCAATGTGAGGCCCTCATGACTCTGTTTCAAAGGAGAGGCTTCGGCCATCTTTCGAGTTCTGCAGAGCAGAACAGGTAGACGCCCAGCAGATGCGCTTTGTGAATTTAGCTGAGGAAGCCCCTCCTGGAAAAGTCTGAGCTGCCTTCCTTCTCCAGGATCAAAAAGGAGGACGCCCCGGAGAACCTGGAAGTTCTGAAAACTGAACTTCACCTGCCAGTTTCTTATGGGAAGATACAGGGGGGAGGTCACCTCCTGTCCCAAACCTTCTGACCTTCCAGGGTCAGTGGACAGTGGCCTGGTTAATTCTGGCCTCCCCGCCGCTCGCCATTTGGTTTTGTTTGTAACTGAGCCATACTGGGTCAAGGTCCTCATCACAAAGTCTATTTTGCAGAGAAAAGCAGAGGTTCCGGAAGCTGGGTTCTACAAGTTCAACCCACAGTCATCTAACCATGTGTGTAACTCTGGGTTTAGACCTGGTTACCAAGCTATCACCAGTGCTGGGTTTTTTGTTTGTTTGTTTATTTGATTTAAAAACTCTCTCAGAAGGCAGCTGCAGGGCATAAAGAAAATTCAACAAGATCTCAAATCCCAAGCCCTGAGTTTAAATGCTGGTTTTTTCCACTTTGCAGTTCGGTGATGAAGCTGAGCCAGTTTCTCTGCCTTCATCTGTTTGAATATTGGTGATGGGAAGAGATGTAATAACACCAACCAACATTTAAGAGAGTACTTGGGAGGCACTGTTCTAATTGCTGCACAAGCATTAACTCATTTTGCAACAACTATGACATAGGTTTATATCATTAACATCCTCGTTTTTCAGATGGGAAATGGGGGCACAGAGAGATTAAGTAACTTGCCCAAGGTCACACAGCTGATAAGAGGCAGAGTTAAGATTCCAACCCAGGCACTTTGGGCCTTCTGCCCAAGCTTATTTCCACTCCGCACTAAAGCACCTGGAAACCTATAAAATGATTCTGATTGTCAGGTATTATTATTCCCTTACACAGAAAGGTTAGGTGACTTGTCCAAAGACACAGAGACTGCCCACCTTCTGAGCCAAGGGAAACACAAGAAGGCAGCTCCTCTGTGAACTCCATCCTCCCTTCCCTTCCGCAGCCCAAGTCCTCACAAAGGCCCCGACAATGCAGCCATCCCTCCCCCGTCCTCAGAGACCCCCTCACGCTGAACACGGTCTCCATGGCTGATGACCTCAAATCAAGCATCCATTCATCCCGCTGGCAGGAAAACCATTTCAGCATCTTGCTATTTTCATTTCTGCCAAGCCACAGGGGTGTTGCACAGAACCACTTTTTTTCTTTTTCTTTCTTTTTTGCATTTAATAATACATAATTACCTTTCTTCAATCATCCCGGTGGAATGTGTGCTTTTCAATCTAACACTGAGGCTTTTTAAAAAATGGGATGGAGGAATGGGTGAGATGTATTTTCAATGCCCAGAAAGAACCTTCTGTGGTCCCTGGAGGGGAGAGTGAGCAGAGATGGATATCATGTTTGTGCTCCTGATTGCTGTTCCTCGTGAAAGACTGTAATGAATAAAAAATATGGGGCGGGGGTGGGGTGGGGAGCAGGCAGACAGACAGAGCCGGGTAACTGCGCGCTCTTCACATGCTCTGAGGCCACTGACCTAAGAAACAACCTTGGGTACCTTAATTAATCCATCCCAGTGGGTACAGGGCATTTGATGCCAAACTCAGCTGCTCCAGCTGCTCTGGACCGACACGTTCATTGCTATTCAGGTCTTCGTTCTAAAATGATGAAAGTATACATAATCCACAGGAAGAGGGAGAAAACACACAAAACAAATATTCCCCAGTGGCCTTAGCGTGCAGATCTGATGGGGGCTGGCCCATGCAGCTGAATTTCAAATGAAGGAGGTTTTTTTTCAAAAGGGCCCCCCTGGGAGACTTATAAAAGATGAAGGAAGAGAAACCTGCCTACACAGTGTAAGTTATAAAACAATGAGATTAATGATACGTAAACCTATGTAGGAACTCTATTCTAGAAGCACTGTATAATGATGATTAGGGTTAAGTGAGAAAATATACAAACAACACTCTGCATATGCCCGGCTGCATGTTAACTATTTCTGCCGTAACTATGCCACCAACTAGCTGAGATGAACAGTTACTGTTACAGTGTAATCGAGTAATTAGAACATACCTAACATTTATTGGAGGAATACACTGTTAGAAGCACTTTAATGAGTCTTTATTTTCTGTTCCAACAACCTGAGAGGTAGGTACTGTTATTGACTCTATGTGGCCAATGAGGAGACCGAGGCACGGACAGACACATTCCTTGCCCAGGTGGCTCCACGAGAAAATGGCAGGCTCTAACCCAAGGACTCTGCCTGCAGAGCCCATGGTTTCAGTAACGATCAGGACAGCAGGAGTTTAGGACCGTGGCTGAAAGTACAGGCTTCAAAGTCAGAGCGGCCTGGGTGCGAATGCCGGATCTGTGACTCATTTTTCCCCTATAGAATCATGGTATTTTAAACTTTGAAAAACTACTGGAGACCATCTATTTAAACTCCCTGATTTCATAGGTATGGAAACTTGGGAACATAAGGGAAGGCCAGCCTGGGCTCACACATCTAGACCTCTGATGCCCCGCTGTGGGCTGAACTGGGTCATCACCATCATCTCTGGCTCACCTGTCTGCGGGATGACCGAGAGGACCATCCCCACCCCCAAGGCAGCCCACTCCTCAGCACTGTGCTTCTGCAGCCTGACTGCCCCCCAGACCTGGGAGAGGGCCTGGGCGCAGGAGGCTGAGCACGGCCGAGGACTTCCTGAAATCCCAGCCGTTTGGGGTCCAAGAACTCTGTGAGTCTCCCAAATAGCAGACCCGGAACAAATCCAAAGTCTCGGAACATTAGGTAACTCCCAAAGCCTCCACTTTGATTCTTGGTTTGATCAATACCATGCGGCCAAGGAGAGAGCATAAAACAAAGTTACACACAGCTCAAAGCAGGTTACTCATAAATTCCTTAAAAGTTTGGTCTTTTAATTTAAAAAAAGAAGTAATCTCTCCCTCCTCAGTAGCCCATCATATGCAAAGTGTGGCTTACTAGGAGGTTCTGTAATTACGGCTGATCCTGTAGAGTGCCTATACCATGCCGGGTATTCTTCTAAGGACCTAATAAATACACCTTAACCCTCACAGCACACCTACAGCAAAGATTAACTCCTTCCCACCTCCCCATTTACCGCTGTGGGAACTAAAGCACAGACAGGTTAAGTCACGTGCCTGAGGTCAAACAGCCAGCAAGCTGGAGATGAGACTTGAACCCAGCCAGTCTGTCTCCAGAGCTCAGGTATATAACCACTACACCGCCCTGCCTCTCAGAGCCACAAACAAATTCACATTTCAGGAAACAGCCGCTAGCGACATCACTTTAGCGATGCCTACATTTCAGCCGTACCCTCCACACTCAGTGCCCGCTTCCTACCAAACTGATTCCTTCTTCCTCCTTGTTATATTTGCTTTCCTTATTTTTTAGCGGAAAAAAAAATTAATCCTGAATGAAGCCAAGTTTAGCTGCAAATAAAACTGAACTGTCCACAACTGAAAGCATGTAATTAGAGAATGTTAATCTCTGGGTGGTTTTCCATCCCCCTCCCCCAACCCAAAAATACACTAACATTTGCAAAAGAGAATTCATCTTTACCTAAAACTATAATTAAGCGGCTGCTGGCGGTTACCTTGGTGACATTAAAAAAAAAATTCTCCACTACAGCTCCCCACACTGGATAATACAAACTCGGCAACCAAATAAGTCAACAGGTTGTCCAGGAAACTGTTTCCTTGACAACCAGGAAGATCGAGGGGGACGGAGAGCTGGGGAAATGTCAGAGCAGCAATGCTATATTAAAGAAGCAAAAGCCCCTCTGGCATGGCTGAGCCGTTTCCCCAACTTGTACCAAGCAGCACAGCAGGGAACAAAAAAGGCTCTTTGTTACATGAGGAAGGTAGCTGCGGGGAATGTCAAAACCCACATCTTACCCATTGGGTGAATTTCCACTTGAGGGCATGGAACACAGGAGGCTGGGGCCGCAGACCCTTCTAACTTAGAAAAAAAGCCCCATTTATTCTCTCACTCACCAAACGTGCATTGAGCATCTGCTAGGCGTCAGCATGTCCACACCTCGTGGCTCTAGCCTTGGATGGTTTTCCACGCTTTGGAACCTTGCCCAGGTGGGCCACGAATTCAGGAGATGACATATAACTTGCAGGACCATTTTTTGGAATTTTAATGTCTGGGTTTCTCCTTGTGTATTCACTTTCCTGTCCCCCATTCTAGCAAGGCCAGTTCTGTGCTTCCTTGTCTGGGCTGGGGGGAGAAGGGAGGAGGGGGAGTTTGCAGGAGAGTGAAAGCTGGAAGGGTCTGCGAGACGATCTTGCCACTGGCTTTCTTTTAAAGGACAAACAGCTTGTGGACGGGATTCAGTCATATGACCTGGAAAATCAGGAGAGGACATGAGTGCCCCTGAGGAACGCAGGAGAGGAGTGGGAGAAATGACCTAAAAAGATTTCTTGAGACTGTGGTCCTTCAACAGAGCAGGGGTCTGGGACCTTAGCCATGTTGCAGGTGGGTGGGAGTGTGTCGTGCCCTTGGAAAGGAATGGTCACAGGGTCTTAGTCTGACCAAGAGTAGCTGGAAGGAAGCAGCAGACCTGGGATTGGCAGGGCTAAGACGTGTGGACAGATGACCAGAGGCCTGGCCAGGCCTTCCGGGCTACATAAGGCCCCCAAAGCTTTCTCTACCCTAGGGATGGGGGTGGGAGTGGTGCAGGGAGCCCCAAGAACCAGTGAGGCGGGCTTGAAACAGATTTCTTTTTAATAAAGAAATGCTCTATTTCTTGCTTCTTAAGTCCATGGACAGCAAGCCATACTTGCCAAGTGTAACTTTCGACGCTGCATTTTCCAAACGACTTGAAAGTTCCTGCAGCTGAACTCTGCAGAGAAAAGAAGAAAGGAATAAGAGGCAATCCAGAGGCACCTAGACCTGGAAATCCCAAATCAATTTTCCCTTCCACAAAAACTCTTTCACCTCTGGCTGGCCCCACCAAGTGTTTCGCCGTGTTCCTTATCTAAACCTGCTTTTAATCTAATTATTCTCTGATCATAAATGAGAAGGCAATGCTGTACTACTAATCGTCACAGGGTGGACACCCAATTCAGGAGTCTCCTCTTTCCACAGCCCAGCTGACGCTGACAGAGGCAAACTGATCTGAGTGTACAGACGTGTCATTAGCACATGTAGCAGTGAAAAGAATGACTTGGATCTGCACTGCACTTTCACAACAGGGAATTTATTTGCTCTTTACAACTAATCCTGTGCTGCAGATGCCCATTTTACAGATGAGAAAACCAAGGCACAGGAAAGGTAAAGACTTGCCCAGGGTGCCCACAGCCAATTCAGCGCCAAGAACCAAGGCCAGGGCTTCTGATCCCAACTCCCAATATCTTTCTCCCTCTGGGCTCATACCTCGCCTTTCCTCTGTGTTGGTTTCACTCCTATGTCCCTAATTCTCCTTCCTCTACTGTTTTCCTTCTACTTTTTTTTTTTGCCCCCTCAAACACTCCAGGGGTTCTCAACTGCAGGTAACCCCTCTCCCCCAGGCCACATTTGATGATGTCTGAAGAATACTTGGTTGTCATTCTGGACGGAGGTGCTAATGGGTAGAGTAGAGGTCTGTAGATGCTGTCAACATCTTACAATACCCAGGGCAGCCCCGCACAACACAGAATTATCCAACCCCAAATGTCAACGGTGCTGAGGGTGAGAAACCTGTGATCACAGGAAGATAAAAGAATTGTACACGTAAAGCACATGCAACAGCACCTGCCACGTAGTCAGCTCTTATTATTTGGGTTAATGATATTGTTCACAACACTATTGCAATGGGGAAGTCTGGGTTACTTATAATAAGGAAAGAAGAAAAAGCACTCTGAGTACTCAGGCACTTTGGTTCCAAAGCTTATTCATTTACTAAGTAGTCATTGACTTCCTTCCCTAGGAAAGGGCCTGCAGCCCACAAAGGAGAGAAAAGTCTTGTTTTGTGAACAAGGTCAAGCACTGGCCTTTAAGTCTAAATATGCAACCCGGGAAATAATACTGAAGGGCACTGGGATGAGGGGCCCAGAAGACCTTTCATGAGTCTTGAGATGGGTCTATCACTGGCTCTTCAAATCAAAGAATCTCAAGCCTCAAAACAACCAAAGATAAAATATTTTGCCCAACCACCTTTTTTTTTTTCCTGTACACCCACCTCCACCATGGAACAAAGAAAAGGTCTGGAAGGTGAGGGAGATGAATGCAGTTTGCATATTTAACAGCCCAAAGGAAGGTGAAACTAACAGAACCAGAGATTATCACGTTAGAAGTGTAACACAGAGTTGGGGGGAACTGTTCAGCTTCTAAATAACAGGAGCTAAAAATACCTGTGTCACATGTCATTTACAAATTCAAAGGGCTGTTTAGAGGATACTATGATCAGACTGCAATTGATACATATTTTCCCCCCAGTGGTTAAACACAGCCTGATTTTTAAGTACCAAACAGCTGCCTCCAGGTTTGTCTGGAAAAACCACTCATTAATTTCTATTTTTGATTGACACACTAGGGGGTCCCAATCACTGCTCCTTCATCCTGGTGCCTAAAATCAGATGATAGTGGAAGATGGGAAGGAGCCCCTGAAAGGAGGCAGAGGGAATAAGGGAAGAGGGCAGAAGCTTTAACAAAGGCAAGGAGGGACTAGCGCCCTCCACGTGCCTGCTTTCTCCCCAAACCAAGAAAGTTTGGGGGGATTGGAGGGATGACAAGGCAATAAAATGAGAATGGCCTGTAGCCCTGGAAATAATTTAAAATGCCCTCTTCACATTGGGAGGGAGGGGAGACTAAATAGCTCAATATAATCAGGTGAAGCTTTCTGGCACCTGGGATGTGAGCAAAACGCTTCTGCTTGACTCCTTCCCCCATTCACCCCCCCACACACACATACCCATGGGCCCAGCTGGCTGAATGAAGGGTGGTTTCTGTGGAAGCCCAGAGATATGTCCAGTGTCTCTATGTTTCTCTGGGGAGAAGAGGGGGCGTCTGGGTTTTCTTTTTAGGGGTATGGAAACGCTCTAAAATTAGATCATCGTGATGGTCACACAACCCTGTGAATATGTTAAAAATCCAGTTGCATACTTTAAAAGGTGACTCTTATGCATGGAAATTAAATTAAGAATAGAGACAATCAGGAAATTATTCTAAATAAAAAGTTTTTCCTTTTGAAAAAGTAGGAGTGGGGTGTAGACCCAAGGACTCTAGATTGAAATCTCACCTCTCCTTACTCTTAGCTGTAAGACTTATTCAGTCTCCCTGAGTCTCAACTGTCCCATCTATAAAATGGGAATATTGAGAGTATCCTTCCTTCATAGGGCTGCTGTGGGGACTAAGTGGGATGCTGTTTGTAAAAAGCCTGACCCAAGGGGAGTGCTTCGAGCTCTGTGAGAGAAGATGAATGAATGATTGGTAAGAGGCTGGATGCTTAAAATGGGCCTGGGCAGTAAAAGAGATGAGCCCACAACTTTCAGATGACAGGACTGGTAACCTTGCAGTGAGAGTGTGTCCACTCAGACCCTGGCACCATCAGTTGACCAAGATACATAGCACAGATAATAGTAACTGCCATTTATTGAGCACTTACTATATGGCAAATGCCTCATATGCATTATCTCATTTAATCTTTATTTCAACCTTACGAGGCAGGTACTATTATATCCCCATTTTACATATGAGGAAATAGACATAATTTAGTCATTTACGCAAAATCACAGAGAGAGTAAGAGGCAGATCTGGCTCCAATCCAGGCTGTCTGTTACCTGAGACGGCCCAGGTGAGCTGGAGCTAGCTCTTACCAGCTTGAGAAGGCAAGTTGTTAAATATTCAGGAATTCTGATTATTACCTATTCAAGAATTTTACAAACAGGTTATTAAATCATTGGTGGCAACCACAGTAGAAATCAGCCATGATATGAGTATTTACACCAAGGAAATCTGCACTTACTCTCTCCCCCCTCCCCTCGCCCACCTCACCTCACCCCCGTCCACAGCCAGTGTGCCAGCACATCTTTAACTACCAAACTAGGATGGTACATTGGGTACTCCTTCCTACACAAAATGATAAGAAATCTTTATGTTTTCATGGCACTTTAGGGTTTACAGTGCTTTTAAATCCATCAAAAAAAGAAAAAAAAAAAAACACCCCACAATTGTGAAAAAAGAACTATTTGCATTGATAATAATGAAAACAGGATCCATAGGTGATGAACCCAAGGGCCTCAGTGGACCACAGACCTCCTGAATTCTAACCAGGCCCTTCTATCTTGAAAGGTAGCAGCCCCAGGAGTAGATGGCAGGTAGGCTCTGTTCACAGCTACCAGGCATCTCATGGCATTGGGCAGTTGCTGCCCTCACGGACTTTGGGAAGGGGACCCTCTCCCTCACTCCACGGACTATGATTCCACAGGCCCCACAGCTCCCCAGAGGAGTGAGCAAAAGTTTTTCACGGTTTCCACGTGGAGACAATTGGGAGGTGGAATTTAGGTGGGTGTGGATCTTGGAGCAAGTGAAACTTCCAAGCTAAGTTTGACGAGCCTGTGCTTTGCATAAGAGAAAGACAGTAAATGTTTCATGAGTGAATGAATGGAATCGTCCCTCCTGTCCTTAGAGATTTATAGGCTCAAGCTCAAGCTTTAAATCAGGGCTGTGCAATTGATTAATTTTACCAGTGGCCCCAATTAAAGGCCTCCCTGCGTCCATACTCTTTGCCCCGACCTTGTTGTCCCTCCCTCTCTGATGCTGGGTTTGGATATATGACTTGCTTTGGCCAGTGGGATATATTAATAAGTGTGATGCAAGCAGAGCCTGAAAAGCATGTGGTTATTGCTGCTCATCCTCTTGCAGGATTGGGACAGTAGCTCTCTCTTGGACCACTGCCACCACCATGAGAACATGCCTGAACTGTGGGGAACGTGGAGATACATGGAAGAAACTGAGTCTGAGTTATCCTCGCCCAGGCCATGCTAGACCACAAGCCCCCAGCCGCTGACCCACCTGCTGACCACAAACACATCAGCAGGACCAGCCGAGATCAGCACAACTGCCCAGCTTACCCTTAAACTCATGAGAAGTAATAAAAGGGTTGCTGCTTCAAGCCACTAAGTTTGGGGGTGGCTTGTTATGCAGCAGTAGCTACCTGATACAGGCTGCCTGCCTTGAGAGTCACCCAGAATCTCAGAGGTGCCCGCTGCCTTCTCCCCTCCAAATCTGCCACCTCATCAAGAATTCTGATGAAATGCTTCACTGTGGCTTCCTCTTATCTAAAGAGTCAGGTACAAGATCATTCCCAGTAAGGAGAACAGAGAAATCTGCCTTCAGCTAAATGAACAAAGACATTACCGAACATCTCCACCCCCTCGGGGAATACAGTCCCCTTAGCTGAGAAAGATTCTTAAAGAAATTCTGAAGGAACAACAGGCTTCATTTCCATTCCTGCTTTGAAAGATGAGTTTTGTCTGAATCACTGCTGAGCTGTCCCCTCTCTCCCTCTCTCTCCATTTGCAGCCCGATTCTTTCGCCAGGATTAAGACATCATCTCGCAGTTCTGATTTAGACAGTGTTTGGGCCTTACCCTTCAAATGGGATTTCTTTTTCTGGTGTGACATAAAGTCCCAAGATACACCAAAGCCAGCACTGCTAAGGTCTGGTAGAATCCAAAATATGATTTTCAGACCCTTTCCCAATCGAGGCAAAATGAAGAAGCAATCTACAATCTCCCTACTCAAAGTGAGGTCCATGGGCCAGCAGCACAGGGGTCACCGGGAGTCTGTTACAAATCCAGAATCCCAGGACCCACCCCAGACCTACTGTTTCAGAGCATGGATTTGAACAAGATGCCCAGGCAATGTGGCTGTGCATCTAGGTTTGTGATGCACTGGTCCCTGCTTTACAGCGCTGGTCCCTGCTTTACAGCGCTGGTCCCTGCTTCTCCGGGTGACTCTGTGTATCCTCCCTGATGTCAAGGACTCTGGAGTGAGTTTCAAGCTGAACATCAGCCTTCATTCTCAGTATTACAAAGGACAGCTTCACCTAGCAGAACACAAGTTCTTCTCACCTCCAATGCATGCATGCATTTGCACATATGCACACACACACATACACGAGCACACTTCCTACAACCAGGCTTGCCAAAGTCCCTCACTTGTGAGCCTTACTTGAAAGGTTTTCTCTTCTGAAGCACAAGCCTTTCTATCCTGAAGGGCCTTTCAAATGTCCCGCTGAGACCCAGGGATTCATTCATAAGAAACACTTAGTCTTATCTTGAGATTAAAGGTTTCAAATGATTCCCATCTGATCCCAACAGGAGAGCTCCTTGCTACAATACAAGAGCTTTGTTGGAAGTAATCTCCATGGAAATCATTAACCCAATTTATTAACAAGGGGAAAAAATCCTAAGGATATTTTAAACTTTTAAATATCTTTGCAAACTAATGACAATGAAAACATAGCATTTTGAAAATGAAAGAACCCCCATAGCAGAAATTAAATTCAAACTAAAACGCTCTCTGAATTTTAACAATCCTATTTTAAGCTCTTAATAAGCCCTGGAAATCCAGTTAATTTAAATTACTGGCCCACAGTAATTACACTAACACCCTCCCTGAAATAATTCACACCTTCAGTCATCTCAGGGAATATTTCCGCCCCCACCAAAAGACTACATGAAATTGTTTATGTGCTGCTTCTGCTGAGACATGATTTTCTAGAAATCTCTGAACTTTGGGATAAAAAGACAATTGAAAAACAGACCTAGGCTGTGTTTCCAAATGATTTTTGGTCCCCTGTCCAAAATAACCTTTTCAAGAAGGAATCGGTGGGGCTGAAGGTGACTGTAATTTTACAGCTACCAACACTGAAAAGAAAAGGCTGTGCAGTGACAAAGATAAGACACGGGTTTAGAATGTTTTAGGTAACATGCAAATGTATTCTGATTTTTTTCAACTCCCTTCAGGAGAAAAAAAAAATCTTGAAAGATGTTCTCGAGGTGGAGCTGGTAGCAGGTTAATTAGAAAAACGAGATGATTGGGAAAGGGAAAATCTAACTGGCTCTCTCTCTCTCTTTCTCTCTGCCCAAGCTGGGAAGAAGTGGGTTTTTAAGGTCCAGCCATCTAATTTCAGCATGTGGTGAAATGGGTCTACTCCAGCAATTTGGAATCACCCACTGGAGTGACTGACTGGGGCCTGGATCACACCCAACCCCCCTTTTACCTAGCTCTGCCTCCTGATTTTTCTCTACAGACGATTTCTTCCCTCTCTCTGAGTCCGTGGGGGCTGGGAGGTGCTGACCTCACCTCTGACCCCACAGGTAAGCACCTGACCCAGGCCTGGCCAATCAGCTCATTTCATTCCCCAGGTCCCCAGTGATTGGTTCAGGGGTGGGCATGTCAGTCCAGTTAGAGTCATTCCCAGGACCTTTCCAGGAACTATTGGAAAAACAGTGCTCCCTTTCCACTGGAGACACTTAGCTGGAAGCTGCAGAGGATATGGCTGGAGTTGCTGGAGCCTCATGAGAAGAGCCTGCCTGATAATGAAGTCAACACAGTGGAAGGTAGAGCTGAGTGAGGGAAAGCAACTAGGCATTAGTGAGCCCTGGATCCAGCCTTACCTGAAACCTCCAGACTCTAAAATATGAAAACTAATAGAAACCTCCCCTTTTTTTTTCTTAACCAATTTTGAGTTAGATTTCTGTCACTTGCAACAAAACCACCTATCTGATTCTAGTAAAAACCTCTCAGGGTTTTCACAAGAAAGTCAAGAGAAACAGCAAATTGCTATATCAAAAAAAAAAAAAGAAGTCTCAAGAGATCATTTAGTCTTTCCCCTTGTATATAAGCATGCAAGTGCTCTAATTTCTTAAATTTTATTTTATATTCTTAGTAAAGATCCCTAGGGACTAAGATTCAGCAACCTCCATCCAGAATCCATATGAGAACACACTATGAGATGAAAATGTGAGCCTGAAGATGCAACATACGTCTGTAGGTGGCTCGGGAAATATTCTCCAGGCTGACAAAAAAAAAAAAAATCCACCAACAAAACCGAAATCCTAATGTTAGATTTCATGCGCTACCAAGTAAACTTTTTCTCTTATAAAACAAATTGTTTCTATAGAAACCAATGTTTTTCTAGCAACCCACTCCCTATTAGGGTTGCTATAGGAACAGATTGAGAAAATTAGGAAATTGTAGAAAAAGGTAAATGACTGCCCAGTGTCTTTTTTTCCTGGAAACCCACAGAGGGCAAATGCCTTTTCATTTCTGAATGCCTTGGTACTTGGGGCAGGCTCCAGGAACACTTGAGAATATAATTCCAACTCTGTTGCATTCCCATTCCCCAGCAAGGGTTTCATCAAGTCACTGAAATTTAATTCTGAATAGGACAAGTTTTACTAAGAACCACCTTCTAAGGATTGTTTTCAAGAACCAGGGCTAGGCAGGAGCATGGAGTAAGAAGGTACAGGGCTTTGGGTGTAAAAATGTAACAATAAGTGCTGACAGCCACACATGTGCTACCGATAGTCTTTTGGAGAGAAGCCCTTCATTTGGGGAAACTTAAGTGCACACGTTCTGTGAAAGCTTTGCTGTAAGCAGTAGGACCATGCCGCGTGCTGCCCGGGTCTTAAGGTGCAAATGATGAGCACACAGGTGAATGTTTTCCTTTCTTTACTGGAGAGCTGGAAGAGAATACAAACACAGGCCCTTGTCTATTACTCGGTTTCTAGGATCATCTACTGACAAGCAGGGTATGACATCTGTCTGGCATAGGGAGAATTCCCTCTCAACTCTCAGCAACTACAAACCCAGTAGACGGGAGTGGAGAGAGCTTTGAAGCCAAGAGTTGTAATCAGCAAGTAAGAACCACATGGCCTTGGGTGAGTCATTTCATTGCTCTGAATCAGTTTTATTTACCCCCGTCTGTAAAATGGGGTTAACAAGATCCCTATCTGTATAATAGGGATCCCAGCTGGTACGGAGTAAAGTTAGCGACACTACTTCACATGAACCTTCTGTGTCTTCTTCAGAAACCGGATCGTGGAAATTAGTGAAACTGACAGGGTGTGAAAGGCAGCAGAGAGCACTAGGGGCAAACAGACAGCCCGAGCTCCCGTAAAGAAAGTTCAGATATTTTTGCCCGAGCTCCTGTAAAGAAAGTTCAGATATTTTTGCCCGAGCTCCTGTAAAGAAAGTTCAGATATTTTTAACACCTTGTCTGCAGGCTAAACTCACCTTGGAGCCTGCCCACTGAAACTCCTACATCTGCACCCACTGAGAATTGCGGGGATTGAGCCTTGCCCACGTGTGGCATGAACAAAGATATACCTCTAATGGAACAGAGCCTCTCCCGTGGGAACTTGATTGTCAGGGGAGGTGGGGCCGGGGTGGGGGTGGGGAATCCGTGGCACGACTAAGAAAGCGTTCAGCGAGAGAAGGGAAAATTCCGTCCTGTCAAACTAAACTGCAGCTGCTCATGTCCCCCTCTGCCTCTACCCTGGTCCAAACCCTGGTCATTTTTCCCCTGGAAGAGGCATGCATTAGGCAGGGTTCTCCAGAGAAGCAGAGGAGATATATATATATATATATATATGTATACATATATATATGTAGATATATAAAGAAAGAGGTCTATTATGAGAGATTGGCTCACATGATTATGGAAGCTGAGCCCTGCCATCAGGAGAGCTGGTGGTGTAGTTCCAATTCGAACCTGAAGCCCGAGAAGTAGGGAGTAAGTCCTGGTCCAAGTCCAAAGGGCCAAAATCCAGTAGCATCGTTGTCCAAGGGCAGGAGAAGACGGATGTCCCCGCTCAAGCAGACAGGGCAAATTTGCCCTTCTTCTACCTTTTTGTTCTATTCGGGCCCTCAGAGGCTTGGATGATGCCCACCTACGTTGATATGGGTTATCTTTCTGTCTACAATCCAAATGCTGATCTCATCCAGAGACACCCTCACAGACACACTCGGAAATAATGTTTTACCAGCTCTCTGGGCATCCCTTTGCCCAGTCAAGTTGACACATGAAATGAACCTTCATAAGGCAGTAGCCTCTTCATTCGTCTCCCTGCTTCCAGGCCCACTCTGTACAGTCAATCCTCAACACATGGCCAGAGGAATCCTTTTAAAACAGAAGTCAAATCATGCCACTCCTCTGCCCCAAACTCTCCGATAGCTTCTCAAAGCCTTCAGAAAACAAGCCAAAGTTCCAACAGTGACCTACAGGCCCTAAGTGATCTTCCCTGACCCTGGCACCCTCCACCTGGCTCCCACTCTCTCTACTAGCCACACTGGCCCATCTCTGCTCATCAGACACACCAGGCACACTCCTGCCCCAGGGCCTTTGCACTTACTGTTCCCTCTGCCTAGAACATTTTTCTGATAGATGTCCACATGGCTGGCTCCCCAGCTCCTTCGGATTTTTGCTCCACTGTTAACCACTTTTTAGTGAAGCCTTCCTTCGGCCACTCCCTATAAAATGACCACACCCCACTCCCAGAAGCTAGCCCCCTCTCTTCTTCAGTTTTCTCCACACCACGTATCATCTGCTGACATATTTATTTGTCCCCGACTCCCATTAGAAGATAAACTTGGGAATTCCCTGGCAGTCCAGTGGTTAGGACTCTGCGCTTTCACTGCCGAGGGCCCGGGTTCAATCCCTGGTCGGGGAACTAAGATCCCACAAGCCACGCGGTGTGGCCAAAAAAAAAAAAAAACAAAACAAACTCCACAAGAGTAAGGATTTTTTTCTACTTTGTTTCTTGCAGGGTTCCCATGCCCAGAACAGCACTTAGCACAGAGCAGGCTCTCAGCAAGCCTTTGTTGGATGACATTGAATGAAACAAGAGAGCTGAAGAGTGTAGAAGAGAGTGTGAGAGCCTGGGTACCAGAGCCCAAGCTAGTCCGGTCCCCCCTGCGGTGTTCAATATTCATACATCAGGCCAGTCATTCCATGTGCATGAGCGCCCATCACATGCCAGGCACGACATGCTGGAGAAGCCAGAAGCAGGATGCCGTGATGAGCAGGACGGGTAAGGTCCATGCCTCCTAGACAGCTTACATTCTAGCGGAGCAGGTAAACAATAAAGAAGTAAACCTACAGGTGATAACATACGCCATAAAGAAAAAATAGCCCGAGGTAGTAAGGAGTGGAGGAGAGGGAAAGGAGGCCTGATACTGAGAGCCGGTGGTCAGGGATGGCTTCTCTGGGGAGGGGTCACATGAGCAGAGACCTATGGAGTGAGGGAACCCGCTGTATGGGGTACGGAGCTCATGTACCTGATTGATTCCCTCCATCCTTTCCTTCCTGACCCTCTCACGTGATTGGAGCCCCACCTCTGCAGGGATGCCCTTCCTCTTTCAGACCTGGTTCAAGCACCACACCACAGGTGGGGTACCTGGCAGGAGGAATCTGTCTGCCCAGTTCTCTCCTGTCTCCCTCTTGGTCAAGGTGTTCCCCATAGAGAGAGCTACTGCCTCCTCACTTCTGAGTTGTGTACCCTGGCCCTATTCTTCCCTTCTTCGGTATAAACTTTTTGTTTGGAAAAGCAATGCATCCAACCAAAACTTGACATTTCCCAGCCTCCCCCCACTGCCTTGTAGCTAAGCTGTCGCCTTGTGATCACAAGTTCAGTGTTGTGCAAAACTTCTTAGAATGTTCCTTAAAGGGAGCTGCCCCAGCTGAAAAGTAGGCCCCTTTTGTCTTTTGCCCCATCTTTGTTCATGATCCCTGGAATGCAGACATGATGGCTAAAGCTCCAGCAGCCATTTTGCACCATGAGGCAAACCTGAAGGAGGTGCTACAGAAAAACAGAAGTCCAGGGCCTTGAAGACCAAGGAGTTGTCAAACCAGCCTCAGACTGCTGACTTCTGGGCTTCTTTTACACAAAAGAAAAATATACTTCCATTTTTTGAAGATACTGTCACTGGGTAATCTAATTCCAATGGATACACATCAGGGCTGCATTATGACTCATGGATCCTCAGCACCCATGCCTTCGTGGGCTCCTTCCTCCATAAAAATGTTTAAAATTATATTGTATGACTATGCAGGTATAAAGATAAGTATAATCTGGACTGGATTCATTATTATGTATCTATTATTATTATATTCATGTTTTTCTTATGATCTAAAAAAAGTAAAATGGAAACATTTTGTGGGTCCCTAAAAGAATCATGGGTCCTGTGCCTTCTGCACCTAATGGAGACATCCATCCATCATGATACTCATGCGTTATCTTGCTTTACCCCTAATAGAACCTGACGGTGTAGGTACTATTAGTCTTCCTGTTTTTTAGATCAGGAAGCTGAAGCCAGAGAGGTTAAGTAACGTGCACAGATTTGAATCCAGGTCCATCCAACTCCAACCCCAAGAAAGGGGCTATTTTTAGCACCCAAAGGCAATTATTGCTGGAGCTATTATTATTATTCATGCAAACAGCTCTGACTACTTAAGAAAATAGACCTGATAGATTGTAACAAAGCATAACAGACACGTTGACCTTCTGGTAGCTTCTTTTTATTTTAATCCACAAGATAAACGCAGCGATGAGCCCCATCTCTGCAGGAAATGTTTTAAATCCCCATCTTTTAGGACTGGATTTACTCATCCAACTTCACAAAGAAAATAACTCCACTTAGCTTGACAGAGTCCACAGTGAAAAGGAAATTATTTTTCTGGAAATGACCCTAAAAACAGCATGGAATGGGCCTGCTTACAGATACCAGAGGCAGTAAGACTGAATATGTTAGTTTTAAGGGCACAAATGTGTTTTGAAACACAGAGATTCTTCTGTGGTCTTGAGAAGAAAAAAATTGATTTTCCAGAGAGCACGATAAATCATGCGGGAAAACAACTTTGGAGTAAAAACAGCGTGAACTTTGAGAGGATGGCAGAGCCACTCGTCCATCTTGTATGCCTACCCCACCATGGGAGCCAAGAAGAAGTCCGTCGTTCCCCCCCCCCACCCCGCCCCCCCCACCCCGCCTCATTGCTCTGTTTATTTCTTTTCATGCCCTTTTAGCACAAATTAAAAGACAAGGAAATGTTGATGAAACCAGACCAAAGGATTGCTCAGCTTCGCAATCCACTGCCTCCCAGGGAGAGGTGTGCAAATGGCTGGTTTCTAGAAAAGAGCTACAAACTATCCCCTTTTAAATAGCATTTTCTCTCCAAGGCAGGATCTGAGTAGACAACTTATGCCTCAAACAACCGCATTTTGTTTAGTCATTCATCCATCCAGCACTTATTAAATGCCTTCTGGATACATTGCACCATATCAGACACCAAAGACCACTACGAGACCCCACCTTTGGAAAGTGAAGTCAGCGTTCAGTGAGGACTTGGAGCATACACAGGGGAATCGAGTGTGTGACGATTCTGTCCCAGTCTAGAGGTTAAGAATCGGAATGCTAGAGCCAGGCAGCCCCAGGTTCAAGTCCTGTGTCTACACTTACCTGTAGAAAAAACTCGGGCAAATTAACCTAAGCCTCAATTTCCTCATCTGTAAAATGGGGATAACAAAAGCGCCTTTCTCTTAGGGAATTCCCTGGCGGTCCAGTGGTTAGGACTCTGCGCTTCCACTGCCCGGGGCCCGAGTTCAATCCCTCATCCGGGAGCTAAGCTCCCATATGCTGCACGGCGGGCCAAAAAACAAAAACAAAACCCCCAAAAACCAGAAAAACAAATGCACCTTTCTCTTTGAGTCAACCCCGAATTTTGCAATTCATGTAAAAATGCCTGGTGGGAGTGGGGTTATTCTGTGGGAAGTGGGCAGAAAGACTGACTGTTCCTTCTGAGTCAACCCTGAATCGGCACCATGTGTAATAAGGGGCAGCTGAGAGAGTTGGCCAGAAAGGCCAGAACCCAACCCAACACAACAGAAATGAACGCCTCTAGAAACTTCTCAGAAACCTGGGGCCAAGCACCAAACTGCCACTGGCATAAAATAGGGTTTGAGACAAACTCTAACTATGTGGTAAGAGGTATGGACACCACAGACAAGAACTGAGTTATTTGAAACACACGTTGGGTTGACTCGGGGGCAGTGGGTGGCATGATCTGACGCACAGACTCAGATACCAGGTAGACCCTGGTTGCAATTGACCAAATACATGACCTTGGGCAAGTCCCCATGACCTTCAAGCCTCAGTTTCCCCGCCTGTAAAATGGGAGATAACAACACCTACCGTGCAGGTGAGAGTTACAGAAAGTGCCTGGCGCACAGGATATATGCCAGCAAAGGTAGCTATTACGGAACTGAATTGAATCTGGCAGAAGACAGCTCCCCGGGAGCACAGAAAGGCCGGAGCCTGTTGAAACAACTTTGCTCTTTTCCTATATTTCTGGCAGCCGTGTCCACAAGCAAAGACATGACATTTAAGTTGATAGTTCAAGCAGAGCAGCTGTTCCCACATGTGCAGTGTGGCCGTCCTCCCTGAGAAGCTGGCTGCGGCCAAGGGGATTTAATAAACCTGGGGCCGCGGATGCCTGAGGCTGGAGCGCGCCGGGGTGTGTAATGGAAACACGGATATAATTAAGAGGCAGTTCATTTGCAATGTTACGCACTGGTTGGTTAATTCTTTCAAGATGCTAAACAGCCCTTCCCTGGGGCTTCGGTAATTGACTCTGTCGACGGCATCTCACACTGCTGTCTAGAGACTTCCGCTTCAACAACCTGCTGACTCATTGTAACACACGCACACGCTCACTTTCTATGCTCCTTAACAGACAGGTCTGAGCAGAAGTGCCAGGGTGGAGATTCTGCTTGGGAGGAATGGGGAGGAAGAGAGGGCTGGGGAAGGACTTAGATGGGAAGAAGTACTGTCTGCAGAGAGAGCAGGAGAGGGAGAAAGAGGAAGTGAGACAGGCTCCCACGCCAAGAGGTCATGAGGTAGGAGATAGATGGGCCCCAGGCTGAACAGCTGCAACCAGTCTCCTGCTGACACCTTGAGATAAGAGACCAGCAGGAGCAGAGCCCTGATTGGGTGGAAGACAAAGCGACCACATTTTTCTCACTCTTGTGGTCAAGGGGATTTTCCAGCCGACACATGTGCAGAGAAGGTCCTCAGTCTAGGGAGGGGCCAAAGGAAGGAGGAATTGCCAGCCCACAACGTGTCCTGCCAACCTCCCAGAATCCATCTTGACTGAGGAATACGCATACACTCACCAGGACCGATCCTGAGTCGGGCCAAATATGGGCACAAGCAAGATGATTGGCCAGAGACAACCCGGACGACTGCCCACCTATAAACGATCTCAGCCACCCTCACTGGGCGTAACTCACTCCCCAAGTTCGCCCGTGTGTTCTTCCACACGTACTTTGTTTCTAATAAACACTTTATCTGCTTCACAAGCTCTGTCTCTTTGCTGAATTCTTTCTTCAACGAAGACGAGGACTGGGGTCCTGCTTCAAGCTGCCACACCCTTCTCACTCCCTCTCCCCCACCCTGAGATCAGTCAGGCCACCTGGGTTCAAACCTGCTTTCACTGCTTACCAGCTGTGTGACCTTGACCAAGCTCTTGGAGCCTCAGCTCTTTGTGAAATGGGGATAAATACCTTCACCTCAAATGAATTGTTGCAAGGATTCAAAATAATGCAGAGTGCCTGGCACTGTGAGGGTGTTTAATAAGCACTGGCTGTTTCACTCGCAGAGGGACTAGGCTGAACGATGATAACACATCGGGACAAAATCAGAAAAGTTTGCAGCTGGTCCAGGAGAACCAGTACAGGCTCTGCCTGTTGCACTAGGAACCTGCTGTGTGACCTCAGGCAAGGTCCTTAACCTCTCTGTGCCTCGGTTCTTCTTTGGAAAATTGGAGTTGTAATACTTCCCAGGGAGGGTTGCATGAGGATGAAATGGAACAACACCTGGCACATAACAGATCCTCAAGAAACGGTGGGTCCAAGACTTTGTCCACCTTCAAGTTTGGCTCTACTTGAAAGCCTGATCTCCAGTCACGAGTGGCCAGGCAGCTGCTTCCTATGGATTTCACAGGTACTGAAACTAGCAGTTGATTCCCCGAGGAGGCCCAACCTATTCTGAATGCTTAATCAGCTCCACTGATTGCCCTTCCTGGATCCATCCAGACTTCTCCTGACCTGGCTCAAGCTGTCTTGGAAGCCAGACAGGGGAGCGGAGCCTTGGTCAGCCCCCGCATCTGCTGGGAGTAGGGGAGATTTCCCCAAATAAGTCCCCTTCCAGCCACTTAGATGGCAGCCAGGGGGGATGGGGAAGCCCTTTCACTGATCCATGACGACCGTGGCTCCCCTTCCTCATGACGCCCCTCATGACGGAGAGAGGGCTGGTATAATGGTGGGTGCCCATCATGCAGCGTCCTGTCCCAGGTGTTGGGGGAGAGGACAGGAATTAGCTTCCAGGTGTATCACAGTGAGCATTAATACCCTTCCAGCCCAGCCACCCCAAGTCCACCACCCCCAGTCATCTTTCTACAACACAAATTTCACCGTCTCATCCATGGGCTCACAAACATCCAGTAGCCCCCAGTGACCCTCAGGGTAAAGCCCACAACCAAACACAGCTCACAAGGTCCTTCGTACACTGATCTCTGCCAACCACTTTGGATTCACTGACCTCACTCCCTGCCCCGTCCCCTGACGTCCTTCCCCAGACTTGCTCCACAAATTACTCTGCAAGCATATTGTGCAGTTCCCCACCTTCGTGCATTCGCACCTGCTCTTCTCTCTCCCTGAAATGCCCACCCTCGTTCTCCATCTGGAAAATGCCTACTCATCCTTCAGTACGTAACTGACATCACCTCCCCGCGTGACGCTCTCCTCCACCTCCCCAGGGTCAGCCACCTTCTCTGCGTTTCTGTTATGCTTTGTGAATATTCATTCTTTCCTTCTCTCGAGATGCACTGAGGCCCTGCCGTGTTCCAGGCACCGAGCAAGACCCTGAGGTCAGAGAACAAGACCAGCCCCTGTGCCATGAGGCCACGGTCCAGCTGCTGGAATCAAGCAGAAAACACGGGAGTGCCAAAAAGTTGCCGAGGGACATGGTGATGACAGAAAAGTGCAGGGCGCTGAGCAAGCCTGGGAGGAGGGTCTCAAGCTAGTCTGGGGAACAGCAAACCCCCACCCCACCCCAAGGATGTGCTGTTTAAACTGGGATGTAAAGAATGAATAAGCATTAGCCAGAGAAAGAGGAGGAGAAAGAGAGAGAGCAGGTAAAGACCCCGCAGCACAGATGTCAGGGTGGGCTCGACACTCCTAAGCCACTGCCTCCTTCTCCCCAGGTCTGCCCTGCCCCGCCAGGAAGTCTTTAGGCGCAGAGAGTCCCACGGTCACTGTGACATACCCGTTCCACTACCCTCTGGCCAGGTTTTAATCCGCCGTCCTGACCTGCAGACAGTGGCCCGACCTCCAGCCAGTATCCATCAGTCGGGCTCTGCGTAAGTCCACAGAGCCAGCACAACGTGGTACCGTCTCTGCCCTCCTCCAGCGACGTGCCTGCCATTCTCCCAGGCTATACGTTGCTCCTCGGCATTTATCATACTCTAGGATACAATATATTTGTTTATTAATTACTATTTTTGTCTATCCTTCCCACGCCTAAACCTAGAAGGTAAGTTCAGGGCTTTTTATCACTTTGTTCTCTGCTGTATCTCAGCATTTGGAACAGGGTGTGGGGCATTGCAGGGGCTCAGTATGTATTTTGGCATGAAAGGTAAATACAGGCACATGTGCATTTTTCTGGGAAGAGGATTTTCATCAAGTTCTCAAAGGGACCTGTGCCCCAAAAGAGATCACGAACCACCAACTTAGCAGACCATCTAGATCCCTTCCGGTTCCAGCTTCTGGGATCCTAGTGCCAAGGAAAGTGCCTCGCTGGAGAGTGAGGGATGTTCAGTCCAAGTCCTAGGAGACAATTGGTCCATTCAAAATGGTGGACCAACATCACTGGACCAGTGGACCACTGCTGGGGGTCAGGGACAGTAGCCATCCTAGGGCTGGGTAATATACATCAATTGAATTGAGTCCTGATTTGAACGAATGGACAGAATGTCCATAAAAATCATCCATAAACATTTGGATATAATCAGCCTCTCAGGCACCTTGAGTAAACGTAGATTCACCAGCCCTACAATGTGCCCCGTATTGTGCTTGTGGTTAGGGGAGAGAGTTCCTGTTCACAACAGAGTGGAACAAATGTACGTGACATGGGGGAGGGGGGATTAAAGCTTTGTAATCCACGTCTCCATTCTGTGGATGAGTGTTTAGTCAGCCCAGGCACAAAGCTTTAATGAAATAAACAGTCACCAGTATTTTAAAAACGGACTTGGTGAAGTGATGCATGGCACGTTGTAGAGAGAGCGCATCACAGCCTGGGTGGCATCTGAACAAGACAGGGTTTGTCAGCTGAAAATTTCAAACCAATTAGATTTATGTCATGGAATCAGATAAACAGACCAAGGTTTGCAAAAATCAGATAGACTTGGAATCACTGCAAACAATGACACCCACATACTCGCCTTCTTGGCGCTGAGCTTTCTGACCTCTGAATTATTTAGCAAGGAAAGAGATGGTACAGTGTGTTATGGTGTCACTGGAAAATAGTCAACTGGAGGTTTCCTGAAGCCACTTGCAAGGTCCAACTCAGTTCCAAAGGAACAGCCGAAATGCCCCCTTCTCCACCCCTCCTTCCCACTCCGCAGAAATGCCCTTCAGAACAAATACCTGCTCACAGCCCCACTGGCTCCTTCTGGGTAGCCTCATAGCACTTCCAAAAACAAATGAAGAGGCTCCCACATTGCAGTTCCCACTGTTTCAATTTATGCTTCCAGTTGAGATGCATTCAAAGGAGAAAATTAACATTAAATGTGAATCTGGGTAGTTGCTTTCTGACTCTAGATTCCTTACTACGTTTTCCTCTGTCAGTCTCACCTCCCCTGACCCCACTGTAGTGAGCTCACTCTGGGTTGTCAAAGACCCCAGTGGAGCCACGTGTCATCAAACGTGTGACACCCCAACTCTAGCAATGGCGCCAGACTCCTTTCCTGTTGCCAGGTAACTTCTAGCAGAGAAAGAGTCTCTTGCAGGGAAGGAGGGAGAGGAGAAGACCAAAACAGGGTCAGTGTCTCTGAGGAGACAGCCATGTTAGCACACATGCTTGTTTAATAATCTCAATAACCCCACAAGGTAGACAAAAATCAATCCTCGCTTTACAGACAGGGAAACTGAGCCTCAGAGGAGTGAACTCTTTAACTGGGATATAAACGTGAGGTGGCATTCTCTCTAACACCTGAATCTATTCTTTCTCATTCACCAGACGGCCTCTTATGACAGTGATCTTAGCACTTTGTCCTCTGCCAGCCTGCCTTCCTGGGATTGAGTGCAGATAAATATATTCTATTAGGAATTTAACAGCAGATATAACAACACTACTAGTGGCCAGATAAATGAGTACAGGTACCAACAGAAAATGACTATACCTGCATTTTGTATTTAATACAGCTATTTTATCAAAAAGTGTATGGAATTAATAAAATTATTTTAAACCACCGAAACGAATCATCCACTATAATTTGAAGACATAAATGTATAAACATTACAAAATGTTTAGCACTACAATGAGCATAGAAAATATAAGCAATACATATTATACTTTAATACAAATTATTAGCAGATACAATTTAATAAAATAGAACAAAAATAACATATTCAACATTGAAAAAAATTAAAAGGAATTTTTAGTAACCGGGAAATTTTAAAATAAAATATTATGATTCTTTAAATGCAATCATTAAAAAATAAAAGTGTGTATCAATGATGTCACAGTTGAGTCCCGAGCATTTTCTTGTGCAAAATTTTCAAGGTGTTAAAAAAATCTACTCAGAGGAATGGAGAGGAGAGAGTTAGCTAATCCAAATATTTCCCTCTGACACTTTCATATTCAAATATCTTTGAGATCCTTTGGAATAACTGATTTCTTCACAGAGAGTATAATTTTTTATTGATAGGAGCCTGGAATTTTATTTTAAGGAAATTGTTACCAGCTCACCTTCAAGTTCTTTCATTCCTTCATATACAGTTACAGAATCATTTGATTCAGCTGTTGCTGCAGAGTGCCCTGTATCAGTTTTGAAGCTATCATGTTCACATCCCACTTACATGGAGAATTTTTATTAGTAGTATCTTTGTAACACATGCTTTGCTTTGTCAAATACATATATTTTTTTCCTTCTCTTGAGGATAAGGGAGATGAGAAAGATGTTTTCTAAACAAGTGATCTTCTGTTCAATCAGAACATTCAATGCAGCATAAAACTCTCTTAAAATCTCAATATGTAAATGATTTAGCTTTCAGATTTCTTAAAATACCAAAATAATGGTATTACATTTTTTAAAGGCAGTATTTTGGTATTTAAAAATAGCATAGTATACTGGAATACAAAAAAAAAATTTACTGCATTCATTAGCCCAGTTGCTAGGGAACCTGTGAGCAAGCCTAAAGCTAGGTTATAGGTAGGTAAAAGGGTACTTCTTCAAGTAAAATAAGAAAAACCAGAATTAATTTTAGCAATCATGGGTAATAAAGAATGCAAGATGATTAGATGATACTAAATTGTACTGAGGAGTTTGTATTCCTTTAGAACATGCTCTTAATTATATCCTCCACTGAGTAAGTATAAATACTAATCATTAGAAATAATTAGACATGCTTGTTATTCTTCTAAATATTATCTTTATTTTCAAATAGCGCATTGATATTTTCATTCTCCATAGTTTAATAAAGACTCTGTGGTTGCGTTCATCCCCACAGTAAAGGCATCATGGATAGAGGAACAGACAACTTGAACTGCAAGTATTTTGAAGTGCTAGCCATGTGCATCTTGACCTATAACATATGACAAGTAAAAGAGGAGCCAGTTCTTGACAAAGAGGGAAAAGAAGAAAATGTTTTCGAAAAATTGATAATCAGAGTTCTGCTTCTTGCTGAGTAAGCTCCTATTGGACTGACTCTCCCACAAATAACAACAACAATTCAGGGGGCAGAGGACACAACTACATGAAGGCACTGGAAAGTCAGCCAACGCAGGCAGATTTCAGAGAGGAGGTGACATTGGAAGAAAGAAATGGCAGGAAGTAGGTTTCCTGACTTTTTATGTTTTTTAGCCAAAGGTCAGGCCACAGTCAGTGCTACACGGGAAGGTAAAGCTCTGATAGAAAAACCACAGTCTTTCTGGCCTGAATAACTGGAAGGCAGAGTTCAAAGCAACTACAGCCATTGGAAAGTGAGGAGTGTGGGGAATCCTAAAAGGGAGAGATACAGAGAGGAAAGGTCCCAAAATTCTGTATATAAACTTTGCCCAAATCTCTGTCTAATCCCTGAATAGCATGGGGAAGACTCCAAGAAGCCTAGGTAAGGGTTAAAAAAAAAAACCAAACTAAACTGAGGTATTAGCCACCAACCAAGAGACAGATTTTACAATTTTAGTTCAAACAAGTTAATTGCCTACAAAAAACTCCAAAAACCAAACACTCTTTGGAAAAGTAAAACAATCTTATGTCTCTGTGGTATAATACTCACAATGTCTAAGATATAAAACAAAATTACTCATCAGGCAAAGCAATAGGAAAATGTAGCCCATTCACAAGAGCTACTATAACTGCCCAAAGATTTAAAGGAAAATATGATCATAATAAATAAAAAGATAGGAAACTTCAGCAGGAAAAGAAAATGCAAAAAGAAACCAAATAGAAATTCTAGAACTGAAAAATACAGTATATGAAATAAAAAACTCAATGGACAAGTATAATGGCAGAATAGAAATGACAGAGGAAAGAGTTGCTCACCTTGAATATAGGTCAACAGAAATTATCCAATCTGAAGAACATATGGAAAAAAACCATTTTTTTCAAAAATGAATAGAACATCTGAAACTTTCAGAGCAATATTAAGAGGTCTAAGAAGATCATTCAGGCAGCCTAGGAGCAAAAAAACCTGGATCCAGGAGAACAGATCTCACAGCCATGTGGGCACACTGACTAGGATGTTAGTCATGGGCCTGTGGAAAGGAAATACCAGATTCAAGAAATATTGGGAAGAAGGAAACATCAAGTCTTCGTAATTAGTTGAATAAAGACATGCAAAGGAAAGAGAAATCTCAAAATTGGCCCTAGAGTTATGAGACTATAAAACCAGAAATTAAAATGAAGTATTATGACTATACATTTTTTTAAATAAGCAAACTCAAAAGACAAGTGAGAAACCAAGAGAAAATATTTGCACCTAATTTTTCAGCTAATAATATATTCCTTTATATATATATAAAGGACTAATCTCTCAACTATATGAAGAACTCTTAAAAATAGAGGGAGGGGAAAGGACCTAAAGCCTGTTGGAAAAATAGGCAAAGGACATGAACAGTTCACAGAAAATAAATATAAATGAGACTTAAACATAAAGAAAGATGCTCAACTTTATTCAAAATAAGAGAAATGCAAATTAAAACTACACTGAGATATTTCTCCCCTAACAAATTGGTAAATTCAAAAGCTTAACATCAAATTCTGCTGGCGAGACTGGGGGGAAATAGGCACTTCATACACTGCTGGTAGGAGTACATAAAGGTACAATCACTAGGAAGGGAAATTTGACAATATCTAACAAATTTACATATGCATTTACTCTTTGACCCACCAAAGCCCCCTGTTGGGAATTTATCCTGCAGATATAACTCCATAAATATGAAAAAATATGCACAAGACTATTCATTGCAGCATTATTAGTAATAGTGAAATATGAGAAATAATCTAAATTTAAATGCCCATCCATGGGAGAGTGATTGAATGAAAAAAAAGAATCAGTCTATGAGCTGATATGGAGTTATTTCCAGGATATACTGTCAAGGGAAAAAAGCAAGGTGCAAAACAGTAGTGTGTATGTGTGTGTGTGTGATGGTTTTGGCAAAACAAAGCATAGGAAGAAAAATCCAGAAATTAATGAAAATTATTTGCTATAGTGTGTAGATGAGAATGGGGTCAAAGGTAGAGATGGGAGGGATATCGCTTTGAGTATAACTTTTTATATAGCTTTGCTTTGGAACCATGTAAATTAAATTAAAAGGGGTAGAAAGAAGCAAACCCTAAAATTGAATACAAGCAGAAACAAATAACTCTAACTTACATCAAATAAATAATGTAATCCACAGAGAAAATAATTGATTCAAGTAACTTTTAGACACACATTCCAACTGGATACCCTTAGCGGATGGGACGAAAAGAACTGCAAAGAAATTCTGAACTTGATTTAGTAGATTTGTGGTAACAGGACAATAATTCTGAAAGTATTCTGTCTGTGTTGTTTAATAGATTAAATGAGTAACTCTATTAAATTTTTTGGAAATTAGGGTTTCCACTGTGGGAGAATGAAGATATAAATGAAATGAGGAGAGATGAGGAAAAATTGGTGGTATCACTATGAACTCATGATATAAATATATACATATCCTAGCTCTCCACTCAAAAGATCTAGACTTAATAACACTCCAGTATCAAAAAAGCACACCTAGCACCCAGATCCTGGTTTCTAAATACCATGCCCCTTCTAAAAGAAGAAATGACTGATTCAATTCCTGGGGCAACATCTTATTGTGTCAGAGAGTAAGGAAGTGCTCAGAACTGATGGAGGCATGTCACAAGGTCAAAGAAGCCACCTTGAAGGGACTCCCACTGGCCAAATCTTGTGGAGAGTGGAGAGACTCTGTAATACCACAATGATACTGAAAATAAGAAACTTAAAGGTGAGTGGGATGGACAGGTGGATGGAGCACTTCTTGACACAAGAATACCAGATAATAAATGTACAAAGAACAACAAAACTAGAAGAGTGTAACTGCCAATATGGTTATTGATTTAGGCAAGGATAATCAGTAGATGCTAAAACCATAGAGGAAAGGCTGTTTGGAACAGAATTGTCACACGGCCTCAACTGTTCATTCTAAAAGGAAAGAAGTACCTTTACTAGTAGATACAACCTTGAACAGTGCTCAAATGTAGCATTACCAATAATGGATAGTAACTGACTTGATGTGCCTCCCAGTGGGAACCAGTGGGAAGTGAAAACCATTCCCTGTGTATGACATTTGCCAAAAAGGTTTATCCTAAATCGAAACATAAGGAAATAATCAGACAAACCCAAGTTATTGGACATTCTAGGAGACAGCTGGCTGATTCTTTTAAAATGCCAATGTCATGGGGGCGGAAAGAACAAAGGCTAGGGGAGGGGGATGTGGTGAACATTCTAGATTAAAGAACCCTAACAGACCTGAAAACTGAATGCAATGTGTGATCCTTGACTGGGTCAAGGAAGAAAAAAAAATTGCTTCAGAGAACAATAAAAAGGTAATTGGGAAAATATGAATAGGGATTTTACATTAGATAAAATTATTATACCAATTATTAAATGTTTGAGCATGATGACGGTATTGCGGTTTTGTAGGAGAATGTCCTAGTTCTGAGGAGATGCAGGCTCCTAAAAGATGAAGGATCATAATGTCTGCAATCTAATTTCAAATAGTTTGGGAAAAAAATGAAAAATGTGGCAAAAATGTCAAATGCCAACAACTGGTGAGTCTAAATGAAGGGCATAAGGCTGGTTATTGTACAATTCTTTTACTTTTTCTATAGACTTGAAAAGTTTTAAAATAAAAGTTGGGGAAAATGAAGAATTGGGCATGAAAACCCAATTACGTGTGTGGATAAAGGGAGCCCTCTTTTAGCAATAGGTGTGAACGTTGTTAGACTAACAATAGGTAAGTTATTAACGGCTTTGTTGTGAAAAACTGGTTACTCAGAAACATCAATGGAAAATGCCCCGTTAATTTATTTGGGGGATTGGAGAAGCAGGAAAGAAAACAATTTAAAACCAAGTATTGCAGATGAATGAAACTCCAGCTGTCCCTACACAGACAGAAAGTGAAAAATTAGATCTTACTGATGTTTGATTTCTGTGAAGCCACTCGGCAGAACTTTTCAAAGCGTGTGTCTGCGATTAAACTGCACTCACCCTGGTTCTTGAAACATTCGTGGCACACCCCAAACTTGCCCAGGCTGGCACAGTTGCCATCTGTGTCTTTAAGATATGCTAAAAGGCCAAGGCGCACAATAAAGAGTATAGTTTTCTGCATTTGTACATACAGATACATTTGTGTGCGTGCAAAATATTTCTGGAAGGAACTAAAAGAAACTGGTAACTGTTACTCTCTAGGGAGGAAAACCAAGTTGCTACCGTCTTGGGCTTACCTTTTATTCTTTTGTTTTATTTGAATTTTTCCACATGAATGTATTAACTATACAAAAAAAATTTTATTAATGGTGAAGAATGGATGGAAGGATGGATGGGTGGATGGATACATGGATGGATAATGGGTGGATTAGTGGGTAGGTGGGTAGAGAGTGAGTGAATGGGTGGATCGACGGAAGATGGATGGGTGAACGGATGGATGGATGGATAGATGGATGATGAGTGAATGGATGGATGGATGATGGGTGGATGAGTGGGTGGGTGGGTGGATGGATGAATGGATGGGTGGATGGATGGATGAATGGATGGGTGAGTGGATGGGTGGATGGATGATGGGTGGATGAGTGGGTGGGTGGGTGGATGGATGGATGAATGGATGGGTGAGTGGATGGGTGGATGGATGATGGGTGGATGAGTGGGTGGGTGGGCGGATGGATGGATGAATGGATGGGTGGACAAAAAAATGAGTCTATACACAACTCCCATTCCAGACATTTGCTCCACAATACCTCCCCTAGGGCTCCACGCCCCAATTACAAGGATGGGCTGCTCCCAGGCTAATTAATCTCTGATTTGAGTGTGGCTGCTCTGTGCTCTATTTTAGGTCTTTCGTTTATGAGACACAGCTTCTCTCAGTTCTGCATCTCCCCTGATTCCAAGAGCTTTCCCCCACCCCCTACAGCCCAAGACACTTTCTTCTAGCCCATTGCGGTTATGTCCCTAGCCAAGGGGACTTCATCTGTCAAATTCTAACACCCATCCACTTTACCTGCAAGGACAGAACCAAATTGCAACAAATCTCGTGGACTGGAATTGCTCAACCTCTAGCACAGAGAATAATTCTAGTCACACCCCTGGGGAGCCTTCTGATGACTTGCCAAGGTCCCACACTTCCCTGGGGACTGCAATCCTTTTCTCTGTCTCTGTGGTAATGTGCTTTTTCCCCAGGCTCTCATCTCTCTGGCCTCTGTGTGAGCAATGTTTCTGCCTGCTTTCATTTGCAGCGAAGGACGAGAAGGACAGTGCAAAAGGCTGAGACACCTTTTCATCTCCACTACCTGATACCATCAGGGCAGTGGAAATGAAGAAACATCGACTTCAGGTAGATGACGCCCCTGGGAGGGCTGAGTCGATCAATATGCCAGCCACTGCCCCTGTCACAGGCCGTAATCCCACAGGAGTTTTCATAGAAAGACAAGGACCACCAAGCCTCAATCTTTTAGGAATGAAGAAGTGCCAAGGGTCCTGATGGTGCCCACCCTGATCCCCTTTACCAGGCGTGCACCCACCCCTCCCTACTGTGGATGAGTAAGGATTGGCTTCTAACAGCTCCCAGTTGCCTCCTAATCCAGCAAATTACCTTCTTGCATGAGGAAGCCCCCATCTCCACCCCAGGAGGCAGCCCAGGAGCAACCACTGGCTGACACAGGGTCACAAAGTCTAGCCTCTTGCCTCAAGGTGGGACCAGTTCTGTGCAGTTCACATGCCAGAAACTCACTCACCCACCCCGCAGTGGGAACGGGCTGAAGCTCAGCTGAAGCTGAGACCACCACCTTACTCAGTTCTGCCCTTGCTCCATCCTGCTTCCCTCACCCCCTTTATTGCGGGGGCACGCGCTCAATAAATCACAGGCGCTGCAATGCCCTCTCAGGCTCTATCTTCGGGGAGCTCCACTAAGAGGCGGCCTTCTCCTCCACCACCAGTATCCTTGCTCTCAGTCAAGTTCCCACCGCGTACGTGACACCCCACTAAAGGCAGGAGCATTATCTGATGTAACCCTCACAACAGTCCCATGAGGTGGGGCGGTTATTAGCCCCATTTTACAGGTGATGTCACAGAGGCTGAAAGAGGTGAACCCGCTTGCCCAAAGGCATACAGATGTAGGTGGTGGAACCAACGCAACTGTTAGAGATGCCAGCTGTTCCTGTCACACTTAGGGAAACTGAGACAAGAGGACGATGGAACATGTGTCAGCCTCAGACCAGACATCCAGACCCCACTGCAGTGCTCCTTCCATCACATCAGACCTTTTAGCCTCTAGTCAGGATTATATCTTTAAGCGCAAAACCAAAAAATCTCGCGTTCACACACACACGCTCACACACACACACACACACACACACCAAATTGGATCTTTCATTCCAAACAACCCAAGATAAATACAAACCAGCCTGTGGCGGTTTCCTTAATCCCAAACATGGATGCAGGGCAACAAAGCTCCGATTTTTAGGGAGGTCCAAGAGCTGGTGTTCCTGGGAGGACATCAAGCCTTTCTTTTAAACATTTATTCGTATTTCTTTTTTGGCCACACTGCACAGCATGTGGGATCTTGGTTCCCTGACCAGGGATCGAACCCACAACCCCTGCATTGGAAGCATGGAGTCTTAACCAGTGGACCGCCAGGGAAGTCCCAGGACATCGAGCCTTTCAACTAAGCAGAGTGAGGTCCATGTGTGTGCTCTCAGGGGGTTACAGGCTTGCCCTATCCCACCTCCCAACTCCCCCCACCCCAACCCCACTAGAATCAATATCTTGCTAAGATTTTTGGAGCACTTAGTGTACGCCAGGCACCAGGCCAAGTGCTCTACCTGCATTTTCCCTTTTGATCCTCATGATCTCCTGTGTGGTAGGTACAACCATGTGACAGGTCAGAAAACCGAGGCTCGGAAAATTCAAGTAATTCACTGGAAAATGCCGGACCCAGTGCTGGCACCCGGGGCAATCCAAATGCAAAGCCCGCACTCTCACACCCGAATTCTGATGGCTGGGCCTTGCCTAGGTCTGCCTAGTCCCTCTACAGCTGACCCCAAGGCATTTTCTAACGACATGGCCCCAGGAAGACAAAGAGAGAACAGATGGGACCGTTGGGTTCATGCAGAAACGTGAAACTGAACTAAAACTCTCGGCCTGTGAAGTATGTCCCTTTGCATCCCTGGCAGAAACGTAGAGGAGATAAACAGAGCTGGGGCTGTTCGCAAACCTGTCAGCTATTTCCATATGAACACAAAGACACTGAAGAGAACAAGGCTATTTTTATTTTTTTTTTTCCTTTTTCTGAAAGGCCATTGGTGGACGCTTCTGCTCTTGCTGGCGATAAAGCGTTCCTTTAATTATCAGTTTGGGGCCAAGTCTAGAAAGCTATTTTCCTGCACTATTGTCACAAGGAAATGAAAGGCACCAGCCTCCCAAGTGGCTCTCGTTTGGGGCCACGGGTGGTCGCAGATATGCTGCATGCCCAGGAGCGTGGGCTGAGCGTAGTGATGGAGGCCACTGCCGTGACCACCCAACTCAGAGGACACTACCCTCGGGTCTCTGGGACTGTCACAGGAAACAGTGCCAGCGCCTTGAGTCTGCCTTGGACTTCTCCTTGCCTTCCCTCTGAACACTCACGCATCTTCAGGAAACCGTGATGGGAAGGAGACCAAGGGGGTATTTCTTTCTCTACCTCTGACCCTCAGCTTAACTCCTGAGAACATTCCAAGGTCTTGCTGGCATGATCCAGATGTCCCTGGCCCCCAGGCTGGCCATTGCTGGCTAGAATCTGGACATTCAACTCAAGAAGACATGCTTTTCCTTACCCCACATTGCCCCCCTGCCAAAACCTTCCATAGCTTCCCATCACCTTCATGAAAAGGACCTCACTCCTGCACCAAGTATTTAAGGCCACTGTGATCTAGACTCTAGAAACACAGAGGGGATGATCAAGAGAGCTGAGCTGAGAATTAGTACACCAGGTTTGGGATCATAGCTGTGTGACCTTGGACAAGTGTCTTCATCTCTCTGAGCCTGTTTCTGTATTATATATTGCTGCATTTTAAAATTACCACAACAGTTAGAGGCTTAAAACAACACAGATTTGTTACCTCACAGTTTCTAGGGATCAGGAATCCAGGCATGGTTTCACTGGGTCCTCTGCTCAGAGTCTCTCATGGGCTGCAGTCTAAGGCCTTATCTGAAAGATCAACTGGGGAAGGATTCACTTCCAAGCTCACCCCTCTGGTGTTTGAAGCATTCAGTTCCTCAGGAGCTTTTGGAGTAAGAGCCTCAGCTCCTTGTTGACAGCTTGCAGGAGCTGCCCTGGGTTCCTTGCCACCTGGGTCCCTCCTGCTTGCTTCATCAGAGGAACCACATGAGAAGAGCCAGGAGAGTCGCTTACATGATTAGGTTATAAAAGAAATCCATCTTTGTAACCTAATCACAGACATGACATCTTATACCTTCTAACAAATATTCTATTTGTTAGAAGCCAGTCACTAGGTCCAGCCCACATTAAATGGGAGAGGAATACGCAGAGGCATGAACACCAGAGGGTGGGGGTCACTGGGGGCCACATCATCAGAAGCTGCCCACCCCAGTTTCCTTCTCCCTAAAGTGCAAATTATACAGAGTTGTTACTAGATTGAAGTATATAACGTATAGAAAATGCTTAACACGATGTCTGATAGATTATAAGTATTCAATAAATGGTTCTCTGACTTATTTTAGATCAGAGTTTCTTGACTTTTTTTTATTATCACTCCCACTGGTTTCTGATGATGTGACAAAGTGAAGAGTTCAGACAGCAAGGTGGCAAAAGCAGGAGGCATGAAATTCACCATATGAATTTCAAGGCTCCGAAGCTTGACTGCTTGAGCTTGAAACCGGCTCTGCCATTGGTCAGTGTGTTAACTTGGAGCAAGTTACTTCACCTTTCTGTGCCTGTTTCGTCCTCTTAAAATGTAAATAACCATATTGTTTTGCCCCAAAGAGCTTGTGTAAGGATTTTTAAAAGTTATATATTTACCACACCTGAAACTATTATTTATTATTATTAAGTTCAGAAAAGAAAGAGATAAGAATTAGTGGGAGTAAGCAGGGAAGGCTTCCTGGAAGAGGCAGAACCAAGGTAGGAATAACTAAATGGATGGGATGAATTAAGCAGAAACTACTGAAGGTAATAACTCTGGTAGAAGAAATTGCACAAACTGAATGGAAGGACGACCACTGGGTTGCTGGTATTCACGGAAAGGAGGGGACTTTTCAAGAGACGCAGATGGTGGAGCTGGAGTGTTACTATTGTGACACAGCCTTGGGACAGACAAAGAAAGCCGAAGGCTAGCTCACCAGGGCTGTGTTTCTGCCTTTCAGTAGGTGGGAGCAGCAGGTGGCTCTGCCACGTTCTATGGGGCGTCACTGGCACAGCTAGAGCTACGGAAGACGAGTGAGATCGTAGGCGATCATGGACTTGGGAGAGTTAGTGTCTAATGGATATAGAGTGTCTGTTCGGGATAATGAAGAAGTTCTGGAGTTGGATGGTGGTGACGGTTGTGCAACAATGTGAGTTCAATGCCACTGAGCTGTCCACTTAAAAATGGTTAAAATGGCAAACTTTATGCTATATATATATATGTTACCACCAGCACCACCACAAAAAAGAATGAAATCGACCTGCATGTAATTAACATGTAAATTTACTTCAAAGAGATGATTAGAGAGAAATAAGTAGGGAGATACTACTGTAAATACAGATAAAGGGCCAGGGCACAACACCCTTATCTGACAGCAGTCATTACCTTGGGGGAAGAGACTGCAACTGATGGGGGGGGCAGGGAGGGGAGCCAGTGAGCCAAGGGGACACTCTCCACAGCCGGGAAGTAAGAGCCCAGGCTTTCAAGCCACACTGTCTAGATTCAAATCCCACTGAGCAACCTTCACCTCTCTGTGCCTCTTGATACTTCATCTGTATAAAAGGAAATAATAGACCTACCTCATAAGTGGCTAGGATTATTAAATGAATTAAAACATAGAAAACCCTTAAAATAGTGCCAGGCACATAATCCCTTAATGAATGCTGGCTATTATTATTATTATTATTATTATTAGCCTGAGTCCAAATAGTTGGAAGATTAAAGAAAATTGTTCCAGGAGAAGGGGTTTGTTTGGAACAGGGGCAGATAACGTAGGTCCCCCAATGCCAGGCTTGCAGAGGGAGTTTTTCCTCCAGGACATGAAGCCGAGGCAGGTGCTGAATTGCGATTCATCTCACAGACCGGTTGCCTCGGGACAGCAGCAATCTCACAGTCTGTGGTCTTCCTCTCCAACCTAATTATTTATTCTCACTTCACTGTCACTCCCCTCACCCTTCAAGACCCTCTAATGGTGCTTAATTGTGTTTACCTTGCCTTTCCCCAGCCTCTTATCTGCAAGGCCCTGGCTTCCCTGAATGTTGAAACAAACCTGATGAATCCAGATGGCCTAAGTCACTCTCAGAAGCACAGGACCCAGAAAGAAGGGTCAAAATGGGGCTAAATCAACACAATTACAGACACTGGAATGAAGACGTCTTTGTGCTCTCTGTTCCCGACCAGCAGGGTCCTCTGGGGTTTGACTTGATGCCTCGTGGCTCGGTCCTGACTCCAACGTGATGCCCCAGGTTCAAATCTCGCCTGGGCCCCACGCAAGCCCTGTCTGCCACCTTGCAGGTCACCGCATCCCTCCAGGCATAATAATAGTGTCTGCTTCACGGCTGTCAAGATGATGAAATGAGCACGCTCCCCTACGGACCTAGAACCGGGCCCGCCCAGAGTAAGCACCCCATAAACTACACCTACATTACTGCCAAATTCAGTCATTTGGGTGAAAAAACACACCAGCAAACCAGTGGTGTCACATGACAGATAAAGTAGCTAGTGGGGTGAGCTGGTTTCCATTTCTAAATTATTCAATATATAGTTATTCACTTGTTGACTGAAAAAAATGCACCACCTAAAAGTTGAGAATTGTTTTATCTGGCAGCCTTACTGAGGGCTATAGCCCGGTATCGCAGCCTTTCAAATAGCTCTGAGGGACTGTCCTAAAGAGGTAAAGGAGAAACAAGGATATATAGGAGTTTTTGCTGGGAAAAAGAAAAAAAAAACAAAAACCCATGTAGTCAAAGACCAAAAAATGACTCCTAATCATAAGAAACAGACAACTCAAGTTAATGATTGTAGTGTTTTTCCATGTATGAGAAGATGCAAGAGTCTGGGCTCATTGAAATTATTCCTTGGATACGCACCTTCACTATCTGGGGCCAGTATCCTATTTTTCTCCATCCTGAGTCCCCTCAGGACGCAACGTCAGGGGCAGCTGCAGTGGCCAACTGCTTGATGCCCACAACATCCTTTGTTTACTGAAATGGCAGGCAACATTCTTTGTCCACACCCTCCATAACGTACACTGAAGGCAGGTAGCAGGCTGGGATATCAACAGTGTCAAACCAGAGACCCCGTGCTGAATGGCCCATTGGACGAGGTTTCACATTAAACTCCAGATTTCAGCCTCCCCCTCTGGGAAAAACAGAGGCTCCACAGCGCTGGGCTGTGTTCTCTCGTGGCAACAATTGGCCGAATCCCTTCTCCCCACCAGGGGCAGCTAGCCATACCCCCGCTGTATCTCAGTCAGACCCTTACCCACTCACATTACTGTCTGTTCCCTGTCGTCACCCCAACTTGCCACCCCTGTAATCATGCCCAGATATACAGAAATGAATCACAAGCGCTTCCTTACCCAGGAAACTTAGAAACAGGCTGGAGAAACCCTCAGAGGTACACAAATAATAACGTACAGTATAGCCGGTGACAAGATTGACCAAAAGCAGTAAACAGACAAGGAATCCGGGAGTCTTCCTGTAGGAAGTGACTATTAACTCACTCTGGGGCTTCCCTGGTGGTTCAGTGGTTAAGAATCCGCCTGCCAGGGCTTCCCTGGTGGCGCAGTGGTTAAGAATCCACCTGCCAATGCAGGGGACACGGGTTCAATCCCTGGTCCGGGAAGATCCCACATGACGCGGAGCAACTAAGCCCATGCGCCACAACTACTGAGCCCACGTGCCACAACTACTGAAGCCTACGCACCTAGAGCCTGTGCTCCGCAACAAGAGAACCCACCGCAATGAGAAGCCCGCGCACCGCAACGAAGAGTAGCCCCCGCTCGCCGCAACCAGAGAAAAGCCCTCGCGCAGCAACAAAGACCCAAACAGCCAAAAGTAAAAATAAATAAATAAATTTATAAAAAAAAAAAACTCACTCTGGAATGATGGGGAAGATTGAGAGAGGGAGCGTCCGGGAGGAAGGAGTGACAAGGACAAAAAGGTCAGACGAGAGAGTGGGGCTGTGTGCAGAGAACAGTGTACTTATTCAGTCTGCGGCCAGGTGCCGAAGATGAGTAGGTCAAGGTTAGGGAGGCAGGTCAGAATCATATTGTGGAGAACCTTGAATGCTTAACTGAGTTCAGACTGTTTTCAAAGGGAAATAGAGAGCGACAGAGTCCGGGAGAAGAAGCGGAACGTATTGTGAGAAACGCATTTGGTTCAGGGCGGGAGGCAGCATCAGAAAAGGAACTGCAATGATTCAGCAACAAGTTCAGGGGGCCTGAACGTTTGGGGACCTACAGTATCAGAGACATAACACCCCCAAATCCCAGGGTAGAGGGACGGTGGGGGTGTGGGGTGACCTTTCTGTCGACAATTTGAAAGGTGTCAGAATCTTACGCTGAATTTCACAGGAAGCTGCAGCATTAAGAGTTTTCCAGAACAAGAACGAAAAAACAGTTTATAACTTCGAACATAAACAGGCTGGCTCAGTAACACTGATTTTTCAGAAAGTCTATAACCTGCAAAAATTAAGTAAATGTGAATGCTGAATGCAGAGTAAATTACTGTTGAAAGGAATTATTGGATTCCTACGTTCACCGTGAAATATCTTGGGGATTATGATAGAGAAATGTTTCATAAAGTTAATAAGGAGGGGGAAAATATTGCTAACCAGAAAGCCACACTATATTTCATAGTGATTTTCCTCTAAGTATGGTGATCTGCTGAGGAATAATTAGGTATAATAGTCATATTATTTATGTCTAACTTCTATATCAAGACACACTGGCAGCATTTATGAATCTTAGGTGGTTTTTAAATGTTTTCACTAAGTATGATTATTCTCTTCAGTGTTTTCTAGGTGCAGTATAGGTATGATTGTGGTGCACAAGGTGATTTTAGGTAGCACACAAATAAATATTTTGTTTTAATTTAGTAACAGGGAATCTTTTATTGCATTTATATCTGGCTGTTTTTTACTTATGCCAAGTGATGTTAGTTTTCCATTTACCATACTGATGATATAAAGTTTCTTTTTATTTATTTTTTTAACATCTTTATAATTGCTTTACAATGGTGTGTTAGTTTCTGCTTTATAACAAAGTGAATCAGCTATACATATACATATATCCCCATATCTCCTCCCTCTTGCGCCTCCCTCCCACCCTCCCTATCCCACCCCTCTAGGTGGTCACAAAGCACTGAGCTGATCTCCCTGTGCTATGCGGCTGCTTCCCACTAGCTATCTATTTTACATTTGGTAGTGTATATATGTCCATGCCACTCTCTCACTTCGTCCCAGCTTACCCTTCCCACTCCCTGTGTCCTCAAGTCCATTCTCTACGTCTGCGTCTTTATTCCCGTCTTGCCCCTAGGTTCTTCATGACCTTTTTTTTTTTTTTTTTTTAGATTCCATATATATGTTTTAGCATACAGTATTTGTTTTTCTCTTTCGGACTTACTTCACTCTGTATGACAGACTCTAGGTCCATCCACCTCACTACATATAACTCAATTTTGTTTCTTTTTATGGCTGAGTAATATTCCATTGTATACATGTGCCACATCTTCTTTATCCATTCATCTGTCGATGGGCATTTAGGTTGCTTCCATGTGCTGGCTATTGTAAATAGAGCTGCAATGAACATTGTGGTACATGACTCTTTGAATTATGGTTTTCTCAGGGTATATACCCAGTAGTGGGATTGCTGGGTTGTATGGTAGTTCTATTTTTAGCTTTTTAAGGACCCTCCATACTGTTCTCCATAGTGGCTGTATCAATTTACATTCCCACCAACAGTGCAAGGGGGTTCCCTTTTCTCCACACCCTCTCCAGCATTTATTGTTTGTAGATTTTTTGATGATGGCCATTCTGACTGGTGTGAGGTGATACCTCACTGTAGTTTTGATTTGCATTTCTCTAATGTTTAGTGATGTTGGGCATCCTTTCGTGTGTTTGTTGGCAATCTGTATATCTTCTTTGGAGAAATGTCTATTTAGATCTTCTGCCCATTTTTGGATTGGGTTGTTTGTTTTTTTGATATTGAGCTGCATGAACTGCTTGTAAATTTTGGAGATTAATCCTTTGTCAGTTGTTTCATTTGCAAATATTTTCTCCCATTCTGAGGGTTGTCTTTTTGTCTTAATTATGGTTTCCTTTGTTGTGCAAAAGCTTTTAAGTTTCATTAGGTCCCATCTGTTTATTTTTGTTTTTATTTCCATTTCTCTAGGAGGTGGGTCTAAAAGGATCTTGCTGTGATTTGTGTCATAGAGTATTCTGCCTATGTTTTCCTCTAAGAGTTTTATAGTGTCTGGCCTTACATTTCAGTCTTTAATCCATTTTGAGTTTATTTTTGTGTATGGTGTTAGGGAGTGTTCTAATTTCATTCTTTTACATGTAGCTGTCCAGTTTTCCCAGCACCACTTATTGAAGAGGCTGTCTTTTCTCCATTGTATATTCTTGCCTCCTTTATCAAAAATAAGGTGACCATATGTGCATGGGTTTATCTCTGGCTTTCTATCCTGTTCCATTGATCTATATTTCTGTTTTTGTGCCAGTACCATACTGTCTTGATTACTGTAGCTTTGTAGTATAGTCTGAAGTCAGGGAGCCTGATTCCTCCAGCTCCGTTTTTCTTTCTCAAGATTGCTTTGGCTATTTGGGGTCTTCTGTGTTTCCATACAAATTGTGAAATTTTTTGTTCTAGTTCTGTGAAAAATGCCATTGGTAGTTTGATAGGGATTGCATTGAATCTGTAGATTGCTTTGGGTAGTATAGTCATTTTCACAATGTTGATTCTTCCAATCCAAGAACATGGTATATCTCTCCATCTGTTTGTATCATCTTGCATTTCTTTCATCAGTGTCTTATAGTTTTCTGCATACAGGTCTTTTGTCTCCTTAGGTAGGTTTATTCCTAGGTATTTTATTCTTTTTGTTGCAATGGTAAATGGGAGTGTTTCCTTAATTTCTCTTTCAGATTTTTCATCATTAGTGTATAGGAATGCAAGAGATTTCTGTGCATTAATTTTGTATCCTGCTATTTTACCAAATTCATTGATTAGCTCTAGTAGTTTTCTGGTAGCATCTTTAGGATTCTCTATGTGTAGTATCATGTCATTTGCAAACAGTGACAGCTTTACTTCTTCTTTTCTGGTTTGGATTCCTTTTATTTCTTTTTCTTCTCTGATTGCTGTGGCTAAAACTTCCAAAACTATGTTGAATAATAGTGGTGAGAGTGGACAACCTTGTCTTGTTCCTGATCTTAGAGGAAATGTTTTCGGTTTTTCACCATTGAGAACGAAGTTGGCTGTGGGTTTGTCATATATGGCCTTTATTATGCTGAGGTAAGTTCCTTCTATGCCTACTTTCTGGAGGGTTTTTATCATAAATGGGTGTTCAATTTTGTCAAAAGCTTTTTCTGCATCTATTGAGATGATCATATGGTTTTTCTCCTTCAATTTGTTAATATGGTTTATCACATTGATTGATTTGCGTATATTGAAGAATCCCTGCATTTCCGGGATAAACCCCACTTGATCATGGTGTATGCTCCTCTTAATGTGCTGTTGGATTCTGTTAAAGCTTCTTTTTAAAATAAATCCATTTAGTCAAAAAGAATTAGTTAAAAAAAAAAACTTTGTCAGTAATAGTACAGGTATTCTACTATGGCATGGACATGGTAAATGGATATGACAAATATAAGGAATGCAGAAAACTAAAGTTTGCAAAATATTGTTCTTAAGTAAAAGGGAATTTTGATGGAATCTAATATACAACTTCTTGGGTATTGTTTCCCTCTAATTTTATTCCTTTTAAATATTTTCCTACTATTTCCAGTATATTAGCATGGCAGGCTCTCATACATATTTGCTGGATAATCAAGTGAGGATCAGTCAATAGAAGAAACTTCCCATAAGACCTGCAATATCATCCCTGATTAATTCAGTTAATAGTGACAGTAACAAAGGCATTTACAATACACTGAATATTTATTATATTTTAGAAACTTAGTCATACGTTTTACATACATCATCTCATTAAACCTCTACACCAACTTTATGCAGTAAGTATTTATTCTTCCCTTCTTACACAAGAGTAAGACAGAGACAGGTTAAGTTGCTTGCCCAAGTATATCAAGTATGGTCTAAACTCTAAGGATATTTGTGCCTTATTTAACAAGAGGCCTAGAGGTAGATGCTTCCAGGCTTTATTCAGTGGTTCACCAAGGTCAGACATCTCTGTGAGTCTCCTGACTTACCTCATGGTCTCAAGATGGCTGCCACAGCCCTATTTATCACATCCTCACACAGGTACTCCAGGCAGGGAAGGTGTAGGGGCTGACACCAGACAGCTTCCTCTCCAGAACATCTCAGGAAAGAAGCAGTCTCTTTCCCAAAAGCCCCCAGCACATCTCCCCTTACATCTCAGTGGCCAGAACTGTGTCACATGGCAACCTTGAGCTGCAAGAGAAGCAAGAATTACCTAGCACTGGGGTGTGCACACAGCTGGCTTAGACCTGTCACAGTTTATCTCTGTGGCTGGTAAAAGACTAAGCTCTTTGAAGAGTGAGGTACCTTAGAAGATAACAAGAATGGAAAGGGAAGTTACATTCAGAACAACAGGAAGAGAAAGAAAAAGAGGTTCCCAGACCGTGAAGTTGTCAGAAGTCAGAAAGCTGGGAAACTAGAGGTTTGTGAGTCTCCAAGGCAGGGTTTCTCAATGTCAGCACTTCTGGGGGCAGGATAATTCTTTGCTTTGTCGGGGGGCTGTCCTATGCACTGCAGAGCATTCAGCAGTGTGTGTGGCCTCTACCCACCAGGTGCCAGTTGTGACAACCAAAAATGTCTCCAGAAAAACATCCCCAGGGGGTGGGAGGAGGGGAGGGAAATTGCCCTGAGTTAAGGATGACTGTCCTAGGATGATAAGGTGGGATCCCAGCCACAGTGAAGATACCTATGGCCCAAACACAGGTCAAAAGCCAGGGCTTTCCCACCGCTCTGGATCTGCCAGGTCCTCGGCACACTCCTGACAGTTGTGAGGGGACAGAGAGAACCCCATTAATGACCGAGATCGAATTTGCCACCAGCTGAAGTGAAAGAAAGTAGAGAAATGTGCTCCTTCTTTTTCTGGCCTGCCCAATATTTACGGACTAAGATTTATAGCTGCTACGATGTCCCCTGCAAAGTCCATGTGAGATAAATGCCGAGGTCACCGGGCCAGCTGGGGCCCCACAACATCCCACTAGAATGACTCAGGGTCCCCCAGCCAGGCTGCTTACATCCCTCTGACCACCTCTCACAGCCCTCCTGTCTGCAAGGCGGGTCACAGCGGTGCCTTGTTATTCCACCTGCCTGTGACCTTGGCCAAAGCAGCTCTTCCTCAGATGACATGGGCCAGTGCGTGAGACCCAAGTTGTGAATCCAGGTGCGAGCAGCTTGGCCGGACAGAGGCCTGTGGAAGGACACGTGTGCGCTGGGAACCTTACACTACAGCGTTATATTTATAATAATGTAGTTAATTAATGTATGTGTGTATTGGGTGGGGGATGGGAAGGGTGCGCTTCCTGTTTGTCAACGATTTGATAAGTGTTAGAATCTTCGCTGAATTTTGCAGGGAACTGCAGCATTTAGAGTTTTTCAGAACAAGAAAGAGAACACTGGTTATAACTTTGAACATAAAAAGGTTGGTTTCTGATTTTTCAGAAAGTCTGTAGCCTGCAGAAGTTAAGTAAATGTGAATAGTGAATGCAGAGTAAATTACTAATCACTGTTAAAAGTCATTATGTTATACCATTATTACTATTACTATAATAATTGATGTACTTATTATTATAATATGTTACACTGTAATGCTGGAGAGGAAACGTGAGGATCCTGCCCATGGAGTGTTTCCTGATCTCACCTGAGCACATCAGGGTTCCGGGCCAGCCTGAATCACGTGTAAAGATTTCACGCACACATGGTGATGCCCTTTGTGGAGCCAAGGGCAGCCAGGAATATTTTCAGGGTTCGTATTGGGGGCCAATCAGCAGATCTCAGGGTTTCCTTTGGGTCTTTGGAGAAGTTAGGAGGCTGGCAATGCATTCAGAGGGATCCCCAGAGCAGGCAGGCTGCACCCCGCCAGCCCTGAGTCTGCTGGGAGGCACAGCCCCGCCAAGACCAGCGGGTGGGCTGCAAAGGGCATGTGACCAGTGGGCCCCCTGTTCAGAAGAGCCCTGTGCTTGGGTGAATGCTCTGCGGTTGCCATCTTAAAATGCTTAATATTTTAAAAATAAGGGTCCACATTTTCATTTTGCACTGGACCCTGCAAACTCCATAGCCTGTCCAAAAACCACCCACCACAAGGTGGCCAGTTCTGGTTCACTGGCCTTCAGGTGAGGCGGGGGTGTAAGCACCTCGGCTTGGGAGGCAAATTACCTGGATTCACTTCCTGCCTCTGACAGTCGGTAGCTTTGAGGCCGTGGGCCATTACCCGAGCTCTGCCGCTCAGTTTCCTCATTTGAGTAAGCAGAATGATAATGCGATGACCTCACAGGGTTACCATGAGGAATACATGAGATGATTCACAAGAACACAAAGCACCAGGCCTCACGTCTACTAGGTATGCAATAGCTGACCACGCTTATTGGCAAAACCATCGCTGCCAGATATCATGTGCTCCACAAATACAATTTCACACTTTTGTTTTTTTAAAAATGACGCTGAAGGTACCATTATCCTCATTTCCCATGAAGCATCTGAGACAGGGCAGGTTAAACAACCCACCCAAGTAATCAGAGCTAAGGGAGTATCAGAGCCAGGATTTGAACCCAGGGCTACTAGGCTCAAAGCCAGTCCCCTTTCCGCCACGGTACCCTGCCTTGCGCCCTCCGTATCCATCCAAAGACTCCCACTCCTTGAACATGAAGAGCTGGATCGGGCTGGTGGGTATAGAACAGCTGTGGGGTGGGAGGGGGGTGGTAAAACAGAGGGCGCAGGGATTGCCAGCCAGTTCGCAGCCAGAGCTGAGTCCTGGCGGGGGCGGCAGCTGCTGCAGGTGTGACATGAGATCCAGCCCAAGCTTCAGCAGCTGCTCAGCTTCCCAATTCTAACAACCCACGGCAGAACCTGGCGGATCGGCTTCTCAACTGCTTATATTCACAAGCCAGCTCTTGCTGTTCCCTTTATGGAAGGGACATTGAAGAGGAGCCAGCAGATTCTCCTTTCCAGTCTGCTAAAATCAATGTTTACCAAGTACCAGTGAGGTGCCTGGCGCAGTGTTAGGCGTCTGACAGAGTGGTAATGGCTGGGAAACAAAGAAATGGGAGATGTTTAGCTCTGCTTCAAAGAGCTCATCTTCTTCCTAGAAATTCTGATATATTCACTCATTTACTCATTCGTTCAAATGTAACTGGAACAACCCATAAAAAAAGAAATGCAAATGTCTATTAACCATAAAAAAGATGTTCAATCTCGCTCATAATAAGAAAAATGCAAATTCAAACTACACTGGCACACCTGAAACTAACACAACATTGTAAATCAACTGTACTCCAATATAAAGTAAAAATTAAAAGAAAAAAACTACTCTGGTAAACCATCTTTCCTCTATCAGATGGGCTAAAATCCAAAGATTTATACACAAGGTTTGGGGGAAAGAAACCAGCCCTCCTGCACATTGTAGGTGGTGATGCAAAATGCTATACCCCCTGTCAAGGGCATTGACAATATCTGCAAAATTGCATACGCATTTACTCTTTGATCTGGCAATTCTACTTCTAGGAATCTATCCCAAAGACACACTGGCAAAAATATAAAAGGATATATGTACTGCAGCACTATTTGTTTCAGCGAAAGACTAGAAACAATCCAATGTTATCAAAAGGAGACCAATAAATGAAATACGGTACTTCCACATAACGGGATTGTCTACGCTATAAAAAGGAATGAGAAATGACTCTACATACTGCTGTGGAGGGAGCGCTAGACTGTACGGTTAAGTGACAGGAGCAAGGAAAAGAAGAACAGGTATAGAACCTACGGATCTAAGAAGGGGGTACAAAGATATAAGCATTTGGTTATGTATTTATATAGTTGATTACATATATATGTATATACACATATATATATATGATTATATTTCTTAAAGATTTAAGGATATGCCATAACTATACTTTAAAGATTATAAGGGAAGGATGGAATAGGGTGGAGGTGGCAGGAATAAATGCTAGACGCAGTTTTTGGAACTGTATGAGTTTCCTACGGCTGCTGTAGCAAATTACCATGAGTGGCTTAAAACAACACAAACTTATGCTCTTACAGGTCTGGGGTGGGGGGCACTGGGCTAAAATCAAGGTGCTGGCAGGGCTGTGCTCTTTTGGGAGGCTCTGGGGGAGATCCGGTCCCAGACTTTGCCAGCTTCTGGAGGCTGCCTGCATCCCTGGGCTTGCAGTTCCTGTGTCTCCATCTCCAAAGCCAGCAGTGTAGCGTCTGCTCTGCTCTCTGACCTCCGCTTCCATTACCAGATTTTCTCTCTGACTCCCCCACTCCTGTGTCCCTCTATAAGGACCCTTATAATTCCATTGGGCCCACCTGGATTATCAAGGATAATCTTCCCATCTCAAGACCTTTGGGGCCTTCCCTGGTGGTCCAGTGGGTAAGACTCCACGCTCTCAAGGCAGGGGGCCCGGGTTCAATCCCTGGTCAGGGAACTAGATCCCACATGCGTGCCACAACGAAGGTCTCGCGTGCGGCAACGGAGATCCCGCATGCCGGAACTAAGACCCCACGCAGCCAAAATACATAAATAAATAAATTTTTTTTTTAAAAAAAAGATCCTTAATCCCATCTGCAAAATCCCGTTGCCATGTAAAGTAACATATTCACAGGTTCCAGTGCAGGGATTAGATTGTGGACATCTGGGGCCAGTGGCAGGGGAAGGGTGGGGATTAATCTATCATGAGAACCATACAAATATTTTACATATCTATAAACAAAGTTGAATTTTTCACAAAGCAATACTTGAAAAATGAAAATAAATTAAAACAAAAGATACTATGTATCCAGCTGGTGGCATCACCTCACAGAGAGGAAGTATGCCAAGTGACTTTAAGTGACAGTATTTTGACTTATATTATTCTAAGGGCAAAAAGGACTGCAAGTAAATCTTAAACTGTTTTTGGTAATCATATTGTTGATAGTAATGTTGACGTTTTGCTATCCTGAGACTGTTGTGTGTGTGTAATGGGATAAAGAAGATGAGCAATTATGTTTTTGTTGAAGGAATGAGGGTTTGGGCATGAGGGAAAGAAGACACAATGTAAAATCAATGAAGTTAAGTAAAAACCCTGTGGTTCCTGAATTTGAAGTATGAAATCATGATTTACTGTATACACATATATTTTTAAGTAATATTTCCTAACTCTATCTTCTGAAAAGACTTAGGAACAATGACCAACCCAGTAGCAATGAGCACCTTAGTGCCCAGATCGTGGTCTCTAGGTGTCATTTCCCTAAAAGGACCAGAGCCCCCTGGAGAAATGACTCAGTCTAGGTCTGGGGCAGGAAGTATACAAGATGAGTGTGGGGCATCTTGTCGTAACAGAAATTGAAGAAGCTACCAAAGACTACTAGTGGTCACCTACCAGGAAAGGTCTCTGAGGAGAGGTGGCTTTTGAGCTGAAACATGAAAAACAGAAGACGCAGCCATGAAAAGATCTAGAAGGAACACCAAGGGCAAAAGCTCTAAGCCTGTTCAAGATGAAGAAAGAAGCCTGGAGGAGTATCCTAGACAACGCAGAGGTGAGAAGACAGGCTGGAGAGGGAGGCAGGAGCCCCACCAGACACACAGGAAGGAACTGGGATTTTTTTTTCTCCTAAGTGCAATGAGAAGCCACTGATGAATTTTAAGCAGGGGATGCCATTAAGTTTTCAAAAGATCCCTCCAGCTGCAGGGAGGAGGATGACTTGTAAGAGGGCAAGAATGGCAGCAGGGACCCCAGCTGAAAGGCTGCTACATTCCTCCAGGCAGGACATGATGGTGGCCTGGATCAGAAGAGGGACCATGGAGGGATGAAAACTTGGATTCAGAATTCGTTTTGAAGGGAGTAACAATATGACTGGCTGATAGACTGGAAATGGGATGGGGGGAGAGGAGAAATAAAGGAAGACTCCTAGGACTTTAGGCTGATAAATTAGGGTTAGAAAGAGGTGAGGAAGATGGGGTGAGAGTGATCTGGGTTGGAGGGGAATCAGTGGTACCCTGTGTAAGTGGAGTTGTTGAATAGATAGATACATGGGTCTGGAAATCAGAAGAGAATCAATGCTGTAGATATAAATTTAGGATTCATCCCAATATAGATGGTATTCTAAGACTTGGGACTGAATATGATCACGTAGGTTCTGAATGTAGAAAGGGGAGGGGAGAGAGACAAAAGCTAAGCTGTGATTTACTCCAATATTCAGAAGTCAGGAGGAAGAGGAGAAGCCAGCAAAGGAGGCTGGGGAAGAGCCGTCAGGGAGGTAGGTGGGAAGCCAGGAGTGCGTGAGGTGTAGCTCAAGAAGAGTGTAGCTCAACGACAAGGTCAACTGTATCAAATGCTGCTGAGAGTTTGCGATTCTCTTGAGCAGTTGGAGTGGTTCAAAAGACAATGGGCTGGCATAGCACAGGGAGATCAGCTCGGTGCTTTGTGACCAACTAGAGGGGTGGGATAGGGAGGGTGGGAGGGAGACGCAAGAGGGAGGAGATATGGGGATATATGTATACGTATAGCTGATTCACTTTGTTATAAAGCAGAAACTAACACACCATTGTAAAGCAATTATACTCCAATAAAGATGTTAAAAAAAAAAAAAAAAGACAATGGGCTGGGAAGGAACTGGAGACCCAGGTATGTACAACTCAAGGGCGTCACTCTCAAGAGAAGTGGCAAACTGGGAGGGTGGTTAGAGGAGGCAAGGGCTGTAGGCAGAGGTTTTCCTACAATACTGAAGGAGGGGCGGGGAGAGAATGCAGGAGGTGGAGAGGAGATCAATGCAGGAATAAAATCCGCAAGGAAAGGGGGTGGGTTCCAGTGTGCAAGTGAAGTTGGGTGAGGATGGAGGAGGGAGAAAAGGTGGGGTGTATGGCTACAGACGCAGGCGTGCTGAGGGCAAGGAGAGAATTCTCTTCTGATTGCTTCTATCCTCTCAGGAAAGTAAGAAGCCACATCATCAGCTGAGCGAAAGGAGCGAGAGGAATTGAGGATGGAGTAGAAAATGCAAAATAGTAAATCCTGAGTAGGAGGATGAACAGAGAGACTGAGGAAGTGCGGTGGGATTGTCGGCATTTCTGAGGGTCCACTGAGGGCTTTTTGTACACGAAGATTTAAAAAGAGACCCTTGGCACAGCTGTCTTTTTCTGTCCAGGTAGTGTCCAGCGTGGGTGCAGCTGGGGACAGCTGGATTTAATCAGGGTCAGGGTTTTGCTGGAAGGACTCGACAGAGGGAGAGGGACCGGAGAGCTGAAGCTGTGTGCACAGACCAGCTGTAACCGTGGAACTGGAATTTAAGATGGGCCTGCTCTTCCCAAGGTTGTTACATCTGGGCTTGATTCTCACTGGCTTATTTCAAAGACTCACAGAGAAGAGGGACTTGATTTCACTCCTCCTTGGCCATGACTGACTAATCAGCCTTGGCCTTTGCACTGAGTTGAATTTGCCCCCCAAAAAGGTATGTTCAAGAGCTAATTCCTGTTGCTTGAGGATGTGACCTTAGCTGGAAATAGGCTCACGGCAGATGGAACCAAGTTAAGATGAGGTCACACTAGATTAGAGTGGGCCCTAAATCTAGTGTTTTTGTAAGAGGAAAGAGAGAGACATTTGGACCCAGAGACACAAGAGGGAAGGAGGCCACATGAGGACGGAGGCAGAGAGTGGAGTGATGTTGTCACAAGCCAAGGAGCGCCAGAAGCCTCTGGGAGCTGGAAAATGAAGGAAAAATTCTCCCCTGGAGGCTCTGGAGTATGGCACCGCTGATACATCGATTTCAGATTTCTGGCCTCCAGAACTATGAGAGAATATATTTCTGTTATTTTACGCCACTTGCTTTGTGGTACTTGGTTACTGCAGCCACAAGAAAATAATCCAGACTTCTAATAAGATTACTTACTCCTCAATAAATTTCACAAAGCTTAGGAATTCAAAGGATTTTTCCCTGCCTAGGAAAAAATATATATATATTTTCTAGTCCTATCTCTGGATATGTTACCTAATGCTTAATATGCTCTGGTTATAGTACTTAATTACTTAATACTTAATGTGGTAAATTTCAAAATTGTTAAATATGAAGATAAATAAGGTACCATGAAGCACTCCATCACATCACCTTTTTAAAGGTGAGATTTGAAATGGCCTTATCACTTATGTGGTTACATGAATATTGTCTCCTTCTCCCCAAACCCTCTCTAGAATATGGGCTTCATGTGTGGGTAGGACCAGAAGCAGGACACACCAGAACCAGGTCTGTCTGGTTCAATTTTATATTCCCAATGTCTGGCACATAGTACATGGTCTTCTACATATACTGAGAGAGGGAGAAATAATAACAACAATGACAATAATTTATCCTCCAGAGTAATATCCAGGGGAAATACTTCCCATAACCTGCAAAGCTTTTAGCCTACACCCTAAATCAATAGTTCTTAACTTAACCAGGCACAATTTTGCTCTCCAGGGATGTTTGTTACCATTTTTTATTGGAGTCATTTGTTTGTCATGACTTTCAGGGCGGGTGCTCCTTGCATCTAGCAGGTAGAGACCAGGGATGCTGGAGACACCCGACAAAATACAGGACGGCCCCCGCAGCTAAGAATGCTCCTGCCCCAAATGTCAATACAGGCAGACCTCAGAGATATTTTGACCACTTGTTCTTTTTTATTTTTAACATCTTTATTGGAGTATAATTGCTTTACATTGTGTTAGTTGCTGCTGTATAACAAAGTGAATCAGCTATATGCGTACATATATCCCCATAACCCCCTCCCTCTTGTGTCTCCCTCCCTCCCACCCTCCCTATCCCGCCCCTCTAGGTGGACACAAAGCACAGAGCTAATCTCCCTGTGCTATGTGGCTGATTCCCACTGGCTTTCTATTGACATTTAGTAGTGTAGATATGTCCATGCCACTCTCTTACTTCGTCCCAGCTTACCCTTCCCACTCCCCGTGTCCTCAAGTCCATCCTCTATGTCTGTGTCTTTATTCCTGTCCTGCCCCTAGGTTCTTCAGAACCATTTTTTTTTTTTTTTTAGATTCCATATATATGTGTTAGCATACGGTATTTGTTTTTCTCTTTCTGACTTACTTCACTCTGTATGACAGACTCTATTGACCCCTTGTTCTTCATGGCATCTAGAATGGTAAATCCTTTCCAGAAGGTTTTCAATTGACTTTGTCTAGATCCATCAGAGGAATCACTTATCTGTGGCAGCTATAGCCTTATGAAGTATATTTCTTGAAGAATTAGACATCGAAGTCAAAATTACTCCTTGACCCATCGGCTGCAGAATGGATGTTGTGTTAGCAGGCATGAAAACAACACAAATCTCATGGTCCATCTCCATCAGAGCTCTGGGGTGACCAGGTGCATTGTCAATGGGCAGCAATATTGTGAAAGGAATCTTTTTTCTTGAGCAGCGGGTCTCAACAGTGGGCTTAAAATACTCACTCAACCATGCTGTAAACAGATGTGCTGGCATCCAGGCTTTGTTGTTCCATTTCTAGAGCACAGGCAGAGTAGATTTAGCATAATTCTTAAAAGCCCCGGGATTTTCAGAATGGTAAATGAGCACTGGCTTCAGCTTAAAGTCACAAGCTGCATTAGTCCCTAACAAGAGAGTCAGCCTGTCCTTTGAAGGTTTGAAACCAGGCACTGACTTCTCCTCTCTAGCTATGAAATTCCTAGATGGCATCTTCTTCCAGTAGAAGGCTGTTTTCTTTATATTGAAAATCTGTTGTTTAGCGTAGCCACCTTCATGAATTATCTTAGCCAGATCTTCTGGATAACCTGCTGCAGCTTCTACATCAGCACTTGGCTGCTTCGCCTTGTACTTTTCTGTTATGGAAATGGTTTCTTTCCTTAAACCTCATGAACCAACCTCTGCTGGCTTCAAAATTTTCTTCTGCAGCTTCCTCATCTCTCTCAGCCTTCACAGAATTGAAGAGAGTTAGGGCCTGGGCTCTGGATTAGATTTTGGCTTAAGGGAATATTGTGGCTGGTTTCATCTTCCATCCAGACCACTAAAACTTTCTCCATATCAGCAGTAAGTCTGTTTCATTGTATTATCATTCATGTGTTCACTGAAGTCACACTTTTAATTTCCTTCGGGAACTTTTCCTTTGAATTCACAACTTGGCCAACTGTTAGTCACAAGAGGCCTAGCTTTTGGCCTCTCTCAGCTTTTGACATGCCTTCCTCACTAAGCATCATATCTAGCTTTTGATTTAAAGTGAGAATCATGCAACTATTCCTTTCACTTGGACAGTTGGAAGTCATCGTAGGATTATTAATTGGCCTAATTTCAATGTTGTTGTGTCTCAGGGAATAGAGAGGCTGGAGAGAGGGAGATAGCCAGTCGGTGGAGCAGTCAGAACGCACACAACAAAGTTCCTCATCTTATGTGGGCAGGGTTTGTGGTGCCCCAAAACAATTAACAGTAGTAACATCAAAGATCACTGATCACAAATCACCATAACAAATACAATAGCAATGAAAAAGCTTGAAAGGTGGCTAGAATAACCAAAAGGTGACCCAGAGACATGAAGTGAGAAGGTGCTATTGGAAAAATGGAGCCGACAGACTTGCTCGGTACAGGGTTACCTCAAACCTTCAATTTGCAAAAAACGTAATACCTGTGAAGTGCAATAAAGCAAAGCACAATAACACGAGGTATCCTGTAGTGCCTGGGCTGAGAAACCGTGCCTAGAAACACAAGGTATTCAAATTGGAAGAAACCTTACATATCACAGTACAACACCCTCATTTTATTAAGAGATAGACTGAGGGCCAGAAAAGGAAGTAACTTGTCCAAAGATGGAATAAGGGAGTAACAGAGCTGAGACGAACACTCAAATTTCCCTTGCCCAGGGTAGAGTTCGGGCCTCTGAGCCATGAGACCCCATCGCTGGAAACGAGGATGGATTCAGTAAGCTGACAAAGGGAGAAAAAGAGGGCCGCTTTCCCCACCCTCAGCAACAAACACGATTATCATTATCAAAGCTGGTGACTGACAGCAGGCAGCGGTGGCTGGCTGAGAACCGCCTCTAACCCTGGCGCCTGGTACAATGCCTGTACCCAGCACTGAATGCCAAATCACAGCAATTAGCCGTGTAGTGCCCACCAGCCAACTTCACGCTGGGCTAGTGGTCCAGATTGCTGAAGAGCCACGCCCTCTGCATCTAAATGCCTTGGCAACCACAGCAATGTTCTCTGCTCTCCTTGGAGCAGGGATCATAGGGCTCCGGCTGTGGGGTGTCTCCTAGCTGCTATAGCCTGGCACGTGAGTCCTGGAACAAAGAAAGAGGGAGGGCAGTTTCCCCTACGCTCTTCCTGCAGCTTGGCACACCACCCTGCCATCTTCCCTCACCCCCGAAGAGGTGCTCCCTTTGGCTGGAGGGAGGGAGGGAGGAGGGAAATAAACTGCTCACTGCCTGAAGCATTTATTAAAAGCTGGAGTCAAGATCTTGTCTACAGGTCCCCAGCAAAAACTGGGTATCCTGCATACTGATGGGTAACAGAACTGCTACCCACACCTGGGAGTTTAAGAATTTTGTGAATTTTTCCATCAGAAACCAATTTAAGTGAATCAGTTGTGCTAAAAACATCTGTCATTCCCAGGTCCTCACGGTGACCAGTAACCTATTTTGCATCTAGACTTGGAATTCCCGAGTCAACGAAGGCAACGTCCTGGTGGCTGAAATGAAAGCAACAAATTTGTCCAAGACTCTGCCATTTGCAAAGCATTTCCACATCTTGAACCTCACTGAAACTTCACAACCATCCAGAGAGGGATGCAGAGCACGAATTTTTAGCTGCATTTAACAGATGAGGCACAGGGCACAGTGATTTGTCCAAAATCACATACCTGGTCAGTGGGAGAGCTGAAGTTCAAATTCAGGCCTTGTAATTCTCCACACTCATACTGGTGGAAACGTTGTTGGCCTGACCAAGGTCCAGTCCACTGGGTCAACCCTTGCCCACTGTGATGGCCCTCAAACTCTTTAATAAAAGCCTAGGGCTCCAAACAAGAGTTTGAAGGCCACTTGCCTCCAGATCACTTTCTCCACCCTTCTCTGTGCCCTTAGAGGCTGACAGGTACCTGCCTCCATCTTCTGATTGGGCCTGGCCAATGGGGAGCCTCAGCAAGACCAGAGGGAGTGAGGAGAGGACGAGTTCATCAGGCTGCCTGGTCCCTCAACTGCAGGTCATTGGTTCTCTCCAGACAGCTGTCTCCATTCTCCCTCAGATTCCGGTAATGCTCCCTCCCTCATCCCAGATGATCAAAATCTACAGTATGTCAAATCAAAAGCTAAGGAGGAGAAGGAAACAGCATAGAGAATGGAGAGGTCTAGGAGTAAGGATGGGGTGACTGTACTTTTAAATAGAGTGACCAGGAAAGACTTCACCATGAAGGTCACTGACCTTTGAGCAAAGACCTAAAAACAAGTAAATGATCAAGCTGTGCGGATAGCTTGGGGAAGGAGAATTTTCCAGACGCCTGGTGTGTTGGAGCAACAGCAAGGGCAGCTGGAGCAGATGAGCAAGGGGTGGTCCAGGGTACTAGTGGATGGACTGGATTTAGGAGAATGCAGGTGGGCCAGGAGCCAAAGAGAACGGGGTGAGGGTGACAATGGTTCAGCATGGCAAATTCCTGACTCGCAGAGAAAGAACACAAGGGACAGACGCTGTGGACAAAGGATCTGCGGCTCAGCCCTATGCTTTTCAAGGAGTGATTATTGAGTGACCGGAGTGTACTCAGCCCCGGACATGACTTTCCCAGAGCTGCCCCCATTGCTCTTGAACCCTCACCATTTTACTTTTCCGCCCTTCGTTTACCATTATCTATCATTCCATATGCATTTGTTTATTATTTACTGCCTCTCTCTCACACTAATATTTACAATGCATGGAGACAGAGATCTCACCTGTCATGGCCAAAGCCATATCCCCAAGAGCCAGTAGAAGGCTTGGCTCATAGCAGGTGCTCAATAAATGTTTGTTTCAAGATGAATAAATGAGTGGACCAATGAATGCACAAACTACTACTACTGCTGACAGCTAATTTTTTTTTCTTTTCCCCAAAAGATTTTTCATTTCAGTTCCTATGAAATTAAAGACAAGAGCTACTACTTTACCCCTGAGAAGAAAGCATAGCTTTTAAGCATTCAGGGTCCATGAGTCAACATAGCATTTGGCATACGGTAGATGCTTAATAAATATTCAGTAATTTGACCAGGCATGTAAGCTGAAGTGATGAGAAAGCATTAACCTGGGAGCCCCATTCTACCCCAAACCCATCCTACAATTTCTAAATGCCACAACAGACTCTCTTGAAATATGAGTCTTCATGTTTTTGTTGCCTTCTCTGCCCATCCTTCCCATCCAAGACTCTGCCCCAATAAGTCAGAAGGATCCACATTGTGTGAAAGAGAATTAAAATTGTTTCAGAGGAAATAAAAGGAGAAATTAGTATGGTTCCTTTTTTTCTTACTTCAAAAGGAAGCTCTTGAAAATAAATGGGAGCCCCCAAGGGGGATGAACATTAAGCGTGCACCATAATAAGGGTCTGATAAAAGAACAGAGAAATTGCCAGAGCCCTCCATTCCAGGGGTGGCTGGAGGGGACTCGACTAGACTGGGAGACTGAGGGACCAGACTTGGGAGGACCAGGAATAGGATTTGAGTCAGTATCAAGAGAGCCATGAAAGCCAAGCCCACCCCTGCAGACCACCAGCCACCAGTTAAATAACCCCCTGGGCTGTTCAGAGTCAGACAAGGGCCTTCCATCGGCAGCTGCCCAGAAGGCCCCAGGGATCACCCAGCAGGATGATGCCCACCTAAAACCAGCACTCTGTTGAGCGCTAACAGGTGGGTCGACCCTCTTGTCATCAGCCCAAGATACTTCTAAGTTCCACCCCCATCCCACCCCCCTGATGTCCAGAGGGCTGCTAGTAGTACAAGGAGGCAAAAGCCCCAGCACCTGGACCCATCTGAGACTGGCCAGCCAGTGGCCAAGCCCAGGGCAGTTACATGAGACCTTTACTTTAGTGAGCCTCTGTTTCCTCTTCTGTAACATAGAGAGGGCGATATTTGACCATCACAAGCAAACATCTAGCAGAGCGAGAGAGGTGAGGCTTTGTCCCCCTTGAAGTGCTCTCAGCAGCATTTGTGTGGGAGAAGCTCAGGGGAGGTGATGGGGAGGAAGATGAGAGCCAGCCTGGCGCAAAGCAGAGGTGGCTCCCCAGGAGCTGGCCTCCAAACAGCTCTGACAATTAGCCAGGCCATCTATTCCCGAAGTTCCCTTCTTGAGGAAGAGATGGCGGGATCGAGGTAACACGCGTTCATTCACTCAGCCATCCAGTCATTCATTCTATAAATATTTATTAAGCATTTTCTGTGTATCACCGTGCACTGTGCAAGCCCCTGGGAGTAAAGCTGTGAACAAGAGGGTGTAGACAAGGACTTCAAGATCTTTAAAGATAAGTTTTGAACTATACTTACTGTTGTCAAAAGTGCCCCAAGGAAAAAAATACAGAGATCAATTTTGTCAAGAACTGTGAAGGTTCTGAGATTGGCCCTACTTGCAAGCTAGCAGGTTAGCCTGCCACGATTTGCTGGATGCTGGCAGAAGACATTTCCCTCCTGGGTCAGAGACAAAAGACAGTTCATTACTCACAGCAAGAGGAGAAGCTAGAGGATCAACATTTTCTCATAGGAGTTCCCCAAGCCCCAGCTCCCACAGGGCAGTGCAAAGATACACAGTGAGTTGCATTACAGGAGAGGAATCCTGAGCTTAGGAAACCCAAATCTTTCGTGCGTGTGTGTCTGTGTGTGTTAAAAACATGCAACATATGGATATCCCTGGTGGCGCAGTGGTTAGGAATCCTCCTGCCAATGCAGGGGACACGGGGTCGAGCCCTGGTCCGGGAAGATCCCACATGCCGCGGAGCAACTAAGCCCATGCGCCACAACTACTGAGCCTGCAAGCCACAACTACTGAAGCCCACGTGCCATAACTACTGAAGCCTGTGTGTCTAGAGCCCGTGCTCCTTAAGGAGAAGCCACTGCAATGAGAAGCCCGTGCACCGCAACGAAGAGTAGCCTCCGCTCGCCGCAACTAGAGAAAAGCCTGCACACAACAATGAAGACCCAACGCAGCCAAAAATAAATAAATTAAAAAAAAAAAAAACATGCAACATACAATTTACCATCTTAACCATTTCCAAGTGTACAGTTCAGTGGTGTTAATATTCTCATTGCTGTGCAACCAATACCCAGAACTTCTCCATCTTCCAAAACTCTATACCCTTTAAACATCTCCCCACTCACTCCCCACCCAATCCCCCCAGCAACCACCATTCTTCTTTCTGTCTCTATGGATCTGACTGCTCCAGGTACCTCATACAAGTGGAATCATATAGTATGTGGTTTTTTGTGTGTGTGACTGGCATATTTCACTTAGCATAATGTCCTCAAGCTTCATCTATGTCATAGCCCTTGTCAGAATTTCCTTTCTTTTTAAGTTGGAATAAGATTTGGAAACCTAAATCTTTTATAATGGACAGTAAACATGCTTGTCCTTTGCTCCGGAAAGAAACACTATCTCTATCTTCCAAAACTTTTCCCAACACAAACAACCTCTAAAATGTGGTCTGAAGGAAAGCAGTTTGTGCCTCTGCTTACAAGACATGCAGAAACACAAGACACCCAGGAGGATTATCTCCAAACAACTAGCAATGCAAAAAAGACTCACCCCTCAACCTACTCATCAGCGCTGGCTGTGGACAAGCTACTAAGCAGAGTGCCTCGAATAATAATGCACTGGGCCTTCACACAGTTCACACCCGGGTCACGCCTCCAGACAGAAGACCCTAGCACAGGGAGGTAGTCCATCATTGTAAATGGGGATTTTTCACCCAGCAAGTTCACTGCTAGGAATCTACTAAAAATGGGTGCACATGTCCACAGAAAGACTTGTACGAGAACATTCATAGCAGCTTTATCCACAGAAGTCCCTAACCGGGAACACCTGAATGTCCATCAACAGGGGAAGAGAGCAACAAAATGTGGTGCATCTGTGCAACAGAACACTACTCAGGAATGAAAAAGAACGAACTAGTGATATTTGCAGCAACAAGCCAAGTTCAAAGCTGAGCACTGAGCTTTATGCTGAGCCAAAGAAGGCAGACACAAAAGAGTACACTCTGTATGCTTCCACTCACACTCAATTCCAGAAGACACAAAGCTAATCTACAGTGAAAGAAATGGGAACAGTGGTGGCCCCTGGGATGGCAGGTTTTGGGGAGGGGGGGCTGATGGGAAAGGGGAGGGAACTACCTGGGGTAATGGAAACTCTCTGTTCCTTGATAGGTGTGTGAGTTATGCAGGTGCATGCGTTTGTCAAGACTGATCAAACCACACACTTATGATCTGCAGCATTTCACCCTATGTAAATTACACCATCATTGTTTAAGTAGCTTTTAAAGAACATGGGCTTTGGAGTCAGGCAGACCAAGCCCTCGACTTTTCAACCACGTGAACCAGTGGCTTCTCCTTCGTGGGGAGGCCAGTTTGAGAAGAATCCTGGTGAACCCCGGCTTCTCCTTGTCTCTGCACCCCCAGCACCTTGCACAGGGCGTGGCACAGACCCGGAGCTGAGGAAATAGTGTCAAATGAACCAATAAAAGTGAGGCTAGATATATGCCCTTGAAGCATTTTTAGGAGTGGACTTTGTCTCCACAAATAAAATCTTAAACTAAAGCAAATGAAAGTGATTCCGCAGCTGTTTAAATCTTCCTCACTTACTGAAAACGGTTTCCTTTGTTTAAGGATCAGCTGAAGTCCCTGAAATCCACCTGCATAGGTTTATTCCTTCGTTCTAAATATAGTTATGGAGCACCTCTGGTGTGCCAGGTGCTTGAGAGAGAGTGGTAAATAAAACAGACAACAGACATGGTCCCTGCCCCCAGGGAGCTTGCACTCTGGTGGGAGAGACAATAAAAATGTAAATGAAACTCTGATAGGAGATCAATTGGGATAGGATCAGAGCTCTTGAGGACAAGAAAATAGAGGCTGTGAAAGAATGTGATGTGGGACAGGGGTTGCTCTAGATGAAGACCTCAGAGGCAGTCTCTCTGAGGAAGAAACATCTGAGCTAAAACCGAAGGAAGAGGAGGAGCAGCCCCATGAAGGGCTGGCGGCAGAGCTTTCCAGACGGTTGGAGCATAGGGAAGGGACCTCTCGAGGTTTGGCCTTCTGAGATTCTGAAGAGGCCGGCTCAGCTCGTATAATGTAAAAGAGCTGGAGCCTGTCAGTCTTGCTCTGCCACTCAACTTGCTGTGCAATCCCCACATATCTCTTGCCCTCTCTGGGCTTTGTTTCATTTTCAGAACACTGAGAGAAGGTCTGAAAACAGTCTCTTGGAGCCATTGCAACTATGACAATCCAGGAGTATCTGACTGGACACTTGCAAACCCATGCTGTGCTCTCCCAAGCTTTTGAGTCCACCAAGGCAGTGTCCTCTGGGGCAAAGGGGATAAGCACTGAGGCTCTAAGGCTCTGACAGCTTTGCTGCTGCAAAATGAAGACGTTCTCCTGTCTCCCATCCCTGTCTACAGGAACAAAACAAGGTGGCAAAAACCCAGAGTACTCCGCTTAGCTGTCGGCCGCCCTCTGACTGGCTGCAGCCTTGGAAATAAATGGTCCCATCAGCTCCGAGGAGGGTGAGCTCAGGATTTCAGATGAAAATGAAATAAGAGGGAATGCAGCCCAGAAGCAATGCAAAGTAACGATAAGGGCACTAAAATCTTCCACTGCAGAAAGATGGATGCTGAGAGCGGTGCAACGGGGCACTGACCTCGGATGTGGGGACACTGGAGGAATGAGCTCACGCCCCAGGGCCGGCTGGCGGGGCCTGCGTTTCTGGGATCCAGGGGCTGTCTGAGGGGACCTGGGCCGGGCTGACAGGGCCCCTGCCCCACCCCACCCCGTCCTTCTCTCGGGAAAGCCTTATCCTCCTACATTTCTCCAGATCAAAGAGCCTCCAGGAACTGACCTGCAGGGCTGGCTAACTCCAACCCTGTGCCAGGGAAAGGAGCCTCAAAGCTGACAGCCTCCCAGCAGGAGGTCTGCAGGTTGCAATCCCAGGAAATGAGGCAACATAGAGAAGACAATGATTTTTAAAAACCATCATCTACCGGCACGTCCAGTCCTGCTAAGCTCGAGGTTCCAGGGTCATCTGTGGACACTGCAATCACAGCTTCCAGTTTTCTGGCCGTGTCATCCTGAGCAAGTTACTTACCCGTTCCCTTGCCTCTAAAACAGGGGAAACAATAGTACTGACCACGCAGGGTTATTATGAGAATTCAATGTAAAAATCTGAGTACAGTTTCTGGCCCATAGTAAGTGCCCTCAATAAGTTAGTTTACTTTAATTTTTACATTGTTTTATAGTCACGTTAAATATGTCTCTACATGTACAGGTAAAGCAACATAGTACCAGCCAAGTTTAACACCCATCTAGGTTCATTGATACTAAGAATCTACAGCCTGGATTCATAGCAAACAATCTCCTGACTCTCCCCTCCCCCATCAACCCAACACTCTTTAGCAATGACACCCAGCCTCCCTCTGAGCCTTGCTAAGCCTCTGCCAGGGCACAGCGCTCTGATGAACTGTCCCTCCTCTTAGAGGAAAAGACATTTGAAAGCAAGGGTTAAAATCTCAAATGCCTACAGGGGCCAGGAAGGTAAAACAGATGAGTAAAGGGAGCCCAGCGTTAGACATCAAGGAGTAGGGAGGACTGTGGCAAACTAGAGAACCCATGTCCCATCTGAAGGAAGAAGCTGCTACCAGCTCTAGCCAATTTTTGCCAGGGAGGAAGGTAGGTCCAGGGTTGGCACATCTTTTAGTTTTCCAGGGAAGCCAGAAATCCAGATTTTTATGTGAGATCTCCTGATGTACAAATATTGGCACATAATTCATTATTTTAAAAATATGGAAGTCCTAGCAAGAGTCATCTGTTTGTACCCACTGACTTGAGGGGCAGAGCCCTCCCAGCTGTTACTGGCTGTTGGGCAACTGCCCTCTCCCTGCAAGAATCAGAATCCTGGCTGGGCTGAAGTCACAAGGAACTCGAGACAGATCTTAATTAAGCTCCAGGCAGAGCGCCTATTAGTTGATAAAGGCTTTGGAAAAGAGTGAAGGAAAGAGTCCCCTGAGGGCTGGAGCTGTGGAGGAAAGCTAAAAGAAGGAGGTGGGCTTTGAAATGGGTTTTGGGGGCTGTCGGACCAGGAAAAACTGAAGAACAAAGCACAGTCCAGAGGAGGGACGGAGGGAGATGGGGAATTAGGGAGGAACTGAAAGCTCTAACTCAGAGCATTGCCTGTTCAAGTGTGGATGCAAAATGTCACACAGCATCACTCTCCAGAGGATTCTGCTAGGAAGGTGACTGTACACTGCTCTGGGCTGGGGGCACCTGGAGACAGCACCAAGGATGCAGGCTCCTCCCAGGAGAAAGGACAGTGCCCAGCTCCCTGGATGTGGCCTTAGCCGGAAGTCCTCTGCCCCGTGCAGACCTCGCTCAACACATGATCTGCTTACACGTGCATCCTCCTTCAGTAGAACTCAGCTCTTCTAAAGCTGGAAATGTGACTTCTATGTGCTGGGCGTATAGAAGGTCCGTAATGAATGTGTGTCACGTGATCCACTGAATGAAACCAAAGAACAAGAAGCAAGACATCAAAGAATAGGGCGCATGCCCTCACTTCCAGAACTGAACATTTCCCTCACGGAAAATGAGCAAAGGCATCAGTGGTCACTGCACGCAGCAGCCATGAAAGACCTGGTGTTTGTACAGAGAAACACCCCGCGTGGGGTGTCGGGAAAAGGACGGTGTCATCCCATAAAGACCAGAGTCAGTGAGGCTTACAACACCCCAAAGCCCCCAGGAGATAGACACGATGCACAACCTATCAAATCTCCAGTGGATGTCTTGGGTCATTCTAGAATTAATGTATTATAAAAAATTAAAATAAACTAACTTATTATTTTAAGCCCTTCCCTGGATAGATGGTGCAGCTGAGAGGCTCAGGGCACCTAGGGGACTTGGGTCCAGTCACACAGCGAGTCTAGGAGCACAGGCTGGACCAGAGCTCAGCTCTCCTGACTCTCATTCCAGAACACTCTAGACCAGGAGCAGAGCTGGGACTAGGGTGAGGCAGGTGAGGCACACTCGCCCGGGGAGCAAAATGTAAGGAGGCTAAAAAGCTCTGTAATCAAAGTAAGTAGCATTTTGATGCAATATTTTTTTTTGATGCAATATTTTTAAAAAATCAAAATCAGTGCAAAACAAATCCATGATAAGCAACACAGCAACTTTTAAAACAAAGACTTAAAGTTGTACCCTCGTGTGCCTCAACCTCCTCCACTGCACCCTGATCCCAGCCTAGACTAGGAGCCCCGAGGTGACAACTGACTAAGACGTGGAGGAAATGGTTGCGTGGAAACCTATAGGAAGATCACGCCAGGATCTTAGTTCCCCAACAAGGGATTGAACCTGGGCCCTCGGCAGTGAGAGCGAGGACCACTGAACCGCCAGGGAATTCCCTCAACCTCTGCACTTTAGATTCACTCAGGAAACTTCAAAAATTCCCTGCCAGGGAATTCCCAGGACGTGGCTTGCTTGGGGTGTCTGAGGCACCGAAAAGAGGCAGAGTGCCGGGAGAGGTGGCAGGTGAATGCCACCCCGACCCCCATCCCCACCCCAACCTGCAGGGCAGCATTTTTCCTGCAACAAGCTGTGTGCAGGGACACCCAGCTTGACCCCCTGCCAGGAGAGCTCAGGGAGAAAATTCCACCCGCCACCCCCCTTCCTAGACACCCCCCTCCTAACTCTAACCAATTGTCTTGCAAATCTTAGCCTTTTCACCTCAAGGGGCAGGATGGATTAAAAAGTTTGGACAGCTCTGGGTAACCCTTCCCGCCATGGAAAAACAACCCAGAATTTTATGACTTACTGACAGTGGGTTATGAATGGGAAGGAAAGCATATCCTTAAACCACAGACCATAACTCCCTTTTAAGGTATTTCCTTGGGGCCAGAGACGCCACATCTTCCTCCTGCCCCCTGTTCTAATAGCAGCTTGTTTTTTAGTGACAAGCTTGGGCTTTTAGGTCAGCCAGGCCTGGATTCAGATCCAGTTTTGCCATTTACTGGGTGGCCCTAGACAATTTACTGAGACGAGACGATAGCAACTCATGCTTCCAGGGGTCCGGGGGTAACTTAAAGGATATGATGGGGGCTGAGGGGCAAACCATAGGCGAAGGGGGCAGGGCACAACCCAACACCAACACACTGCTCTCATGGGGGATGTCAGCCAGATCTCCCAGTGTTTCAAAAGAAAAAAAAATTATGTGAAGTCTCCTGATTTTTACAGGCTGGCCAACTAATTCAAAATTAAAAAAAAAAATGTCAACCCAGAAGGGCCAAATAAAACAGGTCTGCGAGCCAGAGCCCACCAACTGGCCCAGTTTGTGCCTCTGACATCCACAAATCACCCAGAAACCTGCCTGGCACCTAGTAGGTGCTCAGCAAACACAGGCCATTTCCATCTTTTCAGGAAACTCTCCAGGCATCATCAACATCTATTTCCACACAACAGCTTGGGAAGGAATGCTTCTCAGGAGGAAAATGAAGATACGAAAAGAAGAGCTGAAAATCTGGAAGGCTCCAAAGGGAGGGAGGAACTGCCAAGGGAATTCCTTAAAAGGATTTAAAAGAATTTTATTGGCCATAGTTTAGCACAAGTCAGGGATAAGATCAGGCAGTAATTTAACTCCTGGGCCCAGCAAGCGAGTCTGTGCCTGTGGGGTGGATGGGGGGTGGGAGGGAGGAATTGTTCTTACTGTGATCTCCACCAGTGTCTCGGGTCCTCTATCCACAGGTCACCCCAACATCTGACTCCGGCTCACAGTGTTCGGATGGGGACAGCCCCTCCACGGAGGTGCTCATAAGGCCCAGCTGATCCTACACAACAGAAAACAAGGCTTGAGTCTCCCCACCCTCCCACCCCAGTGGATCTGGTAGCTCACATGAACTTTGAAGTCAGACCCAGCTGGGTTGAGTTTCAAGTCTTCAACATCAGTGGTTCTCAAAGTGTGATCCCCAGACCAGCAGCGACCCCATCAGCAGCGGTAGCAGCAGGGAACTTGTTTGAAGTAGCAGCAGGGAACTTGTTTGAAAGGCCCCACCCCAAACCCACTGAAACAAAACCTCGGGGTGGGGGACGGCGCCAACCACCTGGGCTTTAACAAGCCCTCCAGTGGATTCCGATGCACAGTGAGTTTGAGAACTCCCGCTCTCCATCTTTATCCTGTGGTCTTCAGCAAGGCCTATGTCTCACTGAGATGATCAACTCTATCCTATGGGACTGTCCTGAGCATCCCTCCAACAACTATTTCAGAAGGCTGGTCTGTCTGTGCCAGACAGTGTGGAAGATGCTAGGGGGACAGCACATAATCCTGGCCCTGATGGCGCTTGATGTCTAGTGGGGAGACAGATAATAAGCAAGGAAAAAAGATATAAACGCCCATTTTCAGAAGGGAGAGGAAGGCAGGGGCCTGATCCACCACATAGAGCTGTGTTTCTCAAAGTGCACCCCAGGGACCACCTGAGCACCAAAGCCCACACAGCCAGGCAGACCTCCTTTCCTACACGCCCCCCAATTCTCCTCCCTAGTGTCCCTGCAGCTCCTCAAACACACCTCTCTCTCCCGGGCTTCGGGGCCATTGTCTTTGCGGTTCCATCTACCGGGAAAGCTCTCTTCCCAGATCTTCCAAAGATGGGCTGCTTCTCCTTGTTTAGGGCTCCGTGTAAATGTCGCCTCCCCCTAGGTCTAGCTAAGGCGGTCTCTCCCCTCACTCTGTAGCCCCACCACCTGCTCGGGCTTCCTCCCTGCCCTTCTCACAGCCTCCAATCTTGCGCCTCAGCGGCTTTGCTGGTTCTGCCTCTCTCCCAACAGAAAGTGAGTTCTTGGGGTCAGTTCCTTGTGGCGGCGGCCTCTGCGGCACCGGTGAGCCATGACACCCTAACCCTATTCCTCCTCGTGCACTCCCAGCTCCGGAGCCTGCTCCCACCCCTGAGGAGGAGGCCACAGGCCGGGCTCAGGGCAGGGTTTCTTCACGGCCTTGCTGGGTTCTCTGATGGTGAGAAAAGGCGGTAGAGACTAGAAGGAAAAGAGGAAAGCGCGGTGCGAGGCCAGCGACCCTAAAAGGCCTAAAAGGCCGGCTCCGCGGTGGCGCCCTCTCTCGGGCAGAGCCCTCCAACCCAACCCCCAGCCAAAGCGCGACTCCTACCAATTCCGAGGCGAGGCGTCGCTCTCAGCCGGCTCGGGACCCCAGGACCCGGTCCGAGTGCCCCGCGTCGGCTGGGGGTGCTGGCAGCTGGGCCGCGCGGACTCCGGGGCGGTGGCGCACAGGGACTTGGAGGGAAAGGCACCTGGCGCGGCACGTGCTGTCCCTAAGAAGTTGACGCCGCAAGGCGCGTGCAGTCCCTGGCCCGCAGTGGCACGAGGGGCCCAAGGGCAACGGCGCACTCGGACCTCCAGGGAGAAGCACAAGACCGGGAGCGTGGTGCGTGCGGCCCCGGGGCGGCGGAGCGTGGAGACTTTCCGTGGCACGTTGGCGCCTGGGGCAGTGACGCGAGGGGTCCAGGGCCAGCGGGCACTCGAACCTCCGGGGGAAGCTCCTGACCCCGGGAGGCTGGCGCGCGGCGGGGCGAGTGCATCCCGAGGGCAGCGGAGCGCGGGGACCACGAGGGCAGGCGGGCGGAGGGCGGGGAAAGGGGAGAGGGCGGCGGCGGGGCGCTCGGCGCGTGCGGTCCGGGCCGGGACTCGGGAAGGCGCCCAGCGGAGCGCTGCACATCCGAGGGCCCGGGCCCGGCGCTGGGCCGCCCGGACGCCCGGGGTCGGCGCCGCGTGGCCCCCGCGTTCCCCGCCGCCGCCCGCGCTCCCCGCCCCGAGCGCCGCCCCTCCCTCCGGCCCGCCTCCCGCCCCGCTCCCTCCCTCCCTCGGCGGCTGCCTCGCGGCGCTCCCGGCGCACTCGGAGCCCGGCGGGGACCGGGAGGCAGAGGCGGGCGGCCCTGGGTCCGAGTGCCGGAGCCGAGCGGGGCCCGGGGGCCGAAGTTTGCCGGCGGCTCCGGGAGGTGGAGCGGGTGGCTTCCAGCCCCTGGTCGTGTCCTCGCCGGGACCCGCCGGCGAGCCGCGGCCCGGCCAACTCCGCGGTGGGGACGCTGTGCCGCGAACTTGAGGTGGGAACTTGGCGCGCTGCAGCCTCTCCGAGCACCGCCGGACTGGCGGACTCGGGCTCCGGTGGGGGGAGATGCACGTGGCCGTGGCCCCGGCGCCCCAGAGGGGACCCCGAAAGCCACTGAGGGGGGCGGCCGGGACGACAGAGGACCCGGGAGCAGCTGCGGGCGGCGGCGTGGAGCGCGCTCGCCACGGTCATGGTGCGGGTCCAGCTTCTTTTCTTCCCGGGGGTCCCCGGGGTGCGAAGTGACAGGGCAGGAGGTGGGGGGGGCACATCCCGGCTGTGGCAGAGGTTTCTCGCCGTCTCGCGGGAGGATCCAGGGAGGAGGGAGTGTTGGGGGGAGGTGGTAGGGGGGCGTCTGTCACTCGCTCGTTCACTCCATCCTTAGGCACCGAAGGGAGCATCCCGTCAGTGGGCTTTATTGAGCCACTCATTAACGCCACAAGCTTTTATTGAGCGCCCACTGTGTGCTGGGCTCTGGGGACTCCTCAGCCTCCGGGGCTCCCTACCCAGAAGGGGCTCAGCCTGGATGGATTGGAGTCTTCGGATGAGGAAGGAAATGAGAGAAGTTCATTCATTCATTCATGGATAGGACAAAGATTGGTTGAGCACCTACTGTGCACAGCTCACCATGCCAAGTGCCCAACGTTCATTATTTCATTCATTTAACAGTTATTGAGGCACTGTGCTGAGGAGAGAACCGTGAAGGAGAGGGATGGGATGGGGGCAGGAGAGGATGGAAGCCAGCTTGCAGCTTGGAGAGCATACCCCTCCCCATGTGTGTAGGCAGAACGTCACTGGAAGGTTGCAGAACGGCCTTTCCTTGGTTCGCCTACTGCATTCATTCTCAAGGGGAGGGGTGGAGGCTGCAATAGGTTGTTGGATAAGAAGAAAAGGTCTTTAAAAAGCTCTTTAGGGGAGGGTGGTAGTGGGGAGGGGGGCTGTGAAACACTGATCTAACCATACCGATGAAAGGAGGCTCCCACCGATGGGGTGTATTAGTTAAGTTGTCCATTCAGCAGGCATTTTCTTAAGCACTTGCTATTCTTAAGTACATACAGGGTGCCAGGCACCAAAGTCACCAAGGAGAATGAGACTGGACACAGAGACCCCGTTTGCTGACCCCTCAGACAAATGCAGGGGAGGTGGGAGGAGGGAGCAGGAACTGCCCTGATTCATTGTATGTGTGGTAAAGGGGGAGGGGCTGCTTCTGACTCTATGAATCTAAGCAGAGGTTTATTCACTAGGGTGTGTTTGATACCCACACACATGACTGCAGTCAGAGTCACTTCAGGGAGCCCCCCCGGAGCACGTTTCCAAGGCAGATTTGGCACTACTGGAGCCCCAGCCCCAGTGCTGGAACCAGGGGAGGGGCAGGTAGCCAGACCTGAGCTTGACCCTGTGTCCTCTGTCTTGGAGCTCTGCAGAGGCACCTGCCAAGCGGGGAGGGAGGGAGGATGTGTCTGAAAGACAGGTGAGGATGGCCCCTGGGGATTGCCCTCACCAGTCATTCCCTAAGCCAGCCCATTCCAGTGGAAAGATGTCTGTCATGGGACCCACTCCAAACCCACAGGGGACTGTGAATGTGCTAGAAACAAGACAGCCTTGATTCTTGTGCCAAGCCCTGAGAACCCAGGCTGGGGGAGTCCTGGAGTCTGATTGGGGCAGATCTGGGGGCTAAGCTCCTGTCCCACTGCCGTTCTGAATTCTCTGCACCAGCCATACAGCTGGGCTCTGGCAAGAGATGAGCGAGATGCCCCAGGGAACAGAAGAGCAGAGAGATGTGTCCTGGATGTAGGGCTGAGAGACTCAAACCGAGACTAAGGTATTAACCCCCTGGACCCCTAAAAGGTGTCTTGACTGGGCCGTCTTTTCTCCACATCCCCCTTCCGAATATGTGAGGAAGAGTCAACATTTCCGGTTGCCAAAGATATAGGGTCTGGCAATCCACTCTTGGTTGGCTCATTAAACCCAGATATGGAGCCCCTGGGTGGAAAATGGCGGCTGGAGAAGCCACTCTAAAGAGAATTAATATAAAGGGGGAGGCAAGAAAGGCTAGCTGCTAGCACTCGATCCCTGCTGGCCATTTTTGTTCCATAGCAGCCAGTATTTGACTGACAAAGTCACAACACGGAGTGAATGTGCTCCAGATAGGATCCGAACGGTGCCTCAGCTCTCCCCCTGCCCTGTGGTCACAGCCTTACACCTGCGTCTCCCCAGGCGGGCGGGCATGCCATGCTCTCCCTCGTTCCTTCCTCCCTTCCCCGCCGCAGCTGACCACAGACGCACGGCCTCAACACTTGCTAAGGAACAAGAAACGAGGGACTGTTTAAGCCGGTGTCCCCTTCCTGCTGCTCCAAGGTCCTCACTGCTCTCCAAGCCTGTGCCTCTACTTAACGCCTGTGTTCCCAAATTGGGGGGCTGCAAGGAGGCAGAGAGAAACGGACCGTCTGGCTCCCACCCGCAAAGCCCCTCCTGGTAGAAGGCAAACTGTTATTTTGCCAGAAGCAGAGTAGGGAGGCTCCAGAGGCCGCCTCTGTCTGGGGGGAAGGGCGTCTCCAGCGTGTTCTCTCTTTGGGGGTGGCGGGGTGGAGGAGAGAGCCCAGCTCCCAGCAAATATCCCCCGCACCCCAGTGACTTGGGCCCCAGCTTGCAGGAAGCAGGGCTGAGGTCCAGCATGGTTGGATTGTAACGAGGGAGGACGGGAGGGAGCCAAGGAAGATGGATTCCCCACGCGGGCACAGCATCTCACAGAGATCCAGCATGCCAGGACCTGGGCCAGCCTAATGGCTGGATCTGTTTGGATTAACGTTTTAATTGAGGATTAATGCGGCGTGACCCACCTCTGAGTCAGCCCAGCCAGGAGCCCTAACCCTGACAGATGAAGCTGCACCGGCAGGGGCAGGGCTGCATGGAGAGATCAGTGGGGTGCCCTCGGCACCCGCTCGGGGTCAGGGGATCACACAAGTTGGCAAGTGTGGAGCGGGGTGGGCAGAAAGAAACCAAAGACCGAGGAGCTCAGGAAAAACTGCTTTTTTTTTTTTTAAGAGAGTTGCATTGCACTTGGTTCATTTCTTACTGCCACCTATTACCACCAATTTAGTGGCCGAAAGCAACAAATTTATTATCTTACAGTTTGGGGGGATCAGGAGTCCAAATGGGTCTCGTTGGGCTAACATCAAGGGGGCAGCAGAGCTGCGTTCCTTCTGCGGGGAGAATCCGTTTCTGCCTTTCCCAGCTGCTGGAGGCTGCCTGCCTCCTTGGCTCCTGGCTTCGCATCATTCCAACCTCTGCTTCTGTCATCACATCTCTTTCTCTAACTCTGATCCTCCTGCCTCCCTCTTCTAAGGACGCTTGTGTGATATTGGGCCCACCAGTCGATCCAGGGTCGTCTCCCCATCTCAAGGCCCTCGGTTTAATCACAGCAGCATAATCTCTTTTGCCATGTTAGGTAACATATTCACAGGTTCCATCCAGGGCTTGGGACATGGGCATCTTTGGGAGGCCACTATTCTGCCAAGCACAGGAACGTGCCTCATCAGTTTACATTGCTGACAGGGAAACTGAGGCCCAGCCAAGCGAGTGACTTGACTTCAGTGCCAGGTGAGATGGAGAGCCGGCACTGAGGTCCAGCCCTCTGGAAGGAGTTGTCTGCTTCACATTCCTCCTCTGAGAAAGGAAATGCAAGGGGAGGAGCGGGCAGGGGAGGCGCCAAGCGTGCTGTGCAGAAGCCATTCTAGCAAGCACAGAGCCCTTCTAATGTGCCAGGCACGGCTCCAAGCACTTAGGAGGAGAGTGCGATGATTACCCCCAGTTTACAGCTGAGGCCACTCAAGCACAGAGAGGTGAAGTTATTTGCGGAAGGCTGCACAGGTGGTAACTGGTGAGCCAGGCAGCGTGGTCCAGAGGCCACACCCTCACCCCTGGCTGGTGCCTGTCTACACCATAGGAGAGTTCTGCCGAGAGACCAAAATGGCAACTGAGAACTTGACGCAAGCAGGAGTTTTGTTGATTTCTTACTCTGCTCTTGTGCAAATACCCAGTAGGAATAAAGATGTTTCCCCAGCTATGGGCAGTTGCCTGCTTCTCCCCATCCGCAAAGATTTTTCGAAAGCTTGTGCATAGAAAATAGAGTCGAGAGACCCCGTCCCTGGCTTGCTCCTGGTGCTGGACACCCTCCCCACTCCACCAGGAATGAGCAATGCAGGGGCCCAGTAAAATGCAGAGTCAAAGAGGTTTGCTCAGAATCCCACAGACCTAGTTGGAGTCTGGTTTCGTCACCAGAGTCATGAGTTTTCACTTCTCAAAGCCTCAATTTCCTCATCTGTAAAATGGGGGTGTTAATAGTAACACCTGCCTCTTAGGGAAGGACGTGGGCTCGCACAGTTAAGGCTCTTCCACAGTGCCTGGCACCTAGTGTGTGAAGATGGGAGGCTGTGACGGGTGTTGCTCCAGCACTGTGAGTGTTTGGTGCTCTCTCTGCATCCCCCACCTCCTGCTGAGAAGAGGGACAGGCCTAGGACTGGAAGAGTGGAGTCGAGAGAGGACAGCAGTTTGTCAAAACCCTGGAGAGACCCAAGAGGTGTCTTAGCAGTTGGGATCAGCACATAACAGTTTGTGGAATCCTTCCTGTCCTTGATGGGATGTGGCCGTGGGGATGAGAGATCAAGTGACAGTGATCGTACCTGCAGCAAACCTCCGTTCACCAGATCCTCATAACAGCCCGGTAAGGTCGGCACACTTATCCCCACTTTATAGGGGGAAACAGGCCCAGAAGAGGGCCGGCGCCTCAGTGGGTGCAGATGGCTGTATCGGGCCGAATGGGTATTAACAAAAGCAGCAGTGACAGCCAGGCAAGCCTGACTTAGACCTTCCTCCCATCCTGCTCCCCACGCCTGAGTCCTACCCCCCAGGCCCTGCACCCCACCCTCAGTCAGATGCTGACCACAGAGCAGCCTCATGGGGTGGGGGGGCTGCCCCTCAGAACTCCTCCTGGCTTCAATGCTCATTTCTCTCTGGAAATGTATCCTCAGCCCTCCATCATAGCTCGTGAAAATCATCTTTCTCCCAGGAAGGAGGAAAAGAAATTGCATGGGGAGTGTCATCGGATCTGTGGGCTCACAAAGGGGCGTTTGATCAAGGCAGCCCCAGTGCAGAAGGTTTTTCTCCCTAAACAGAGGGTCTCCACTTCTCCAGTGAAGCTCCCCTAGCGTGGGATCCACAGAGCCTTCCAGAACCCCAAGGAGATTGAGCAGTTGGGCAGGGGGCTTCCTGCCATAGCCCAGAGCAGCTAGAGGGTCTGCAGGCTTTCCTGGCCCCTCCCTTTCCTCTCTCTCAAACGTCAGCAGGCTCTCAGGGAGCCTTCGAAAATGCCAATTCCTGGGCCTCCCCCTTGGGGATTCTGATGGAGAGGCTCTGGGGAGGGGCCTGGGAATCTGTATCTCCACTGAGTCCAGGGAGATTCCGAAGCCAGTGGCTTGATTTTTTTCGTATTCTTCTTCTTCTTTTTTCTAAAACCTGGATTAAAACCCAGGGTTGTGCTAACCACAATCTACTTCATACCACTCTTCATCACTGGCCTGTGCCAGGCCACCTTAGTCACTGTTCCCTTCATTCCAATCCCCACGCTTGTTCCCCTCCCCCTGCCCTCCCAGGCACCCTCCGTGTGGTTGATAGAGGTCCTTACATGTGCTCAAGTCTTTGTAAAATATGTAATGTTGTGTGTGTGTTCATTTACATAAATAGCATAGTGCTATAAACTTCTTTTCCTTTTTCCACTCGGCACCATGTTTTTAAGATCTAAATGTGTTGCTAAACCTACATCTAGTCCGTTGCTTCTAATTCCTGTGCAACCTCCAGGCATCCGCCATCTGCATCGCTTGTTCATTTCCCCCCTGGGAGGGACACTGGGAGACCTCCTAGCACCAAAGCAACACAAGCTGCACGCTCTTGTGCCTTGTTCCTCGCTTAGATGTGAGTCCCCAGAAGCAGATGCTGAGTCAACTATTTGAGTGTAAATAATATATTACAGACAATGTCTATCACAACCCCTATGGACCCAGGTCTGGGGAATATACCAAAGAGTGGGTTTCCTGGGTCATAAGGCACATTCCCCTCAGTACCCCTGATGGCTTTCCCAGAGGCTATACCAGACTGTGCTCCCTCCAGCAACGGGCTCTGGGGTCAGACAATACTGGGTTCCAGTCCTGCTTGATCAGGTCAAGAAAGGAGTCACCAGTGGCTGGTGGAGGGGAGGACGACAAACCCCCCTCATAGCTAATAATAATACAGCAGGCCCACTGAGCGTCCACAGGGTGTCAGGCATCGGGCCAAGCACATCACCTGTGACATCTGCTTTAGTCCTCAGCATAACTCAGGGAGGTTGGAGCAACTGATAGCCCCATTTTACAGAGAAGGAAACTGCATCTCAGAGGCAGGACATGACTCTTCCAAAGTCACAGAATGACTGGGCTTGAACCCGGATGGTCTGACTTCAGAGCTAGTGGGCTCTTCTGCTTCCCCGTCTTGGGGTAGTCAGCAAGTTGCCCCCCAAGCTGAAGTCTAACCAGCTTTTTCTCAACATCCCCTGTATTTGTCTCCTATTGCTACTGTAACAGATCACCACAAACTGAGTGGTTTAAAACAACACGAACGTCACAACATTGTAAATCAACTATACTCCAAAAAAAAAAATTAATTAATAATTTTAAAAACCACGAACTTACTACCTCACACTTCTGGAGAAGAGAGGTCTCAAATGGGCATTACAGGACTAAAATAAAGGTGTGGGCAGGCTGCATTCCTTTCTGGAGGGGAGAGTCCATTCTTTGCCTGTGTTGGCTTCCAGAGGCTGCCTGCTTTCCTTGGCTCATGGCCCCTTCCATCTTCAAAGCCAGCATTGGCCAGTCGGGTCTTTCTCGCAGCGTTGCATCACTCTGATGCACCCTCCTACCTCTCTCTGCCATCTTTTAAGGACTCTTGTGGTTGCATGGAGGCCCCAGAGAATCCAGGAAAATCTTCCCACCTCAAAGGAAGCTGATTAGCAACCTTATTTCCATCTGTGAGCTTGATTCCTGCTTGCCACATAATCTAACATATTCACAGGTTCTAGGGGTTCGGATAAGGACACGGACATCTTTTGGGCGGGGCAGGGTGGGGATTGGGGGGATTATTCTGCCTACCATAGCCCCCCTAGTGGTGTCTACCCGCACTGACCACTCGGGCCTGGGGTGGAGTGCAGCTTCAGCAGGGAAGTGGGTGCTGGGCGGCGGGCACTGAGCACAGGGAATACCGGCCTCTGGGCTTCGCCATATCTCTGCTAGCCTGGCCCTCCTGCCCACCCCAGCCCAGCCAGGTCAAAGCTATCAGCTAATACCATCCCCTCCCCGACCACACATGATCATCAGGTCAGCTTTGGTGGTCTGACACCACCCATCCATCCATGTGCGAGGCCCCCATCCCTGCTCTCTCTCCCTGATTCGCCCACACCCTCTCCTGTCCATCATCCCACAGCCAGGAAAGGCTGCCTCTAACTCAGGCCTCATCACAGCACCACCTATCGGTCACCTGGGTGAATGGCACTGGAATCATCCTGCAGCCTAGTCTTTCCCCCTCACCACACTCCAGTCCTGCAGCAGGTCCTGTCAGCTCTTCCACCAAAGTCCACCCCAAATCCATCCAATTCTCCAGACCCCTCCACTGATCCAAATCTCGATGGTCTCTTTCAAGAATGACTACAGGGGCTTCCAGCCTGCTCTCCCCAACCCAGCCTGAATCTTCTCCTGAGGATGCCTCGCCCACGAGGAATAAATCCCAGCTCCGTCTGATGCCTGCCGATGCCCCCACACTCATCTTCTCCTACCTTCCCCTCACTCACTCTGCCCAGCCACTCAGGCTTCACTTTGGTCTTTGACCATCCAAGCCCATCCCCAGGTCGGGGAGCAGGCTCTTCCCATTCCCACCACCTGAGGCACCCTCCCCCAGGTCCTCCCAGGGCTGGCTCTGCCCCCAGGGTCCCCTCCTCCGAGAAGCCCTCCTGGGTTAGCCCTCCAGCTAACATTGACCCCCAGTCATTTCCCATCTGTCACCTTGTTCTGTTTTCATCACAACACTCGCTACAGCCTGTGTACTTATTTAGAGACTGTCTCCCCCACTAGAACGTCACCTCCATAAGGACAGGGCTGGGTCTGTCTTGTCCTCTGCTGTGCCTCCAGACCTAGCCCAGTCCGACACATGATAAGTGTTGACTGAATGAATGACAGCTCCCTCAGGACTCCTCCTCCTCATCCCCACCATCGGAGCCCCTTTCTCAAATGGCTTCCTCTTCCCAAGTAGACATATAGACCCTAAGAGGCAAAATCATTAAATTCCACCATGCTCGAGAACTGACAAACCTAACACTGTAAGGAAATTTTAAAAGATCAGCCTTTTTGTGAGGGTATCAGACTGGGTGAAAAGAAGCATTATATTCCAGAAGCAGGACTTCAGAGCCTGTTTGATCTATGATCCTCACCCGAGACTCTAGCATGCAGAACCGTCACCCCACACCCATCAGACTGGGTAACCCCAAGACCAAAGGCTCAGGAGAAGTGTGCCCATCCCTCGCTTAGCAAATTCCAGCATCTGGGCCTCCCCAGGGCCCTCTGGCCCTCTGCATACAAGCAGCCTGAACGAAGCATGCTTTTTCTCTCCTCTCCATACTAACAATTCTCTGAGACAGGACAACTTTCCACACAGGAGACTGAGGCTTTAACTCACAATTGACATGGGTCATGAGAGAAAAAAAATGAGGAATCGTTAATTGGGGGAGCTTTCTGCTAGAGGGAAATCGAGGAGGGTTGAAAGAAGAAATTCTGCAAGAAGAGAAGTGATTACAGATGTGGGGTTTCACAAAAGCTCTCCAGGGCTTGCAGGATGAGAGGAATATTCCTTTGCCTTCATCACTATTCTTGCCAAACAGAATGTCGTTTTCCCTCTTGTCTTTGGTGGCAAAGATAAAGCAGCAGAGCTGAAAAGCGGTTGCACTTAAAAGCGATCTTTCTCCTCCAAGGGATTCTGGCAGGCTTTGCCTGAGGAGATGAGTTCCAATTTTAGGTGAAGTTAAAAACACTCAACTCTTTAAAATCAAATCATTTTTTTCAAACACGGGTGTACCCTAGTTTTCCAAAACCTGAGTGAAACTATAGCTTGCCCCAAAGATAAATGAGTGGAGTGATGATTTGCTTTTGTGAAAGAATTTCTGTTAGGAAGGTGCCCCTTTCAGATGTGGAAACCGCCGTGGCTCCTGTTAAACACTGCTTCTTATCCATGCAGGGTTGCGTGTATGTGTGTGCACCCACGTGTGTTTCCCCTGAACATGTCCATAGCACAGATGGACACTCAGGTATCGGAAATAGGTTTCCATTTGTAATTGATAGGCTTTGCTGGTACCACTTGCATCCATGGGGGATTGAGCTGGGGGGAGGAGTGGTGATTTTTAAAAGCAAAGTATTAGACTCTTACTACTTTTCCCTGGATCAGCTGAATTCTGGAGAGCTCTGTTGCTGTCATCTAGGGGTCTCAAACTCAAATGCCTACAGGGGCCAGGAAGGAAACATACATGAGAGAAGTAAAGTGGGTGTTAGGAGGACAACAGGGAAGGGTAGGGACTGTGGTGGATTGTAGCATTCATGCCCTGCCTAAAGGGGGCAGTCATTTCTCAGCTGGAATTTGGGTCAAATATTACCAGATAGTCTGATTTTTCAAAAGAAACCAAGATATATGAATTTTTACATGAAATGTCTCCATTTTCAAAATCTTCTCCCAGCGAGGCAAAATATTTGTGAACCAAATGCAGCCCATGAGCTATGAATGAATAAGCGATCTCATTCTAGTGGCACAAACCCTTAGCTTTGAGGGTTGGGAAGGAAGAAGTCTATGGAAGCTGAGATTTTGACCTCAGTTTCTCAGAAGTGCCCTCATCATGTTGGCCTCACCAACAGGAGACGTACTCATTTGTTGAGCATTTCTTGGAGCTTTTACACTGCTAGGCACAGGGATTAAGAGATGAGTAAAGCACGCTCTTCCCCCAGGGAGCAAGCAGTCTACTGAAGGAGCCAGGCTTGCACACAGATCATTCGAAAACAGGTGGCAAGTGCAGTGAAGATAAATGGGGGTCGGGGGTGGGCCTGACATTCGATTTAGCTGGAAGAGCCAAGGAGGGCCTTCTGGAGGAGGGAGCATGCCTGTCCGATTCATTCCTGTATCCTCAAGATGATGTTTACTGATATATGAGCAAACATGGCACTGTTGTGATAACTGTGCATTTTTTGGACATTGACCCTGATTTATGGCAAGTGATATCAGTTTTCCATGTATGGAAGGAATACAAGGTGTCCCTTTGAGTTAAATACTAATAATAATAGTAGACAGTGGGAGTTCTCTGGTGGCCTAGTGGTTAGGATTCCAGGCTTTCACTGCCATGGCCCGGGTTCAATCCCTGGTTAGGGAACTGAGATCCTGCAAGCCACATGGCATGGCCAAAAAATAAATAAAATAAAATAATTTTAAAAATAATAGTAGACAGCAAGTATTGAGTACCTACCATGTCCCAGGCACTCTATTGAGTGGTCTTAGACGGTACATAATTCATTGAATCCTCTCAGTAATCCTGTGAAGTAGATCATATGGTCATACCCATTTTACAGATGAGGAATTGAAACACATTGAGGTCGAGTAACTTGCCCAGGCCACGTGGCTCCAAAATCTATGCTCGTAACCACAACAGCAGACAGACATTTATTACTCACAGTTCTGGAGGCTAGGAGTCTGAGATCAGGGTGCCAGCATGGTCAAGTTCTGATGGGGGCTCTCTTCCTGACTTGCAGGTGGCTACCTTCTCACTGTGCCCTCACATGGGACCTCTAGTGTCTCTTCCTCTACTTATAAGGGCACTAATCCCACCACGGGGGCTCCACCCTCATGACTTCACCTAAACCTAATCACCCCCACAAAGGCCCCACCTCCTAATACCAACCCATTGGAGGTTAGGGCTTCCCCCTGTGAATTTGGGGGAACACAATTCAGTCCATATCAGCAAATATCTGCAGAATCAGCATCATCCGTGGAGACTCAGGAGTCACTGTGGGTCTTTCCTCCCCTCTCCCCACAGGCCCGAGAGGGATGTGAAGGCCCAAAATGACCCTCTTACCGGGAGACAATTCTGATTACGACTACAGCGCCCTGAGCTGCACCTCCGACGCCTCCTTCCACCCAGCCTTCTTCCCCCAAAGCCAGTCACTCAAGGGCGTCTTCTACCGCCGAGCCCAGCGGCTGCGGCCGCAAGACGAGCCCCGCCAGGGCGGCCAGCCAGAGGACCGCAGGCGCCAGATCATCATCAACGTGGGCGGCATCAAGTACTCGCTGCCCTGGACCACGCTGGAGGAGTTCCCGCTAACGCGGCTGGGCCAGCTCAAGGCCTGCACCAACTTCGACGACATCCTCAACGTGTGCGATGACTACGACGTCACCTGCAACGAGTTCTTCTTCGACCGCAACCCGGGGGCCTTTGGCACCATCCTGACCTTCCTGCGGGCCGGCAAGCTGCGGCTGCTGCGGGAGATGTGCGCCCTGTCCTTCCAGGAGGAGCTGCTCTACTGGGGCATCGCCGAGGACCACCTGGACGGCTGCTGCAAGCGCCGCTACCTGCAGAAGATCGAGGAGTTCACCGAGATGGTGGAGCGGGAGGATGAGGACGACCCGCTGGACAGCGAGGACCACGACAGCGAGGGCCCCACGGAGGGCGAGGGCCGCCTGGGCCGCTGCATGCGGAGACTGCGCGACATGGTAGAGAGGCCGCACTCAGGGCTGCCCGGCAAGGTGTTCGCCTGCCTGTCGGTGCTCTTTGTCACCGTCACCGCCGTCAACCTCTCCATCAGCACCTTACCCAGCCTGAGGGAGGAGGAGGAGAAGGTAAGAGCCCAGGACCACTCTCCTCCCAGAAGTGCACAGCCTTCTCACCTGCACTGTCACCTCCTCCAGGAGGTCTTCCCTGAGTGCACTGGCTGAGCAGCACCCAAGTCCATCATTGTGCTTACATATGTTTGTAAGTGTGTTTACATGTGTGTTGCCCGTCTCCACGTTCAAACACAAGCTCCATGCCTGTGCAGGTCTGTGCTGTGCCCCGCCCCCACCCCCACCCCCCCCCGCAACATTGTCCAGCAGGGAGGAGGCACTCAGCCACTCTCTGTTGGATGGATGGATGATGTCATGGATGATGTGATTTATGATGTACCTGGCCCCCAGCTAAGCACATGACATATACCATCAAAATTTATTTCACTAACTTGCATCCTTTCTCAGTCTTCCTAATTCCCTTGCATGAAAATATCCCAGAAAGCTTTTCTGGGTCCTGAATATGATTTTTATTGATAGATGTGTGTGTGTGCACATGACCTCAAATAGTGAGCATTTCTTTCTGTTAAATAAGAGAATTCCCATAAAGTGTTTACTCCAGGGCCTGACGGGGTGTGTGTCCAATTCTCAGGGATACCACTCACTTAGCCAGCAGTTACTAGGAGCCAAGGGCTGGGCTGCCACTCTGCCTGCATCTTATCTTCTCAGCGAATCTTCCAGCATCCTGGTATGGGAGGTGTTCTCACACCCACTTGACAGATGAGAACATTGAGGCAAAGCAGCTTGCCCAGACCCAGGTCTGCCTGAGTCCCTAGTCTGGTTCTTAAACATGGAAGTATGGGTGCCACATGGCAGCCTGGGACCTCATCTAGCCCCACAGTTCAGCCTCCTTATGTATGAAACCCTCAGCCTTTTAGTTGGGACCCTTTCCCCATACATAGGGGTTCTGGAAGCAAGTCTCAAGACAGACCAAAAGGTTCAAACGGTGCAAATTGTGTAGGCATTAGAGAAATAGGTAGTATGGCGGTAGGAACTCAACATAAATATCATGCCAGCCAGCATTTATTGAGCACTGGCTGTGTACCCTGCATGTGCTAGGGGCTTCACATGAACTCTCTGATCAAACATTAGAACCACTCACCACGTGAGGGTTTTTCCACACACATATATTATGGAAAAAGTAGCAATAGTGTTGCATTTATAACTCACAGGGAATTTCTGGCACTTCTTTTTTAATATATTGAATTTTAAAAACCAGTGTTAAGAAAACAGCGCTCAACCAGTAAAATGAACTTTTGAGAAGCATAAGGGGTAGTGATGAAGAGGGCAGGGCTAGAGCCAGACGGCATGAATTTGAATCCCACTTCATCCACTCTGGCTGTGTATCTGTAGGCAAGTTACTTAACCTCTCTGTGCCTCAGTTTCCAGACATGTCCAAGAGGCTGTGAACAGGCTCACCTCACAGCACTTGAGGGTTCAGTGAATGGGTCTACAGGAAGTGATTGGAACATTGCCTGGCGATTGCGTGCAGAAAGTGCTCACTATGAGGATTATACGTGCCTACCAAAAACAGAGGAAATGCCCGTCATTTGAGACCTGTCTGGAAACACCTGTGTTTAGTGTAGATTTCTTCTTGGCTCCAACGTACACAATACTGATTTTATCAGGAAAATACTAACAAAGCCACAGTTTATTCAACTTCTGATACTTGCTTTAAAAAAAAAAATACCCGGCCTTTTTCATGACTCAGTAAAAATGCTGTTCTTCTACTTCATTTGGGGGACCAGTGGGGTTCACTGTTTCACCTGAGCACACGTTTGAGTGCCTACTGTATTCAGGCTCCACAGGGCAGACAGGGTGACCAGAGTGAGTCTCCAGATTCAGGGAGCTCAAGTCTAGGTGACAGCCCCGTGACCATAAGTATGACACACAAGCCAAGGGGGCTCTTGTGAGAGGACCACCAACTGTGCTGGGGATACTTGGAGGGGAAGCACTCCAGGAAGGCTTCCCAGAGGAGGGGGCTTCCTGTCCCAGAGGTCTGAGACCTCAAAGCCTCACCAAGTACTAGTTCATCTCTCCAGCCTCTCACGTATTCCTAGAGAAAGAGCTAGCAGAGCAGGTCTGGTAGAACCCAGCTGTGCCCGGGAACCGACAAGATGCCCCAGGTAGAACCCTTTGTGCCTTCCCTCTCTGCCAAAGGCCCCTTTGAGGTTGAGGTCCAAACCCACTGGGGACGGTCCACCGTCCAGTTGTATTGCAGACCAGAGCAACAAGCTGGCAGCCCACATGACAGATGCAGCGCACAGATGTGTTTGAGTGAACCACGGAGTGCTTTCTTTGTATTAAATTGTCACAACATTTAAAACCCAGGAGATTTCATGTGAAACTCCAAATTTCCAGCTTCTCTTGAAAAATTCGGTGAGGCAGCCTCAAGACTGAATTCTCCTGGGACAGCCATCAGGGGGCGGTGAGCAAGGTGGCTGTGCTCCCCAGCAGGCCTCCACCCGACCTGGGCCACCTCCACCGTTTTCCCTTTGCCTGACTGGCCTTCACTTGACACCCCGTCTAAACACCAGGCCAGGGCTCTTCCGTCCATCCTGGTAACAAATATGAATTGATCACTGGGCGCATGCTGGGCCTTTCCAGGCACTGGGGTCCTGAGAGTGAACAATACACAAACTGTCCTGCCCTGTGGGGCTACAGCCTCCTGGGGCAGTGGGGCAGGCAGGCAGGGCTGAGACAGACAATAAACATGGTAAATAAGTAACTTACTGAGCATATTAAAAGATGATGAGCATAACGATGAAATAGAGCAAGATAAGGGGAATCGGGGTACCGGACAAAGGGGGGGGCATTTAAACAGGGCAGGTCCCAAAAGCCCTCCCTGGGAAGGTGATATGGAAGCAAAGGAAGCTGGAGGAAGGGAGGGCAGAGCGATACGGGCGTCTGGGGGCAGAGGAATCCTGCAGGGAAAGTCAAGAAAAGTCAATGCTGAGCTGGTACGGGTAAGCCTGGGGTGTTGGAGGAGCAGTGAGGAGGCCCATGGGGCTGGAGCAGGTGAGCGAGGCAGGCAGGGGGCAAGGAAGTGGGAGAGGTGGTGGCTTGGCCACCTGTGCCCCTGGGGGACTTGAGCCATCTCTCTGAGCCACGGAGGATGCTCAGCAAGGAGGGACAGGATCCGATTCGTGTTCTGAGCCCCTCTGGCTGTGTGTGCGAAATGGACTGCAGGGACCAGGGAGCCCAGGGAAGAGGTGCCTGCAACCGTGCAAGTCAGAGAGGGCGGTGGCTGGACCCGGGTGGGGCAGTGGACAGAGTGAGAAGTGCTTTGACTCTGGAATCATTTTCAGTGAAGCACCAGTGGGATTTCATGAGGATTACAGGGGAGGCGTCAGGATGAGGCCAAGTCTGTCCTGAGCACCCGGAAAAATGGGATTGCTGATCGCTAAGAAGGGAATCCACAGGTGGGCAGGTGTGCAGGCAATCAGGAGCCCAAAGAGACTAGATCTTAAATGTTCTCAACACAATAAACGGAACGATAATTATTCACATTGCAATATATTAATGTATCAAATCAACTCATTGTACACCTTAAATTTGTACACCATGTTATATGTCAATTACATTTCAATAAAAATAAATTTTAAGAAGAAAGAAATCGGGAGCCCGTTTCAGGACATGATGAGTTTGAGACACCTATCAGACATCCCAGGAGGCAGCCCGTCTGGGTTCTGGAGTTCAGGGGCGAGGTCTGGGCTAGAGAGAGATTAGGAATGGTCAGTGTTGAGATGGTACTTCAAGCCCTAGGTCTGCACGGGATCAACCAGGGAGTGAGCATAACCAGAGAAAGAGAGGACTCAGGGCCACAGGACGGGGACAGGCATCGTGCCCAGACCACCTCTCACCCGGGCAGCCCAGCCAGGACAGAGCCCCGTGCTCCTTGCTGGTGGGACCGCTGACCTCTCCCCTCTCTCCCAGGGCCAGTGCTCCCAGATGTGCCACAACATCTTCATCGTGGAGTCTGTGTGTGTGGGCTGGTTCTCCCTCGAGTTCCTCCTGCGTCTCATCCAGGCGCCCAGCAAGTTTGCCTTCCTGCGGAGCCCGCTGACGCTGATTGACATGGTGGCCATCCTGCCCTACTACATCACCCTGCTGGTGGACGGCGCCGCCGCGGACCGCCGCAAGCCCGGCACAGGCAACAGCTACCTGGACAAGGTGGGGCTGGTGCTGCGGGTCCTGCGGGCGCTGCGTATCCTGTACGTCATGCGCCTGGCCCGCCATTCGCTGGGGCTGCAGACGCTGGGGCTCACGGCCCGCCGCTGCACCCGCGAGTTCGGGCTCCTGCTGCTTTTCCTCTGCGTGGCCATCGCCCTCTTTGCCCCGCTCCTCTACGTCATCGAGAACGAGATGGCCGATAGCCCCGAGTTCACCAGCATCCCCGCCTGCTACTGGTGGGCCGTCATCACCATGACAACTGTGGGCTATGGCGACATGGTACCCAGGAGCACGCCTGGCCAGGTGGTGGCGCTCAGCAGCATCCTCAGCGGCATTCTCCTCATGGCCTTCCCCGTGACCTCCATCTTCCACACCTTCTCCCGCTCCTACCTGGAGCTCAAGCAGGAGCAAGAGAGGGTGATGTTCCGGAGGACCCAGTTCCTCATCAAAACCAAGTCGCAGCTGAGCAGCATGTCCCACGACAGTGACATCTTGTTTGGAAGTGCCTCCTCAGACACCAGAGACAACAACTGAGCCCAGAGGACACACCCCGCCACCGCCACCGCCAGGACGCCCCCAGCCCTACCCGCCCTCTGAGGCTTGAAGCTATCGCCGTCACTACAGAAGCCTTCAAAGGCACGTGCTGCTTCTGAGCGCAGCCCTGGCCTAGGAGTGACCGAGCCACGCCCCAGGGAGGATGTCCCAGCATCCATCCGCAGGGGGTCCCTGGTCCTCAGAGTCCAGAAGGGAAGGCCAGCACACAGCCCTGTCGGTCCCCCCGCCCGCCCCAGCCCCCACGCCTGTTTCCCTAATAAGGAAATGGCTTGTTCTTTCCACCATGTAAATAACATGCCCAGCAAAGACTTGCTTTCTGGGGCTGCCTAGAGAAAAAATACAAACATCAGCAGCTACACGTCTGTCTTTAGTGTGGATCATGTGCAATTAAAGAAAACCGGTGAAAAAGAGAAAAAAAGCCTTCCATGGAGCTCTCTTAAGAGAGGAAACGGCGCTTCCCAGCAAGGCCAGCCAGTGTGGGAACCAGAAGTAAAAGGGCCTGTTTCCTTGGGTCCTTCATGCCTGGTGGGGTCCCCGTGGGGTTGGAGGAAAACAGGGCAGGTACCTTTGGGAAACTGCTGGTAAAGACTGCAGTCCCTCGCTCCTCTTTCTCTTTGATTCCTCCCACCTCCAGGCCTCTCTTTCCCTCCTTTTTCCTTCTCTCCCATCTGCTGTTCTCCACTTTTGCACCTTAAGGCCTGTTTCTCAAACTTTTCCGCCAAGGCACCCCTAACAGCCAAGTAGATACCACGTCAGCACTGCTGACTACAAAGGTGAAATCACTTCATTTTCTCTTTAAAAAAAATAGTGTGGATTTTTTTAATTCTATGCCACATTTATTTTAATTTTTGAAAAAAAAAAATGCTTCAGACCGTTTATCTGAATCTAAATGTAAACCTAGATGACTTTAGGTTGATGCTTTGGGAAGGTGGACCACAGTTTCCTGGGCCATCTGAGGGCATAGTCTGAAGCCCCCAAAGGCCTCCCTGGGCCCCTCAAAGACCTACAGAGCACCCACCCGACCAGGAACACCTCCCGATCTCATGCAGTGTGGATGGTGCCAGGTAGAGAGGGAGCCCCAGGGCAGCCCACCAGATTTACTCTGCTTGCAGAGTTCAGAGCCCCTCGGTGCCAGTCTGGAGAGGGGGCTTGGCACCCAGGTGGCGGTCACAGGCCTGCCTTCTGCCTCACAGATACCGCAGCATCGCTGGCTTCTCCACCCCAAACGCCTGCGGCCTTAGCCCCGGCCCCTCCCCTCGGCCAGCTGCGGAAAGCAAGCTCGAAAACAAATCTGGTCCCATCACTCTCCTGCCTAAACCCACAGCGGTATCCATCACGCTGAGAATAAAGCGCAAATGCCCGGCATTGCCTGGGCCTGCCGCCCTGTCCAGCCTCATCTCCCACGTGTCTCTCTTTCGCTCACTCCATCCAATTACGCTGGCCCCCAAACTGCTCTTTAGAAGCACCCAGCGCATTTCCCGCCCTGGGCCTTCACACATTCAGATCCCTCCGCGGGAACGCCCTTCCTGCCGAACTCTGCAGAGCTGGCTCCTCCCATCACCTTCCGGACCACTTGCCTATAGAATCCCTTCCAGCGCGCACGGTACCCGCGCTCTCTCTCTCTCTCACCCAACTGATCTTCTCCATCCACTTATCGGCCTCTGGAGTTGCCTTGTTTATTTCTCTGCTCCTCACTTATGGTCTGTCTCCCGCCCAAGGAGGTCAGTGCTATCGTGGCAGGGATTCAGCGCTAGAGCTCACGGCTGACTCCCAACAGCTAGCACAGGGCCCGGCAGCCAGCAGGTACTCAACAGACGTTTGTGGGATGAATGAAAGACTGAGGGGAAGCAAGAAAAAGGGCCATAAAGTAGAAAGGCTTTTGCTTTTAACATTGGATAGCGGGACGTCCGAGCACCTCTCCCTCGCCCTCTCCCTCCCTCCCTCCCTCTCTCTCTCTCTCTCTCTCCCTCTCTCTCCCCCTACCCAGTGGGGAGGCAGGGGCAGGGCTACCTCTGCACGGTGTACACGCAGTGATGCCGACTGGAAATATCATGCAAGTCACGAGGGCCTCGTGAAAGCCTCCCCCTGACACCTGCTTCCAGTGACTCACGCCTGAAAAGTAAGTGTTCCGACTAATTAGCTCTACCTTCCCGAGCCCGGTGTGTGTCATAGAGATCAGGCAGTGCCGTCACCGTAATAATACCTTAGATTTATGGAATGAGCTTTTCCCCCCTCCGAAGTGGCTAAGAGAGAACGGAAGACAATTGAAAACGCAACACAGACAGAAGCGTGACACACAAACAGCCTTTAAAACTCCAGGGAGGGGAAAGCCAATACCATTTGAGTTGGGGGAACCCAGAACGGGCCACGCTGGGAGGGGAGTCGCACACCCACCACACCGAGGGCAGAGGAGGAGCTGGGGTCACTGAGGGTCCAGGTTTCTGGCATCTTCTTGCCCAGATTCTCATCTGTGCTGGTGGCTGAGGCGGAGGCCCAGACGCAGGTGCCTCTCAAGACCTCGCTTGAGGGACAAAGGGACTCGAGATACTGACCTTCACACCCAGAGTGGTGCTTAAGGATCCTTTGCCCTAATTAAGAATCCGGAGGCCTCAGGACACCTAACTAGCCACTTCTAGGACCATCATCGACTTGACCATCGTGGCTTTTCCACTTTTTTTTAAGCAATATGAAATCTGATGAAGAAGCCCAGCTGTAAATTGGACTGAATAAGGGCTGTTCTGATGGAAGTTGGGGGCACAATTCTTCCCCCGGCCCTAATGGGGGCTCCCTTTTGACCCCGGTACAGGCAACTAACTCCATGCAGTGAAAATCACGGTGAGTGAAAATCACTGCTCTAGGGGAAACGGCAAAGCAGACCTTTCCCAAATGTGTCTTATTTTTTAGGTCACATGGACATCCCCCATCTACAGTTGAGCTCAGTGCTTCCCTAAGACTCACAGTGGGGATTGGGAAAGGCTGATTTCACAGTACAGATTCTCAGCCCACCTCTGAGGGGGGCTGGGACCTCTCACCTCGGGCACAGAATTTAAGGGGGAGTCAAAAAAAAAACTTAGTAATCAAGATAAATCATATTTCAGTGCAATATTTTTAAAAAATCAAGACTAATGCTAAAAACCCATGAGGAACAAAATAAAGACAGGATCTGCCTTTGCCATTGCATAACTCTGACCCACATACCTCTCTTCAGTTCCGGTCCCGACTGGACACCCCTGCCATATCCTGCAGGACAGTTCCAGCCAGCCAAGCCAGTCCCCCAGGAAGCACGTGTGGGAGCCTTTAGCACCTGGCACCGCAGCTGCTGGGCATGGGCACCCTTCCCACTGGAGGGGATCAGAATGGCCACCAACCCCACCTCCTGCCCCAGTGAACATTTGAGAACCAGGCCCCTGCCCTCATGGGGCCTGCACAGTGATGGGGAGAGAGAGAGAGACAGTGACATGCAAATTGAAGAAAATAATTTCTGATGTTGGTGAGCACAAGGTGACCTGGCAGACAGCGACTGGGGCCAGAGGAGAGGTGGAGGGCAGCCCCTGAAGGGAGTCAAGGAAGGACTTTCTGAGTAGGTGACATTGAAATGGGGACCGGGAGGAGGGGAAGGGGCAGCTATCCAAGCAGAGGGGACAGCCGGTGCAAAGCCCAGAGGTGGGGAAGCCCTGGACATTCCACCAGCTGTCGAGGGAGCCTGTGGGCCCATGGCCCCACTGCGAGAGTCCTTCCTCCTAGGGAGAACACTCAGATCTGCAAAGTTGACACTCTTTGAACAAACATTTCCAGAGACCTTACAGTGAGCCAGGCCCTCTCAGAGCAGCTGGGGACAAAACAATAAAACAACAGAACTGGACTCAGTCCCTGCCCCAGAGGTGCTTATTATTTAATGGAGAAAAGGTGAATAAAAGATTTCTGCACACGTGGGATGATGGGGATGCAGGCGCAGGGAGCTGTAGGAGCATGGAGAACGACATCAGCTGGGAATTCCCTGGTGTTCCAGTGGTTAGGACTCGGCACTTTCACTGCCAGGACCTGAGCTGGATCCCTGGCTGGGGAACTAAGATCCTGCAAGCTGCACAGCACAGCCAAAAAAAAAAAAAAAAGAAAAAAAGACATCAGCTAAAGGAAGCATGATTTTCACTCAGATTTACATTTGCTAAAACGGCCTCACATACATTTTCCTCCAGAAAAAAAAAAAATAGTATTCCTCCTAACACTGGTTCTCCTGTCTCTCCATCCAGTCCTGTTAACTTATATCAGGAATCTGGCCACTTAACCTCCTCCAGTGGTCCAGCCCCCATCCTCTCCCACGTGGATTGTTGCTGAAGCCTCCTCCTTGGTTTCCCTGCTCTCCTGCTTCCCCTCCCATCTGTTCTCTGCACAGCACCAGACGGACCCTGTTGAAACGCAACTCCAATCATACTCATCCTCTGCACAGAGTGTCTCCCCCAACCTGGTGACATTCCATCCCACTCAGTCAAAGCCAGTGTCTCTCATGGCCCCAGCTCCCTGACCTGGTCTCCTTGTCTCCTCCTCATCTCTCCTTTCAGCTACACCAAACTCTTTATTCAATGAACGGACCAAATACAGTCCCTCCTCAGGGCCTTTGCACGCAAGTGTTTCCTTTGCCTGGAAGACTCTTCCCTAAGGTATATCCATGTGCTCCCTCTCTTCATTAGGGTCTCTGCTCAAATGTCACTTAAACAGAGAGCCCTTATCTGACCTCCTCCCCACAGCCTGTATAAAAGACCACACTCCTAGCATGCCCCCAGTGTGTTAACCATGACTTTTCTTTTCTGTATTCTGATGCTTTGACATCCGGAACCTTGCAGACCCTGCAAGGACTGCTCCTTCCAGGGATAGCCAATTCCTAGAGATGGTAAACCACTCACCCGCAAGTGTGCTTTTCAAATACAAACCAACCAATCCGGATTCCATACCCTTAGCCACCTCCTTCCACCTCCCTTTTTGGGCTCTCACACATCTCAGGGCCAGATCAGACAACCAAGGACAGCCCTATGGCCCAGGGCTCGCTGAAATTTTTCCAACTAGCCAATCCTAAGCCAGCTTACCCTGCCTCGCCCACTCCTTCCCTCAAAAACCTCAGTAAAGCTCTTGCCCACAGTTACCCCCTCCCTCTGCCTCTGAACAGCCCTGTGCTTCCCCATGTGTCCCCCCACGATGTGGCATGCCCCCTTCGCTTGGGAACTACGAGTATAACAAACTATCTTTTCAATGGCAATTGTCTCCTGATATGTTGGCCTCGCCGTACCTGAATAATAATAAAATCTATATTTAAAACCCCCAGCCCCTTAACCTGCTTCATCCTTCTCTGACAGCCTTATTATCACCCAGTACCTTATATATTTATTGCTCATGGGCTTTCTTTCTCCACTAGATGGTCAGCTCCATGAGGGCAGGGACCTGCACAGCAGTATCCCCAGTCTACAACAGCACCTGGCACGTAGTAGGTGCTCAATAAATATTTGCTGAATAAATGAATCTGTGGATCCCTTACTTCTATACAGAGTCCTACAAAATACATACACATATCAACCATATTTGTTCACACATATGGTGGCATGACTCTCATTACAATCTATTCCTGTATAAGGGCACCACAATTAAGCAGTCAAATAACCCACCACCACCCCCAGGTCACCCGATGATGTCTGCTTGGAAACCACCTCCACCATGTGAATTTATTTATTTTATTTTTTTGGCCACTCTGCATGGCATGCAGGACCTTAGTTCCCCCAACCAGGGATCAAACCCATGCCCCCTGCATTAGCAGCACGGAGTCTTAACCACTGGACCGCCAGGGAAGTCCCTCTACCGTGTGAATTTAGTCCTCCATCAACATCCATGTATTTTTAATTAAATGTATAAAAAGATACTGTGGGAGTTTGTTTGAAAACATAAAACAGAGCCCGAAATATTTTTTACGTTTTCTTTTCTGAAAAGAACATGCCATTCACCCAAATGACCTGGAAATGTCCAAATAAATAAATTTGTTGTAATAAATTTAAAGCCACCAACTAGCCTTGCCTTTAAAAATAGGGGGCAAAAAGAACCTAATAGGACTACGTCCCAGGTCTGGATTACTTGGTAGCTATTGGCATTCCACCATGTTTATTATTATGTCTACATGGGACACAAAACAGAAGTCCTTAGAATCATTCTCTAAATGACAAGTCCATTTAATAAGGACAAGCCCAAGGAGGTGGGTATGTGACCCCATTTAACAGAATAGCTGCTAAATAGATAAAAGCTGTTTCTCCATAAAGAAGATTAGATGGAAAACACCTCATTTTAGAAGCTCAGAGACTTTTGAAACAGGCATAAAAATTACTCAGCAGTGAGAGTCAACCAAGGTTTCTAGGGGCCATTCTGGGGAAGGGAAGGGAACTGGCAAAAGTGAAGCAATACCTTTATTCTGTTGCCCTCAGCTGTTCAGTCTTACCCATCCCGGGCTGCTGGGCTGTGCTCTGCTTTTGAAGGAGAATAAATTGGAAGGCCCAGCTGAAAGCACATCCCCAAACACTAAGATTTATGGTTTCTGGCAGAGACTTGGGGTGGGCCCTCCAGCCTCCTCCACGTGCCCAAGGCAAGAGCCCAAGTTTGCCCAGAACTTCAGCAAAGGATCTGGGAGAGTTATGAGGGTAGCCTCATCTCTGTTAAGGAGGCCTAACCTGTTTGCCTGCAGGGACCAAGGAAAGAGGTAGAGGGAAAATAAGTAACAACCACTCGTGTCTACAGAGTTGCGATCGGTGCTTGGACCTCACCACAGCCCCAGAGCTGGGGCAGTGTTGGCGGCAGACATTGCTAGTTGCCCATGTGAAAGCCTTCCCCATCTTCCCCACCAGCAGGTCCCCTGTTTGCCCAGTCCCAAGGTTTACACCAACCATGGTAATCCCATCACCCTTTGCAATGAGTCGTCAGAGGTGGGCACGTGACCCAGTTTTGGCAAACGAGACCCCAGAGGAAGTCTGTCTGAGGTTGCTGGGGAGATTTTCCCTCTGATATGAGAAAGCCCTTTTCTCCTCTTTCCTCCTTTCTGCCCTGGATGCTGTTGAGTGAGGACATGGGTAGAAGAAGCTGTAGTTGTCCAGCCCACAGATGCTGTGTTGTCATAACTCAGGGCAGCCCCCTCTCCAGGAAATCACAGCATCCAGAGATGCCTTCGAGGTTACAGCCCTACCCCACCAAGCCAGCTCACAGCCACTGGCTGGCTGACACAAGGGTGCAAGTCCTCAGCCCCTTGCCTCAAGGTGGAACTTGTTCTGTGATGCTGTTCATGCTTCAGAGCTCCCTGTGGGATCAGGCAGAAACTAAACTCCAGGCAAAACCACATCTTTGCTTACCTTTTCCCCTGCGCAATCCTGCTTCCCTTCTCCATTGCAGCTTTCTCCTGAGAGCACATCTCAGTAAAGCACATGCGCCTCATTCCCCATCTCAGCCCCCTGCTTCTAGGGAGGCCAACCTAAGACAACAGGTGCTGAAGCTGGGCAGCCATACTCATGACCAGGGGATGGCAAGTTGGAGGAAGGAAACCCAACCTGCCAAGGAGGGTGGATCTGAAAGATGCAAAGGGCCTGCTTGGGTCCATAAAGACATCGTAAAGCTGCTGAACTCACCCAGGGACACCTACCTCCAAATGATAAATGCCTTTCTGATTTAAGTTACTGCTACTTAGAATGACCAATCATCCCAGTTTGCCTAGAACTCAGGGTGTTCCCAGGATGCTGCATTTAGCATTTAGCATTCAGTGCTAAACTCAGAAAAGTCCCAGGAAAACCAGGATGAGTTGGTCACCCTACTGCTAGTCAGTCAGGCATTCTCAGAGGCAGAGGCATATCCAACTTGTAGTCAGAGGCATATCCGACTGATATGACTATAGTCCCCATTTTACAGTTGGAGAAACTAAGACACAAGAGGCAAAATGAGGTGTATGTGGCCACACGGCCAGTTAATAGCAGAGCTGGAATCAGCAATCAGAACTTTTGACCTCTAATCCAGAACTCTGTCAGAAATATCTATTTCACTGAAGAGGAGCTATTAGACCCCAGCAGAACACTAACTGCCAAGTTTAGTGGGCACCTGTAGTTTGCCTCCCCAGCATCTGGTAGTGGCCACTCAGACAGAAACCCTAGTGGCTCATCGACCACCCATTCTCCCCTTCCTCCTTACTAACAAGCCCAAATTCTATCCAGGTGCACTGCCACTGAGATAAAGGCTCTATTTTCCAGCCTCCCTTGCAGCTAGATGGGGCCAAATGAAAATGTTCTGGCCAGTAAGGTGTAAGTGAAGTCTTGTAGGGGCTTTGAAAAGGCTCCTGAAGAGGGGGGAAATGGTCCTTCTTCTGTTCTCCCTGTTCCTGGAACATAGATGTGATTGCTGGGTCTCTAACAGCTGTCTTGGACAGTGAAGTGACTCTGAGGATATAAGCCAAGTACCAAGGATGATAGAACAGGAACGTGAGTACCTGGGTCCTTGAGGGCATCTTAGGGCTGCCACATCCTGGACTCCATCCTCCAAATGGATGTTGGGATTTATATAGGCCCTATCAGCAAAGAACCTCTCTCTTCCTCACTGGATATAAATCTGAATGGTGTACATATGGGAGCCAAAGAACGGAGCCAATAAAGAGGAAACAGAACCAAAGGATGGAGAGAGAGAAACTAGGTTCTAATGTCAACAATGAATCCCTGGAACCAGCAGTGCCTGAAGCCATACCTTCCCCTGGACTTTTCATTCATGTGATCCAATAAATTGGGTTTCTGTCATTTTAACTGACTGATACATACCTGAATCTGAATTAGAAATCCAGGAAGGGTCCTGTGAAGTTTAGCATCTATCAAGACACCTTTAACAATAAGAGCATCTTCAAGCTCAACTTAGCACTCTAGCCAGCTGGTAACACTGGTCTTCAGAGGAGTCAATCCATATGGTTTTCTTAATTTATGTGAGTGGGACACCCTGAAGGAGCAGGAAGTGCTGCAAGTCCCAGGACAAACAGAAGGAACTTGGGCTCTGGAGCCAGAGAATCTCAAGTTCAACTCCCTGACAAGCCACTGCCTTGTTGTGTGTCCCTGGGCAAGTAAATGAACGTCTAGTTCATCCTCTGTAAAAAAAAAAAAAAAAAGGAGCAGTAACACCCACCATACTGGGATGACATGAGGATTAAATGAAATAAAGAATACAAAGCACCAAGAACAGAATCTGGCCCATAGTCAGTGCTCAACGAACAGTAGCTATTGCTATTATTGTTAATTATTCTCCCCAAATTCAGCCAGCAACAATGAAAAGGGTCTGATAAATTAATAGCATACACAAGGTAATAGAGGTATGCTTTGGCCTGACTTTTTATAACATTTCAAGGGACATTCGCACTTTTCTCATTTGCCTGCACAGTGGCTGCTAATTACAAATGCACGTTCACACTTCGTTCCAAAAGACTTGGCAGAACCACAATTTGGAGATCTTTTCGTTAGCAGAGAATGAATGTGGTGGAGCTGCATTTTTGTACGATTACTCAGGGATCTGGATTTCACCCCTGCCCTCCTCCTTGGCCAGTGTGGACCCCCCTCTGCTGTGATGCACGGCTCTGGCCACTTGAGAAGATGGACAACTGGCTTCCACTCTGCACGGTCCATCATCTGCTTCCATCACTGACTAGCTGGGTGGCCTTGACTAGTTACCTTGCCTGAGCATTGTTTCCTCATCTGGAAAATGGGGATAATGATAACACACCGTCCTTCCACCCTACAAGGGCTGTGAGGGGATGGTGAGAGGATTAAATGAGATAATGCATTAAAGTTCCCGGCAAAGAGCAGATATTTAGAAATAGTTCTTTTCCTAAAGCCATTTTGTAAAAATCTAAACAGATATTCTATCAGGCATGATTGCTATGTTTCTAAATAGCAGAAAATCCAACTCAAACTGGCTTAAGGGGAGTGGGAGGGAACGTGGTGGTGGAGGAAGGAATGTGGAGAGAGGACATGTATAGGCTCGCATCACTGAAAAGTCAAGGTCACAGCTCAGTGTCATGAGGATTCTTTCTCCCCATCTTACAATCCCCACCTTGTCGGCTTCACTCTCGTGACCCCTGTGGTGAGCGCTCCTGTTTCACCTGGCAGCTCAGGACTCTCCCTCCCTGGTGACAACATGGCTGCAGCAGCCCAGCTTCGCATCTTCTCAAGTTCAAGTCTAACAGGAAAGAGCAAGGCATCTTTGGGAGAGCTCCTGCCATAAGCCCTGAGATTCACTCTGATTGGGAGCCTAGACCACCTGCACATCCCTGAGTCAATCAGTGAGGCCAAGAGGAGGCGGTGCTCTGATTGGCCAGGTCCTGGAGACGTGTTCCACCTCACGGACTAAAAGTGAATGACGGATAAAAACAGAAGCAGAGCCAGCAGTGTCCCTCTAGCGCCCTCTACTGAGAAAGCTTAACATGGCACTCACTGCAAACGGGAGATGCTGGAAAGGAACTCTCCATCGTGGCAGAGCAGGTATTGAAGGGTGAATTTGGAGCTGAGATTCAATAATTAGTAATTGGCAAACAACCCAGGGCTGGAGCTATAGTGGCATCTGCTTGGCAGGAGCTGTGGTCACAGAAATGCACAGCTGCAACCTATAGTAAGGAGGGAACAGGTAATAAATAACAACACCTGTCTTCTACAGGTACGTCCCATTGTAAACCCAACCCAAAGCCAGAAGACAGGATGCCCAAGGGATGTAGTCCCTAACAGTCAGCTTCTCAGGGCAGAGAATAGGTCTGGGAGCCAATAGGGAATGCCCAGCTCAGCAGCCACTGTCACTATCCCCATTTACAGCTAGGACAAGAAACTTGCCAAATTCACATACCACCCAGCTTCACCGTGCTGAACTGCCCAGCCCTGGAGCCATTCTATGTAAGCAGCAGCGAGAGGGAGCAGGGGTGATGGCAGTGCTATAACAGAGACTCTTCAAAAAAGCATTCCTAGAAGCTCAAAGGTCAATGTTGTTCCTTCCAGCAATTGCAACAAACCTACGTCTACTTGCACAGGAGGACAGAGAAAAAAAAATACTGCTTTCAATCTCTTTCCAACAGGCTGCCCAACAAGGGTTGTCGTTTTCCAGGGGACTGTCTTTCATTTGCACACTGACCCAGGCTGCTGTGGAGTGAAAAGTACGAGAGATAAAAGTAAAAGAGAGGGGGAGAGAAAGATGCAAAATGCAGCCCCACTGCACCCAAGCAGGAGGGACCCAATAATTGGAAATCAAACCAAGTAGACAGTGCCTGTGGTGGGTGCTGCCTGCGAGAGGTGTGCATTGGATTTTAAACAAAAATATATTCAGCAGCTAATTTTTCTGCTGTCTGGGTGGGGCCTGAGCAACCCATTAGAGAGAGGACTGGTTTGCATTTGCCTTGGGAGATAGATGCGTTTTTTTGGGTGATCGTAGCCTCTCTCTCCTAGTTGTGATCCAAAGTAGCTGGTTTACAGTGAGCCTGAGTGTGCTCTCAACCCTTGCTACTCAAACATGGGCCTGTGCCCCCTGGATGCCTGTTAGAAATGCAGATTCTCAGGCCCCATCCCAGACCTGTGGAATCAGAGTCTGCATTTCAACAAGAATCCAGGTGATTTGTATACATGGTGAAGTTTGAGAAACACTGGTCTAAACCTACACTGGTGGGACCAGAATCCTGTGGAGACAAAGGTGAGGGGACGCTTAGCTTCTAGTAGGGCAACCAACCATCCCAGTTTGCCCAGGACTTTCCTGGCTTTAGAATTCAAAGTCCTGAGTAAACCAGGACACCTGATTACCTTAGCTGCTGCTCCAAACCACCTCTACCAGGTTGTGGAAGCCCAGATGCTTTTTAAAAGTCCCAAATAAAACACCCAGCTCCCCAGGGCCCTCAGGCTAACATCTAAGAGGTGTAGGGTGGTCTCAAGTCCTCCGCAGCCTGGCCCCAGCTCCGCTCCCCAGCCTCCTCTTCTTTCACTTCTCCATCCTCTCTTGGAAGCTCCAGGCACGTAAGGGTCTGCAACCAGGAACACGGGCATGCAGGCAGAGGGAGAGGGGGCCAGGCACAGGCAAGTGGCAGCTGATGGCGTAAGAGTTCATGCCCAAACCCTCCAAGTTCTCTTGACCCCAGACTTTCATGGGTGCAGAGTCCCCTCTGTCTGGGATGCTCTTCCCACCTGCCTTCTCACTCCCTATCCCCACGCCCCAGCAACCCCACTGTGAGCGGCTGTGCCTCTCTTCACCTCCACCGCTGCATCCCGGTGCCTACCTTGACCCCTGCTCCGTACACATTTGCAAAGAGACACAGCCTATCCAGTGAGGGGACAGTGTGTAATCGGAATTCATCACACAAGCCGCCCTAAGATTCTTAAGCAATCCAGAGGTTCTCAGCCCTGCTCACACTAGAATCTTCTGGGGCTTTGAAAAATTATAGATACCTGGACTCAGTGCCAGAGATTCTGGTCAAGAACCACTCAGATGAACCTGTAAGACATTCTCCCCCTCATCTCTACCCCAAAAATCTCAGAGAACTGGGCAGGGGTGGGCAACTCAAATGTAAAACTAAAGAGCCCAGACTGGCAGCCTGCATGTATGAATTAGGAACAGTATCAGGCAATAGAGGGTGGCAGAGCTTGGAGAGTACACAAGCCACTCAAAGGATAGGTACATTCAATGGATGACACTACAGGTGGTTAAGAGGGAACAACTTCCCCTTTCTGAGCCTCAGTTTCCATGTCTGTAAAATGGGTATGCTAATGATAATACTTCTCTCATAGGGTTGTGAAGATAGAATAAGTTACTGTATGTAAAGTGCTTAGAATATTGCTTGGCCCATAGTAAGTGTTCAGTTAGCATTGCTGTAATTACTATTATCTGCCAACCACAGCCCATAGCCTGTGCGCTGCCAGAAGTTTGCATCCCCTGGGCTGCCAGGTTTATAGCTAGGGTTTGTAATGAACTAGTTTTTGGTTTGGTTTGGTTTGGTTTTTGTCTTCTGAACTTCCTTTCAGCTTTGAGGAATCCCCAACTTTATGGTGCAGAGCCAGCCTCCCACTATTAGACTCGCTTTCCCAGCCTCCCTTGCAGCCAGGGCACAGGCACGTGACATGGGATCCACCAATCAGATGCAGCTGCCAGGGAAGGTCAGGAAGAGGCAGGGACTGCTCAGACTTCCTCGTGGTGCCTGCTCTGTGCCTGGGCTCTGTCTTTGGAGAATCCTTCTAAACAGGTTCAGCCGTTAACACCAACACTTCCCTTTGTAGGAACAGCCTCATTCAAATCCAGGCTCCAACTCTCCAGGTAGGTGACCTTGACCAAGTTACCTGTCTGAGCCTCAGTATCCTCCTCCACAAAAAAAGGGTGCAAATAACAGCCCAAACCTCAATAAGCTGTTTTGAAAGTTAAATAAGACAGGACATGGAAAGCACAGCACTAAAACAGAGACCATGGGCACCTGCTCAGAACAATAGTTTTCAATGCATAAAATAAAATGTATAGGATTGCAACAGAAGCCTATCATACTGAAACACGGTTATTAAATATTTTTTAAATGAACAGGTAGTTCAGTAATAAATGAACTTCTTTGTTATCCATGAATTAGTAAGATATAGCAGTGGTTCTAATAATTACCATAATTTGGAGACATTGAGGAACATAAACAATATTTCAAGATACCTGCAGCAAGTGTAATGTAATATGAAAATATCTGGAATTTTCTCTGTGATAGATGTAGGGGATAGATGTAGGGAAAAAGCTTTTTCCTTCTACCCTTCTAGGTTCTCAAATGGGCTCTGCAACAAAAGATAAACAGGAGAAAAGCATAGAAATTGATTTAATAAAAGTTTTATGTGACATTTCCTCATAAGGACATGAAGACCCAAAGAAGTGACGAGGCCTTAGTGCTTATATACTAGGTTGAAGAAAGAGTAGCAGTTATGGAAAAATAACTAAAATTATGGGGAGACTAAAGGAAGATGAGGACTTCCCTGGTGACCCAGTGGTTAAGAATCCGCCTGCCAGTGCAGGGGACACGGGTTTGATCCCTGGCCCGGGAAGATCCCACATGCCGCGGAGCAACTAATCCCGTGCACCACAACTACTGAAGCCCACACACCTAGAGCCCATGCTCCGCAACAAGAGAAGTTAACGCAATGAGAAGCCCACGCACCACAACGAAGAGTAGCCCCTGCTCGACGCAACTAGAGGAAGCCCACGCACAGCAACGAAGACCCAACACAGCCAAAAATATAAATAAATAAATAAATTTAAAAAATAAAAACATAAAGGAAGGTGAAATATTTTAACAAGGTCTGTTTGTACAGATTTTTCTCAGCCTCATCATTGGTGATAGGACTGTTTCTTTCCTCCTGGTACAGGGAGGGCCTCTTTCACTTGGGAGTTTATCCCCTGCTTTCAGGAAGAAAAGAAGAGGCCAGAGAGCCCTTTTTGCACCTGCTGGTTTTCAAGCTCAACATTATCAATATGCCAAAGCAGCACAGTTGGAGGTGGCACGTCTTGAATTCCTCTACAGGTCCTGAACTCCATCCTAGATCACGGACATGGCTAATACTAGGGAGGTTTGCTGCTACATTCGTGGTGGGAGGAAATGCTAAACTTCAGTTAGAGGTTAGTGAAATAAAGATGGATATTTTTTCTCCCATCTGAATGCTAACTCTGCACCCTTAGTAAAAAACAACCCTTGACCCAACACAAAGTAACACTTAACAATTAACTAACCCCTCAGCATCAATTAGTGGCCTCTCCACCTCCCCTGATGTGTAGTTGACCTGAGTGAGTTAAAAAATGTCAGCTCGGCCATATATGAGGTGGAGGACTTGGCCAAGTTCCTTAAGACCTCTGTGCCTATTTTACTCAAACTTAATGAACCCTCAGTGTTGAAAGCAAGGTCCAAGGCCCTACAGCACCAGCCTCATCTGGGAGCCTGTTGAAAGGCAGACTCTTAGGCCCCACCCAGACCAACTGCATCAGAAACTGCATTTTAATGAGCTCTCCAGGGGACTGGTGTGCACGGTAAACTCTGAAACGCACCGTCTAAACTTCATGGCTGTGCGATCAGGATGAAAGAAGCTCAGGCCTGGAGAGAACTTAGAACCAAGCCTGATTAGCAGTAGAAAGGAGGAGAGAGGAGGGAGGAAAAGGTTTGCAAGCAAATAAGCTTGAGGTTCCTTGGCCCATAACAAGTGCTACATAAACCCTTATTAATTTCCTCCTTTGGAGCTCCCATGTCCTCAGACATATTAATGTACCAGAAGCTGGCATTCATGTACTCTTGAGCTACACTCAGGGAGTAATTAGTTCAACCTGAACTGCAGCCATCTATTGTAGACGCTACGAAGTGCTGTCTGTTTCTTGTCCTTCACCGCCACCTATTGGTCTTTCTGAGAACTACAACCTGGAGTCAAGACAGCTCTACCCACTGACCCTGCTTGTAAAGGTTCAGGTCTGTAAAGTTCCATAAAGGAGGTTAGAACCCTAAAATACCTGTGCATCCGGAAGAAGTTCTCTCCTAGGCTCTCCTTTATTCTCCATGTTCTCCTAGACCCCTCCATACCGGCAGGGGGAAATCATTCAAGTGGTCTCTAACATCTGTTCCATGTCATGTAGACATTGGATGGGCTCTCTTCACAATAGTTTCATGGTTTCAACCTTAGATTAGAAATCAATCCCAAAACTTGGATAATGTAAGCATGAGAAAAATACAATCTCTTCCCATATCTTTACATGTCTGGTTACTTCTCATTCTTTAGTCCTCAAACTCAAATGCCACCCCCTCTATAGTTTTGCCTTGGCCATCCTTTTTTAAGAAGCTATCGCCCACCTGCCCACCTAGAGCCTCCTTATCACATCACAAGGATTGAATTCCCTCGTAGATAAATTTATCACCTATGTATGTTCTACCTGATCACCTGTTGATCCAAGTATAAGGTAAGCGTCCTTCTATTTTGGTCTAATTTGACCCTCACTATCATTTTTGGGGACTAGTGTTGTTACCGAGCCCAAGCCCATACTGCTCACCACATGACAGGCCAATAAATCAAGAGATGAGTTGCTGGGGCAAGGAATAGCAACTTTATTTGGAAAGCCAGCAGACCAAGAAGATGGTGGACTAGTGTCCCAAAGAACCAGCTTCCCCGAGTTAGAATTCATTTAGGCTTCTTTCGTACTAAAAGGGGAGGGGGTAAAGTCCTGGTTCCAGCCAGACTCTGGATGGGATGTGTTCATTTCTTCCTTCCTGAAGCCATTCACAGGTGGGCCTGGTCAGGATGTTTCCTGTGAGCTAAACAAAGGTATTTTAGTTTAACACTTGTTACCTGGGAGGCAGGGTTCCCAGAGATGGGCCATTATGGATAATTTAAGTTTATAGGCAACATCCCTTTAGTGATTAACTTGTAACAGAATACAAAGGGTCTTCCCAATGACAGTGTTACTTTTATAAATACACTTTTTTATGTAGAGGCAGTACTTTTTCATGGAAAACTGAGATCTTTGTCCCAGCAATTCAACTTCTAGAAATTTATTTTACAGAAGTAAATAGGTATATGTACCTAGATGTTCACTGAAGCAGTTTATAGTAGAAGAAAAGACTGGGAACCAGTTAGGGGTCCTTATCCCAGGGTCCACAGACTCCCAGAGCATCCATGGATAGATATGTTTTTCCATGTAATTGGTTTTCCTTGTGTCACTATGTATCTTACTTTATGCTCTTAAAAACATTTTTTCTGAGATGTCCTTTAGTTTCACCAGCCTGTCAAAGGGAACTATGGTGGAACCAAGCAGGACCCTGTGGGGCTCTCCTGGGCACATTTCAGGTCCCTCATTTCTTCTTTGCAGGATAAAGGCTTCAGCCTCCTAGACCTTCCCTGAGTACCAAAGGGCAGATTCAAACATTTACAAATCAGGGAAGTAGGAGAATGCAGAAACAAAGGCAGAGCAATCAAAAAATGATAGTGCAACCATTAAAGTAGGATCCTGGTTCCTCCTCAATGGCTACACATAACAATATCTTTGAGTTCTGCTGGAACCAAGGCCCCCACCCAAGTGGAGGATGGTAACTTCAGGCTGAGCACAAGATTCCTGGAACACCGCCCTGTTACCTCACCACCAACCAGTCAGGAGAAAGTCACACATCCTGCAGCCTTCATCCCAAATTTTGCCTATAAAAACTTCTCCCCAAAAACCATTGGGGAATTCAGGGTTTTTAAGCATGAGCTAGCTGCCTGTTCTCTTTGCTTGGCCCTGCAATAAAACTTTCTCTGCTCCGAGCTCCAATATTTTGATTTGTTTGGCCTCACTATGTGTCAGGCACACGAAGTTGTGTTCAGTAACAATGGCACAAAAAAAGTTGAAGAGCCCCTTCATCCAAAGAGACTGGTTGATTTGATTGGGGTACATGCATAGCGTGGAATAGTCATTGAGCTATTTAAAAGAAGTAGGTTATCTACATGTACTGAGCTAGAACAATCTCAAAAGGACATTGTTAATGGTGTGGAATGGTGTGTATTATGGTCACATTTATATTTAAGAGAAGGGTATCTTTACATCTATGGTTGTGCACACACATACCATCTCGGGAGGGAGACACAGGATGCTGATAACCATGGCTGCTCTGGGCAAGGGAACTGGGGGTCTGAGAGCTGGGGGTGGGAATAATAGTTCCTTTTTACTCTTTATCTTTTTGAATTGTTTGGATTTTTTTAAACATTGCAAACATCTCTTTTTTAAAAGTTCAATTTGCAAAGTTTAAATAAATCTCAGGCTTAATCCTTGAAGCCAAAACACTTAATAGAGTCTCGTGACATTTGTTGGGAAGAGATTAAATACGTGATAAAATGACTACATACTTAAACTTAAAAAAAAAAACAACCTTACTAGGTCAAGTGCATGGTCCACCCTGCTCAGAATCCTCTCCCAGAAAAGGGCCCTTGGGGTGACATCAGTGGAGCATGGCTGTCACGAAGTGGATGGAGAGGTCCCCAATCTCTGTGTTCTCCCACGGAGACCATGCTGTGGGGTCTCCCACACACACCTTTCTTCCTTTGAACCTTTATATTCTGTTGGAGAATATCTAAGCGGCTGGACCTTGAATAAGAAAAAAATTTATTCTACTTTTTTTTTTTTAATAAATTTATTTATTTTTGGCTGCGTTGGGTCTTCGTTGCTGCACGTGGGCTTTCTCTAATTGCGGCGAGCGGGGGCTACTCTTCGTTGCGGTGCACGGGCTTCTCGTTGTGGTGGCTTCTCTTGTTGCAGAGCACAAGCTCTAAGGCACATGGGCTTCAGTAGCTGTGGCACACAGGCTTAGTTGCTCCAAGGCATGTGGGATCTTGCCGGACCAGGGCTCGAACCCGTGTCCCCTGCATTGGCAGGCGGATTCTTAACCACTGCACCACCAGGGAAGTCCCTTAATTTTTTTTTTTTTTTAAGAAAACAGAAATGGTTGTGCACAACATTTATTGTTTTTGCATTTGCTGCCAGGAATGTTTGCCATGACTTTGGGGCCAAGTTGTAGATAGTGATCTGTGAATCTCGAAGCCTGACGGTGTCCACTCTTCCTGAGTCCATACCTGGATTCAGTCTCCACTTGGTTTGTTTGGGTTGGTTTAAGCTGTAAACTGATTCAAACCTTTCTACACAAGCTGTGTATACATTTCAAACACAGACCATCTATCACCCTGGTGGTGAAATCTGACAAGAACAACATAAAGTGGTTTATAGCACTTACTGATTTTAACTTGGCTAATGTCCCAAACTAGTTAGGAGATACGGCAGTACTCAGCAAACTTCTGTTATTTGCCTACCATTGTCACAGTTTTTGTTGCATGTATTACTATAGTTTATAATCAATATTTTTCTTTAAATCTATTTCTCTTTTTTTTTGAATTTTTGAGTTTTATTTTATTTTTTATACAGCAGGTTCTCATTAGTTATCTATTTTATACATATTAGTGTATACATGTCAATCCCAATCTCCCAATTCATCCCACCACCACCACCCCCGCCACTTTCCCCCTTGGTGTCCCTACGTTTGTTCTCTACATCTGTGTCTCTATTTCTGCCCTGCAAACCGGTTCATCTGTACCATTTTTCTAGGTTCCACATATATGCTCAGTAGTGGGATTCCTGGATCATATGGTAATTCTATTTTTGGTTTTTTAAGGACCCTCCATAATGTTCTCTGTAGTGGCTGTATAAATTTACATTCCCACCAACAGTGCAAGAGGGTTCCCTTTTCTCCACACCCTCTCCAGCATTTGTTCTTTGTAGATTTTCTGATGATGCCCATTCTAACTGGTGTGAGGTGATACCTCATTGTAGTTTTGATTTGCATTTCTCTAATAATTAGTGATGTTGAGCAGCTTTTCATGTGCTTCTTGGCCATCTATATGTCTTCTTTGGAGAAATGTCTATTTAGGTCTTCAGCCCATTTTTGGATTGGGTTGTTTGTTTTTTTAATATTGAGCTGCATGAGCTGTTTATATATTTTGGAGATTAATCCTTTGTCCGTTGATTCGTTTGCAAATATCTTCTCCCATTCTGAGGGTTGTCTTTTTGTCTTGTTTGTAGTTTCCTTTGCTTTGCAAAAGCTTTTAAGTTTCATTAGGTCCCATTTGTTTATTTTTGTTTTTATTTCCATTACTCTATAAGGTGGATCAAAAAAGATTGCTGTGATTTATGTCAAAGAGTGTTCTTCCTATGTTTTGCTCTAAGAGTTTTATAGTGTCCAGTCTTACATTTAGGTCTCTAATTTGAGTTTATTTTTGTGTATGGTGTTACGGAGTGTTCTAATTTCATTCTCTTACATGTAGCTGTCCAGTTTTCCCAGCACCACTTATTGAAGAGACTGTCTTTTCTCCATTGTATATCCTTGCCTCCCTTGTCATTGATTAGTTGACCATAGGTGCGTGGGTTTATCTCTGGGCTTTCTATCCTGTTCCATTGATCTATATTTCTGTTTTTGAGCCAATACCATATTGTCTTGATTACTGTAGCTTTGTAGTATAATCTGAAATCAGGGAGTCTGATTCCTCCAGCTCTGTTTTTTTCCCTCAAGACTGCTTTGGCTATTTGGGGTCTTTTGTGTCTCCATACAAATTTTAAGATTTTTTTTTCTAGTTCTGTAAAAAATGCCACTGGTAATTTGATAGGGAATCTGCATTGAATCTGTAGATTGCTTTGGGTAGTATAGTCATTTTCACAATATTGATTCTTCCAATCCAAGAACATGGTATATCTCTCCATCTGTTTGTGTCACCTTTGATTTCTTTCATCAGTGTCTTATAGTTTTCTGAGTACAGGTCTTTTACCTCCTTAGGTAAGTTTATTCCTAGGTATTTTATTCTTCTTGTTGCAATGGTGAATGGAATTGTTTCCTTAATTTCTCTTTCTGATCTTTCATTGCTAGTGTATAGGAATGCAAGAGATTTCAGTGCATTAGTTTTCTATCATGCAACTTTACCAAATTCATTGATTAGCTCTAGTAGTTTTCTGGTAGCATCTTTAGGATTCTCTATGTATAGTATCATGTCATCTGCAAACAGTGACGGTTTTACTTCTTCTTTTCCAATTTGTATTCCTTTTATTTCTTTTTCTTCTCTGATTGCCCTGGCTAGGACTTCCAAAACTATGTTGAATAATAGTGGTGAGAGTGGACATCCTTGTCTTGTTCCTGATCTTAGAGGAAATGCTTTCAATTTTTCACCATTGAGAATGATGTTTGCTGTGGGTTTGTCATATATGGCCTTTATTATGTTGAGGTAGGTTCCCTCTATGCCCACTTTCTGGAGAGTTTTTATCATAAATTGGTGTTCAATTTTGTCAAAAGCTTTTTCTGCATCTATTGAGATGATCATATGGTTTTTATTCTTCAATTTGTTAATGTGGTGTATCACATTGATTGATTTGCATATATTGAAGAATCCTTGCATCCCTGGGATAAATCCCACTTGATCATGGTGTATGATCCTTTTAATGTGTTATTGGATTCTGTTTGCTAGTATTTTGTTGAGGATTTTTGCATCTATATTCATCAGTGATATTGGTCTGTAATTTTCTTTTTTTGTAGTGTCTTTGTCTGGTTTTGGTATCAGGGTGATGGTGGCCTCATAGAACGAGTTTGGGAGTGTTCCTTCCTCTGCAGTTTTTTGGAAGAGTTTGAGAAGGATGGGTGTTAGCTCTTCTCTAAATGTTTGATAGAATTCACCTGTGAAGCCATCTGGTCCTGGACTTTTGTTTGTTGGAAGATTTTTAATCACAGTTTCAATTTCATTATTTGTGATTGGTCTGTTCATATTTTCTATTCCTGGTTCAGTCTTGGAAGGTTATACCTTTCTAAGAATTTGTCCATTTCTTCCAGGTTGTCCATTTTATTGGCATAGAGTTGCTCATAGTAGTCTCTTAGGACGCTTTGTATTTCTGCCATGTCTGTTGTAACTTCTCCTTTTTCATTTCTAATTTCATTGATTTGAGTCCTCTCCCTCTTTTTCGTGATGAGTCTGGCTAATGGTTTATCAATTTTGTTTATCTTCTCAAAGAACCAGCTTTTAGTTTTATTGATCTTTGCTATTGTTTTCTTTGTTTCTATTTCATTTATTTCTGCTCTGATCTTTATGATTTCTTTCCTTCTACTAACTTTGGGTTTTGTTTGTTCTTCTTTCTCTAGTTCCTTTAGGTGTAAGGTTAGATTGTTTACTTGAGATTTTTCTTGTTTCTTGAGGTAGGCTTATATTGCTATAAACTTCCCTCTTAGAACTGCTTTTGCTGCATCCTATAGGTTTTGGATAGTTGTGTTTTCGTTGTAATTTGTCTCTAGGTACTTTTTGATTTCCTCTTTGATTTCTTCAGTGATCTCTTGGTTATATAGTAACGTATTGTTTAGCCTTCATGTGCTTGTGTTTTTTACATTTTTTTCCCTGTAATTGATTTCTAATCTCATAGCATTGTGGTCAGAAAAGATGCTTGATATGATTTCAATTTTCTTAAATTTACCGAGGCTTGATTCGTGACCCAAGATGTGTTCTATCCTGGAGAATGTTCCATGTGCACTTGAGAAGAAAGTGTAATCTGCTGTTTTTGGATGGAATGTCCTATAAATATCAATTAAATCTATCTGGTCTATTGTATCATTTAAAGCTTCTGTTTCCTTATTTATTTTCATTTTGGATGATCTGTCCATTGGTGTAAATGAGGTGTTAAAGTCCCCCACTATTACTGTGTTACTGTCGATTTCCTCTTTTATAGCTGTTACCAGTTGCCTTATGTATTGAGGTGCTCCTATGTTGGGTGCATATATATTTGTAAGTGTTATATCTTCTTCTTGGATTGATCCCTTGATCATTATACAGTGTCCTTCCTTGTCTCTTGTAACATTCTTTATTTTAAAGTCTATTTTATCTGATATGAGTATTGCTACTCCAGCTTTCTTTTGATTTCCATTTGCATGGAATATCTTTTTCCATCCCCTCACTTTCAGTCTGTATGTGTCCCTAGGTCTGAAGTGGGTCTCTTGTAGACAGCATATATATAGGTCTTGTTTTTGTCTCCATTCAGTGAGCCTGTGTCTTTTGGTTGGAGCATTTAATCCATTCACATTTAAGGTAATTATCAATGTGTGTGTTCCTATTACCATTTTCTTAATTGTTATGGGTTTGTTTTTGTAGGTCCTTTTCTTCTCTTGTGTTTCCCACTTAGAGAAGTTCCTTTAGCATTTGTTGTAGAGCTGGTTTGGTGGTGCTGAATTCTCTTAGCTTTTGCTTGTCTGTAAAGCTTTTGATTTCTCCATCAAATCTGAATGAGATCCTTGCCGGGTAGAGTAATCTTGGTTGTAGGTTCTCCCCTTTCATCACTTTGAATATATCGTGCCACTCCCTTCTGGCTTGTAGAGTTTCTGCTGAGAAATCAGCTGTTAACCTTATGGGAGTTCCCTTGTATGTTATTTGTCCTTTTTCCCTTGCTGCTTTCAATAATTTTTCTTTGTCTTTAATTTTTGTCAACTTGATTACTATGTGTCTCGGTGTGTTTCTCCTTTGGTTTATCCTGCCTGGGATTCTCTGTGCTTCCTGGATTTGGGTGGCTATTTCCTTTCACATGTTAGGGAAGTTTTTGACTATAATCTCATCAAATATTTTCTCGGTTTCTCTCTCTCTTCTCCTTCTGGGTTCCCTATAATGTGAATGTTGTTGCGTTTAATGTTGTCCCAGAGGTCTCTTAGGCTGTCCTCATTTCTTTTCATGCTTTTTTCTTTATTCTGTTCCGTGGCAGTGAATTCCACCATTCTGTCTTCCAGGTCACTTATCCGTTCTTCTGCCTCAGTTATTCTGCTATTGATTCCTTCTAGTGTATTTTTCATTTCAGTTATTGTATTGGTCATCTCTGTTTGTTTGTTCTTTAATTCTTCTAGGTATTTGTTCTTTAATTCTTCTAGGTCTTTGTTAAACATTTATTGCATCTTCTCAATCTTTGCCTCCATTCTTTTTCCAAGATCCTGGATCATCTTCACTATCATTATTCTGAATTCTTTTTCTGGAAGGTTGCCTATCTCCACTTCATTTTGTTGCTTTTCTGGGGTTTTATCTTGTTCCTTCGTCTGGTACAAAGTCCTCTGCCTTTTCATTTTGTCTATTTTTCCGTGAAAGTGATTTTCCTTCCACGCTGCAGAATTGTAGTTCTTCTTGCTTCTGCTGTCTGCCCTCTGGTGGATGAGGCTATCTAAGAGGCTTGTGCAAGCTTCCTGATGGGAGGGACTGGTGGTGAGTAGAGCTGGGTGTTGTTCTGGTGGGCAGAGCTCAGTAAAACTTTAATCCACTTGTCTGCTGATGGGTGGGGCTGGGTTCCCTCCCTGTTTATTGTTTGGCCTGAGGCGACCCAGCACTGGAGTCTACCCGGCTCTTTGGTGGGGCTAATGGCAGACTCTGGGAGGGCTCACGCCAAGGAGTACTTCCCAGAACTTCTGCTGACAGTGTCCTTGTCCCCACGGTGAGCCACAGCCACCCCCTGCCTCTGCAGGAGACCCTCCTACACTAGCAGGTAGGTCTGGTTCAGTCTCCTATGGGGTCAATGCTCCTTCCTCTGGGTTCCAGTGTGCACACTACTTTGTAGTGTGGAGTGGAGTCTCTGTTTCCCCCAGTCCTGTTAAAGTCCTGCAATCAAATCCCGCTAGGCTTCAAAGTCTGATTCTCTAAGAATTCCTCCTCCCGTTGCTGGACCCCCAGGTTGGGAAGCCTGACGTGGGGCTCAGAACCTTCACTCCAGTGGGTGGACTTCTGTGGTATAAGTGTTCTCCAGTTTGTGAGTCACCCACCCAGAGGTTCTGGAATTTGATTTTATTGTGATTGTGCCCCTCCTACCGTCTCATTGTGGCTTCTCCTTTGTCTTTGGATGTGGGGTATCTTTTTTGGTGAGTTCCAGTGTCTTCCTGTCGATGACTGTTCAGCAGTTAGTTGTACCAGGTGTGATTCCGGTGCTCTCGCAAGAGGGAGTGAGAGCACGTCCTTCTACTCCGCCACCTTGAACCAATCTCCGAAGTCCCTTAATTTTTAATTGTTGTTTTAAAAAGCTACATACCATAAAATTTACCACTTGAACTGTTTTTATATGCACGGTTCATTAGTATTAAGTATATTAAGTATATTTTTGTGCAACAGACCTTCAGAACTTGCAAAACTGAAACTCTATACCCATCGAACAACTCCCCATTTGCCCTCCCCGTAGCCCCTGGTAACCCCATTCAACCTTCTGTTCCTATGATTTTATCTACTCAAGGTACCTCACATAAGCCTTGAAGCCACTGGCCACAGTGGGATCCAGAGCAAGTCAGGTAACCTCTGCCTCTTTTTCTTCATCTGTAAAGCAGGGATGACAATAGGACTCACCTCACAAAGTTGTGTCAATTAAATGAAGCCCTATTTATAAAGCTGTTTGAACAATGCCTGGCTCACAGGAAGTACTATATAAAGTACTTTATATAGTATAAAGTATGGCTATAGTTATGATGGTTGGGATGTATTTATTTTCATGTATATTAGGGAAAAGATTAAACCAGTACAGCAAACCTATGACTTCATGAATAGAATTGCTTAAAATGAGACTAAAATATGTTTTGAATTTTTAAAAGTTGATTTAAAGAATGTTCCATTTTTTTTAAAGTACAAGTGTACAAAATGACAAGCTTTTTCAAAGCCAACTAGTGCCCCCTCCTGGTACTGGGGCAGCAGCGTCGGGCTGATCCTCTAATTGAGAAGCAGAAAATGAGAGAGACGGACCATGTCAGCTCCGTAGCTCACTTTCTTCAGAGACTGTTGTTCTCTGGTAATCAAGGGCTCGATGTAGCCCAGGTGAAGATAACCCATGCTTAGCCAGCCACCCTGCACCCACTCCAGGATCCATCTCTGGTTCCCAGTATGGCACTGCCCTGGACAGCCTGGTTTTCTCCCGGCAATGTCTGCAGGCTTGAGGAAGCCCAGGGAACACTCACCAGAGGTCTTTCTGCTCCAGCAGGGGTCTAGGCCCCGCCAGACACGTCAGAAGGAAGGACTCACCTTTCTTGCCCTAGTGCTCTTCATACATCATGGCAGTTAGCAGTTGGTAGGTCCACAGAACACAACCCAAATTTCTCACTGTACCTTCCCAGTGCCTACGTCCTCTGACCCTGACCTTACACTGTCTCCTCCCCTCATCCCCTCCCACCTCCAGCAACACCAGCCTCTGTCCTCAAATGCACAGAGCTTTCTCCCACCTTAGAGCCTTTACCCCTGCTGGTTCCCCCACCCAGATTTTCACATGGCTTGTTCCCCACATGCAGGTCTCTGCCTACTGCCATCTCCTCCTGACTGTCCTGCTGACGCTGGCCCCCAACTCTCTCTGCCACTATCCTGTTTTATTCCCTCCATGACATTCTCAGTAGAGCAAGTATTGTCCTTCTTTCCTCACCTGTTTGTCATCTACATCTCTCACCACCTGTGAGCTCCTTGAAAACAGGTACCTGTCTGTCTGGCTCACTAAACATCTCCAGCCTCTACTCAGTGTTCAATGAATATTGGTTGAATGAATAAATGGTATCCTCACTTTACACACAAGGAAATTCCAAGAAGAGGAGTGACTTGCCAGACAGAAGTGTCCCCGAAGGTCACGCCTTCGACCTATGCCACTTTACCCAGATCCAGCCTGGCTGCACCCGAGTCGGCTCAGGCATCCTCATTGAAAATGCTTTTCCCTTTTGACGAGGGTCGGGGGGTCATTCTGACTCTGGTGACATCACATGGGGGAGACTTAGTCATCGAGTCAGCTCAGGGGCCAGCTCCATGGATCAACCCCTCAGCCCATGACTCACCCCCAGTGACATTTGCAAAGAATGTGTAGATACAGTATCAGTGGAACTTTTCACTCACAGGGAAGAATAATCGGTTTACTCCTTCCCTCAGCCACCAAATTGGCAAGTGAATTGCCTCTGAGAGCAGTGGACAAAAGGGGGCCCTCATGCATCCTCAAAACAGACACATCATGCAGATTTTTTTTTAATGGGTCATCACCAATTCCAAACCCTTATTCAGACCGTAACATGGTTGCCAGAGTGATTCAACCAATCATTTGACAAATATTTATTGAGCACCTACTGTGTTCTAGGCACTGACATACAGCAGGAAACAAAACAGACACAAGTCTCGCCCTTACAGAGCTGCCGTTCTAGTGACGGAGACAGATGTAAACAAATAAACAAGGAAAAACATAATTATGTCATAGGGTGACATGCCATGGAGAAAAACAAAGCATGGAAGTCCGAGAGAAGGTGTAACTTAAAACTGCATTTTAAATTTTTGATTTTTTAATTTAATTAAGTAAATGAAGGCCTCTCTGAGAAAGTGACATTTGGGCAAAACAGAAGGTAAAGCCGATACAAAGGCTCTGAGGCACAAGTCTGGCATGTTGGCGGCACAGCTGTGAGGCAGTGTGGCTGGGGCAGAGTGAGCAGGAGAGAGCAAAGGAGACAAAGCCGTAGAAGTGAGAGGGCAGCTGGCAGTCCTCTGGACAACTTGGCTTTTACTCTGAGTGAGATGAGAGCCAGGGGAGGGGTTTGAGCACCAGTGTGGCAGGACCCACCAAGGTGTTACCAGATTCCCTTTGGCTGCTTTGGGAGAACAGATGGAGGCAGGCAAGGTAGGAGCAGAGACCAGGGATGCACCAGTTCCGGCTGGAAGTGATGGTGCTTGGACCAGCAGAGGTCCAGATTCTGGGTGTATTTTGCAGGTAGAGCTGACAGGGTTTGATGGCAGATGGGATGTGGGAATAAGGGAGAGAGAGCATGATTACAAGCTTCGTGGCCTCAGCACCTGGAAGCGTGGTACCACTTTCAGAGCTGGGGATTCTGCTGTAGGAAGGGTGGGTTTGGGGGAAGATCAGCATAGTAAACCAGACTCGTCTGGACTCATATAGATCCAGGTGATCCCAAAACAACCGCTGACAAAAACCCAAACACCAGTCCAGCGCCAGGGAAACTGCTCAGTTCACGCAATTTACAAGCAGCAGAGAAAACTGTTGAATTCAGTTTTCAGAAGCTCCTGCTGGAAGAAGCTGAGAGATAAAATGGGCTGCTAGAGAAAAGAGAAGGATGATTGCTGAGCACAAAAGCCTCCTGCAGGAGGAAGGGGGTGCACCTGAGCCCCCTCCCCACACAGAATCCAGGACCCCCGCTCCTTGCCACCTTGGTTCATCAGCTCCCACTTCTGACATGATTCAACCTCAAAACCACAAAGGAGGCACTTTCTAATCCGCAGCTTCTAATGAATGCCCAGCTCCCTTGGGAAAGAGCTCAACACATACGGAGGTGGGAACAAAAAGGGCCCAGTCCCTTGAACAGCCCAAAGCGTCTCAAAACGAATGGCAGGTGCCCTGATGGTGCGTCTCTCACTTTGTCCAACGTTCGTGCCTCTGAGGTGACTGACAATCCCGTTACCGCCTGAAGACAAACATCTCACATGGCTCCGATCACCCCCTGCTCCTGGCGACAGCAGGCACAATTTCTGGTCACAATTAAACAAAACAAGAGGGCCTGGTGCCAGGGGAAGTGAGAACCACGGCCACTGTCAACTGTCAGCTTTTCCCCACAGTGATCCAGAATGAATGGCAGGAGCAGGTGCGGCCCGAGGACCCGGTGACCTGAGGCTGAGAAACCTGGAGAAGACCTACACATTCTGTTAGGGATCCCAGGACAGGACTAACCCGGAGGCCTGAGGGTGCACTAAATCCCAGTGACAAAGAAAGAGCATCCCTCTGGGAGAGCAAGGATAAAAAATTGACAAGGTAAGCAGAGTCCTAATTTGGGGTGAGAATGGCTGGAATTGTATTTCTGTAGTGGATCTTTTGTTTCTGCCTGCCCAGCATCTGTCTCCATTTCTGGCCACAGAAATTGGATATTTATTTGGAGAACTGTATTAATTACATCTTTTTATTCTGTATTTTTGATGCTTTGATGTTTGGGGCCTTGCAGACCCTGGAGGGACTGCCCCTCCCAGAGTTAGTCAGTTCCTAAAGATGGTAAATTTCTTGCCCTGGAGCTTGCTTTTCATATGCAAACCGGCCAATTCAGAGCCACACCCCCACTACCTCCCCTGCTGGCGCTCACACTCCAGGCCACTATCCACCTGCTCTGATCACTTGGCCCAGGGACCAAGCCACTAGGGACAGCCCCTCTGCCCCAGAGCCCACTGAAGTTACTCAAACTAGCCAGTCCTGAGGCTGCTTACCCTGTTTCCTTGTTCCCTCTCATGGAAACCACAAGAAAGGCTCTTGTCAATGTTTCTCCCACCCCCTCACTCTGACCAACCCCCATTCTCCCCCATGACACATTTTTGTTTGTTTGTTTGTTTGTTTTTTGGAATTTGTGGGTACAAAACCATCTTTTCAATGGCAGCCATCTCCTGATCTGTTAGCCTCATCATTCCTGAATAATAATAAAACCTACGTTTCAAAATAAAAATGACCTCTCCCCCACTTGCAGTCCATGGGTCTGGATGGAGCTTACCCTACCCCCAGCCCCATTTCAGGGGTGGGTATGTGACCCAGACCTGGCCAATCAGAGTATCCCGTCCCTGCTTGCTACCGTTAAATGTCCAATGAGAGTCAGTCCTGAGATTTTAGTTAGAAGGATTGGGAAAGAGTCGTTGAAAGGATGATGTCTCATCTCTGCTTTGCTCTTCTGGCTCAGCTCACCAGCAGGGTGGTGTTTTCTCCTGCTACGTTGAGCTGCACAGGTGCAGGAGTAGACCAGAAGGCTGGATTTAATGAGGGCTGGGATTTTGCCAATGGAGTATATAAACATAGCAAAAGGGGCAAGGGTGTGGAGTATGTTAGAAAGTGATTATAGCAATGGAAAATAGAATCTAAAATGGGTTAGAGGAAAGTGAAAATATGGGGAGAGGGGAGCTGGGGAGTACAGTGAGTAGGTTGTAGGGCCATGGATTTGTACAGTCTGGTGGGCAAAGGCATTGTTGGAATTGAGGCAATAGAGGGAGTGAGTTGAAAGGCTAGGAAAGGGGTGGAGCCAGGCTTGGGGGCCCTGATGCTTATATAATTTAGGGACTTTCATTAAGAAAAGGATTACAGGGAGTTCCCTGGTGGCCTAGTGTTTAGGATTCCAGACTTTTCCATGGCCCGGGTTTAATCGTAGGGGAACTGAGATACTGCAAGCCATGCAGTGTGGCCAAAAAAAAAAAAAAAAAAAATTACAAAATTAGTAGGATCTCATTCAGGGCTTTGAAGAGGGCCCAGGCAGGTGAGAGGGCCAAAGCTTAAACTTCATTATCTTCATGGTGAATCCACCATTGGCTAGGACCTTGAAATTTGTTATGGAGGAGACATGATTGATTATTGGTAACGAGATCAGATCTGGGTCTAGGTTGTGATTTGATTATAAGTGACCATCTTTTGGTTCCAGTAATGCTTCACCTCTAAGAGGCAGATTTTTGATAACAATGACTGTGGATTTTACTGTGGCTTTCAGCCGGTCTGCAGGCTGGGATTCTCAACTGCATTACAGAGAGTCTGGCTTTAAATAATTGCTGCCCAGCCCAGGTAGGTTCTGCCCAATTGGCTGCCCCAAACTCTATTACTATTTTGAGGGAATTTTTGTTCTTAATGGCTTTGGGTACTGAGAGAAGAAGCTTCTGGAATTCACATGGCTGGTTCACAGGCTCTTGAGGACACCATCCTCCGTGTGTCTTCTGGATTTATCAATTACATAAACTATGACCATGACTTTACATAGTGTGGCATCACCCACTGACAGGTGATAGAGTTTACTAATAACGAAATAAGGAACAAGAGCCTTAATATAGAGATAATGTGCCAACTTCTTAGATGGAAGCAAAGAAATCGTTTGATGAAATTAAGGCAAATCCAAAGTCTGAGAAGACCATCAAAATGGGTTCTGCCTGGAACTCTGTTTCCCCAAATTCAATTTGATCAGGGAATTAAGGAGGAATGAAGGTGGTTTGAAACATATGAGCTTCATTCCTACTGTCAGAGCAGGAACAGTGGAAGAATGAAAATCAATACAGGTCACAATTTTGCAAACCCTAGTGAATAAATCAGTATAGGCAAGGGCTATGTCCACCATCAAGGGCTGCTAACATCATAAACAAAGAGACACCCAGACTTTATCTGCCTCCTGCTGCAGGAACACACCGCCCCCTGTAAAGATGTCTTGCCAAAAATATCAGTCCTGAATCTGAACCAGCCACTAAACCTAAACACCAATGTATAGGAAATACGGAGGACAGAGGAACATGTTAAATTACACCACAGGGCTGCAATCAGCAAAATCCAGACTGTGGGAAAATCTACAGGACACACAACCCAGTTTCTTCAACAAACATACTGCCAGGGAAAAGGAAAAGTTGGAGGGTGACATCTGTAGATTAAAAGGTAGCTGACATAGAGAGTTAATGAGCATCTCAAGCTTTTTCTTTTCCTTTTTAATGATGCCTGCACTATCAGAGTATATCTAGTGTTTTCTCTTTTGTTTGGCATATAATCATGCACAATCTTTTTATTTCTTTGAGGTGGGAGTATATTTTTATTTCCCAAATGCCATACTATAAAGATCAAATTCTTAAGTGTGTTTGTGCAATTCAAAAATAAAGATATATTAAGGGGGGGGTGGGAAATACTGGTTTAGATACGAGGCAAACTTAAAGCAAGTTTTACTTTTGGTTGTATTTTCCTTGTATATTATAAACATTTATTTAACTTGTTGCAGTTTGAAGTAAAAAAAGTTCCAAAATGTATGCTCAACAATAATCATTAAAATGTTTGCAGCATAAAAAAATTTTTAAAAAACGATAGATGACATATATCAACCAACTGGAATTTGTAGACTTTATTTAAATCCTCATTCAAACATTTTTAGAATTCTAACATTTATGAGACAACTGGATATTTGAATACTTATTGGATATTTAATAATATTAAAGAATTATTACTCAACATACAATAATAGTATTGCAGTTATTGCTTTTTTTAAGTCCTTATTTTTTTTTAAAAAATGTATGGATATAATGATGTGGTAAGCAGAAATCCAAGATGATCCCCATTCACTAATGCCCTTGAGTGTGATACGAGGGATACCACTCACCCAATATGTTACATTAGAGGCAAAAAGGATTGTTGTGGTTGTAAATAAGGTCCCTAATCAGTTGAGTTCATCATCAAAAGGGAGGTTATCTTTGGTGAGCCTGGCCTAATCAGGTGAGTTCTTTAAACGTTATCTAGCTGTCAGGGACAGAAGAAGTCAGAGGAATGTGCTCCTGCTGGTCTGGAAGAAAGCAAGTAGCCATGTCCTGAACTGCTTGCGGGGGCACGTGACCAGGAACTATGGGGAGCTTCTAGGAGCAGACAGCAAGAGTCCGCTGACAGCAGGGAGAAGACGGGAACCTCAGTCCTACAGCTATGAGGAAGTGAATTTTGCCAAGAACCAGTGAACTTCAAAGAGCACTTCAAGCCCCAGGTGAGAATTGCAGCTTTGACCAAGATCTTGACTTCAGCCTGGTGACACTCTGAGCAGAAGAGTCAGCTAACCCACACCCAGACTCCTGACCCACGGGAACTGTGAGATAATAAGTTTGTGTTGCTTTAAGCTGCAAAGTTTGCAGTCATTTGTTATACAGCAATAGAAAATGGACAGGAATGATAATGTTTGGGATTTCCTTCAAACTAAGGGAAAGAGGAGTGGAATGTCTGGAGGAGCCCCTGCAGAAGTGTGGTCCTCACCAGCCTTCCAAGGTTGGGGTTCAGACGTTTCAGCAATAGCTTCAGTTCTGGAATCTGCAGCTGAAACAACAGCTGCAGGAGGAGTAAGAAACATACCCAGCAGGCAGGCTTTGCAGGCCAAAGAAATTTCCCATCAAGAGTCAGGGCCCAGGACGAACACACCTGCTCACCAAGAGCTCATGCCCATTTCCCATAAGGACCCTAGAAAAACAGGACTCGAAGGGGTAGCAAACAGAAAGAGGCTTTGGACCAGCCCAGGCTGCCTGGATTCAAATCTTGTCTCTACCACGTTCTAGCTGGGTAGACTTGACCCAGTTATTCCATCTCTCTGTACTTCAGTTTCCTTGCTTGTAAAACAAGAATAATAATAGAATCTACCTGACAAGTTCTCATAGAAATCAAATTAATAACTATAAAGCACATAGGACAGTGTTGGCATGCAGTCAACTGAATTGGATCATTCTTTGCTATAAATGATTATCCTGAGTATGAAGGAAAAGACCTCAAATAAGACCCTCGCTTTTTTTTTTTTTTTTTTTGGCCACACTGCGCGGCTTGTGGGATCTTAGTTCCTCAACCAGGGATTGAACCCAGGCCCACAGCAGTGAAAGTCCAGAATCCTAACCACTAGGACACCAGGGAACTCTCCAAGACCCTCACATTTTAAAACTTGGCACAAAAAAAAAACTAGGACATATGTGTAAATGGATGTTCCCTCTAAATATGATAAGTGGCTAGTGCCCAAAGTAACCTTTTAGTGAGATATTGCTCCTAATTAAAGGGTCAGCCAACTACAGCCCACCAACTGTTTTTAAATAAAGTTTTATTGCAAAACAGTCATGCCCACTGGCTAAGTAGGTATTGTCTCTGACTCCTTTGACAATGCAAGGGAGACAAATATGTCTCACCAAGCCAAAAAAATTTACTTTCTGGCCTTTTACAGAACAAGCTCTCTGTTCCAACTGGATTTATGTTCACCGGCTGTGGTGTCTGGACCTTCAGCTTGCATCCCCATGAAACTGGCACCAGTGTTATTTTCTGCTGTCATTAGCAATAATAACATGGGTCTGGATTAGACCAGGAGGTGGGTGTGGCAGTATCATTGCCTGGGGGCTGCTCAGGGCTAGAACTTGCTTCCTTATAAAAGGCTGTGGGCACAGGGCCGGGGCCACCACACCTGTGTTTCACTTTCCCTCTTTCAGCTCTTTAAACAGGGGGTCTCACGTGACTAGTCCAGCCTCTGAGACCCTGAAGGAACTGCACCTGTTCAGAGGGAAACAGCCCCCGCTGCAGCTGCTGAAGGACCCCCTAACTCCACCTGGTATCCTTACAGGCCCTACACAGCTGAGTCTGAGCAGAATAAGAAATGAGGGCAGACGAATTTGGACCCTAACTGCTTTGGTCTTAACAACTCACAAGCGCCAGTGGATTTGAGCTCAGCCTTTCATTCCTTTCGACTTCAATTTACTTGCAAATTCAGTTACAAGGAATCTTTGGACATGAATTTGTCCCAGGGGCTATCGTAAAGACTTTATACTCGAATGCGAGGCAATATACCGTTGGCTTGGGGCTTCCCTGGTGGCGCAGTGGCAGAGCATCTGCCTGCCAATGCTGGGGACACGGGTTCGAGCCCTGGTCTGGGAAGATCCCACATGCCGCGGAGCAACTAGGCCCGTGCACCATGACTACTGAGCCTGCGCGTCTGGAGCCTGTGCTCCGCAACAAGAGAGGCCATGACAGTGAGAGGCCCGCGCACCGCGATGAAGGGTGGCCCCCGCTCGCCGCAACCAGAGAAAGCCCTCGCCCAGAAACGAAGACCCAACACAGCCATAAATAAATAAACCCAAAGGAAAAAAAAAGAGTGGTATAATAATATTATATATATATATATATATATATATATATATATATATATATATATATATATATATATATATATATATATATATACCGTTGGCTTGAATTATGGGAGTCTACATAATCTCGTGACCGCACCTCTGATAAGCCATATTGGATAACAAAGCTGGACATAATTTGAGATGGGAAAAGAATAGGGAGTTCATTTTCAGTGGGGAGTAGGCTTGTGTTGATTTAAAGACGGTGTTTTTCCCAGTCCACTGCTGAGCCGTCGTTCTAGGAGGATCCACAAGAAGCACTGGCTGGTATTGAGGTTCAAGAAGACAAGCCCAGGACGGGCACGAGAGACCGCCATCCCGCTGCCCACCCGCCCCAGGGCACAGCCCAGCCCCAGCCGTCCACAGGCTTAATGGCTGTGCTTTAGGGTCAGAAGAACAAAGGTGGGAGGAGGATACCTATTTCCCACTCCTCCCGTTGCCTTGGGTCAGCCGTTCTCAACCTTGGCTTCGGGTAGGAATCACCTGGGCTCACAGGCTTGCCAGGTTCAGCAAACAAAAATACAAGACGCCCCAGTTAACTTTGCATTTCAGATAAACAACAAATACGTTTGTAATTCAAGTACGTCCAGGCAATCTTTGAGACATTACTTGAACTACAAAAATGTATTTGTTGTTTATCTGAAGTACAAAGTTAACTGGGCGTCCTGTAGTTTATCGGACCAGCCTGGGAGGGGGAACTTTAAAAAAATACCAAGGCCTGACCCCGTCATTCCCAGCTTCTCTCAACCCTCGCTCACCCTCTCATGCCTCCACGGAGGGGATGACTGCGACTGATTTATCCCGCTGGTGAGTTGGGGCGAGGGAACTGGGCGTATGTGCTTTGGCCCCTTCCTGTCTTTCTGAGATTGGTGGCGGGGGGTGCACTCTAGTGAGTAGTAGGACATCTTTTTTCCCTGGGGTGGGCCTACCCGCTGGGGCAGTAAGTGCATGGTGAGGACGGGGTGGGACGGGGACAGAGTATTAGCCAGTTTGGCGGAACCTAAGCCAAGTCCTTAAGTAGCTTTCTTAGTTATAAAGGTAGAATTTTCACCTTCATCTCCCTAAATCCCATGTCTCTTTCTCTGTTGGTTTTGAACCTCCTTAAAGAAGAAAAGGATGTTAAGAATTGACACCCCCTCTCAAGACCCCAACATCTGCCACCTCCTCTCCTCCAGGGCATATGCGGTCTTCACGTTTTAGCTCAAAAGGCCTTTCCTCCAAGAAGCCTTCCCCAGACCAAGGCAGATCCCCTGGCTGTATGTTTTCATAAACCCCTCTGCATTTTTTTTCTTTCTGGCCCGATTGTCATTGACTGAAGCAGGATTTCTGGACCTTGACACAGCTGAAATTTGGGGTCGCATAAATCTTTGTTGTGCGTCTGTCCTGTGCATCGTAAGATGTGTAGCAGCATCCCTGACCTGTACCCACTAGATGCTGGTGACCCACTCCCCTGCCCATCCCCAGGGTGACAACCAAAATGTCTCCAGACATTGCCGAATATCCCACGTGTGCTTTAATGTTCTGCTGTCTCCGTCATGAAATTCTTAACAGTGTTTGAACGAGGGGCCCCGCAAATTATGTAGCTGGTTCTGTTTGTACACCTCATTTTTTTAAATCTTCTCTCCCACAACACTGGCTTTGAGAGCAAAGAGTGGGTCTACCTTATTCACTGCTGCACCCCCAGTGCTGGCACAGAGAAAGTGCTCAGGAAATACGTGAGGACAAGGAGCAGGGAGAAGCTGAATGGAGACCCCCACCACCACCACCTCTTTCCCCGACTGAGGAACAGAAAGAAATATAACCTCAGCCGGCCTGCGTAAATCGCTCTGTTCAATAGCCTTCCTTCCCGAGGCTGCCGGAACATTCTTCCAAGCTCCTCAAGTGTGTGGAGCAGCAAATGTACCCTGTGTGGTCTGTGGGCCTTTCTCCCAGCCTCCATGTGCCGTGTCAGCTGGACGGAGCTGTAATTCCCAGGTGTAAAAAGATAAGGGCCCGGGTGGGAGCCTTCACACTGAATTTCTGAGCTCCACCCATTCAAAGGAGGCCTTCATTTTGCATTAATTCTGGCCAATTTAGCTTGTGCTCCCATCCACAAAACGGAGTTGACCTGGTTGCAAATCTTATAGCCAGATGAGCAGAGGACCGCAGGCCCTAGTGAGGCGAGTAAAACCAGCACTAGAAAAAGGCAAGTCTACTTAAAATGGGGACCCAGATTTCACAGTAAATAGTGAAGGGGAAATTTTCAGAGTAAATAGTTTGATTGGGGCTTTATCTTGATAAACGAAAGTAAAATTTATAAAAATAAGTCTATATTCACAGCAGTTTTCTTCGTAATGGCCAAAAACTGGAAATAACTCACATCGGTGATCAAATAAACTGCAGTGCAATCCACAAGGTGAACATCACTCAGCAATAGAAAGGAACAAGCTATTGACACACACATGCAACAATTTGGATGGACCTTGTATCAGTTTCCTAGGATGACTGTAACAAACTACCATGAATTTACTGGCTTAAAAAAGCAGAAATTTATTCTCATGGTTCTGGAGGCCGGAAATCTGATACAAGGTGTCAGAAGGCTTGGTTCCTTTAGGGAGCCCTGAGGGAGAATCCTTCCGTGCCTCTCTCCTAGCTTCTGGTGGATGCCAGAAGTTCTTGGCTTGTGGCTTCATCACTCCCATCTCTGCCTTCTTCAGGTGGACTTCCCCTCTGTGTGTCTCTGTATCTCAAATCTCCCTTTCTTTTCTCTTAGAATTCTAGTCATAGGATTTAGGGCCCACCATATATGCAGGATAACCTCATCCTGAGATCCCTAAATTAATTCCATCTGCAAAGACCCTATTTCCATATAAGGTCATAGTCACAGGTTCTGAGGATTAGAACTTAGACATATCTTTTTGGGAAACGCTGTTCATCCCACTACAAACCTCAAGGGAATTATTCTGAGTGAAAAAGAGCCAATTGCTAAAGGCTACATACTGTATAATTCCATTTATATAACAGTCTTTTTTTTTTTTAATTTATTTTATTTTTAGCTGTGTTGGGTCTTCGTTTCTGTGCGAGGGCTTTCTCTAGTTGTGGCAAGTGGGGGCCACTCTTCATCGCGGTGCGCAGGCCTCTCACCATCGCGGCCTCTCTTGTTGCGGAGCACAGGCTCCAGACGCGCAGGCTCAGTGATTGTGGCTCACGGGCCTAGTTGCTCCGCGGCATGTGGGATCTTCCCAGACCAGGGCTCGAACCCGTGTCCCCTGCATTGGCAGGCGGATTCTCAACCACTGCGCCACCAGGGAAGCCCCTATATAACAGTCTTAAAATAACAAAATTATTAGTGGTTGCCAAGCGTTAGGGATGGGGGAGAGGTGGAATGGCAATGAAAGGGGAGCTGGAGGGAGCCTTGTAGTAAAGGAGTAGCTCTGTATCTTGACTGTGGTTATTTGAATCGCCACTTGATAAAACTGCCTAGAGCTACACACACACACACAAACACACACACACGAATTCATTTATAACTGATGACATTTGAATAAAGTCTGTGGATTGCATTAATGTGATTTCCCTAGTTTTGATATTGTAGCATAGTTATGCAAGATGGGGACTTGGAAAACTGGTGGAGCGTAGAAGGACTCCCTGTACATTTTTTTTTTTTTGCAATTTCCTGTGCATCTATAATTACTCCAAAATAAATTTTTAAAAATAATTTTATTTAATGGAAGTTAAGTTATTGCAAACTATGACCTCATTCTTAGAACAAAGACTAAATCAAGAACTCAAGAATAGACCTTTCTGTATAATTTTATTACATGTGGGAGAGTTTTTTAATATAAATTTATTTATTTTACCTAGAAAAATGGTACAGATGAACCGGTTTGCAGGGCAGAAATAGAAACACAGTTGTAGAGAACAAATGTATGGACACCAGTGGGGGAAAGTGGTGGAGGGGTGGTGGTGGTGTGATGAATTGGGAGATTGGGATTGACATGTATACACTAATATGTATAAAATGGATAACTAATAAGAACCTTCTGTATAAAAAATAAAATAAAATTCAAAAAAACTTTTTAATTTATTTATTTTATTTTTGGCTGCGTTGGGTCTTCATTGCTGCACACGGGCTTTTCTCTGGTTGCGGCAAGCAGGGGCTACTCTTCTTTGTGGTGCGCGGGCTTCTCATTGCAGTGGCTTCTCTTGTTGCAGAGCATGGGCTCTAGGCACGCGGGCTCAGTAGTTGTGGCCCACGGGCTCTAGAGCGCAGGCTCAGTAGTTGTGGCACACAGGCTTAGTTGCTCTGCAGCATGTGGGATATTCCCAGACCAGGGATCAAACCTGTGTCCCCTGCATTGGCAGGCGGATTCTTAACCACTGCGCCACCAGGGAAGCCCACATGGGAGTTTCTAATACCAAAACTTCAAAATTGCCTTGGACCTGGAAAAGTGTTAAGTGCTAAAGCCATTATCCCTGTATATCTGGCTTTCAGAAATTCAACCAAGGAAAAACAGTTCCCATGAAATGCTTGTTTCCAAATCAGGAAACTCAAGTGCAAAATTGTATTATAAATATGTACACAGAGAGGGGCTTCCCTGGTGGCACAGTGGTTAAAAATCTGCCTGCCAATGCAGGGGACATGGGTTTGATCCCTGGTCCGGGAAGATCCCACATGCCGCAGAGCCACTAAGCCTGTGTGCCACAACTACTGAGCCTGCGCTCTAGAGCCCCTGGGCCACAACTACTGAAGCCCACACACCTAGAGCCCATGCTCCACAACAAGAGAAGCCACCACAATGAGAAGCCTGTGCACCGCAACAAAGAGTAGCCCCCGCTCACCGCAACTAGAGAAAGCCCGTGCACACAACAAAGACCCAACACAGCCAAAAATAAATAAAATAAAATAAATTTTTAAAAAATCTTGAAAAAAAAATGTACACATAGAATCTTAAATGAAACAGTCTATGCAACCCATGCATTGGGAATAAAGAATGTGTGTCAGAAATATCTGTGCTTAGCTAATGGTCTAGGTGTCCCAAGTGCCCTGACTCCAACCATCTACTCTGAAAAGAAGATCAGAGTCTGCACTGAAGTGAATCTGACCCCATCAGGAGACCAACAGTGGACCAACAGGGGACAAGCTTCATAGTGGCCATTCATTGCACTCACAATGTCCCACCATGGCTCCAAGTTTCTGGTGATGATCAAGATACATAAAATACTTTGGGAACAGCTGAAAAATTTATCCAGTCTACAATAGAAACTTCCCTAAAATGCTGTACAGGAACAGAGAGCCTCATCTCGTTAGTGACAGAAGGATTCCACTTTGAGGACAAGGCTCCCTGCCGATGAAGTTATTTCAGGGAAATCTATTGTTGGTAAAAAACATAGAAGAGGAGCATATGAACAAGAGGGAGTTACCTTTTTCTCAGAGTTGTTGAAGGATTAAATGAAATAATGCAGGTGGGAAAGGGCTCTATAAATTACCCATATAAAGTTGAGATATGAACGCCTAGAGGGCAAGCCCCACATCCTAATTATCTGGTATCCCCAGAAGTTGGCCAGTGCTCGGTACAGAGTAGACTTTCAATAAATGTCTGCAGAATGAATTCATTCAAACCTCTTTTGCTAAGGAATACAGATTTTTTTCCCCCTAAGCAGTCTTTCTTAACTGTATATATCAATAAGAATAAGAACACACAGTTCAGTAGGAAAAAAAGAGCTAAGAATAAACAGATTTTTTTAACATGAGAAGACATTTAAGCACATGAAAAACTGCTCAAAATTACTTATAATAAAAAATGTAAAATAACACGAGATTTAAAAAAAACTATCAGATTGGCAAAGATCTAAAAGTTTGAAAAGACTATGCTGTCGAGTGTGTTGGGAAATAGCCTTTCTTAGTCATGTTGGTGTGCATTAATACAGCCCCTTGGAAAGGGAATTTGGCACTGGCTACTCAAAATTTGAACTGGACATATTTTTGGCAGAATTCCATTTTGAGGAATTCATCCTACAGATAAACTCTCACAGGTAACCCTAGAACTCTGTGGGGTACATAGTAAGCAGTTTATCATTATTGTTCAATGTATTCGTACGAAGATATACATATCAAGATATTCTTTGAAGTACTATTACTAACAGCAAAAGACTGTGAAAATCCTAAATGTCATTCAATGGGGGAACTGGTTAAAGAACACTGACAGCATGTATATGGCACTCTAAATGTCGGTTTAAAAGATTGAGGCTGGGGACTTCCCTGGTGACACAGTGGTTAAGACTCCAAGCTCCCAATGCAGGGGGCCCGGGTTCGATCCCTGGTCAGGGAACTAGATCCTGTATGCGTGCCGCAACTAAGAGTTTGCATGCCACAACTAAGGAGCCAGCAAGCCACAACTAAAGAAGCTGCCTGCCGCAACTAAGGACCCCACATGCTGCAACTAAGGAGCCCACCAGCCACAACTAAGACCCAACACAACCAAATAAATAAATAAGTAAAAGATTGAGGCTGATCTATGTGAAATGAGAGGAAGTGGAACAGCGGACAGTACACACTACTTTTTTTAAAAACAAAGTATAGGAACAGTATAAATATCATTTATTTTAAAGAGCTATATCTACAAAAATGCATGTATAAGGCTGATTACAGAGATTGTCTCTAGGGAAGGAACTGAAAGGATGGGAGTTAGTAGTGGGAAGGAAGACTTGCACTTTCTTTATACACTATTTTTTGTTTTGCTTTTAAAGTTTTTATTTTTCAATAACTTTAAAGTGCAAAGATAGTAAACAGAGTTCCTGTATCCCTTCACCCAGTCTCTCCTAATGTTAGTATCTTATATACCCCTGGTTCATGTGTCAAAACTAAAAACAATTTTTTTGAGAATTATAATTTTTAAAATTATTTTATTTTTTATTTTTTAAATTTTTATTGGCGTATAGTTGATTTACAATGTTGTGTTAGTTTCTGCTGTACAGCAAAGTGAATCAGTTACACATGTACATATATCCTCTCTTTTTTAGATTCTTTTCCCATATAGGCCATTACAGAGTATTGAGTAGAGTTCCCTGTGCTGTACAATAGGTCCTTTTTAGTTATCTATTTTATATATAGTAGTGTGTATATATCATTCCCAGTCTCCCAATTTATCCCTCCCCCCTTCCCCCTGGTAAACATAACTTTTTTGTTTGTTTGTTTGTTACATCTGTGACTCTATTTCTGTTTTGTAAATAAGTTCATTTGTACCATTTTTTAGATTCCATATAAGCAATATCATATGATATTTGTCTTTCTCTGTGTTACTTACTTCACTCAGTATGACAGTCTCTAGGTCCATCCATGTTGCTGCAAATGGCATGATTTCACTCTTTTTTATGGCTGAGTAATATTCCATTGTATATATGTACCACATCTTTATCCATTCCTCCACTGATGGACATTTAGGTTTCTTCCATGTCCTGGCTATTGCAAATAATGGTGCAATGAATACCGGGGTGCGTGTATCTTTTCAAATTATGGTGTTCTCCAAAACTAAGAAATCAACTAAGCTAAACTATAGACTTTATTCAGATTTCCCCAGTTTTTCCACTGATGTCCTTTTTCTGCTCCAGGATTCAATCCAGGATACCACACTGCATTTAGTATATATATCTTTGAGCTGTTCAAATTTACCATGAGCATGAATTACTTTTTAAAAACTAAGCATGTTTTTAAACAAAGAGTATGATCATAACATTCATGCGCTATTGATGCTTTGAAGGCATATTGCTTCTTTAAATTAGAAGTAAATGTTTTAGAGGATAATAAAAACTCCTTTTCAGATAATCATTGTGAATCATCTTTCAACAGTTTTTTTTAAACAAAATCCATTTACTACTCTTTTTCCTGCTGTTATTAAAGGTTCATTTATGGGTCTAATCCAGCCCAAAACACTACAGGTGCAAATCTCCCAAAGTATCAAGTGCAAACTCTCATTTCCATCACTATACTCTTCCATCTTCACTCTGATTTTCTATTATGCAGGTACGTTTTTCTAAAAAATTACATTCAATCACCAATTCACCAGAATACCAGGAAAAGCAAACGATATTGACTGATAGCACACGCAGCTCCCCAATTCCAGTTTTTCAGTCCTTTGAAAAATATCACTCAAACCACTTTACTTATTAACTTACATGACATTAAAATGAGCAAAAAGTATACTTTCCTTCAAAACTTTAACTAAGATGATTAGCTTATAAATACAAAAACAATGAAAAACACAAATTACAGGTGTTAACAAACTGTTAAAGCTGCTTTAGGTGTCTCCCACCACTCAGTAACATCCATGGCCACCAAGTTAAATAAGATGCAAATCATGTGTTTTGGGGTTTTTGTTGGTTGTTGGTTTGGTTTGGTTTGGTTTTTCCTGTTTAAGCCTAAAGGCTCTATCCAGCCTCCTATGAGTATATTTCAATGCGAAAAGAGTTTTGGAATTTTAAAATTTGTTTTCAACATTTTAAAATTAGGAGATTTCATGGAAAACTCCAAATGTTCAGATTTTCTTAAAACACTGAAAGATTTGTCAACACTGTACCCACGTTCCTGTATGGCAAAGTGAGCTAGCTGTATAGTGGCTTTCCATGGGACCTGTGTTTCTACTTCACCACGGTCCCTAGCTGACCACCTTTACTCATTTCTTTACTTGCCTAGCCCCTGGAGTTATTGAGTTTGCAAATCCCTTTGAGCTCTGTACAAAATAGATAAGTCTTGTTCATTATGTCACTAAGCGAAACGTGATCTAAAAGTCCTGTTTTCCTTCACAGGTCTCAAGATTACCAAAAGGACATTTATGAGGCTGGCAGTCCCTGCTGTACACAGGTACCTCTTTTGTTATCTTAAGACCTAAGAGTGATACTTGGTTCTTGGTGCTCCATGGTGCGATTGATGCTGTGTGTGTCCCTAAAAAGCGATACATTTGATGGAGAGATGGCTTGATTAGGGTGGCAGCAGTCGAGACAGTGAGAAGTAGACAGATCTGAACTGTATTTGATGGAATACATTGTTTAGAAGTGCAGGTTCTTCCAAAACTGCAGGGGAGGCTGGGAAAGGAGTCCGACATTTTCAGCACTGCCAGGAAAAAGGAGGTGGGAGTGGGAAGGCTGTTGGGTAGACAACTCAGAGCTTACCACAGATGACTAAGTCAAGATTGTAAAAGCACAGCTTCCCTTGGCTCTTACACATAGCAAGCCTTGCCTGGGAGATTTCTTCTACTTGAGGGTCAACTGTTTCAACTCACCTGAACTTTGGTCTGTTAAGTTCCAGTTGGTTTCAGGCCTCCCTCATCTGGAAGCACTGGGTAAGGAAAATACTGCTAATTAAAAATAATGCCCCACACATCTTCCATCAATGTCACCCTACTCTGACACCTTTTAAACCAAGGTGCCACCAAGAGGGGAACTTTTAAAATATAAGCCTTTTCTCTTTCCTTTTCTTCAGCAACCTGTCCAACAAATGGCATTAATAGTCAGGAACAAAACACCTGGATAAGTCACAATTTGTTGTTTTTTAAATTCTGAATAATTGGACTAAAGATTAGAAACCAGAATCAGTGTCAATATATAGGACTTCATAGTAAATTATAGAAAACTGTATATATACTATTTATCACCCAAATTCTGGGCTGATTTGATTAGCTTTCTCCCACATCCTGAGTGCTCTGGAAATTATAGTTCATCAAAGGTATGAATTAACCCCTTTTACTGTTTTTTTTTTTTTAAAGATTTATTTTTTTATTGATTGATTGATTGATGGATTGATTGCTATGTTGGGTCTTCGTTTCTGTGCTAGGGCTTTCTCTAGTTGCGGCAAGCGAGGGCCACTCTTCATCGCGGTGCGCGGGCCTCTCACTATCGTGGCCTCTCTTGCTGCGGAGCACAGGCTCCAGATGCGCAGGCTCAGTAATTGTGGCTCACGGGCCCAGTTGCTCCGCGGCATGTGGGATCTTCCCAGACCAGGGCGCGAACCCGTGTCCCCTGCATTAGCAGGCAGATTCTCAACCGCTGCGCCACCAGGGAAGCCCCCCTTTTACTGTTTTATTGCAAAATATTTTCCCACTCCTGCACCATAGTAGTCTTCCTAATACTCCCAACCAACTCCAGAATTATCCTGAATCTTCAGGCAGGTGCATGGTTTCTAGTGATGAGATTTTACTCTTACCTGGACAGGTCTACCTCATGTTACATATGGAACCCTGAGAAAATACACCTATGAAAATAAAGAAATCTCCTGGGTAGAGCAAACTGGGCCACATACCTGACCTCAGGCTCCCAGGGGACCCTCTGCTTCTGTGGGAGGGAGCAGCTAATTAAACATAAACAAGCTTTAAAAAGGAAAAAAAAAACCCTCATCTCCCATGGGAACATTCTCAGGCGACTTACTGCCCTTTTTTGACCCCCCTCCTTGGCCACCGTTCCATTTACTAGCTGTGACTCCTTACGCTGAGACTTTATTTCTCACTCTCCCTGACCAAAGTGGCTCCTGATTAACTGGACATTATTGCCTAGGTGTGTCAGAGGGCTCCCAGGGATTTCACTCTGGGGTTCCTTCCCTAGAGAGAGGTCTGCAAACCAAGTGCATCAGAGTACAATTCTGTTGCATCTGAAATACAAGCTCTTTCCATTCTGCGATTATCAGGGTATAGATTGTTTTTCAAAAATGAAAACATATACAACAATTACAAAGCTCTCACTGAGAGTCAGCATAGCATACTGCTTAGGGCACAGGCTCTCCAGCCAGACCACCTGGGTTCAAATCCCAAATCACCAGTAAGTGCTCAATAAATATTAGTTGTTATTATACTTAAAATAAAAAACCCTTATTATGGTCTACAACCTACATGGTATGTTCCCTATCTCCCTAAACCTCACCTTGTTCTACTCTCCCCAGCTGTTCACAGCCTGACCTGCCTCTTCAAGTTTCTCGAACATTACAAGTTTGTCTCAGGGTCTTCCCACTTGTATTACTTCCAGTATGGGATGTTCTCCCACATCTAACTGCCTTCTTCTCACCACTCAGGCTTTGTGTTTCATGTCAACCCTTCTCTGAATATATTCAAAATAGCTTCCCCTTCCCCACCCCAATACATCACAGTTTTACGTCTTTTATAGCATTTATCACTAACTTACTTGTTGACTTGTCTCCCCCTGCCCATTTAAATGTAAACTCTATAGCAATAGGAAATCTCGTTTTGTTTTTTTCTTGGCTGCACCTCGCAGCTTGTGGGATATTAGTTCCCTGACCAGGGATTGAACCTGGGCCCCCAGCAGGGGAAACGCAGAGTCCTAACCACTGGACCACCAGGGAATTCCCTCTTGTTCATATTTCTTTATCCCAGAGCTTAGAATGGTAACTGGTACACCTGATGTTCAATGAAAAGGAAAAAAGTTATCTAGTTCAAATCCCGTCTGATTGTAAAAAGCTAGTTACAAGAGAAAAGAGAATTTCAAAGAATAAAAAGATCTGGGTCCTGTAATGGATACTTGTCATATTCTTAACAGCCAATCTTCTGAAAAATCTTTCCCTAATTTGAGAAAAATCCCAGGTTATGAGTTCAGCCTCCCTACTGTAGACGTCAGAACTCAAATTCCCAGCGGCTCTTGCAGCTAGGATGAAGGCATGTGACCAGGCTTTACTTACCAGACACACCCTCATAAGACTGACTCAGAAAAGAGTGGTGGAAAGCAACTCTGCTCTCTGGCCCCTAAGCTGTGGCTGAGGTGTTGGGCTTTCTGGAAGAGCATGGAGCCAAGTCAGGTGAGTTTGGTGAGGCTGTGCTGGCAGCTTCCTCTAGTACTAGATGGGGCAGCACAGCATGGACAGAGTTCTCAGGTCAGTTCTGTGCATGGTTTTGGGCATCGTTCCTGGAAGTACAGTTTCGAGTCTTCCCCCAAATTCTCAAAAGCACCTCAGATCACTTTAAAGCTTTTTTTTTTTAAATTTTTAAATTTTATTTATTTTTGGCTATGTTGGGTCTTCGTTGCTGTGCGCGGGCTTCCTCTAGTTGCGGCGAGCGGGAGCTACTCTTCGTTTTGGCGCAGAGGCTTCTCATTGCGGTGGCTTCTCTTGTTGCAGAGCATGGGCTCTAGGCACGCGGGCTTCAGTAGTTGTGGCTTGCGGGCTCTAGAGCGCAGGCTCAGCAGTTGTGGCACACGGGCTTAGTTGCTCCGCGGCATGTGGGATCTTCCCGGACCAGGGCTCAAACCCATGTCCCCTGCATTGGCAGGCGGATTGTTAACCACTGCACCACCAGGGAAGCCCTCAGATCACTTTAATAAGCCCTTCTCTCAATCAGTCAGGGTCAACTTCTGTTGCCTGTCCCACTGACAGCCAGGTTTGCAGGAACTAGCAAAACTGCCTAACTTTAGGACATCTGTCTTTTCAGTATGAACTAGTTCCTACTCTGTCCACCTGATTGTTTCCTGATATATATCAGAATTAACTCACTTCCCAGGAGTAAGAAGTGTGACAGAGGCCAGCCATCTTTGTTCTCCTCTCCAGGTCTGTCATTTATTTCCACCTCTCCTTGGGAGAAACAGTTGTAAGAAACCTGCTTTGTCTTTATAACAAAGGCCTATCATACTTTAAGCATGCCTATTCCAAAATGAGCTATGTCTCACACTCAAAAAGTGATGTCTAATTTTGAATTTGATTATTAAACAATACCATCCTTTTATCATAAAACAAGAGTCTGTGTCAGAGGTTGCAAACTGGTGAGAAATTCTGACCTGCAGAGGGTTTTGTCTGGCCCACAATGCTTTTAATCTTTAAAAATTGTACTCAGAGATACACACATTTTACATTCACATCTGTGATTTCTGACTATTACAGGCCTGCCACACAACAATCAGCTGGAGAATAGAGGCCCCCTTTTCATATGTCATGGATTGTTCAATTTGCCTCTACTATATACTCACATACCAAATTTTTGCTTTTAATTTTGTTGCATAATACATTGGAAGTTGGGCATACTACCTGCCATTTCATGAAAATGCTATTTAATAAGTACACAAACATAAAAAACACCAACATTTTATACTGCTATAAAACACTGGAATAGATTAAATCAAAATAGAAAAGGTAAATTGAAGGGGAGAAATGGGGAGCTGTTCAGTGGATATAAAGTCTCAGTCATGCAGGATGGAGGCTTCTGGAATCTGGTGCCCAGCATGTGCATGAGTTGACAATATTGTATTGTACATGTGGTGACCGTCAGGAGGGTGAATTTTATGTTATGCGGGGTTTTTTTGGCCACAATAAAAAAAAAAAGCAATTCACAACATTAACAGAAGAGAAAAAAAGCACATAAAAATGCAGAAAAAGCATTTGATGAATTCAATGAAAACTCTTAGCAAACTATAAACAGAAATTTATTTAACCTGATAGAAGGTATTTATCTACAGTAAAGCAATAACAAGTAATATTGGTCAAATATTCAAAGTTCTTCACCTGAAACTGCAAAGGAGAGAAGAATGTTCATTATTTCACTTTAATTCAATACTGTATTTGGCATTCTGGCCATACAATAAAGACAAAAATAAAAATAACAGGTTGGACAGGGACAAAAGGCCAGGGGAGGGCAGAAGGCTGGGACTTGGGACTTGAAGATTCCAAAGCAAGCCAAACCATACAGTTTAGAAATTTCTGTATGTGTACAACATAAGGTGGACCCTGAAGTTAAGTCTAAGAAAAAATCAGCAATTTATAAAAGAAACTGACATGCTACAAAGGTGGTTTCTATCTTGCTAGACTGTAAATATCTTACTTGGCTATTAATTGAAAATATTTAATAGAATGACCACTTCCCAGCTAATTTTCATTTTAATATTTTAACAATTTACATTTTAAACACTGATTTCTCTAAGGCATGTTCTATCATTTGAATTAGAAATAACACCCAAAGAATGTCTTAGTAAACAATAAACTTATCTTAACTATTTCATCCGTGATCAATTCAGTAAGTATATTACACCTTTCCAAGCAATAAAATGGACAACTTTAAAGAGTTTTTTAATTGGGAGATTTAAAAAAAAAAAACAAAAAGGCAGGACACGCAAATGACCTGCAGTTCAAAACACAAAGTCCTGTCACTTACATTCTATCCCACCTGTTCAACACACCATCCAAGTGTGGCAAACACAAGACAGTTCAGAGGAACAGTGTTATAACCCCTTAATTGCTACATCACCCAATAAGTTACAATTAAAAAGCTCCTTATAAAAAGAAGTCCACCTATCTGCAGATATTGGAGAATCCCAGGCTCTTCCACACATTACTGAAAAAAATGCAAATACATTCATAAAGGCAAAAAAACTTTAGGTAACATGACAACCCACATCTTTCGCTGGTCAGACTCTACCGGCCACCTCAGTATTGCGGAAACGTTGCATCGATTTTGGCAGCCCAGGCCATGAGGCCTCCCACAACATCCCGAACTGTTAAAGAGTCTAAGTCTGTCCAGGACTGCAGGATCTTCACGGCTTTCTGGGAGTCATTGCCCAGTTTGCAGATCACATAAATGGGGAGAGATGCCCCTTCCTGTGTGCCCTGCTTCCCTTCCCGGATTGCTTCTCCCAAGAGTTTCAGGCTCTCCGTATTCCTCCGTTCCAAATGTTTCAAAGGGATGTGTAGGGCGTGAGGCAACCGACACAGGTCCACCTCCACTGGAGGCCTGACGTCCAGCAACAAGTGGGGTGACCCGGAATCCAGAAGTCGCTTATAGTCGACGACAGAAATTCGCTCCTCCGGGCTCAGCAACTGGAGGCAGCGGCACTTATCGGTGGCCGAGGAGCCACAGAAGCTTTCGTAGTCCTGCAGATCAGCCACAGTGGGCCGCTCCCCGCAAGCAGCACAGTCGGGCCTGCGCCTCCGCAGCCGAATACAGCGGAAATGACCTCCGAGGGCATCAAAGAGCAACAGGCTGCCACTATAAGAGGGGCCCAGACCTGCAGCGATCTTCAACACTTCCAGCGCCTGCAGGCAGCCCAGGACCCCGGTAACCACACCAAGCACCCCGCCATCCGCGCAGCTGGTCACCGTCTCGGCCGGAGGTGGTTGCGGAAACACGCAGCGATAGCAAGGCCCACCGCCGTAGTGGTAGACTGTGAGTTGGCCCTCGAAGCGCAGGGCGCTGGCCGACACGAGGGGCCGGCCGGTTAGCACGCAGGCGTCGTTAACCAGGTAGCGAGTGGGCACGTTGTCGGAGCAATCAGCCACCACGTCATAGCGGCGGACCAGGTCTAGCGCCGTGGCTGGCGTAAGCGCCTGGGCGTAGGGCACGCACTCCACCGCCGAATTGAGACGGCGCAATGTAGCGGCGGCCGAAAAGACCTTGGCCTGGCCGGCCAGGGCCTCGCCGTGCAGCACCTGGCGGGCGAGGTTGCTCACTTCTACTACGTCGTAGTCCACAAGGCCCAGGCGGCCGATGCCGGCCGCTGCCAGGTACTGCGCCAGTGGGCAGCCGAGCCCCCCGCAGCCCACGACCAGCACGGACGCGGTCGCCAGGCGCAGCTGTCCCTGCACGCCCAGCTCAGGCAGCACGAGCTGCCGGCTGTAGCGCAGAATCTCATCTCGGGACAGGGCGGCCTTCGGCGGCAGGGGAGACACCGGAACCAACCGCTCTGACTCCTGCTCGGCCAGAAGAGCCGCCGCCAGCCTCTGCTTCAGGGAACTCAGCTCCTCCTCACGCTGGGCAACTTCAGCCTGCAAGGTGAGCACCTCCTCCCTGGCCGCCATGGCAGCCTCTTCGGGAGGTTGTCAAAGGCATTTCCGTTTCCGGCTTTCCCTCGTCTTGCGACTGGAATAAACTAAACAACTCTATGGAGCTTGGGGAAAGGTGATAAATAGATATGTATTTTTCTGAAGCAACCTTCAGATTCAACTTGAAAGAGTCACAAGTCCTGACTGTTTCCAATGGAACTACGCAGAGAGCCTTAGGAGGACTAGAACTCGCCACCCGGACCATGCCCCTCCTCCCGCCTTTGGTACGTTCTGACGCGTCCTCTTCCCGCGCCGCGTTGACGTCATTCCGCTTCCGGCGCCTGGCGCAGTTCTGCCATGGCCTCGGGGGAAGCGAGTGGACTGTGTCCTAAGTCTCCGCGGGAGCCAGAGCCGCGCACCCCGCGACAAGACAAGTATTCGGTGCTTTTGCCCACCTACAACGAGCGCGAGAACCTACCGCTCATTGTGTGGCTGCTGGTGAAGAGCTTCTCCGAGAGGTAGCGCGCCCGGCCGCCCTCCTAGAGGAATGAGATGAGCTGGCTTTCCCGGCCTGGGTGTCGGCAGTTGGCTGCGAGAGGCGGCCCCCTGCCTGGCTTCTCTTCCGTCTCCCGCTGGAAGCCTTGGGGAGGAAGCCACCCTGCGAGGAAAGAGGCGGATACTTCCCGGGTTCTCTCTGTGTCTCGGGTTCTTATCTCTGCCCTTGGGTTTTGTGACACACTCCTTTATTATACACTCCCTTATACTCCTCACCCCGCTTTTTTCTTAGAAGGGCTGGCCCCCCTTTTATTTGTTTGTTTTTATTTTTTTATTTTATATTTGGCATGCGCCCGCAGCATGTGGGATCTTAGTTCCCGGACCAGGGATCGAACCCATGTCCCCTGCGTTGGGAGCTCAGAATCTTAACCACCGGACCGCCAGGGAAGTCCCTAGCCACCCTTTTAATTACTGCGAGGCCGAAAGCCTGACCTCACTCCTCCCTCTGTCTAGGTGGTCAGGATCTGCGGCAGGAGCCGGGACTCTCAGCCCGCTCACTCCCGCCCGGGTGCTGAGGGCTTATGTAAGCATGAGGTTTGGGCTCTGTGGGTTAGGGGGCTGCTGCTGGGCTGGCCATCCTTTCTGGAGAGGGCAGAAGGGCAGATTTCGCCGGTGGATGTTTGATGTGATTGTTAGAAACTGAGAGATTTTGGAGTTGAATTTGAAAGAGTTATACAGTTTTTTTTAAACTTCAGAAAATCGTGGTGTCAGTACGAAGTAACTTGTTTTACGGTTACATCAGTGGGATCATGTGTAAATCTTTGAAGATCTTTCCGTATCAGCACATACAAACTTCGCAAATTATTGTGAAAATTGGGTAGTATCATGTGGCTGTGTTATAATTTTTCTAACCGGGTCATATCAATGAACACGGATTATTTCCAGAGTTTTTTTGTTTTTCTTTTTTGACTTTCACTTTACAAATGAGAATGGGGACTTTGTTCACAACGTATTTTCCAGCATTGAGAAAAGTGCTTGACGCGTAAGAAGTGCTCCTTACACATTCTTACTTTTACTAGTATACCGTGGGTAAAGTCTTTGTGGTGGAATTGTTGAGTCGACAGAGATGTGCTTAGATTGATAGTTAATGCTAAATTGCTCTCAAAAAAGATTGTACCGGTTTAGGACTCGCCAACATTCATCAGAGAGGGCCTGTTTCCCCACCAGCCAGCCAGTTTTATTAAACCTACATTGTTGGAAATGTTAATTGGTGAAAGATACTGCTGTTTTGATTATAATTCTTTGAATGAAATAACTATCCTCACATTCACGGCTTTTCAAAGTTTTTTATCCGTAGCTTTTAACCTTTTTTTCTTTAAGTTATATTTTGATTTTTCAAGCTCTTTCCAGATTAGAGAAATTGTCATGTAGCTGATCTTGTTCCAGCTTATCTTCTGATTATACAATATTTTTTGCTCTATTCTTTAATTTTTTTATGTAGTGCAGTTTATCTTTCAGTAGTTTCTGGGTGGATATTTTTTTAATCAAAATGAAGTTTAATGACGGAAACAACTATTTTCTTTTCAGATGGCAGTCAAATTACCTAAAGTTCGCTCAGCTTGATTTCTTTAACTACCTGATCCTCAGGTGGTGTGGGTGCTTTGAAGTGGAGAGGGCAGTAATTTTGCTTATGAATGACTCCATTTGTTTATGAAGTATATCTCTTTCAGAACAACAGCTAGAATCAACATCTTAACTGTTTTTTTTTTACTCTTCATTGAATTTGTTACAATATTGCTTCTGTATCATGTTTTGGTTTTTTGGCCATGAGGCATGTGGAATCCTAGCTCCCTGACCAGGGATGGAATCTGCACCCCCTGCATTGGAAGGCAAAGTCCTAACCAGTGGACCGCCAGGGAAGTCCAACATCTTAACTTTTTTTGGCTTGCAAAGCACATGCCTAAATTTAATGCACTGTGGGAAACTGAAGTCATCTTATCTACTCTTAGAAGATAGGATGGGTTTTGCTTTCTTACAAGTTTGCTGGGGCCGACTTTTTTTTTAAGCTTTTAACAGTAGAATGTGTTTTCTGGTTGATTTCCTCACATTTGTTTCTTCAAGCAGGACCAGAGGAAGCAGAATGTTGCGTTTCGGGGGGTTTGTCTGTATCTCCTTTTCTCTCCTTAAGTTTCCCAATAAAGTTAACAAAAAGAATGTTTTCTTTAAAGGGAGGCAGGGAGACATGTGATGGTGATCACAGGTACATCCAAGTATTGTGCTGGCTTGTTTTTAGAATAAAAACCATCACATGAAGTTAATGGGAACAACGAAAAGATGTTAATTTTGAAGCACTGACGTCTTTTGTAATTCTATGCTGTTTTGGTTTTTGGGTTTTTTTTTTTTTTTTGATAGTATGGGATAATGGGTATAACTGTTTGAAATAGTGGTGTAAAAGACTGTCACCATTCTCAAGTGGGTTTTCTAAGGGTGAAATTAAATCAGATTTATTTATTCATGGATTAAATTAAAAAGAATAATCACCCAGAGCTACTCAGCTGACTTGATATCTTTAAAAGTATTTTTGAAATATTTTATGTAACTAAGACTTGATATTAAAGTTCCATAATTCCATTTCCCAAGTAGGTATAAAATTTTATATGATATCCTATCATATATAATATATATGATCACTATAATTTTTTTAACGAAAGAGTATGTTTTCTGTGAGAATTTTAACATCTCAGGACTGTATAGTAGCATTTTCCAGCAACGTACGTAGTTTGGAGGTGACATAGTAAATATTTGACATTTATTTCATTTGCTAATTGAAGTTTTCCTTGGTGCTTAACATGGCAATAAATTTCCACTTATACTGGGGAGGAATTAGTGATTTTAAAATCATTTTTTCATTTGAGACTACTGTCCCCAAGCAGTACAAATTTAAATTTTTTTATTTTAGTGGCTTCAACTATGAAATTATAATCATAGATGATGGAAGCCCAGATGGAACAAGGGATGTTGCTGAACAGTTGGAGAAGATTTATGGGTCAGACAAAATTGTAAGTCATTTTTCTATCATATCAGTTATCTTTATATTGGGGAAAGATGATAAATGAACAGTGCTTAAATTCAGTCTGTCTAGAAACTGAAAAAGTTAAAGAGCAACTTATACACTTGGGGTTTAGATGCATTTTCATTGTGCTTGAGGTTTTACATGTCTTTGATATGTTGAGTCAGTGGTAGGTTTACAGCACGATAGTGAGCCTTTGGATGAACTGTTTTTATGTCTGACTCTGCAAGTCAGTTTCCTTGAAGGGCAGAATTAAAGCATGATACTGAAATGAGAAGGAATATTTATAGAGCTAGGTTGCAGTAAGTAATGTGTGTCTTGATCTTTCTCGCTCCCTTTCTCTAGGTATTCTCATACTTTCAGTAGAGAATCCTGCCTACAGCTAGCTTGTAGCTGGGAAAGGTGACTGATTGTTTTCATGTGAAACATTTTTTTTTTTTTTCAGAGAACTTGGCATTTTTATTTTTATCTGTAGAACAGTCTTGTGGAAGTATTTAGATTGACTTTCTGAGTCTTAAACTTCAGATTTTCCCACTGTGCCTTAAAGCCTGTTGTTCTTCTACAGGAGTACCTTAGGCAGATGTAGAGTTCATTTTGTAATAACTTTGTAATTTTTATTTTTGATCAGTGTTTTGGCTTTATAAACGTTGGAGCATACTTGTGAGATCACTTCAGCTACTTCTTGGGCCAAAAGCATACATTAAATCCAGATTTAATTAGAAAACACATTCTAGGCATTGGGTATTTTGTAACTTGTATAGACCAGAATTTCTCAGTCTCAGCACTACTGACCTTGGGACCTGATAGGTCTTTGCTGTGAGGGACTGTCGTGTATGCTGTAGGATGTTTAGCATCATCCCTGGACTCCACCCACGAGATGCAGCAGCAGCCCCCCTCCTCAGTGTGGCAACCAAAAATACCTCTGGATAACATCAAGTGTCCCTCCCTTTGTGGGCAAAATTGTCCCCTCTTCCCAACAGAGAACGATTGGTATAGGAATAAAGAAGTCTCTTGGAATAGCCAGGACATGGAAGCAACCTAAATGTCCATCAACAGAGGAATGGGTAAAGAAGATGTGGTACATATATATACAATGGAATATTACTCAGCCATAAAAAGGAAAGAAGAAGTCTCTTGGAGAACCTTTATTGATATTTGCATTTCAAGAAATGGCAATTAAGCATCATAAAGAATAGGCTCTGGGTCCAGATATTCTTGATTAGTCCCAATAATGAAATAATTTCTGTGCAGTTGGAGGAGATCTTAGTTGGTGAGAAGCATTTAAAGAAATGTGTTACTCTTATATACATGGTAAATCTATCCTGTACTAGAGGTTCTTTCCATCTCACAGACAGACGAGCAATTCACAGAACTAGCACACCTCAGTCCTCTCTGAATGCCTCCAGATGTACAAGTGTACAGAGGAGATAGAAACTGAAATTTTCATCCTTCTAGCAGTGACTTCTGATAATGCTAGGTTCATATTTTTGGCCAACAGTTCCTCAGTTTTTATTAAGTTCTGGGCCAGGGCTACTGATTCACATAATGTATAGAATACTCTCATTATGCACTTCCATTTAATCTGGGAACATCAACCTAACTGTTTTGAATACTTTTGTCATAGAACCTCAGCCTTGAGGTGTGATTGATTGATCTTAAGGAATGCCTGATGAATTGATCTCCTCAAATTCTAAAACAACATGGTCTTCAAAGCATTCCACTTTTTTCATCAATCCAATAAAATTTAAAATAATGAGGAAAAAATAGCATTTACTGTCATGATTTCCATGTGGTACCAGGGAAATTCCCTATTCATTCATTATTTTATCACTTTTAGGTCATTTAAACTAGAAAATTACGTGTGTGCGTGTGCACACGCGCCAGTAGCAAGCTATGCCAGGGAGGGCACTTGCTTGCTTTTTAGGTGACATATATATATTTAGTTGGGGGAAAAATTAGGAACCACCTTACAATACCTCAGATAAAATATTCACAGATGCTTTGTTAGCCTTTCAAACTGGTTGAAATGAATATTTTAGAAAAAAAGCTAAAGAAAAAAAAAATTTAACTCTTGAGGTGAGGAAACAGACTAGAGGTTAAGTCACTTTCCAAGGGTACATAGGTAATTAATAAATGGCAGGAGTGGGACCATAGAAAAATCGGAGGCACATATTCTGAACTGTTAACAATGATCACAGGGTGGGGAGATATGAGATTTGGAGGGCTTCTATTATGTTTGATGTACATGGCTTGTTTCATCCCCCCAACTTGAGATCAGATAGACTCGTCTATATTTTGTCATTATTTATAGTTTAGTATTTTTAAGAATTGTTTTGATAATGAAGTGTAACACACATTCATTACTTTTAAAATGTCAAGCATAACTATAGGATTGAGAGATTTGACTACTTAAAAATATTTGGTTCATCCCCAAATACCAACATATTATCTCTGACAAAGAGATCAGTATCCTAATCAAATGTACAGAAATAAATATTCATAAAAACAAGAACTACAGATGGTCAAAAGTGAAAAAAAAGAAATGAAAAAAATATGAGCCTCACTGATAAGAATTGCAAAATAGGAGAGTACGATTAGCCTTTTCTTAGCTGCAGATTTATTTTTATTCTTTCTCCCAACCCATTTTCGAGAGTACGGTAAAACAGGTCCACTCAAATGGTGTTGATCCTAGTGGAAATTGATATAGTTTTCTGAAGTGTCATCAAGATTTTCTACGATAAAGATTTTTACAAAGTAAGTTTTTTGTCAAACAAATCATAGTGTCGTATGGTATTTTCTAAGCAGGTGTGGTAAGCATTCTTCAGGGTATGTGCCCTGTACCCTTACACGCACTTTCTGTGAATTCACAGCTTCTTCTGATGACGGCTGAGTGAGGTGAGCTCTGTGTGCCCATTGCTGCCCCGGGGTCACACAGCAAATTAGCAGGGGGGTTCCATAGTCATCTACTAAGCCATCCTGCCTCATGTAAGAAAAAGCAATCATATTGATATGAGGAGGGAAAAAAAGGAGAGGGGTGGAATTAGGGGTCTGAAAATAAAGCACAGGAGATGAAACAATTTGAACTTTTTATTACATAAGAAGTAAACAAGTATATTCTTGTCAAATGTAAATATTACCAGTAAAACTGAATTGGCCTCTGATGAGCATTTCTTGATCTGCATCCCAGTCCCTTCTCCAGGGGGAGACCCCAGTCCACATTTTGGTATATGTTACCCCAGACCTTTCTGTGCACGTGTGTGTGTGTGTGTGTGTGTGTGTGTGTGTGTGTCTCTACATCTATAGAACCAGGTAATGTGGTTTTATATGTGTGTGTTTGTTTTTAAACATAAATGCAGTCTTCCTGTGTCATTCTGTTACTCTTTAATTATACCGTGGTCATCTTTTGTCACCAGATTACCTCATTCTTTTAACTGCTCCATGGTACCCTATCTATGTAACGTGGTTTGTATTTTATATAAACTTTTGAACGTTCTGGAAATTATAAATAACAAAATTATCCTTTGTTTGGAAAAAAAGTTTTTTTAGCTAAAACATAGGGTTATAGAAAATCTAAGATGAACTTTAAAGGATTTGCTTTTTCAGGGCAAATACCAGATGAGGTCAGTATTTTGTCAGTAACTGTTGAGCACAAAATCAAATAACACCTGACATGTGTGGTTTGATTTTGTTCAGTGAATTGTAATTATTATAGATGATTGATTGAATGTCTAGTTCTCCTCTATATAAAAGCTCATGGGGTAGGAATGTATTTTATCATCTTTGTTCCTCCCCTAGACCTATAGCAGCTTGCGTGTAGTTAAAAAAAAAAAAAGAAAAAAAAAATCTATCCTGCTTAAATTAAACTGAAAATACTTTGGAGATTTGCAGTCTGAGGCAACCTGCTTACACACTGGCAAGTGCCGGGGGGCGGGGGAGGGGGGAGGATAAGAAATGCCCAGTAGTGAGTCTACTTGAGCCCCCTACCTCAGAAACTTAGCATCAAAACCTTGGCATTCTACTTTTCCAGAAATTTAGAGAAAAAAGGAAATAACAACAACTAAGTCAGTGCTTATATATGAAGCAAGAAGTGTAGAAAGACTAATTGACAAACTGTAAGGAGGCTTCCTTGGTGGCGCAGTGGTTGAGAATCTGCCTGCCGATGCCGGGGACACGGGTTCGAGCCCTGGTCTGGGAAGATACCACATGCCGTGGAGCAGCTAGGCCCGTGAGCCACAACTGCTGAGCCTGCGCGTCTGGAACCTGTGCTCCGCAACAAGAGAGGCCGCAATAATGAGAGGCCTGCGCACCGCGATGAAGAGTGGCTCCCGCTTGCCGCAACTGGAGAAAGCCCTCGCCCAGAAACGAAGACCCAACACAGCCATAAATAATAAATAAATTAAAAAAAAAAACTGTAAGGAGAAAGAATTTAATCTTCTTAGGAATATAACCTGAAATCATGTCATTGGACCAATAGAGAATAAGATGAGGTCATCCAAGCATAGAGTCAAGATAAGTGGATGGAGTATCAACATGTAAAATCACAAAAGGAATTGAGAAAACAAGCATGGCTATCAAATATTCCAAAAAGGTACAGAATAAGTGAGTTAAGTACTCAGTTTTCCTAGGAAGGAATCAATAGACATTGCTTAAAATGATAAATCAAGTAATAGACATAAAAAAATGTTTTTTTGGTAGATAGCTCTGGGGTGCGGCGGGGGGCGGAGTTTAAGATTTGGTCTGTGGGGTTTGGGTGAAAGAATGTTACTGTTCCTTGAAAGCTATTAAATTATTTGATTTGTTACTAAATGCTTTTTTTTCCTTTGGCAAAAAACGTTAAGCATATTCTGCTTTAAGGTCTAACAAATGCAGCTGTATTTCTGTTAAAATGAGTGAGCACTTATTTAAAAAAAGTTTTTATTAGTCAGATTTTCGATTATTTGTGTTAAAATGCCATTTCTTATTCTTACAGCTTCTAAGACCACGGGAGCAAAAGTTGGGACTAGGTAAGTAGAACCTCTCACCCCTCATGCCTGCTCCTTGTCTTAGTAAGATTATCCAGTGTGTATTTCCCCAGTTTGGAAGAGGGCCAAAATACAGTGACCTCCTGTGATGGTTTTTAATGATCTTAATGATATTCAGATGGTTTAACTTGAATTGCCTGTATGAGGCAAAGCCCACTTAGGAAAACAGAAACCACTGTAAGTCTTTCAATATAGGGAATTTAATACAGAGAATCTGGTTACACAGGTGAAGGAATTGCTGAGAAGCCAAACGGAACAGTGGGGCTACTCAGAGATTAGTAGCAGCTGGAGCTCACTACCGCTCCTGGGCTGGAGCAACAGTGGAGGAGATGGTGTTCTTAGAGCCGGGAACCTGGGCTGCCCAGAGGAGCTAGAATGGTGGAGTGAGGGATGCCTGGCAGAAGCGGGAGCAGTGGATGGAATCTGGTCCATGCGGGGAGGCAGAGTAAGGGGGAGGACACTTGGACTTTCCCCTTCTCCTTGAGCTCTTCCTTCCTCCTGTGCCTCCCAAAGCTGTTTGGAAACCAGTTGACAAGAAAACAAATATAGTAACCTGCAATATAGAACAGAGAAGGGATCTAAGGGCAAACATTTAGACCAGCACACTCCCTTAGCTGTAAGTCTTTTGAACAGTTCTTGAAGTTACAAGTTTTTAAAAGGTGTTTATTTTTTTAAAAGGAAGCTTTTCCAGCTTTAAAATGTAAGGGGTTATAGAAAAGCTCAGATGAGGTCAGTCATTCTGAGATTAAAATCTTGAATGCCTTTATTTCTATTGTTGGTCACAGCTGCTTTATGTTGAAAAGTGGTATAATTTTACTGAGAAATTGGGGGAGCATGGGGGAAGCACAGTTCTTGAAAATTGAGTATCTGCTGTCCTGAAGACCCTCAGTTTCATGGCATGATCGAATGTTCTGAATATCTGAATCCAGAAGGTTCTTTGGGATTGAAATAATCTTGAAACTGCCATGAAAGCCACCAAGAATTACCCGTCAGTGGAAATCCAAAAAGCTGTGGATAGTCACTTTTTTAAAAAATTAATTAATTAATCTGGTTGGCTCTTAGTTGCGGCAGGCGGGCTCCTTAGTTGTGGCTCGCCAGCTCCTTAGTTGCGGTTTGCAGGCTTCTTCATTGCGGCATGCGTGTGGTGTCTAGTTCCCTGACCAGGGATCGTACCCAGGCCCCCTGTGTTGGGATCGTGGAGTCTTAACCACTGCGCCATCAGGGAAGTCCCTGGATAGTCACTTCTTAACAAAAGAAGTCAGAAGAGTTCTGCCTTTCTAATAAGATACTGTGGTGATTTGGGGCTAGAGAATGCAGGAATTCCCACAGCCTGTTCCTGACCAGTCACCCTTACCTGCCAAGCCCCCAAGGAATTTTTAGGCATGAGGGTGGCTAAGTAATTGCTAGCTGCACCTTTGGCCCCGGAGACAGGGCTCTAGTGTACCAGGCTTACAGTGTAGAAGACACTCACTGCGTAGCTTTTGTGGGACAGGGGTGATGGGATGAGCAGAAGCAGAGAGACTGGTTAGGTAGGGATCCAGGCATCAGAAGATGGTGCCCGGGACTAAAGTGAAATTGGAGACGAAAGAATGAAATTGAGAGATGTTTTTGATGGAGAATAATAAATAGGACTTAGAGGACTAATGTATGCTTTTCAGAGGTGCTTAGCAATTTCTTCCCTGTTCAGATGTATACCTAAGCATTTCTGGTGATTTCCTTTAATGGATATAAATATTTTCATTTTTAGGAACTGCGTATATTCATGGGATGAAACATGCCACAGGAAACTACATAATCATTATGGATGCTGATCTCTCACACCATGTGAGTGGTATGTTTCTTTAGAGGCTATTTATGATAGTCTTAGCCTGTTTTACTGACCTACTCTTTATTCTTTCTAAATTTCAGCCAAAATTTATTCCTGAATTCATTAGGTAGGTATTTCTAATATTTGAAAGAATTATTCAAGTCATTTATCATATATTGATTTTGTACTTATTTTCATTTTTCATTCATTAAAAATACTCATGCTATTTTAAGTTTGCTATCAAAAATGAAACCAAGGTATAGCTTTGAGACATGTGAATATTTAGTTACGTGACTAAATGATATATTTTAGGAGCCCTGAGAGGAGTAATCAACAGATAATTCCTTTATTACCTAATTCTTACAGACTACAGAAAAATATGAAAAGCAGCTTCCCTGTTAAATGGAATTAAGCCCTGCATCATAAGGGTAAAACACTATGAATAGCTGGGGTTTATTCCAGGAATGCCAAAATCAGGAATCGGTCAAACAAATTCATTTATCACATTAACAAAGAAAGCAGCATGACTGGGGACTTCCCTGGTGGTCCAGTGGCTAAGACCCGGCACTCCCAGTGCAGGGGGCCCGGGTTGGATCCCTGGTCAGGGAACTAGATCCCACATGCATGCCGCAACTTAGCGTTTGCATGCCACAACTAAGGAGCCTGCCGGCTGCAACTAAGAAGCCTGTGTGCTGCAACTAGGACCTGGCACGGCCAAATAAATAATAAATATTTTTTAAAAAGAAAAGAAAAGAAGCGTGATTAAGTCTATAGACGCTAAAGCGTATTTGGTAAAATTCACTAGCCATTTCTAATTAAAATTTTAATGTAGAAATAGAAGGAAACCACTTAAACATACTGAAGACAACCTGGTCCTAACACAAAGGTGTTTGTTTTTGTTTTTGTTTTTTTTGGCCTAACTGCGTGGCTTGCGGGATCTTAGTTCCCCGACCAGGGATTTAACCCAGGCCCTCAGCAGAGTCCTAACCACTGGACCACCAAGGAATTTCCCCACAAAGGTCACTAAATGGTGACATGTTGAGTCATTTCCAGTAAACTCATCAATGATTATAGGCGTACCACCTATCATTAAACATGGAGATTTTAAGTAATGTTGTAACATAAGAATTTAGTATATATTGGTAAAGGATACAAAATTACATTTATTTGCAGGTAATGTAACTATATTTTTAGAAAACCCAAGAGACCATGACACCTCTCAGAATAAGAATTTGGAAGCTGTTCTGAATGTAAGCTAAATACACAAAAACAGAATCAGATCATGTCACTCACCTATTTAGAACACTTCCAGGAGTTCCTGTGAACACATGGGGAAAAATCCACACTCCTTTACTTGCCCCTCAAACCACTCGTGATGTGGCCCCTGCCTTGCATTCTGAACTCATCTTGTGCCCCTCCCCCTTGCCTGAAGTGCTCTTTCACTGCTCCTTAATGGCCAACTACTTCTCCTTGTTTGATCTCTGCATAAAAGTCACCTCAGAAATACCTTCTCTGCTTAGATCACCAATACACAAAAGCTCCTTTGACCTGATAAGGCAGTGGAACCAGTGGAGTAGAAAATGGGTGAAAGATACAAGCAGGCCATGTGTAGAAGAAATCCAAATGGCTAATAAACCTAAGAGAAGATATTCACCCTGGGATGTAGTCAGGGAAATGCAGTTAAAATAACCGTGTGTCACTATTAGTTTTTCAAAATTAAAGACCTATGGAACAGTACATCCAGCACCAATAAGATGATAGAAAATGGACATGGATATTGCTGGAGGAAGTATGAGTTACTGCAGCCTTTTTGGAAAGTAATTTCTGGTGATATCTGTTAGAATTAAAAATACTCATAAGCTTTGCTTTAGCAATTCTGTTGAAAGCTCAACAGCTTTTTCTAATTGCCAGCTAATTTATTTTTTTCTGCAGGAAGCAAAAGGAGGGTAATTTTGACATCGTCTCTGGAACTCGCTACAAAGGAAATGGAGGTGTATATGGCTGGGATTTGAAAAGGAAAATAATCAGGTATATATGTATGTGCTCATGATTTCTCTATTTTTTTTTTAGTGTAACTACTAGAAATATGTTTTTAACAGGTATTTGGATTAAATTACCATGCTGCCTTGGAGTTTGTGGGATCAGATTGTAACTTCCAGAAAGTATTCCCAGATAGCTTCTTACCCACAATCTTTCCTGTGTTAGAGTATTTTATTTTGGATGCTTTTCACTTGGGAAAAATCAGCATAAACCTTTGAACCTTTCGTAGAAATGGTCTAATTCAGCACAGTTTGTTCTGCTGGACCTTCAGCTTTGATTTAAGTGAACTATTCATTTATATTTTTGGAGTAAATATGTAATTGTTTCCATGTATGTTTTTCAGTAATTTAAGACACTTCATGATTTCAGCTTTTACTAAGCAGCATAAAGTAGTGAGGCTTTGGAGGCAGACCTGGGTTAAAACCCTGATTGTGTCTTTTAATTACTTGTGTCCCCTTGCATATTTTACCTTTTCTAGTCTTTACTTTCCTCATGATAAGATGGAAATGAAACAAACTGTTTCAGTTTTCTATTACAGTGTAACAAACCATCCCAAAGCTGAGTGACTTACAGCAACAATTTATTATTTCTCACAGTTCTTTGGTTTGGCTACTGGTTCCTCTGCTGACTTCACCTGGGCTCACTCATGCAGTTTCCTTCAGCTGGAGGCTCCAAGATGGCCTCATTCATATGTTTGGCAGTTGGTACTGGTTGTTGGCTGGGCCATCTCAGTTCTCCTGCATGTGGCCGCTTACCTGGGAAGCTGGATCAGCTTCTTTACATGGCATCCTAAGGGCAGCACCCAAAAGTACCAAGGCTGCAACTGCAAGGACTCTTGAGTCCTAAGCTCTGGGGCTAACACCGAATTAATTTTTGGTGAAAGCAAACCCATAATCAAGGGGTGGGGAAATAGAATCCACCTCTTGATGGGAAGACCCACAAAGAATTTTTGACCATATTTTATCTATGGCACCTAGGTTGTTGGGAAGATGTGTTTCTATCTCTAAAGGATCTATATAGCTTATTGCTTTTTGTGTAACAACATAACTTTGTATAAATTCTTACTGATAGTATTTTTTATCACTCACTTCATTCCTACTGAAGGTTCTCTTAGGTTAATGTCACTTTTGCCTCTTAACTGTTAAACCTTGGGCAAGTATTTAAAACATGTAAGAGCCTCAGTCTTCAGTGAAATGAAGGGGTTGGATAAATCAGTGGTTTTCAATCCTGCTGAGCATTGAAGTCATGTAGGGGGAAAATTATACACAACTGCTCCCTGTTTGTCCTCCCTTTCTTGTGCACACACATACTGCAGACCATTTGAATGGATCTCCAGAGGTGGTGCAAGAGCATCAGTGTTTTTCACGGGCTCCCAGATGATTCTGTTATGCAGCCAAGGTTGAGAGCAACAAATCAGTGATCTCTCAGGCCTCTCTGAATTTGGTCATTAAAGCTATTATTTAAAATCAGGGAGTCCCAGTCAGAGACAATTTACAACGTTTAGTTGGATCATTTAGTTAATATTGAGTTGTATCTGTCATTAGTAGTTAATGTCTGCACTGACTTTATAGTATAAACTCCTGAGAAAGAGTCTGTATCACTTGCTCAAGGTCTCATTTGTATGGTCCAGAACCAGAATTTGAACCCAAGTCTGTCTGACTCTTGCTGCATTTTAATTAAAAGACCCCAATTTTAAAATGCATTACCTTAAATAGATGTACAAATATATACATACACACATGCACACATACACATAAATACATATACACTCACATTCCTTTGATTACACCCATTTTGGTGGGTAAACTATGTCCTGGAATTTTTTTGTAGCTATTAGAAGCAAACTGAACAGGAAAATGTTTCTGTTAGCCATTATGTCAGCTGTATCTGCAACCATGTTATTTATATGAAATAGACACTCCTGGGACTTCCCTGGCAGTCTAGTGGTCAAGACTCTGCACTTCCAATGCAGGGGACTTGGGTTTGATCCCTGGTCAGGGAACTAAGATCCCACATGCTGTGTGGCATGGGGGGGGAAGGGAGGGAGGGGAAGGAGAAGAAGGAAGGAAGGGGGGAAGGAGAAGGAAGGAAGGGGGAAAGGAAAAGGAAGGAAGAAAGAAAGAAACACTCCTAAGGAGTGCCTTGATGGTTACCCTGGCTTTGGAGAGAAACTGTTTTCTCCAGGCTGCTTCCCCTGCTGCCCTCTGCCCCTCCCCCTGCCAAAAAACACACCTTTTTTCTGAATCTGAACACTCTAAAATAATCTGAGCCCACTAAAATATAGTTGCAGTACCAAAGTCATTTTTTCCAACTGTACTACACATCTTTTTGAAATGTTAATAATAGCTATTAGTCAGTAATAGCTTATAGTTGATTGACACTTAGTTGTGTTTGAAGCACAGATCCTAAAGTCATTGTTAGGGACTGAATGTTTCTGCTAGAATTCATGTGTTAAAGTACCTTATGCAGGGAGTGTTGGTATTTGGAAGTGGGGTTTTGAGGAGGTAATTAGGTTTAGATGAGGTCCTGAGTGTGGGGCACTTTTGGTGGGATTAGTGCCCTTTCAAGAAGAAACCAAGAAAGCTTGGCCTTTCTCCTCCTACCCCCACCCTCAGCCGCTCTGCCCCCCTCCACTTGAGCACACAGCAAGAAGGCACCATGTGTAGGCTAGGAACAGGATCCTCACCAGGAACCAAGTCTACAGCACCTTGATCTTGCACTTTTCAGCCTCCAGAACTGTGAGAATTGAATATCTGTTGTTTAAGCCACCCAGTCTATGGTATTTTGTTATAGACGCCCAAGCAGACTAAGAAAGTCTCAGAATGGAACTTTTGGTCAATTTCCAGAAATTGCCGAAAACCAAAACCCTCTCCCACCTGCACACCTTTAAAAAAAAAAAAAAAAAAGCCATTTTAATGCAAACTGACCTATTACACAGTTGGAAACTGCCATCACTTGGTGATTTGAATCTGAAAAAGAAACTCTGGATCCCTGATAGATCACTTTTGCTGTCTAGACAGATGTTTGTAATTCTAAATCATGATTGTTGGCAAATATGTGAGTTGAGTTAAAAATCTATTACCATTCTCACCTAGAGTTTGGAAGAATGAGTGTTTTATGGTCACCTTTATATGTCACATTCCAAGAATAAAAATCCCTATTTTCTGAAAAATGAGAACTACCAGATCTCCTTTCACTGACAAATAATTTCTGTTTGTTCCATAGAATTAACATTTTTGTGGAACAGTGTTGCATTTATGAAATTAGTGTAGCATTTTTAGCACTCTACACTTGGATGTATTTCTTTTGTTTAGAAATTGTATTTTATAAAGAAAATCTTTTATTTGGCAGCCGCGGGGCCAATTTTATAACTCAGATCTTGCTGAGACCAGGAGCGTCTGATTTAACAGGAAGTTTCAGGTACAGTGAAAACCTGTGATTGTGTGTTTTCTACTATTTACAATTTCTTGCCTAAATTTCTTGCTTTATAATGACTTAAAGAAATACTTTTCGTTTCTATCCCATTTTTGTTCTGGAACGCTAAAAAAGACAGACTGAAGTTGCTTAGAAGCTGCTAATGAAGCCTAAGCATCTTAAGGGAAAATATTGTGCTTTTTAAAGAGCATGGACGACAGGTTAGTGTGCTTGTTAACATTAGTATCACTGCTCAGCCCTTGAGGGGCCTGAGGTGACCACGGACTGCTCATTCAGAACATTACTGAGATGGGCTTCAAAAACAGTGCCTCTTCCAGTAATTTTCTGCAGTTTATAGCATTGTCCACAGAAAAGTTTAAAATCTTTAATATTTATGTAAAGCTTTTTCAGTTTCCTTATTCTCCATTTTTTTATAAAAAAAAAAATCCTGTTTAAATGGAGCAAAGCCTCCTGCTAGGTCCTTAGGGTCTTTTTATTTTTGTTTGTTTCTGGGGGTGTGTGTATTATCTCTGAAACTATAAAATTTCTGTTCATCTACTTTAAGGCCCAGACCCATGCATTGGTTAATACTTTATATTACTTGGTATTTGCTTCTATCCATTAAATAATGTTGATTCTTCCATGCTTCATTAGAACACACAAACACACAAATTAGGAGCTGGCTGTTGAAGGTTAACTAGTACCACTAGTACAACTGCAAGTCTGTTGGATAGCAGTTCAGAGATAGTAAGACAGAGTCAAAAGTGAAGAGAGGAGCCATCGCAAATTAGAGGTCAGATAATGAAAATGAAACCTCTCTAGATTTAAAATGTAAATTATTTTGAAAGCACAATTTGGTGTATAAAAGATAGATAGGGACCCCATAAATATATCCCTTCAGTTCCGCACTTGGAGGCAAATGAATGATGTGTTACAAAGATCTCTGATTTCCAGAGGAAAAAAAAAGATTGTAATTAAAAAAAAAAAAAGATATTGTGGTGGAGGAGACGGGTGGCAATGAAGAGAAATAAATCTTACAAAGTGACTCTTATGGGAATAAAGTGACTCTTACAGGGAAAGAATTCGTAGCCTAATCCTAGTTTTAAAGGTACTGCTGAAATATTATTCCATTATCCCACCATCATAGTTCTTCCCATAATCCCAGACCTCCCTCCCCTACTTAACATCATTTGACATATATCTTTAGTTTCTACTGCTAAAATCCCAAACCATGAAAAGGTGCCTGAAACACAGTAGGTTCCTCAATAAACATTTGTTATTGAATGAATATTACTACCATCAGAATCTCCTTTCTTCACATTTATTCCAGACTTATTCTTTTGAGTTCTGATGGAGACTGGGGGGGTAAAGGAGTGCATACCACTAATCCCCCTCAGGTTCCTCTAAGGATTGTGCTTTAGCCTTATAGCCACCTAAAAGCTTGAAAAACCAAAAGGTGGGGTAACCTGAAAGGAAGCCTGAGAGGATATGTGAGTTCCAGGTATAAAACCCTCTGGCATTATAGATCCAGGTGGCTTTAACTACCAAGAGAACAAAGTTACTGCCTCTCCTAGCTTTCTCAAAAAGAAAAACAGCAAGAAGAAAGAGGAAGAAATTGCTGCCTTTCTACTCACTGAGGCTCAGGGGTTTTTTTGTTTTTTAACCTCAGTGACTCTGAAAATAGGGAGCTCCTGAAGAACGTGATTGAGTTCACCCATAGGACTTCCCAGCTCCTGTCTTTCTTTGTAAATCTGATGAGCTTTGCCTTTGGCCTGCAGTCCATCTAAAGTTAGGATGTGCATTCGCCCAGTTTAAGTGTCTAACTGTGACCTCATTTGCTGATAGCTGATTCCCACCAGGATTGCCTCATCCTGTGATCCCTACTTCCTGTCTTAACCTAGCTTAACCAAGCTCATCCTAGAGGGACTTAGTTTATCTCAGGAATTTATTTAGATCTCAGGAAATAGGAACTTCATAGACATTTATGAGGAAATGCCTGTTAACTACTTCTTTCTTGTTATCTAGTTTATATTGTTGCTTCATCATCTGTCAACTCTGTTCCAGTATTTGAAACAGTTTCTCCCCTTTCAGCTTTAAAAATAAATTTTAAGAAAAATTTAAAAACTACAAACGATGGGGGGTTCTGCTCCACATGATTCACTTTATTACCATATTTTTATAATTTCTGGTAGTGTGATAGGAAGATAATTCAAGAGATACTAAGAATTCATTTTCAAAATCGTCCCAAATTATTTACCAAAATATTTTTATGGCCTTTCCAGTTCAGGACAAATGTATCATAATCATCAACTGTGAGAGCTTTTCTATATACAAATGGCTGGTGAAAGTTTAAGGTTTTATAAATACCAGTGAACTTTTTGAAAGGTCAGGATACATGTGGGCATGTATATTTATCCAGGTGTGCATATACATTTTAATTTCTTACAGGTTATACCAAAAAGAAGTTTTACAGAAATTAATAGAAAAATGTGTTTCTAAAGGCTACGTCTTCCAGATGGAGATGATTGTTCGGGCAAGACAGCTGAATTATACTGTTGGCGAGGTATGGTAAATAGCGTGTTATACTCCTCATAAAGAAACAATAGGGTTACTTTTTATCATAAAAAGGTTAATTTTCATAAACTACTAAATACATATGGAAGGCTTCCAGGTGTCCATGCAAAAGGGTGAAAATTCACATTTCTTTAAAATTAATATATTTGACTTACCAAGATTCAAAGCATAACAGAAGGCAGCACTCCCTTTTAAATAAATAAAAGTTACCGGTATCTTCTTCCTCCTTTCCCTTTCTTCTGACCGCTCAGCATTATGGGATGAGTCTGCCGCTTTTCCGCTTGTCTCAGCCATCAGCCACCCTACTTAAAAACGCATGGTGAATCCCTTTTGCCCGTTCCTTGCCTATGAGTACATGAAAAGGGCAGGAATTGGGGGAGCAGAGGGGATTTGTACTATTTACAGCCAGCTAGTAAGTTCTTAGGGAAGACTCTCCTCGTTTAACAATAATCTTATTCAGAGCAAGAAAATAGCTAACTAGAATGTTACTACTGTTGTGGAAGTTATAAGATTTTTAATTTAGTGCTTAAACAGTGACAGCTAAATTTGATGGACTACTGAAAAAAATTAGGTGAAAGGCCATTTTACTTCTTCAGGCATATAATTTTTCTGGGAAGCTTGAGTAAACCAACTTAATATTCAGTATCAATGCTTTTCAAAACACTTGTAGCTTTGGCTAGATGACCTATTTTTAGATAGTAAAATGCATGTTTAATTTTGAAGACTTGGAGGTGCACACAGTTACTGTAAGAATCCCATAATTCGGATTTACCTTGAAGGACTTGCTATCAGCGGACTAATCTTGTTTCTTTTGTATGAGTAATTGTTGTATGCCTGCTATGCTTCCTTCCAATATTTTTGAAGACTCACTTAACATATATTTTTTTAACTAGGTTCCAATATCATTTGTGGATCGTGTTTATGGTGAATCCAAGTTGGGAGGAAATGAAATAGTCTCTTTCTTGAAAGGACTATTGACTCTCTTTGCTACTACATAAAAGAAAGTTATTCATTTATACTTAATCATGTTCATTTCAATTTAAACATAAAAGAAGCCTGGTTGCTGAGTTTTATAAAATGTACTCTTAGAACATAAATCATAAGGTAAGGTAAATTTCATGCAAATCTTTTTTCCTGAGAAACTCCATTTTATATGTCAAATTAAATTAGAAAAATGAGCAGTGTTCTCAATTTTCGTTTACATTTTGCTGTACTAAGACCTATAAATAAATGTATATGAAATTTTTGCATAAAAATAATGCTTTCATTAGAGTATGCAAATGCAGGATTTCTTACATGGGAAAGATTTTGAAATATTCTTTATAAAAACTGTATTCATAGCTCTGGATTCATACCTAATGCATGTCAGAAGTAAGAGGAGTGCTAATTATATTCATGAAATACACATATGCTACATGGCTGTTTCTATATGAACTAAAAAAGAAATAAACACCTCTGCCCTTTTTTTTTTTTTTTTTTTTTGGGCTGTGCTGCGCAGCTTGTGGGATCCTAGTTCCCCATCTAGGGGTCAAACCCGGGCCCCCGGCAGTGAAAGCGCCAAGTCCTAACCACTGGACTGCCAGGGAATTCCCAGCTGTAGTAATTTTTAAACAACTATGTTTTTTCCCTCAAAATATTTTTCATGTTATTTCAGGACCCTTAACAAAGCATACATCTTTAGTAATATGACTAAATCCCCTATAGCTCTTCTGTTGACAAAACTGTTCTGCCAGTTGAAATGTTCAGTAAAGCCCTCACAAATATTCTATTTACCCACCTTAAGTGGGTATTGCAAAAAAGATTAATATCCAAGTATAGCATAGCTTTTAGATCACGCAGTGTCTTTTAAAATTTTGAGTAAGGCATACTTTGAGCAAATAAGCTTAAGATCACATTGCCTTTCCTTTGCAAGTAAAAGGAAGGGGCGTCTCTAAGTCATTTAATAAGCATATTTAGTGAACAGTATTCCTATTACTGCATTTTCCTGGCTTAAATTTGGCTGCTAAAGAAATTTAAAGTCTGATTTTTCCATTTGCATTTCTAACAGATCCTACCAGAAATAAATACCAGAGTATAAAACCTTTGGTGTCGTTCTGAACATTACCTATTCCCATAGTTGAATCCATAGGACACATTCCAATAAGGGCCTCTTCTATTCTGTTTCCCTTTTATGCAGAGCTGAACAGCTGGCCCACCATGGACCCCTCTTCCTTGGGGAAGTGACTTCTCTCATCACTAGTAACAACTAGAAAATTTATTACCACTGATGTAAAATAATTTTTTTTGAGTGTTTAGATTCCTTCTCATCTGAACCCAAAGTTAAGTTTTCATTGTCAAGTATGTGGAGCAGAGATTAAATAACCACCTCAGAGAACCCACTATAAAATATTGTCTTCCCAGACCTCACTAGAGTAGGTACCTTTTGCCTTTTTTAGTCTTTTGATTCTTATTCCCACAATCATTACAACACTATCATTATTTACAGTAAATTATTTGAGCAGTGAAAACTTTCACCATTTGGAAGTTATTTAGAAAAGAATCTGGACTATTTAGATGCATTTTTGTAGTAAATCTGGTGACTTAAACACTGTAAAATCTTTTTAAACATTTACATGTGAATCCAGCATCCCTTTTTACTTTGTAAATGGGGCCAAGGATGAAATCCAGATGTTCTCCCTTTGTATTGGTATTATCTCTGTATGAAATCTAAGTATATCTAAGGAAAACTAAATTTAAAATTATTTTGCTTATTTCATATTAGTTCTTGCCTGTCTTCTGCAACATGGAATTAGCTTCTTCATCTTTGTTTCTCTAAATCGAATGTTTTGGGTCCCCTCCTCCTTTTTACAACTTTTTTCAGCTGTTGTTTTCCCTTGAAATACTGATTTGGCTTTTAAAGATATAACTTATCACAATTTCAGAAATTAACGGAATACTGTGTTGGATGAAACAGCTTGTTAAACCTGCTAACTGAAGCCTTAGACATTGAGCTTTATGTAACCACAATTTGTTCTGTTTTCAGTAAAGTCAGATTCTTTTGGGATGTTACGTATGGTTTGAAACTATTTTAACATGAAATTTAGAGAAACAGCAAAAGATAAGTGTAAGATGTACAGAGCACATCTTAGCAGGTTTGGTTAATGCTTCACAATGACATTTATTACTTTTAAGTACGTCTAGCCAGTGATAGACACTCAAATGTGCTCAACTATAAAAGGTGGGTTCAAGAATGTTGAGAAGACAATGTGTTGGTTGGGGTTGACCTAAATTTACAGAGGCCCACGTTGTGTCCTATGCTGTCCAAATTGTGGGAGCACTAACGGCTTGGGACTACAGTCTGTGTGGTTTTTAAGGATCTTGTGGAGGCCCACTGGCAACATCATTTCTCATCCTTGGGCTTCACTAGGCCAGTGGCCTCAAACGCTAGGGATCCCACTTGTTTTCTTCAGGCCAAAGAGAAGAGTCCATCACTGATTCGGAAGAATGTCCAGCCCCAGGGCAACAGCCGGCCTTCTGTAAAACGCAGGCTTGTCCACTGAATAGCCCACCCCACCCGCAAGGGGTCAAGCATCCATGGGGTTGGGTCTCATCTCAAGTCGGTGTGTGAAGCACGAGGCCCTCACACCTCATTTAAAGCAGGAGGTGTCGGGCATGACCATGACCGGCCAGGTGTGTCTGCCCTTCCGGCTGCTGCCCAGCCCGAGAGCGCGGGCTTCCCAGCACGTGGAGCCGCGGGGCTGTGCGCACGCCCCCTCCCACCAGATGTAGTCCAGGCCCAGCTGGGCCCGCGCAGGGATCCCCAGCGCGGCCACCTGACTGAGTGCAGCGCGTGCTGCGGCCCTCTGCTTGTGCCTCCGCCGCCGGCGCTGTGGCCAGAGGAAGGCGCCCGCCGTGCACACGGGCCGTGGAGGCGCACTGCGGCCATTATCGGCGGCGCCTCCTAGTGGGTCAATGGCAAATCCTCTTGGTTCTCGCGAGAGCTCCCCCTCAGTGGGGATTATATAATGTCCCTTAGGTGGGGGTGGGGGTGCTGGTGCCACCCTCCCTCAGAAAAAGTTAGGAGCGAGCACAGGTAGGAGCAAGAGTTGTCTATGGGGGGGGGAAAGGGTACTGTTTCCCACTGCCCCCCCTAGTTAGCTGGACAATGAGTCCTCTTATGCTAATGAGGTACTTACGTCACTTCCGCTCTTTCTCGGCCGCCATTTTGGCTAGGGCAGGTTCGGGGACTTGCTCCGAGGCGCTTGTATTGTCTGCTGAGGGGAGACGCGAGATCAGCCCCCCTCCCCCGCCCGTTGCTGCCGCCGCCTCCGCCGGCCCGGTCTCCCCTCCGCCGCCCGCCGGGATCCATGAACTGAACTCCCGCCCCCCCGGCCGCCGCCATCTTGTGCCCCCTCCCCCTCCCGCGGGCAGCGCTAAGGGGGATTTTGGCGTCTCCTCAGACACAGCTCCCTCTCTCGGTCCCCGCTGCTGAGGAGTGAGAGGAGCGCGGCCGTCGCCGCCCGCCTGCCCGCGCCGGTGAAGCCGCCTCTCCCACACCCTCCGTCTCCTCCCTCCGCCCCTCCTTTGTCTGCACCGCTCGACGACGCTGCCGCCGCCGCCCGCGCGGGGGACTGGAGGGAGCCGCTCGCGCCGCCGCCGCCGCCCGCCGCTCTGCTGCGCCCGCCGCGCCCCCCGGCAGCAGCCGCGGCCGCGGCGCGAGCCGGACTCCGCCGAGGCCGCCGAGCCGGAGCGCGACGAGGCCCCGGGCGCGCCCTCGCCGCCGCCAGCGCCGTGCCGCCGCCATCCGCCCGCCGCCGCCGCCCGGCCCCCGAGCACGCCGGCCCCGCGCGCGCCTCGAGGCCGAGTCAAGGTAAGCCCGGCGGCCGCCGCGCGCGGACCCACGGCCGGCCCCGCGGGCGCATTATTGTTGAGACCGCCAGCCCTCCGGCCGCACACGCTCCTTTGCATACTCCGGTGCTGAGGGAGCGCCCGCCCCGGCGCGGACCGCTACCCGGGCTCTTGGTCCGCGGTCCGGGCGCCTCCTCCTGCAGCCCGACCCCCCTTCCCCGCCCCGTGAGCCCGCGGAGGCCAGCAGCCGCCCCGGCCGCCGGAGCTTTTGCGGCTAGTGGCATCTCCCTCCACCCCGCCCCCAGCAAGAATCGAGCTTCTCCCATCCCTGGAACTAATCCCTTCCTCCCGCCCCCCGCCCAAAATGAGCCCCCCACGCACACCCCCAATCCCTGGGACGAGCCTTCTGCCAGGTCTACCCACCTTTAGCCGGGGGAGGGGGGGAAGAGATTGGGGGGCGGGGAGCATGCATGGCACGGAGTGAAAGTCTTTGCCTCCCCTGTGCAATCCTTCCTCCCCAACAAGCCAGCTCCCCTCCTATCCTGACCACGGAGTCCTCCACCACCCCCTTTTCTCAATCGCAGCTGCCTGGTCAGCACGACCTCTTGCGAGCATTCTGAGCCCCAACTTTGCAGTAAGACGGTAAAAAATGGAAATCCAGAAAGCTGCGAAAGATTTTTTTCTTTTTTCTTTTTGTGTGTGTGTGTGCAATGAATGAGGAGTAGTTCTTTGAGCACCCTTTTATTCACCTTTTCTTTCCTCTGGGCTGCCTGCCTGCCTTCCCCTCCCCCCAAACCTGGATGCCTGTCTGCTGGAAAAGGCGCGATCGCTTCTCTTCCTCTTCTGCCCAAGACCAGGCGCTAAGGTCTAATAGTCTTTTCAGCCACACACATACCCACCCTGAGTCTTCTTGATGTTCTTGCCTTCCCAATTCCTCTGGACAGTTCTTGCCATAACCCCATTTCTCAGACAAAGGCTTAGGAGGGAAAAGAACCAAACTGTTTCCTGTGTTTGCCATTTTGATGCTGTCCATCCCCACACACCCAATCTCTTTCCCTGATGCTTCTTGTGCCAGTGTCTTGAACCTTCAGAATGGGGAAAAAAACAAAAACAAAAAATCTCCTGGGTAGCTTGATACAGTTTCCTTATAAATCCGCATTGTTGCTTCTGGTTTATGGCCTTGAAGAAAATACCAGCCCCCACCCAAAATGCACCGCAGCCAAGTCGGCTAAAGGCGATGAGTGTTGGAGTCAGTAGGGGGCGCATTCCCTGCACTGGGTAAGGCTGCAGAGGGGGGAAGGGCCCCAGAGCTAGAACAGGATGTGCTTCACAGCGCCTTCTACAGACCATGGGAAAATGGACCCAGCAAGACACACTCGCACACTCTTAGTTGGTGAGCTGACAGCAACATGGTGAAGGATCAAGTGAGTCAAGAACAGTGATTTTATTTCTTTTAAAGAATCCACCCTGCGTTTTAGAAGTTCTCTCTTTTTACTCTTTCAGAGCTGTTGACCCTTAGACAATCCACATTTGTTCTTGAGGAATCATCTTGGCACATCCTTGGTACACAGATATCCCCTTCTCTGGAATTCTTCCACCTTAAGCTTTGAATGTGTCACCATATCTTCCCAAGGTCAGATGGTAAAGGGAAAAGTTTAAAACCTGAGAGTAACAGGTTTGGGGGAATTGATGATTACATCCCTTCTTCATGGCCCCAACCTTTTCAACTCTTTGAGAGTTAAAAATCCTTGAGGGATGTTAGATTTTAGTGGGGTAGTAATTTTCATAAGTATGTAGATGGGTGTCATGATTTGCAAAGCCTTGTTGGTAAACATAAAGCCCATGTTGAGTTCTTCATTGTCAGACTCAACAGAGTTGATTGTAAAATTTTCTTTCTTTCCAACGTTGGACTTGCGGTTGCTGTTCATTATCTCAGTAGCCAACCGCCTTTGCAAAAGTGTTGACACCAGTCTTCTGTGAGCACCCACTTTCTTAGGGTGTGTTGATTTCTATAGATTTTACTCCTCTTGTTATTTCCATAGGTGTGAGATGCACAGTGCGAAACCTAGGCCCCAGCTTTTGCACCATGATGCACAGGGTTGTACTTTTTGTACTGAACTGATAGGTGGCCTAGTGGTTATGCCCTGTACTACCATTTTGAGGATCTGGACTCCGTTCCTGCCTTGCTCTTTGGACCACATTGTCAATTCACACCGGTGGGTATATTCATTTTGGAGGGTGGGAACTGCAGCAACAGGGAAGCCAGAGACTTCTTCCTCCTTGGTCACCACCAAAGCCAACACTTCCAAAATTTCAGCCTAGCCACATTCCTCAAGGAACCGGTTAGAGCTGGTTGCAGATGTGGGTTCTGAACAGAGAAATGACTTGTGGCTTGTTTAAGAGAAAATTTTGAAGTTGCTAATATTGTTTTAATCATTTGCATTCTGCACTCTTGTGTATAAAGTCTGTTAAGTATTCAGTTACTGCTATTTTGATGACCCAATCTCAAGAGTTGCTAAGCATTTAGAAACCTTAAGGATTCTCTGATCAGAACAGGCCTTTCCATGAACAGGTACTTGCTACCAAAGATGGACAGTGGTTGTTGATACTTAAGGGTACTTTTAAGACTTTGTTGCAGGTATTTTATAAAGATACACCAAGATAAATTTATGGGAAAATGAACCGGTGTATTCTTTGATACATAGTTAACCAGTTGGTGCATAGGGGAGAATTTGCAGTGGACATTTGCTACCAAGTAACATTTTGGTGAGTGAAAAGGAGGCAGCTTGGTTCAGGTGTTCCACTAGAGACTTAACTAATTGCTTTTACAATTTGTTTAGTAATCAGAAGAATCAGATATATAATCTAAAGGGTATTATTTGTAATCTTTAAATACTTTTTAGTATTTGCTAAGTAGATATAATTTTGACTTGAATTTGTGTTTGATATAGAATTATACGGCTTTTTAAATTAGTAATATGAATACCATTTCTTCTTTGAGGGTGTGTTGGAGGTGAAGTTTCTGAAGGTGCTTTTGTTTGATTTAGCAAATTATACGTAAGATATAATGTTAACCGATGTCCTTAGTGGTAATAGCCATTTTCCCCCTACGGGAAAACTTACTGTGAGCTCTTAAAAAGCATATATTCTGCAATTTCAAATGTTTCCTGATTTTGGCGTTCCCTCCCCCCCACCCCCTCCCCCCCAAAAAAGTGAAAAAATTGGACTTGAAGGCTGGAATTTAGGTAAACTGTAAGGGTTCATTAAAAAGCCTCAATTAACTAGAGGGTGGGGAATGGGTATTCTATTTAATTGAACTTTAAGTAGAAGTTCCTTCTTTGTCTTGGCCCTTGTTGAAAATTTCCTAACACTGCCTTACTAGAGGCTGCTATACTTCGAACTAACTAAATCTTTGCTTTTTTGGCTCTTATAGTCTGTGTAGGAAATAGAGGAGATTGGGCTGTGAATCTCTAAAGACCCTTGTTCCTGTTTATTCTGAAAGTCATTGATTTTAAACATATCCATTGTGAATTTGTTTTGCTTAAATTTCTCTTTTTTTCCTTAAACCAGAGTGCAGGAAAAGTTCTAATACTATTTATATTAAAAATAAAACGTCACCATGTTGAACAGACTAAGTGTCAAGTAAGTTCTTGATTATTGTTATTTTGATGACCCAGTCTCAAGAGTTGCTAAGCTTCTAAAAACCTTGAACATTCTCTGATCAGAACAAACCTTTCCGTGAACATGTACTTGCTCCCAAATAATCAGTAGGCTTTTATCAAGTAAAAATGAATTTTGATTTTTATTATTAACATACATGCCTACATTTATTATTTATATTTGATTGCTGAAAGCATAATTATATTAGGTACATTATATATTAAAGTAACTACTTGTAAATTTTGGAAAATGTTAAAAATAATTTTTAGAATTGTGAAATGTTAAATATTTAGCAATCTGGTGGTTAATATATTTAAGGTGATGTACACATTTTGTGACTTCACATTTAATTGTGAAAATTACAGTTTAACAAGGAAGATAGAGCTATTCTCTTATAAAGGAGCAAGTAGGGATCCCTACTTAGGGAAAAAATAAAAGAAAAACTTCAGAATTTAAGTAGTATTTTTTCTTTTGAGAACCATGCATAAATAACAAATTGCGTAAGTTGTAGTAGACCTTGATTTTATTAATGGTTGGGTGGGTGTATACATAAAATACAGTTCACTTTTTTAGTGTTGAAATGACATTAAATACAAATGAAAGGTGCAAATATTGGAGATAATGTTTGGAAACAATACATTTGTGCAGGGAAAAAAATCAGAATTAAATGTCGGGGTTTTTTTAAATCTGTTTAAATCTTAGATAAACTTTTTAAAAATGATGTGAAACTACGAAAGTTTTTTTGAAATTCTTACTAGAACCTAATTTGTAGTTTACATCAAGGTGCCCAGTACTGTTGTGTAATGAGCTACTTGTTCAACCTAGACTTCCAAAGGACTTTCACTTTTAAAGAATGTCAAAAAGTCTGTTACGTCTTCCAGAAGGTAAAATATTTTCCACAAGAGTGTAACTTTCATCTGCTTGCCTAAGAGGCATGAACATTAAGAAAAATGTTGCTCACCTATGTAAATAATTTTAGCTAGATTCACAGAGCTTGATGTGTTATTAGCATCACATGAACTTACAAAAGTTTTTCCTCCCCTAGTTTTGTGAGAACTTGTGGTATTAGGTCTGGGGCAAATGCCATGTTTTGCTGATGTGCATATACATTTTATGTTGTTAGTTTGGAAACTTGGCGTTTGAAACTGGTGGGAACCAAAGCCCCACACTAATTAACTGAATTGGTATCTTGAATGTAGAGGCTGTTTCTTGTTTACACGTTGGCACTTTCCACCTTGATCGTTGAGACACTCTATAAGAACAGCCACCCATGTTTTGCCCAGCATGAGTGGCCACAGTTCCATGTGACTGCATTTTTGGTGGTGGTGTTTGTTTGCCTGATCTTGTCCATTAGAAAGTGAGGAGAAGGGTGATGGTGCTCCCTCAGTCTCTTACTGTCTTAGTACCCCTTATACCTTTGTTTTGGTCATGACCTACCTTTGATATCTGCCAGTTTGGAGGTCGGCTTAAATGAGAATCCACATTCTGCCTCACTGGAAAGAGAAGGCTCTCTACAGATTAACAGGCCTCTCAGATTGGGATATATATATATATATCAACTTGATTATATGGGGATATGCGTGTATATATAGGAAGTCACAGATAAAATGTGAGCCAACTATGTAAAGTGAGTTTTGATTTAGGGGTGCACATTTTTGTTCTAATACGTGTAAAATGCAAAATTTTTTTCACTGTTTCCGTGCTTGGTTCTCTCATCTCCATGTATGTGTTCTGTCCTTTGCCTTTAGGACCTCTTTGAGATGCACTCACAGTCCTCTTTGGTTTTATTGATCCCTAGCTTAGTTCCAAAACAGCAGCGAGAGAAATCCTGATATCTCAAGAATTTTAGCAGTGTTCCAGAAATAAAGGTTTGGAAATTAAGAGAAGAGTATAAAAGACTTTGAATAGAATTACCAAGGGAAGGCTGCCCTGAACATATGCTGCAGTTTAAGATTGAGTTATCATTCAAAAACATGCACATGATCTGTAGGAGACTCCTGCATTGACCATCTCTTAGAATTAAAAATAAATCCCTCCACATCCTAATTCCTTTTCCAGTAAGGGTATAGATTTGTAATTGAGTCACTTAGCTTTGGGTTGTTTGTGTTTGTCACTTCTCATACGACTTGGTTGATGTCTTTAATAAGGATGAACTATAAGTGTAAAGGCCCCCTTGCTGGCCTTTATGGTATTATAAAATAATATTAATAATACTGGTGTCATTTTCTAAGCACTTCATAAACCATTCTCAATTCTCTCAGGACTGATTTCACAAGTAGGGAAATCAAGGCACTACCGCGTGCATTGATGAAGTGAGCCATGGAATATGTCTGGGCTGGTTCCCAGGTCTGTGTTTGGAACACAGGCTTTTATAGTGCCCCTGTGAGCTGTTTGGCTAATGAAGGCCCAAATGAGTGCTTCATAACTTCTTAGTGATGTTTTGTGCTTGGATGTCAGCTAACAGCCAAGGATCCCAAGTGGGCTCCGCAGTTAAAGCAGCTAGCTTCACTAGCTTCTTTACTGGTGAATTGTGCTGGTGGTAGTTAGTTGAAGTAGCAACTGTATAAGGTTTGAAGTTGCCTGTGTAAGAATCTAAAAAGAAAGTTTGTTTATGTCCATTGCTTTTCCCAGTGTTTTGGTTTAGAGCAGTCTTGTTCCTTCTCTCCTCTGAGCAGTTATTTTTGCTTAGACAGATAATTGCTGGCTTTTGCCCTCTGCCTTTTCTTTTTCTGAACCCTCTATGCCCCATTTAAGAGCTTGTGGAAACCTGTGCCTTCTCTTGAAAATCTGTAAGGCTTTCCTTTTCTGGTGGGAGCTGGCAACAATTGAGGACCTATATGAGTGGTCTCTTGAAACCTGATATATCTGAAGAAACTTCTATCTAGTGGAAATGTAGTGGAATTTATTAACTGTACGTTTAAGTCAACAATTAGAATTCTTGCTCTTGTGAAAGAGATGAACTGAGACTGGGTGTGTCCTAATGCAGGGAGTGCTTAGAATCCTGGTTTGAAATCAGAAAAATATAAATAAAACTTCTGTGGAAAGTGTAGGGATTGAGCCATCAAGTGGCAAAACCTGCTCTAAGAATAATGCTTTTGCTTAAGCCTTGACTCTAGGAGATAGCTTAGAAAAACGTGAGAAGGTGATTCAAATGAATTACATATTTTGTTGTTCAAGAATGGTGAGAGAAATATATTTCCCATTACTATGGGAAAATTATTTTGAGTAGTTTTGAGACAGCGTGGAAAACTTTTTAAGGGATTGAAAATAACCTACTTTTTGTTTTAGGCCATTTAGATGAAGACCAGTAGCATGTTTCTGGAATGATTATAAATGGACATATCTGGATGTTCTCTTAGGCCTGCTCGTTAATTGATTTCCCTTTTTCACACTTCTCTTAAGCCAGGTTGTTCACCTGTATTGACAGCAAGCAGCGCTAAGCCTATGGAGTTCTTACGTAGGCAGCATGGTGTTGGAATCACTCCCACAGTATGTCTTGCTGGAATGCCTATTTAAAATGGAGTAAATTGGGAAATGCGTCCCATCTCAGTCTCCCTGAAGCTAGATTGGGATGTTAGAGATGTTCTCAATCCTTTTTGTCTTTTTTTAAGTAGTGAGGCATCTTTCCCCCTTTAAAATAAAATTTTATGTGAACTCTAGTATATAAAACTGATTAAAGGGTCAGCTTTCACGTTGTCCCTCAAATGTCAACTTCCCCTCCATCTGTATATATCTCTTACAGTCTCTCAGCACACTCTGAGAAGTACACCCTGAAAACCATTGGTTCCATTAGTGTTCCGGAAGTTCTGGTGGTCCCAGCTAGGGTTCTTGTCTGAAAACTAAATACTCAAAAGCAACAGGATAAGCAGCAACCATAATAACAGTTCCTAGTTGTAGGCACTAATTTTTCAGTCTGAAAGCCTTAAAAGAGGAGTAACCCAAATTTTATATTATATAAATATATATATATTTAATAAGCAAACTCTAGGTCACACCTTTATATTTCTAAGTCACCTAGGTTTATTTTGGGTACTTGCAAATGTTCTGTTGCATAACCATTATAAGTGCCACAGAGCTTGTAAAGTTAATATGCTAACTCTAACATGAATGGCTCACACAAATATATAAAAAACACTCCTATGTGTAAGTATAAATGCACATTATAATGTGTACAGGAACAGATGTGTGGCAACCACATCTGATTCTCAGGAATAATGATAGTCTGTGCTTTTTAAAAGATTATATCCTGGTATGAACTCATAATTTTCAGAGTGATTGTTCCAGTATCTGACCTGGTTTAAGGTAATAATAATAATAACTGCTTTAAGTATTGGCATCATCTTATTTAATCCTTCTGACATTTGAACAGTAGAATGGTGTTATACTGGTTATACCATAGGAAACAGACCTCCAGAAGTAAAGTAAGATTTTTAGAGTCACAAAGCTAGTAAGTGGCAGAGCAAGGATTTAAACACAGATCTGTCCAGCTCTAGAGCTGTATTCTTTCTTACTACATTGTACCATCTTTCTTTTCCAGCAGGGGAAAGCTTTACTGTACTATGTCACCCTACTTATTATAGAAGTTTAAAGTTATGAGGGAAAAAATTTTTACACGTGGCTGAGAGGTAACCTAAATATTTGTTCATGAAACCAGTGTAGTCCTACTGGAAAACACAAATTTTGATGTTGGCTTTGGCTTTATACTTGAACTTTTTCTCCCCATCCTTGTGCTATCATTTCAGTATGTTGTTATCTTATACCTAAAGTTCTGGCTATTTTGCAGATGTTTCAGATTGAGTAGGTAGGTCTGGAATGGGTGTAACCTCCCTCAGGTGATTCTGACAATGGCTAGGTCTGGTATCCACTCTTCTACTTAATCTGCTTACTCCAGACCTTTTTTAATGGGACCTGCCAAACACAACCAGATTAATTCTCTCAAAGTGCCATTAAAATTGTATCACTTCTCTACTCCAGTACCTGCAGCATCTCCTCAGTGCCTGCTAGACATGGCAGCAGGCTCTAGCTTCACACTCAAGGCCTCCATTCTATCCCCATCCTGCCTTTCCAACCTTGTCATTCATTACTACTCAGAAGCTTGACATAGCAGCCATTCTGACTCTCTGCAGTAGTTCCTAAAACTCCTTGCTTTTCCACCTCTGGAACTGTGCCAGTGAGACTTTTTTTGCAGTGAGTGCAGATTCTCCACCTAACATGGTGGCCCCAGCTCAACAGCTACTTCCGCCCTCTCCTGACTGCCCCTGCTGAGAATGAACTGTCCCTCTTACAAAGCCTCAGAGCATCTAGTTTGTGACACATCTGACATATTGCATCTTTTCCTATATATATTTATGGGGTGTCATCTCTATAAGACCTTTTTAAGCAGGGACTGTTCATTCATTCTACACTTACTGAGTGCCTGCTATGTGCCAGCCAATGAAGAACGTGTTAGAGAATAGAATATAGCAGGGGGAAAAAAACAGTCAGGGTCCTTGTAATGGACATTCTTTGCCTTGAATAGTGAGATGGCATCCTTGTCCTCCTGCATATTTTACGGGTTCTATTTAGCCTGTCAGTTGAGATCAGGAAAATTAATCTGTGCTGAAAAATGATTCATAGTGATTCTAATTTAAAGACATAAATATCTCTTTACCAGTTGTATGAATTATACTTTCAGGTCATATTTTACTAAATCTCTTGAGATCACCTGTGATGAGCATTTAAAATAAATTAAAACTTTTAAGTCACAGTGTCATTGTAATTTTGGTGATTGATAATGTGGTGAACCAGGCTTTTTATTTCCCATTAGATTCTTGGTTTGATATTAATGAGCCACACCAATATGAAAGAAAATAAAACTTGCTTAAAGGGCTAAAATTAAATTTTTCATCTTTCTGTTACCTTTGAAAAGGCTTCCTGTTTTATTTTTCCTGGGACTTCTCCCCTTTTACAGTTCTATCCTGTAACTCTTTGAAAGAAACTTAAGGTGATTTGAAAATTTAATACATGGAAATTCTGTGAAAATCATTTCTGTACTGCTGCTTCATGCTCTAGAATCATTTCAGTTTTGCAAAATTAAAAAATAATTGAACTTCTCATTAAAGTAACTCTAGCTGGATTAAACTATTAGTTAAGGCAGAGTGAATTTGGGCCTTTGACGTTGACAAAAGTGATATATTCCTCTGTTCCTGGCCTCTTGGAGTGGAGCAGATTTGCCAGGAAAGTGAATGCTCTACTAAGTTTTTTTTTTTTTTTTTAAAGTGCTTAACAGTTTGGGGGCTGTTGATATATTACCATAGAGTCAGTCATTTAAAATTGTCCAGAATGGTCTGGAAATTTGTAAAGGCCTTCAAAGTTGTTCTGTTACATCCAGGACTTGCTCTAGAGGATCTGTCCTGTTCAAAAGAATCTTAAACAGTCTTAACAGATGCTTAATATTCATAGTTTTGGCAAAGAGACCCATCAGGGATAAATGTCTCTGATTTTGAACCCAGACTGCCCTGCTGATAAAATTACAAGCAGCCTTATCTGGTTCCATATTCACTACTCTTGTCTTACGTTTTCTAGTAGCCACTTTTTTTTTTTAACTTTATTTTTAATTGTGGTAAAATATACATAACATAAAGTTAATTTATCGTGTTAACCAACCACTTTTAAGTGTACAGTTCTGTGACATTAAGTATATTCACATTGTTGTGCAGCAATTACCACTATCCATCTCCAGAACTTTTCTTCATCTTGCAAAACAGAAACACTATCCCCATTAAACAGTAAATCCCCATTCTCCCCTCCCCACCAGCCCTTGGCAACCACCCTTCTACTTTCTGTCTCTATGAATTTCACTACTCTTAGTATCTCATATGAGTGTAATCATGTAGTATTTGTCTTTTTGTGACTGGTTTATTTTCCTTAGCATAATATCTTTGAGGTTTATCCATGTTTCCAGTAGCTACTTTTTTAAAAAACAAAATTAAATTTTAATTGTTAATCCAGTATATCCAAAGTATTGTCATTTCAACATGTAGTCTATTTTTGGAAGGGTATTTATGAGATATTTTGCATTTTTATCATACTAAGTCTTGGAAATCCCAAGTATATTTTATGCTTAAAAGCGTATCTCAAATGGGAAAAGATGATGTATAAATGGCCCAAAAGCGCGTGAAAAGATGCTCAACATCACTAGTCATTAGGGAAATGCAAACTAAAACTACAATGAAAATATATCTCACACCCATTAAGATGGTTACTGTCAAAAAAAAAAAAGGTGTTGGTGAGGATGTGAAGAAACTGGAACACTGTGCACTGTTGGGAGTGTAAATGGTAGAACCACAGAATTACCATGTGATCCAGCAGCAGCGTCTCGAAGAGATGCTTGTACACCCATGTTCATAGCAGTATTATTCACAATAGCTGAAGGCGGAAAAGTGTCCAACAGGTGAATGGATAAGTGTGATATATACATAGCATGGAATATTATTCAGCCGTACAAGGAAGGAAAATCTGACATGATGCTAGAACTGGATAAACCTTGAAGGCGTTGCTAGGTAAAATAAGTAGTCACAAAAGCACAGATATTTTGATTCCACTTACGTGAAGTACTTAGAGTAGTCAGAATCATAGAGGCAAAACAATGGTGGTTGCCAGGTGCAGATGGGTGGGGAGAAACGGGGAGTTACTGTTTAATGGAGATAAAGTTTCAGTTTTGCAAGGTGAAAAGAGTTGTGGAGATGGATGGCGGTGATGGTAGCACAATAAAAGTTTAAAGCACCTCAATTCAGTTCAGACTAGCCACATTTTAAGGGCCTAATAGCCATTTGTGGCTAGTATCTGCCGTATTGGAAAGCATAGTTCTTAAAATAAAAATGAATTTATAAAATTTTCAAGCAACATTGGTTTTCTTGCTGCTTGAGTAAATACTGAAATACATCTATTCCTTTTGTTGTTTGTTTAAGAAAATTATGCATGCATAAAATCTGGAAGGATAAGTATACCCCAGTATTTACTATTGTCTTTGGGTAAAATTATTTGTGTTCTTCGCCTTATCTACATTTTGTAATCTTATACTAGGCCTAATTGCTTTTTTTTTTTTTTTAACAGCTTAAGATATCTTTCGTATACCATACAATTCACCCATTTAAAGTGTATAATTCAATGTTTTCTAGTATATTCAGAGTTGTGCACCTATCACCACAATTAATTTTCGAATATTTTCTTCACAAAGAACCCAGTACCCCTTGGCAATCACCCTCTATTCCCCCCGCCTATCTCCTCCAGCCCTAGGCAACTTTAATCTCCTTTCTGTCTCTGAGATTTGCCTATTCTAGATATTTCATATAAACGGAATCATACAATAAGTGGCCTTTTGTGACTGACTTTTTTCACTTGGCATAATATTTTCAGGGTTCATCATGTTGGAGCATATATCAGTATTTCACTCCTTTTTATGGCTGAATCATATCCCATTGTATCAATACCATGTTTTACTTAACCACTTATCAGTTGATGGCGATTTGGGTTGATTTTCCTTCTCGGATATTATGAAGACTGCTGAGAACATAAGTGTATAAGTTTTTGTGTGGGCATATGTTTTCATTTCTCAATTGCTTTTGTAACAAGAATGAACGGAATTTGGCAGGGGAAAGGAGACTAAGAGGTAGTTAGTTGAGAGGCGACTAGTCTCCTGCCTACCCCTGCCCTTTAGAAAAAGAAAAGATGAAAGCCTCTGCTTTTCCCAAGCAATTTTCAGAAGACCATGCTTTGAGTATTGATAATGGATAACTGGTCCATTATCAATAGGAGAGACGTAGGATATATCTGTTTTTTGAAAAGGTGTTGTTTTATTGAAGGATTCTAAAATTGTGGTTTTCATTTTGCAAGATATTACCATTACAGGGACTTCCCTGGTGGTCCAGTGGTTAAGACTCCTCGCTTCCACTACGGGGGCATGGGTTTAATCCCTGGTCAGGGAACTAAGATCCCACATGCCGCACGGTGTAGCCAAAACATTAAAAAAAAATTTTTTTTAATTAAAAAAAAAAGATATTACCATTACAGTTTGAATAGAAAGATATCCGTCAGATGTGACCATCTAGTGACTGTTGGCATCCACGGTGATGTTAAAAGCGCTTTAGGGCAAGTGGTCTCAGAGCTAAGTTTACGTTTCACTTCTTTCACTTCTTTGGATGCGATGGGACCATCTGACCTGAGATATGTGTGTGTATTCTTAATCTCCATATCTCCACTTGAGCTGGTTTGGCTGAATTATTTATGGTTATTTCAACCTTGGGTATTCAAGTTCTGGCACTTTCAGATGTGTGTATATAACATGCTGTTGTTTACTTTTAATTAATGTCAGAGATCAGAGCTTCATGTGCATGGGTAATGGGAAGAACACCACATTCTAGGTCTGGGGATGACCTTGAGGCCCAGCTCTGTCACTGACACGCTCATCACCCTTAAGCCAGTTGCTTCACCTCAGTTGCTAATCTGTAAAATGAGAAGAGTTTAGATCAGGCAAAACCCCAGGTTCTTTTCAGTGATTCAAAGTGCTGCTTTTTCATAACTGATTTTAGTTGGAATATGAATCTCAATCTCTTGGCTTTCCTAAGGCGTGTACTTTGTTCTTTTTCATTTTGGAATTAGAACGTTCATGCCCCTTCGATTGAGAAGATACTTAAAGATTGTTGATAGTTATTTCTCTTCTAACCAGACATGGATTCAGAATAGCATATCTTTTTCTCATCAGCTAAACCAGCTAATGCTGAAAAAGGCGGCACATATGCAAAAAAAAAAAAAAGGATTGATTGTAGTTATACGTGTAAAGTGGCTGCCACCAACACAAATGCACCTTTTAGGAGCATTAATTTAAAAATAATATCCAGAATTAGAGAAGTGTTGTCCCACTTGACCTGATTATGTCACATCTGGAATAACAGTTTATTCAGGGCACCAAAGAGATTGACCAACTGGAGCCTGTTCATTGGAGATTGGCGTAGGCGATAACAGAAGGAAGAAAAGAACTGAGCATGGTTAACTTGGAGAAGGGGAAGTCTTGAGAGGGAAGGAGGAAGTGTCTTAAAAACTTGCAAGGCTGTTAGGTGGCTTTGTAATTAGACGTCTGTAGCTGAACTGAGAGTTGTGGGCAGGTTACAGAGCATTGTAAAGAGTAAACTTGCGAACAGAGCCGTCCAGTGTGGGACAAGCTGCCTGGTGGGGTTTGTGCTTCCCTCACACAAAGTAATCAGGCAGAGAGTCTCTTAGAGCAGGGTTGTTTGTGGAAAGGATTCACACATTGTTTATAGAAAGTGGCCAAAAGTATTACTGTGATAAAACATTTTTGTACAGGATGCTGTATTTAGATAAATACACTCATTTTGCCTTGCATAAATATAGTCTGCCTACCAAAGAAATAGTTATGAAAACTTAATTATAAGGAATTTAATAATTGATTTGGTTAAACACTTGAAGAAAACCTTTTTTTTCTGAAGTGGAGGCAGTTTTATATTTGACACTCTACTCAGTTAATTGGGTTTCTTTTATTACCAAACTGAAAGAATAGTAAAAAATTAATGCAGTTAGTAGTTAAGAACAGAAGAAAAATTAGTTATATTTCCTGCCTGCTTCTTGTCTTTATTAACAGTGTTCTAATATGATTATCCTAAGCAACATAATTGATGTTCATTATTTAAATTTAGCTTTTGGTGTAAGTGTGTCTTCATTGGCAAAGTAGTTTCTCTTTCTAATCCTTCTGGGCTTTCCAGATACTCCCTTTTTTAGCCTCAACACTGCTGAACTTTTCCTGGTGAGATGGAAGAGAGGGAAGACTAAAACTTTGCTTTTTTACCTTTGTCATGCTGCACAGTTTTATCTGCTAATCCAGAAGAGCATTCTGCCCCTGGATAGTCAGACAATTACTTGTTTCGTGGTATTTGGGATTGAGGAAGAGAGGAAAAGGAGGAGACCGAGCTGCCTTTATGTGAAGAGCCGGTGGCATCCAGAAGGTCTTTTGCCAAGCCTTATAGGAAATTGAAAGATAAGCTGCTTCTGTTCAGGACTGTGTTTTAGAAAAAGATTGAGTAGGGTGATTGCTTCCAGACTGAATGTAGGCTCTAGGGTCTCGATGTGTTCACTCATCGGAGGGTTGTTCTAGAAAGACTTTACAAGGTTCATTTTTTTTCAAATACAAATATTACATAAAGCTTTTTACATCTGGTTTAATTTAAATGTAGGGCTAGTGACATCCTGAAAAGCAAATAAGGTGTCTGTGTTCACCACTTTGGATCCCAGAATAGTCAGGAAAGATAAACACTTGCTGGTTATAAAAAGAAAGTGTTTTACAGTGACCACACTTTTTTTTACTCAGTGAGTGATATTGACAGGTATTAAATATGTTGTTGAGGGGGTGGCAGGAGGAGAAAACAGCAGAAATATGGGAATGATTTTTTTCTTTCTGCCTAAATAGTTTTTAACTTAATGGGTTCAAAATCAACAGAGATATCACAGATTTTTTTAAGTGCCATCATGGGTAGCAGTGAAGTAACTGATGCTTTGATTCTCTTCGTGAGAATCTTCTTAAAATGCCTGCGTCTCTTAGAAAATAGCATAACTTAATATTTTTAGTTAGATCAGTGGTTTAAAGAAACTTCAAATATCTGACTCTTAAACCCCAGGGTGGATTATATAAATACTTGCACCAGCATTAAGTGGAGTATTGTTTTAAGTGTTTAGGATCTGAATTTCTTACATATTAATTTGGGTTGATGATGTACCAAAAATGAAATTGTTTATACTGTAGCAGTTTGAATGTCTTCCTAATTTTTTATTAACTTAGAAAATATTGCTGCCTTTTTTCTTCACTAGTAATGGCATCATTTCCAGCCTTTGATTCTCCCCCACCCCCTACCAAAAAGGTATTTCCAGAGAGGCTGTATCTTTCTTCACAGCTTTAATGTAGAAATGTTTAAAAAACAACAGAGTATATACTATATTCTAATCCTTAGGCTTACTGTGGGCTTCCTATAACCATATTCTGATCAAACCGTAATTTAGGGGAGATTTTCAGTGAACTATTGGAATTCTGCTGTAGCCATCAAACATCATGCTTTGGTTGACTGTCCACTAGGTCCAGATTCTACATTTCAGTAGTCTGCCACCTTGGCATAAATTTGCATTATGAGCTTAGTTTAGACAAGTAACTATTTCAAGGAGCTACTTGGAAATGGAGAACTTTTCCTTCTTCCTCTTTCCATCAACCTGAGCCCCTCCCTCCACTTTTTATCTTTCTTATATTTCAACTAAGATTTCTTTAAAAACAAGGATTTCACCCCTTTAAGGTCAGGTCGGGTGGTAGAAACCACTGGTTTAGTCTAAGTAACTTGTGTTTAGGTTTTAGCAGGAAGAAGTATCCTATCCTGGTCTAGCTCTCAGTACAGTGTTAGAAATGTTTTTTCTATGAAAATTCTAGATTTGCATTCACAGTATAACTGATGCAGTAGTTGTCATTCTGGTATATGTTCAAATTTCAGTTCCCAAATATTAGAAAGTAGCAGGGTTATGCCTGCAGGTGATGGAAACTAGGACACACTATCATATTTACTGGCATATTTACTGGCATGTTAAATTAGCACCATATGTTCTTATTAGGAACTTGAAACATACAAGAATGCACGTAAAAATATGAAGAATTTGTATACTGGAAAATGCCATGCTAGATCCATACTAGGAGTCGTTTAAAATATAATCTGTAGAAGTTTGATTTGGAGGCTTTTTTTTTTCTCCTGGCTTGATTATCTGTGCCTAATCAAAGGTTTAAGATTGGGTTTTATGGGAGTTCTTTTTGTTGTTTTGTTTTTACTTTCTGTGATGGCACAGTTATAAATACTTTTCTTCTACCCCTAAAAACAGGGACTAAATGATGCCATCCTTGATATGGTGGCTTTGCAGAGGGACTGCGATACACAGACAAGCCCCATTGACTGTTGGTACATTAGGTCCTGCAAATCTTGCCTTAAGCCTGCTAAACTAGTCCTGTCATCTGTTGGGTTCCCCTCCATCTTCCTGACCCAGATGAGCCTGAGTACAGCCCCTGACTAGATCCAAGCCTTTTGGCAGAGCTCTGGTTTCATAAATGATTATAATTACGTTTCTCAGTTAATGACCTCTTTGCCTAAATGAAGTTCAGTCATTGATGTTGTATCATCATCCTTGTACAGTCCTCCTATACAGATTCGGCCTCTAGTTATTTCCTCGTGAGACAGGTTCTCTCTGCCTTTATTTACCCTCTTTGTACTTGGTGTAAACGAGTACTTTTGCTTTTTGTATTTGGTGAGAAAAGAGGTACATGTATTTGATCAGTCTTACGTATTCTAATTTATATGGTTTTAAGTCATCATGGCTACAGATCTCAGATTTTCATTTCAGCCATCTGACTCTTGCTTTCTGAGGAAGGAATTGCTTTCTGAGTGGGAATTTGGCCGGGATTATTGGTAAAACTTTAATGTTTTGGCCCTAATTAGTAGGCGTGGGTATAATTTGCAGATTGATAAGGAGTGTGGCTGAATTATTCAACAGTGAATTTAAATCATTCTCAAAAATCAATAATTTAAGTCTAGTTCATCAGGTAGCATATGCTTAACCAAAAGTTACTTAACTTCAGTTAATAAAACACTTGCAGACGTTAACTCCATTATTAATGGGTTTGAGCTTTCCCCAAAATCTTTCAGAATTTACAAAAATGTTTTACTCTTTCCATACAGTGTTCTTGATTAATGAAACGATGGGCCAACGCCTCTTTCAGAATAACTGTATCTCCCTGACAAATTCCTATTCTTCCTACTAGTCCCAATTCACAAGGATAATTGTTTTGCATAAAATTCCCCATCTTCCCTTACTTTTTCACTTCACTTCCTCTTCTCTGTCCCACTACACAGTGGGTCTACCAGAACTTTTGGTTGCAAGTAACATGAACCAAAACTTAAGCAAAAATGATCATGTGTTTGTTCTTGTTTATGAAAAGTTTGGGGGAGGGATGGTTCAAGGGGGCTGTCTTTCAGGCACAGCTAGATTGAGGACCTTAAGCAGTATCAACAGGAGTGTTTCCCTTTCTGTGCTTTTCGCATCATCACTGTCCGTCCTGTTTGGGGCACATGTCCAGGTCTGTATTAACCAGTGTCTGCAGAGATAGAACACTAATTGGTTAACCTGTGTCATATGCGCGGTGGAGGAAGGGCCTCTTAACTGACAGCACCTCCACTGCGGCAGGAGTGGCTCCAAGAGGAAGTTGGGCAGGGAGAAGCAAGCATCTTTACTCCAGTGACCCAGTGCCTGCTCTACACCCCAGAAGTGATGGACTGTTGAAGGGGAAGAGCTGTGTCCTGTTCAACTTTCTGTTTCTAGCACATTAATGGGCAGGGTGCTCCAAAAATGATTGATGAACAGTGGTTTCGTTCTATTAAATTGGATGTTTTTCCCTTTTTTATGCCATGAGCTGAGAAGTTTATGGTTTGGCTGAAGGGAGCTCTCCTTGGTATTGGGAAAATGGTGCTGACCTGGTCAAAATGGCCATCCTGATAGCCAAGGAGGCTTAAGAGAAAGGTTTAGCCACTGGGGACAAATGTGTTAAGTAATCCCATCCTTCTGCATTCCTTTCAATGCCCATCTCTAGACAGTTTTTGACATTATTGTAAGACATCTTCCTCCCTAAGAGTAGTGATTGTAAGAATTTGTTTTCATCTCTTCCTATTCAAAAGTGAGGAACACCCCTTAATCTCAGGCAGTCAGCTTCCTATTTACTCTGTCCTTACTCCTCAGTTAAGAACAGAGTAAATAGGAAGGTGTGGGCCCCAAGAATCAGATAGGTAACATCAGTGAACCCTGAAGGCAGCTGTTGATTTGAAGTTGTTAACAGCAGGTGGTGGGCTGAAAAAAAAACCCAACAACATAGGGCCCTTGAGTTCTTTTTCTTATCACCCATAATGTCTAACATTAACTGATAAGAGTTTGTTGGAGACTTTCTTACAAGGAACGTTTGGCTTGTTACAGGCATAGAAAAGCTTAAGTATACACAGGAAATGGAGGATGGGAGTAGGAGGGAGCCTTCTTTGCTTATTATATTCCTATACTACATACCTGCTTTATATACTGAGAGAAGTGTTTTATTTAACAAGCGAAAAACCAGAAGAATCTCTTAAGTGCTTCTGAGGATGCTAACGCATATGAATGTGTTACTCTAGCTCCAGATGGACAAAATCTTGGAAATGGCTTCTGTGGAGGGTGCCTCCATCTGGGGAAAGGGGCAGATGATAGAATTCTCAAGGTCATTAGAAATGTCAGAAATCTGCTTATGAAGACAGTTATAACCTTAACTCGGAATATTCTACATTTTTCAATGTAAACTTTTCTCTTTTTTTTTGGCCGCACTGCACGGCATGCGGGATCTTAGTTCCCCAACCAGGGATCGAACCCGCACCCCCTGCAGCAGAAGCGTGGATTCTTAACCACTGGACTGCCAGGGAAGTCCCGATGTAAACTTTAACTTGGATTCCTCCTAGCTAATCATAGAACAAATAACTTTTTTGTAGCATTTTCCAATAAGCAATGTCACTATTTTATTTATAAGCCTGTTTAATTCAACTCAAATAAGTAAACTCAAAATTTATTCTGTTGCTGAAATATCACCTTCTATAAATAAGTTTTTTGTAACTAAGCTCCCTTAGAGCATATTCTTACTTTTTCAGAACTGTAGGTGGATAAATTGGGTACAACGAAGCAGCGAGGTGCTTCACTTGGAGGTCTTGAAACAACTTTGTTAGCTGTGGGTGGGCACTTAGAACACCTGGTATTTTCCATAGGAAACTGGGTTTTCCTTTGTCCTGAGCTGCAGTTTGGCTCCCTAGGATGTTTTCTGTATAGAAGCGGGGTGGGGGGGGGCGGCATTTCCAAATCTGTGTGTGTGTTTTGCTGTGCTCATCCAGGAGGCAGGGAAAGCCAGAACGGGCTGCCTCTGGGGCACGTCTGTGCTCTGAAGTGAAACAGGATTCACACGGGATGTTCCAGAAGAACTGGATTTTGGCCCATGGAGAGTTGATAAAATGAATGGAGAAACAAAATGTCTCTTTTCAGAATTGGGTGTTTATGGACATTCATTTTGATGCCTGGTCTCTTCAGAATTAGCCTATAACACTTCCTGTATTTCTGGAACACTTTTCTTATATTTCTGAAACATTTGTCTATCAGGTGGTTCTCTCTAAATGACCTAGTTTGTGCGAACCTAGTTTTTTCTTTTTAATCAGTTTATTAACTGATTTTTTTTAAAACCATCAAAAAGATGGTTCAGAACAATTTAGCAATAAAATTTCCACGAGGAATAATGGATTTGGCCTTGAATGCACACTAATTTGTATCAGAAGTGACTTCTAAGTCTGTTAGCTAAACGATATGCAGATTATTAGATGGCAGAGAGTACAGAGGATACCATAGTCATGCTTCATAGCTAGGAGTTCCATCCTGAGGATGTGTTTTGCAGTGAACTGCATTCATCTTTTGGCCTCAGGTATACTAAGTTCTGGTAACATATCCAGATTTAGAATTTCTAGAAGTTGCTGGGATTTTTTGGTAGGCTTCATTTTTTTTTTCCAGTTTTCATAGTTAATATTGATGTTTGGATTTGAATAATAAGTTAGGTAACATGATATCTTATTACATGTGGATTAGTTGACTTTATGATTGTGGTTTACAGATGGTAGTGGTATTATTCAGTGACAGCCTTGATTAATTAGAAACCCGGATTTGCATGTATTGAATACTAAATTTTAAATCCAGATGCATTGGCTTTTGTTTCTGCCTGTTTTTGATTTTTAGAACTACTTTACATCCTGCAAAATTTATTTGGATTATTAAGTCGATGATTAGTTTTTACACTATTTTGTAGGAAACATTTATGGTCACATTGGAAGCCATACAAATTCTCAGCTGCCCAAGTTTTATTAATTTTATTTTCTTAACCTTTGTTTTTAAGGAACTTGGGAAAGTGGATCTAAATTTCTACTTTAATGTATTGGGTCATTTAAATAATTTTTCAGTTCCCTCATACACACATAAGCTTTTCAGTTTTCAAAAGGGACCCCCTAAAGTCTGTAAGTTATTATTTGCTCTGATGCCGAGTGCCCGGCTTTCCCCATCTCAGCATTCATTCCGTGGCATTAGTGAGTGCCTTTGTCCAGGTGTGGTGCTGGCTGGGGGGCAAGTTACACAGCCATTCTTGTCTTTCGTTTGGGTGGTGTGCAGAAACTTACAGATACCACAGCAATACGCAGGGTAGCTCCCAGACAACAAAAACTTATTTCCCCTGGCACTCAAAATTATGTGGTAATAATGCTGAAATGGTGAACATTTTTCTGTTTTCAGAGGTTCAGCATCACAAGGAGAAAAGCACTCACACTTGATTTTAAAGTAATCGGTTGGTATATAAACCTCATTCTCAACTTTAAATAAGCTCATCACCAAACTAGTTTTTAAAAAGTCTAATCAGAATTGTGCCACATTAGATTCATGTTACCTGTGATATAAAATGTCCTGTTAAAAATAGAAAAGATCAGAGAGTACTTATTTTGCCTGCCTGCTTTTAAGTATTCAGAACATACTGGATAAGGATATCTACTCACCTTTTTTGTCAGACTGGGCCAGGGTTTGTGATCCTACCATCAGTGGAATTAGTAAATATCACAAGTTGTACATGTTTTGACTTGACTTAAATTTTTTTTTCCAATAGAAACTATGTTCCAACTTCCTGTCAACAATCTTGGCAGTTTAAGAAAAGCCCGGAAAACTGTGAAAAAAATACTTAGTGACATTGGGTTGGAATACTGTAAAGAACACATAGAAGTAAGTAGCATGTGATTTTTCAATTTTAACATGACTCAGCTTCTGATCCATTACTTTGTGTCAGTGGCCAGGATCGTTAATTCTTAGGGGTGATGCTGTATTTTAACTGCAGCGTTAGCTTTGCCTGAGCTTTCTCAAATAGCCTAACTTGTTCCCTTCTCCCTAAAATGGGCTTTTTCATCTTTGCATCCTGGAGCAAAAGCAGTTACCACTGAGGACGTACCACGTCAGTCATTTTTTACTAGGTGCTTTAAAATGGTCTCTAAATTCAAATCCTTAAAACAACCCCTGGGGGATATAGGAATTCTTATCTCCAATTTACAGATGAAGAACCAGTAAAGAAATAGGTCCACCTCACAGCTGAGCATGTGGCAGGGTCTGTCTGTGAGACTCCAGAGCCTGTTCTCATTCTGATATGCCTGAATGTTCTGATTGACCTTCTGGTTGTTGAGGCGTGGTGGTTTGGGTGCTTGTTGTCTCTTTCCTTGGGATTTGAGCATTTGTTGGCCCTTTTGACCCATCGTAGACTATTATCTTCCCCTAGGTAACAGTTTGGACTTCACAAACTGTTTTTCTAGCCTTTTTATTCTATGAGCTTTATTAACAGCCCTGTGGGATAGCCAGTGCAGTGGTCTCCTCTTCTAGATCTCATTACTCCAGGTCTTGTGGTTAGTTGATCAACAACCTCTGATTGGAAAGAAACGTTTAAAGCTGTTTTCCCCACTAGCCTTTTAAGTTCCAGCTGGCCAGGGACTGTAACTACCTTGTCCATCTTTGTATCCTCAGCACTTAGCACAGTGCTGGGCACGTAACAGGCACTCAGTAAATGTTCGGATGGAATTGAAAGTAAAAAAGCAATTTCCTTCATGCAACAGGTTTTTTTTTTTCCTGGTTCCTGTTAATCCTACTTTAGGGGTATATCATGAAGACTGAAGCTTCTCAAAATTGGGTTTCTCTAGTTATGTCATCCCTGGTGTGGCAGTTCAATCCCTCAAGTTCAGGTAGATCTGCCTGATGAAACAGTCCATTTACTTCCCACGCAGTGGGGTAATCTTCACAAGAATAAATAATGCAAATGTTAAAGGTACCTTTTCTATCCTGCATTTGATTTGTTCCTCCCATTATTGCACCCACTACGTACTCTGGAATATATGTGTACTTGATTTTCCACACTGAACTGTGACCCTTTTAGGAACAAGAGGAATTTTACCATAAAACTTTTTATGTTCCTGTCTCAGGATGGAGGGGATCAAATTTTTACACAAGAATGTAAATTTAACATAATACTACTTGCTTTCTTTGAGTAGCTTTCCTCATTTTGGGGTTGAGAAATCCTGAGTTTTCGTTCCAGTCCAATCCCACCCCGCCCCCATCTCCCACAAAAGATTTTTCTTGCACAGAAGCAGACTATCTCATCTGTAGTACTTACTATAAGTGAACGTTGCTCTCTTACACTCCATTCTAATATTACAACTGATGAGTTATAGTACTCTTACGAAGGGTGCTTTGGTATTAATATATGGCTGAATTTTTTACTTAGTTAGAACTTCCAGTGGTTTCTTTGGAAACATGGTGACCATTAGGGGAATGTTTAGTTGATATAAAAAGTTCAATGTAACATCCATATGCCCTTTTGTATTTCCTAAGAGCTCTATCGATCCTAGTTTAGTTCTTGGTGGTGTCAGTTTTCCTGTGCATCTCCCCAACCCTAGTTAGAGATAGGATTTATATGTAAAGTTGAGCTAGAGTTGATACAATGTTTTTGAAACTTCTTTCACTGTTTTCTAGGATTTTAAACAGTTTGAACCTAATGACTTTTATTTGAAAAACACTACATGGGAGGATGTAGGACTATGGGACCCTTCACTTACAAAAAACCAGGTAAGTGGCACAGGAGACTTCCCCAAAAGGAAGCATCCTCCCTTTTCAGTTCTGCATCTTTCATGGTGTTGCACTGTTTGTAGGCAGCAGCCTAACGTGGGAAGTGTTGAAACTGATTGTTTCATATTTTCCTAAGAGGTAGGGAAAATTAGGAAGAACTTTTGGTCTTTTTTTTTGTCATTGTACTGAAACTTCAAGTGTAAGAGGAATAGGAAAGTTTGTTACTTAAAAGTTGTGAAGCCCACTGTATACCAGCATTCCCCTCTCCTCCCCTAACCCCTGTCAAAAGTTGTTTGGTTCTTCTAATTCTAAAATGTTCCCTCCAGCATTCTGTTCATCTAGGGTATCCATCATTTTTCTGTGTTGCAATCCTTGTTTTTTCTAGAGAAGGGAAGACAGGGCTCTTACTTCCATTTACGTTTTCTTACTCATCTGTGTTGTCACCCAACCTCTCCGGGTAGCCTAAGCCAGCACGTGGGGGATGGCACAGGTGAATCTGTAGGATGGCAGAGTGGTGCAGCTTAATTTTTACAAATTGGAATTAAAAACAGTATTAGGTAATCAAGGGCACCAGCCATGCCGGCAAATATCAATAGGTGATGATATAACAAAAATGGAGTTATAGGTGATGTTTTTTTCCACAGGGAGAAGTGATTATCAATTCAAACTGTACCACTATTTATTTCAAGTGATTGTAGTAATTCTGGATTATTGATCCATTCATCTGTTGGAATGTACTTGGCAGGGAATCAGTACTTTTAAAATCCACCTCAGAAATTTGATAATATAGTCATCTGTTTCTTTCTTAGAAATACCCCAAGAAAGGGTATTAACCAGCAGTCTTAAAATATGAAAGCTTTCCAGTGGGACACATCATTTAGTTAATTCAGTTTTACAAATACTAAAGAAGGGTTGAGCTTTAAGGAAAAACAGAGTATTTCATTTTGGTTCGAATTGGTATCTGAAACAAGGTAGGTTTCTTAGGTTTCTAGGGGAAAAAAGATCACCTCTCACCAAAGTTGTGTTTCACCTATCTTCAAAGGACCAGCTGCACAGATGTTAATGAGCATGGTTCTGTAAGTTGCTCTTTGATACCAGTATATTCTGCAATGCTTTACTTTTTTATTAGCTTTTTAACACCTTGCTTTCCTCACAGTCTGTAGGAAATTTTTATTTAATTTCTTAATTTGAATCAAAGCAGCTGTCACTTCATTACTTCTTTTGAAGCTGCTCTTGCTTAAGAAGGAACAGCATGGCTTGTAGAAGAAAGCCGACTTTTCAAATCATTAGTTTTTTGATCTCAGTGAAACCTGAATACTATACTCTGCTTTGATCAGAGGGGGGAAATGTTTGAGATTTTTGAAGATGAGCCTTTTTTTCTATGAAAATTTTTCCCTGATGGGGAGGATCAAAGGTGTGTCTTTATATCATATTGCCTAATTACACTACAACACTCTGGGCCCTGAGTTTTACTATATAGTGAATCTGAAGCCTTCAGCAACTTACCAATTCACAGAGTAATTGTAGTGATTTCAGCTAGCTTATTCTTATCCTTTCTAACTAAAATGTTTATCTTGAAGCCATTTGTCTTTGGTTTCTCTAAAACCAATGAGCGAATGTGACTCTGGTCTTTTCTAAAAACACTGAGGAAGAACTTTGAATGGAGTTTTTATTTACACTGCGATGCCAAAACAAGTGTTTAGTTTAAAACAGCTTTCTCATTTGAATATTTTATAAATTTATTTTGCATTTTGCAAAAGGAAAAAAATGATACTCAAATCTCAGTGCATTATAGAGTTTCAGTTCTGAAAATAGCATTATGTCTCTTAAAGGACTGTCTGGGGGAAAAAAGCCTAAAACCTGTTACTGCTTATCTGAAGTGGCATTCTGATTCCAGTTTTTGTCTTTTCTTTAGGACTATCGGACAAAACCTTTTTGCTGCAGTGCTTGCCCATTTTCTTCAAAATTTTTCTCTGCCTACAAAAGTCATTTCCGGAATGTCCATAGTGAAGACTTTGAAAATAGGATTCTCCTTAATTGCCCCTACTGTACCTTCAATGCAGACAAAAAGACTTTGGAAACACACATTAAAATATTTCATGCTCCAAACGCCAGCGCACCAAGTAGCAGCCTCAGCACTTTCAAAGATAAAAGCAAAAGCGATGGCCTTAAACCTAAGCAGGCTGACAGTGTAGAGCAAGCTGTTTATTACTGTAAGAAGTGCACTTACCGAGATCCTCTTTATGAAATAGTTAGGAAGCACATTTACAGGGAACATTTTCAGCATGTGGCAGCACCTTACATAGCAAAGGCAGGAGAAAAATCACTCAATGGTGCAGTCCCCTTAGGCACAAATGCCCGGGAAGAAAGTAGTATTCACTGCAAGCGATGCCTTTTCATGCCAAAGTCCTACGAAGCTTTGGTACAGCATGTCATTGAAGACCATGAACGCATAGGCTATCAGGTCACTGCCATGATTGGGCACACAAATGTGGTGGTTCCCCGATCCAAACCCTTGATGCTGATTGCTCCCAAACCTCAAGACAAGAAGGGCATGGGACTCCAATCAAGAATTGGTTCCCTCGCTTCTGGAAACGTCCGGTCTTTACCATCACAGCAGATGGTGAATCGACTCTCAATACCAAAGCCTAACTTAAATTCTACAGGAGTCAACATGATGTCTAATGTTCACCTACAGCAGAACAACTATGGAGTCAAATCTGTAGGCCAGGGCTATGGCGTTGGTCAGTCAATGAGACTGGGTCTAGGTGGCAACGCACCAGTTTCCATCCCTCAACAGTCTCAGTCTGTGAAGCAGTTACTTCCGAGTGGAAATGGAAGATCTTACGGACTTGGGTCAGAGCAGAGGACCCAGGCACCAGCAAGATACTCGCTGCAGTCTCCAAATGCTTCGTCTCTCTCATCGGGCCAGTTAAAGTCTCCTTCCCTCTCCCAGTCACAGGCATCCAGAGTATTAGGTCAGTCCAGTTCCAAACCTACTGCAGCTGCCACTGGCCCTCCCCCACCCAATACTTCCTCAACTCAGAAGTGGAAAATATGTACAATCTGTAATGAGCTTTTTCCTGAAAATGTCTATAGTGTGCACTTCGAAAAAGAACATAAAGCTGAGAAAGTCCCAGCAGTAGCCAACTACATTATGAAAATACACAATTTTACTAGCAAATGCCTCTACTGTAATCGCTATTTGCCCACAGACACTCTGCTCAACCATATGTTAATTCATGGTCTGTCCTGTCCATATTGCCGTTCAACTTTCAATGATGTGGAAAAGATGGCGGCACACATGCGGATGGTTCACATTGACGAAGAGATGGGACCTAAAACAGACTCTACTCTGAGTTTTGATTTGACATTGCAGCAGGGCAGTCACACTAACATCCATCTCCTTGTAACTACGTACAACCTGAGGGATGCCCCTGCTGAATCTGTTGCTTACCATGCCCAAAACAACCCTCCAGTCCCTCCAAAGCCACAGCCAAAAGTTCAGGAAAAGGCAGATATCCCTGTTAAAAGTTCACCTCAAGCTGCAGTGCCCTATAAAAAGGATGTCGGGAAAACCCTTTGCCCTCTTTGCTTTTCAATCCTAAAAGGACCCATATCTGATGCACTTGCACATCACTTAAGAGAGAGGCACCAAGTTATTCAGACGGTTCACCCAGTGGAGAAAAAGCTCACCTACAAATGCATCCACTGCCTTGGCGTGTATACCAGCAACATGACCGCCTCGACTATCACTCTGCATCTGGTCCACTGCAGGGGTGTCGGAAAGACCCAGAATGGCCAAGATAAGACAAATGCACCCTCTCGGCTTAACCAGTCACCAGGCCTGGCACCTGTGAAGCGCACTTACGAGCAAATGGAATTTCCCTTGCTGAAAAAGCGAAAGTTAGATGATGATAGCGATCCGCCCAGCTTCTTTGAAGAGAAGCCTGAGGAGCCTGTTGTTTTAGCCTTGGACCCCAAGGGTCATGAAGATGATTCCTATGAAGCCAGGAAAAGCTTCCTGACAAAGTACTTCAACAAGCAGCCCTATCCCACCAGGAGAGAAATTGAGAAGCTGGCGGCCAGTTTATGGTTGTGGAAGAGTGACATTGCTTCCCATTTTAGTAACAAGAGGAAGAAGTGTGTCCGAGACTGTGAAAAGTATAAGCCTGGTGTGTTACTGGGCTTCAACATGAAAGAATTAAACAAAGTTAAGCATGAGATGGATTTTGATGCTGAGTGGCTATTTGAAAATCATGATGAGAAGGATTCCAGAGTCAATGCTAGTAAAACTGCTGACAAAAAGCTCAACCTTGGGAAGGAAGATGACAGTTCCTCAGACAGTTTTGAAAATTTGGAAGAAGAATCCAATGGAAGTGATAGCCCTTTTGACCCTGTTTTTGAAGTTGAGCCTAAAATCCCTAATGATAACCCAGAGGAACACATACAGAAGGTAATTTCTGAGGATGCTTTAGAGTCTGAGAAGCTAGACCAAAAAGAGGAGGATGGTTCAAAATATGAAACTATTCATTTGACTGAGGAACCAACCAAACTAATGCATGACGCCTCTGATAGTGAGGTGGACCAAGATGATGTTGTCGAGTGGAAAGATGGTGCTTCTCCATCTGAGAGCGGCCCTGGTTCCCAACAGGTGTCAGACTTCGAGGACAACACATGTGAGATGAAAACAGGAACCTGGTCCGATGAGTCTTCCCAGAGTGAAGATGCAAGGAGCAGTAAGCCAGCTGCCAAAAAAAAGGCTACCATGCAAGGTGACAGAGAGCAGTTGAAATGGAAGAATAGTTCCTATGGAAAAGTTGAAGGGTTTTGGTCCAAGGACCAGTCACAATGGAAGAATGCAACTGAAAATGATGAGCGCTTATCCAACCCACAGATTGAGTGGCAGAATAGCACAATTGACAGTGAGGATGGGGAGCAGTTTGACAACATGACTGATGGAGTAGCTGAGCCGATGCATGGCAGCTTGACCGGAGTTAAACTGAGCAGCCAACAGGCTTAAGGGCCAGGTTCTCTGGCATTGGTGACAAATGCTGCAGCCTGGAACTCTGTTCTCCTTTCAGTATGACTGCAAAGCTGTATTCTAACTGGTACTGCCTTTTGAGTGCTGGGTCATCAGGCTGTGGGGACATGTGGCCACTCTGATCCAAGTGGTTATTTCTAAGTCTATGACACATGATTGGCTGATCTTGCTTTAGAACGTGCTGTGACAGGCACAGTAACTAAATGTGAAAAACCAGTAAGTTGGGGGCTCATGAACGCACACGAGAAAAAGCAGAGGTTTATCTGCCTTCTCAACATGTCTTTCCCTCTGTAAAATGTTTGGTTGGATGTCCTTGAGAAGCGTTCTCTTGATTCAAACGGTAGTGTAGGGCCAACGTACAAGCTACCAGTCCAATGTGTATAGTAGACTTCGGGGAAATTGATTTTTTTTCATGTATTCATTCTGAATAGTTGAAATGTATATTTGTACAGTCTTTTAGACCTATTCAAGTGATGCTTATGATATTGTTATTGTGTACCCATCATAGATTTGTTTCTTTTTTTAGTGTTGCCCTTGCTGTGTTAATAAGCGCTGTATCTAGTTGACCTAGCAAAAGCCTGAAACTACGCTAGTGTGGACTTCGGGACAGACTTAGTTTTTGCACATAACCTTGTACAATCTCGCAACAGAGGCCAGCCACATAAGATATATATCTGGACTCTCTTGTATTATAGAATTTTTCTTGTTCTGAATATCCTTGACATTACAGCTGACAAAAACAAAAACTGGTATTTCAGATGTTTTCTGAAATCTTTTAAGCTAAAATCACATGCAAGAATTGACTTCGCAGCTACTAATTTTGACACCTTTTAGATCTGTATGAAAGTGTGTTGTGTTGAAGCAGCAAACCAATGACTGCTGCCTTTTGGATATTTAGTTTTATCTTTAGTTAAACACCACCCTGGTGTAGTCATTTATACCATCTAATATATGACACACTGTTGTAGTATGTATAATTTTGTGATCTTTATTTCCCTTTGTATTCATTTTAAGCATCTAAATAAATTGCTGTATTGTGCTTAATGTAAATACTTGCTTTATTACACATTACAGTCCCGTGTGTCCATTATGTCCTGTGCCAGTCGATGCCATGGCTCCTCTTTCATCCGAGATGGACGTACAGCCACTGAGGAAACTTGCGGAAGACCAAGATTTGCCGTTGGCATAAAGAATGCTTTCTCTCAAGGCACCTGTTGCAAATTCTTTGGTTTGGTTTTTGTCTTTTTCCCTTTTTACTGGCTAAAATAAACATCCTCGAGTTTTTTCAGTTCCCTTTTTGTTAAGGAGCAGAGCCTGCTTATATATGTAAATGTCTCGATGATAAAAGGATGTAAACATAAGTTAGCATTCATTTGCAAGCAGAATCTTAATGCCCTGGTGTTCTTTTGTCTAAATGAAGTAAATGTTAGTTTTCACCTTATAATGGGAACAATTGTACTAAATAGTCAACTTCTCTCTGCTTTTGTTATAACTCTCTGGACCATCTTGCCGTTAAGAAAAAGGCTTCGGAGATGACACGTTTGGAGGGCTGTCAAGATGCAAGGAGCTGGTATGGTGCGTTTACTGTGCATGGATTCCCAAGAGCAACCCCGTACTAAAGAACAGAAAGTTACAAAGAGGCAGAATTAGGCCGATGTTTTTGGCAGTTAGGACAGTGATGGGATGGATGCTGCAATCCATGCAGAGGCTGGTCAGTCACCTCCCCGGGACACTGGCCTGAGGAGCTCTGAAGTGGCTAGTTCCCATGGTTTCTGAGACTCTTCCCAGAGGATTCATCTTGTTAATGCTTTTGCTACCCAGGAATAAAGGTTTTGACCAACGTTCCCGTAAGATGTAAAGTCGTGCCTCTCAAAAACAATACAGGAGAAAGCACAAAAATAGACTAGACCCTTTAGGGTGTTCGGGGCTGGCGTGGAACTACTCTAAATCCATTACACAGCTTATAAATTCTGTGGACACCATTTAGGACAGGATGTCCCCAAGTTAAGATGCTACAGATTGAGAAGGTCTCTTTCCCTTGAGGACAGTAATACCAGCTGCATTTAAGCCATCTCACATTTGTTTTGAAATTAGTCTGCCTAATTAAAAGGTAGGAAGAATTTAGCCTGGGCTTAGGGTCCTACATGGAGTACTAGTGAGAGTTGTGCAAAATAGTGGGGCGGGGTGGGGGGACGTTCCAGGTTGGACATTTGAACAAAGACGAGTATGCCTCCTTGAGGCCTTGAGTGGGCCTTGTTGGCATGTGGAAAAGAGTTTAGCCACCTAAGAACTGGAAATAAAGATTTCCAAGTAGAAATGTTGCAGAAGCCCTAAAAGTGTCTCAATAAAAGCCATTTTTAAAAAATGCTGTTGCTACTGTTTGCTTTTGGAATAATCTGGAAATAAAAACTGGCATTCTGCCATCTTCTAATTAGAGAAGGGCTGTAACTGTAGATTGAATAATCCTGTAGATTTGCTTTTTAACAACGAAAAACAGAATTCCAGAGAACTTTTTGCCCTTTAAATTTACTGTGGCCATGAGTTCCAGACTCAGACTGAGTAGCACTATGGTTTCTCTCCCTTTTCAGCACGTTGAAGCATTTTCTTGTCCCATCTTTGGTCCCTTGTCATTGAGCAGTGCAGGGTCTTCAGCAAATAGCTCTTTGTCCCCTCTTAAATTCCAAGTAAAAAAGGATCTGCCTCCTTTTCTCCCCTGTGGCTGTGTTTCTGTCTACTCGAAATGCCTACCCACTTGTGAAGACGCACAGTACTTCAGGAGGGAACAAAGTGCCAGATTTGAAAACGATCTATCAAAGGCTGGGAATGCCCCGCCCGAAACACTTCCCTGGGAGCCATTCAACTTGCTTTTGCCAAGTGAGTACTGCCATATAGAGGGGTGGTTCCCCACGTTGTGGACCACCAGCACCCAAACCTTGAGATGGGGCTCCCAAATCATCTCTAGGTGATTCTGTGGCACGCGAGCTTGAGAACCACTTAGCTTGAGTGATGGAAAAATCTACTTTTCACCAGCGAGGTTAGGTAGAGCATACTGAGTCTGGATTCCACAGAGCAGCCGCTCAGCCTTCTACCCCTCCCTTAGGCAATGATCTTTTCAACCCATTGTGACCCTTAACTGCCAACCCACCCTGTAGCTCACTGGCCTGGCACCAGTTGCAGGCATGTTTCACCGAAGTGTCATGTAGGAACATTTCAAACTCCTAAACCCCCAGAGGACTGGAAACAAAAGGAAGAGGCTGCTCTCACTATTCTGAAATGCGTTCCAACATACCAGTTATTAACTGGCCGCCATGACGTACGTGGTCTAGGGAAAGACTCGGCTGAGAGAAACTAGACAGGCAAGTTAGAAAAAAAAGGTGTTTTCTGCCAACTACTACTAGAAGGCTAGCTCAAAAACGGATCCAAACTTGCACCGAAGGAGGGTCACCATTTGGTAATTCTTTGCATCCTGCTACTTCCCATCAACTTACTCCACTTTAAAAAATTAACTTTAACATTCACTATAACTTAAATCCTAGTGGAATTACAGCTTAATGGAGTTGTGTTCAAAAATTGGCATATAAGGCAAAAACTGCATATATCCTGAAAATCCTTAAGTCATGATTTCAAAGTGCTCCAGCTAAGAGGACACAGGAGGGAAGGTCCGTAGTCATTTCCAGGACACGTTCTCTGTGGTTTTTTCCAGCATATGTACAATGTTATCAGTATACCTTAGAAAGGTGCAAGGCCATTTAAACCTAAACTGGTTTTTGCAATAAAAATCTTGCTGTACCTTTATGAATGTCTTATTACCAAGTGAAGCAAAATGGATAGCCTAATAAGCAAATTGTTCAACTTGTGGAAACTGATGGAGCAAGAGGCTAGAAAGAAAAGGGCTTTTCCAATGCATCTGATGTCAGCGCCGTACTGGCTGCCATCTAGATTGGAGCAGAATGTGACAGCTGTGTACGTGGGGCAGCCATCTGGGAATCTAAAAATTAAAAGACCTTGCCTTGGGGACCATTGGCGAAAAGATCACTGCACGACTTGCTGGTGGCTGCAACTGCTGGCACAGCTCTACGGGCTTCCCCGGGAAGAGGACTCCGAGAGAGGCTTAAACACAGAGCCCTCCAAGGAGGGGACCTCCAGGCCAGGGGTGAGATTACACCTTCCCTAGGAGTTCAACACTGTTCCTGAAAATGCCTGGAGCTCAGCACACATCCTAAGTACATATTTACTCAAGAACTTTCCAAACATCACAGAAGTGTTCTGGGACTAGTTGTAGGGCATTAGATTCCAAGATAATTTGAGTCCTCAAAACGGTCCTGCCCCAATTCCCTAAACCACCCCCCGCCAAAAAAAAAAAGTCCTCTAAAGGGAGTATTAGTACTAGGTTTCGGGTTTCAGGACATGAAGTTTCAGAGAAGCCAACTTGTCCCAAGATTCCAGCTGGCAGAGGGGAGATGCTGACTTGGACCCAGGATATCTGAGTCCGCAGCCCCTGGAATTCCCAGCCACACCATCCAGCCTTGATCTTGGCTGAAGACTACCCTCTTAGGAAAGGCTTTCCCTGCTATGAATGCAAAGACGTGTGAGCCCCGGTTTCTAAACCAACACATCACAGTTTCCCTGGCACAGCGTTTCCCAAACTATACTCGTTCACACTGCCATCTTTGTCACTTTTGCCACATCTGCCTAACAGCTGCTTTACATACTTAGTATGTTTCAACTCCCCTTTTTGAAAGGGAAAACTGTATCTCTACACAAAAAGGACAACCAGCATAATTTGCCATTAATGAAGGCATCCCTAAAAACATACACAAGACAAAACGTTAGACTGAAAATGTGCCACCTGTCATTGCTTGCTGAGGGCTGTGAGCCTGAGACTTGCTCTGTTTGATAAAAAGGAAAATCAGAGGGGTCCAGGGCACACTAGCACCAAGATGAGACTTTTTCCTTGGCCCAGACGAGACTGGAAGAATTCGATGTGTCTCCGTGGACTCGTGTTACCTGATGCATGCCAGGTGGCACCAAACCATTTGTCAAGAGATGGCTCTGGTTCAGAGTGCTTCCCAGGGAAGCCTTTGCCCAGTCATTACCCAGCTCTTCTTACCTGGCTTTAGACTCCTTTTTATGAAATAGGGCTCTCACTGGCAGTAGCGGGAACTCCAAGTCAGATTGGGCTTAATAAAGGGGACACACAGGTAACAGCTGTGGCCGAGGAGGGCGGGCTGCTCAGTGATGTCAGCAGGGTGTCAGGTCCTCTGTGCTTCCGTCCTGCCACCCACACGGCCACCTTCATCCTAAGCAGGGACCCTGGTGTTCGTGTTGCTTCCCATTCACCTGCCCTGAGAGAGGGTTTCCCCTCCCTTACCACAGAGGGAGAGTCCTGAACTTGGAGCTAATTGGACCACTCCAGAACCAGTTTCTGTGGCTGGTAGGCTTAGGCCAGACCTAAGCCTCGGTGAGTCACTGTGAGCTAGGATTACCTCGATGGGCTTAGATCAGGCAATACCAATCTCTGGAGCTAGGGTGGAATCAATTCAACCCAAACCAGAAACCAACTCAAGCCCGATTCTACCCACTACACTCAGGAGGGTGTGAGACGGATACTGGGGCCTCCACACTCTTCAAAGGAAACCTCCTTGAAAAATCTCTTAACTGCTACTCTTCCAAAGCACGGATTCCCAGACCTGGCTGCATCTTGAAATCACCTGCGGATTTTTAACACTTAGAGATGCTGGGGACCCTCCCCCAGAGATTCTGATGCAATTGGTCTGAGCTGTGGCCCAGCTGACTCCAATGTGGTTCCCAGGCAAACCTGAGAACCACCGTTCTAAAGACGCAAGGGACCAAGGCTACAGCGTGAGCCTTCCCCTGATTCATGTATTTGCTACCAGTGGTCTCCTGTTTAAGACCGTTTATTCTATTTCTCTCCATTCAACAAACACGCACTTGCCGGACAGCCTAAGAACCCCCATCTCTACACCCAGAGACGCAACTTGTGTGTAGAAAACAATGTTACACGTGTAAGCTAATGCCCTGATGTCTCGCCGGTTCCCCAGGAGCAATGATGAGACGGTGGGCCTACACGGGTCACCCTGGTGGGGTCACCGCTGCAAACACTCCCAGTCCTGGTGCCAACAAAAGAAAAGCACAAACCTCATTGTCCAGGGCGCTCCCCCAGGTCTCCTCCCTCTCCTGCGCCTCGGGCGTGGCTCTCCCAGAAGAGCCTTGCTGGCGAAACGCTGAATGCTACATTTATGACGGAACTGCTCCCTGGAAGACCCAATGAGAAAGTCCTTCCGGTTGAGGGGCCGACCTCCAGCAGAGTCAGGCTTGCCTGGTTTGGTTCTCTGAGGGAATCATGTGATTATCCAGACCAAGTACACCTGCCCACTGCAGTCGGCTCCGTACTCCTTCCTCCACCTCAGCAGCCCAGGCAGCCAGCAAAGCACGCTCGCCAGAAGTCCCCACAAAGAAGGCAGAAATAAGCCTCAGACCACTGCCCTTCCCCAGCTGCTTGCAAGCCTAAAATGCACCCAGCTGGTGCTTACCGATAAGAATTTTGATGCTTTTAAATCTACAGCGAGCACACAGGCCTCACAGAGGAAATTCTGTGACAGCTGCTCCGAGTCAGAATTGCTTTGAATTCTTTCAAACCCAAAGATGGTTGTGCTCTTGACCATAAGACAAAGCGGGGGGCTTCCCTGGTGGCGCAGTGGTTAAGAATCCGCCTGCCAATGCAGGGGACACGGGTTCGAGCCCTGGTCCGGGAAGATCTCACATGCCACGGAGCAACTAAGCCCGTGCGCCACAACTACTGAGCCTGCGCTCTAGAGCCCGCGAGCCACAACTACTGAGCCTGCATGCTGCAACTACTGAAGCCCGCGCACCTAGAGCCCATGCTCCACAACAAAAGAAGCCACTGCAATGAGAAGCCCGCGCACCGCATGGAAGAGGAGCCCCCGCTCGCCACCAGAGAAAGCCCACGCACAGTGACGGAGACCCAACACGGCCAAAAATAAAAATAAATAAAATAAATAAATTTATTTTAAAAAAAAAAGACAAAGCAGGATTTTGCTTTAAGATGGGAAGGAAATGCCTTGATGTCTCCAGGTGCCTGGGTCAACAGGTCATCTCGAGAGAACTGGTAATCCTGGAACAAGACCCCTTTAGGGGTGTCTGCCTAGCTTCTAACCTCTTCTCTGAGAACTCTCCTTTCCACCCCAAGAAGGAGAGCTTTTATCATGAATGGATGTTGGATTTTGTCAAGTGCTTTTTTCTGCATCTCTTGAGATGAACCATGTGGGGTTTTTTACTTTTATTAATCCAAGTGTGTTGCACTGATTGATTTTAAGGTGTTAAACCAACCTTGCATTCCTAGGAGACAGCCCACTTGGTCATGGTGTGTAATCCTTTTTATATATTTCTGGATTCAGTCTGCCGCTATTTTGTTGAGGACTTCTGCAAATGCAAATACCTGTGGGGCCAGGCAGTAACGAAATCAGTGAGATAACTTAGATACAAGAGAGACCCGGAGAGCGCGGCCCTGCTAAAGGGACTCAGCTTTGGCTCGTTGTTGTCTTGCAAGAATATGAGCCCCATATTGCCTTGTTTTAGTTTTTGAAGAGAAGCTGGAAATCCAGTTCTTAATGTGAACTGTCCTGATTTTTAATTGCTGGCAACTGATTTTAATTGAATTTTTTGAATAGGGAAACACCAAAATATCAAAAGTTTAAAATAAAATGGGGGCTTCCCTGGTGGCGCAGTGGTTGAGAGTCTGCCTGCTAATGCAGGGGACACGGGTTCAAGCCCTGGTCTGGGAAGATCCCACATGCCACGGAGCAACTAGGCCTGTGAGCCACAACTACTGAGCCTGCGCGTCTGGAGCCTGTGCTCCGCAACAGGAGAGGCCCGCGCACCGCGATGAAGAGTGGCCCCCGCTTGCCGCAACTAGAGAAAGCCCTCGCACAGAAACGAAGACCCAACACAGCCAAAAATAAATAAATAAATAAATAAATTTTGAAAAAATAAATAAATAAATAAAATAAAATGGAAAGTCCGCTTCTCACCCACAACAGATATTCACCATTCTCAAATATTTGCTTATCCTCCCAGAGAACTTGAATGCTTTTCTTTCTCACACAGATGGTAGCATATCAGGTACCTTTTTTTTTTCCTCCACTTTGGCTTTTGTGATATCTCCATACCAAGTCATAAAGAACTCCGAATCCATTTTTACATCTTCATGGGATTCCACCCATTCACGCATGCATGGAGGTTCTGTAACTGAACCAATCCCTAACTGATGGATACTTAGGTTCTTTCCAATCTTTTGCTGTTTCAATGAGCAGTGAATAAACTTTTGCATTTATTGTTTCTCTTGTGTGTGTATATTGGGAGGCTAGACCCCTAGGGGCAGAATTGGGCCCTAGGGGTCTAAGGGTATATACATTTCTAATTTTGATAGGTACTGCCCATGGACCTCCATGAGAATCATGTCCCACCACCAATGTATGAGAATGCACATTTCTTCAAAATTTCACCAACAGTGTCATCAAAAACGTTTTATTTTTGCCTGCATAAGTGAAAACTAATTTCAATATTCTTTATACTTACAGATTGAGGTTGAGTATATTTTCATATCTTTAAAATGCCTTTTGCATTCTCTTTTCTGTGAAATACCTATTCATAACCTTTGCCATTTTTCTGGGGGTTTTCCTCTTATTTATTTGTAGGAGATATTTATATATTAGGGAGATTATCCCTTTGTAATACAAGCTGCAAATATATTTTCCCAGTTTGTCATTTGTCTTTTTTGGTCATTTGTCTTTTGAATTTGCTTAGGATTTTGTCGTTCTGTATTAAGATTTTTTTTTTTTCAGTTGAATTTTGTTTGTTTTTGCCATGCAGAGGATTTTAAATTTTTTAATATAATCCAATTCTTCATCTTTTATGGCTTCTGGATTTTTTTTATGACTCTCCAATGTTTCTGCCTCCTTATTCTATAAATTCATTTTACACATTTAACTCCTCCTTAATCCATTTGGAATTTTGGAACCGTTCCTGGTGTACAGAATGAGGTATGGAACTCACTTTATTTTTTCCAGATGGTTACCCAGTTGTCTCAACATGAAAACAATTTTAAAACAGTTCAGGGCAAACCATACAGTTCTGCCAACCTGTGGGCCACTGTCTTGAAACCTCTTGCTTTGAACAGACGTGAAGTTCACATCCACGGGGAAAGTGGGAATGATCGACCAAAGGGCCTTGCTCTTATGAAGACTTGCAATGGCCTATACCCTGGCGGCCCTGTCCAAAAACAGCCACCAATGAAAGAAAAAGAGAAAGAAAACGATCACCCTTTCGTAGGCTGCAAAGTGACCCTTGCCGTGGGCTTTGGGTCTGACCCTCTCAAGTCAGCACCAAGGCTTTCACTGACTTGCTAGGAGACACATCCGACACTTGCTCTGAAGGGGGACGCCCGTCAGGTCACCGGGCACCAGGACAGAGCACCAGAAGCTCAGAGGACTGAGGCCAGGAATTCCTGGCAGGCTCTGTGTCCTGGCTTTCCCTCCCCTTAAGTGTCTCCAAGTGTCCCTAAAAGTTCATTGTTTGGCACTGCAACTCCAGGAAACTTGGAAAGGACAATTCTAGCTCATTAGTCACCTTTTCCCCATAGATGTTGTCATACAACCTTACCCCTCCTCGCTGCCTTGTGGGGGGGGTGTCCCCAAAAGAGTCCCAGGACAGCAAAACCAGAGAGTGCGAGCCTGACTCTGGCAGCTCTCACTCTCCCGTAACTCGTTCTTACTCTGAAATGTAAGGCAGTTCCTAAGCCACTCACTGCTGAGGCTCTTGGATGCCACGAGCCAACTGAGAAACGCAGGACAGTGGGCCTTTCCCCCACCCAGCCCGATCGCCATCACAGCCACCTGTTACCCAGTGCCCATCGCCGGGCCCTGACACAGGTCATTGCATTTCCTCCTCAGTACACCCCAACAGGCAGGTGCCATTATTCTCTGTATCTTACTGTGGAAGATCTTACTGAGGCTGGTCTCAGAGAAGGTAAGCAACTAACCCAGGGCCACACAGCTGAGATGTGCAGGAGATGATGGCGCCACCCAGGCAGGCTGACCTCTCAGCCTATAAGCTCTTAGTCACGGTCCTGTGGTCTCTATTTTAGGACACCTCCGTTGCTGTGGCTTAATCCTGTGACATCCCGTTCACCTCTCCCGGACCTTTGGTTCGGCCTCTGGAAGGAGAAAGAAGCCTGGACGTCTTCAGCAATCAACATACACCCGGTTTTCCAGAAATTGGTGTCCTCACCACTTGTCTGAAAAAGGAACATTCCATTGAATCTCTGCTCTCCCTGAGCAGACCAGGGCACGGGAAAGATCTAAGCTTCCTTCGTTAAAAACAGTCCCTATCAATACAACACGGCCGTGACAATGAACGGTCAGCAGCCACTGGGATGCCGCCACAGGCTCAGTGTTCGCCGGGGGAGCCAGGCATAAAGCCGACACGCTGAGTGTACACACGCCACTCCGCCTCCAGTTACAAGGTACAGAAGCCGGCAACACCAGCACCGTCCGCGCTGTGAGATGTCAGGGTAGTGTTAGCTTGGATGGGGGTGGGGCACTGGCTGGAAGGGAGAACGAGGGGGCTTCTGGGTGCTGATGATGCTTGTGTGTTTCTAGATCAGGGTGAGGGTTAAGCAGATGTGTTCAGTGTGTGAAAATTCAGCGACCCATACACTTAGGTGCACCTTTCCATATGAAGTAACTTTTACTTCAATAATTTAAAATAACATCCTGACATTTTTAAATAAAAAATTATGTTTACAACAATTATCTCCGCAAAACGCTGGCTGTACTTGAAACAAGGGGTTCACTTATATCTTTTAGTTCAAAAAATTGTCCTAAGGGACTGCCCTGGTGGTGCAGTGGTTAAGAATCTGCCTGCCAATGCAGGGGACACGGGTTTGAGCCCTGGTCCGGGAAGATCCCACATGCCGCGGAGCACCTAAGCCCGTGCGCCACAACTATTGAGCTTGTGCTCTAGAGCCCGCGAGCCACAACTACTGAGCCCGCGTGCTGCAACTACTGAGCCCACGCGCCTAGAGCCCGTGCTCTGCAACAAGAGAAGCCACCGCAATGAGAAGCCCGCGCACCGCATGGAAGAGGAGCCCCCGCTCGCCGCAACTAGAGAAAGCCCACGCGCAACAACGAAGACCCAACGCAGCCAAAAATAAATAAAATTTTTAAAAAATTGTTCCAAAATTGTCAAGACTCAACTCTTTTTTTGCTTTGCTACCACTATCTCACTTGATTCATGATGTCAGATTTCCTTGAAATTCAAACGCTGGTCTGCAATACAGGGGTGTGTGTGTGTGTGTGTGTGTGTGTGTGTGTGTGTGTGTGTGTGTGTGTGTGTGTGTGTGTGTGTGTGTGTGTGTGTGTGTGTGTGTGTGTGTGTGTGTGTGTGTGTGTGTGTGTGTGTGTGTGTGTGTGTGTGTGTGTGTGTGTGTGTGTGTGTGTGTGTGTGTGTGTGTTCTTGGCTCTGGGAGGGATTCCACAAACTAGAAATCTCCATCACGAAGTGACGAATCAGAGCAGGAAACTCATCCACATGAGAAGAAATTAAAGCAAACACACCTTGGAAGACTCCAGGAAATCTGAATGATCTCTGCATTCTGCTGGGAATCTGAAGGCCAGAGCCGACCCTCCCCTCAGGCGAGGGGCTTCCTAATAAGCAGATTCTGAGGATCAGGCCTGAGCCAGGGGCAGGAGCGCCCATCAAGGAAACATTTACCTCCGGGCGACCTGGACACCTTTATTGAGACGGTTCACAGGGCCAGTGGGCACTGGGGTTCACACAAACCGGCCGACACGCGTGGACCTGGAGCCACGCACCCTGGGGGCACCGCGTGAGCCCCTCACAACTCCCGTGCAAAGCCCTTCCAAGGCAAAGGGAAATCCAAGGCCCCACAGCCCGTCCCCCGGGGTGACCACCTCGTCCAGAACACCAGGCAGGACAAACGCCGGTGGAGAAGGCCTTCTCCAGCTCATCTCTGAGGCACTGCCCACCTGTGGGTTCTAAATGCTTCTCCAAACCCTGTGGGCCCACGTGAAGCAAGGGGGGAAATTCAGAAAACGCATCCACAACAATAAAACAAAACAAAACAAAACAAACAATCTGCTCGGCACACAGATGTCACTTCCCGACGTCCCTGATGGCAGGACCGCGGGGCTCACAGCCTTTGGCAGCTGGGGGCTCGGCGCGTTGCCTCCCCGGCGTCCACAGGAAAATAGTCCTCGGTTCTGTACAACGCGGGCAGCTCGAAGGTCGGGGCCGCCGGCGTCCACAGCTTCTGGAATGACAGAAAACCAGGTGCCCCATCAGCCTCGTGAAGCCACTTGTTCTGAGACCCAAGAACTCCAGTTGCAGGAGTTCATCCTGCAGGGAGAATAGTCCAGGTGACCAAAGACTCCATGATTCTTTGGTGACACTGCCTGTGACAGCCAAAGCCGGCCCATTTGAAACTTGATGGGGAGCTAGGTCGGCAGGGTTGGTCCGTGTCCACGGAGCCCTCCGCAGCATTAGAGAGAACCGGGCTCTGAGGGGGGATGACTGAGAAAGCCAGGTGTACCTCACGCCACCGCGTGCCAGGAAGGGCCGCGAGCCGAGAGAGCGCCGCGGGCCAGGCCCTGGGAAAGCTGGGGTCGGGCCGCTGCTTCTTTGAAAGTGCACGCATCTGTGCTGCCTGAAGGCTGGGCCATATGCATGTGTTACTTTTTTTTTTTAAATTGAACCATTTTAAGAAGTGCTTACTTATTTCTGGTGTGGATTTTTGTTGCAGGGAGGTTAGGGAGGGGAGATTTTACATCAAGCAACCCTCCCCAAGCTCTAGTAACCCAGGGTTACACAGGCATCTCGAGGTCAAACCAGTTTTACAGAGGACTGCCTCAAACAGTGCTTCTCAAATGTGACTGCACAGGGAACCTCCTGGGAGAGTTATGGAATGCTTATGCCCAGGCTCCGCCCCCAGAGTCTGATGTCGTTGGTCTGGGGTGAGGCCTGGGCATCGGGGTATTTCAAAGCTCTCAGGTGATTCTCACGTAGAGCCAGGGCCGATCCCAATAACTGTGACCTGCTCAGAGGAGGGAGGGTCTGCTAGGCTCCGGGGCGGACCAGCAGGGAGATGGGCAGGGGTGTGGGGCTCCAGGGGTGCAGAGGGCGGAGGGCTCTGCACGTCTCCACCTGGGGTCCCTCTCACCACCCTTCCCGCCCTCCCCCCGCAGCTCCGTCTACTGTTTGATCTCCAGGCCACCTCTGCCCACTCAGCCCAGAGCTAGCTCTGCCCCAGCCTTCAGCTGCAGTCACAGGTGCCAGCGCACAGGTGTGTGGCTCTAGCCCGTAGTTAATAACAGCTCCCCCAAAGCCCAGCCCGTCCACGAGCTCTGCGCTGCACTGGGTGTGTACTTACCCACCCCCATGCTTGTTCCCCACAGTGACACCGTGACCATCCCCCACTTCGTGGGTGGTTGGGGGAGACCACGCTCCGGGAGGTGGCTTACCCACCTCCCACCTGTCCGAGCATCTGTCCACTCAACCACTACCTCACTGAGTGCCCAGGGCCGGCTGAGGGCACAGCTGTGAACTAGACGCATCCCCAGCCATCATGGGGCTCCCTGTCTATCTGGAGACAAAGGAACCAATAGGAAAACACCACCAACGTGCAATGAGGCACCAAGGCCCTTGGAACCCAGAAGAGGCCCATCTCATCCTGGAGGGATCAGGAGGTACCCAGAGGCTAAGCACCTAGGACCCCAGCCCCCCGGCCGGAGGGGCTGCGTGGAGGGGTAGCGGGAGGTGCAGTGGTCCAGGCTGCGGACGCCCTGTGCGCAGCGCTGAGTGGTGTGCTGGGCCGCGGGCACTGAAGCAGCTCAGTCTGGAGTCGGGCCGGGTCAGAGTGTAGACAGGGATGACGCTGCAAAGCAGGGCCAGATGATGTGGGCTCCTGGAGGCTGAGCTAAGAACTTTATCCTAAGAGACCAGGGACAGAGAGAGAGGGAGAGAGAGAGAGAAAGTGTGTATATGTGTGTGTGTGTGTGTGTGTGATAAGTGTTTTAGAAAGAGCAGAGACTAGACTGTAGGGGAAACAGGGGACCAGAGTGGAAGCTGTTGCAGGTAGGCATTCCTTAAAGGTGAGAGTGGCTGGATTTGGGGTGAGAGTGAACAGATTCTAATGTCTGAGCCCCGAAGCCCTGAACTACCCCACCCCCCAGCCCACCCTCTGCTGCAGAAGGAAACCACCAAAGGGCTTCAGATAAGGTGGACCGCACTCGGGTGTCTGGGGACCGCTTACCTCCCTGAGTCTCCACCCACATCTGGAAAGCCAGGACGAACAATTCACCTTGGCCAAGGGTCTGCTTCACAAAAGGGCACAGGGAACATTCAACCAGTCAACCCCGGGTCAGCCACTCTTGGCTCAGCCCGCTTGGGGGATACTTGGGACGTGTTTGTCCCCCCTTCTCCCTGCACCTTCCCGGGGCTGCCACCCACCCCTGTGGGCTGGACTTGAGTCCTCTGACAGCGCCGTGACCAAAACACAACGGGGAAATGAGCCCCAAGATGCATTTCACAGCCTGAGGGATGCAGTCTGTGGATAAGCCATCGTTTTAGAATATCATCACCCCGTTCCTCCTGAGAACTGGCCGTTGTAGTATCTAGAAAATGCAACATTCAAGTAATGACAGTTCAAAGACCAGCTCACTTGTCCTGACACATGGCCTGGGGGCCAAAGTGCACTTGGTGATCCTGAAAAGACAGGTTCCTTTCTCTCCTGATCTCAGGACCCAGGCAAGGCCTCATGGGCCCCAAGGGTGAGTGGCCAGGCCGGGCCAGAGCTGATGTCCCTCTCCTGGAGATCCTGGGCCTCTGGACACCCTGTTCTTTCTCAAATGGTTCTGCCAACAGGGATGGGGCTTCTGCCTCCTCCCTGAAGGAGACAGTCTTCCAAAAAAGGAGAAAATCAATATAATTATGAAGGAACCAAGGAGAAGTAATCCTAAGAGACTCCTTAGCAGCTTTAGATATAATCGTATCTTGAGTTCCAGCGAGATCTAATGCAAGCAGTGGTGGCATCTTTGCTGGTGATGGAGTGGAAACGTCCTTCCTGCACTCAGAAAGCAAGGAGAAGGGGGGCGCAGGGAGGGGTGAGCCTCCTGCCAGCGCCCAGCCAGGCGGCACCGTGGATTATTAGACAGCGGCTGCGCGTGCTCACCGGGACCCCACAGGGGCTCACGAGAATGAGCCATTCCAAACAAGCTTGCTTCCCTTTTCAAAGGGGCCCCCAGCCGGGAAGGTGGCGAGGAAGGCCGTGGAGGCTGGTGCAGCTCTATGCTGGCCCTGGACCAAGCCCCTGCCAACATCTTGGGGCACGTGGAAAATTTGTGGGAAAGTGACACAGCTCATTGGAGATCTGGGCCTGCAGTCAGCCAGGAAGGGGGCCCTGAGCTGAGCCAGGGGGCTCCGAATGTGGCCACTTCAGCCCCAAATGCTGCTCTTGGAGAGCGGGTGGGCATGGGAAGGGCGTGGGATGTTATTTTGGCCTGTGCAGCCTCCACGTCCCATTCTGGTATCAGCATCTTGACCGTCTCGTGGGATCACTGCTGCCAGCTCCCCAGCGGAGCTGCTCTGCCCACCTCCACAGCTGAAGGATGAGTGAGAGGAGGCCTGACCCACCTGGGCCGTGATTGGTCCAGGAGTGAGCAGGTGACCCCAGCTCACCCAATGAGAAGCAGCCTTGGGACTCTGGCTCTTGGGACAGGGCTGCTTCCTGCCCCCGTCCCCCCTTCCCAGGTTCCAGTGAGGACGCGCCGTGAGCCTGACAGTCACTTCTGTTACACTGAGGGGCCTGCCTGAGAGTGAAGTCAACACAAGGAAGCCGAGTTGGGGGTGAAGCAACACAGAGTCCTGACAGTATCATTTGAGCACCTGAATCAAATTTTGCCTGAGGTTAGTGTCACCTTGGGACCTTTCCTGTTCATGAGACCACGGGATTCTCTTCTTTGCTTAAGCCAAGGTGACCTGGGCTGTTGTCACTTGCAACCAAGCCTCCTGCCTAAAGCAAAGAATAAATCCACAGTAGTGCGGACAAGCTCTTGGAAACCAGTGGCGGAATCAGCAGGTGAGGGCTGGCGTGTGAGGTTAAATACAGCCAGAGGTTCCAGATGTCGTCAGGGTGAGCAGGCCCCAGTCGCAGGCACCCCAGGACGCCAAGGAAACCCAGCCCTTTCACACCCATTTTCTCTTGGATTCTGAGGATGACCTGCAACAGGAGGAGTGGTCCCCATCTCAGAGGTCACAGGGGTCAGGGAACCACAGAGCCGGGGTCCGCTCAGGCCTCTCTGGCTCCAGGTCCAGCCCCTGCCCATCGCCCTGCTGGGCTCCTGCCTCGAACCCAAATCCTGGAGAATCTCAGAAGGGACTTCAGAGAGCTCCCCCTTCCACCCCTCACCTGCAGCTGGTACTGAGATTCTTCTCCAGGGGCGGCCAGGTAAGCCAGGAGGACCGTCCAACTCCCTGGCGGCGCTTGCTCCAGGCTCCCACCCTCGCCTGCAGGCGGGAAGGTTCCACCAGCGGGGACTGGATGGGAGGCACAGAAACCTGACACCACAGGTCCAGGGCTCTGCCGCCCTCCCTCCCAGTCCCCCACCCCCCCCCCACCAGCCAGAGCTCCCAGCTGGAGGAGGGCCTCTGGAGCTGGGGTGCAGGGCCTGGCGTGCTCTCCTGGGTCTACACAGCCCCCCACATCTTCCTCACTTCCACCCAGGACCCCCGAGTTCCCAAACCTGCAGCCCACACACCAGATGCATGTGTGTGCTTGGTCGGCTGCATGATTTTTAAAAACTGGAATTAACTGCAAACATGTAAAAAGTCAGGAGATTTCTCAGGAAAACCAGACTGCCAGCTAGCTGCCCTTGGAAAATCAGATGATCTGGAAGCTCCCGGTGGCTGGGCAGAGGAGCCGCGGGTGCCCCCCTGTGCGCCCCAGGGCCCACGGGGCCACGTCACCTTTCTGGAACCTGCTGCTTCCGGTGGTGGATGCCTCGGGGTTGGCCCTCTGGGCTGTCTGCACCACCAAGCAGCTCCTTTCCTGACAAAGCCCCCAGATGGCTGCTGAAGCACGTGGCAAGGGGGAGCCTCGGGCCAGCCTGGCTTCAGGGCCTCTCCTCTGAAGCCCCCCAGTTGGATCACTGTCTGCTGAAGCCCAGCCCACCCGCCTCAGGGCCTGTGCCATCTGCCCTCTCCTGCTCCCAGAAATCCCCCACAGCCCCTCGTGAGTCCTAGCCCGCCTCGTATCTCCCTCTTGGAAGCCCCAGCTGCATATTCCGGATCCTGGACTGCTTTCTTTCTTTTTTTTTCCTTAATTTTACTTATTTATTTTTATACAGCAGGTTCTTATTAGTTATCTATTTTATACATATTAGTGTATATATGTCAATCCCAATCTCCCTGAACTGCTTTCTGTTCAGGCCAGGGTCAGCACACTTGTTCTGCAAAGGGCCAGATGGTAAATATTTGTAAGCCCCATAGTCTCTGTCACAGCTACTCAGCTCTGCCCTCCCAGCACCAAAGCAGCCATAGGCAACGTGTAAAGTAATGGCATGGCTGCGTGCCAATAAAACTTTATTTACAAAGATGGGGGCAGGCCAGACTTGGTTTTTTCAGTTTGCCCCAGAATTAACTCTACTTCCTAAATAGAACAGGAATGACAAACCCATCTCTGTATCTCCCATGCAAGTGGGCACTAAGTGACAGGTCACCAGACATAGGCTGCAGGATTTAGGACCTGGCCCACCTTGCTGACTGTCCCCAGGCCGGAGTGTTACTTGGTTGGCTGCTCTTGGGTCATCACTGCAACTCCAGCCTGTCCTGGCTCACTAAGCATCCTCCACCTCAAAAGAAAGGCCACACCGCTGTCCCACGTGTGGCCCAGGTTCTGAGGTTCCAAAGTGTGGGTCATCCTCTGGGAGGCTGAGGCCTCAGGCTGACCATGGGTGGAAGCTCAGATAGCCAGAGACTCACCCTCATCCCCCAGGTTACCAGGCACCTCCAGCCCCAGGGGACTTGGGAGAGGCCCATCCTACTGGGAAAACAACAACTACACTTCTTGTGGCCCAGGTTACACACATTATCTCTAACCCTCACAGCACTCCTTCAAGACAGAGGTTTCTCATCCTCTTGAGCCTCACTTTCCTCTCTGTAAAATGAGGATAATACCGTCGACTTCATGGAGTCCTGCCTGGAGCACAGCAGTGATGCTGGAGGTGCTGCATCCACCTTGGGACCATGAGGACAGAAGCCACCGGCTAAGGATGGTAGGGCAGTAGCCAGGAGAATCAACTGGCCACTCAGGACTTCTTGTCACATGAGGGAAAAACACAAACCCTATTTGGTTAAACCACTTTAGTCAGGTTTCTGTTATGCCACCGAACACAGCCTGATGGACACATGCTATTACTCTCACCATCACTCCAGTTAACAGCAAGTTGCCCAAGGTGGCACAGGTAGTAAATGGGTGGAGCCAGGACTCAGCCCAGGTTGTCTGTATGATGAAATGGAATGATCACCAAAAAAGTGAAAACTTGTAGATATCAAAATAGTTCCAAAAGGTAAAATGGAATTCCAAATAATTGACGTATGCATTGCCCCCTCCAGGAGCTCCACTCCCCTTGAGTGGGCGCTGCGCGTGGTGACTTGCTTCCACAAAGTAGAGTAGGGAGGCGGGGGTGGAGGCGGGAGTAACAGCCTGGTGGAGACACCTGGCAAACACTGCCTCGGCCAGAGGGTCATGGTCAACATCATCAGCGCTACGTCATGTTGACAGCATGTCCCCTGGATCTGATGTGATGAGAAGGGCACTTCACCTCTGTGGTCTTCCTCCCCCAAACCCATAACCCCAGTCTAACCACGAGAAAAACATCAGATCAGCCCTAATTGAGGGACAGTGTACAAAATACCTAACCAATAATCCTCAAAACTGTCAAGGTCATCAAAAACAAGGAGAGTTTGAGAAGCCGTCATAAACCAGAGGTGGCTAAGGAGACCTGACGACTAAATATAATAGGGAACAGAAAAGGACATTAGGGGAAAACTAGTGAAATCCGAATAAACTGCAGAGGTTAGTTAATAGCCGTGTACCAAAGTGGGTCCTTTAGCTGTGACAACGTACCACAGTAAAACAAGATGTTAACAATACAGAAAACTGGGTGAGGGATATATGGGAACTCTCTGTATTATCATAGCAACTTGTCTCTAATTATAAAATAAAAAATTCTATTGGGTGGCAGAGGGGTGGGGGGAAGCAGACAGAGAAGAAACATCTCCGTCCATCAGCACAGACCAAGCCCCCGGCCTCTCTCACTTCAACCACAGTGACTGAGTAGTGAGCACTTCTTGAGTGCCCAGCCCGTTGGTGGGCCCTGCAGGCTCACAGCCCATTCATGCCCACAGCCGCTGAGAGAGGCAGATGTCCCTACTCCCATTTTCCAGAAGGGGAAACTGAGGCTCAGAGAGACACTTGCCCAAGATCACCCAACTGGGAGCTGGCAGAGCTGAATTCAAACCCAGGCCCGCCCTGCCCCAGCACTGAGCCAGGACACAGGTGGCCCTGGGGCTGAGTGGGGCTGGGGGCTGAGCTCTCGCCCAGGACCTGGGATGTCCCTCCAGCGTCTGCTTGCCAACCTTGGGACCCTCGGGAGCGCCCCCTTTAGCCTATTCAGAGATCACAAACGGGCAGCCTTTGGGTAGCGTCTGGCCCGCGGGCATGACTGGATGGGCTTATGCAAATTTAAAAACCAGTTACCTGCCAACATGGAAGAACCAGGATGGTTCAAATAAACATCAAGTTCCTGTTTCTCTTGAACAGTGTAGCTACCTGGCCGCACTGGGCCCATATTCCTGCGGGGTGCGTCCAGCTGGCCCCTCTCCACAGGGCACGTGCTGTCAGGCTTGCCACTGTCCCCGCCAGGCCTGACTCACTTGTCCGCAGGACCTGCCGAGCCCCGCGGGCATCTGAGCTGGCAGCGGCTCCAGGCTCACGTCGCCGTGGGGCTGTCGAGGAGCTGGGTGCCCCGCATCCGAGGCCCAGGCCCCCTGGGGTGGGGACAGCCAGCCTGGGCCGCTGCCGAGACCAGCAGCTGCTGCCCTATACCCGAGGTCCCCTCCAGTGCACTCCAGGGCCCGGGAGGCAGCTATGGCAATGGGGCCGTTTTGTGGAGGGGAAAGCTGGCTCGGAGGGGACAGCGTAGGCCGTGTGCCCAGGGTCACACGGAGTCAAGCGGGCTCCTCTGAGCTCCTGGCACCGGCCCCCACCTCAGCCAGCCAGCACGGCCTTCACCGCGGGTCCCGGCCTCCCTCCTCGGTCCCCCTCACAGGCTCTCTGCGCCTCAGACCACGCCTGCCTGCCCTGCCTGCAGTGTCTGTGTCTGCTCCAGGGCCCCCAGGCTTCCACCCTGACAGCTGGGAGCAGAGCCCCTCCCACTTCTCTTAAGCAGCCCTGCATGCCCGCTCCCGCCCGTAGGGCTGGGCTGGCCGGCCTCACGGTGGCTGCACGGGAGCTGCCCTCCCGCCCCTGCCTCCGCCGGCCCGGTCACCTCGGCTGCCTGCCGGTGGCAGCGGGAGGCTGCTGCAGCCCTGGCGACAGGAACAGGGCTGGGGGCTCCCAGATGGGGCAGCCCCTACCCAGGGGGACCCCAGCAGCAGGGACAAGCTAGTGTAATCTTGTTAGAGGCGGTGCTGACCCCGGCAGCAGCCCTAGACGGCTTCCAGGTCCCCGTGGATTTGGCTTTCAGCTGGAGGAAAAGCTTTAACACGGAAACCAGCAGAGAAGGAGCCCCAGAAGTTCTGCCAAGATACTGGCTACTAAATTCAAACTCATGTGGGGTCTAGGAGGAAAGACAGGACACCAGGTAGGCAGAGTCATGGCACAGCCCCCTCCAGAACTAGGTCTCTGACCCAGAGTCTGATCTCTCCAACCTTGGCCCCTCTGCCCACCACCCGGGCCCTCTGCCCTCCCAGCACCATCTCCTGGAGGAGGGAGGTGTCTGACCTGGGCTTTGCTTCTCATCACCCGGCCACTGAGTGTAACTGTCTAATTACCATGCACTTATATGTATATCGGGCACCTGCTACATTCCAGAGACTCAAATCTGAAGATCACAAAGGCTCTTTACAGATGAGGAAACTGAGGCTTTCAGTGGTCAGGTGACTCACTGTGGGTCCACCCACTAACTGGAACCTCAATCAACCCAGGTTGCCCAAACCGGAAAGCTGGGGGCCACCCAACTTCCCACGACACATCCAGCCCATCCTCAATCCCCTCTGCTAATTCTTCCCCAATCCCTCTCCCCATTGCCACTGCCATCCCGTCTCCCAGCCTCTGCTCTTGCCCTCAACTCATTCTCCACATGGCAGCCTGAGGGGCCGTCTTAAAAAACAAGTCTGATCCTCCAGCAAGTCCCGCACTGTAGTTAGAATAAAATCCAGCTCCTCAACGAGGCCTTCAGGCCCTGCCACCGTGGTCCCCAACGCGTGAGCAGTCCTCAGGCGTGTGCTGCTTGGCTTCCACTGGGCTAAGTTTCCTCGTACTGTTGTCTGTTTGGTTGCTGGTGTCCTCATATTTTTGAATGAAATGCCATTTCTCTTTAAAAAAAGGATTTCAAGCTTCCCTTTAAAAAAAATCCCAAGCTCTGGGCCACTGGACCGTGATGGGCAGCCGGCGCTGAGCAGTGGCCCCTCCTTTCCAGGAGATGCGTGCTCTCGCCCGCGTGGTCCGCCGGCCACATCGCTGTGGCCACCTGTCTGCCAGCTGTCTGCCACCTTGGAGCTGGGGGGGGGTTTGACCCCAGATCCACATGATCCAGCCTGACTCTCTAAACTCCGTCTGTCACCTCCCATCACTCACAACCCTCCAGCCTGGGGCCTTCTTTCTGCTCCTGGATCTCACCAGGGTCTGCTTGACGGGAGACCTTTGCACCTGCTGTCCCCCCAAGGCCTTTCCACAAGGTCTTCCTCTGCTGGTTCCTTCCTTCCTTCAGACTCTCCTAAGGGATGCCCAGTTTCATCTGTGTCACCTTCCCTCCTTCACGGCAGCACTGTGGAGCCTAGCCTGTTTACCTCTCTCCTCGGTTACCACCCGGCTCCCCACCAGGCCGAGCTCCATCGGGACGGGCACCGAGCCAGTCGTTAGGGCCACGGCCCCAGCAGCAGCTGGAGCCTGGCGCACAGGAGACACTCAGGCAACGGGAAGCGGATGAATCTTCTCACCACCCCAGGCAGAGCAGGAAGGGCCTGGGGGTTGGCCTTTCGCCAAGTCAGGGCCCCGGAGCCTGAGAACAACAATGACAATCACGTCTCTGGAGGAGGACGCCTGGTCGGCCCCATTCTGGAGTCTCGGGGTGGCTCAAGGCTGGTGACCCCACCCTGGCCAGGTCTGTGACCCACATTAAAAATAGAGCACACGTAGGGGCTTCCCTGGTGGTCCAGTGGGTGAGACTCTGTGCTCCCAGTGCAGGGGGCCCGGGTTCGATCCCTGGTCAGGGAACTGGATCCCGCATGCACGCCGCAACGAAGATCCCGTGTGCCGCGACAGAGACCCGACGCAGCCTAAATAAATAATCATTAAAAATATATAAATAAATAAAAAGCACACAGGGGACTTCCCTGGCGGTCCAGTGGTTAGAACTCTGCGCTTCCACTGCAGGGGCACAGGTTCGATCCCTGGTCAGGGAGCTAAGATCCCGCATGCCGTGTGGCGTGGCCTAAATAAATCAATAAAGCACACAGTAAAGGCAATGCACTGCCCTGGAGGGGAGCCTGGAACAGACAACAGACGAGGAAGAAAAATCTGGTAACATCCAAAGCCTGGTGTTCAGTGAATGGTACTGGACCAATGCGAGGTCTTGGTCTTGACAGCTCTCTGAGGTGACGCGAAATGACACTAAGACCCCATGCGATGAAATAAATAAATAAATATTTTTAAAATAATAATAATAAATAAATAAGAAAATAAAGCTCATCCCCGGCAGCATATGTGAAGCACTGAAGGGAACAACACAGATAATGAGCTATTAAATAATAATAATACTAATGTCGCTGATAATAATAATAATAATGGCAGCTAAACCTTACATTATCTCAATCACTGTTCATGACAATCCTATGCAGAGGATAGGACTGTAAATCCCATTTTACAGATGTGGAGACTAAGACGCAGCAAGCTTAAGATCCACTCAAAGCATGACACCTGCAAGTGACGGGCAGGGCCGGCCTCATGGCTTGGTCTGATGCTCTGCTGTCACCGTCTTGAAATTCTTAGTAAGTTCTGACAAAGGGGCCCCACATTTTCATTTTGCACTGCACCGGCCAATTCTATAGCGGGTCGTGGTGACAGAGGTGGATTCCACACTGGGAACTGTGTTCTCCATCCTCAGAAAGGTCACTCAGGATCAGCTCTGTGCACAGCATGGAGCCAGCGCTCCTGGCTAAGAAGACATCATGGGGCAAAGGGTGGCCGCAGGATCAATGGCAGAGTTTGGGGGACATCAGTGGATGGATTTGGCTGGGACTGTCATAGTCTTGGCTTAGAACAGGGAAAGGAAGATCCTTTTCCAGGCCAGGGCAACAAAGCAGCTGCCCACGCCCAGCGGCATGCTCAGCCGGGCGGCCTCCCTGTCAGACGGAGATTCTCCACGTTCACGTCCGCGAGCCCACACCAACATCTGGCCAGGGCCCAGCAGCTGGCGACTGTCACACCAGAGCCGTACATTTCTCACTCTGATGCCGATCATCAATAGAATCCTCAAGGTTTTGTTGGCTGACCGCGAAGGTGGTTGACTCCACAAAAGAATGTTAGAAATAGCACCAATCAGCTCGGGGAAGCAGAAAGCAAACACAGACACAACTGACCGTTCTGTCGGGATCCCAAACGTGGGCAGCTGTTCTCCATTAAATAAACAAGCCAACAGGGCAAAAACAGAGGCATCCACCAGGACCAGCAGGCGTTCAGAAACCACCCACGGGCCCACCTCTCGCCCCTGCCCAGAAAGACGCTTCGCCCAGGACTGCAGGAACCTGCTTCTGGGGCAACGCCCGGACTGTCACCTGGGCCCCTTCTCTCCCACTCCAGGCATCTGGGCGGCCTCAGGAGCCTCTTCCCAATCCACCCTTGACTCAGACACCGGTGCCCTCAGAGCTCCAGCCTGGTTTCAGCCCCAGCCTGTCCTTTGCCACCGGGTGGCCTGCGAGCCTCGGACGGTTACCGTCACTGCACCAATCCCATCTCTGCAGCCCCAGGGGCCCGGGCACTGATCTCACGAAGCCCCTTCACAGAAACTCACCTCATGCGCTGTCCTGGTCGGACTAGGACATTTCATCCATTGGGCCCCCTGAGTGTGGAAAGGGATGGTTTCCAAAGTCTGGGAAATAACGTTTGAGAGCGAGAGAAAGGAAAAGAGGGAGAGACAGAGAGAGCTCGGTGGAAACAGAGATGAAGGTAATTACAGCAGGAGAAGGAGACACAGACAAAGGGAGGTAGAGGCAGAAACAAACGAACAACAGACAAAACCCAAGAGAGGAAAATATAAAAGAGAGAGAACTGAAATCGAGAGAGATGTGGAAACCAGATAAGGGGAGGGGGATTCAGAAAGAGGGGAAATAGATGAAAAGGAGGAGGAAAAAGATGGAGGAGAGAGGGAAAAATGAGGAAATAAGAGAGGAAAGGAGAGGGAAGCGATGAGTAGCCCTGACAGGAAAGTGAGGCAGCCAGGAGGTGGCGGCGGCAGCGGTGGGGACCAGGGCGCGGGGGGGCGGACTGTGCCGGGAGCTGGGGAGTCGGTCCGCGGGTTCAGGGCCTCTCCAACCCCAAACCCTGTCAGTGTGCACGCAGGGACACAGAAAGACTCCCCACCCTCACCCCGCCTTAAACCCCATCCCTTTGTCAAAGAAATAATAATATTCTGAAAGGACAAAGGCCGTCTCAGAAGACAGGTCAGTCTCTGTTGAATGGACTCCATCTGGCCTGAGGGGCAACACTTTGCTCTTTTCTCACTTTACTCGGGACTCCTGGAAACCTCTCGTCTGCACCCTCCACCCCGGGGAGGGGCTCTTGGCCTCATCGGGGTCCCCACCTTCCCTGGCTGCGAAGCGAGAAAGGAGGGAGAGAAATCCTGAGCTGCTCCCCACCCATCCCATCCAGCCCAGGCCTCCAGCCCCGCATCAGCCTGGCGGCCCCTCGCAGGGACCTCTTCCCATCTCTCCGTCATGGCTGCATCCCCGGCGCCTAGAACAGCACCTGGTACACAGCAGACACTTAATCGGTAAGTGCTCGCTCCGCCTCCCTGGGTGATCCCATTCAGCCTCAGAACTAAGGCCTCGGGCTCCATGCTGGATAACTCCAGCCCTGAACCCCACACTCCAACCCTGGCTCCACCTGCAAAGGCCTCCAGACGGATTCGATTCACAATGCAACTTGGATGAATCTCCAGGGAATTACGCTGAGTGAGAAACGCCAATCCCAAAAGGTTACATGCTGTATGATTCCATTTATAGAACATTTTGGAAATAGCGAAATTTTAGAAATGGAGGACAGATTCGTGGCTGCCAGGGGTTGGGCGAGGGCTGAGGCAAGGAGGGTGAAGGTAGTCATAAGAGGACATGAGAAATCCCTGTGGGGTTGGGACAGTCCAGAGTCAGGAGACAGGAGCCTAAATAAAATAAAACTGTACAGAATGGATACAACTGTATAGAACTTAAAACGCACACAAGTGAGTCCAGGTAAAACTGGGGACATCCCAGTATGAGCAACACATCGTATCCAGGTTGCTATCAGGGTTGTGACGTTGTACCACGGTTTTGCAAAATGTTACCATTGGGGAAAACTGGGCAAAGCCTACGAGGGCACTGTCTCTGTATTATTTCTTATAGCTGCCTGTGAATCTATAATTGCCTCAGTAAAGAATTTCAATTAAAGACACACATGCGTTTCCCCACCTCCACCCTGGTCCCTAGTCCAGGCCACCAGCATCTCCCTCTGGACCATCCCAGCAGCTGCGACCTCCCAACCGCCACCCTTGCACTCCCAGCATCTCCCTCCACATTTCAAAACCCTCCAGGGCCCAGTCCTTGCACGGGCCCCACGACCGGCACCTGCAGCTCCAACATGCCGCCCACCAGGCCTCACCACTCCCCTTCCAGCCCAAGACACCTGTACACTCCCCTCCCCACCTCCCCCAGGGCGCCAGCCACCTCGTCGTCGTGCTACATGTTACCTTCTCAGTGAAGCCTTCCCCGACCACCTCCTGCCCCCAGACCCACCTCTCCCTGCCCTCCTTCACCTGTCTTTCTCCCCTTTATATATTACACTAGACTATCGGCTGCTGGAGGGCGGGAACATTCTCTGTCCTCCCTGGGTTCCGAGGCTCTGAAACAGCACCTGGCTCGTATAGATGGTAGATGATAAGTATTTGTTGAGTGAATGAATGAATGAGTAAATGAATGAAAAGAGGGGTGGTGGGTGGAGATTTGGCATCAAAGGAGTTAAGCCCGGCCCAAGGGCTGGGGAAGGAAAGGGTGAAGGGCTGGGATTGCACACGTGGCAGCTCCTGGAGCAGCCAAGAAGGACTTAAGGGGACCGTAGGGGGAGGAAGAGGCCAGTATGTGCGCAGTACAGAGGGGGATGGGCGGGGCTGTCCTCCAAGCACAAGATCTCTCTAGGTCTCCAGGAGCAAAAGCCCAAGGTACGGAGGGAGAGAAGCCAGGGCAATACCCTGCAGGCCGGGCCACGCTGTCGACTGCCTCCCCCCACCGCCCCGTAGGCTCTCAAGAGAACCAGAAACAGGGGTTGGGGTGGAGGCCGAGCTCACTTTCTGGGGCCTCCAGGGGCCGAGGGGCCAAGCCTCAGTGGCTTCCCACCGCCTGGCCATTCCTGCCGAAGTGGCTCAAGCTGCTTGTGGGAATGAGGGTGGGCATGGGGGCAGGCGTCACAGAGGATTTGCACTCTTAACATCCCCTCCGAAGCCCTACGTGGGGCTGCCAGTGCTGAGAGGAGGACCCCTTCCTCCAGCACAGTAAACGATGCCCCATTTCCAAATTCCTCAAATGGCAGTGGTCCCTCTGTCTAGCTGTGTAACCTTGGCCAGGTCACTTAACCTCTCTGTGCCTCATTTTTCTCATCTGGAAACAGGGCTAATACTAGTTTCTACCTCATAGGGTGTTTTGCCCAAATAACCCAAAGTGCTTAGAAAACAGTAAGTGCTCAATGAATGCTGGGTAATTTCATTATTATTACGGCCCCCTGAATTCTTTTAAATGATGTCATTAGCTTGTGAACAGCCCAAGTGTACAATTTTGTAACACTGCGTTTTTAGTATTGAATGCATTCAGCTTCAAAACATGAACATTTAAACTGTATCACAATTGTGGAAGCCAGTCCAAGGAGCCTCAAAAATTATCCAGAACACCTCTCAGCCCCTAAGAGGCACGGCTCATCATGAGTCAGGTGGCCAGGCTCACAGCAGATGCTCAATAATGCCTGCTGGCCAGTGACAGATCACGGGGGGCCACACCGGGCACAAATATGCTGGCGACCAGCCCTGCGAGCAGCCCCCCGGCCTGTGGCCTCTGAGTTCTCTCCCAGCAATGACTGCCGCCATCTGAGCCCCTCCTGCCCACACCCCGCACACACACACCCCTGGGGGCACTGTCCGTGGCCTCTGGAGCCAGGTCCAGGCCAGCAAAGAGCTGCCAGCCACGGGAGGGGAAGAGGCAGTGCCAGGGCCACGACGCTGAGATCCCCAATCCAGGTAACCACGGGCACCTCCCAAGCGGTGCTCAGTGATGCCCGTCCCTGAAGCAGCCACCTCCCTGCTCTGGCTTCTTACTCCACGTAAAAGCCAGGATTCCCGGCTCTCTAAATTTCCCAGGTTAATTACTAGTACCCTCCAAGTAATGGGAACTTTGGCCTTGACATTACGTCTGGCAACATGACAAGGTGTGATGGTATCAGCTGGAACAGGCACCTGGATGAATTTACTGCTTAATGAGACGTGGTTTATTTTCCCGGCAGAAAGCTGACCATGAATGGAGCCAAGTTCAAGAACTTCCCAGGCCCCTTAGGCATTAAAGGGATCACACTTTCTCCAGATGTCCCAACTCCAGCTGCAGGCATCACACAGGTTTCTGAACTAAGGAGGGACTCACCTCCCTCCACTCATCACGTCACCAGGAACCTGCAATTGCTGACGGGAGCTGCCGGTCCTCTGCGCGGCCCTGCCTCGCTCAGGAATGCCGTGCGACCTAGTGCCAAGCTGGTGCCACACATTGGGCCATGCTGTCCCCTGCCACAGCCCTTTCCTGGCCTCTCTTCTCCCTTTTTACTTTTTTTTTTTGTGCACTGCGCGGCATGCAAGATCCTAGTTCTCCAACCAGGGATCAAACCTGCGTCCCCTGCAGTGGAAGCGTGGAGTCTTAACCATTGGACCACCGGGAAGTCCCACTCTTATCCCCTTTTCTGTCGTGCACAGGAGTCAGAAGCACGCAGCCCACCTCATAATTATCTGCTGCAACGCCCGCCTCTGGGCGTTTACTTTCTGGGGTGACCTAGAGCTCAGGCAGGGACCAGTCTCATCACTTCTGCATCCGCTGGTACCCAGTTCACAGCCGTTATTACTAACAGTTCCCACACACCGAGACTACAGCACACTAAGCACGTCCATGCTGGACCCCCCCACCCCGGCAACTGTGGACCCACTTATGTCCAGTGAGGACACCAGGGCTCCGAGAGGGGCAGTGAGGGTCCTCGGCGCCGCCAGCCAGCGGACACAGACCGGACTCAGACCTGGCCTGCCCCTCCACTCCCCAGAAGGAGGTGGCCCACTCGGGCCCATAGCCGTTCTCTTTCCATCTGAGGAGGGGGGTCCCAGTGAGAGCCCTGAGGGGAGCTGGAGAGATGCAGGACTGGGGAGGGACTGGGGGCAGGCGGCACAGTCAGGGCTTGTGATTGTGTGTGTGACACAAGGAGAGACACAGGCAGAGAGACAAGGAGATGGAGACCCAGAGACACAGGGAGAGAGGCAGAGACAGGCAGGTGAACGAGTCGAAGACGGGACCAGACAAGACACAGAGGCTGACGGGGCTGAGGTCTCCACGCGGCAGGAACCACAGCCCGGGCCGCTCCGCAGGGTGTCAAATGAACGCGTGGCCCATGGTAGGGAGGAAGTAGAAGAGGTGGGGCTCGGGGGGGACCCTGTGGGTGCCTGTCCCCTCAAGACCCAGCATCACCTGGGATGTCCTCGGGCTGGGCCTCTGCTGGGGAGCCCCTCTCCTAAGTCTCTGCCTTGGCCAGAGCAGCCGTGGTCCCGGTGGGAGCAGCGGGGGAGGCCGGCCCACGGGGGACGGTGGCTCAGGGAGAGTGAACTGTCCCAGTCCTACCCCCTCTGGTGGGATCTGCAGTTGACTCTGCACAAACATACGGGGCTGGGACAGTCAACTCCTCCAAAGGGCGCTTTCTACCAAACGAACGCCAGCGGCCATAGGCATTGAGCGCTAGCTGTGCGCGCACCGAATTCCAGGGGCAGCGAGGAGGGATGTTCGGAGGTGCAGGCGCTGAGCCAGTTAGCTGGGGGGCACCTCGGCCGCTCCCCTTCCCTCCTCCGGCCCCCTGAGGGCAAGTGACTCCGCCTCTTCCGGCCTCAGTTGTCTTTTTTTTTTTTTTTTTAAAAGTAGATTTTATTTATTTATTTTTGGCTGCGTTGGGTCTTCGTTGCTGCGTGCAGGCTTCCTCTAGTTGTGGTGAGCGGGGGCTACACTTCGTTGCGGTGCGCCGGCTTCTCATTGCAGTGGCTTCTCTTGTTGCAGAGCACGGGCTCTAGGCGCGCGGGCTTCCATAGTTGTGGCTCGAGGGTTTCCATAGTTGTGGCTCCTGGGCTTTAGAGCGCAGGCTCAGTAGTTGTGGCACACGGGCTTAGTTGCTCCGCGGCATGTGGGATCTTCCTGGACCAGGGCTCGAACCCGCATCTCCTGCACTGACAGGCGGATTCTTAACCACTGTGCCACCAGGGAAGTCCGCCTCAGTTGTCTTTTATAAAATGAGGCCAGTGATGGCAGCCCACCTCTCTGCAGCCAGCAGAGACTGAGTAATGCGCACCGAGGTCAGCCCAGGGCCCTCAGCACGGCGATTGCTGTGTAGACATTCTCCGTACACCCGGCTCCTCCTTCTGTGATCCACAAGCCTCGGCACCTGGAACAGGGCCCACGGCCCGGTAGGTGCCTGACAGAAGTTCACTGAATAGAAAGGGAATCACGCATGTCCAAACCCTCAACCTGAACCCCTGTGAGCCCCATCTCACGGAGGGGAAGCGGAGACCCTGTTCCAGGCCACAGAGCTAGCAAGCAACACCGCCAAGGTACAAACCCAGGGCTGCTGGGCTCCAGAACCCATGGTTTCATTTATTTTTAAATGTTTTATTCCGGAAATTTTCCACAGTCATAGAACACAAGCAAAAGCCAAGAGGGGGCCGTGATGAGCCCCACGTGCTGTCGCCTAGTTTTGACAGTGGTCATTCATCTGGGCCAGTGATGCCGAACCTGGGGCAACCTGGCCTCCAGGGGACATTTGGCAATTTCTGGACACCTTTTTGATTGTCGCAGCCAGGGGGAGGGTGCTACCGGCATCCAGTGGGCGGAGACCAGGGATAGTGCTAAGCACCCTACGATGCACAGGACAGACCCCACCCCAGAGGACGGTCTGGCCCCAAATGTCAACGGCGCCGACGGTGCGAAACCCTGGTTTGAGTCCAGTCCATGCTCTCAACCACGCCCTCTCCAAGTGCGGCAGGAGTTTGGTCTACACACTGTGAGAAAGGGGAGAGGCCTGCGCCATGATATGGGGACCTGGGAGGGCAGAATCGCTCTAGGAAGGGTGACCTTGAGAGTGATGCTCTGGTTAGAAAAGTGGGTATTGGGAGCTGCATTTGTCAACACTTCACATAAGACTGAGGAAATTTCAAATCCTCAGAAAATAAGGATGCCCTATGGAGAGTACTTGGAGAGGGCCCCACCGAGTGCCTCTGCCGGCACTGCCTCTGGGGAGAAGCAGCACCTTTCAAGAAGAGAGCTCGTGGCCAGCCCTGGGCCCTTGTAGCCCTCACATCTGCCTGCTCAGCACAGCCTGTAGCTCTGCAGGCCAATCCCCGCTGCTGTGATATCGGCCCCCTCTCTCCCTCCCTTGATAAAGGGGCATTGACTCTCCAGACTCTGTAGTAGACGCCAATTTACCGTAGGTCTTTGCTAAGACATAGATGGGGGCCTGTGAGGCAACAGGCCCCCTGAGGAGACTTCTTTGAGGCTCTCAGGCAAGTTTTCAAAATCAATTGATTTCACATAAAAGCCTGCATCCCCAACCTCCCTTCCTTAAGAAAGGGCAAGGTCAGGCCACTCTGAGCCTTTGTTCCCAGCTGGAGGGGAGGGCACCTGCCTCTCCCATTGGCCACAGTCCCCACCCAGCCCCTGGGCCTCACTCAGGGCCTTACCTGATCCCAGGCTCTGAAATCAAATGGGGCCAATGCCTGGCTCAGATAAAATGTTCTAACTTCTCTGAGCCTCAGTTTCTTCATCTGAGTGGGAATGTTGACAGTACCTATGTAACAGGTGGGCATGAAGATGAACCAAGCTAGGGCAGGTAAAGTGCTAGCTTGTGTCAACCCAAAGAAGAGCCCAGAAAACTGGCTGCTGGCACCAACATTGTCGTAACTACTATTAGTAAGTCAAAGATAATACAGTCCTTACCCTTGAGAAACTCTTAGTCTTGGGGAACAACAGGTGAAAACACAGATGACTCTCCGAGGTGCTGTGCCAACAGTGGAATGAACAGGGGGTCAGGGAGTCCGGAGGAACGTTGCCTGGGGGAATCCAGGTGGCTTCCCAGTGGTGGTGACATTCAATTTAGCCTTGAACAATGAATAAACATTGCCAGGCAGGGGGCAGGAACGGTCTTCTAGGCTGGGGACCAGCATATGCAAAGGCCATAGGCAGTGTCACCAGATCCAGGGATGGCAGCACTGGGCTTGAGGATGCTCACAGGGGACGTCCCTGACAGCGGCGGTGCTCGGAGATGGTGCATTGTGTCCCTCCAACCACAGAGAAGTTGCGGTGCTCCCACGTAGGCCTCAACAGTGCCCCCCAAAACAAAAACTCCTCCTTGTGGTAAGGAACTTCCTCCCCACTCAAAATCTTAACAAAAATGCAACACTTAAAAAAAAATCTGACCCCCAAACCAGCCTGCCAGGGGCCCTCTGTCCCTCCCCTGCACGTGTGTCACCAAATATCTGGAGTCAAACAAATCTGTTAACGTGTGAGTGCTGAGTAAGTCCCTGAGAGCCAGTCTGGTGGGGGATTGGCAGGGGGGCTGGGGACCAAGCACCACTCGGCCTCCATTGTTGCGTTAATATTTGCCATCTGCTCATGTTGCATTTTTACCGCAAGGGATGATGGGGGCAGAAGGAGAAGGAGAGGCCGCTGCAGGGCCGGGAGAAGGCGCCATGGAATCTCCTCTGCCTTCTTTGTGTTGCTGCCTCGCTAGGCCTCCGCCACTGAGATAAAGCCCCGGCCAGGCTGTGCCTCCTTCCGGGAGTCACCCCTCCAGGGGGATTGGGCAGAGGGAGAGGCAGGGGGAGGCGGCCCCAGCCAGACAGAGCCTCCCCCTTCCCTGGGCTGGGCGGGGAGGGGCGGGGAGGGGAGGGGGGTCGGGTACGGAGCGGTGAGGGAAGGAGACGCCGAGCCTGGCACTGACGACTCCTACAGGCCAAGCCTGGGCAGGACAGCTCCGCCCACAGCCTCCGCTACCTCCAGGAAAGCCCAGGACGCGGCCCCAAGCCGCTGCGGAGGGAGGCAGGCATTGACACTCATCCCAGCTCTCCACGGCCTGGAGGCCACCTCCAGAGAAATCTGGGGGAGGGGGGCTTCCAAGGGCCATGGAAGCCTTCAGAGCATCCATCGACTAGTATTTATTGAACACCTACTGCATGCTCAGCCCGGGTAGGAAACTCAAATGCCCACAGGCAGGTAATGACAATGGGTGTCTTGGGCCAGATGGCGGCTCAGCGGGGACACTGCTCAGGGGCCGAGACCTCTGCTTTTTCAAGCGAAGCCAGAGGTGTACGTTCTTCTGTGAAATTTGCTTTTCTAAATGCTGGCGACTAATTCAAATTAAACACGTGCGTATGCCAAGCTGGCCAAAGAACGTAGGTGGGTGGGGCAGACTGGGTCCAAGGACCTCCAGCTGCAACCTCCACATTCTAGGTTGTGGTTCCTGCACCCGGGAAGATCACAGAGAGGGGGAGAGACACTGAACGAGGTCTAAGCTGGATCAGATTCTGGCTCTGTTGCCTATGCTGTGTGACCCTGGGCAAGTGAACTGCCCTCTCCGAGCCTCAGGTCCCTTTCTCAAATGATATCATTTACCTCTGGGGTTGTTACGGGAAGTCGAGACAAGGCGCCGAAAGTCCTTCATGAACGCTCTCAATACAACTACCATAGTTGGAGCACTAGTAGATGTGTTCGTCATGCTGCTCGCAAAAGCTGAGGGCTCCTGCTGGGGCTGGTGCAAAGTGAAGGAAGACGCCATGGGCTTTCCACTCTTCCCTGGTCCCAAATGCCTCTGAAGGGGTGGGGCCTGTGGGATACAGGCCATCAGCCTAAAATCCAGAGCTGGGGAGTGTGCTGGGTGTGACCCACAGGCGCAACAGATTTTTTTTCCCCAAGATGTTTAACATTTAGAAAAATTAGTTGCTGACTTTTAGACATTAGAAGATTCATATAAAACTCCACATGCCCAGCTTTCTCCCCAAAATAGAAAAATCTACATTCTTGACCCCATTTCTGCAAGGCTGCTTCTGGAAATCTCCACCCCTATAGGTAAGGCAGGGGCTCTGCAATTCGCCACAGTCCCCACCACTCCTTACTATCTCACACCTGGCAGACACACTCATTTATGTTACCAGATCGCCCCCTGGGCATGTGCGGAGTGAACAGGTGAGCCGGGCAGGCCCAAGGCCACAGTCCACCCGTGCAGCCTGGCTCTGTGCGGTGTCAGGACTTGGCCCCAAGTGGTTTTGCTATTAGCCAGAGAGCCTTCCTTGGAAAGCACCAGACTGTTATCCATTGGAAAATTAATCAAAATGACACCTCGTGAACAAGATGTTTTGGCTCGGTGGAAAACTAACAGCGGTCTACAACAACTTAGCGCGGCTCTTCTGTGCCCCTGGGTGCGGGCCCCGAGTGGAGGGCCTGGCGTGGTCAGAACACCTGTAGAAGCCACTTGGCCATGACCGGGCCTGGACCAAGGGGACATGGGGACACCTGACATGGTCCCCACGCCCCTCCAAGGCCTGCGGCCCGTACAGCTCCACCTCCATCTCACTTTCGCTTCCACATATGTCTGAAACCGTCTCCAGATGTGAGGGGCCCTCTCTGTGCAGAGACAGGGCTGCCTCCTCAGGCAGGGTCTCTGGGACCCAGACACACGGCCAGGAGACCTGGGCGCCCTGACTGGAGCACCTTTTCTCTCTTCCAGTTGGACAAAGGCCCCGAGACCCGGCAAGGCGAGGATTCCGGTGAACTCAAGGCACAGCATGAGATGTTTCCAGGCCGAGGAAACGCACTCCTAACCGTTGAACTCTGAGGCTTGAAGGGCACCCACGCACCCTGCTCAGCTCTCATGGTCAAGTCTAAACAAGACATCGCTGACCCCAAATGCCAGCCTTAGCTCAGGGTAGAGAATGAGCCCTGGAAATTCCCCAAGCAAAGCAAATTTACCAAGTCCCTCCCCGGCTACGAACCCTTCCATGGCTTTCCATTGCCCTTAGAGACCCCGCCCACCCAATCTGGCCCTGACCTCGTCTCCCACACTCCACCCCCCCCCCCCGACTCAGTCCCCATGCTGGACTTCCCGCTGTTCCTCAGGCACCAAGTTCAGTCCCACCCCAGAGCCTCGGTGCCTGCATCCCCGCTGCGGGGTGCACCCTTTCTTCTGACTTCAGGCTGTTCTCACTCACCATCCAGGTCTCAGCCTACACGGCCCTTCCTCGGAGGCCATGCCTGGTTCCCTCAGAGCAAGCCAGGGCCCTCTTTAGAAATGACTAGCTACTGAATTTTCTTAGGATTTGGTCATTGCCTCTATTCTTCCACTGGATGCATGCTTCCTGAAGTAAGAGATCACATCTCTCTCCCAAGGCAACAGAGTTAGGAATGTGGGTTCATATCCTGATGCCCAGCTGTGTGGCCTTGGGCAAGTTACTAAACCTCTCTGTGCCTCAGTTCCCTCACCTGTAAAATAGGGATAAAAATAGCACCTCCCCCGTGGGGTAATGAGGGTTGAGAACAGTGCCTGGCGCTGCAGGGCTGGCTCTGTCACCACTACGGATACCTGCTCACCGCTGAGGGATGAGGCAGTCTGTCTTGAACCGTTATTTAAAGGCAAAGCTGGCTTTTCAGACCCACCCATGCTCAGAACCCTCCGTCTGAGAGTTCTGGAGTCTTTTTCTTCTTTTTCTCCCCACTGCTTTAGTGGAGGAGGCCCTCTTCATCTCACATCAAATTGAAACCAGTTTTCTAGCAAGCAGAGACTTTCTTGGTCAAGCCTGTGTCAGCCAACTGACAGTTAAGCTGTCTGAGGCCTGCAGAGGCTAAGAGACTTACCCACAGTCACACAGCTAAAACAGTGCCACAGCGAAAGAGAGGTACAGTTCTGAGTTAAAATCTTGGAACATTTTAAGAATCAATGTAAAAGTATAGTTGAAAATTTCTTTGCAGTACAGCATGGAAATATGGACCTTTGTACCATGAAAATATGTATGTTAGCATTAAAACTGAAGCATCGGGACTTCCCTGGTGGCGCAGTGGTTAAGAATCCGCCTGCCAATGCAGGGGACACGGTTCGAGCCCTGGTCCAGGAAGATCCCACATGCCGCGGAGCAACTAAGCCCGTGCACCACAACTACTGAGCCTGTGCTCTAGAGCCTGCGTGCTGCAACTACTGAGCCTGAGAGCCACAACTACTGAAGCCCACGCGCCTAGAGCCCGTGCTCTGCAACAAGAGAAGCCACCGCAATGAGAAGCCCACGTACCGCAACGAAGGGTAGCCCCCGCTCGCCGCAACTAGAGAAAGCCTGCGCGCAGCAATGAAGACCCAAAGCAGCCAAAAATAAATAAATAAATAATTTCTAAAAAAACCAAAAAACAAAAGAAAAAAACTGAAGCATGGAAGCGTGTCATTTTTACGTCTGGGCGCAGAGGGTCCAGGGTGCCAGGCCAGCTCTCACCAAAGTCTGGGCACTGACTGCGCGCTTCTTCGGCAGCTCAAGTCAGAGGCCAAAGGCCTGGCCTTTGCGGGGGAGCTCGTGACGAGGAGGTACACTCAGGCTGGCATCCCCAGACCGGCCCAGGCCTCGGCCAGCACCAAGCCACGTGGGCAGGGGTGGCTCTGGGCCTCTGGTGCTGGGCAGGGGTGGGAGGCTGGCGGACTGCTTCGCAGCCGCACTCCTGGTGTGTTGGGAGACCCTAGCCCAGGCGCTGCTCACCCTCCCTGGGCCTCCCCACTACAGCTGCAAAGTGAGGAAGAGGAAGGAGGGAGAAAGGAGGCCAGCAGGGCAGGTGGGGCTGGCAGAGTTAGAAAACACACGGACCAATCTTCTCCCCATCTCTCTCCCTCCCCGGGAACTCCTGTTCCAGCTGATGGAAGAGCAGGGAGGGTGGAAAACACACCCCCAAAGGTCCCTGCCCGGCGCCAGGGGTGAGGGCTGAGGGCCTCCTGCCTGGGCCCTGTGAGGGAGTCCCCTCTGATCCCCCTGACTCTGGGAGGGCCTGGGGGCAGCAGCGAGTGGCCTATTTCCTTTGGGGGGATGGGCTTCCACAGGAGTGGGGACAGGACCCCTCCGCGCAGGAGCCTCTGCCCCACGCCAGCTCCCGGAGACGGAGGAGGGCGGGTGGAGGCAAGAAGGCAGAATCTGGGCTTGTGCGGAGGGGCTTCCCACTGCTGGGGGGCCTGGTGTGGACGCCGAGGTGAGGGCAGTGGTCAGTGAAGCGTCCACCTCGGGTGGGCACTGAGGGCAACCAACTGGAGACAGTGTGAAATCCTGGCTTGGTGGGTTTTTCCAGGTGGAAGAAACGGAGACCCGTCCGGGTGCTCTTCAAGGACCCCACCCCCCAGACTGCAGCTCCAGTGGTCGGAACCAGGCCCAGAAAGACGCAGCAGGGCCAAGTGCTGCAGAGTGCCAGCTCCAGGCCCAGGTCTCACAGGTTCAAATCCCAGCTCCACCACATTCTGGGTGGGCAAGCACTTTGACCCTTTAGTGCCTCAGTTTCCTCATCTGTAAAATAGGGACGGTGACTAGACCTACGTCACAGGGTGGAATGCGAGGTGCCTGCCGGGTCAGGGCCCCAGTACAAGCCGTGACAACCATTATTCTAGAAGGGCCCCTCCAGCTTGCACTGCCGGGTGCAGGTGCAGCCCTGGAAACCCTCGGGTCTGCACACGCGTGTGCGCACACTTGCCTGCATTGCCTGCTCCACACAAAGCCCTCCCAGGGCCAAGATCAACACGCCGGGGCTGCTGAATGACTCACCACCCCTGGCTGGGACGCATTTCCTGGAACAAGTCACTGCAGGTAGGGCTGGGGGGCCCCGAGTCTGGTAGAGATGAGAGGATGCAGGTCCTCGCACGCCCAGCCACACCCCGATGGGATCCTGCAACAGGAGTGGGCGGCAGACCCCATTTCACAGCCCCACGGGCCTGAGTTCCAACCCCGGTGCTGACCTTGGATGAGCGACTCTCCCCCTCCAAGCCTTGGCCTCTGCCACTAAATGAGGACACTAGTGCCAACCACAAAGGGACAATTGTGCAGGTTATAGAAAAAGACTGTAAAGTACAGAGACCAAGGACCCAGCAGGCCCCACTGTTAGGATAACTGCTGCAGACCACGGGCAGCCAAGGTCCTCTGTCCTTCCTCCCCCATGGTGCTTCTAAGCCATCAGTGGGCAGAGCACTGTGTGACTGGGGGGCTCCTGGTCACCCCGGAACAGTCACCATAACTCAAGGGACCAAGGAGGCAGCTCCTGACTTCACTGGAAGGCAGGAGAGACCGCATTTGGCTGGAGAGGGGGCAATTCCCGAGGGCTTCTCAGAGGAGGTGGTATTAACTTGGCTCTAAAAGATCAATAGGAGTTCCGAGATCATGAGATCTGTAAGGCCACTGTCTAGCTGCTACTGGCCTTGGGCAAGTCCCTCACCTGGAGGCAGGCAGGTAAGCAGCACATGCCTCAGGCAGGTGTAAGACAAGACGGAGCAGTGGGGTCCTGGCAGGGACTGGAGAGTGACACCCAGGCAGGCATCCCGAGCCAAACAGAATGAGTTCACACGGGGCCAGAGTGGCAACACTGCAACTACTTCCGTTTCCTCATCAGTCAAATGGGGATAACGTTCATTCCCAGCGTACACGACGGTCGGGAAAAGTAAATGAATTAACGCACATGAAATACCTAGCAGTGCCTGGAACATTGTAAACACTCGATATATGAGCCTTTGTGAGAACACTAAGTGGAGACAGGGAAGGGGGACATGCAGGAGGGACAGAGAGAACAGAGGAGCAGAGGGGGACCCACAGAGCAGAGGCAGGGCCCAAGGAACAGTGAGAGACCCCACTGGGGGGCAGGACAGAGCAGCTGACTGAGCAAGACCCCTTTCCTGGAAAGGGCAAGACCCTGGAGATAGGTCAACCAGGGCTCCAATCTGGCCTTGCCACTTGAGGCAGTGTGGCTTCGGACAAGTCCCTTCACCACCCTGAGCCTCGGTCTCCTCATCCGTAAAACGGGGAAATGATAAAAGTGCCTTCCTCCAAAGACTGGCATGAGAACCAGATGCCATATACAACAGCACACAAAGTGCTTAAAGCAGACCTGACATAAAATTATCAAATCCAGCTTAGAGTGGGGTTTCTCAAACTCAGCACTACTGATGTTCAGGGCTAGATAATTTTCTGGTGTGGGGGGCTGTCCTGTACACTCTAGGGTGTTTAAAAGCATCTCTGGTTTCTACCCACTTGCCTCCAGTTGTGACAATCGCAACATCTCCAGACACTGCCCAGTGTCCCCTAGACTAGGGAATCAGTAAGCCGGAAAGACAGAGGTGCTTAAACACTGAAGGTCTCTGCAAGGCAGGATCAGTCTGGCCTCAGTTTTTCCATCAGTAAAAGGGACACAATGATCCTTCCTTTCTTCTAGGGAGGACCCCAGGAAAGCAGCGATGTGGGAGAGAGAGGCCTTTGCAAGCTGCGGGCTGGCTGCCTCTCACCGCCCCCTGCTTTCTGGTCGGCTAGAGGCTGACTTGTGCCTTGGGAAGGGGGACCCCACCTGAATTCTGGAAGTCACTCTGAGCACGTCCTTAGGTGTGGAAGGAAGGGACAGGAGGGCAGGGGCTGCTTCTATTCACCATGGTAACCCCAGATGGACCACAGTGCTTGGCAAACAGCAGCACTTACTAACTGGTGGGTGAGGAGGCGGGCAGTCACAGAACCGAAGCACGCGGCTCAGGGCAAGCAGGGGCGCACGAGGGAGGCACTGCAACACTCCAGCCACCTGGCCAGCCCCCCACCGGCCAGCCAGACGCTGTTTCCTGTCTGCAGAAGCCAGCCGTGCCCTTTGAACTCCTGTTTCCTGAGCCCCTCTCCCTGCTCCAGGGTCTGGGAGGGGGCAGGGAGGTAGAGGATACTCACGTTCCCGAAGGCAGGGAGCCCCGAGGAGCCCAGCCACTTCCGCAGGGCCTGTGAGAGGGCCCCGTGGTCCCGCTCGGCCTGAAGCACGTGGGCTTCCAGGAAGGAGACGTGGTGCCCAACCATCTTGACAAAGGCCTGGTGGGAGAGGGGAAAGCAGTGATGCCACATCTGCGCAGACCGGGGTGTGTTCCTCGCTGCCTCCCTCTCACGTGGCCCCATGGGCTCCAGGAGAGTTCAGGCAGCGCCTGCCCAGCTGGGGGCACCTTCAGAAACCCTGACAGTAACAGTGATACCTCCCCCTCGGAGGCCTGGCCTGGTCGAGCCTCCACTCGTGTCCTCTCACCTTCTCCCCCTAGTGACCCTCTGTTTAGCCTCTATTTTACAGAGGAGGGAAACTGATGCTCAGAGAGGTTGGACCACCTGCCCAAAGTCACACAGCCAGGAAGTGGCAGAGAGGCGACTCAGGATGCACAGCCTTCTTTATGAAAAATGGATTTTTAAGAAATCGCTCACTTTAATATTTGATGGATATTGGGGGAGTCTCAAACTCAGAAGCTGCCAAGGGGCAGGCAGGTGACAAACAGGTGAAGTAGGATGAGTGCGAACAGGGTGAACTGGAATGCTGGGTCCCGGCCCCCAAGGGTCACTCAGCTCTGGATCTCTAGTGCAGAACCTCCAATTTCAAAAGAAAAAAGAAGAGAAAAGAGAATGCTGGGGTCAGATTCTCTGGACTAGAATCCAGGTTCTATCACTTACTAGTTGTGTGCCTTTCGGCAAGTTACTTCATTTCTATTATCCTCAATTTTCGTATCTGTAAAATGGGAATAATAACAATACCAACCTTGCTCTGCAGTTAAGTGCTTAGGGTATATTAAGAGCTCAATTAATATCAGATAACATCATTTAAAAAGAAAAAAAAAGGACATTCAGATTTTATGAAAAGTGTCCAGTTTTTCAAAACGTTAGCAATAAATTCACAATTTAAAAAAGTACTGTGCAGGCCCGGTGAAACTCATTTGTGACTTCTGGTGTGCCTGTGTGTTGTGTGCATGTGTGTTTCCGTGTGTACTTATGTTTGTGTGTTGTGTGCATGTGTTTGTGTGTGGTGTATGTTTGTGTGTGTGCACATCTGTTGTGTGTTGTGTGCATGTGTCTGTGTGTGTGGTGTGTACATGTGCATGTGTTTGCCTGTGTGCGTGCACTGCACGTACACCTGGGAAGGCCGCCAAAGGTGGCGGCTCCAGTGCCATTTCAGACAAGCCCCTCTCTGCGGACTTCCCTGTTCCAATAGTAAAATGCAAGAGATTCTCTTGCACCAGGAAGAGGCAGGAGACCCTCTCAGTGCTGGGCCCCACAAGGGAGCCTCCCTTCACTGGATGGAAAGCCCTGGTCAGCCTCATCCAGCAAGGCCCACCACCACCCAGCCCTGCCTCTCTCCATGTCCCACACACCAGCAACACAGGCTGCCCTTTTGTTCCTTGAAAACACCAGGCCTCACCCTCCACAGGGCCTTTGCACCAGCTCTCTCCAGACCGGCAGCACTTCTCTGTTCTCGATGGGGTGAACCCTGCTTGTCTCTCAGGCCCTGGATCCACTGTCCCCCCGACAGAGAGGTCTTCCCCAACCACATAATCTAACATGCCCCACGTCACTGCGGAGCCACCCCGTTTCCCCGTCTTCCTAGCTTTCCTCTCCCTCTGAACTTCCTGTCTGCTTGTTCACGGTCCAGCTCCCTCTAGATGTGAGTTCTGGAAGAGCAGGTGCTGAGTCAGTGTTGTTCACAAGGCCACAACCAGGGCCTGGTCAGCTGGAAGGGGCTCAGCTGGATGGTGGAGGCATGAATGCACACAAGCATGAATGAATGAATGAATGAATGAATGAGTGAGTGCACACACAAGAATGAATGTATGCATGGATGAATGCATGCACACATGAATGAATGCACGCATGCATGTATGAATGAATGCACACACAGGAATGAATACACGCAAGCATGAATGAATGAATGAATGCACACACACGAATGAATGTATGCATGGATGAATGAATGAATGAATGCACACACAGGAATGAATGTATGCATGGATGAATGAATGAATGCACACACAGGAATGAATGTATGCATGGATGAATGAATGAATGAATGCACACCCAGGAATGAATGTATGCATGGATGAATGAATGAATGAATGCACACACAGGAATGAATGTATGCATGGATGAATGCATGCACGCACGAATGCACACATGCATGGATGAATCGATGCACACACAGGAATCAATACATGCATGCATGCATGAATGGCTGCATCCTTAGCAAAAAGACATTGGATGAACACAAGATGGCGGCACTGTTGTGCTGCCGCCGCCCTGCGGTTCTGGCAGGGGCAGAGCTGAAAGGCTCTGAATAAGCCACATCGAGAGAGAGAGAGAGAGAGAGAGAGAGAGAGAGAGAGAGAGAGAGAGAGAGAGAGAGAGAGAGAGAGAGAGAGAGAGAGGGAGGGAGGGAGGGAGAGAGAGAGAGAGAGAGAGAGAGAGAGAGAGAGAGAGAGAGAGAGAGAGAGAGAGAGAGAGAGAGAGAGTGTGTGTGTGTGTGTGTGTGTGTGTGTGTGTTGGGGGGCGGGGAGACAAGGAGCCACGGGCTGGGCAGCTTCCCCTGGCCTTGCTGGGCCCGCACATCTGGTTGTAAGACACAAAAGAAAGTTCTACAGTCCCTCCTCCAGCCGATTCCAATTTTACGCTCCCTGCGTTAATACCGATGTGGTGGGGAGTATGAGGGCTGCTGAGGAATGTGCGCTCACGAGGCCAGAACCGCCTCCAAAGTGCCTGCCAGAGAGGGCAGCCCGGCCAGGCCGCAGCCAGGGAGAGGCCGAAACCTGGCCAGGAAAGCTGATCCGGGGAAACTGGAAAGACGCGGACACGCATCCACACAGAGAGGGGAGGAGAGGGCACAGAAGGAGGGTGACCGCTAATCGGGACCACCCTTGGGACTATAGGTGACTTCTATATAATTTTCTCTACAATGAAAATGAACCACTTTTATTATCAGAAGGGAGGGAAGGAAGGAGGGAAGGAAAGAAGGAAAGGGGGGGAGGGATGAGAGAGAAGGGAAAGTCACATTGTTTTAAAATTTATTTGTGAGTCCTGAATGATGTATCTGAATCCTTGTGGCAAAGGCCCCCAGCTTCAGAGCAGGGCCCAGTCCAGAAAGGGTGCCAACGGCAGCACTGACTTTTGCAGTCCCCGCTCCACCTCTTCCTAGCTGTGTGACCTTGGGTAAATAACTTTGCCTTTCTGTGCCTCAGCCGCTTTCTCTACAAAATAGGACTAATAATGGGCCCTTCCTCCTGGGGCTGCTGTGAGGGTGAAGCAAGTTCTTTCAACTAAAGCACTTAAGAGTCCCTGGCTCATAGCAGGTGCTCAGTAAATGTTAGTTTTTTCTGGCCTGAAAGGTCACCCCCATGGTTCCCAAGCCTCCGCCTCCCGTGGGTCACACTGATTTGAGAGCTGAGTGGTCTTGGGCTCCCTGGAACCCCCTGACATGTTAGGCCCTGGAGCCCCCAGTCGGCTGGGCCGAGTGATGAGCAGGCATCCCAGGTTCTGGCTCTCAGCCTGTGGGCAACGGCCACCACCACAGTGATAGCCTGTCCTCAGCGAGCATCTACAAGATGCCAGGTGCTGGACTAACACCTTCACGATGACAGAGTCACAATCTGCAGAGGAGGAAACTGATGCTGGGAGGGTGAGTAAGTTACCCAAGGGGCAGATCTGAGGCCCAGGTGGTCTGGCTCTGGAATCCATCGGCCTCAGATTGGGGTCTGATCGGGTCCTAAGTTTTATTGTTCTCATGTCACATGCAGCTTAGTGGGAAATACATATTCTCCCATTTGCCTTGAAATCCATGACCCTCTTGGACTAATTTTTCCTTCCTTTTAATTGAGACCCAGTTACAGAGAAATATCTCTAGTCTAAGGAAAGCAGCAGTCCCGGGGGCTGACAAGAGGCAAATGCCACTTAGCCTCAATGTTGGGGAGACTCTAGGGCAGAGTGGGGACTGTGGCAGCCGAGAGATTCACACCCCACTGAAGGGGAGAGTTGCTTCTCAGCTCCAGCTCTTCCCAGAAAGTAAGGGGGCGTGGCTTGGGGTTGGTCTTCTAATACCTGACTGCCCAGTACAGTCCCGGATCCTGTTGGCATCTGAGTTTGCAATCTCCATCTAAAGCTTACAGTAACTGCTGGTGGGAGAGTAAAAGGGTGTCAACACTTTGGAAACTGGTCTTGGCAGTTCCTAAAAAGAGTTACCACATGACCCAGCAATTCCAGTCCTAGGTATTTACCCAAGAGAAATGAAAATGTATAGCCACGCAAAAACCTGAACATGAATGTTCATAGCAGCATTATTCATAATAGCCCCAAAGTAGAAACAACCCAAGGACCCATCAACTGATGAATGGATAAACAAAATGTGGTACAGCCATCCCTACAATGGAATACTATTCATTCATAAAAAGGAATGAAGTTCTGACACATGTTCCAACCTGCATGAACCTTGAAAGCATTATGCAAAGTAAAATAAGCCAGACACTACAGGCCACATATTATATGAAATGTCCAGAGGCAAATCCATAGACTCAGAGTAGATTAGTGGTTGCCAGGGGCCAGGAGTGGGGAATGATTGCTAACCACTGAGCCATCCTGTCTCTTCAGTGGCTTCCTATTCCTCAGGAAAAAGGCCAACATGCTGACCTTGGAGTGGAAGGCCTAGACAACGGGCCTCCTGCTGCCCAATTTCTCCAGCCCCGCTCAGGTCATGACCTCCCTCATCCCTGTAATCTGGCCCCCCCAGGATCCTTCCAGTGTCCCCATCTCCTTCCTGCCCCAGAGCGCAGATGCCCCCCACCTCTGAGCCTCTGCCCGAGCTGTGCCCTCAGCCACCCAGCACAGCTTCCACTCACCCTCCGGGGGCCAGAAGGTTCCATTCCTTGCTCGCTACTTCCCTCCAGAGCACTCGACTCCCTCTAGGTCACCCTTAGTGAATGTGGTCAGCAGAATCATGGGCCCCCCAAAATATCCCATCCTCATTCCCAGAACCTGTGAATATATCACCTCCTATGGCTAAAGGGACTTGGCAGGTATGAATAAGGATCTTGAGCTGGGGAGACAGTCCTGGATTATCCGGGTAATCACAGGCATCCTTATAAGATGGAGGCAGGAGAGTCAGAGGAGGACAGAGCCTGGAAGGTGCTACGCTGTGGGCTTTGAAGGTGGAGGACAGCGCCATGAGCTGAGAGATGCAGGCGGCCTCCAGACACTGGAAGAGGCCAGGACGTGAACTCTCCCCCAGAGCCTCCAGAAGGGACCAGCCCTGTTGACTCCTGCTGACACATTTTGGACTTCTGACCTCAAGAGCTGTAAGATGCTAAATTCATGTTGTTTTAAGCCACTATGTTTGAGATAACTTGTTACAGCAGCCCCGGGAAATGCTATGGTCATGCTTTGTTGCTGTGTTTCTCCTGGCTGGAACATGCCCTTGGCCTCTGCCTTTCTCACTGTGAGAGCCCTGCAGCGGCGCATAGTAGGTCCTCAATAAATGCTAGCGGACTGAATACTAAGGAAAAAATTGGGCTTGAGAGTTGGGCCAGCCCAAGCAAGGCAAGAACCAGGGTTACAAATCTTCACATTTTCTTTCCTCTTTCAAACATGTGGAATAAAATTCAAATGAATCAGCTATTCCAAGGGCAAAGTTTTAATTATATTCCTGCCTCATTCTCTGCTGACAAGAATGTTAATTCTCTGTTAACTCCAGGGCCCACTGCCGGGCTCCTTTCCTCCGCAGCTCAGAGGGGCACACATCCCCTTGGTCTAGGTGACAGCTCCTCCGGCCTCCCGGTCCTTCACTGTGCAAGAAGCCAGGAGCCCAAGCCAAGGGCCCCAGTTTGAGTAAGAGCTTGGGCTCCAGAGGATGTGAACTGAAGTCCCAGCTTCACAGAATTAGCTGTGTGACCCCGGAGAAGTGGCTTACCCTCTCAGAGCTCGTGTTCCTCCTCTGGGAGATGGGATGGTGAGGATACTGATGTTGCAGTGCAGCCAAGAGGAAATGAGATACCATGCACCTTAGCCTGGTGCCCACACAGGTAAAAGGCGGGTGAAATAATTCAGCATTGAGGCAATAGGGCATGGTGCGGATTGTGGTGAAATGCAGAACACATGTCTCGTCTGAGGGGCGGCTGCCACCAGCTCTACTGGAATATAGCCTAGGGGTTGGAAATGTTCTATTTCTCAGTTTGGGTCATCTTCACATGGGAGTTTATATGTGTAAAAATTCACTGAATTGTACACTTACTATGTGTGCACTTTAAGTATTTATACCTTAAAAAATAAACAGAATAAAGTATTTAAAGAAAGGTGGGTCTAGGGTTATGAAAGCTTCTGAATGTCCAAAAGCAGCTGAAAATTCAGATTTTTATATAAAGTACCCTAATTTTTAAATGGGATCCTTTATATAAATTCACGTTTGTCATATTTTAGAAATACTGTGTAGGCCCCTTTTTGGCCACCACCCCACTCCACTGGGTCTAAGGCCTGACACTATCAAGGCCAGATCAGCATCTTGGAAGAGACGACGAAAGAGCCAGAACAAGTCCGTGGGGCTCACAAAGAAAGCTCATTATCCTGGACTCACCTCCAGCTGGTCCACTTTGGCGTAGATGCCACGCATTTCCATCACCTTGGCCTTAAGGAGGGGGATGTTTTCCTCCAGGATCTGTGAGGTATCGCTCCTGATCTGCAGGGAACAAGACAGATCATCAGGCTCTCTGCCTCAGCCCCGCGTGCTCCTGCCTGCCCTGGGGGCGGCCGGGCTCTTCAGAGACCTCGCTGATGCCATCCTGCCCAGGGACAGGCCCAGGAACGACCCATGGTCCCAGGTGGGGACCAACCTCACTGCCTCTCGGCACCCCAGACCCGACCAGGTATTATTTACTGAACTGCAAATTAATTGTTCCCCCCGACCAAACACCCAACACCACCAGCTCCAAACTAAATACCTTTATATTGTAAACCAGTGAACTGGACCAAATGGAAAGAATCAAAATCTCTTCTCTAAACTGAAGTCGAGGTAAATCAAGTTTTTGTTACACTGGAACTAATAATATCAATGAGAAGAGTTAATAATAATCATTAACATTAATAATGTGTCTCATCATCATGGTGCTTCCTACACATAGCCACTGTGCTAAGCATTTCCTGCGCCTCATGCATCTCATTTAATTTCAAGCTTCTTCTGCTTGGAAGGACCCCAAAAGCGACTGAGAACTTTGGGAAGCCACGTTTTTCCCTTGATCACTGAGATCGAACACTTAAGCCTCCATTTTCCTTCAGAGCCAAAAGGACCAAGCCTAACCCTTAAGTGTGTGTGTGTATGTGTGTGTGTGTGTATGAGAGAGAGAGATTCCATTTCCATGTTACTGTGTCCTGACCACACAGAGAGGCAGGATACATACCGCTCTAAGATTCTAGGGAGCATGTGGATCCCCTGGAGGGAAGCCTGTTAATGCTGATTTGCAGGCCCCTCCAAGTCTGGTCTAGTTTGCGTGGGGTTGGTGGGCAATCTGTTTTTAGCCAAACTCCAAGGCTGTGCTGGAGTGGCGGTCTGGGGACAGTCAGAGAAACACCAGTGGGCTACTAGGACTCAGACTGGAGTTTGAATTTAGCTCTACCCACCATGCGCTGTGTGACCTCGGGCAAGTCACTGCACCTCTCTGAGCCCTCCTTTGCTTGTCTGGACAGGGAAGCAATCAAGACAGTCCTTGCTTCCTTGGAATGCAGTGAGGATAGAACGTTTAGCAGACTGCTTGGCATGGCGTGTGCGGGCAGCTTCTGACACGGTCCTCAACAAGCCCCACCTCCTGGTGTTCACGTCCTTGTGTGATTCCCTCCCCGAGACCATTGCCTGGACCTAGAGACTGGCTTCTAATGAAGAGGAGTCAGCCAAAGTGAGACATGGCCCTCCTGAGACTAGAAGACTGTCACCCCATCTTGCTGGCGGTCTCTCCCGCCGCCTGGTTCACGCATGCTTCCCCCCACCCCCTCTTCTTTCTCACTTGCCCTCTCCTGCCAGCTGTGATGAAGCAAGTTGCCGTGATGGAGAAGCCTGCCTCTGGCCAATGGCCAGTGAGGAACTGAGGGCCTTAGTTCAATGATCATGAGGAACTGGATCCTGCCCAGAAACACTGACTTTGCCTGGAGGCAATCCTGCCACAGTCGAGCCCTGAGATGACAACAGTCCTGGCCAACATCTCGATGGCAGCCTGTGAGAGACCCTGACCTACAGGACCCAGCTAGGCTGCACCAGAGTCCTGACCCACAGACACCAGCACATAATAAAGATCATTGCTTAAGTCACTAAGTATGGGGGGGTAATTTGTTATGCAGCAATAGCTAACTAATACAAGGTGACAACTCAGCAAAAAATTTTAATTTTAAAAATGTTTTTGAAAACTATACCCATTTTCCCTCCTCTTTCTGCCTAAGTATATGAGACCTGTGGTTCTCCTGCCATTCTGCTCCCATCACTGTTCAGGATGACACTTCCCTCCTTGCCTGGGTTTCCCGGAAGCCATTCCATCACCTGAATGTCTAAAACCAAACCCTTCCTTCCTGGTCCCCCTCCTCTGGTCAGGGCACTGCCAGCTCCCTGGGCACCTGGCTCCAAGCCCACTGTCCTGAGGCACACTCCTTTCCTATGCCCTGACCCCTTGGGGCCAAAGAGCAGCCCTGAGAGGGTGGCATCTGGCATCAGGCTGCCTGGCCTCAGTCTCTGCCCTGACCTCTCTGTGCCTCGGTTTCCTCATCTGTAAAGTGGGGATCAGACTAGTGCTTCTCTCGAAAGAATGCTTTAGGGATTATACAAGATCATCCATGTCTGCATGTGGCCCACATATGCGGCTCATTTGGCCCACAAAGTGTTTTCGTTTTTAAATTTGACTTAATTTCCAACTTTAAAACTCGAGTGGGGCTCCGAGGAGAAATGGCTGATTCTAGGGTTGGGGCAGGGGACATATAAAAGCCTGGAGCACCTCAGAGTGCCAGAAAGTAAGAAAGTGTTAAAAAAAAAAAAAAAAAAGTGAAGGATGGGGCAGGTCAAAGGAACATAAGAGCCAGCCTGAAAGAGCCAAATGGCCCAAACTGGGACAATTTGAGCAACAAAATAATGTAACATTGGACTATATCCCCAACTATAAGATAAATACACACGAATGTGATAGGAACAAGGCACTGAACGGGTTGTGGAAAGGGGGAAATGGTGATGTTACTGTGGGGCCAGGCCACCAGCCCAGTGATGCCGTGTGGGTGTCATGTGCCCCTGATGTGATGTGATGAGAAGGCACCTCAGCTCTGGGGATTCTCTCCAGAAACTCACAACGCCGTCTAAGCACAAGAAAAACATCAGACAAACCCAAATTGAGGGACCTTCTAACAAAATACCAAATACCCCTCACAACTGCCAAAGTCATGGAAAGTCAGGAAAGAATGAAACTGTCACGGACTAAAGGGGCCTAAGGAGACCTGACAATTTAAGGCAATGTGGTGTCTTCGATGGGATCCTGGAACAGAAGGAGGACATTAACGGGAAGCTGGGGAATCAGAACCAAGTGTGGAGTTCAGTGAGTAGCCAAGGATCTGTGCTGGTTCCTTGGTTTTGACAAAGGTACCGAGGTGAGGTTAACAGTGGGGGAAACTAGATGAGGGGTGCATGGGAACTCTCTGCACTCCTGACAATTTTTCTGTAAATCTAAAACTATTCCAAAATAAAATACATAGATATGACTTGAAAATATTCAACAGATTAAGTGCGGATTTATAACTCCTCTTAAAAGTCAGCAGCTTTGGCAACACTGGGCCCACGTCTCCCAGGCACCGCAGGCTGGGCTGAGCAGCAAATGCTCCCTCCCAGTGGCACGCGCGCTCCCGGTTTCTGCAGCGGCCACCCATCCCTAGCGCCTCACCCCAACCCCCTGACTCCCTCCACATCCTGCCTGGCTCCTGCAGGCGCCTGCATTTGTTAGCTGGGATAGGGAAAAGGGCTCAATATCCTCCCTTGTTTCCCCCAGGCCAAATTTCTAGAGAGAAGCCCATCCCTCAACAAGGCTAAACTCGGGAGAAACTGCCATGATGCGACAAAGAACAGAAACTCATGACAAGGTCAGAGCACAGGGAATCAAAGGCAGATCTTTTCTTTCTGTTAATTTCTAAAGAAACAAGCAGAGGAGAACAAGTGAGAATCAGGAGGGACTGGTCTTAGCAACCCACGGGGGTGAAGGGAACGTGGCGGAGATGAGATTCTGGAACTCTCCCCGCCTCCCTTCAGATCCTCAGGAACTGGAGGGCCAGAGGGTCTGTGGGCCGAGCAGGAAGGCCCCTCTCTGCAGAGGCTTCTCCACTGGCTGAGACTGAGGGCAGAGGGAACTCTCTACGCCTGCCCAGAAGGCAGCCTGCAGGTCCTTGGGGGGAAAGTAGAGGGTAGTCCTTGGAGTCTGAAACACCCCCAAACCTTCCTCTTGGCTCCCCCAAGAGCCGGGAACCGAGAGACAAAAACCAGGGTATCTAACATGGGCTGGGTGAGGAGGGGCAGGATACCAACACCCAGGAGCGTTCATCACGTGCTGGGAACAGACCCGGTGGTACAGGAATTGCTTTCTCTTCAACCTTGTTTTATAGGTGATGAAACCGAGAACAACTAAATGAGCTGGGCAAGCTTGCAGACCTACAAAGTGGGAGATACAGGATGCTAAACCAGGTGGGTCTGAGGCCACCTCCCAACACCAGAGGTCTGCAGACGCGTTCTATCAGGCTCACGCAGAGCCAGCCTGAAAAAGCGAAAGTACAACCAAGCTAGGTGCCAAGATCTAAAATTAAGGATATTTCCCTTAGAAACCCAGATTTCTGGCTTCTCGTGAAAAATCAGAAGACCCGGCCACACTGAGCCCATGTTCCACCTGGCAGCAATCAGCTGGAGCTGGGTGACAACAGCCCCCTTTGGTTCACCGTAGTCCCCACCACTACCTACAGTCTCCCCAGCATGGCATCCGTGGACACCTCATGCACTGTTCATCTTATAGGGGAGTGGAAGGAAAGGGACACATTTCTCTTCTCACACCCAACCCGCCTCACATCATCACATCACAGGCACGTGAGTTCACGCTTATGCATACTTCTCAGAAGAACAAAGATGTCAGGGAAGAATCAGTGCTTTTTGAGACTCTAATGGGATGAAACTCCAGCCAGGTCTATGGGCCGGGGGGCCTGGCGGACCCTACCCCAGCCTGTCCTCCCAGCTCCCCGGAGCTGGTCTCTGGAGCCCAGAAGTCTAGGTAGCGGACGCAGGGGGTTATCACAGAGCAAACATGGCTATCGAGGATGATGCAAGGCCCAGGAAGAAGAGCCAGATGCACTTGACCTGAGAACACACACCAACGCCAAATGCAACTGCTGGGCCGAGGCCAACAGGAAATTTTCTCCATTTATGTGAGAGATGGGAGAGCCCGCTCCCTGCCAGAAGGTGGGCCCAAGGCTACTAGGGTTTCCGAGGGCCCAGACAAGCTGCCCAAACCCCCAAGGGCACTGAGCTGAAAGGCCTCACAAATCCAGTTTCTGTGGATAAACTCATCTGTGTCGCAGCCCTCTGGTGCTTTAATATTGATGATGATGATGACCTCAGTAGCTTCTATTTATGGGTCACTTAATACATAGCAGGCACCATGCTAAGCAATTATTTTTGATTGAGTGTAAATGACATACAGTGAAGAGCCCAGGCCTTAGCGGACAGCTCGATGAATTGGTATGTGTGTTTACATCTGTGGAACCACCACCCAGACCAATGTACGGAACATCCCCTCACCCCATAAAGCTCCTTCTGGCCTCCTCCCGGTCATGACCACCCTCCCAAAGCTAACCTCTATCTGACCTCCATCACATGGACTGGTTTTGCCTAGGTGTGAACTTCATATTATGGAGCTCCACACAGGAAGTACTCGTGTGTCTGGCTTCTTTCCCTCAACAGCACATTCGTGAGAATCACCCATGTTGCTGTGTACGGCAGGTCGTTCTTTTCCACTGCTGTGCATTCCAGTGTATGAATAAACAACAGCTTATTTACCCATTTCTACTGCTGACAGACACTGGGGCTGCTTCCAGTTTGGGGCATGATGAACAAAGCTGCTCTGACCATTTGTGTGCGAGTCTCTGTTCCACATGGCTGTCCCTTTGTGCATTTCCACCAGCCAGTGAAGGAGAGTACAGTTGTCCCGCATCGTCCTCGTCCACACTTGCTAATGTCTGTCTTTTTCATTCGGGCCATTCTACTGGATGTAAAGGGCACAGCCCTGCCTCGTCTGTTCCTCGTGATCACTCTTTGGAGATGGGTGCCATTTGCAGTGGACGATTGATGGTCACAAGTTCTGTACTTTCCTTCCATGAAGAAGAGGGGTCTATGTCCTTTCCCCTTGGGTCCGGGTGGGCTATGTGGCTGCTTTGACCAATAAGATACGACAGAAGTGACGCTGTGTTAATTGCCATACCCAAGTCTCCAGAGGCTTCTACTTCCCATCTGTTGGAGCGCTGGCTCTGGGAGGCCAGACGGCCGTGAGGAGAGGCTGCATGCAGGAGAGTGATGCCAACCGGCCCCCAGCCGGCCAGCCCTCCCAGCCCAGACATCAGACAAGTGCGGGAAGCAGCCACCCTGGATGTCCCCATCCCAGTAGGTGCCACGGGGCTTGGATGAGCGGTACCCTCTGTGCCCTGTCCTGGCCCACATAATAAATTGGTGGTTGTTTCACCCCACTAAGTGTTGGGGTAGTTTGATGCCGCAGTAGATAATCAGAGCCACCACCTCCATTTTACAGAGGAGAATATAAAGGTACAGAAAGGTGACATGCTGTGCCCAAGGCCCCACTGGGAAGAGTCAGAGCGTGAAGTGATGGCAAGAGGTATTATATCTAAGGTTAGAACAGGTCACGAGCACATGGTGTGAATGCTGGTCACTTAGAGTGATCCGGGACAGACTGGCAGAGGACTTAATACATCAGACAGGAAGGTGGACTCTCGTTCCTAATAGCCTGATTTTATCAGAAATAAACCATTTCTCTCTGGACTGTGCACCTGGGAGCCCGGCCGTTCTGGGACCTCTAACTTGATCAGTGTTTCCAAAGGCCAAAGCAGGGCCCTGGGGACAGTGGTCCATGGTGTGACATCACCTGCCTCCCAGAGGTCCCCACTCATCCCTGGCTTGGATCAAAAGAGAAAAGGAGGTCCCAAGCCAGGGCTGATAGCTGGACAGCTCTGTCTCTGTGCCATGCAGCCCATGACACCTGGGCACAGACACACTAGGTAAGCTAAGCACCAGCTGTTGGGGCCGAGAGGATTTCTATAATCTAAACGGCATCAGCACAGAGCCTCATTGTAGGGACTGCAAACACGAAACACCTCCATGGGCCACAAAAGCATCGTACAAGGCGCATTCTATTATTAATGTAGACATGCTCATTTGCATATAAACACACTGAAATAGTCTTCACTTCCCGGGAAGTGCAATCTCTTCCATTTCTTAAAACATGGGACTCTCTCGGTCTGGTGGATATTTGCCTGCTTTCAGTAGGGCCCGAAGTACAGAGAAATGTTCTCTGCCATAAAACACACGCACACAGCACAGGACGGATGCACCTGGCAGGTGGCCGGGGAGTCGAGGAGGCTCCCATGGGGAGCAGTGGGGACGGTGACGAGCTGGAGAGCACGTGTGCTCTCCACAGGGGTGGCCACTGTCCAGCTCTGGCTGATGCTTGCCAGGTGAGAACAAGCACGCAAGGGGCAGGGGGTGGGGGGAAGGACAGATCTTTGCTTTTCCAAGAGAAGCCGGGAATCCATACTTTTTTGCATGACATTCTATAAATGTCAGCAGCTCGTTCCTTTTTCTTTTTTTTTCCAGAGACATCCAACATGTCTGCAGACAGGACTGGGCCCACGGGTCATCTCGTGACCTCTGTATTTAAAATCTTGGCATAAACGCGTCTCTAGGCTTTGAGTTTGGAGAGGACCTTCTGGATGCTGCATACAATCTTGGGCCTCCTGGCAACGCAAACGCAGACTTCCCACCACAGGAAGCCTTGAAGTTTCTAAGGCAAGTAAGGCCTGGCCCCTCCCTGTCTATCCAAGCTGACTTCTGCCCAAAGCTCTCCTTGAGGGTGGATGGTGGGTCTCCCTTCACGGCAGGAGGATGCACTGGGATTTGAGAACAAAAGTGTCCCAGGATCGCCCGTCCCCACCATCTTCCCAATGCCCCACTGTGTGGGCCCACACCGTCCCTATGTGCCCAGCATGCCACCCCCAAAGGCCGGTCCCTCTGCCTGAATGCCCGCCCTCCCGGCAATTGAATTCTTCCTGTTCCTCTTTCAAACCCCAAATTAATCACCACTTGTTCTGCAAAGCCTTCCTGATTTCCCAGGCAGAATTTAACACCTCTTTGTTTTTTTTAAAAAAAAGCAAACTGAGTCTTGGGATTACGTGCCCAGTTCCTTCTAGAACCTCTTTTCCTTTTCAAAACCTCTGCAGCCTCGCTTTGCACCTGGAACACACCTCCAGGCCAGTGCTTCAACCCTGGAGGACAGCGGCTGGTACACAGGTCGGGCTCGGGGGATCGGGGGCTGTTGCGGACGGGAGGGGAGGGTGGATGGAGACAGACCTGTCTCTCTTTGCATCCTCAGGCTCACCAAGGGACCAGTCAGAGAAGGTGCCCAATGTTCGGTGATGAAGAAAGGACCATTCAGGACGTTCAAAGTCAGTCTCGTTACCCAGCTCCCACCTGGACCCACATCTGAACTAAAAAATTGGCTCTCAAGAGAAAAACACACATAGGTCCTTGTGGGAATGTTTGTGTCTTGTTCACTGCAGTGTCCCCAGGGGCTGGCACAGGCAGGCGCTCAGATGTCTGTTGAACGTATGGGGATAAAGTCGTACCCATCGTGGCAGGCTGCTCTGCGGTGGAATGGGAGGATACAGGGAGCACACTCTGTACGGAGCGTGGCACAAGGTAGATGTTCAACAAACGTGACTCCCTGGGGCTCTCACCAGCGTCTCTCCAGACACTTGGTACACATCTGCATGGCTGGGCCCAGCTGGGCTTCCTGTGCTCCCGGGGAGAGGCAGGCCTGGTCCCAAAATGGGGCTCCACCCTTTGGGCCTCCAGGCGGAAGCCACGAACCCTGGCTGCTGGTGTGCCTTCAATAAGCTTGGGAACTTCCAGAACATTCTATCAGTGCTCCTCAGGGCCCCACAGTTGTCTGGCAACAATCTTGGAGACACAAGGAGGAGTGGAGACCTTGTCTTCCTGGCCTAGGGCACCATCTCCCACGTTCCTCCCCACCCAGCCAGGAGGAGCCGCTCCCACCAAACAGGGTAGGAGGCAACAGTGGAGGGACCGAAGGGCTCAGGAGGGCGCTCGATGCCCCACCCCGCCAGGGCGAGGGCCCGGCCAGGAGGCTCCTCCTAGGCCTCCCAGGCCTGAAGCCATTTCCTGGCTGCCTCCACGTTTGCCTGGCGGACTGTGCAGAGCAAGGAAAGTTAAATATAGTCTTAGCATCCCCGCCGAACGGCTCCCCGCATCGGGCCCGAGAGTGCCACCTGGTGGCCCACTCCCGCCTCCTCGGTGGAATAAAGGCATCTCCGGGGAAGGGCGTCATCAAGATGGCTGCCTCAGGGAGCCTTGTGTGGAGAGAGGGCGAGGGTGTGAGCTTCCCCCACGGCCGGCCGCTGCCCACGCCTCCTGCTCGCTAAGCCACCACCAAGGTGGCTCCCCAGGGAAGCCCAGGAAGGCCCTGCGGTCTGGCCTGGGCCTCCACCCACGCCTCCCAGGCAGGCACTCACCATGTCAGCCAGGCTGCAGAACTCTTCCAGCCTAAGGAGCAAGCCCTCGACGGTCTCCTCCACCTCCTTCGCCTGAAAAGAGACAATATCCTAGAGATCAGCAAGCGGTTTCCAGGGAGACAAATGCCCTTAATTTTCTTTCTTTTTTTTAAAGCAAACTAAATCTTAGGATTATCTGCCCAGTTCCCTCCAGACCTACTTTCCCTTTTCAAAACCTCCCGTAGCCTCATTTGAAATCGGGATGTGCCGGTGGCAATCTTGATGCCCGTGGGCACCTCTGTTTAACCTCTCTGGTTAAAGCCACCGTGGACCATCCACTCTACGCAGCTCTCAAAAGAGACGAGATAAATAAATACTAACAGGAGATAACAAAGTGACCCTCATCACCCCCATTGTTTAGATGAGGAAACTGAGGCTCAGAGAGGTAAGGGAACCTGCTCAAGGTCACAGAGCTAACAAGCGTTGGGGCCCAGAGTCTCCTGTAGGTTTGAGTCCCCAGCCTCAAAGCCTGCTCTTATCAACACTGAAAAATGCCTCTCTAGACAAACCACAGAGAGCAAAGTCAACTGCAGGAGAGGTAGAATATAAAACTACCCTTGTGCCAACACCACGAAACGTGTGTGCTTCAGCAGAGAAAGGCCTGGGATGATACTACCAAACTGTAATAGTTAGGGGACATATTTACACTAAAAAAGTATTTGTTGTTTATCTGAAATTCATATTTGACTGGGGGTCCCGTAGTTTATCTGGAAACCCTATCGATAGTGCTTACTTAGCCCTGGGGAGTAGGAACTGGCGAATGAGGCCTGACACTCTGACACAGGAGCCCTGAATGTTTTATGTTATGTGAAAGGTCCAAACCTCAAAAGTTATCAAGGCCAGGCAGTAAGGTAAATGAACACGAAGCAGGCCACTGGGGCGTGGGGTGATCTGAAAATCACTTGCCTACTTCTGCAGCAGCCGGCCACTAGCAGCCATCAGCAAACACAAGGCCAGCACTGCCAGAACCTTCCATTTTCAAGAGAAGCCAGAAATTCTAACTTTATGGGAAATGTCCCAATTTTTAAATAGTGGCACAAATTCAAAAAAATTTTTAATGCTCCATGGGCCAACCAAAATAGAACATGAAGGGTCTGCCTGCTTTAATCACTTGTGTAAAAATTAGTTTGAACCCTTTTTCTCCTCGAGCATGTACTATTTTCACGATTTATAAAATACCTGTATTTTTTTTTTTTTCTGATTACCAGGCATCTAGGAAGAAAGTTCAGCTGGAACGTGAACCGCTTTCTCTAGCTTACCAGGCCGAATGGTTTTGCTCCAGGGAGGTGTTCCCAGACATTTCTGGGCAGGCCTGGCACCTGTCCACCTCACCTGAAGGCTGCCCTGACTGCCCACTTGTCCCCGGAGAAATGTTTATACAGTGCAGGAGCCTGCCGCCTGCAGCCTGGGCTGTCACTACCACAACCAAATAAACGGCTGCACAAAAAAACACCTTTCCGGCTGGAGTATAAATAGTACCGAGCTGCAATTTTAAACTCTGCAACCTTCATCTCACAGCTGGGACTATTTCTGTGCCTGACTGGGGGAGGCTTGACAGGGGAAGGGGACCGCAGTGGAGGGAGGACTGGAAACACGCAAGAAGTCCCCCTCCCACCCCCCAAAAAGTAAAAGCGCGGTAAAAAAAAAAAATGTCCTTAATGCACTAAGTGAGAAAGAAGGAGCTGAGAGGCCGCTGAGGTGGAAGCGGGAAGGTTGGTGGTTCCTTCTGATCCAGAGGAAAGCGAGAGAGCCGGGAGGGGGCACAGATGCATGATGGAGCACAGTGCAGACGGTCTACGTCCCAGTCCAAAGATGCCTGGGAAGACTAAACCTGCCAGAGGGACATGAAGGACCACGCCCCAGCTGGCTGGTCAGCCTCCTTCCCAAGACACACGTGCAGCTCTCCGCTCATAGGAAGAGCCTCTCGACCTCTCCTAGCGTGTTCACAAAGGAAGTTAGTCAGTCCTGAGTTCGAACCCCATCGTTCTCTTTTGCCAGCTCTATGACCTTAACCCAGGGGCTTAACTTGAGCATCTGGGTTGGCTCACCTGTGACAGGAAGTGCCACATCCATGTGGCAGGATTTTAGGTTAACCTCACATAATAGACACGGCTAAGCCATTTAACAGGGTGCAGGCACACAGTAGGCACATATAGATGGTTGCTTTATGGATCTCTCTCACTAGGTAATAGAAACAAGGGCTAATCACCATATGTGGATTATCTCATTTGCTTCTCAGAAGAACTCTATACTGTAGGTGCCATAATTTCCCCCTTTCTATGGATTGAGAAACAGAGGATCAGAGAGCTTAAGTCACTTGTTCAAAGTCACACGGCTAATAGATACGGAAGCGAAAATTTCACCTCTCTGACTTCAGAAGTTTGTCACCACCAAGGTGCTCTCTGGGGAGGGGGAAAGTGTGCCCGCTTTACTGCTGCCTGTCAACTATGGTCTCCCCCCACCTCCTCCTCCTGGTGCCTAGGGCGGTGGCCCAAAGCAGCAGGGAGGGAGCAAAGAAAGCATTTGCTGACTGCTTGGTCAGTTAAGGGAAAAACAAGTCCCAAGACATTCCCAACCAACAGGAAGGATTAGCCACCCCACCGTGCCCACAAATCATTCACGGGACAATTTTCTCTCACGGTAATTGCCTAAGTGGCCTCAGAAATAAGAGTCCTGCAGGCTGCAGCCCACATGCCTTTTTAACCAGCCCATAAGCAAAATGAATGCCCTCACCATCCTTTGCAACCCCCCGGGAAGAAACTGTCCCACTCCGAGGGAAGGGAAGCAAATGGCTCGCTTTAAGTGACGTTCAGGGCATGGTCAGTGGGGATGGCAGGTAGGCATTTTTTTAACACGCGTGAATCATGGTATTCACCGCCTTCTTCCACATCTCCTGCTCAAAGTGCCAATCCCAGCTTCCCAGCTGGGCGTGTCAAAAGCCGAAAAGGGGCTGGCTCTGCCTACCAGCAACTGGCACAAGGAAACACGAAATGATCCTCCACCATCCGTGGTCTTCTCCATCTCCACAAATGGAAACTTCATCAGCCAGGTACTCAGGCCAAACACATGGGAGGATCCTTTCTTTCCTACCCCCAACCCCATCCAACCTTTATGCAAACCCTCTCAGTTCTGCCTTCAAAATACATCCCAGATCCAACCACTTCTCTCCACCACCACTCTGGTGCAAGGCACTGCCTTCCCTCGCTGGGGCCACTGCAGTAGCCTGTTACTCACTGGTCCCCTGCTTCCTCTTTTGCTCCCCTTCAATCTACTCCTCAGAGATTCTGTGAAAACCAAAGCCCTGCTCAGCTCAAAATCTTCCACCGTACCACGTCACAGCCACTAGAATGGCTACGATCACAAAAACGGCACGTGACAAATGTTGGTGGTGACGTGGAGCAACTGGAAGCCTCATCCACTGCGGGTGGGAGTGTGAACTTGTGCAGCTGCTTTGGAAACCAGCCTGGTTTGGAAACCAATCTCAAAAGGTTAAACATAGAGTTACCCTTTGACCCAGCAATGTATCCAAAAGAACTGAAAACAGAGGTTAGTACAAAAAACTTGTACATTATTCATAATAGCCAAAAAAGTAGAAATAACTCAATGTCCATCAACTGATGAATGGACAAACAACATATGGCATGTACATGTGATGGAATATTATTTGGCCATAAAAAAGAATGAAGTCCTAATACGTGCTACACCATGGATAATCCTTGAAAATATATGCTAAGTGAAAGAAGCCACATGTTACATGATTCCTTTTATGTGAAATGTCCAGAAGAGGCAAATCCACAGAGACAGAAAGTGTATTAGTAGTTGTCTCCCCCATGGAATGCGGGGAGGGGGAGTAGGGAATAACCGCTGATGGTTATGGGATTTCTTTTTTGGGTGATGGAAATGTTCTGGAATTAGGTTGTGGTGATGTCTGAACAACATAAAGAATATACTGAAAACCACTTAACTTTATACTTTAAAATGGTAAATTTTATGTTATATGGATGTTAATTTTTAAAAAAAGTCCTCCCCCATCTTCCACCTCAATCAGTAAATGCCTACTGGAGGCCTCCCCAGCAACCACACCAACCATGCCCTCACCCCAGGGCCTTTGCATCTGCTGTTCCCTTCACTGGTAAAGCTCATCTCATACTTCCTTCTAGCCTTTGCTCATATGACTCTCCTTAGTGAGGCCTTCCCTGATGCTGTAGCTTCCCTACCATGCCACATCCTGCCCCAATTTATTTCTCTCTTTAGCCTTTATCACCATCTAACTTACTATATATTTTACTTGTTTCCTATCATCTTCCCCCAACAGAATGAAAGCTCCTGGTGAACAAGGGTTTTCTTTTCTTTTATTTACCTTCGTGTTCCCAGGGCCTAGAATAATGCCTGGCACATAGTAGGTACCTGTGTTTCCTAAGATGGCCTTCCAACTCTCTCCCATCCCACATATCTTTTTGCAATATGACCTTGCCACTCTGCCCATGAAGAGGTAGGATCATTCCTTTCCACCCGAATCTAGTCTGTGACTTGCTTTGACCAATAAAATGTGGTGGAAGCAACGCTCTGTGACTTCCGAGTCTAGAGACCTTGCAGCTTCTGATTTACCCTCCTGGAAGACAACAGCAGGCAAGTTTGCTGGAAAGGCCACAGGGCAGAAAAGATCCTGGAGAATGAGAGGTCGTGCAGGAAAACCGAGGTGCCCCGGCTGGAGCACCAACTGCCCGACACATGAGTGAGGCCATATTGGACCTCCCACTGCCGCCAACCCTCCAGCTGAATGCAGCCTCATGAGGCAGCCCAGCCAACACCACGGGAGCAGAACGGTGCAGAGGAGCTCCACCAACCTACAAAATCAGGCACTATAAAATGGGGGTCGTTTTTAAACATTAAGGTTGGGAGTGGTTTGTTACCCGGCAATTGGTAACCAATACAGTGCTCAATGAATATTTGTTGCAAGAAAGGAAGGAAGGAGGGAGGGAGGAGAAAAGAAAAAGGCCAAGGGAAGGAGGAAGAAAAGTGCTCTCCTGGAAGAGCTACAGCCTGAGAACAGCAGCCGCGATGGCGTCTTAGTCCCCATTTGCATTCATGCTGTGTGGTCTTAACTATACCTCTGACCATCTCTGTGCCTCAGTTTCCCCACTTGAAAGTGGAGGGGGGTGGGAATCCTCCGACTCTCTCTGTTTCGAGGTGGAAGCTGAGGAAGGTCAAGTGAGTTCTTTCTCTAGGTTACTCTTGGTGAGATGCTCCACCCATGCAGAAGATGACTGTGACCCCACCAGGGTCTCCAAACTCAAAAAGACACAGAAGCCAGGCAGGAAATGAATACTAGGGAAGTGGGCCATGCTTAAGAATGTTTTCTTCACATTGCTTATTTCAGTTTCCCACTTTTGACAGAGACGTTTTACTTTTCTCCGAGAAACACAGCAGCACCAGCAGGATAATAAATGGCAGCTGAGGCTTCCCTGGTGGCGCAGTGGTTAAGAATCCACCTGCCAATGCAGGGGACACGGGTTCAAGCCCTGGTCCAGGAAGATCCCACGTGCCGCGGAGCAACTAAGCTTGTGCTCCACAACTACTGAGCCTGTGCTCTAGAGCCCGCAAGCCACAACTACTGAGCCCGCATGCCACAACTAATGAAGCCTGTGCACCTAGAGCCTGTGCTCGCAACGAGAAGCCACCACAGTGAGAAGCTCACGCACCGCAATGAAGAGTAGCCCTGCTCGCCGAAACTAGAGAAAGCCCGCGTGCAGTAACAAAGACCTAATGCAGCCAAAAATAAATAAAATAAATAAATAAATGGCAGCTGACACCATGCAGGGAGACAAGAGGGAGGGGTGGGGACTGTGGCAAATGGGAGGCCCCATCTAAAGAGGATACCTGGGGACTTCCCTGGCGGTCCAGTGGTTAGGACTCTGTGCTTCCACTGCAGGGGGCACGGGTTCGATCCCTGGTCAGGGAACTAGATCCCACATGCATGCCGCAACTAAAAGATCCCGCATGCCGCATCTAAGACCTGGCGCAGCCTAAATAAATAAATAAATAAATATTTTAAAAAAATAGAACTCTTAAAAAAAAAGAAAAAAGACAAAAAGGTGATCTAGATATTTATGAAAGCTCTTCCTATTCGAAAATGTTCAAAACTAACCTAAAAAATTAAAAAACACTATGACGGCCAAACAAACCTGACTGTAGGCTGAACAGGGACTTCAAACCTCTGACCAACTGGTGTCTTTAAAACGCAAACATCGGGCTTCCCTGGTGGTGCAGTGGTTGGGAATCCGCCTGCCAATGCAGGGGACACGGATTAGAGCTCTGGTCCTGGAAGATCCCATATGCCGTGGAGCAACTAAGCCCGTGTGCCACAACTACAGAGCCTGCACTCTAGAGCCCGTGAGCCACAACTACTGAGCCCGCATGCCACAACTAATGAAGCCCGTGCGCCTAGAGCCCGTGCTCCACAACAAGAGAAGCCACTGCAATGAGAAGCACATGCGCCACAACGAAGAGTAGCCCCACTCGCCGCAACTAGAGAAAGCCCGCGTGCAGCAACAAAGACCCAACGCAGCCAAACATAAATAAATAAAATAAATTAAAAACAAAAACAAACAAAAAACCACACAAACCCAAACATCTATGAAATGTCCAGAACAGGTAAATCTTTAGAGACAGAAAGTAGATTAGGGGTTCTTGGTGGAGGGAGAGCTAAGGGGGACAGGGTTTCTTTGGGGGGTAATGAAAATGTTCTAAAATTGATTGTGGTTGATCGTCGTGCAACTCTGTTAATAAACCAAAAGCCATTAAACTGTATATTTTAAATGGGTAGACTGTATGTCATGTGAATTATATCACAATAATGCTGTTTATAGACACACACACACATACACACACACACACACACACACACACACACACACTCTCTCTCTCTCTCTCTCTCTCTCTCTCTCTCTCACTCTCTCTCTTTCTCTCTCTCCGGAGAATCCGTCTAGAAACCACAAGGTCCACTCAGCCCAGGAACAAGGCCACTGAAGACCTGTAGCTTTTGCTGCAACATTTTTAAAGAAGCCAGACATTTGGATTTCTATGTGAAAACTCCCACTTTTTTAAAGTTGGCATCTACTTAGCATTTTAAAAAGCAGATCACCATGCCAGCCAGAGGACACCCACATGCAGCCAGATCAAGTTCAGGGGAGGGTGTGGTGGTAGCTTTGCCTGACACCTGGCGCTACGGCCTGACCTTGCTCCTGCTTCCTCCAGCCAGGCTGGGCCAGGGTCCATGAGTACACGACGGGGGCGAAAATGAAACAGGCTCAAGGACAGTGAGGCCTGCCCACATCCAGGGCATGTAATTAGTAATGTCACCTCTTCTCCAAAAGCGCTCATGGTGGCCCCTTCAGATGACAGGGAAAGTAAAGGTCTTTAGAGGAAGCAGCCTCATCTCTGTGCACAGGAAGAAAGGGCTGGATCAATGGCAGAAAGACCCTGGGAGCTGGGGCCAGCCGAGAATGAAGGGCTGGAAAGAGCAAATGAAGGGATGCTCCAAATGGCCTTGCGCTGGAACCGCAAACTGAGGGGACCCTGCCCTTTAGGTGATGACCCGCTTCCCAAAGCGGAGACACGGGGACTCCTTCCTCCCAGGCCCCTACAGCAGCTCAAATAAGAGTTCCCATCCCCCAGAGGGACCCTCGACCTTGAGGTGTGAATGTCTAGAAGGGCTGACTACTCTACTCTCGCCTTGACCCTGACTTCTAAGAAGGTTAATTTGGCAACAGCAACCAAAATTTTAAATGCATGTATCCTTGGACCCAGTAATTCCCCCACTAGGCATTTATCCTCCAGACATATATGCACAAATGCAAAATGATGTCCGTACAGAGATACTCATTGCAACAGACTTTGTTTTGGGGGGTTTTTTGGTTTTTATTTATTTTTGGCTGTGGTGGGTCTTCATTGCTGTGGGTGGGCTTTCTCTAGTTGTGGTGAGCAGGGGCTACTCTTCGTTGCAGTGCACAGGCTTCTCATTGCAGTGGCTTCTCTTGTTGAGGAGCACAGGCTCTAGGTGTGAGGGCTTCAGTAGTTGCGGCACGTGGGCTCAGTAGTTGCGGCACGTGGGCTCAGTAGTTGCGGCACGTGGGCTTTAGAGTGCAGGCTCAGTAGTTGTGGTGCACGGGTTCAGTTGCTCCGTGGCATGTGGGATCTTCCCAGACCAGGGCTCGAACCCATGTCCCCTGCATTGGCAGGTGGATTATTAACCACTGCGCCACCAGGGAAGCCCGCAACAGACTTTGTGACAGCTAAAGAATCCAGGTAACCTAAATGTCCATCAGTAGAGGAACGGTTACCTAAATTATAATTCAGACAGACAATGAGATTCTGTTTAGCAGCTAAAAAATAATTGGCCAGCTCTCTGTGCACTCATATGGAAAGCTGTCTAAGACATAGTGAGTGAAAAACGCACAATGCAGAAGGGGGAGGCGGAGGGCGGGGATGGCAGGGGACACAGGCATGGCCTGCAGCGGCCTCTGCAGAGCAGCAGGGGCTGAGAACCGGGGGGGGGGGCAGGGCCTCACTCAGCATTCCATGGTCACGGGGACCTTTGGATTTTGTAACATGTGCATATATTTTTTATTTTTAAAACAAACTTATTTTAAAACCAACTCCAATTCACATAAAAGAACCCACAGGCCAAATTTCCATCACACCTGCACCAAGGAATAAATTCAGATCCCGAGATAGCTTAAGAGAACCAGGGGCTCATGCTGACCGTGGGTGCAGCAACTATGTTTTGCAAACCAAAAATTGGAATCTATGGTTGGTCTCACGTACACAGATATAGAAAGTTAACATTGGACTTCCAGGCTTACACGAGGTCGTGCTAGTGACAGAAAATTCACCATCTTCTGCACAAGCAAAGGGCTGAAATCGCCCTCTTGCAAACACTGTGTGGAAATATTAACGTGTGTCACGCCCACCCTTCCACCTGTTCTGAGAGCCCTGAGGGCAGGTGGGCCTCTCCTGCACTCTTGCTTTCCAGCTCCTGACATGGGGTCTGCACCTGGTACCTGCTCCATAAACTATAGAATGAATAAGTGAATAATTGTAGCTAATGCACCAGATCGCTTACTATGGGCCTGACCCTGAGCCAAGTGTTGCCCGTGGATCATCTCATCCAACCCCACAACTTGAGGAGAAAAGGCAGAAAGAAGCAGGAGCGCAAAGCCGAGATCTGAACCCAGGCCGTGTGGCTCCAGAGCTGGTTCTCCCACCACTCAGCCTGACCAGGAGCAAGGCGGTTGGGGGGAGGCACACACCTGTAAAGGATGCTTCTTCAACTGATACGTGAGGCATCAGTAGCTGGTGCGGTAGACACAGCAGCAGGCAGGACCGACGGGTTTTCTGTCCTCCTGGGGCGGCTGGAAGCAGGCATTCCTGGGCATGGGGCCAGCCCCGCTAGCACTGACGGAAGCTGTGAGCCCCCCACCAGGCTGGTCATCAAAATCTCCGGAGGGACGCTTACAAGTCCAGATCCCCAGGCCTGGGGTGCCCCCAACAGTTAGCAGTCACAGTGATTGTCCAACAGACTAATCAGTCTTGGCCACTCCAGGCTTACAACCCGGCTGGAGGGCTTTCAGCGTTCCAATGCCCAGATGGCGCCCACACCAATGAAATCAGAGTATCTGGGGGTGGGAGCCGGGCATCAGCATTTTTTGTTGCTGATCTCAGATGATGCAGATGTTTGGCAAAGCTTGGGGACCATGCCCTGCACCAGTGCTCTCACCTTGGCTACGCCCCACCTACCCCACCCCACCCCAGCGATCGATTTAACCGAATCTCCTATTTATAGATGCGTGAAATAGGTGTTTTTTTGCCTTTAAAGCTTTTCTTTGCACCACACACACCTCTGTGCATCTTGCTTTTCTCCCCGGTGCCGGAATGGCACGTTCGGAGCGGACTCGCTGCAGCTGCGAACTGTCCGCTGTGCAGGAACATCGCTACACGACCAGCCTGGGCTGGTGGGCGCCAGGGTCACTTCCCGTCTTTGGGAACCTGTTTCAAAGCTTCTCGGTTCGTGCTGAGAGTCAGCCAGACTGGGAACTTTTAGCCAAGGTTCCGAGGTGACCCTCCGCCCCAAAGCCCAGCTGTCCTGTGATAAGAGATTGTTCAGAGCCAGGGACAGGTCCTTCCACTGCTGGGCAGTTCTGCGGGGAGAAATATAGGAACTTTCTTCTGAGAAGTGCTGCCCCTCTCTAAGCACCCACCTTGGCCTTGGCTCTCACACCCCTGAAGGTTCTGATTCAGGGAGCCTGGCCAGCTCGGTGTACGTCCACAGGGACATCCACATCTGCGGTCCCCCTGCTGCCACGCCAGCACCTCCGACGCGTTCCGGCACTGCAGCCCTAAGTCCACGGATCTGATCCCGTCTTTCCCCTGCTCACACCCAGCTTGGTCCTGCTCACAGTTTCTATCCATGACACCCTAGAATCGAATCCAGACTCCTCCCCTTGACCCCAGGCCCTGGTCTGGCCCTGCCCCCTCTCCCCTTTATCACTGAGGTCCACCCACTCAGGCACCTCCAGAGGCCTCATTTTTCCCTGTCTCCAGCGACACACATGATGCCAGATCTTTGCCTGGCGGTTCCTTCCAATCTTCCTGTGTGTCCCTATCACAGCCCCTCAGGTGTCGCCCTCGTGGCATTTATTACCGTTAGTTACTCTGTTGGGTGACTCCTAGTGGGATCATCCACCTGACCGCGGTGCCACTCCTTGAGGGCAGGCATCGCCATCTGTCTCACTGGCCTCTCCCCGGTACCCGGCACAGTGCCTGGCACACAGCAGATCTTCCATAAAGATCTGAGGAATAAATTAATACAGAACTACATCTCGAGACAGAGTAGACTGTGCCCTGGCACCCACCCACAGACTTCTAATCTGAACATCTGAATTTGAATGCCGAAAGGGGATCAGTAGTTTACAAGAATAAGACACACGCCAGGGTTCCCATAGGCACAGGGTGTTTGCAGGTTGGACACAATAAAATATTCTTTGCTTCCACAAAGAAACAGTCTCTTCTACATTTTTTCTTGAAACTCAAGGGCATTTTTGGCTAATTTATGTTTTCCTATTTCAGTCCAGACACACGGTTTGGAGAAATAGTTCCCTTTCCTCTTATCATGACTACAGAAAATTCAAAGGTTCAAGCACGAGGGTAAATGGTAACTGATACCAACTTCGGTATGAGGGAGACAATGAGGAGGAGTGGGGACTGTGGCAAACAGGAAACGACACTAGGAAATAGGGACCTAGGATTACCAGACTGTCCATTATTTTAAATAAACAAGAAACTCAGATTTTCTTCATGAAAATTCTCCATTTAAAACCCCTATGTGGGGCTTCCCTGGTGGCGCAGTGGTTGAGAATCTGCCTGCCAATGCAGGGGACATGGGTTCGAGCCCTGGTCTGGGAAGATCCCACATGCTGCGGAGCAACTGGGCCCGTGAGCCACAATTACTGAGCCTGTGCGTCTGGAGCCTGAGCTCCGCAACAAGAGAGGCCGCGATGGTGAGAGGCCCACGCACCACGATGAAGAGTGGCCCCCACTTGCCGCAACTGGAGAAAGCCCTCGCACAGAAACGAAGACCCAACACAGCCATAAATAAATAAAAAAAAAAAAAAAAAAAAAAAAAAAAACCCTATGTGAATTGAACCCATCACATCAGAGTGCTGGATTCAGCCTCTGGGCCACCAGTTTGCAACCCCTGATCTAATCCACGTGTGGTTAACAGGCGCTTTCCCCCATCATCCTCTGCCCACTCAAGCAAAGTCCGTAGGTGTGAGAAAGTGCTGGCTTCCTTTATTTCCTTCCATGTAGGCCATTAACCCCATCTGTGGGCCAAATCTGTCCTGCGTTCCAGCACAGGAACCAAATGGAATTCTCAGAGTCTGGTCAGGAATTCACCCTTGGGTGGGTATCAGGACTCAGCCATTCGGGAGGGCCCTGAGCTCCCCTCCCTCCTAAATCACAGGGCACCCAAGAGGCAAACATCTCTCTCTCTCTCTCTCTCTCCCTGCCATCTTGAAGCAGCTTCCGGAGATCCTGCCTGAAACTTCCCCCAAAAGAGGAAGTTCAAACCAGAAAAAGAGAGAAAGTAAAACACAAAAAGCTGGTTGGACAGAAAAACCCAAAGGCACCAGAAATAGTAAAGTGCTCACCTGCTGACTCATCTCAATATGCCGCCCTTCAGCGGCTCCTCGATCCGGGGAGACAGTGCGAAGTCCCAACATGTTTCTGCCCCCTCACTAGCCCCACCTCCCACAGCTCCCCCTTCTCCCTGCTGCTTGCTCTTCTATCCTGGTGATCACCCTGCTTCATCCCACCCCAGGATCTTTGCCAGTTATTTCCTCTGCCTGGGATGTTTTCCTCCTACCTCTCAGCCTGGTCAACTTCTATTCATGCTTCAGAGCTCAGCCTAAAATGATGCTGCCTCAGGGAAGCCCTCCCTGAACACTCCCAGACAAAGTGGGGTCCCTCTGCTAATTGCCCTCCTGGACCTCTGTGCTCCTTCTTCCCTGCCCATTCCTGAGGGGTTACCACTCGGGTCTCAAGCTTTCTTGGAGAGGCCTTCCCCACCCCATGTCTCCCAGACACAAAGACACCCTCTATCGCATCACCCATGCCCACGTTCTCCACAGCATTCATCACAATTTAGAGGTTTTGTATGTTACGTGTTTACTGTCTGACAGTCGGGCCATGAGAGTGGGAGCCCTTGTGTGTTTCACTCCCCGCACGCAGCAGGGGTTCAAGGTGTTGAACGACGAAGGCCCACTTCCCTAAGAACCCCAGGACACCCCTAGGACTGGAGCTGGCTCTCTATGAGACTCCTACTGCTCCATTTAAAAGCCCAAAGTGGCCCTAGGACAGGGGCTGGTACAGGAGGCACTGGCTGCCCAGACCTGTTCCCAAACCAGACTTTCCCTTTCCAGTTCATTTGCCCATCTGCAAACAGCTTCCGCGCGAGGAACTGCTAATGAATTAAGCTTTAAGTAGAGGCTGCAAGTGACTCCACTCTGGCAGTTTTTGCTTCTTTGGGTAAATAAACTTCAGCAAGAGCTCTAAGTGGCTTTATTGCCGCGTGGAGCTACAGGGAGTTCGGCTCTTCATTACGGCCATTACAAATGAGCATGAGCCAGCCTGCGTCTGAGTTAAAGAGAGCCCTGAGTGAGCAAATGAAGTTAATACATGCAGCTTCTCCTGAAGGCTGTCCCTAATCGAGACAAGATGAGGCTGGGTTGAGCCACTGGACACAGTGACATCTTGCTGCTGAGAGCAAGGGGGAGAAAGAACACGAAAGACGCTCAGGTTACTTAAACCCTTAAGCAGGTACCCAACCTAAATGCCCATCCCTGGGGGTGTGGTTCAGAAATTACAGGACATTCATAGCATGTTGCTTATTCGGTGAGGGCCTCAGTTTTCAGTTATGAAGTTGACATAACATCCTAGCCACTGGGTCACGGCCAGGATGCAATGACATAATCCATGGACAGAGTGCAGCACGCTGCTGGCACACAGTATGTGCTCAGAAAATAGGAGGAATTATTCTGTAATGGTGGGACACGAAGAAGCCAAGGAATGATGAAGACCTACACTCTCTGACGCAGAAGCCGCCAGCGTCTTATGACTATTAAGTGCTTAAAATGTGGCTGGTCCAAACTGAGATGTGCTATAAGTTCAATCGTCCAAGCCTGATTTTGAAAACTTACTTCAGGACTTCCCTGGTGGCGCAGTGGTTAAGAATCCGCCTGCCAGTACAAGGGACACGGGTTCGAGCCCTGGTCCAGGAAGATCCCACATGCTGCGGAGCAACTAAGCCCGTGCACCACAACTACTGAGCCTGCGCTCTAGAGCCCGCAAGCCACAACTACTGAGCCTTTATGCCACAACGACTGAAGCCCCTGTGCCTAGAGCCCGTGCTCCGCAACAAGAGAAGCCACCGCAATGAGAAGCCTGCGCATGCACGGCAGCGAAGAGTAGCCCCCGCTCGCCATAACTAGAGAAAGCCCACATGCAGCAACAAAGACCCAATGCAGCCAAAAATAAATTTATATATAAAAAAAAGAAGGAATCACTATAAAAAAAAAAACTTACTTCAAAGAAAAGAATGTAAAAATCTCCTTAAATTTTTTTACGTTGATGACATGTTGAAAGGATATTTTGGAGACACTTATTTTAAATACATTGAAACTTGCAGATCTAAATCTTATAGGGTTTAATGTCAATTAAATCTCAATAAAACTGGAAAAAATTAAATATATTGAAACTAATTTTATCTGTTTCTTTTTCCTTTTTTATATGGCTCCTAGAATATTTAAAATTACATGGATGGGGGACTTCTCTGGCGGTCCAGTGATTAAGACTCCGAGCTCCCAATGCAGGGGGCATGGGTTCAATCCCTGGTCAGGGAACTAAGACCCCAGATGCCACGTGGCGTGGCCAAAAAAATAAAAAGAAAAAGAAAATTACATGGACGGCTCACATCTTTGGCTCAAATTATATTTCTATTGGACAGCTCTTATAGATACATTCTGACATGGAAATATGTCCATACTATTTTTTTAAATTGAGATATAACTCACATACCATAAAATTTACTCTTTTAAAGTGTACGATTCTGTGGTTTTCAGTGAATTCACAAAGTTTTGCAACCATCAGCATAATTCCAGAACTATTTCATCACTCTGAAAAGAAGCCCTATACCTTACCATTAAGTCACTCTCCATTTGTCCATGCTATTTTGAATAAAGAAAAGCAAGTTACAGAACATTATTCTAGTATCACGTGGGTTTTTTTGGTAAAAACTAATTATGTATAATTATTAGTATATATGCATACCTACATTTGTAAATGCATTTTTAATATGTTTGGAATAATGTACACCAAACTGTGAAAGATGGTTATCTCTGGGAACTAGAATTGAGGTGAGAGAGAAAAAGGAGAGGGTGCTTACCCTTTATTTTAAATACTTCTGTACTGCTTCTGAGATTTAAAAAGAGAATGGATTGACTTTCTGGCCCTACATAACTCCTGGTGAACTTCGGTAAATAACTTTCACGGCACTGTCAACATACTGGCTTCAGCTGGAAGATAAAGTGGCTAGTTTTAAATCTACTTTTTATTCTGTGCTTTTAAAATAGAAAGTACAGCCAGAGATGAGGTATTTTCCCTCCTAGCAACAGAAGCGTACCGAGGCCGGGAGCATCCTCGCACAGACGCAGCCTGCCCGCCTCCGCCCGGCATGTAGCATCGGCTTGGAGCAGAGCAGGCCGAGCGCCCGGGCAGGGGCAGGACCGGGAGTCAGCCTCCCCCGGGGCCCAGGCTGGCAAAGGGCAGCAGCTCCGAGCGCGCCTCAGTCTGGCATTCCGGAGGATGCTGGAGGGGGGTCTCAGGTAGGGATGGGAAGCGAGTCTGGGCCCTCGAGAACCGGGGCTGGAGGAGGGGGCGGGCGCGACCTGACGCGCATCTCTGCGCGACGCCAGACAGCCACCGCTCCGCAAAGGAGGGGCCCCTCGGACCCCCAGCGCGGGTCCGAAGCCCCAGCGCCAGGTACGAGAGAACGCTACAGGGAAGCCGAGGGTCCGGGTCCAGCGCGCAAGGGGTCCCCATTCGTCCACTCCTCCCCGGGGGAGGGCGAGCCCTGGATCCCCCAACCCCAAGACCCGCCTCCCCCACTTCCAACCCCGTCCCCTACCTCGGCCCCGGGCTCGGGGGTCAGGAAGAGCGCGAGCTCGCGCGCCCCGCTGCGCACGGGCTCCGGCCGATCGGCGTCCACGAGCAGCATGAGGAGCGCGGCAGGGTCCAGTTGGCGGAGGCTGCCAGGGAACCCGACGCCGCGTCCTGGCCTCGGAGCCCCGCCCCCAACCGGCTGCATGCCCCGTGGCCCGCCTGGCGGAGGAGGGGCAGGTGCGCACCCAGCGGCCGCGGCCCACGCCTCCCGGAACGCCGGGCCGAGCGGGCAGCGCCACCCAGTGGCGCGCGATGTTCACTACGCCCGGCCCCCGCAGCACCTGGTAAACGAGAGATTCTCAAACTCGCTTTCAGATTGCAATCACCTGCGGCTCCTTCAAAACTTCCGAAGTCCGACGGCCACACACAACCTTTAGGGTTGGAACCTGGGCATCAGTACTTTTTATGTTCGCCAGGTGATTCTAACATAGAGCCGAGTTTGAGAACCATCGGTATAGACCACCCCTTTTCATTGGAATCCGGTGGAGGAGCGGTTCCCAGCTCCCACAGCACTTTAGAATGCCCCGGGGAGTTTCTAAAAGCCCGGAAGCCAGGCCTCACCCCAGGCCGATTCAGCCGGAATCCCTGGGGGTGGGGCTTGGGCATCAGTAGTTTGTAAAGCTCCCCGGGTGGTTCCAGCGTGCTTTCAGGATAGAGAACAGCTATCACAGAGGATCCTTTCGTTTAAAGACCACCCCCTCCCCGCCATCACCCCGCCCACAAGGCCTCTCCTAGGACAGCATCTTGTTTGCGCCAGGCGGACAGTCCTAAAAATTAGGGAAGTCGGATGTAGCGATCCTCTTCCTCCCAGCGGCAGCTTTTAAAATAAGCTCCCCAGGGAATTCTTCAGCGCACTAAATTGGACACACCCCCGCACCCCTAGGAGGCTAGTCTAGATCCCTTAGAGGCTGAAGAGGGTGGGGTCCAAAGCAATGCTAGTGAGGAGAGTTCTAAAAAAGGTAACGAGGTATAGGGAAGTCTAGCGGTCTAATTTTTCCTATGATGTCTTTTAAAATGTTAAATTCTTTTTTAAAAATCGGGCTCCGCTTAGGGCTGCAAATAAATATACAGGACTCCCCTCACCCTCGTCCTGTTAAATCTTAATTTATATTTTATCTGGCAACCTTAGGTAGGGGGCGTGAGCACATGCTTGATCCGTCTTTCGGGTAATCCATCACTGTACACACAGTTCCCACTTCCACAGCTTCCCACTGCTAATTTCTCGACATCGCCGCCCAAACATTCAGGCCTTCAGGCCAGAGTAATTTTCTGGAAATTCTTGGCAAAGACTTGGGCCTCAGGTGCTAAGGAAAAGGATTTAATAGGAACCCACTGAACCCGCACTTGGCCATTCATTACTATCCTGAGGCGTCTGATGCTCAGAGCCCTTCCGTATCACACACGCACCCAGAAAGCCAGCTCCGACCCTCACCCTTACCGGCTGACTGGGGCCCTCCCTCGGAAAAGCCCAGAACCGGCGTCAGATTAGCCACAGCCCTGAGCACAGCAAACTTCCCCTGATGGACGAATCTCAGAAACATAATGCTAAGAAAAAAGAAAAGAAAAAAAGGCAAATCGTGAAGGCTCTGTAGGGCACGCTGCCATTAACATAAAGGTTTTAACACATGCGAAACCGCACTATATATTGTTTATGGATACAGACATATGGAGTAAAAGTGTAAAGCCGTGCACGGGAGTGATGTACACCGCATGCAGGAAACTGGTTACTTTGGGGTGGGGGAGAGGAAACTGGGGAGGGATACGGGAGGGGTTTCAGTTATATTTGTAACGTTTTATTTCTTCTGTTGATGTTTGTTATAGTATTTAAACTTTTAAAATGCCCAATATGACTCATTGTGAAAAAAACAAAAACAAATAAATCCCTGGGATATTAGCTAAAAGTGCTGCTTACGCCGACCCCCTTTCCCTGGAGATGGGGTGTCTGGGAAAGAGATCTTCGCTCTCCACCAGCCTCTCCGCGATTCATGCCCTGGGCCACGCTGGCTAGCCAAGAGTCATTTTGTTTCTAGTCTTTTTTTCTAAATGTAACGATGCCTTAGAAACATTTTGCTTAGAACACAGATGCCCGGAAGGCCACCCCACCTTTCGGAATCGGAGTCTTTGGGGCGAAGGGGAGCTGGGCGGAAGCAGCGTTTAAAGCTGTGCCGTTGACTGTGGTGCACGCAGCACACGGCAGGCTGAGAAGAGCCCCTCTCCGGTTAGTCCGGCTGGCTGTAGCCAGGGACCCCCGTGGGAGGCCGAATTAATGATTTTAAACAAAGAAGATGAATTTTTAAACAACCTCCCCGGCCTCTCACAAGCGCTTGGGGGTGACCCTGGGTCAGGCGGCAAGCCCGAGGCCTGGAATGCAGCCCGCCTGGGCCGCACCCTGCCCAAACCAGTTTGAACCAGCTGTGGGGATGGAGCCGTGGCGCGTCCCCACGAGCTCCCTCTGGCGCCCAAGACGGGCTCAGAGCGGCTGCTGCGGCCTCCTGCTCGGGAGTCCTCCGCGGGGCCAGGCAGCCGGCTCCCTCCCAGCCGGAGGTCGGGGCGCCCGTGGCCGCCTGGCCCCGAAGACCCCCCCCCCGGGAGCAGCAGTGGCCCCCGGCTGGGCCACGAGGCCACACAGCCTTCCACCCCCGCACCCCCCGTCCCACCTGGCTTCACCTCCAGCTACAAAATGTTTATCTGTCTGTGTCTTTTCAAGGTCACCTCTGCCAGCTCAGGCCTCAGGCACGCAAGGTTCTGGATGAGCATCGTTCCCAAGCTCGGCTGCCCCTTGGAAACTTCCAGAAAATACTGACGCCGAAACCACTCCCCAGTGATTGGGATTTAATTGGTCGGGGGCGTGGCCTCGGTTGGGGAGGTTGAAAGGATCCCCCAGGTGATTCTGATCTGTGCAGCTCCAAAGCTGCTTAACTCCGCGGGCCGTTTCTAAGGCCCGTTGGTCTCATTGGGAACGTGTCCTGAAAGCTTACTAAGGGCCAGGCTCTGTTCAAAACTCTTCTCAGAGACGCCCGCCTTGAATCTCCTCCGCACCCTGTGAGGCAGGGAGGCTCTGCTAATGCCCCTTTTAGAGATGAGGAAACTGAGACACCGAGAGGTTCAGTCACTTGCCAGGGATTATAATCAGCCAAGGGAAGAACCCAGGTCCTTACCTGCTACTCACGCTACACTGCCTGTTGCAGGGAAGCCTGGCACTGGGAAAGCTGGCGGCGGCCCTGCCCCTCTGCCAGCCCACCCTTTTCACTGCCCCCCCCAAAGCACCATGTAGCCACCTCTCTTCCTGCTCTTAATTCCCCAGTACTCACCAAGTGAAGTTCAAACACCTCCACCCGCCAAGCCTCCCTTGCCAATCTGTCTACTGCTTTTCTCTTTGAAACCTAAGATGCAAATGGGAGCCCACAGAGCAGAGCCAGGGCCCGGAGGAGGTTAAGAGAGACACTTGGAGTACAAACTGTTAAGGGGGTCTCCCGGTCAGGATTGGCCCCAGGGAGTGAGGGTCTCCTTTCGTTGTGTGCCCTGGGCATCTCGCCTGCCTCACCTGAGTTCTGGCCCTGCCACACAGCCTGCTGCTGTAGACCAAATGTTTGTGTTCCCCCAAGTTCATACATTGAAATCCTAACCCCAAGGTGATGGTCTCAGAAGGTGGGGCCTTGTGAATGGAATTAGTGCTCTTACAGAGGTGACCCAAGAAGACCAGGCTGGGGTGTCTAGACCACAGGAAGATCTGTTTCCCCATCACCTTCACAAAGGTTAACTCGAAGACAAAGGAGCTCTGCAGAAAAAAAAAATACATATATACACATATATTTATAGAAAAGAAAAATATAAATATAAAAAATATATACATATAAAAGAAAAATAAAAAAAAATTTAAGAGACCCCAAGAGAACTCCCCTGCCCTTGCCACCGTGTGAGGACGCGCGGAGAAGCCAGCCGCCTGCAATCCAGAAGCAGCCCTTCACCAGAACCTGACCCTGCTGGCACCCTGATCTTGGGCTAACAACCTGATCTGTGAGAAATAAATGTCCGCTGTACATAAGCCACGCAGGCTATGGTGTTTTGTTACAGCGCGGCCCAAACGAAGGCATCTGTAGGTGTGTTAGATTTGCACAACATCGTGCTTAAATACCTGCATCTTTCAATGTGGTACCTTTTAGAGTTCACGCAGACATTCAACTGTGGCTTCTCTCGAAAAGAAAGGGAAGCTCAGGAAACCGTGGGCCTGCACTGCGGCAATTAAGGAGCTGCCCCCGTTTGCAGTCTCCCCCCCGCCCCCGGCCCCAGTCTCTCTCTGACCTCTTGGCCCGTGAAAGTGTCTGGGTGTTGCTTCCGGGGTCCCCTGAATATGCCCCAAGTCTGCCGGGCTCCCCATCGACGTCCAGCGTTTCCGTCTGCCCCTGGGCCCCCTGCCCTCCCTGCCCTCCACCCAGCCTTCAAGGTCTCTCTTCCACGGCCCTTTTTCTGACCCCCAAAGAGATGAGCCCTTTAAGCTTACCTTCTGATACCTTCCACCTTCGGCTAAGTTGTAAGTAAGGCCACCATCAGACAGGAAGTTCCTGGAGGACAGAACACACGTCTCGGGCGTTTTGGGGGGATTGCTGGAGGAGTCCAGTGGCTGCCTTTGTACCTGGAAGTCAGTCCTCAATAAACACATTCATCTAAAATTTGGAGTCACTTTCCTGCTTGGTGTCTCTGTTTCGCCACCAGCAAAATGATTTAGAACACCACCCCTCGAAATAGAAGCATGGTGAAAACCCAGGTTTTAAAAGCATTTTCCTATCACAGTTTTGAAATGATCTCTCTATGGTAATAGGCGACAGCACATCCCATTCGTTCCCTGGAAAAGAAAAGCTTCTGATTCTCCTCAGGCATTTGATCCGTTTTTCTCTGTGCCTTTTCTTTCCACAACAGAGTTGCACAAAGGGTCTCATAGCTTTGGAGGCAAGAGGCCAAGCGTCAAGACTCAAAGTGCTCCCTACGTGTCGACGTTTGGCTTTCCAGCTAGAGCTGCCCCGGTCCTGGGAAGTGAGGGGAGAATCCTGGGTTTAGAGGAAAGAGGCATTTCTTTCCCCCTCCAGCTACTGAAATGTGGGTCCCAGGCTGTTTGTTCTGCCTCCGTTTAAACAGACGCTGGAGGAAAAAGACCCTGCCCAGCAAGGTGTGAAGTGGCCCGGCTTTGGTGACCTAGGCGGGAGCTTAGCGCCTTCTGTAAATTCTCCTGCAGGCTCAGGCAGTCCTGGGCGTTACAGGCCCACCACCCCTAACACAAAACCCTTGGGGCCAGACATGTTTCAGAATCAGAACTCCTGGGTTTAGAATGCTAATACGGAGCACATAGGACACCCGAGGTGACAACTCCAGGACAAGTGGGGCAGCACCCTATTATCAGACTTCGTATTTCTCAGTAGAATGTGTGAATAGTCACCTTACATGAGCTCATTAAGGGCCTTAAATAAATCTCATGCCAGTCCGGCTCAGGTTTTGCTGGTCAATGAATTTCTGCTGGCCCGATGGGGAAAAGAGCAAATGGTTTTCGGTTTCCTGGATTTCAAAATTTCAAAAAAAGGAATTATGGACTTGAGTTTCTGTTTCGCAGTTGGGGAAACTGAGGCTCAGGAAACTGTGGCCCAGGCCCACGTATGTAACTACGTGGAGTTGGGTTGCAAGCCCATGGCTCTTTCATTTATATCACACTGAGATGGATCAGAATACGTCAGAAGATGTTAGAAAATAGTTAAGTGCCGGGTAAAACAGTATTCATTAGACTATTTGGGACATTGGAATATATTTGTTTCTTGCTTCAGGAACCTGTATCTCTATTCACTGGGATTCAAAGGCCCTTAAGTGTCCTTGGAGTACAGGGTACGGCGTTGTGTACACAGTAGGTGTTTCATAAAAGAGATCCTGCTCTATACGAAACCTGCAGGCATATCAGCAGCAAACAATAAGCTGAGAGGGGCCCCTGGTTGTAACAATGGCCATAAGCAAACACAATGAAATTTAGCAGAAAAAAAAGAAAAAAGTATTTACTTTTTTGAGGATTATTGAGGATGTGGGAAACCTCGTCTTCAGCAGTTCATGTGACAACCACAGAGAATTTTTTAATTGATTTTGAGTTTAACTTAAGACATTGAAATAACACAACTGCTAAAAAGCAAATGAGAATGAGGATGCATTAACTAAAAAATACAGAATGCAGTACAAAGAGCTAGAAGTGGACTGTCTTCTGGCCCCTGGAGGGCCCCTGCTGGGTACAGAGCGTACCTCTGGGAGGGAACAATGCACAGTGACTAACAGCACAGGCTCTAGAGTCAGACTGTCTGGGTTCCATCCACCTAAAAGCTGTGTGACCTTGGCGGAGTTACTTAACTTCTCTGTGCCTGAGTTGCCTCATCAGTAAAATGGCATGCTACAACTTCACAGCGTTGCTGAAAAAGATTCAATGAGACAATCTACATAAACTTCTTTAAACACTGGCTGGCATAGAGTAAGTGCTCAATAAATCCTACATTATAAATGGAATATTGACAAACTAGAGTGTTTTCAAGGGAGGACAAAGAAGATGGCCAGATAGATAATATAGCTGATGGTGGCAAGGTTTTGGTCACCAAGAATGCATTTGATAAATGTCTGTTGAGACAAACTGAACATAAAGTCAGTTTATGACTGACTTTATGTTCCTGTGATGTTCATGTGACCTTATGACATGTGATGACAGTTTGAAGGAGCAGGAGCTGTTTTGCCAGGAGAAAGCTTGGATTATCTAAAGGAAGATCGCAAGGAAGGGGTCAATGAATTCTATGGGGCTGCTGAGAGAAGAACGACAACTGAACCAGGGACAGGAGAAAACAGAGAAATCCCACCTGCCTAGCTGTGCAGAACACCACTCACATAGAAAACGGCGTGCATGGCGCCCCCTGGAGTTGTGTGGAATTCTAAGATTCCAGCCCACTGGCGTACATCACATAATCCCCAAGTATGGGGGGAGCCAGAGGATATGATGGGTTATCATTCCCATGATGAAGTTACTGATTAGTTGACTTGGAGTTAATCAAAAGGGAGATTATCTTGGGTGAGTGCGACCTAATCAGACAAGCCCTTAAAGGGGCTTTAGAGGTCAGAGCTGGAAGGAGTCAGGGAGGCGCGCCCCCTGCTGGCCTGGAGGAAAGCGAGCAGCCACGCTGTTTTGCACCCCTCTGGGGGCCGCGGAGCAGGGAACAGCTGGTGCCTCCAGGAGCCCAGGGCCTCAGACCTACAAACGCAGGAACTAAAATCGACCTGAATGTGCTTGACATTGGACGTGGACTCGAGCCTCAGACAGCCCCAGCGGCACCTTCACTATAGCCTTGTGAGACCCTGAGCCATGGACCTGGGTAACTGTACTGAGACTCCTGACCCACAGAAACTGAGGTAACAAACGTGTGTCGTTTTAAGCCTCTGAGTTTGGGGGGATTTGTTAACACAACAAAATAAAACAAGTACACAGGTATTACTAAAGGGAAGTGGACTTCACCTTAAAGTGAAGGGGAAAGAGTTTCTGAAGGTGAGTTGTATGTGAATAAACAGATGGGGTCTCCGAGGGGTGAGGCTCCACCGCGGGGGCAATTCAAGCAGAGTCGGGCCGTCTCCTCCTAGACAGGGACAGTATAGACAGGGTTTCTGCTTTGGCTGAAAATTCACCTCTAGATCACTGGTTCCTAAACTTGAATGTACCAGGTGAATGACGCATCACCTGGGGATTTTAGTAAAATGCAGATTCTGATTCAGCTGGTCTGTCCAGTCACTTGAAACCGCTATTCTTCAAGAAATGTGAATTAGAAGGCAGAAGAATTTCTGATGGTCTCAGAAATTTTTTTTTTCAAGTATCTTCTTTCCAAGGATACAGTGTGACAGCAGGTCCACTAGATGTTAGCTCCATGAGGTCAGGAGCTGCACCCTCTTGTTCACTGCTGTGACCTCCCAACTGCCACGAAGTCCACGTGGCACAGTTGATATATTTTGAATGAATGGGGTTTGTGAATCATTTTTTAACAGCTTTATTGAGCTATAATTCACATACCATACAGTCCCCCTATTGAAAGTATACAGTCAATGGTATAGACTAAAGTACATACACAGAGTTGTGCAGCCATCACCACAGTCCATTTTAGAACATTTTTATCACCCAAAAAAGAAACCCTAAAAAAAAAAAGAAAGAAAGAAAGAAACCCTACACTCCTTAGCCATTGCTCCCCAAACCTCCCACCTACTTCCGGCCCAGGCAACCACTAATCTAATTTCTGTCTTTATGGATTTATCTATTCTGGACATTTCATATAAATGCAATCATATGTTGTGTGACCTTTTGCATCTGAGTTCTTTCACTTAGCATGAAGTCTTCAAGGTCCATCCATGTGGTGGCACACATCAGCCCTTTACTCCTTTTTGTGGCCCCCAAATATTCCATTATATGGATGTACCACAGTTTGTTTATTTATTCCTGAGTTGATGGACACAAATATATTAGAAGTAAAAAATGAATAATTACTTAACCTCAGAGTGTGAAAGCATCTCTTATTTTGACACAAAATTCAGAAGCCATAAAAGAAAATTTCAACTATAGGAAGATGAAAAGTTTCTGCATGGCAAACACTACTCTAAGCATATTCCAAAATAATATAAGAAATGTTTGATATCTTGATTGTGGTGGTGGTTATATGGAGGTATTCTATTTGTCAAAATTCATTGAACTGTCCATTCAAAGTACATTGTATTGGAATAAATTATACCTCGATAAAGTTGATTGTTAGGAAAAACAATAAGACAAGAGGGGAAAAAAATATTTGCCAATACATAGTCAAGGTGTAACCTTCATCTATAAAGGACTTCTGGAAAATGATAAGGAAAACACCAAATGAGCAAAGTATATGCAAAGATAACTGAAAGAAAAGCTAATTCACACAGATTATCATCAATGAAAAGATGTTTGACCTCCCTTATTATAAGATACATTCTTCAACCATCAGAGTGGTGAAAATTGACAGGTTTGGCAAGGTTATGGGCAATCCCACTCTTTGTTGGCTGGATTATACAAATTGACACACAAACCAGCAGACTCTATTGAAATTACAAATGCATATGTATTTTGCTCAGTAATTCCTCTTCTAGGTATTTACCTTACAACTATATTTCGTCATGTGCAAAATGACTTATGAATACAATTATTAATTACCACATAGCTGCAGTGGCAAAAGAATTGATACAAACTAAAGGTCCAGGAATAAGGGATTGTTTAATATATTAAATTGGTTGCATGTTATGGAGCTGCAAAAGTGAACGGGGATTAAATGCAATGTGGTATCCTGGACTAGATCCTGGAACAGAAAGAAGACATTAGTGGAAAACTGGTGAAATCCAAATAAAGTCTAAAGTTCAGTCAATAGTAATGTACTGTTATAGACTGAATAGTTGTTTCTTCCCCCCTTCCCAAATTCATATGTTGAAGCTCTAACCCCTAGTGTGGCTGTATTTGGAGATGGGGTCTCTAAGGAAATAACTGGGGTTAAATAAGGTCATAAGGGTGTGGCCCTGATCCTATAAGATTCGTGCCTTTAGTGTCCTTATAAGAAGAGATGCCAGGGCTTCCCTGGTGGCGCAGTGGTTAAGAATCTGCCTGCCAATGCAGGGGACACGGGTTTGAGCCCTGGTCCGGGAAGATCCCACATGCCGCGGAGCAACTAAGCCCGTGCACCACAACTACTGAGCCTGCGCTCTAGAGCCCGTGAGCCACAACTACTGAGCCCACATGCCACAACTACTGAAGCCCACGCGCCCAGAGCCCGTGCTCCACAACAAGAGAAGCCACTGCAATGAGAAGCCCGCGTCCCGCAACGAAGAGTAGCACCGGCTCGCTGCAACTAGAGAAAGCCCGCGTGCAGCAATGAAGACCCAATGCAGCCAAAAATAAATAAATAAATTAATTAATTAATTTAAAAAATTTTTAAAAAAAAAGAAGAGATGCCAGAGAGCTCTCTTTCCCTCCCTCTCTCTCTTGCACAAAGGAGAGGCCATGCGAGGACACAGGGAAACAGCAGCAGCACCTTGGTCTTGGACTTCCAGCCTCCAAAACTTCGAGAAAATAACTTTCTGTTGCTTAAACCACCCAGTTTGTGGTGTTTTGTTATGCAGCCGGAGAAGGCAAAGACATGTACCAATGTTAATTTCTAGTTTTGACAAAGGTACCATGGTTATATAAGATGTTAGCATCAGAGGAACCTGGGTGATGCTGTACTATCTGTGTGACTTTCCTGTAAATCTAAAACAATTCCAAAATTAAAAGCTTGTATTTAGAAAAAGGAATGGAAATAAAATGAATGGGGAAGAATTTTATCTAGTGATAAGGAAATAATTACTAAAGATATATTAAATGAGAAAAGCAAAGGGTAGAATATGCTGTTGTTATATAATAATAAGAGGGGACATAGTATATTTTCATACTGTCTGATTTACATTAAAAAAAATCTATGGAGAGATAAGCAAGAAACAGAGCACAATTGGTACCCGAGGGAAGGGAATGACAGTTGGGTGAACTGGGGACCAAAAATGTGAAAGTGTTTTCACTATGTGCTTTTAAAAAATTTTTGGTTGTTTGAAACATGTGAATTTATTTACCATTCGAATAACTAAATTTGTAAAAAATAAACAATTGGGGAGGAATAAGAGAGTTTGCTCTACAGATACTAAAATGTATTTTAAAGCTTCAGTAATCAAAACAGCATGAAATGCTGTTAATCTATTTGTCTTCCAAAGCAGACAAATAGATTAACAAATCGTGATTTGGCCAAAACAAACCTAAGAACATGTAAGAAACTAGCAAATGATAAAGGTGGAATTACAATTCAATGAGAAAGTAGTGTCTTATTCAATACATTATGATAGAACAATTAATGGAGAATTTAAACAAAAAAAAAAATCTCAGATCTCTTAGTTTAGCCAAAGATTAGATGGCCAAAGAATTATCAGATGGATTAAATATATAAATGTAAAAAAAAAATCATAGAAGTATGGAACTTAGGATAAAAGCTGGGTAAGCATTTATATAATTTGAGAGGGAAACTACTAGAGAAAAGAATAAAGAATTTTACCATGGACAATAAGAAATTCCTATAGAATAAATACAAAAGCCAATGATACACACAGTAAGGAGCAAATGACTAATTAGGAAAAAATGATGACCAAAGGTTGACTTCCTTAATCTATAAAGCATTTCTATATTAAGAAAAGACCGATACCTCAATTTTTAAAATGTTATGTGAAGGACCCAAATGGAGAAGCTAATAAAAGAAGAAATACTAATAAACAGTTTTTAAAAAGCCCTTCAAACTAATAATCAAAGATATGCAAAGCAAAATAAAGAGACGCTTTTTCCCCCTATTAAGTAGGAAAAGCATACAAATAATAAATCTGGTGTTTTGGAGGGGAAAACGACTCACACATTCCCCTGGTGAGGAAGTAAATTAGAACAATCTTTCCGGAAGGAAACTGGATATATTCATGAACCAATGCCCCCTCCTTCTCAAAAACAAAAAATAAACAAACAAAAAAAACACATGTGTTGAGCTAATGATTTCTAGGAATTTATCCTAAGGAATTAACTGAACAAAGGATAAAAATATGTATTTACAAAGCTGCTCACCACAGCACTATTATAATTGTGAAAAAAAAATGGAAACAGCAAACGAAAGGGAATTGGTTTTATAAAATGAGGGTTCATCTATACAATGAAATACAATGAAGCCATTATAAAAGATGTAGAGCTGTATTGACAGAGCAAAGACATTCACAATATATTGCCCTCTGAAGAAAGCAAATTACAGAATAATTTATATGTATGTAAGATCCTGTTTCTGTCAAAATCCATATTAGGTAATATATATCGTTGTGCATATGTACTGAAAAACTTAAGAGTGGTTATCTCTGAATAGTGTTTTTTTGGGGGGGGTGACTCTTTTCTTTCATATACTTTTTTTCCTAAAATTTCTTCTGAAATCATATATTACTTCACTGGACACACAGCTTCCTTAGCCAGTCTAGTTTTCGTCAGAGACAGTTATATATGTAAATATATTTTTCTCTTTCCCAGGTTATGTCTCTGAAGCTCTGAGTTAACTGTAAGGACCAGAAATGAATATTAAAAAAAAACCTTGCCTCGAATTTTGACTTTTGTTTTTGATGAAGAGAACATCTAGGAATTAGTACTTCAACAACAACAACAACAAATTATAAAAACAATTAGCCCTAGGAAGAACAGAGTAAAAATAAGCATAATGTCAGTTTGCCAAGGAGACATCATGGTTCTGAGAAGTCCTAATTGAGAGCAAACTATTGGGCTGGAAATGAGCAACAACTCAGGAATAAATTATGCATGGCCACTGTTAAATATTTTATCCGTCCTTAACCATTATTTGTCTTCGCAAGGCTAAAAGAGGAAAGACAAAGAAAATACTCAGATCGTAAGCATTATCAGTCTTGTCATCTTTCCTCCATCCTAGAAGCCATCAACATTCAAGCACAAACCCTGCAAAAGAGGAGAAACTCTAACCATGATCAAAATAAGCAATCGGCAGGCTGAACTTGAACTTCACGACTTGATTAAGGGATGTCAAGGTGATCTCACCTTCTGCATCCAGTTTGTCACATCCCTCAAAATCATGAACATTTCGCTCTGCCTAACATGCTGTTTTAAAAATGAACGTTTATGAAGTCTTGGCGACGTCCAGGCAAAGGGGTTTTGTGTTCCCCTGGTATCCACGCAGTGAGCGGGAAAGGACAGCGAGGATATTTGAGGAGCTGTCAGGAGTTGATGTAGCCCATTCAGCCCTTTGCCATTTGGCCAGCTTCCCAGCCACTCTGCCTCCTCTCCTGGCTCTCTCCCTTCACTGTTGATTTCCTCCCTCTCCGCTGTCTGCTTGGCTGATGGAGGCCCATGCCAGTCCCACTGGGCACGGGCCCTGTGAGCACCAGCCAAGGCCCCGTGGTGGTGGAGGGAGGACATGGACGCCAGCTCGCTAGAAAAACCCTCATGGCCTGCAACTGAATTGCGAAGACTTTATTGCAAAGGTTTTACTGTTGCCTTCCACAGGGGAATGAAAAGTTATTACGATGGCCATTTTGGGTTGAGATTTGTTTGGAATCATTTTTCAAGTATTGTCTGGCATTTTGTATATGCGTGTGCCAGAAGTGTACATTACGTTGTTATCCTTTTTTTTGGGGGGGGGGTGGGGCTGCACCGGGTGGTATGTGGGATCTTAGCTCCCCGACCACGGATTGAACCTGTGCCCCCTGCAGTGGAAGCACAGAGTCTTAACCACTGGACCGCCAGGGAAGTCCCTTTTTATCTTGCATTACATTAATGTTAATTCCACATTCCGGTAGACCAGATTTGTATGTGTGTGTGTGTGTGTGTGTGTGTGTGTAAATGCACGTACCCAATTTAAACATCAACTAGTTAAAAGTTGTCTGTATGTGTGTTTTTACTTTTTTAATGTCTATTAATTTTATTTATTTATTTATTTATTTATTTATTTTACTGGGGTATAGTTGCTTTATGTGTGTTTTTAAACCAAGAATCCTTTTCCACATTTTTCTACTTTACCAGACAGAGATTCAAACAAATGAAATCTACCTTCTTGTTAAGTTACCTGGTGTGGATTGTTGCTCCTGAGAGTGGCTGATTGGGGATTCTGATTCCAGATGATTCTGGGGTTAGTCACTGATCCACTCAGGAAGCCACACTGACCAGGACTGCTGTTCCCATGCTGTCATCATCATGGCATTGTTGGAGGCCCACATTCTAAAGCTCTCTCCTCCAAGCTCCCTTTACCCATGCTTGGCAGGTATTTACCAAGTTAATGATTTAGTTTCTGAGTCACTAAGCATACAGATTTTTGCTGGAGTCACCCCGGGTACATACCTGAGACAGCAGCTGAAGGCCTCTGGGAATGTTGGGGAAAACCTGATTTGCCACTGACTACCCTACTGTAGATTTAAAGCTAGCACGCGCTGGCAGGACAGAAAGCCTGGGAACAGAACTCTTATGTTCTATAAGAACAGTGCCCTGTTTCATTTGAGTGGAACCTGTTCCAGGTTTTAGTGGAACAATGCCATGAAAGCTATTTCCTTGTTGCTTCAGGCACTGCTAGGAGATGGGATGGAAAAGGAATGCTGTACTGATACAATCTGTGAGTTGTACTATTAGTCAAATTCTAGCCTTTTTTTGTCTTCTCTTTTGGTGGATAGCCCAGAACAAAAATCCAACCTGGAGTTTTCAGAGGCTTACTTTCTGCACACCTCTAATGATTTGTGTGGGGAATTACTGTGTTCAATCAACCTTGCAATTCTGGAAAGTTAGATTATACTAATTTAAGGAAGTGGAGTCCCTTGCACAGGGGGCTGGAGACTGAAGCTTACTTTTGCCAAGTTAACAGTGCAGCGTATGCCAGATGAGTAGATGAAGGCTTTCCGTACATCTTTATGAATTTTAGAAGAACTTATAAGCCATGCTCATTAAAGCAGTTCTGCTAAGAGTGAAGGAGAGATACAGATGGATCTAAGAGCTTCTCAGACTGTAATAACTTCTCAGCTCGTTAAAATGCAGATCTCTGAGCCCCACCAGCAGAGTCTATTCAGCAGAACTGAGGTGGGGCCTGAGCATCTGCATCTCTAACTTCCATACAGGTGATGCCGAAGCTGCTGTCTGGGGACCACACTGTGGAGTCACACAGTTGGAGGACTGCTTTGCGCTGGTCGCTGAATCCCTCTGGACCTAAGCCATCTCCCTGAGAGGTGGACAGAACAGCTGACATTCAGAGCGCTTATTAATCCTCAGGCACTGTCCTCAATCCTCGCGGTGACCTATGAGGAGATGGTTTCACAGTAAAGGAATGAGAGCCTTTGATGGTCCATGGTTCTGAGCTTCTGAGACAGCGCTGGCAAACTGGTAGCCTGCAGGCCAGCTGGGGCTGGCCGGTCTGTTTGGTCTGTCTCACGAGTTGTTTTAAAAATCAGGATGTTTCATGGGAGATTCTGGATTTCTGGTATCTTCTTAAAATTTCGAAGAGCTGGCAACGCTGGGCCCATACATACCCAAGTGGCAACAATGCAGTGGGGTGTGTGTGTAAGGGGAGACTCTGGCTTACCAGTCCCACCCACCCTACCCCATTCCAACCCCTTGGGCATCACATTTAGCCATTACTCTAAGACCGCGATTCTCTCGTTTCTGTATTTCAAAAGTAATGAATTTTGAACTTTCTGCCATTTCAGATTAAAGTTTCTATGTACTCTTTATATATTACATTTGTATCAGATTTAGTTATGGTAAATACAATCAAAATAAAACAATAATATCTGAAAACACAAAAGCAAACGTTGCCATTATTATGAGATTTGAACTTTTCCATCAAATTCAGAACAGGCCATTAGACCCCAAATTTCATTTCCACTTTTACCATTTTCCTTTGACAGAGGACTGCTCTTGGTCCCTATTTACCTTATGCTTTTAACTCTCTCCTTTATGAGAAATGTACACCCAAACACTCTTAAAAAAAGCTGCAAATGATGCCACTGTGTTCACTTCCTTTTCACAGGGTCCTTCTTTTGTGAGGTGACAGCACCCTGATTCCCTGAATCTTCTTTGAGGAACCACCCCTCACCAACCCAGCCCAGATGTGGGCTCAGGACCCAGACAGAGCCAAAGAGAGTGGGCTCTGAGGCTTTGGCTGTGATTAGTGGGGAGCGGAGGCTCGCTTCCGGGTGGGTAGTTAATGACAGAAGGTACACTAGAGTTGCTGCAGGCCATTTTTGTCACCACAAAGGGGTAATTTGCCTGAGAAAAAAGCAAACAGGAAAGCAAAGCAAGAAACAGAGATTCTAGTCTGTGTTGTAAAATACAGCCAGCCACTCGCTCCGTGTGGCTATTTAAATTTAAATTCATTAATTAAAACTACATAGAGTTAAGAATTCAGCTTCTCAGTTGCACAAGTCACATCTCAAACATGCAGTATCCATGTGTGGCCTAGTGACTCCCGTTTGGACTGAGCAAATGAGCAAATAGGCCACTCCCCTCATTGTATTAAGTTCTACCAGCCGCACTGTTAGAGGATATCTGTGCTGAACTTCTAGCCCTGACTTCAGCTACGTGAGCCAATAAATCTCTTTTTAGTGAAGCAATTCGAGTTGGATATATTCATAATCCAAAGAATCCAAAGGCAGAAGCCTTCAGTTAGCGCTCTAGAGAACATGACCGCAGGATTTAAGTTTCATTGGGGTGGTTTTCTTCCACTCAGGTCAGTGCCAGAAAAAATAATCACTGGGTCCACAAAAAGTACTTAAGCAAATGACACTCAAGAATATTCATGCCATTTCACCATCTTCTATTGTTTCTCCAATCAGAAAACAATTAAGACATAGAACGGGGACTTCCCTGGTGGTGCAGTGCTTAAGAATCCGCCTGCCAATGCAGGGGACATGGGTTCAAGCCCTGGTCCGGGAAGATCCCACATGCTGCGGAGCGACTGGGCCCGTGTGCCACAACTACTGAGCCTGCGAGCCACAACTACTGAAGCCTGTGCGCCTGGTGCCCGTGCTCCGCAACAAGAGCAGCCACTGCAATGAGAAGCCCTCGCACCGCAATGAAGAGTAGCCCCTGCTTGCCACAACTAGAGAAAGCCTGCGCGCAGCAACAAAGACCCAACACAGCCAAAAATAAATAATAAATAAATAAATTAAAAAAAAAAAAAGACATAGAACGGATGGATCTGAAAACAGATACACTTCCTAAGTCCCTATTCATGTTTATCAGCTTGAGAATAATTAGAATAATGGACAACACATAAGAATACAAGAACCGTTTTCCCCTCACTGAAAAGCGTTTTAACATGAACAATATTGAAATAAAATGACATGATGTGCCTCCTGACACGGTACAATGAGGATATAACATCATATCTGTAGTATTCTTGCCAAAAATGCGTAACTTGAATCTAATTATGAGGAAACAGACAAACCCACACTGAGTGACAGTCTACAAAACAACTTGTCTTTACTTTTTAAAAATGTCAATATTATGCAAGACAAAGGAAAGCTGAGGAACTGTTCCAGATTAAAGGAGACCAGAGACATGACACCTGAATGCGATGCATGATTCTGGATTAGACCCTGGATGGAGGGACGATTTTTCTGTAGAGGACACTATGGGGGCAACTGGTGAGATTCTAGTATGGCTTTTGTGTAATAAATATTACTGTATCAATGGTAAATTTTTTGAATTTGATAACTGAACTGTGGCCGTATACAGGAATGTATAAGAGAATGTCCTTGTTCTCAGGAAAATATATGCCTGTCTTTAGGGGCTTAAGGGGCTGTGATCTCTGCAACCAATTCTCAGATGTTTCAGGAAAAATGGAGAGAGAAAGCAAATGTGGGTATGATCGGGGTGAAGGGTATAAACTGTACTTTTCATGCAGCTCTTTTCTAAGTTTGAAATTATTTCAAAATAAAAAAGAAAGCAATGCAGTGCTTTTTTCCCCCCTTAGGAAAAAAAATATACTAGTATTTTCCATGGCAAATTTCTCAAGTGGAAAACAAAGTGCTTCACAAGTGTTTTTCAAATAGTGCATCCTGAAATTGTTTGGGGATGGCCCAATAAACATTTTAAAAATGGAATAGAAAATCAGCATTTTTCATGTAATGGTTTCGCTTTGTGAAACTTTCAATTATATACAGGTGTGTATTATCCCCATACATACACATGCATACACACAGCTGTGTACTGGATCACAACATTCAGTGCATTTATTACTGTGGCGTGCAGTTTTTAAACAATGTTTGAAAGCCATTATACTACAGTATCTTTAAGATAGTGACTCACAATTTACCTAAAACACCTTAGTTTGTGCCTGCTGTCCTGGCATAATTATAAATTATAGTCACTCATTTTCAGCCACTTTAATTTCTTTCTATAACCAAGTACTGTATGAATAAGTATGCTTTGTGGACAAAAAAGAATTTCAGCCTTTTTTAAAAAAAATAATAAGAATTTATGTATTATTTGTATAACTGAAAAAAATGTTTACGTTATCTTTACTAATACTATATTAAATAACTTTGTTATCCATCCCTTGGGATTATAATGAACTAGATAACTATAATGAACTAGAAAAAAAGATTTTCTATTACATGTAGAACTCTCTAAGAAAGCTTTTTAAAATGGCAAAATACCTAAATACAGCTTGTAAATAAAATACGAACTCTATTTCATATTAATTTATAAAATACACATCTAATTTTGTAAAGTAACTGGACAAACACATTAGCTTTTTAAAATATATTACGTAAATCTTGTTTTTAGGGAAGAACTTGGTAGACTACTACACACTAAGGGCTTTTCAATTATTAAATCTAACGGACTAATTTCCTTTCTATTTACCTTGTAATAGCTAGTCAGACACCCACCCAATTACAGCACTTAAGTAGCATGTAATATAGCTAGAGGGACAACTTATGTATGCTTTACCTTACAGGTAACAGTCACCATCAGCAAGTGATATGCTGTCACAAATAACAAGGTCAAGACTTTCTACGTCTTCTAAGTAAGGTGCTCCGCAATCTGCTGAGCTGCCAAAGTCACTGACACACACACAACCCTTAAAGCTTCGTCACCCACAATTAAACCTTTCATCAGTCTAAAAGATGGGAAAATCAGAGCAAACAACCAGTTGCTGCTAACCATTAATTCAAGCACCTTAAGGCAAACGACCAGAACAGGGCTAGCTTTCCCTTATACATTTCTATGACTTCGATGATTTTTTCCTCAAATGTAATTTTTTACCCAGACTGGAAACTTGGAAGCAGCAGGGATTTCGGATTCAAAGAGCACTGGGGTCGTACCTGGGGATGAAAAGGATCTTTTAGTTCCATACCACTGTTTCATGGACCCTGAAACCAAGTGCATCAGGTACTGAGTGCAACACAGTCCGCACCAATGGATGATGTGAAGGGTTCTATGTACACGATGTTGAATTTTTACTCAGAGGACTTTCTATTAGTTTTTAAACTGGCGGAAGGAATCAGTTATTATCCTGCATGCTGGATGGCAGAGGAGTTAGTGCAGAGATTGACTTAGCCAATGACCGGGTGACTCATTTGGGATTAGACTTGGCTCAGGAAGAGGGTCTGTTTTATCTCAGGCCTTTTACAGTGTTCAGTATAAAGTGAATTCAATCCATATAGGCAATACCTGTACCTGGGGGTGGTAATAAAAAGTATAACTAAGTGAATTTGAATTCAGAAGAGAAACTGTCACTTTACAAACAACTTTTGTCTTATTTCAAATAATCTTAAACAATGTAAGTGATAATTCTAGATGGATATCATGCCTAACCTCTTACATTATCAGAATTTAACTACATTTTAAATGCCCTAACCCTAACCCTAACTCTAACCCGGGCCCTCAGCAGTGCAAGCGTGGAGTCCTAACCACTGGACGGCCAGAAATTCCTGGTGTTGATCTTTTAAAAATTAAGGAAGCCAGGATCTTGTTATAACTTAGCAATTTTCTCCCTACCCATTTTCTGTAATGGGTGCTTGGTAAATATTTGTTGGGTGACTTTTCATATATTTGCAGACAACAAAGTAGCCTTTATACAAGTCTATCTTTATTTGTAAAAAATAATATACAACTAAAGCTAATTTGATTTTTAAAATCAAAGCTCATTTAGTGATAATGTACATTTTATAATAAAATTGTAGTAAAATACTGACATTTGATAGTTTAAACAAAGTAGCATTCATGTAAAAATCATGTTGCATGTAAAATTTAATTAGAAAATCCATAGTTCACAAAAGTACATATATTTTGTTGATAGCTCTTGAGAACATTATCATAAATTTACTTAAGATACAGAACAAAATTCACAGTTAGCTTGACATTTAGTACTATAAAATTTTATGCTGAATCCACTGATATTTTTGTTAATAAGGGACACTTAAATAATTCAGACTACCAATGAATTGACATTTTATTGTATAACCAAGATCTATTGGTTTTACAATACGTCTAGTAATCAATTCTTTCACCAATAATTTAAATGAGAGATCCAGTTGAAAAGACCGTTGACATATACCCTTAGCGGGATAATTAAAAAGCACTAGCAGCTTTGATTTCCATTTTCATGAATACATACAAGACAAATCTGTATTTTACAGTTAAAAGTTGTACAAAAAGTCAAGCCCTGAAGTATTTCTTCCCCTAAGAGAAAAGTTCTGATGTTAAAACTTTGTTAAAAAAAAAAAAAGAGAGAGAAAGAGAGAGAGGTAGTATGTGAAAGTATTTTTACTTAAAATGTTGAAGCCCTGCACCGCGTATAATATAAATGAAATGCAACCTTCTACTTATTAACATTTTGCCATTCAAGAGTCAAATTTATAGAACTCAACAGAATGTTAAACCTGGAATGCCATTAAAAAATAGTGGTTATATAACTGGAAGAACTTCAATGAATTCAACAAAAAGTACACTGTATTATACATAATGTTGTGCAGTTAACAGTTTAGTGATTATATGTTTAGTGGTAAAATGTGAACAAAATACACTGAAGTATTCTGAGTCAAGCGAGCTTCATTTAATCAACTTTACTTCATATACTTTTACCATATAGAGAAAATATCCTTCAAAACGGAGTCATTTGATTCTTCATTGTTTTAATAGCACACAATTGTTATAAGGTATCCATTCTAGCCCTAGCATAAAATTAATCAATAAATAACTCTGAGAGAAATATCCATAAGTCACAGGGAACTCATGTAGTTCATACTATTCTTAGTCTCTATATACAAGCTACTGTAGTGCCTGTGCACCTCCATACAATGAAACCAGGCAAGGAACAAAAGTTAGCAGCCTTACTCTTACCTTGCTAAGTGGATGCATCGGAAAGTAATAAATAGCCTCATAAAATTAATCGAGGTACACTCTACCTGTCAAAGGTGAATACGACATACTTTTCATAAAGTGTAGGCAGTGTTCCTAGAAATCCCATTAAGGAAAACCCAAAATTTTCATATAAAAAGTGCACAAGGTTGTCCTGTGTGTAAAAATCTCTTAGCTTGGGTGCATTTTTTTTTTAACGAAAATAATTCACACTACTCAGATACATTAAAAGAGTAAAAAGGCAGACAAACAAAATATACACACAAACAACAAAAGGAATGATTTCTAATGAGATGTGGAATGAGGACAAGAAGAGGTTACAGGAGAGTCTCCCATATCACCAGAGTCCACGGAACTGCCTTTCACAACGTAAGTGATGCCCAAATGCAATGAGTTTGTAAATATGAAAGCTACAAGATGGGCAAACACGGACCTGAACAACTGTTAGAGTTTCTTAATTCAGGAACATAGCTTCAATGCCTTATAACTTAGGAAGCAACCCCTAAAAACAGTCCATTGATTTGATTTCTTAGAAATTAGGAAAAAAAAAAAAAAAAAGCATTTGAAAAAATTACTCGCTACAATTAGCAACAGAGGAACAATATTAAAAAATCAAAATACAACATGGGGAATATAGGAGCCAAGGTCCGAAAGTACCGAAAGATAGACTCAGACTTCTTCACATTAGAATTAGAAAATACATAGTTAAAGGAAAAATTAACCAGGCTCTGCACAGCAGGTTAAATATGCAACCACTTCAAACAGAAATGATCTAGTCCTCATGTGTAGTTCTGGGAATGTGCTCTAACATCCAGTTCTCTATAGACAAAATAGCAAAAGCACATCATTTCATTAGCAAAGGCCCCTTCGTTTTAGACTTAAATTCACCTCTGACCCACCGAAGTTTATATTAATTATCAAACTACTATTTTAATAACATTTTAAACTTGCAATATATTTTTTTCATGCCTATCCCAGATCACTGGTTCAGAGGTATATATGCTTTAAACTAGCCAAATTTACAAGTCTCCATGGCGTCCTCACTCAAAAAACATTCAAACGCGATGGTTTCATAGTGTTATGATTGTTCCATCTTCTTCTAAGAGTTTTTGATCTGGAGCATGCGTTTCAAATTCTGTATTTGTGCCACTTGCTAAGGGTGCTAAGCTCACTTCATTAGAAGGAATAAAACCGTTCTGTCCAGATTCAAAACTGAGTTCTATTTGTGTTAATGATTCCAGGCTCTCGGTGTTACGAACAGCCTTAGGGATCTGCTGTGGCACTCCATTGTCTTCAATAATAATGTCATCTTCATCGCTGTCTTCATCCTCTGGCTCAAAGCTCGGTTCGATCTGCTGTGGATAGCCAGGAAGGCTGTTGTCAGTAGACTGGCCAGAGCTGCCGGAAGTCCGACTGTTCCTAATGACGTTATTCCTCTGGTTTGCTGGTCTCACTGTGATGATGAGGTTGCGGCTGTTTGCAATCATCATGTCAGTTACTTGATCTAGACTCTTCCCGGAAACTTCTATGCCATTAACTTCTAAAACTTCATCATTAACGGCTAATAGTCCTGTGCTTTGAGCCAGACCTCCTGGCACAAGTCTGGATATAAAGATCCCTGGGACCTTCTCTAAGCCATGGGGTGTCACCCGGACACTGGAGCCGTCCCGGATGTAGAATCCTAGGGGTTTCTCAGTGCCATATTTGTAGAGACGGACCCTACGATGTGTTTCTGGGAGAATATCCACGTCTATAATAGAAGACACAGGTCTGAAGTCCTGGGGCATACTAATGACTATGTGTGGCTTTTTTCTATGGTTGTCAGGACGTAACACATTGGTTAAAACATTCTTCTTCTTTATCAGTGTGTCTGTACCAAAGGCACTGTAGTCTGCTTCTTCTGTTTAAAAATAAAATAAAATAATTATAGAAATGCTGTATAAACGCCCATTTATCTATAGTGGAATCTGTACAGAAAGGATAACTCAAATATATTTGGTACATAAACAAACTCGTTAAATATCAGCCTGTTCCGATCAGCTGAAAATGTAGTGTAATAGTAAGACATGCTATACTAGAAAAACCCAATAGGTGGCCCTCTCGAGTATTCACCATAAAGTTACCAAAAGTTGAAGTTAAATTTGATAAAGCTCAATGACTTAAACAACATTAAATATGGCAGATGAAATTCTGATAAGCCTCGCACACACATTCTTTTTTTTTTTTTTAATTTTTATTTATTTATTTATTTATTTATGGCTGTGTTGGGTCTTCGTTTCTGTGCGAGGGCTTTCTCTAGTTGTGGCAAGTGGGGGCCACTCTTCATCGCGGTGCGCGGGCCTCTCACTATCGTGGCCTCTCTTGTTGTGGAGCACAGGCTCCAGACGCGCAGGCTCAGTAATTGTGGCTCACGGGCCTGGTTGCTCTGCGGCATGTGGGATCTTCCCAGACCAGGGCTCGATCCCGTGTCCCCTGCATTGGCAGGCAGATTCTAAACCACTGCGCCACCAGGGAAGCCCTCGCACACACATTCTTAAACACCATTTAAAACAAGTTATTTACATTGTATTTTCCCTATGTTTGTTTAAACACCTCCAGCTTGCATGCTTATCATATTTGACTCAATGACACAAAATTGGACACTTTTGAAGCTCAAATACCTGTATTAGAGTCCGGGCAGACAGTGTACAGGCAGACTTCTTTTTACTGCGCTTCGCAGATAATTGTGTTTTTTTACAAATTGAAGGTTTGTGGCAAGCCTGCACCAAGCAAGTCTACCGATGCCATTTTTCCAACAGCATTTGCTCACTTCGTGTCTCTGGGTCACATTTTGTTAATTCTTGCAATATTTCAAACTTTTAAATTATTATACTTGTTACGATGCGCTTTGATCAGTGATCTTTGACATCACTACTGCAAAAAGATTATGACTTGCTGAAGGTTCAGGTGATGGTTAACATTTTTTTTAGCAAAAAAGTATTTTAAAATTGAGTTATGTATTTTTTTAGACATAATGCTATTACACGCTTAATTTGTGCAAGAATTCATGTGACTTGCTTTATCGTGATATTTGCTTTATTGAACCCACAATATATCTGAGGTCTGCCTGTAATTAAACGAAATGGATAATACACATAAAATGATAATGTAATTAAATGAATACATATCGAACACAGGAATTTTGGTCTTCTGCAAATACACTCTCCCTCAGTTTTCTGGAGGAGTTCTTAACCTTTCATTTTCCCACTTTTGAAAGAGGCTGAGGTATAAGACAGAGACAACAGGGAGGGGTGAGGATTCTGGCAAAGCTGAGAGCTCCTGCCCCATTTAATGAAATGGCTTTTCTCGCTCCAGGCAGCTTTTCTTCACGGACTGTAGGAATTTGTGTGGACAGTCCAACTTGTCAGAGAGTCTTGTTTTTTTAGGTTAAAAAAAAAAAACAAAAACTTCCCATTTTAAAATGCCTACACCTAATTAAATAACAACAAAAACCTGTTTGAGCAAATAACATCTGGGGGTTGAATTTATTCTTCAAGCCAGCAATTTATAATCTCTGATGTAAACTAGGGAAAACAGGGCACTAAAACTAGATCTTCTTAAATCCCACAGCTGCAGGTAGACAGTCTACAAACAACACATCTCATCAGAGGATGAGGAAACGGAATTAACAGCAGGCATAAAAGGTGAAATCAGATTTCAAAAATAACTGGAATGGGGATAAACTAAAAAGTCACAATCTCCAAGGATGAAAAAAATATTTAGTAAGAATAAAGAAGACAAAAGTGCCCCCACCATCCCAAGAACTAGTTTAAAGTCCTAGTCTCAATCACTGCTACAGACCAGTAACATCACTAGACTGTGTCTGCACAGGGCTTCCATTTGTAGTCTCTTGTCACCCGACTCTCAGCCCCCCTATCGGTAAGTATTATTACCTTTACTTTATAGACCAGGAAATTAAGGGTACAAAATAAGGTACAGAAGGCCCCAGGTTTTCTTACTAAGGCCAATACCGTACATGTTCAATTCACACAGTGAATGTTAAATGTCCACTGTGTGTCAGAGCCTGGAGAACCTCAGTATTCTTTTCTCAGTGCTGCTTGAACACTCTTCAAAAGCTAGTTTCAGATAAATGTACAAGACTAGGGGTACCTGGGGACTTCCCTGGTGGCGCAGTGGTTAGGACTCTGGCGCAGGGGGCCCGGGTTTGATTCCTGGTCAGGGAACTAGATCCCACATGCATGTCACAACTAAGGAGCCCACCTGCCACAAGTAAGACCCAGCACAACCAAAAAAAAAAAAGCCTAGTGGTACCTGATTTTGGGGCATTTCCCCCCCTGGGGATAATTTTGCTTCATTTATGGAGAAAGTACTTACACTGTGTTCTTACAAAGACAGAAATTTATTTATAATTTGGCTTGGGAAATAAATGGACTGACAAAAGAATCTTTTGGGCAAAATGTAGCCAAAAATCTATCAACAATGATCTTCTACTGAATGTGTTTATTCAAAGTTGTATATTTCATTTTACAATCAATTAAGAAAGCCCACACAATTTTTATATGGGAAATTCCAGACCATACAAAAGGAGAACAAAACTAAGCTGCCTACATACCTATTCATGGGAAACCTGACCAAGAAACCCCCCAAATCTGCATAATTTGGCATCGCATCCAGACTCTGTTTGAATGCTCTCTGCTAAATTCTCAAAAGCAATGTGCCCCAGTACAAAGGCACCTTTGTTCTCCCATCTAGCTAATCAGTTTTCAGCCACTGGGAAAAGAAATATTTTGGCAGAAAGCCAGGGTGCAGGGTGTCGGTTTAAAGTGTAAAGGTGAACATCTACAGGGAACAGGGCTGACGTTCCACCTGAGCATGTCTGTCAAAGTACAAAACTCAGAAAGAGATGGAACGTTGGAATCCTGGCTCATGGCAACCTTTCACTTGTATAAACCCAGGCTTATGCAACAGTATGTGATATAGGCTCAGTGAAACCTCACCTATCCCAAGCCTGACAATCTCAGCTCACCGAAACAGACAAGGATCTACCCGTGGAATGCCGCCAAACAGCCAAACTGGATGTCTCACTTCCTTACACACAAAAAGCCCCTGTGCTTTACTCACAGAGGAAGGGAGCCCTGAAGGGCCTCCCTCGGAGCCTCTTACTTTTTAAACATTAATTCCAAAAAACCCTGGTTATCTCATTCCTCAGTTCAGAGTCTTAAGTCACAGTCAGGGGTAAGGGTCCACTAGTGAGTGGCAGGCACAGATACAAAAAATAAAAGCCTACAGTGAAGAAAAAGCAAACCTGAAAACAAACAAACAAAACAAAGCGTTATATAAATCCCAGCAGCATCCATGTACAGTAACAAAACTCTAACAGTTCATGGTAGAGTCATCAAGAAAGTTCAAGATTATGACCCATTTCAAGTTCAGTAGGAAGACAGGGAAAAATGAAATAATTTTTGAAACTGTTCTAATCAAGGGGTGGACAACCTTTTTCTGTAGAGTTGTAGTACAGTAAATATTTTAGGTATCGCAGGTCATACGGTCTCTGTTGCAAAAGCAGCCACAGGCAATACAGAAAGGAGTGATCATGGCTGTGTTCCATGAAAACTTTATTTATAAAAACAGCCAGCAAGCCTGAGTTTGCCAACACTTGTTCTAATCCAAAATGGTTAAATGAAATAGATGTGGCAACTTTAAAAGGATTAAACATCACTTAAAGCAATATTCAAAGCCTGCAGATCCCTTCACTTCCTAATATAAGAAAAATCAATTGCCAGATACTTAAGAAGCACCTGCTACTATGTGGCTAGACATCGTGCTATGTGCTGCAGATCCAGTGCACAAAACAGCTAAGGTGCTTGCTTTCATGGTGTTTACAGACTAAAAGCCACGGCAATTAACAAAGAACCTGAAACCATTATATTATTTATTACAAAGGTGCCAAGAGCTGTGAAGTTTGTCAGTGGGAACTCGGCCGGTCTGCAGGGTAAGGCAAAGAAGGCTTCTCTGGGGAGTGCGGTTTATACTGAGACTGGAAAACAAACCAGTAGCTAATCAGGTAGAAGGGAGGGAAGAACTTCCAGGTGCAGATACAACAAATACGGGCAGGATGGGGTCGTGGGAGGAGACAGTGAGAAGGCAGGGTGGGAGGGGAGAGAAGAGGAGGAGCACGAGCCCAGTCGCAGCCAGGGCCCTGCAGACAGACAGGGCCTCCGGGGAAGCGGGGAGGATTACGGGCTTCAGCCTGAGGGCAAAGGGAAGAAAACCAAGGATTTTGGCTTTTCTACAAAGCTCACTCTGGTTGCAAGCTGGAGAAGGGACCTGCGGGGGAAGACAGGAGGTTACTGCAGGTAATTTAGGATGGTACCTGGCCTGAAGCAGAGGCAGTGGAATGGGGAAATAAGTTTGAAAAATAATTAGAACACATTTTTAATAGGCCAGGTGACTGAATAAAAAGGTGTGTCAGGAAATGGGGAAATAAGTTTGAAAAATAATTAGAACACATTTTTAATAGGCTTGGTGACTGAAAAAAAGGTATGTGTCAAAGGCGACACCCAGGTTTCTGTCATAAGCAACTGGAATCACATTCTGAGCTGTTACTCCACAATTTCTTCTTTTTATTTTATTTAATTTTTTTATTTCTGGGGCCGTACCTTCTGTTAAACTATTTTTTACAATTTACTATTAAAATGTATACTCCTTAAACCATTTCTAAATTAAACCCTGACTCACTAAAATATAACCTTAAAATACATCTCCCAAATAACATCCAATGCACAGTAAAGTTCTAAGAGACAGTTTAAGTGGCTGCCCAGTTCCAGGTGTCTGGGCCACAAGGCCATGTCCTAAGGCAGATGAGGCTTAAAGCAAGGCCCTTCTGGTGTTTCCAACATACTCCTTCGAATAAACCCATGATGCAAATGCGTCTGTCTGATGGCACACAGAAACAGACTGTGACACAGCAAGAAGCTGTGGTGTAGGTATTCTGATCAGATCTGGCGAGAAGTCCGTGCAGGTCAATGGGCCTCAGACTTGGCTGATCATCACAACGGGCTTTTAAAAAATACACATTTCCCTGGCTGCATTCCAAACCTACAGGAATGACCTGAGTGAGTACTTTTTCTAAAGGGGCAACCTTTAAATATTTTCTGAGATTGTTTACCATACAATAACCACCTGAACAACAAGAGAAGAAAAACTCTCTTTTTCCCTCAACTAAGTGAGGAAATTCTAAACTCTGACAGGGGGAGGGGGCTGGCAAAAGCCCTAGGATCCTCTGCGAAAGTAACTTTTAAAATATCAGGTTTTTTGTTTTGTTTTTGCTTCCACAATAACAGCCCTGGAAATAGAGTCTGGGTTTTTTACTCTAACAATAAATTATTGTAAAACATAAAACTTTTCAAGATATGCAACGACGCTACCCCCGAGTTCAAGCTATGAAGTGGTTTATGCCTTCAATTGTGAGCTTTCACTTCAAAGAAGCTTTATTTGGTAGAGGGTATCAGATTTTAAAAGGTCACATGGTTTTAAAATTTAAAATCGTTTTCATATCTGTCTTTTAAAAATATCGCTTGGTGCCACATCAAGTGCAACTGCTGCCCTATTGGTTCCTAAATTGGAAGCAACAGGCCAGTAAAACAGAAAATGTGTTGTAATTAAGCAAGAAAATGTAACTGTACTTAATGCCATGTTTTACATTAGTTTCCTGAATTTAATGTTCATTAAAGTTTAAGTAAAATCAGCTTTCTACTTAAGCATCTGCTGAGCTTTGTTTAAAAGAAAAAAAGTATCATCACGAACTACAGGGCACTGTGTAACTCTGTAAGACAGACAACAAACGTGTTAACTCTACCTAAATAATCAGAGGGTAATCTGGTAAAGGTGGAGGTTGGGGGGCTCTAGCTAGGGTGATCAGAAGAGGCCCCTCTGAGAAAGTCATCTGAGCTGAGAACTGAGGAGGCAGCCATGGGACCAGCTGCAGGAAAAGCGTTCCTTACAGAAGGAACAGCAAGTGCAGAAGCACAGAGACGGCAGCAAGCCCGCTGAGTCCTAGGGACAGAAAGAAAGCCAGTGTGGTTGCTGCGAGGTGGGAGTGGGAGAATGGAGGAAGGAGACGCTGTGGGGCACAAGTCAGGACGGATTTTATTCTGGATGCAACGGAAACCACTGGAGGGTTTTCAGCAGGAATGAATCGACTGACTGACTTTTCATGTTTTGCTTAAGTCATATTTGTATTACAGTTACTTTTTTTTTTTTTTGGCCGCACCGGGTGGCATGCAGGATCTTAGTTCCCCGACCAGGGATTGAACCTGTGCCCCCCTGCAGTGGAAGCGTGGAGTCTTAACTGCCGGACCACCAGGGATGTCCCAAAGTTACATTTTTAAAAACAAAAATTTTCTGTTGAACACACTGCCTATTTCTACATCAAATCCTAAGGGCTATGAATTGTATTGGTTATTTACCTCTACAGCATAGAAAACTTCTGTTTACATCTAAACATATTTGAAAAGGAAATAGCAGAAGATAACCACCCTTAAAAGATGTTAGGATTAATCCTGTGATCACGTAAGTGTTACAAGTCCAGGAACAAAAACATGTGGTAGTATAATCCAACACCTATAATCTTTCTAAGGAAGGGGATAATCCAACAAGTTTTGTCAGATGGCAGTAGTTTAAAAATAGTCATTCTATATTTAAATACATGTTCCAAACAGCAAATTTGTAATGAAAATTACAACTGCTAACAAGACAGGCCTTCTATTCAACAATAATGATTTAAATTATTCTGCTTAAAATGACAAGTTCCACTCCAATGTTTTGTCTTCTCCTCTTCCTTCTCCAACATTCTATACATAGCTTTCTCAGAACCATCCCTGCTCTTCATCTCAGCTAGCCCTAATGTCCACTCCCAAAAATTTCAACTATCACTTTTCTGCAGACTTTCAGCTCTTTGATCAGCCTCTAGATTTCCACCCTGAGCTCCAGCCCATCATTTCTGATTTCCTACAGGACAAGGTTGAAACTCGCCAGCCAGATAAGCTTTTTTGGCCTATAACCAAACCAATTTTCTTTCCAAGTCAATCTCTCTTCCAGACTGTACCTGTTTTATGGCACCATCAGGCTCAAATCCAGAAAGCTAATTTCCTCTGGACTCCTCTTCAACCCTCTGCCATCCAGGGGGGAGCGTAGTGACTCTCAGATCCTCCCCTTTATCTTCCTCACCTGGTCCCCTGCCGGGGCAGCTTCTCAGCATCTCTCACCCCCCTGCTCCTTGCTCTCTCCTGTAAGACTGCTGCATACTCCAATTCATCCTGAACAGCCAAATGAGTCTTCCTGAAGTAACACTCTAATTGTACCACACCCCTGTCACATACCTAGGAAATCCATCTTAGGGGTCTTTGGGAAAATAAATTTGGGTGTCTGTAGAGTATCTCGTAAATAGTCAAGTGATACAGATATGTTACCCTACCCTTGGAGGTTTATTTTGTTGGCGGACTTTAGTTCCTCCAAACCCAGAAGCAAAGATACACAATCAGTGGAATTTCAAAGCCCTAGGAGTGGTCCAATGCTTATCAACTGATTGGAAATAAAGTTTCACCTTCAAGGGTAATTTCTACCCACTTTCTCAAACTGCTTTCTGGGTTGGTTTACAAACACAGTAAGGCTTTGATTATCCCACCAGTACTGGGCTTGTGGCTCTCATGTTGCCTTTCCAAACCTCTTCATTTACCAAAGACAAAGGAATAAATGGCACACATCATGCCCATCTACAGGCAGACACAGATAAACACACACACGGAGGAGGCCACAAAGTTAAAAGTTTTAGGGCTCAAAATACATTTCAATTCGTGCCATATAGAGTGGTTATTTTAAAATGTTCTTTTGCAAGACCAATATCAATGTTTACATTCTTCCAAAATAATGACTTGCTCTCTGATTTTCCAGATAATTCACTAGTTTTATTTCTGTGAAAAATGCCTTAAAAGGAAAGAAAATATTCACCGGAGGCATACTACATGCCAGAGCACTGCACTGAGCTCATTTAAACTTCCTAGTAATCCTATGAGATAGTATGTTCATTCTATAGATAAAGACACTGCGACCCAGGAAGAATAAACAGCTTTCCTTCAGGTACCTATTAAGTGGTGCATACAGTATTTCAAAGTTAGTTGCTACCAAAAAAGTAGAATGTTTCCCCGACTCCAAAGTCATACTCTTTCTACCACATCTTTCTGAATGGACAAAATTCCATTCAACAAAGTGAAGATTCAATAAATTCCTAATTTCCATTTTAAAAAAATCTAAGAGGTTATAAAGTAATTAAAACCACAATCTTTCGGACTTTCCTGGTGGTGCAGTGGTTAAGAATCCGCCTGCCAATGCAGGGGACACGGGTTCAATCCCTGGTCTGGGAAGATCCCGCACGCCGAGGAGCCACTAAGCCTGTGCGCCACAACTACTGAGCCTGCACTCTAGAGCCCACGAGCCACAACTACTGAGCCCGTGAGCCACAACTACTGAGGCCCGCGCCCCTAGAGCCCGTGCTCCACAACAAGAAAAGCCACCGCAATGAGAAGCCCGTGCACCACAATGAAGAGTAGCCCCCGCTCGCCGCAACTAGAGAAAGCCTGCATGCAACAATGAAGACCCAATGCAGCCAAAAATAAAATAAAAATAAATTTTAAAAAAACCCCGCAATCTTTCCAAAGTATACTTAGTGTAGTGTAAAGATGTCAATTAAACCAATAATATCACAGATGTCTTAACTCACTTGTTAGTTAATATGGTAAGAAGATTCACACAAAATGTCTATTCATTAAATTTCTAGTGAATTCTGTGTATCCTATCAATGAGGAAAATAAACAACTTCTAATTCTAAAACAATTTTTCTAAACATTGTTACTTACCCTTTTTTTGTATAAAAATCCTAAGCAGTGGGTTGGCCGTTGAAACAGCTTTGTGATAATTATCATCGTTATTTATAGGTAGTAAATCTCCGTGAATGTCTGCATAGCCTACTAAAACGTCAACATTGGGTATCTTATGAACATGTTGCAGTAATCCATAAAACTCTTCAAACTTTCCAGGTTTTGATCTTTCCAGTGAAAACCGACGAAATTCAGCTCCAAACTATAAATAAACATATTAATTTTAAAAAAGGTAACAGGATCCAATCTTAAAATGCATGACAGAAAAATTCACAGGCACAGTATTATTTCCCTTAACGAAGAAGACAGTTCCAATAACACAGTCTATTGTCAGAAACCTCATTATCAGGCGATAAAACAACATAAGGAAGGCACAGGAATGTGTCTGCTCACTGCTGCATCTCTGAAGGGCATTCCCTTCAAGAGATGCAAGCTCAACTTAATCCCTGGGGTACCCAGGCCTCACTGGGGACTGTCCTGCAGAGTGACTCAGCTCAAACAAACCCTGTCTGGAGCCCAGATCCTGACAGCAGTATCTGCTCCTCACTCAGGCCATGGGGTAACAAAGATGTTCCTAAGTCTTTATTTTGACTGGTAGCAAAAAGCATCTAAGTTTCCTCCCCCATAAAAGGAATTACAATTTCACAGGAAGTGGCAAGAATTAACAGCAACATATACAAAAAGGACTTTGAGCTTCTTGGCACTAAGGTACGATACAAATGGAGGTATATCATACAAGAAACAGGTCTAGAGATAAGAAGTGTCTTCCCTATGTTAATCTTAAAAAAAAACACGCAGCTTTACCAATACATTAAATATATGTCCTACAACTCTCCAATTAAAGCAAAAGTGTTTACATGCTTGGCACAGTGCTAGGCCCCATAGAATGAAAGGCTCAGGCCTGCACCAGAGCTCAGCAATTAGTGGGGAAAGAGAATAGCTATCTGAAAGGCATTAAGGGATCGCACAAACAGGGAGGACGACACTTCCATCATGCCCAATATTTATCTCCACAATTCTCGTTCTCAGGTCTGCTTCCCTACTCTAGATTCACACCTCTGCCTTCCAAATGCCAAATTATTTAAGTGGTTCTTATTCAGCACGAAGGACTGGCTTCATCTAGTCCATAATAAACAGGATCCATGACTTAACCATGCGACTAGCATGGCATTTCCTCAAATGTGGAAACGTAAGAAAGATTCATCAGCCTTCCGCAAAAAGTGCCCCAGTCACACAAGTTTGGGAAATGTTACATAACTATAATTACACTCTTAGGAATCACTGTGGAGACCAGATATTAAAGGCTCAGTTAAGTCCTGTGGTTGATTAAAAAAAAAAAAAAAAAAAAGTTTTTAAACAAATGTTTGCCAAATGTGTTTGACCACTGAACTCGTTTTTCCTCTAAATATCTATTATTGGCAAGAAACACTAATGTACCACTAAGACAGCCTTAAGCATCTTGCAGAGAAAGTCTCTATCAGAATAATTTGAGCAGGTTACAAATGTGTCAATTCACTTCCCTAAGGATCCCATGGTCTCTCTGAACTCACTGCTTTTGCTATCTCGAAGAAGTTCATCTGCCTTGCTTATACCCACACTACTCACTAGTTTTAAATTAAAAAATTACTAAAACCACTTCTTACCTCTAACAAATTAAAAGTTTCCAAAACACATTCCTGAAACATAAACACTAACATCTGTCAAGAAAATAAGGTGACTCATACCTAAAGCGCTCAAAAAGTGTAGTCACACCTTCACGTTTCAAAGTAAATAATAACTGGGGAACACCCTTCATATCAGAGTTAGTCTTATGATGTTATAAAAAGTCATAGTTTCTTCTCCATTTTCTTTATTCTGGTATCACAACATCCTAGTGCTTTCTGCTTCATCTCAGGGTTTTATTACTTCCCCTGGTGAATGGGAGTAACATCTAATAATTGAATATTTTAGGGCTGCAATGTTTTTGCTAAAGCTTGTGGATAAAAATTCTTTGCTCAACATTTTTTTCTCTTGCTTAAATGTTATGATAAAAACAATGGAAAATTGTATGGCTTCACAAGTAGATGTGCCCTTTTGCAATGTTAGCAGGAAAAAAAAAAAAAGAGAAATTGTTATGCTTCTTGCAGCAAAACAATAGGATTAAGAGAACTTTTTACTACATGAAGAAAAATACTAAAATAGAGATAACATTAAGACCCAATCAACAACTATTATAACCTTTTTTAGCCTGGTCTAGTTTGCCTTGGTCACCCAGAATGTGTATGGACACCTGTCTCCCAGCATCTTTTGGTACACTGTAGAAATGAAAACTTAATTTTAATATTGTTTGCCCATGAATAATAACTAGGAAATGTACAGCTCAAAGACTATTCCAAATGTTTAATAACCTAAGGTTATTAAAGGACATGACCTTGATTATTAAGAGCTTTTCCAACTATGGAGAAACAGGAAGATAAATCAGTTACCAAAGAAAAGTCACATGGTAACCGGTATCACAACTTAACTATAGTTATATTTGCATTATCCATTACTTTATTTGTACCATTTTCCCCTTCCATGAGCAAAGATATGACGTTGACACTGTTTTCTATGCAGAAGAAAAAGAAATCCTGAAACGTGGATCTGTACATCACCAAGTTGTGGTTACAACCTCTTAGCGACCAGCTTTGTAAAAAGCTGTGATATCACCAAAGCAGTGAAAAAGGAAGTACTGTTTCACACATCTGTCCAAATATTTTTTAAATGGTAGAGATGCGAAGTGTTTTATCTAATCCATTAAAAATAAATATATATTTAAAACATAAGGTGTCACTGACACACTAGAAACAGCACCTCTACTGTGCCTATTTATCAGCAGCTAGAACACTAGTGGGACCACACTTTATGAGATGCAGGTTCTCAGAATGCCTTGATTCTATTTAAGAGACACGGTTCACCAGAAGTCCAGTATGGCAGGTCAAATATATAATGGGTAGTATGGGAAAGATTCACAAATCAGTTGACAGAAGAGAAGGGCAGAAAGCCTGAAATTCCAGTCCCCAAGGGCTCGAGGTTTCCTAGTCTGAGAGATAGATTACCATTTGACTGTATTTATCAGAACACCTAGAATCCCTACTCATTTTTTCCTATGATAAAAAAATTAAATACTTGCTACCAAGATTAGGACCACAAACTGAATTTTAAGACTATGCAACATCATAAATGTCTTTCTTTTCTTAACCTCAACTCCCACAAACCCAAACTAGATTTATAACAGAAATGCCATGAGAAGGTTCAACCACTGGGCACGGAACCACTACCACCACTATACTGCTAGAGGAAAAGCTCTATATATTTCGAGTTATCTTAACCCTTAGTTCAAGCGTGTCACTTCAATTTGCTATGGCAGTTCCACGGAGGACACAGGAAACAGCATATTCATGAAACTGCTATAACTACATTTCTATTCTTATTAAGCAGAAGGGTTTCTTAACTAGTGCCTATCCTGATACACAAGTCGAAAACAACATTTTAAAATAATGTGAAAAATGAATGCAGATACTCTTGATGTGATCATCTCAGTTACAGCAACTTACAGAACTTTGCTTATCAACTCCAGATAATAAAAACCATTCTACCCACAGGCTTCAGGGAGCCTTCCCTACTCTACTTCACTGAAAATCACTCCTGGATTTTGCATTCTCCCCCCTACCCCACCCCGTAGTCTTACATTCAATGATGTTTCATTATTTTTAAAGTTGATATGCTTTTACTTTTCTCCTATTCTTTCATGTGTTTTGATCTTCCCAACTCTTATTTTCAATGTTCTCAGGGCCCAGCCCGTGTCCTCTCTTTTCTATTCTATAAAGCCTAAAATTTATTTTGTAAAAGGGTTTTAAGGTTTTGTCATAAAAAGCACAGCTCGTCGAAGTCATAAGCTTTCTGAGCCCCCGTCTTCTCAGAGAATCAGACTAGATTATCTAAGTCCCCTTTGGCTCTTCGATTCATGAAATGCTTGCTGAAAATGTTCCCGTGGCCGCCGATCATCTTCAAATTCCATCTCAAAACCCCCGTTGGAAAGCATTCCCTCACTAATCCCTATACACCGTCCCGCTCAGGGAGCCCTGCAATTTAGGAATTCAGTGGATACCGACGTAATTATCAGCAGATTGGCATACCGTTGGTCAAGAGTGAAAACACTTGATGTGAAAAGGTAGCAGGATGGAATGAAGAGAGCACCCAGACTCAAACTGTGAAGTGCTACTCGAACGGAAGGCGATAGTGTTAAAATATAGATTAAATGCATACCAAAGTTAGTGCTAGAAAAATCTCTAAGCAGGAAGCAAAGCTAACTTTACAAGGGCTCTTGAGTTCCCTGGGCTCTCTCCTTCACCACTTGATGCACCCTTGAGCCACAGAAAGGGGTAACATTTTGTGAACACGGGTGTTCCAAATACTCTTTACTCAGGCCAGGAGGTAGAATTCCTCCAAACCTTTCGTACCACGCTGCGCTCAAACGCCTCCCATCCTCCTCGGCTATACCTCGGCCCTTACCCTCATCCTTGAACAGGAATGATTTTTAAAGAGGTAGATTAAGCGCTCAGCTGGTCTCCTCCCTACCTGGGGCAGGAGCAGACACAACCCCCCACGCTCGTCCTCTTCACAGCAAGCGTATTATGCACCATCTCCTGCCTCCAAATCCCACCACCGCGCCCACCACGGTCCCAGACAGCGGGCAGCTTCTCAGGCCGTCCCCGGCCAGCCCCTGGCCTCCCCCGGGAGCACCCCCCCTCAAGGCCCTGGCTGCCGGTCCCCATCTAGCCGGCCGCTCCGCCCAGCCCGGGCCCCGCGCACCTTGCTCTTCACCTCCATGGTGCCCAGGCAGCCGCTGCCCGCTCCGTGCCGGTGGCTGCGGTTCATCCTGAGGCCTGGCCCGCAACGGCCTCCTCCAGCCGGGCCGCCCCTTGGAGCGCGGGGAGCGAGTGTGCGGCCGGCGGGCTCGGGACTCGGCTGCGGCCCAGGCGCCTCCTCACAGGCACCTGCAGAGGGGCGACCGCGGCTCGGGTCTCCGCGCAGAGCTCCGCTTGGCTGGCTCCTCACGCGGTGGTACCGAGGGTGAGACTGGCGGCGCGGTGGGCGGGAACGCGGTTCCCTCCCTCCGGGCCTCGGCGACGGCCGCGACGGCGAAGGAGGAGGAGGGGGCGGAGCACAGGGGACAGGCGCCGCAGCCTAGCTCTCAGCCGCTTCCCCCGCGAGCCCGCGCGCGCGCACCCCAGCCGGGCGGGAGCCGCGGCACGTGCGCGCGCTCACCTGCAGCCTCCGTAGACGCCTCGGCGGCTCGCGCTCCGCCCACACCCAATGGGAAGCGCGCACCTGCGCCCCCAGCGCCAACCAATCGATACACGCCTCGCGCAGCGCGTGGGCGGGCCGCCTCCTCGAAAGTCCCGCCCGCCGCCGTACGATTGGTCCCGCGCTGCGAGGGAGGGGCGGGATCACCTGAAGCCGTGGACCTCCTCTCCCGACCTAGCAGGAGAGCTGGAAAGCGCATGCGCAGGCCCTGGAGTTTCCGCCCCGGGGAGGCCGGCCGGAAGCGCGAGCGCACCTGGAGACGAGGGCGGCTGGGCCTTTTGCGCACGCGCAGGCGCGCGCCTGGTTGCCCCGGACCCGGCTCGCGCGCCGCCGGGGAATGGGAGGCGAGGCCCGGCTGGTGCGGAGGCGGGGTGGGGCTGCTAGGTTTCTGCCACCCCTTATCTCCCTTCCACTTTGGGATGCTGCAGCGTGCAACTATGCCCCTCCACCACCCATTTGCGTCGTTTAGGGGTCTGGCTGCAACTCTGATTACAAAATTCAAGTTTTCCCGCCTCTGCAACAGTCACTGGGGAAGAATCTCAGGGCTCTACTGGCTTAGTTTTGTTGGTAGAGACTCTTTCTGCAGTCCGTCAAGTCCCATGGGGTCGAGTGGCCGCTGGGAGGGAGGGAAAGTGGGCAGACGCTCGGGATGGCTCCTCGAAGGTCCGGCTTCCCCGAGTACTTCTAGACCGGCCCTCCAGGGCTTTCTTTTTTTCTTTTCTGTTTAATTTATTTTTAACCTCTGAAGTCTTCCTCTCCCTCCAGCCGTTTCTGGGCTATTCGTTGTGTCCACCAATGACAGCCTCCAGATTGTCTTTGTCCCCCTCCCCCCAGTGGAATGACCGAGCTATGTCCCTGATAACAAAAGACTTGACTCCTCTCGAAATGCCCCAGGGCTGGGTTTCTTCTCCCAGGGGCCCTTTTCAGCACTGGCCATGCTGGGGAGGTGAGGAGGAGACCCCCAACGCTCCCCCCCACCTGCAGGGGGCTCTTCATGGCACTGCGGCTCATCAAAGAGCTGTGGAACCCTCCTGTGAGCTGGACCTGGGCCGGCGGGGGGGCGGGGGGAGGTTTCTAACCTGAAATGGCCAAGAAGATCTGGTTAGGGTGCTGCATTCCACCTGAGTCCCCCCGAGGCTTCCTCCCCTTATCTCATGCCTCCAATCCCTCCTCACACTTTGCACCCCTCCTTCCCAGCACTTGTGTCAAGTTCCGGTTTCCCCATGTGTTTTGGGAGTAATCTGCTCTTGCCCGAGAATGACGGCTCTGAAAAGGCAGGGACCCGTCTGCTTTGCTCACTGTGGAGCAGTAGCACCTACCTGACTCCTAGCAGCTGCTCAGATATGTCTCTGCTGGGTGCTGGAGCTGAGCAGGGTGATTTCTCCATACTAACTTTACCCCACCTGTGTTCAAAGGCGAGAAACCCATCTTTCCCCCTGAGGGGTTCAGTCCACCAAATATTCGTGGGGGAATTTAAAGTTTTTCTGGCCATTTTGGGTGGAAGTCCAGATGGAAAGGATCCCATCCCAAGCTGAGTAAGAATAAAACTGCCTTCTCTACCCCCTGTTCAAAAGCACCTACTATGTGACTCAAGCTAAACTGGAAATGAAGTGTGGTGCTGTGATGGGGCGGCATGGCAGTTTGGTCTCAAGACCCCTTAATACTCTTAAAAATTATGGAGTGCCTCCAGGTATTGTGTTTATGTGTGATATGTCTTTCAACATATATTTCATTGTATTAAAATTGAAATTGAGAAATGTTTAAAACACAATAATACACAAGCACACATTCCAATAGTCATCAGGGTGATGATATCATCACATGTCCCGTCCCTTCTGGGAAATTCCATTGTATACCTGTCTGACAAGGAAGGTGAGAAGAGCAAGTGACATCTTAGTATTGTGAAAATAGTTTGGGCTTTGAGACTCACCTGAAAAGGTCTCAGGGACTCCCAGGGACCACTGGGATCTCTGTTCTCAGCTGTCACCTCCCAACCCCCAGCTGCCAGGGACACATGATGGGCCCTAGTTCTGTGGGAGCTATTGCTGGGTGGTGGAGCTTTATTACTGTTATCGGTACTGATTTATCAAGCCCCTTTTTAAAAAGGAAGTTAATGGGTGCCAACACACCTGCGTGGGCCCTGCATTCCTGGAGGTGTCGTCACATCCTCTCTGTCCTCCCCCGGGGTGTGGCATCCCTCTTGGACTTTCCTTTCTAGAAGGGAGGCCTGGGCCCGAGCTTTCTGGATCTCCTAAGTGGAATGTGCTCTGAGGCCTGCGTCACAAGTGCGCCTGGGCTGTGTAAGGAAGGAATGTGGAAAACAGTCAGAATTTGATAAAGGTGGTGTGGAGGAGGGGAGCCCTTTCATTCCGAGACGGCTGTTCCGGGCACACGTTTGTTCGCAGGGCCTGAAATTCAGCCTTTCTCAAGAAGTATGAAGCCCAGAGAAACAGCAGAAACAGAGAAGGGTTTATATTATTGTTTCTTTGGTTTGAAGACTGAACCCTAATCTCATTTCTCTCCATCCTCCCTCCCCACCCCCAAATCCTCAAGCTAAAGCTGATCAAGTCCTACGTGGGGGATGAAAAGCTAGTCCCAGGCCTGGGAGAATTAATACTCAGTGAGTTAGGGAGATAAGCAAAGTGAGTGGATGACACAGATTCTATAAATTACAGGGTCACAAAATCATTAGTTGGGAATGATTATCACACCCACACACTGTCATATCTCCCCCCCCCAGCCCATCTCCACCCACTGAAAGAAGCTAGTGAGGGTTCCATTTCTGCTTTATCCCTCTTCCCAATACTTTCTGTCTTTAGTTCTTCTACAACTTAACACAACTCTTGTGTCTGTTTGAAATTTACCTTGTGAGGTGGAAAGAGCTTGTAATTTTCCACAATTCATTTTACTGATTTACATCTTGCATAACAATACTTATTTCTTTCCTTCCTCCTCTTAGGGGGGAAAAAAAGAGGTGGCAAGAAGTCACGTATAATGGTGGTGAGAATTTTTTCAAGAAGTTTCTCTTGCCAGCTCTTTTTCTCCTTGATCGCTCAAGTGCCAGTTTTGATGGAGCTGGTTAATAATTCTTTGAGAGAGAGGTGAAGTGTACATTTATGAATCTCAGACTACTCACCAAAGCATTTTAAGCCCTTTGCAGAGTTGGAATTAAGTCACATGATCCGTTTTCTGGTTAATAGCTTATAACACTCACAGCTCGGGAAACGAATGAATTATCTCCTGTAGCCTGTAAGAAACTAAATGCCATTTTACTTAAAAACCCATCTTCATGGGAGGCAGCATGTGCCAGGCACCGTGCATGAGCCCTGCCCTTGAGGAGCTTGCTTTCTGACCTCTTCTCTCTCTGGGACTCAATTTCTCCATGTGTAAACGCAGACGGATGAGATCATCTTCACAATCCCTTCCAGCTCTTAACATTCTGTGTACCCCGGCGATAACGGAGATTGATCATTATTTCAATTAGTTCATACCAGGGATGAACTAGAATGAAAAGCGTAACCTTTCCATCAGGGTCAATAGGCAGGCAGCAGTCATCAGCTAAAATATTCCACTTCCTAGGACGTGTTGATGAAGGTGGTGATAACTAACATTTATGAGGGTCCACCCTGGTGCTGGGAACTGTGCTAAGTGCCTTCCCCATGAACTATCTTATTTGCTTTTAAGGAGCATGGAAGAGCTTTATACTTGGAGGCCCTGAGATCTTAACTTTTTTTAAGTGATAGCTGTTAATTTGAGCCCTTGCTCTGCCCCTTGCTGGCTGGGTGACCTTGACCCTGTTCGTTTAACTACTCAGAGCCTCAGATTCTCTCCTCAGATGAGAAACTATACATGAAACTGCTCTGCAAACCATCAGGTTCGGTGAGAACATTGGCAGTTATTATTTAGCACATAGTATTGCCTACCAAAGCCTTTGGTAGAATTTCAAGAAATTCTTTGAAATAAAACAGAAATGTGTAATAAACCATTCTTCTTGTTTTCTCACGGGGTGACCTTTTAGTGGCCACTTCTTAGAGAGGCCGAGAAGCAGCCTAGAGGAGTCCTTAAGAACGTGATTCCCAGATGCCTACCTTCACTCCTGCCTCTGGCATTTCCTACCTGTGTGACCTTGGGCAAGTTCTTAAGCTCTCTGAGCCTCGGTTTCCTCGCCTGTAAAATCAGGATAATAGGAGCATTATTTGTCTTCATTCATGTACAAAGCACTTAGGATAGGACCCAGCACAGAGTAAGGACTCCTTAAATGTTACCTATTATTGTCATAATTGCTGTCTGATTATTTTTATTACCTACTGCCATAATAGAATTCATTAATGTAGTAAGTATTTATTAAGCCTCAACTGTGTATACAATATGGTCCTTGGCATGGAGTTAAAGAGTAATTCAAAAAAAAAAAAAGAATGAAGGTTTGATTTCTACCATCTAGAACTTCACATAGACATTTGCTCAGCAAGCATTCTTGAATGCCTACTAAGGATCAGGCAGAGACAATACTATGAATATGATCAAGTTCTTGCCTCTAAGAATCCAGCGTCTAGCTGAGAAGTCAGACCCTTGGAGAGATGTCTTCTGGAAGCGATGTGCGGAGTAGGTGAGGGGGGAGGTTTGCCGGAGCTGACCAGCCTAGAGTTCACATCTGGCTCCATCACTAACCAGCTGTGGAACTGTGGGCACATGTCTTCATCTCTCTGAAGACCACCTTCCTCAGGAGTGAAATGAAGATAGTGAGAATATCTACCTGTTTTGAATTAGTAAATATTTATTGAGTGTCTATTTTGTGCCAGATACTATTCTAGATGGTTAAAGATACAGTAGTAGCAAAGACATGACACAATCCCTGGCCTCCTGGAGCTGACATTCCAGGGGAGGAGAGAGACAGAATACACAAGTTAATTAATTACAAAATATAGCGTGTTAGTGATAAGAGCTGTGGAGAAAAATAAAGCGGGGAAGGGGGATGCGGAGGCCTAGGGAGCTTGGGGGTGGGGGGAGGTGTAGAAGGAAAAGGAAAATTTCAAATAGGGTGACAGGGGTGGCCTCTCAGGGACACTGGAGATGAAAAAGTGATCCTTGTGTTTCTCTGGCTGGTGGAGGCGGGGGGAGCTGAGGGTCATGGGACGCCTTCCAGGCCAAGGCTCAGCCTGGGTGTGATGATTAAAGGAGATAAAGCTCACTCCGTGCCTGGCACACAGCGAGTACTCAGAAGACACCAGCTGCTATTTTGAGCCATTACTCAGGGCTAAGGAAAGAGGAGGTGGGAGCGGAGAAGAGAGGATGACTAAGTCAGGCCTGGGGGGGTAGTCTGGAGTGTTTCACGGGTGAAGTGACTTTGGTTAGAGCCAGGGCAGAAGAATGAGTAGGAGTTTGCTAGAGGCACGGGGTGGTGGGGGGAATAGGGCGGGGGAGGAGGCGTTCCAGGGAGAGGGAGCCTTGCAGCAGAGGTGTGGAGGCCGGGGGAGAGAAGGCGGTGTGTTCCCTGCGCCCTTGCGTGGGGTGTGGGTGTGTGCTAGGTGGCGGCCCTCTCTGGCCATGGGGGCTGGAGGAGGAGGTGGGAAGCGATGAGATGGGCCTCAAAGGCCACAGTGGGGAGTTTCTGCTTTCTCCAGCTGGTGCTGGGATACTCCTAAAATCTTTAAAACTGGGCAATGAAAGAAACAGATTTGTGTTTTCATAAGATCTCCGGAAGACGTAGGCACTGGGGCAGCGAATTTAATGAGTCTTGCAGGGAAGGGTGTCATTAAATGGCAAAATGAGCGGTGTAGCGTGTGGGACTTAGGGAGGGGGCGGGTCGTCCAGCCATCAGTTATTGATTCATTCAGCACATCTTTCTTGAGGCCCAGCTACGAGCCAGGCACCGGCTGGATGCGGGGGCCGAACTGGGGAATAAGACCATCTCTTTGCACGAGGGAGACAGATGATAAGCAAGTAAACCCAATTTTGGGGTGGGGGACACAAACGGGATTGCTTTACCGCCCAGGCAGGTGGCTGCGATGGGTGCAGATGCCAGGCAGGGCCTGCAGAGGGGAGAGCTCCCGCAAAGTCAAGAGCTCACCCAGCCCAGCCCAGCCCGTGGGTCTGTATGACGGTGGACTTCATAGTGGCAGGTCTCGTGGTTCTTTAAGAGAGGCTGGACATTTTTATGTGAAACTTCCTGATTTTTAACTGCCGGCAAGTGATCAAAAAAAGTGCAGTGACCGAGGATAAGTGGAGCGTGTACGTGTGTTTGCGTGTGCGCTCACGCTCGCACATTCTGCTTAGGATGGGTTGTGGGAAAAGCTCTGAGGAGGGGCTAGTGAAGTATTATAAGGTGCTGGCTGGGGCGAGAGGGAAGAGCATGTGCTAGAAGGATCCAGGCAGGGAAAAGCTTGATGTGTTTGAGGAGTTAAACGGAAGCCATGGCTGGAGCTGGAGGAGTGAAGGAGAAGAATGGCTCTAAACGAGACTGAGGGTGAAAGGGGGGCAGGGTGGGTTGTGCAGGGTCTTCCAGACCATGATGACTTTGGATTTTCTTTCAGGTTCATTGAAAAGCCATCTCTGAATCATTAGAAGTCATTCTAAGTTCCGTGGCATCTGAATCTAGATCTAGGAGGGGGAGAATGAGGATAACATTCTCTTGGGTGATTATTAAAAATGCAGATTCCAAGGCCCCCTTCTGTGATCCCATTTCTGGAGGCCTGAAGTGGGGCCCAGGGAACCAGTAATTTTAACTATGGGGATTCATCCCCTCCAGTAAGTTTGGGAAATATTGAAACAGGCACTCAGGTGGCACTGCAGGTTTCTGACCTGGGAACCGGGAACTGGTATTTTCAGATGGATTTCAGGAAAGAGTTTGCAGGCAGGAAGACCGGTGAAGAGGCCCTTAACATTTGTCAGGACACAGGACTTGAAGGTCTGGACTTGGGTTGTGTAAGAGAACTGTGGTAGTTTTCTAGAGCTATTGTAACAAAGAACCACAAACTGGGCGGCTTAAAACAGCAGAAATTTGTTCTCTCCCAGTTCTGGAGGCTAGAAGTCCAAAATCAAGATGTCAGCACAGTGGGCTCCTTCCGGAGGCTCTGAGGGGAAATCTGTTCCAGGCCCCTCTCCTGGCTTCTGGTGGTGGCCAGAGATCACTGGCATTCCTGGGCTTGCAGGCCCATCATCCCAGTCTCTGCCTCCATCATCATGTGGCATTTTCCTCCTTTTCACCTTTAAGTTAGGTGTTGCCTGAACGTTGATTGAGGAAGGTGAAGAGAGGGAAAAGACCACAGGATTTGTTGAAAAGCTGCCTACCTGACACATCATAAATTCTCTCGATGCTGGTCCTGGGAATGTAGAAACATTTGTTGGAGACTTTGGGGAATGCAGTGTCAGGAGAAGGCACATTGGAGGCCCCTGCAGGTGGATAACGGGGAGAAGAGGACCATGGCAACACTTGACGCAGAATAAGATGGGTGCCGGAGATGGCCACCGATAACGACAGCTAAGACCGCGGAGCGTTGAAATGTGCAGGTGTGTTAAAGTGTGTACACATCTCTTCTCTTCTCATCTCAGGTGACCAGCTCATCCCGGTTGGCCCAGGACTTTCCCAGTTTTAACCCTGAGAGTCCCAGAAACCCCTCAGTCCCTGGCAAACCCTAATTCATCTTCACAAACATATATGGATTTAGGTACTGTTATCACCTTTATTTTACAGATGAGGAAACTGAGGAACAGAAAAGTTAAGTAACTTTCCCGGGGTCACACAGATCAGTGGCAGAACTGGTACTCAAATCCAAATTGTTGGATTCCAGAGTCTTCTAGTTTGCCTTTTATAGGGTCAGGTGAATGTCGGTGATGGATTTTAAAGTCTTTCTTCCTTGATGAAATACATCATTTTGTTTGGAGGCAGAAAGCCTGCCTGTGTCCTTTTCCCCCTTCCCCGAGACAATCCTACAGGTGAAAAGTCGGCTAAGAGTCAGGTTGCAAGACTTGCTGCCCTCTAGGAGCCTTCTAGAAACACGACAGTCTCCAGGGGGTGTGCCCCACGGCCCCAGCCTCTGATCAGAATTCCTCGTGGGATTTTTTTTCAGGGGGAGGGAGAGTGGGTCACTATGGAGAGGAGTTTCCAAAATGAAAATAAACCAGCAAACAACCCAACTTGTTAACGAGATCTAGTGACTTAGCCCTATTAAGTTCAACGTTAAGGAGAAGAGAATGAAATCATTTATAGAAACCTTTTTCTCCCTCAGGAGTTATTTAAGAACTGAACTTTTTTTTTTTTTAATTTAAAGGAATATGCCAAGGTTATGTAAAATTATACCAATGATGAAAGAGGCTACAGAACAACAACAAGGCCAGCCAAAGTCGATGCCCACAATCTTAGACTCTTGGGAGACACAGAGGCAAACAAGAACAAGGAAGCCAAGAGCGTGAGAGCGGGGTGACGGGGAGCACAGCTGGGGAGCCTGGTTCCCTGACCAGCTGCTGTCCCCGAGCTGGCAGAGCTGAGACAGGGGACCTCGCCCACTTAGTCTCGTCTCTAAAAGGGGATCCGGAGTAGCCACCTCAGAGTGTTGTGTTGAGAACTCCACCAGATTACAAATATGTCATTTAACGCTGTTTCTGGCACATGGCAGGTGTTGAATCAATAGTACCTGTTACTGCTCAGGACTCTTTTGGGTTCGCACTTTGGTCTGTGATTAGAAAAAGCCCCCAAGCTAGTGTCTGAGGGCTCACGCTGTGTCAGGCCTGAGCTAGGTATGCTACACACATTCTGATATTTAATCCTCACATTAACTTAGGTAATATTATTATTCCGCTTGTAGATGTGGAGACTGAGGTGGAGGGGGGAGGAGAAATGGTTTGCTTGAAAGATTTACACAGAGAGGGAGGGATTAGGACCCAGGTCTATTCTTTTTTTTTTTTTTTTTTAACACCCACAGGTCTATTCTGACTCTGTTTTCTATGATACAAGTTTACAGGGAAAAATACCACCCCCCCCCAAAAAAAAGCAGATGCCATTTTTCTAGTTCCAGGTGTCCTTAAGTATAAAGAAGATCTGTTTGTTTCAGGAAAGTGCCAGTGGGGAATTTTTAAATGGAGCAAGGTGTGCCCGGCAGCCTTCCTGATTGGGGAGTTTTTGCTTATGTGCAGAGGCAAAATTTTCAGGCTCTAGGTGTTTCCCACACAGTTGAAGAGCTTAAGGCAGACTTGACCCAGGGCTGAACCCTGCTTACTCCCCAGTTCATCACCCCGAGGTGAATGTGCCCTAAAGCCTCCACTTAGTTCCTTAAAATAGGATCCTGTGCACACAGTCTGTGTTTCCTGTTACTCCTTCAGGGTGGTAAGGAGATGGTTATCTCCATTACTAACCTCATCTGACTTTTGTAGTCATGATCAGTGAATGTAACTTTTTATTTGTATGTGGGCCTTGCTGGTGGGTCAGTTCCATGACTTGGGGGGAAAAGGTCTCCCAGCTCCATCTATTTTTTTTTTTTTTAATTAATAGATTTTACTTTTTTTTTTTTTTTAATTAATAGACTTTTACTTTTTTTTTTTTTTTTAAGTATTTATTTATTTATTTATGGCTGTGTTGGGTCTTCGTTTCTGTGTGAGGGCTTTCTCTAGTTGTGGCAAGCGGGGCCACTCTTCATCGCGGTGCGTGGGCCTCTCACTGTCACGGCCTCTCTTGTTGCGGAGCACAGGCTCCAGAAGCGCAGGCTCAGTAGTTGTGGCTCACGGGCCCAGCTGCTCCGCGGCACGTGGGATCTTCCCAGACCAGGGCTCGAACCCGTGTCCCCTGCATTGGCAGGCAGACTCTCAACCACTGCGCCACCAGGGAAGCCCCCAGCTCCATCTTTAAAATCAGGAGAGTGAACGCACAGTGATGCTCATCTCGAGTCTGGCCATGAAGTCCTAAGCCTTCACCCTTTGCGTGGCCCTAAATGAGACACCCCCATCCCAGCCGTTTTACTTTCTGTGGCTTCCTCTTTGTCACTCCTACCGTCCATCATTCGGTGATTTGCTCATTCATACAGCAAACTTGGAGAGCCTGCCACCGTTTGGACATCTGTCTTCCCTCCAGGGACCCAGTGCTATTCAAACAGGAGTACTGAAGGACCCGTTTTTCAAAACTTTCCCAATTGTCACGGATGGACGCTTTTGTAAAAATAGAATAAAAATGAACTACCAGGGACTTCCCTGGTGGCTCAGTGGTTAAGAATCCGCCTGCCAATGCAGGGGACACGGGTTCGAGCCCTGGTCCGGGAAGATCCCACATGCCGCGGAGCAACTAAGCCCGTGCACCACAACTACTGAAGCCCGCGCGCCTGGAGCCCGTGCTCCGCAACAAGAGAAGCCACAGCAATGAGAAGCCCGTGCACCGCAATGAAGAGTAGCCCCCGCTCGCGGCAACTAGAGAAAGCCCACGTGCAGCAACAAAGACCCAACTCAGCCAAAAATAAATAAATTAAAAAATTAAAAATATATATTTAAAATAAATAAATAAAAGTCAAGCATTTTGTGATAGCCCTTATATGTAGAATCTAAAAAATACAACAAACTAGTGATTATCATATAAAAGAAGCAGACTCACAGATATAGGGAACAAAGTAGTGGTTACCAGTGGGGAGGGTGGGGAGGGTAGGGAGGGGCAATATAGGGGACGGAGAGTGGGAGGTACAAACTAACAGGTATAAGATAGGCTCAAGGATGTATTGTACAACAGGGGGAATAGAGCCAATATTTTGTAATAAGTGTAAATGGAAAGTAACCTTTAAAAATTGAATAAAAATAAAAATTTTTTTAAAGTCAAGCATTTTTTAGGGGGAAAAAGTCTCCCTTTTACCCTGCCTTCTAGGTCTTTTATTATACACACACAAATACAGCAATGGGCTCAGACCATACCATAAATTTAAAATGTATATATTTTTACAAATCTTGCTTTCTTCACTCAACAACATATCATGGTGATACTTCCACTTACATACCATCCCCATTCCTTTTTCCTGGCTGTATTTAGGCTGTGTATAGGTAAGCCATGACTTATTTAGGCAGTCTTGTGATGGTGGACGTTTAGGTCATGATTACTCAGAGTGTTGCAGTGAACATCCTGTGTGAATGTCCTGTGCACTGATGTGTGTATTTCTCTAGGATAGATTCCAACAAATTCATCAGTGGGTGTGCACGTTTGAAATGTAGGTACTGCCAAGATTGTCCTCCTGAGAGATAGGACCCGTCATCATCAGATTTCAGAGTTGGAAAATGTGCTGTTGAAGTTGTCCCTCCTTTTGCCAATCAAAAGGCTGAAAGGGGGAAGAGTTTGATCTAGGTCACATGTGACTTAAGAGAGAGCCAAGAACACAGCCTCCTGACTCTCTTTCCAGTGAGGTTCCAGGTTTTTATCAACTTCTAACAGCCCAATGGTCATTTACCTTGATTGGGGGCGTGTCCTGCACAGAACTAGGAATGAAAGCTTTGAATAATTATGTTCATGTCAAATTTGAACCTCGGTCCTTAAGATTGTGTCTTAAGGCTCTTAAGAAAGGGACTGTGGGGACTTCCCTGGCGGTCCAGTGGTTAAGACTGCACTTCCAGTGCAGGGGATGTGGGTTCGACCCTTGGTTGGGGAACTAAGATCCCGCCCGCATGCCGCTCAGTGAGGCCAAAGAATAAATTAAGAAAAAAAAAAAAAGAAAGAAAGAAAGGGGCTGTGACTTGGGGTGCCTTTGCAGCCCCTCTAGGAGGAACATCTGATTCCCATTTGACCAAATCACCTTTGTCATGCACGGGGACAGAACTTGGCCTCCAAGCTTAGCTCTGCTCTGACTTTGTGATTTGGGGCATGGTACCTAGGCCTCTCTGTGCCTCAGTTTCCCCATCTTGGAAGGAGTAAACCCTCTCACAGAGTAATCGTGATGACAGAATCAGAATAATGCACGGAAAAGGCTTGGGAGGCTCCCACGAAATGTTGGTTTCCTCCTCCTCTCCTTGTATCCTTCTCTTGTGGAGTTTAAAAGGATCAGGATTTGCGGTTGAGGCATCCAACAGAGGGCACTCACTGTCTGAGCTGGAAGTGGGATTCTTCTCCGCTCAGAGACGAGCATTAGTAAGACTCTCCAGTGGTGCTAATTTATTCCCAGAGTTTAGATTTAATTAAGGTCAGAGTCATTTTTACTTATCATTGCTGAGTTGTCCTGAAGAGGTTATTTAAGGACTAGGAGTGGCCACATCCCCAAATTCCACGGACACTCCCTTTAATCTAATGCCTCTCTGAACTCCCCGTTTCCTAAATATCATCATCTGTCTTCACTTCTCTGTCTTCCGTGTAACCCATCTCTGTTAACGGCATCACTATCTCTTGGGCCATCTAGGACCATAACTTTATTTTGGACTCTCTGTCTCCCTCATTCCCTGTATCCCTGATTCAAAATATCTAACACACTGGTCCTTCTCTGTTGCCATGCAGCAGCGCCCGGGGGGGCAGACCTTCACGACCTCCTGCCAGGACCACACTCCACATCCAGGCAGGTCTGGGAAGCCTCAATCTGAGTGCTGCAGCCAGAGCTGTCTGATCCACCTCTCTGGAGCCGGGGGGGACTGGGTGACCCCCATCCCCTCCATTAGCATAACATTCAGGGCTGGGCAGGGCCCGGTGGCCCCAACCCTCACCTTCGGCTGCCATTTATGGAGAGCTGACTGTAAAGCTAAGGCATTTATAGGCCTGGTGTCATTTAATTCTCAGGAGATAGGAAATATTATTATCCCCTGTTTATGGACAAGGAAACTGGGAGCCAGCAGAGTGTAGAGACTTGCTAAAGGTCACAAAGCCAGGAAGTGGTGACGCTGGGATTTCAAGCCCTATGCATCTTAACTATGTTTCCCAACAGTGGTCCTAATACTGTCCAGGGGTGTGTTAAGAGGGTCCCTTGGGAATTCCCTGGCAGTCCAGTGGTTAAGACTCTGTGGTGTCACTGCTAAGGGCCTGGGTTCAATCCCTGGTCCGGGGACTAAGATCTCACAAGGCACGTGGCAAGACCAAAAAAATAAAGAATAAAATAAAATGGTACCTTGAAATGTCAAAAATGGCAATGGTTCCTGGCTAATTTCTACTTTAAAAAGATGAGTGGAGTCATTATTTTTAAATTTCCCTTAAAACACCTGGCAGTGTAGGACTTTTGTTAGTCCAGGAAAAAATGAGCCTGAGTGTGACTCGGCCACTTGCTTTTTTTTTTTTATTTAATTTATTTATTTTTATACAGCACGTTGTTATTAGTGATCTATTTTATACATATTAGTGTGTACGTGTCAATCCCAATCTCCCAGTTCATCCCACCGCCACCCCGCCCCCCTTTTCCCCCCTTGTCGGCCACTTGCTTGGTTTCAGTGATACTTCTTGAGGACCATGCGGTCACACGGTATTAAATTGCTTTAATTCTTAGACTGTATTGCCTCATTTATACCCTAGCAGAACCCTGCTGTTGTAATCTGATAAATTAATGAAAAGCCATGTTACTGAAAAACCAACATTAAAAAGAAAAATTTAGCAATGATTCTATACACGTCTGTACTTTCTTAGTTAGTGGAGCAGTGCTTACAAATTAAAACCTGAAAAAAATCTCTCCTCACCTCTTAGAAACAAACACAAAAATTTTAAAAAAAGAAAAAACTTTGAAAAACACAAAATGCAAGGATTTTAAGAGAAGTAAAGTTCAACAACAGGTGGCTGTTAGGACCATGGTCCTTTCACTAGAAAATAAGCTTCATGAAGTCAGGGACCATGTCTTTTACTGCTGGTTTACCAGTTCCCGGCACATAGGAGACCGTCAGGAAATGTTTGTTGAGTGAATGAACGTCCATGATACGGTTGCACCCAGGATAAAATGTAAATTTCCGGACTTGGTCCCTTTAGAAAGAACTGAACAATGACCAAGATTTTCTGCTCTTTATAGTTTGTGGTACTCTCATCATTGTCTCATTTGATTCTTACAATCACCTGTGCAGTAGTGTTTTCAGAAGTGGCTGGGACAGGTGAAATACTGGGTTCAAGGTCCCACAGTAAGGAAGAGGGGCCAGGTCTTTTGAGTCTAAATCCAGTTCTCTTCCCACTATCCTCCACCCTCAGCAGGTCGAAGGAGATCAGAAATTGGTGACTAAATTAAGCAAGGTTTAGATTCCTCCTCTGTGGAGTGGAAGTTTTGATTGGCATCCATGTCTACTCTGTCCTTGGACCTCTCTCTTCTATGACTCCTTCCCCCGGTGACATCACCTAATGTCATGGCTTTAAATACCACCTATGTGCTGATGGCCTTCACATGGATATCTCCTGCCCCAAACTCTCTCCTGAACTCCTTATATATGTACTTAGTTTCCTCCTTGGCTCCATTATTTATGTCTACTAGGCATCTCACACTAACATGGTCCAAACTGAACTCTTGATCTCTCCACTCCCCTTCTCATCAAGAATCTTCTTCCATCTCAGCAGATGGCAGCCCCATTCTTGAACTTGTGTCTTCCAGATGACTTCCATTGGCATTATCCTTGACTCCTCTGCTTCTCTCACACCCCATATCCAGTCCTACTGACTTGATCGCCAAAATATATCCAGTATCCAACTGCTTCTCACCACCTCCATACCGTCTACCCTAGACCAAGTCACTGTCATCTCTCGCTTGGACTATTGCAGTAGCCTCCAATCTGGTTTCTCTGCTTCTGCCCCTGCTTCTCTACAGTCTATTTTCTATACTAAGCCAGAAGGATCCCAGAAGTCCTAGGATCACTCTTGCTCCTCAAACAGGCTCGCTCTGATTGTCCCAGATTGCACAAATACTCAGGTGGAAAGCAAGCTGGTGGCTACACTGTCCCAATTCATTTTCCTCCCTTTTAGAAGTCTCATCCATCTCCAACTAGGTTTGTTGGCACTGGGTCTTAAATTCTGATAATTGTATCTTATATCCCTGTCGCCTCCCTCCTGCCCCACCTCTTTCCCTTTAAAAATATTTCAAGACTTTCTCTATGGCTGTTAAAGCCATAAGGTAAAGATTCAAGTATATATTTAAAAATGCATTACATAAAAGAACTGATTATATCTCAACAACTGGAATCCAAACAGAATGAAACAAAAATTCAGCAAATATGTATTTGTTCTTGTTACTTATTGCTCAGAGCAAAGCCAGGGAGTTTAAGTGGCAGAAAGAACACATGTCTCCTGTTTAATATTAGGCAGCTGTCATCACCCCCTTGATACAGCGTTCACAGGTTATGGTTTGTCTGGCACTGAAATATACACACCCTGCCTCCCTACATAGAGGTGTCAGGAGTCTTCAGTCATCTCCTATGCTATGGTGGATTACATTTTCCAAACAATGAGCACAATTTCTCCCTTAAGGAAACTTGTTATCGAAAGATTCGAGGGATTGGAATGTGTAATACAAAACAGACATGCAGAGAAGAATGAGTTTTATGGCGCAGGAAGAGAAGAACTGACTTTATTGGCTATAAAATAAAGTCCACATGCTACAAGTTGGCCTGAACCCACCTTGTGCATCATTTTTTTCAAATCGACCTAAGGTTAAAAACCAGTCAGCCCTTTTATAGCTGGGGGACTTTAGGGATAAGCCCCTTAGACCTCTCTTAGATAAGCCCCTTAGAACCTGTCTCCTATGAAGAGGGGCTAGTGCCTGCCAGGGAAACTGTGAGAAACGGGAGGACACACTGGCCAGTATCAGCATGTTCTGGGTTGGATGCAGGAGAGTCGTGTCCCGTTAGGCAGAATTATCACCTAGTTATTGTCTCCATTAGGAGATGAAGTATGGTTCAAGGAGATGCATGTGGGCGTCAGGTTGACAAGGAGTGGACTCCTGAGGATAAGCTTGATGTATCAGCTTAATGGACTAAGGGATGCCCAGATAGCTGGTGAAACATTCTTTCTGGGCGTGACTCTGAGGGTGTTTCTGGAAGAGATTAGCATATGAATCAGTCATCTGAGTAAAGGTAAAGAAGACCACCCTCACCAATGCTAATGGCAATCTGTTGAGGCCTGAATACAACAATAAGGCAAAGGAAGGGCAAATTTGTCCTCCTTATTTGAGCAGGAACACCCGTCTTCTCTTGCCCTTGGTCATTGGTGCTCCTGGTTCTCTGGCCTTCAGATTCGGACTGAGAGACACACCATCAGTTGCCCTGTCCTCAGGCATTTGGACTCGGGCTGAATTACATCACCAGCTTTCCTGGTTCTCCATTACAGAGGACAGATAGAGGGACTTCCTGGTCTCTATAACTTCATAAACCAATTGCTATAATAAATCTCCTCGTGTGTGTGGGTGTATATGTGTGTGTGTGTGTGTGGGGGTGTGTATACATATATATATATCTATGTATGTGTATACATATATATATAATGTATGTATGTGTATATATATATATATAAAATTTGTAAGTATCCTGTTGGTTCTGTTTCTCGGGAGAACCGTGACTAATGCATTACCATCATTTTTGTTTCCCTTCTGACCGGGCTCCACAGAACCTTATCAAACGTGGGCACTGCTGGCCTCCATACCTTTGCTTATGTGATCCCTTCTTCCCAGCAGGCTTTTAGAACCTTTGCCTGCCCTAAACAAACCGCAAAGTTTCTCACAAAGGCCGCCTCTTCCAAAACGTCTTCCCAGATGGCACCAGTCAGAAGCAATTTGTCCCGGCTCATCTCCTCAAGCATGATTGTACCTCTGTGATGGCCGTTCTATAAGACAGCTGTCAACATGGCGGTCTTGCAGCATCCCTGAGGGGTGGGGGAAGCCTCCTCAACTTGCTCAGGTCCGAGGCCAGGTGGGGCTCCAGATACCTGGCTCTTCATCACCTTCAAAGCCGTCGATCTTTGCCCATCTCCAGCCCACTGTTCACAGAGCTCTTTCTCAAATGCAAACCTGCATTATCATGGTGATGCCTAAAACCTTCAGTGGCTCTCATCAGTCTGAGGTTGAAGATTCGGGGTCATGATGCCTTGAATGGGGTGACCCTGTCTATCTCTGCAGCTTCATCTTTTTGTTTTGTTTGAGATATAATTCAAATGCCATAAAATTCACTCCTTTTAAGTGTACAGTTCAGTTTTTTAAAACTAAATTAACAGAGTTGTACAATTATCACCACCGTTTAATTCCAGAATATTTTCGTCACCCTCCAAGGAAACCCCTAGACCTATTAGCAGTCACTTTCCAGTACCTCCTCAGCCCCAGCCTCTGGCAACCACGAATCTTCTTTCTGTCTCTATGGAGTTGCCTATTCCGGACATTTCATATAAATGAAATCATACAATATGTGGCTTTTTGGGTCTGGCTTCTTTCCCTTAGCATAAGGTTTTCAAGGTTCATCGACATCACAGCATGTATCAGTATTTCATTCCTTTCTATGGCTGAATAATATTCCACCATATGACTATACCACTTTTTTGTTTATGCATTTGCCAGTTGATGGGCATTTTGGCTGTTTCTCGGTTTTGGCTAATATGAATAATGCTGCTGCGAACATCTGTGTTCAAGTTTTTGTCCCAACAATATATTTCCATTTCTTCTGGGTATACACCTAGGAGTGGAAGTGCTCGTTCAGATGACACTCCATGTTTCACTTTTGAGGAACCACCAGACTGTACCACCTCACATCCCTCCAGCAGCATCTGGGGGTTCTGGTTTCCCCCCATCCTCCTCTAGCCTCATCTGGTACCACACTGCTCCTGGGTCTCTGGGCTCTAACCCCATACTTCCTGTTAGATCTTACATCAGCCTGACTCCCTGTCCCACTGCAAGAGGAGAGTCGTAAAGGTGCCTGTGGTTCTAACCTCATCAGACCCAGTGGCTCATTGTCTACCCTGAAATGAAATTCACAAACAGTATAACTTACCTACTCATATACTGAAAACATGTACATGTACTTCGCAAACTCTAAGACAAAGGAGAATAAGTAGAAAGTAATCTATAAGAAAATCATATGTATTTTAATGCTGGAAGTCCTGATGAAGTAGCCAGGGGCTTGAACCGAACAGGTAGAACCTCTGTGAAGGTGACAGCTGCACATGCAGGTAGGTCTAGGTGTGGGGTGTTGGCCACTCGGGCACCACGAGCATGTCGAGCGGAGTTGCTGCCAGTGCTAATACTCCAGAAGAGTGACCAGTGTGAACCCCCAAGCAAAGTCCAGTCCAGCCTTCTCTCAACGTACATGGTCCCTGCATTCCAGGAAAATTCAGTACATATTACAACCATGCCAAAACTATTCTGTGTTTAAATGTAAAATAGAGTTGGGTTCTAGGTTAACCTAACTGCTCCTGGTAAGAACCACTGCCATGGGCTTCCCTGGTGTCGCAGTGGTTAAGAATCCACCTGCCAATGCAGGGGACACGGGTTCGAGCCCTGGTCCGGGAAGATCCCACATGCCGTGGAGCAACTAAGCCCCTGCGCCACAACTACTGAGCCTGAGCTCCAGAACCCGTGAGCCACAACTACTGAGCCCGCGAGCCACAACTACTGAAGCCCATGCGCCTAGAGCCTGTGCTCCACAACAAGAGAAGCCACCACAATGAGAAGCCCCCACACCGCAATGAGGAGTATCCCCCCGCTCGCCGCAGCTAGAGAAAGCCTGCGTGAAGACCCAACGCAGCCAAAAATAAACAAATAAATAAAATAATTAAAAAAAAAAAAAAAAAAAAGAACCACTGTCATATGCTCTTCCCTCGGCCTGGAATATTCTTCCCCTCCTTTTTGGCCAGGCGCTTCACCTATTCTTTCAAGTCTCAATTTGAAAGGTGCTTTCTGGGAATTCCCTGGCGGTCCAGTGGTTAGGACTCCACGCTCTCACTGCCGAGGACCCGGGTTCGATCCCTGGTCTGGGAACTAAGATCCCACAGCCATGCGGTGCGGCCAAAACAATAAAAAAAGAAGAAGGTGCTTCCTCAAGTAAATCTTTCTGGCCTCTTCTCACCAAACTAGTTCAGTATTTAATACCGTTTGCAGTCACACGTTTATGTGGTTTCCTTTCATTAACTCCACCTCCCAGCTCGACTCCCGACCCCATGAGGTCTGGATTTGTGACTTTCCTATCATTGTATTCCCAGCCCTTAACGTAATGCCTGGTATGCAAATATTTGCTGCACGAATACAATAGTGCTTTTGTCTATCTCCTTTGTTGTCCCGGGAGTTCTTAGAAGACATTAGTGTGCCAGATTTATCTGTGTCCCTAGTGCTAAAGATAGTTCTTTCTTTTATGTGGAAAACAGTGGTCAAATATTTAATGAGCAAATAAAAGCAAAAGCACAGTTGGGCTCCCAACGTCCTAATGAATGAGCTAGGGACAGGGTAAGAGGCGTTTGGGTAAATCCTCCAGAAAGTGCTGTCATCCTGGGTCGTGCTGGAATCCTTTTTATAGCTGTGGTTTCAATAGAGGACCTTCGTTTTAACTGTGTTAACAATGATTTGAGCTCTAGCCGCTGTGTAACAAACCACCCCAAACCTTAGTGGCTTCCTTTAACAGAGAGCTGGTTGTGTCTTTTGATTCTGTGGGTTGGCCATCTGGGTAGTTCTGCTGGCCTCTCTTGGGCTCACTCGTGTGACCACAGTCATGTGACAACTCGACAGGGACCGGAGGGTCCACGTGGCCGCACTCACGCACCCAGCAGTGGTCTGGCTGTCAGCTTGGGTGCCATGGTTCCCATCAACGTGGACTTCCGTCTTCTAGGAGGGTAACCCAGTCCTCTTCACCATTGTGGTCTTGAGGTTCCAAGAAAGTGAAAGCAAAGACAGAAGGTGTAAGGTGAAGACTGCTTCCAAAGCGGGAGGGCCATCACTTCCTCCTCGATCTGCTGGTCAATGCACGTCACAGATTCACGTGGCTATAGCGGCATCAGCTCCTTGCAGGGGGCAGTGGATCCAGGCGGCACGTTCACTGGGATGCTTATTATAATAATCCACCATGGCAACCTCTCTAGAGGATACTCTTCTAGTTCCTCGTTCTGGAATCCAAAGGGCAGCTCTGGGTCTTTCTTGTGAATGGAGGGTCCTCTGGGACCCTGAGTCTCCCCTCCAAACGTGGCGTCTTCTTGTCTGGGCCTGGAGATAGTGTTGGAGAAGGTGGAGGAGATTAGGTTGAATGTGTTCTCTTCCAGATTTTGTTTGGTTTCATTTGGGGAGCAGGATCTCAATTTTGCCTTGGTTAAGTCATGATCTCATTTTATTTTTCCGCCATTTGCCTTGCTTCTTTTCCAACTCAACTGCAATAAAGAGTCGAGTTAATGGAACATTCTGGCTAGTTCAGCAGATTTTACTACAAAAGGACCTCAGGGTTGAGAGAGTTGATTCTGGAGCAAGACTCCTTGAGTTAGAATCCTGGCTCTATCAATTACCTTCTGTGAGACCTTGGGAAAGTGACTTCACCTTCCTGGGCCTCGGTTTCCTCCGCTTAACGTGGGGATCATGAGGCCGAGGGCGGGGTTGTGAGGATGGAGTGAGGTCGTCAGTGCAAATCACTTAGAGCAGGCACAGCACAGTCACCATCCCAGACAACTGGGGAAGAGCCAGATCAGGGCATTTGCACACAGGTCAGGCAGATGGTCTATGGCTTCTGCCATAGGTGTTTCTCTTGGGGGGGGGTGGTTACAGATGGGGGTGGGAAAGGAGAAGGTTGCTTCACTAAAAAGCGGTTTGCAGTCTCTCTTAGTATATCCGTGAGACAGGAAAGCCTCCGTGTGTGGTTACTTTTGCACATAACTGCCTCTCATTGCAGCCCTATTACGAGGTATTTGTGCTTTCAGTATAAATTATAAATCTAAACACATGCAGGGTTTGTTTTCCCCCCAAAGCAGATTCCAACCCGCGTGAAACCAGCCAATCCAAATAAACTGTGCACTTAAGTCCATTGTTTCCAGCAACATGTAAACTGTTGGGTTGTAAAGAATTGCTTTGAAGAAGGCGCCCCATTAGTGTTTGAAGCATCAGGGTTCAATTTAGGCTGCGCATTTTTTGAAGAGTTTACTAGAAATTTGTGGCAAAGAAAGACACGCATTGGGGTGGGTGGAGGGGAAAGGGTTTTTATCAAATTATACAAGATGCATTAAGAGGATGTTGTCATAAAAGCACAAAATAAAGCCACAACCCTGAACTCCAGGAGAAATGCAGAATTCCTCGGCTGGGGAAGTCATTCTGGGAATGCAAAGATCGCTTCCAATGTTATGTTTGTAAGGAAATGACAGTCACCAAGTGGAGAATGTCAGGTCCTCTGAGAAACCCTGTGGGCACTCACGTGCAGAACGCTATTTACTTAACTGGAGTTGGTTCGGAAAATATTTGACTCTGGAGGGTCCCTAAGGGAGCATGGAGGGCGTCTGCGATTTTCCTTCAGGTCAAGACTTGGCCTTTGCTAATCCCCCCAACTGATAAGGCTCCCAGATTTCAGGGCAGATTCATTCCTCCGCTGAACCAAGGTTTATGGCCCAGCCTGAGGCCAGAGGGGGGACCTGTCATTCCAAATGCTTCCCCAGCTCCACAGAGCCAGCCTCTATCCGACGAATCAGTTGTTTGTCACTGTGGAGCAGAGGTGCAAAGAACGGGACCCTGAGTCAAGATGGCAGTGGAGGAGAAGCTTGGCAGTGACGGATCAGGATATTTATCTCCAGGAAGAATCCAGCAATTGGATGTTCTCTTCGGTGCTGAAGGGTTGATAAAGGAGGGGAGTTTTGATCCTACTACCTGTAGGAAAATGATGGATTTTACCAACTGGGATGAATTTCCTCCCATCAAGCTCACCCCCATGCCTTCCTGAATGGGAGACCCCTTTGCCATCCAGACTTTGTTCCTTGTATCTGCAGGAGGCTGGGGGTTTGGAAAAAGCTCAGCTGGGAGTAAAGCCACTGGGTTCCAGTCGGGCTTTTCCATGAAAATTAGACAATGACTTAATCCAGCCATCATTTATCAAGCACCTGCCCTGCTCTGGGCACTGAGTTTGCAATGGTGCACGTGGCAGCCGTGGTCTTTCCTCTCAGGTGGAGAAGGATGAGGAAACAGCAATCCTGTGGGATGATGATGGCAACCACATCTATTTAATAGGAGCCAACTGCGTGCCAGGCAGGGTCTTCGCACTTTACGTATAATGGCTCAGTGCTTCTCAACTTTAACGTCCATATGAATCACTTTGGGATCCTGTGAATCTGGTTCAGAAGGTCGGGGGTGAGGCCTGGGACTCTGTACTAACAAGCATCCCAGGTGATGCCCCACCTGCTGGCCCATAGGCTGAGCAACAAGTTATTGTGTCATCTCATCCTCACAACAACCCAATGAGGCTCTATAGTTACTCCCATTTTACAGATGAAGAGATGGAGAGGTCAAGTGACTTGCCCAAGGTCATTCAGTTGGGAAGAAGAGGAGTCAGGATTGGGCGCCGGGGCCTGCGTGCTTACACAGTTTTGCCACAATGAGACAGCAAGGCTGCCCGGGAGAGGGTCTCCACACCAGAGGGTGGTTCGGAGAAAGCTTTGGAGAATGTGGTTCCTTAGTGGGCTCCAACAGGGTAAGGGTTAAGGTCTTAAACAGGTAAAAGCCAGGAGGGTGTGGGAGATGGCCAAGGGGAGAGAGTTCTGCTGGGGGAACCACGGGAGAGAGCCAGGCACATTAGAAGGACGAGGGGGCAAAGCAGGAGAGGGGTAGAGTCCCAGGCTCTGCAGGGCCCCCAAGGCTGCGGGTTTGGCCTTCCCCCAGGGCCAGAGAACAGAGGTTCTCTAGAAGGAGTACGTAATCTTTCTGTTTACTCATCCTTCCCTGCTGACACACTTCCCTGGGGCATAGTCTTCATTCTCGAAGGCGGGGGAGGAAGGGCCCTCCCTCACTGCCCCGCCCACCTGGCCCTTACTACCTGGGCTGAAATTAGCACTTGGCATTGTAGGTTTCCGTTTACATGCCTGTCTCCCACTAGAACATTTCCTCCTTCTTCATCTCTGTCCCCGAAATCCCCAGCCTGGCACGTGGGATGATAACACCGGCCCTGCCAACGTCACAGGATGCTGTGAGGGGTAGAGATGGGGAAATGGTTTGAAAGTGTTACGAATGCTATGCTGTTGGAAGTTGTGTGCCTGTGAGGGCGGCAGAGAAGGTTCTGTGGGCGACAGGGAGTGAGTGTGGCCACGCAGGGACTTGTGAGGGTCCTTTGGAGTCGCCACAGATCTCCCCGCCAGGCCACCTCTTAGCCTAGTTTCCCTCAAAGGCCAGCAACTCAGCACCACCTTGACAATTTGGCTACACTCATTTGCCACCTGGGCTCTTATGTACTAAATATTTTTCTTTACATTGATTTACTTTCTCTCCCAACTGTTTGTTTCAACAAATTTCAAACCTGCAGCAAAGTTGGAAGAATACCTTCAAGAACCCCCAGGATAGGACTTCCCTGGTGGCGCAGTGGTTAAGAATCTGCCTGCCAATGCAGGGGACACGGGTTCAATCCCTGGTCCGGGAAGATCCCACATGCCTCTGAGCAACTAAGCCCGTGCGCCACAACTACTGAGCCTGTGTGCTACAACTACTGAGCCTGTGCGCCGCAAGGTAGAGTAGCCCCCCCATCGCCACAACTAGAGAAAGCCTGTGAGCAGCAACAAAGACCCAATGCAGCCAAAAAACAAATAAAATTTAAAAAAAGAACCCCCGTATCCCTCTCACGCAGACACACCAATTGTCAACATTTTGCCACATTTGCTGTCTCTCTGTTTCTCTCTGTACATGCAGTTAAAGAAAAGCAACATGCAACCACAAATAACAAGTGTTGGCGAGCATGTGGAGGAAAGGGAACCCTCGTGCACTGTTGGTGGGAAGGTAAATTGGTGCAGCCACTATGGAAAACAGCATGGAGTTTCTTCAAAAACTGAAAATAGAGTTACCATATGATCCAGCAGTCTCACTGCTGGGTATGTATCAGAAGAAAACGAAAACACTAGTTCAAAAAGATATGTGCACACCCATGTTCATAGCAGCATTATTTACAATAGCCAAGATATGGACGCAGCCTAAGTTTCCATCAACAGATGAATGGATAAAGAAGATGTGGTATATATATACACACACACATAAACGTACACATACACACACATACATATAAACACACACAATGGAATGAAAAGAATGAAATTCTGCCATTGGCAACAACATGGATGGACCTAGAGAGTATTATGCTTAGTGAAATAAGTCAGGCAAAGAGAGGCAAATACTCTACGTTATCACTTATATGTGGAATCTAAAAATTGAAACAAACGAATGTATATAGTAAAATAGAAACAGACTCACAGATACAGAAAACAAACTAGTGGTTACCAGTGGGGAGAGGGAAGGGGGGAAGGGGCAAGATAGGGTAGGGGATTAAGAGATACAAACTACTATGTATAAAATAGATAAGCAACAAGGATACGTTATACAGCATGAGGAAATATAGCCATTGTTTTGTAATAACTTTAAATGGAGTATAATCTATAAAAATATTGAATCACTATGTTGTATACCTGAAACTAATATAATATTGTAAATCAACTCTACCTCGATTAAAAAAAACAAAGAACAGCAACAACAACAAAAAAACCATGGACTTATTTTTTTTCTGGGTCCATTAAACATAGTTAAATAAACTTTCAATTTTATTTACTTATTTTTCTTTCAGTTTTATTGAGATATAACTGACATACAGCACGGTATAAGTTTAAGGTGTACAGCATAATGATGTGACTTACATACGTCATGAAATAATTGCTGCAATAACTCCAGTGAGCATTCATCACCTCATACAGGTACAAAATAAAGGAAAAAGAAAGATGTTCTCCTTGTGATGAGAACTCTTAGGAGTCACCCTCTTAACAACTTTCACATATAATGTACAGCAGTGTTGATTATATTAACTGTGTTGTGCATTACATCCCTAGTACTTATTTATCTTATAACCGGAAGTTTGTACCTTTGACTACCTTCATCCAATTCCCCCCTCCCCCAAACCTCCGCCTCTGGTAACCACAAATCTGATCTCCTTTTCTATGAGTTTGTTTGTTTTTGAACAATTGACCTACAACACTATGTTAGTTCCTGTTACACAACATAGTGATTCGATATTTCTACACATTACAAAATGATCACCACTAAACTTTCAATCTTGGAATAGTTTGAAACTTACAGAAAAGTGGCAAAGACGGTACAGGGAACTCTACATACCCTGCACCCAATTTCTAATTTTCCCTCTTGTTGTCATCTTACATTGCTATGGTACATTTGTCACAACTAATGACCCAATATTGATGCCTCATCATTAACTAAACTCTGTGCCTTATTAAGGTTTTGTTAGATTTTCCCTTAGCTGATGGATTCCCTTTTAAACTTAAAAAAATTACAAATAGGAAAGTGGAAGACAGTGGAAAACCGTGATCACTTGCCAAACAGGATTCTAGCTGGACGCTGTGGGCTGCTGGCTGACCTAAGCCTGAGGCCTGCTTTCTCTTTGTCAGAAAGAGAGTTTAGTAGATGGTAGAGGTGTTAAAGACAGATCAGCACAAAGCTGAGACTCTGTCCCAGGCCAAACGGGATGGGAAGAGAATTGCCACAGGAGTAAAATGACGTTCCCACTCTAGGGGCAGTGCTGTTCAGTGCCCAGTCTGTGTGTCACCCAAAGTCATCTTGGGCACCGACCCTACGTGAGCCCCGCTTTGGGAACTGCATGCTCTGCCATATCCTCAGACGGCTGGAAACACCAAGTCTGAGACTGCCCGCCTCCAAAGCTGGGGCTCCTTTCTGCCCTGGAGGACGAGCTGGAGGGGCTGGTGCCCCCACTGGCTTGGGGCTGTGAGAAGCATCACTTGTCTTCTCTATAGTAACTCCCCAGCCGAATTCCCAAAGCCCGCAGGCACTGGACAAGTGAGGGACAGAGAGCATTCTGGCGAATTCCATCACATCACAGCACATGCGAAGCACCTCGTGTGGAGTACCAGGCTCGTCTGCCTGTTGTGCCTGTGAGATGTGGTCGTGCACTTGGTCGGTGAAGCAGGAGGGAAACGGCTGAACTGAAGCTGTGCTTCTCGGCAGCCCTTTTCTTGGCATGAAGTCTGAACTTGTTCACTCCTTTAAAACGCTTCAAACTGGTTTTCATGTTTTATAAGTTAGAGGAGGTGACATTGCTTCCTGAAACCAAGCCATCACTTTCCAATACTTTGCTTTCAAATATAGATCTGCTGGCCTCCTTTCCCGGGAGACCTAAGCCCACTCCGGAGTAACTTTGACAGCTCCCTGGCTCTTAAGGAATTTCACTCAGTGGAAAGTCACTTTCGGCTCTGGGTCCCAACACCTGACTAGAGGTGATCAAACTGGAGTGTTTGTAGAACTCCTGGGTTCACTCCTCAGGACTGCTGTTCAGTTCTCAGCTGACAGATTATAGAATTCTTTGAGCTAGTCCAAGGAGGCAAACGGGTGGATGAAATTTTCTCCGAGTATGGGGTGCAATGTCACTGGTGAAGGAAGCTGGTTGAGAATCAAGGTAATAGATGAATCCATTTTCACTTTTCAGAATGAAGCTGCTACAGGTAAGAGCACCACCCTTAAACTTCTGCCTCCCCCACTTCCCAGAAGTAACGGCTCAGTGTGGTTTATATCCTTCCAGACTATTTTCCTGGCTTTATGTGTTTCCATAGCATTTCATTTTATGTGTGTATAAGGGCGGAGGGTTACACAATCAGGATGATATTGAATGTATCATTCTGACCCTCTTTTCACTCAACAGTAATATGTCTTAGAGACCCATCTCCATTGTTACATACAGATGCAGCTCACCCTCTAAATCCCTGCCTGGGATAGTACGATTCTTTCATATTCTATTTAACCAGTCATGTTTTTTGATGGATATTTATTTCCAATGTTGCCTGTGATAAACCTTTTTTTTTTTAAGCAAACCTCTATGTGCATGCCACCTTGTGGACGTGCATTAAGTGATGTTCTGGGTGGCAGCTTAAGCTCATTTCTGGTTTTTAAAGGTCTTGCCAAATTACCCTTCAGAGTATGTGTGTTTGTGGTTGGGGAGGGGTGTCAGTTTCTCTTCTTTGGGGATGTTTACTCCTGGTTTCTTGTCTGCAGTGGCTGCAGGGTGGCAGGGAGCCAAGGGGCAGCAGAGAGAAATTTATCCCTAGGTGTTACAGGCTGGGAGGCACCATGGCTGGGGGGTGGGCTCTGCGTGGTGGCGATGAATGGGGCCTTTGTTCCTGGGTCCATCCCTGAGCAGAATCCGAAAGCCGAGAGCCGAGACGTGCCGAGGTGACCAAAGGAGCAGTGCGTCGTGTCTGGTCTCCACCCTTGACTGGGAGACACCGTCAAGTTCATAGGAGTTCTACACATCCATGTAATGGGGGTTGGGCGGCGGGGCAAACCCTGAAATAATTAGGTTGTAAAGAAAGAAAAGAGGCAGTAAAAGAAGCTGACCACTAGCTGTAAAGATGTAAAGGGAAAAGGCCAAGCTAATTTACATCCCAGGAGAAGTGGGAGGTGCAGAGGGGGCTTGGGGGGAACCAGGACCAGAGGAAGGGTTGTAAGGAGGACCGGATCTGGGACAGAGGCAGGGAACAGATGGGAAAGAGGGAAGAAAGGAGGGAAAGGAGAAAGAGTGAGGTGGGGGACCCGAGAAAGTGGCAAGGTAAGAAGAGGGAGAAGAGGGCGGGGGAGGGCGGGGGAGGGAGGGGGAGGCTGGGTCCCGTCTGTTTGTGATTAGCACGAAGCCCGGTGCAGAATGAGTAAACAGAAACTTCCAGGCCTCCCCACACCCCCCTCTGAGGCAAAGCAGAAATCAGATGCTCTGTGATTAATCGTGGCGAGTTCAGGACACGACCACAAACGCCGTGCGGACTTGAAATTAGCTGCCTTCCCCGGTCCCCTTGCCAAGATGCGAGTGGGGGTGGGCCGTGAAGGGGTGGGGCCCCGCCTGCAGGGGGCCAGCATGGAATTCTCCCTGGCAGAGCTCACAGTGACACTGACGGGCAATCGGCCGCGGCCAGAGCGGCAGGCAGCATCCGGGGGGAACGGGGCCGGCGTGGGGGGGCCCCAGGCGGGCTTCCTGGAACCCCGGCTCCGCGGCCGCCTGCACCCTGACACAGGCCGGATAAGAGCCAGGCTGCTTTATCGGAGCCCGGCTGGCGGCCGCGCGCCGTCCCCACGGCACCACGAGGAAGATCGCGGGCAGGGGGTCCTCCGAGGCCATCTTCCAGCGGCCAGTCCGGACAGGCTGGTCTCCGGAGTCCCGCAGCCGATGGGAGCCGACGCTCGCTTCAGCGATAGAGAAAGCCGGGTTGCTTCCAGGAGGACGGCGTGACACGGCCCTGAATGTCGAGACCTGCTCGATGGTGAGTGCGAAGTGACTGCTTTGTATGCAGCTGCCGTGGACCAGACTTTAGAGGGAGTCGGGGTGTGAGGAGGGCGTCCGCACATCCCACCTGGAGCTCCCCAAGCGCTGAGGCTGAGATGAGATGGCAGCATCTTGCTGTGTGGCCTTGGGCAAGTTCTTTCCCCTCTCTGGGCCTCCCTTTGTCCATCCCTACAATGAGGGGTTGAACTAGGTGATCTTTAAGGGGCTCTTACTATGACTACTGTTTTTTCCTTGTTTTTAGCAGCGTCGGGCAGCTTGCAGGATCTTAATTCCCCGACTGGGGAATGAATCCCGGCCCTTTCAGTGAAAGTGCAGAGTCCTAACCACTGGACTCCAGGGAATTCCCTCTGACTGCTATGTTTTGTGGGTCTGCTGCATGCCAGGCACTGTGCCAGGCATTGCTGAAGCTTTAGCTCAGAGAGTCCCCATGAGCCCCTGGCAGGACAGGGATTATTACTCTTATGCTCATTGTACATTGAGCAAATGGAGGCACAGGGAAATGAAGTGACTTGCCCAAGGTCACACAGCTGGTGGGTGGCAGAGATGAGAATCAGATCTCAGAAGCTCTCCACCTCCAGGAGTAGCTGGGACTTCTGTGTTCTCTGAGTCTGTGACTATCCCAGGAAGCAGAGGTGAAGGAGGAGAGGGTGTCAGGGGAGTGTTATGTGCACGAGGAAGCAGAGCAGTGGGACAGACGAAGCAGCAAGCAGGCTGATCAGCCTGCAACTATTTAGAGGGTATGTCAGCCCAGGGAAGGTCAGGGGCTCCTGGCTTGAATGGAGAGGGCCTGATGCCACTTGCTGTACGAGCCTCCCGGGGAATGAGAGAAGAGGGTTAATATTAAGCAGGGGTGGGGAGAGCTGGGGGTGGGGAGAGTGGCACATGCCTCTATGAGGTTTTGTTCCAGTTTTATTTTGCCTTTTCAAAAATCTGTTTCGAATCATTCTGGGCCCCCACTGCTCCTCTGGACGAAACAGAATTGTGAAACACATACAGTGCTTTCCACATGCCTCCCTTGGGGGGAATCACATATTAATATTATCGTAGGCCATTTGCATATACATCCCTGAAGCTGTGGTGACAGCAGCCAAGAGATGAGATGCAGATAAAGTCAGCTAGTGTCTCCCTGGCAGCAACAAGGAGTTGGCATGTTACATCAAGGGCTGGGAAATCCACAGCAGGGCTGTGGCAGGTGGGAAATCCCTTGGGTGCCAGCCATCTGGGTAGAGCTGGAAGTCCCAGCACCCAGATATGGCCTCTTCTTTTCTCTTCCCTTGGAAAATTCCATCCTGCAACAGCTCTGTACTCACTCCTTTTCTTTCTGGGACTGGCCCAGACCCTCTGCCTTGGGCTTGAGTCGAGACCCGACTGGTGGTCCTAGCTCAAGAGTGACCAACTTGTCCTAGGAGACCCCCTCAGTCCCGGGCAAACCGGGACAGTTGGTCACCCTACCCAGTTCTGCCCTTGATTTTTGTAATCTTGAGCAAGTCACTCCCCTTCTCTCATCTATAAGACGAGATTATTTTAGGAAATCTCTAAAATCTCTTTGCAACTCTAAAATGCTGTGACTCTGGCTGGAAGGCACTTATTTTCTAAACGTGGGTGAGACACAAGCTTAAAGAGGAGGAAAATCTCCCCGCGAGTCCCCCAGCGCATCAGGGAAGGGGCCGGAGGAGTCTGGGATTAAGATGGGCTTGAAGAAGTGATTGCTGGCGTGCAGTGCCCCGTGACTGCTGTCAGTGAGAACAGTCCTAGGGCCCCGCAAGCTTCAGAAAAGCCTCATGAAATGCTGAAAGCCCAGCTCAGTCCCGCAGCTTAGGTTTGGCACAGAGTGATTTAACCCAGATGTCTGCCACTTACAGAGCCCTCACCTACGCGTCATTGGAAGCTCAGCATCCCCAGGGTCCCCCAGTTCTTTCTGGGGAGCTCCAAAGGGATGTCTCACGTTGGCTTGCAAACTGGTCCCTCGCCTCTGCCCTCAAGGCCACTGGGAGAAACTTCACTGTTGTCAGCACCCATCTGGTGGGGCCAGACTCCAACTGCTTAGTGCCTGAGCTGCTCTGGGTTCTGGGCAGAGGTGGAGGGAAGGACTTCCTCCCCAGCCTGTGACACTCTCTGCCGTGTGGCCCCTGCACGGGTGGTGTGCTGGAGCCAGCTTGGACCGGCTTGCGAAAGCCGATTGTCAGATTTTCAGGAATTTGGTGAACTCATTGCTAACCAGAGCCATTATTAAAAATTAAGCTACATAAACTTATAATTAAATAAATTTAATTAAAAATAAAGGTCGTGGGGCTTCCCTGGTGGCGCAGTGGTTAAGAATCCTCCTGTCAATGCAGGGGACACGGGTTCGAGCCCTGGTCCGGGAAGATCCCACATGCCACGGAGCAACTAAGCCCATGCGCCACAACTACTGAGCCTGCGTGCCACAACTACTGAAGCCCATGTGCCTAGAGCCCATGCTCCGCAACAAGAGAAGCCACCACAATGAGAAGCCCGCGCACCGCAACAAAGAGCAGCCCCCGCTCGCCACAACTAGAGAAAGCCCGCGCGCAGCAATGACGACCCAACATAGCAAATAAATAAATAAATAAATAAAATTTAAAAAAACAAAAAACAAAAGTCATAAGTACTCAAAACTCATCACTTTCCAGTTTTTAAAACTACATGTTACTGATACTGGTTCTTCTGGGGACATTCACGTCCGGTGTGTCTGTCTGGTGGGAACACCCCCTAACAGTGCACTATTGCAGATCTCTTCCCAATTCCATTTTTTGCGACTTAAGTTGGTAGCCCGAAGTCGGCCATGGTGGGAGTAATTACACTACAGGAATTGGCAAACAGTACAGCTCAGGGCTTGATTTACTGTTTTGTTGATTGTCTAGATCAACAGACAAAGTGATCTAGACAAAGAAAGGGAGGGAGAAAAGGATGATGCAGGTTAAACATAAAAGTGTGTCATGTCTCTAATTGTTACAGTGGGAATAACACCAAAAAGCAGGGAAGTTGCACACTTCGCTGACAAACCAGGAAAGTTCCGACCTGTTCTTTGGTGTATCATTTTTGTCTCAGTCCTTAAGGTAAAGGCAGATATCAGCCAACATTCTGGGAAGAACTACAGTCACTCATCAATTATAACCATAGGGTGACAACAGATACAAGAGTTGGGGGCAAAAATCAACAAAAATGTCCTGTGTGAATCAACTGAGTATATGAAATTTACAAAAGGGGGGGCTATTGTACATTTTATGTTTATCTGTAAGTTGTGTGCTACACATCCTTTCCATCCATACAATCTATAGTAAACCTGAGTATATATGTGTTTATGTGTGCAAGCATGAGTAAGTGACTATATCTGTACACGTGTGCACGTGCATACACGCACATACACTTTCCCCTGGAAAGCTGGTTGTTAAACCTTTACTGACAAACACACCACTGGCCCCATAGCATATATGCTTGTGCCCAGGCTCTTAGAAATCTTGTCATGGACCGTCCTCAGCTCTCACCCAAAGGCATTCAAACTCCAGGCACTGGGCCTTGGACACAATCCCTCAACTTCCTCCTCTGGCCTCAAACAAACCCAACAGCCAAACTCCTCTCTCCTGCCCTAAGCGCTGGAATGGATGCAGAGATTGGGAGGGCCAGAAGGTGTTATTTGCACCGGCTGCATCCAGGGCCCCAGCTCAGGCAGCACAAAGGCCCTGGGTCCCCGCGTTCTCGGTGCCCCCCATTCGCCCCCCCCCCCGCCCCTCCACATTCGAAGGGCATTTCCGGGTCCCATCAGGGGCAGCTCCCTGTAAATTTCATCTCTTTTCAGGTCTCGCTCCTGCCATCCTTGATTTTCATGCACAACACATGATTCTCTAATCAAAATGGCGTCTTGGAACATGGAGGAGGAACAGCTAAGCCAAACCTATTGGAAAGTTCAGACAACTTTCTATTTTTAGAAAGCCTAGGAGCCAGGTGGGCCCTTTCCAGTCTCCCAGGCCGGCAAGCACGAGAGGAAAATATTTCTCATTCCCCTGTTCTGCCTTCTTACAGGCCTAGCCAAGGAGGAGGCCCAGGTGGGGACGCTGGCCGCCTATGAGAAGTGAGGCTGGGATGGCAGGAAGCGAGCCCTGCCCACAGCAATCTTAAAAGGAGCTAAACCCAGGGTTTTTTGATTCTTTTATTTTGCATGTAGGAAGGGCAATCTTGACTTTAAATCTCAGTGGGTCCCACTCCAGGTAACCACTGTCTATTCTTCCAGACCATTCATTCACTCGTATATGTAATTTTAATGTTCAAAAAATGAGGTCATTCTTACATTTTATTCTGCATCTTCCTTTTTTCACTTGACAATACACCCCGGGTGTCTTTCCCTGTTAGCACATGAAGACCTAAACCACTCCTTTCAATGCCTGCATAACAGAAGCCCCAGGAGGTTGTGAGAAGGGAGCCGTTTTGACAACCACATCTCTATTTTCAAAGCAGGTCTCAAACTTTCTTGACTGCAAAACACATGAGTAGAGCCCAGCTGCTTCCATTTTTCAGTAAAAAAGACATTCTATTGGCTCTACCCTCAACCTGTCTCCGGAAGCTGATGGCGTCCCGGCACCTCCACTGCCGCCACCCTCGTCCCCGCGGCCATCATCCCTCTCTGGACTGTTGTGGTTGCCTCCTCACAGACGTCTCTGCTTCTCCTCTTGCCTCTCTGATGGGTTCTACACCTGCAGCCAGCAGGTCTTATTAAAAGGAAGTCAGATCCTGCCCCTCCTGTGCTCAGGACACCCTCCTCCCCGCAGGCCTGGCTCCCTGCTCCTAACCATAGCCACCAGGCCCCGCAGAATCTAGACCTCATCTCCAGATTCTGACCTGCCCTGCCCCTCGCCACACTCACTGTTCTCAAGTGAGCCAGGCTCAGTACTGCCTCAGGACCTTTGCACTTGCCTTCCCCTCTGCCTGGGACATTCATTCCCAGATCTCCATGTGGCTTACTCCTTACCTCTTTCCATCATCTAAAAATAATATATTATTTTTCTTTTGCAAAATATCCTCTACTAGAATGTGAGTTTTCTGAGGGCAGGATTTTTTTTTTTTTTTTTGGCCTGTTTTGTTCAGTGCTGTATCCCATAGTAGGTACTCAGTTAAGACTTATGGCATATTTGCTTTGCTACGTTGCCGAGGGTGACAAAGCAGTCAGACTGAATGAGGGTCCCTGGGAACCTCTAGCTGCATGCCACACTTCATTTATGAATACCGCATTTTAATAGCCCGTGCTAACTCACCAAGCGGCCGCTCCTTTGCAAAACAGTGAGAGTCTATGGAATCGTGCATCCTCACATGTGCCCGTCAGACCAACCCAGGCCCAGGTTCCAGGCTCTTCATGTGGCGCCTGTACTCACCCCCCCTTGTCTGTCTCAGGTGGGCTTGGAGGACCCGGTAACAACCCCCTCTGTCTTACCTGAGTTCGGATAAACCCAGGAGTCAGGCAGGTGATGGGACACGGATTCTGTCTCGGCCAGGTGGCTGTCACCGTGTTGTCCCTTGAGTTGAATCCCCTCTCCCACCACCCAGCGCTGCCGGCAGCCCTCCGCTGAGGAGGGAGCCCAGCATCGCCCTCCAAACTCGCTCCCCAGGGGAGAATGAGTGAGGGGAGGGGAAGGCCCTGCAGGTGGAGGCATGAGGAGGCGGGCTTAAGTGGTGCCTCCAGACCATTGGTTGCACCCACTCGCCAGATGCCAGATAGGCTGATGCCTGGTCGACAGCGGCGGGAACGGCCCGAGGTCTTTTCTCACTTGCCCAGTGGCACCCACTAGATCCCTGGTCCCCAAACCCAGGTCCAGAGAGCTTTCCTCAAGTCTTTAAAAAATGGACCTCAGGTGACTTGAATTAATCACAACCCAGGTGAAAGAGACACTTGAATGGCCCCATTTACCCACCCAACCCACAAACAGCTGTGACAATTATTTATAACCAGGTATGTGCTCCTTCCCACTGTGGTAGCTACTGTTTGAATTTTGTGTTTATCTTTCCCTTGGTTTTTAAAAAATTGTAGTAAGATATCCATAATATAAAATTTACCATTTTAACCATCTTCAAGGATACAATTCTGTGGCATTTAGTACGCTCGCAATGTTTTGCAACTATCACCATCATCCATCTCCAGAATGTTTTCATCATCCTGATTTCTCTTGTTTAAAAAAGTAGTATGATCACTCACATATTTATGCCATAATAATATATTATTTACTTTTACTTATTTTTGAACTTTATAAAAAGATATATGTTGTCTTGTGGTACCTATGTGTTCTTAAAGCATTTTATCACTAAAATTCATCTATGTCTGCATACGGCTTGCTGTTGATTCGTTTTCACTGCTGTATACTATTCTGCGGTATGCCAGAATTTGTCTTCCAAGTCTATGGGCCTTTGGGTTGTTTCCGCTTGTCTGTTTGCTGTTATAAACAGAATTGCTTTGAGCACTCTTGCATTTGTCCTAGTACATTCATGCTGGCGTGTGTCTCAGATGTGTACCCAGGAGTAGGATTGCTGGGTCGTAGGGAATATGAAATAATATACTGAACTATTTTCCAATGTGGCTGTACCGATTCCCGCCCACCCTCAACCATGTGGCATTCGTCAGATGTCTTACTTTTTTGCCACTTGAATGAGTGGAATTTCCCCTGGATCTCGACCACCACCACATGGACAGGCCCAGCTGCCATTGACTCTGTCTCTCCAGGTCAGAATACCCAAGCCTGAGCGGGCTGTGGGTTCCTGATGTGCCACATCTTTGTGGTATGGCTGCTCCTGGAGGGGAACCGAGCCTGACAGCTATGCTATAGGAAGGAAAATGTGGGGTAGGGATTAAAGACCTTGACCTGATAGCATCGACCTCTCCTTCCTCCCCTTCCCCTGCTTTTATTTAGTCTGACTCTCATCACATGTGGGAAACAGTGTGACGGGGGTAAGGGTAAATCCTCACTGTGAGACAGGCACTTTTCCACACACTTTACATGTATTGCTGTAAATTCATTCAACCCTCAGGTCCCGCAAGTGGAGGTGCTCTTATAAGCCCCACTTTACAGGTCTGGAAACTGATGAACAGAGAGGTTAAGTAACTTGCCTGGAATCACACAGAGTTGGGTTTGGATCCAACTTGTCTGGCTTCCTCTGGAGTTTATTCCCCTCTTGGTAGAGCTTAGCAGTTAAGTGTTGCAAACTCTTCAGTCCTACAGACTTGGGTTCAAATCCTGGATCCGCTACCACTGTGCTGTGTGACTCTAGGCAAATTACTTCACCTCTCTGCACCTCTAAAGTGGCAAGAGCTCTCTTTTCCAGAAGCCTCATGAAGTGTTCCTTTCTTGCGCCGTACTATATCTTGTTAGCTTGTATGCCCATTCCTGAAATATCCCTGGAATACGTTCCTTGGCATGAGCAACTGACAAGGCTTATCCTTGGAGCTGAGGGGGAATCAATTCCACCGAAACCGGTGTTGGCGAATCAGGGCCTGAGGTGCCCCAAAGCCAGCTGCTGTTCTTGGGAGAAGGGCGGGGGTGCTGGGTAACAGGAGTGGAGACGTCCACTCCAGTCCAGACTGGTCTGGCCATTGACCTTGGCAACCATCATATTGCCAGAAGGGCCGACCGGGATGAGTGGTGACCGGCCCAGGCCGTCTCTGGCCTCGCTCATGTGAAGCTGACGGCCGTGCTTGGGCCATTGCACACACACGTCTGGAATACCTATTCTGAAGGGTAATTCCCAGGGAGAAAGCATGTTTATACTTTTTTTGGGGGGGGGAAGATTCCATTTCTGTTGCCAATTAGTTCTGCTTGAGAACAGCTTTTCTCAACACCAACATGCTGGCCGTCCAGGCTCGAGTTCTGTTGATTAGCTCAGAGTGGGGGAGAAAAGTGATTTTTCTTTCCTTCCTCTGCCCCCGACCGTGATACCCGGCTGTTAGTGATGAAAGGGGTCCTGTAGCTCATTTAGTTTTCCTTGTCATGACTCCAGGAAAGGCTGTAAAAATCATCAGTGGGCCCCGCTGGCCGTAATTGGCTGGAGGAGAAGTTGGCTACCACAGCGGCTGAGTTATCAGAATCGCTTCAGACGAGGACGCCTCAGTCAAGCCTCTTCTAATTGCACCTGCTCCCCAGGCTGGCACAGGGCAGGGAGCGCTGAAGGGTGTCTGTGTGCCTCTCTTCCTTCCCGGGTTCCAAGAGCGCCAGGGCTCTTGTCAAGACAGAGAAGCTGGGAGACTATGTGGCAGGCTGGTCCCCAGCCAGCCTCTGTTGCCCGCACCAAATCGCAGCTCCGCTGTTCGTAGCCACGAGCCGTGGACGAGGGACTTGAGCTTTTTGTGCCTCACTTTCCTCATTTTAAAGTGATGGTCATGGCCCCCCCTGAGATTGCTGTAAGGACCAAATGAGTGGATACACTTGGAAGAGACCCTGACCACATGTAAAGTCCTTCCTAAACGTCAGTTTTTATTATGGACTCAGGATCTCCTCTGACGCTTGAGTCATATGTGATTGTACCAAAGTATCTTAACCCAGTCCCCTGTTGATAGACGTGACATCGGTTCCAATCTTTTGTGATTGCAAGTCATGCTGCGTTGAATGACCTGTAGCTTTGTGTATCCACCCCTCCCCAGGGTATGTGAACCCCACGATAACCTTGGCTCTGGACTTTCCTCCCCGGGGCCTGCAGAATGAGGAGAGATGTGTGGGCCATGGGCCAGCCCCGGCCTGGCATGCAGACCGGCCTGTGGGGCAGGGCAGGGTCAGGCCCTCCCGAGCCAGGTGGGACAGATTCCTTCCGAGTCCCTCAGAGGAGTGAGGCCATCTGGTCCCCAAGTTTCTGGCAAATGCCTGAGCTGGCCTGGACAGAGGAAATCTGTGCCATGCAGGTTCAGCCCATCTTTTGCGATCCTCTTCCTCCAGGAAGGCCCCTGGGATCTCTGTTCCAATACTCTTGGCTGTCTCTGCATGGATTTAGTACCATGGTGCCTGGCTCCCTTTTGCAGACACAGGAGGAGTCAGGAAGGCTGGATTTTGATGGTGACTTCTTAGCTCTCCACCCATGTAACCCCCAGGGCCTCCATGTCCTCATCTGTATGAACCAGGTAATAACAATAATGGTAACAACTCCTCAGGAAGGTCTTGGGAGGTCTCAGCGATGCAACATAGGTGAAATGTTTGACTCTGTGTCGGGCATGAGAAACACAAGCTCAGGTTAGGAATGTCGCATCTATGGGAGGGTCCAGGCTCACCTCGCCCACTGGGCCGTGGGTACTTGCAGGCCACAGCATCTGGTCTGAAATCAAGGATAAACGGAGTCCAACCTAATTGTGTGGGCTTGGGCAAGTCGTCCTCCCTCTGGACTGAGTCTTCTTTCAGAAATGGGAGTCCTGACGATTCCTATCTAGTAGGTTTGTTTTCGGAATTAAATGAGGCAAAGCACATAATGCTTTGGATCTAGCAAATGCTCAATAAATGCTGGCTACTGCTGATATTGTTAATCTTCGGTGTTAACAGTCGTAAATATCCTCCCAGAAACCAGCACAGTGCCGTGCATGCGGTGGGTACTTAGTGAATCACATGCATTGACTGACAGGGCCAAGTCCGCTGGTTATAAAGTAGAGCCTGAGGGAGGCACTGACGGAAGACCCCATTTCTCATGTTGTTGACCCCCTTAGAGAGAATAGAGGAAAACCACCCAATATGACCTGACCTGCGGTTATGCCATCTGCTGGCACTTAACTCCATGCGATGCTGGATCAGGCGTCAACACCCCCATTTTACAGATAAGAAAACTGGGGCCCAGAGATGGGAGAGTCTCACCCTGCGCCCCACAGCCGGCCCGCGGCACAGCAGGGGCCGATCCACTTCTCCTGACCCTCAGGGCAGTGGTCCTCACCCTGACCCTCAGCCCCGTGCAGGAAATGGACCGCGGGGGCGAGATACAGTGTCCCTCTGTGGCCAGAGCTCTTGCACATTTCTGACATTTTTGCCTCTTGGGACAAAGGGTGAAGAAACTCAGATGAACTGTTCTTGTTTCCCGATGGACAAACACTCCTGACCCAGGGTGAGGGATGTTTGCTGCTGGATCGGATCGGAAGTGTGGTTTTGCCTGGGTTTCTCCCCCTCCTCTGTACCCGACTGCAGGGCGACTGTAGAAAATCCAGGGAGGGCAAATCCAGGGATGACCTTAGGAATTCTTCCGGAGTATCTGAAGGGTCAGGGGGCTCCCTGCACCGTGGATGCTGGCAGCCCCGGGTCCGCGCCCAGGGTGCTGTTGGACCTGCCCCGAACGAGAGAACAAATGAACGAGCAGGTGTTCACTGCCCTCACCTGGCCCTCTTCCGTGTGTCCTCTCCTCTTATAAGGACACCAGTCATTGGATTTAGGGCCACCCTAATCCAGTACGACCTCATCATAACTAATTACATCTGCAAAGACTATTTCCAGATAAGGACACGTTCTAGGTCTCTGGGTAGACATGAATTTTGGGGGGACACCATTCAACTTACAACACCACCTAATACATATTCGCCATTATTAACACTCCCTTCACCACCTATTGAAGCAGTACACACCGCGTGCCGGGTATTTCTCTGAGCTGCTTTTATTCCTTCTCTCATTTGGCCCTCTCCGAAGCTGTGTGAAGTGGTCCTGTGATTATCTCTGAGGCCCAGATAGGTGAACTGACTTGCCCTAGGTCACACAGCTGGCAAATAGCAAAGCTGGGCTTCAGAGCCTTTTCTTTCTGACTCCAAAGCTGGCAAGATTTCGAGACGCTCCAATCCCACGCTGAGAGCTTGGGGTTGCCATACTTTCCTTCCCAGGATCCCAGTATCTGAGATAGGCTCGCTCTGGCCCACACCTCTCTCCAGAAACATCCCCCCCGCAGAGAGGCTGTAAAGGGACAGGGGAGGAATCTTGTCTTTATCGTGGGAACCTGAGGTTGTGCTCTGCCTCGGGTTGCCGGTGCCTGGGTCTCCTGCGGGTAGGAAGCTGGCGTGCCACGTCATCCCTCACATCTGGGGACACTTTAGGAGTCTTGACTGGGGGCTACAAATTGAAAAATGGTCCATTAAGGTGTGATTTATTCATCTTCAAGACAATGCCATTAAATGCTCGCAAAGTGATTCACTCTGGCAGGTCGACGAGCCCCGACTTCTCGGGCCAGGCCCGGCCACGGCCTTGCAGCATTGGTGGGGCTGTTTCTTTGCTGGTGGCATCGGCGAGGGGAGAGTAGGGCCTGGTGGGGCCGGGATGGGGCTCCGACAGAGACGAATGAGCGCGCGGCCAGATGACGCTCCGCAGTTCACTTTTTATGACGCCGCCGTGGAAAGAACTTGCTTTGGCTAATGGGAGACGTGTGCAATTAGGAGTCAGGAAAGAAAACTTGTAATTTCCAACAACTGGGGCTTTGGGGCCAGGAAATAGTTGCTCTGTCAGAGTGGAGAGAGTGAGTGGATTGGAGACCCCTGGGGAAGTCAGGGGTCCCCGAAGGACAAAGCCAGCCCGCAGCACTTTGTGTGGGCGGTTGATGGGCCTGGCGAGTAGGTAGGGGCTGGACAGACACATGGCAGAGAGCACTGCCTCAAAGCCAGACTACCTGGGTCCCAATCCTGATTCCCCTGCGTCCAGCCCCTTAGACAGCCCTATGTGGGCGAATGATGAGTAGACCATGATTTTTCGGAGTTGGGTTTGATTTAACCCACCTCACCCTCTGATTGGAATGGTCAGAATGTAAGATAGGGATTGTAACAGACCTCCCTTGGGGGCTTGCGGGGACGTCCTGAGCTAACGGCATAGAGCAAGTTCTTATTAACGCCAACCGTTGTTGTCAGGACCGCGATCCGGTGGGGGGCTGGCCGCATATGGAGAAGAGCCGAGGCTAGCAGCGCGCCGGCTTCCAGCTGTGGCTCCAGCGCCAGGCTCCTAACTCACCCGCTGCCCATTGGGCAGGAGCCTTCTGCTTCCTTGGGGCAACTGGGAGCCCAGTACCGAAGTGGTCGTCACCCGGCTTGGGCGGCCCATGTGCCCAGCATCCAAGAAGCTGTGGGATCAGCTGGACCCAGGAGGAGGGCTGGGGTTACCCCCAAACCACTACCTGCCACAGCTGAGTCGCCCACAGGCTGCCAGCCTGTCTCCACGCCTGTGGACATCAAATGTCTGACTCACATTCCCGTCTTCGGAGAGACGGCAGGACAGACAACGGCCATGTGGCCCCTGTGGTCCTCTGCTCAGGGGGCTCCAACCCTGGATGAGAGGAAGGGACGGACACGCGTCTCTGTGGGCAGTCAGCCTGGGCTGGGGCCGGGGGGCTGGGCTGGGCCGCACGGCGGATCCAGCTCAGGGGCGGGGATCACGTAGGCCTGGGGTGGGGAGCGCTGGACATCGTAGTCACGGAGGCTCCCGGGCCCTGTGCGCTGCATCTGGCCTCAAAGTCTGTTCTCCCAATCCGGAGTCAGGCATCTGTTGCCATGTGAAGGCTAAGGCCTGACCCCTTCCCCTTCGTCCCGTCACCGCCAGGTCTGACTGCTCGGGGGCCACGGCCAGGCCGTGACACTTGTGCCAGCTGGCTGCAGCTTTCCCACAAAGGCCAGTTTCTGGAGCTCTCAGATGCCGTGGCTCTCGGCTTGTTTATCTCCACGGCGCCAAGCCTGGCCAGCTTTTGGGCAACAGCAGCCCCTTGGGGAACGTAAACCATGAAGAGGGGACAGCAGAACCCAGCGTCGGGGTATGGGGGAGGCCACAGGATGCTGGGCGCCCCGGCGGTAGGCAGCTGTGAGCACAGTCCTCTGGAGCCCCAGGAGGCCCTGGTCGGCAAAGTGAGGCTGGAGGTAAAGCTTCTCTGAGGTGGAGGACCTTTCCCCGCGGGACAGCGGGGCACTGACCTTGTGACAGCTGCTCAGTGAGGGCTCTTCACAGCTTCATTCCGACCTACCCTTGGGCTTCATTCCCCGATTCTGTGATCTTTTCAATGCTCAGCCAGGGGTCCCACTCATTCATTCATTCATCCATTTTCTTAGTCCTCACAATGAAGCTATAAGGTGAGGAGGTTATAGGAGCAATTATACTAGCAGTTATATAGCAGTTATCATTATGCACATTTTTAGATGAGGGAGCACATAAAGTGTGAGTAATTGGTTCCCGGGCACAGAGGTAACGAGGGGCTGTATTAGTTATCTATAGCTGCGTAACACATGATCCCAAAGCTTAACGGCTTAAAACAGCCCGTGTTTATAATCTCAAAGCTTCTGCGGGTTGGGGGTCCAGGTCTGGCTCGGCTGGATCCTCTGCTTCAGGGCCTCTCATGAGCTGCAGTCAAGGGGTCAGGGGGCTCCAGTCACCTCAAGGTCCAACTGGGGCAGGATCCATTTCCAAATATTCTCAGCGGTGGAGGCAGGATGCAGTTTCTCCACGGCTGTTGGTGGGAGGGCCTCAGTTCCTAGCCACGTGGGCCTCTCCAGCACGTCAGCTTGCTCTGTCAAAGTGTGTGTGTGTGTGTGTGTGTATGTGTGTGTGTGTAGTTGAGTCACTGTCTTTTATAACCTCATCTTGGAGATGACATCCACCCCATCACTTTTGCCATATCCACTCATTAGAAGCTCGTCACTGGGCCAACTCATACTTAAGGGGACAGGGTGGCCGCCAGCAGGGGTGGGTGGCTGGGGGCTGCTTTGGAAGCTGCCCACCACCAGGGCCAAGCCAGAGTTTGAACCCACTTGAGTCTGACTCCAAAGCCTGCCCCCCTGTCCCTCTGCCCCCCAAAGGAAGCTGAGAAAAGAGTTCTTTCTTCCCCAGTCCTAGAGATTGGCCACCTGTCTGTTACCACTCCGAGTCAGAATCGAGTCTCCATTCACATATTCAGTGGACATTTCCTGAGCATGTACTACGTTTCAGACACAGTGCTGGACAGGATAGCTGTGGTTCCCACCCACAGGAGTGTCCATCCTGGGGACTGACATTGGGTGACTGCACATTTCCTCACACTGTCACATGTGTATGCAGAGAAGACTGTCTTTATTTCCTGTAACTGATCTGAGATTTCTCACAAACCCCAGTTCTAGGGCAACGAGGAAAAATGCTAGATTTAGTCTAATCTGGTAGATTTAATCTGATCCAGGACTTCAGGCCTTTAGGTAATGCTCAGTCTCAGATTCCCTTCTGCTCCCCCCTCAGCCCCCTCTCTAAGTGACATCTGAGTCTGTGTGTCTGGGAGGGATACTGATGACGAGGCTCCCCATGGAGGGGAGGAGACGGGGTCTCCAGACACGTCTGAAGCCTGGATCACTGCTTGCCTTTCTGGCATCTGTGGCTAAAGCTGGCGTCTTGAAGAACTCATGCTCTGGGCCTGGAGCCCTGCCTGGCTGGCTTGTCTATACCTTGGCTCAGACCTCCCATCACCACTTCATCTGGCCCCCTGCCCAGGCTGTCCACCGCCTGCCTCTGCTGCAGTCACTCAGCCCCTCCCCCAACAGCATGTCCCCCACTTGAGTAGGGATGTGTTGAGCCCCATCCTGGCTGTGGGGGGACCCCGTGTAGTTGGGGAAAGTGGACCACGGGGCTTCTTTCTCTTCAACCTGCTGCATCTCTGGGTTCCCCATCCCTAGCTGGTGGGTGGTGGTGTCAGTGCAGCTTATTCCTTGAGCCTCCAGAGGATCAGCACAAACCCCTGCCTTTGGAGCTGACCCTGCTTGTATAAAAACACCAATAAATAGAAGCAGCTGACACGCAGGGTGCCTATTACACACTGGAGTCTGTTTTAAGCACTTCACACGTGAGCTCATTTAATACAACAACTCTGTGAGGAAGTACTCTTAGTCCCATTTTACAGATGAGGAGACTGAGGCCCAGAGAAGTGAAATGACTTGCTCATGGTCACAGAGCTAGTAAGTGGCAGAGCTGGGATGTGGACCCAGGGGCCCTTAAGTCCATGCTTTTCACCATTGACCTCCTCCATCTCCTGTCCTCTCTGGGCTGAAGCTGAGAGGGGCAGAGGGGTCCTTGCTTCCTCTGTGTACTCTCCTTCGGCCATAGTTAGTAAGCCCGGGGTCACAGGTGAAGGGAGACCTTCTCTACTTTCTCAGTGATTTGGGAAATTGCTATGCCTTTGCTATGCTCATTGGGAGCTAAGGGACTTGAAAAAAATGTTTTCTCACAGTGGAGTCTTTTAAGGCTACTGTCTTGTGGCAAAATCTATTTAGATTATGAAGAACTGAGTCTAGCCATGGTCCTGCTCATTATTCCTCTGTACAAATCTACATCTTCACCGGGCAGATGGATATCTGAGGACCAGGAGGGGAAGGGCTGTTTCCCCACAAAGGCAGAGACAAAAGTGCAGTAATATTTTTCAAATTATTACCTGTTACGGAAATGATCACACACTTAATCAGTCACAGTTGTGATAAATGTGCTGAAGGAGAAACACACAGCAATGAGGGTGTGTAATGACTGTCTGAGCCCATTCAGGGCTGCTGTGACAAAGCGCCAGAGACTGGGTGGTCAGAGCCACCATGTCACAGCTTCAGTTCTGTTAACAGACTCTGCGACCTGGCAGAGGCCCAGCCTCAGTCTCCCTACCTGGGAGCAAAGAGGTCAGTCTGTTCCCTCTGAAAGGGTAGAGCAGGGGGTGACCTCGGATGCTGAAACTAGGGTGGCCGGGGAGAGCAGGTCAGGACCACCCAGGGTAGAATGATGCGGAAGTTCTGAGGGCTCCCAAACACTCTCCTCTTTCTCTCTTCTCCGTCCTCCTTCCTTCCTGCCCCCACCTAAGCCGATCTAAATGAGAAGGATATAAATACTAATACTCTGCCATTTACTATGTCAGTCATTGGGCAAGCATTATAACATCGAATTCTCAGAGACAGACACAGTGAGTAGTATTATTATCCCCATTTTACAGAAAGGAAAACTGAGACTCAGAGAGGTTAAGCAACTTGTCCATGATGACACAGTGAGAATGTGGCATGCTAGGATTTGTCCCCAGGTCTGTCTGGCTGCAAAGCCTTCGCTATCCTCCCACCGCTGCTGTGCCCGTCAGGTCTCTGGATAGGGGGCGGGGTGGGGGAGAAAAGAATTTGCCCCAGAAGAAAACTTCAAGAGGTAGACTCCAGAAATGCCTGAGGGAGCCAGGCCAGTGAGCCGAGCTGCAGGGAGGCTATGTCAAGAACTTAAAGCAGAAACCCAATTTTGAAATGTTCTAGGACAAGGCAGGGAAGGGCCCTCTGGGGATGGGGTGGAGATTCCAGTCCATTTAACTGGAGGAGAGGGGGGTGGAGGGACATTAACTTTGCTGGTTGATGGTTAATGTTCCCTCCCAAGGGTATGTATGATTTATGCTGATGTTTTAAAACAAATTCAACCAAGCTAGACTCAGTGTCCCAGGAAGCTAAGGAGACAGCAGTCCTGAAAACTTTGGGGGGAATAAAAGGATATGTTCCAGACAATTGCCTCCTTTTTGACTCTACTTATCCAAAGCAGATGTCCTCTTATCACAGAAACCCCTCAGGAAGGGTCTTCCAGGCACCTCCATCTGAAGAAATTGGTGCCCTGTGTCTGCATTCGAGGCCTCTCGTCTTGACTGGATCAAAGAGAAAAAACAAAAACAAACCCCCAACTGTTCCCACTGTCATATTAGCTAAACCCACTTTGGTCCCCATTCTGGGGTCTGCCTGGGAAAAAGAAGAATCTGTACATTAAGACTCTTTGAGTTACATGTGACAAAACCCCAGTTCATACTGGCTCAAGCAAAAACGAGAATGTATTGGCTTACATAATTTAAAAGTCTAGGATTAGGTGTAGCTTCAGGTATGGCTGGATCCGGTGGGATGGTAGGGGTGGGGGATCTTAGGGCTGATTTTCAGTGACCTGGCCTGGAGGAGATTTCCTTGGCTGAACCCGTCACGGTGGCTGCAAGGATGTGGTGGTCTGAATGAGTCTCAGTGGTGTGCACTGAAAAGTCGTAAGGGATCATTCGTCATGAGAAACCCTTGGTGCTTTTAGAAGCAAAGTCAAATCAACAGAGAGATCTTCTTAAGTTCTGTCTGATCCAACGAGATCTTAAGAATCTGAGCTGTTCTCAGCTCTGAGGAACCTTATAAAGCATCTGGGCTGGGGAGGCCGATACGCGTGCCACCAAAATACTATTCTTCCCTCCTTCAATCCCTGGCAGACATTGCTGACGGATCACAGCACCCTTTCCCAGGGAGCCTCAGACTCCGTCTTAATATTGCTTTGGAAGCAACCCGTGTCCACCAGCTGGTGTTAGAACAGGAGCCGAAACGATTTGCAATTTCTCTCCTAAGCGGATGGAGAAAAGGAAACCAAAGCTCCGAGAGTTGTGATTTGCCCAGCGTCACGCAGGAACTCAGGGACCGAACCCTCCTGACTCTGGCCAGCCTCCTTTCCTGTGGGATTCTGGCTGATTTGAGCACTGAGTGGAGGTCTGTCCCTCAGTGGAGATTTCCACTGCAGACAGCTGCGGCACGTGGTAAAGAAATAGACTTGAGGTCAGAGGAAAGCCAGAAAGCTCGGCCACTGACCCAGCTCTTGCTGAGAATATCCCCTGGAGCTGAGTGCAGCTTGGTGGGCGGGGCGACTGGTGGGGAACCCACCAGTCAAACCACTTGTCCATCCACAGAGATCTCAACGGGCTTTTGGTGCCCTACCTTACATGTAATGAAACCCGGGAACGTGCTCTACTAGACACGCATTCTCAATGGGAGGTGATGCTGAAGTTATTCCCTCCTGGGGACGGGGATCAGGGTTGTCTTAGAGGGAAGGAGAAATGACTAAGAAGCCAGAAAGTGGAGAGTAAGTCCTGACATAGCTATTATTCTCCCAGCTCAGCCTCACCCAATCGGAGCAAGAAAATACGTGTCAAACAACCAGCTGATTATTTGGCCATAGGGAGGTACGGAAGGCAGGTCCTGACCTCAAGGAGCCTACAGTGAAGTATGGGATGTGAACTTACTCAGTAATTTGTGTGGACTGACACTGGGCTCGCCGCGTGCCTCTCACAAAGCTAAGAGCTTTGCCTGCATTATCTTAACTCAAATTCACATGACAACCTGGAGGAGGCAGTGGAGATTTTCCTTATGAACAGACACTGAACCAGAGGCTTGGAGAGAGGGAGCCGCGCTGCCCATGGCCACCCTTGAGTGAGGGCAGAGCTGGGCTCCTGGTCAGGCCTGCCTGACCCTGGTTCTGACCGAGCCACACGCCCTGGGCTGGCAGACGTGGTGAAGAGGAACAGAACGGAATGTGTGAGCCGCTGGAGAGCCATTAGGCCCGTTGCCCCCAGCAGCAGTGTGCAGGGTGCTGGTGGGCTCAGAGAAGCACGCGCTCGTTCCCAGAAAGCACAGGTGTGCCCTTGGGAAAACGTCACCGGGGAGGCTGAGTAATGTAAATAAATGCCAGTCGTGACATTTAAGCCTGTGGCCCACAGAAAGGTGCAGTCGGTTTGAAAACTTCGGATCTAGAACAAGCCCCCCATTGTACAGGTGAGAAAACTGAGGCTCAGGAAGGAGAATTGACTTCCCCCAAGTTGCACGGCCGTGAGAAGTGGGGCCAGGACTTGAATCTGTATCGGAGTCCCAGTTGAGCCAACTCCCCTGGGGGTCCATGGGAAATAATAGGAACCAAACCGTGGCAGGGCAGTGATGGAGCATCCAAAAGAGGGTGCTGGGGGGGCCCGGATGGAGAAACACCGAGGGTGCTGTGTCTCGCCACCTACAACAGATCCCCCGGGGTTGGGGGCGGGGACGGCAGTGATGACGGCAGCGCCTATGATGGTCACCACCTGAGCTCAAACCCAGGCCTGGGACCTGGCACTTAAAAAGCACCCGATTTCACAGATGTGGCCAATTATTATTGCTTCTTTATTTCCTTTGGAAATTTACTTTTAATACGTTTTGGCTTTCCCCGTCCTCAGCGGGGTCTGGCCCTAATCAAGGCAGCCTGATTGATGACAAAAGCAGAGGCTCCCAGGTGGGCTGCACACACCCACACCTCCGGTGGGTCTGGCAGAGGCTGGAGGGAGAGTCAAGTTTGCAGCGAATCCTTTTCTCATCAGCAGTCAGCTCCTCGGAGCCTCTGGAGGGGCTGCCGATTGTGGAACCAGCTGGAAGGGAAATGTGAGGGCAGATGTGGCCACAGCCAGAGGCCTGAAGTCGGCAGAGCTTCGCCGCAGCGTTTTGGAAAAGGTGCCACACGTGGAGCCCATTAGATGCAGATTCGCATCCCAGAACTACCACTGACCGCTGAGCCGCTCTGCCTGGATGAGACTGGGTTCACCCCCAGGAGCGCCCTGAGCGCTGGGGCACTGCCTGCTGAGTGACTGCTATTTGTCCCCGTTGTCAGCTAAACTCACTGTGGACAACAGCTATTCTGCAGGGGCCAGGGGAAACGGAAGACATATTTCTCCCCCTTCTCTCCCAGGCCCCCGACCTGCCCTTCAGCCTCAGGAGTTCCGGGCTTCACCCTTTGTCCAGGACCTTCAGAGAGATTGTGATAACAGCAGTTCTGAAACCGAGAAGGGGTCGTCGTGAGGACAGCGTGTTCCTGTGACAAAATCCTCCTCGCCTCCTTGCCCCTCCTCCAAGTGCTGCAGACCAGAACAGGGGAGCTTGTCATTAGGGACACGCAGGGACACAGCTTGGAATCCTAGCTGTCTCAGAGGGCTTCTACCTGCTTTGATGTGGTGTGTTTGGGTTCTCTGGACCATAAATCTACTGTAACAATTCTAGGTAAGAAGGGGATGACTTGGACGGTCACAGAGATGTTCCTTTTGATTATACAAAACAAAACAAACACCAAACTCCAGAAAATCTAACAAAACTAATTTGAAGAAAGATGTGTTGGGCCATGTATGGAAAAGTCCAGTGGTAGTGTAGGTTTTAGGTGAAGCTTGATCCAGCCACTCAACATTGTCACAGAGATCCAGACTGCCACAGCATCTGTCCCTCTTCCACATACATCTGTGTGTGTGCGCTCCCGGAATGGCTATTCCAACTCCAAATATCCACGATCCTTCAGCTCAAGTATCTGCACCAACTGAAATGTCCTTCCATGTCTCTTCATTTGTATTCCTAAGAGAGGGAATCAGATGTCCAGGCGCATCCTTTCAGGCCAAGCACCAGAAGTTGTATGTTTCTGGCCAGTGAGTGGATGGTCTCTCCTGGGTCCAGTTTCCAACACTTATTCAGTCACCAGTGGCCAGACCACAAAGGTCACATGGTTGTTCCAACCCGGTGGAGGCAAGATGTCTGAGAAGGGATCTTGGACCAGTCAACCACCCTGATACCTTCCCAGAGAAGTGGGGACCCACAGGCTGAGTCCCATGAGTCTCCGAAGACTCTGCAATTCCTCCCTGGCCTGAAGATTATCTGGAGTCCTCTTTTGTTCTTAATTAGTAATTTTAGGAAAATTTTAAGATTGGCTCTGGTTAGAATTTTTTTCCCAAGCTTTTTCTTGAGGCTCTGTTTCTGGTTCATTCAGGAGGAGAATTTCAGACTTGGTTCAGGAAACAGTGTTAATCACTGTTCCTGAGAAATCTGTCAGTAACCAGGTGTGTCCACCATCAGCAAGCCCAGGATTATCCTCAGCTGGCTGTTGACAGGCAACTGGGCTGCTTCTTCAAACAAACTCTGCATTAGTTTATACTTTCATACCAGGAAAAAGGTTTGATCTTCAAAACAATGTACTCACGTCATCGATTAAGCTGGAAGAACTTGTTTGGCCAAATTTAGAACCCACAAGAAGGTCAGAGAATAAATTTAGAACTGAACTCTGCACCCTGAGGGCCAACAGCTCCATCTGGCACTGGGTGCCTGCTAACTCCACCTGCTACCTTGAGTTTGATTGAATTTTTCCCTCTGATTATGTGTCTACAGAATTCTTGCAGGATAACATAGTCTTTAAGGGTACGACCTGGCATCTAAAGCCTGTCTTTACTACTTCATAAGCTGTGTGACTCTGGGAATGTGTTTCATCATCTGATCCTTAGTTTCATCATCTTTTAAAGAAGTGGGGAGGGTAATAATAGCATCTACCTCACAAGATGTTACAAAAATTGATTAAGATATTTTTGTGTGGGACTTCGCTGGTGCGCAGTGGTTAAGAATCCACCTGCCAATGCAGGGGACACGGGTTCGAGCCCTGGTCCAGGAAGATCCCACATGCCACGGAGCAACTAAGCCCATGAGCCACAACTACTAAGCCCGCGTGCCACAACTACTGAAGCCTGCGTGCCTAGAGCCCGTGCTCTGCAACAAGAGAAGCCACAACAATGAGAAGCCCACGCACCGCAACAAAGAGTAGACCCCTCTCGCCGCAACCAGAGAAAGCCCGCGCGCAGCAACAAAGACCCAACACAGCCAAAAATAAATAAATAAATAAATATTTTAAAAAAGAAAGGTATTTTTGTGTGGTAAAATATATATAACACAAAATTTACCATTTTGATCATTTTTAAGTGTATGGTTCTGTGGGATCACATACATTCACACTGTTGTGTGCAATCATCACCGCCATTCATCTTCAGAATTGTTTCATCTTCCCCAACTGAAGCTCTGTACCCATTAATCAATAACTTCTCATTCCCCCTGTGCCAGCCCATGGTAACCACCATTTTAATTTCTGTCTCTATGAATTTGATTACTTTAGGAACCTCATGTAAGTGGAATCGGACAATACTTGTCCTTTTGTGACTGGTTTATTTCACTCAGCATAATGTCTTCAAGGTTCACCCATTGTGTAGCACGTGTCAGAATTTCTTTCCTTTTTAAAACTGAAGAATATTCTATTATATGGATAGGCCACATTTTGTTTATCCATTCATCTGTCAATGGACACTTGGCTTGCTTCCACCTTTTGGTGATTGTGAATAAATGCTGCTATGAACACAGGTGTACAAATATCTGTTCAAGCCCCAGCTTCCACTTCTTATCCAGAGTGTGATTAAGATATTGATATTTTATGGAGAGCCCTTAGCCCATGTGTGGCATACAGTAAGCATTCAACATATTGTAGCTGATAAAATCAGTATTAGAAAAATAGTGGGCAAAATTTTTAAAAATGCAATTAAAGAAGGAGGTGACATTTTTGCTTGTCAAATTAGCAACAACTAAAAGGTAATAATCCTCAGTGCAGCTGGGACATGGTGAGATGGATTGTGTCACACACATCCGTGGGAAATCTTTCTGGAAACAACTTGCAGTGCTAAATATGATATATTGAGGTTCTCAGAAGTGTTCATACCATTTGACCCAATAATTCCACTTCTGAGAATTCATCCTAAAGAACTTCAATTGCAGACCAAGATTTGACTCTGGAGAAGTTTGTCACAGCAATCTTTGTGATATTGTGGAAGCATCCTCTATTTCTGTTCATAGAGAATAGTGAAAAAAATATTGCTGGTGTAGTCCTGCAATGAACTATTTTGTAGTCATTAAAAATGCTGATGAGAATAGTGAAATGAGAAGATGTACATGCTATACTCTTTCATGAAAAAGAAGGTATAAATATTGTATATATTGATCCTGTAAGGATAGGTACCATTTATTGAGCATTTACTATGTGCTGGAAACTCTGCTAAGTTCTTTACATACTTTCTTGTTTACTCCTCCCCACAACCCAAAGAGGTGGGTACTATTATTGCTCCATTTTACAGATGAGGAAACAGAGGTTCCAAGTGGTGACGTGACTCTCAGGGTCACACAGTCAGCAAGAGGCAGAGCTGGGATTCCAACCCAGGCCCTTCGGCTCCAAAGAGTAGAAGAGGAATGGAAAGAACACGGTGCACTAAAAGATAATCATGCTCCTTGGAAGAGTAAGAGTGAGCTAGTTTTACTTTCTTCCTCATGCTTGTCTGTACTTTTTTCCCGCAAACCGGAGTGGGGTTGGGGGAGAGCATATCAGATAAAAAGGGAAGGAGAGAGGCAATTGCCTCTTGCAAGGCAAGAACTCAGTTTGTGTCCATTTTTTTTTTTTCTGGTTAAAGTAGAGCAGAGTGTCCTGGCTGTGTCTTCTGGCTGATTGCTTAATAATCGTGGACACACACACACACACACACAACAGAAGAAGAGACAAAAACCAGCAGTAGCCAAAACTCTGCTAGATCGATGTAGACTGTTACATGCGCAGCTTTTCCAAAAAGCAGAGTTCAGTGAAATAAATATTTTTCCTGTGAGAAGAGGCTTAAGTTGGCGATCTTAACAACCCTCCAATTCATTCCAGATCTTCTCCGAGTGGCTCGCGTCAACACACCCATCTTGATGTACTTAGGATCACTTAGTAACTGCAGTGTGCCTGAGTGTCTGCCTGGCTTCTCCGGCTCGGCAGCGTGCCAGGGTGCTGGGCAAGGGGACAAGGAGGGGTTTGGCCCTGGGGAATGCTCTCCCCACTCCTCGAGCCCCCCATAACTTCTTGGGGTCCCCAACTTTCTTTTCCTGGTAAACCATCACATTTAATCTAAACTGGAGGCCTGAGAATTCAAACACTTTTCTTGGCAAAGGCTCCATTCCTTTAGTCCTGGAGAAAATCTGCAGGAAGAATTTAGAATCAGGGACTTTGGAAACATATACACATGAAGAAGTCTGGGCTATCTTAAAAACTGACAGCTTCACTGTCCAGGCAAAAATGTATTGATGGATGGATTCATTCATTCACTTGCTCACTCAACAATTGTTTATTGGGCCATCTCCCGTGTGTAAGATTTGATACAAAGTTAGTGTAAGATAGTACAAAGCTGCTGGACGTACAAGATTCATCCAACCATCCGCCCATCCATTCAACCAGCAGATATTTACTGAAGCCTCCTAGGTGCCAGGCACCTTCTGGGGGTGCTGGGCCATTAGCAGGAAACTGAGCTTGCATTCTAGCTGGGGTGACAGACAGACAAGGAAAATGTAGCATATAGGATATCGGATGGTATTAAATGCTAAAGAGAAAAGTAAAGCCGGGATGGGGAAAGGGGGGCAGAGGTGGTCCCACTTAGATGAGGGGCCAGGAAAGGAGGTGTTAAGTCACAATTTGTGGGAGATGAGGGCAGATGATTCAGGAGGCACAGAAATTAAATAACAGTGACTCACGGATCACGTGCAAGTCCTGTTTCAAGTATCTTTCAGTCCCGATTACGCCAACGAGAAAGTCTCTACTTGTTAATATGTCTTTGATGCCTCCCTAAGACCCACTAATCTCCCCCTTGAAAGCACAGAGGCTTAGCAGGCAAGCATGCCTACTGGCCCTTGAACTTGGCTTTGTGTTCAGTGTGAACATTTTGCAGTTACTGTTTATATTACTATAGATGGGGAATGACACTGGCTCTTCATTTACAGTTATGAGAAGCATCTTTCTAATTTCATCTATTTTTTGAAAAGTGAGCTGATTTTATTTATTTATTTATTTTTGGCTGTGTTGGGTCTTCGTTGCCGTGCACGGGCTTTCTCTAGTTGCGATGAGCTGGGGGCTACTCTTTTGCAGTGCGCGAGCTTCTCATTGCGGTGGATTCTCTTGCTGCGGAGCACGGGCTCTAGGTGGACGGGCTTCAGTAGTTATGGCATGAGGGCTCAGTAGTTGTGGCTCACGGGCTCTAGAGCGCAGGCTCAGTAGTTGTGGCATATGGGTTTAGTTGCTCCTCGGCACGTGGGATCTTCCCGCACCAGGGCTCGAACCTGTGTTCTCTGCATTGGCAGGCGGATTCTTAACCACTGCGCCACCAGGGAAGCCCTGAAAAGTGAGCTGATTTTAAAAAGTATTAAGGAACTTATAATACAGGTGGCACTCAAATATGGGGGAAATTGTGAAGGTGATAATGAATGAAATTTGGGACACACTTAAATCAGATGTGGGACATCCCTGGCGGACCAGTGGTTAAGACGCCATGCTTCCAATGCAGGGGGCACGGGTTCGATCCCTGGTCGGGGAACTAAGATCCCACCTGCCTCGCGGTGCGGCCAAAAAAAAAAAAAAATCAGACGTGACCCTTCTCCTCGAGTTGCCCAGAGCCTGGCTCGGGAGATGAAAGCTCTCAGTGTGACTCAGCCTGTGATCAGCACCTCCCTTTAAGGGCCTCTGGAAGGGGACGGCGTTCCCTAAGGCTCTGATGGGTCAGGGAGAGCTGGTCAGAGGGGGAGCTGCCGGGGCCATGCTTGAAGGCAGGGGCAAGTCTGGACCTGCTGAGGGAGGACAAGCTGGGCATTCCAGGCAGAGGGAACAGGGAAGCCAGGCAGCGGGGGTGGAAAGATGAGGAAAGTCAGCCAGGCAGCAAGTATATAAGGGAGCAGAGCTGCTGGGGGAAGCAGACCCTTGGGAGACCACCCCAACTTTATACTAGACCTGCGACTCCTCCTCACACAAATTCCGTTCTTTGAGCACTGCTTTCCTGCGTTCTCTTATGTGATCTCGGCGGACCCACAAGGCAACACTGTGGTTAGTCCTGTTCCACAGACGGGGAGTTGCGGGCTCAGGCCACATCACCTGTGCAAGGTCATGCACTTAGCAAGCTGCTGTTGGCACTTTTTTAAAAATCTGTTTAAAAAAATTCAGATATAATTCATATACCATAAAACACACCCTTTTAAAGTGTACAATTCAGTGGTTTTCAGCCTTTTCACAAAGTTGTGCAGCTATTGCCACCATCCAGTTCCAGAACAGTTTCAATGCCCCCAAAAGAAATCCCGTACCGGTGAGAGCAGTCACGCCCACTCTCCTCTGCTCCCAACCCCCAGCCACCACTAATCTAGCTTCTGTCTCTATGGATTTGCCTGTTCTGGACACTTTGTGTAAATGGAATCATATAATACGTGGCCTTTTGTGTCTGGCTTCTTTCACTCAGCATCATGTTTTCTAGATTCATCCATGTTGTAACATATATCGGTACTTCATTCCTTTATATGGTGAAAAACATCCCATTGTATGAGTGTACCTTCATACATTTTTCTTATTCTTCAATAGCTGATGAACATTTGGGTGGTTTTCACTTCTTGGCTCTTAGGAATAATGCTGCTATGGACATTTGTGTACAGGCTTTGTGTGGACATATGTTTTCATTCCTTTGTGAATATATCTGGGAGTGGGATTGCTGGGTCATATGGAAACTCTGTGTTTAACCTTTTGGAGGAACTGCCAAGCTATCTTCCTGATCGGCTGCACTGTCCTGCGTGCCCACAGCAGTGCCCAAGGGCTCCAGTTTCTCCACATCTTCACCAACAGTTGTTACTGTCTGTCTCTTTGATTACGGCCATCCTAGTGGGTGTGAAGTGGCATCTCATTGTGGATTTGACTGGCATCCCCAGCAGTCAAGTTGCGTTTAATTAGAAACTTACTCCAGCCTCCTGTGGCTGGAACTGTGGTCAGTGGGAAGAGGCGGGAGGACTAATTGGGGCCGGGGTGCGGGGACTTCAGCAGCTGCTCTGAGGATGGGAGGCAATGAGAAGGGCAGTCAGAGGGGCCCCAGGGTTTGGAGCCTGGAGAATTTGGGGTGTGGTGGGGCTGGTAAGGGCAAGTACCAGGAATAGAACTCGGAGACTGGACCCACCTCTCCTCCTGGGTCCGGGGCGAGCTTCTTCCTCACGAGGACAGGCCTTGGCCTCGGGCCACACTGAGATGGAGGGGGACAGAGTGAGGCAGCAGAGTTCCTCCTCAGGGAAGCCAGAGCAAAGGGGGTCTTGAGGAGCGAAGCACCCCCAGGCCTGCACCAGACTCCGAGGGGGGGCTCAGAGCTCGAGGCCTGGGCTTCACCCCGCCAAGAACGCTGGGCACATACCACCCGCTGTTTCCAGAGTTGTGGCTTTCAGGTCCTGACTCCCAGGACACGGGCTGGGGCTCGTTCCTGTGCCCCTGGCGTGGGGGCAGAGCTCTGACGACCACAGGCCCACTGTTGTTAGTTGTGAACCGCCAGCTGATTTCTAGTCATTATCATGTACAATGTTCATGTTTCTTAAGCATTTACTATGTGCCCTTATGACGTACTCGGATGCTTTACATGCATTTAATTTCCATCCCCATTTCACAGATGAGCAAACTGAAGCTCTGGGCTGTGAGGGAGGTCTTGCAGCCAACCCCACATAGCCAGCGAGTGGGAGAGTCAGGTCTCCAACCTCGTCTCTACTGTCCAGACCACACTGGGAGGGAGATGGTGTAGGAGCCTTCCACTTTAAGGCCTTCCTCACAGGAGGCGGATTGGTTTTCTATTGCTATGTAACAAATTGCCGGAAACTCAGCAGCTCAATGCAATCGCATTTATGAGCTCCCAGCTCTGGAGGACAGAAGTTGGTATCTAAGATACTGGGTAGACCGAGTTCTTGTTTGGAGGGTCTGGGGACAAATCCACTTGCAAGACCATTCTTGTTGGCATCATTCAGTTTCACGTGGTTGTAGGACTGAAGTCCCGCTTCCTTACTCGCTGTCAGCCGGGGCCACTTTTAGCTTCTAGAGGCTTCCGATTTCCTGGCCACATGATCCCCTCCCATCTTCAAAGCCAGCAATGGAGACTCTCTCACACTGAGTCCCTCTCATGCTTTAAACCTCTTCTGCCTGGAAGAGCCGGTCCTGTTTCAGGGCTCTCCTGAGTAGGTCAGGCCTGCACAGGATAATCTCCCTTTTGCCATAAAAGATGACATACTCACAGGAGTCATATCTCCTGATATTCACGGGCTCCACCCACACTCAAAGGGGAGAGGATTTCGTGCAAGGTCAAAGGTCCTGGGGGTCATCGTAACATTCTGCCGGCCACGGAAGATCTTAGGTTCTAATGATAATGATAGTAATGGCCACAGGAACAGTGATACTTCCTTTTACTTGCTCAGAGCATCATGGTTTCCAGACTCACTCTACATCTGTGATCCAGTTGGAGCCCAACAGCAATGCCGTGAGGTATGAACATTATCCCGTTTTACCCAGGAGAGAGACAGATGCCTAGTTAGCGTGTCTGGGGCCGGAGCCCAAATCTTCTGACCCCAAGCCAGCCCAGGGCTCTTGGAGCCCACAGCACCCCTGCCTGCCATCAGAACCCTCAGACCTCATTACTGTTCTTGGAAAGGGCGAAGCATCTCTTTCCAGCCAGCCCAGCCCTCGGGGAGCGCTTCCCTGCAAACTCACCACGTTGGGTCATAGAAACTCCAGCGTTTACAGGAACTGCTGCCGGGCTGGGTGAAGCTCACCTCATTAGGCAGGAAAACGAGTAAAGACTGAGGGGCACAGAATCAAAACAGCATGTGTGCAGGAAGAACCCCATGGCCGGGGAGGGTGTCTGGCTGAGGCTGCGATGCTCTGGCTGAAAGAGAGGGGTCCACGCTGTCCAGAGGACCACGTGTCAAGTAGCGCTCACCACTGCCCCTCGTCTCCACGCGCCAGGCCCAGGACTCACGTGGGTGCCCTGAGCGGCAGCCCCTGGGTGCCTGCATCTGCCAGGCTTCTTGTGGGGTACCCTCCCCTTAATATTAACCAGGGCCCAAGACCCCAGTGGGAAATCCCTGCCCCCCCCACACTATCCCCAAGGATTCTCGAGGGTCTTAACATTTCTAGATAGCTTTGTGCTGATATGTTAATTTTTTAAAATATTTCATTCTTCTCCTAAAATTGCTGGATGCAATTTTAAAAAGGAAAGAGCCAGCTTTGCAGCTCGAGGAAGATGAGGGATAGTTAACAGTCATCATTATTAGAAGGCCAGTAGGGCTTTACGGGGTAGGTAGGACTATTGTAAACCAAGGAGTTTGGGAGATTGGAATATCTGCTTGCCAGATCTATAGAAAACTGCAGGCCTAAGGTGATTGGATTCACTGGAAAGAATTCAAAGCACAAACTCAAATCTGCATAAGATTACCAAGAGCACAATTCTGTTCACTATTATTTTTAGGAGAACAAAATACGCAAAGCTGTGTTCATGTCCCTCAGAAAGCATTCTCCTGAGCAGTATTAACAGCTCAAGAAGTAAAAACCACTTCTGTTTTTCCTTTTGACACCATCATTTTGAAGTATCACTCATCATAGGTGAGTCTGACCCTCCCAGAGGAAAAGACAGTCCTAGGGAGGATCACCGGCCTGAGGCAGGCAACGCCACACTGAGAGTGCAGGGGAAAGAGCCTGTTTGGCTGGAAATAGGTCTGTCAGTCAGTGATGTGGACATGCTTAAGGGACAGAGCCCTATGCTGTGTTCTGATAATGGACCCCTGGATGCAAAGGTGGTTAAAAACCAACCTTCAAGATAAAGACAAGCTGATCCTGAAATATAGTTCATTTGAAGTTTTTGGATGTTTTTTTTCTAAGATTAAAAAAATGCTTAGGATTATTATAAATCAATATTTATCAAAAAGTAAAAGTATATTTAGAATAGTTTTGTTTACCTGATTAAATATCTGGTTTTTGGTATGTGAAAAAAAAAAAGACAAAAAATTGTCTTTTTCCCTTTTATTCCACGCTGGATGCTGCTCCAATTCTTTCATTTTTCCTAAAGTTTTGCTGACACAAGGCTGCTGGGAGAGCGGCCTTTGGAGAGGTCTGTGGTGAACCAGTGCAAAAGAATCTGGCTAATTTAAGCTGAGGGGGTCTCCTGGAAGGTCATGGGGAGTGGGGGTCACTGAATGGATCCAGAAAAACAGGACTGGAAACGGCCTGAACTAAGGGCTCGGGAACCCAAGACGGTCTCACGATAGACACTGCAGTCAGGGACTCACCGAAGCCAGAATGAACGAAATCCAGCATGTTCTGTCTGCTGTCCTACTCCAGTTTCCCTTCCCAGGGAGGCTGTGTCTGCTTAGCCTGGTGAGGTCCTTGTCCTCGCCTTAGTGAGGGGATGGTGGGGCTCCGGGCCAGTCCCAGCAGACTGAAGGCAGTGGGCTAGAAAAAGGGAAACAGGGTGCTGTCGGGAAGAAAGTCCACAGAATTTGGGGTAATGGGAACCCAGGGGTAGCACACTTGGAAGTAAAGTCTGGAATCACCATCCTAAAATCCCATTGCCTGGAAAATGTCCCATGTTCTGCATGTTCTGCTCTCCCCTCCCCTCCCCCATAGCCTTCCCCGTCTCCAGCTGTCAATCATCAACACGCACATGTCAGTGCCTTCTTACACGTAACAGTCCAGCATCTCTTCCCCCACCCCACCAATGCCTGGAGCCCACCTTAGCACATCCCAAAGCTCATTAAAGTGCCGGGCTAAACGAAGTGTTTTCGACCTGCTATGGGTTGAATTGTGTCCCCCCGCAAAAAATATGCCGAATTCCTACCCCCTTGTACCTGCGAATGTGATCTTGTTCGGAAATACGGTCTTTGCAGATGTAATCAAGTTTAGAGGAGGTCTTCTGGGTGGGCCTTGATCCAACGATGGTGTCTTTATAACTAGAGGGAAATGCCTGGTGAAGACAGAACGCACAGAAGGCCATGTGGCCCTCGAGGCAGAGATTGGAGCGGTGCAGCCGAAAGCCAAGGAAGGCCAGGGATTAAGGGCCACAACCAGAAGCTGGAAGAGGCAAGGAAGGACTCTTTTTTTTTTTTTTTTAATATATTTATTTATTTAATTTATTTATTTTTGGCTGTGTTGGGTCTTCGTTACTGCACGCGGGCTTTCTCTAGTTGCGGTGCGCGGGCTTCTCATTGAGGTGGCCTCTCTTTGTTGGGGAGCACGGGCTCTAGGTGCGTGGGCTTCAGTAGTTGTGGCCCACGGGCTCAGTAGTTGTGGCTCTCGGGCTCTAGAGCGCAGGCTCAGTAGTTGTGGCGCACAGGCTTACTTGCTCCACGGCATGTGGGATCTTCCCGGACCAGGGCTCGAACCTGTGTCCCCTGCATTAGCAGGCAGATTCTCAACCACTGCGCCACCAGGGAAGCCCCCATTTCAATGGTTTCTATTTTGTAGATGAGAAAACTGAGGCTCAGAGTTTGTGTCTTATCCACGTCACATAGTTAGAAGGAGGCAAAGGCTGGACTTGAACAAGATTTTGACCCCAAGACTTGTACCCATCATCCTCCCCGGGAATGTGTGGCTATGCGTCTCACAGGTTAGTGCAGAGACCCCAAATCCTAGGCCCCAGATGTCACTTTTCTTTATTACATGAGCTCAAAAGTTAGTACTAGCTTTGTTCTTATGGGAACTACCTGTTCCAGCCACATTTTCTGTAACATGAGCCTCTGTAAAGCGAGCCTTTTTCCCTCGTGATTTTCATTACAAATCAGAGATTCACTCCCACCAAAATCATCTCCCCGTAGACCCAAGTAAGAATGTTTGGCAAAGAAGGAATTAATTGATAAACAGCTTGTAGTATACTAACTCCAGTGTCTGCCTGGAATGTTTTGCAACACTTTTGGAAACTCCAGGATGATGATTTCAGCACAATCTGTTTATTTCAGGCTATTAAGCCGCATGTGTATTCCGCATGCTTGGGAATCCACCGGCTTCACTCTGAATGGCAAGAACGGAGACCCTCTCTCACTTTCGGGTGGGCATTTGTAGCGGTTGGTAGAGCAGGGCTGCAATCCCTGGGGAGACCAGTAGGGGGTCTTCTTCCAACAGGAAATACATTTCAGGCTGAAGATTCTCTAAGTTCAAGGCTTTGGGTGCTAGAAAATAAGTCTGTTTCTTCGGGATGAAACCTACCCTCCTTACAATGTGGATTAACCAGTAGGTATGAAATCACTCAGTCCTGAGAATGGGGCAAGAAAAGGTGTGAAAAAAAAATCTGACTTCTGCCTTCTTGCCCCTCCCGGGAGGCACTGGAGCTGAGGCCAGGTTGCCTGGGACAGTCTCTGTCTTTCCAGTCGGCACCAAGGGGTAAAGGACTGCACGTCCGCACTGTCGAAAGAAAAACCAGAACGGCAAGTTGGCTTGACTTTTCTCTTGTAAATTGTTTACCTTGGGACAACCAGATGGCTCATCTCTTGTTGACCCCTTGACCATTTCTCGTGCTGTTAACAGCCTCTATTAGCAAACAGTCCCACTCCACTGGCCCACATGCCTGTGCAGGAGTCCCAGGGCCTGCTGGCTGGGGAGCCTCGGGCATTCCAGGAGGTTGACTCAGCACTGCTGGGCTAGCGATCTTCATCAGGGTTCAGGGTCTGGGTACTTCAGCTGTAAATGGGGTGAGGGGCTGCCTTACAGGCTGGAAATAGGATGGATGATGTAAAGGCTTTGCAATCCCTCCCACCCCCCAGCCCCTCGTCCCCCAAACCCCTGGCCCTGCCTTTACCATGACAAGACCTGGTTGTGATTGATGTTTGAGGGGTGAGAAGGGGGCTCTTGCCTTCCTGGGAAGTGGGCAGGGAGCGCTCCGTCGTCCCTGTCTGGGTTCCATCCTTAGGCACTGCCTCCTTCTGGACCTTGTGGGTATGATGCGGGGGTGAGATTTTAATCCTAAGAGCTCCCAGAAGCCCTGAATCTGGGGTGGGGTGTAAGAAACAGATGGACATTTTTAAAAGCTCACTCCAGTTTTCAGGGCAAGTGGAGGCGGGGAGACCAGTGGAGACCCGAGAGGTGATGGGGCTTGGTCCTGGGGTAGGGGTGGGAAGAGGGGACAGATTCCGGGTGTTTCTGAGAAGCAGGGTGCAGAGTGAAATCTCTTGACCAAGGAGGAGGAGAGCGATGCCCTTGAGGGTCTTACAGCCCGGCTGCCAGCAGGACAAAATTCTCACCCAGGAACTAGACTTCAGGGGTCCACAGATCGGAAACAATTTTAGAGGTGGTAAAAGCAGGTTCTAAACTCTAAAGCATAGAAGGAATGTTCACAGACCCAGACACGTAAATATTTGAAGCTTCTGTTACACACACTCACACGCATGCACACCTCATTAAGAGCAAGGTAAAAGGTAAGTGAAGGGCTGGGAGAAAATTCAGAAAAGATCACCAATCCAGGATTTATAAATAGCCCCTGGAAATCAATGAGATCAAGCTGGATAACTGGGGACTTCCCTGGTGGTCCAGTGAATAAAAACAGACTCTGCATTCCCAATGCAGGGGGCCCGGGTTTAATCGCTGGACTGAGATCCCACATGCCACACAGTGCAAATTACAAAAAAAAAAACAACTAGGTAACTGTACAAAGGAATATGAATTTGTAAGTTCCAGAAAAGAAGACTCTAAGGATAATGTACATATGGAAATATGCATGAGCTCACTAGGAATCATGTCCAAACATAACTTCTACCTGGGAACCACTCAGTCCATTTTAGAGATCTGGAAGTTGAGGCCTGCGGTTGATAGCACAGGCCAGAAGCCAAAACTCAAATTCATTAGACCCAAAAACCAGAATGGGATGGAGTGAAACCTGCAGCACTACATTTCACTGAGGGTCAAATGAGCTGATTTGGGTCAAGTGCAAGGTCTGGCCTGGCTCTCTTAGCTCTTCCATCTTGGGGGGTCAGGCCCAGTGGACTTGGGAGTAGGGAAGGGGGAGATAAAACTGAGAAAGGGGGAGACAGGAAGGAAGGGTGAATCTGATTTGCATAATAAAGACTTGTGTGGGAGGGAGCTGGATAGGGAGCCCCAGGGCAGGGTGGGAGGTGGAAGGATTGATCTAGAGGCAGACAGATTGGAGGCGGGGCTAGGAGAAGGCCAAGGGCAGGGCCACGTGATGACTTTCGTGCCATCCCCACCCCCCCAGCACCTTGGCCTTCCGGGGACAATTCCTGCATAAAAAATATTAAATAGTATAGGATATTATGACTGGTATAAAGATGGATGTATAAAATAAAATACAGTCTATTAATATATATAAATAATATAATTTTACATTATATAATAAAACATTCTCTTTGACCTAAAATTTCATTTTGTAGTCTTCTGATTTTAAAAGTAATCCTCGGGCTTCCCTGGTGGCGCAGTGGTTGGGAGTCTGCCTGCCAATGCAGGGCACGCGGGTTCGGGCCCTGGTCTGGGAGGATCCCGCGTGCCGCGGAGCGACTGGGCCCGTGAGCCACAGTTGCTGAGCCTGCGCGTCTGGAGCCTGTGCTCCGCAGCAGGAGGGGCCGCGGTAGTGAGGGGCCCGCGCGCCGAGATGGGGAGTGGCCCCCGCTTGCCGCAGCTGGAGGGAGCCCTCGCACAGAAACGAAGACCCAACACAGCCATAGATAAATAAATAAATGAATAAATAAATAAATAATCCCAAAAGTTAAAAAAAAAAAAAATGTTGTAAAAAAAAAAAAAGTAATCCTCACGTTTTCATGGGGCCTGTGCACTGTGCCCCCATCCCTAGTGGAGAAGTTGGCCCTAACTTGTTCCACAGACAGCAGTCAGGAACAGAATTCTTTCCCAGTCCTTTTGGCTGGTTTGGAGAGAGACTCCTGGGCTCTGATGTCCAGCTGTGTGGCGGGGGGAGGGTCCGTGTCCCCAAGATTACCTAGAATTCCAGGCGGTTCATCCAGGGTGGACGGGTTGGCCCACGTGGCCGGCAGAGTTCTGCCTGCCTGGGTTTGAATCCAAACCCTGCCTGTGTTGAGCTGCCCCAAACCAGTGTGTGCGTTCATCAGCAGTCAGGTTCTTTGGGATTAAAAAGGTAGGTAGCCTTTGGGTCTCTCCTGGCCTCCAGGTAGGGGGTTACGATGAAGGCAGGTCTCACGCAGAACTCTGATGTTACAGCAAACACCCCCCAAGGAGAACGTCAACCTCTACTCCAAGCTCAAGGCCTCACGCTCAGACCTCCAGGCCTTCATCCATACCCTGGCGTGTGCACACGTGTGTGTGAAGGGTGGTGGTGGCAGAGGCCCAGTGGGAGCTGTAGGGCCAGGGCCTCTTCTGCATATGCTGGGCTGCCGGGGCCCGCAGGTTCCCACACCCTATTCATGTCAGGAGAAGGAGCCTGAACAACATTCGTAGCCAACGGAATACAGTATCTACAACACTACTCCTTTCACCCGTGAGAAATCGTTCCTGACACCCAGCACGCTAATTCACCAGCCCTCTCGTGCAGATCTGACAGCTGCCTTTAACCTTTAACCCGGTCCTTCCCATCGGTCACCATTCTGCACCCCGCCCCCGCCCCCAGGGGACAGTGCAGTGTCTGCAGACAGTCTTGGTTGTCACAACTGGAGGGTGGAGAGCTCCTGGCATCAAGGGGCGGGAGGGATGCGGCTAAATACGCAGGACAACCTCCACAGTGAAGAATGACCCCAAATGTCAGCGGCGCTGAGGTACAGACCCTCCCATAGCCGCTTCTGGAGCGCGGACCCACTTTAGCGCCCTGCACGCAACACCTACTCACCCCTAGGATGTGGGCTAGGTCTACGCACACGGGCCACGCTGCCCGCACATAAGCGTTTTAAGGTGAGTTACTGAAGACCTAGTGCTGCCACGTGTTAGTTCAGGCCATTTCAGTTCTACCAGCCTCAGTTTCCCGGTCTGTAAAATGGGGGTGGTAACAGTGCCCACCTCAGAGGGGTGCTGTGGGGAGATGCCCAGTCCCTCCCGCCTGACCGCATTTTTATTGCTGGTCCTAAGCAGGCCAGGGTGGGGGTGGTGCTTCCAGAGGCTCAGCTTCATCACCTCCCCCCATCTCTGGGCAGCTCCAGCTTCCCGTCTCCCCTCCCCACACCCACACACACTCCTACCCCCGTGGCGGCCTCAGGAGGCTCCTTCCCCCAAGAGTTGCTGTCTCTTCCAGGTGACCCCTGGTCGACCCGCCAATGGGCGTGTGTCGGTGGTGATCAGGGGCCATTTAAATTAGAACACCCTCTGGATATTTCACAGAAATTCATGAGTCATTTTTGCCTCATAAAACCCAGTGGAGTTAGCTGGGAGTGTAGACGATATCTGCAGACCTTTAATAATTTTTTTTTCTTTTTTTTAAAGAGGAAGGTTTCTCCTCTGATCCCAGGTTCATCCTGAGAAGCAACGTTCTCTAGGTTGGAGGACACACAGTCAGCTTGGCAGCTTGATTACTGTGCGACTGAGGACGGCTTAGTCAATCTCTCGATTTTCTTCAAATTAACATTTTTTTCTTAATTTGAGGGAATACATGTCCATTGTAGCACATTCGTAAGGTATTGTTTCAAAAATAAAACATGCTGTATACAGTTTACATCTTGCTCTGGTTTACTCACATCTTATCTCAAATATTTTCGCATGTCACTATTCCTCAAAATCATATTCCTAACGGCCGCACAAATTTCTTTTGTATGGGTTATCTAACCTGTCCCTTGCACTTGGCCATTTGTGGCTGCACCCCCTGTGTTCCCATCTGTGAAATGGGCACAGGTGTGCTGTGAAGTCCAATGAGAGGGCCTGCCCGTCCTCTCCTGTGACTGGTCCTTGACGAGCCTACAGGCCAGAGTTGGAGCAGGACAGGAACTCCTCCCAGGCCTGCCCTGGGCGGGAAGAACACAGGGGGCTGTGGACTGCATGGTACACTGAGGCAAGGGCCCTCTTGGATCCTGGATCCTGACTCCCGTGCCTGGTCTTGAACCATCTGGCCATCAGGAAGTTTCCATTTGCCCTGCAGCTGTGGGACAGTGGACTCTGGGGGGACAGTTGGGGCTCCCCAAGGAGCTGCTTGCTCTTCTCTTATACCAGAAGCCGGAGCCATCAGCCCATCTGTCTCCTTGAGGCCAGCTGGCCATCTGCAGAGACACACCTGGGGTCTCCAGGTGCCACGGGCTCCAGGTGCCACTGCCACGGTGGCCCCTGAGAGCTGGTGGCAGGACCCAGGAATGTGGGCTGCCAGGCAGGTGGGTGCCTACTTGCTCTATTTAAACCAAGTGCCCTTCAAATCCGTACTGTCTTCATTTAAACATGCTATTTAAAAAAGCACTTTAAATCATACAGAAGACAGCTTGCTCTAAATGGAAGATTACCTTAAATGAAATTCAACAAAACAAAACAACCTGACCGCATTCAAGCTCCTCCTCTGCCCGCCCCTGGCTCTGTGCCCGGGGCCAGCTCTGTGCTCTGTTGAACAGGAAGGGCGACAAGTGACAGAGAGCCGGGGAGCCAGGATGAAAAGGGGACTAAAGACTAAAAGACTAAAGACTAAGATAACTCTCCCACCGAGTGACTCATGGAGTCCACTGGGCATCCCTCACTTGGCCCAGAGTGTGCTGTGCTTGAGGGAAGCCTGAGTTCTAGCCCAATCCTCCCATTTTACAGACTGGGAGACAGAGGTTCAGAGGGGAGGGAACTTGTTCTAGATCACATGCGGCTGGAGCCGCATTCTCCTGTTTCCCCGGGCACGTCTTCCCGGCCCCATACAACCTGGCTCAGGAGGCGCTCAGCAGGGAGAGGGGAGCCCAAGCCGGCAGGCGTGGAAGCCGATGGAAGGCGTGCATCCTGCGTGGGTCAGCTACGGGATTTTAAGTGGGCTCCAGCGGAGGAGCAGGGGACTGGGTTTTGGCAGGGACAGGGAGTTTGGACTCTTCTGACTCTTCCATTCACCTCTGGGTGAGCTGGGCAGGTCGTCTGACCCCTCTGGGCTGGGTCTGGCCATCAGTAAGATGAGGGAGTTGGACTCCATCTGGTGAAGGCAGTCTGGTTCCCAGAGAAGCCTCCTCAGGACGCCCTTCCCTCTTATGTATAAACTCACATTCCTCATCCTGGGCTATTCTGCCATTTCCTTTCGTGCTAAACCAAAGGGCTATTTTGGAAACTCCTATAAGCAAACTAATCCCTGGCTGGCATTTGAACGGATATAAAAGAGCCCTAAGTGAGGGACTCAGGCATAAACGCTGCCCAGCCCCGAGAGCCCACACCGTTAAATTTAGAAGCATCACTTCCAAATGAGGTGAAATTGCAGGTTCCCTGTGGCCGGTGGGCAGCTTTGGGCAGCACCGAGCAGGACAGATTTAGCAGAACAGGCTCCGGTTCCCTCTGGCTGCACCTTGGGGGAAGAGGCCCAGGACGGTCCCTTCAGTGTCTGGGGAGCAGCTGCTGGGTAAGGAGCCCCTTCAGCTGGCCCGCCTGCCCTGCGCTCCCCAGCTGGATCCAAGCATCAGGTGCTGCCCGGGTGCCGGGCCAGAGAGAGGCAGCGAGGGACACGCGGGGAAGAGGCAGTCCTGTCTGCCACCAAAGGTTTGGGACCCGCATGACTTCTGTACCTCTCTCCTCTGCCCAGGGGCCCAGTGAGGTCCCTGGCCTGCCTCTCATGCCCTGCAGAGTGCCAGCTGCCCAGGGCTGCCCGACCTGCCTACAGTCCAGCCGCTAAAGGGTAATGCCGGCAGGGAGAGGGGGAGGGGGGATGGTCTTGGGGGAGGAGTGGGGTCTCCAAGGTGCCCAGCCTCTGTTCTGAGCGGTCAGTGCCGCTGTTGTGTCAACAACTAAACATTAAGAGTATGACCCTTGGTTAAAGGCGACAAACATCCGTTGGGACTTGTCAGGAGCCCACTGAAGGCTCCTGGGATTCCAGGGGTCTCAGCCCGGCCATCTCATGCCGAGTCCACCAGAGGAGGGATTGTTTTGCAGCCCGCTGGGTGAGATCACAAGGGTCAACTACAAAGGATCAGCCCCACCAGGGATCGGCCAGGAGAGGCGCTGCTGGGATCTGACGCTGGTCCAAAGGGACCTGGGCTCCCACACCCTGAAGCCTGCAGGGGATGGGGCTTGATGTTTCTCAGCCACCCCCAGTGCTACGTTTCTAGCTTGGCAGGTCTGGGTCATGAACCTGCTTCCATTCTGGGGCCCCCTCCCTCCTGCTCAGGCTCATGGCAGTGGAGGGGGGGTGGTGTCCTCAGCACAGCCCCTGCGGAAGCAGGTGCAGCCTAGCACGAAGTAGCTGGGCTTTGGAGCCCATCATGCCCAGGTTCAAATCCCAGCTCTGGCAGTTCTGACCTGTGTGACCTTGGTTGAGTCATTTCCCCTCCTCTCTGAGTCTTGGTTTCTTTATCTGCAAAATGGGAAGGATAATAATAATATTTGCCTCACATAGTGTTGGGAGTATTAAATGAGATTTTAAACCTTTAGAGCAGGTAGCAGACAGAGTGCTGGCCACCCAGGGGTCATCCATCAATAGCTGCTGCTTTTGTAAATAATGTTTTAGTGGAACATAGCCAGGCTCATTCATTTGCACATTATCTGTGGCTGCTTTTGCTCTAAAACGGTAGAGTTGAGTAGCTGTGACAAAGACTGTAAGGCCTGCAAAGCCAAAAAAATTCACTATCTGGCCCTTTACGGAAGTCATTTGTCCACCCCTGCCTTGGAGTCCAGCACACAGTGGGAGTTCTTATCTTTATCCTGTTCTTCCACTGACTGCGCCTTGGGATGCACAGCCTGCTGAAGTGGGGGAAGCAGCCCCAGTCTTTCAATCCTTGTCCTCTGGTCCCATAAAGATGCACTGTGACTCTTTCAGGCCCTGGAGAACGCCCCCAGCCCCACCTGCAGGGAACTCTCTGTCTAGTGGGGGAGGCAGACAAGTCACCATTCACCGTCCACTGTAACTAAAGTGAGGCAGGGACTGGGGGGAGGTCCAGGAAGGCTTCCTCGGGGAGGTGACATCTGGGCTGGAAGAGGAGCGGGGAGGGTCTAGCCAGGAGGCCAATCCCCACGTGACAGCCAGACCTCACATTGGAAAACGTGGCTCCCTGAGCCAGCCTCTTCACCTCTTAGAGGCTCTTTCCTCATATGAAAAGTGGGGTCATTGAACCTCATGGCCCTGTCGTGAGTAATCAATCTGCAGCCAGGTGCTGGCACATTGCATGGGTCTGCACTGAACCTTAGTTCTCCTCCTCGGTCCTCCTTTCCTAACGCTGGGCAGGCAGATGGTTGGGTTTGTTCTAGCAAACTGCATGCAGAGGAACTGTTTAGCGATTGTCTTTCTCCCTTATCTTGAAGTGGAGGACCTGGGGGAGGCTGGAAGAATGACCCAGAAGGCCTGGGAGGGAGGGTGGTGGGGATGTGGAGGGAGAAGGTGGAGGGAGGGCGTTCCGGTCCCCAACCCCCCGGGGCTGGCTCCAGAGTCCATGTCCCACCCGCTGACCTTGGGAATCTCCCTGCCTGCTCCCTCCTCGTGCCCTTGCTCATCTTGGCTAGGATGGAGGGAGGGTGTGTTTAGCAGTTTCAGAAGGTTCCAGTGCCACCCAGAGCCTGTGCTGATAGGGCTGGGAGCAGTGGTATGCTGATAAAAGTTTAACAACAGGCAGAAAAACAAACAAACAAAAACACCTCAAAACCTCATTTGTAGCACTTGCCCATTTCCACGCTGTATTTAATTCTGTCATGGCTGATTTCAAGCTACCAACATTCCTGAAAATTTAACCGTCGACTCTTGTGAGCTGGTCCAAGCTGGCAGCAGCACAGCCCAGGCAGGGACCATGGGGGCGTGAGGGTCCTCCCGTGGGGCTGGGGCGAACCCCCAGAGCGCGGGATGCCTGCCCACGTACCCGAGAAGTGCTGGCTCGGCATCAGTCACGCTCGGGTCCTCAGCCTGGCTCTGCCGCTTCCGAGCTGGGTCCCTGAGCTCGTCTTGTTACCTCTCTGAGCCTCAGTTTCCTCATCTTTGAATTAGGTTCGCAACAGCTCCTACACCTCAGGGGGTTGCGTGGATCTACTAAGATAATTTACATAAGGCACGTAGTGGACAGCTGGCCTGATTATGAGCGCTCGGTAAATGGTGCCTCCACTGCCAGACTGCGTCAGTTTCCCCATCCGTACACCGGGCTGCTGTTCACGGATCTATCGCGTGGGACAGTCCCTGGCACTGGGGCTCCACTCAGTGGGTGCTCAGCAGACACTCGCCGCTTCCTCCGTCGGGGCCAGAGGTCGCTCCTCGGCTCATCTGCCCCAGCAGCTGGGGTCTCCAGGCTGGGGTCTTGGTCAGCCGATGGCACACAGACAACCAGCTCTTTCTGGTGTCTAGTTCACATTACGTGCTGTCGGCACATTGTGTCCTTGGTCCTTTTCTGAATTTCCATTTTACAGATGTGATCACCGAGGCCCAGAGCCGGTGAGCGGCACAGGTACAGCTGGGGTTTGAGCCCAGGTCTGGCTTTGTTGCTTCCAGAGCTCACCTATGCACAGCACATGTGGGGCTGTGGGGTGCGGGAGGTATCGGAGGAGGAGGAAGCTTGTGGGGGGTCACGCAGATCTGCCAGGGGGTTCAGAGTGAGGGCTCTGGAGCTTGTGGTGGGAGCTGACTACAAACAAAATGCAGGACTAGACACTGGATAGACGCGGTTGCTAAAGGGAACGTTATTCCAGGCGGAGGCCCCAGGGTGGGCAAAGGTGTGGAGTCTGGGCTCAGCCAGTGGGTGGAGGGGATGTGGGAAGCAGCGGCCCTACCGAGCGGGAATAGGAGGGAGTTGGCGAAGCGGAGCTTTCTCAGGGCAGTGGGGTCCCTGGAATCCTGGCTCAGCCACCCTGGCTGAGGAGTGAGGTATAAAACTGTAGCAGCAGAGATTTAGGTTAGATATGGGGGAGAACTTTCCTATTGTGTTGGAAGACACTGGGCGATATTCCCAAAGGATGTGGTGTTATTTTTCCAATCTCGAGATGGTTTGGAAAAACGTAAAGACAGCCAGCGTTCTAGGCTGGCCTCCCTGCAACCTGGGTCAGAGATGGGGCAATGGATCTGTGGCTTCTGGAAGCCTTTGATGCCAGCAGCCTGGCCTCATGTGAACTGGGCTGACTCACCCCCTGCTCAAAACCTCCCATGGCTCCCAGTTACCCTTAGCCAATTGCAAGGTCAAAGTCCTCCCTGGGGCCACCAAGGCCCCTGACCTGTGCTCTGATGGCCTCTCCAACCTCACCTGGAGCCACACCCCAACCCACTGAACTTCTTTCCATTTCTGGATTACACCTTGTCCTCTGCACCTCCAGGCCTTTGCTCATGCTGTTCCCTCTGCTTCAGATACCTTTCCCTCCCCCGCCTTCCCCTTCTTCCCTCCTCGGCCTTCCCTTCTCAGCTCTTGGTCGCCTCCTCCATGGGTGGGTCTGGTACCCCCATCACTTCACTATGGACTCCCTGCTATAATGGTGGCTCACCAGCCTCCTGCTGGACTGGGAGCCCTGGAGGGCGAGGGCCTTGCCTGCCTTGCGCAGTGTCTGGCACACAGGAGGTGCTCAGTGGGGGTTTGTGGAGGGGGGTCAGGGTTACTGGCAGAGAGGAGTAGCTGAGGGGAGGTGAGGAGAGCTGGTTCACGAGTTGCTGGATGCCCCCTGCACGAGGACTCAGCATTGCGCAGGCATCGAGGACCCAAGCACAGGGTGCGGAGACCTGGGTTCGAATCTTGCTCCTGCCGCCCCCCCACCAAGCTCCCTGACCTCACTGAGCCTCAGTTTTCTCATCTGTGAGCTGGGGACAGCAGCAGCCGCCCCCTCTCTGGGGCTGCTGTAGGGCCCTTGGGGGCCATGGTGGAGGGTGGCCGGCCTGCGGTCAGCACTCACCGGGTGCCAGTGCGAGGCTGACTGTCCTGCCCTCTCCCTGCAGGTGACAGCCATGTCGGTGAGGGTGCGGTTCCTGTCCTCTGGGGACACAGGGGCTGTGGGGGTCATGGGCCGGAGCGCCTCCTTTGCCGGCTTCAGCAGTGCCCAGAGCCGGAGGATCGCGTAAGTTCTGCCTGGGCTGTGTGTGGGAGGCTTGTTTGAGGGCCAGGGATCGGGGGGCCGGCGGGGGCATCCTCCTCCCACGCGAGTGACCCTGAGGCTCACTCTGAAGCCAGGCCTGCAGCGCAGGGTAGTGTGTGTTTGTGTCTGTCTGTGTGTCTGTGTATGTCTGTGTCTGTGTGTGTGTGAGTGAGACTCCTGGTGTTGGAAGAAAACTGTAATTTGCTTCAGATCTGAACAGGTATCACCCCACATGTTCCTGGCAGTTGATCCTGGAAGCTGATCTGCCTGAGCTTATCAGGCACACTTGGCAGATCAGAAAACTGAGGCTCAGAGAGGCAGAGCTGCTCACCCAAGGTCACACAGCAAGACTGATTCAGAGTTGGAACTTAGTCTCGTAGGGGCCAGGTTAGGAAGGAATGTTCTTCTTGTTTGATAGAATGGGAAATAGGGCCACCTGTGACCTGGGGCAAGTGACTTCACCTCTCTGAGTCTGGTTTCCTCATCTGCAAAATGGGGATCACAAATGTCCCTCCCTCATGGGCTTGTCATGAGGGCACAGTGAGGTGACACATGGTGAGCTGCCGGCACGTGCTGGCACGCAGTAGGGGCTTGTGGGAAGTTTTCCAAGGAGGAGGAGCAGCCTCTGCAGAGACGGGCCTGGTTGGTACTGACCCTCCAGACGTGAGTTCACGGCTGATCTGCGATGTGTCTCCTCCAGCTGCAGGTAATGTCTGGGAGGAAAGTGCGTTTCTGCTCCTGGGGCCACAGCCCTGCCAGCCCAGGCGTGCCGGGCCCCTGGCTCCAGGGATCCTGAGGGCCCCAAACGGCTGCCAGTCTGAACAGCTGTGGTGGCCAGGCAGGGCCCTCAGCCAGAGCAGGGTGCAGAATCAAATCTCCTCCCGGCGCTCCCCTACCTGACACCCTCCGGAGGCTCCCATCCCACTGAGAGCACTGTCCGGTCCCCACGCGGCAGGGTCTCGCCGGCCAGCCTCAGCCTGAACCCTGGGCTTTAGCCCCGTTGGCCTCTCTGTCCTCCAGGCCTTTGCACAGGCCCTGCCCTCCCCCTGGAACCCTCCCCACTGCTCTTCACCTGGCCTGGTCCCGCTTAATCTCATCAGGCCTTGGCTTCAAAGCCACTTCCTGGGGGTTGGGGGTGTGGACCACCCGAGCCCGGCAGGCCCTCCTTGTGCTCTTTCCCTAGGGCTCCCCAGCTGCGCGTTAGACCCCCCCTTCCCCTCCCCCCCCCCGCCCCCCATCACTGTGAGGCTGGCCCTGTGGTCAGGCCCTCCCAGCTCACTCGCCTTGTCTCAGGGCAGCTCAGCTCCTCAGTTCTGAGGTGTGCCTGGGAGGAGTGGCATCTCAGGGCTGAAATCCTGGAAGCACCCTTAGGAATCCCTAATTCTTTCCACAAGTATTTATGCAGCACTGACTCTGGTCAGGCCCTGGCCGGGGCTCTGGAGACAGACCCAGGCCCCGCCCTCCTTTCAGGATGGAAAACAATAAGCCAATGATAGTCAAGATGGATGCAGCTGGCGGCAGGTGCCCCAAAGGGGTTAAAGCAGGGAGGCAGGAGGGCAGCAGGGGGCTTGGAGGAGGCCCCCAGTGAGGCATTTAAGCGAAGGCAGAGAGAAGAGGAGCCGATCACGTGCAGACAGGGTGTGGGCGTGGGAAAGCCTTCCAGGTGGAGGGGACAGAGGTGCAAAGGCCCTGAGGTGGGAACGAGCTTCGACGGACAGAAAGTGGGTGTGCGGCCGGCCTGTGCGACAGTGGTGTAAATGTCCTGGACCCCTCCTGGGGCTCCTCGTCCTGCCCCCCACCCCCAACCCTGCAGGGAATTCTGGAGGATGCCTGGCTTGGACGGGTTCTGAGATTCCTGAGTGGCCTCTATCTGGCCTTGCCCTCTGTAGTCCCCTTGTCCAGGGGTGAGGAAGAAGCTGCCCATGCTGGCAGAGAAGCAGCACATCTATTTTTAACTTCCTGTCTCTGTACAACTCCCAGGGGTCTGGACCCTTGGCTCCGGGGCTGGATGGTCTGGATTGGGTTTCAGGCCTCACCTCTGGCATTATTTCCCAGGTAATCCAATCAGGCTGAAACACGGCCACATTGCCAAGGCGCTCAGCAGCGGGGGCAGGTCAGGCAAAAATAACCTTAGACAGGAGAGCAGGAGAGCCCGGCTCCAGTTAGATGTCCCCAACCCTTATCCCTGCCCTGGCACCTGAAGCCCCTTTGAGTCTGGACAGCGTTGTTTTTTCCCTTTATTGCGTAATCAAAGAATTCACTTGGGGAAGTAATCTGGTGAGGAAATTTTACACTAAGTTTGAATGACTGCTATAACAAGGCCACATATAATAAATATATAATAATATGTTATAACATAAGGTCATATATAGTAAGGTGGGCAGATGAAGAAGAGGGCCAGGCCCTGACACTGTCCCATTCTGCCCTAACTGACAGGCACGGGCTGCTCTTAACCCCTTCCTGCCATTCCTCAGGCTGCCAGGCAGGGACCCTCCTGAGCCAGGAGACCCTGCAAGGTCCTCACCACCTGGGAATTCCTCCACCGGGACGGCTGGGAAGTGTAGGTGTGAAAACTAAGCAGCAGCCCTTGATTTTCAAGGAGAGGAGGCTAGAGAAAGGGGACAGAGAGGAGGGCGAGACCTCAGAGACATGTATCAGGAGAAACAGGCTAGTACACAGGAAGCACCCAGAGCAGAGCTTGACCTTTGCGAGTGCCGTGTGCGTGTTTGTCATCATTCCTGGGCATCTAGTACAACCAGATGCAGGAGGAAAGGTGCGCTTACACCCAGCTGTGAGTCCTCAGCTGAAACGTGTCCGGTCGGTCCTATTATTTATTGCCCCGCCCCCAGCCCCGCCTACCTCCGGATCCTGCACCTGCAGCAGCCGTGCACCGGGGCCTCCGATAGTGTCTCCCAACGACACCAGGTAGAAGGGCTGGCCCTGCGGCCTCACGTGAGGGCTGGGGCCAGTGGGTCACACGTGCCCATCTGGAAGCTCGTCTGGCATGCCGGGGGATGTTTAATATTTACTGAGTCCTCCCAGAACTGCTGTGACATCCGTCCCTGGAGGTTGCTCCCTGCCCTGGCAGTTGTGACACTGGGCCAGACATGCAACCTGATTTCGCCATCCGGAGGCTACACATACATCACCATCCCTGGCGGGGCTGGCCCTCGGGGTGGCCACCACACCTGCTCTGTTGAACCTCAGACAAGAGCAGTGGGTTCAGAGCTTCCCCAGGAGCCGGTGCTATCAGGCACAGCCGCAGAGCGAGGGCGAGGAAGTTTCCAGGTAGATGGAAGTGGGACCCAGCAGAAGGCACGCATCTGCCGGGGACTGTGGGACTCTGGGAGCTGGCAGGTGAGCGGGGCTCCTGCAGCCCCACCTCCAAGCTGCTCGCCCAGCCCACCTGCCTGCCTGCCCACCTGCCGGGGACCCTAGCCTGTCTGAAACCCGCTTCTCTCGAGGCTGCAGCCCTGCCTGTCCCTGCCAGCCGGGAGATGGCAACTTTGTGGAGGGTGTGTTCCAAGAGGTGGGTGATGTGGCCTCCGGGAGGGTCGGGGAGGAGGGAGCACAGTCCCTTCCTGGGCTTTGCAATTGACATATAATATATGTCGCTTGACATGTAATATATGAATACCAGCAACAGCAGGTGCAGGGGTGAGCACTACTGATGTGATAGGCTTTGTCCCCAGGGCTGCGTGCACATTACCCAGACTCAAACATCGCCTGATTGGAGGAACCTTCCCTGTTCACCCTTTACATTCATTATCCTGCCTTTGTTTTTATTCTTGGCACTAGGCACTATCTGATATATAATTTTTTAAATTGAAGTATAGTTGCTGTACAATATAACTGATATGTACTTTTAAAAATTACCTTATTAACTTCAGCACATATATAGCACTTACTCTTTCCTGGGAACTGCTTGAATCTCTTTACATTTATTAACTCATGTAACTCTCACAGCAACCCTTTCTCTGGTCCCCATTTTATGGATGAGAAAACTGAGACACAGAGAGGGTCAATAACTTACCCAAGGTCACACAGCTTATAACTGGGGGAGCTGGATAGAGACCCCAGCATGTGGTTCCGGAGTCTGTGCTTGCTACCACTTCCCACGGTCACCCCAGCTGGCAGGGCAGCTCACGAGGGCAGGGGTTTTGTCTGTTTGGGTCACTGTTCTACCCCTGGCTCCTAGAATGGCATCTGGTGTATGATAGGAGCTCAGTAAATATTTGTTGAATGAATGACCATCTCATGACAACTCCGTGGGGCAGGCCCTCTTATTATCCTCCTTTTACAGATGAGGAAACTGAGGCTGCAGTAGATTAAATACCTGTGCCCTCTGGGGCTAGAATTTGGACATGGGCGGCTGACCAGGAGCTTGTGTCCCATGAGATGATATGAGTTCCTAGCTTGGTGAGGCCCCTGAGGTTTCCAGGGCGGGGTTCCAGGTCCTTCCTTGATGCAGCATCCTTGGGACCCAGTTCTCAGCATCCCCGGGCAAGCCCTGGGATCTGTATTTCTGGCACGTTGGCCTGTAATGTGGCTGTGCATCCATGTTTTGGGGAACCACGGGGTTTGGGGCTTGATGCCCGACAGCAGGGGTGGACAGGACAGCTCTACCGAGTCAACCACAGGACCCTGTGACCGTGCGTGGAATGTGCAGCGTCTGGTTGGCTTGGAAATACAGCCCAGCCACCTGCCAGGCCTCTTGGGGACCAGGGCTTGGCGGTGGCCCAGTGGCCCTTCTCCCAGGCCTGGCGAAGGGGCTGGAGCTGTGTCCACTTGCCCCCTGCTCAGCTCTCCAGACCACAAGCCCCCCACCCCTCCCCGCAGACTGTGAACCCTTGAGGGTGGGACTCTGGCCCCTTGGCTCCCATCACGTTGCGTGACTCAGAGAAAGCCCCGCTCTGTGAGTGTTTGAATGAATGAATGAGCCTGTGCCCTTGATTTTAGACCCTAAAAGGGCAGCAGACTGTGAGGGGAATCCAGGGAGACTCGGAGCTGGGTTTCTAGCAAGAGGATGTCTCCCGAGTGAAGCAGAAATGGTGAACCCCTGAGAAAGTGGTCCTCCTACTGTGGTCTGAGGACCAACAACAGTGTAGAGCTAATGGACGGTCTGCTCCATAGGCTGTCCAGGGCCTGTTCCTTCTCTCTTGTTGCTCGGCCATCCCTGTGGGGGGCCCCAGTGCACATGATTGAAGCTGGCTCTTCAGTGCACCCGAGGAAGATGAGGAAGGAAGGGGGAGAAGTTCTCTTCCAAGGAAGTGGAATATGTTGACTAACCCAGTCCTGGGACATGGGTTTGCCTCAGAATGCCCATGGATGCATGGGCGTGTGCGTGTGTGCGTGTGTGCGTGTGTGTGTATGGTGATTTGTCAGGCTACCTCCCTCCAAACTATATGTATAAAGAGCAGGGTTGGGGAGATGCCCTCGAGGGAAATTGAGGTGCTATTAACAGAGGGAGGGGAATGGATGTGGGGCAGGCAAAGCCAACAGGTACCCAACCCATGGGTATACCACTGGACTATGATTTGGCCTCCCACATAGCTTTGCCTGCACAGAGCTTGATGAAGAGTACAGACAGCACTGGCATTTGGGCTGCTTGATTGTATTTCTCACTGTAAGTTAATTTCTCATATCAGGTTAGTGTCATTATTTTTTTAATCCTCAAATCCAAGCCCTCATTTTACAGATGAGAAAACTGAGGCCCAGAGAGTCTTGGCAACTTTCCTGAGACCACACAGCTTGGTGGCAGTGGGGTGAGACTCAGCCAGGTCTCCTGACTGCCTGAGGCTCTGGCCACTGTTCCTAAAGTGCCTGCCCCTGAGAAGGGCTTTGTCCAGACCCCTGGTCTGACCACCCCACTCCCCCATCCCTTCTCACAGAAAGTCCGTCCACAGGAACTCAGTGAGGTCTCGAATGCCTGTGAAGTCCTCCAAGATGTATGGCACGCTGAGGAAGGGGTCTGTCTGCTCGGATCCCAAGCCACAGCAAGTGAAGAAGATCTTTGAAGCACTGGAGAGAGGCCTCAAGTAAGGATGGTTATTCGTTGCCTTTAACAAGTGCATTCTTTGTCCTCGTCTGCTTGGTCTTCTCTGCCTCTTCCTGGGGAACGTGGGTGGGTCTCGTCTGTAAGAGGCCACAGAGGGAGCTCCTGGTTATCCGTTTAGTCAACAAGCATGTCCTGGGTGCAGCCATGTGCTCGGCCCTGTCCTTGGGCACCGGGGACACAGTGAATATGGCAGGGGGACCCTGGTCTCATGGAGCTCACGGTGTGGAGGGGGAGACGGCAATAAAAAGTAATGTGATCAATACCGTAACTTCCACGAGCCCAGAGGGCAGTGAGGGAGGTGATGGAGAGACAGCATGGGGAAGGCCTGTCACACAGGGTGGCCTGGAGAGCTTCACTGAGGAGGCCCTGATGGTTTCCGAGAAGGAGCCATCGTGCTGGCCTCTGGGGGACAAGCATGCTGGGCAGAGGGAACGGCACGGGCAAAGGCCCTGCAGCAGGAGCTTGCACAACAGCTGGAGGTCAGGGTGGCTGGATTCAAGTGAGGAAGAGACTGACTGACTAACTGAGCAGAGGTGGGAACAGGAAGATTCAGTCACTTATTCCCCATATTTTTACTGAGGGCTTATCAAGTGCCAGGCGCAGGGTACGGGAATGAACAAAACACAAAAACCCCTGCCCCCGTGGAGCTGACATCCCAGTGGGGGACACACAGACAATAAACAATATAGAAAAGTAGAATAGAGAGTATGTCAGAGGGTGGTAGCTCCTATGGAGGAAAACGAATCAGGGTAGAAGGTGTGGGGTTGATTTTAAATAAGGTGTTCAAGGAAGGGCTCACTAAGAAGGTGACATGAGAGCAAAAACCTGAAGGGGTGAGCCCTGCAGATAATGGGAGAACATTCCAAGCCAAAGGAGCCACTTGTGCAAAGACCCTGGGGCAGGAGCATGATTGGCCCATTAGGGGCACAGTGGGCAGGTCAGCATGGGAGCTGAGGTGGGGGGAGGGGCATTCGTGCATTTGCCGAATGGAAGGCTGTTCCTTCTTCCTGGGATGCCCTGCCCTGCCCTCCACCTCTGTGATCCTGCTCTTCATCCCTCACTAATTAATAATAATAATAATAATAACAGCAGCAGCAGCTCTATGACTTGTTTGGTGCTTCATATACATCGTGTCCTTGATGCCATGAGAGACTCTCTTAGCCTCCTTTTCCAGGCGAGAAACTGAGTCCCAAAGATGGGAAGCATCTTGTCCAGGATCCCACAGCCAGGAAGCAGAGAGTGGGGCTCCAGGGCCAAGGCTGCCTGCCCCGCTGTCCCCTGGGCTTAGGGTAAATGTCACCTCCCTCCGTGCAGGTCCCTTGCTCCCTACGCAGGGGTCATCCCACAGTGTGCCCAGCGCTGGTGCTGAGTGGGAGCCGGGGATTTGCCCAGAGGGTGGAGGCCTATCTCCAAGGTGCCCCTCTCCCAGGAAAGCTTCTGGTGATTCCTGTGGGGACCGCACATTTGAGACTTGTCTGGGGTCAAGGGCATCTCCTTCTTCCTGGGGAGCCCAACCCCTGAGGGAGCTGTGGTCTGGCAGAAGGTAGTATAAGTGGGCCCAGAGAGGGTGAGTCACCTTCCTGGGGTAAGCCAGCAAATCTACAATGGAGCAGGACGAGACCCCCACCTGGCCCCCAAGTCCAGACCTCAGGTTTCATGTCCGAGTCTCTTTTTGGCGGAAAACACAACATGAAAAGTCCCCTCCGGCCCATGGCTTTTTCTGTGCTTTCCAGAGTGGGTTTGTCAGGCCCCTTTCTGGTCCTGGGCATCCAGACAACAGGACGGCCTGCCTTTGGCTGTGAGGGAGGTGTGCTCTCTGTAACCTCCCCACGGGCTGGGGTGAAGATACTGGACTGTGGAGGCCACTGCCTGGTTTCAGACCTGGGTTCAGCCTCTTCCCTGCTGTATGACCCTGTGCCGAGTTGCTTCAGGGTCAGTTTGCCCAACTCTAAGATGGGTATAATAACAGTAGCTCCTGTTTGCAGGGCTGTTTGAGGAATCACCTAAGGGATTCCCCATTTTGTACAGCGCTGGGCGCACAGCCCTGGGTGTGTGGGATGTGGAGGCTGGGCGAGCTGGGACTGGGCTTCCGGCGGGTGGGCTGAGTCTGCCCTCTGACCCCTGAGCCTGCTGGGCATCCCCTGCTGGTGGCCGTGGCTGCCTCCTCCCTGGAACTCTGCTCATCTTCCTGTTTCTTTCCTTCCTCTGCTCCTTTTCCAACTCTGTTTCCTTGTTCTCCTCACAGGGAGTATCTGTGCGTCCAGCAGGCAGAGCTGGATTACCTGTCAGGACGCCACAAGGACACCCGCAGGAATTCCAGGCTGGTGAGACCCCTCCCGGGCCCTTCCCAGGCGAGCAGCCTTGGCCAGGGTTCAAAGACGGACCCTCCTTCACCCCGTTGCCTGCATCACGGGTGTGAATCTCAGTCTCGGAACTCAGAGGCCTAAGGAGTGGTCTTTATTTTTGATGAATGAACCTCACCTGGACCCGGATGAATTTAACCTCACAGACTGGTGGGAAGCTCCCGGCAGCCCCCAGCCCTCACATGGTGCAGCAGTTCACACATCTTTGGGCCACCTCCCTTTAGTTCTAGAAGTAACTGTAAGGTAGGTGGGTGTACAGAGGGGTGTCTACGTTAGATGGCCCTATTCTGTAGGTCTTGGCCATCTGGGCCCCCTGCAATCAGGGTGGCTTACATGATGGCAGGAAATTGGATCAGGCATTGAATCCAGGGTGTGTCACAGTGGCCCTGACACCGTCCTTGATCAACCCTGCGTGTTCCCACAATGTCCGGCGGCTCTGCAGTTTTGCTGCCATCCGAGTGGCATCTTTGAGGCTGCCCTGGGACCTGTCTAGCCCAGGATTCACCTGCTCTGGGCTTCTGCCACCCCCTAGGCAGAGCCAGATTTAGAAGAAACAAAAACAAAACAAATGCCACAAAAAACCAATACCAAAAACAAACCAAAAAAATAGGATGCCCAGTTAAATTTGATTTTCAGATAAATAACAAATCATTTTTCAGTATGTCCCATGCAATCTTCAGGACATAGTTATACTAAAAAAAAAAGTATTCATTGTTTATTGGAAATTTAAATGTGACTGGGGGTCTTGTATTTTGTTGGTTTTTTTTTTGGCCATGCTGTGTAGCATGCAGGATCTTAGTTCCCTGACCAGGGATCAAACCCGTGCACCCTGCGGTGGAAGCGTGGAGTCCTAACCACAGGACCACCAGGGAATTCCCTGGGTGTCTTGCATTTTATCTGCTGGCACTGCCAGGACCCCACTGCTGGGTGCCTGCATCTCTCCAGCGGGGAGGCTCTTTCTTTTGCGTCTTGGGGAGTCCCTCCCAGCCCCCTCTTCTCTATCCGGCTGCTGCCTTGTGAAAACCCCTCCTGTCCTTAATTAGAACTTCTGGAAGCAGAAACCAGGAGCCCTTGATGTCTATGGTTTTCTCTAGCTCATTCCAGCACTGCTCCTCCAAGGGCCAAAGCAGAGAGCGGGCCACCGGCTTGATGGAAGGACTGCAGACACGAGGGGGTGGGGAATGAATCTATCAAAGTCGTGTCCCCCCACCTCTATATCCTGGCCGCAGCAAAGAAGACCTCGGGGGTCGACAGGGTGGGAGATGCAGGGCTCCCAGCCTGCCGGCCCACTTGGAGAAGGGAAGGCCGGGCAAGCTCAGTCATGCCTTGTCCTTGGTGGGCAGATGGGTCAGCGCAGAGGCGGAAGGAGGCGCTGCCTGGTTCCCAGCCCTTCCGAGCACTTGCCGAGCCTCCCTCTCTTGTGGGTGTGGCTGTTCTCACATCCTCCGGTCTCTCTCTCTCTCTCTCTGTTCTAGAAGTAACTCTAAGGGAGGCAAGGTTTGTGTAAAGGTCTGTATGTGTTAGCTATTCCCATTTCATAAGTGGGCACACTGAGGCAGGGAAGGGGCAGCAACTGTGCTGCGGCCACCCAGAGGGACGATGCACCTGGGGTCTGGTTCTCAGTTTCTGAGAAGCTGCTGTGCAGTTACTTTTCTTTCCAAAGCCTTGGGAACTTTCCTATTTCTTAATTTCTTGCATAGAGTTTTTTTGTGTGTGTGTGTTTTTAAAAAATATTTATTGATTTTGCCTGCACCAGGTCTTAGTTGCAGCATGAGGGATCTTTTAGTTGCAACATGCAAACTCTTAGTTGCGGCGTGCATGCGGGGATCTAGTTCCCTGACCAGGAATTGAACCGGGGCCCCCTGCATTGGGAGCATGGAGTCTTAACCACTAGACCACCAGGGAAGTCCCCTTACATACAGTTTTAATTTCATAATCCTACACGTACAATGTCACATAAATGCATACGTAGGAAAACAGACATTGGCGGGGGGTGGGGGCGGGGGAGGGGGCGGGGGGAGGTGTGTTAATCCATCTTTTCCTTCTCGCTTGACTGGCTCCTGTCTGCAATCTTCTCTGTCCCACCCTGTTTAGCCCTTGAGGACAATCTAGTCTTTATCTTTCCATATTTTCCTTCCTGGTCACATAATCATGGAAATATACAGATTGTGTATATAGAGTGGTTTGGTTAACAGTTGTCTTACGAAAATGAAATCACAACTTACGTACTCTCCCACGTCTTACTCCTTCTCCTTAGTGGACCGCCAACCTTGTGGAAGTTCGTCCAGGCTCAGATATAGTGACTCTAACCCGCGTGGGCAAAGCAGGGCCTGTTTTGGAAATAAAGTTTATCCGAACACAGCCCACACCCATCATTTACATATTGTCTGTGGCTGCTTTCATGCTCCAATGGCAGAAACCATATGGTCTGCAAAGCCTGCAATATTTACTATCTGGCCCTTTGTACAAAGATTCCCCCATCCCGACAATATATTCTTTTCATTGGCTACACCGTGGCCCCCTGCAAATCCGGATGCACCGGTCCGGATTTGCAGTTTCCTTAGACCTGAACTCCTGGGTGGCGCTGGCTGCTTCTCCCCACTCTCAGTTCCTCTGGTCACGGCTGAAGTCACCCCTTAAATAATCAAATTGCAATGGTTCCCCTCTTGTTGAGTTTACACCGTCCTTTACTCTTCATAACTACCCTATGGGGTAGGTGCTGTTGGTACCCCACTTTACATAAGGAAATGGAGGCTCAGAGAGGTAGAGAAACTTGCCTGGGACACACAGCTGGCAAACAGAGTCAGGCCTAGAGTTGCCTCACCCAAAGTCCATGTGTTTACTCATTCTTCCTGCTTGGCCTGGACCACAGCTTGCTGACTGCAGGCCTCAGAGGACGGAGTGGCCACTGGCTTTTTGTCCTCTGAGCTCAGGCACCCCTGGGATGTAGCCTCATGGGTCTTGGAGGAGCACTGGAGTCCTGACTCCCTCCTTCCTCTCCTCCCCTGCAGGCTTTCTATTATGACCTGGACAAGGTGAGGGAAACTCCTGTCTGCACGTGGTAAGCAAGGTGGGCCGTGGCTGGGCCTGGCTGGATGAGAATAACGTCTTCGCTTGCATTCCATCCTCCTGGCCGTCCCATGGGAGGAATACTTGGGTTTCCTCCCCACTTTACAAATGGGGAAACTGAGGCTCAGCGATGCGCCTTCATTTGGGATGGTGAGGGGCTGGCCTGGCGTTGAGCACAGCTCTGTGTGTCAGTACCTGGAGGAGGGTGGCAGGGGCTGGTGGGGGGAGTGTGGGCAGGCTACTTTTGAAGCATCTTCTCTTCTTCTGGGAGAAGCAAACACGCTCTGTGGAAAGGCACATTCGGAAGATGGAGTTTCACATCAGCAAGGTCAGCCTGGCTTCGGGGGTGTCTCTCGGCTTGCTGGGCCTCTGCTGGGTTAGCAGTTGTGGGGTGGAGGGACGTTCTCTGGGTGCCAGGTGGCTGGAGAGAGCCGAGGAGGAGCAGGGCCTGCAGGGGCTGAGCCCTGAGATGGGGATCAGGGGGTTGGGGTTAGAGGGCTGGGAATGTTGAGTCCCGCCACCCAATCATACAGATGGGATTGTAGAGGCCCAGAGAGGGACAAGGGATTGGCCCAGGGTCGCACAGCAAGTGCCTTAAGCTTTATATTCTGCAAACTCTTCCATGAGCTTGCTCTACTCCCCCAGGAGCCCAGTGGGTGGACAGAATATCACAAACCCACCTTCCCTGTTTCACAATTGAAAAATCGGGCAGGGAGAGGGGAAGCGAGGCACCCACCCGCCCAGTTCACTAGTTTTCACTGTGCACCCGCTGGGTGCAAGCCTCTGCCAGGTGCTAGCCTCTGCCAGGTGCTGGGGATGCGGAGCGGACGAGTCAGACGTGGTCCTTGCCCCGCGGGCGGACATTCTACGGGGGCGGGGCCAGTATGACGGGGCGGGGTGGGACGGCCGGGGTGGGGTCAGTAGCTCGGAGGCGAGTGACTAGCAGGCCGGGGCCCCGCCCCTCGGCGTGGGCCACGCCCACTGGCCCGTGCGCCGCGCCCACTGGCCCGTGCGCCCCGCAGGTGGACGAGCTCTACGAAGGCTACTGCATCCAGTGCCGCCTGCGCGACGGCGCCTCCAACATGCAGCGGGCTTTCTCCCGGTGCCCGCCGAGCCGCGCCTCCCGAGAGAGCCTGCAAGAGCTGGGCCGCAGCCTGCAGGAGTGCACCGAGGTGGGCGGCGGTGGCGGGCAGCGCCGCGAGGGTCGGGCCGGTATTGGGGCTCCCTGGGCCCTGAGGAAGCCTCTCTCTCTGCCCGGGGGCCTCTGTCTGGCAGGGTCTGTGCGTCCCCCGTGGCCGAGCCCGGGGGCAGGCGGTGAGCCACCTTGTGTGGGGCTTTGCAGGACATGTGGCTCATCGAGGGGGCCCTGGAGGTTCACCTGGGCGAGTTCCACGTCAGGATGAAAGGTAACAGAACAGGGCTGAGAGTGGCTGGGCAGGTGCCAGTGTGGAGGGAGCAGCAGGCCTTCTCCGGGACCCTGGGGCTTGTGCGGAGGGTTGGTCAGAACCCCGGGGGTCCAGGCCCAGCCCTCGTTTCCACTCCTGTGACTTGTGACCTCGGGCAAGTCCTATCCCCTCTCTGAGTTGAAAGTGAGGGCCCAGGCCTGTCCACTGTCATCATCATGGCCTATCCCCCCCACCCCCCGAAGCTGATACCCACCCTGTGATGGGGGGCTCCCCGTGTGAGGGCCTGTGACCCATGGGGCAGGGACAGAGGAGAGTGGAGAAGAGATTAGCCCGTCTCTGTGTTCCAGGCTTGGTGGGCTACGCACGCCTCTGTCCGGGAGACCAGTACGAGGTACAGCCACGCTCCGGGCGGGATCAGTCCTCAGGGCTCCTCACCAGGCCTTTGGGAGTTGAGAGCTGCTGGCAACCAGGGCCCCAGCTGGGTTTCTGTCCCCACCCCGACCCAGCTGGCAGGGAGGGCCCCCAGGCAGGGGGCAAGGGGGGCGGCTGACCCCTCCCTCCGTGGGCCTGGCCCACAGGTGCTCCTGCGCCTGGGCCGCCAGCGCTGGAAGCTGAGAGGCCGGATCGAGTCTGACGACAGCCAGACCTGGGACGAGGAGGAGAAGGCCTTCATCCCCACCCTGCACGAGAACTTCGAGATCAAGGTGGGTGGGGCTTAGGGGCGGGGCCAGGGCGCCGGGGGGGCTTGGCTCCGACACCACCCACAGCTCCCCATCCCCCCAGGTGACAGAGCTTCGGGGCCTGAGCTCGCTGGCGGTGGGCACAGTGACCTGCGACATCACCGACTTCTTCACAACCCGGCCGCAGGTCATCGTGGTGGACATCACAGAGCTGGGCACCATCAAGCTGCAGCTGGAGGTGCTGTGGAAGTGAGTCGGGGTAGCCGCCTTTCCCTGCCCCTGGCCCACTGCCGTGACGGGAGGCCGGCCCCAAACTCCCAGAGAGGAGGGGGTGGGGGCTCGCCGGCTCCCCCTGGTGGCCTGACCGCGTCCTAGCATCCACCTTGGGCAGCCCTGCCCTCATCCTGCCCACCAGACAGGCTGGGGCCCAGACCCTTCCCTGCAGCACTGCCCACCCTACCGCCCCCGCCCCTCTGAGCTTTGATTCCCTTCTCACTTTTGACCCAGTGGCTGTTAAAGACCTGGCTGGGGACTTCCCTGCTGGTCCATTGGTTAAGACTCCACGCTCCCAATACAGGGGGCCCCGGTTGGATCCCTGGTCAGGGAAAAAGATCCCGCATGCCGCAACTAAGAGCCCTCATGCCGCAGTTAAGAGCCCTTACGGCGCAGCTAAGAGCCCTTATGCCGCAGCTAAGAGCCTGCATGCTGCAGCTAAGAGCCCGCATGCCACAACTAAGAGCCTGCATGCTGCAACTAAGAGCCCTCATGCCGCAGCTAAGAGCCTTCATGCCGCAACTACGACCTGGTGCAGCCAAATAAATAAATATTAAAAAAATAAAATAAAATAAAGACCTGGGCTGGCCAGGACCCTTTCCAGCAGCCTCCTGGGCTGGGTTCCCGGGAGAAGCCTGTCTCTGCCCAGGAGGACTGGCTTTGCTGTGCCCACCTCATTCCCCACTGACCCCTGCCACTGATCAGGCATAACGCCGAGCGGTCACCTTGAGTCCTCCCTGGGCCACAGCCCACAGCCCCATGGATGGGGGACACTCATGAGAACGACCCCTCGACCCCTGCCCAGGGTGGGGCTCTCCACCATGCGTGCCATTTCAGTGATCGCTGGTGGTTTCCACAGGTTTTGTTTTTGGTAGCAGAGCTCTTTCTCCCAAATGAAACCTTGGGTTTCGCGGAAATTCCCTTCTCCTCATTCCCCAGGGCAGGTGCTGCAGGAGCAAAGGGGCTGAGACGCACTTCCTCTACTCTGGTGCTTCTTCTGACCAGTTGGGGCCAGTCTCTCCTTTCTCCCTGGGGTGGGGTCCGAGCCGGGGTCACTGGAGCCACTGCTCTCTCCCCGGTGAGCTGGGTGGATCTGGACAAGTGACACCCCAGCTTCAGTGTCTTCATTTGTCGAGCGGGGCTGAGCACGCCTCTCAAGTGTATGGGGCGGGGGGCGGCGCAGCGCCATGCAGCCCCAAGCCGGGCAGGTCCAAGGCCCCGGGTGTCCCGCTGGCCCGCAGCTGCCCCGGGCAGGCAGGAAAGGTGTCCAGGCGGTGCCTCTGAGCCTCAGGCCCTCGTGGCCGGGCTGGGCCCCAGATGTTGCGAGCTAGGCCTGTGTGCAGGCAGGCACGAGGCAGGGAGGGCTGACCCACGCCTGCCTGCTCCAAGGGCAGGCGAGGGCCACCGTGGATCTGCAGCCTTCCCTGTGACTGTGACTGGCGCCCCCTGACCGATGAGGAATCGGAGGGGGGCGGGGACGTGGTTAACCCAGAAGATGGCAGAGCTGAGTGTCCACCTCTGGTCTGCTGAGCTTCTCGAAAGGCCTCTAAAGGGGGGTGTCACTCACCTGTGTGGTGGCCGATTGCTGCCCCTCACCATCTGGCTAAGGGCGCTCAGGGCAGCGGGCCTCCGAGAGACGTTGCCAAGAGGGTTGAGGACATGGATTTGGAGTCCCTCGGCTGTGCCTGCGCCTCCCCGAGCCTCCATCTCCTGGGTCCTGTCTATGCTCCAGTGTCCTCTGGCCATCGATGACACCCTGGCCTCTGCTCTCCTCCAGCCCGTTTGATACCGAGAGCTTCCTGGTGTCGCCCAGCCCCACGGGCAAGTTCTCCGTGGGCAGCAGGAAGGGCTTCTTGTACAACTGGACACCCCCGAGCACGCCCAGCTTCCGGGAGAGATACTACCTGGTGAGTGCGCCTCACCGGGCAGGGGTGCGGTGGTCGAGCTGGGGTCGGGGGCGGGGGGACTCCCAGGGGGCCGGCACGTGGGGCTGGGCCGAGCAGCAGCAAGCTTTGGGCTCGGCCTCCCTTGTTTGGGGGTTATCCTGGGTGTTTCTCTGTACTTTCTCGCAGCCAACCCCTCCATTCTGGGGCCTCTGGACTTGGTTCTGGTCTTGGCTGGTTCTTCTGGATGCCTGGGATGGGGTTCTCTGGATGGTTCTACCACCCCAGCCATGACCTTGGCCTCCAGTCTGTTTTACCCTTTAGTATACGTTTCCAGTAGGTAATACCTTGACATCCTGTGCAGTAAAATACCTCTTTCCTGTGACCTCCAGGGACCTGGGTCCCCTCCTTAGCACCAACTACTCTTGTCACCTTCCTCCATATTCCTCCAGAGATACTCCGCGCCGTCTGGGAGCAGATGCATCTTCCCCAGCCTTTATCCCACAGCAGCCCTTAACCTAGTGATGTACTGGACACTGTCATTCCCAGAGCGCTCCTTGTTCTTTGTTTGCACCGTGCAGCATTCCACATTTGGCTAAAAATCGCACTTTATTTAACAAGATATTGAGTTTCAGTTATTTGCTGTTACCAACGACGGGGCTGTAAATAACGTGGTACACATGTCATCCTGCATGTGTTCAAGCATCTTCCCAAAGCAGGTGCCCCAGTGAGGGTCCAGGGACAGAGACAAAAACAAAGACATTCTGTCAAGCCCAGAGGGAGAGTGACGCTGAGCTGGATGAACCTGTCTCCCACCTCTGGACCTTAGGTGGGGAAGGCAGCTTTATATGAGCTGGGCAACTTGTGCATTTAGAGGAAACGTGATTGTCTGGCCAGGGTGGTCCCAGTGTACTTTGGTTAAAAAATCATCTATGGTTAAGAGCATGGACTCTGGAGCCAGATGGCCTGGGGTCCAAATTCTGTCTATGCCTTTCATCTGCTGTGTGACCTTGGGCAAGTCATTCAACCTCTCTGGACTTCAATTTCTGTATCAGAGAAATGAGAATAACAGCACCGCCCTGACGGGGCTTTGTGAGGGTTAAATGACTTAGTTAATGAGGAGTGCTTACAAGAATGCCTGGCAAAAACAGATGGTGCTGTCGGAACATCAACCATTATTATTGGTCTGGTTGGTGAGGGGGAGGGGTTCGGGTTTACGTCAGCTCGCCTGGATTAAAACTCTCGCACTTTGACCCTCGCCTGTGTGGCCTGAGGATGAGCCAGTGGCCACCCTCAGGGAGGTGTGGTGACGGTTAAATGAGGTCTGACTCAGAGACTGGGGCCTGAAAGGAGTGCACTAGAGGGGTGATGAGGGATAAGGGCAGAGAGGTGCCAGGCTCTTATCAGCACTTCCGGGCTGCCAGTCACCTTGGTGGACCTCAGTCATCCTGAGAATGTGGGTATGCAGAGCAAGGGTCTGTGGGGGAAGCCCTCTGGGGGCCTCGCTGTGATCCCTGGGGCAGCTGGTGAGGCTGCTCCTGCATCCCCCTCTCCAGTCTGTCCTGCAGCAGCCAGCACAGCAAGCCTTGCTGCTGGACAGGCCGAGGGCCGCCTCCATCCTCAGCTGCCTGTCCGACGGTGACCTTCGGGGCCCTGGCCTGCGGAGCCGGAGTCAGGAGCTGCCTGAGATGGACTCCTTTAGCTCCGAGGACCCCCGAGACACTGAGACCAGCACAACGGCATCCACCTCGGACGTGGGCTTCCTGCCCTTGGCCGTTGGCCCCAACACCTCCGTTGAAGAGGGGGCCCAGGAGGACCCCCCGCCCCTGGGCCTCCTGCCAGAGGTGTTCCACCTGGCGGAAGGCTCGTTTGTGGAGCAGCCTGGGTGGAGAAATTTGGGAGTAGAAAGCCTCGACCTACCACGGGGCTCCCCCTTCCACAACCACGTGATCCCCGGAGGCCAGGAAGGCCACCATGAGGCAGAAACCGAGGATGGAGTGGATGGGCCCGGGGTGCCCCTCGAGAGGCCCCTGCAGGATGTCCTGGATTTACTGAGGTCCACGGACTCTGCCCCGCCCCAGCTCCGGGAGCTGGAGTACCAGGTCCTCAGCTTCAGGGACCGGCTGAAGGTACGTTTACTCTTTGCTGGGCGGAAGCCCTGCTTTGCTGATGGTGTGACAACTGGGAGTGAGATCCTGGGGCAGGGAGCCTGGGCCAGCATCCTGGCCTCACCCCTGTGTAACCCAGGTGGGCGATGTCTCCCCTCTGGGCCTCCATCTGTTCATCAGTCCAATGGGTGTAACAGCGGCTCTCAACGAGCTGGGAGGAGGATTATAAGAGGAAGTCGGGGCTCAGAGTGGATAACTTGCTCCACGTCCGGCCACATCCAGCCCCATCTCACATCTTCTGACCTGGGTGGGTGGGGCTGCGGCTCAGCTTTAAAATCCCCAATTTGGGGCATTCTCAGGGTCAGAGCTGGAACTGTGGGAGGCCCCTCACAGCCACACACCCCACACCAAAACTTCTCCACAGGGCCCACGCCGGGGGCTGTCCTTGGGTGGCTCTCAGAGGTGCTGGCCTGGGCAGATTATTTTAGTTTTTTGGTTTACATATACAGATGTACATAAGCTAAAATGTATACTTATATATATACATACGGCACATATATACAGCATATATACATACAGCACCTACTTATACATCAATTTTTTTTTGGCCGTGTCCCAAGGCTCGTGGGATCTTAGTTCCCCAACCAGGGATCGAACCCGTGCCCCCTGCAATGGAAGTGCGGAGTCCTAACCACTGGACCTCCAGGGAAGTCCCCATACATCAATTACTTTATGGAACCACTGTCTTTTGTGTTCAGTTCACTGGCACTGAAATAGTTTAACAGCTCTCTTCAAAATTCGTTTCGGTTATTCCAGCCCTGACCCCACCCCCAACATTACAGTTCAGCACAGGTGAAAGTTTAATTTTTCACTTTATATCTAGTAACTTTAAAAACACGTTCGCCGTTTACCACTGCTGTGGGCTTTAAAAAGGACCTGCCAGAAATTTTCAAGAAAAAAATTTAAGAAATAACGTCACCCTTTTTGTATTTCTTAGCAGCGTTAGTATGTAGAACCATTCGGGTTGGCATGCACGCAGCTTCTGTCACATACCTGTATTTTGAAAAATACACTTTGCATAAACAACCTAAAGTAATACTGCAATAGGACAATAATTTTAAACATCTTCAAGGAACTTTTTTTTTTTTTGGTGGGGGGCAAACCAAGTTAGAACAATACAAATGATTATAGGCTATGGTGTTTAGTTTGACTTTTTCAAGAGAAATTATACACATAGGTATAGGTATATAAATACACATATTTATATACATGTGTATATGTGAGGATTTAATTTTATACGTGTGTGTATATATTTATATACACACAGTTAATTCTCACTATTCACAGATTCTGTTTTTGCGAATTCACCTACTTGCTAAAACTTGCTTGTGATGCTTTCGTGGTCATTCAGAGGCACGTGCAAAGGGGCAAATAATTGGAGTCACCTGATGTGCAAGTTCCCAGCTGAGGCTGAAGGAGATGACGCTCTTCCTTCTTTTCTCAGCTCATGCTGTACCCAAGTGTCCTTTTCACCGAATATTTAGTGCTACGTTTTCCACATTTCTGTACTTATTTCTGGTGATTTCGCTGTTTGAAACAGTGCCCAGGTGCCAGGCTGAGGTGCTGGCCAGTGTTCCTGACGTGCCTTATGGAGGAAATGTGTGTGTTTGATAAGCTGTGTTCAGGCGTGAGTTAAAATGCCACTGACCTTGGGTTTAGTGTATCAGCGGTACAGTGTCTATATTAAATAAGACGTCTTTAAGCAGACACACAGAAAACAAGGTTACGTATTGATGGGTTGATGAAAATGTTGACCAGAGGCTCACGCCTCGGCATCTCCCCTGGGAGCAATGGTTCAGTTTCAAATCCAGAGGTCATGGTGACTTTACACACCGTAACTACCGTGAATAACAAGAGCTGACTGTGTGTGTGCGCATGCACCTGTGCCTGCGCGCATATATATATATATATATATATATATATATATATATATATAGTTTTTTTTTTTTTTTTCTATTGGGCAAGGAAACCTCTGCAACTAGTCTTGTTCTTCTCTCGTTGCTCAAGGTTTTCTCTTTGGGCTCAACTTTCAGGAGCCCAGTTCTGGCTCTTGGGGCAGCGTCTACTTGGGCTGTGCCTTCGGTGCACTTTGTGTGAGACGAGGCCCCTGGGGATGGGAATCAGCCACAGCGGACCCGCCACTGGGAGGCTCTGACGACACCCCCTCCCGCCGCCTCCCCCAGTCAGGGGCTGCCTTAAAACTCCTCTCCTTCCCCGTCTCCCCGGGAGAGGAGACACCTGGAACCCAGAGGCTCACCTAGCAGCCTCTGGCCTGGGTTGTTGGGAGTTGTGTGGCCTGACCCACGCCATATTTAAAAAATAATTTGGAATTACTGGGTCGTATGGTAATTCTATTTTTAGTTTTTTAAGGAACCTCCATACTGTTCTCCATAGTGGCTGTTATCAATTTACATTCCCACCAACAGTGCAAGAGTGTTCCCTTTTCTCCACACCCTCTCCAGCATTTATTGTTTATAGATTTTTTGGTGATGGCCATTCTGACCGGTGTGAGATGATATCTCATTGTAGTTTTGATTTGCATTTCTCTAATGATTAATGATGTTGAGCATTCTTTCATGTGTCTGTTGGCAATCTGTATATCTTCTTTGGAGAAATGTCTGTTTAGGTCTATTGCCCATTTTTGGATTGGGTTGTTTGTTTTTTTGTTATTGAGCTGCATGAGCTGCTTGTAAATCTTGGAGATTAATCCTTTGTCAGTTGCTTCATTTGCAAATATTTTCTCCCATTCTGAGGGTTGTCTTTTGGTCTTGTTTATGGTTTCCTTTGCTGTGCAAAAGCTTTTAAGTTTCATTAGGTCCCATTTGTTTATTTGTGTTTTTATTTCCATTTCTCTAGGAGCTGGGTCAAAAAGGATCTTGCTGTGATTTATGTCATAGAGTGTTGTCGATATTTAAAAACTGGGCAGCTCCCCACAAAGTCTAGATTTCCACTTTTTCTTGGAAAACTGAACAATCTGGCAACCTCAGGCCTCACACTCCGGGTGGCAGGTGGCCCTCTTGGGGGAGGGCCCAGCTCTCCAGCTCTCTCCTGTCATTTGCCCTGTCCCCGTGGGTGTTTGTGACCGGTGAGGTTTTTCAGATCTGCCCTCCTTCCAGCTGTCATGCCAGACCTTGTCACAGGCCATTTGGGAGGGACCTTGGGGACGCGTCCCCTTGCCCGTCCCTGACGCAGGGGATGGCAGCCCTGATGAGGGACGGTGACCAGGACGCCATTAGGGTGGGTGTGCTGGGCGGGTGGCCGGGCTGCCCTGAGTTCCGGCTGTCCATCCGTCCGTCCGCAGCCCCGCGGAGCCCGCCGGGAGCACGCGTCCGCCGAGAGCCTGATGGAGTACATCCTGGAGAGCTTCTCCTTCCTCAGCGCCCACATCGCCCCACACGAGCTGGCCCTGTTTGGGGGCTCCCAGGGTCCCCAGTGAGTGCACCCGTCCCAGCGTGGCCCTGGTGACCAGCCTCGGGGCCAAACTTCCTGCCGGCCTCGCGGCCAGGGTCTCCCACAGCCCCGCCCTGATGTCTGTTTTCTTTATTGTGGCCCCAGCCCTGCTCCGCACAGAACAGGTCCTCGGTGACCACTTGAGTGAACGAGGATACCTCAGACTGGCCCTGAGCCTTCTGCCCGAACGATGGGCTTTTTTTTTTTTTTTTAATCTTAAAAAATAACAATAGCGCACTCAGTAGGACCTCTGACCTCTGCGGAGCAATCACCCAAGCGACCCTGCTCCCCGTTTCTTCTACACAACCACCCGCCCTCACCTGCGACACCAACTGCGTTCTCGGTGAAGCAGCTCCCACCTGCCCACTCGCACTGGCCTGAGCGCTTCTCCTGCACCCAGAGCTCAGCAGCACAGAAGCACGTGAACAGGCCACATTTCTCCTCTCTTCTCATGATCCCATGGGGAGGGTGTGGCATCTCCACCCCCCTCAGGGCTCAGGCTCAGCCTCTGCCCGGAGCAGACACAGTGCTGGGTACGCTTGTGTCTCACTCACCCCTCACGGCCCCGAGCTTGGGGTTCCTGCCCCCACTTTACAGATGAGTAAACTGAGACTAGGGGAGGCTGACTTATCCAGAGTCACAGAGCTAGGAATTAGTTGGAACCTTAGGCTTCTGCTGCAAATTGCACACCCTGCAAGGTGCGGGGGGGCCCCCAGTGCCGTCCCAGCACCTGTTTTGAGTTGTTGCTACCTTTTGCTGCTTCTCCTTTTCTCTTAGTTTTCTCCTCAGTTTAACTCCATCTCCCTGGGACCTGGAGTTGGCCTCCCTGATCAGAGCTCTCCAGAGAGGGAGGGTTTCCTCTACCCTTGGAGGGAGCTGAACTGCTAACCGAACGGTCACCAGTTCTTCTCAATTCAACTCAGAAAGGACAAGACTCCACCTCCACCGCCATCGCTGAAAGCGTCGTCCAGGGAGCTCACGGCTGGTGCCCCGGAGCTGGACGTGCTGCTAACGGTTCACCTCCGAATCTGCAAAGTGCTGCTGCAGGTGGGTGAGGAATGGGGGAGGGTGGGGTGGGGTCGGGGTGGGGTGGCAGGTTCAAAGCGGGGGTGATGGTGTTGGTGCTGGTGAATAGTCATGGGGTCCTTATACAGCCCAAGCCCTAAACCGAAGGCAGTGGTTGTGTCTCTTTCAGTGGCAGATGCCAGAACTCCAATCCAAACTGGCTCAACCGAAAGGAAATTTTTTGGCTCGTAGAATTGAAAGGCCCAGAGGTGGGCTTCAGGCCCAGCTGGATCCAGGGTTTCAAACGTCATCATGACTGAGTCTTTCCCTCTCTCAGCTCTGCTTTCCTGTGTTGGTTGGCTTCACTTTCTGGCAGGCTGGCTCCTTCTGGTGGCAAAGGTGGCTCCTGGCAGCTCCAGCCTGCATCCTATCGTCTCTACCCCTTTGGCAAAGGAGGAATCCCCAGATGACAGTCAGGGAGCTACCATCGGGATAGAAGAAAGGATGGGCACGGGGAAGGTGGGCGCCACGGTCATGGCGGTTGACCTCAGAGGGCATGTTCTGTGCTAACCTGGGGCATCACGGGTTGCTTCCCAGAAACTGGACTCTCCTAATTTGTCGAAGATGGTCCAGGAATGCCTTCTGGAAGAAGCTGCACAGCAAAAACAGATTCTGGAGACGCTTTCTGTGCTCGATTTTGAGAAGGTCAGCAAGGCGACATCCATTGAAGAGAGTAAGTACCTGCCCTCCGTCCATGGGCTGCCCGTGTGCGTGGCAGGAAGTGATGAGGATGAAAGCCCAGGGGGCCTCCTCTCCCTTCCCAACACCCAGAGTTAAATGGAGCCCAGGGGACATGAGTGGGGGCAGTGGCTGGGATCAGACACACACTGTGGGGTGGGAAGGGAGGCCCGCTAGCCTCGGTCAGCTGTGTAACTCTGGACAAACGATTCACCTCTCTGAGCCTCAGCTTCCCCATCTGTATAGGGGAGGCCGCTGGGTAGGTGTCAATGAAGGAGCCCCAGGACACATTCAAGGCATACCGTGTGCGGTCAAACAGTAGCTGTGACCCCAGTTCTGCCTCTGCCCCCTCCGTGGGACTTGCCCTTGTCCATAAGGAGAGGCTGGTGACAGCAGCAGCCCCAGGGTTGTCGTGAGGGCTGCAGGTGGTGACCCAGATGAGGTGCTCACAGCCGAAGCTGCTTGTCTCTGCGGGTCACACTGGGACGTGGGAAAGGGCCTCTGCGTTAGGCCAGGCCATCCCTCGCCTCCCCGACCTCTCAGGGCCTAGTGGAAGGACATCTCCGGGCTTCCTCACTGCCTGCTCTTCCCCACCGCCAGTCAGGCTTCTGAGCCTGGGCTTTCAGTCATCCCACAGGCCACGCGGAGGAAGGGGTGCCTGAAGCTGTGGAGAGGCTGCACGGAGCCCGGCGCGGTCCTGTCCTGCCCTGGTACGGTGCTGCTGGACCAGCTCAAGAAGACGTTCCTGCACAGAGTCAGAGGGAAATACCCGGGACAACTGGAAATAGGTAGCCCCCTGCCTGTCCCCACCCCCCTCGGAAACGCTTTGTGGATCCTCTTGGGCCTTCAGCATCGCCTCGGCAGGCCTCCTTGTAGCCCCATCTCCACCTCTGCGAACGCCTTCTCGGCACGAAGTGGAGGCCTTTCTGAGCTTGACAACAAGGCATCTCCTCTTCCTGGGGAGAGGAGGGAGGGGCCTGTGAAGCCGGGAAGCTGCAAACGTTAGTGGGCTTGTGCACCTTTCTGGGGACTGATTCCATGGCTTCCACCAGAACCTTAGAGGGGTTGAGAAGGAACCTTTATGGGAAGGTAGGCAGGACTTCACCTGCCCCATAGCGGAGTCTTGAATCTTGGCTGGACTCTTTCCCAGAATGCAGAGCTGCAGCACTTTTCTCTGTTGACAGCTGAAGGGTGACAGTCATACTCCAGGCAGTGGCTCTGGGCCTTAAGCAGTTCTAACCACCTGCATATTCCCAGGCCCCGGCTCTGTGATTCAGATCGAGGGGCGGGTGGGGCCCAGGGCACATGGATGCACCGCAAGACTCCCAACTCGGGCCTCTGGGCCTCAGCTGGAGCACGCCCCGCGCAGGCGCAGGGGGCGCAGGGAGGGATACCCACCCACACGCCATCAGAGAGCCTTTAAAGTGACCCGGCCGTGGCCGGCTGAGCGGCGCCAAGGGGGCGGGGTCTCGGTCTCCCCTCACGCCTTGTCTGTGTGTCGCCAGCGTGCCGCAGGCTCCTGGAGCAGGTGGTCAGCTGCGGCGGGCTGCTGCCCGGAGCCGGGCTCCCTGAAGAACAGACCATCACGTGGTTCCAGTTTCACAGCTACCTGCGGAGGCAGAGTGTCTCCGACCTGGAGAAGCACTTCGCTCAGCTCACCAAGGAAGGTAGGGGCTGGGGCGGGGGGCGCGTGGCCTCAAAGCAACACACTGACGACAGAGGAGTATCCATCGTGGAGACCTCTGTCTCGGCTCGGCTCTGGGAAGCCAGTGTTTCAGAATCACTGTGTCTTTCCCCTCCGGCTGTTCTTTCGAGAACCAGATTTAATTAGATTCTACATTCAGCCCACGTAGAAATGAGCTTCCAGGGCAGGAGGCTTTACAAAGCACAGAGCAGAGGTCAGAACTGGACAGGAGAGCTATTGCTGGGCTGGCCGGAGTCCCTGAAGTATGGACTGGGGTTTTATTCATTTTCAGGGTGTATTTGATCCCTTGCTAGAAAGCCTTCCTGGAGATTCCAGGAGGCTCCCTTTGAGACCAGTCCAGACTGGGCCTTGGTGATCACACGGGCTTGTCCTGGGATTTGCTTCTCCCTGGCTAATGCACGAGCCACAGCTGTCCAGCCCGGCCGCAATCAGAGGGGACCCTGGGCCGCCTTTTTTCTGTCTCTTTTAGTAACACTCTTCGAGGAGCTGCAGTGCGTGGGCCAGGCCAAGACAGTCAGGAAACTGCAGGGGAAGCGGCTGGGCCAGCTCCAGCCCCTGCCCCAGACGTTGAGGGCCTGGGCGCTGCTCCAGCTGGACGGGACCCCACGGGTGTGCAGGGCGGCCAGTGCTCGCTTGGCCAGCGCAGCCAGGAACAAGAGCTTTCGGGAAAAGGTACGGTGTGGGAGGCGGCAGCCTCTGGCTGCAGGTGTGTGAGCTGGGGGGAGGTGGAGGGAGGTAAGCTTCCTCTTGGAAAAACAGGGAGCAGTGAGCGACTGGGGGCTGCATTTGCTGCCGGTGTTTTGATTTAGAGATGCTCCAGACATGAACACAGCCTTCCGCATGCCCTCACCACTGGCAGCAGCCAGCCAGCCCTGGGGAGGGAGCTGGCGTTGCCAGGCGATCGATGGTAACAGCATGCCACGTGCTTACCACCTCATTCAGCTCAATGTTTCTAAAGCAACTTATCTATTCGGTCTCTGAGATGTCACCTGCACGTAGAATGTCTCTTTCTTAGAATTCTGACAGTCAGCCTCATTTACTTTCAACTAATGTGTGTGGCTGGCTGGTTCGTTGTGCTTGGTTCACTTGAAAACCAAGAGATAGGACCCCTCTGCCTTTTAGGTTCGTGAACACCTGTGACTCTTCTAGATTTCGGGTACCAGCCCCCGTGGTGGGAGAAGGGAAATACTGGGGCCTTGGTCTCAGGCTCACCCAAGTGCCAGGCACATCCCCACTGGCCCCTCTCCCGTGCTTAATAGCCCTTACAACAATTTTGCAAAGCAAGTGCCAGCTTTCTTTTCCAGCTGAACCGACTTGGCCATGGTCATGTGACTGACGGGGCGGGGTCAGAACTGTGAGTGGAGAAGAGTGAGGAAGGGAAGAGATGCTTTTCCTTCTGGCCAAGGCAGCAGCCTCACCGAGGCTCCCTCTGTGTATTCACTTCTGCTGTTCCCGCTGGACAGCGGGTTTCTCTGATTCAGCATTTTATCTAGATGGCAGTTTCGGAACGCATTTTGTAAACAGTACTAGAGAAAAAGAGTTTTCTTATGTCATTACCCTCAGCCCAGGGACCAGCGTTTTTAGATAAACTGAATGCCGTAGCCTACAACTCGACACTGTGCACACATGCTGTCAGCATTCGGGGGATGAGCCGTGGGCACCGTGGACTTTGCTCTCACCAGAGCCCCCGTTCACAGCAACCTTATTTCCTAGGCTTTGCTCTTCTACACCAACGCCCTGACCGAGAACGATGCAAAACTCCAGGAAGCTGCGTGCGTGGCACTAAAACATCTCAGGGTGAGTTTAACCCGTCCTTGACGGGGATGGAGAGAAGCCTGCTTGTGGTTAATGCTGAAGTTAGTTCATTTCAAAATGATTCCACTGGGACCGAAAGAAAGAAAATCACTGCCAGTGAAGAAGCCCCGTAAAGAGCTGGTTGTAGAGGACCAGCCACCAGCTCCAGCAGCAGAAGCTCTGATGGCAGAGCCCCCTCGGAAACAGTGCCCGTTTGCTCTGGCTCGGTGTGAACAAGCAGGTGGCCCCAGAGACTCACTTTTGAGCTCTCGGATTATATGGTTTAATATGCTCAATGAAAAATGTTCTGAGAGCACAGTAAGCTCATTGTAGAAAAAAAGTGTAAAAATACAGAAATGCAAAAATTATCCATCCTAATTCTTGAGCATCTCTGTGCATAGAGCTTTTAAAATTTATATGGAGTTCTGAATTACTTCCTTAGGCTAGACTTAGTGTTATCCCAGGGCCAGAGAATGCATTGATAAATGTTTTTGAGACTCGTGATACAACACACCCATTTACACTCCCGAAAGCAGACAGGAGGGGATGCCCGTTTTACCTCAATCTCATCTTCATTTGTAACCCTTATTTTAAAAAAAAATCACTGCCATTTTGCTAGATGAAAAATGGTCCAATACAGACTAAATTCATTCTGGAATGAACCGACAGGAAATTCTACAAGGACCATCTGGTTATAATCAAATAACCAGTGAGTGTTAGGGTGCCCACTAGGGGGAGCTAAAGTGCACTCTGGTCCTTGGCCCTGGAGGTGATCAGGTGGAGTCAGCCTTGCCTGAACCAGGTCAGGCCTCCTCTCCTGGTCTGACCTGGAGGGCAGGGTTGGGAGAAGGAGAGGGGTAGAAGGGTCCAGGGGAAAGCAGGTCTTCTCATTTCCAACATGGGCCTTTCCGAAGGTGTCAGGATTGAAAACATGAGATGCTGCCAGTGGCACTTTGATGAACCTGAGGCCACAGGAGAAACCTGGAAGGCTTCAGAGAAGGAAGGGGCTGAAGCCGCAGAGACCATGCTAGGGCTGGTCCTGCAGGGTTTATAAAAGTGGATACCTGTTCCTTAAAATGCCCCCTAATGGACCCCCTTTCCCCCAACCTCAAACAGGGCATCGAAAGCATTGATCAGATTGCCCGCCTGTGCCAGTCTGACCTGGAGGCCGTGCGCGCGGCAGCCCGGGAAGCCACGCTGTCATTTGGTAAAGTACAGCATCCAGCGTTTCGAAGTGCAATGGGGTTGCTGGGGCCCGTAGAAAGGTTGTGCCAGAGAGGCCACAGCCAGCTCTCAGAAGACGCAAAATAGCACACGGGACGGGCACCGTTAGCAACCTGTTTGACTGCATTTGGCCAAGGCAGGTTTCCTTTATGGCTGAGGTGGCCGTTTACGGTCCTTGGGAATGAAAGCCAGATGCAAGGCAGGATTAAGGTTCAGCGGGCTCTGCCTTGGACAAAGGGACAAGGCCCTGGGTCCACGTGAGCCGGTCCCAAAGGCTCCCCGCCCCCTGCCCTTTACAGCAGCACCGGAGGCCTAGGCGTCTGGAAGTACTAAGGCCGCCTTGGCTCACCAGTGTAGAAAAGAGCGAGGTGGGGAGACAACCCAGTGACAGATGACCTTAATATTTCAGGTGAAAAAGGACGCTTAGCTTTTGAGAAGATGGACAAACTTTGCTCAGAACAAAGAGACGAAGCCTTTGGCCAGGAGGCAGACGTTGAAATCACAATATTTTAAAAAGCCTCAGCTAACGAGCCCAAATCTGGCATCTTTGTTTTTGCTGCTGCCCGGCTTCGACACAGGGAGGGCTTCGGGTGGAGGTACACGGTGCGCTCTCCCAGAAGCGTGAACTGGCCAGAGCTGCTCCCGGACTCTGGGCCAGTTACGAAGCCCCAGGGCACAAGTGGGACTTCTGTACAGGAGCAGAACAAGGGGCTGAACGGCACTTTGGGGGCTGCACTTCAGTCAGTCAGCCTTTGGCTTTGAGAATCTGCCTGACCTTCCCCGGGGGCAGAGCCGGGTCAGTGCCAGCCAGCCACGCCACGAAGGGGCCGAGGCCAGGCAGGCGGAGGCCTGGCATCAGCAGGTCAGCTGGCTCAGCACTTCTGGTTCACTAAAGACTGGGATCGAGGGGGCGAGCAGACCGAGCGTCCCTGCTGAGGACAGTACTCGGGTCATTTCCACGGCAGCAGGCTGTCACCGTGGGGAGGGCAGAACCAGGGTTTCGACGGTTCGCCCCCTCAGCCCGAGCTGCAGCCCAAACGCCACAGGGGAGCCGGCTGGCGGCCTGCTGACCGCGGGCCTTATTTTCACTGTGGTTCAACAGCACAAAGGCAACAAGAACATGCCGTCAGCCGAGAAGTCTTGAGTGCCACTTGCTTTGACCTCACTCATCAGAATGGAATCCATTTTCTGAAGCAAGTCAACTTAGGGCTTATTAAATAAATTGCTTCAGAAGCCATAAGCTAGTTTGAAGAAAGATTTTACTGAACATCATGTTTAAAGAAAGAAAATTAATTTCCTATTTAAGTCTACAAAAAAAACCCAAACGTGTCCTGGGCTGATTCTGAGTTAAGAGTGTAGAGGTACCCTGGGGTCTGGATGTGGTATCAACAATGGCATTGGAAAGCTCTGTAACTTAAACATGCTCATTTACATTTCCTGTATGTATTTTGTGCTTTTCAGTTTAACTCAGTATTTATTTGCCTTGTCCATATGTTGTTTTCTGAAATTTCAATTAAAATAACTTTTTATTGGTGTTTCACTCTACCTGAAAAAAGTGGAGGGTAGTGGTTGTTTTCTGGAATATCCTGAGGGAAGAAGCCACCCCTCCTGTCCCTCAGTGCTCTCTTTCCAACGTGACATAGATGCAGGGGTAGAGGAGGGCAGCCTCGGAGAACGGCCGCCCCTTGGACTCTCCACGTGCTCCCTGAGGCTCCCGGAGTCCCTTCTCCTTACAGACACCGGGCGGCATGGCCCTTCTCTGGCCTTGGGCCCTATCTGACTTCTGCTCAGTTACAAATTTAGTTATTTTTTTCCACAGTGGCATTCCTCCTCTTCATGAAAGCCTAGATGTCATTTTTTTTGTTTTTTTGTATCTGAAAACAATTGAGGTGACAGTGGGTGTGACACCACCACCCAGGTCCCCACTGTCCTCGCTGGGTGGTGTGTGGTCACATGACCACAGACTTTGTTTCTGGGTTCCATGGATCTTGCTGAAAGGCCACAGCGTAGTTTACTCAGCAGCCAGCTTTGAAACAGTCATAACACCTTGAAGGATATAAGGGAATTCTTTGTAGTATTTCTGCAACATTGTGCAAGTCTGAAATTATTTCAGAACAAGAAGTCGAAAAATCACTTTAGGGGAGACTTACGTTTAATTTTGTACATGAAAAGAAGACTACACGAATTGTTTATACTTCACTGTTACCTCTCAGTGTCAGTCTCCACGGATGTGTCAGTTCCACATCAAACGTGACTCGGCAGAGGTGCTGAGATGTGGCCACCGTTGGGTCTTACAGGCAGCTGGCTAAGGGACACACGTTCTTGAGGTTTGAGCAGTTCTTCAAACAACCTGTATAAATTCATTAAGTTATCCAAGGGCCCTAACACTTGAAAAGGTGAGTTTTGTTGTTGTTGAAATGGGTTGAGGCCTGAGGCGCTGAGTAAACACCAGGCAGGGAAAGTGCCCCCGCCCAGAGGTACCCACGACTCCAGGAGGCCGCCGTTGTAATCCTCAGATACGGAAAAACTACAAGCCCTCTTGACTGACAACATCTGCTTCACATCAGCAGGGATGGAAAGAAACAGGAGTTGCCCAGCCTGGTTTAGGCCTATTAAGCAAAGAAATGGGAAGCACCCCAAAGCCATGTTCTTTAGAAAAAAATTTTTATTGTTGCAACTAAAATGCAAACCCATCATTTATATGGCAAGTTGGAAAACTGTACAGTTTGACAGTTCTGTGAGGTCACAGAAGACCCTGAGACGCGCCCCCCGCCCCCCCATCATGCATCCACGTATACACACACCTGAAAAGGTATCATACCAAAACACCTCGCTTTTTTTGTTTGTTTTTATTTTTGTAAAAATGGTTTATTCTATGGCCATCGTAAAAAATAATGACCTGATGAGTAAATATTGGCTTAAGGCATATAGCAGAGCAGCTCGCTACTTCTCTAACAAACATACGTGTGACAAGATGGAGAACCATCTGTTTTCCAAGGATAGGAGGTTAAACCAGTATATCCATTTTGAAATGCTACTATATATACACACCAAACTACTACATACATATACAGGACTTAAAATAACAGACAAACAAGCCCAACTCAAAAATGCTTACAGCCTGGCACCTCAGTCTTATCCACACCTCACCAAGGCTCTGCGGGGCGATGCCTCAAATGTTCCCACCACAGAATTTCTCTGCACGAGCTTCTAACACGTGAAAGGCAAAATGTGAAAATGCTGGCAAAAGAGCAGCCCGTGAGCTATAGCTGCCTTTTTTTTTTTTCTTGTTAAAAAAGCCACTTAATGCGGAGGTCTTAAGTTCCCCTCGCAGGAAGAGTCGTGAGCACCATCAGTGCCCAGGGTTCAAGGGCAGGGGCAGACGCCTCTCTCAGCAAGGCCCCCGGACCTAAAGGGCCGCAGGCTGACTCGAAGGGACCGTCGTCCAGGCTGTTTCAAGAAGTGTGGTTTCCAACAGTCGCCTTGGTTCCAGATCACGGTCCGCTCAAGAAGAGTGTGAACTTGGCACAGTGGAGGCTGATCCCAAAGGTGTGTGTGTCGCGGGGGGCCCTGCTTGTCTAAATGTCCAGAGCGCGAGGTGTGACTATGGCTTCCCATACCCCTGGAATGTCTGAGTTACAGTGGGGCCCAGCTGGACCAGGACAGGCTGGGCCTCACTAGGAAGTCACCAGAGTGTCATGCCAGGAATTAGGCAAATATCTGTTACTGGACAACATCACTCCGCTGCCGAATGGCGATTATTTCAGCAACGGTCTTAGGAACCAGAGCCACGTAATGCTCAGCTCATGCAAAGGTAGACTGGACTTGTACACGGAGCGCATCAGTAAGCAGAGATCTAAGGATTTCAAGCACGTGGTATTTGATCGGGACACAAGAAGACCGTACATGCATCCTAATACACACAGGGAGAGCGGTGACTGAGATCGAGGTTCGAGCAGACAACTGGGGCGGGGAGGAACCGGGACAAAGTAATCTCATGCCGTGTGTCTTAAATAGCCAAGTGTTCATTATATATTATCCCTTTGTCCTATAACCACAGGCAAACCTCTTCTCGTGTTACCCAATGAAATCACGACTGCTTACACCCGTCCTCCTTCCTAGGACTGGTCTGACGCAGCAGGCTCACGGCAAAGTCCTCCGTTCCCAGTGCTACCTGAGGGTTTATTATTGTACTTTTTGATAAAGCCCTTGATGCAAGGCTGACATCAAAAAACTTTAATACATTATTGGTTTATGAAGATGCTAGTGCACTGTGGATGCCTTCAGGAGAAAAGAATTAAAAAATAAATATGGAGTGGAGAGGCTCACTACACGCCGTCTCCAGGGAGGGCCGCGGGAAGGATGTCGCTTGCCGCCTGCCAGGGACGTGCCAAGGGGGCACCACGCGAGGCTCGCCCCTCCACCCGCACCGGCCGCCTTGCTCTGCACCACCAGCACAGCGCCCTCTGTGCCCTCCTCAAAAAATGGGTTGTAGATCTGGTATTCAGAGGAAGGCGGGGGGGAGAAAAGTAGAAGGATGGAGATGAGGCCAACCGCCTGGAGAGGGGGGCTTTAGTGCAGAACCAGCGTCCGTCGGGGCGTGGCGGGCTACGCTGTCCGACGGCCCTCGCCTAGCGGCTGCCTGCTAGGCAGCTGCGGGCTCTACGAGCAGAGGCGGACCGTGGGTGGAGGTGGGTCAGATCATGTGTGGCTGTCAAGCAGGAACCGGAATGAAACCAAACATTTTCAGGCGGGCCCGGCCCCGCCCCTGCAGAGCTGCAGACTCCTGCACCACCTCGGCCACCCTGGCCACTCCAGCCCCCCGTGAAGGGGGGTTTTGGTTATTATTATTATTATTATTATCTTTTACAACAGCTCCCCCTTCCCCAGATCACCCCCGAGGAAAAAGCTGTCTGCACGTTGCTAAACCATCGGATGCACTCAAAGGTGGTTGCTTAGAAAGAGGTAAAATATTTAAAATCATTAAAAAAAAAAAAAAAAAGAAGTCTTGTGAGGTGATTTCCACGACCAGAGTTTTGAAGCTAATCCTTGCTCTTCTCCTTAACTTTAACGGCGACACATTCTAACGTGTGGATTTCTACTGAAATGGCATTTATATTCCAAGCAAAGTGGAAACTGCTCCTTCTGGATCTCAATGGCTGGGTGAAAAGCCGGTGGCCACCCTGTGGTGACCTCTGACCCTGAGGCAGGGGCCCTGAGGAACCCTGTTTGTGGGGATGGAGCAATGGGGGCAGGACGTGCGCCAGACGGCTGTAACGAGAGGGGGCCGGTGGAGGAGTGGACAGCGGGAGACCAGCGGGACACCCTGAGCAAAAGCAGAAGCCGGGTTCTGTTTTCTAGAGACGGCCTTTTGTTGTTTTTCTTCTTAAAATGGGAAAGCTCGCAGGCACTGTCCCAGCTCAGTGCGCGCTCAGCAGAGGAAGCGCCTGAGCAAGACGATGTCCGAAACCCTCAAACCCTCTCCTCCAAAGGACTTTACATTCGCAAAAGTGTGGGAGTCTTTCCCTGGGAAATCAAATAAAAATTGTGTATCTGGTTACACCACCTAAGGGTACAAGAAAGTTTCGTAAGTGCCTAGTCTTTTTTTTTCCCCAGAAATAACAAAAAGCTGCTTTTTATAAAGGTTAAAAACAACAATGTGTTGTAATTCTATTATTTTTTTTCAAAAACAAATGAACAAAAAAAAAAAAAAAGAGAGAGAGAGACATATTTGGCATTTTGTCTACTTACTCCTGAATAGGTTAAGGCCCTGAGATTAGACTCTTCTATTCTTGGGACCACAGGGCTCCTTAAGACCCCGGTGCATCAATCCTCAATTCTCTCTCGTTAGCCCTTCACAGTCCCAGACTTTGCAAACCTTTGATCTGTTTCTTCTGAGGCTGGCTCAGAGGCTCCCGCAGCACTGAGCGCTACCGCCGGGCTGGCAGCCAGGGCTTGCTGTACACGCGGTCTGGCCAGCACGTCCGTCAGTGAAAACATACCCTGTAGCAGAGGTACGCGCCAGCCGTGAGGACCGTGGCCACGCACACGTTGACCAGGAAGGGCTTCCAGTGAGTCGGCGCCTGGTCCTGCTCCTCCTTGGACGGCGACGGCTCCCCCTGGGCAGGACCTGCCCCCACGACCCGCCTTCTGACTTCAGTGTCTTGACTCGCGCTGAGGAATGAGGGGGGCAGAGGCGGGTTACTCACTAGGGAAAACAATGGCAAGGATGCTATTATTCCCAGAGGAATTCTAGGAAAAAAATGAGCCACGTGGAAGCAGAGCCTGCCGACGCTGACACTGGCCGGAGGCCCGCCTGTCACCGCCTCCCTCCCAGGGCCCGACAGCAGGGCCAGGGTGGGGTTCCGGAGACCGCGGACTCCTCGGTGACGGGGCTGGGTAAGGGTCTGAGGGGCAGTACAGCCCCTGGGGCCGCTTGCGGAACGTTCCCCTTCAGATCAGGGAAGGTAACAGTGCGGCCACAGGCTTCCACTCCCTCCCCGGGGCCTGACAGACGCGGACACGCAGAGGCCTTTGTTGCTGCTGACATGCGGACACCACACATCTGCAGTGCCGACCCTGTGCCCTCCCTGCCGCACGCCCAGCGAGTCCTGCCAGCAGGCCCACTTCGCAGGTGTGCCGTGTGCAGTCAGGTGACTACCTTGCTGGGGGCGAGCCAGAGCCACCCCGTGGGGCTGTCCCGGGAGAGGCCAGCAGAGGCTGTGGGCCTGGGTGCAGCCAGGCCCTGCCTCTCCCCTCCCCACCTCTCCCAGGCCGTTGCCCTCCCACCCTTGCGTCCATCGAGGCGGCCCTGGCCACAGGAAGTCCTGCCTCCCACGTGCCTCTCCACGGCCCTGCTGCCCCAGCAGCCTCCTGCGTGACTGGCAGGACCACCCGGGGGCACCGCCTGCCCAGGAGACAGGAGGAGGCTGCACGAAGCCCCCTTCTCGGCGCCCACCCGGCGAGGCCCCAGCCGCAGGACTGAGGCCTGTGTGCACATGGCCTCCCTGCCCTCCCTGGTGCCCAGAGGCGCACAGGTTCTTGGTCCAACTCCATTCTTTTCCTGGAATTCTCTGGCTTTCAGCTTCCCAAATCCGCACTTCCCTGCTCACCACCTTCACCCACAGAATGTGAAAGGCACCTTTCTCTCCACTGTCTTCATGAATAAAGAAACAGGACCCATGACACAAATTTGACCCAAGTCAACGTGCCAGCTCTCATCCCTCTCATCCTCGGCCCTCGGCGAGCCCTCAGAGGGAGCACGCCAGCCCACCCTGAGAATGTCAACAGAGGCCCTGGGAAGCGGGGCACAGCCGCACTCGCTCAGCACCTGCTCTGGGAGGCCCCGCTGGACAAGCGTCTCTCGAGCCCCAGAACCAGACCCGGTGTTCCTGTGATGAGGACCAGTTCCACGAAAGGCCCTGGGGAGTAGGTTCATGGGTCAGGACTGGGCCCTGGAAACCAGCATTTAGCAAAGTGCCCGGGGAAGATTTTGATGATCAGTTTAGCTAGAGGCCCCGGTGGGGCACACAGTGTGTGACCTGCTTTCTCGTGCATGACCGTTCCAATGTCCGGCCGTAACAATACACCCTGATCCCATTCTTTAATAGCTGCAGAACATCCAACACAGGGAGAAAGCACGACTTATCTAATCCCTGGATATACAATCAGCTCATCTCTAGCTTTTCACCATTACAAATAATGCCACCACGAACACCTCTACCTGTACATCTCTGCACACCTGCTTGAGAACTCCTGCTGGCTGAGTTTCTAGTTGTAGACAAACGTGGGGTCAAAGTGTGCACTAATCTTAAACTGCCCTCCAAAAATGCAGGCACCAAGGGCACTGCCTCCACAGTCTCAGGCTCGGGCTAACCCCCGTTCATCCTTCAAGCTTGTGCACGATGCCACCCCCAGCTGGCAGCCTTCCTTGACCACCCAGGGAAGGCTGGGTGTCTCCTCTCTAAGGCTGACCCCCTCAGCGTGCACCCCCATCACATCCCTGTCCATGGGCCACCAGCACAATCTACTGCTCCCTTCCCAGTAAGATGGTCTAGAACACAGACCAGGGGCCCCAGTCTAGTTATCTCAGGGTTTCACATGCATCAGTAGGTGCTCAGTAATCTTTGTCAAACTGTAAGGAAGCAAAACGGCAATCAATTCAATCAAGACCACATGAAAAGGGGGACTTCCCTGGTGGTCCAGTGGTAAAGAATCCACCTTACAATGCAGGGGATGCGGGTTCGATCCCTGGTGAGGCAACTAAGATCCAACATGCTACGGGGCAACTAAGCCCGCGCGCCACAACTACTGAGCTCACACGCCTCAACTAGAGCCCACGTGCCCTGGAGCCTGCGCGCCAGAACTAGAGAAGAGAAAACCCGCACGCCACAACTAGAGAGAAGCCAGCGCGCCTCAACTAAGACCCAATGCAGCCAAAAATAAACAAAATAAATAAACAATAAACAAATCTTAAAAAAGAAAAGACTACATGAAAAGGTTAAGTACCCCAAAACCATTCTGGGGGCTGAAGGTACGTGGTCAAGCCTGGATATCAGTTTCAGGACCGGCCTGAAGTCCAGGGCAGGCTTTTTGTCTTCTGTCACTGTCATCACTGGGCTGGAAGACCTGACTCAGTCGCACCAGACCCCTGAGTCCAACAAGCGCCACCAGGTGGTGCTAGATCCCCGCTAAAGTCAGTCACTTCCCTGGGCCAACCTGTGGCTCAGTCAGAGGCTCCTCCAGCTGGGGCAGGAGCAGTGATGGTCCAGGGGCCCGTTCCCCAAGGACACAGAAGCACTGTTTGCCAAGAGGAGGCTGGGTCCACAGGGTTTCAATATCAATATGTATTTCTGGAACAGAAGGTCATTTCCCCTTGCCCCCAGTAAGCCAGGACCCTCTCACATTACCTTTCCAGGCTGCAGGGGACGTTCAAGAGGGTTCTGGTTTCTTCCTTGATGGGGCCATCTTCTTTAACCTCCTCAGTCTCATCCTTCACCCACTGGTGGTTTGGGAAGAACTCCTTGCACTTCCCATTGTGTGGCTCCAGGATTCGTTTGGGAGGCCGGGGAGGTGGGGGGATGTGCTCGGGTGGAGGCTCCAGGTCCTCGTGGGAGAGCTCTTTCCATTGTTCCTTGAAAAGGCAGCAAGAGGAAGTCCCATGAGATTTCACGTTTGGCTGATTTGTCAGGAAACCTGCTCCCCTTTAAGTGAGCAGAGGTGAGGGCTAGGTGAGGGGTCCTCTCAGCTTCTTGGGTCTCCAGCCATGTGCTTGGAAGATGAGATCTTATGAAAATAAAGTCTATTCTCCCCACTCATGATCTGTATGTGAGCACTTCAAAGGCAGAAATTGGAACATGGTGAAACCTTCCACAACTTTTTAGCTATTTAAACACGAAGCCTAGCTATTTCCTCTGACCCAGGATACTGTTTCAACGTTTACAATGAACAGCCTCCTTCTTTACAGGCAAAAATTTAAAACCAACACACCTGGATTAAAGCAAAAGCACTGCTGACCTGTACTGAAGAGTCTCCCATGATGAACTTGGCGCCTTCGATCACAGCCAGGTAGGAGAAACGGAGCTGGTCTGCTGTCTGGATCAGTCCCATCCGAAATTTCCGCATTTCTAACAGAACTTTCTTGATATCAACAGAAGAAGGGTCTTTCCTTTTGTCCATCTGAAAGCCAGAGAGGAGACACAGTTCAGTGAGGTCCGAGCCTTAAGTACAATGTGACTGTATATGTCCTGGAGCGTGCCAGTTCCTATTCAGGAAAAGTCATAGCGAGGAAGGCAGAATTCTAGAAAATGTGGCAAAATTGGGACCATTTGAGCACAGGGGAAAAATGAGAGGGAAGGGGATTCTCTGGATCTTCCTGGCTTCCACATTAAAATTAAGGGCCTTCCTTCAAGCGAAGCTATTTAGGGTAAAGCTCCTTTCATGGTAAGGAAGCTGTTAAAAAGTGAAGATCAAAGCTAGTTTATTGCAGAGACAGTAACAGAGAAGCTGTGGCCGGGCCAGACTGGAGGTTAAAATGTGCTCCCTTCTCTTCCCGGGGTATTTAAGGGCCTTCTTACCAGCAAGAGGCAGGTGTCAGCCAGACAGAAGGTCCCCGACCTGCCGATGCCAGCGCTGCAGTGCACCACAATGGGGCCGTACTCCGTGCTGAGCGACCCCGACTCGCGGACTTTGAAAAGAAAGTTCAGAAACGAGGCTGGCGATTCAGGGACTCCGAAGTCAGGCCACGTGGTATAGTGGAAATGTAAGATCTCTCGAGTTTCTTGAGACTGGAAGAGAAATACACTCCTGACAATTCTAAGAGAATCACCTGTACAGAAATCACTAATTCCAAGTAAGCATGAAGTGCCTTTCCACCCACCTAACTCCAAGAGTAGCCTTAATTCTCAGATTTTTCTCCCCGGGTCCACAAACCCAGTGAACAAATACCAAGCCCCGAGTGGACCCCAGGTTGCTCCTGCTTCAAGTGCCCCTCCTTTAGGATGGAACAGTCTTGCCCACAAGAGCCCTTGTCTCCAATGTTCCTCTCACTTCTGCCGTCTTCATGGTTACAGCCTATTTCTGTCCGCCCCACAAGTCAAAATGATGCTTCGCTGCCACCCACAACAATCTTATCATCAAAGGCCTCGGGGTTTCACATGAAAGAGTGGAAACGTAACTGCACGTGTGGGGCACCAGCTCTGGGTAACTCGGGGCTTTCCTTACAGGACTATCTGAATGCCTCAGAGGATTGTCATTGTACAGAAAAAAGTCACCAACTCAGTCTCCAAAGACAGGAGGCTGCCACGTGTGGCTCAATATCCAGCTGAACAGATGGTCCACGATGAGGAGGAGGATGCCGACAAGACCAGCCGCACTGGGCCCACAAGCAGAGAGCTTACCACGTTCCGGTGGGCACGAGAGCTCACTGAGTTCTCACAGCAATCCCTCAAGGCACATAGTCCCGTCACTCCCATTTTCCAGATTAGAAGACTGAGGCTTGGCAGCTAACCCTCCATTAAGTGGGGGAGCAGGAGTTTAAATCTAAGCTTGCTTGACTCCAGAGCCTGCTGCAGGAACTCTTGAAAGGAGGACCCTGGCCCTTGTCCCCTAGCCCAAGCTGCTCGCCGTGGAACAGAAAGAACGGCCTCTGGTGCTGTTTCCAGCTCCGCTCCTTCCTCTGAGCCTCTGAGACTCCACTCCCAGGGTGGACAGCTGGTCGCCAGGAGCAATGATCAAAATGTAGTTCTTGCTGAGGAGAGCACCCAAGACTATACTAAGGTAAGAGCCCACAGTAATGGGAGCCAGTCACAGGGGAAGTAAGGCCTGCAGACAGGAACCACCCCAGCTGCGCAGCGCAAAGGGCCAAGCCAGTGCCTAGGTCACCTGGACAGCAGCTGATGGTGAAACACTTTGGGCCAAAGATCCGCTGACCGACAATGTCTCCCTTCGTTTGGCAAATGTCCACAACGTGCCTCCCATGTGCCCGGCACGATGAGGTAATGACCCCGCGCCCTGCCCTCCCAATGCTCACAGCTTAGTTACAGCAACCTTCCCTGACCCTAGTGTGATGAAAACGTGTGAAAGGACCCAGAAAAACAGCAAGGACCTAACATCAGCAGAGAAGACACACGTGTCGCCCTGCAGCAGCTGTTACACACGCTGGTATCTTTCTGCAGAACTGGAAAAAATCTGCTTATGACATTAGGATAACTTATAGAACCACATCAAACAATTCTATACTTTCCTCCCTAGAAAATGATCTCCTTATATCCTTTAATGACTTAAAAGAGAAATGTGTCTTCTATTTTTTTGGAACAGAAAAGCACTTAAAAATAGATTTTTTAAAAAATGGAATAAGAAAACATGCCAAAAGCAAGTTCCTTCTTTTAATTCTTAAAAAGGTGTCGGTTATCTCCTGTTTCCTCCCTCCCTCACGCCTGCCCACCTCCTTCTCAAGGAATTCATTCCAGACGTGTGCTCGGCCAGGTACACGTCTGACAAAAGACTTTTTCAAAACCACATCTGTTAGAGCAAACAGATCTCCCCCAAACCTCCAAGCTGCTGCCTCTGCTCTGCCACGCAAACAGCACAAACCTCTTCTGCTCTGTCCGAATTCTGTTTCCCTCAACAAGCAAACAAAATTTTCTCAAGAGTTTACCGCAAGTCACTTGCAATGTCAGGCTTGCAAACGCTCAAAAGCATTAAAAAAGTCTACCACGTAATTCTCCAGGCACATTCCAACCCACTGCCAATATTACTGCTGAAAATCCTCCGTATCAAACCCCTCCATAAATCACACCCCGAGAGCCCGCATGCAGCTATGGCCGGGCTTGGGGCTCCAGCGCTAGCGCACAGGGGGCGGCGGGGGGACCTGGACACACTGCGCGGCTGCGTTCCTCCAGAGCCACGCGATTGTAACCTCTTCTCCACTTCCAGTCACCTGCGCTAAGTTCTCGATCTTACTTTGACGTTAATCCCACCCCAGGCGTCATGGTGACTATAAAGCAGTAAACTGAAAACTAAGATGCGAATATAACGCAGGAGCAGATCCCTCCTCTTCAGCCCCAGCCCGCAAGCCCCAACGCCAGTCCCACTGCCCCCAGATAAACCCACGTTCCTTCGACCGCACAGAACCTGCGAACCCTTCCTGGCACGTGCTCTGAGCCTGTGCTGCTCTCACACTGCACACGGACCACCTTCTGGAAGGCTTTCAAAAGCCCTATCTGACAGGGGGGCAGACAGAGACGCGGTAAGAATGGTGTCCTTTGCCTTAAGTCTGACAGTTTGATATGCTGGGGCCAGGAATCAACCCCAGGCAGTCTGATTCCAGAAGGCAGTGGCCGACCGTGTTTGAGGGTGTCCCCAGGAGCTGCCGTCAGCTCCCTTCCACTGTTACCACTACAGGCATGGTTCCCCAGAGTGATGGCTCCGGGCGAATCACTCAGCCTCCCCGAGGGCAGGGTCTTCCATGATGCCGCTTCTAGCACACTGCCCAGACATATTCCAAGACCATCATTTAATGATAGCCGGCAGGTGGTGTTATAAATTCTCCCCACACATGGCTTCCCTGGTGGCGCAGTGGTTAAGAATCCGCCTGCCAAGGCAGGGGACACGGGTTCGAGCCCTGGTCCGGGAAGATCCCACATGCTGTGGAGCAACTAAGCCCGTGAGCCACAACTACTGAGCCTGCGCTCTAGAGCCCGTGAGCCACAACTACTGAGCCCACGTGCCACAACTACTAAGCCTGTGCTCTGGAGCCCACGAGCCACAACTACTGAAGCCCGCGCACCTAGAGCCCGTGCTCCGCAACAAAAAGTAGCCACCGCTCGCCGCAACTAGAGAAAGCCCGCGCACAGCAGTGAAGACCCAATGCAGCCAAAAATAAAATAAATGAGATAAATAAATTTAAATAAATAAATAAACAAATAAATTCTCCCCGCACAAACAAGCCCAAGACTTCATCTAGAAAACTTACACTGACTATGAACTGGGAGTCAGCCCTGGAGGGCCCTTCTTTCCTCACTTCGGACTAAAGAGACTGTTGACCACAAGAGAGGCCCACGTGCTCTGCTGGGATTTAACTCACAGGCCATCACTTTAGTCCCTCTGCAGTTGCAAAGGCAGGAGCAGGAACAGGTAAGTTTTAGGTCAGAACTCCCTTTTTCCTAAGAACTCCCTTTTTCCTAAGAACTCCCTTTTTCCTAACTAGTGTTGGGAGAGAGCTCTGTGGAGAAGGAGGCAGGTAAGACCCATCCCCCGCCTCCAGGCACCTCTGGTCACCCGGTAAGTAAGCAGGTAAGCTCTACTCACCATAGTGCTAAAACTACTTCTTGCTCAGAGCACAGAAAACCACTGGCATAAACAACTGGTGTTAAGTAGTATCACCCAAGTGAAAAGACATCTCAACCAGTAACTGTCTGAAGTACTCAAGTGCATGCCATACTCACTGTGAGGTTTTCCAATTCTAGTTGTCGTACTGTGTAATATGACTTAATATCTTCAGAGATCAATGTCAATTTCAAATTTGTGTCTTCAAAGATCATTTCTTCTTCTTCTTTTTGTGGCCAGTACTGTGCACATTTTAACTAGGGGAGAAAATAACATTGAATTGTGAGCAACTAAGTGTCTTCCTATGGAGGTTTGAAGTACCGTCCACGAGCTTTATGATAACCCAAAGACCCAGGGTTTTCTGACCTTGGAGGTCGCCATCCATGTAACCTGCCTGCCTCCAGAGGAGATGGGGAGGGGTCTGTGAAGATCTAGACCAGGACTAGTCAGGCAGACAGGACCTGCACTTCCAAACCCAGCCGCCCCGGTTATCCACACCGCGAAGTGTTCCAGGGGTCTGATCCTCTCCCTATCACCCATGAGGGAAGCCAGATGGCACACAAGGTTTAGTCTCTCATGAACTACTTTATGTAGCCATTTCCAAGGTTATCAAGAACCTGATGGGTGCCCTCGGCATAGCGCAGACTCCTTACCCTGGGGACGATAACCAAGACTAGAAGAGACCACATGAAACACCGTGAAAAGCTTGAAGGGCTGGAATCAAATGCAAACCAGAATCTAGAAGGCTTGCAGAGGGGTCCTCCAAGGCTGGGGATCACCCACTGCCCCACCCCACCCTTTCATTCTGGTTTGGTTCAGTTCAGAAAAATCCCTTGTTCTAGTTCAAAAATTTTAGAAACTACTTGATGCTCTTGATTTAAACGTAGCTCATTAACATTTTCCTTAAAGCAAGCAAACTCCCAAAGATTTGGTTTCATTTAGAGTTCAAGAAAGAAAATCTGAGTCAAATTTAGTGGCATGCTTTGCTTGAGCCAAGTTTCTATGCCAGACATTTCTGGTTGCTGATGACTGTTCTGGACAAGAACAGCAGGTAGATGGGGGCTAAGCTGCCAGGTCCATAAGCCAGAGGAACTGACATGTCCCCAGACAGAGGGACCCTCAAAGGCGGTGTGACTTCCAGCAAATGAAATATCAGTGTGTGTAAACAGCTCTTTGGGAAATGGTACAAGTTCAAGACCCTTATAATTCAACATGCATTGACTCAGAGGAACCAGGAGGCTCTTGAAGAGGCTGAAGACAGAACAACAAAAGCCCATCGGTCCTGCTTTAATGAAAACCAAAGCAACAGAAAAAAGGGAGGGAAACAAATTAAGAAACACCACATTGAGATGCCGACACGGCATCAAACTTTATGGTTCCCGAACAGAAGGCCAATAAGGCTTTCTAAAGAGCCTGGACACTGGCCTGTTGTAAAGTTTTGGCCAGTTTCGCCCTCCCTGCACCAATGGTGAGTGCCAAAGATGAACCCCTGGGACAGAGCCCGTCTGTCAGCACCAAAGACATCCTGCCACTCAGGACACAGAAGCATCAATGGCAGGGCACGATCCCACGCTTAGCCAAAGTGGGCGAGGCAGATGACAGCAAGACTTCAGGAGACACTTAAAGGATGCATTCATTCCCACACTTCAAATCATTAGGCCTGTGTAATGCCTTGAGACTCCAGAAACAGAGACTGCCCTGGTAGGTCCAAAACCACGTGTGCTGGAGTGGGCACCCAATTCAGTGAGCAGACCAAGAGTAAAGCAAGGAAGCAGAAATGCAGAATGGCGAGTTGCTACCAAAGAAGAGGCCAATGTTTTCATGCCTCATGGGCAGGAAAGGCCAGTCTTTTCAATCTCATGTCCACACAGCAAGCACTCACTTTCAAAAGCAAATATAAAGCCTTACAAATCTCTGTAATCTGGGTAAAGAGCAAGACTTTGGAACTCTACAGCTGAGGAATTCTGACACACACTAAGTGTCGATACTTATTTAAAAAATAGGAGTTCTTAAAAGAACTCTTAGGCATCTACAGCAACATGCTACGGTCTGCTCTCTGTCATTTCCTGTAGAAATTTTTATTGTAAACATACACAACAAAACAAAACAAAATAAGCACAATATCAACTACTTCCTGTTATCCTATTTAGTTGATACATAGTGACCGGAAAAGGAGATTTATTTTATTAGAAAGCAGTCCTTCATCAGGGTTAAAATTGAGGCATGTCTTGGGTTGGCACCAAACAGCCACGTGGCAGTGCCAAAGTGCTGGCATCTGTCATACCTGCTGTTACCACCATGAAGGCGGGTGTGAGAGAGTCCTTGCTTGGGTCCATCTAAAACAAAGAGCTACGCCATCTTGAGAAAAATCCATGAAAGTCATCTGGGGTGACCCTGTGATGGGTGATTTGGCTGAAAGAAGAATGAACACAGAGAACTAAAAGCAGAGTACGAGAGAGATGCACAAAGCCTAAAGCACCTACGATACAAAACCTAGTGTCTCGGGCCTGAAAGCACTTGAAATCAAACAGCATCTTTAGTAGGGATTTCAGGGGAGAGATATGGGCGATGTTTCTGGTTGAACATGGCCTTGCTACTTCCCCTGCCTAGACAACAAGCCCGGCCCCTATACACATGCACTCTATCCCATCATGTCTAAACTCGGTTTTTAAATTGAATGAATGAGAACTTTGGCCATTTGGATGACCTCAGTCTAACACACACAATCATTTTCTGCACAATGGTTTTCCAGGAAGCACAGGGTCCCAAAAGGGTAACGGGCAGGTCTGCCAAAAGTACAGGGAGAACATCTTCCACTATTTGGCGAAAGAAGGAAACCAGAAAACAAATATGCATTACATGGAAACGCTCTGCAAGCTGGTTTTTACCACGGGCTGTGTGGAGAAGTTATAATTAGATTAGTTGAGCAAACAAGACTCTGCAATTTCTTATAATTTTCCCCAGTCAGCCCTTATGGGGGTGATAGTGTTGAGGCCGAATTAAAAATGTTTATCCCAAGGAAACTTTAAGAACCATAAACCATACGTTGCTTTCCATGCCAATCTGCAGGCCAAAAGACCCACAGTAAAAAGAAGAGCTGCAAAGGAAAACAGGGACTACTGTCACATCATCACAGTAAACTACAATAAAAACCAACTAGTTTTTTTTTTTTTTTAATGGCCAACATAGCAGTCCAAGGGGAAAGGCTGTCACAGTGGATCTGTGGTCCATTTATGGTCGGCCTTGGGTGGGCGACAACCAAGAGCAGGGCCTGGTGACGAACATGTGACTGCAGTACAGGGACACCACTCCTTGTGTCCTGTGACAACAGTAGCTAAAGCAAACCGCGTGCAAATACAAAAGAGGTTTCACCTGAACTTTTAGTAACAAATAAAAGGCAAATGCTACCATATCTGATGATTTTAAAATAAATAAATCATGATTTACAATTCTCAACCCTCCATACGACTAAAGAGTGTTTCTCAACGGAGGGCAATTCTGCCTCCCAGGGGACACTGGACAATGTCTGAGGACATTTCTGATGGCTTCAACCTGGGGTTGGGGGGATACCGGCATCCGGTGGGCAGAGACCAGGGATCCTGCTAAACACCCTCCAACGCACAGGCCGGCCCCCCACGACAGGGAGCGATCCGGCCCAAACGTCAGCAGCACTGAGGCTGGAAGACCCCGAAGGGTCATCTGTGCTCAGCACCTGCGCCGGCCACCGTGTTTCACTTCCCCTTGCGGAGTGCGTGTGTTGCGGGAACCTCGTGTTTTGTTTCTTTACTCAAAATTGCTGACAAGAGTGGTGATGGGTGAGGGTTTGCGTCACATTTGCAACTTCACATTTTATTAATCAAGCCACTGCAGAGAAAATAAAAAACCACTCTCACTGGAAACATTTTTTTCTAAGACAAGAAGCATTACTGCATCAACTGAACACTCAGGTAAGCTCTTTACACCTGTGACCGTGGAGCGAATAAATACTCTCTTTCAAGAGAAGGAGGCAGAGGCAAAAATATGATTTTAAACATGTGCCGTCGTAAGAAGGCCATTTGTTGTAACCAAGACCATTCCTTTCTGGGTGGGGGGGGGAAAGAGGCTTTGTGGCGAGTGCTTTACTGCTTTAGGTTTTCACCGCTCAGGTTTCCTTTGATGTGTTACTTCTTTGCACTTGTATTTTTTCCCTTTAGGGCCACGACTGTGCTTTCTTCAGGGGGTGGCGTCTCCGGAGCCTTCATGTTCTCCTGGCAAGCCACGGCCGCATCCCGACGCAGCCAGGATGGCTGCGACAGCAGTGCCCCCGCTGAGCCCCAGTGCGCACAGTGCCAGCACCTGGCCAGGCCTGGGCCACACGCTCCTACCGGTCTCCATGCTCCTCAGCCCACCTCCTCCCGGGGCCCCCACCTCTGAGGCTGCGGAGCCCCGGCGGCGCTGGTGCTGGCCTTGAGTGTCAGGGGAAGCGGGCGGGAGCCAGGAGGGCGGGGATGCGGCATCTATTCCCTACTTCGAAGACCACACCGTGCCCTGAGTCGTGTGGCGCGGGAGAGCACAGCCACCGCGGCCCCAAGGGATGCAACGTGGGATGCCGGGAAGTGCAGCGAGTGTGATTCAGATCATTAGCCCAGAGAACTGGCAAGAAACTTAAAAAAAAGAACAACTTAATAAAATAAATAAACGTTTGTCCTGGCTGGAGTCTGGAGACGGAAGGCAGGGCTGGGGGTCCAGTTTAACTAGGGCCCAACCATACCCGGTCCGGTAGCCACATTATGCATATCTTGGGAAGCAGGGGGAGCCCCCAGAAGAGTTTCAGCTGTGAAGAGGTGTGGTGAGACTTGCTTTAGAAAGATCATTCTGGATACAGGACGCAGGAGAGACTGAGGAGAGCCGTTGAGGGGCAGGAGGTGGCCTGAACAAACGCACACCTCGAGTCCACATTGCAAAGAACTTGGAAGAAAGGAACACACATCCTGAAGTGAAGCACAAGCAGACAACGTCCACATTAAAGAGGTGTGGCCAGGAGCCAAGCGTCTGGGGATTTTACGGAGGCGAATCCAGGGTCCAGCTGCTCCCACAGCTCAGGTGCGGAGAGGCACACTTTTACCAGCCAGAAAAAGCAAATATGATGAAGATACAGTAGGAACTTGCTTTTCAAAATAAAACTCTGCTTACACAGCTCCGCAAGGCAAGCACAGCAGCACACGAAGCAGGAGAGAGACTGAGAGGTGAGAGGAAAGCAGGACACACGCATCCCACACTGGAGAGAGACTGACTGATGGGGGCGGGGTGGAGAATAGGTCAAGGGCAGTCTGACTTTCTTCCCTCTTTTAAATTCACCTATGTATCTGACTTGTTTGCAATAAACATGTATTTGTATACTGCTTCTGTATGTTTTTCTAATAGAAATATAAAAGCAACTCGAGGAAATAAACACGGACAGATGTCAGCTTTGTGGACTGGCACCCGCACGGGCAGCGACGCAAACAGTGGATCAGTCTATGACTTACCGAGCCTTTCTCCATCACTCTGTTGAGCATGACAACGCCCCTGCTTTTCTGCTCCCACACCATCTCCCAAAAGTGACCGCAGGTATTGGGCAAAGGGCCCTGCAAACACACAATGCACAGTGTATGCATTTTACACACAAACACGTTCCAGTGCAAGCTCACTGTTGGCGGTGAGTGGATGACAGGGCCCTCAGGCAGCGTGGTGGCCATGGCTGGGACAGGGACCCGCCTCTCCCTGCCTAGTGGTAACCACAATTCTATTTCCTACCACGCGGTGAAAGGTCATTTCTGCACCTCAGGGCTGGTTCAGAGCTGAGCGATGGAGGAGAGAAAACACAGATTCTGCTTTCTGGTTTGGGCTGGCCAGCTGAGGGGCTCCACTGAGAACCATGCCTTAGGGCGGGTGGTATAGCGAATAAAACTCCTGGCTGCAGGAGAGAGGCAGTGTGGGGAAGGGGTCAACAGGGACGCTTCTGACGGCTTGGTCCCAGCTCCAATCACTTACTATCTGTGTGACCTCGGACAAGTCACCCCACCTCTCCTTGCCTCAGTTTCTCCACCTATTCACAGGGTTGTGAAGATTAACTATGTTCATGTATCAATACTTATTAGGCCTTACCACAGTACCTGGAATACAGTAAACACCCAATAAAATGTACCAATTATTATTACTATTAATAATGGTTAACCTGACCACAGACAGCCTTCATCCTTGGACCAAGGAACATGAGATGTGGACACACAAATGGTCAGGCGGGTGGCCCAAGGGGTATGGTGTCACCGGGGCATGGGGGTAGGGGTGCCTGCTGAGCAGCGGGGCCTGTCTCACTCCAGCCCCCCTGGCAATGGGCACAGATGTTTACTGGATATAGAGTATGAATGCTTTGAGCTTGCCTCAATTTTTAGTGCTGCCTGGAAGGGACATCACCTATCACCTGCACGACAGAGCATGTCACCTCCTCTGGCCAGCACCACTTCTTCTAAAATGGTTTCCATTCACTTTCATCCAAAATCTCCTCAGTCTTTACATCTTTTCCCTTTAAGTCTCACCGCGCTTCCCTCGACCACGGAGCCCTCAGTGCCCTCTCGCTTCCTTCCCTGAACTTATCTGGGATTTACTGCCTAAACCTGACAAATCCTGGCTCCTTACAGAGTCTCAGACAATAGTGGATTCCACGGTAACCCCTTCCAGCCAACTGACAGAAAAATGGCTCCAGGAAGGTAGGAATCAGGGGTCCCCTGGCTGGGCACGAGGACCCTATTGCCAGGTTCCCATAGCGGTGGCTCTTGTCACTCCCCTGCCCCCATACTTCACCCCAGTTTAGAATGGGTCTGAGCGATTAAAAATCCTGTAAGATCTGAAAGGATACACGCCGAACTCAGCCAACACTTGAAGATGGACATGAAGGCCAGCATCTGTGACATTATTCTCTACACTTTTAAAAAATGAGACTATAGCCTTGCATTATTTGCATAATGAACAACATAAAAATAAAAAGTGTGCAGGGTTTTTTCGGTTTTGTGGCTTGGAAAATATTTCAGTCATATTGTCCAGGGATGTAACTTTGGGGTCAGGCTGCTTCAATCCCGCATGTAAATCTCAGGGCAGAGGGAGACCACGTAAGCAGTTGGATATAACCATGGTACAACCTGACAAACAGACAGACCTTCAGATGTGCCAAGGAAGCGCTAGGGCACAGGGGTGGGGAGGAGAGCGGTGTAGAAGTTTCCATGGTGATTTCCTACCGCTCCATGTGACTTCACAGACCCTATCTTTGCTTTGGGCTTCCTGACCCCACACCAAAGCTGAATGGCTGAAATTAGGAAGTAAGAAACTTGACTACTTCTAAAAAGAGAAGTTCCTAAGAAGCCACTTTTGCCTCAACCTCTTCTCACCAGCCTGCCACCACCAAGGTCTCACTCCTTCTCATCCCCACCCCAGAGGTGCTGGGAGGACCATGGGCTGAGGGCCTGGGGACTGACGTTCCATACACTGACTGGGGGGCACGAGGGCCAACTGTGGTCACGTGCGGAAAGGAACTGGGACAGGACAAAAGGGACAGTAAAGAAGGGCCACCAGGGATATGCCTTGCCCCAAAGCAGACTTTGTTCACTGTGCTTTCTGGCTTCATTGTCATTTTAGTCTCCAAATATTAGGCACAGTTATGACGTTCACAAACACCCTATAACGCAAACCCAATATACTACTGATAAAAACTGATATGCAATGAAAAAACAAAAATTAGGATTAAAAAAAGAGAGAGAAACTTAGACTGTTTAGACCAATTTACAGGTAACAGATTAAGACGTGAGAAAATTAATTAAAAAGAAACTCCTTTACCCCCTTTCCCAGATACCCATGGTCTTTGGGTCATACACCAGTATGTGTTTCACAAAAGGTCAATTATTAAACCACTTTTATGATTTTTTTTCCCATAAAGATGCCAAAAACCAGTGGGAGTTTCAAGTGATTTTGCACGCTTGTCCACATAATCTACCCCCTCCATGCCCCCCCCCCCCCAAGAATGAGTACCATGCAGAGGAATTCTGAATGGCCATCTGGATAAAGATTCCTCGTCTATTGCTAACCCTCTTGGATTTCCATGAGCAGCACTGGACACTCTGAGGCGAATATTTATGGACTCAACACAGATACTGCTCTTCTCTAGCTGCCGCCTCTGTCAACAGACCACAGGCCACTCTGGCATTTTATTGCTGTTTTTCTATAAACCCAGCAATGCCATACTTCCCAGAAAAGACTCATGTCACGACCAGACTGAATCTCTGAAGGAAGACTTTTTCCTTCCTTGTTGCTTTTTTGGGTTAAAACCTGATCTTCTAAACAGATGTGACAGATTTTATTTGAGGTGTAGACAACAGCACTCTGAAACTCTTACGCTGACATCAAGTAAGGCAAAAACCATTAGAGTCAAATTCGAACAATCCGTTTACCTGCGTGAGAATGTAACTCCTTTGGGCTTCTTCCATTTTTATCAAACTAGCATTGATATAGTCGTTATCTTCTTGATGAAGTTTAATCCGACTATGGTCAACTGAAAGGCAAACCAGAACTCAGAGGTTAATCCTGGAGGACCCAAATGTCCACGCAGGCAGTGCGCCCCATGGGGAAAAGCAAAGAAGGTGAGTTGGTGGCACTAAGGGCGTTCGTTCACATTGGCTGAGGCCAAGCTGTTTTAATTGAGATTAGTAATCAAGATGGGAACGACTAGTATTTTCAGAAAGGTTTTTGGAAGTGTTTGAAACTTAACATGAAACAGCAACAGAGACAAACTATACTAAAACACAGAATATGTCCCGTTTGGGAAATCTGGTTTTAGGCTATATCGTCTTACGATATTTGTTACTGTCCCCACAACTTGGAAGACTGGGGAAAGGGGATGTCAAGGGATCTGTTCTCTGATGCCTAATATATACTTTTAAAGGGTAAAAAATACAGTGGCTTCAATCTTTAAAAGGGAACAAAATCCACCAAAAATTCCACCCAGTCCCCAGAGCTCTAGTTGGTACAATGAGCTAAGTACGTAAGACTTACGATCACACCTCAACCTCACCTATGCCTAATGGTTCGAAGATTAAGTGGCCTAAGTATACAACAGTGTGAAAAGTCATACCTTGAATTTCTTGATACGAGGTTGTTTTTTTCAAAGTTCAAGTATAACATAAATCTCATGATCAAAGACACTTAAAAGAGAGTTTAACAGGAAAAAATAAACTCTGAATCCAAAACACTGAAAGTCTATTAAATGTAACTTTCAGAAGAGTTTTTTAAAATAAGCTTGCATTTGGAAGGTCTGCCCCAGGTTACTGAAAAAGCACAGCCCCTTTTTTTCCCCTTTACCGTAACTTTGTCACAAAAGCCATGTTTCCCTGAGGCCACCTTCCGTATCCTGCTAGTGCAGCTAACAAGAGCAGGTGGGTATTTTTATTTCTGGTACAACACAATGGACAGTCAACTCAGTTGACCATCCATAAATAGTTCTCCCCCTGCCCAGTGGGAAAGGAAAAGTTAATGGGGATAAGTGGTTTGGGGCTTCCTATTCGAAAGGATTCCAAAGAGATGTTTTAGGAAATTAGCCACTGTTTGGAATAATGTTTCTCATCATAGAGGGTTAATACAAACTGAAATACTTGGGTAATATTTAAGTGGGTCATGGAGATAAGAGATCTCAAAAAAAAATTATGACCGGCACTGGTGGTTATGTGAGTGGGTTCAAACAGCACTGGGTGGTGACCCTGGGCAAACAACTTTTTCACCGAGTGCTGGGTTTTCCACCTGCCAAATGGAAGGTAACACCCGGTCCCCAGAGCTTCCACCTTGAAACATTCTCCCCATTTCCTCCATAACCTTAAAAGAAAATTACCTTTTCTACTGAAGAGTAGAGGTAGGGGAGAAAAAGCAAAATATAAGGAGTAAGATTGGGTGAGGGTGAAAAAGTTTGGGAATTGTATCTCTGGAAGAATTTTTTTTTTTTTAAATTTTATTTATTTATTTTTGGCTGTGTTGGGTCTTCGTTTCTGTGCGAGGGCTTTCTCTAGTTGCGGCGAGCAGGGGCCACTCTTCATCGCGGTGCATGGGCCTCTCACTATCGCGGCCTCTCTTGTTGCGGAGCACAGGCTCCAGATGCGCAGGCTCAGTAGTTGTGGCTCACGGGCCTAGTTGCTCCGCAGCATGTGGGATCTTCCCAGACCAGGGCTCGAACCCGTGTCCCCTGCATTAGCAGGCAGACTCTCAACCACTGCGCCACCAGGGAAGCCCTGGAAGAATATTTTAAATGCTGTTTTTTTCTCTGTAAAACTGGTTAATAAAACCATTTAGATGAGCCTTGATCAAAAATGTAGAAAAGGAATATTAAAGACAACATCACTGCCTAATTCAGAGCAAGTACAGCAAAGGCTAGAGACCAAGGGCGTGGCCACAGCGTGTGAAAGGTGCGGACAGTGATGGTTCTTTCCAGCTCAGGGCGGCTGGCCAGGGTCTCACAGCAGCACCACCTGAGGAGAGGCTGTTAGTATTATTTTTAAATAAAGCCTACAAGGTGCCATAGCCTAGACGTGCTCAATCAAGAGTATTGGGCATTGGGGCAAAATCATGTGTCACTTGACCTAGACCCGCGCTTCAGATGTCCCTGGCGAGCACCTTCAGTTAGTGGCCATCTCAACCACAGCCGACATTCACGAGTGAGACACTAGGCTAAGCGGCTGACGTGACTTTATTCATCTTCGTATGATCCTGAGATCCGCGTTGACTCCTGTTTGACTGAAGATCAGAGGAGCGGGCAACCGGCCCAAGGCCACACAGCTCTGAGGGGCAGGGACCGTGGCAACCGTTGGAGGCAGACTGCTCTGTGCCAACCGGGGTCCGACTTCGCGCCCCTCCCAGGGACCTGGGCGCTGCACAGTTCAGGGTGGGAGGGCAGTGAGCTTTGGCAGGCTGGCGGGAAGTGCCTGGCTGGGGACTGACCGGCTGCATCTTCAATGTCCCTGGCAGAGAGCAGTGCCGGGGGAGCTGCTGGCAGCCACAGCCCTCACTGATTGGCAACGGCCACGTGGAGGTGAGCCAGAAGGTTCTCTGTGGCCTAGAGGAGGTGGCAAAGTTCACGTCCTTCACTCCCCTCCAGGTTTTGTTACTTTATACAAATTCTAACATATTTGGTTATTTACTTTCGAGATATCAGCGGACTGAGAGCCAATTACTCAGAAGGCAGAAGAGGCTGCCAGCGGGCACACTGAGAGCTAATGGCAGGAAAGAGCTCGAAGAATGATGATGGCAGGAGGGGGTGGGGTCAACAAGCAGAGCTGACTGCGGCTTTAGTTGAGGGGGTGAACCGCTCCCACCCTTTAATGCCTGCGCAGGGCATCGTTAGCAGTTCAATACAATGCTTGGGGTCTAACAAGACTTTTGCTGAGTCACCCAGAAGTGGTTATATTATGCCTGCTATACCCTGCTTCAGCTGGTAGGAAAATGATTCATCATTAAAATAGTCAAAACGAAAAAAAGTGCTTTGAACTTAGCTGAATTTTCCAGGAACTGAAACCTTACCCCTTCTACAAGGGTGGAAAAATGAACCATTACTATAAGTCTCTAATGCCTTTATTATAGGAAACAATCAAGTCATAAACCTTTACTGCTATCAATTTATTACCAAACCCTGGGGCTAAAGGAGTCCTGACTGAGAGGTCCTGCAGCTGAATAAGAGCCGACGCAATGGAAGCAGAGTAACGGCGATGTGAATACTTACAGGGACTGACATCTCTGTACCTGTTTCGGTTTTTGTTCTTAGGAAGCTTGGCCACTCTACATGGGAAGTCACTGGCTTCGTGTCGGATATCCTACAAAAAAAGGATAAAGAGTTCTCTCTTGAAATCTCTGGCATCAGGAATTCATCTAGATAGTTAACTGAGCGTGGACCCTGTGCTGGGCACTGAGGAAGACCCAGCACAGAAACGGACATCAAAGGGAACCACGCAGTGTGGGAAATGCAAGGTGCTAATTCAGAGGCATGTCCAAGGTCATGGGAGGAAAACAGAAGGACAACTGGGGTGGGGGGAAGTGGCATGGGGCTGGGAGCTGGAAAGATGGGGAAGAGGGCAGGAAGATGGGGCGGGGGGAGGGCACGTTTCACTCAGGAACCCCCAGCACAGCAAAGGCACAGGGGCTGGAGTTCACGTCTTATGCAGGAACAGTGAGTGGGCTGGTGGGAGGAACAACAGGCCTGGGGCACACAGGTGGGTACAGGCCAGATCTTGGAGAGCCTTCCAAGTCAGGCCTGGGAGTTCCATCTGTAACCTTTTGTAAAGCTACAGTTATCAAGAGCAGATAAAATGCCCTTTTACACCAACAAACTATCCAAATGCTTTCCTAGGAGATGGTAAACAAATCCCATTATACCAAACTGTCAGAAAGAGCAAGTGCCTGGACTAACAGAAGATGCACATTATGCGTCCTGCTAGACGGATCACACACATCTAATTTTGCTCCCCTAAATCAACACCCTTATAATCCTATTTAAAAGTCTTTTCTGGGGCTTCCCTGGTGGCGCAGTGGTTGAGAATCTGCCTGCCAATGCAGGGGACACGGGTTCGAGCCCTGGTCCGGGAAGATCCCACATGCCGCGGAGCAACTAAGCCCGTGAGCCACAACTACTGAGCCTGCGCGTCTGGAGCCTGTGCTCCGCAACAAGAGAGGCCACGATAGTGAGAGGCCCGCGCACCGCGATGAACAGTGGCCCCCGCTTGCCACAACTAGAGAAAGCCCTCGCACAGAAACGAAGATCCAACACAGCCATAAATAAATAAATAAATAAAATTTAAAAAAAAAGTCTTTTCCTTTAAGTCTGTATTTTACTATATATTATTAAAAGAAAAGCTCACCCAACAATGTGAATGTACTTAATGCCACTAAAATGTACACCTAAAAACGGTTACAATGGTAAATTGTATGTTATGCATAGTCTATTACAACTTTAAAAAAAAAAAAAAAAAAGACGAACCCACAGTGAGAGAACAGGAGAGCAGATAATAGCAACACAATTTTGGAAGCTGGAAATCAGACTGATTAGTAGTTGGCAGGCCTGAGAAAGCTCAATTACAAGCCAGCAGTGAGGAAAGCAGAGAACCATCCTGATTTCCACCACAGAACCTTCCAAAGGTGCAGAAAGTGTGCTCCTCTGGAGGGAGGGGTGGGATTCACTGCAGGGGAGCAGCATCTCCACTCCTACCGCCCCCTTCCGTGCTGCTGGGTGACTGCTGCCTCACAACTCTGCAGAAATCTGGAGATTTATTTTCTGGAAGATGTAAATCAGGGGGCAGAGTGCTCTCTAGATGATCTGAGCAGACAAGAGGAAAGACCAAGAGATGCCATTACGGGGGTATGGAAATAACAGCCTACCTGCACCTAGAGGCCCAGTGGCCAGATCTGTGCTGATAAGCCCCTTACACCTGCTCAGAGCTCGCTGTAGACCCTGTTAAGCCCTTATTCTTCATCATGCACACACCACTGATTACAAGATGGCAGAGGAGAGAAAGCCTCTAATACAAGAGATTTAAAAGAAAAACAAAACAGGCAAAAAAAAGCCCCTTAGAGGAAATAAACTGTAGAGAAATGAAAGCTTAAAATATATACATTATTAATATACTCAGATAAGATACTGTATCCATGGATTAAGAACAGGATGTTGTATACAATAAAAATGTCTCTTGCAACTTAAAAACAAGATGGCAGAAATGATAAGCTTAACTGAAGAGTGATAAGATAAAGGTAGAAGAAATCCTACCTTTCCAGAAGGCAAAGCCTAAATAAATAAATAAATAACAATAATGGAAAATTAAGCAAAACAAAATATAAGAAAAGAATACATTAAAAAATAGTTCAAGGAAATCTCCCAGACACATCAAGTGCTCATCAAAATGATAAAAACAGACCCATACTGAGGCACACTAATTTGCAATTCCAGAGTCCTGCAGACAAAAAGAACATTCTGCAAGTTCCCAGGGAGAAAAAATAGTTCACTTTCAAAAGATAAGGTGATCAGATTCTGCAAGAACACTGAAAGCTGAAGGGCAATGGCGCAATGCCTTCAAAATTCTGAAGAAAAATGATGTCCAACTTAGGATTCTATACACAGCCCAATAATCAACAAGTGAGAAGGGACAAGAAAAACATTTCAGATATGCAAGGTCTCAAAAACTTTACCACCCCTGCTCCCTTGCTGCAGCAATCCACTGGAGCATGTCTTCCACCTGAGTGAGGAAATAAACCAAGAAAGAGAAAGATGTAAGATATACGGGACGGGGGTCGGGGGGAAGGATCCAACGCAAGAGCAAAGGCACAGGAAATTTCCACAAAAGCTGTGACGGGGGAGGCCCCAGGATGACAACTATGTACCAGCCCTAGGAGGCAAGCAGCCAGATTGGCCCAGAATGACTCAAGAGACAGACTTGTCAACAACATGCCTTTGTCCCCTGTACCAAGCGCGACCGAATGAGACCACCAAAGGGAAATGAGAAGACCTGAAGTCCAGAAAACAGGGAATCCAACTGAGAAGCAAAGCAAATAAGTCTCAAAATGGTAGCTGTGTGGCAGCCTACAGACCCAGCGACCCAGACCAGAGAACAGAGGTCCCCAGTAGGGATGCCTCCAAGACCAGATCTGAAGCTGAGGAATCACCTGAAACTGCTCTGTCCGAAACAGCAGCCCAGCAGCCACGAACCACACGCGGCTACTGAGAGCACTTGAGATGCGGCCAGCCTGAAAAGAGATGTTGCGCAAGTGTAAAAATACACATCGGATTTTGATGACTTAGTGCTAAAAAAAGAAAGTAAGGTATTTCAGATATTTGAAATACTGACTATTGGTTGAAATAACGTTTTGAACACATTGGACTATGCAAACTATACTACTACTTTCATCTGCTTCGTTTTATCTTTCTTACTGTGGCTACTAGAAAAAGCAGAATTACACATATGGGTTGCGTTGTATTTCCATTGCATAGCACTGACTGAGCTTGTGGAAAATTGTTCTGAGAGGCTATCAGAAGCTATGGGAAGAATTAGCAACAGGTAGAAAGAAAATTCTACAGATGAAAAAAAGGCAGGAAAGTATTAACTACAGGGAAATCTATTAAAAAGGAAACAGTACAACATTATCTGTGACTATGTGCATAGGCAAATAATGTACACAATGAATATGGTTTTAACCAAAAAGTATAACATACTGGGAGAATGGGGGAGGGGAAGCAAAGTGGGAAAGCAGAAGGAATGGCTGTTTAAGAAAATGAAATCCTATACCTTAGTAAAGATCTAAATCAATGAAACAAAAGATAAACATTTTCCTTAGACATATGGAAATAAATACAAGCTAGAGTCAGCAGCTCAAAGAGTTCAAAATAGTCATCCATGAAGAGAAAGACTGGGGAACAGGGAGGTATGGGCAGCAAGTAACTGGATTTTATTATAAGCTTATCATGGTATTATTTAAGTTCTTAAACCACGTATACATTCAACTTGGATTTAAAAAAAAAGAATGCCCAAATTCTGCTACTCTACTTATTAAAAAAACTACAAAATGACAAGGAGGAGTTTCTGACTCATACTAGAGATGAGATAATAATTTAAAGTTATGATGATATATTATAAACCCACTTGGGATCAAACAAATTAGTCCAGTAGTAACTTAGCCATCACATCATTTATGGATGAGATTAAGCTTTCAGGGAAATGCTACACAACACAGAAAAATGACTTGAAGGAATATAAATCTCAGTTTTAAATTTCTTATTCTACTTGTTATTTGGAAGTGTTTAGCAAAAGGTACGAATTTTGCCTTGTGATGTGAAACAATCTTATCAGTCCAGCTGGTGTGAATGGATGAAGATGGAAGAAATCATTGACATGGATAAACCACTGAACTAACAAGTATTCATTCTGAGGAAATAAGGGCCAAAATAGCAACAACAGTGTGCAATTGATTTTACTCACCCAAAGGATTTATTAATCTGTACTTTTTTGGTGAGAGAGAACACAGCAAAACTTGGAGATACCTAATAAAAATAGGAGTTATTCACACAATACTTTTTTAAAAAGAGATTCTAAAATTAAGGTATACTCATAGAGCAAAATGCATAGATCTTAAGTATGTATTTCAATTAGTTTTTCTGACCAGCTTTGAGGTATAATTTATAAATAATAAAATATACCCAGTTTAAGTGTTTCTCTATTTTAGAATGGCATATGGGAAATATATGCATGCTTTGAATACAAGTGTTTACATTTCATTCAGTAAAATAAAATGCCAGGATTAGAGTCTTAAAATTGAGGAGTGATAAAGTACCTTTAAAATTAAAAGTAACTACCAATAGTGGTTTAGAAGAAAGCAGATAAACTACTGTATCACAGAACTACAGTAAAACAAGATTTCTGTATTCTAAAACTGTATCAAAGGTAAGCTAACCTTCTAACAGCTGTAGAAAAAGCAGATTCCAGACTAATGAAGAAGTTTAGGGAGACTTTCATCCCAAGCATGAAGTATCTCTAGAAGATCTTTGATTACTCTGACCAAAGATTAAATAATCCACCAAAGTATGTAAAATTTCCACACAGAGAATAAAATAAAGGCCTTAAAGCTGATGATGAAAAGATGAACACTGGGTAAATTGAGGAGCCAAGCCAAAAAGGAAACAATAAACTTGCCATGAAACATATTCCCAGAAGCATCCCCTAAAAAATACCCACTGAACATATCAAGAATCATTCAAAGTGTACCTCATAATTTCAGGGATGGATCACACTAACTTAGAAATTTTACCAGTGGGAAATTAAATATACCAACAAATAGATAACGTAACCATTTCCTTCCCTTGGACAGTTCTTTACTGGCTTTTTAGAAGCTTACTTCCTATTCTTAGTGTAGGTTTCAGAAATGTCATAGAATGAAACATCGTATGTAATGGACGTCAAATGTTCATGCTCTCTTGGAGAATAAATCTGATGATGTGCTACCGAAGCAGAGCTCAAGTTTGGTCAAAGCTTACAGGCAAATGGTTTAAATTACACTGTATCATTTTATATAGGCACTGGGCACCCAAAATGATCTGACTCATCTCTATAGTGAACCATTTTCATGAGAGGAAAAAAGCAAGTTCTTCCAAAATTATGATTTAGCTGGGCTAGAAAGCTGGGCTACAAAATGCTTGATGAAGTTTAAACAAAACAGCTGAACTGGAAATCTTAAGAGGCAAGGAAGTGAGCAGGGCAGAAACTGACATTACCTGCATAATTTCTAAAGTTAGTTCTTTATTTCCCATCTTCCCACACTCACTTAACAAGATAACAGATGACCTCCCAGTGAGTACAAAGGGATATAACATGCTTATAAAGCTCTGGTAATTCTGGAATGAATTAGGGCCCAGAGTGAATCAATTTCTGTATTTACAGGAAAGCTCATGAGCCATTATTCAAATACCTCCCAAATCCAATTAGGCAAAAAGTCAAACTTGGGTGAAAAGCTGGTAATTTTTTACTTGAGATTTCTATTTTTGAAAACACATAGGCATAAAAGCCAATCCAGCCTTGCAGAAATATTTTCAGGTTTATAGCACTTTGTTAAGTTAAACCTAGCGATTTTGGTTTTAACACCTTTTTCTCTTTAGTCCCAGAATAGGGTGAATGTCTCTTATTGGCTCTACAGTAAAATGCATATTTCTCTTAAAACTATTCGAGAGTGATGAGGTGGAGCCAGCATCTTGTTAAAGCTGGGAGTCTGCTGGGAAGGGCCTAGACCCTCACCTCTCTCACCCCTCCTAGCACCGGCCCAGGCTCAGAGTAGGCACTCAACCTAATTCTAGTGATGGAATTAAGGGATGATTCCAAAGGTCCCCAAAGCTCAAAGAGTCCTTAACTCCATACCAATCTGCTTCATTTTATGGAGCAGAAATGTTCTTGAAAGGGAATATGTTTAAGCAAATGTCTGGTCCAATCCTGCTTTCCAATCATTTTATTATTATTATTATTTTGCTGTGCAGTTGAGTCACACGGCCTCCTGACAAGAGAGAACCAAAAGAGTTACTAAAACATGGATTCAAAGCAAAAAGGGTTATTTTTAGATGGTTCAGACAGCCATCTGTTTTAAAAGTCTAAAGGAAGAAAAAACTCCAGTGGTACCTTTTATTTGCTAGAACTGCAGTGAACTACAAGTCCCTTAGCACCTTCAGCATCTTCTATGCTCCCCTGCACCCCCATTTTACAAATGGTTGCCTAATTTGATTGCTCCGGCCGTTATCTAGTACTTTATGGAAGCTACTGGCTCTCAGAAATAGACAGAGCTAGACTGAAGGGAAATGCAGAAGTACAGTAAAGGCAATAATTTAAAATGCAATAAGTGAACATACAGGGTGTACATTTCCTGGAACTCTTGCAGTAGTCACCACTGAATAGGGAGATATATATAGAAATGGGGGGGAGGGGTGGCTAGACTAAAATTTTAGCAACCAACTCTTCAAAATAACATGTGTTGAACAAATTTCGTTATTCATAAATCTCATTTAAATGAGAATATAAAATTTCTGTATAACAAAGTATACTCTGAGAAATACACAAATTATCAAAGTCAGAAGTTTAATGTCTTTCAAGTTGAAAGCAATGCTGTATTCTTTATACTAGTTAATGGAACAATATAATTTACCATAAAAACCTTAGGAAAATATTTTATTATATTTATGTTTATATAATCAATACACGGGAAGTCACATACTCAATATTGTTAAATTTTAAGATAAACTACAACACTTAGATAATAAAGAAGAAGCTTAAAATTTAGCTAACAAGCACCAAGCTTGCTTTGGTTTAAAATTTAAAATGATTATGTACTGAACAGAAAAAGATGATGAAAAGTAAACCAAGAACCTAAGACTCTTACGTGGTAGTTGACAGAGAAAGAGGGGGAGGGAGGAAGGAACAAAACTGGCCAGCATTTAAAAGGCAGCAGGATATACAATAATCATCCCTTCCAGAGCCTGAGGAAATGTTGGGTCATCTTGTACACTGGTCGGGGGTAAGGTTAAAAGAAAATGGAGTTACAAATCACGACCAGAACAATTATGTACATTTGGAAAACAACGTGGAAAAAAGCATAATCAAATTGTTTTACAAATTTCCCACAAACGAGAGGATGAGGGCAGGAATGGAAAGTGTGGAGTACCCTTCACAAAGGGGAACCATCTGGTGGAGACGGTGGGACCAATTTCACGCTCTGATGTGCACCCTCTGCTCTGAACACAAAGCGAGGGTTGATTAAATATAAAGAAAAGCACAAAGGCACAGCTAGGCTCAAAAACAGAACAAGAACAAATGAAAAAAACAGGCCTCACACTCAAAGTGATCTGCAAGCAAGGTACCAAAAAAACAGAAGATGACTAGTTCTGAAAAAGATAGCCAACAAATCAACTAGAAAAATAAATCTATTCCACAAGAAATTTATTGTTAGCCTGTCAGGTGCTTTAAAGATAAATATATTTGAGATCAGGGATAAATAAAGGAATCATGTATAAAAAAGATGTTATAAATAAATCTAGGGAGGAATGAAGCCAGAATAAGTGGATAGGAAAGAACAAATGAGAAATCTTGGAAATGGAATTGACAATCACTGAAATTTAAACAACAACAACAAACCTTAACAGATGAAGATAAAAACTCTACACTGAACACAAAGGATGGGTACTTTGAAAGCGGAGGAACACAGCATGGAGAAATAGGAGATGTGAAGGAGCAATTCAGAGACACAGAGCATAGAGCAGCCCCAGCACACCCCTAAAATATAAATCAGTACCCACACGTTAGGGTCAGAGTAAAGCTGCAAAATAGTAAGGATAAAAAATCTTCAAAGTAAATTACAATATCTCTTGGAAGCTTAACAGAACGTTAACATTGTCATTTATTTAATTTTTACACAGCTGAATAGTTAACAAAGAAATATAAAAATTGCGTTTGCAAGTGCCACTGACTTTAAACCTTATTTTTACAACCCTTAAAGTATCTGTTTTTTGTTTTTTTAAATCACTTATGTTTTCTGTTAAATGTCATAAATTTCACCTTGGGCAGAAATCAATAGGCAGAAAATGAATCAGACTTACAGTAATTGATGTCAATGAAACATATTGGAACAAGTATTTTTTTTTTAATGCTGAGAACCACAAAACCATTCCTGTAAGAGAACAGTCTAAAAAATTGAATCTACTTTCACTTCTGTTTTGTTTACCTTCTGCTTTCCATAAGGACAGTTTAAGTGTTCAGGCCCTGGGGTTCTGGCACTTTGCCGAGGACAGTGGTACAGCTGACTAAGGACACAAGTAGTTGGCAGACATCTGAAAGTGGAAGGTTTACACCTTCGTTTACATGGAACCAGATTGCCAACCACCAGCTTCCTCCCTCCACGGTTAATTTCCCTAAGCTCAGTAGTCACAGGGAGGGACCTTAGGAACCTACACGATATTCCTGCTCTGAAGTAACAGAACCATACTTATGAAACTGATGATATTCTGTGTATAATTTGGGAGTGTAAATGGGAGGGAAACAGAATGTCAAAATGAAACTAGCTTTGGTTAAGCATTTCTTTAATATTCCAAGAGCAGTACAAGATTCTGTACCATAACCAAAGAAAAGGCCTTTGCATTATTGTTATCAACCATATGAGTTTTCTAAATACTTTCTAGATGTAAATGTACTTTTCTACATACCATTTCGGGGATTAGGGTTGACGAGGAAAGACGTGACCAATGCCCAAAAGCATTATGAAGTGATAGTTTTTTACTGAAGCCACAAAGATAAAATGACAATTTGGGGAAGAGAGGAAGCAGGTGACCAAGTTCTTCTGACTGCTTTCCAAAGAACTCTGTGTATGTGGATTAAAGAAGCAAGGTTTAGAGTCAGTGTTTGAGTCCCTGCAATTCATCCAAATATTTATTGAGCACTGACTATGTGGCAGGCAATAAGGATATGAAGATGAACAGCTAGATAAACAGACGCTAGGTTCTCAGCTAGGCACTGTCACATGTATCTCACACAAACACATCCATGACTATTCATCAAGAATTAACAGTAGGGACTTCCCTCATGGTGCAGTGGTTAGGAATCCTCCTGCCAATTCAGGGGACATGGGTTCGAACCCTGGTCCGGGAAGATCCCACATGCCACGGAGCAACTAAGCCCGTGCGCCACAACTACTGAGCCTGCGCTCTAGAGTCCGCGAGCCACAACTACTGAGCCCACGTGCCACAACGACTGAAGCCCACGCGCCTAGAGCCCGTGCTCCCCTGCTCGCTGCAACTAGAGAAAGCCCGTGGGCAGCAACGAAGACCCAATGCAGCCAAAAATAAATAAATAAATAAACTAATTAAAAAAAAAAAAAGCATTAACAGTAAAACAGAAGGATTAAAGCCCTGAGCAAGTGGATACTCTACCTACACCCCCTCCCCACCACCAAGGATCTGATCATTCTTGGAAAGGCAGAAGGAGTGGTTCAGAAGCCCCAAACTCTATCTGCACCTGCATTTCTTTTTGCTTCCTCCTGTGGCTTAGATTAAGGGTTCTAGCACTGAACTGTGCCTGAGAACAATGGTACCAGGCTGTATGCATAAAACCACATGCACCATACATTATGGGTAAATTAAGGATAATCTGATCTATACACAGATGTCTTATCTTTTTTTAGACCTCAATCTAGTGTGAGATGCAACTCTACTACATAAAGATAATTTAGGATGTTGCTGAATAAACAGCAACACTCTTAAAAACTTCAGGGCTTCAGGAGAAAAATCTCTTTGGGCCAATTTGGTGTGAGAGGACTTTTTATTAATAAAATCAACAGTTCAGTGAATGCTTACTACTTACCACACCAAGACATGCTAGTCTAATCATAAGGTTACAGGAGACAAAAACCCATGTCAGCCCATAGCCTGTGGCTTTCTATCTGTTTTCTCCACTAAGAAGTCATGCAATACTCAGAGTTACTTGAAATTCCTAATTAAGGAAACATCTGAATGCAGCAAATGAAAGTAACATTCTATGAATGACTTTACAGCCATTTGTTTTTTAAGTAACTTATCATAACATCAGCATCGATGTCACATGTCACACCTGCTTATAAGACACCTGGAAAAGTAGTAATACCAGAGCAAGATACTACTGCTACAGGCCAGAGGAGCCCTTGAAGTGTTCTGAAGAAGGTTCACTCTTTGTTTTGTACATTATGTGGATTTTGACAAATTTATAATGACATGTATCCTCCATTAAACAGAGTATTTGCACTGGCCTAAAACCCCCGTGCTCTACCTATTCATCCCTCCCTCTCTCCTGGCACACCCCTGGCAACCATTGATCTTGCTACTGTTTCCATAGTTTTGCTTTTTCCAGAAACGTCATACAGTTGGAATGATATCATATGTAGCCTTTGTCCACTTTTTTTCTATTAAGCTGTTGTCTTTTTCTTAATGATATGCAGTATTCTTTATGTATACTGGGCACAAGTCCTTTGGTGGTCACACACACTGCAAATGTTGGCAAAAGCCAACTGATACACATATCTAACCACCCCAAAACACAGGGCTTACAACAACTTCTTTGCTCTTGAGTCTAGAGGTTGGCCATTTGAGCTAAGCTTAGCTGGGATGGCTTGTCTCTGTTCCATGTACTGTTGGCTGGGCTCACCATATGCATTTGTGATCACTGGTGGCCCACTGGCCTCACTTACAAACCTGGTGCTTGGCTGGCTGTTGACAAGGGTGATGGCAGTAATCAGGTCAGTGTCGTTCATCATCCAACAGGCTAGAATCCAACAGGCTAGCCTGGGTTTGTTCACACTGTAGTGATTGTAGAATTCCCAAAAGCAGCAAGAAAGGGCAAGGCCCAATATGCAAGTACAGAGACACTGCAGGTTCAGTTCCAGACCACAGTAAAGCGAATATCGCAATAAAGTGAGTCACATGAATTTTTGGTTTCTCAGTGCATATAAAAGTTATGGTCATAATAGTCTATAAAGTGCGCAAAAGCATTATGTCTGAAAAAAACAATGTACATACCTTGATTTAAAAATACTTTATTGCTTAAAAAATGCTCACCGTGAGCTGAGCCTTCAGTGAGTTGTAATCTTTTTGCATTAGTAACATCAAAGATCACTGAGCATGGATCACCACAACAAATATAATAATGAAAAAGTTTGAAATATTGCAAGAACTACCAATATGTGACACACAGACAAAGTGAGCAAATGTTGTTGGGAAACTGGTGCCAGTAGACTTGTTTGACACAGGGTTGCCACCAACCTTTAATTTGTAAAAAACACAATAAAGCAAAGTGCAATAAAACGAGGTATGCCTGTATTTTTTTTAGGCCTCTGCTTGTGTCATGATCACCAACATTCTACTGGCCAAAGCTTGTCATGTGGCCAAGCACAAATTCAAAAGTGATTGTCCACCTCTTGGTGAGAGTCACATTCAGAGGGGCATGAACGTGACAGACAGGGATGGGAGGAATTTGGGGCCACTTCTGCAAACAACCCAATGTTAATGGTGTCTTTTGATGAAGAGAAGTTCTTTTTTTTTTTTTTTAAATCTTTATTGGAGAATAATTGCTTTACAATGGTGTGTTAGTTTCTGCTGTATAACAAAGTGAATCAGCTATACATATACATATATCCCCATATCTCCTCCCTCTTGCATCTCCCTCCCATCCTCCTTATCCCACCCCTCTAGGTGGACACAAAGCACCAAGCTAATCTCCCTGTGCTATGCGGCTGCTTCCCAATAGCTATCTATTTTACATTTGGTAGTGTATATATGTCCATGCCACTCTCTCACTTTGTCCCAGCTTACCCTTCCCACTCCCCGTGTCCTCAAGTCCATCTTCTACTTCTGTGTCTTTATTCCTGTCCTGCCCCTAGGTTCTTCAGAACCTTTTTTTTTTTAAGATTCCATATATATGTGTTAGCATATGGTATTTGTTTTTCTCTTTCTGACTTACTTCACTCTGTATGACAGACTCTTGGTCCATCCACCTCACTACAAATAACTCAATTTCGTTTCTTTTTATGGCTGAGTAATATTCCATTGTATATATGTGCCACATCTTCTTTATCCATTCATCTGTCAATGGACACTTAGGTTGCTTCCATGTCCCGGCTACTGTAAACAGAGCTGCAATGAACATTGTGGTACATGGCTCTTTTTGAATTATGGTTTTCTCAGGGTATATACCCAGTAGTGGGATTGCTGCATTGTATGGTAGTTCTATTTTTGGTTTTTTAAGGAACCTCCATACTGTTCTCCATAGTGGCTGTATCAATTTACATTCCCACCAACAGTGCAAGAGGGTTCCCTTTTCTCCACACCCTCTCCAGCATTTATTGTTTGTAGACTTTTTGATGATGGCCATTCTGACTGGTGTGAGGTGATACCTCACTGTAGTTCTGATTTGCATTTCTCTACTGATTGGTGATGTTGAGCATTCTTTCATGTGTCTGTTGGCCATCTGTATATCTTCTTTGGAGAAATGTCTATTTAGGTCTTCTGCACATTTTTGGATTGGGTTGTTTGTTTTTTTGATATTGAGCTGCATGAGCTGCTTGTAAATTTTGGAGGTTAATCCTTTGTCAGTTGCTTCATTTGCAAATATTTTCTCCCATTGAAGAGAAGTTCTTAATGTCAATGTAGTTCAATTTATCAATCTTTTCCTCTATCGTTAGTTTTTGTGGGGTGTCTTGTTTAAGAAACAGTTGCCCATCTCAAGTTCATAAATACACTCTTCTTCATTATTTTTGAAAAAATTCAACTAAAGAAAAATGTTTTTCCATACAATTTCATTTATATCTTGATTATGCCTCAAGATGTTGGAATAAAACATACAGACGACAGTATGGCATGTCTGTCCCTTCCAACAGCCGTTTTTGTGCACAGTAAACACTACTTTAACTTGACCAGCAGGCACTCAACATCTGCTGAATGATGAACACAGAGTGACTGTCTCTGTCCTTTGCCTACCAATCTTTGAGAATATTAGTATTTTTCGTACTCATGTAAGCTCTTTACATATTTTAAAGCCATCAATTCTTGGTCTATCCTGAGAAACCACTTTGCCAATTTATTTGTTTGCACATTTAAATTTAATTTCCCCTAAATAAAAAAATTTTAAGTGTGGGAGGATTATCATAAAATGTCATTATAATAACAACAGAGCTGCCACTTGGCAGAATTATGAGTGATTTTTATTTTCTATTGTTTTCCAATTGTTTTCTACAGCGCATATGCATTACCTAAGTAATAAAGAGTTTTAAAGTAGTTTTAAATTTTTAAGTATTCAAACCTACTGACCTTTCCCTCTGCGATTTCCTTTACTGCTTCTAATTTCAACTATACCCATTATATTGTCTTTAAATCTCAAACTATGCTAAGAATAGGTGTTTCTTCCGGTTTTGTCAGCTTAACAGTTCCACTATGCTAACCTTTGTGTCTGTCTATTACAGTAGTTCAAACTGTATATTACAGAGTGCTTCTTCCTCCCTTCTCCCTGAACTCAAATAGGAACAAAATGCAGCTGCATCTGATCATTCAGATTTCAGAGTGAACAAATCACTATTTTTAAGAGAAAGATGAACCATTACAACTAGGTAGAGTTGTGTTTTTTTAAGAAGATTAATGCAGGCTAGATTCATTCTTTGCAACTATTTAGCAAATTAAAGATCAAGAGGAACTCAGAGATTAAAATATAGGGAATTAAAAAAACCCACAATAGTATTTCTATAGTTAAAATGAATACTGTTACTTTGTTCTTCTGTAAGGAAAGAGTAGGCAGGATGGCTCTGGCACAAAATTTTTCCCCCATATTTATATGGTATGCATTATTATGCGTATAAACTTGTAGTGAAATAGAAGAAAAAATTAAAACATTAAATTATTTCTGTTCACCATGTCCATAAGCAGACTATTTTTTAAAAAGCATAGTTTTCCATGTCAGTTACCTGACTTCTAACTTTTTAACTTCCGTCAAAGCAAATTTTAATTTATTAAGTGTATTTAAATAAAAAGCAACTTTCAGAGTAACTACTTCAAACAAGATCCAGCATAAAATACCTGTATGTCAACAAATCAAATTAGAACATCTTCCCATCTCGTTGACATATTTAGGGAGATGCAATTGTTTTAAAACGGTTCTATCCTTTCCTCCTCTCCAGCCATAAGCCTTGAGCAACAGCTGCATGATCTTTTGGTCATCTGCCTTCTTAGAACTGGATACATAAAAAATACATTTTCTATACAATGAAAGGAGGCAGTAAACCTCTGCTAATAACATATGATCAATTTTTAGAAGGCTGACTGATGCCAAATACTTCCTCAAGAGGATTTGCTCAATATCTCAATGCTACAACTAAAACTATATAGGAACCAAAATCCATACACATATTGCTAGAGACAGGCCTAGGGTCACTATTATTAAATAAATAACTGAAGCTATTGTAGAAGTAATATCCTTTAAACATACTACAATAGCTAGGCACTCTTCTCCCCAAGGCTCACAAAATGACGACATCTTCATTGGGTTAACAGGAAAATAAATCCCTAGGACCAAATAAATCAAACATTTTGCAAAAATCAGGATAAATAAAGAACTTTAGGGACACTAAGTCTAGTGACATTTTCATGTAACAGCAATGCCTAAACTTGAACAAAACTCACGATTAGAATGTTTGTTTTCTTACTGCACTGTAAAGCAATCTTCAAGTAAACAAGATTACTCAGAGCAAACAGTGGAAAGTTTCAGTGAGATATGTTCATTAGATAACAGGACAGTTAAAAAGCCAGAAATGTAAAATTATTTTAAAGGTAATTGGTCTCACCACCCAAGTATATTTTTTAAAGCAAACCCTTACATACGATGCCAAAGTCAAGTTTTGAGGATCACCTTCAGAGCCAAGACTGCAACATTGCTATCACTGTACTTGCAACCAATTTTTGTTCTTGCGTTTCAGGTTGTACCAAGTGTTGACGGGGCAGGTGGCTCTGTCGTGGTCCCTGTCCTCAGTGAGTTCCCACTCGGTGGGGGAAGACCGCCTGTGGCCACAAACAATGCTACTGAGTAGAAAGTCCTGCTCAGAGGCGAAATCTATTCACAGGAAGAAGGGAAAGGCAACGAGAAGAGCTGGTAAAAATGAAAATAGTAAATTCAGGAGTAAATGTGGAGCAGCCACATCTGGTGCAGAGGAAAGAGCTCTTTCTGGCACTGCTGACCTGTTGCCTCTCCTTGCCAACTGTGGTTGGCATTAAGGGGAGAAGATACATCATACAGCTATATCCAAGCTGTTTTGCCTAGTCTGTTCCAGCACTGTTGCTTGAAAGGAAACCTTAGCAATGAAGGCTGGGGTGGAGAAAGGATGGCCATTCTCCGTTGGAGCAACCCCAAAGTCTGCTGCCTGTGCCACTCTCCAAGCCCTTGCCATCACACCAAAGGTCAGAGAGGAAAGAGTGGGCCCACACCACACGAAAGTGGCCTGCGACCCAGGTCTCTGTGCCCAGACTCCTAGGGGTGCACAGGGCACACACATAACACTTCCTAAACTTGCCTCCGCTCAACAGGGCTGCAGAGGCTTTCCAAGAGAGATTGCTGTCTGAGCCTCCTCAGCTCAAAGGAGCAGACACTTGAGGTCTAGCTTGTTCACCAGCAGAGCACGACTCCTGCAGACACAGGGCCCTCAATAAGGATCCACTGAATGAGTGGGCTAAACATGTCAGAACGAACCAAGGTGAGATATGAATTTGGAATTATGAAAATAGAGATAGCATGACGATGGCAGTGGAAAACAAATAATGAATGCAAGAAGAAAGCACCAGTGACCCAACTAACTTTGAGAACTCTGCTCTCTCTTTGACTTCCTCAACAGAAAGGTCAGGGGTGATTTCCCAGTAATGAGTAATTTCCTGCTATGATACCCAGGGAATGGCTGGGTGTGAGAGAAACATTTCTTGGAAGGATGTGCCTCTTCCCCTCTACTTCTCCTGCAGGCAGCACGATTTTCTGATGCGGTACACTCCTGGAGAAGGCTACCTTCCATCTGAGATGAAATCTAGGCTCCCTACAAACTAGGGAGGAGCAGGTCAAGGGCTGGAATAGCAGGAAGGCTTTTGCACGGAGCCCCCGAGCCAGGCTGAGGAGGGACTGAGCGTGGTCAGCACTCAGCACTCCTAAATCAAGACCCACCGGGGCCCTCAAACAATTGCTGCAAACAATATTCAGGTAGGAATGGCAAGTGCTGTCTTCCTAGCTCCTTGTGCCTAGCAGAGCTCGATATGATGATCAGCTCCCTAAGGTCGTACTCCGAATGTATTTCCAGGCTGATGGTCCCTCAGCCCAGACCCTGGATGGTAACATCAGCTTTCCTTGACATTTCACTTTCCTCTCCAAGTACAAAGCAGACGTGGTTCTGGCTCCTCTGATCCCTGAGTGTTCAATTTTTTTTTTTAAAGTATTTGTTATGATGTTTGGATTTATTTCAAAATAAATTAGAGCTGGGAGGGGTTAATGGGTAGGGGATACAGAGGAAAAAAGATGAGCCATGAGTTTTTAATTATTGAAACTGGGTGACGAATACGTAGGGGTTCATTATACTAGCCTATTTCTATATGTTTGAAAGTTTTTGTGAAGGATTCTTGCAACTCAAGTTTTTTTTAAAGTAGGGAGGAATGATATAATCGGATATGTGTTTTTGAGCGATTACTCTGGCTTTATGATTCTGGGAAGACGGTGGCAGCAGTGGCATAGTTTTCCACTCTCCCTGAATCCCCATAAAAATAAATGGAGGACTTCCCTGGTGCCACAGTGGTTAAGAATCCGCCTGTCAAGGCAGGAGACACAGGTTCAATCCCTGGTCCAGGAAGATCCTACATACCGTGGAGCAACTAAGCCCTGTGTGCCACAACTACTGAGCTTGTGCTCTAGAGCCCGTGAGCCACAACTACTGAGCCCACGCGCCACAACTACTGAAGCCCGCACGCCTAGAGCCCGTGCTCCGCAACAAGAGAAGAGAGGCCCACACACTACAATGAAGAGTAGCCCCCGCTCACCACAACTAGAGAAAAGCCCATGGGCAGCGACGAAGACCCAACGCAGCCAAAAATAAATAATAAATAAATAAACAAACGGAGCAACAGGATAGCCAAACCAACACAGAGAACCCCTCAGACAACAACTAAAACAAAACCAGAGACAAGGCACCCTTATGACTCTGAAAGTACAAGGAAGTGGGGGACACCCAGCTATTAAGACCCATGTGGTATTAGCATTTGTGTGGGAGGAAGGAGAATCAAGACAACAGGGGCTTCTGATGGCTGTGACCAGGAGAACCCCAAATCATCAGGTCTCACTGGGAATTGTGACAGGCCAACTTGTGTGAGCAGCCAAACTAGGAGCAGATCCTGTAGGCTCCAATTCACAGGCATCCCCAGGCTCCCCCTCCCCAAGGTGCTGGGTCAGCCTAGGCCCTACAGACTCTCAAAACTAAGACCTTCTAAGTAAGACACAGCCTGCATGGAGGAGAAGCTTCTTGGAGTAGAACAAATTGAGCAAGATACAGACAAAAGGGGCAAAGGAAAGAGAAGGCTGAGATAATAGGTAAAAATGGGAAGAATAGGGGAAGCAGATCTTAGAAACACAAGATGCTTTAAAAAATCACTTCACAAAGCCAGCTAAAGAGGGAGCCTGAGAGCCCTGCGCTAGGACATCTATCTGACCCACCCCTTCCTTCCTAAAACTACCAGGAAACTGTTCACTTAAAAACGGTCAGTAGACAAGGAACAGTTGAGTTCCACACAGCATTAATATATGAAAGAGAATAAGGGACAAACAATATCCCTACAGAAGACAAAAGCAGGCTAGAAAGATGCCCACAAAAGATGAAACTAATCCAACAAGAAACTAAGAAAATGGTAGAAGCTATGGAAGAACAACATAAATGAGAATGAGAACTTAAGAACCAAAGTAACTGGAAAAAAGAATGATCTGAAAAGAGAAGTGAAAGAAATCAGGAAAAAATTAAAAAGAAAAGAAGAAAATATTTTCAGAAATGAAGACAAAACAAGGAGGAACACAAGAGCAAATAAACACGTTTAATGCCTCAAAGGAAACAGAAAACAGGAGAGTTTAACAAAAAGAAATTCAAAAAGAAGTAACCAAAGAGAAATATGTTCCTTGTACTGTTATAATCGTTCTGTAAGTTTGAAATTATATTTTTTAAAAATTTAAAATCATATTTAATAATTTTTCATATGTTTTTAAAGCAAATTATAAAGATTTTAAAATTTTTGAGAGGAAGTGAAAGAAATAAATGATAGGCAAAGAAGATCAAACATACACACAACAGGCTGAGTCCCTGAGAAGGAAATCAAAGCAACGTAACAAAAGAAATACTGAAAGCTTGAATTTAAGACTCTTCTGAAATTAAAAAAAGAAAAGGTTTGAAACTATACATTGAAAGAACACATTGATTTGGGGGAAGAATTCTTCTTGGACCCAAAATGGCCAACAGCAAGATATGATTTAATAAATGATTACACTTTGAATTAAAACTTTTTAAAAATCCTTTGGGGATCTAGCAAAAAGACCAAGTCACTTTTAATGGCAAAAAATTAGACCATCAAACATCCACAGCAATGCTTTATACCACAAGACAGTGGAATAACATATTTAAATTACTTAAGGAAATAAAATGTGATCCAAAGATTTTTATATACAGACCATATGGTCTTCAAATATTAAAGCTGCAGACAAACTGTTATGAACGTGCACTGTTAATTCCCAGAATGTTGTTTCTATAAACCATTCCTGAAGAATCTAGTAGAGAATGAGCATCAGGCAACCAAAATGACTAGAGAGATTTAGGGAACAACTGATAGTGAGCATTAATATTTACTAGTAGGTCTAAGATAAAAGGATGGCTGTAAGGGAGACGGTGTACTATATAATGTAGAGTACAACCACCAAAGGGAGTGTGGAAGGCAGAACAGGAAGAGTTTTTAAAAAAGAGAATAATCTTGCTAATAGTTTTATGGATATTGACTGAGACTCTTCAGATAGCAACTGAGAATACTTCAAATCAGATGCTGGGGGGAGAGGGAAGGGAAGAATAGTTGATTACTAGGTAACTTCAATACGGCTCACAGAAGGGAACCACAGTAATACCCAAAAACTGAGGGCACTAGGGGTATATAATAAAGATATTAGTATAGAAGGAGTCATTAGAAAATATAAGCATTCCTAAATACTAAAAGACTTATTATAAAATTCCTCCTCAAAAATTATAAAAATAACATGTCCAGTGTATACAATACAAAGACGTAATGAAAAAACTTAACCAATGTTAACAGTCTAGTATTGTCTACTCCTCCAAACATGCAAAATAAACAATGAATTCTTAAATAATGAATTATTTATGAATTCTTACTATTTGTTTTTACATAGATAGGCCCACATTATACATATTATTCTATGATAAAATCTTGTTATCCAGCCATCTAACCTACCTTCATCTACTCATGAAATTTTTCTTAAACTCGTTTTCTAGGTTGATCAATCACATTGCAAATAGAATAAATCCGTTTCTCCCAATTGTTTAGCAATGATTTACTTTTCTTATCTTATTACTTTATCTAGAGCCTCCAAAATAATGTTCAATAACAGCTGGGTTAAGATAAAAACAACTTCAGCATTTTAACAGTTAGGTTTGAGAAACAGATTCTCTTGTTGAAGTAGCTTCCACATATTCTTACATTATTAAATTTTAATTATTAAGAGCTGCTGAATAAGGCCAGCCAGAACTCAACAGTTATTTTTCATTAGTGAGAGCCTAACCTCCACTGAGAGATCCTATTCTGGACAGAAAGAGCTCCCTTCTCTCACTATCCAAACTCTAACAAGACAATCATGCCTAACTAGTTTTTCTTCTCATATGTCTTTTCCATTTGCTTGGATAGAGTTCCTTGGCAGTTATCTCCTCCTTTTAAATTTTTTCAAGCTGCCTATCTGGTTGATGTGCTTTTAGCGACCCCATGCCACTTGATGACTAGCATCACTCATCCTGGCTTCTCTCCTGCTCTAGTCATGCTTTCTGAACTCAGTTACAGTACTTTAAAACAACTTCCTTTTTACTTTTCACATGTTCTATCGTTTCTTTCCTTTTTACTCCAAAATTGAAAATTGGGGGCATTTTCTGAATTTTCTCAATGGAAGCATTGAGAAAATTCAAGCAACACTGAAAACCAGACCACATATGAAAATCATATGACCACTGAAAATCAACTGACTACACATGCAGCAACCAAGTGGTGACTATCTTTTTGGTTATTTGTCCGACAGAGGGGGAGTCAGTAGACAGACGACCTCAGAAGAATATTCGCTCAAGAAATAACAGCAAAGATCTCTAAGTCTCCTTTGTTACCTGTACTTTCCCGGTACATGTTTATTCTTCTACTTACTCTGTTCTGCTTAAATTATAGGCAACTTGACATTTATATCACTGTCAGGCCCTTTTCAGACACTGTTGATACTTCAGTCTATTTTGAATGGCACTATATGGTTCTCTCTTGGTTAGAAACCACCCAGAGTATCTTTCAGCAGCAAGGCCAGAAACTATAAACTGGCTAAACTGTCTATAAACAATCAGTAAGCTGGTAAAGTACATTCGGACTGACTATTCCGTTTTTAATCTATTTATTTCTCTTACAGGTAGCTGCTTTTTGAAACAAATTTAGAGAAAACACACGATGGCATGAGAGGGATATAAGATTAGGGGAGGGAATGCTTTTTGAGGGCAGAAAAGAAAAAAAACTAGAATGAAATCACATAAAAAATAGCATTACTAATACAAGAGTCTATGGGAAACAAATAATGCACACACAAATGAGCCCAAGTAAAACCGAAGAAATATGGTAAGATGGACAAACTGTTATCAATGTCAATATCCTGGCTGTGATAGCGTACTACAGTTTTGCACAATGTTATCATGGTGAAGGAAACTGGGCAAAGTGTACAAGGGACCTCTCTGTATTATTTCTCACAACTGCACATGAATCTGTAATTATCTCAATAAAAATTTCAATTAAAATATGACTGGCAGAATACAGACAAAATGTTTATAGTAGTTATACTGTGCAGTGATAGGGATAAAGAAAGCTTTTATTCTCTTTTGTTTTCCATAGTAAATATATCACTGTATAATGAAATACAGTATAAATTGCAAAAATAAGAATTCTTACAAGGGTTGAAAGGATATAATCAAGACTTTACGTATTTTAAAAATATTTTATAAAATCTCAAGGAATATGAATGAGTATAGCGAATACAGGACTGTTCAACAAATCATGGGATTCTAGTATAAGACAAATCCTTAATTTTTAAAACGTGTATAAACAAAGGGGAAGTACTACTTTCTGCCAGTGAATAATAAACTTCTGGGAGTCATTATCTCAGGAGGTGACATACTCTGGAGACCAATGCTCGGGCCGTGCATGTTCTTGAAAATTGCTAAGCAACTTCTAACTGAAAGGCTCACCCACCCCACCCTGGAGGCCTCGCTCAAGGATTCACTGACCCCTTCATACCAGCTTAAAGCCCCTTCTTCAACACTCTCCTTGTACCTTTTATTCTTCTTTCATGGCACTTCCTCCACAATTAATAGTTCGTGTGACTGTTTCATGTCATCTCTCTCCTATGACTATTAACGAGACCACAGGTGTGTGCTCCCTATCACCCTCACTCCTGTACTTGTCACTGCCTAGCACACTGCTTGGCATCCACAGGCACCCAATAAAGTTGTAATGAATTAAGTGCCAACATAATTTATATGAATTTATAGGTGACCATCATAATGGTTTATAGGACAAATTACGACTCTTCGGTTCAAGAATAATTGTTAGGTAGATTACTCTTAAGTGCTGAGTCCTAAATATGGTTTATTTAATTCCACAAACATTTCTGAAGGGTGTACAGAAAGGCCATCTTATATGGCAACTAAATTCTACAGTTAGCTATGAGGCAAAAATTTCATGCAATTAAGATTAAAACCTTGGAAAAAATACTTTAAATTGCCAGCATCGAAGCCTTAGATATTTTAAAGCCCAGATCTTAACTTCCTTTGTTTCTCTTTCACCTGTAGTCTCCCTTTCCCTACAGAGGATTATCAAGGTGTGGTCTGATAGGACAATGTGGTATTTAAAGGAATTTCTCTTTTTTGCTTGTGGCAGTATGTATAGTTTAAGCAAGGTTAAATGAGTACATGATACAAGTCCGCAAGCCAGACACTACAGTACACTCAGTACTGAGGATACAAAGATCTAAAAGACATGATCCCATATTCTCAGAGGGTTCACATTCTAGCAAAGAAGAAAATAATATATAAGCAATAGAATTAAAATAGTAATTCATATAAAATATTATTAAGTGTTAAAAAGGAACAGCACACTGCAAAAAATGCTATTTGGCATGTCAGAAGCAGAATACGTTCTTTCTCAGTGGCTTTCTTCCTGTAACCAAATCCTAATTTTCCCCTAGAGAGATGGATTCCTCAGGTGAATTAGGGAAAATTAATACATTCACAGAGGTAACAGAGAAAGCATGTTAATATTTCCCATAGAACAAAAAAAAAGGGAACTTAACAGAAAAGTCAGCTCAGTGCCGGGGGCAGGAGGCACGTGCTCCACTGAGGCAGGGCCTGTGAGCTGAAAGGAGGGTGAATGGTGGCCGCTCAGCAGACAGAAGATACAGCACCAATGACAACCCAGTTTGGAATATGCGGGGAAGGGGTGGGGCAGGGGTGCTGGTCAGCAGGGCTAAACCAACACCCTTACCCAGACCTGCTTTAAGCACCTGTGTTAGGTGAGGCCAAGGAATCAGGAGACTACAGTCCCAGCAACGGGGAGCCACTGGAAGTTTTCAAGTAGGACAGGGATATCACTTCTTGTCCCATGAAAGACAGGATGGAAACAAAGAGCCTAAACCAGCTGAAGGTGACCATAAAAGGCCAGAGATGAGGAGGGCCTGAATGGAGGCAAGGGAAGAGGATGAGGAAAGAAGGAAAGAGGTTCAGATGCACATTTCAAGAATGAAGTTGGAGGACTTGGCAATCAGCTGGATGTAAGGGTAAATTAAAGAACTGAAGGTTACTTTAGGTTTTGAGTTAGTGCAACTAAGGATAGATACACATATTAACTTGTAAACAAGTGCCTACTGATTTTATAATTACTCAGTGGATTTCACAATACAGGAAAAAAATGCTGGGTGGTTAAAAAAATATATCAAGCTTACAAGACAAGGTAAAGCCGTGCTCTACATTACAAAATACATCCTCTAAACAAAAGCATGAGAAAGTCTACAGAAACCTATATAAAAAGAATGCATTAGAAAATATATAAAATCTTACGGGTTCCCATTTCTAGCTGATCTATTTTAAAAGAATGTAACATATTTGCACAGGTTAAAAAAAAAAAGGCTTAAGTGCTTGAGTGATTTTCTGGCAAAATAATTAAGACACTTTCAGAAGAACTGCCAGTAAATTAGAGAGAGAAAATCTGAAGTCTCATTTGGATAAAACTTGCTAAAACCAGAAAGTGCTGTTTAATATGACAGCTTCTATGGCCAGACAACCTCACTCCCCCTACCCCTTCTGTGCTCACGATTACTAAGGGGAATAAAATGCCAGAAACTTTCATCACACTACGCCAGAATGCACTTGTAGAACAATCTGTAGTTCTGGGGTGCAGCCACGTTCCACCTCCAGCCCCACCTGACCCACCTTCTTGTTTACAATGATGCCAGATTGAACCTTTCAGAAGTGGTACATCACACCTTCCTTTCTGGGTGGGCTTGGGTGGGCACAGTGTCCCTTTCTGCTCAGAAGTGAAAAAGCAGCTGTCAAGTGAGGGACAAAAAGCCGAACATGAACTAGCAGGGAACCTCCAGCCCTGCAGCTCTCCACAAGCCAGTTTAAAAGCAGCAAACTGCTAAATGGAAACACCCAGACCAACTATCGCCATCAGCTAAGAGCCCAGTGCCTCAGCATCTCAGCAGTGCTTGGCTGAGGACAAAAATGAGGTGCAAGTTGGGTGCCTGTGGGTTCAGGGAGTGGAATGTGATATTTATGGGAGATGATGGCCCTGGAGGCAAACCCTTTTATCACAAGGCTGCCAGGGCCAGGCCTGCTGTGCCATTCAGATGCTCTCCGAGATCCCATTTGCTATAACCAGCTTATGCAGCCTGTCCTTACCCTAAAAGATTTCTTTGTGGCAGGTGAAGAACAAATCAAGCCATAAGAGACCACAGAGATCACCTACCCAAAGGTTTATCCAGTCTCCTTGCAGAAGTCATTTTGGACTCTGAAATACTGCTGTGGACAGTTTCAGAGGATTTAACTAGGAAGTGCGCTGTACGGTTTTGTATACTGTCATGAAAAGGTCTTATCTGAAAACAAATCTTAGATAAGAAATATAATCAAGGGAGGCAGTATTAATTATAAAAGCTATTATTTGCTGCAGTGTGATATATAACACAGGAGAATGAAATGGAAATACAGGTGCAATTTATAAAGATCATAAAGATCAGTCATCTGGGATTCTACAATTTCTCACAGCAAAATTAACATGTGATAACTCTGCCACAACATTTAATTTTGAAAACCTGAAAAAGACTATATATTTATTTCAAAAGCAGGAGACCCTGACAGAAAATTCAGTTGTAGACCAGAGGCAAAAACCCTGGTCCAAGCAAAAAAAAAAAAACGGTAACCAAGCAAAAAAAACGGTAACCAAGGAAAAAAAGGTCAATGCCTGGGGACCCCGGAAGAAGACAAAAGGGGGTAATGAAGAGATAGCCAGGCCCAAGAAGTGTCCTGGGAGCTGTCATTGTTCTCTAGCCCCAGAAATGCCAGCCTAACCTATTCCTCACGGCTCTAACCTACCCGCTGCATCCTTGAATCCAGCCTCTCCTCCAAAATCCATGACAGTCCATATTACTTGGAGGTGAGAAGAAAAACCACTTCCAGTGGCAAGGCTGCATGAGAAGGGGATGTATTAATACACACCTATAGCCACCCCCCACACATACACACACACACTACCCCCCAGATGGAACCCAGAATGGTTTTTATTCATAAAATCACTATTATGTATAATATTATTATATATAGTAATCATCATCATATATAATAATTCTATGGGAAAATCACATATGATATTAATAGGAATACTTCAGGTATACTGCAGATTAAATAGGTACCAGGGTAAGCTTGGAACTTAACCACCATTCATAGCACTGATTCTACAGAAAATATGTTCAGAGTCCCAGACAACTAACTTTCAACCTTTTGAAGCAGACACATTTATGTATTAGGGACTGTCTGCACTTTCATGCTTGGTTACCAGTTGACTCTCTGCCAGCCAGAAAAGTCCATCTAAACATTGTTCCCATGAACTGACCCAAAGAAGATTTAAGGGGACACTCTGGATAGTAATAAACTTTGAGCCTCAAAGCCAGGGACTCCATGACACACAAGACTGGCCGTAGCTTTTTACTTGAAGACTGTCGATTTAAAAAGGACTAAACAGGGATATTAAAAATCAAACAAAAACAAAACTCCTGAACACAAAATTCTGCCACAAGCTGAGCCTGTTCTGTTTTACAGGCTGTTGTAGTTTTCTGGCTGTCTATTAGCACCTCTCCCAACTTGCTTAAGCATACGGTTGCTTCTATCATCCATCCTCTTCAATTGGCATTGGTAGATTATAGATGTACCCTTAAATACAGAGATAGACAGCAACTACAGATTAGATAGCAGAAGAAGCAGTTTATTGCTAGTTTGCAGCCAATCAAACGTCATGAGGCACACAGTGAGAGAGCCCACAGAGCTTGGTAACGACGTCAATGGCCAACCCCACTTGCCCCACATCCTTATAGGGAAGCAGCCTCGAGATCCAACATGTTGGTAATTGCTAGTGGTGGTTGTGGTGGCCATGGGGGGAGAGGGTGGTGAGGAGGGGAAGCAAGGATGGGGGAGAGCAAGACAAAGAGGATGATGGTGGGTGGGGACTCGGTAACACACAGACTACATAACAAGGGGACCATACAAGTAGGTCTGAACCCAACACACTGGAATATAAATGCTAACTGCTTCCCATACCATCTTCAACACGTTTCACAAGACTCCTGCCAACAACTCTGTCTTTAACACTATTTCTACTTTGTTCTCAACTGTTCTACCTCTGGCCTTCAAACTTGTTAAAAGGCACTTTTATGTTTAAAAAAATCTCAGTAAGTAACACTGAGGATCCAGAGCCTCTGCTCTGAGATGAACAGAATGAAGGCAGGTGAGCGCTGCAGTCCAACAGGAAACCTCTATTCCGTTTAATCACGGCTACTCTGATGAAAGGTATTCCTAGGGCTCCGGGAAAGCAGCACGTCTGGAGGAAGGGACACTGGACCAGGAAGAAAAGAATTCTCTTGGGTCACAGGTCTGCTCTGTGACCACTTAATCATGCCAGATCTCAGTTCATTTGAGAAACAACCCTGACCCAAGTCATTCACCACAATGACTTGTGTTTAACACAGGTAACAGAAATGTGCCCTGCAAATTGTGAAACTAAGTGCGTTTATCTAAATTTGATTACATTCACAGAAAAATTCCGGTTTAAAAGACAAACCTTTAAAAAAAAAAAATCAAATCCACAAGAAGCCAAACCAACCCGAAATATCCCTTCTTCACCAGACTAGACATGTCATTCTGCTCCAAGCTACTAATATAGAGCCAAGCCTGCCTAGGCAAGAACAAAGCTTTTACATTTATTTTTATTCCTCTCCTCCTCTTCTCCATTCAAACAATACCGCTCATTTTGTAAGAACCAGAAGATGAGAGAAAAGTTGAAATCCACAAAAAACAGAATAACCTTCAGGGCTGAACCAAGGATAATACGTTAAGAAAAGAGTTGAAAACAAAAGCAATGATTTCGTTTCACATGCACATGCTTCACCTGCCCAGAATTTTGTTTTGCTGGAAACTTTCTGGCAAGATCAAAATCTCAGGAAATTCCAAACAAATGAAACTCTAAAGGCAAATTACTTAGGAAAAAGGATCTAACTTTAGAGACCCAAGCGCGCTCCTCCCATTTTTGTCCAGTTCTTTACTTTTATAGAGGAGCACCAAACCAACCATAAAATCATATGCTAACAAGAGCTCTGCATCCTGCAAGTTGACAACTCTGGCTTTTAATAAATGCCTCTATTTCCTGTCAGCATTGGTCAGTCCCAGCTACCAAACCTATGAAGTTTCAATGAGGGAGACTCTCATACCGCTGATGTCTCTCATACTTGGCCAGCCTGATGGAACACAAGAACTAAGAAACCACAGGGAAATTGCCCCTCCAGAGTGGCATGGGCTGTGCACGGCCCTGAAGCAGGACCAGCCGAGGAAGACAAGGATGGGTTACAGATGAGACTTAGTTCCACTGAGTGTACACAGTAAGTCCCCTACATAATGAACCTTCAAGTTGCGAACTTTCAAAGATGCGAACGTGCATTTGCATGTCCAATCACGTCAGGCCTGAGTGAAACTGCAGCTTGCCCTCCGTCTCCTATTGCTGATGATCCTTCAGCTCTACCATCTCCCACCTCCTCTCCCTCCTCCAGTCAGTGACTCTTCTTGCCTGATCACTCAATGCCAGCCCCTATATGCCAGCTGTTGTATTGTACTACTGTACTTTTCAAGGTACTGTACTGTAAGATTAAAAATGTTTTATTTTTTGTGTTTGTTTGTTTTTTATGTATTATTTGTGTGGAAAGTATTATAAACCTATTACAGTACAGTACTATACAGCCGATTGTGTTAGTTGGGTACCTAGGCTAACTCTGTTGGACTTACAAACAAATTGGACTTACGAATGCGCTCTCATAATGGAACTCACTCGTATGTAGGGGACTTACTGTATATGTGCATGTGTGTCTATCTATCTGGGATTAGGCCCACTGAAATGAAGTTCAGCTACGCTCAAGGCACTGGCGGGAGACACCAAGAATGACACACAGTTCCCGCTCAGAAGGGCTTCTAATTTCAACAGGGGAGGGGGTTGTTCCACACATAATATAAAGGGTGAGAGAGAAAACAAAATGTGTGCTAAGGTGATGGTGGGTCAGTAACACACGGTTTGCACAATATTATAAACTCGATGTCTCCTATCAACCAGTTTCCAATTCATGAACCCAAATAGCATAGCTCATCACTCATTCAGGAACTACCTATTGGGTACTTTTATATGCCAGGCACTATATTGGATCAAAGAGACAGAAATGACTCAAACAAAAGCAATCCTGCCCCTTTTAAGACAGGTAACTTGGCAATAGGTAAGTAAACAGGCAACTACAGAACAATGGATATCCTTACAGTATAATCACACAAAGTGCTATGAAAGTGGAAGTACAGGGGCCATGGGAAGACCTGTAAGAGGTACCTACCTGGGGAAATCTGAGAAAGCACCCTAAAAGAGGATGCCTAAGATGGAACTGGAAGGAAGAACAAGAACTAGTGAGGGAGAATGTTCCAGGCAGAGGAAACAGTATACGCAAAGGCCCTGTGGGAGACAGGGAGCCTTACATTTCAGGAACGAAAAGTGTTTTGGAAGCTATACCAGAGTGCAAGAATGTCTATGAGCCCGCTCTGAATTCAAGGGCTGTTACTACTTCTGGGTGAAAAACTGAAACAGCCTAAGAAGAACAGAGTCAGATGAAAGTGGCAGTGTAGGGAGACCCCCAGCAGATGAGCAGAGAAGCCCAAGAGTGAGAGCTGGGACTAACTAGCTAGAAAAGGAGAATATATAAAAGGAAAGAAAAAGGAAAAGAGAGAGTTATGGAAACTGTGGTTAGAGAATATTCAAGAAGCAAATAGAGGTCGACCATGTTAAATGGTGTCATGATAAGGATGCAAAGAATCCACTGCCTTTAGCAACAAGGAAGCTAACCGGTGACCCAGTGAAGAATTATTTTAGTGGCGTGGCAGGGTGGAGCCTAGCTTCCCTGGGTCGAGGAGTGACTGGGAGGTGAACAATGGACGCAGTGACCTATTTATTTCAAACATTTCAGCTGGAGAGCAGTGACTAGAGGGGGTGTCGCAGCCGGAGGAAGCCTGAAAATGTTTAAATGGTTCAAGAAAGATGGTAACATAGAGGGAGGGCTAAGGACACATACCTAGAAAGAATCACTAAGCTATTGGTGCAAGACGCCTTGAACAGGTGGGATGGGAAGGTGTGAAGAGCGCAGATGTAAGGCTGCCTTAGACAGGAACAAAGGCTCCTTTTTCCTTGTGAGACTAATGAGGCAGAAAGGATGACAGGCAAACTTCAGATCTGACAGCCAGGAGCTGAGGGAGACAGATCTGAGGTTACTGACCTGATTTCCTTCTAGTGGTTCAATCTGCAAAACCAGGAGATTTTTCTCCAGCAGCACTTAGGGGCCTGGGCCCAGGAAGAGAAAAGCAGGTAGCTGGCCTGGTCCAGGTAGAGCTGGTCTGGTATGCTGATGGCAAGAAGATGGGCAGGGGCTTCCCTGGTGGCAAAGTGGTTAAGAATCCACCTCCCAATGCAGGGGACACGGGTTCGAGCCCTGGTCTGGGAAGATCCCACATGCCGTGGAGCAACTAAGCCCATGCGCCACAACTACTGAGGCTGTGCTCTAGAGCCCGCGAGCCACAACTACTGAGCCCGCGTGCCACAACTACTGAAGTCTCCGCGCGTAGAGCCCGTGCTCCGCAACAAGAGAAGCCACCGCAATGAGAAGCCTGCGCACCGCAACGAAGAGTAGCCCGTGCTCACCGCAACCAGACAAAGCCCGCACACAGCAACAAAGACCCAACGCAGCCAAAAATAAAAATAAATTAAATAAATTAAAAAAAAAAAAAAGAAAATGGGCAGAAGGGCTACGCGGGGATATTGGAGAGGCAGCATTTCAAGGGACTGACCGGCCGCATAAGAAGGCAAGGGAGGACTGGCGCTGGAAAGGAGCAGCTGGAAATCTGGCTGTACGAGTAAACCCAGAGGAGGGAAGTAACTGAGTGAGGGAGTGTGGAAGCACAGGAGGCTGTGATTGGAGAGTGAAAGGTCTGAGTCTAATGAGATGGCAAAGACAGAAAAGATCCCAAGGGCCAGGGCGTGCCCTATGGGAAGGAGACGGCAAAAGGAGAGGGACATGAAATTTCCAGGGGAGGAGGTGAGGATGGTGGGTGGACTGCCCAAGGGAACACTGACGTGGCCCAGGGGCGACAGCAGCTGTGGAAAAGAGAACATGTGTGCCAGGTAAATTAAGGGGAGAGGGAGGGATGCAGAGGGGCCCACTTAAAATATGACCAGCATAATATAGGCAAGTAATTAAACAATTCCCCCAAAGGCAATTTATTGACTGGGAATGCCTGCTGGAATCCTCTCTAAGATTCAAACTCCCACCCCCAACACATGCACATCTACACCTCCCCTCCAATCCTAAGACAAAGCATAATCAGTGAACCAGGGTCTTATCCAGAGTTTGGACTTCTATTAAGGATCTATTTTTATAATGCTTTCTTATTCACTTCCATCTTAAAAACAGTTGCTTCCCCCCTGCAATATTCTGTCCATTTAATAGCTATGTTTAGAGGCTTCCCTGGTGGCGCAGTGGTTAAGAATCCGCCTGCCAATGCAGGGGACACACGTTCGAGCCCTGGTCCGGGAAGATCCCACATGCCGTGGAGCAACTAAGCCTGTGCACCACAACTACTGAGCCTGCGTGCCACGACTTCTGAAGCCCACGCGCCTAGAGCACGTGCTCTGCAAAAAGAGAAGCCACCACAATGAGAAGCCTGCGCACCGCAACGAAGAGTAGCCCCGCTCGCTGCAACTAGAGAAAGCCCGCGCGCAGCAACGAAGACCCAACGCAGCCAAAAATAAATTAAAAAAAAAAAAAAAAAGCTATGTTTAGTGACTCTGTTGAGAGGCCTGTGAACTACTGTTTTTCTACTCCATATATCTATTTCTGCTATGGATGTTCTATAGCATCCATTCAGTGACATGTAAATGACTCCAAAATAAAACCGGAAGGAGGAAAAACAAAAACAGAAGCCACATTGAAACATCCTCCTTCACCAGTGAAGGAAAAATAGTCAAAGCTTCTTTTACTCTACTTTGTCCTCCATTGATAAGAAAAACTCTTCCCTTTTCAAATCTGTAATGACTAGTAATCAAGAATTATTCTTTAAAAAATTGAATCCAGTACTACTTCCACACATGATCTTCAAAGCCAGAATTAGAAAAAGGAAAAAAGAAAAGATGTTTCACAACCTTAATGGTTTGCAGATATCTAAGTCTGACTGCTCCGACACAGCAAGGAATGAGTTTAGTAAGTATGTGAACGGAAAACAGGCAGCAATCAGCAACTCATTCAGAATTACTCAAGATGATAATTTTTGTGTTTAAATCACAAAGTCTCAGAATATGTAATCATATCCAAAAATGTTAAAATGCCTAAAAATTAAAGCCTATCACTTAGTCATTTAAAACTAGGATAAATTATCAGTAAACTTATTTTACAAGGTACTTGACTTGAAAGACTCACTCGAACAAAGCCGTCTATGTATAGAGAACTGCTAATGAACAGACCACATAATGGGATAAGCCAGCCAACACCATTAAAAATATCCTTTAACATTCACAATGAATAAATGAGACCTTTCTTCTTATAGTGTCATCTGCAAATCAGGGGGATAGCCACATATTTTCAATTTGTACTTCCTGAGTCAGGCTTATACTTAAAGATTCTTTTTAAAAAACATTTTGTGTCATAAAAGATAATTCTGCTTTTTGTACGGACTGAAGAGTATCTGCATAAATACCTGGATAAGAAAAATAAAACTATTTATATAAAAGCTATCACTTCATTGCAATCAATACTGTACTACCTGCCTACTAAGTGTAACGCACTGTCCGTTAACACTGTTAACGCACAGACGATAACACAAACATGTCTGCCAGAGAAGACACCTACACAGATGACTTCACTACACGGCGGCAACATGAGGTCAATGACATGTTGTAGCCCTCACTAAGTCACCTTATTAGAAGGATTCTGAGGCCATTATCACACTCAAGGTGAGAAGTAATGGCAAGGGAGAGAGGAAAAAAATGTATATTAAGAGAAAGAGAGACAATGCATATGAATCGTGGAGGGGCAAGGGGTGGATGGGAGGCGGAGGGTTAAGAACAAAGAGGAAGAAAGTTAAATATGCTCCCATGCTTTCAAGCTTAGGTAATTTAACACTTAACATGAACAGAGAAGGGCAAGGAGGCCTGAACCCAGATTAGGGGACTGGAGAACATAAGGGGCCCACTCCTGCCTGCCCTTGGAATCTCCACTTAGATATTACTTTTATAGACTATCTTTACCTGACAGCTCTTCCGCTTGCTTTTCCTTCTCCCAAATGCCTCTTCCTTAGTGTCCCCAAGTACCCAGGCCTACGCCTATGAGAGCTCTCATCACTCTGAACTGGGACTGTCTCTACCCAGCCCCTTTGCTGGCTGCACTGTTAAGCTTCCTTTTTTTTTTTTAATAGTAATCTTTTTTATTTATTTATTTATTTTTATATTTTTTATTTTTGGCTGTGTTGGGTCTTCATTTCTGTGCGAGGGCTTCCTCTAGTTGCGGCAAGAGGGGGCCACTCTTCATCACGGTGCGCGGGCCTCTCACTATCGCGGCCTCTCTTGTTGCAGAGCACAGGCTCCAGACGCGCAGGCTCAGTAGTTGTGGCTCACGGGCCTAGTTGCTCCGTGGCATGTGGGATCTTCCCAGACCAGGGCTCGAACCCGTGTCCCCTGCATTAGCAGACAGATTCTCAACCACTGCGCCACCAAGGAAGCCCTGTTAAGCTTCTTAACAGCAAGGACCAACTGTGTCTTTCTTGCTCACCACTTACCCTCACTGCCGAGCAGAGCCTGGCCCCTAGCTCATGTACTTGAAAGAGTGAATGGACTCTGCCTGAAAGGAGCTTACCATTGCAGAACAGAAGAGGAAATAAAGGGGAGATGAAAAGCTTCATGGAGTAATTGATCTCCAGTTATTGATTTTAATTTCATATATACAAAAAAGTATTAAATGGCCAATGCCATCATGTCACACGATTCAGGAGTGCTAAAACACCGAGTTGGTTTTGTCCTCCTGGGATTCAGCTTTAGGAGAGGAAAAGGTACAAAACTTAGAACAAGGATCCTGATTGTTTTATAATGGTAAAGAATCTTCCCTATCTATTGCTTGTTCTAATTTGTCATATGTAATATACCCCTATGGAAGAAGAGATGTTCAAGAGGGATCAAAGGAATAGCATCTCCTACAATATAACACATACTTCTGTCACTAAACAGGGATAGAGACCTTTCACACATATTCTTTGTAACATATATACATATATATATTTTTCCCCCCAATCATGGCTACCATTTATTTCATTCCTTGATAGAGAGGATAAGGTAGAGAAACCATCTAATCATGAATTGAGACACATGACAAATGGTATCATTCCTAACCAGGTCACAAAGCAAGTCATTAAAAACACTACTTCTTAGATTTTTCAGTGCAAACTTATGTGAGCAAGTCATTCTTGTCAAGTCCCATATTGACCATCCAATTTAATTTCCAAGTTGGTCATCAAAAATAGTTCATGGAAATAATTGAACATGGGACAAAAATACAGTCACACTCAGTTGCTCGAGGTGGAAAAAAATGGTGGCAGCTTCCAACTTCCTCAAAATAGCAGAAAGGGGATAAGGATGACAAGGGAAGGGGGAGGGACAGGAAGGAAAGAAGCACCTGGCTAATGATTTTATCCCGGATTTTAATGTCAAGGGCACTCCCTCAGGCATTTTCACACTAGCCACCATATCTCCAGCTAGTCTTCCCTTGCTTTGATTTTATCTAATGATAGTACACCAACTACTTACAAGCCTAAAAGTCTTTTTAAAATCACCTTAATTCTAATGCTAATAAACAACTCCAAGAAAAAAAACCCAGTCTGGAGTAGAGGCTACAAACTCAAGTGCGTCCAATGGCTGGGTAGTTCATATAAGCGAGGACAGGGGGACCCGCTGGGGAGAAGAATACACACGTGCCCCTCAGATCAGCAGACCACTGCCACGGTGGGGTCAGGCCGTGTGATCTTCAGATTTTTCAAGTGAAGCCAGAAATCCAGATTTGTATGTGATTTCTCCTGATTTATCAATAATGACAAAAGCTTAAACTCCTCTTTTTTTAAAAGAACTGTGTGGCCAACTTGTGACATCTAGGTGAGAGGTCAGAAATATGGGCAAGGGTCAAAAATCTACAAACTCTCTCTTCCTATGTGCTAATCAACCAGGAGGCAAAGCACAATTCCTTGTCCCTGCAGTTGTGTATCAGTGTGAGCATGGCCACAGTGCCATTGTAAAGCTGGATCCAGGACATGGGAGACCTCAGGCAAAGAAGAACATCAAGGCTCTGACACCTAATTGTCCTCCCAAAACATTTCCTGCTATTAAAGACCAATTTATGGTGTGTAACAAACGGTACTGCATGTAAAGCACTTTGCGCAGTGCCTGGGGCACGTAACAGAATTCAATAAATGTTAGCTGTTACTGGGTTTTATTATGAATGAGGGTAGAACATGGATCAGACTGTGCCTTTCTCCCTTGAATGGAAGATTTTAGTCCAATTACAAAACCCAATAATCCTCTTTAGACATGAGAAGAATTTCAAAGGAAACTGCATTCATCACTGTGGCATTCAGTCATTTTATAAAATAATGGATTTATGCCCACACAGGGTGTTTTATTCTTTTTAAGGACATAATGGATTTTTAAAGTTTTGATTTGAGTTAATATGAAAATTTAAAGCTCTGTCTCACTTTTAGATAAGGGGGATCATGGAACATATATGGCTACCAAATCTAGCATGAGTGGGACGTGAAGCCCCCATTTTTCCAGCAAAGTTGCCCCACTCTCCTGGCTCCTCGTGTGACCATGTAGGTGTAGGATGTTAGATTCCAGTCATGCTGTAAGGCTATCTGGTCTAATCACCACATTTTACAGATCCTGAATGTTAACTCCTTCAAGGTCCCACAATAGTCGAAGGCAGACCCAGAACCCAAACCCTGTCCTCTTCTTCCATCACCTCACAAGTCCCTGGGGGGGATGTATGTTCGGGGGAGTTGGTTAAGGGTGGGTAGCAGGGCAGCTGGGACTAAAGCTTTGAGACAAAGGCCCAGCCTTTATGAGTAAAAGGCTCTATCAACTAGGGGGACAGGGTGGGGAAGGTTTCCTATACGCAGCCAATCAAAGCCTTGCTTCAGTACATCTCAGGGTCAGTCAGACTCTTTTAAAAATCCTCTAGTAACAACCATACCCTTTTAGCCACTGGCTTGTAGCAAGAGTTCCAAGCCTCTATGAAGGAATCTAATTTACTTGCTGGAAAAGTAGAGACATGGCTAAGCAAAGGAATCAATGATTTTTAAAAGAATGTTACTATGTTTCAAAGTGTCCAACTACCAAAGTACTGAGAAAATATTTTTTTGAAATGTAGCCAAGTGTAGAATATAAACTGAGTCCTACATTCAAAATTTGTCTTTCTAGAAAGCAAATGTCAAAGGATATAAAGCAAGCTGTGAACAAGAGACTAAAATTAGCTCAAACCACAAATAACCTAACATACTTATCACTTCCTTATGATCAACCTACAAAAATCAAACATTAAAAGCATTTACAAAACTAAAGGTGTGATGCCAATTTAATCCTTTAACTTCAGCTGTATCCTTTCTTCCTTCTGGCATGTAAACATTACCAAAGAATGACATTTTATTAATTTGAAGGCAAGTACAAGGGAAACCATTAGAGTTAAGTTTTGCCCTGTAAATAAAATAGCATGTACCATGCAGTTCTTAAGTGGTTAGAATGGTAACCACCTCCTCAAACTGAAGATAGGAAATTTCAGATGATGGACCACACCCATCTCCAAATGCGCTTCTCACAGAGAGCTAGGGACATACCAGACTCCTACTTCAGACCAAAGCTTGCCTCCATCTCCTCAAGCCGTTTATTTCCTACTTCCAAAAGCAACATCTTCCAATGAACAAAGGCTGTTGGGAAACACAAAAGTTTTTGTCATAAAGTAGTGGAATGTGTTGCAAAAGGAAGCTTAGTTGACAAATGTGGGTTCATGCAAAAAAAAAAGGTACCAGTTTGTTAAACTTCAACTACTTTTACCATGATTCTCTCTGCGTGATGACTACATTTTTGATAAATTTTCTGGGGAAAGTTCAAGCTCAAAAAGGATGGAAACGAGTGGTTAAGAAACGATGAGTATAAAACCTACCAACTGCTACTGTGCACTCTTCAATACTAAAACTCTCAAAAGCATTCTTATCAGTAAGTAGAAAAACAAGGGACAGTAGCAGACCTGGGTACTATGACAAGAACAGATGAAATAAAATACTGCCAATGACACTAATATTCCTAGGATATATTAAGCAAAACTGTTAGTGGGACATGAAGGAATATTTAAATACACTTAGAAATGGTACCATGATAGGTACATAAAGGACCCATTAAAACGCAGCACATCATGGGGATGTGGATTCTCAAGGATGGTTCATGGGAGATGTGGACCAGCTAACCCTCAATCATGGCCATATCACCCGGTATACTGGGGATTGCTCCAGAAATGTGGCTTTGTGCCTGTCAACCTGATGTAGCTTAATGCAACTTCCTGATATTGCACCACTCTGCTTCACCCCTTCACCCCACCTCCGAGGATGATCCAAAAGACCCTGGCAACAGGGAGGTGGTATCCAGGTGGTGGAGAACAATAATGGCAATGCTCTTAACTCTAAGATGCTGTCAAAATAACGGTTTGAATCAGGGTAAAAATAAAGCAAAACAACAAGAACAACAAAAACCACAAAACAAAGTATCCTCCCTCTGAAAGACCCCTGAATATCTCCTTAGAGGCCTCTTTTCTCTGTGCAAAAGGGAGGCACACAAATATTTATGACCCAGTTGGGCATACTTTGCCTTTATCCTTGTAGAAGCAAACTCAGCCCTGACTATTTGAATAGTGAAGCAATACAAAATCTAAAAGAGATAAATATAACAGTGACAAATGTTTAAGCACCGAGGGAATTTAAAGCTAATTTACCGTATTATGCTAAATGCAGCTTGCCTATTTGTTCTCTTGAGTGAAGTTATATTCAGAAGTGATTTCATGCGCAGACATTTTTAAGTAACCCCCTGTTCTTCGGAGAATTCCAACCACTTGGAGTAATTACTTGATGTTCACCTTCCTGTAAGCAATTCACAATAGTGTATATTTCTCTGAGTAATCAGTACTCATCAGAATAAAAACTAGCTAAGCTGTTCCCTGGAACTTAGCATGGCATTTTTTAAATGAGATTCTTTAAAAGGAAGAGATGCACCAGTAACAAAGCCATTAGATAAGAAAAAAAAAAAGTTGGGGGAAAAATGTTTCATAACAGAGAGAGATAAGGGAGAGTTTTCCTTCTCTAATCACTAACTAATAAATTTTAAAAACACAGTTTTGGAAACCTAGTTTTGCTATGCTCATCTTATCTTTGCAAGTGGTGTCGCTTGCCCGCAAAAGCCACAAACACAGCCGAGGCTTTTCCTTCTTCATCTGTAAAAGAAAACGTGCCTCAATCAGTCTTTGGGAAGAAAGCTCTGCAAGTAAAAAAGAAAGAAGCCCAGGACACAAGTCCACTCGAGCCCAAAGGTTTGCTTCAACAAGCGGTTAAGCCTCAATAAGGACTCAGAATTTCCTGGCACACTACTAGATTAAGAGTAGTAGGGAATATGTATATTTTCCAGAGAAAAATATGGACCTTAAGTGTCCCTTTGCTAAGAAGCCATGTTTATTTTGTGATTCCATATTGTAGAACTTCTTAAGCACCAATTCTAATTACCACGGGGTATCCGTAAAACTTTACAAACAGCGTTGGTAGAATCGTAAGCATTCAAAACTGCAAACTGAATCAGGTCACAAATTAAAAAACAACAACAACAAAAAACTGAAAATCATTTATCAGTAGTTATTTTTGTCTGCAGTGTGACTTGTACCACATTCCGAAGACCAACTGATTTGGGGGGGCCTTGACTTTTCTTTGGCTATTTATTTCGGGGGAAAAAAAATCTTCCATGGGAAATGGTCTTGTTCCTAGCTTTCAGACATTTCAAAATTTACAAAACTGTCAGTAAGACACTTGTGATACGTCAAGCTGCCTTGAGGAAGGAGAGGGCAGCAGCTAGGAAACTATGAAGCCCACTTCTACAAAGTGAAGCATTATTTCTAAAATGCTGGAGCCTTAGGTACTTTCTTCTCAAACACGGCAGCTGTGTATACTATCACGCTCTTCAAATGAAGTTTAGACCAGATGTTGGTTTCTTTCTAAAATTACGACATAAAGGGCAGCTACTCTTAGTGTACCTAGCTGGGGTTGAATCTTTCGTAAATTCTCGAGAATCAGTTCCTCTATCTTTACAGGAAAAACCACCCAATTTCTACTCAGAGAAAAACTGCAAGCATAACTCATATGTCAGTGCCACTCATTTTCCCACATTACTAAACCAAACGAACCCTACTTATTAAAAATGTTCAGTACCTCTCGGGAAAAAAAAGATTCAATTCTTTTGAATCTTTAACTATACTCACAAAACTCTTACACATTTTTGAGCCTAACTGTACCCACCGACACCCACGCACCTTACAAAATTGAGTAACCACAGCAGTGGTTACAAGGATTACTTCAGGAACATCAAACTCTCTGTGTGAGCATATTAAAGACTTTCATTACTTGACGAGAACTTAGTGATCAGTTAGTCAAGGATCATTTTTACACAGGAAGGGACTGAAGCCCAAAGAAAGGAAGGGACCCATTCAGCCTAGTTAGTGTTAGAGCTAACTAGAGAAAAAGCAAAAGGTAAAGCTACTCTCTTGCCCAGAAGGGTGATCTGATCAAAGGCCAAAAACGTTTGCCTTTAGCATTTATACTTTGAAAAGAAATCACAGGTTTTATAAGGGTTGTTACTTTACGGAGAACCATATTTTTAATCCCACAGTCAAAAAATATTTTACAAACCAGCTACATGCAAAGTCCTTCTAGACGGCATGTGAGAACAAGTCAAGAGTGATGAGAACAGAGTAATTCAATAATTCTTAGAGAGACAGATATATCACCTCCAAGTTTCCTATTAAGTTCGCCTCAGGCCAAGTACAAATTTGTTGTTAAATTTGAAGTTCCTGTGAAACAAACTGGGTTTCCTACTGGGTAAGCATCCAAGCTTTTCTTCCAAGCCACCACAGCAGGCAATACCAAACTGCTTCATCAAGCCATGGCTCAAATTGTACTGGTTTTCTCTGAGAGTGGCCTCTGCTATTAGTACTGACGCAGGCTAATCTTTTTGTGTCTACCATTCCTCCTCCCCCAGAATGGGAGTTGGGAACTGTGACTTGTCTTTCTATTGTCAGGGCCTGGGGCAAAGTGCTGACAATCGATTTAACCCCAACATTTCTTAGGCACTTTGTGCCCGGTGCAGAGGACACCAAGATGAATGAGAAAGATGGAAGAGCTGACTTCCACAGTTTGGACCCTAGAGTAGATGGACCCGGATACAAACGAACAGCTCCCATGAGAGCAGGGCTTTGAAAGAGATAGGTATGGGGCTTCCCTGGTGGCGCAGTGGTTGGGAATCTGCCTGCCAATGCAGGAGACACGGGTTCGAGCCCTGGTCTGGGAAGATCCCACATGCCACGGAGCAAATGGGCCCGTGAGCCACAATTACTGAGCCTGCGCATCTGGAGCCTGTGCTCCGCAACAAGAGAGGCCGCGATAGTGAGAGGCCCGCGCACCGTGATGAAGAGTGGCCCCTGCTTGCCGCAACTAGAGAAAGCCCTTGCACAGAAACAAAGATCCACAACAGCCATAAATAAATAAATAAAGCACACCTAGTATAGTGTAATTAAAAAAAAAAAAATTTGAAAAAAGAGATAGGTATGAAGGTGTATGTAAGCACACAAGTGACAGAGCCAAAATCTAGTGCAAGGGGCCACACATTTGAGCTGGGAGGCGCAAGCCAGAATGAGTGGGAAAGGCAGCCTAAACAAAGTGTTGAGCCAAAGTACAGAGGAATGAAAGAGAAGGATGAGTGTGGAGAACACTGCACCTTCTAGTGTGGCTAGAATAAAAGGTACACAGGAGGGGATGGCTGGAACCTGGCTGCCATGCCAAGGAGCTTGGACCTTACAGATAAATGAAAGCATAGAAGTAAACAGAGGAGTGACAGACTCAGGTCTGTTTTTAACACAATTACTCTAGTGATAATGTGAAGAATATACACAGTGGGGCGGGGGGGAGATGTGGAGAGATTGCTGAGGGACCTTATTAATATGCTTCTGGTTTCACTAATTTCTGTAATGTGAAACCAGAAACGACAGCAGTATTATAAGCAAAATTTGAGAACCTAGACCACTGGGATGGTAGGAAGGACATCATAGTGACCAATCAATGAGATGTGGTAGAGGGAATCAAGAACCATTCCAAAGTCCCCAGCACTTCTGGATATTCAAAACATGCACCAAATGACTGGTACCAAACTACATTGTCTTGGACACAATGACCCTGCTGGACTTCCCCTTTTCCTAAACATGGGCAGTACAAAGAAACATGTCCAGACTATTTGTAGTCAGTATTAGTTGGTTACCATGAACAAATTAACATAAACACTGTAGGGAGGGATGCCAGCTTGTGCAAAATACACATGAGCTCAGGCTGGCTTATGAAAAAGTACCTGCAATTAAAAGCACAGCATAAGACAAAAACTGCCAAAAGGATTCTGCCATCTAAAAGATCAGAAAATAGACAACTCAAAAAAAAGAGAAAAGGGAAAAAAGAAAAGGCACAGTTATTTCAGCAGTTAAGAGTCTGACAAAACCCCTACAGGAAATTTTAAAATTTATTTCTATCATGAAATTCAGTATACATTCAATTACACTACTCAATACCAGGCATCTTTTTAAATAGGTTTGGGGAAGCTATTCATGCTAAAATGCAAAATGCAGGGACTTCCCTGGCAGTCCAGCGGTTAAGACTCCACACTTCCAATGCAGGGGGGCATGGGTTCGATCCCTGGTCGGGGAACTAAGATCCCGCATGCAGCGCAGCGCAGCCAAAAAAAAATGCAAAATGCACTGGAGGGGCCTTGGAGCCCAATGGTAGATAACTGGCAAGCGAAAATCATTTGCATTACCATTATCCCCCAGCTGACTCTTCAGAACCATCTGATATAGTTTATGATGTACTTCCAAAAGAACCAAAGTATTCCTATAAATATGCCAGTGATGTCAAACAAATAATGAGAGCAAAAAGTTCTTCCCTCCACTATTTCTACTTGTGCCCCCAGTTAATCTGAGTCCAGACAATTACAAACGTCTTTGCACCATTTCCAAAGTGGTGATCAGACACCTAAATTTAGTTCACTCAAACCAGGGCTACACAAGAACATTTAGATCTAATGGGTCACTCAAGATGACTAGAGCTTCCCATCCTCTCCATGTCACTTCCGTTTGTCTTTCTTTTTTTTAAGTGAAGTGAGTCATAGTGTATAGATCTTTCTCCTCTGCACAAAACACAGTTTTTCTCTGAAGAGAATGGTATTTATATAAAAATTACTGGGAAATTTTAATATTCATCTTGGACTGTAACAAAATAAGCTGTATACAGCAGTAAGGAATTTTAGTGAATTATTGTTATAACATGGTTTTAACCTAGTCAGGCATTAGATCATATTTCATAATGAAAGCAGCTATAAAAACAAATGTCAATTGGAAGAGTGGCCCGTATTACAAAGCCTGCCTCTAACATAGAATAAATCTTGCCTTCAAGTCACAAGCTATTGTTGCAATCTCCTTTATCTGAAACAATCAAATCATTCATACTGAAAAGTAGTGACCAGTGTCAGAGAATCAAAGAATTAGAGATGAGAGAAATGGCGAAACACCTGACCCAAACCTTAAACTACAAATGGAGGGTAGTTTTTTCCTATTTTCATTCATTCAAGCCCCCTCTTCTCTCATTCTAGCTCCAAAAACCAATCCGTTTGCCCTATCTGTGTTCTCTCTTCTCTTTTGGGCACTCCAGGCTTGCTAAGTATTACTTCCACTTTTCAAACCAGACATACAATCATTTAAATGATAGAAAACAATTTTTTAAAGCCATCTACACATGCTATCAAGGCTGACTTTTTATAGACCTAAATGCTTATTAGTATCTATGCTATCTATTAGCATTAACAACTATATAAAATCAGTTATGCTCACTTTATCAAACTGAGCTAGCAGAGAATCTTCGCCTGAAACATTTGTTTTCTAAGCCGCCTCATTCCTCGGCATTCAAAAGCCTACTTCATCCTTTGTTCTTTTCCCAATTGTTTCCAAGTTTTTACATCTTTTTGTTCTAGTTAGAAGTTAGTATAGTGAGAAATAACTGCACTGCTTTGTTTACAAAATGTTAAGCAAAAATTACATATTATTTAAAAAATCACAATAGACTAAGCAAGCTCAAAATGACTCTGTATAAGGCTGCCTTCACTGTGACGGGCTACAAAATATTAATTTTTTTAACTTCCATTTTCTACCCACCATAAACACATTTCTTTGAATTCCTGAAAAATAATGGTTTTCGTAAATTGACACACACTTTGGAAAATTTGCCACTTTAGACTCAAGGTCATTTGAACTCTACATTTTTTTTAAAATGCCAGAGTTTGCCACTTTTAACATCAAGAAGGAAAAGAGCGTCTGATTGAGATTTTGTAAAAGAAAAATATCTGTACTGCAGAGGTGAGAAAGCCCACAGTGGATAATTCTCTAAGATAAAAGAAACCACCTCTAGAAATGTGGCAATCGATTAAGGAAGGATCTAGAGAGCTCTCAACATACAGCAATCTCGACTAACTCCTGGGGTTCCCAGGTGGTAGACAAACATAAGAACAATGAGGGAAATTAACTGAAGACCAGGCTCCATGCTAGTGACTTGCTTCACATAGTTTTAACAGTGCTTGGGTGACAGGTCTCCCACTCCTCCCTAAGACTGTAAGTAATCAAATTCAAACAAGGACTTTTTATAATATGAATTTGCTGTTGCCAACTGAGTCAGCTTCAGTATAAAAGATTCTCCCCAGTACCTCCTGGAGGCCACCCCTAATTGTGATGGGGTATATCATTATCAACTCCAACACTTCAGACCAAGAATTTTTTCATTTAAAACCACTTTAGACTCTACTGTATTCAATCTGATGCAGAAAATTTGTCTACACATTCTCAAAGTCACTAGTGGGATTCATTCAGTTAACTCAGAGAGACTAGACACGGAATACAAATTTTATATATTGATCGATCGTACTTATACAGATTAGAGTGGTTATATGTATTAGTCTATCAGAAGCTAATATACATTACAGCGCAAGTAAAAAGAATCCTGTCAAATAAGCTTGATGCAAATCCACATGAAACCAAGCCTGCCAAAAAAAGGCTTTTGTTAGTCAAGCATACCAAAGAACTGCTTAAAGCTTTTTTCCTTTTTAAGTGGAGCTCAAAATAGATTTTAATACTACCAGCTGATGGATCTCACAATTTGCCTTTTGAGCCTATAAGCCGAAAACAGCCTTCTCCCTTTACACAAGTAACAACATCTCTCTATTCTGTACATTGCTTATTTAAAATACCGAGTGTGGTTTTGGTTAATCCTCACAACCCCCGCGATGACATTTAATCGGGAGCACATATTTTCTTCAGAGGATTTAGCTCTTGTGAAAGCAGACCTCTTCATCTTTTTAATCTGATGATGTAGAGATACGTGAGAAACCCTACCTTCCGAACTTTTTATTTATGAACCACCGTAACCCACAAGGAGATGAGGACGGGGAAGACACCATCATCTCAACCATGACCAAAGGATAAGATGCTCATCGGGAGAAAGATGCTATTTTAGAGAGAGTAAAAACGTTAACCTCCCCTGTTGCCTGCCTGACACGGGGTAATATTCTGGCCCCAGTGGAGAGGGTACTCCAGACCTCCTGGCTGGAAAGCTCTTTAGCCTGCTACTCTCACGGCTTAGCTCACAGAGCAAGTATCTCTTCCTCTGACAGATCTTCCCTGATCCCCTTCTCTGAGGCAGGCCATCTTCCCTGAAATCACTCTCTACCCCGTTATGTTGTTTTCTTCATAGCACTTGTCCCCATCTGAAATTGTCTGCTTATGTGTTGGACTGCCCTGTTCGACTCTAAGCTCACGGGGGATAGGATCTTGCCTGTCTTGTTCAGCAAACACTACCTCCAGCGCCTCAGCACCGCCTAGCACGGAAGAGGCACGTCAATTCAGATCCATTAAATGAATGAACAGGAAGGGGGAAGGGACTGTCATCCTTGGGACTCGACGCACAGAGACCAAGAGAAAGGAAATGTAAAGGAGGGAGGGGGGAGTAACCCTTTCCCCCGGGGAGACAAAGGAAGACAGCCTGAGGTGGTCCAGTCTAGAAAGGAAGTAGTGGGGGTGTTCTATCCACCCCAGGGGACAAAGAGTGGACAGGCAGGGGGGCGGGGTCGGGGTGCGAGGCTTCGCGCTGAGAGCAGAGACTGGCGGCTTCCAGGCTTGAGAGGTCACCCGGACTGGAGGATATGAGGTAGGTGGGGGATCAAAGGGGACTGCGAGGCCGGGGAGAGACGCAGGCCCACCCGGGGGACAAAGAGAGAGGCGGCCGGCCTCTGCCGCCGTCGGATCGAATCCTCACGGAGCAGGGCCGAGGCGGAGGGCGGGACCCAGAGGGAGAGTGGGGCCTGGGGGTCTGAGGGGAAGGTTCGCTAGGCCTAAGCGAAGGGCCTGCCGCGCTCTGGGGCGCTCCCGCACCTGGTAAATGGCCGCCCAGCTCCCAGCCTTGTCGATCTGCTCGAACTCCTTTTCCATCTCCATGGCGGGCCAGGGGGGCTGCTGCGCCTCCTCCTCGGCCCACTGCGCCGTCTGCCGCTCTAGGCCGCGTCGCGCTGTCCGCACTTAGTCCCGCTGCAAGCCGCGACTCTCGCCGCTACCGCCGCCCTAGCCGCCGCTGCTTCTTCATGTCAACCCGGCAGCCGGAAGTACGCACCGCGCTGCCGCGGGCTCCGCCCCTCAAGCGGAAGGACCAATCAGCGCTCAGGAATGTCGGCTAGCAGTTCCGCGGGGCGGAGCCGGGGAGGTGCTGGGGGAAGACATCTTGCAGCGTGCCCTCCCTCCTCCCCTCCCATCCCGGTCTACGAGCTTGGGCGTGGCGCGCGCCCGTTGCCTAGGCGACCCCGGGAGCCCCGCCCACGGCGCGTGGGTTTGCCCGGCTGCCACCGATCTTGAATTCAAGCATCGATGCGGTCCGTTGAGTCACAGAGTGACCTTGAAGCAGTCATGCATCTTTCCTGCAGCGCCAGGGCCCAGGCCTCAGTGCTCCAAGGGGGAGGGGGGCTTACATGCTCCCCTTCCAGGCTCCCGCCTCTGGCCAGATGTCCGCCCTCTTTTCGAGAAACTTAGAGCTTCATGATTTACCAGGCTGCTGGGGAAGACCCACTACTCTCTGAATGTACTTTGCGTTTGTGGTCTCCTATCCTGGGCACTGCAGAAATGAATGGATTGGGGTCTTGGAATGATTTTTAATACGTCCCAAAGTAGCAAGGAAGTCCTGCTCAGAATGGACTCAGTGGAGCACAAATTCCATGGTGCATTAGTGTTGAATAATGGCAGATTTCTGGGCTCACTTCCAAAGGATTCGGATACAGAAATCTGTATTTTTTACCAGCAACCCCAGCTAATTCTATACCTATGGTCCTTGAAGCACACATGAGAAGGGCTGGTCAGGTGGTTTTTCTGCAGGATGTACTTTAAGCCATTCACTTTTGTGTCGGGCACATTATATGAAGATTGTGAACTCCATGGGGTCAGGGACCCTAGAGGACAGAATCATCTCTGTTCACTCTTCCCATCTCAAGCCTACCCAGAGCAGCGGTGTTGAATTCCAGCTCATTCCTTGAGTGCTTGTGGCAGGCACTGTGCCTGGCATTCCAAGTACATTTTCTCATTTAATCTCTACAACAACCCTACAATATAGGCACTTTTATTATTCCCATTTTATAGATGCGGAAACTGAGGCACAGTGAGGCAAAATCACTTGTCCAGAGTACCTTTGCACATTGGTATGGAAGGCAGGATTCTAACCAGTCTTCAGGGGAGTGCTCGCTTTGGAGACAGGCTGCCTGAGTCCAAATTCCAGCTCTACTAAATACTAGCTGTGCAACCTTGGGCAAATTACCTAACCCCTCTCTGCCTCTGTTCCCTCCTTTGTAAAATGAAGATAATGAAAGTACCCATCTCATAGGGTGGTGTGAAGATTGAAAGAGTATATATAATGCTTTTAGTCTAGTGAGTGGATCAATAAATATGAGCCCCCATTGTTATATACCTTCAAATAATAGCAAATGGGAGGTAAATCCTTGTTGAATAAATGCAATTGGTTTGATAAACAATGTCTTTAGAAACTGAGTATTCCATGGAGGGGAAAATTAACAAAAGATGCCCCTTCGGGTGAAAAGTTTGGGAACGCCACACTTGGAAGCTGCCTAATATAAGTCTTAGCCATTTAAGTGACTCTCCAGGTTCGTGTACTCTTCCTGCCCTTGTTTCTTTGAGAGCTAGTTTATCTGGAACTCACAGAACTCAGAGCTCCTTGTTGTGGGGGACAGAACAAGGCTGGTTCATTCTTCTCACTGTGGGCTGACCTAAGTAAGTAAATAAATCAAATGCCCATCTGGAGCCCAAGTGGCCCTCATGCCTGCAGGGAGTACCACCCAGTGACTGGAGCGGCCTTTGAGTGGGGCCAGTGCTCTGCACGGGATCTTGATGAAGGAGTGGAGGTGGGTGTGTGCGTGCAGAGTCCACGTGTATTTAGTGGATGTATTAGTTACCTAGGGTGGCCGTAACAAATTACCACAAATGTGGTGGCTTAAAGCAACAGAAATATATTTTTGAACAGTTCTGGAGGCCAGACGTCTGAAGTCAATGTGTTGACAGGGCCACACTCCCTCTGAAGTCTCTAGGGGAGAATCCTTCCTTGCCTCTTCCAGCTCCTGGTGACTTCAGTGGTTCCTCAGCTTGCGGCAGCATAAATGCAGTCTCTGCGTCCATCTTTATGTGGTTTTTCTCCTCTGTCTCCTCTTCCAGCTGTCTAATCTCCCTCGGCCTCACTCTTTCAAGAATACCTGTCATTGGATCTAGGACCTACTCTAATCCAGGAGGATTTTGCATTGCCAGGTAATCCAAGATGATCTCATTTTGAGATCCTTAAATTAATTACATCTGCAAAGACCCTTTTTCTGAATAAGGTTATATCCCAGGTTCTGGGGGTTAGGACTTGGACATATCCTTTTTGAGATATGTCCCCCACTCAACCTACCACAGTGGCAGAGGGTGAAACTTTGTCACAAAATTGGTCCAGAATGAAACCCCTAATTTCAGGTATCAGCTAATCACTATTATATCCGTTCTTCACATAGCAGCAGCCAGAGAGCGCTTTTAATTTTTTGGATCATGAAACTCTTGTAGGTAAAACCCTCCAATAGTTTCCCATCCTTCTTAGAATGAAACCCAAACAAGTCCTAACCCTGGCCCACCTCCCCTACCTTTCTCCTTTTCTTGTACTCTAGACCAATCCTCTAATTCATTGAATGAGTTTCTACCTCAGGACCTTTGCACCAACTGTTCCTGCTGCCTGGACCACTCTTCTTGCAGATCTTGTCACCCTTCAAGTCTCAGGTCAAATGTTACCTCTGCAGACAGGTCTCTGACCACGGTCTCTAAAATAGCCCCCAGTCACTTTCTGCCGGTGACCTTGTTTTCTGCATCACAGTGCTCATCTCTAAAATCTCCCTCTTTATTTGTTGGCTTGTTTCCTTTTCCTGCCCCCCACTATAGTGTTCCATGAGGGTAGGGACCTCGACTTCTTGTCTGTGTCCCAAGCCCCTGATATTGGGTTGGGAGGAGGGACTTGAGGTGCTGGAATCTTCCGTGGCTCTCTAAGGCTTGGCTTTCGTCTGTCACGCTCTACCAGTTCTCTGCCAAGTCCTGGCCTAGAACCAGCCAAGCCTTGGTATCCCCCGGAGCTGTGATGGTGGTGATTGGGAATCTTTTAGTGATGACTGGTTAGAAAATAAACAAATGACCATATGTCATGATAGCTAAAACCTTTTCTTGGCAGGCCTGCCTGAGGAATGGTCTCAGGTGGTTTCTTGGGCCTTTCCTTCACAGATTTAGCTAATGGAGCAAATCAATGACCCATTAAACTTTTTAAAATGTCCTAAAGAGTTGTCAGTAGAGAAGGATGCCTGTTTACCAAGCCTCCAATGGATCATCGACTCCTAACTTAGCAGTGTCAGCAAGCTTCCTGGTAAAAATCCGGCCTGGCCTGGTCTTTTTTCTGGGAGGTAGACCAGTGTTAAGAGCTTGGAATTCAGAGAGAGACCAAAGTAGTCTCTGATGAGATGTCACTTCCTCGGAGAGGCCCCTTCTGATGCCCCCTAATAAACGGTTCCGTGAATCTGTATCCTTTTTCCTCCTTAGAACTTATCAGGCATTTGAGGACATATTTTCTCCCTGCTGTTACCATGTAGTATTATGTCATGGGTTTGTTCTCTGTGTGTTATCGTCCATCTCTACCACTAAATGTAAACTTCATGAAGAAAAGAGATTAAGTCGATTTGGTTCAATGCCGTCTTCCTTGAGCTACAGGTCATTCCCAGATGGGCCACAAGTCCTTGGAAGATTCCAGAAATCAAGATGACAGGGCTTTTTTCTACCTCATAGACTCAGACCTCCAGGGTCCTCAGGGTCATCCAGCTCGCTCTGTCTACCAGTGAGGACACATAGCCAGGAAAGGAAGTGGCCCTTCCCTCTGAGATTCACAGCTGCTCTCCTAACGAAGTTTGGGTGCCTTGACTGGTTGGCTGATTTGGGGTCAGCCAAAGACATTCCTGGGATAGAATAACTGACTAGGGGCAAAACCCAGGCCCACAGTGCTGGAAACTGGATGCACAGAGCTTCAGTCTCCAGCCACAGACAGCGCTAGGTGTGACCTCCCAGTTTATATTTCCCAGAAGTCCTGCAAGCCTGGTGTTGTCCCATTTTGCAGATGAGAAAATGGGTAAAGAGGTGAAATCAATGAACACCCAAATACAGAATGCTGGTCTGGGTGCAGCAGGTTAGAATCTTCTAACCCTGGTCTGCTACTTACCAGCTTTCAGGCTTTGGGCAAGTTGCTTAACCTCCTAGTGTCAGCCTGTATGCTTTCCAGTGAGAAAAACCCAACTGAAAGTAGCTTTCACAAAATAGGGAATTCACTGGCTCATGAAACTGGGAAGTCCAAAAGTGGTTTGCTTCAGGCACCGCTGCATCCAAGGGCTCAAACAATGTCATCGTGACTCTCTCTTACTCCTGCTCTCTTAGTGCTTCCCTCTGTGTTAGCTTCACTCTCCTCCCCAGGTAACCAGGATGGCCCTGGCAGCCACAGGCTCACATCCTGCCAATTCAGCAACCCTGATGGAAAAAGTGCTTCTTTTCCCTGTGGTCCCAGCACAAGTCCTGGCCTTGAAGTTCATTGGTCCAATTGAGTCTCACATGCCATCTCTAAGCCAATCACTTTTTCCAAGGGAAATATTGGCAAATAAAGAAACCGAGGCCCAGAGAGGTCAAATTCTTAACCAAGGTCGCACAGCTCTAAGTATGGAAGTAGGATTTAGATAATAGGCAGTCTGGTGTCAGCATCTGTGCTCTCAGCCGTGATGCTACACAGTCTCTCCAAGAATTCCCATGAACTCTAAACAAATAATAACAATGAAGACATAATAATAGTGGTAATAATTATCACTTACAACAACATGGTGAAGCTATTACTATTATTATCCCCCATTTGAAGTGAGGCACAGAAAGTTTCTCAGCTTGCTTGTGGTCACACAGCTAAGAAATGGTAGAGCCAGGATTTGAAAGCAGTTTAGCTCTAGATGCTGCTTCTAGTTCTGAAATTCTATGAATATATGTGAGTTCTGCACTGTGAGAGCTTACAGGAAGGTTAGCAGCCCAGAAGCTCCTCACTCACGTCCTCACTGGGCCCTTCCCCATCCTTGTGAAGACTCTCCCTCCCCTCCACTCCCAGAAAATATTTCAGACTTTACTCCAAGCCATTAAAAATAAAAACAAGAATAAATACATAAGTCTAATCTGGAGCTGCCTCTCCTCCAAGAGTGAGTGCCCAGGGGAGGGAGGAGCTCAGGGGGAACTAGGGGGAATCACGTGCGTTCTGAGAAAGGTGGGTCAGAGACAGGGGGTGGTTGAAGCAGGGAAACTTCAAGCAGGCAAGTTTGACCCAAGGATGGAAACCAGACCTGGCCCCATGCTTTCAGCAAAGGAGGGTTTCCAGAGGCCACTGCTTCCTCCACCCTCCAGTTTAGGGGGTGGGGGGACACTTTGGTGGCACACACAGTGATTCTGGGCGTAGGTTCTGCAATCTGGCGGACTTGGGCTTCTATGCCCTTGGACAGGTTACTTACCCTCTCTGATTGCCAGTTTTGCGTCTTTTACATTAAGACAGGGATGTGATGGTCGGACGAGATGGTGTCTGAGCCTTGTCTCTAGTTCAGGGCAAGGACTCCATAAATGAGGCTGTTGTTATTACAGTTGTGTAGGTTGCTGAGTAGAAAAAGCAGGCTATGATCTGCCTACAGATGTTTTCATAGTATATGTTGCAACCTCCTGTTTTACATCTCTAATTTCTGTCATGCTGGTGGAGGTGAGCAGGGCCAGCTTTGTGGGTGTGTCTGTAATCGGTGCAGCTACACAGGGCCTGGGCTCAGAAGGGCCCTGCGCTTGGTTTAATGCTCTGCAGCCACCATCTTGAAATCCTTAATATTTTTGGAATCAGGGACCTTGCATATTCATTTTACACTGGGCCTTGTAAATTATGTAGCCAGTCCTGGAAGTGAGTCTAGATTTTCAAATTCTTGAAGTGGGTTAGAAGCAGTTTCTGTCTTTGAAGATGGAAATGGTTTCCCTCCTTTATTCTGGGAGGAACTACTACTCTTGGGGGAAGTCTTAAAACAGTGACATTATTCAGATACAGATTCCCCATGTTGAGTTGTTTATTATTGTTTAGTAATAGTAATTATAATTGCTACATGTATTGGGTGTTAACTATGGGCCAAGCTCTGTGCTAAGCTAGCGCTTTACCTTCATCCCTCTAGATCTTCCCAAGAACCCTGTGAAAGGGTCTGTTATTAACCTTATTTGACAGGTGAGGAAGCAGAGTGGTTATGTAATTTGTCCATTGTCACCAGCAGTGTTGGCATCATGTCTATGAGTTGAGTGGCACTGTAGCAAGATGGCAGCCCTTTTAGAGAAAAGGAATTAACTTCTAAGCTTTCATTTAGATAAAAGTGTTCCTGGAGTCCTTGGGAGAGAGGTGTGTCTTTTGGATCAAATATTTGCTCCGGTAGTTTTTGTATTTGAAGATGGAAATGGTCTTCCATTTGAAAACTGACCGTGCAGAGAGGGAGGGGCTGGCCTGTACTTTTCCTTTCCTGTGCTGGAGGGAGGCCTATGGCGAGGACCCACACTTAGAGTGACTGAAAGCAGAGGGACCCTGACTTGGGGGAATGTGCTCACAACTCTCAAGCTGTCCTCACCTGGGCCATGGGGAAGCACATCCACTGATGGAGCTTTCCTCTGAAGGACCTGGATATTCCCACTGCCCATATCTCGGGTAGGCGAGGAAGAGAAAGGCTCTAAATTCTAGAGAGAGGGTCAGGAGGCCCCCCCTCCGTGGGAGGTAGACTGGCTCCCACAACTGGCTGGAGAGAAAGGAGGACGGAGACCGGCATGAGGGACAGCAGGATGCAGGTACATGGCCTCTAGAACTATCTGCTTTCAATTTCATTTTGTGTTTTCCTTTTCTGCATTGTAATTCCCACCTGTTATCCTCAAGTCTTCGATAAAATGTTGTTCCCTGCTGCAAGCTCATCTTAGGTTTGGTATTACCCAGATACTAATTGTCCCCAATATCAATTCTCCTCTTCTTTCATAGAAATAGGATTGTACCTGGGCCATGGCTGCCCAGCTAAAGACTACATTTCCCAGGTTCCCTTGAAGCTAACTATGCCATGTGACTACATGCTGGCCAATACGATGTGGGTAGAAGTGATGTGGTCCACTTCTAAATCATGCCCTCAAAGGCCCAGGGGGTGCTGGGCAGAGGGACAGGAAAAGTTCTTTCTTTTGCTTTTTACTCCATCCTGCTGCCTGGAACGTAGATATAGTGGGTTCCAACTTGGACTGTGCAGACAAGGGCAACATACAAGGGATGGAAGAGAACAAGACAGAAGGAGCCTGCCCCATCACCCCTAGACTGATCACACACAGACTGTTCCATGAGAGAGACATAAAGGGGGCTGATTTTCAGCTGATATGCACAGGTCTAGTCATCCTGGTTGCTTATAGACATCAGTCTTATTGTTAAAAATAAACTTCTGCTTTGTTTAAGCCACTGTTCATGAGAGTTACAGTAATTGAATCTATATTCTATAATTAACCCAGACATGTTTTAGGGGGCTGATAAGGAAGAGGGCTGTGTACCGCCTCCAGATTAAGATGGCGCTGGGGACAGCAGCAGCATCCTGACGCAGGCAGTTAAGAGAAGGCAGACAAGGGCAGTAGAAGTCCTGGGAGAGACAGCTCACTGTGGTTGCCAAGCAGCCACAGGGATGGTCCATGGGACATGTGAACATCCCCCAGAGATTCTGAGTAATATCCTGCAGAAAGAACCTGATAAAAGTTTGGTCTTCTTAGAGTCATGGGGTCTGATTGTTAGTTAGATATTAAAAGGGAAGCTGGAAATTTTGGGGACAGCTGGGGTTAGAAACAGTGCCCAGAGAATGTTAATTCCCTTCTGAGGCATATACTTTTGGTTGCCTATCTACCCATCATCCCCTCCCCCCTTCTTCTTGGCTGACAGAGCCCACCCATTATAACAGAGGCTGAAAACGTGAGCTATTCCTCTTCCAAGCCACCTTTGCAGTTTGAGCATGGACATATTATACTCAATCCCAGCTAATGGGATGTGAGGCAAAGTCTGCCCAGGAGCTTCTGGGAAAGGTTTCTCCCTCTTGTAAGAGACACGTGGAAGGAATTGTGCCTCTTCCTCAATAAGCTAAGGCTGGAGGAGCACAGAGAGAGAGCCCCCGAGCCCTTGGCAAAGTCACTGAGTTACTGAACTGTCCCTGGAACCACCTAGCTCTGAACTTCTTTGTAAAGATCATAAGCTTTTTAGTTTTATTGTTGAAGCCACTTTGGGTTGGCTTTTTTATTACTTGCAGCCAAAAGCGTGCTAACCGCTACACTGTCTTTGCCTCCTGTTTCTACCTTCCTTCAGCCCTATGTGTCTCAAGTTTAGCCTCATTCCTTCCGCTGAGCCCTGGTTGCTCTGGAAGTCAAGATCTTTTGGAAACCACCTGCGTCAACTTGTCACCACTTTTCTTCTAAATAAGAATCTCCCTTGTCCCTTCTTACTTCTTCATTTCAGAACCAAGATCTGTATCTGGGTGGGGTGAAAGCAGAACTTCAGCCTTTGTACAAAACTCTATTTGGGCATGGATTGATCCTCTTGTATTGGTCTTATCAGTCCAGATGTGTGTCTCTCTCAGCTGACCGGGAGCTCCTCTCAGGCATGGACTGGGTAGTATTCATCTTGGTATAACCCTAGGGTAGCTCAGGGCTGGGCAAGAGGAGGTGCTCCCCAAATGCTTGTTGAATGAATATATGAAAGAATGAATCATCTAAGCCCAATTTTATCACCTCCCTAAACAGAGCCAATTTCCCTCCCCACTGCTCTCCTACACTACTCTAGGACAAGACAGTTCTTGCAGAGGTAGAGCCAGGAAGAAGAAGAAGTTAATCCAATTCTCAATTCCAAAGCAGTGTCTAATCCTTCTCTCCTTAAATTTCCTTTAATCCACCCACTGTCAGCCCTGGCTCTGGTTCAGCAATGAGCTGACTCTGACCCAGATTGTCTCCAAAAAAAAAAAAAAACAAAAGGAAGAAGAAAGAAGGGAGAGAAGAAACTGTGTTTGTATATAAATCAAATTCCAGAAGCCTAGAAGAACTAAAGAGAGAAAGGATTCAAGGTGGGCATTCTCTCCACCAAGAGGTGTAAATTCTAGCACTGGAGGTGGGACCTTTTTTTTCTCAATTCTTTTTCTAATCTCAAAAGTAATACATGTTTAATGAAGAAATCTTGGGGCTTCCCTGGTGGCGCAGTGGTTGAGAATCTGCCTGCCAATGCAGGGGACACGGGTTCGAGCCCTGGTCTGGGAAGATCCCACATGCCGCGGAGCAACTAGGCCCGTGAGCCACAGTTACTGAGCCTGTGCGTCTGGAGCCTGTGCTCCGCAACAAGAGAGGCCACGACAGCGAGAGGCCCGCGCACCGCGATGAAGAGTGGCCCCCACTTGCCGCAACTAGAGAAAGCCCTCGCACAGAAACGAAGACCCAACACAGCAAAAATAAATAAATAAATAAATAAATAAGTAAGTAAATAAATACATAAATAAATAAACCCAAAGTTTAAAAGAAATCTTGAAAAGCACATATGAAAGAGAGGAAACTTAGTGTTTTAGTCTCACCACTTAAGATGGTGACAACATTTTGGTATGCGGATTTCCACAGTTCTTTGGTTTGTCTCTGTCTCTTCACCTCTGTCTCCATCTTCCCCTTTCCCTCAGCCCCTCTCATCTCTCTCTCTCATCTCTCTCTCTCTCTCTCTCTCTCTCTCTCTCTCTGTCTCTCTCTCTCTCTCTCTCTCTCTCTCTCTCTCTCTCTCTCTCTCGCTCCAGGTCTCATTCTCTCTTTCTCAGACTTAAATGTTTCCAGGTTCTTCACCCTCCAGACAGGGTCACACCCCGCCCCCATTTAATAAACACTCAGTGTGATCTAATTCCCATCTCATGACGAAGTAGGAAACCCAGTCCCCTCGGCTCCACAACACTTTCTGAGAAATCTGAATACCTTTTCCTCAAACTCTGCTTACCACTTGTCTCTTCTTGCTCTAAATTTTCACTTCAGTCTACTCTCCAGCTTCCCTTGCTCTCCCCGTATCAGACGGGAATGCTTTTGGCTCTAAGTAACACTCAAGCTGAAGCAGATCAGAGTTTCTTTTCCCCACAGAACGAGCAGTCTGGGGACAGGTGTTCCCCCATCATGCTGATGGCCTGCACATCCCCTCAGCCCTTGGTGTTCACACCGCAGCTTTCTGGCAGAAAGCTTTCTCCGGCCACTGGAGTGGGCTCAGCGCCCCTCAGGGTCTGGCCAGGAGCGCGTGCCTTTAGAAACAGCCCTCGACCAAGGACAAGTGGAAGCTTGTGGGTAAGCAGCTCAACTCCTTGCTCCTCAGGGGGGGCAACTCAGGGGCATGTTCTCCACGGGCTCTCAGAAGTCTCCAGTGGGGCAGAGTCCCACTTGCCCTTGGTGGCAACCTGCCCCTTCCTGTTCCTGTCTCATTCCCCCACTCCTGGACCGGTGCTCCCTGAGATCTCCTCTCAAATCACTTGCTTGCATTCAAAGCCTTGCCTCAGCGTTGGCTTCTGGAGGAACTCTGTCTCAGACAGTAGACTTGGGCTTTTCCTTCTGTCTAACTAAAAGGCCACAAATAGAAATGTCTTCTTCCACCAAGTATGACTCCACAAAATTCTGGCCTCTTTAAAAGAGCAGTGCATCCCCACTTCTAGTCCTTGAGATATCAAATATATTGGGTCTCCATCTAGGGCCCCCCCCCCGCTACATATGCTTTTGCACCCGGCACTTTACATACACAATAAAATGAGGAAGGGGCCTTCTGAGTCTAAATTCAGAGGTCATCTAGCAGTTGGGGACAACCACTTCTCTTCAGGGGTCCCTGTGAAGCCATTTTAGGGGAAAGGCACCCTACTCCCACTCCTACCCAGCCCCCTCCACCCCCCACTTCCAAGGCCCTAGAGCCATAAGTCTTGCTTGAACTGGGTGTTGGAAGGGGGGAAGGTGCAGAAGCACTTTGAATCAAATTCTAGATTGAAGTTTTTTCAAGTAAATTTTTACTAAAATATAATACATATACAGAAAAAATATATATATATATATGTCATAAGTACACAGCTTAAAGAATTTCCACCAACTGAACATGCTGATGTAGCCAGCAACCAGATCAAGATGCAGAACTCTACCAGCCCCCCAGAGAGCCACCTTGTGCCCCTTTCGGTCCCATCCCCTCCTCAAGGGCTACCACCATTCTGACTCCTAACACCCTGGGTTAGTTCTGCCTGGTTTTGAACTTCGCATGAATGGACTCACGCAGGGCGTGCTCTTTCATGCCTGCCTTCTTTCAGTCAACGTCACGGCCATGAGATTCATCTGTGTTGGGTCTAGCTGCAGCTCACTGGTTGAGACTGACATTTTAATTTGAGGAGTTTTGGGTTTTAAGGACTGAAAGGAGATGGTTTTGGTAACTAAAAGAGCCTGAAAAATGATGGAATTGCAGAGAGGTGGGTTGAGGAAGCCCACCCCTTAAGAGCTGCATGACTTTGGACAAATGACCGAACTTCTTGTTTCTCTGTTTCTGTAACATGCGGCTAACACAGCTTCCTACTTCACAAGGCCATTGTGAGGACTCGGTGAATTGGTGTCTGCAAGAGCAGTGGCCCGTGGTGTCTGCAAGAGCGGTGCCTGGCCCGTGGGGGGGGCTCTCCTGGGACCCTGCTGCTCCCTCCCCTACAGCCCCTACCGTGAACACTACCTCTACTCTCGTATTTTTATTATTACCCAGAGGGAAAAGGGAGGTTTCAACAGAGGATATTTGGTAGTAGTTATTATAAAAGTAAAGCTAGTTGAGACGTATCCCTAAACCGGTTAGGCGTGCGTCTCAGGTAAAGCACACATCAACCCTGAGAAGCTAGTACGGGTCATGCTCATTTGATAGACCAGGCAGCTGAGGCTTGGAGGGAGAAGCAGCTTCTCTGGGGTCACAGAGCGACTTGGTGGTGGAGCCAGGGCCTCTCGAAGCAGGGAATCCTGCTCTTCTCTTTGCCCTTTTACCTACTTCTCATCTCCTGCTAGATCCGGCTGTCCTCAGGATGCACTGGGGTGACCCTACTGGGCTACCCTTGGCATGACCACCCCGTCCATGTGGTGCTGTCTTTAGAACTTACTGGAATGTTTTCTGTATTGATTTTCTTATCGACCTATTCACATGAGGCTCAATCTTTCCTGCGGGTCTCATAAGCAGCACTTTGTGAAATACCAGGTGGGTCAGTCATACTCAGCAAACAGGTTCTAAGGTAGCCCCGTGGTAGTGGTATGGTGGCTGGGAATGTTGGTTTTTATGGGGCTGAAATTAGTCAACTGAGGTAATAGAATTCTATTCTATTGGCCTGTTCACCCCTGAACCAGAATTCTCCCACTGCAAATCAAGAAATTGGCCCACAGGAACAGGAGAGGAGTTTGTGAGAAGGATGTAAGGCACTTTATAGACATGGAGAAAGAAACCACCAGAAGCAAGTTTGAAAAGGCTTGAGAACAGGATGCCCTGGGGGGGGGGGGGGTCTTGGTTGCAGAAACTGGCGAGTGTCTTCTGCAGCTCTGATGACCTGTCACTAAGGACGCTTTGGCTGCAAGTAATAGAGAACAATGACTCAAACTGGCTTAAGCAGTAAGGGAGTTGGTAGCTTGGGCAACTCTGAAGTTGGTTGACTCAGGGGTTCAAGAATGTAATTGAGAACTCAGGTTTTCTCTCTCTTCCCTCTACTATCCACCTGTTGGCTTCAACTGAAAGCTGGTTCCCTCTGTGGCCGCAAAGTGGCAGCCAGTAGTAAGCAGGCTATAAAATTGTTAACATCCAGTAGGGAAGAAAGAGAGAAAGTGGCTTTCCCTGGCTCTCTCTTAAGAGTAAGGAAGTGTTGCTGCCAGAAGTCCCCAGGAAATCTATCCTGGTGTCCCACTGGCTAAACTGGCTTGGCCTGTTCACCCCTGAACCAGTCCTCAGCAAGAGGCATAGGGGGTGATTTTGGCCCCCGTTTGGAGGACATTTGGCAATGCTGGCAGACATTTGGGGGTGTTAGTGGCACCTCATGGTTAGAAATTAGAGATGCAGCTAAATATCCTACAATGCCCAGGATGACACCTCCCTGCTTCACACACTACAGAAAATTATCTGTTCTGAAACATCAACAGTACAGAGGTTGAAAAACCCTGGCTTAGACTAATCAGGCCCTCCCTGCGCTTGGGGTGTAATAGTTGGTGGGGAGTCACCTACAGTGTCCACTGCAAACTTTTTTTTCAGAATCTGTTACTCTGTTGGAGATTCAAATTTCAGAGAGGGTTTGTTTGGCTTGGCCTGGTTCACTTGCCCACTCATAGGCTAATTGAGTGTAAGGCACTGTGGTTGACCAGTAGTTCCCCCACAGGAAGATCCTGGCACAGGAAGTGGGAAGGGATGTTAAACAAGCAGAACAAAACAAAAAAGCCCACCTCAACTTAAGAAGCTTAAACTCTTGATGCTGCTGGAGAGGACAAGTTTCATGTCTTAACTGGAAACCCACAAAACTGTGATGTGCTTTTGCAGTGACACTCCTCTCAAAGAACAAGAGGGAGACATCCCAGAATGAAATAGAGGAGGGGAAAAGCATGCAACATCCTGGGATGATATGGGGGAGGAGTGGGGAGAGAAAGAGTATGATACACGTTAACTCGACTTCAAAGATGGCGGTCATTCATTCTTTCCCTCCAGGTATGGCGTCTACTCTTCCACACCCTTGAATCTGAACTGGCTTAGACCTTGTGTCTGTTTTGACTAGTAGAACATGGTGAAAGTGATGCTGGGCTAGTTCTGGGCTTCCTGCCACATGTAGCCCTGAGCCACCACGGAAGAAGTCTAGGCTGCTCCAGTGGGAGAGCACTGAGATGCCATCTTGGATGTCCAGCCCAAGTCAAGATGACGTCAACCCCAGTAGCCATCTGCTTGCAACGGCACGAGAGAACCCAAGTGAGAACCGCTCATCTGAGTCCAGTCAACCCACAGAACATGTGAGTGAGAATAAAAAACTGTTGTTTTTAAGCCACTAAATTTGGAGGTGGTTTGTCATGCATCAATTGATAGCCAGAACAATATATAAAAATAATATGCATATATAATAAAGATATTTCAATTTTCATATGTACTAACATTTTCATTAAAATACTTTATTATAAAAGTCATATAAAAGTGTCGCCAAAAATGGAGAAAAGAAACACCACCCCTAGTTACACCGATGTAACTCCAATCACAATGACTGTAAGCATTTTAGTGTGTATTCTCCCAGCCTTCTTTCCTATGGAAGATTTTCATACGGCAGTTTGAGAGCATCTTTTTTTCCTTTTACCAATATGTCATCATCGTTACTCTACATTGCCATAGAGGTTTTGTAACCAGAAAACTATACTAACAATGCTATTAACAGCCACTTATAGTAGACAGAATAACGGTCCCCCCAAAGATGTCTATGCCCTAATCCCCTGAACCTGTAAATGTGTTACTTTATGTGGCAAAAGGGACTTTGCAGGTGTGATTAGGTTAAGAATCTTGAGATGGGGAGATAATCCTGGATTATCTCAATGGGCTCAATGTGACCACAAGGCTCCTTATAAAAGGGAGGCAGGTGGGTCAAAGTCAGAGAAGATGATGTGAGTAAGGAATCAGCATCCGAGAGAGTGAGCAGAAGAGGCCATGCTGTTTGCTTTGAAGGTGGAGGACGTGCCACAATCCAAGGAATTTGGCAGCCCTCTAGAAGCTGGGAAAGGCAAGGAAACAAATTCTCCCCTGGACCTTCTACAAGGAATGCAGCTCTGCCCACACCTAGCTTTTAGCTCCACAAGACCCATTTTCTTGGACTTCTGACCTCAGAACTATAAGATAATAACTTTGTGTTGCTCTAAGCCACTCCATTTGTGATAACTTGCTACAGTAGCCATAGGAAACTAATACATCATCTTATTTAGCATTTAACACACAGTATCTTATTTAATATCTCACAACAACCCTGTGAGGCAGGTCCTGGTACCATCTGCATTTTAGAAATGAGGAAAGCTGTTGCTCAGAGGGACGAAGAACTTCCTCAGGCCACAGAGCTGCTAAATGGCAGAGCCAGGGACATATGCTGGCCCTGCCACTTATGGGTATACTTACAAATACCGCTAGTATAGGATTTATTTGGACTTGTGTAAACACACAGACGTTGGTCTAAGCCTTTGTCATGTTGCCATCTTTTTTTTCATTGTTTGTTCCTGTATTAACATTGTGACTTCTCTGGAAGTCCCCACCAGCCATAAGATGAAAACCACAGTTTTGAAATTGCATGGGCCATTGACTCATTGGTTTTTGTTGTTATTGGCACTGAAGTGTCTCATTAAAAAGATGAAATCCCAATTCACTTTGGGGTTTAGATGGACCAGATGTAATTTTGAAGTTGCCTAAATCTTAACTGCTATGTCAATCTCCTGCTTCTGAGATGTTTTGTTTTTTTAATGTTTTCTTTCTTTCTTTCTTTCTTTCTTTCTTTCTTTCTTTCTTTCTTTCTTTCTTTCTTTCATTTATTTATTTTTGGCTGCATTGGGTCTTCGTTGCTGTGCGCAGGCTTTCTCTAGTTGCGGAGAGCGGGGGCTACTCTTCGTTGAGGTGCACGGGCTTCTCATTGCAGAGGCTTCTCTTGTTGCAGAGCATGGGCTCTAGAGCGCAGGCTCAGTAGTTGTGGCACACGGGCTTAGTTGCTCCGCGGCATGTGGGATCTTCCCGGACCAGGGCTCGAACCCGTGTCCCCTGCATTGGCAGGCGGATTCTTAACCACTGCGCCACCAGGGAAGCCCCAGAGATGAAGTTTTAATGACATCTAAAGAAGCTCTGAAATGTGCCCCGAAGGCGTCTATAATCTGAAGATAGCCAAGAGTTTATGCAAACAAGATTCTTTTCTGCTAAGCGGAGTTTCCCCCTCTTTCAGCAAGGTTGGTCAATCCATGGGCTAAGCTCACAAGGGCCGGTGTGAAGTCCAGTAGTGTTCCCCCAGACAGCTTTTGCACTGATCTGTTTGGAACAATCTTTTTATTTTTTTTAATCTATGGAAAAGTCATTCCTCACATCCAACACCAAACGTCTGCATTCTCATAAAGATCTCCCAGTTGCTTACACGTGAGTTGGTCCGAATGGTCCTGGATTCTCACTCCTTCTCACACAGTCCCCACTGGGGTCAAGATCTGCTTCAGAGTTCTCACGAAGCTTGATTTCCCTGCAAACGTCCAACTGATAGTCCTATTGTAGAGTCTTCTGAAATAATTTTATTTTTCTTTACTTTTTTTATTAAGACAATCTATCTACAGTAAGATTTACCCTATTTAGGATCCAGTTCTATAAGATTAAGCAACTTACAATGCATAGGACAGTCCCCAACAACAAAGCAGTCCTGCGCAATCGGGCTGAGGTTGAGAAACTGCATCACAGCTGTGATCAAGTAATTTCCCTTTGTCAGTGGCCTTCCCTTCCCCATCACTTCCCCACTCTAAGATCCATACTTCCGTTGCTTCCCATATATGTATTTAGCTGTTTAATGTCTCTTTTCCCTCCTGTGATATAAACCCTAAGGGGCAAGGATTGTGTATGTTTTGTTCTCACCATGTAGTAGTTGCTTAATAAATATGTTGAATGAATGAAAAGTGCAAATGAAAACTATCTTTCATAAAGCATCTTTAAAATTTGAGGACACCAGGAGGCTTCTCTTGACTTCAGTCTTGATGACTTTCTAAACATCATTTGGGAAGAAAGGAATGTATGAGAGAGAGAGAGAGAGAGAGAGAGAGAGAGAGAGAAACATTGTCTTTGTAGGGTAAATGTGAGCTGGATTTCTAACACTGCCACTTAACTGCCTCATTACCAAGAGCAAGTCACATTCCCTCATCTGTAAAATGGGAATTATAAAAACAAGATGAAATGTGCTAAAGGATGTCAGTGCCCTGCACTTTGTAAATGTTGGGTTTTTACCTTCTTCCCTGTTTCCTCCTTCTCTTGAGTTTCCAGGCCAGTGTTGGTGCCCACGGTCATCCTCTTCAGCCCACCCTGGAGGACTGCCTGAAGCTTGGTGGACAGTTCTGTACACGCTTATGGCATCTGCATCACTGCCCAGGGCCCATGTGTTCAGCGTGTACACAGCAGGTCACAAGGGAAGTGCCTGGGAGTTGATATCCCCAGGCAGCACCTTCCACCATTGAGAGATGGGCATGGTGGATAAATGTCCCAGCTTCCTCACCCCCTCACAGGACAATTCTGAAGTGTACTCTACATCATCTTCCAGAGGTCTTCACTGAGATTGAGCCCTAGTTGCCCATAAAGGTAACCAACTCATTGACACACCCTTTATTCTGGTCCTCCCTTCCCTGTCTCATTTCCCACTTCCTCATTATTCTTCCTGAGGTTGTTTCGCAAATAAACTACTTGCACCTAGGGAGTAGCAGTTGCTGTCTGTCAGCCTCAGATTTTATCATTTGCCCGACTTCATCTGCCCAACTTCTAGCTGCTAGCATCTTCATCTTTTTGCATAAGTTCGTTTTTTTCCTGGCTGTTGGAGTCGAGCAGGCTAGAAGTGCTGGAGAATTAATTCTCTCTCCCTTCTGCCCAGCAGCCATCAACCTGTGCATGGAAGGAGGTGGTGTATAAATACCCCAGCTCCCTGGTCCCTCAGGTAGAATAACTCTGAGACACATGTTCTATACTGGGAGGGTGGGGCGGGGAGGTTAAGATCCAGTTGCCTGTGGTAGTAACTGTCTTGATAACTTGCTTAATTTTGGCTGCTCTTCCTTCCCTTCCTCACTTTCCTCTTCCCTATTGATGTGTCTTTTGTCTTCCAAATAAATTACCTGTCCTTGAATCTTTGTCTCACAATCTGCTTCTGGGGAAACCCAAACTACGCTACAAGCTCTGCTATGGGGGGTTCCCAAACTAAGATATCAATTAGATCCAAATGCAGTCTTGCCTTAAATCTCCCCCAAAGAACAGGGTGGAACATGCTATTGTCCAGTTATGCGGCACTCCTGTAATAATTCCATCCAGAGCTGAAGCAGATGACTCCTACTCACTGAGTGGAAGGACCTCATCTTTCCTGTGGCATTAACAAGCCTCACACCCCACCCTTTGGTACATAATCGCCCCCTGTATTTCACATGAATTCCTTTGTTGTCTTTCACAACTTTACTGAAACACAGACAATGCTCTATTGGTAGCTTTGGAAATATCCCTTGGGTATCCAGCGGGGGGCGCCTCTTTCTCCTATTTATTTAGTTACTTTCTGGGGATAGTCACACATGCTGAATGTTGTCAGCGAAGTTAGGCTGGCTGAATACTTTCATCTGCCAAAAGAAATTTTGCAGAGTGGCTGATTGGAAATCCCACAGCAACCAACCCCCCAGCCCCATGACACTATGTTATTTTCTAAATTTTCTTTCTTTTCACAGTGGTGAGTATGAAGGATGTTTGCTAATTGGGGGCCCTTCTGCATCTACTGCATTCTCTTCTGTGCCAAGCACCCTGCGTTTCCACTGGCATCACCCCTTCTGCAAGTTCTCTGTCCAGGAAGTTCCTGCGACACTCCTCTCAACAAAGAGCATGTGACTTAGCACCAGCCAATCAGTGGCCACCACAACTGGTTCAGGAATGGGCATGTGGTACAAATTGGTCCAATCAGAGTTCACGTCGGGATTTGTTTGGTAGCAACTAGGAAGCAAGCAGCTCTGTCTTGCAGTTCCCTAATGAGCTCAGAGTGGTTGGGTCACTGACAAATGAACTTGGCTCACTGAAAGTCTCAATTCCTGAGGAATTTTAGATGTTAAAATTTTTTTTTCCACCAAACACTGCTCCCTATTGTATTATGTTAAATCTCCCTGGAGAGCAGATTCCTTACCAGTATTTTTGAGCAGAGACTATAATTTTCTAGTCACTTTTGCTTGTTTTAAAAAGCTTAGCCTAAAATAGTTCCAAAATCTGAGCAAATACCTGATTTAAATCTTATATTGGTCAGGATATTAGTCCAACTGCAGTAATAAAATAACTGGCTTGAAAAAAATGAACGTTTAATCTTCTCTCATGGAACAGCCCAAGAGCGTACAGTTGGCCATGGTGGTTCCATCTTGTCTGGGATTCAGACCCTGTCTAGTTGCTTGGCACCCTTAACATGTGGCTTCTACTTTGTGTCTAAAAGAGCTGTTAAAAATAAATAAATAAAATAAAATAAAAAATAAAAGAGCTGTTTCGCTCCTATCATATTCCCTCCTACCAGTGGGAAGAGGAAAAGGGGAGGGAGAGGGCCCTTCTCTTCCTTCCAATGGCACAATTCAGAAGCCTGTAGTCATGGAGACAGGGATGCGATCCCTAGTCTTCAGCCTCCTCCTCCTTCCTCCAGCCTTCCCCACTCTGCTCTGCGACCTACACGGACAGCATCAAAGGGCTCTCCTGCCTTCTGGCTTCTGACTGGTTTGACCAATGAGAGACACTGGCAGGAGATGGGAGGAAGGGAGCAGAGTGGATGTGGGTATTTATTCCCTCAGCTCTCCTGTTGGGACCCTCAGCCACTGTGTCCCTTGACTGAAGGTCACAGCTCCTTCAGACAGCCTCTTCATAGGTCTCCTCTCCAGATCTGGCAACTGTTTCCATCTTTGCCCTTTTTGGCTTAGGGTGATAACACCTTCCACTAGGGGGTTGGAATGCCCCCACATTACTACTACTCAGTGGTAACACCCCCTCCGTTACTAGCCTTGGGGTGTTGCAGCATCTGTGGGTTCTACACCCTGCCCACACCTTTATAAACAGTCCATTCATAAAACTCTCCTCCTGCTGGGCCCCTGACTGATGTGAATCCTCCTAACAGTCAAAGGCCATAGATGTCTTTATCATCATCCCTATTTTATTTATTTATATTTATTATTATTTTTTTTTAACTTGAAAAGCCATCCTTATTTTATGGATGAGAAACTGAGGGACAGAGAGGTTAAGTGAGCTGCCTGAAGTCACAGAGCTAGTAAATGGTGGCACCAGCGTTTGAGCCAAGGCAGTCCAGCTCCAGAAACCACATTCTTTATCACTACATGAGCCTTGGCTTCTTGAAATGTGAGAAGGACAAGGTTGTGGATTATCCCCCAGGTCATCATTAACTTGTTGAGGGCCTCAGTTCCTCATATTTTTGGTGAAAGGGTTGGACCAGTCCAAGAGTTACAAACCCATATGCCCAGGGAGGCCAAAAAGTGACATAAACAAAGTACGTGGACTGGGTCATTGCCACAAAGAAATATGCTTTCTCCTGTTTTACTTTAAAGATTTGGCCCTCTTATCTATCCTTCCTTTCCCCAGTAGCATAGAGAACTAGGCACAGAGATAAATCATTTAGCAATTGCACTTGGCTGCCAGTAACAGTTACTTGACTGCGGGAGTTTAAACAAATTAGAGATTTATTTCTTTTACATAAAACCAGTCTGGAGGTCAGCATTCCAAGGGGGTAGCTCCACGATGTGGACAGGAATTCCATTTCCTTCCATCATTAGTATGGAACCTCTCTCTTTAGGGTCACAAAATGGCTACTGAAGCTCCAGCCATCAATGTTTGTATTGCAGGGAAAATGAAGGAGAATGGTAAGGCACCGAAAAGCTTTCTTGGAAGCCCCACCATCAACTTTCTTTTGTAATGCATCGGCGACTCAACCTCAGCACTACTGAGATTTTGGACTGAATAATTCTTTGTTGTGGGAGTCTGCCCCATGCCTTGCAGGATGTTTAGCAGCACCCCTGCCTCTACCCACTAGATGTCAGTAGTGCTCGCCCTCTCTAGCTGTGACAACCAAAAACATCTCCACACATCGCCAAATGTCCTCTGGGGGACAGAATCGCCCCTGATTGGGAAACATTAAGGCATTCTTACATTCAAAAGAAGCTGGAAAATGTGATTTTTGAATATATTACCACCCCCAATAGTGTAGGGGTGTAGTGTACGAAAGAAATAGAGATTAGACATTTGGATGGCAAATAACCGTCCTTGCTCCAAGAGATCTCATTCAATTTCCTCTTACTTTTACTAAGCGAGAAACAGTGACCTAAGAGCGATGATAAGCAGTCTCAGTGTCAGGAGTATAGAGAATGGTGGAGACTGTGGTAAACTGGGAGCAGAGGGCCCGTCGAAAGGGGGTGCTTTCCAGCTGCCTCCCAGCTTCGTTACCCAAAAGGATTGTGGGACCGGAGTTACTAGAGCTTCTGATTTTTCAAGAAAAGCTGGAAATTGAGACTTTAATATGCAATCTCCCATTTCCAAATATTGGCAACCAGTTCAATTTTTATAAAGATTTTTACAAGTAATGTTTGACCCACAGGATGCTAGTTTGCAGTGACTGGTATACGGGATTTTAAAAAAATTTATTTTATAACATACAAAAAATAGAAACATAATAAATACCTGGGTATCCATCTTCAATAGTTTTCCACATTTTGCCAATCTCATTTGATTATCTCCCTTCAAATTACTCTTTCTTTGCCAGAGTATTTTTTTTTTTTAACATCTTATTGGAGTATAATTGCTTTACAATGGTGTGTTAGTTTCTGCTTTATAACAAGGTGAATCAGCTATACATATACATATATCCCCATATCCCCTCCCTCTTGCCCCTATCCCACCCCTCTAGGTGGTCACAAAGCACCGAGCTGATCTCCCTGTGCTGTGCAGCTGCTTCCCACTAGCTATGGGTTTTACATTTGGTAGTGTATATATGTACATGCCACGCCAGAGTATTTTAAAGCAAATTGTTGGCCTCTTGTCATTTCACCAGTAAATACTTGATAATCACTTTAAAAATTAAATCACCATGCTATTATCACACCTACCAAAGTTAACAATGAGATCTTAGAATGGACCAGATGCTTTTTAAGGGGGAGTCCAGCTTTGCCATTCGAAGCTTTATTAACTGATTCTCCTCCTTGTCTCCTGATCACCCTCCTTCTCCCACCTCTGTCCCTCCTTTTACACACATAGACACACAGACAGATATATAGATATACACACGGAAGCACATGGGCAAACACACAAACACAGGAATACACACAGACACACAAACATACAGACCAACTCACAGAACACCACTCACAGACATTCAGCACACGGACACACACAGACACCACGCACACAAACACAGATACACATGCGCTCCTCAACCACTTCTTGAATTTAGACCTGCAAGCATTGTAAACTGGGCTGGACCCAGTGCCTGCCCCATTCCCACCCACGTCCTGCATCTCCCTCGTGCTGACTAATTTTTGACCCTGGACTTGTTCACTCACCCAGGCCTTCATTTTCCTTTGTGCAAAACAGGGAGAACAATTCCAACTTGCCTCCAACAACGATGCAGGGAGGAATGTAATGAAAGGATTGCACGCTCCTTGTGCAAGGATGAAAGTGCTTAATAATTACTGCAACAACGGCAGCAATGATGAGGCGATTAAAAGCTCCAGCGGAAGCAGAGTGTAAACAAAGAGGCCCAGAAAGGGCTCTGACGGTCTTAATCTTCTGATTGCGGACAATTTAAGACCCACAGCCCTCCTGTCCCTGAAGCCTTACACTTGCCTTCTATTAATACATGAAGACGTTTTGGGGCCTGGCAAGAGGTTCAAAATTCAAATACCCAGCTCAAGCTGTTAGGGGAGAAAGATATTTTGCAGCTTGGTTCCTAAATTAGAAGATGATTTCTGGGTGTTTAAATATCTCCCTTTATCTCTGCACCACTTATACTGCTGCTGACACAGCTCTGGGGCCTGGGCGGGGCTTGGGGTCAAGGGGAGGCCGGGTGATGCATTCTTTAGGTGCGCCCTTGGAGGAGATGTCCAAACAGGCCTCTGGTTCCTGCCATGCTCTGCCAAGGACACTCCCAAAATATCCTGGGGACAGATGCTATTTTTGAGGTTCAGCTTAAAGGCTACCTTGCGCCCCCCACAAAATCTGATTTCGCTCTGAGTTTGCTTTTAAACAGAGCCTGCCTCGCTTTTTGAACTTCCTGGAAATTTGGTTTCTCTTGGGGTCGCTTGAGTAAAATGTGAATTAGCCTCAGTTCTTCTAGCCTTTTCAGGAGAACCCAACTCCCTTGAGGTTTAAAAAAAAATCTGTTTTTCTTAATCCCTTGCTGTTTCTTTCGTACTGTTGAGTAGAGAGGATGGCAGCTAAGTGCTTGAGGTTAAAATTTAAGATGCCAGCTCTTAAAATCCAGTTCTTCCTGAGATGGTACGAATTTATCATTCCCAAGGTCAGTTTCTGGCTTAGCATCAGGAAGCTAAGGAAGGGAAAATGAGGAATTTTTGTTTTCCATTGTTCCACTTGTTACATACATATTGGAGGTCGGCACCCTCTGAAGATAATTTCATTTGCAAAATATTATAAAGTTGAGAAGTGGCCATTTTATTTCTGCAAAATGGTCAAGATAATAATGATGATGATATAATGATCTTAGTAGCATAAGAGCTGCTTTGATTTGAGCATTCACTGTGTGCCAGGCACTGCTAAGCTTGTCACTAGCATATCTCATTTAACCTTCTCCACAGCCCTGTGAAGTAGGTACAGTTATATCCTCATGATGAGGATTTCCACCTCTTCCAGGAAGCCCTCCCTGACTCCAGCCCCATACCTTCACTCCAGGCTGAGTGCTCTGTCCTTTAGGCCACTGGACTCAGTGATCTTTTAAATTACTTCATTTCATGTCCTTGAGAGCAGAGCCCATGTCTTATTCAGCATTTGTAGCCTAAGGGGCCAGAGCATGGTAGGTATACAGTTAAGACTTGTTGAATGAATTGAATAAAGATCTTGGGCAAACTGCCCAATTTCTCTGAGCTTCACTTTTCCCCTGTCTAAAACTGGGTTAGTGGGACTTCCCTGGTGGTCCAGTGGTTAAGACTCCACGCACCCAATGCAGGGGGCCTGGGTTCGATCTCTGGTTGGGGAACTAGATCCTGCATGCCGCAACTAAAGATCCCGCACGCCGCAACAAAGATCCTGTGTGCCTGGCCCAGCTAAATAACTAAATAACTAACTAAATAAATAAATATTTTTTAAAAACTGAGTTAGCAACAATAATAACAGCTGATATTTTTTGAGTTCTCATGTGGCAGAGATGACTGGCTGCTCTCCCAATACCTACTCCTTATTAACAAACCCTGATTTTGTTCTGGGCAGCAATGTGCCTCCCATGCAGCTAGGGGAGAAGCAAGCAGATGTTGCTGGGTGGAGCTGATAGTTGGCAGATACACACCTTTTGCCCCTCCTCATGCCCTCCTTCTTCCTGCCTAGAATGTGGACATGAAGGCTGGCACTCTGGCAACCATTTTGGTCCTTGAGGCAATCTTAAGGATGGTGGAGGAAAACGATAGAAGTCTAGGACCCTCATGATTGTCTATTCATCATTCTAACCCTGGATGTCACACCTTTTGATTTCTTAAGGGCGCACAGGATAAGGGCAATGAGGGGAGAGAAAGGGAGAGAGCTCTACTTGGGATTTCTGTTTTATATAATCTAATTCTAACTGACAAGACTTGGCCAGGTCCATGTTAAGTGCTTATTATGCACCTCAGTTAATCCTCCCAACAGCCCTTTTAAGCAGGCATCATCATTATCACTTCTATTTTATAGATGAGGGGACAGAGGCTCAAAGGGATTAAGTGAGTGGGATTTGAAGTAGACAGTCTGCCTCCAGAGCCAGGACTCATAGCCGCTACATCATGCTGCCTGCTTTACTGTGATCTTGTGGTGGGTGTGGAAGTGCTATAGACGCTGTAAATCACTGGATACATAGTCACTGTCTCCCTCACTTACTCATTCACTTATTAATTCATTTATTTAGTCAACAAACATTTACTGAGAGCCAACTCATATGCTTATATTAGACTTGGGGGCTATGAAAACAACCATGATGGTTGTCTGCCCTCCAGGAGCCCCCCAGTGTGAGGTTCTGTTATTGTTACTTTTCAGGGGCAGATAGTGGGTCAGGGTCCCATGTATGGTGATGCACTGTACAACCCCAGGGGCACCATCTACACAGACCTCAATATGAAGGGTGCCTCCTGGAGTTGGGCAGTCCACAACCTGCTCAACTGTATGTGGCAGCCCAGCTAGTGACAGAACTGGGAAGCAAATCCTGGTCTCCAGTCTCCTACTTGGAAGCCTTTCCATCTACTCCCTGCAATATCTTGGTTTGTTCCCAGATCCCTTTTACTGTTTGTTGATGTTGGTCTCTGTCTTTCATGTTGGAAGTGTTTCTCAGATGTCAGGGGCTCTTAGGACCTCTATTCATATTTGAGAGGGAAGCACTAAACAACTATTTGGAAGCTCCATGTGTTTCTCTGTAATGTGGCTGGGAAGTGAGCCAGCTTTTTCATTCTGGGACCCAAATGTCATTGTCATCAATCTTTTTGCCGAGGATGTCCACTTCTACTTCTCTGTAGAGGACTCTCCAGGGGTCCTGCCTGAGCCAGGCTGCCTGTGTTCTGGAAGCTGATGTAGGGAAGGGAGCTGGGTCTGACTATTTTATTTTTAGCTCCTTGCTTCATCCCCAGCCTCTGCAATGTCCACCTCCTCTCTATCCCAATGTCTCCAGAAAGTAACCCCCAGATCCCTGCCAAGGTGGGAAGGGCAGTCACCTGGCTACACAGGCTGGCAGAGGGGATTGAGGGCCTTCTACCAGCTTCCAGCCAAGGCCCCGTGCTCAGCCTTGCCCTGTTTCCCCACACTCAGAGGCATCTGGCGCCACCAAGAAGTTTTTAAAATGGTAGATATGACTGATTGAATAAAATACTTAAGTTTAATTTTATAGGAGAAAAAGAAATGAAAATGAAACTGAAGGAATTTTCAAATTTCAAGTAAAAGAATGTTCTACCCCTAAAATTATTTGAAAATTTTCCCTAAAGTTAAGAAAAATGATTATGAAAATACTAAGATGCTTGAAGCATTATTTTTTGTCATTTATTTTGTTTTTTTTTAATGAATATGTTGACTTTTGCTAAGATGATGAAATTAGTCCATTTATTCTTTAACAATATTTTAAAACTGAGGTATAATATACATACATTGAAGTAGCTAAAATGCTTTTTACATATGTTTATACCTGGGTAATCGCCACCCAGGTCCACGTTTAGAGCATTTCCAACCCCTCCCACCGCAAGTCCTCCTGCTTCCTTCCACTCCCCCACCCAAGGTAACTTCCATTGTGACTTTTATCACTATAAGTTAGTTCTGCTGATTCAAGAACGCTATATAAATGGAAGTATACAGTATGTATTCCTTGGTGTCTGGCTTCTTTGACTCAGTACAATGTCTATGAGATTCATTCACGTTATGTGTATCAATACTCCATTCTTTTTCATTATTTTAGCATATACTTTCTATTAATCTACTATCTGTCTATGTATCTATCTATCGATCATCACAGTTTATTTATCCACCTGCTGTTGAAGAACACTGAGCCATTTCCAGTTTGGGCTATTATGAATAGAGCTGCTATGAACATTCTTGAACATGACTTTTGGTGGACATACGTCCCCACTTTTCTAGGGTAGGCATAGGACCCCAATTTGGAATCCACACAGGATCTGTCCTTGTTACTCTGTTTACACTGTCTCAGTTCTTATTGGCCTCCCCCACTGCAGGCTCAAGTACCCAACTGTCTACTTGATGTTGCCACTTGGATGTTTTACTGACCTGTCAACCTTAATATACCATACCCTGGAGTGCACCCCCACCCCAAGCCAACCCCAGTCCCCTCTCCCTAGTCCTCCCAGCTCAGTCAACACTGTTGCCACCCACGTGGTACCTGAGCCAGAAGTCAGCCTCCAGTCTTCCCTTTGCTTCACTGCCCCTTCCGGTGCCACATCATGGATTCCAATTTCAAACTTTCTTTTAAATCCATCCTCTCCTCACCATCTCCACTGCCTCCTCCCGGTCCAGCCCACCTCATCTCTCCCTTAAAGAGGGAGATAACTTCCCAGTCTCCTAATTGGTCTCCCTGTTTCCATCTTGCTTTCCGCTAATAGTTTCTACAAATGGCAGCAAGATGCTCTTAAAATGTGAATCAGATCATATTCTTCTTTTGAATGTCTTCCCACTGAACTTGGACTCAAGACCAGACTCCTAAATGGCAGTTTAGGCTCTGTAGCATCTGGCCACCACCTGTCACATGTCCTCTTTCCCAGGCACACTCCTAGTCCTTGGAATTTACCACCTTTTTTTTTTTTTTTTTTAAACCTTGGGGCCTTTTGCATATACTGTTCCCTCCAGCATTGGGTTATTAGTCCCTTGCATAACCTTTAAGATATTTTTTGCATATATAAGCAAATATCAATATATATTCTTTTCCTCTCCACCCCCTTAAAATATCAAAAATGAGTATGTGCTATACACATGGTTCTGTACATATATATATATATTTTTTTAGGAAGTCCTGGCATGAGCTTTACTTACCTGTTTATACACAGCTGCCTCTTTATTTCATATCACTGAATGTTATTCCATTGTATGTATGGATTGCCATTTATTCATCCTGTCCTGTATCAATAGACATTGTTTCCATTTTTTTTACTATTAAAAATGATGTGATAGGGCTTCCCTGATGGCGCAGTGGTTGAGAATCTGCCTGCTAATGCAGGGGACACGGGTTCGAGCCCTGGTCTGGGAAGATCCCACATGCCGCGGAGCAACTGGGCCCGTGAGCCACAACTACTGAGCCTGCGCGTCTGGAGCCTGTGCTCCGCAACAAGAGAGGCCGCGATAGTGAGAGGACCGCGCACCGCGATGAAGAGTGGCCCCCGCTTGCCGCAACTAGAGAAAGCCCTCGCACAGAAACGAAGACCCAACACAGCCAAAAAATAAATAAATTAATAAAAAAAAGAAAAAAAAGAGATCATATTCATGCACACACATTAAAAAAAAAATGATGTGATAATGAATAACTCTGTATATGTCATTTAGCATATGTATGAATAAACCTGTAGGATAAATTCTTAAAAGCAGAACTGCCAGGGTAATAGGTATGAGCATTTTATTTTATTTTTAATTAATTAGTTAACTAATTAATTAGGCTGCGTTGGGTCTTCGTTGCTGTGCGTGGGCTTTCTCTAGCTGCGGTGAGCAGGGGCTACTCTTCGTTGCAGTGCGCAGGCTTCTCATTGCGGTGGCTTCTCTTGTTGTGGAGCACGGGCTCTAGGCGCGTGGGCTTCAGTAGTTGTGGCTCGTGGGCTCTAGAGCACAGGCTCAGTAGTTGTGGCGCATGGGCTTAGCTGCTCCACAGCATGTGGGATCTCCCCGGACCAGGGCTCAAACCTGTGTCCCCTGCATTGGCAGGTGGATTCTTAACCACTGCGGATGTGGGCATTTTAAATGTAATGAAACTGCCGAAGTCATCTTTATACTCATCATCAGTTTATACTCACACTAACAATGTGTGAAAGTGCTCATTTTCTGATACCAACATAGTGGATTGTCAAACTAGGATTTCTGTTAATCTGATGGCGGGTAAATGATATCTCATCTCTTTTATTATGCATGATATTGATCATCTCTTTATATACTTAAAAGCCACTTGTTTTTCCTTCTCTATGGACAATCATTTTTTGCCCATTTTCCCACAGAATTGGTGATTCTTTTCTTATTGATTTGTCAGAAAACTTTGTATATTAGGTAAATTAACCTTTTGTGATTAGCCCAATTTGTCTTTCGGCATTTAATTTAGTAAATCTTTTTAACCATAAAGATTGTTTTTAACATCTTTATGTTGTCAAAAGTATGTATCTTTCATTTTAGGACATTTCAGTTTTGTTGCATTATTAAAAAGGTCTCTTAGAGTCTGAAGTTATAATAGACTTATACCTTTTTTATTTTACTACATTTGTGATTTCACATTATGTGTTTAAATCTCTGATCTATTTGGAATTCGTCCTGGTTTACAGGTGAAGGAGGGATACAGCTTGATTTTTTCCCCCAGCGACTACCTGGTTGTTCCTTCTCGCCTTGTCTCGGTTTAAACATCACCTCGTCTCTGACTGTCCTATTCAAAGTATTTCTTATCTCAGTCCATTGCCTGTGTCATTCATAGAACTTATTGCAATTTGTAGTTTTAAAAACATTTGTTAGTTTGTTTTTTTTTTGTCTCTCCCACTAAGATGTCAGCTCCTTGAGGGCTGGGACATCCATCTTGTTCGCCATCATATCACCCACAGCTTGCAGTGTGCCTTGTACATAGTAGGTGTTTGTGGAGGACATGTGATATTGCTTCTGCCTTCCAGCATCTGTTGTTCCTTCTTCTGGTATTTGCACTCCAATTTTCCTTTGACAAAACCACACCTCCAGGGGCTTCCCTGGTGGCGCAGTGGTTGAGAATCTGCCTGCTAATGCAGGGGACACGGGTTCGAGCCCTGGTCTGCGAAGATCCCATATGCCGCGGGGCAACTAGGCCCGTGAGCCACAACTACTGAGCCTGCGCGTCTGGAGCCTGTGCCCTCCAACAAGAGAGGCCGCGATAGTGAGAGGCCCGTGCACCACGATGAAGAGTGGCCCCCGCTTGCCACAACTAGAGAAAGCCCTCACACAGAAGCGAAGACCCACCACAGCCAAAAATTAATTAATTAATTAATTAATTTAAAAAAAAAAACAAACCACACCTCCATTGCTGCTGGTCCGTGTGGTTTGGATAGTGTAAACTCCACCCCTGGCTTCAGGTGTGGGGCGTGACCAATCTGTGGTCCACCCCCTGGCAACAGTGATTGGCTGAGATGGGCACATGACCTAAACTCAACCAATGAGATACAACCTCAGGACTGATAGGCATTATTGAGAGGGAGCATCCTCACAGGAAATCTCGTACAGGTTATCTGAGGCTCTTGACTTTATGGGACAGAGGCACCAGCCTTCTCATCTAAAAAAGAAAAGAAAAAGTCCTGGCAAGGCAACTTTGGTCTCTCTCTTGTTGATCTTGAAAACAAAAGAATATTCTGGTTCCACATCTGGGGTGTTTGATGATTCAGTTAAAGAGAAGCTTTCATTTCTTTCAATCCAACAAATATTTCTTGAGCACTTATAAAGTGTTTAAGACTTGAGCTGAATTCTGGGACTGGCCTCAATTCTTAATGGTGATTTTTTTTTTTGAAAATACAGCATGCTTCTAAGTTTTTTTGAATTAAAATAACATATATTAGAGTTTTTAAAATCCAAAAAGTATAAATGCAAAAAAAGGCCAAATAACCCCTACTGACATTAAAAAAATATATACAAGTAATACTTGTATGTGGTTAGGAAAGTGAAGTCATTCAGAAAGTCTCAAAACATAGCAAACAGGTATAATAAACCTCACCCACATTCAGAGAATTAAAAATTAACAGTTTTTGGGCTTCCCTGGTGGCACAGTGGTTAAGAATCCGCCTGCCAATGCAAGGGACACGGGTTCGATCCCTGGCCTGGGGAAGATCCCACATGCCACGGAGCAACTAAGCCCGTGCGCCACAACTACTGAGCCTGAGCTCTAGAGCCCGCAAGCCACAACTACTGAGCCCACGTGCCACAACTACTGAAGCCTGCGCGCCTAGAGCCCGTGCTCCGTAACAAGAGAAGCCACGACAATGAGAAGACTCCACTCGCCACAACTAGAGAAAAAAGCCCGCGCTCAGCAATGAAGACCCAACACAGCCATAAATAAATAAATAAATAAATAAATAAATAAATAAATAAATAAATAATTTTTAAAAAATTAAGTTTTTTAAGCTCACAGGCAAAAATTTGGCACCGAGTCTACCTCCCCATTAACAGTTTCTTGTGGTTGTGTGTAGAAAAGTTTTATACATATACAAGAATATTTATATATATCTGCAAAACTATTGTTTTGCTTTTAATTTACAAAAGTGAATATAATATGCATCCTGTTCTGCCCCTTCATTTTTCATTTAATAATTTCACTAGAAAAATGGATAAGGGATATGAACACATAGTTCTCAGAAAAGGAAATACAAATAGCTCATAAACATATGAAAGGATGTTCAACCTCCTTTGTAATAAAAAAAAATGCAAATTAAAGGTACACAGAGAGATCATTTCTCATCTATCAGATTGGCAAAAATCCAAAGTCTGATAACACTGCGTGCTGTCAAGTCTGCAGGAAAAGAAGCACTCTTGTACCCTGTTGGTGGAAGTGGAAACTGGCACAGGCCTTTGGAGGGCAATTTGACCCTATCTATCAAAGTGATAAATGCATATACCCTTTGATGCAATAGCCCTAACTTCTGCAAATGAAACCTTCAGATAGCCTTGCTCAAGTATAAAATGACATATGCTTGGGGTCATGTTTCGAATAGAAGTTTATTATCAGGGAAGCTCTGTGAGGGCAGGACCCTGTTGGTCTTGCCCACCTCTGGGTCTCCAGCTCCTAGAACAGTCCTTTGAATGTAGCAGATGTCACAGAGACAACACTCACTCAAGCTCTTCTGCCTATCCCACCCTCCTTTGCAAAAAGGTCATAAATATGTGGCTCATTTCTGCCCAGTGGGATGTGCAAAAGTCATGGAGGTCACTTCCAGCCTAGTCCTTAAAAAAATCCCATGCAACCTTCTAGCTGTCTCTTTGCCTGCCATGTACATCTCTAAGACCACCTGTTCCAGATGGCACAGCAACAAGATGGAGAAGGGCACTCAATCTGCATTGTAATGAGAATGTAAGAAATAAACCTTTGCTGGATTAAGTCACTGAAATTTGGGAGGCTGTTATGCAGCATAGCCTGTCTTATCCTGACTAAAATGTAGGTGCTCAGTAAACGCTTGCTGAATAAGTGTATGCTGCAAAGAACAGGCTTGTGCACATAGCTGGATGAATGAGGGCAATCTTAGGCAAAGTTTTCAGCCACCATGTTGCTGGGTCAAGGAGGACATACTTAACATCTTGGTAGATAGTGCAAATTGTCCTCCTGAGAGTTTGCATTAATTTATACTCCCACCGACAGGCATAATGATAATACATACAGATCTCATTCTGTTCCAGGCACCACGCAAGGTGTTTTCTGCATGTGGAATAAACTCACCCTCACAATAGCCCTATTGTGGCAGATGCTATTACTGGCCTCATTTTTTGGAAGAGGGACTGGCGGCACAGGGAAGTTAAGTAACTTGCCCAAGGTCACACAGCTGGTAAGGCAGGGAATGTTTGTAAATTATAAATTCCTCATATCCTACTTCTTCAACTCAACTGGCCAAGAAATCTGTATTTAAAAAAGACTCCCAGGCTTCCCTGGTGGCGCAGTGGTTGAGAATCTGCCTGCCAATGCAGGGGACACGGGTTCGAGCCCTGGGCTGGGAGAATCCCACATGCCGCAGAGCGACTAGGCCCGTGAGCCACAATTGCTGAGCCTGCGCGTCTGGAGCCTGTGCCCCCCAACAAGAGAGGCCGCGATAGTGAGAGGCCCGCGCACCACGATGAAGAGTGGCCCCCACTTGCCGCAACTAGAGAAAGCCCTCGCACAGAAACGAAGACCCAACACAGCCATAAATAAATAAATAAATAAAATTTAAAAGAAAAAAGACTCCCCATATGCTACTGATAGCCAGGTTTGGGAATCAGGAGCCTGGGGACTTCAGTTAAAGGTGCCAAAGAGTGGTTTTGTTAAAGCAGCTAAAATATAAAGGCACCTTGGATGTCTTCCTTTACATGGTCTTCAGTATTTGTGGAACAGGAATAAACTGATATAAGTGAATCAAAACTGTGTACTTCTTTCTGTTTTTTTTTTAAAGGATTTACTCCATGTATATATTTTATGCAATTTTTCAAGCCAGACCCACTTCTTTAGAAGTGTACTATTTTGAATATAACTTCATCTGTGGAGTTCAGAGACATAAGGGACAGAAATATGATAAAAGTTTCTCTTTCACACAGAAGCCCGAGTTGGGGTGGTGGCTTTACACCTTGAAGTTGTCAGGGGTTTGGGCCCCATCATCATCAGCATGTTGTCCTCATCCCAAAGGCCAAATGGCTGACCACCATGTTTGCTTTCCCATGTTCTGTTCACATCCCATTGACCATCCCTCAGTCACATGGCCACTCCCTGCTGCAAAGGAGGCTGGGAATTTCAGTCTTTACTCTGAGCAGCCATGTGCTTCTATGGAGCGTCTATCAATATCAAAACCAATACTGGGACAACTCCCAAACTCTACCACTGAAGGCATTACTAAAGAGTATAGAATTTAGATTCTGGAACAAAATAGATTACTCATTCCCAATAACAGCACTACACCATATGGTTTCAGAATTTCAGCTGACCACGACTGCCAATTTCAGGAGGCCCCACTTGGCTGGTCGTTGGGCTTTGTGGTATGCCTTATGGTTGTATCATGCAATAAGCACATGTGGGTCCTCAAACTAATCAACAGTAATAGATTAGAGCCAATTATGTTTATTTTTAAATTTCTTCTCAAGGGTGTCATCCTCAGTGTCAGAAGAGAGATTAATTAATATTTTGCTGATTATGTAAGAAGTTGCATGTAGAAAATAAAGATTTCTTTCAGCAGTGTTTTAATGCCATGGATATATTGGTGTCTAAGGACTGCCTGAATCACCTGCTCCGTATTCTAGCTCCATCTCTGGTATTAGCAGAGTTCCCCCTACCTCACCGCCCACCTGAATTCAACTTGATCCCAAATACGGCTCCGCATTCATAGAACCCAGGCTAAGTCCTAGGCACGCAGCTAAAAGAGTAATTTACCTTTTGGGGTTTGCCTACCTAGCAGCCATTTCCTCTTCTTCTGATAAGAGCATCACAGTTTTCTTACAGAACACTGTCTCACTCACAGTCCGTGCCGCTTACGCGGGGCTCAGCCTACTCCTGGGCTTCAGCATGGGCATATGACCTAGGCCTGGCCAATCAGTGCATTCCATTCTCCCGGCCACAGTGATTGGGTTGGAGAGAGACATGTGATCTGAGGTAACCAATGAGACTCATGTGATCTGAACCATTGGGAAATAGAAGTTCTTTATCAGCTGGACTTAAAGATAGTATGATGTTCAATAAAAAATAAATAATATAAAATTTAAAAATAAATAAATAAGTAGCAAAAAAAAAAAAAAGGTAGTATTATGTCCTGGGCCTAAAGCTGCTGGGGTTTACCTTTGCCATCTTTTATTCATTCCTTCATTCAGCAGGTACTTACTGAGCACCTACTTTGTGCCAGGTGGTGTTCTAGGCACTGGGGCTACAGCAGTGAAAAAACAGACAAAAACCTTGCCTTCGAAGAGCTAACATTCTAATGGGGGATACAGACTATAAACAAATATGTAATGTGGTTGGAGGATAATAGGTGATATGGAGCAAAAAACCAGGATAAGGGGGCGGGAGAATAGAGGGTTGCTATTTCATATAGAATGGTCTGGGAAGAACTCTTTGAGAAAGTAATATTTAAGCAGAAACCTCAGGGAATAAGGAACTGCCATGTTCCTGTCTTGGGGAAGGGCATTACAGGTGGAGAGAATTTCAAATTGGAAGTCTCTGAGGCAAGAGCATGCTTGCCATGTTTGAAGAATAACAAAGAAAACGGTGTGGCTAGAGCAGAGAGCACAAGGGGGAGAGAAGATGGTGATGAGGGGACTGACTATGACAGGCCTAGTAGGCCATGATGAAGATTGAGGACTTTATCCTGAGGGCACAAGGGAGCCATCAAAGAGGTCAGAGCAGGGGAGGAACCTGATCAAATTTGTGCTTTAGAAAACTCACTCTGGCTACATGAGGGGAGGCAGACTGGACAGTTTGAAATGTGTATTGAGAAGTGTTTTGGGGCTCTGAGATGAGCCACCTGCAACCTAGAGTGACAGTTTTCACATTTAAAACTCTGCACCAGAGTTTCCTAAACTTCAGTCATCCAACCACCACCTTCCTTATGTATGTCCCCTACTGCCTGCACCATTATCTTACTTAATATTTTTCTTTAAACAAACACATTTATTTTACTAAAGTGTATTTATTTTTAAAGGAAATGTTTTATTTCTACTGTATCAGTCAACTCATGCTAGATTTTGCTGCAATAACAAACAACCCTAGTATCTCAGTGGGCTGTCAACAACAAAAGTTTATTTCTCATTCATATTTCATGTTGGTTGCAGGTTGGCTGCAGCTCTGGCCCATGTGTCCTCTTTACTCTGGAATTCAGGTAGAAGGTGCAGCCCACCCCCTGCCCATCTCACTCACAGCAGAGAGAAAACAGCAAGTGGCAGAACCACGTGCTGGCTCTTAACATTTCTCCTTGGAAGCTTAGTGAACATTCTATTGGTCAAAGGAAGTCACACAGCCAAGCCTGACATCAGTAGAGCGAGTTACCAGGGAACTGCCAGTAGGAAGGACTGATAAACATTGACAATAACACAATCTACCACATCTATTGTAAATGGAAAACCAGCACCACTTGCCCTCAGCAAAAGGTGACCACAAAAAAGTAAATATTATGAAAACATTTAACTTTACAAAATTGTGGCCAAATAACCTTGGCTTCTGAAGGCTCTAAGTCTGAGGCCCACACTCTTTTTGTACAAAAGGAAGATGGGTAAGCATTAGAAAGGCATTAAAGACATAGCAGTATCAAACTGTTACCTAGATGTAATCAGAACGTTTGAAAGAAAATGGAATGTTATTTGATGGTGCAGCCCTGTACCCACTAAAATCTTCCAATGAAGCACCATTGGTACTTGGTCTGTACTTTGGGAGATTCTGATTTAGAATCACTCTGGGGGAGGATGGAAGGAAACTAGAAGTTTGAGGGAGTGATGATAATGAGAGTCACGTGCTCCCAGGTGTTCGCTGTGTAACATAGCGGCCTGGAGATGATTGATGTCCATAGGTTACCTCATTTACTTCTCACGTCTGCCCTACCACATAGGCAGCTTTATTTCCACTTTACAGCTGAGAAAAATGAGATCCAGAGAGGTTCAGCACCTTGCTGAAGACCACAGAAGAAGGAGACGCTCCCAGCCAGGCTCGTAATAAACCTGAGGCCCAAAGGTGTAGTTTCAGGCTTGGCCACTTGGTGTCACTCTCTCCAAACTGTCGGAAGACTGCCCAGCCGAGATGCGCCGAGTACTGGGTACTCTGGGCAGAGCTGCTTGCAAACTGATCCTGAAGAAGGCAAAGGAACCCTATCCTGTCCTTCCCGTGGGTGTGCAGAACTCCTGCCTGTTACTTTTTCCCATCGTGCATGAATAAGAACTGGGTCTCACTCTGTGTCCACACTGAGCTAAGTGCTCGACGGCATCAACTCACACAAGCCTCCTAGCAGTGCTATGGTCTTCCCATGTTATGGATGAGAAAACTGAGGCCAAGAGAGTTGGAATGATGTGCCCAACTAATAAGTGGCAGATCTGAACCTGATTCGAGGCCAGATTTAAGTTGGAAGCTTAAGAGTTTTGGTGCCCAGCAAGTGCATAGTTGGGTGACTCTATTAATCCTTACTTTTTAATGGAATGTATTTCCAACCACCCAACCTCAGACCCCACAATGTTCCTGACAATGAAAATAATCTGACTATTTAGGGGACAGCATGTTTTCTGTTGTTGCTTTTCGTTGTAGAAGTTAGTTTTCCTCTGACTACCAAGAAAACACGGAGGGCCTACTTCTAAAGAACTTTTTAAGCTGCCAAATATTCTTTGATAATTATTTTTAAAAATTAGAAAATCCATCTAAGTAAAAAGAAGAAAATAAAAGTCACTCCGAATTCCCATCAGCCACCCAGAGATAAGTGCTGCTGACACTTTGGAGCACCCCCTTGTGGGCGTTTCTCTGTCTCATCTATCAGTCAGTGTGCATTAAAAACTTTTAAAAAATTAATAAGGAAACATATTTACATGAAAAGTCATTGAAAAGGTACCATAAGATTTACAGTGGATATTCTCCCTCTAATCCTTAACCCCTGCCCCCCAGCTCCAAAGCTCCAAGCTTCCCTTTCCGGAAGCCATCCTGGTTATCGTTTCTTGGGGATTGTTACAGAGATATCCAGAGTGTAGATAAGCAAACATGTACATGGATTCCTGTAGTTGTTTCTCTAAATAGAAGCACACTACACACCCTGATCTGCATTGGTTTTGTTTTGTTTTTTACTTAACAATGTACCTTGGAGATCTTTCCAGATCAGCACTAGGAGAGCATTCTTCACACATTCCATTGTCTGAATATAATAATTTATCTAACCAGCCCCTGGTGATAGTCATGTAGGTGATTCCAGTCTTTTGCTGCAGCAAACAATGCTGCAATTAGTATTCCTTTCACAGGAGTCTTTCCGTGTATGTGGGTCCATTTCTGTAGGGATAAATTCTTAACAGCTGAACTGCCCAGTCACAGGGCAGGTGCATTTTTCAATTTTAACACTTATTGTCTAAATGCTTTCTAAGGTCATACCTACCAATTGACATTCAGACCAACAATTTACGTGAGCACTGGTTTCCCCACACTCTAGCCAACACCAACTATTATCTGACCTCTCGATCTTTGCCTTGCTGATTGGGGAAAAATGTGTTCACCATGGTTGTAATCTGCATAGTCTTTCCTTAGGTTGGGAATTTAAAAATATATCTAAAGGCCATTAGTATTTCTTTTCTGGTAGCAAAGCATTCATGTCCTTTGCCTAGTCTTCTATTGGATAATCGTCTCTTTTTTCATCTGCAAGAGCTCTTCATATACTAGAAAAATTAGGTCTTTGTTTCTCATAAATGTTACCAATGTACGTATTTTAAAGCACAGATATGTCAAACAAAAATGGGATCTGCCTGTACACAATGTTTTTGAGGCCTGAGGTTATTGGACAATATATTGTGGATCCCATTCCATATTAGTAAATATGCCTTTGCAACAAAATTATTTATTTGAGACTTATTTAAAAATCACTCGGGGTATATTGGAAGTTCATCAAATATAAATGGCTATGGGTCTAGGTGAACACCCACGTCAGAGAGGAGGATTATGAAGCATCTAATATGTGCCATCTGTTTATGTATATTCCTTAATATAATCCTACCAACAACACTGTGAAGTAACATTATCCCCATTTTACAGCTGAGGAAACTGAGGTCCAGAGGGGTCATAGGATTTGTCCAAGGTATCCCTGCTGGTCTGTGGAAGAGCTCAGATACAAACCCATGTTATTTTGTCTCCCAAGCCTTTGCTGCCATCTTTCATTACCTTAAATCCCCCCATACCCACCTAGTCTGGATGAAGATGGCCCTGGGGTAAATCCCCATTCTCCCCCACCACCCCAGGCTGGAGAGTTTCATGCAGTTTAGGGATGAGACCACCGGGAGGCGCTAGGGACACATCCCTTGTCTAATTGGCCGCAGCCTGGAATGGGAGGGACGTTGTGACAGTCCTAAATGTCTTTAGACATTGTCAGATCTAGACACTGCCAGATGGCCCTCGGTTTAGAACCCCTGTTGTGGACCCACAGGGTCCAGGCTGGTCACACAAAGTGACCAAAGTTAGTCCTGTCTCACACACAGAGAGCTTCACATATAGGAACCTGCTAATTAACACCCTGGAGGTGGGGACTGACACCATCTCTGTCTTAGAGATGAGGAAACTGAGGCCCAGAGAGGTTCAGTGAGTTGCCCAAGGTCACACAGCCAGTAGGTAGCAGAGCTGGGGCTTGACCCCGCTTGTCAGACACCAGCACCTGTGCCCTTAACCACTGTGCTCTACTGTCCCTCAGGAAAGTATGTATTGTTTGGGCGTCCAATCCACAGGAGTACTCTCTTCTTCCACAAAGAAATACTTTCTCTCCCAGTTTTCTTTTTACATATTTTCATTTTCCCACTTTTTTTAAAAAAACAATTAGAAAGTGATTAATTTTGAGTACTTATTAACTTTGTTTTCTCTTTTAATAAATTTATTTATTTTTGGCTGCATGGGGTCTTCATTGTTGTGTGCGGGCTTCTCATTGCGGTGGCTTCCCTTGTTGTGGAGCACGGGCTCTAGGCTCACGGGTTCAGTAGCTGTGGCTCGTGGGCTCTAGAAAGCAGGCTCAGTAGTTGTGGCACACGGGCTTAGTTGCTCCTCAGCATGTGAGATCTTCCCGGACCGGGGATCGAACGCTTGTCCCCTGCATTGGCAGGTGGATTCTTAACCACTGCGCCACCAGGGAAGTCCTCATTTTCCCACTTTTGATGGAAAGTCAGGTACAAGAGATTTTTCTTTTTCATTTTAATTATACTATGAGAAAAACACCAGCCCGAAGTGCCATGATAAACGGCAGCTGACACCCAACCTCGACATCAGGGATGCACTGGAGAGTGGTGGGGACTGCGGAGTCCCAGAGGGCTCAGCCCTGTCAGTCCTGGCACGTTGTTTCCTGGCATGTGCGCTGGCCCAATTTTGCAAGAGAAGCCAGAAATCTAGGTTTCTCATGTGAAATTTCCTAATTTTAAAATAATGGCAATGAATTTAAAAAATTAAAAACCTGTGATGACCAAACAAAACATGTTTGAAGCCTGATTTGGCCTGAGAGCTGCCAGTTTGCAACCTTCCTGAAGGGTGCATTCAAGGTCCAAGAACAAACACATATCCCCCTAGTGCCCTCTGCCTTTCATGATCATTTATTTAATTAATTCTTTTACATATTCAGCCATGCATTCATTCCATGTATGCATTCCCACCACCCACTCATCCATCGATATCTATCCACCCACCCATCCATCCATCGATCCATCCATCATCCATCATCCTTTCATTCATGCATTTCACCCACCTACTCACCCATCCACCCATTCATCCATCCATCCATCTACCTATCTATCCATCCCCCATTTGTTAATTCATTTATTCAGTCATTATTAGGCCCTCATGTGCTAGGCCCTAGCCAAGCCCTGGGGACATAGTGAAGCCTGTGAGCCCATCCCTTTATCTAGAAACTCACCATTTGGTTTAGTAGAAATGAGAAGAAGGAGGCCAATCATAGACAAGGATGGAACCAAATGGTGTTAAATTTAGACTCTGCCATTTGCCAGCTAGGCAACCTTGGACAAATCATTAAACGTTTTGAGCCTCGGTTTTCCCCTCTGTGAAATGAGGCTAACATAGTGACCTACAGCTTGCTCACAGGCAGGTTGTCAGAACCAGGTTAAGCTAGGTAATGTACGTGAAGAGGGGCACAGACACGGTGGTGTGATACATGTTAGGCTACAGGGACACATGGGGCTGTGGCGTTAGGCAGGGTCGCTAGCCCAGCTTGGGGTCTGGGGAGGCTTTGGGGAGTGGCAGCGTCCACAGTCTCCACCATGCCCCGTGCTGGGAGAGGGCTTGCTTTTTCATTATTCGCACAACTTCCCCCTGGTCGGCTGACACCTTCCGCCGGCCCAGAACGCACTGGTTTTCCCACTCTTGCTTCACTTCTAAAGGGCAGCTCTTTCTCTGACCACCCTGCCCCACCCTGCCCCAGTTTGTGGGAAAACTCTATGGAGCAGAAAAGGCTTGCGGGCTTCCCTTTCTCTAGATTTGTTTTTATTTTTTCCCATTTAAATTGAAACCATGCTTATTAAAGAAGATTAGAAAAAAACACATCAAACAAGAAAGAAGAAAAATTATTCTTTGTCCTATCCTTCTAATGCAACCACACTAAACATCCTGTTTTTTTCTCTTTCTCCTAAGCTAAAGGTGTGTGTGTGTGTGTGTGTGTGTGTATGTGTGTTTGCATAGTTGTAAATCATACTGCTCAACTATTTAGTGTTGTGTTTTTAAAAACTTTTCCATTATATTACAAGCATTTCCTCCCACTGCTCATCTTCACGAACATATTTGAAGGTCTGCATTAATTTATCCAGCAAATGTTAAGTGAGCACCTATTATGGTGTGTGGGAGAGAGAGAGACAGTGTAATAATACTGAGCACAAATTCTGTGCCAGACACTGTTCTAAGCACTTAAATTAAATCATTTCTTCCTCACAACCATCCTATGAGGTGTGTGCCATCATAATGCCCACTTACTAGATGAGAAAACTGCGGCCCAAGTTGTACAGCTAAGAGGGGGAGCCAGCATTTGAATCCGGCAGGCCAGCCACAGAGCCTGGACTCTGGCCATGCTGGGGTACTTTGGCCACCCGCAAATGATGACCCCAATCCAGAGTGGTCAGAGCTGAGACAGGGAATGTACAGCAGCATGAGACAGCCCTGAGGGGGCTCCAGACCCATCCTGGGCATCAAGGAAGGCTTCCTGGAGGAGGAGGTGACATCTCGGCTGAGGAGGTAGGAGGTGAGGGCATTGCAGGCAGAGGGAGCAGCGCTATGAGGACCTGAGGTAGGAGCAGTGTGGGGTGTTGACAAGCTGACAACGAAGCTAGCCCAGGTTGGGGAGGTGGGTGGCGCCAGATCACACAGGGGCTGTGGGCCCTGGGACTCTTAGGGAGCCCTGGGGAGCCCCAGGGGGTTGTTCACCTGGGATGTGTCATGACTGAGGAGGCTTTCCCCTACCCTAGGCCAGGCAGTGTCCCTGCTCTGGCTCCCACAGCCCATGTGTGGCACCCTCGGGACTCCTTGCCTGTTTGTCACGCCTCTGTTATTCTAGACTGAATAAAGCTAGAATCTGGACTAATTCATTCACTTCTGTGGCCTGGGAGCTAGCTTGGTGCTGGGCAGATAAAATCCCTGGAATGAGATAATAGCTGACAGCATGTGGTGACTCTGTGTCACGATTGTGCCACAGCCACAGGGACTGGGCCCTTCTGTGGCCCTTCAGGTCCCTCGGGGTTCAAGGCCTCTTGAGATGTGCCCGGGTCTGGAGGTTTGCCAGGACTTTGCTCTAACTTGCCGGTGGTGTCTTGTTTGGTTTCTGAGAGGCCCTGGTCAACAAGGCAACCCTTGCTGGGCCCTCTCGGTGCTGGAGCTGGCGAGGAGCAGCCTGCGGGCAGCGCACACACCCACCTCCCAGCCTCCCCCAGCGCGGATTCACCCGCCTTCTGTCCACACCGCCCGCTGCTGGAGGGGGGCCGCGGCCCCCTCTTCTGCTCTGGCTGAGGGCCTCCAAGGTAACTATTTGCTCCTGCCCCCCTCCGCCAAGCCCACTATCTTATCAGCTCAAACACTTCAGAGTTCAGGCCAAGAAGCCAAAGTCAACTTTGAAAAAGTCTTTAAAAGGCCAAAACACAAACACCAGGGAGGGTGTTTGGAGCGGGGTGGAGAGGAGGTTGGGGAAGGGTGAGCTCTTGGCTTCCTTTAACAGACTCCAAAGGACTCCCATGACTCTCTGGGCCCCAAGATGTATGTTTGAGGACAGTGACTGTTTTCAGTAGCAAACGACTGAGTTCACCTGCGTCCATGGATAGGGGAATGGATAAATCGTGATGTGCCATACAGTCTCTGAAAAGAGCAAGACCGCTTCATACGCAGTGATGTGGAAATAGATTGTAACGTGGAAAAAAGAAAAAGCCAGGATATAAAGCAGATCTGTGTGTAATCTGATCCTTTTTGTATAAACAGAAAAGGTGGGGATATATATCCCTACATGCCTGTTTATGTGTAGAAAATTTCTGGAATCATTTACCGGGTATCTGGAAATGTTAGCTGCCTCTGTGTCAAGAGTCAGAGGGAGACAGACTTCTCATTATATTCTTTGTATCTTTTGAATTACTTAATATCATGTTAAAGTAATATTATAGAGATAAATAAACTAAACAAGAATATCAGTGATTTTGTTCCAGGCAAACAGCCAACAGCACCAAAGATGAGGAGGGAAACGGCTGCAGAAGTTATAGTGACTTTTAGCAGCGATCAGATGATCGAAGGTCTCGCTCAAGGGGAAACCTACTGCTATTTAAAGTCCTCTCAGTAACTGACCACATTCAAACACGGCTTTCAAGGTTCTCTCGTGTTTTATAAACCTGGATGCTTAAAACGCACTTTCAAGACACCATCTCATTGAACCTCTTGAGGATTCTATAAAGTACATAGAATCAGATCACTGTGTGGCTTGATTAACTCACAACAAATAGTTACTGTTCTAGGTGATGAGGAGGTTAGCAATGAACAAGACTCTCAAGATCCCTGATTTCAGGGAGCGCATGGGTCCAGGGGGAGTGCTGAACAGATAACAAGTAACCAACAGCAACACAAAAAAAACAAGTATGACAATTTCAGACAGAGAAGCTGGGAAGAAAAATGAGACCAGGGAATATAATTGACGATGCTTGGTGTGGGGAGGGGTCAGCGAGGGGCTCTCTGAAGAGGTGATACTTGAATCGAGACATGAATGAGAAAAAAGAACCAATCACAGGAAAATCAGGGAGAGGATAGAAGCAGGAATAGCTAGTGCAAGGGACCTGTGGCTCCACTAAGCTTTGCCTGTGGATGAAGCAGAATGGTGGCCAGTGCGGCTGTGGCTTAGACAGAGAGTCAAAGAGCATTGGTAGAGCCACTTGGAGAGGGTGGCAGGGGCTGATCCTGTGGGCCTTGTGGGCTTGGTAAGGAGTCCAGATGAAGAAACTGAGGCTCACAGAGGTTAAGTAATTTACCCAAGGTGACACATTTATCAGTGGCCAAGCCAGGATTCAGACCCAGGTTTTCCAACTCCATGTCCAATCCTCTAAGCAGTCACATATGTCTACATGTGGCAAAAACATGAAACATGTATTTCCATACAGCACAGCCCATGTTCTGAAAACATTAGTATTTTTTGTTATTTTTTGCACAGAAAAGTACATACATCATACAGAGAATTCTCACCAAGTGGACAAACTCATCTAATCAGCATCCAGATGAATGTTCCAGAATAAGACAGAACATTCCAGAAGCTCCCTTCATGTCTCCTCCCAGTAAATGCTCCCTAAGGTTAACTAACCACTGTCCTGAGTTCTAACCCCATAGCTTAATTTTATTGCTTTTGGACTTTATATAAATGGAATCACACAGTATGGGCTCTTTCCTGTCTGGTTTCTTTCGCTCAACATTATGACTAGAAGATTCATGGTGTTTCAGTAGACTTTTACTGTGTTACAGCCCAGACCAAGATATCATGTGAAGCACACAAAAGCTTCCCTCCTACAAAAAAGGCCACGAGGAAGTAGCTTACACAGGAAGCAGTTCCAGGTATGTCGTTACATGAAAAAGGCAAGTTCAATGCAATATGTGTAAAGCAATCCCATTTTTGTTGGGAGAAAACAGTTCTCCTTTTATGTAGAGCCAAAGTGATCCTAGAAAATCAGTTAAATTTTCTCTCAACCATAATGCACTATGAATTCTTTGTAAATCAAAATAGCCACTGGATGGAGGGGCTGCCTTGTGCTTGGGGACGTGCTGAACACAAGATAGGATCTGTCAGCTTACCTGAGCTATTTAGGTCATTTCTCTCTCTCTCCCGTCCCCGCTTTGGCCCACTGTTCATGGTGAAATAGTCTAAGTTAAATGCCTGTATCATGTGATTCAACCCTGGAGTCTAGTGTTTCATGGAGATTCTCCCTGCATGTTGGGTATGACAGGTGGACTTTATTTTTCCTTATTTGTTTATTCTAACTTTTGTAGAAAGAATAAGAATTCTTGTGTATTAAATAATAACCGTGGCAGCAGCAACAATCTGACAAACAAAAGGAAGGCATTTCCATCCATGGTTTATGTTGCTGCCAGAAGGTCACCCTGAGAAAGGGGATGTCACCTGATGCACTGAGTCAAATGGGACTGGGAAAAGAGCATCGACCCGCCTCATCACGGCCTGAGGAATGGGACAGCACCCATGGGATCAGAAAGGGATGACCCTGAGGCCAGACAGGCTAGGGTTTGAATTCTGACCTTACCCCTTGCTAGCTGTGTGTTTTGGTTACTACTACTGCTGCATAACAAACACTCCCAAACTTAGTGGCATAAAACATCCATTCTATTCTTTTGGATTTATATCTCTTGGATCCCGTGGGTCAGGAATTCAGACAAGGCACAGAGAGATGTGTTGTCTCTGTTCTATGATGTCAGCAGTCTCAGCTGGGGTGACTTGAAAACTGGGGGTGACTTGGTGCTTGGGGGGCACTGGTATCATGTGGAGAGTCTTCACTTGCCACAGGCTGGCAGCTGGTTCCTCAGAGGGGCTGGCAGTAGGACACCCTATATGTGACTTCTCCGTGTGGTCTCTTCACTCAGGGCTAGTTGGGCTTCCTCACAACATGGCGGCTGGGTTCCCAGAGCAAGCATTCCAAGAGAGCAAGCTGGAAGTGCAAGGCATTCTTATGATCTGGGCTCGGAAGTCAGGTAGGATCATGTGCACTGTACTCAGTCAGTTGATGTAGTCATAAAGGTCATCCAAGGTTCAAGGCGAAGGGACAGGAGAGGACAGAGAGACCTCACCACTCAATGGGAGGAGAGTCAAGGTCACTTTATAAGAAGAGCCTGAGGAGGATGTACGGAACCTAGAACCTCACACATTGCTGGTTAGAGTTTAGAATGGTGCAGACCCTTTGGAAAACAGTTTGGAAAAGCGGTTCCTCAAAAGGTTAAACATGGAGTTTCACCAGCGATTCCATTCCTACATATATATATACTCAAGAGAAGTGAAGACATATGTCACACGAAAACAAACATCTGTCAACAGATGAATGGATAAACAAAGTGTACCATATCCATTCAACAGAGTATTATTCAGCCATGAAAAGGAATGCAGTACTGATACAGGCTACAGCACGGATAAACCTCAAAGACATGCTAAGTGGAAGAAGCCAGTCACGAAAACCCATAGATTGTATGATTCCATTTATATGAAACGTCCAGAGAGGCAAATTCACAGAGACAGAAAGTAGATTACTGGTTGCCAGAGTCTGGGAAGGAGGAAATGGGGAACAGCTGCTAATGGGTTCAGGGTTTCTCTGGGGGGTGATGACAATGTTCTAAATTAGATAGTGGTAATGGTCGCACAAGTCTGTGAATATACCCAAACCCCCTGGATTGTATACTTTAAAAGGGTGAATTTTGTGGTATGCAAATTATATCTCAATAAAGCTGTTTTTCAAAAGAAAAAAAAATCATGAGGGATGGGAGATACGGCTGTGAGCCTCTTTAGAAAATACAGAGTGAGCAGGAGCTCATCTTCCTATGCCTCAGTTTCCTCTTCTGTAAAACGGGGCTATTTAACAATCAAATGAATTCACAGGGTCTTTGGGGGATTAAAAGATACAGCCCTGAGGCTGAATCGTGCAAGGGCAATGTGGCTGGCTCAGAGTGAATGAAGGAAGTTTCTCATAAGTGCTAAAAAGAGCTAGGTGGGAAATACAGTAAGTATGACCAGAATCCAACCTCTTCTCCCACCTCCGTGGCCACCACCCTGATGTGGTCACTATCATCTTGTGCTTGGACTACTGCAGTAGGTCCTCACTGGTCTCCCTGCTTCCACGCCTGTCCCCCACCCCACCCTCTACACACACACACACACACACACACACACACACACACACATACAGTCCACCCATCTCATGCAGCCAGAGGGAGTGTATCAAAGCCTGAGTCCGACGATGTCCCTCTTTTGCTCAGAACCCTCCATGGCTCCCACCTCATGCAGAGTAAAAGCCAAAGAGCCTATAAGGCCCTCCAAGACTTGTACCCCTGACAACTCCCTGACGTCATCTCTCTCACTCTCCCCCTCACTCACCCCTGTCTAGATGCACTGGCTTCCTCACTGCTCCTCAGACACACAAGGAAGAGTCCTGCCTCAGGGTCTTTGCACTTGCTATTCTTTCTGGCTGGAGCATTCTTCCCACAGATACCCTCAAGGCTTGCTTCCTCACCTGCTTCAGGTATTTGCTCAAATACCAGCTTGTCAGTGAGGCCTTCCTCGATCACACCTCACGGTCCATCTCCACCTTTGCTGCATTATTTTTCTCTGTAGAACTTATCATTATCTGGCATTTTATGTATTTTTCCTTATTATTATTATTTTTGTTCATCGTCTGTCTTCCCAACTGGAACATACGTTCCATGAAGTGGGGAATTTTTTTCTGTCTTGTTCACAGCTATAATCCCAGTGCCTGGCACGTAGTAAGTGCTCAATAAATATTGCTTGAGTGAATAAAATGTAAAAAAAACCGAAACAAGTGAAGCAGTTCTGATGGAGGGCAACAGGGAGTGGTGGGGACCGTGCAAACTGGTAACCCTTGTCCCATCTGAAAGGTGCAGCTAACACTTGGCTACATACAGCCTAAAGTTCCCATGTGGGAATATGGGCCCAGTATGGCCAAGCTCCAAGTGTTTCCAGGGAGGCCAGAAACTTCTGTATTTGTGTGAAAAGTCTTGATTTTGAAACCATTAAACCGCTGCTGATCAAAAATCCGCATCTGCTGCCTACCTAGGTGGGAAGCTTGCCATTTGTGACCTCTGACCTAGGTCAGAAATGCTTCCAAAAATTGGCCTCATAGAACCCCAAATTTCTGGGAAAGCTGACAGGAGTTCCGAGAGCAGGAGTTGAAGAAGTAAACTTGGTCTTTAAGTGTTTCTGTGAAACGAATGGCATTTTCTTATTTAGGTTCTTGAGATGATTTTATTTCAGGGTGAGTTCCTTTCTCTTCTCCTAAGTCTCAATTCCACCCTCACATTTATGCTGGGCCTGGGCATCTTTCCTCCACGCTGGAGCGAAGATCAAAAGTAAATATTGGCAGAACATTGGTTTTACTGTGACCCCGATAAGGAACAGCCTAAAACGGAAATAGCGAGATTTGATTGTTCCTCCCACGTCTCCCCCGCCAGCCGGACTCCCTCAATATTTACTTATTAATTTTGCTTCATACAAAGTCTTGGTGTTGATTTTGTTGCCAACGGGGCTGCCACACCGGGTGGGGCCTGCACAACTCTAGGGGCTCCAGGCTATAAATAACCCCCACGAACAGCACCCCCTGGAGTTGTGCCGTGGTTGCCTATATGTGTTTATTTAGATCATCTCATTCTAATTGACAGTGGCATAGGAGTCCTTTTTGCTTCGACAAACATTTTCTGCTTTGTAAAAGTAACACGCGCACATGGAGAAAAATTCAAACAGTATAAGAGGGTTCTGGGGAAAACTGTCTGCCTTCTGCCTTCATCTGAGCTTTCTCAATTTCAATCTGATCTTTCCCAACTCCAGAAACACCAACTGTTGCCAGTTTCTTATGCGTCCTTTTAACTATATATACAAATCTTTCTTATTCTTTCTCTTTCACTCCCTCTCTCCAAATAGATGGTATATCACACACACATCCATACATACATGTAACGAAGTATCTCTCTCTGTTTCCTGTGTTTCTCTAACATTTCTTTTTGCACCAACGGTTGATACAAGGCATTAGCAAACTATAGATCTCAGGACAAATCTCTCCTGCTGCCTGTTTTTGTACAGCCTGCAAGCTAAGAATGGTTTTTACATTCTCAAATGGTTGAAAAAAATCAAAAGAAAGAGAATACTTTAGGGCACATGAAAATTATATGAAATTCAACTCTCAGTGTCCATAAATAAAGTTGTACCAGGACACAGTTTTGTCCGTGTGTTTGTGTGATGTCTGTGACTGCTTTCGTGCTCCGACAGCACACTTGAGGACTTGCATCAGGGACAGTGTAGCCCACAAAGCCCCAAGTATTTACTATGCAGCCCTTTACAGAAAATGTGTGTTCACCCCGCTTTGTATCGTACACATTGTTCTGCTTTTTTCATGTAACCGTAGATTCTGGGGGTCTTCTGCTATCAGCACATACAAACGGTTCCCAACTTAGGGTTGTTCAACTGACGATTTTTTTATTTTATGATAGTGTGAAAGCGATAACACCTTCAGTAGAAACTGTAATTCAGATTTTGAATTTTGATCTTTTTCTAGGCTAGCAACATGCGGTCCAGTCCTCATGAAGCTGGGCAGTGACAGTGAGTGGCAGCTCCCAGTCAGCCCCATGGTCACCAGGGTGAACAACCGAAACACTTACAGCCATCCTGGACCCAGACAACCATTCTGTTCTTCAGTGTCAGTACAGTATCAATAGGTGACATGAGATATTCAACACTCTATTATAAAATAGGCTTTGTGTTAGTTGATTTTGTGCAAGTCTAGGCAAATGTAAGTGTTTTGAGCACGCTTAAGGTAGGTGAGGCTAAGCTCTGATATGTTGATAGGTAGGTTAGGTGCATTAAATGCATTTTCTTTCTTTTTTTTTTTTTGCCGCACTGTGTCGCTTGCGGGATCTTAGTTCCCCACCCAGGGACTGAACTTGGGCCACTGCAGGGAATTCCCTTAAATGCGTTTTCAACCTAACAATATTTTCAACTTATGATGGGTTCATCGGGACTTAAGCCCATTGTAAGTTGAGGGAGATGTGCACTGATTTACGTCATTCCTTTTAACAAAGGCTCTAGCATCTCTCATTGTGTTGCTGGGCCATAACTTACCCAGTTCTTAGGATGGACCCCTGAAATTCTTGTTTAAATGAAAGGAGTTCGTGTCTCAGGAGGGTTTGAAAATTCCTGTCAAGGACAAGAAATCTCAAGTGGTCACTCTGTTTATTATTTATATCTTGTTCTTTGAGAAATAGGATTTGTAAAACCGTAAAACCACTAAGACAGAGGTGAAATACCAGGAAAGGATTGGAGTCAAGATGCCTGCCCTTCCTGGCTGAAGAAGCCTGGATTATATTGAGCTCGAGGCTTTATTTGAATCATACTTGCAGATGATGCACAAATCTTTGTGGATGTTTATTTTCCTCAAGAAGGAGGTTGCAGGCAGAATGGCTCTGAGAAGCTAGAAAAAATGCCAATCAGGGTAACATAGAACAGTGTTTCCTACCCTTACAATTGCCAAATCTTGAAGTAAATGAATTATTATTTACTTAATACTTTTCTTTAACTCATATAATTTTTTTAAAAAACCTTAAACACAGTTGTTTCATCTGGAGAAATAATATCCATGAATTCATGGTTCTGATGATTTCAAATTTGTGTAAATATGTAATAAATTATAAAAATTTTTAAAAAGCACAACTTCATCCTATAATAATCATCCTTCATCCTTCACCACCTATAATAATCTTGAAAACCAACGTGGTGCCTGTGCTAAACATTTTAAAATGCTGGGGTGTCAGACACTGGTGGTTGCCATGCCAACTGCCATTTTCCCCTTCCTTTCTGCTGACAGAACCCTGAGTTTGTTCTGCTGGCCATGTGCCCAGACCTGGGAAATAAACCACATTTGGTTTAAAGCAACCATGGCCATCCTATTCTCCCAGAGTTGTGATTGGTCTAGGGGTGGTCATTTGACCCAGTTCTGGCCAAAGGGAAACTCTGCTGGGAGCTTCTGGGAAAGGATTTCCTGTCCGATAAGAAACAGGCACATGAGGAGAGACCTATTTGCCTCTTTTCTTCCTTTCCTGCTTTGGACATATTTGTGTGAAGAGGTGATGAGTGAGCTGTGGCAACCATTTTGTGACATTGGGTGACAAACCTAAGGAAAAGCTGCTGACTTGCTGTTGAAGGCAAGGAGCCTTGGTCCTTTATGACAACCTTGAGATGCCAAATATACCCTAGGGTCTCCAATATCCAGAAGTCTTTTAAAAAACAATAAATGTTATTGTAATCTAAACTGTTATCGTAGAGCCTCTGAAACTATCTTAATGGATCCAGCTGGCTTTGTCCTTTAGAGCTGGACTCCAGGATCCAACAGATTTATGGCCATATTCCAGCTCCACCAAATACTCCTAGCTCTGCTACCCTGGGCAAGTGGCTTAATTTTCCCAAGCCTTAGTTTTTCTGTTCATAAAATATAAATAGTACTGCTACTTATCTCAGACAGTGATTTTTGAGAAAAAAATTAAAATTCATTTAAAGCACTCAGAATATGAAAGTGCTGTTAGTATCAGTATCAGTATTATTTCTTTAGTATTCATATAATCCTCTAAAAAGGGGGGTGGGGAAGCAACATGGACAGAGACAGGAGGTTGACAACACATAACTAAAGACCACCAGCCTGGCACAAGAAGAGCAGAAGATGATCTGAGTGTCAGAGCTGACCACAAGCTGCAGATGAGTCAGTGCTTCATTGGACAAGCTCAGTGGAAGCCTTGGGGACTAGCCTACGAGTGTGACAGGCAGATTCCTGGCTGTGAACTTTCTGTTTCATGATTCGTGACTCACACTTTCCAGGAGCATAGATTCTACGTTTGGTCATCTCATCTTTTTAAAGGATGTGGGAAGCTGTCCTGGGTCCAAAGGCTTGGAGGCAGTGGCCTGGGGGCTATTTACGTAAGAGACTGGAAAGATTCAGGGGCAAGGTCGTCACTGCCTTCTGTTTAGTTTACAGAGCAGCTGTTGGCTGTGTCTACAGCAGCCTGAATGAAAGGAAACAGACCAGGAGGTATAGCATGAGCAGAAGGAGCACTGGATGGTGAGTCAGTAAACTGGTGACTCCACCGTGTGACCCAAGGAAGCTTCCTCTCAGTTCCAGAACTCAGTATCTCTGTATGTACAGTGGGGCTCCAGAGCAACCTATGGTCTTGAGGAGGTGGCTGTGACAGATAGAAATGCATTTGGCTGCAAGTAGCTGGAAATCCAAGTGACTGAGGCTCAAACAACCAAGGGTTTATTTCCCCCATAATAAAAAGTTCAGAGAGAGGCAGTTATTGGTTTTGACTTAGTGGCTCAAGAAAATCAGGGCTCTTGCTGGCATCTCTGCAATTCTCTTGGCTTCCCCATGATGGTTTCAGGATAGATGCTTAGTCCTTCTAATGATAGGAAGAAGAAGGGCAGCACCATCTACTTCTGTCCACTTTATCCCAAAGTGAAAGCTTTCCCCCAACCCCCAGAACTCCCCTCACATGTCTTTTGGCAGAGCTGATCACGTGACTGATCACATACCTGACCCAGCTGCAAGGGACCCTGGGAAAGTGAGGATCTGGTCACCATTGTGAAAGGTGAGAGGGAGAAGGGAATGGGCATCAGTTTGCCAACCACAGGATCTTCGGGCTACAAAGCCCTAATCCTGGCCCCTGAGGTCTCGGGCATCCAGAACCACTGTCGACCACCTGTGGCCCTTCCAGCTACAGCAGACGTTGTGAGAACAAGACTTGAATTCAAATCCTGCCTCTGACACTGGCTGTCTGTGGGACCGTGGGAAAGTCACTGCACATCTCTGAGACTTCATGTCTCAACAGGACAGAAAATAAAATCCAACTCCTAAATGGGGCTTCGGGGCCCTGTGTAGTCACACAGCACCGCATGCTCCAAAGGGCCCCGCACTTGGTTTAATGCTCTACTCTTGCCATTTAGAAATCCTTAATAATTTCAGAACAAGGGCCTTGTGTTTTCATTTTACACCCGGCCCTGCTAATCCCATAGCGGGTTCTGCGTGGTTTGTCAGGCCCTGTGTGAACCGTTTCTCCACTCCACTCTGGTCTCACTCCCTGCTACCTTCTTCCTCCTCCCAAATGCTCCAAGCTCACTCTCCCCTCAGGAGGGCACGGCCCGGTGCGGTGGCTGTCCTCAGCTGAGGCCGCCCCTGAAGGAGCTGGCAACATCTGCTGACCACTCTCTCCATGACAGAGCAGCAAGGCCCTCCTGGAAGGGGTTCTGAGTGGCACGTCTCCATGTTCACCACTTTATGTTTGTCTTCAACTTTCTGTTTACCATCTCGTGGTAACACATTTGGGGGCAAAACTTGAGAATGTTGGCAAATGTGGGAATGAGGCAGTGCAGCAGAGGGGTGAAGAGCTCAGGTTTTGGAGTCAGCGCTTCATCTAATTGCTGTGTGGCCTTGAGCAAGTCACTTCACCTCTCTGAGCCTCAGTTTTGTGCCTTTTTTTTTTTAAGTTAATATTTATTATTTATTTATTTGGTTGCACCGGGTCTTAGTTGCGGCAGGTGGGCTCCTTAGTTGTGGCATGTGAACTCTTAGTTGCGGCATGCATGTGGGATCTAGTTCCCCGACCAGGGATCAAACCCAAGCCGCCTGCGTTGGGAGTGCAGAGTCTTATCCACTGCACCACCAGGGAAGTCCCGAGCCTCAGTTTTGTTTTATGTAAAGTAAGGACAATAGTTTTTACTTCATGGTGCTGTTGTGAGGACAAACAGGCTGGCAAAAGGCTCAGCACAGGGCCTGATACCTGGTAATCATTCAGCAAATGATCATTGTTATTAGAATATCAAAATTCTGAATGAATGATGAACGTTTGTGGAGTGAAAACAAAAGGTTGCCTCTTTCCTGAAACCAGTTCTGCTTTTCTCTCCTCTCACCTTTCAGAGCACTTTACATGGATTTCTCATGGTCTGCTTTTGCCAAAGCTATTTGTCTTCCAGCCTGGAAATAGCTATTTACCCACTTGTATAGTCCAGGTCTTTGGGCTGAAAATGATGAAAACAAACCCAACTCAAAATGGCTTAAGAAAAAAAAGTGTGTGTGTGTGTATATGTATTGGTTTATGTAAATTAAAAGTCCTAAGATGGGTTCAGCTTCAGGAATGGCTGGATCCAGATGTGCACCTGTCGCTTAGGAACCATTCTCCTTCCAACTCTCAGCTCTGTTTTCTTCTGTGTCAGTTAGGATCACCCTATGTCCCCAGGATCCCAGGCTTCCACTCCGTCAGGTCAGCAAACGAAATGGATAGAAGCTGACTTTTCTATGTAGTCCCAGCATAAGTCTGGGGTTGACTCAGGTTGGCCTGACTTGGGTCACATGCCCATCCCAGAACCAATCCCTGGGATCGGGAGATGGAATATGTTCGTTGCCCAGGCCTGATCCACCTTGCTGGGGAGACAGCCCACTTCTTCTTGAGCCACATGGAGTGATATTGGGGAAGGAGTGGTTCCCCAGAAGAAAGGGGGATGGACAGAAGTCAGGTACAAACAGCAGCTGGCTATTGCGTGCCCTCCTCAACCGTCCAACTATCTCTATTCCAAGGCCTCCTTCGGACATGCCTGGTACTCAATAAATGTTTGTTAAACGAATGAGTGATTGTACAAAGTAAACTATTAGAAGAAAAATCCATCTGATTTATCAGAAAGGGCGTGATCTTAGGGATAATTTCTTAGGGGGCATAATGCAGCTTCTGATTTTCCATGTCTTGCCCATTTTTACTCTATTCTCCCAGGATGGCATCATTTCAAACTTCAAAACCTTGATTCTGCCTGCTTCAGTGGCAGAGTGAGGCTGCTTCATGGGGCCGTGTCCCACAGTGGGCGCCCACCCACGGCAGGCCCGGGCAGATGACGGGTGAATCAAGAATGGCTCACTCTGCCCCGTGGAAAATGCACAGGAGGCTCCAGCCCAGGGAGATGGTGAGCAGCGTCTGATAAAGGCAGGCGTCACCGGGTCTTTTTCCTGCCCTCATTGGCCGGTTTCAGCAGGTCACACTTTCACCCAATTCTCTTTCTCATCAAGAACTTCCAAAGAATCCTCTTCGTGCCTGAGTCACACACAGGCACTGGGCAGGAGATACCTGGAGCAGACAGACTTGGGAGCCTAGCAGACTCAGGTACACATGCTCAACCTAAGGGGGTACCTAGGAGTCGGCTGCCACCCATTGTGGCCCCGTGAAAAATGTGGGAGCAGTGTAGCCAGACCTTCTGATTTTTTTTAACAGACTGTTTTTTGGAGGTTCACAGCAAAACTGAGTGGAAAGTATAGAGAATTCCCATGCTCCCCCCCCACCCCATGCTCAGCCTCCCCAGCTATCAGCATTCACCCCCCACAGCGGTAAACTTGGACACATCAGTGAACCTAATGGACACATCATTAGGGATCCACCCAGAGTCCATAATTACATTGGGGTTCATTCTTGGTGTTGTACATTCTATAGGTTTGGATCAATGTACACTGACATGTATCCACTATTGTAGTATCATACAGAATAGTTGCACAGCCCTAAAAATCCTCCGTGCTCTGCTCATTCATCGCTCCCTCCCCTCTAACCCTTAGCAACTACTGATCTTTCTAATGTCTCCGTAGTTTTGCCTTTTCTAAATCTTTTGGTTTTTTATTGCTTTTTCTTGTGATAGCCATGGCTTTGGCTGGACTGCCAGAGTCAACTCTGAATGGTAGATGCCCAGGCCAGTCTGGTTAAATATTTTGCATACTATTCCTGGAAATATCCCTTTCTTTAAATGCTGATGATAAATTCTAATTTTATGAAAACATCATGCAGGCCAAATCAAATAGTTTGCAGGCTGCATTTGGCTCATGGGCCACCAATTTGAGACCTCAGACATGGGAGATTAAGAAGGGTGAAGCTGGAGTCCAAAAGCCCTAGTCTTGTTCTGCCACTTCCTAGCTGTGTGACCCTAGGTAGTCACTTTGCTCTCAGCCCATCTGTCTAGTGAAGGCCTTGAGCATGTGATTATGCAGGAAGAAAACCAGTCAGTGCCAATCTCTGAGGTTAGATGTCCTGGCATTTTCACAAGCTCCCTTGGATTGCACTGGGCACAACAAACCGAGACATAGACGTATTGCTCTTGTAAAATTTGAAGACAGTAAAAACATCAAAAATTCCCATAAACATACAGGCTTTTGGGTAGAGAGAAGTGAGAGACCAGTGGAGGGATGCTTGTTGCCTGCTTGGCTGGGCAAAGGGAAAACCAATTTCTCTGCATCCCAGAAACTCTCCATTGCAACAACCATCTTGACGAGGGCTAACGTTCCAGGGTTAGGAGCCAGGCTGCCTGGGGTCTAATCCTGGTTCTGCCGTGTACTAGCTGTGTGACCCTGAGCAAGTGGCTTAACCTCTCTGTGCATCAGAGCTTCAGGGGTGCTGTTCTTGTCATGGTCTATGTGACTGGCGCCCCCTGATTGGGCAGTGCATGGCTGTCTCTGGTGGCCCTGAGGTTCTTGTCTGGAAAATGAGGATTAAATGAGTTAACACATGGAACCTGCATGAAGTGGTGGGTGCCCGGCACAAAGTAATGGCTCCCTAAGCGTCCACCAAGAGAGGTGTTATTGTCTCTGCTCTGTGCCACGTGCTTCACCTGCATCTAGCACTACTGTACTATAATCACCCCATTTTATAGACGAGAAAACTGAGGCTCTGAAGAGAAAACAGTCTCAGAGAGGGTCAGTAACTCTCTCAGGGTCATCCAGCTAGTAAGTGTCATATACCAACAACAACAAAAGCAAGAATGTAACCAGATTGGAAACATCTAATACTGACTCAGCACCCCTGTCTCATGCTGGGCCCACTGCTTTAAGCACATTATCTTAGAGTGGCTCCAACACCCTTGCCCTGCTCCCGCACACCACTACCCCTGCCTTAAGAGGGTGTATTTCCCACCGCCCCTAACCTCCACTTAGGATGTGAGAAGGGCTCAGCTCCAGGCAGGCTCAGGGTTCACAGTGGGGTGCCCTGGCCCTGTGACCTGAGCCTCACCCCTTCTCCCCCTTTTATCCTCAGATTTCAAAGCACTTTACACTCACACTTGAATAAGAGAAGACACATTCCTGTATTTATAAGTAACGGCCTCTCTCGAGGCCGCAGGGCATCAGAGCTGCAAACACTACTAATTCTAGGAAAAACTCACAGGATGTAGCCAGGACAGCCTGGGTAGTCAGGACGGACCCAGACTACCTGATCCAAAGTAGCCCCCTCTTCTCTCTCTCTCCTGTACCTGCTCTATTCCTGTGTAGCACTGATCAGTTATTTTAAATCGTGTATTTATTTAACAGCATATTGACTTAAAATAATAGCAGCAGCTACTTTTATAGAGCAGCCACTATGTGCTGGTCCTGCACTTTGCTTGTACAGTCATCTCTCGGTAGCCACAGGGGTTTGGTTCCAGGACCCCCACGGATACTGAAATCTACAGATGCTCAAGTCCCTTATGTAAAATGGCAGCGTATTTGCATATAAGCCACTTTAAATCATCTCTAGATTACTTAAAATACCTAATACAATGTAAATGTTATGTTAATAGTTGCTGGCACATGACAAAGTCAAGTTTTGCTTTTTGGAACTTTCTGGAATTGTTTTTTTCTAGATATTTTCTATCATCAGTTGGTTGAATCTGCAGGTGTGGAACCCGCCATACAGAGGGAAGACTATATCAACCTCCTGGGGTACAGAGAGGTTAAGTAACTTCTTCAAGGTCACATAGCTAGTGAGGAAGCTATATTTACCTGCTTATTTGTTTATTTATTTGTCTGCATGTTTTGTGTTTGTCTCCTCCACCCATCCATCCAACCTTCCAGTCATCTATCCATTCCTTTATTTAACACATTTATTTAACAAAAACTATATGCCTGGCTGGGCTTTACGCCCTGGGGACACAGAAGTGATCTTGTTCACTGCTGCATCCCCAGTGCCTCGTACAGTGTCTGGCACGTAGTAGGCACACAAAAAATACCTGTGGATTGAATTAACTGAAGATCCTGCGCTCAGCCTGTGTGACAGCACAAGTCTTTGAGTAGACATAGATGTCTCTTTCTGTGCCCCAGGGAGAAGGAAAACCACATTGTTGGCTCTTCCTGGTTCTCATGCTTTTTCACTTCTCCACACCTTTGCTAGAGCTATTTCCTCTTGTGGCCTTTCCTTTCCTGTCATATAGATCAGGGGTGGGTACACTATGGCCTAGGAGCCAAATCTGGCCCATCATCTGTTTTTGTAAGTAAAGTTTTATGGGAACACAGCTGCATCTATTTGTTTAAGTATTATCTATGACTGCTTTTGATCTACAACGGCAGAAGTGAGTAGTTGTGGCAGAGACCTGTGGAGTCTAAATATTTATTATCTGGCTCTTTACAGAAAAGGTTTGTTGGTCTCAATCTAGCTGACTTTTCCATATCTTGAAAGAATGAGTTGAAATGCCTCCTCCTCCAGGAAGCATTCCGTGATCTCCCAGTCTGGTTTAAGGGCCTCTACTGTGTTCCAGTAGTCCCATCTTCCCTCTAAAACAGGGTTTCTTAATCTTCTCCCACTTCAGGAGCATTTTTAGATACTTTTTCCTAATTTCCAGCTCCCCTCCCCCCATGAAATTTTAATACACAGATAAACTGTATATCTGTTTTTTTACTGCAGCTTTTTGGAGGGCCACAAACCATGGTAATCTTTAAGTTTTTTTTGCCCCTGCTGAGAATGCATGCGAACATAACTCTTATTGCCATGTATTCATTCAGCTGAACAGAGTGTATTGAGCACTTACTATGTGCCAAGCCCTGCTCTAGGCACAAAGGACACATGGTGAAGGTAGCAGACACAGTCCCTGCATCTACTCATCTATTCATGGGAATGGTCCCTCACCAGACCTGAGCAACTGGGAGGCAGGGAGCCAGCTAATTCAACTTTACATGAGAAAAATTTCCTGGAGCCCAGCTCTAGTAGGCATTTAATGAGTTCAACAAATTGTTAACATGAGTAGTTATGGAAATGTAGTCACCGGAGGGATGGGGTAATTGGGAAAAATAAAATCGCACTGGAATAGAGACAGGGATTATTGGATTAATGACGGTGTTTTGGAGATTTTCAGTGTGCCCACTGCTGGGCACTCAGTCACTCAACAAATCAAAGTCACTCAAAAAATCTATTCACTGGGTAATCTGGACCAGCAGACCATGGTGGGGACCATCCTTCCCGAGTCTCTGTGATGTAGATGTCACAGACTGCCGGTCCCAACTACGGATGTGTATTTTGATCCTCACAGTGTTAGAAAATAACACAAAGAAATTGAATTGATTGCCAACCTTTAGAAATTGGGAAATTTCATATAAAAATCTGAACTTCTGTCTTCTCTGGAACAAAAGGGAACAATCGGGTAGCCTTGGCCGGTATTCCTCCTTGGCAGGAATCAGATGGAGATAAGCAGCAGCTGTGACTTTAGATGAGCCTTACACTCATCAGTTTGCCCCAGTCTCCACCCCTCCCTGCTGTATGCTTGACCCTGAGACAAGAGTTAGTTGCTGTTCAGCACCATGTGGTTGCCTTACACCTCATCCCCTTCACTCCTGCCAGGTTCCCCAAGGCTTCCGAGTTTTTGATCCTCAGGCTGTGATGACAGGAGGGTCATAGCAATCACAGTTAGAGACCAAGGGGCGTGTCTGTGGCAGTGACAGCCGTTGGCCCTCAGATCCAGCCCCCTACCCTTCCCTCCTCTGCTCGGCATCACAGGAACTGCATTTCCCCTCTTCCCTGCCCTCTGGCTTCCTCCAGGGGCTGGCCTGTGGGAGGCAGCATTGGAGGGTATAGGAGGGGAGGGGAGAGAGAAGCAAGGGTATTTCTCCCCCTCTCTAGGCCTCGGGCATTAGACATGCTCCTCTCGGCTGCAGCTCCCACCTGGCGGACCGACCATCCCTGGTTCTAGCGCTCACCGGCCGGCTGGCTTCTGTGCTTCAGTGACACCACCCCATCTTCTGTCCCTCCAGCCCCAGGGACAGCTTCCTGCTGCTGTTGTGCCTCTGCCTCCTGCGGCCTCTCAGCTTCTCCACCACAGGTAACCAGTCCCCATGTTAAACTCCCTCTCTTTGGAAGACCTGAGTACACCTGGAAGCAAGGGACTCCTCCTCTCCGGGGGACAAAAGGACATTGGGCCCAGTGGCCTCATAGTCTGCTGGTCATTGCCAGTCGCTGAGCGCTTTAGGGATGGGACAGCATCTTTGACCTGCATGGTCCCAGCTGGTGGACTCTACTAGAGGCCCTGGTGAAGCAGGAGGAAAAGGCCCTTCCAGAGTTGCTGGTGATGGATACTGACTGGCTGAGACAGAGCCGTGGTGTGGGATCAACACTGCTGTGGCCGCTCACAAGAGGGGAGGCTTGAGCGTCCAACTGCAGCCTTCTTCTGACTCCTAGGAGGGCAAGATGTGGGCCCCAAACAGGGATGCTGGGAGGTAAAACCTGGCACCTTCCCAGCACTCAATACAGAGCCCATTTGGTGACTGGGCCTGGCTCTGGCTTTTGCCAAACTGGAGTGGGGGAAGGTGGGGAGAATGTACATGGGCATATCCACTGTCATAAGGGTGCAGCCCTGTTTCCTTCTTTCTTGAACTCAGGGAATTGCAGCCCTGTGCTCATCATGATCATGTTGGTGGAGAATAATTAATTATCAAAAACAAAAAGGAGCTATACTGAATGTCCTATTCACCTGCTTTTGATGGGCAATTCTGAGAATTCTTCATTGGTTGTGTGTGTTTGTGCTTGTGTGTGTGTGTGTGTGTGTCTGTTACATGTGTTTCTACACAGCATCCAGCTAGGATATTTTTAAAAATGAACATCTACAGTGTGATGTAACATGAGACTCCATAGGGCAACTCAATCTTTGGCAATAAACGTCTTCCCACGCAGACAAAGAGAATGGACTTGAGGACATGGGGAGGGGGAAGGGTAAGCTGGGATGAAGTGAGAGAGTGGCGTGGACTTATATATACTAACAAATGTAAAGTAGATAGCTAGTGGGAAGCAGCTGCATAGCACAGGGAGATCAGCTCAGTGCTTTGTGACCACCTAGAGGGGTGGGATAGGGAGGGTGGGAGGGAGACGCAAGAGGGAGGGGATATGGGGATATATGTATATGTATAGCTGATTCACTTTGTTATAAAGCAGAAACTAACACACCATTGTAAAGCAATTATACTCCAATAAAGATGTTAAAAAAAAATAAAAAATAAATTTGCTTTAAAAGAAAAAAAATAAACGTCTTCCCAGCTCTTTGGTTATTGTCTGTCCTCCCCATCAGATTGGCACCTCCAGGAGGACAGAAACATGCCTGCTTTGCTCCCCATGTACTCATGAGCCTAACACACAGTAGGTGCAAAAGTATTAAGAAATCTTGGTACGCCATATGTAAAGATTAACTCAAAGATGGATTAAAGATTTGAAACTAAGACCTGAAACCATAAAACTCCTAGGAGAAAAAATAGGCAGTAATCTCCTTGACATTGGTCTTGGCCATAATGTTTTCGATTTGTCACTAAAAGCAAAGGCAACAAAAGCAAAAATAAACAAATGGGACTACACCAAACTACAAAACTTCCACACAGCAAAGGAAACCATCAACAAAATGAAAAGACAGCCTACTGAATGGGAGAAGATATTTGCAAATGATGTATCTGACAAGGGGTTAATATCCCAAATATACAAAGAACTTATATAACTCAACATCAAAAGAGCAAACAATCCAATTAAAAAATGGGCAGAGGATCTGAATAGACAATTTTCCAAAGAAGACATACAGATGGCCAGCAGACACAGGAAAAGATATTCAACATCACTAATCATCAGGAAAGGCAAATGAAAATCATGAGATATCACCTCACATCTGTCAGAATGGCTATCATCAAAAAGACAACATATAGCAAGTATTGGTGAGGATGTGAAGAAAAGGGAAAGCCAGTGCACTGCTGGTGGCACAGCCATTATGGAAAACAGTATGAAGGTTCCTCAAAACATTAAAAATAGAACTACTATGTGATCTAGCAATTCCACTTCTGGGTATTTTTCTGAAGAAAACAAAAACACTCATTTCAAAAGATATATGCCCCCCTCAATGTTTATTGCAGCATTATTTAGACTAACCAATATATGGAAGCAACCTATGTGTCCATCAAGAGATGGATGGATAAAGAAGATGCGACACACACACACACACACACACACACACACACACAAGATGGAGTATTACTCAGCCATAAAAAATGAAATCTTGCCATTTGTGACAACATGGATGGACCTAGAAGGTATTATGCTAAGTGAAATAAGTCAGAGAATGACAAACACCACTTGATTTCACTTATATGTGAAATCTGAAAAACAAGACAAATGAACAAACATAACAAAACAGAAACAGAGTCATAGATACAGAGAACAAACTGGTGGTTGCAAGAGGGAGGGGTGGGGGAATGAGTGAAATAAATGAGGGAGATTGAGGTACAAATTTCCAGTTATAAAATAACTAAGTTACAAGGATGTAATGTACAACATAGGGAATATAGTCAAAAATATAGTAATAACTTGCTATGGTGATAAATGGTAACTAGAGTTATTGTGATCATTTGGTAATGTATAAAAATATTAAATCACTATTTCGTACACCTGAAACTAATATATATTAAGTCAATTATACTTCAATAAAAAAATTTAAAAATAATAAACAAATCTAAAAAACACTAATGCAAAAAGATATATGCATCTCCATGTTCACTGCAGCCTTATTTACGATAGCCAAGACATGGAAACAATGTAAGTGTCCACAGACAGATGAATGGATAAAGAAGATGTAGAATGTGGTATATATATACTTAGGCAAAAAAGGAATGAAGTCTTGCCATTTGTGACAACATGGATGGAAATTGAGGGCATTATGCTAAGTGAAATAAGTCAGAGAAAGACAAATACCGTATGATCTCACTTATAGGTGGAATCTAAAACAAAAACAACTTAGCTCATAGATGCAGAGAACAGATTGGTGGTTGCCAGAGGTCTGGGGGGATGGGGGCAAAACAGGTGAAGGGGGTCAAAAGGTACAAATTTCCAGTTATAAAATAGATAAGTCATAGGGATGTAATGTATAGCATGGCAACTATAATTAATAATACTGTATTGCATATTTGAAAGTTGCTGAGACAGTAGATCTTAAAAGTTCTCATCATGAGGAAAAAATGTGTGTAACTATGTAGGGTGACAGATGTTAACTAGACTTATCGTGGTTATCATTTCACAATATATACAAATATCAAATCATTACATTCTACACCTGAAACTAATATAATGTTATACATCAATTATACCTCAATTAAAACAAACAAAAAAAGAGAAGTCTTGAGTTGTAGTTGGTTTGTTCTCCTGCACAACTCTGGTGTGACCTCTGGGTTTCACCTCTGGGCATTTGCATGTAATTTTCCTCTGCCTAGGTAGCCCTTCCACCACTTTGTCCCAGTTAATATCCCATCCCCATTCACATCTCAGCTTCAATGTCACCTTCTCAGGGAAGTCTTCCCTGAATTTCCAGACAAGATTCAGTACCCCCGTCAACGTCCTTACATCATTCATTCGTTCATTGTTTCTTTCCTTCACTTAAACATTCAACCACTTATCCAACAAACATCCATAGCGCACCTACCCTGCTCTAGGATTTGTTCCAGGCACTAGGGACACAGCCCCTGCTTTCATGGAGCTCACATTTGGGGATCATTCAATAAACAAGTAAACAGATAAGGTAACTTCAGATCAATATGTGTTACGAAGTAAACAGGGTGATGTGGTAAGAGCGTGACTGGCGGGGGCCTCCCTGAGGAAGTGATGTTTGAATCAAGATTTGAATCAAGAATAAGGAGCCAGCCATGGGAAGATCTGGGAAGAGCATACCAGGGAAAGGGAGCAACAAGTGCAAAGGCCCTGAGGCAGGAATACCCGGCACAACTGAGAAACAGCCAGGAGGTCATTGTAGCTGGAGCACAGTGGGGAGCTGTGAGCTCAGAGAGGTAGGGTAGTGGCAGGTTGTGCAGAGCCTTGAGGCTACAATAAGGACTCTGGATTTTGACCTGGGAGCAGAGGGCAGCCGTCAGAGGGTTTTAACAAGGTTGTGTATTTCTTCACAGTCTAAGCCCACATCACCTTTTGCAATTCTGCTTTTGCATGACTTTGGGAGTGGTGTCTGGCTTTTGATTGTGAGTTCCCTGAGGGGGCAGCCATGTCCCTTCTGACCCCCAAATATCTGTCTCTCTGACTCATAGTACATGTAGGTCTCAGGCTGGGTGCCACCAGAAGCAGACACTGAGACAAGAATTCAAGTCATTTGTTTGGAAGGTGATCCCAGGAAGTAAGAAAGTGGGGACATGAAACAGGGAAGGAAAGGCAGCCAGTATAGGGTATATTTTTGAGAAGGTTACAGTTGTGGGCAGTTGGGGCTCACTCCTGCTGGGGAACTGGGACCCGTGTAGAACCTGCCTCCAAAGTATTCCCACCCAGGAGTGAGGAAGTGGGTTTTTATCCACCACCTCCCACGTCACTGGTTGAGGGCTGCTGCCAGGGCATAAACTCTTGGGCACGTCCAGCCTGCCCTGCATGGCCTTAATAGGCTCTGGTGGCCAGAGAGAGCCCTCAGCAAAGAGACGCAGGCACTGGTGACTGGAAGCCATTGAACAGTGAGTAGGGGGGGCGCAGTCTGTATTTAAGTAAACTAATGACAGCTGACCAATAGAATAGCCGCGAACGAAACGCCCCTGAACACGACAGCAGGGGCACCACTTCCTCTTGAATTTTCAGTGAATCCCCAGAGTTCCTCAGGGGGTTAGCTTTTGCTCCAGTCTCTTGGTTTTTGTGTGGCCAGGATGGAAGGTCCTGGAAGCCTGCCCTGCCATCCCAGGAGGCTGGGGCTCACCACATCCTGGGAAACTGGAGAGGAGAAATTTGGATTTTTCTCTAGGAAGCAGTTTCCTCAGCAGTCCACAAGTCTTTATCAGCGTTCAGCCCTCTCTTATTGGGCAGGCAGCCCTGATGGTGTGGGCCCTGCATTCCAGGAGCAAAAAAACCCTGCCCTCCTTACCCCGCCTGGTAAAATTGGGCTGCATGGGGATGGCACCGTGCCCTCCGGCCACCACCCGGAAACTGGCTTGGCTGGCAACGGGGTGGGTGGGGAGGAAGGCAGAGCTGTCTGAACATGTCCCTCGCTGCCGCAGAAGGGATGGGAGACGGCAGGGGTGAGCTGCAGAAACGTGGTGAGGTTATAGTTTCCTCTTGATGCAAATCCTCTCGCCCTATGAATGGGCCTGTGCGGACAGAGAAGGTGAGTGATATAAAGATGTGGTGGAGCAAGGAGATGCCTTTCAGACGAGGAAATCAAAGAATCCTTCCCATTTCCTGGAACCCGGAGGCCTCCCACCTGCCCTGGGCACTGGGAAGTAGTGGGCATCATTCCATGAGACCAAGTCTCCTCAACCACGGCGGCACTGTTGACCTTTGGGGATGGATACTTAATTCTCTATAATGGGGGTCTGTCCTGTGCATTGTAGGATGTTTAGAAGCATCCCTGGCCTCCACTCACCATGCGCCAGGAGCAGTTCCCCATTCCCAGTCATGACCATCAAAAGTGTCTCCAGACATTACTAAATGTCCTCTAGGGTACAAAATCGCCCCTGGTTGAAAATGAGTGCGTTAGACCCACCAGTACTTACACGAGGGCTTTTTTTGTTCCAACCCTGTATTCAGTGATTTACATTTCTCAGTCAGTGCATTGAGTCTTCACAACAAACTTATCAGGCTGGGGCATATTGTCATGCCCAGGCTGCTGACTTGTTCTCCCCTCCTTGCGGTGTTGCCCTGGTCTCATGGTACAACATGGCTCAACCCCACATCCACATTACAGCCAGTGGGAAATGGAGAGGGGAAACCTGGAAGTTGTCTAGATAGCTTACCACCACATCCCATTGGTCAAAACTTGGTCACATGGCCACATCTAACTGCAAGGAAGCTGGGAAATGTAGTCTTTATAGGGACAGCCCCATGCTCAACTACGAGTTCATTACTATGAAAGTAGTGGAGGATACTGAGGGACAACTAGCAGCCTCAACTACGTCCCATTTCATAAACGGGGAAACTAAGGCACAGAGTGGTTAAGTACTCCTCCAAGGTCACACAGAGAATAAAAAAATAAAGTAAGAAAATGGATATAAAGTGTAGGTGCTTAAAGCCAGCCTTCTTCCTTCCCATATATCCTTTGAGTATCATCCATTGCAATTGGTCAGTTCCAAGGGTCTCCTTTAGAGGAGGATACTGAAAGTTTTCCTGCATTCCCAGGACTGATGAGTTTCCTTCAGCCCCTGAAATCCACACCCTTTAGGTCATCCAGGTGCAATCCTAAAATAACCCAAAGGTTTTTAGGATCCTTTTATTTAGTGGAGCAAAGGACCCATGGACCCTGCTTTCCTACCTGTGCAGGTGGGAGATATGTTGAGGCAAGTTCTTAGCCAAAAAGATTTCCCTAAACTGCAAGGAAACTGAGGCCCAGAGAGGAGAAGGGACTTTTTCAAGGCCACACAGCTGCCTCCTGGCAGAGCCAGGACTAGGACCCCAGATGAGGAACCCTGGCGAAACACTGTCTTCCAGCTTCCAAAAACTGGGAGGCGTCACTCCTCCTCCACCTTCTCATTGCCTGTTCTCTGTCCTGTGCATTTGTTCCCTTTCCCGTTTTAATCCCTTTACTGCTGTGTTAGTGAGATTTCTGGGAGAAGCTGAGGTTTACACTTTGGAGACCATTGTTGTCTACCCAACAGCCAGACTCTCTTGTCTTCAAAAGCAGAACCCTGATTTTGTGAAGGAGTAGGAGGTGGTAAGTCCAGCCCCAGGGGAAGGATTAAGATTGGGCTAAATCAGTCATATTATCCCATGCCTCTTGGCTACAACTCACTTTCCCAGCCTCCTTTGCAGTGCGGAACAGACATATGACCAGTTCTGGCCAATTCAATTGAGGGGAATCCCTCCAAGGAGACAGTGGGAAAGATTTTCTTCCCAGATTAAAAGAGCTCAAAGAGAAAGGAGAGTGCCCCTGTCCCCCCAACACTTTCTCCTGCCTTGAACTCTATTAAGGATGTGATGCTAGGGACTGTGGCCCTATCTTATGACCATGAGGTTTCAAGACTAATGACAAAAAGCCAACACACAGGACAGCTGCTGAGTGGAAAGGTTAGAGTGGCTGAATACTGGATGACATTGTTGAGATGCTGTCTTGACCCTGAAACTATCTACCTCCAGACTTTCTGTCCTCTGAAATAATTAAACGCCTTTACTGTTTAAGCCACGATTAGTGGATCATTCTGAAATTTGCTGCTGAAGGCATTCCTAATTAATATAATTAAGTTCAGCTCACCATATTTTGGTCCTGGAATTTATACCCAAATCCCAGATGGTAGGACCATCACTTATTTTTATGAGTGGCTGACACCCCTCTTTGCCTCCATGGAAGCTGATGGAGAGCAGCCCATTCAATCTGCTTGGGTCCTCGCAGGATGAATGAGGTGTGAAGAAACACACATAATAAATCTTGGGAGACTTTTGAGATGTACTCAAAAGGGTACAACATTTGCTTATATTTGGGGGTTTGGATTCTTTAATGTATTATCAACTCTCAGAGTTGCACAGCATTTGGGGAATTTTGGACTTAATAAAATGTCTGTATCAATTAGAAATGCTTGGATGCTGATAACAGAAGAATCATAATGACTAACAGTTATATGCTGAATATAACTTGCCAGCACTTTAATAAGCACTTCACTTACACTAACTCATTTATTCTTTACAACCCCACGAAGAGATACTATCTTCCCTCCATTCTCCAAATAGGGAAACTGAGGCACAGAGCTAGTAAGTGACATAACTGGGATGTGACGCCAGGTAGCTGACTCCAGAGTTCATGCCCTTAGCTGCTGCTCTTTAGAGCCAATTAGCAGTGACTTCAGACATAAGAACGTCTGTCATTTACTTAAAAGGAAGTTTAGCACGGTGTCCCCTAACCTTACCCTTTGCCATCCTCAGCACGCTGGCTTTTGCCACCTAACTGGCACAGGATGGTGACTGAAGTCAAGCATCCCCCTGCCCCATGGCTGTATCCAAGGCAAGCAGGTAAGGCAGTGGCAGCACTGCCAGTCCTCCTTAGTGGGAGAAAGGTCTCCCCGGAGCACTCATCCAGCAAACTTCCTGTTGTGTCTCATTGGTCAGAAGCCAGTCACATGCTCACCTTGGACCAATCACTGGCAGACTGGAATGGATGTGCCACGATTAGCTAGACCAATCACACTTCTCCCCAGGGCATGGTGTGGCTGGCACAAATTGGGGTTCAGTTAGCAAAAGAGAAGGGGGATGGCTGTTGGGTAGGCAGTCAATGACATGGATCCCAGCCGCTGACATTACTGAGTGTATACAGTGAGCTGGGCTTTGCCTTCAGCTCTTTACATATATTGATATTATCGAGTCGTCATACTATTATTATCCCTGTTTATGATGAACAATTTGAAGTCCAGAGAACTTAAATTGACTTGCCCTAAATCACCCAGACAGGAGAGGAGGAAGCTGGATTCACATGCAAACCCCTTAGAGACCTGCTCTCAACCCTTCTAGGTAGGGTTGCCAGAAAAAATAAAGGATAACCAGTTAAATTAGAATTTCAGATAAAGAAAATATTTTAGTATATGTATGTCCCAAATATTGCATGGGTTATACTTATACTAAAACAAATTTATTGTTGATCTGGAGTGCAAATTTAATTGGGCATCCTATATTTTTATATGCTAAATTTGACAATCCTACTTAGGGTCACCGGGTAGGAAACCTAAGCAGTGGTGTGGGAGCTTAGCCACACTTTGTTTGCATAATAAACACTAAGAAAATTCCACAAAGAAATATGCATTCTCCCATTTTTCATGAAACCTGATCCCTCTTGGGTTATTATTTGTTTCCTTCTTTTTAAGAGTGATATGGGTACAGAGAAAATGTCCCTGCCTCAGAAAAACAACAGTGTATGTATTGTGATAAACGGCAACTGGCATTCGGCCTCAGGGCCAGGGAGGCAGCAGGGAGAGTTGGGGAGTGTGGGGCACTGGGGACTCCTTTCTCACACTCCCATTCCCAGTGGGTTGTTGCCAGGAAGAATGTGGGCCTAGCACAGTCCAATCTTTCAATGTTTTAAGGGAGGGAGAAATCTGAGTTTTTAGGTAAAATCTCTTTATTTGTGAACATTGGCTGAAATTTTATTAAAATGCCACATGGGCCAAAGGAAACATATCTGCAGGCTTGTGGGCAGCCAGGGAAAAACCTCTGCTGTTTAGTTTTGGGAGATGAGGCTGCAACTTCTGCAAGCCGGGGAGCAGAGAGGCTGGGCTGGAGGCAGCCTTGGCAATAGGAGAGTCCCGTGGGGCAAGGGACTGCAGCCAGAACTGGCTTCAAATCTTCTCTCTTCTAGATAACTGCTGTGTGATGGTGGGTAGGTTGCATAGCCTCTCTGTTTTCCAAACCATTCAGAGGCTATAACTGTATCCATCTTGCTGTGTAGCTGGGAGGATTCCACTGATGGAGTTGATGTAGGTAAGGTGCCTGGCACATGGTGAGGGTATGCTAATTCCTTTCCCTTCCCTGGGAAGGGCTCACACTTAGAAGTTTGATTTGAGTATTTCTTTTTCAGGTTCTTCCTCCTTTCCTTCCTTCCTTCCACCTTCCCTCCCTCTCTCACTCCCCCTTCTCTTCCTCCTCCTCCTTCTTCTTTTTCTTTTTTAATTAAATTGTGTGAAGATTTAGGGCCAGGCATCAAGAGAGCCAGAGGCAGGCCCTGGCTCTATTCCAACCTTGAGGTGGGACTGGGGAAAGATTCTTCCTCATAGGGCCTCAGTTTCTCCCTGTGTGAGAAGGTAGGTCTGATTGGAGACGCAGATGCTCTTCCAGGGGGGCCAGGGTCATGCAATTCTGTGGAGCCTTCTCAGGGAGGGATGGGGGCAGGGATGGTGGCCTTGGTGGTGATGGGAGGTGGGTGGCTGGAGGAGGCTGAGTCAGAGGGCGCTCCCAGGGCTGGGAGCAAGAGAAGAACATACCAGCACATAGTGCCCAGTGACTCGCAAGCCATAGGAAGCCAGCAGCCCCTGTCATCAGCGAGCCTGCAAACACCCTCCAAGGAGAGCTAGGTCCCTGCTTGTCTTGGATCTGACCACGGGCCCATCCCAGGGATTTGGGGTCAAAGCTCTTAACAGATCACCCTGCCAGGAACATGGAAATGCCGAGCCCCTCCTCCCGGCTTTCCGAGAGCTGACCTCTGCTCACCTCCCCTCTCACCCTCCTCCTTCTTGCCAGGTCAGAGTCTGGTGAGTTTCTCGAACATGCAGTCCTCTTCCTGAGCCTCCAGGCCTTTACACAAGCTGTTCCCTCCACCTGGACTGTTGTCTCCCTCTTCTCTAGGCCTCCCCAAGATCACGTTTCCTTCTGGTTCAAATGTTAGCTCAAAATCACCTCCCGTGGGAAACCTCTGCTGGTTCCCAGGTGATCTCAGGCCCTCTTGTAGCCCCGTTCATCTTCTCCTTATGGCGCTCACAGCCACCTGTGAGCTGTATTGCTCTGCTTGTGTGTTTGCTCAGTCTGTCTGTCCTCCGGAGGGTGGGGACTGGGGGGTCATTTCTGCTACTACAGCCCATTCATTGAATGAATAAATGAGTGAATGAACGAAAGAACAAATGAAGCTCTCCCAAGGGTCTGGTAACTCTCCCAGGCCCAGGGAGCTCAGCGTCCTCTCAAAGGGATGTCACAGCAGGTCAGGTCATTCCTCAGCCTCAACCCTCCCATATCTCCCCACTGCACTTATGAAAAAATCCCAAACTTCACCTGGGGCCTCCCAGCGTGCCCCAGGATCTAGCCTGGCTGATCTCTGTGACCTCACTCCCTCCCCGCTGTGCCCCCTGCCCCATCCCAGCTCCAGCCACGCTGGCCTCCTTTCTGTTTCTCCACCAACCAGGTCTGTTCCTGCCTCAGGGCAAGCACGTTCTGTTCCCTGGAATACTCGGCGCCAGGTCCTCTCCTAACTTATGTCCCAGTCATGTCACCTCACAGAGGCCTTCTCCACACACACTCTTCCTCAGGTCACCCTGTTTTGTTCCTTCACAGCATGTATCACTATCTGAAATGATTTCATTTATTTTCAAGTATTTGATCCACTTTTGGCAGACTTCAAGGCTGTGCAGAATAAAGACAGCTTTTCCCAGCTTCCCTTGCAGCTAAGTGAGGCCATGCAACCAAGTTCTGGTTGAAATTGGGAGCATGTGTGGCAGTTTCTGGAATCTTTCCTAGAGATTTAGCTGTTGCTTGCCCTTTACTCATTATCTTTCCTTCTCCATCCTGCCACCTGGAAGGCAGAGGAGAATGCTGGTGCCGTGGCTTCCATGTTGGAGCATGAGAAGGAGGACCACACCCTAGGGATGGCAGAGTGGTGAACAAGACAGAGCCTGGGACACTGAGGGCTTCGTGGAATCTCCAAACCAGCCCTGAACTGCCTATATCTGGACTTCATCACACAAGAGAAAAATAAATTCCCCTTTTTAATGTTGATTTTTTCGAGTTAAGTTTATTGTATTTTATCATGACTACATTTGTATGTCTTAAGCAGTATAGTCTCATGAAAGATGTCAGCTAGAATATATGCTGGATCTTTTTATTTTAACATGTGCTCTATAGGGCTTTGTCTACTCCATCCAGAATTTTAGTTGGAGTTACTGGAAGAGCCCTGGGCCAGAGAAGGGAGGCTACTTTCCTGAGGTCACACAGCAGGGGAGGGGCAGAGCTGGAGTGTGACCCCTGGGCCCCAGATCCTAACCCACAACCCTCTTTCTCAGAAGCTCCCAGCTTGAGGTGCTGCTGGACTTCCCCCAGGACAATGGGCAGAGTGATTTACACCCACTCTGCTTTTTAGGCCATTAGGCCAAGAGGTCCTTTCTTATTTCTCAGGGGCCCACAGCATGCTGGAACTGTGAGAGAAGACCCTGCTTGTGGGGTCTGGTGGGGGTTGAATCTCAGCCCTGCTGCTGGCAAGCTGTGCACCTCGAGGAAGACTCCAGTCTCTCTGAGCCTCAGTGTCACGATAAGTAATGCCCCAGGGCAGGTCAGGTGCCCTGCAGATTCCCTGAGGTGCCGTTTTTAGAATGTCTGACACCTCAAGAAGGGTGGAGCGCTACATCCCACAAAGTGGAAATTCCTGGAGCACAGCTGGTGTCATTGGTGTTAGGAGGAAGTGGGCAACTTAGTGCAAACTTTGGAATCAGTTCTGGGTTCAAATCCTGGTCCCACACTTAGCAACTGTGTGACCCTGAGTAATTCACTTCCCTTGTTCTGGCTTTCCTAGTGTCCTCGTTGGAAAACATGGACTCACTCATTCATTCAACACGTGTGCTGAGCACCTCTCAGGCCAGACTGATTCTAGGTGCTGAGATTCGGCCGTGAACAAGTTAGACAAAGTCCTCCTCGTGGGGCTGATGATTGAGTGGGGAAGGGAGCCAGACAGCAAAGAAAGAAACATGTAGCAAGATAATAAGACACATGAAGCAAACTAAAGAGGGGAAGAAAGAGATGGTGGGAGGGGCTCTCTGAGACAGGGTAGTCAGGGAGGCCTCCCGGAAGAGGTGACACTGGGGCAGAGACCTGAATGGCGTGAGATGCGAGGTTCTAGGGCAGCTGAGCCTGGTCTCTCCCGTTACCCTGTAACTATTCCTGGGCCTCCCCCAGCTGAATTCTTTCTCAGAGCAGGAACCGTGTGGTGGCCAACTCTGTGTCCCAGGCTCCAGCCCAGGGATGACTGGTTGAGCAGAGACACTGGCTGTCCCCGCCCCCTCCCCACAAGCGTCCAGTCCATCAGCAAGGCTGCCTGTTTGGGCTCCTAAAGTTCTCTTGAATCCATCCACTTCTCTCGGCCCACCCTCATTTCCTGCCTGGACTATTGCAATAGCCCCCTCCCTGGTCCCCCTGCTCCCACCTCGCTCTCCTGTAGTCTGTCTTCCCCACAGCATCTGCATTAGTTTCCCATGGCTGCTGTGGCAAATTACCACAAACTTAGTGGCTTAAAATGACATGCATTTATATACTTACAGTTCAGGAGGTCAGAAGTCTGAAGTCAGTCTCTAGGCTGAAGTCAAGGTGTTGGCAGGGCTGGTTCCTGCTGGAGACTCCCAGGGAGAAGCTGTTTCTTTGCCTTTTTCAACTTCTAGTGGTTACTTGCATTCCTTAGCTTGTGGTCCCCTCCTCCATCTTCAAAGTGCATCCTTTCAGTCTGTTTCTGTCATTCTCTCTGCCTTCTCCTCTTCCGTGGTCAAACCTCCTTCTGCCTCCATCTTATGACTCCTGTGATTACATTGAGCCCACTCAGATAATCCAGGATAATCTTCCCAACTCAAGATCCTTAATTAAATCATAACTGCAAAGTTCCTTTTGCCATAAAAAGTAACATTCAAAGGTTGGGCGATTAAGATGTGGACATCTTTGGAAGGGGGGCATTATTCATCCAAAGGGATCTTATTAGAACCTAAGTCAGGTCCTGTGCCTCTTCTGCTTAAAATCGTCCCATGGCCCCCTGCTCCCTCAGAGCACATGCAAAGCCCTTACAGTGGCCACAAAGTCCTGCACATCTGTGTGCTTGTTACTTCTCCTCTCCAGCCACAGGCCTCCTTGCTGTGCCTCAACACTCCATGCATGCTCCTGCCTCAGGGCCTTTGCACGGTGCAATTCCCTCTGCCCAGAACCTTTCACCCTGCCTCTGCTCAAGGCTAGTTCCTTGTCATCCTTCAGGTCTCACCTCCTCAGACAGGCCCCTTTGGACACCACCCTCCCTGTAACAGCCCTTTCCTCTCCCCTCAGTCTGAACACAGTCTGAAATCTTGACTGTTTATCTGTTTTCTTGTTGATTACCCACTGTCCCCACTAGACTATTATCTCTTAAAGACCTGGTAGGGCTGGTCTGTCTGGTTCTCGGCTGTATCTTCTGCACCAAGGACAGGGCCTGGCACCTAGCAGGTGCTCAGAAAATCCTTGCTCCATGAATCCCTGAGTGGCTAACTTCCAAAGGCCCTCAATGCTGCTGTGAATAAAATATAAATTCGCTTAAAGGCATTCTGACCGTCCAGGTGACTTTTTGGCTTGATCTATTACTTCAGTCAGTGATTAAAACACTGTCTTCACATGTAAAAAAGTGGCAAGGCATCATTTAGACTAGGCAAGCAAGGACTTTGAAGGGCCTGGAATAGAGGCAGGGGTCTCCTAAGGGCAGGAGCCATCAGGAGTGGCAGTGGGGTCTCATGGGGAAAAGCAGGGTCACGGAGTGGGCGCTCAGGCAGTGGTGCTCTGTCTCTGTGCCCCGGCTTCCACATCTGCAAAATGGAGATCATAACAGACCTCACCTCATAGCAGGGTTCTCAGCCGCTGTGCTATTGGCATTTGGGGCCGGATAATTCTCTGCACGGGGGGTCGTCCTGTGTGCTGTGGGGTACGGAGCAGCATCCCTGGCCTCCACCCGTTAGATGCCAGTAGCATTTTCCCAGTCGTGACAACCCAAAATGTCCCCAGACGTAGCCTAAAATCTCCTGAGGGACAAAATCGCTCTGGGCTGAGAACGGCTGCCTCAGAGGATCATCCTGGGGGTTGAAAGAGATGATGTGGGTAAAGCATCTGGCACAGAGCCTGGCACTCAGCAGCTGCTCAGGAAATGGGAGCTGTTATCTGGTCAAGAGGGTGGCTGGGTTGGAATCTTGGCTCTGCCACTTAACAAGTTAGCAGGTGGCACTGGGCAAGTGACTCTAGCTCTCTGAGCCTCAGTTTCTTCATCTGTAAAATGGAATAATAATAGCGCTCACTCTCATGGGACTTCCAGGGCTATGCCCCGTGCACAGTAACTGCTTAATAAGTGGGAACTCTGAGGATGAAGATGAGGATGACGAAGGCTCCTGGGAAAAGTGGGAGTGAGAGAAAGGGCACTTTGTGAGCACAACCTGGGGTCTCTAGAGTGTGTGCCCCTGCATTAATGAGGGACACATAGTCACAACTGCCCACACCCGGGAGGGCAGCTGGCTCAGACCCTCAGCCCTGCTGGGCCATTTAATAATTAAGCTGGATAAGGGGTGACAAGGCTGGAAGGCCAGCGGTGAGCGGGGCCTGGCCTTGTTTGGCTTTGGTGACGCTATGGCCCTGGGATCATGGCCTTCTTGAGCCCATAAACAGGGGGTTGGGCCTCGAGACAGGCAAGGCCGGGCCAAGGTCTCTGCCAGTGGCCTTGTGTCCGAGTCATGAAGTGGGTGGGAAGGGGGGCACTCGGCAGCAGCAGGAAAAGGGGCGCTGTGGAATGAGGGCTGTTTTTCACAGGGTCAGCTCTCACCTCCGTCTTCGCTCTGTGCATCCCGTTTCTCTCTGTCCTTCCCTACCCACCCCTCTCTTATTGACACCTATTTATTGAGCACTTATGACCTGTAGAACTCTGCCAGAGTACTTCCCGTACTCCCACCACCCCTATCATGAAGGGGGCGCTCTGCCCCGTCCCCAAATGAGCAAGGCCTGTGACTGCAGGTCCCATTGCTCAGGTAGGAAATCAGAGGCCTGGAGCGCTGAGTCACCTGCCCACGGGGGCAGAGCCACAGCCCAGCCCAGGTCTGGGGTCTCCCCAGCTTGCACTTAACCCCATGCCCCGGGCCATCGCCTCTGCACCTCTTCCTCTGTCCTCTTCTGTCTGTCTGTCTGTCTGTCTGTCGGTCTCTCCACCCAACCCCACCCCCGCCCCGGGGCCCTGGCTTTCTCTGAACAACTTTCTATTGGTGTTTTCCTGTATCTCCGTGTCTCTCATTTTCCACCTCAATTTCCCCTTTTCGCGCTTTGGGTCTCTCTCCCTCCCTCCCTTGGGTTTCCCTCTTTCTGGTTCTGTATTTCTCTTCTTCACCTCTCTGAAGTCTCTGCCTCTCGAACTCTCTGTCTCTCTGTCTGTTTGTCTCTCTTTCCTGTTCTCTCCCCCTCGCCTCTCTCCCTCTGACCGCCCCGCCTCCAGGCCCCGTCTCCCTGCAGCCAGCCCTTGTCCCAACGCCAGCACATTATGTCCCTGGTCAGACCCTGACGTCAGGCGGGGGCCTGGCGGGCGGCCACCGGCCGCTGCCGGGCAGGCGGAGGGCGTGCGCGTTTTCCCGGTCCCCATCGCCCTCCCAGCCCTGCAGCTGGGCTTCAGTTCTCCCCGCCTGGCCTCAGCTGGCTGCAGAGTGGACGGCGGCGCTCGGTGGCCGTTTGGCCTGTGAACCTGGGGCTGCACAGCACTCGCCTCTCTCTCCCCTTCATCCCGACCCCAGGGCCATAAGAGACAGCTCCTGGCCCTGCCTGGTTCCCAAAGGGAGATGGTACAGCGTGGGGACAAGACCCGGGGCTGACGAATCCTGACTGTGTGACCTTGGGCAAGTCACCCAGCCTCTCTGAGCCTCATCTCTGTAAAACAGGGCCACTGAGGCACCTGCCTCTCAGGTTTGCAGGGAGGATCAACTCTAACAGGGGGCTTGCAGTGTGGGAGAGGTGCCTGGCCCACTGTGGGAACTCAGCGTCACCACAGGGTCGCACCCAGCAGTCCTCAACAGGGGAAGCCTCGGAGAGGGGCGGGGGTCTAGGTGACACCTGACTGGGGACACAGCTGGTGTTTAGAGGGTAGGGACATGCATGGGGTTGGGGGGGGGGAATGGCCAGGCACGATGAAGGAACACCCCACCCAAAATACAAACAGTGCCCCTGCCGAGAAAACCTGCCCAAGCCCGGTTGGTCTCAGGCCCCATCAGAGCCTGAATAAGTGGTTTAAAAAATGTCATATTTCTTGTTTGGTTTGTTTGGTTTTCTCCCCCTCTGATGTTCAAAGCAATACGATTTCCTTGAAGGACATCTTGAAGGGCACCTGAGCATCCTGGTTTAAAACAGACTTTGGGGTTAGACAAACCTGGGTTAAATCCAGCAGTATGGCCTCTGGCCAGTGGCTTCCCCAGCTGAGCCTCAGTTTCCTCATCTGTCAAATGGGGATAATAAACATACACACATTAGAGGCTCATTGTGAGGAGTAAGCAAAACAATGCTTCCAAAGCACAGTAGTCTTTTTTCCTGTCTTTTTTATTCTTCTAATTTTAAACATAGGAGATACAGAAAAGTACAGAGAAGAAAACAAGAAGGTCCCCCAGAGAGAAACACTCAAAGATTTTCGTGGAAATTTGGCTCAGTTAACATATTTGTCCTGAGATCCTACTCGTGCCTGCTTTTTTGTTTTTCATGAAAATAAAACCTGATTTGAAGTTTTCTTTAAAAATATCTTTGCCCATTTTATTACTATTGTTTTTTTTCATACGCGCAAACTCAAACGGTTTAAAGGGCATCCAGTGAGCTGCGAGGCTCTCTGCCACCCCAGCCTCTGGCTCCCCTTCCTGGAAGCCAACACAGTTAGCAGATTCTCACATGTCTTTCCTTCCTTTCCTGGGGTTAAATCATCTTTGGGCACATGACTTCCAATCCCTCTCTTCATTTTGGTTTTGTTTGTGTTTTTCGATTCACTTAATTATAAAGTATGACATTGTTAAAAAAAAAAATTAGAACACACAGACAATCAAAAGAAAGGGGAAGATAAGAAAAGTGGAATCACCTGAAATCTTACTCCACCTTTAAAATTTTGGAGTACATCCTCCCAGGCTCTTTCCATCACCTGATGTCTGTAACATTCTTGCAGTCCCAGGTAGCTTTTCTTCTTAGCGCTGATCAAAGCTCGTGACAATGCATTTGTATTTGATGATCAGATAATCTGATCATTATCTGCCTTCTCCACTGTGCAGAAAGTTCCAGGAGGCAAGGAGGGTCACGTCTCTGTCCCCCACAGCCAGCAGGGTGCCAACACACAGTAGGCCTGTATTGAATATTTTCCAAATGAATGAATGAATGGGTGAGTTCCCTAAAGGGATTATACATTATAGTATACTATCCTGTGACCTATTTTTTTTCACTTAACATATTGGGTACATCTTTCCACATCTCTAGCTAGGCAGCAAATCTCCATTTTTCATGTCTGCATGGAGGTACCACAATAAACATCTTTTTGATTCTGGCCAGAAGCTTCTGCCCCTAACTGGGAAATTCTTTTTCAAACACAGATCTGTTGACAAATTCCATATGAGCTACCCGTGCCCCAGCCCTCTGGCCGTTTACTTTCAGCCTGACACTTCAATGGGTTTCACGGGCCCATTGTTTTTTGGGACAAGTCAAGATTTACTGTCTGTCCTTGACATCAAGTTTTTCCAGAGAAGCTTAAGAGTGAAGAACTCATCCCACCCCCATCCCACTGTTTCATGAAACAGTGCCAGTTAAATGTTCTGGAGAGTTGCTGAAGCTGGGAAACTTTGTATAACCCTTGCCTCCCTGGCTGCCTCGTTGCAAATAGCACACACCAAGCTCATTCCTACCTCAGGGCCTTTGCACTGGCTATTTCCTCTGCCTGGAATATGCTTCTCTTGGATATTTACTTGGCTTACCTACTTCAGGTCTCTGCTCAAATGGCCCCTTCCCAGACAGGACTTCCTCAACCATTTTTCTAAATTAGCATCTCTAAGTCACTTGTCCAGTTTTACATTTCTTCCTAAAACATTTACCTGGTATCATATTATATTATGTTATGTTATGTTAATATTGGGGGGTTTTCTTATTTACTGTCTATCCCCCTGACTATGAGGGCAGGAGCATGGTTTGTTATCTTTCCTACAGTATCCCCAGCACCTAAAACAGGGCCTGGAGCATTGTAGGCATTCAATATTGGTTGAATCAATAAATGTTAATTCCAGGATTCCAAGCTTCCTTCCAAGGCTGAGAACTGACTGTCGTTTTCATTCATTCATTCATTCCAGATTTATCTATTGAGCACCTGCCGTGTGCCAGGGCCTGTCTGGGTGCTGGGAGTACTACAGTGGGTAAGGCAAACGGGCCCCCCTCTTAAGGGATGTGGTCAGTGGTCAGGGAGATGCACCTCCACCTGGATAACGACATCCAGGTTGACTCGCTGGCCTCGGGTGGTGGAGTGAGAACTGGGCTTGGGTTCTGACACACGCGGGTTCCCAGCTCTAACTCAGCCCTTGCAGAGCTGGGTGAACTGCAAGGCTGACACAAACAGGAACGATATCCTTGTCCTCTTTTTTTCTGCCTGAGGTTCCTTCATCATAAGTGGAGAAGAAATGAAAAAGTGATGCCAGAAACCTTTCTGCATCCCTCCCACAGGCCCAGCTGGGGCTTTGCTTGTGGAGCTAAGCTCTGCCCTACTTTCTGGCTGCCCCACGACTTCCTCCTTCCTTCAGGGAAGCTCCTACCCGAGTAGCCACCACTCCCCAACATAGATGCCAGAAAACTCGCATTCCCAGCCTCCCTGGCAGCTTGGTGCAGGCATGGGACTTGGACTCCACCAGCCAGACATGCCTGCTAGAGAGATGTAAGTAGAAGAGAGGGGCAGGACAAGAGTTGCGGAGGAGAATGGACCTGGCTCTGGGGGCTGCCGTGGGAGGGGTCCCGGGAGAGCAAGCAGGCTCCCTGGGACAGCCCTCCCATAAGACCTGGACCTCGTTCCTGGCTGTATAGCCCCCAATCCTAACCCATGGCCCACCTGGGATGACAGGTATTACAGGTATTAAGAATATTCATGTTCTTTGACCCCCACCAAATCCCTCTTCTGGAATTCTATACTGAGGAAATAAGCACAAATAGTGAAAATGCACAAAGATGTTCACAATCTAATTACTTAGAGTGGTGAGGAGTCAGAAACTACCTGAACGCCCAACGACCAGGGAATGGTTCAGTTAATTAGGTGAGGATTCTTAAAAGAAGGTTAGAGACGACCCCTCTGGCAAAATATGAGTGTAATACTCAGGATTAGGTACCTCTTTGAGTGGCTGAAAAACCCAAAATAACAGGGGCTTACATGAAAGAGAAACTTGTTTCTCTCTTACATAAAAGAAGCGTGGAGGTGTTAGTCCAGGGCTAGCAGGGTGGCTTTATACATTCATCAGGGATATGCGTTCCTCTTCTCTTGTGGTTCCACCATGGCCCAAGATAACCACTCAGTTCTGGCCTCATATCTGCATTCCAGCCAGCAAGGAAGATGGGAAAAAAGAGCAGGCAACCTCTCGCTAAGGGCACTACTCGGAAGTTATATCCCATTGGCCAGAGCTTGTCACATGGACACACCTAGCTGCAAGAGAGGCTGGGGAATGTAGTTTTTTTCTGGGTGGTCACATGCCCAGCTAAAATTTAGGATTTCTATTACTAAAGAAGAGGGAGAGGTCAGAGAATTGGAGAGAAGGAGGGGGGTCTGCCACAACAGCAACAATTAAAATAATGTCTAAGAGGATTTTGTAATAACATGAAAGAAACATTGTACAGTTTGGGAAAAGCAAGATTTGAAATTGTGTGTCCAGTGTGATTACAACTGTGTAACAAAATTTCAAAACAGAGAAAGCTACTGGAAGGACAAAACTGCTAGAAAGTTAGCCTTTGTGGGTATAAGAAATGTCCTTTTTTCTTTTTATCCTGTATTTTCCAAAAGTTGATAATTGAGCAAACTTAATTTCCCGAAAGAAAGAATCCCTGTGCAGATTATAGAGTCTACTTGAGCTATAATTCATGCCACACAAGCTCTTTCTTCGAATGTGCCAAGGCAGCCAGATGGGGAAAGAAGAAATGAAATGATCTCTAGTCACAGACAACATGATTATGAATGGAGAGAAATCCAAGGAACCCACAAAAAGCAACTAGAAGAAGAGGGACCTGGGACTTATCACAGGTTCAAGTCACAGCTGTGCTGAAATGCCAGCTCCATGACCTTGGACAAACCACCAACCTCCCCGTTTCTGCATCTGTGCAGGGGAAGGAAGAACAGCATCCGCCTCTGGATGTGATGAGGGCTAAGAGGAAGCGGCTCCCGCAAAGCACAAGCAGCAGGGATCTGCACGGAGCAAGCTCTCCACAGAGGTTCTCAGCAGTGAGTGTGTCCCCCCGGGGGACATCTGGCAATGTCTGGAGACCTTTACAACTGGGGGAGGGAAGAAGCTACTGGTATCTAGTGGGTAGAGGCCAGGGATGCTGCTATCGTTCTACAATGCACAGGACAGATTCCCTCTGCAAAGAATACCCAGCCCCAAATGTCAATAGTTCTGAATGAGAAACCCTGCTCTCAACACGCATCAGCTGTTACCATCATCGAGCTTGTTTCCTGGCTTTTGCTGTCATGAACTGCACAGTAGCGGTCAGCGGGGTCACATGCCTGTGGACACGTGTGCTTCTGCAGGACGTGTCTCTGGGCATAGAGTCGCTACAGCAGCCCTGCTCTGCACTTTCATATACTGTAGCCTCCTGAATGCCCCTGAGAGGTCTTCTTCATCTTATCTCAGGCTCTAGACTAGGAGGTTGGAATGTGTCTGCACCCAGGGGAGCTGGGAGAAGGAGCAGGAGGGCCCCCGGCCCCCAGGGCAGTGATGACGCAGCTGTGACTGCTGATACAGCACCACCTGCACGGCATCTCCCCAGTGCTTCCTACCCCGTGGGTGCTCTGCTTAGCTCGTTCCATCCACCTGAAACCCCCCGAGGTAGGCACTGCCATCAGCTCCACATCAGAGATGAGGAAACAAGCTGAGAGGCAGAACAGGAGCCAGATCAGCTGGCCCCAGAGCCGGCACGCTCTTCCTAGACCTTGCTGCTCTGGCCTAGGGGTCCTTGGCCTGACTGTACATCAGAATCACCTGGGGATTAAAAAACCCCAGATCCCCACGTGCCCCTGCTGGCCCGGTCAGGTCAAGCTTGGTTGTGGAATCAAACACATCTTAACTTGAATCTTGGCTCCTCCGCTTTCTGGCTATGTGACCTGGGGTCAGTGACTTTACCTCTCTGAGCCTCAGGATTGTCCTCTGATAAAAGGGTAGTGTTAATTACTCCCTCAGAGGGTGGCCATGAGGATACAGTGACACGTTCTATGTCACAGGCTGAGCATGGGGCTTGGTACACAGTAAGCACATGTTAAGTGTTAGTTTTTATTTTTGGAGCATGGCTTAGGCACATGTGTGTGTGTGTGTGTGTGTGTTTAAGCTCTTTAATTAATTCTGTTGTGCCTGGCTAGTTATCTATCCATTCATCCATCATCCCTCCAATCATCTACCCAATCATCCATCCAATCTTCTATCCATCCGTTTATTCAACACATTTATTTAACACAAACTGTATGCCTGGCTGAACTTTTGTCCCTGAGGACACAGAAGTGATCAAGATAAAAAGCCTCCCCTCACAGAACTGACAATATCAGTGTTGGGAGAATAGACTAGATAATAAATGAATAAATATGTAAAGTCATATGTAAACAGCATGGGATGGAGCTCCTCTTAAAGATGGACTGAGAAGCTGACGTCTTCTGCTTGTCCTTCCAGACCCCCTCTCTACCCTGCACTGTGTCTCAGGGCAGATCTGTGTGGTGGGAGCCCAAACCTCCCCAAGGCAGACACAAGAAAACTCACTTTCTTAGCCTCTCTTGCAGCTTGGGTGCGGGCATGACACCTGTGCTTGGGAAACAGCAAGGAGGTCTTGGAGGTAGCTGTGGGAATTGAGGTTCAGAGAGGGCAAGGGGCTTGTCTGAAACCAAGCAGTGGGGGAGTGTGAGGAAGGCAGAATTTGAATCCAGGAATACTGGATCCCTCAACTGAGCTCTTCACTGGTTTATGGCCCTCACTGCGGGAGGGTTGCATTGCATTGAGAGGAAGGCAGGGAAAAGTGTCCCACACTGAGGCCCACCTCAGTGTTTTTCAATCACACACTGTAATCCAGGCCTGGGCTCTGCACTTTCATAAGCACGGGCTCACAACAGCCCTACAAAGCAGGATGAGCAAATCTGGGTTCGGAGAGGTCAAGCAGCTTGCTTGAGGTCACACAGAAAAGGAATCGGGATGTAAACCCACTGTTTATCTCCAAACCCTTTGCTCTTTGGATTACACCCCCCTTGCAAGAAGAAGACCCATTGAAGATGTAGCACCGTGTGTCTGACTCTCTGCCTGACTCTGAGCACCCTGGGGTCAGGGTCCGCGTCGAAAACTTCTTGCTACTTCCAGATGAAACCCAGGGCGCTACATATGGTAAGCCCTCAATAAATACCACGTCAACACTGCAAGAAAGCACAGCCAACTTACAGGGTTTTGCTTGAGAATTACAGCGGCTCAGAGGCCATTCCTTCTCACACATTTTCCTCCTAAATGTCCCTCCCATGAAAACTCTAGCTGACTCATTCTTTGACCTCATTTAGTTCTTCTAAAATGATGGCTTTGCGATGTGGGGGGTGAAAAGCAATATTTCCCACATTCTCAGCCTGGACTGTAGTACTTAACTGTACGGCCTTCCATCTATCCATTTACCGATCTGCCGTCAGTCCACCCACACACACTTCCATCCACCTGGCCTATTCACTTTATCCAACCTTCCGTTTGTTCCTCCACTGATCCATAAATTCAAGTATTATCCATCCAGCCATCCTTTCACCCACCAATCCATCCACCCACACTTCTATCCACCTGTCCTATTCACTCTGTCCAACCTTCCGTTCACTTCTCCATTGACCCATGAATTCAAACATCATCCACCCATCCATCCAACCATCCATCTATCCAACATATACATACCAAGTATCTCCTTGGTGCCAAGCCCTGTGCTAGACTCAGAGACAACTAAGACTTGGTACCTGTTCAACGGGAGCGACAGATATGATGGATGGTATAGGAAGGGCTCGTTCATTCATTTTTTCCACATATGTTCCATGCTGCCTCTTAGGTGTCAAGCAGTGTTAGACCCTGGAGAACAAAGATAAAGGACACGAGGTCTTGGGCTCCCATCCTAGTGATAGAGACAGAAGTAAATATGAACCAAGGCAGGAAGTGCTCATTCAATAGTCATTTTGTTCATTCAGCATGTGTTCGCTGATGCCTCCCACATGCCGGACCTGGGCTCTGGGGACACCAAGATATAAAAGACTTGGCCGTAACCACTTGGAACACAGCCCAATGGAGGAAATAGTCCAATAGAGAATTTCAGCAGAGTGATCGGCAGACATGAGCTGCAATTAGGGTGAGAGCAGGGGTCCATGGAGGCAAGGAAGGTGGCCAAGGGAGATTTCTGGAGGAGGTGGGGCTTGGTCTGAGCCCGAAGGATGGGAGGGGGTCTGCTCAGTTAGCCCCCCTCCCCAGGATCCCCACGGGGCCCCCAGGGCACTCCCTCCCACCCAGGCAGCCCTTTTGAGGCTAGGACTCAAACCCTGTCTCAGGACAAGGCCCTGGGCAGCTGGCTGGCCGAACCTTGGAGACTGTCCCACAGTGACCAAGGTCTATTGGTGACATTGAGGTTGTTTGTACAAATGTGCTCCATTTTCTAAGCAGTCTCGCTCACAGAAAAAGCAAAACAACTCTGCTGGCATGGCATATGGTGGGGTGTGGACGGGGTGTCTGAGAATGTCTACCATGTATGGTGCCCTGGGGAACGGTGACACGGGTGCCAGTGGGAGGGGAGAGTGGGAAGGACAGAAGCAAGGCTGGAGATAGATGGTGGCTGGGGCCAGATCTCTCAGAGCCTCGCAGGCCTTAGGAAGGACTCAGGGTTTGATCTGAACGTTAATGGGGAGACGTTGAGCTGGATTCAAATGGACTAAAACATAAGATTCAAAACTTCCAGGTAGCTAGTGATTAAACCATTTGCATATTCATTGATTCCACCAATATTTGAGCACCTACTCTGTTCCAGGCACTGTTCCAGGCACTGGAGAAACAAAGGTGAACATAACAAACCCAGACTCTGCTTTCCTGTGGCCAGAGGGGACACAGACCCTGAATCAAAAAAATCACACAATGAAATAGTGATAAGCACCACCAGGGAAGGCTTCTCCAAGGTGAAGCAAAAGCAGCTGGTTTAGTACTTTTTTCGGCCAATATACATTGAGCACCTACTGTGTCAGACACTGTGCTGAGTGCAGGGGTGCGGGATGAGCAAGATAGACCGAGTTCCTGCCCGCAAGGAGCTGACATTCCAGTGGAGGAGACACACCAATAAATGGACAGCAACAGCATAGTGAGGTAAATGCAGCTGGGGTACGTAGAGGGAGCCGGGAGGGCTTCCTGGAGGAAGGGCATGAGCCGGAGTTAGGTAGGGATTGTGCATGGGGTGGGGGAGGGGCAGGTGGGGAGTCTCTGGTGACCTGCTGGGCTTAGGAGGCGGTGGGGTGTGGCGAGAGAAGATGCAGTAGCCTTGGGAGAAGGTCGAGATCCATTGGAAGGAGACCTAAGGCTGTGGATGCAGGAAGGCAGAGGGTATCTGCGGGGCTCCCTCTGTCTCTCCATCTCTGTCTCTCTTTGTCTCCTTCTCTCTCTGTCTTTGTCTCTTCATCTCTGTCTGTGCCTCCTCTTTGTCTCTCTCATGATCTGTCTCTGTCTTTATCTGTCAGTACCTGACAAGTCTCTCTGATTCTCTCACTGTCTCTCTAGGCCTCTCAGCTTCTCTTTCTCTGACTCTCTCTTGTCTGCTCTGGTCATCTTCATGAGATGTCAGTAAGAGACAAGGATACTGGGAAAAAAAACCCCGAAGGGTGGGCAGGAAGTGAGGCCAGGGGCACAAGGACAGCTGAGCACAGGGACAGGCGGTGACTGAATGTTCTGTTTTGGAAAGACTGCTCTGGTCAGGGGCGAAGGTGGCTGACCACGAAACTTGATAACCTGGCCAAACTCGGGTTCTAGCCAGCCCTGTGGCCAGCAGCCCCATGACCCCATGGATGCCGCACAGAATTTTCCCAGAGGGAAGGAGAGACGGGGAAAATGGCCCACGGGCAGTTTCTCCTCTGGTGAGCGGGACCAACAGGGAGGGGTGGAAATAAGGGAACAGTGAATTCTCAAGCGAGACCTCAGTGTGGTCTAGAATAGGAAAGCCCTGCTTATCGCTATATCCTTTTCAAAGGTTTAACAATTTATTAAGCACTTACTGTGTGCCAGGCACTGTGCTAACCCTCTCAAGTGGAGCCTTGCAGTGTAAGACCAAGGAATGTGGAGCCAGACTGCCTGAGTTTGAATCCGGGCTTTACAAATCACTAGCTCTGTGACCTTGTGTAAATTACTTAAGCTCTTTCTTCGTGTGTAAAATGGGAAGAAAGCAGCACCTGTCTCATCCATCAGAGGTCAAGATTAATATTGGTTAATACATGTAAAGTGCTTGGAATAGTGCACGGCACATAATAAGTGCTCAAGAAAAATCTAAACTGTTATGATTTCAGGCTTGCGACGGACAAGGTAAAGCTAAGGGGGCAGAGTGAGTCATGTTTGAATCCCTGCTTCATCCCTTCCCAGCTCTGTGATCCTGGTTCAGTCTCATAACATAACTGGGTGTCAGTTTTCTTACCTGTTCAGGGAAGATGATCTTAGTACTCACCTCACCAGGGGGTGGAGAGCTTCTATGTATGTGTAAAGTAGATGGAAAGCATTCACCTCACAGGTGAAGCAAGTGTCCAAAACATTTCATGTTTTTTTTTCCATATGTCCAGCAGGTTCAGTGTCTCCCAGAATATCTCTGATCTTCTGGGTCCTGTGCTCTTCCTGTCCTAAAAGACAGTGGCAGTTGGCTAGAGATAGAGCAAGGCCCCTTGGTGCCCAAGATGAGTCCTGACAACAGCTTTCCGATGCAGACATTATCAACCCATTTCACAGAGTTGGAAACTGAGGTCTGGAGAGGTAAACAGGCTGCCCAAGGCAAATGGTTCACAAGCACCTGCTCCCCTGAGCTGCTCTTGATCTGAACTCCTGTGACAACCCCACCATTTCCTATGCCATCAGAGGCATAAGACCTTGACTTCTCTCATGCTCAGTGTCATGGTCCTGCCTCGGTATCCCCTGAGCCTGGTCCAGCGCTGGCCTCAGAAATGTTGGTTGTATCAGACAGAAGCCACAAGCCCAAAGAGCTGCGCTGTCCCTGAATTATCTCTCCGCATCCTCAGCCTGCTTCCTCATCCTCTGCCAGCCAGCCGGAAGGAAATTCAACATGGCCACCACACCCCAAAATACTCCCCTCACTACTAGGGCAAGAAGCAGGTGACAAGCACAGGCAGTGTGGAGGAGGGGACAGAATGGGGTCTGGAGGCCCAGAGCCCTGAGTTCTTATGCCTTGGCTGTGTGACTTTGGACATGGCACTTCCTCTCCATGCTGAGCCTCAGTTTCCTCATATGTAGAATGGGCACAATCATCATACTATCCACCTCTTCAGTTGATGCGAAGAATAGAGGGAGCATGGGTACAGTGCTAGGCATGGGGCAGACGCTCAGAAAATGACAACTGTCCCTGCTATGTGGGAGGGGCGGCTGAAGCCCTCTCCCCCCACCCCAGTCTTTCAAGCCCAGTTTGGCTCGTCATGGTCAATGGTGAGCGCCTCATGAGACAGTATAGTAGTTAAGAGCATGAGCCCTGGGGTCAGCTGCCTGGGCTCAAATCCTGCCTCTGCCACTTGTTAGCTGTGTGATCCCAGACTTGAGTGACTTAATCTCTCTGGGCCTTAGTTTCCTCATCCATGAAGTAGATGTAATAATAGCCCCCACCTCTTTGAATTGTTGTGATGATCAAATGAATTCACAAATGTAAAGGCTAGGATCCTGCCAGGCACATGATGAGGGCTCATAGAAGTGTTTGCTGCTCTTCACGGATCGATGGGGAGAGGGGACCTGGGGGCTTCTGCACAATTTACAAGAAACTCAGGGCCAGGGATGGAATGGGGGAGCTGGGGAAGAATCCCGATCGGAACTGGGGAGAATTTCAGAAAGCAAGGTGACCATACTGAGGAAAGGGCTTTGCACAGGTCCCACATGGCCCCGGGAAAGGCTGCTCCACATCTGTCCTCTCCTGGGAGCCCAGCAGAGCGCTTGGGCGTCTCCGTAACGGGGAAGCTCCAGCCTCCCGGTCACTCATCCTGAAACCTTGGCGTCATCCCTGATTTCTTGATTTCTGCCACATCTGGCCCAGCAGTGTGTCCTGTCCACCTTTAGAACAGACCTAGAATATGAGGCCATGGACTTCCCCCCACGTCCCCACCTCTGATGGCCGCCCCTGGGCCTGGTCACCATCATCTTTTGCCTGGACCATTGCAGTCACTCCTCTCTGGTTGTCACCCTTCCCCCCAGGCCCTGACAGTCCCTTCTCCACACATAGTCAGGGGGATTCTTTCGGAACCGAGGTCAGACAATGCTGACCTGCTCAGGGCCCTCCGTGGCTCCGAGCTACCCCAGAGAAAAGCCCGAGTCCTTCCTACAATGTGCAAGGCTCTGCACTATCTGCCCCCCACCACTGCCTCCCACGCTGCACGGGCCACACGGGCTTCCTCATCATCCTCACACATGCCAGGCACGATCCAGCCTCAGGGCCTTTGCACTTGCTGTTTCCTCTGCCGGGAATGGTCTTCCTTCACATAGCCCCATTGCCCAATCCCTCATCTCTTTCAAGTCTGTCCTCAAATATTTGCTCAGCGAGGCCTCCTCCGGCCCTGCTCCCGTGTTTAGATCTGTACCTCTCTGTGGTGCTCCATCCCCCTTTCCTGGTTTATTTTTCTTCTTAGAACTTGTTGCTAGGGAGACACGTCTGAAATACAATATATTTAATTTACCTATTAATGTGTATCCCCCTGTCCACCCCTACCCCCAAAATGTCAGCAGGAGGAGCAGGTTTGCCTGCTGAGGTCCGCATACTGTTCCAGGGACTCGGGACCCAGCAGAACGAAACACTGAGCCCCTGACTTCTTCTTTTTTTTTTTTTAAATAAATTTATTTATTTATTTTTGGCTGCATTGGGTCTTCGTTGCTGCACGCGGGCTTTCTCTAGTTGCGGTGAGCAGGGGCTACTCTTCGTTGCGGCGCGTGGGCTTCTCGTCGTGGTGGCTTCTCTTGTTGCGGAGCACGGGCTCTAGGCGCGCGGGCTTCAGTAGTTGTGGCTCGCGGGCTCTAGAGCGCAGGCTCAGTAGTTGTGGCGCACGGAGCTCCTGACTTCTTGACACTTCAGCCTCATGGATCTGAATGCCAGCACTGCCACGAACTGAGCAGGAGACTTTGAACCAGTGAGTGCATCGCTCCCCGGCCTCAGTTTCCCCATCTGTGAATGGGACGACGATCCCTCACTCCCAAGGCCATTGTGAGGCTCAGCGAGCAAATGTCTCGGAAGCAGCTGGCACCCAGTGGGCCCTCAATCAGAGCTCGGTCCTCCCCTGTCCAGCCCCCGGGCTGGCTGTCCCCCAGGGGACTGTGCTGGGAGCGTTATTTTTAACCGTGGTTCCAGCAGGCTAGGCAGCAGCTCTGAAGGCCGCGGGAAGACCACAGGGAGAGCAACATCCCGGCTCTTGACGCCAGGAGACCGCGGCGTGGAAACATCAGGGGAGGACGCCCTGTGTTCACGGTCTGCTCGGTAACCCTTTATGCGAAATTATGTCATGTCACCCGATGCTGTTTATAAACTTAGCGCTGACCTTTCCCAAGCAGGGCGCTGGGAGAAGGGGCTATTATCCCCATCTCCCCACTGCCCCACCTCCCCGAGGAGCTGTTGGTGGCCCCTCCCATTCGCCCACATTTACACAGAGCAAAGTTGGGGGGCTGGCCTCTGGCCAGACGTTGCCCGTTTATTTCAACACCTCCGAGTGCTCGCAGCTGACCAGCCCTGGGTATTTTTAAACCCTGGCCTGGGCCAACCTCTTTGTCACATTCTGGTCGGGGCTTGGACTGAGTGCGTGCCCCAGTTAGGGGAGCTGAGGGTTTGGGATTCGTTTGACAACAAACATATAACCAAATTCCAGGACCTATGCGCCTACTGTGTGCCAGGCCCTGTAGCAGGAATGGAAGCCCCAGGGGGCCTAACTCACAGAGCCTGTCCTCGAGGTGGCCTCAGTCTTGCGGGGACACTGTGACAAGTGCTAGAATGGAGGCTAAGATAGAAATTACAACTCGACTATCTACAGGGCCAGCAGGTTGTGTAAATGAATGAAGCGGGCCTGGTGGGAGGTGACAGTGAGGGGTGGGGACTGCGGTGAACTGGCAAGCTCGTGCCCAGTCTGAAGGGGGCGGCCGCTCCTCAGCTCTGACCTCTGTTGTCATGTGGGAATCAGGCCCGGGGTGCCCAGAGCTTCAGAATTTTCAAGGGAAGCTGCAAATCCAGGTTTATGTGGAGTTTCATGCAAAAATCTCATGACTTTTAAAGGTTGGCAACGAATTAAAAAAAAAATGTTAAAAACATTCCGAGAGCCAAATGAAACCCATTTGTAGGCTGGACTCAGCCCACAGAGTCAAGTTGATCGAGGCAAACAGTTTGTGCTTTCTGATGCAAACAGATGCGTTATAAAATGTTCACCACATACGGGCTGAGCACCTACGATGGGCTCCTTCTACTGTTCTAGACCCCAGGGAAAGAGCAGGAAACAAGATGCACAATATCCCTGTCCTCATGTTGCTTATATTCATTCAGTGGTGTGCTGGAGCTGGCTTGCACTGCTGGCTGGCGAATTCTGCAAGCTGGTTTCTACACAGCCATCACAAACATTTTCAAATTATTTGAACTTACAATTAAATAAATTAGAATACAAATAAAAGTAACAACTACTCCAAACTCATCACTTTCTAATTAATGTACTGTTTCATATTTCTTGAGGTTATTGACATCTATTGTATGAGATTGCATCATACACCACACTCTGTGGTGGAAATAGTATCTGATGGCATGTCACTGAATACCTCTTCTCAACTCCACGTTCAGTGAAGTCATGCTGGGAGCTTGAAATCAGCCACCGTGGGAGTGTTTATGCCCCAGAAATTGACAAATGTAAACATCAGGGCTACCCACTTGCCGAGAGCCTGTCAAACATTTAGCAGCAAACTAGATTAAAACAAATATACGGATAATACGTAATATGTCAGATAGCAACAACTACAATGAAGGAAAATAAAGTAGGTCGAGGGACAGGTGGTGATGGAGGGGAGTATTTTATATGGGCGGGTCATGGAAGTCTTCTCTGAGGAGATGATATTTGAGCAGAGACCTGAATGGAGTGACAGAATGAAACAGACAGATATCTTTGTTTCAGGCAAAGGGAAGAGCAAGTTTCTGCCTAGGGACAGGAACAAGCTTTCTAGTTCAGGAACAGGGAGAAGGCAAGTGTGGCAGGAACAGAGTGAGGGAGGGAAATGGGGTAGGGATGAGGTTGGGGAGGTGGGCAAAGGTCAGATCATACAAGGTCTTATAGGCCATGGGGACGACAGGGATTTTTATTCTAAGAGGAAGGGGCGTTTTAGAGGGTTTTGAGCAGGGGTGTGACCTGACTTAATTTATCTTTTACAAAGGCACCTCCTACTGTGATGGAGTAAAGCTGGGAAGCCAGGAGACTAGGGAGGAGGCCACTGTCACAGTCCCAGCAGGTGAGGATGGTGGCCGCCGGCACCATGGTGGTGGCTACAAAGGTAGCACAAGAATATGGATTCAGGATGTATTTGGCTGCTGAGGTGACAGCACTTCTGATGGATGGGATGTGTCTGGGTGAAGCAACAGGGTATCAAATATGGCTTCTAGGTATTGTCCTGAATATCTGGGTGAGAGGTGGCACCGTTTACTGAGAAGAGAAGACTAGTGGGAAGGGCTGGGGTCTTAGGAGGGGAAATGGGAGATTCTGAGGTTCTGTTTTGTGACATTTGAGGGGTCTGTGTGAGACCCACGGGGAGGTATCCACTCGCCAGTTGGACATCAGAGTCTTGCCAGTTGGAGCACAAGGTAGTTCCGGAAGCAGTGTCTCTCTGTTGCTGTGGCAACTCCCAGCCAGGGGGACAATACTGCTGGGGGGTTGGGAGGGGGGTTTCTGGGAAGGCCTCACAGTGAAGGAGTTGTGAAGGATAGGGAGAAGCATCTGGCAGGTGGAGAATGGAGGAACCGCATCCCAGGGGGAGGGCACAGCAGGGGCAAAGGCCTGGAAGCAGGAAAAGCATAGCCTTTTCGGAGGATGGTGTGGGAGGGGCCCAGGTGTGGGAGAGAGGCTAGAAAGGCAGAAGGGCAGATCTCTCAAAGGGCTGCTTCTTTCAGCCGAAGGAGGCTGGAGTGCACCCTCAGGGCACAGGGTGAAGCGTGTAAGCAGGTTCAGGCCACAAAGAGCACCTCAGGAAGGAAACACTGCACCCACTCTGGCCTGAGGTTGCACAGGTCAGGTGGAGGATCCCCTGCCCTGCCCTCCCCTCCCCACTGGGCCCCCCAGCACCCTGCCCTCAGCGTACACAGCAAAACGCCCCCCTAAGTCAGCCTGGAACATTTGCCAACCAGCCAGTTTCTTGGAGATATTTTGCCGACTAACCAGGAAAACAAAATAACCCTGAGGGGAGGGAGGAAGGTCAAAGGAATATTCTGGAACCTTTGGTTTCTGGATTCCCATCAGGTGGAAGAGCCAGGAGGTCACTTCCCCGGACTGAGGGATGACTGAAGCGAACATGGCACGGCAGGGACTTGGGTGTTTACAGGAACTTTTGTAACCAATCTCAGGTATAGGCGTGGGGGAAATGGGGGTCTGGGTTCAAAGGCAGGTTTTTCTGCCACATATTTGCAGTGTGATCTTAGGCAGGTCTTATCTTTCTGAGTCTCGGTTTCCTTATCTGTACAAAGGGATAATAGCGGCACCTGTAATAGTGTCACTCACCAGTCTCCTGGAATTGCTGGGGGATGAAATGAGATAAAACAGATCAATAATTTAGCCCAGTGCCTAGCTCATGCCAAACTCCCAGTCAATGTCAGCTGTCAATCATTATTTGCAAAGTTATTAATTATTGAGCACTTTCTGTATGCCAGGCTTTGAGCAGTTCACACTACCTCATTTAAGCCTCATTCCCTCCCTGTGATTGAGGATTATTATTGACTCCGTATTACAGACAGGGAAACTAAGCCTCAGAGAGTTGACCTGGCTTTCCCAAGGTAAGTTGTCTCAGGGGACACAGCTGGGATTTGAACCTGCATCTGACCTCATAACCCATTTCTATATTCATTCTGTATTCATTCTGGGTTCTGCCTCCTGTGAATCGAATCAGGCTCCAGAATTCTGGTAAACAATAACCCAGGTGACCCCCAGTACCCCTCCACTCCAGTAGGGACGCCTGCCTTTCCTGGAGCCAGCCAGCTCAGGCTGCACCCTGGGCCGGGGGTGTGGAGAGGACACAGATGATGGCTGCCCCACGGCAGTGCAGGGCGTGGAGGAGCAGAGCCATCCTAGGCCAGCTGCGGCCTTCCTCTTGTATCAAGAGTCCAGCTGGGCACCCATGTCCCATCAATAAACGTGCCCCAAAATAGCTCTCTGGGCCTGGCCAGGGCAAGAGGTCCAGGACGTCCTGTTCCCACCGGCTCTGGCCAGAGAGTGACTGTGTACTTGGCCTTCCCCATTTGGAGGTTGCTGGAAGGGAGGGCAGAGCTCATCCTGCCTGTGGACTCATGGGAATTAGCAGCCCCTGAGCACCAACACCCACAACTTGGGACACTGTGATGCTTCCCAAATGCACTGCTGGTGGAACAGCGCCAGTGGCTTTTATCTTAGTAGACAGTCTCCCGGGGAGGTTAAGAACTTGGTTGCTGGAGTCTGGCTGGTGTGGGTTCAAATTCTGACTTAGCCATTTCCTAGCTGTGTGACTTTGGGCAGGTGACTTCCCCTCTCTGAGCCTTGGTTTTCTCACTTGGAAAATGGGGATAAACATTTCATAGGGTTGTTGCTGTGCTTCAGTGAGTTTGTGTATACACAGAACGGGTTGTAGACTTGGCAGGTTTTATTTATTACTTGTTCCTCTCCCTCCCTCGCCCCTGCAACATGAGCTCCACCAGGCAGGAATCTTTATGGTTTACTGATGAACTCCAAGGCCCATGGGAGGTGCTCACAGCTATTTGTTGAATAAATGGATGAATGAATGAATGAATGGAAATGCCAGGCACATAGCAAGTGCTCAAAAACACTTAGCAATGCTGTCTTAATGTGCCTTTGAAAAAAGAGAAGCTCAAGGATCAAATGTGACTCTCAATCGGGATTGGTCAAGATGTGGAGAAAGTTAAAGTGAGTCAAGGGGAAGAAAGACAAATGTTACACACAAAAGGACGGGAGGGAACTGGAGGGGGCAAAGCCGGGCAGGGGGGCTGAGACTGCCGGAAGCTGTGAACCACGGGGACAGTGGACGCTGGTCTGGAGTTCCGAGTCTGGGAGTTCAGGATGCTCGGAACACCGGCCTCGTGGTGTGATATCCTGGGGAGCAGCAACTCCTCACTTGTTACCTCCTGGGTCACCGCCACGAATGTGAAGTTGGGGCCCTAGGGCTTCTACATCTGAGGAGCTGAATGCAAGGGGAAGAAGTGAGTAGGTTGGGCCACTCATGCTCCTAATAATCCTAGCAGCAACACCGATTCACGCTCCTGCAGCCTGCCCGACGCAGGCTCGCCAGGCTGAATGCTAGGGACGGCCCTAGGAGATGGGTACTACTATATCATTACTCCTGTTTTACAGATGAGGACACCGAGGCCCAGAGAGGTGGAGTGGGCTGCCCAAGGTCACAAGGAGAGTGAGTGGTCAAGCCCCTCCCTGCAGCCCTTCGGCCACATGTGGCCACGAACAGTTCCCTGAGCACATGGGCTCCCCTTTGCAGGGCCCTTCCTGAGCTGTCCCTCACTTGGAGCACTCTGCCCAGTCTTTTCGCTGGGCCCGCGTCACACTCCCTGGGTCCCTCCTTGGGGGCAGCCTCCCCTGACCTCCTCCCACCCCCAGCTCCTGCTGTCTCTTGCTGAGCTGTGACAGCTGTATATTCACCTGTCCTCAGGATCTTGGGGGCAGCTGAGGGGTCTGCATTTTCTCTGGGACACGGCACCCAGCACAGAGTGGGCACTGCTGGAAATTGTGGAACAAACACACCCTTGGGTATGGCTGTGACCCTGAGAGCCCTGAGTCCAGGATTGCACCTGGGACAGGTGGTGGGTGGAGGGGACACTGAGACCACCGAGTCTCGAGCCACACTCTGGGGCCTTTACTGCTACTCCCTGGTCTGTTCATATACAGAGGCAGCCCTGTCCAGTGGTCAGCGCCTCGGCCCCAGGGCCCAACCGTGTGGGTTCAAACACCAGTGTAGCCACCACCCTTCCAAGGGACCCTGGGCAAGTGATTTAACCCCCTTGGCCTCAATTTCCCCACCTAAAAAATGGGGAAAATGATAGGGTTGTTGCGAGCATTAAATGAATTGAATACATGGTGAATGCTTAGAATCGTGCCTGGTACATGCCAAATGCTTTACAAGTACTAGCAGTATTATTATCATTAGGCAAGGTGGGTTATGCTGGGCCAGAAGTAAGACGTTTGGACTTTATCGCTGAGGGATGGGTATCAGCGGGCAGATTTTTAAACCTGTTCTGAGCTGGTTTCGATGACACCGAGAGAGATGTGAGGGTGATGCTAGAAGATCTGGCGTCAGGAGCTGCCGGGCTGAGCTCTGTGCTTCACCACGTGGTTGACCGAACTCTCACAAACACGCCAGAGGGAGCGCCCTTGTTACCCCTTTTCAGGTGGGGAAACCCCGACTCAGCAATAGTAAGTCACCTGCCCAAGGGTACATGGCCAATTAAGTAGCCAAACCACGATTCAAACTCGGTTATAAGTTTCCTGTTGCTACTATAACAAATGATGTCAAATTTAGTGGCTTAAAACAACATAAATTTGTTATCTTACGGTTCTGGAGGTTGGAAGTCCAAAATAGGTCTCCCAAGGCTAAAAATCAAACACAGGCTTGCATTCCTTCTGAGGCTCCAGTTCTTGCCTTTTCCAGCTTCTAGATGCCACTCACATTCCTGGCTCACTTTACCCCAACCTCTGCTTCCATCAAAACCTCCCCTTCTCTGACTCCGACCCCCCTGCCTCCCTCTTATAAGGACCCTTGCAATTACGTTGAGCCGCCTGGATAACCCAGGTTCACCTTCCCGTCTTGAGATTCTTTATCACATCCACCAAGTCCCTTTTGTCATTTAAGGTGACATAATCACAGGTTCTGGGGATTAGGACATGGGCATCTTTGGCGGAGCCATCATTCTACTTGCCACAGACCCGGGATCCAGGCCCAACCTAGCCTCTTTGGCTTCCCCTGCAAGCACCCCAGGCTGCAGGACCAAGAATGAGAGGATGCCCAGCGGGGTGGCGGGGAGCACGGGGAGCCCAGGTCTCTCATGGCAAGTTTGGGGTCTTTATGTGAGGAAGCCCCAGGGAGGGAGGGCAGGCCCAGACATGAGTGAGGTGGGCGGGGCTTGGACACGGGGACCAGAGGGGCCCAGAACACTAAACCAGCTGACCAGAGGAGAAGTGGGCCTGGGTGGCCCGAGCTGGCCATTTTCCAAAGGAAGTTGGAAATCCTGGTTTTTACGTGAAATCTCCAGTTTTTAAATGTTGGCAAATGATTCAAAATTATGAGAAAAAAACCCCTACACACACACACATGCACGCACCTACACTGTGTGTGAAGTCACACAGAACACCTCTGAGGCCAGATGAGGCCCACAGGCTGTGAGTTCCCGACTGCCGGCCTGCCTGGGAGACAGGGAAAAGCGAGTCCTTGCTGAGGGCAGCGGGGGCTGAACCGTCCATGGAGGAGCCTGAAGGAGCCGGAAGAGCTTCCCCCGGCTCTGCCGTGGTGGGGGGAAGCCTGGACAAGGAGTGGCCAAGAAGGGGACAGTGGGCTTCGAGGAGGTCAAGAAGCAGAGCAAGGCCACTATGAGGCCAGATCCGTTCAATCCCAGTCCCAGCTGTGACTCCAGGTGGGCAGGCTGCTGTGTGGCCTTGGACAAGTTACCTGGCCTCTCTGTGCCTTCCTTTTCTCTTGTGGAGGTTGACTCCACTCCACAGGGTGTCCAGTTCCACACATTCCTTGAACAAATCCCTGATATGTGTCAGGCTCTGTTCTGGCCCTGGGGACTCAGCACTGCACGAAGCAGGGCGAGCCCCTGCTTCCAAAGGCCATGGTCGAGCTGCTGGCGTGGGACTGGGCCTGGGCTTAATTACCAAGAACTTGAGAGCGGTCAGTTCCTCTTCCTCTGCTGACCTTTGCTTCTGCCACTTATCCCTAACGTAGCTGTGGCTTGTGACTTCCACTTATTCACTGAGCACGAATTGAATATCATGTATTCTATTCTCAAAATCTGGAGACTGATGTTATTATGGCCCCTATTTTACAGGTGGAGAAACTGAGGTCAGGACACACAGGTTACATACATAGCTAGGAAGCGGCTGTCTTGGGAAGGAACCCCTGACCCCAGAGACTATTCTCTAGCCCCTCCACCTTAACTTTTAGCTACTTATCAGTCCCTAGGGAAGCTTAAAGCCATCAGCCAGGGCATCCTTGGAGGTAACATGGAGGAAATGTCCTCCCTTTGTGCTAAACTCTGTCCGGAATTACCTCTTCCCAACTTCAAACAGGCCCCAGTTCCTGACCTTGTTGACTGCATGGCCCTTGGCGCCTTGAGAGATTTCAAACAGCTGATCTTCTTTCATCTTTCTGGACTCGAGGTCTGAGCATTTTTCCGTCTCTCTGCCTGAGGCTGTCCTGGGACTCCCTAAGCCATTTTACCATAAACGTCCAATTATTGGACCTACTACGTGCCAGGTACTTGATAGGCATGAACTCATCTAACCCTTAACAATTTAACCCTTAACAAGGCAGTGCCAGGGCAGTTGAGGAAACCGAAGCTAGATGGGGTGAAGTCACTTGCCCAAAGTCACACAACCCTGAACGGGATGGCTTCAAAGCCACACCGTGAAGCCCTGTGCCACTTGGCTGCTCTCCACCAACCGCTGAGTGGGAAGACTTTCCTGCTCTTCACCGAAACCTTCACCCTCCTTCCTCCCAGTTCATTCTCAATGCCTGAGAGCTTCGTTTCCCATTAGTCCCCACGGGAGGGCTCCTTCCTGGGATCAGGGGCTGGGTGGCTAACGTGTTCCGAGGCTCCCTTCCCAGCCCCTTCTCTCATCTCTTGTGTGGGGTTCCCCGGTGGGGAAGTCTTCCCATCTTTCTCTCCCTAGAGTCTCCAGTTGCTGGGAAAAGCAAGAAGGGAATGAAAAGTGGATGCTGTGGCAGGGTGCAGGGACAGGCTTTAGGGTTCCAGATTCCAAACGCCCAGGGAAAGTATGGTCAGAAGGGTGGAGCTGCCCAAATCAAATTTGGCTGGTTCTTATCAGCTCCGGAGCTCTTTGGACAGCGTGGAATCAAAGGAGGCCAGGGCTATTTGTTTACTTTTTTTCCTCCTTTTTGGCTAAAGGAGATCAAAGCAAATCTGCTCTGCCCAGCTCCTCCTTCCTTTCTTTCTCTTTTCCTAGTTCCCCTTCTTCGAAGCCTGAGAACTAAAAACCCTAAATTTGAGAGGGAGGGTTTGTTATCACCACCTCATTATCCCTGGTGTGACTCTGCGCTGAGCCCTAGGTCGAGCACTTTATGGGAACAGTGGCATAGATTCCTGCAAATGATGAGTGACAGCTCTTATTATTCCCCTGGCAGAGGAGGAAACTGAGGCACCGAGAGGGAAAGTCACTCTTCAGAGGTCACTCAAGATTCTGACTCCCCGGTTGAGGCTCTCAAGCCACATCCCTCCTCCAAACCTGTATTTCCACCAAGAAAAATGACATGAGTATAAAGGGGGCTAACAGCAGAAAACCAACCTCAAATGTTCCCTGAGTCTCTCTGCTGTGCCCAACCCTGAGTTCAGGGGCTACAAACTCCAGTGACTTCAGTGCCCAGGCAAGACACACAGATGATTGAAGGCAGCTGGGTGGGAGGCAGCAGGGAGTGGTGGAGACTGCGGTGAACTGGAAAGCCCTGGAGTTTCAACTCAGCACCAGCCCATGGCTGCCTTGGGAAAATAAGGCCCAGTATTGACAGGGTTTTCAGGCAAGCCAGAATTCTAGACATTTTATGTGAAATCTCTGTATTTTTTTTTAACATGGTGGAAGATGAGAGTCTATTTTTATTTTAGTGATAAATAGAATAAATTGATAGTGTGCTATGCTGGCATCCTGGATTCAATATTCCATTTTCTCAGTGAGTTGAAATACCACCTTTGTCATAGTCCTTCCCACCGTTCTTCCATTCTTCTGTTTCATACTTTTCCTTGTAAACTCCAAGATGATTTTATCCAATTAAAAAAAATCCTGTGGGTCACTACTTGAAATTACATTAAGTTTATATATGTTGGCAGAATTGTCATTTGAAGGGTGTGAAGTCTTCCCGCCTATTTATTCTCATCTTATTTCATGCCCTTTGGGAAGATATTTTAGTTTTCTTCCAAAGTCTCTTGATTTTTAAGTGATGGGGAAATTCCAAGATGTTGGAACTGCATGGGCTAAGTAACACCTCCCGTGGGCTGCATCTGGCCTGGGGCCCCCTGTTACCCCCTGAGATTCCGGGCGGCCTCACCCCGGGGGGTTGGGGGGCACTGAACACGCTGTCATTCAAAGATAACCCTGTCCCAGGCAGAGAGATCTCCGGAGCCAGGGACCTCGGGGCAGGCTGGGCTGAGAAACTCTGGGATGTTCACCGCTTGACCCACCCTGTGGAAAGGCAGGGTACCCACTTCCTTCACACTCAGCCAGATAAGACTGCAGAAGCGACCCTTTCCTGCCGGGTCTCCAGCCAGCTCATTTTTGACTAGCACTTAAAACAGCAATTAAAAGTAATCCACACGGTTGGGTTTTTTTAACAAAAATTTAAAAAAATAATAATAAGAAAACACAATCAGTTGGTCAAGGAATATCTGTTGAGGGCCACTAATGGGCACTGCTCAGAGAGCTGTGGCTGGGATTCTAGCTTCATGGATATTATGTTCTAGTGGGAAACACAAGTCCATAAACCCAGAAAGAGATGAAAAATCAAGGTACATTCCAGTGATGATCAGTGCATGAAGAGATGAAAGTGATGGGAGGCTGGAGGACTCCCATAGACGGGGGCTTGGGGAAAGCCTTACAGCGGAGGTGCCGATATGCTAAGACCTGAGTGATGGAAAAGAGACAGCCATGGTGCCTCCTTGGTGATCCTGACATCCAGGAAAACCACTGTGACATTTGGGTGTATGCCCTGCCAAACTTTTTTGCCTAATTCTATTTTTATATTGATGTGGTTTTTAAAATTTTTTAATTTCTGTTGTACATGTTTGCATTTTCCAAAAACCAAAAGTGGCCACATAGTGTTTTATAACTACCTTCTTTTCCTACTCGAAGTCTCAGTTTCCCCATCTGTGAACCAGAGTTGATCTTAGTAGCTACACCACGTGAGGGTGAAACAGGCGGGTGTGAAGATTACCCAAGAAAATGGCCTATGGCATATGATTGATCCAAAGATCAGTCATTATTGGTATTTAAAAAAAAATTTTTTTTTTCTGTTTTTTGGCTGTGCCTCACGGCATGCGGGATCTTAGTTCCCTGACCAGGGATCGAACCCTTGCCCCCTGCAATGGAAGCACAGCGCCTCAACCACTGAACTGCCAGGGAAGTCCCCCACTATTGGTATTTTTAAAAAATCACTTTGCAATAGCAGCCCTGAGAGGTGGAGATTATCATTTCCATATTGCAGGGGAGATTTCAAGGCTGAGATGGGAGCCAGCTGGGGAGAGGGCAGGACATCATTCCCCGGCCCCCCAGCCTCTGCACCGTGAAACCTCAACCAGATAGCACCCCTTCCTCCCTGGAGAGGAAGTTAAGGCTGAAACCAGGGGCTTCTTTTCGGTTGTTTTTCTCCTCTCTGTGATGTTATTCATTTTTGTGAACATCGCACTTATCTGATGTCACAGGTTTGGGGAACCCAAACCGCAGACACAAATACGCCGTGTGTTATTCTTTGAAGGATTGTGTGGCGAGATAAGGGAGCTTGGTGCTGGGGGGATACAGCATGCAAGGAGGCACGGCTTGTTCTTGCAGAACTAGGAGCGTCAGGGTTTGTTCTTGGGTTCAGAGTCGTCAGCATCTTTGGTGGGAGCTCAGTCACTGGTCACTGTCTCCCAGGTCACACTGGGTGTGCTAAGACTCACCCTTCCCCAGTGCTGCCAGAACAGCCAGCCAACAGGCGTGGGGGAAACCCAGAGACATCACCAGCACCACAGCACCAGCATCTCCTCATGATGCTGCCGAAAAGGCTGGTGGCCCAGTGGTGCCTGAGGCTAAAGCATGCTGGGCCCTTCCATCTTCTGGTAGATTCTTAGTTAACCCGAAAATCCTGTTTGGTTTTCCTGTGCTTTTTGAGAATGTCACTCAAACAACTGAATTCCCTCTCTGACCTAAGTGTCATGAGGCCTGCAAAAACCCTGCTTCCTGCTTCTGCCCTGACCCCCATGCAGACTATTATCCACATGCAGTCGATGGGATCCCGTGAAAACTCAAGTCAGGTCACATCCCTCGTCTGCTCAGAACCCTCCTGTGGCTCCCACTTCACTCAGGGTCAAAGCCAAGTCCTTACTGTGGCCTGCAAGGTTCTGCCTGCCCAATCTTGCCCTCTCCTCCTCCACCCTCACTCCTTCATCTCTCCCACTCACTGCACTGGCCTCCACCATGCCCCCTTTGGGCCTCAGGGCCTTTGCACTTACTGCTCCCTTACTCCCTTCACTACAATACATTCTTATCAGAGCTGCTAACCCCCACCAAAGTGATGTCTCTTTCCCAAAATACCTATCCCTTAGCCGGCTTTATTTTTCTTCCTAGCTCCTTGTCACTACCTGACATGTCAGATACTTGTTCTTCTGTTTACTGTCAAACTTGGACCTAAGTTTCTGGGGACTTTTGTGTTTCTCTGGTATCTAGAAACTTCCTGACACATTGAGTAAGCTCAATCATTTCTTCTTTTGTGTAAATAAATGCAAGAATCTTGGGGTCAACTACTTCAGACCAGAGGGTTCAGGATAATAAGAATCATAAAGAATTTTAAAGCGGGGACTTCCATGATCAATTGGTTTGGGAATGATCACTGAAGCTTCTGAAAGAGGCCACATGCTCTAACTGTGGGGCACGCACGTCGTGGAGGCTGCTGGATAGTGTTGTGTGGAATACAGACAAATTAATATCAGTGCCTCCCTCGCCTCAGGGATTAAATCAGATGATATGTGTACGATGCTTAGCCCCATGCTTGGAATGTGGTGCTCAGCAAATGGTCATTGTAAGTACCAGCTATAGCAAGAAGGGGAGCATGGAGACAGGATTAGCTGACATCCAGGTTCCTGGATCGAGTGACTGCACGGATGGGCATGCACGAAACTGAAAATAAAGGAGGAAGTTCGGGGTATGGTTGAGGCCAAGGGTACCAGGGTTAGAGTGGGAAAAAGAATTGAGGGTTTGTGAGATGTCTCAGTGAACATGTCCAGTTGACAGGTGGACTCAGGAGAGAGACCAAGCCTGGAGTTACAAATTTGGGGATTACCAGTGCAAAGATGGTAACTGAAGACCCAAGGATGGCCCTAAGTCAGAGACCATGTGCAGAGAAGGAGTAAAGGTGAGGATGGAACACTTAGGGACTCCCAGTGTCCCTCTTCTGCTCAGGGCTTTGTCCTGACACCTGACTTAGCTCTTCAGGCTGGGGAGGGGTCCCCCTCCTTGAGCACATGGACTGATACCCCCTCAAATAAAAGTGAGTTCTCAGCCAGGCAGAAGAGTTGACAATGGCTATGGCTGGGCAATTGACAAGGTCCACCTCACCTCTATTGTCTGGAAATTTTTTATCCATCCTCTTCTCTCCTCAACTCACCACAATGTCATTACCATTCTCACTACATGTATTGGTCATCTACAGCTACAATAATGCTACATAACAAACCACCCCAAACCTTTTACTCTCTTGAATGTGGAGGGAGAGAAGAGAGAGACAAGAAAACCATAGATGAGACTGAAAAAGAGAAGTCAATGAAGTAGGATAACCAGAAAATAGAGGTGATATCAGAGCCAAGGAATTCTTCACCGTTCCCTGGAACCACACCCGTTGACATGTGACCTCATGGTTCCTCTCACAAAAGGGGTGGAGCATATTTCCTCCGTCATGACTTGAGTTCAGCCACTTCAGTGACTTGCTTTCACCAACAGAATGAGATGAAAGTGACAATGTGTCCGTTGGAGACTAGGCTTTAAGAGACCTTGCATGTTTGCACCTGGGTTTTATGCCTCTGCCGTCACTGTAACCAGACACACCTGGTAAAGTCCATGGGTCCCAGAAGAAGATGAGAGGCATGTGAGGCACAGCAGAGTCACACCAGCCAGGCCTGCCTAGCTCAGCTGACCTCCAGTTGAACAGCAGGCAGGTGGATGGGTCCAGCCAAGATCAGCAGAGCCATCCAGCCAAGCCCACACCAAATCAGCTGACCTGCAACAACTCCATATTCAAGAGAATAAAAGGTTTGGGGGTGTTTGTTATGCAGAATTATCAGAATATTGTTATGAGATTGCGGTGAGTTGAGGAGAGAAGAGGATGGGATTTTTAAAATTCTGGTTAATATAGATGTGGCAGACATTGTTGACTGTTCAACCACAGCCATTGTCAACTCTTCTGGTTGGCTGAGAGAACCCTCTTTTGTTTGAGGGGGTATCAGCCTATGTACTCAAGGAAGGGGTCGTCCTCCCAGTCTGAGAAGATAAATCAAGTCTCAGGACAGAAGCCAATGGTAGAGTAGAAAAAGAGAAAAACACACTTGTCCTGTATAATGTCTTTGAGTCTTTGCATTAACATCCCTTGAACGACTTGTGGCAGATACTCCTCGGTGCCTGCCCAATACCCACTCTTCCTTTTATCCTTGTTTACAGAACCCTGATTTTTTTGGGATGGCAATAGGCCAGCTGAAAGCACTCAGTCTCCTAAAGTCCCTGACAGCTATCAGTGGCCATGTGATCCAGGTATGAGCAATAAAAATTTAGCAAAATTTGCCAAGTGGGGCCCCTGGGAAAGCTTTTTGAAAAGAGACAAATGTAGTGGGCATTCTGCTTGCCCCTATCCTCTTCTTCATGCCTATAATGTGGATGTGAGCTGGAGACAGAATGGCCATCTTGCAACCATGACCAACCGTGAGGACAAAAGCCACATGTTCAAGATGGCTAAGCAAAAACCAGGAAAGAACCGGGCCCCCAGTGGCATCACTGAGTCATCCTATCAGCCAGAGATGCCTACCCTTGGATTTAGTAACAGGAGACAATAGAAACTTGTCAATGGTAAGGTTTTGTGTTACTTGCAGCTGAATGCATGACTGAGAGATCCACCCCACTGCCTCTGGATTTCTAAACACACAGAAAATACATTTCCTTAATGATTAAGGAAATCATTTTCTGTGATTTCGGTGATTTCTGTCTTTCAATGAGTTTTCTGTCCTTGTAGCTGAATGCATCCTAGTGAGCCCTGAATTTTGCAGTGAGTTGACTTCTGGTAAACTGAGATATGCCTGATCTTGGACTTGAGTGATATGGGGGCAGGGGTCACTCTCACTCCTTCTGGAAAATCAGATGGGGAGAGAGAGGCATTCTGATTTCCTGTGCATCCTTCTGCCAGGACCAAAAGGTCTAAGGACTCAGGGTTAACTTCCACTTTAGATATCTGTGAAGAGTTCTTACTAGTCGAGTTGTTTGTTTGCTTGTTTGTTTTTGAAGGAGGAAACTAAGGTTCAATGAGGCAAATTTACCACCTAAGGCACTCAACCAGAGCTAGGTCTGGCCTGGGATCATCTTTTTTTCTCCTTTCTGGGCCCGTGTCTTCTCATCAGTAGAATGAGATTACTCAAGGGCAAAGCTTTTCAAACATTTCATTTCAAAGTAGGCAAAACTGTTCATAACTGAACTCTTAACTTGTCCAACCTATAAAAAAGATAAAAGAGAAACTGCTCAGAGAGAGGAGGGTCAGGAGGCCTGCAGCCTCCTCCCCAAGCCCCATGGCCCACTGGCATCTCACTGCAATCCTGGGTTTGCGGGAGGCTTTTAGGAAACACCAGCCTAGATTATCCCAAGGCCTTTGGGAAAATCTCTGAGACCAAGAGGGGAGTCTCTGATCTTTCAAACTTTGCTAAAATGTTTCACAGACGACAGGCACGCACACAGCACAACAAAACCAAAACCAAAAGCTCTCTAACAGTGCAAAAGGAACAGAAAGTCACCTCCCTCCCGTCTCTGACTTGCCATTCTTCCTGGAAAATACAGGGTCTTGTCTCCCAGAGAGATGGTCTGTGCGTCTCGCAGTATATATCTGTACACATATTGCCCCGTCTTACCTTGCAAAACACACACACACACACGCGCGCACACACGTGCGCACATGCACACACACACATGCGCACGCACACACACACACACACACACACACATTGTAGCATCCTATAATCACTGTTTTGCATCTTGTTTTTCTTGGTTAATGTTACATCTTGGCAGTTTTTCCAAATCAGTACTCAGAGGTCTGCTTCATTGACTTCAGTGGCTACATGATATTGAAATACTATTTAATTTATTTGGCTAAAAAGGCCCTTTTTCTTGACTAAGAGGTACAAGGTACTATGTATAGAATAAATAAGATACACGGATATATTGTACAGCCAGGGAATATAGCAAATATTCTATAATAACTTTAAATGGAGTATAATGTATAGAAATATTGAATCACTATGTTGTACACCTGAAATAATATAATATTGTAAATCAACTATATTTTAATTTTTAAAAAACAAGAAAAGAAAAAAATAAAGAAAATGGGATACTAAAAACAACAAAAAAAAGGTTCCTATTCTTGGATACTCAGGTTGCTTCCAGTCTTTTACTGTGTCAAAGAATCCTGCAATGAAGGCCTTTAGTTCTTTATGTATGCATCTTGGTACACATGTGCTAATTTAGATGCTTGATTTGTTCTGTCTCTTTTTGTTTCTGTCTCTGTTTTTGTCTCTCTCTCTCTCTTTCTCCTTTTTTGCTTTATTTATTTATTTTTTGCTTATTTGCATTTTTCCACTTTTATTCTATGAGCATGTCTCATTTGTGGAATAATTAAAAGGATATGTTTACAGGCCCAGGCCTCTAGCTTCAGCCAAGTTAGATAAACAACCCCACGCATAAGCACAATTGAGAAAGAAAAAAAAAGAAAAATTCGGCCTCGGCAGCTGAGGCCTCTTTGGCTGGGAGGTTGCGTATCTGGAGAGCTGTGTACCAAGGCCCAGCCCTGCCTGCTGCAACACGTTCTGGAGTGCAGGGTCTGGGTTCTGGTTTAGGCTGTGTCATTAACTTGCCGGGTGACTCCAGGTAAGTCACTAAGCCCGGCTGAGCCGTCAGAAGGGCGTTCACTATGTGCCAGGCTTTCAGCTAAGTGTCATATAGTGTCTGGGGAGGTTGGTATTATTATCCCAACATCTCAGATGAAGGAAAGAAACTCAGGGAGATGAAGCACTTGCCAGTCTCCTCTAGATCAGTCAAGGCACCACCGCCCACCCAGCCCAGGAGTCGGTCCTGACTCCGCCCCACCTGCCCTGCAAATATCAGCTTACCTTCAAGTACCCTTGGCTCTACCTTCAAAATATGTGCCTGTCTCTCACTGAATCCTCACCACGCAGCCTTCCAGGACCTCTGTCATCTACCCGCCACCCACCTTTCTAATTTCATCTCCCAACCCCACTCTTCCCCGGCTTTCTCTGCCCCATCACACCAGGCTCGCTCCCAACCTTGGGGCCTTTGCACTTGCTCCCCTACCTGGAGTCTTTTCCTTCCCAGTAGGTCCAGGACTAGGTTGAGGCAAGCGAGATGCCCAGGGTGAAAACGTTAAGGAGGCAGCCTCCTGATCGGCCAACCTGCCCCTGAACGAACCTGAGACTGAGCCCCGCTCACATTTTGAACCCTGGGTCACTCGCTTACCTCACCCTTACCTGGCACTGCTTCCCAGACTTGGTTCTTCTCATCATTTGGGTCTTGGCCTAAATGACCCCCTCCTCAGAGAGACGCCCCCAGACCATCTTAGTTAAGGGTGTTCCCATCACTATCTAGCCCACCCCATTGTCTCATTTTCATTTATTTTCATTGCTCTTATTTTACAATTATTTGTTTTGTGCCTATCTCTACCCACTAGGTCATAAGCTCTGTGAGGGGGGGGGGGGACCCATTCTCTGATACTATCTAGTATATTCTCTGCTATATCCCCAGCGCCCAGCACACAGACAGCATTCAGTTTGTAACATACTCAATAAATAACCGTGGGGCGAATGAATGAATGAATGCATGCATGAGCTGGTTAGAGGCAGAGTCACGATTCAACCCAGGTTTACCTGGCTCCAAAGTCAGTCCTCCCATCCACGACTGAGAAACAAGGGCCAGGGCACCCTTGACTGTGGCTTGTGTCACAGCCTGTCCTGATAGGAAGCCTGAGTCCCAAGGACAGGCTGCCTGAGGAAAGTTCTAGGTGGGGAGGAGCTTGGCCACAATCACGGGGGCTGCTGTCAGCCTCAGGCCTTCGTGAGGCCAGCTGTGCCCCACCCACCTCGTTCTAGTTTTTATTTTTAGAGGCAAGTTTTTGGGCACAGAGAAAGCTCCTTAGGAAAAGTCCAGCAAGAGGAGGAGGGAGGAGATTTTGAAAGCCGGTGGGAAAGTAGGTCAGGCCGGGTTGCTGGCTGGCATCCAGACGATAAGGCCTCTGTGCAAGTTTAATAACGTGAGCGACCGTATCCATGACATAATTCATAACTGAGAGGAAAGAGCGATTAAGGGGCAATTGTGCAATGTGGGACAAGCCTCCTTCACAGCTCATAAAAGCAGGAGCGGAGAGAGGTGACGCTGTCATTCTGGGGCCACTGGGGGCCGGGCAGGCAGCCCACGGAGACTGGGGGCTAAGTGTCTACACTGGGGGGTTTACACCCATCTTTCCTCTCCCCCTCAGGCTGCAGGGAACTAGGAGGACATGGAAGGCAGAGACTCCCTTCAGCAAGCGCCTACTATGTGCCTGGCTGGGCTTGGGGCTGGGGTGAGAGCCATAAACATGGCATTTTGCCGCAGTTGAGATGCAGCTGCACTGTTTTGATGCTGCCTTGTCAAAATGGAAAATTACTTTGATTATCGAGTGAACTGTGCAACAGACACCCTGACACTTATTCCATCTCCCCCTCCCCCCACTCCAGTTACTATCGATTTTCAGTTTCCCCTTTATTCATTCTCTATTGTTTGATCTTTCCAGGAGCACTCTTTGCTTTTATAATCAGTTACACACACACACACACACACACACACACACACACACACACACACACACATTAAATCCACATCGTCATCTTTTCTCTTTCTTGAATAAGCCAAGCATGTGCTCACCCCAGGGCCTTTGCACTTGCTGTGCCCTCTGCCTGGAATGCTCCTCTCTTAGATAACCCCATAACTCACCCCTCACCTCCTTCAGGTCTTCACTCCAATGTTACCTTCCCTTTGAAGTCTTAGCTGACCAACCTTTTCAAAGCAGCAAACCCATCTGTTGTTCTCTATCTACCTCTCCTATTTTATTTTTATCTACAGCACTTATCACCAATTAACCCTCTCCATCTGCTGTTCACTTTTTTATTGCCTGCTTGGTCCCACTAGTATGTTAGTGCCACCAGCAAAGGGACTTTTGTCCATCTTGTTCTTGGCTGCATCTCCAGTGTCGGGAACTGCGCCTGGAACACTGTAGTTGCTCAGGAAATATTGGTGGTTGAATGAATGAGTAAATGTTTGCTACTATTATTGACTGATAAAAAGGCTGACCATTTGCTGGTTTGGTTTGGGGGCTGCCTCAGAATGCCCCCAACTCAAGCCTTTCTTGGATGCTGCTGTTGGGATCAGAAGTTGGCGTCATCAAGGCTGGTTCGGCTGGCCCGGGTATTGGCAGCTGGCAGCTGTTCTGATTGGTCAGTGCTCAGTTTGAAGACCACACCTCCTCCTTCCTTCCTGGGAACTCCTTGGCTACTTTAAGATTCTAAATGCATCAATCCACTGACCCCATCCATTCATGAACATTCTCATGCAAGGGAGCCAAACTCTGTATGCAAAAGTGGTTCCTTGCAAAACTTTTCACAATAGTGAAATAGTGCGTGCACGCGCGCACGCCCACACACACACAACAGAGTCAGGGATACACACGCTCCCGCGCACAAACTCAGACACACCCTGACCTCGAGATCCAGACCCCGGGACACACACACACGCATACCATTAAACACACACACTCATTTTGTCATTCACACACCCAGACGCATGCTCACATGCCCGAGCATGTTTGCACACTCAGCAATAGACGCAGCTCCCCACCCGGCACCCTCACACACAGCACACAGATAACTACTCACTCACACCCACACACACGCAGTCACACACGCGTACACACACATACGCACACTCATTCACCTTCTTAAAGCCATGCGTTCACTCGCTCACACACCCTTACACAGTCACCCACACACACTCGCACACAGTGGATCCCCCCAGACACCGCCAGCCACGCCTCCTGGGACACACACCTCCCACCCTTCCCGCAGGCCAAGGCCCCCAAGAGCCGGTCCTTGGCTGTGTTTAGAGGACTAGGGACAGACCACATGCCCTGACCCCGGCCCACCCTGGATCTCTCCACTCTGACCCTGGGCCACCCCGAAGCCGCTCAGCGGGAGCACACAGGGCCAGGGCCAGCTCCGTAAGCAGCGGGTGTGTGATGCCCACATCAGCCTGACTGCACCGCCTCGGGGCACGTCTGCCCGGCTCATCTGTGCCCTGGGCACCCGCCCACTTCCTCCCCATCAGAGGGCAGGCCGGCCTGCTTACATCAGGCGGTTTCTGGGCCTGCGTGGCACCTAGAACAGAGGAAGGAAGCGATCTGTTCCAACCGCGGGGGGCTGACCCGAGGAGCCCAGGACCTGCCTGGCGGCTCCGTGACCCAGGTCCCCTGAGGCTGGGCTGCCCGTTCCTCCACCCGCAGGGCACCGTGACCCTGGCTGGGGCCACAATTCAGGGTACTGGGCTCTCTGAATTAGCCCCCGAGGTTGCGAGCACCTTTCCTCCCATCCCTGAAAATAAGGACAACAATGACTGATATTCACGGAGGACTTACTGTGTGCCAAGCACTGTCCTAACTCACTGTGGATTATCTCTTCAAACCCTCAAACAACAGCCCTATTGATAGGTGTTATCATCATCTTAGTTTTACAAATAAAGAAACTGAGGCACAGAGGAGTTAGGGGACTAGCCCAAAGAGCAGGAATTGCCCCCCCCCCAGTGGTCTGGCTCCAGACCTCAGCCACCCCACCCTCTCCCAGCTTCTCTGTGTTGTTTGTTTGTTTGTTTTCGTGAGCCTCCACTATCCAAGGCCTCTGCACCTCACACCTCTCTGAATCTCAGCAACAATCTCAGGAGCAGGGCACCAGTATTAGCCCCATTTAACAGATAGGGAAACCGAGGTTTAAATGACCCGCCTGAGGCAGACAGCAAGGAAGAGGCAGGTTTGTACCTGGGTCCAAGGGCTCTTTCTGCAGTGCCAGGCCATCCCCTCATGTGCCAGAGGACTTTGACAGCACCAGGGGCAGGGAAATGGGGGCTTTGGAGGGTCTTAGTGGCCATACAACAGAGAAACAATAATACATTTATGACAATGACAACAAAATTTTTCTACCTTTTAAAATAAGTGGGAAATAATGAACACACAATAAAATACACAGACGTTTATGCGTTCCATTTGATGATATCTGACGGATGCACTCAAGAATCACCCACCTAAAACATGATACAAACATTTCTACGACCAAGTTCCCTCATGCTCCTTTCCAAACAACCCTCCACTACTTCAGCCCCAGGTAACCACTGATCTCTGCTTTGTCATCACAGGTCATCCTGTTTCACATCATAGGTTAGTGTTGTTTCACCTAGAGTTTCATATAGAGGAAATCACACAGTACGTGCTGTTTTGCATCTGGCTTCTTACATTCAACGTAACACCTCCAAGATCCACTGTGCTTTTGCAAGCATCAGTAGCGGGTTCTTTTTATGGCTGAGAAGTGTTCCACTGTGAGAATGTTCCAGAGCTTGTTTATCCAGCCTCCGGGGGATGGGGTCTGAGCTTCTGGCTGTTGTGAACATCTGCACACACTGAGCACAGACTTTGAGCCAATCCCAGTTCTAACCTAGTGTCCTTTGCAGGCACCGTATCTGTTAATCCCACCCCAGGTCATCATCACTGTCCCCACTTCGGGGCAGGAGGAAATGCAGGCTCGGGGCGAGAAACCCAAAGACACAGAGCTCACAGTGGCCAAGGCAGGCGAGCAACGCTGAGCAAGGGACAGATGGAGACACGGTCATGGCAGGAGGCCCCGGCGCTGGGAGTGCATGCTTAATGGAAACCGAGCTGGAGCCACAACAGTGACGACAGTGGCCTGCATTTATGAGGCACCTACTAAATTCCTGGGCCTGCTCTAAATACTTTGCATGAATCAACCCATTCAGCCCTCCCAACAATCTCTGTTATCCTCTTTCACAAGTGGGGAAACAGGCACAAGGAGGATGCGTCCTATCTCCAGGGCCACGCAGCTAGCGAGGAATGGAGCTGAATCTGGACTCAGGTGACCTAGTACTACGTGCTTCTCTTAACCACAAGTCTACACCATCTCGCCAGCCCTCCTTCTACGCACCTGGGGCCTCTAGTCGGGCAGGCTCAGGTCCCGTCTTACCTGGAGGCATTTCCACTCGTGGTCATCTTCCTGCTCAACTAGGAACCACCACCCCGCCCCCCCCACCCAGTCTGGTCAGTTTAGGATCCAAGGGCCTGGTGCTGGGAATGCAGGCAACAGGAGGCAAGGTCAAGAGCAGGCCTCTAAAGTCAGCCTTTGAATCCCGGCTATGCCGTTTGCTGGATCAGTCACCTAACTTCTCTGAGCTTCCATTTCCTTGTCTATAAAATCAAAGATGATGACGAGGATAGTGACCTCAGGAGGATTCAGTGAGACGGGTGTGGAATTACTAGCACAGACATTTACCTTCACTTTGCTACCTGCCTGGGGCCTCTCAATGCTTAACCCAGGCTCACAGCAACCTTGCAAAGCAGATGCTGTTCAATTCCCATTTTACAGATGAAGAAAGCAAGTCTCTAAATACCATCTCCATGCTAAAAATCTCCAAACATACATCTCCTGCCACAATGTTTCACCTGAACTCAGGCTGGAATATCCAGCTGCGACTGCACATGCCTGACTGAACTCAGCCTCCAGGTAGGAAACTGAACTTCTTCACCTCCCTGCATGACCCCGCCCCTCCTGTAGTCTTCTTCACTTCAGAAAATGCCACCTCTGTCTTTCCAGGGACTCAGGCCCAAAACCTTAGTGTCCTCACCAACTCCTCTCTTTCTCCAACCTCTGCTGCCCCACTTCGCATCCATCAGCCTTCAGAAGCCCTCTGGATCTGATCACTTCCCCCTGCTTCCACAGCCCCATCCCGGTGTGAGTCACCAAGCACTTGCTTGGATTATTGCAGCGTTCTCTAAACTATCACCCCCATTCCGCCATTTCTCTGTACCCGATGGAAGTTCAGATCACGTCTCTCCTATGCTCAACACCCTGCCGTGGCTCCCATGTTAGCCAGAGTAGAAGACAAGGTCCTGGCAGTGGCCTGTATGTCCTGCACAGTCGACCCCTGCCTTGCCTCTCTGACCACTCCCCTCCAGCCACACTGGCCTGCTCCCTGCTCTTGGAACACACCAAGCACTCTGCAGCCCCAGGGCCTTTGTACTTGCTGTTCCCTCTGCTTTGGACTCTCTTCCCAGAGATAAGCATGCGAGTCCTTTCTCGCCTCCTTCAGATCTTTGCTCAGATGTGAATGTATTCAGGGCCTTCCTTGGCCACCCGTTTAAATGAACAAGGCCCCCTTCATCAGCACACCTTGGTCCCCTTCTCTCCATGGCACCCATCACCAACCGACAGGTGGAGTTTTATTAACATTCTTATCATTATTAATTTAGAATATCTCTACCCACTGTGCCCCACAAGGGCAGGACTGTTTCTGGGGTGTCCATTGCAGCATCCTCAGCACCTCTGGATCTGGTGTAGAGTGCTTGCTCAATCAATGTTTACTGAATGCACGAATGGGGATCAGGAGGGGTTCGCTGACTTCCCCAGGCCACCAGGTTAGGACATGTTGGAGCTAGGATTTGAACCCAGGGGTCTGAGTCCCAAGCTGTGTCCTTAACCTCCCAGGGCCTGGTTCCAGACATGGTGGCTGTCACCGTTATGACTTGTAAGGCAATACGCCCATTCTTCCCCACCCGCAAGGGAAGGCTGGGGGTGGGGGTGGGCAAAAGGGAGAGGTCAGGTTGGCTGTGGCCTCCAACCAGTAGGAGATGACTCATCAACCTCGTGATGACAGATGACATTCCATCCCTTCCCCGGGGGGTCTTTGGCCCCAGATAAGGGAGCACCGTGCTTCTGGGAAGAGGAGGACAAGCAAATGGGAGAGCTGGCCAGGCCACTGCCTGGGGGCTTGCATGTCTGAGCTAGAGGGCCACGGTGTTCAGTTGTGAAGGGGGGACAGCCCAGACTGACCCCTGAGCCTCCCTTCTGGGGTCAGAGACACAGCCTGAGTCCTCTTATCAGGAAAATGGAGGGAGTTTTCTCCGTGAAGTCAACACCCCAGCCGCCCCCTCGGGCAGTCGGGGGAAAGCCTCTTGGTGCACCTCCATTTCCCCTTGGCATTTTTTCCCACTTCAGAAGAACTTGAGCCAGTCGGCAAACACATTTTGAAAAGGAACATCAAGGGGCCGCAGACTCTAGCCAGATGGGAAATATTTGATTTATATTTTAATTTTAAAAACTTCTAACTTAATAATACTTAAAGATAGTTCTGTTGCAAAAGACTCAAGCGACACACTCCCTACGGTGAGTTAATAGTATCTCTAGGATTGGGTTTGGCTGCAAGTAACAAGTCACAGACTCCAGTGGCTTTGCCAGCTAGAGGTTCCATTTTTCTTGTGTAAAAAGAAGTCCAGAGGTGGACTCGTTCAGGGACGTCACCAATGACCAGCTTCCTTGAATGCCACTTTGGTACGTGACTTTCAAACTCATGGCTCAAGATGGCTGCTTCATTGCCTGGCATCCTATGCTCAGCCCAGGAGAAGGGCAGAGAAGGGGCAAGACATGGGCCAAGTCCCCCTCTTAGATCAAAAACACGGTGGCTTTCTCAGAGCCCTACCTGGTAGATTTGTATTTACATCTCACTGACCAGAATTGGGTCACGTGGCCACCCTACTGCACCCGTGTGCCTGCAAGGTGGGCCGGGTATGTGATAATTTTGCGTTGGCCCATTGCTGTCCCATTCAAAATTGGGGTCTTATTAGTGAGAAGAAAGGGGTGATGGATGCTGAATGATGGTACCTGCCTCAGATTTGTTTTGTGTGATCTGAATAGAAACAGATTATAAATGTGATTTCTCGGCTTGCTTTTTTTTTGCCACCTAAAATTATGCATTTAGAGATTCGCCTTACCATTATTTCAACCTGCTGCATAGAACTCCATGGGATGGATGTACCACAGTTTATTTACCTCACCCCATGTTCATGGATATTTAGCTTCCCCTAAAAATGTTCACTATTTGAAACAACACCTCAGTGAACCTCCTCATGAAGCACTCTTCATGCCCGCTGTGCCTTTCTACAAAGTAGAACTGGAACTGCGGGTAGACGGGCACGTCCGTTTAAAACGTCAGGAAGTGTTCCCAAATCAACACTGGGGCTTTGCCAGTTTACATTCCCTCCCACCCTGTACGAGAGGAACTGCCTTGCTCACGGTCACCAGACAGGATATTATTACTTAAATTTTTTTTCCCGTGTGATGGGGAAATAATTATTATTTATGTTACAATTTGCATTTCCTTGATTAGTATTGAGGTGAATCCCCTTATCATTTATGTATTGGCTATTTATATTTTCTGATGTGTTAATTTGCCTTTTAAAATTGTCTGGCATTGTCTCTCACTGATTTGGTTTTGTTTTTTTTTTTCCTTTCTGATTGGTATGAGTCCTTTTCCATTTGGGCTACAAATCTTTTCTTTTTATTTTCTTATTTTGTAATTAAAATTTTTTTTTTAGCCGCACCGCGCAGCATGCGGGATCTTAGTTCCCTGACCAGAGATTGAACCTGCGCACCCTGCAGTGGAAGCGCAGTCTTAACCACTGGACCACAAGAGAAGTCCCCAAATCTTTTTTTTTTTAAATCAACTTTATTGAGGTATAATTTATGTACCATAAACTGCATCCATTTAAGGCGAGGTTTTTCAATCCCGGTCCTATTGACATTTTGGGTCAGATAATTTTTTGTTTGGGGCCTTCCTGTGCATTGCAAGATGTTTAGCAGCACTCTTGGCCTCTACCCCTAGATGCCAGCTGCACATTTTCCCAGTCATGACAACCACAAAAGTGTCAGGACATTTCCAAATGTCTCCTGGGGGCAAAATGATCCCCAGTTGAGAGCCTCCAACTTAAAGTGTACAGTTGATGAGCTCTGATAGATGTGTACACCCAAGAACCTACTAATACCGTCAAGATTTTTGTGTTTAGGTTGTAAATATTTCCCCCAGTCTGAGGCTTGGCTTCAGATCCATCACCTGCCCCCTCTATTGGAGTGACCTCAATAGACTCATTTCTTTACTCTGAAACTCAGTTTCCCCAACTGTGAAGTGGGGATAATAATTCTGACCTGGCAGTGATGTTATGAGTCTTGAAGGCAATAGTGAATGTGGCTGGCATGTAGTAGGTGCTCAATAAAAGTTAGTCCCACTGCCCTCCCTCACTTCGTATGTACTCATTTAGTCAACAGATACTTACTGAGCACCTCCTATGTGCCAGGCCCTGTGTTAGGCTCTGGATACAGTGGAGAACAAGACAGACAATGGTCCATGTGCTCAACTGGAGGAGACAGAGAAGAAATGAGCAAACGAATGAATGAACAAGAACAATGTGCCTACGATGACGCTGATCAGTGCTGGGAAGTCAATCAGACGGCGCAATGTGGCAGACACCCGGGTGGGTGGTTGCTCTTTGGGAGAACAAGGAGGTGACATCTAAGTGGAGAGCAGAAGGAGAGGCTGAAGCAAAAGGAGAAGCCGGAGCAGCAGAGAAGGGAGATCCAGGCAGAGGGAACAGCAAGTACGAAGGTGATGAAGCTGGAGCCAGTTGGATACCTCGGAGGAACAGCAAGGAGCAAGAGTGGCTAGGACAGAGTGATCAGGGGAGGGACAGAGGTGAGACTCAAGGTCAGGGAGGTAAGGAGATGGGGGCGGACCACGTGGAGCCTTGGCCAACAAGGACAGGAGTTCTATTGTAGTCTAACATGCAGTGAGAAGTCAGTGGACAGGTTTTAGCTGGGGAGAGACAGGATTCCTCCATTCACCAAACATGGAGGTCTCACTGCACCGTACCCTGCAGATGGTACATTGGCTTATAGTTTGCCCACTTCTCCAGGCCTCTGCCTGCTGGTACCCTATAAATAACACTGATCTTAACAACACTAATAACCAACTTTTCTCTACGGGACCCAACGCCTCAAAGCGCCTTCACATCCCTTTCCTCACTTGAGTCTTATACCAACCCTGAGAAGCCAACCTGGGCTGCGGATGCGCATTTCACAGATAGGGAAGCTGAGGTGCAACCACACAGCTGGAAAGCATCAAGCTGGGACTCGAACCCAGGGTTCTCTGAGCTAAGCCTGCTTCTCTTGATCCCAGGTCACAGCACTTAGGGTGGAGGGTCAGGGGAGCGTTTTCTCTCTTCCTTCCTAAGATACCCCTTGATTCTAGGACTCAAATCTGCAGTGCTCCTATCAGGCCTATCCCACAGCGAGGCTCCTGGGCTGCCCACGGGGAGGGGAGCCCCATCCCCAGCCCTCTCTCAGGAGAGTAGGGAAGGCAGGTGCTCAGGGCTGGGCCCAAGTCCAGATAAAGTTGGGGCAGGGCAGGAAGGACAGTGGGCCCAGGGCCAGGTGGGATCAGGGTTCAGGGCCTGTTCCACCTGTGGGCACTCATGGGGCCTCCTCCCTCGGGCTGGGGACTCTGCCCTGTTTCTGAACCAGTCCCTGGGGCTCCTCAGCTCCCACATCAGGTGGGGGTCTTGCAGCTGCAGACCCAGTACTGGTTGGGATACTGCTGGGCCAGGCCGGCCTCACTGCCCCCAGCCACCTAAACCAGGCTGTGAGCCCCAGGATCTTACGTGTAATAGGCACCCAGGAAACGTGTGTGTGAAACTGAACTAGGGCCTGCCTCAGTTTCTCCAGCTTGCACTTTAGCCTCTGCTGTTCATTCTCATTTGCCACGTGCCAGGCACACTGCTAGTTGCTGGGGATGCAACAGTGACGACCATATATGGTCCCTGTCCTCAAAGAGCTTACAGTCTGGCTGGGCTGACAGATGAGGAACCAGATAACACTGTGCTCGGCGCTGAGGGTGAGGGTGGCAGGGACTACCAGTGTCCACCAACCTCCATCATCTTTTTCCTCATAATGAGAGAATTTGGGGGTGCTATCAGGGCACACACTGCCAAAAGAGTGATTATACTTCCCAGCCTCTTTTGCAGTCAGGTGTGATCATATGACCAAGTTTTGGCCAATGGGATGTGAGTAGAAGTGATGTGAAACCACTTCTGGGTCATGCTCTCAAAAGGAATAACACTTTCTCTCTTCCTGCTGACTGGAATCTAGGTGTGATGAAGGAGCTAAAGCAGCCATTTTGGACTTCACTGGAAGCTGTGGAATGAAGATAGTAGAGCAACTAGACAGAAGGAACCAGGGTTTCTAGAATGAACTTGCAGAACTAAACCAGCTCACCCAACTTGGACCTTCCACCTCTGTGCTGGAATTTAAATTTTGTCCCATTGAGCCACTGTGGCTCTCTGTTATAGCAGCTCAGATGTAGCCTGACTTATACAGAGGGGTAAACACATGTTGTTGGGGAAGCCTCAGAGGTGTTTAACCCAGCCTGACAGGGGTAGGTGTGGAGGGCTTACTGGAGGAGACAACTTTTAGATGGAGGCTTGACAATGAGAAGATGGATTTTTCTAGACAAAGTTTCCAGGGAGATGCATAGCATACGGGTAAATCTGGAGGCAAGAGAGAACATGGAGCTTTCAGGACACCTAAAGGAGCTGAGGGTGGCTGGATCACAGGGAACGATGGGGACAGGTGAAAATGGGGCTGGATGGGTGGCAGGATTTACTTGAAGGGCCTGGAAAAGCCATGTGAAGCCCTTTGAATTTTGCCCTGAGGGTAAAGGGGAGCCACTGGAGGCTTGAGGCAGGAGGGTGAGGTGATTAGATTTGCTTCTTAGAAAGATCTCTATGGCTACGGGGCGGGAAATGGATTTATTCATTTATTTTTTTAAAAACACAGGCTGTGCTACGTGCCAGGCACTGAGGATTATCAGTGAACAAAACAGATTTGGTTCCTATCCTTATGGAATTTGCAACCTGGTGGGATGAGACATGAGTCAAATAACCATGTAAATAAACACGAAGCATGATAAGGCCAATGCAGGGAGGTATGCATGGCTGTGAGGAGATATAAAGTGGGGGTTGACTTGTGGGAGTCAGAAGAGCTTCCCAGGGAAAGGTGATGGAGGAACAGCGGTGGGAAAGGCTCCAGGCCAAGGGAACAGCACAGGCATATGAGCCCAGACGGCCGCAGGGAGAACAAGGAGGGTCAAACAAAGGTGTTGGTAAAGATTGAGAAATACAGGCATAGATGGTGAGGAAGAGCAGGCAATCTCCAGGGCCAGCCAGCTTCTGGCTTGAGCAAGGTGGGAAACAACAGAGAAGGAATGAGGATGGGGAGGGAATTGGAAGTGAAGACCCTGAATTCAAATATGGGATGTTGGATGTGAGGTTCCTATGAGCCTTCCAAGTGGAGATGGTGAGTGGGTGGTTGGATATAGGGGTCTGGCTGCAGAGGGGCTCCCTGGCCAATTGTAGCTGTGGTCATCCCATGCATGGACTCCCAGGCCAGAGCTCGCCAAATGCTGGCTTCGGGGGCACATACTGTATCTCAGGAACTACGCTCATGGTAGACATGGTACTTTCCCACTCACGTCTTCTCAGCTAGCAGGGTCCAGTTTGGTTGGATGTACGTCTACCCAGGTGCTCAGGGACAGTTGCCCTCCTCACCTCAGAGTGAGTTATTATGGGTCTAAACCAATGATGGTCATTCTCACTTCCCTTTTCAGTGACTGGTTTGAAATTGGGCATGTGATGCAATCTTGGTCAATGGGAAGTCTTCAGGGGGCTTCTGGGAACATCTGTCTCCCTCATAAAAGGGGACACATGGAAGAAGATGCCTTTCCTCTTCTTTACTTGATGTTATCATGTCTGTGTGTGATGCCTGGGGCTGCAGCAGCCATCTTGAAACCATGAGGAAAATCATCAATAAATTGCTGAGAATGGCAGAGCAGGAAGATGGAAAGGATGTGAGTTTTTATTTACATCTTCATGCCTTCAAATTAAACAACCATTATTAGATGAAATTATGAACTCCCCTTCCATTGTTTTGCCATCTTCATTTACCTTCTAGTCCTTGTGGCTGAACACACTCTAAGAAAGTGCTACATATGTATTTTATTATTTAATCTTCTCAATTTTCCTCTGAGGTTGGTATTACTATTATAGCCATTTTATAAGTGAAGAAACAGGTTCAGGGCAGGTAAGTGACTTTCCCAAGGTCACAAAGATAGTAAGTTATAGAGCTGGGATTTGAGCAAGCCTGGTGTGATTCAAGAGTGCAACTGGGCTAAAGCCACAGTCTCCATTTAAAAGTCTTTCTCTTAACACGTTTTTAGTAGGAAACCATAGCCCTGTTCTTATTTTTCCCTGGAAAACTGTTATTACGGTTGGTGGGAAATTTAGAGTGGGCTGCGTTTCTTTGCACACAGTTAATGTCTTTGATTATATGTTTCTGGCTTCTTCATTCTGAGAAAGGCTTCCATTGGTTGTACAATATAATCAAATCATTTCTTATGTAAACAGCCATCTGGCACAGAGTCAGCGACAGTTCCATCAGCGGGAAGGTGAAAATGAAACTGTGTTCCCAGCTCCGGAAAGCAATCTGCTGTTCAGCAGGAAAAGATCAAGGGTTAATGACACGGAGTTGGGCAAAGGCTGCCGCTGTGGCTCTGAGCATTATCAGGAGGCGGGAACAAAGAACGGTTGTTAAATGGGTTTGTTAGAAAAGTTATTTCCTAATGTAATTCATGAAACGCTTGTCAGAACATTAAGCACATCCTTCGAAAGCACAAGAGAACTTAAAAAAAAAAAAAAGAATGTAGACAGAAAGAAAAGAGGCTTCTGAAGTCAATTATGGAACTCTTAGAAAGGGTTAATATCCTTAATATACAGAGTTTCTGCAAAACAATAGGAAAAGGAAAACACCTTATTATAAAATTGACTATTCACAAGTGAAGAATTACAAAAGACAGGTATATGTGTAAAGCAAGATCCACCCTGCCAGTAATCAAGGAAATGCAAATAAAAGCTCCAATGATTTATCATTTTCCACCTATCAGATTGGCATAGAATAGCAATGCATACCACAATGGTCAATGGGTAGGGATTTTAAAGCATCGCAGAAATCTAACTTTGGGGCACTTATCCTAAGGATGTAATAAGCCAAGCATTCTCTAGGGACAAGGGTGTTCACTGCAGCATTGTTTATCATAGTGAAAGATGGGGGAAAAACCCAGAAATGCCAAACTACAAAGGATTCATTAAGTAAACAATAAAATACTGTATTAAAATTAAATTGTATTAAATAAATATTGAAAATTGTATTAAATACTAATATAAAATGGCAATATAGAGAGATGCCACGACATATTGTAGAGAAAAAATTTTTCACATGCATGATCTAACTTGTACTAAGTTGTATGTGCACATGCACGAATATTAAAGAGTGAATGCTAAAGGATGTTTACCAAAATGGTGGCAGTGTTTATTTCTAGATGGTAAAATTTTCAGTAGTAATTTTTCCTTTCATTTAAGTCAGTTTCTCAACCTTGGCACTACTGACATTTTGGGCCAGATAATTTTTTGTTTCCGGGGACTGTCCTGGGCATTGCAGGATGTTTAGCACCATCCCTGGCCTCTACCCACCAGATGCCAGTAGCACCCCTGACCCCCCGAGTCATAACAACCAAAAATGTATCCGGACACTGTTGCATGTCTCCTGGGGTACAAAACCGCAGTCGTTTGAGAAGCACTGTTTTAAATACTTTTCTGCGTTATTTAAATATTTTAACAACAAGCACGTATTGTTATCATAATCAGAAAAAAAGAAACACATTAAAAAATATTTAGTAAGGTCATTTGCAGCTTTGTGAATTGGCCGGGGGTTCAGTCAATGGAATTCAATCAGAGAGCAGAAAAATCTGTTATCTTCTTGCCTTTGATACAGGGTTCTGGTGAAATATCCAGACATTTGGCAGTGTTTTCCCTGGATTGGTCTTTGCTCAAAGAACAACTTTTTTCCCCCAGATTTTAATATAATTAAGTTCCGGAATGGATGTTTTGACTCTCTTGCCACCTCACTCTTCTCTTGGTGACTGCTCCAATTTTGGGGGCTACCACACTTCTCTATTATAGCCCTCCTTTGGAGGGGAGCTGACTGTCCTCCTGACTCCAATCCCAAGCTAATTTTCGAAATCTCACCCTCTGGTCATGGCTACTGGCTCAAGGACAGACACGTAACCACTTTGGTCCATTGAGTCTCTAGAGGTAACTCAACACTGTGGGCTTCTGGAAAAGATGTATTCCAAGTACTCTTAGAAGCCACTCAAAGAGACCTTCTGCGTCTGAATAGATTGAGGCCCGGAATTGCTGTACCCATTTTAACACCACGAAGAAAACCAGCTAGAGGAAAATATCAGTGCACAGAAGTGGCAGAACCAGGTGAAACACAGAGGAAAAGATTGGAGTCCTGATCAAACCAAGCCTGAAGCTCACACTTCTGCTAGGCTTTTTGTTTATGGAAACCAATAAATCCCTTTACAGTTAATCTCTCCTAAGTTTCTATTACCTACAGCCCCAAACTAACTGATACAACCCCCTTTGATGACAGAAATCCCTCCCAAACTCCACTTCCACGTCATGTCAGCAAATATGTGTTAGACACGTCCTGGATGCCAGGTCCAATGCCCGATCCTGGAAAAGCAAAGATGACATAATCCCTTCCCTGACAAACGTGCAGCCTGGTTGGGTGGGGAGGGGGATGGAGAAAGAACAACAAATAGGCAATGTGATCTGTGCTGTGATGACAGGGACACAGGGACACAGTCCAGGCGTGGGGTGGGGAGAGGAAATCCTGACTGAGCCAGTCTTGAAGGGAGAGTGGGAGAGGGAACAGGATGTTTGGACAGGGGGAGCAGCATGTTTGCCAGCCTGGAGTTTGAGAGATTATTGTGGGCTCAGGGCAGGGAACCACCTGAAGAAAGGGAAGAACTGTTGGGGGAGGGGAGGCATGACCCCAGGGCACCCCATGTAAAGGGGGGCCAGGTAGCGGCAGGGTCCCCAGAGAGAGCCCCGCAGCTTTGGGGCCTGGACCCTTGCCTCCCCCAGCCCTTGGTGCAATCCAGCTGTTGGCAGAGAAGGTAGGGGACTGGGGAGGGGCCACTTGTCAGAGCCCAACTTTTCCATTCCAAGACTGGAAAAACTAAGGTATCAGTACAGATGACACTTTATGACAGATGTTCTTTCAACCACATTCATTCCATACAAGCTCTAGTATGTCGGAGGGCAACAATCAACCTGGGCCATGGCCCGGTCAGAGACAGATAATCAGCTAATGATTCTAAAAAATATAAACTGTTGTCAACCATGCTCTGGAATCCTCTGTTGTGGTGTCTGACATTTCAAGGAAGTCAGAGAAGCCTTCCTGAAGGAGGTAGCACTTGAGCTGAGAGCTGAAGAGTAATAACAAGTTAGTTCCCTTGGCAAAGCCAAGGAAGAAGGGGTTTGGGGAGGAGGAAATAGCTTGTGGAAAGGCCCTGTGGCAGGAAGGCATGTGTGAGGATGAAGGGCTGATACGAACAAGTCCTTTCCTTTACACTGTGCTTTTTATGAGTCCTGGCAGCAAGCGTGTGTTGTTATCATGCAGTAAGGTAGGTCTTGTTATTACCATTTTATAGATGAGGAGACAGGCATAGACAAGCAAAGTGACCTTTCCAAGGACACACAGCCAGGAAGCAGTGGAAATGGGAATTCAACTCATGTACTTAATCCTACTCAGCAGTTCTCAAAGTGTGGTCCAAGGATCCTTGGGGGTCCCCAAGACCCTTTCACAGGGTTCACAAGATTATTTGCCTTTTTCACTCTCATTCTCATAGGAGTGTAAAGAGTGTGAAAAGCTCATCATAGGTATTTAGATTCCACAGTGCAACTATACTTTAAGGAACGACCACTGCCAAGTTCTGGTGTAGCATTAAAGAATATTCACAATATTACAATATTCCCTCCTTTCCAAAGACGTGCCTCTGTAAAGCTGCGATTTTTTTTTTTTTTTGGATACTTCAACCAAAACAAAAAATCACAACAGATGGAATGCAGAAGCAGATATGAGATCCAGATGTCTTCTATTACACTAGCCGTTTCAGAGAGTTGCAAAAATGTAAACAGTGCCACTAATGCCACTTTTCTCAGTACATTTTTTTGTTTTGAAATCTATAGCTACTTATTATAAAAACATGTTAATTATATTAACATGTACTGGAATTATTATTATTAAGTGAATAAAATAAATCTTTTATAAACTTCTTAGTTTTCATTTCTAATATGAGTATTGATTGATATAATCCACATAAACAAAAGCTCCTTGGGCTTTTCAATAATTTTTAAAAATTGTTTTAAAATCCTGAGACCAAATGTTTGGGAACGCTGCCTTCGCTGATAATTCTTTCCTCTTCTCCTCCACCCCCCAAGCCCCTCACCCTGATCCCTGGTTTTCTCCCTGTCTCCCCTGTTCCCCTCCCCCATGGAGGGCAGCCCTGGGCCAGTCTGTGCTCAGTGCCTCTGGGAAGGGGTGGGACACCAAATACTGGGATCCCAGGAGGTTTCCTAGCCTTGGAGTTTCAAAACCAAGGGGAGCAGGAAGAACTCATATTTGTGAAAAAGCATCTTATAGAGAGCAAGTCACCCCTTCCAGAACCAGGGGCAGGGTTCCGGGGTGGGGATAGAGAGAGGAGTGGTAGGGGTGGCCCCCTGCCTGGGGTTGAGCCCAAAGAAGCCAGACCTCAGGTAGGAATGGCTTCTCCAGGATTCTGGAAAGGCATCTTTCATCCAGTCCTTGGGAGTGGCCAGGAAACAGCCAAAGGACCCCAGGACACGGGCGTTGGGGAACAGACAGGCACAGCACCATATGGCCTCACTGGTGAGAAGCAGCCCATTCCAGACCCATGTCCCAGCTCTCACTCTTGTCCCCAACACCTCGGCCTCACTACCGGCTGGGAACCCAGAATGGGGAAGTGGCCTGGGGAGAGGTGGGAATCAACCATCAGCTGGCTTCCACCAGCCTGCCAGAATGATGGCACAAGATGGAAATTAAGTTCAGCTACAAAAAACCAAAATCCATACAGCTCCAGTTTGTGAACTGGGACTCATACCCACTGCATATAAAAGCCCTGCTTATGTGGGATGTCCCTTCCTAGCCAGGCCTCCTTCTTTGGGCATCAGAGAGGTGGAGTCACTTGCTCAAGGCTGCACAGCAGGAAGGGGCAGTGGGATTTGCACTCAGGCCTGGCTCCAGTCCCCATGCCCTTGACCACCAAGCTATGCTGCTAAGGGAGACTGTTCATTCCCAAGGCCTGGGAAGTCCCTGCCAGAGAGTGGGGCTCAGAGTCTGAGGCTGGGCCTGGGCTTACAGCCCCTGGGATTGGAGGTTTGGACCCCAAGGGCCCTCAGCGGGGCAGAGGGCTGGTCGTCAGTGCAGGGCATGAGGGGCGGGGCCGGGTCCTCTCGCGCAGGCCTTGCCCCAGGTGCCCCTCTGCCTGCTGAGTACCCGGGAGGGGCGGGTGAGGCTGGCAAGACAGGTTCTTCAAGGTTCTCTGCCTGAGCTGGTGGTTTCTTGCACCCTCATGCTCTTCCTGGAGAGGAGGATGCATAGATGCTCCGGGAAGAGGCCCGGAGAGGCCAAGAAATTGGCCAGGAGTCACACAGCGGGGTGTGGGAGAGCCACGGCCACACCTGAGAGAGCCTGGAGGGGAAGCAGAGGCCTGGGGGGCAGAGGTGGGTCCCTGCACCAGCAGCCCACCGTGGAGGGCTCTGGGGGGGGATGCAGGGACGAGGTGCCAGATGGGTCCCTGACCTCAGCTACTTGGTCATTGTCCTTGACACTCCCTCCCTCACCCCCCCATATCCAAACCATCAAAACTGTCAGTTTTATGCCCTAAACATCTCTCAAATCAGACCATGTCTCCTCACCTCCACGACAACCCCCCGGCCAGGCCACCATCCTCTCCCACCTAAATTGCGGCAGTCACTTCCTCTCTGCTCTCCCTGCTTCCACCCTTGCCTGCTGACGGTCTCCTCTCCATGTGCAGCCAGAGGGACCCTGACAGAACCCGAGTCATATCCTGTCCTTCCTCTGCCTACAACCTGCCATGGCTCTCAACTCTCTCAGGAAAAATACAAACTCCTGCCGTGGCCACAGGCTCCTGTCTTATCACCACTGTCCACCACCACTGCCCCTCCAACCTGTGGCCCCACGCAGATGAAACAATTTGCCATTTCTTAATACCCCACGCTTTGTCCAGAATCATGTCTGATTCTTTTCAGTATCTCTGCCACCTTCACGTTATGTGGACTTGTTTGCTGAGTGATTAAACAACTGTCAGGATGAGTGAGGACAGAGAGGCAGAGAAGGGGTGAGGCAGTGTGAAATGTGGACTGAACCCCTACTGCATGAACAGACAGACACTGTGCCTGTCCTCGTGGAGCAGATGTCCTGGTGCGGTTGGGGGCTGGGTTGGACAAGCTACCTGACAATTACAAGATGGTATCATCAGGTCACTGACGGTGGATTGTGGGAGCACCTAGAAGACTCCTGATCCCACCTGGGGCTGGGAAGGCTGCTCATGGGTGGCATCAAAAAGGACCTGAAGGAGGCTTCCCTGGTGGCGCAGCGGTTGAGAATCTGCCTGCCAATGCAGGGGACATGGGTTCGAGCCCTGGTCTGGGAAGATCCCACATGCCGCGGAGCAACTGGGCCCATGAGCCACAACTACTGAGCCTGCGCGTCTGGAGCCTGTGCTCCACAACAAGAGGCCGCGATAGTGAGAGGCCCGCGCATCGCCATGAAGAGTGGCCCCCGCTCGCCGCAACTGGAGAAAGCCCTCGCACAGAAACGAAGACCCAACACAGCCAAAAATAAATAAAAATTAAAAAAAAAAAAAAGGGACCTGAAGTACAGAGAGGAATGAAAGGATGAGGGCAGAGGGCTGGGAGTGAGTGTTCCTAAAAGAAAGAAGGGCATGAACAAACGCCGAGAGCCCAGTGGTTCCCACCCAGGGTGACTTTGCTCTCCCTGGGGAATTTGGCAGCGGCTGGAGATATTTTTTGGTTGTCCCAACTGGAGAGGGGTATGCGACAGAGGCCAGGAGTGCTGCTAAACACCCTACAGCGCACACCCCCCCCCAACCAAGAATGTTCCCACCCGAGGTTGAGGCCAACCCTCGGGGGAACTAGAAGTTGAGTCTGGCTGGAGCGACGATGCAAGAAAAGCTCAGTAAGAGGGAGAATGGAAAAAGGTTGGGGCAGCAGCGGCCTCGTCCGGGGATGTGCATTCAGAGACTGTGGGGAACAGGGGCCAACCCAAGAGAGGATTTAGGCAGGGGAGGACCTTGCTCAGATTCAGGGTTCAGAAAGCCACCCCTGGCCAGCGTGGACTGGACTCTAGGGGTGCCAGGGTGGCATGTGGGAAGGACAGGCTGCACTGCCTTAGATTCTAACAAGATGCCTCTGACTGCGCGTGGAGAACGGATCATAGGGGCGAGGGCAGAAGCAGGGAGGCCGGGGGGGAGACTGCTGCAGTGGTCCAGGTGAGCAGTGGGGAGGGCTGGGCCCCGGTGGAGGCAGGGAGATGCAATAAGTTATTTAGGAGGTGTGGTGCCAGGGTTGATGAGGGATGAGAGGCAGAGTGATGGGGAGCTTCTCAGAAGCTTCTAGCTCGGTAACGCACCCGGACACGAGTCCCCCCGGGTGTTTCTTTTCACATCATGGCTCCTGAGGGCTGAGAAGAGGGTGTTGCTGGGAAAAGTCCCAAGTTCCAAAGCCATTTCTCAGAAGCATGAGTTTCTTCTGTCTGATGACCCGGGTTCAAATTTGGGTGGGTCCTTCGGTGCCAGAGCCTCAGGGCCCTCATCAGCCAAGTGGGCATAACAGAGGCTTCCTCAGAAGGTTGCTGTGACTTTTAAAATAAGATAATACGTGAACAGTCCATGGCACAGAGTTACAGCGTTCAATAATTGCCTGTTAACATTCTTATCGCTAGAGCAGTAGTAGTAGTATTTGGGCACAGAAAATAATTCACTTTAGTTCCCCTCTCCAGCCAGAAGGGCTGGTTTTGGTTTCAAATCACCTGCGGACATCAGAGCCGACGCAGGCCCACAAATAAGAACCCAGGGTGAAGCTCCCAGGAGGATTAGCCACAGGGATGTTCCTGTCACAATCGACAGTTTGTGAAAAATTGTGGTTTGTGGGGCGCTGGAGTGGAAAGGAGAGGGTTTCGGGGGTTAAGGAGCTGAACACTGACCCCGCTCCCTCATTCAGATGCTGTGGGGCCTTGAGCAAGTTCCCGAGCCTCTTGGAGCCTCAGTCTTCCCATCCATCAAATGGGAACTTTCTAACTTCCTGCACAGGTTGCTGGGAGGTGAAACTGCACCCTCTCTGTTCTGCTCTTGAGACACAAGAGTGACAACCTTCTGGGGACAGCATCTTGGCCCCTTTGAGAGCTGAGGGCTACTTGGTGCCAGGCACTTGCCACTATTGTCTCATAGCCTGTAACAATGACCCTCAGTTGTCCTCCTCACTGCAGAAGAAGGTGCAGAAGCTTGGCCTCACAGCACTGAGAATATGCCAGGTTTGGCGCCCTCCCAGCCAAGGTGTCCCTTCAGTCTTTAAAGACAGTCACTGGGCCCCATCATCCCAAGCCAGGAACTGGGTCCAGATGGCGGCAAATCCATGGGCATCTGTTACACGATCAAGCGACAGGGAGAAACGCTGTCTGTAATTAAACAAAGGAACTGGGACAGCAGGGGGATGGGGAGGCTGCCCCTCCAGCAGCCTGGAAGATTCTGGCTGGGGTGTGGGCCATGAAGCCTGCAGAGGTCCTGGCCCCTGGGCACCGCCTCCATACATTCCCCGGCCCCACCTCTGCCAGCTGCCTGCCTTGGGTCTGGCCCTTCCTCTCTTTGTGCCTTGGCTTCCCAGCCGGCAGCAAGAACAGGACTTGACCAGTTCTGTCCCGTCAGTGCCCACCCCAGGGCCTTTGCACCGCGGTTCTCCCTGCCTGGAGGGTGCTTCCCACACCTTGATCTTCCTGGGAAGGCCCCTTCTCCTCCTTCAGGACACAGGTCAGATGCTTCTTCTTCCTAGATCCCTCTCGGACCACCCGGTCACTGTCCCGTCACCTTGTGCTATTTTTTCCATAGCACTCACCATCCAAAATCATCCTGTTTACCTCTGTGTTGACTCATCTGTTGCCCATCCCCACACTGGAATGTCATCAGCTCCCAGGAGACAGGGAGTTTGTCGAATTCAATGCTGTGTCCACAGTGCCTAGCTCAGTGTCCAGCACACAGTAGGTGCTCTATAAGTTAAATAAACAAAGGCCCCTGGGTCACTTTGTTCCCTTTTATCTCACTCTCTTTGTTCCACAGCTGGGGAGCCATTATACAGGTGAGAAAAACTGAGGCAGGCGAAAGGGGACACACCTCGTCAGGGACAGTCTCCACAAATAAAGCACCTACTACATAACAGCCACTGAGCCTTAGCTCATAATCCACAGTTCTGGGGCTCTAAGGGCAGGCTGCATGGGTTCAAATCTCAGCTCTGCCACTCTCTGGCTGGGTGGGCTTCGATGAATGACTGTGCTTCTCTGTGCCTTAGTTTCCTCATCTATAAACATTAGATGGTTATACTTAACTTTCAGTGTTATCACTGAGAGGGTCAGATGAGTTAATACATAAAAAGTGTTGACGTGGGCTTCCTTGGTGGCGCAGTGGTAGAGAGTCTGCCTGCTAATGCAGGGGACACGGGTTCGCGCCCTGGCCTGGGAAGATCCCACATGCCGCGGAGCAACTAGGCCCGTGAGCCACAACTACTGAGCCTGCGCGTCTGGAGCCTGTGCTCCGCAACAAGAGAGGCCACAACAGTGAGAGGCCCGCGCACTGCGATGAAGAGTAGCCCCCGTTTGCCACAACTACAGGAAGCCCTAGCACAGAAACGAAGACCCAACATAGTAATCAATCAATCAATCAATAAATCTTAAAAAAAAAAAAAAAAGTGTTGACGTACCAATAAATGTCAGATATAGTGTTCCATAAGATATCTGTTGAATTAAGGTGGTGTGATAATGGCCCCATTTCACAGATGGGAAAACTGAGGCACAGGGAGGTGAAACTAATTAAGCAATGGAACTGGGTATCACGTCCCTGTCTATCCAACTCTAAAGGCCACCTTCAGGCAAAGGAGGTAGTGCTGGGGGAAAACCTAGGTCTCAAGACTCCCAGGTGGTGGAAAACCAATGACTAGAGTCTGGGGCCTCTCCCCAGGGGGAGGCAGGCACTGGAGATGACTCCATCACGGCCCCCTTGGGACATGGCTGTGCCTGGCCAGCCCCCACTTCCTGCTGAGAAGCCCCTCTCCACCATTCTCAGTTCATGGGGTTTGAGTGGAGTTGACCTCATCCATGGCCTGAAGGATGGTCACATAAGCCTGGTCACAGAGCCTGGCCATGGCCACAGGGTTTGGTTCAGAGATGGCCACACAACCTCACCTAAATGAGACCTGGTCCTGGGACTTTTACAGGAATAGTTGAGAAAGAGCGCTCACTTTTTCTGGGTTACTGGCCTGATAAGGTAACAGTAGTAGTAGTAGTAGTAGCAGTGATAGTAGCAGTAGTAATAAAATAATAACCAATATTATAGAGCATTGGGTATATTAAGTGCTGTTTAGTGCTTCACAAACATCAGTTCATCTTCCAGAGAGACATGGAAACTGATGATAGCATTCAAGCACCTGGATGCAGCTACTTCTGAAGCAAGGTCGCCCCTGAAGTTTTTTTTACATGACCCAATAAATTCTCTTTTGCTTAGACCAGTTGGAGTCGGGTTTCTGTCCCTGACTAATCCACCTGCCTTCCGGACATTATCTAAGCTTCTATCTCTCTATCATTACTGTAGCTGCAACGGCATGCCTGTTAACTGTTTTACGCCTGTCTCTGACTCACAGGTTTCCACTGTAGATCTTGGTCCCTCCTGCCCATACAGAGGCCGCAGGTCTGCCCCCTTTCCCACGTGCCCCAAGCAGGAGACTGGGTGTGTGGGTGATACACACATCCTTGTTCCAGGAAGGAGCTCTGTAGGGTTTGCTTGGCCCCAAAACAGACCTCATTATTAGTGTAATGACTGTTAATAAATAGTCCTAGCTCCCGCGCCAGGCCAGCTGCTTTGCATGCATGGTGATCTCATCCAGCCTTCCTGACATCCCTGTAAGGCAGGCATTGTCGTCCCCATTTTAAAGATGAGGAAAATGAGGGTCCGAGAAGCAAGGCCTGACTCACACAGCTCCTGAGCCGCAGAGCCCACACTCCCAGCTCCATGTCCCTTCCAGGACATGAGGCTCGCTGCCCCGGGTGTTAGAACTCAAGGTCGACTTGGTTTATAATACATGTGTTGAGTCTATATGTATGGAAAATGCATATATGTAGGTGTTATATAGGTTTGGAATCTGTATCTGTGTAGAATGTGGGTGTGTAATATGTGTAGACTCTACACATGTGTACAGTATATATGTAGAACTATGTGAATGTGGAATATGTGTATATGTGTAGACTCTATATGTTTGTAGAATACATGTATGTGTGTATATAATGTATGAAAGGGTCTATATGCATGTGGAATATATGTGTAATAATATACGTGTAAAATCTCTATGTATGCGGAATATATGTATGTGTGTATATATGTATAAAATCTATATGTATGTAGAACATATGAATATATGTATATAATATATGGAAAGGGTCTATATGTATGTAGAATATATGTGTGTATATAATATATGTATAAAATCTATATGAATGTAGAATATATGTATATGTGTAAATATGTGTAAAATCTATGTGTATGTAGAATATATAAATATGTGTATATAATACAGGTGTGAAATCTATATGTATGTAGTGTATATATATACGTGTGTAGAATCTATATGCATGGAGAGTGTGAGAGTGTGTGCGTGCATGTGTGTTTGGAATCTCCTTGGTTCGCCTGTCCTGTGTCTCTGGGAAGCAGGTAGGTTGTGCAGTGAAAGAAAACAGTGACCACCTCTTCCCAGCTCTATCTGTACTATCCTGGGCCACTGTCACCTCCCCTCTGGACCACAGCAGTCGCCCCCTCCCTGGCTTCCCTGCTTCTGCCCCTTCTCCCACCCCACAGTCCATTCACTGGCCTTGGGCCAGAGGCGTGCTGTTAGAACCTAGATCGGATCAGGCTCCCACCTCAGAGTAAAACCAAAGTCCTCACCAGAGCCCACAAGGCCCTGCCTGGTCTGGCCCCTTTGTGACGTCCTTGACCTCATCAATCTCCCTCCTTCAGCCCCAGCCACAGTGGCCTCGATCACACCAGGTTTACTCTTGCCGCAGGGCCTTTGCACTTGCAGTTTCTCTACCTCAAATACGACTTCTTTCAAGTTTCAGCCGACATGCCACCTCCTCAGAGAAGCCTTCCCTGACTACCTCATCTAAAACACCACCCTGATTCTCTCCAGCTTCTCACCCTGCTTTGAGGTCCTGAAGATTCTCCCTGTGTGGCATTCTGAGCTGGGTATATGGCTTATCTCTCATTGCCTGTCTCTCCCACTAGACCTGTGCCTCCACACACCTCACTGAGCATACTAAGTACGCAGCCTGTGGTCCATGAGTGAAGGAATACTAGCCAGTCACAAACCCAGCCAGCATTCAGGTCACCCGTCGCCTGGTCGAACCTCTTCTTGGGCCACACAAGATTTTCACATCTGGTATCTCCCCACCGCTGTCTTCTCTCCACCACACCCTCCTTGACCTTGAGGACCTCTGTCTGGCCCCCAGAAAAGGCTCAAACTTCCTCCTGGGGGCTCTCGGGGTCCTTCCTAACTCCACAGCCTGACTGTGGAGGGGTTTCATCCCTCCAGATCCACGGGGTCGGAGAGCAATAGCTCAGCAGGCCTCCCAGCCCAACCTCCTCTTCTAGGATCACTGCCATCTTTCTTGTGCTCACAAGGCTTCTCTTTTCACTTTACCCACAGGGGTGAGGCAGGGAGGAGGAAGGGAGCAGGAAGGCAGCCCCCGCCCCGCCACACGCATGCACCGGATTCCAGAAACTTCACAGATAGACACAGTGCAAGACGCTGGGCTTGGTCTGCCGGACTCTGGAGCTAGTCTGAGCCCCGGGCTCAGCCAACTCTATTTCCTTCTCGTTTGGGGCTAGAGGTTAACAAACAGAACTTTTCTCTGCTTGCATTTAATTGTTTATTTTTAAAAGGAGCAAAAAGGGAAGTGTCCGGAGCAACCCCTACTCCAGGGCGGTTCTCTACGGCCGCAGAGCCCCAGGGGGAAATTCTGTCCTCTGGGGCAGTCCCACGCGCTCTGCGGGAACCCGGTGTTCCAGGTACTGAATATCCGGGTAGCTGAGGATGACCTCCTCAACCAGGCAGCGGAAGAGTGTGGCCTGCGGTTGACTCTGACCAGCCCGAGGAGCTCTGTTAGGCAAACGCTTTTAAATTTTAACAGCTTTATTAAGATGTAATTCACACACCATACAATTCACCCACTTAAAGTGTACAATTCAATGGTTCTGAGTACATTCACAGAGTGGCACAACCATCGCCGCGATCCATTCTTCCCCCCCAAATACCCCGGACCCATTAGCAGTCACTTCCCATTTCCCCTGCCCCCAACCCCTGGCAACTACGGATCCACTTTCTGTTTTATAGATTTGCCTATTCTGGACATTTAATATAAATGGAATCACACAGTATATGGCCTTTTGTGTCCGACTTCTTTCACTTAGCGTAAGGTTTTCAAGGTTCATCCACATTGTAGTATGAATCAGTACTTCACTCCTTCTTCATGCTAAGTAGTATTCCAGTATATGGCCAAACCACATTCTTTGATCTATTTCTCAGTTGATGGACATTTGGGTCGTTTCCACTTTTTGGCTACTATGAAGAATGTTGTCATGGACATTCACATGCAAGTTTTTGTGTGGACACAGGTTTCCAGTTCTCTTGGGGATATACCCAGGAGTGGAATTCCTGGGTCACATGGTAACTCTGTGTTTAACCTTTCGGGGAAGCGCCAGACTGTTTCCCAAGGTGGCTGCACCGTTTTTACAATCCCTCCCGCAGAGCAGGAGGGTTCCAACTGCTCTACATCCTTGCCAACACTTGCTACCATCCGTCTTTATAATCATAGCCATCCTAGAAGGTGTGCGGGTGCTAGGCCAATGCTTTCTCTTAATTAGTCAGAAACATTTAAAATGGAGAGAGTTGATATAAAGATCTGGACTTCTGACTTGTCTTGAGGACAATGGCTTTCTGGCATGACTGGGATGTGTTCACCATAGAAGCTGACTCACGGTTGTCCCTCCAGGTCACCACAGTCCTCACCCAGCCACCTCCCTTGTTGGAAGGACTCTGGCTCCTCTGCCATTTAGGTCTGTAATGCTCGTCTGAGTCCAGCTGAGATTTGCAAACACGATGAACCTTCATCATGCAGCCTTTCTGGAATCATCTTCCCTCAAGCCAACCAGGAGGTGAACTGCAAATGAGTTTTAACTCGTAGTATCCCGCACTGATGCGTTGTATCAGCATGACGGTCCTGGAAGGATCCACTGTCCCTATTTCCAGATGAGGAAGCTGAGGCTTCCAGAGGAGAGGGACGTGACCTACCCTGAGTCACATGCTGGTGAGGCCCAGGGCTGGGGTCTGGGGTCTGACCGGGGTCTCCTGTGATATCACAAGGTCTTCCTAGGTCCTTTGGTCTTTCTCCTCACATCCTAACATCCTAACTCTGCAGGGGGAGACTCCAGGTCAAGATCTCTTTCTTGAAAGCATTATATTCGAGGAGAAAAGCCTAGAAAGGCCAGTCTTCCCACCGCAGAGTTTCATACAGTCCTGATCTGTGCAGGCAGCCTTGAGTTCACGTGTTCAAATCCTCAACTGACTGACTGACTGTATTCGCTGGACCCCTGGGCTCCAGAGGGCGGGAACCTCACCTGTCTGTCCACTACCATGCCCCCTGTGAAGAGCATCAGCCGATACACGGTATCTACCATGGAGATATCTGATTGATGAATGAATAAACCGATGATACATTTTTAAATAGAAATTCCAATTTTTTTCTTCCTAACTTTTTCTTCTACAAAGGTGCTTTGTTAAACATCTAACGAAACATGGGTGAAGTTCCACACCAGAGTGCTTGGATTCACACCGTGGCTCCTTCACCTATTAGCATGTTACTCAACCTCTCTGGGCCTCGTTTTCCTCATTTAGGAAATGGGGATAAGTGCGGTATCTACCCCAAAGTTAGTCCATGTAACTGCTCGGGACACTGTTAGAATCGGTAGCTATAATCATTATCATCATCATCATCATCACCATCATCATTTCTGTTTCCATCCGTGAAATGGGCCAGGGGCTCCCAGGACCAGGGTGAATGGAGGTGCTATCTTGGGATGACTCAGATTCCGGGCTGCAACGTGAAGGGTTCACAGGAAGGGACACAGTGTCCCCTGAGAAATAACAAGGAACCAACGGGTTGATGAGTATGAGGGGAAGTGAATAAATGGTGGTTACCACGAGCTGGAAGATGCATGCTTGCCTGAGTTGCTTAATCCATCCGGTGACAGGGATGTTCTCTGATTCCCCGGGAGGGGCCAGGTACGGGTCCTGGGGCCAGGAAGGTGCTCAGGGCACAGTGTGGAGGTGTTGGGGGGTCTGGCCGGCGAGGCAGGAGGCCCCAGGCCTGAATGCTGGAGGTGTTGGAGAGCGTGGGAGGATCCCCACAACTTCTGGCTCTGGAGGCCCCAAGCAGAGGTGATGCTGCGGGGTCTTCGGAGGGAGGAGTGAAGGCTGCCTTGACGCCAGGGCGTTCCTCAACCTCTCACCTTCTTGAGACCCCTCTCCTTTCACTTCTAAGAAGAAAAACACTTTTCTCTCAAGATGGGGACGGTGGTAGCTGCCCTACACCTTGAGAGATTCTCAGGGGCTCACACTTCTCCTTGAAGTTTCTTTACCTACTTTGGTTGAATCCTTTCTTTCTACCCCAGTCTCACCTCTTGAGGCTGCCAGTCTCATTCTGCACCTGCCATCCACATCGGGTCAGCCCAAGTTCCTTCATCCCTCACTCCAAGTAATAATAACAATGGCAAGAATAGTGATAGCCCCCATTTTCTGAGCACTTACCATGTGCCTGTTACTTTACCAGAAATAACTCATTTCATCCATCCTTATAACACACTGTGTAATAGGTGGCCCCATTACTACCCCAGTTCACAGATGGGGAAACCGAGGCCCAGAGAGGCAAAGTGTGAACTCCATGGAGGAACTGGCAGGTGGTCTCTTGGAAGTCCTCCTGCCTGAGCCCTGAGTACATCTCCAGGCCACAGAATATGTCTGGCAGCCAGATAAGGACCCGGGCATCTGATATCTCTGGCAATAAAAGTGAGTCCCTCTGTGTTATTTAGGAGGCAGGCGGAAAATGTCAAGAGTAATTTAGAAGCAACAACTTATCTATGGGATTTGGCACATTGATCCAGTGCTCTTGGCCATGAGGAATAAAAATTCAATCTAAAGAGGCTTTGAAAACAAGGAAATTATTATCTCGTAGATAGGAAGTTTGGAAGTGATGGGGAATCAGGGATTGGTTAATTTAGCAGTTTAATAATATCAACAAGGACCCAGGTCCTGGGACTTGGGTTTTGCCCTCCAACTGGCTCTCCTCATTGCCTCAAGAGGGCTGCAGACTTCATGACCTCTCCCCAGCAACGCTAGAGGGAAAAGAGCCTGCTCCTTTTTTCCCTCTAAGAATTTTCATATATCATTTTTTAAATGTTGGTATCATTGGGAACTCCACATAATGTTGTTTTATAAATGCCTTTTTTAAAATTGTAGTGAGAGCATTTAACACGAGGTCTATCCTTTTAACAAATTTTTAAGTGTACCACACGATACTGTTAAGACACCCTGTTGTAGAGCAGATCCCGAGAACTTAATTCATCTTACACAACTGAATCTCTATACCCATTGAATAGCAACTCCTCGTTTCCCCCTCCCTCCAGACCGCGGTCAACCACCATTCTACTCTCTGCTTCTATGAGTTTCACTACTTTAAATACTTGATATAAGTGGAATCATACAGAACTTGTCCTTCTGTGACTAGCTTATTTCACTTAGCATAACAATCCAGCAATCCCACTTCTGGGGATTGATCGAAAAGAATTGAAGTGAGGATCTCAGAGGTGTCTGCACTCCCTCATTCTCTGCGGCATCATTCACAATAGCCAAGATGTGAAAACAACCTAAGTGTCCATTGACAGGTGAATGGATAAAGAAAATGCGGTATATACATACCACGGAATATTATTAAACCTTAAAAAGGAAGGGAATCCTGTATTATGCTAAGTGAAATGAGCCTCTGTCTCTTTTGAAGAGCTAGGCAACCTTTCCCAGAATCTCCCAGTGGATTTCCCAGCATGTATCATTGGCCAGAATTGAGTCCCATGCCCTTCCCTGAGTCCACGAGATGGGGGGGTACCTGGGCAAGATGAGCAAAATGGGTCTGTTAGGAAGGAGGAAGTGGGAGGAGTGGCTGAAACGAGGACTAGCTCGTTACAGGTACCAGCATGTCTACCTTGCGCTATCTGAACTCTCGGAACTGCCTCCGTTTCTGTGCTTTTTTGACCTCGTACTGCCCCTTCCTCATAAATTCCGTAAGCTCACCATGTTCCTCCAATAAATTCCCTTCCTGCTTAACTTAGCCAGATCTGACCCTCACTGAGACACTTGAATTTCATAAATCATCATGGGCACTGTTATCACCACATTGTCATTGCTGGTATTTATTCAGCGCTTGCTACGTGTGAAGTCCTATGCAAAGCTCTTTGCTTCCACCAGGGGTTCCCAATCAGGGGTGATTTGCCCCGCACAGGACATTTGGCAATGTCTGAAGACATCTGTGGTTGTCACAACTCGGGGTAGGGAGTACCACTTGCATCTAGTGGGTAGAGAAGTAAGGGACGCTCCTAAACTATCCTGCAACGCATAGGATGGCCCCAGCAGCAAAGAATGAGCTGGCCCCAAATGCCAGTAGTAAGAAGGCTAAGAAGCCCTCTCCTAACCAATTCTGGAGGGAGGACTCCTGATTACGGCACTTCAGAGAGAAGTCCGGTCCAGAATGCCCATCATGCCCAGGCTGAAAACCCTTGCCTTACCCTACTAAGTAGAGAATGGCTGAGAAGCGTTGCTGTGTGCCAAGGACCATGCTGAGAAGCTGTAAGGCCAGAGGTCCAGCCTTAGCCCTCAGAAGCTGGAGCCCATTTTACTTCTTTAGGTTATTCTGTTTGCCCGCTGCCTGGTTCCAAAAGTTGCTTGAGGCAGCTAGAGCCTGGGATCATTACCCAGAAAAGAGAAAAGAGACAAACGCTATATCAGCTCCATGGATAAATATTCAAAGCAGTACTTCAATGAGGGAATTTCACTTGGGGTCTTGAAGGGATAGGCAAGAGATGGCAAGAGATTTATTCAGAAGAAAGCTCACGTATTTCTCAGGAATTTTTATAGCTGCAAGCAATGGAAATCCAACCCAAAATTCATTTTAAAAGAGAGAATGAGATAATAGGACATTACAACATTACAAACACATACCTTGATATGTCCCTTTAGGGACTGGTGTGGTGATGGCAGGCTTGAGATTGGCTTCTTTGTCCAGGGAGATAGCTGAGCTGCGGAAACAGGGAAGAATTAGAGACAGTTCTGCATGTGGCTCCTTCTTCCCCTAACCATCTCCTTACATATTTTATTCATTTACTGACTCAACAAATATTTATGGAGTATTATCTGTGCCCCAGAAACTATGTTAGATGGTGAGAGAATATCAATGAACAATTCAGAAAACGTCCCTCATGGTACTTACATTTCCGTGGCTGGGTGGGCAAGGGATAGACATATCAAGATGTAAAATAATTTCAGTTAGTGATAAATACTTGGAAGAAAAATAAAGATGGATAAAGAAGGAGTCAGAGAACAACTCAAGAGAAGTGGCTGAGGGAAAAAAGTGAGGGTCAGGGTTAAGCTAGGTGGTTAGGGAAGATTTCTTTGAGGAGGCGGTACCTGATGCTTGAACAGATACTCTGGGGGAAAAGGAAGAAGCATAACGGGGAGAGTGAGAATGCTTTTGGAACAGAAGAGGGTGACATTGCATTGGAGAGGTAGAGAGCAGTGGCAGTGATTTACAAAAGAAACACAGAGAAGAGCTTGGATTCTCAAATATGTGCAGATGTGTTTTGATCTCAGTGTTTTTTTCTAACTCATAACAAATAAAGTCTGATAAATTAAAAAAAAAAGAGAGAGAATGAGAAAGAAAAACATATTGACTTATATAACTGAGAAGTTCAGGGCTATGTTAGCTTCAGATACAGCTGGATCCAGGAGCACTCATGATGTTTTTAGGACTCAGGCTGTCCCCAACTCTCTGCTCTGCCTTGCCCTGTGTTGGCTGTATTTTCAGGCAGTCTTTACTGTCATGGTGGCACAGTGGCCACGGCTGCTCCAGGCTGAGATCTCTCTTACTAGCTCAGCCACCTCAAGGCAACAACATCTCTCTTCTGCTCCATAGAACTGAGTTCTCTTGGCTTTGACTGGATCATGTGCCCATCCCTGAACCAATCAACGTAGCCAGGGGTCTGGGAAGTTTTGATTGGTCAGGCCTGGGCCATGAGTCTACCCCTGGGGATGCGGCCAGCTCACCTGATGGGGTGGTGCACACCAGGGGGAAAATCAGAGTGTATTCTCCAGAAGAAGGGGGAACGGGCACTGAGTGGGCCCATACCACTGGGAATGCAGTATCCTCAACAGTTCACCCACCGAATCTGACAAGGACCTGCTTTGAGCCTGGCATCAAGCCCAGAAATAAATCTGGCACTTTTCTGCCCACTGGGAGGAGGGAAAGAGATAAATAAGTGTAATTCAAAGCACTGTGTGATATGTTCTGGGAGAAAGAAACAAACAAAAGGCTACAGACATTAGAGGCAAGGCGTTTACACTCATCCCTGTGGTGAGAAAGGGCACTCAGCTGGCAGGAACAGCTTAGATAAGGCTGAGGATGTGGGAAGGGACGGGGTGTGTTTGAGGAACCAGGTGTCATCCGCTGGTTGGCCATGTGAGGGACGAGGCTGCAGAAGTCAGGGTAGATGGTGCAGGCCTGGGATAACCCAGCTGAGGCTTTTGGACTTTATCCAGAGGGCAGCGGGGAGCCATTGATGGTTCTAGAGCAGAGCAGAGACAGGATCTAGAGTTGTGCTTTCTGAAGATGAACAGGTGTGGAAGAGGAAGGGCTGGAGCACGGAAAGGCTGGGAGGAAAATTGGGTGGCTGTCGCAATTGTCCTGGGGCAGGTACTGGGCATTGGAACCAGGACAAAGGCCTTGGGGAGGTGGCAGGCCGTGGCTTTCCTTATTCATCTGCCCACAGAACACCTCAACTCAGCGCACCCTAAACTGACCGCAGCATCTGCTCCCACATCCCTATTACAGAAAGTGGTCCCACCAGCCTCCCAGTTACTTGGACCAGAAACCCTGGAGCTGTCCTGGACTCCTCTCTGTCCTCTGTGAGCCCCACAGCCCCCAGCAGGCAACGCTGTTGGCTCCAGTTTTCAAAATACACCCTGAATGCCACTTCTCACCACCTCTGTGCCCATCACCCTGGGTCAGGTTGCTCCTCCTGGCCCCCATCCTCACCCTCACTCTCCCCACCCCCCCGCCCCCACCCCACTGTATTCTCCTTATAGCAGCCAGAGGGATCCTTTAAAAAGACAAAGCCCCTTTTGTAACATGAACTCAAAAGGCACTTCCTGCACTGTCCCGCTCAGAGCCCTCCCGTGGGACTTCATCACATTAGAAGGAAATCCAAAATTCCCTGGCCTGGAATCCCTGCACCATCTGACCCCATGACCCCTTTGCCCTCCCCTCCCCCACTCTCCCCTTGCTCACTCTGCACCAGCCACACTGCTCTCCTCCCTATTCTGCAAACAGGCCAAGATATTCCCTACTCTAGGCCCTTTCATCGTCCCCCAGGGATGGGGCACATACGAGGGTGCTTAATAAATGTGTGTGTGTGGTAGGGGGTGAATGGAGGACAGAGAGACGGAGACCTGAACCCTGACGGTGGTGTGAGGAGAGGGTTGGGGCCCGCGGGCAGACACCAAGGTATCCGGTTAGGCTGAGCAGCGCCCCAGCTGGTCCCCGAGGAAGGGACCGTGAACACCCCGGCCAGCTCCACACCCCACTTCTACTGATCAGCCCCGGCGCCCGCCGCATGCCCCAGGCCAGGGCTGGGAGTCAGGAGAAAGGAGGAAGGAAGGGAGAGGACAGAGGAGCCTTGTTCTTTGACCGGCCCACTCCCCCTCTCCAGCTCCTAGCCCTCCTCGAGATGCAGGGACACAGGGTGCAGGGGAGCCAGAGCTGATGACCAGGTGGCAGGGGGCTGGACACAATGACCTTGCGAAGTCACCTCGCCACCCAATTGGTCTCTGAGGTCTCCTGTCATTCTTTCTTAAAAAGACTGAAAGATCATGAAGCCATCTCCTCGACAAGCACGTGGACTTGAGCAATATTTGCCCAGCGGCTCCTTGGGCCATGAGCGCCATCGGTGGGACATTTTTAGCAGAGCTGCCAACTGGACTTTCCCCACTCCACCCCGAACCAAAGGGTTCTGCTTGATGTTACCGACAGGGGGACAGGGATCCTGGGAAATGGGGTGGGTGGGACCCCAATATTTGGCAATGTCCTGAGGCCTCGGAGACCACTAAAGCTGATGCATATGCCAGGTGAGGAACTGAGTCACTGATTCCTCGCGGGGGCGGGAAACCACCAGCGCACAGTGCCTGCCGGAGCCAACCTGTCCTTGAACCAGGGAGACTAAAGACAGGAGATGTTGGGCCCAGTGAGGGCTCAGCAGATCCAGATGTGCAGGACAAAGGGCAGAAAAGGGAATGGGACCCCAATGCCTGGGTGGGCTGCCCGGGCTTCTGTGCTTCCAAACGCTCATCTCCAAGCCCATTCCCAAGTTAATGATAACAGTCGACAACTCATGTTCCTAGTCCAGTATTTTATACCCATTATTCAGTTTCATTCACTCGACAAAAATTTACTGAGCACCGACACCATTCTAGATATTAATAATGACCAAAACACCCAAAACTTCCTGCTTTCCTGGAAATGACACCCTAGTGCCACGACAGATTAATATAACATTTCGTGTGTTAGAAGGTGGTACGTGTCTTGGAGAAAAGTTAAGGAGAGGGGGAATCCTGTTATGGGGAGGGTAATCAGTGGCATCACAATTTAAAGGTCAGTATTGTCATTATCCCCATTTTGCAGATGAGGAAATGGGGCACAGGGAGGCTATGTGACATGCCCAAGGTCACACAGCTGTTAAGTGTCAGAGATAGGATTTGAACCCAAACTCTGTGGCTCCAGAGTCCTGGTTCCTGAGAAGATGAGGATGCCAAGTCCTCTGTCTTTAGCACAGGCACCCCCATAGCCTGGGAAAGGAAGGGACTTGAGGAGGGAATGGCAGCCAAGGTGGGAAGGATGAGAGTTAGCTCTGGCATTGGGCCAGTTCCCAAACTTCCAGCTTTGGAAGGCATCTCTTCTCCCTGGGCCTCAGTTTCCACTTCTGCAAAATGGGAAGCTGCAATTCCTGCCTGGAGTGGGGGCACCCTGGGGTGCCCCCCAGCAGCTTTCATGATTGCCCTGCAGTCTCTTCTCTACCAGAGGCATCTCCATAAAAGACCTTGTCGCTCCCCAGTGCAAACACACCATGGCTCCATCTCACTCAGAACAATGTTCCAACTCCACGCCCCGCCCCCACAGGTGGCCCTGCTGTCTTCTCCCGTTGCTCCCTCTCCCCTCTCCGTTGATCCCTCTGCTGCAGCCTCCCTGACCTCCAACTGCTTCTGCCCATCCCCCAGCTTGGTCCTGCATCCGGCTGTTCGCCTGCATCCCCTCTGCCTGGAACCCCTTTCCTCACATACGGGCAACAAGTGGAACTTGGCCCTCACCCTAAAGCCAGCGCTCTGCTGTCCCCTTGGTGTCAAGATGCTCCACAGACAGACCCAGAGGGAGACGGAGACACTGACACATACAGATGAGGGCAGCCTCACTCGACACACTGGAGCACAAGCCAGGTACACGGAGCCGGAGACACGTTCTGGAGGCAGATTCACAAACAGCTGCAGATACGCCCAGGAAGGCACGCTTGGACAGACACAGCAGATGCAGAAAGCCATAAGCCTGCTCGAACACACCGCCACGGTGTGCAAGGCGTGCGTGGGCACACTCAGCGACGGTGTCAGTCAGACACCCGTGCCTCTCTGTACACACACATGCGCACACACACGCACACACACACACACACACGTTCCAGCATCACACACACAGGCGCGTGCACACACTTCCCTCAGGCGCCCGGAACGGCCCTGAGCCAAGCGTCCTGGGATGGGGCCGCCCGCAGCCAGCCATGGAGGGAAGGTGTCCTGGAGAACAATGCGCCCCCTCTTCTACCACCGCGCAGTCAAAAGGAGCCATTGTTAGGCCGGTGCGCACCACAGGGCAGACTCTCAACAGCCTCTCCTGGCGGCTGTGCCTGCGTGTGGGAGCGGAAGGCTGGCTGCTCCCCAGGCCCACCTGCTCCCGTCCGCCCACCCGGGACCCCACCTCCTCTAGAGCCTCCTGCCTGGTCCTGCAGACCTCGAGGGGCCTAACCCCCTGGCCTACCTCCCCTTTGGGGCTGATTAACTCTCCTGAAGAGGAAGTCAGGGTTACAAGGGGTAGGGCTTGGTGGTCAAAATGTGGAATGTAGATCAAACACACATGCTGTGTGACCCTGGGCGAGTCACTTCACCTCTCTGAGCTTCAGTTACCTCATCCATAAAATGGGATAATGCCACCCGCTACCTCACAGGGTTGGGAGGATAGTAAACTGAGTCAGAACATACAAAATGCCAAGGCAGTGGTTGCAGCCTGAGATCCGGGAGGCCTGGGCTCCAGTGCCAGGCCTTGGGCAATTGATGTCCCCCTCCGAACCTCAGGCTTGTCACCATGGAAGTGGGAATTATCATTGTCCCTCCCTTCAAGCTGGTGTCCACTCCAGCTCCGGGTGGGTCAGCACACAGTAGGCACCCAATCAATGCTGGCTGCGATCCATTATCTTACATGGACGGGGGCTTGTTTACTCATTGATCCCGTCCTTTCATTCATTTGACCAATATTTTCTGTGTACCTACTATGTGCCATGACTGGTGCTGAGCACCTCAGCCTGAAGTTGCTCTGTCCCACTTGGCCATGGTGGGCCCCTGAGGGATGTTTGTCGACTGACTGAGTGAAAGAAGGCAATTCACTGACCATCGTGCCCTCCAGGCACCCCAAGGACACCAGCTCAGAGTGGTCAGGTGGCCTAGGTCAGCCTCTTAGGGGCTTGTGACATCCAGCCAGGGTCCCTCGTCTGGAAAATGGGAACAGGACCACTGATCCCAGCTCCATAAGCAAGGCTGTGGTGACAAGCAGCGCGGAAGGAGGGAAGGTGCTGCTCCACAAGCAACTACGATTTGGGGCCACCCCGCCAGGTGCACCCCGATTTTTTCAGGACCTGCTCCTTCTCATCCTGAGGTCTCTGGTCAAATGGAACCTCTCCCAGGCAGCCGTACCCACCTCCTGATCTCCACTGCCACGCTCCGATTAGTTTCACCAGAAAACTCTCAGCACCGCCTGACTTCAGATGATGCGTTTATTGGCTCATCTGGTTTACTATCTCCCACGAAACCAGGGTTTCTCAATCTTGGCACGCCGGACATTTGGGGCCAGATCATTCTTTGCCGTGAAGCGCTCTCCTGTGCACGCCAGGCCTGGTTCAGCAGCACCCCTGGCCTCTACCCACTGGATGCCAGTAGCATCCCCTCCCTCCACCCACGTTTGTTATGACACCACAAATGCCTCAAACGCTGCCAAGTGTCTGTGGGGGACAAAATAGTACCCAGCTGAGAACTGCTGTCTGAGATAATGAGTTCAAGGAGGGCAGGGATTTTTATCTGTTTGGTTTCCTGCTGTTTGCCCCAGTGTATACAGTAAACATTCAATACATACTTACTGAGTGAATCTTGAACAGATATAATCGCATGGACATGTGCTCTTCTCTTTCCCAGAATGCTTTTCCACCCCTTTGTCTGATGAATTCCTACTCATACTTCAAAGCCCTGGTAGGCAATGTGTTTGAGAAAAGTGGGCTGAGCAGGGACTGGAGTGAAGAAGAGAACACCTACTACTATGTGCTGCCCTAAAAGGGGCCCCATGACCCACTCTGGCCTTCCTATGCCCTGCAGGAAAGTGGGCCCAGCACAGCCAGAGAGTCCCATTTTTCAAGAGGAGCCAGAGAAATGGATTTTACGTGAAATCTCCTGGTATTTCTAATGTTGGTAACTGAGTCACATTTTAAAAAATTACATCAAGGGCCAAACCAAACATATCCCTGGGCTGGATGTGGCCTGTGGGTGGCAGCAAGGTCTGCGCTGAGGGGTTTAGTGGTCACCTTTAGGGTCCCCTTTGGGTACGATAACGTGTTAGAAGACAGTTCTTCCTCGTGTCTCACTTGCATTCCCTTTGCTGTAGCAGTGTGGGAGGGGATCCTCATACAGCTGAGGCCGCTCTGATAGGCAGAGGCGAAATCCCCAGCACTAGACAGGATCCACAGGCAATTGCTCCGCCCACCCTAGACAGGCTGTAGGCCCAGCTCAACCCAGAGCCTGGGGTGGAGGTGCAGGTGGACGGTCACATGCCGGGGACTGTGACAGGCCAGTCTGTGGCTCTTAAATTTCCACACGCCAGGCCTAGTGTTGAGGCTGTTCACCCCCAGATTCCTTGGCCTCCCTAAGAAATAAAAACAGGGAAATGAAGGTGGGGCTGGGTCTCATGGAGGCCTTGGCTTGTAGTCTCTTGGGCAGGCTTGGAGGGAGCCAGAGGCAGACTTCTCTGGAAAGTCCCTCTGCTTTGGGAACTGGCTGGGTGCCGGGGAGAGAGGACTCCCGGGGTCTCCTAGTCTCTGAGGCTCCAGCCGCATCCAGCAGCTCCTCCATCATCTGCCCTTCCTGGGACAGAACTTTCCAGAAACAGAAAATTGGAAAAGCCCCTCTCTGCAAACCCTGGGCCCCCTTGATGGGAACTACGGGACTGCAGGGCAAGGGCGTGAACCCCAGTCCCAGGGTCCCATGTCCCTTGAAGCCACAGCCAGCTTCCCCTCTGCTCACAGCCCTTTCAAGGGTCTAAAGAGCCCTGCCAGCCATTTCCCTCAGCCAGACCATAAAGCAGCCAGGCCTGGGTCATATCAGACACTGTCACCACCATCCAAGAGGCTGAAAGTCCCATGGACCAGACTTCAGAGCCTCACCCTGCTGAGTGAGCTTGGGCTCCCCAGCCTTGGTTCTGCATCTATAAAAGGCATCCTTTTGTTACAGGAAGTCAAGCATGTGGCACATGGTTGGTGCTGGGAAGGAAGAAAAGGAAGTAACGTTTAGTGAACAAGGACTCTGCTGGTCTGAACAATCTACACGTACCACTCTGCACCCTCGCCACATAACCCTGCACGTGTGCAGTCAACAAACATTTGGTGAGCAACTGCTACGAGCCAGGCTCTGAGGATTTAATAGAGAATAACATAGAACTGAACTCTGCCCCCTTGGAGCTTATAGTCTGGAGGATGGGGAGTAATAAACTCCCAAAATCATGTCAAGTAGTGGGGAAAAATTAATGCAGCTTAAAGGAATAAAGAGTAATGGGCAGCAACTTAAAAGAAGAGGTCAGAGCTGCCTCCTGGGGCATTTCAACAGAGACCCGAATAGGGTGAAGGAGGGTATCTGGAGGAAGGATGCTGCAGGCAGAGGAAACAGTAAGTGCAAAGGCCCTGAGGCAGGGGTGTATTTAGCATGTTGGTAGAACAACAAGTTGCCCAGTGTGGTTGGAGGGGAGGGAACGAGAGAGGATAGGCGGAGATGAGGTTGAGAGGGGGAGCAGAGGGAAGATTCTGTAGGGCCTGGTGGGTCACGGGAGGACTTGGGTTTTTCCGCCAAGTGAGGTGGGAGCCATGTGAGGATTCTGAGCAGAGGAGGGTCATGACCTGACTTCCTGTTATTATCCCCATGTCGGAGATGAGGAAACTGAGGCTCGGAGAGGTGAAATCACTGGCCCAAGATCACACGGCCAGCGCATGGTCCAGGTGGCATTTGAACCCACATCCGTGTGACTCCCAGAGTCTTTCCATTTCCGACTGCCCCTGGCTCTGGTGCGAGTCAGGAGGCCAGACCAGGCGGGGAGAGAAGGCACTTCTTAGAGCTGCTCTATACAGCCTCCTGCCTCTGCCTGACACCACATCTCCTCCTCACTCAAGCCCTCTTCCTCGCCCCAGCCATCCTCCAACTACCCGGCCCTGGGTGAGCTCCTAACATGTAAGACCATCCCCTCCCCGGTGCAGACTGGCTTTTCAGTGATGGACAAAAGGGGCCATGCAAAGGACCCCAGCACTCATGGAGGGGTGACCAGCAAGGACCTGGAGCTTCTGGGGCCACATGTGCAGAGTGGCCAGGGCAAGTCCCTGGCCTCCAAAGTCATGCTTGCTTCAAGGACAATCGCTTTCTTTTTCTTGTAAAAAGAAGAGAAATTGTCAGCGCTTCGGTTTCACTCTGAGCTTGTCGATGTCTTTCCAGTAACTGAAGGGCAAGGGGCTGGGCCACTGCCCGGAGGCGGCCTATGGACGCCTTTGGGGGCTGTGGTTGATGCCACCTGGCCCCCCTTGCATCACCCCTCTCTCCACACCCCTCCCGCCTCCTCCAGTAATTGTGGTATTTGGTTTCCTTTCAACAACAAATGTAAAACTCTGCTGGAGGTAATGCAGAAGGGAATCTGTGTGCATCTCTGAACTGGGGTTGAATGGAGGTATTCTTAGGCGCCTGCTTGCAAGGGTGGTGAACTTCTGGTGCTAAAAGCAGAACTGCTTTTCAGTAAATGTTGCTACTCAAAAGGAAGTTGTCACCGCCACTGCCACCTCGAGCCTCTTCCAACTGCCACGTTGTCTGCCAGACCCGAGGCAGGAGGAGGGGGTCTCTGCAAGGCTCCCCACGACCCCACCAAGCCCCCAGGGGAACCTCTGGCCATCTCAGCTGACCCTGGCCAGCCAAAGCTGACATTCAAATGCCCACAGACAGCCTTGGCATCATATCTCAAGGTACCAACTCTTAGCTTACTCAGCATTTACATCTCCAACTTGAGTGGTCTCGGCCGTGCTGAGCTAGAGCTGAGGGTGGGGTCGGGGGCACAAGGAAGAGCTGTCAGTTGACTGTTTTTTCAAGAATTGTTGTCCATCTTGGCAAGTCATCCCTCTTAATCTTTGTTTCCTCTTCTCTAAAATGGGGAGGGGATGATGATACCCCAAGGTAAAGAGCTAAGCATAGTAGTTGGCCATAGTGGATGCTGAATAAACGGTAAGGTTATTATTAATAGTCAAAATGACACTGAATTTAAATCAGACTAGGGCTCAGCTCTACCATCTACTAGTTGCATGACCTTGGACAAGTCCATTCACCTCTCTGAGCCTCAGCTTTCTCCTGTATAAAGGAGAAATAATAATACCTATTGTGCAAGATTGTTGGGAGAATTTGATGAGCTGGAGCACGCAAGTCATGACGCACACAGTAGTTATGCAGTAAGCATTACTTCCATTCCCTCTCTCTGCTGCCTCAGAGAGGCTAGCCCCTGGGCTGTTGTTCCCCTGGAGCAGCCCAGCCCACAAGAACCAGCTGTGTCCTTCCTTCATTGAGAAAGGTCCTTGAAAGTGTGCACCAGAGTCCAGAGGGCAGACGAGAACTAACCAGACCAACCTTAGTGCAGCTGTTCAGTACACACCCCTGTGAGAAAGGAGTCAAAACAAACCTCAGGATGGCGGGTCACCATCCCAACCTAGAGAGCTAGCAGAGGATGCCCTGAGGTCCATTCCCCCACCTGCCGCAGCCCTGATAAGTGACAAATAATTTACAGAGCAGCACCTGCACCGGAGCCCTGTGCTCTATGTGATTCACGAATCATCTCTTGGAGTCCCTGCACCAACCCCCGAGGTAGGGCCTCTCATTACTCAGCCACTTGCAGGGGTGGAAACCGAGGCTCAAGTAGGTGAGAGGTCTGGTCGACTGAGATTTGAACCCAGCCTGTGCTACTGCAAACCACACACTTAACCACCACACTACATCCGCTGTTCGAGATTCTGGTAGTGCCTCCATGTTACCAAAGGTACAATTATATTCAGAAGTGTCTGGGTAGAAAAAAAAATTGTATTGGTATTCTTTGTCAAATTTCTTATATTGAGATTAGTGTAGATTCAGGGGCAGTTGTAAGAAATAAAGAGAGATTCCCATGTACCCTCTCCTCAGTTTCCCCCAATGATAACATCTTTAAAACTATACCACAAACAACATGCTAGCAGTGATACAGCCAAGACGCAGAACATTTCCATCACCACAAGGATCCATCAGGTTGTTCTTTCATAGCCCCACCCATCTCCCACCCCAACTCTGTCCTTTCCCCGGGCAACCACTAATCTATTCCCCATTTCTATAACTGTGTGAGTTCAAGAATATTATATAAATGGAATCATGTGGTATGTAACCCTTTGGGACTGACTTTTTTTACTCAGCATAACTCCCTAAAGGTTCATCAAAACTGTTGCATGTATCAATATTTTGTTCCTTTTTATGCTGAGTAGAATTCCAAGGTATGGAGGCACCAGTTTCTTTAACTATTCGCTACTGAAGGGCATCTGGGTTGCTTCCATGTTTTGCCTATTATGAATCAAACTGCTATGAACACGTGTATACGTGTTTTTGTGTGAATCTAAGTTTTCATTTCTATGTCCAGGAGCACAATTGCTGGGTCATATGGTAGTTTTTAAGAAATTGCCTAACTGTTTTCCAGAATACTGTACCATTTTACATTCCCACCAGGAATGCATGAGTGATCCAGTTTCTCCAATCTTTGCCAGCATTTAGTGTTCTCATCATTTTTCATTTTAGTCATTTGGATGGTGTGTAGTAATACCTCATTGTGGTCTTAATTTGCATTTCCCTAATGGCTAATGACGTTAAACATCTTTTCATGTGTTTATTTGCGTCTGTGTATCCTCTTCTATAAAATGTCTGTTCTTGTCTTTTGTCATTCTCTAATTGGATTTCTTTTTCATTGCTGCATTTTGAGAGTTCTTGATACATTCTGGATACTAGTCTTTTGTCAGATATATGGTTTTCAAATATTTTCTCCCAATCTGTAGTTTGTCTTTTCATCCTCTTAACAGGGCCTTTCACAGAGCAAAAAATTTTAATTTCGATGAGGTACAATTTATCAATTTTTTCCTTTTTTGAATCGTGATTTTGGTATTCAGGTCTAACAGTTCTTTGCCTAGCCCTAGATCCTGAAGATTGATTTTCTCCTACTTTAAAAAAATAATAACTGTTTTATAGTTTCATGTTTTACATTTAAGTCCATGATCCGTTTAATTTTTGTTATAAGGTGTGAGGTTTGGATCAAGGTCAAGGATCTTTCCTTTTTTTTCTTTTTTGCCTATGGATGTCCAGTTGCTCCAGCACTATTTATTAGAAAGGTTATCCTGGGAATTCTCTAGCAGTCCAGTGGTTGGGTCTCCACGTGTTCACTGCCAAGTGCCCGGGTTCAATCCCTGGTCAGGGGAACTAAGATCTTGCAAGCTGCATGGCACGGCCAAAAAATGTTACCCTTCCATTGAATTGCTTTTGCACTTTTGTCAAAAATCAGCTGGACAGGACTTCGCTGGTGGCACAGTGGTTAAGAATCCACCTGCCAATGCAGGGGACATGGGTTCGATCCCTGGTCCAGGAAGATCCCACATGCCGCGGAGCAACTAAGCCTGTGCGCCACAACTACTGAAGCCCGCGCGCCTAGCGCCCATGCCACCGCGATGAGAAGCACGCACTCTGCAACGAAGAGTAGCCCCTGCTCGCCGCAACTAGAGAAAGCCCGTGTGCAGCAGCGAAGACCCAACACAGCCAAAAAATAAATAAATAATTTTTTAAAAAATCAGCTGGACATATTTGTATGGGTCTATTTCTGAGTCCTCTCTTTCATTCTATTGATTGTAGTCTATCCCTCTGCCAATACTACACTCTCTTGATTACTGTAGTTGTATAGGAAACTTTAATATTGGGTAGAATGATCCCTCCCACTTTGTAGAAAATTGTATATCATACTTTAATTCCTTGATAAATGGGTGGCAAAGCTCTGTTCCTCAATTAACTCGTTTAAAAAGAGACTACTGAGGCCGAGATGACCAAGGGTCCACCAAAGATTTACGTTCCTCCTGTAAAGTGTATAGTTATAGATAAGTAGCTGCCCAGCCAGGGAACTATATTTCCCAACTGCCTTTGCATCTGGGTAGAACCATGTGACTAGCTCTGGCCAATGGAACGTGGAGGAAAATATATATGCATGTTACTCCGGGCTGATGGGTACCTTCTCCACCATTTCCTCTCCCTGGCTGGAAGTTGATCCCCAGGGTGACTTTGAACATGTCAGAAGCCCCAGCAGTCGGGATACCTAAGTGACTATGTGAATCAGAGCTCCTCCTCCCTGTGGCCATCCCAGCGAACAAAAACATGTGCATTTATAAATGAAATACTATAACGCTGTTAAATTTTAAAAGTTCAAATAAAAAATACAACTTATAAAATTCCCATCCATGTACAATCTACAACCATTTCACACACCCCTGGCATATTCACAGTTTGGGAAATATATATATCCTAATCCTGTGTTAGAAGTTAGTCCACATTCCTTCCACAACTAGAAAAACAGAGGCCCAGAGAGGGAAGGGATTTGCCCAAGGTCACAGAGCAAACCCAGGGCTGAGCCCAAGTAATTCCACTAGTTATGTATAACTGATTTCCATGAACCTTTGATTCCTTCTTTTAAAGGACGGACGAGTCTGAGCATGTGTCATCCGAGACTCCAAGTGGACGATTATTAAAACAAATCATAATTAATAACTCCTTATGAAGCCCGTCAGAGAGCTTCTAGGGTAGAGTGGTGCCTCTGAGGGCTGGTTTTGGGGAGAAGTAATTTTAAGACTTCCCGCCTTTCATCGGGGAGGGGGAGGGGGAAACAATTCAAAATAAGCCTAATAAACATGGCCCACGCAGCTCTGACCCATGGAATGAAGCTCTCGCCTCCAGAAGCCACTCAGCCTTTACGATGTGGGATTTGCCTGTGTGCTGAGGTTAAAGAAGAAAAAAAAAAAAAGACCACGAGGGACTTATGGGGGAAAAACAACATCAACAACAATAATTTCTTGCGGAACTGAGTGGATCAATTCCTTGCAGTTGCTGAACAAGTGGGTCAAAAGGCATCAGAAAGAGCAACTTTGGAGGAGGCAGGAGGGGAGCGGGCAAGGGCTCTGGTGTCAGGCTTGCAGACCCCGGTACAAGCCTGGTCTGCCGCTGAACAGCTGTGAGTCCTTAGCCGTTGACTTCACCACTCTGTGCCTCAGTTTCCCCATCTACGAAATGGGGATTATAAAACTACCTACCATCTACGGCTATTTGAGACTAAAGCGAGGCAATGCATTCGAAGTTCCTAGCACAGTGCCTCTCACACAATAGGCCCTCAACTCATGCATGCCCTCATTCCATCATTACTGGGTAAATGACTCTTTTGGGACACAGAGCTGAGATAATCACACTCCTGTGTTCCATGGTTCTCCACCGGGGCTTCACATTTTAAAAATATTGGTTCCTAGAACCCACCCCAGAGATCCTGCTGAGGTGGTTTTGGGGGTAGGGTGGACACCAGGTTACCAGGTGATTCTAGTGGGCAGGTTTAAGAACCTGCACCTGTGGGACAGCACAGTCTCATTGTGGATCTGAGTAAATGCATATTATACAGTGATAAACCATCGGTCTGCTTTTTTCCCTTTTTTTACTCCGTGCTATGTTTGTTTTCCAGCTCTAACCATATGGCTGCATATATATCTAGTTCATTGCTTCTAATGTCTAATTTCGGCATCCTCCCCATTTCTCGTGTCCCCTCTTCCAGTACAGACTTCAGGTTGCACCCCGCCCCCTCCACCTTCACGTCTGACATTGTGATGAACTCTCTCCATGAATACCCCCGAAGTGGGGGGAATTTCTCTGAGGCTTCCTATTATCCTTAAAGTTTAACCCAGTAGCTCCAATGACTGAATCTGAATCTCTGCGGTGGGGCCTCAGCCCCTGAAGTTTTCTAAATGCTCTCCAGGTAATTCTGAGGAGGAATAATAAGGATTGAGACCCACTGGCTTAACCAACCTCTCCATAATCAAGATACCAGGAAACTTCAGGGGAAAGAAGAAATGTCAGTGAGCTAAAAATGTAATTTCAATCCCTTTGCCAGTACATTTACTGAGGGCCCAATAACAGCCAGGTCCTGGGGATGCAGATATGATGACAAGCGTTAGCTTCAGAGCGGCCAGGAGAGTGGAACTCAGGACTTCATGACACCAAGCGGCATGTTCTACATCCCAAGATGAAGCCCCTGCCTCAAGTTGTTCACTCCCTGGTGAGGCAGGCAGAGGTATAAAAGGGTAATCACAATCCACTGTGATAAATGCAAATGTTAAAAGTGCACGCAAGGAATGGTGTGAAGTGATTGGCTGATATAAGAGGGTCAGGGAAGTCTTCCCTGGGGGAATGAAGGATGGGTTTTAAAGGATGAATAGGAGTCTGCTGGGAAAAGATCAGGAACCAATAAACATTTGTCGCAAATGCTGTTGGTGCCTACTCACATCCCCTAGATGCTCACTCCTGCTCATTGCAAATACCTACGTTTACTCTCTCTACTTGAGAGCTTTGGTCTGGCTGTGGGCATGTGCATAGCCAGAAGTTCCAGAAAGTTGATGCCCCTGGAATTAGCCCTCAGCTGACCACTGATGGGGAGTTGGAAAATACATGGCTGATTTCCTCTCTCCTGGGTTGGAATAACTCTACACTGGCTCCCCAGAGCCAGAGCCTAGAGGTTTTTTTTTTTTTTTTTTTTTTTTTTCTTACCTCCATTTCCAGGGGGCTCTCGGGAACAGTGGTTCTCAACATTTGAAGTGGGGTCCATGTTCTACACTGGCTCCCTGGGTGAGTTTGAGATCCAGTTACCCACAATGGTGACTGGCTTGATAACCACGTGTTTTATTTGCTTCCTTCCCTGTCTCACTCATCCACCCTGCTATGAGCACCTCCTGGTATCTCTTCCCAAATATACTCCTTGCACTTGAATCCTGTCTCAGGGTCTGTTTCTGGAAAAACTCAGACCAAGACAACATCCTCAATGGAGGAGACAGCATGGGCAAAGGCAGAGGCAGGAAACCACGTGGTACGTGCAGACAGTTCCCAACAGCTCAATGCACAGGGTGGAATTTGGAGAAGAGGCTGAAGGTAGAGAGCAGCCATGTGGGCCTCAACTGCCACACCAAGGTCTCGGACCTCTTCCCACGTTCTCTGCTCAGGCTGTGGGACCTGGGCTCCAGAGAAGGCAGGGAAATGAGCTGATTATTCAGATTCCTCAAGGATGTTCTGGTGAGGTTGTCAGGCTTGAGGGTGCCAGATTCTCCAATCACTGCTTCCATGATCCACTGGCCTTGGAGTTCATTTGAATAACATCCAATTCTCACCTGGCCAAAGGCAGGAGGAGACTGGTCAAAGGCCACTGTCTTTGATTGGCAGAGACAGTCCAGCTGGGTAATGACTGCCCATCCAGTCTGGCTTTCAACTGGGCGTGCTAACTAGTCTCTCTGGGCCTCAGTTTCCTCCTCTGTGCAATGGGGATTATGATGGCACCACCCTCATGAGACCACTGTAGCACTAAGTGAGGTTCCCTTCTCTTGCCCCTCCGCCCTGCGGGGACAACTCTAGGGGACAAGAAGAAACACTGTCTCAAGCTGTCTATAGAGAGCCCAGAGCTAACTTCATCTTGTAACTCCCCCCGCCCCACCTCTAAAAATCAACCTCTCCAGAAGACTCTGAGGTTCATCCACGTAGGAATCATCCCTGTGCTTTGGCCACCATGACCCCCATCACACCCCCATTATGCCCAGCTCCAGTATGGACCATAGGAGCCCATGGGCCCAGCTTGACAGGTTAAGCCTCAAAATTAAGTGGCGGCAAAGTTATGTTAACTAACTTGCCAACAAATTCCCACCCTGGGCTGTAGAGGGGCCAGGCAGGGGAGGGAGAACAAAGGCCTTTGTTTGCCCAGCCTCAGAGGAGAATGAGAAACAGCAACTGCTGCCTGATCCTGCGGAAGCCCCCAGAGCTGCCTGCTCAGGCCTGGAGCCAAAGGAGGCAAGTCAGAAGAGCTAAGTGTGAGACCCAGAGCCCAGGGTTGAGAAGTGATGTTGGGAGAATTGTCCACCCATCCACCCATCCATTCTTCCATCCACCACCCACCTATCTATCTATCCATCCATTCATCCGTCCATCCATCCATCTATCACCCACCCATCCACCCACCAATGCATACATCCATCATCCATCGATCTACCTGCCCATCCATTCCACAAGCACATACTGAGCATTATGGGAGCCCAGGCCCTGGGTTAGGCACTGGGGAAACAGCTGTGAATAAAGTCCCTGTCCTCAAGGGGCTGATCTTCTAGGCAGGGAGAGGGACAATAAACAATAAGTATTTAATATAATGACAGAGGGTAAAAAATACTTGGCAGAAAAATAAATCAAAATAGGAAGAGTGAGTGCAGAACTACTGTCAATGCAGAGGTCAAGGAAGGCAAAAAAGAAGTGATAGACCAGATCTGGTAGGGGGAACAGCAAGTGCAAAGGCCCTGAGGCAGGATTGAGATTGGCATATTGGAGCAACAGCCTAGAGGCCAGTCAAGCCATCACTAAAAGAGGGAAGGAAGGTGGAAGGGAAGAAGGGGGTAAAGCTGAAAGGGCCCTGGGAGCAGGGAGACCCAGCTCCAGCTCTGGCTCTGTATAGTCAGGGGATGGTTCCTTTTTCTCTCCAAACCTTGGAATTTCCATCTGTATAATGAAAGCCTAGATGGGATTGTCCTTTCCCATCTGGGGCTTTGTCATTTAAAAAAAGATGGCCTTGCTCTTGCCTTGAGAGCTAGAGGAGCAGAATCTAGACTGTAAGGGTGAAGAACGCAGGCCCTGGAGTCAGGGTATTTAATCTCTCTGAGCCTCAGTGTTCCCAGCCATAAAATGGGAATAATAATACCCCCCCGCCAGGGCTTTTACCAGGAGTTGCTGGGATGGTTCAGGGAAAGCATCTATTTGGGGCACCTTCCCTCGCCCCTGTTATATTATAATTAGGTAAGACAGTGATGGTAGATTTTGCTGACCCTCCAGCTCAGAGGCAAAGAGTATGAAGCCCTCAGATGACTCTCTGCGGTGCTGCTGGCCTTGGCTGGCAGGGCGAGGCTGACACAAGCCTGGGGGCTGTGTCTCCAGTGCTCCGTTCTAATCACAGAGGGCTTGCTGGAGAGGAGTGTGGATAAAGCCCTTCAAGCAGCTCAGAGGCCTCCACCCTAGACAGGCAGCTCAGCACCAGCACAAAACTCATCTTGGGACAGGCAGCAGAGGCTCCCACCTGGCTCCACTGTGTCCAGTGCGGTGCCCTTAAGCTATCCTGTTCCCTCTCTAGGCCTCACTTTCCAAAAGCACTGCTCGGGTTCTCATCCCACTTCATCTGATCCATTCCTACCTCAGAACCTTTGCACTTGCTGACTTGGCCACCTGGTATGCTCCTTCTAAAGCCAGCTCCTTCTCCTCCTTCAGGACTCAGCTCAAATGTCACCTCAGAGAGGCCTTCTCTGACCATCAAGCCAACACAGCCCCACGTCCCCATTTGTTCTTTGTCTCTACACTGGTTCACTTTTCTTCAGAATACTCCTTAACACTCTCTGAAATTACCTGCTAAGTTCTTTGTTTGCTTCTTTACTGCCTGATTCCTCCACTATGATGTCAGCTCCACAAGGATAGAGGCTGCCCATCTTATCCACTGTATCTCCAGCAACGAGCACATAGCAGGTGCTGAGTCAATAATTGATGAATGAATAATGGGAACTTAATGATTCCTTTATTTTTTGAAAAAAGTTTTCCCACTTAAAAATTAACTTTAATTACATAATTAACATTATTATACTCTTTAAAATTTTCTTTACTGTTACAGCTTATGGTTAAAATTCCCTTTGACCTCCATCCTGGACACTCCCTGAGGTGGTCATGTAACAGGTTTGGCCATATCCTCCCAGACTTATTCTTGTGCACGTACACACGTAGAAATGCATAACACTGCTGTTGATATTGTGTGTGTGCATGCATGCGTGCATGTGTGTGTGTGTGTTTATGTAAATGGTGGATTAGATTGGGCTCCAAGTTGCAAACAACGTAAACAACTCTGAGTAATTGAAAGGTTAAATTTTACGTGTCAACTTAGCTAGGTTATTGTGCCCAGTTGTTTGGTCAAACATTAGTCTCAGTGTTGCTGTGAAGGTATTCTGTAGATGTGATTAACATCTACACTCAGTTGACCTTAAGTAAAGGAAAGTATCCTCGATAATGTGGGTGGGCCAGTCAGTTAAAGGCCTTGAGAGTGAAAACTGAGGTTTCCTGGAGAAGAAGGAATTCTGCCTCCAAATTGTAACATAGAAATCCTACCTGAGTTTGCGGCCTGCCAGCCTGCCCTACAAATTTCAGACGTGCCAGCCTCCACAACTGCATGAGCCAATTCCTAAAACTAGACGATAGATAGATAGATAGATAATCTATTGATTTTGTTTCCCTGCAGAACCCTGCCTGATACAGTAATTTAAACAGAAACAGAGTCTATTAAAAGTACTTTAGGGACAAAAGGACAATCAATCCATTGACAAAAAGGGCAAAGAGTTGAGCAGGCATTTCACAAAGGGAGATGCCAAATGACCAGTAAACACACAAAGGGGCTTAACATCATTGATCATCAGGGAAATGCAAATTAAAACCACAGCGGGAGACCACTATACACCCACTAGGATGGCTAAAATGAAAAAAATGGAACATACCAAGAGTTGATGAGGAGGTGGAACATCTAGAAGAAACTCATATGTGGCTGGTAGGAACACAAAATGGTGCAGACACTTTGGAAAGCTGGTGATTTCTAATAAAATGAGACATGCACTAACCACATGACCCAGCAATAGGTCTAAACTCAACAGCAGTGCAGACAGATGTTCAACAGAAGATGTGCACAAGAATGTTCACAGCAGCCTTATTCATAAATAGCCTCTACCTAGAAAATACCCACATGCCCATCAGTAGTAGAGTGAATGAATGAACTGAGCCACATCCAGACAATGGCATATTGCCCAGCAATAAGAATGAATGATCTGCAACCACATGCACAACACAGATGGATCTTGAAGACATTAACATTAAGAGATGGAGCCAAACACCAACACGTACCATTTGATTCCATTTAAGTAAAGGACTAGTAACAGACACACTACCCTTGGTTACCCTTGGGAAAGTCGTGACTGGCAGAGGGCACAAGGGGAGCTTCTGGGGGAGTGGAATGTTCTGTTTCTTGATGTGGGGCTGGTTACACAGGTGTGCTCACTTATGAACATTCATCAAATTATCACTTATGACCTGTGCATTTTTCTGTAGTATTCTACACTTGAGTAAAAGGTTCAAATTAAAATGAGGGGTTGGGGAAGTCTGAGAGGGTTGGAGAACCAGATTTCAAAGTCAGCAGGGACAGGGCCCCAAATCATACCACAGGACTGGGTTGGGTAAGACATCTCTGCTGCCTCTGGACTATCTCTTATTCCAAGTTTAGGTAGGTGTGTCTGATTGGTGGAGCCCAGGTCATGTGACCACCCCCAGCTACAAGGGGGGCTGCGTAGCACGAGCATCTAGCAGGTTCAGCATCAATGGTGGAGGTGGGCAGGCTCTGTCTCAAAAGATGGGGGGTCCTTAGACCACTGCAAGGTGTTTAACCCTTCCTCAACTGATGGATATTTAGGTTGTTTCCAGTAACCATCTTGGCACATACTCCTTGTGCCTGATATTTCTCTAAGGGAGACGCCAAACAATGGAATTGCTGAGTTCTAGAAAATATGAATTTACAGTTTTACTGGATACTGTAAAACTGTCTTCCTGAGAGGCTGTTCCAATTCATACTTAGACCAGCAGAATATGACTGTGGCCATTTCCTCACAGTGTCCTGTATACATTACATTATCAATCTTTTATTTTTGACAAACGGGGGAGTCGAAAATGTTATCTAATTTTTTTTTTTTCTTTAGTTTGTATTTGCCTGATTACCAGCAAGGTTGGACATCTTGCCGTATGTGGTTCTCTTTCCGCAAATTGCCTGTTCCCATCTACTACCCTGTTATTCTAGTGGGCTGGGGTTTTTTTTCCTATTGCTCTGCAAGGATTCTTTAGATATTATGGAAATAAATCATTTGTCTACATTTATGTTGCAAATATTTTTACCCAGGTTGTCATCTGTCTTTTAATTCGGAAGTGAACACATGCTGTTTCCCCAGGCTCACAACTTTTCTGAGTCTGGGAAATCAACACTGAGGCGAAGGGGGTGGGGATAAAGAGGAAAGGGGATCTTCCTGACCTTACCCCATTTTGTTCCCACTAGCCCTGAGGACATTTTGTAATATCTCTACCAGTCCTCCTTTCATTTCCTTGTTCTTGTCACCAATAGGAAATAGTATTAGAGCCGCAGCCATAGAACTACTTAACTTTTACTTTACAACTTTTTTTTCAAGCCAGAAGTTTACAGAACTTGGTATAGAGAAGAGTAATTCCCAGGGCTCTTAGCACTCTCAGGGTTGCTGGTGGGAAGTCATGAGTGTCACTGAGCACCTCTCATGAGTGTCATTCATTTATTGACTATGTGAATAAAGGAATTAGATTAATGCAAGGAATTTGCAAATTCCTTCAGAAGCTGCCACTAGCGGGCAAAGGGGTAAATGATGTATAGGGCATGTGTGAGCAAAAGGTCTGGAGGTGAAACTGAGCAATGGTTGAAAGTATCCTTGAAAATCCTTTGTTGTTCATGAAAAGGCAAGAGAACATGGTTTGGTGAATACAGATATATTTAAAATGCACAGTCAGCACTACAGCCCTTGGGCCAAATCTGGCCCTCCACCTGTTTTTGTAAATAAAGTTTTATTGGCACACATCCACACCCATTAGTTTCATATTGTCTGCGGCTGCTTTCCAGCTACCACAGCAGAGCTGAATAGTTGCAACAGAGACCACATGGCCCACAAAGCCTAAAACATTTATTATCTGATATCTTTATAGGAAAAGTTTACTGACCCCTGAGATAAGTAATTAAAAAGACATTACAAGTTATAATTTCAAAGTATTTTTAGATATAGAAAACAGAAAAATGAAAAAATGATTTTAAAAAGTGTTTGGCCAATTGTGTATGGCTGGATCTTTCTAAGTTAAATGCATAGAAGGTACAATCCACTGCATAACATGGTTAAGAGTAGGACTTTGGGTCCAGATTTTTTTTTTTTTTTTAAATTCTGCTGCTTCCTACCTGAGTAATCTTTGCATATTACTTTAGCCCTCTCAACCTCAATTTCCTCATCTGTAAAATGGGAGTGATGATAGTACTGACCTCATGGGGTGGTGTATTTAGTGAGATTCTTAGAACAGTGCCTTAGAATATAGTGAGTGCTATATAATTATTTGCTATTATTATCATCACTGTTATATGCAGACAGATTGATGTCCTGACGGTGCTACTTCCCAGATCTATGGCCTTGAGCACATGGCTTCCCCTCCCCAAACCTCAGTCTCCACATCCATAAATGGGATCATAATTGTTTCCATCACATGAAGTTGCTGTAAGGGCTGTGCTTAGCACAGCATCTGGCATACAGTAGTCATTCCACACATGGTAGATGTTATTGCCACTGTTCCCATTATTCTGACTTCCTTTCTGACCCCAAAGCCTCCACACTGTCTGGACCTCAGCCCTCCTCCTGCTGTGCAAGGCAGGTCATGACCCTGGACCCGCCGTGTACCAGCACTGACTGTTTCCACCCAGCGGTTGTTTATTTAACTGTCCTCTTAAGTAACTCTCCAGCCATCAAAGGGCTGTTTACAAACCCCACAATTAGCTTTCCTGGAACAGCAAATAAACAGAAACCTAATTAGGTATGCTTCTCCTGGCTCAAGGCACAGTGATCTGAAGGCTTGGACACAGCCGCCATCAGTCAAATAAACATCTGTGGGATGTATGGATGAACGGATGTATAGATGGGTGGATGGATGAATGGATGAATGTATAGAAGAATGTATGGGTGACGGATAGATAGATAATGTTTAAGATGACGTATAGATAGATGAATAGACAGACAGATAGACAGAAGGTGAAAGGGATAGAAAAAATGGATAGAAGGATAGGTGGATGGAAGTGTGGATGGATGGATGGAGGGTGAATGGAAGGGACAGACAGAAGAATGGAAGGATAGATGGACAGATGTTTGGATGGTAGATGAGTGGGTAGATGACTAGGTGGATGGATGGATAGAAGGAAGCGTGGGTGGATGGATAACTGAATGGAAGGATGGATGGGTGGATGGATAGATGAATGAATGGGTGGGTGGAGGTTAGTGGAATGCTGGAGGGAGAGGGTAATGTGAACTCAAGTTTCAGGCTCTTTCTGACACCTGGGCCCTGCCCTGTTCTTCACTGAGATGCTAGGTCACCACTCAGTAGAAGGGACTCTGGCCTTGTGGTGTCAGAACAACCCTGGGTTTAAATCCGGCTTCTGCCATACCCTAGCTCTGTGACCCTGAGCAAATCCCGTTACTCTCCGGGCCTTATTCTCCTCCTCTATAAATGGGTGCTGGTAACTGCCCCCAGTGCACAGGGTTGCTGGGAGGTTAACGGGTTAAGCGTCCAGGCCGTGGTCCCTGTTCTGTACATGTAAATTCCCTTTCCGCCACTGTTGGTGGATTGCCCAGACCCTGTGTTCTGAGGATTCACCTTGATGGAGGGACCAGAGACCAGGCTGTACCCTGAAGAGAGGGGCTGGTTCCCACTGTGGGTGAGGGGTGCTGAGACAGAACCCAGAACTTGGATCTCCTCCTTGCCCAGCTCCCTCAGAGGTCTCCACTTGGTTCTCCAGGTCTGGGAGATGAGAAAGGTGGCGTGACATCCAGACTGCCTAGATTCAAATCCCTCTTCTCCCATTTACCAGCTGGTAACCACTCTGTGCCTTGGGAAAATGACAGTCCCTACCTCATAAGATTATTGTGAGGGTTGAATGAATGAATACAATGAAGTGTTTAGGACAGTGCCTGGCACATGGTAAGCATGGCTAGTTACTATTATTACTGTATAATAGTTATTATTATTACTATTATTATTATTATCACCTCTCCCCTTTGCCCCTTTGCCCTTCTGGCCAGAGCAATCTCTGACGTTTCCCCCCAGAAGATGGCCCTCAGGCTGGGCTTGAAGGAACAGAAGGCTCTAGACAGAAGGGCACTGCCAGCCAAGGCACAGCTTGGGCAAAGGCGCAGAGGGGAAAGCTCCCCGGGAGCAAAGCTGGAGCGCCTTTGGCAGGAGGGAGGCGTGACTCTCAGTGGTGGAGGCTGGGGGGGCGAGGTGAGTCAGTGCTTGGCCCAGCCAGGCCCTAGCAGCGCTGTTTCCCATCAAGGGGCTGGGCGGGGCTGCGGCTCCCTCTGGCCAGGCGTGAGGGTCTGAGTCAGCCCGAGTCAGGTAAGCGGAGAAGGACGTGGGACTTTCCCACCTGCACCCTGGAAGCCTGTGCAAGCCGGGCAGGGTGCCCCCACCCCCCAGAGGGCGGGCGGGCAAAGGCCTCTGCACCAGGAACAGTTGGGTGCCGCCTGCTTCCACGGCTAACCCCAGGCCCCAAGTCCAGAGAGAGGCCTGGGAGCCTCTCCTCTCCCGAGATGTGGGGCGGGGCCCAGGATCCCAGCCAAGGGCCTTTCCTAGGGGAGAAAAAGAGTTTTGGAGTCCAGTGAGGTCCAGGAAGTCAGGGAAAACCTCCCTGAACAGGGAATATTTGAACCAAGGTCTGAAGGAGGGGAGGAAGTGAGCAGTGGGTGATATCTGGGGAAGAGTGTCCTCGGTAAAGGGAATAGCGGGTGCAAAGGTCCAAAGGTGGAGGCCTGGAGTTTTAGAGCAACAGGGAGGAGACTGTCATGGCTGGAGGGGGACAGTAGAGGGAGATGAGGACAGAGAAGTGATGGCGGAAGTTGGGGGGGGGGGAGGTAGATCATGCAGGGCCTTGTGGGCCACGGGGAGGACTTCAGTTTTTACTCTGAGTGAGGTGGGAGCCCTGAGAAAGTTCTGAGCAGGGGAGGGACAGGATCTGACTTAGGTTCTAATGAGGTCCTCTGGCTGGGTGTAGAGAATGGATTGCGGGTGGGGAGTAGAGGACAGAAGCCAGGTGACCTGCAATGGTCCAGGTGAGTGATGAAGGGGGCTGGACAGGGTGGGGACACTGAAGGTGGAGAGAGGAAGCGGCATTCTAGGAATTCCTCTGGGTGTCAGTCAACACACCCTTCTTGGGGACTTACTATGTGAGCCCTGTGTGGGAACTGTGGATACAGAGATCACAAAGACTGAGACCTTGCTTACAGTCCAGGAAACAAGAGGCAAATAAATCAATATGATGTGATCGGTGCTCAAAGCCAGGTGTGAATCAAGGGTACCCACTCTGCATCTGGCCCTGTCTGCTGGCTTTCTATGTAGTAACTCAACCTTGTGACATTAGAATGATCATGAACCCCCATTTTTACAGATGAGGAAACTGAGGCCCTCTTGGGGAGGTTAAATAACATGTCCAAAGTTAAGAGACTCCTCCCCAAGAATAAGATTCGCACCAAGGTCTGAAAAGCTGCAGGACTGGGCCCACCCGACCACTCTGGGTCCCCGATGGGCCTGTGTAATCAGGGAGGGCTTCCTACAGAGCTGATACTAGGCCTAGGTTCCCAGCGATGGGCAGGATTCCGTCAGTGAGCAGAGGGGGCAGTCCAGACCTGGGCAAGGCATGAGCCAAGGCCTGGAGGTGAGACCGGTTCTTTTAGCCAGTGTCTCCTGAACCTCGCTTAAAAGTCATCTTTAAAGCCATTCATACTTTTTATTAAGTTAATTAATTTTTTTGTTTGCTTGGTTGGTTTTTTAAAAATCATTTACTGAGGTGAAATTCACGTAACATCAAATTAACCATTTTAAAGTGAATAATTCAGTGACATTTGGTATTCACAATGGTATTCGCAGTGTTGTGCAAACCACCACCTCTAACTAGTTGCAAAACATTTCATTACCCCAAAAGGAGACCCCCGTACCCATTAAGCAGTTGCTCCCCACTCCCTATTCCTCCACCCAAGTCCCCGGCAACCACCAATCTGCTTTCTGTCTCTATGGAGTTATCTATTCCAGATATTTCATAGGGAATCGTACAGAAAGTGACCTTCATGTCTGAATTCTTTCACTTAGCATAATGTTTTGGAGGTTCATTCTCATTGTAGCATATGTCAGTAAAATAATTTTTAAAGGAAAATGTATACTGTTACCAGAAAGAGAAAACAAGTAATCGTTCCTACAGATGGAAAGTAACCTTAAAAGCAATGATCACAAAAAAATATTATTAAAGTCTAGCTGGATTCTGTGGCCAGCTGAGAGCTCTGGGCTGAGGTCTGCTCAGCTTCATAACGCATAATGAGGGATGAGCAAGCTTTGGACAGATGTTAAAGGCCTGCCAACACCCACATGTGGCTTTCTCCGTGGGTTAATCAGAAGAATCAAAGAGAACTGCAAAGGGAGCAACGTCCTGGAGGCTTTTGAGATTCCCAGGGTAGACATGGGGAGCATGTGGTCCATGAGGGTTAATCTTCCCAGTGCCTTGACAGGTGGACCAGAGGGAAAGGCCAAAGACGGGAGCCTGCTGGGAAGCCACTGCCCCAGCCCAGGCCCAATCCAGAGAATTCCACGCTCACTGATGTCTCCCCTTTTCCCAAACCCTTTCACATCCATTAGGCAGGACAGGTGACACCTGGGCTAATTTCTGGGCTCTATTCTATTCCCTTAATTAATGTATCTGCCCACTTCTACGCCAATACCATACAGCTTTATTTTTTATACCTCTGCCATAGATTCTAATGTCTGGACGAACAAGTCTTCCCTCTTAGTTCTTCTTTTGCAGAATTGTCTTGGCTGTTTTCGCACATTTACTCTTTCACCTGACTTTAGAACTTATCCCCCCACCTTTTTTTTAAGTCTTTATTGAATTTGTTACAATATTGCTTCTGTTTTATGTTTTGGGTTTTTTTTTTTTTTTTTTTTTTTTTTGGCCACAAGGCATGTGGGATCTTAGCTCCCCGACCAGGGATCAAACCCGTACACCCTGCATTAGAAGGCAAAGTCTTAACCACTGGACCGCCAGGGAAGTCCCTAGAACCTACCCTTTTAACAGACAGGCCTAGAGATGTTAAGTGACAGACCCCAAGTCAAAAGGGCTTCAAGCGTCATGGCCCATTTCCAAGATTCCCAGGAATCCAGGGCAGTGTTGAGGTCGGTGTGCTGGGAGGAGGGGGTGGTCTCTGCATCCCCATCCCGGTGGGTCACCGAGGAGACGCGTCTGCTTGTTAAAGGCTTTGAATGCCCTTAAAAGTAGCAGAGTTTGCCACATTCACGTATCCCCTGTACACGATTTACTCTTTTTCTTTAAGACAACTCACTTTTTTTTTAAATTTTTTGTTTTATATTGGAGCATAGTTGATCAACAATTTTGCGTTAGTTTCAGGTGTACAGCAAAGTGATTCAGTTATACGTATACATGTATCTATTCTTTTTCAAATTCTTTTCCCATTTAAGTTATTACAGAATATTGAGCAGTGTTCCCTGTGCTATACAGTAGGTCCTTGTTGGTTATCTATGTTAAATATAGCAGTGTAAAGTCAACTCACTTCTTAAATTTTTATTTAAACTTCATTTTAAAGGAAACATTTTATCTCTGCTTTAAATGAGAAACCAGTATCAAGTATGAGGCATTTGCTCTCGGTGCCTCGCCCATCTCCCTTCCTGCTTACTTCCATGAACACCGACCAAATTCCAACTGCCAGCACCTGCCCCTTTACCTGCGGGCGCTGCCCTCCTGCAGGAGGCTGAAGTGCTAGGAATTAATACTCCAGGGAGCTGCCTCCTACTAAGGACCGGCAGGAGCAGATGTATAGGTTCCTCAGCTCCCTGGCCACGCCCCCCCACCCTACCCCCATTGGATAGCCCCGAGGTTATCTGCACCTTCTATACCGTTTCTCAGAACTCCACAGCACGCTGAGCTGCAGGTGCCCACAGTGGTTACTTGCTTGATAATACTCTCTGCATTGGAGGCCCTCCCTTCCTAGTCCCACTTCCCCACATCCCTACCAGTGTTTTCTGGGATCACATCCCAAATAAACCACTTGCCTTTGAATTATTTTCTTAGGGATCTGCTTCTAGGGGAACCCAACCTAAGGCACTTACTGTAAATTGAATATATTCAGCAAATTATACAAAGAAGTGAAACAAAGTCAGATATAACTGTTGCTGATGGCTTGGCATTGGGGTCTGCTCTGTGTTTCTTAAAACAAATGAACAGGTAGTAGGAAGATGATAAGGACACACAGGCCTCAAGGGGAGCCTTGCCTTTGCCATGGCAGAACCAGGAGGACAGAAAGGGAGCTGAAATGACTCTCATGGTGAGCTGATGGGATTCCATGCAGGGTCCCTGGAGCCCACATAGCTATCTCCAGCCCCTTCCACGGCCCATAGTGGGTGAGGTCCTGGGGAATGGCTTCCAAGGATGGTGGAACAGCCCCCCAGGCTGGGCAGCTGGCAGGACACAAGCCTGGGGGACCTGGTAGGCAGCAATGAGCACTGGGACAGCCACAGGGGCCAGATGTGGGCCAGGAAGAAGACATGTGGTCCCACCTTGAAGGAGCCCAGAGAGCCATTAGCCTGATATATGGACTGAGGGGCTTAACTTTGCTTTGAATGCATCTTGAGAAAGGAGACATCATTCATTCATTCAGCAAATGTTTATTGAGCATCTACTATGCACTGGGCACTGTGCCAGGCACAGGGAAGACAGAGAAGGACAGATCAAAATCCCTCACAGTACTGATGCTCCAGTGGGGGACACAGACAAGAAACAAGTGAACACACAAATAAACTCTGAAATGAGGGTCCTTGGTGCTACAAGGAAAATAAACAGAATTGTAGGATAAAAAGTATAAACCAGGGAGGCTTTTGATAGTATGGCCTGGGAGGGCCTCTGGGGAGGGAGTAGTTTAAGCTCAGAACTGAATGTGGAGAAGGAGCCAATCACACAAGGAGCTAGAAAAAGAGGGTCCCAGATAGAAGGAACAGCAAGTGCAAAGGCCCGGGGGGTGGGAATGAGCTCGGTTTGTTGGAGGAACAGAAGCAGGCTGCTGTGCTGGAGTGGAGGAGCAGGAGGGAGGGGGGCGGGGCCAGGGTGAAGTGGCCAATGGGGCCAAGTCAGAGCAAAGAGATGCCTGGCAAGCATTTGTGGGATCAATGAGTACCAGGGAAGGCATCCATGGGCACTGGATGAGGAGCAAAAAGGGGAGCTGAAGGCATTGGATTTGAGAGGCTTTTTCTCTTGGTGTCTTTGTTAGTGGAAGGGGAGGCCAAGGAGAATGACCTTGGTTTGCATAGTGCCAGCCCAGACTGCAGCAGGGAGGGGCTTCAGGCCACTGCACCTGGGTGGAGCTGGCTGATTTCAACCAATCAAATCAGCAATCCCATCTTTGGCATCTCCTAATAGCGTCTACTTCATGAGATGCTATTTATTGAGAACCTAAGCACCAGGCTCTATGCAACCCGCTCAGAGGCTGCCAGACACATCCCCTACCCAGGAAGATGCTCACAGAAACAGAAAATTGTAATATGGTGTGGTGAGTGCTCCAGGGAACACTGGACAAAGAAAGGGTCATTCAAGCTGGCTTTTGAAGGATAAAGAGGAGCTCACTGGAGAGAAACCATCACCAAAAGGGCAGAAACTCTTCCTCTGTTCATCTCTGTGTCCCAGCACCTAACACAGAGCTTGGTACATAGTAGGTGCTCAATCCATATTTGTTGATGGAATGAATTGGAGCTGTCCACATTTTGGTTATTCAAGTACCTGACTTCATGATTTTTGTGCAGTCTGCTTTCCACTATTTCTACTATTGCTTAATATTTTTCTTCAAGTTGACTTACCTTTTTATCTAAATAAATTTATTTTAAAAGGAAACATTTGATATGATCACTAGATTTGAAAAACAACAAAGAATACTTGCCACAAATCAAAGAAAACCAGAAGAACCATCACAATGAAAATAAAACAATGTTATTAAAGTCTGCCTGTTAAGAGAACAAAAAGACACGCCACAGGCTGGGAGGAAGTATTTGCAAATCACATATCTACAAAGGACTGACTCGTATCCAGAATATATAAACAACTCTCCAAACCCATTAATAAGAAAACAATCTGATTTTTTAAATGGACAAAAAGTTTGAACAGACACTACACCAAAGAAACTACAGAGATGGCAAATAAGCACATTAAAAAGATGCTCAACATCATTAGTCATTAGGGAAAGGCAAATTAACACCACAATGACATACCAGTGTGTACACCTATTAGAATGACTAAAATTTTTTTAAAAACTGACAATACCAAGTGCTGACAAGGATGGGAAGCAACTGAAACTTTGATGCATTGCTGGTGGGAATGTAAAATGTGCAGACACTTTGGAAAACAGTTCAGCAGTTTCTGATTAAGTCAAACATATGGTTACCGTATGACCCAGCAATTCTACTCCTAGAAATTTCCCCAAGATAAATAAAAATTTATGCTCACATAAAAACCTGTTTACAAATGTTTATAATGGCTTTACTTATAATCACTAAATCTGGAAGCAGCCCACATATCTCTCAGCTGCTAAGTAGGTAAACAACCAGTGGTACATCCATACAATGGAATACTAGTCAGCAATAACAAGGAACAATGTACTGATAACACACAATCAAATGAATGCATCTCAAACGCATGATGCTGAGTGTAAAATAGCCGGACTCAAAAGGCAATGCACTGCAGGATTCCACTTGTATGACATTCTGGAAAAGGCAAATTTATAGAAAAAGATCAAAGTTCAAAAACAAGGGATATTGATCTACGGTGATAGAAGTCAGGATAGTAATGCCCATAGGAAGGGAAGTAACAGAGGAGAGAAAAGAGCTCTGGGGGTAGTGATGTCCTGTCTGATCATTTCGGTGCTAATTACACGGCTGTGAAAAATTCAAGCTGAGCACTTCTTTGTGTATGCCATAGCTCAATACAAAGTTTTTTAAAAGTCTAGCTAGATAAAACTGTGTGCCAAAGGTATGGAACCTGAGACCTGCTCTCTCTTTTTCACAAAGGGAGATTAACAAGTATTTGGTGTTAGAAACAGGTTAGCATCAAACAGACTCTCCATGATGTAAAGGAAGGACTGTAAAAAGATCTGCAAAGGGAGTAACTCTCATGATGTGACCGAATGTGAACTGATGCCCTATGCACCCTATAAAATGAAGCTGGGTGGCCCCAATGGTGCCCAATACCAATTAGAGAGCATTCGAGTATCTGAGACAGCATGCTGGCAGGGCACAGCGGGCATAAGGAGGGAGGTGTGATGGCTCAACTCTGAAAGCAGAAGAGCCCATATTTAGCTGGAGCAGTTAAGGAGTAGCTGGATTCGATTTTGCCTTTTTCATCTCTGTGTTCCTTGGCACCCGACACAAGCCTGGCACATGGTTAGTCTTCACTAGCTAGTCCCCCCTCCAAGCTTTCACATTGGTTGTTCCCTTTGCTAGAGATACTCCCTTCTCCCACCTTGACCACCTGACAAACTCCTAAACTCACCTCAGGGATGACTCTCCTTCTTTTCCCTGTTACCCGAATATCCCTTGGCATTGCTGTTTCGGGGTCACTATGCATGCTGTGTCCTCTGCCTGGAATCTCTTCCCTTCTCCCTTCCCCTGGGTCAGTCAGCACCTTTTGTGTGCAAGTGATGGAAAACCAGCCCAAACCGCTTTCAGCCAAAAACGGAAAATGTGGTGGCTCATGAAACTAAAACACCCAAGAGTGTCTTATTTCAGGTATGGCTGGATCCACAGGTTCAAACACTGTCCAGCTCTATGTTGATCTCTCTCAGGCAGCTTTTTCTCTTATGATGTCCCCTGATGCTCCAGGCTTTCACTTGCTCACTCTCAATCCAATGGAAAAACTGTAACTCTTTTCACAAATAATTCCCAGCCACCAAAGTCCCAGGATCGAGTTTCATTGGGCAGGCTTAGTTACACGTGCATCCCTAGATCAATCACTGGAGCCAGACTTGGTCATATGTCCACCCCTGGAGGCAGTGTCCTAGACACCCCACCCAAACCTCATGGACGGAGATGGGGGAAGAGGAGGTTCTCCAGTAGGAAACTGGGGTGCTATTACCCCAATACAGGAGAAAACAGGAGATGGATACTGATCCCACCTTCTCTTGGCAAACTCTAGCTCATCCCAGCATGCTGTGTGACCTCAGGCCAACCCCTTCCCCTCTCTGGGCCTCATGTTCCTCCTCTGAAAAATGGGCAGGAGACTGTTTGAATTCCAACATTCCAGAATTCTAGGACAGCTTCCAGGCCTGGCAGCTGCTCCCTAAATCCCAGGAATGTTCCGGTACTTCTGGGGACGGAAGTGGAGTGTCAGCCAGAGCCCTCCCTGGCCCCCCGGCCTGGGAACATGCTTAGAAGATGACAATTGGGCTCCCTTCAGCCGAAATTCCACTCCTGTGGGGGCCTTGCCAAGGAAAACAAGCCCAAGAACTGGGCATTGAAGGTGAGCATATTTGACAAGTTTTAAGATGACAAATTATTTACACAGGTGTGGGAACCATCCCCTTGCACCCTGCTTTCTTTTCTTTCTCTTCCTCCCCTTTCCAAATTCTTTCCCCCAAGGGCGCTGACAGACATGCCAAGGGCGGGGGTGGCTGGTCGTGGGGATCTGCCTGGAGTGAGTCCATAAACCTGAGGCAACAGGGCAGGGGATGGAGCAGCAGGAAAGAGGGTGTCTGCACCAGGTGGGGGCTCGTCTCCCCTCACCTCCCTTCTTGCTCTCAACTCCCATTACCTGGGGAGATATGAGGCTGAGGTCCTGGCAATTTCAAAGCTACCTGAGTCCTTCAAGAGAATAGTGCTCAGTCCATCCTTAGTTGACAAGGGGGCGCGAGGGAAAGCAAGGGACACACAGCCAGTCAGTAGCTGACACTGGAGCTAGCAAGCAAAGAGGTGGAGAAAACAAAAATCATTTCTTAAGCACGTACTGTGTACCTGACACTGAGCTGAGCTCTGAGAATACACTGTGAATGAAACAGATAAAAATCCCTGCCCTGGTGGAGCTGACAAGGAAACAAACAAGGTAAATGATGAGTTACCTTCATAAATACCTTAAGAAAATAAAACAGAGTGAGGGGTTGGGGCAGGGCAGGGCGGTGGGGAGACTCTAGGTTTAGGAGGTAACATTTGAGCTAAGAAAGCTGAGAAGGAGCCTGCTAGGGAGAGATCTGAAGGAAGGGCATTCCAGGCAGATGGCACTGCACATGCAAAGGCCCTGAGGTAGGAAGTGGCTTGGGTGTTCAAAGAACACTGAGGAGGCCAGTGTGGCCAGAGCCAGGGGAGGGAATGGAGCTTGATCAGAGGTATGATCTGTGCTTTCTGCTCAGTACAAACCCAGGAGGTGGGTATGATCATCCCCACTTTACTGAGGAGGAAACTGAGGCCCAGAGAAGGGCAGTGACTTGCCCAGGGTCACAAAGCAGAGTCAGATCCCAGCCCCTTCCATCTGGTCCCAAGCCCATGCTCCTTGCTTCTGAGAGGTGAGAGGGTAGGAACAAGGAGTGCCCAAGACCTGCCAGGTCTATCGCCTGCAGCTCGGCCCCCAGGGGAAGGGGCGTCTGGGGGCAAGCCCTCTGCTTCCTATGGGAAGAAAGTGGAGACTGATTTAGTTGCTGAGTCATGGGGGTACAACAGACTGCCAGGCTGCAATGGGCCCTGCCTCAGTTTACTCACCTGTTAAAAAAATGGGTTTAATTACACATCTGGGACTTCCCTGGTGGCGCAGTGGTTAAGAATCTGCCTGCCAATGCAGGGGACATGGGTTCAAGCCCGGGTCCAGAAAGATCCCACATGCCGTGGAGCAACTAAGCCCGTGCGCCACAACTACTGAGCCTGCGCTCTGGAGCCCGCGAGCCACAACTACTGAGCCCATGCGCCACAACTACTGAAGCCCGCGTGCCTAGAACCCGTGCTACGCAACAAGAGAAGCCACCGCAATGAGAAGCCTGAGCACCGCAGTGAAGAGTAGCCCCCGCTCGCCGCAACTAGAGAAAGCCCGTGCTCAGCAACGAAGACCCAACACAGCCAAATAAATAAATAAATAAATACATTTAAAAAAAAAAGATTGATCCTTAAAAAAATAATAATACATCTGCCTCCAGTACCGACTTCAGAGGGCTGCTGTGAGGGTTAATTTCTCCCTGGCAACTCCGGGAGCCTTGATGAAAGGTGGCGGGAAGTGGGAAGTGGGCGCTATTAACCCAAGCAGGTAATTACTCCCAGCCTGAGGGAGGAGGAAGAGGGGTTGCACCTGGTCTGATTCAACCTCAGGCCAGTTTCCTTTCCAGATGTGTAGGAGCCTAACATGCCATGAGCATCTGGCCTTGATGGTCATCCTGGCCCCAAGTTCCCCAGCACCAGGCGAAGCTAGGGCTGTGAGCAGTCATGAGCCACACAAGCCAGGGCGGAAATCACAACTCTGCCCCTTCCCTGGCAGGGAGACCAGGGCAACGCTCCTCCCCTGTCAGGGCCTCAGTTTCTTCATCTGCACAATGGGGATAAGAACCTGGCCTATCCCACGGGGGCGGTGGTTGTTCCTCACAGGTACACAGACACTGTAATTTGACCATTTCATCTCCCCAGCTGCATGTCAGGCCCCAGCCTCCCATGCCATCAGCTATCCTGACCTCCATGACCTGATGGGAAATGGTAAAGGATTTTTCTAGAAGTAAATAAATGATTTTTAAAACACTCTTTGGAATATTGCTTAGGCCTCATGTTGCCCGCACCTCTTGGGCCCCAGAACCAAGCTCCAACTACCCTCTGCCCCTGGAAGCCCATCCCTTCCCCCCGGGACAGGGGAGGGGAAGCAGGGACAGATACTGAAGCCAAGCCCCCTCTTCCTCCTTTTATTTATTTATTTTTTTATTATTTTCTTAAATTGAGGTAATACTGACATAAGTTTCATATGTACAACATTATATTTCTACATCCGTATACCCTACAGTGTGCTCACCACTAAGAATTTATTTTCCATCTGTCACCCTATAGTTTATCCTCTTTATCCATTTCGCACCCCCTTCACCTCCCCTTCCGCTCTGGTAAACACTACTCTGTTCTCTGTATCTATCGATTCGTGTTGGTTTGGTTTGTTCATTTATTTTGTTTTTGCTTGTTTATAAGTTTTCTATATTCCACACATGAGTGAAATCATATGGTATTTGTCTTTCTCTGTCTGATTTATTGCACTGAGCATAATACCCTCAAGGTCCATCCATGTTGTCGCAAATGGCAAGATTTCATCTTTTTTTCTGGCTGAGTAGGATTCCACTGTATACGTCCCTCCACGAGGCAGCATCATGCCCATCTCACGGGAGGGCACACTGAGGCTCCGAGATGTAAATGCCAAAGCCCTGAGCTAGGAAGAGGCCGACCTGACCCAGGCCCTCCGCTTTCCCATGAGGCAATCGGAGTCCCAGCTGAAGCCTCAGTATGGGCACTTGGCCCTACATGGTGACCCCGGAGATGAGGTTCTTCATGTGAGGGAGCTGCTCCTGGGCCTGGGGCCCCCAGGGAGGAAGAAGCCAGGCCCTTGTCAAGTGCCTGCCCCTGCAGGTATGGGTCGGGCCCCAGGCAGCACCACTTCCAGGAAGAGCCAGGGTTCAGAGAGCTGGTCCAGCGGGCCTGTGCCCACCCCACCAAGCTCACCTCGTGCCCCTCTCCCCCTCACTCCCTCCACTCCAGTCACATTGGCCTAGGTGATCCCCAGACATGCCTTGATTCCCACCAGCGAGTCTTTGCACCTGCAGCCCCCTCCGCCTGAAGCACTGTCCCCTCCACACCTTCGCACGCTGGCTTCTTCTCTTTGTTCCAGTCTCTCTTCCAAGGTCACCTCCTCAGAGGAGCCCTCCCAGGCTTTCTCCGTCACAGCTCCTGCTTTATGTCCTTCAGAGCCCTGATCAGTCTCTGAAATGATCTCAAATTTCTGATTCCCTCACTACAGTATAGACTCCATGAGAACAGAGGGTTTCCTCTGTTTTATTCACGGCTGTATTTCCAGGACTCAGCAGAACGCAGTGGTGCTCAACAAATATTTGTTGATGTAATAAAGAAGTTTTTGAAAATAAGAATAATGTGTGTCATGTGGAGAGGGGTGGGTGGATGTTCGCGGGGGTCGGGGGGTGGGGGGATGTCTCCCGGAGGACTGAATTCAATAATTTCTCCAGGGTCTTAAAGAGTGTCCTCAGGAGCTCTGACATCACAACAACAATAACAGTGTTTGTCAGCCGCCGTGCTCAGCACGGATCATCTCACTTAATCCTCGCACTGGCCCCATGAGGTCAGTCCTACGATTATCCCCATTCTCCAGATAAGGAAACGGTAGTTTAGAGAAGTGAAGGGACGCGTTCAAGGTTGTCACCAGCCACCACCACACCCGACCTCCTGCCCTCCGGAGTCTCCAGGTCTCCTAGAGACAACCCCACCCCTTGATTCCCAGTGCAGCCTAGAGAGGTCGTGTGTCCTGCCTGACGCCCCCCAGCTGGTCAGCGGCCCAGAGGGGTGATCCCTGGCTCCCCTGCAGCCACTCGGCCCATCGGGAGGGAAGGCAGGCTTGGCGGCTGTCCTGTCCTGGGGACACCGGGCAGCCAGGAGTTTCTCTCCCCGGACTTACTGTACATGATTCATCGCCAGCCCCAGTTGTGAAATCTGGGAATCTTGTGGGCAAGGCCAGGCCCAGGGGATGGCTGTCTGGGAAAGGGAGGCCGGGAAGGGGTTAAGGGGGGCAGTGGGCCGCCCCCCCAGGAGGCACCGGGCCAGGCCAGCAGAAAGCACACCATTAACACTGGGCTGGCCACCGCCTGCGGCCTGTCTCTGACATCACAGCTGCGTCAGCCCAGCCTGCCCCAGCCCCCCACTTCCTTCCCTCCCTCAGCTGCTTCTCCAGCCACCTCTCCAGCTTCACTGTCCTCTCCTGAGAAGCAGGCAGCACCCAACCTTCCCTCCTGGGAGGGAGGGCATGGGCAGGGAGAGGGAGATGACAAACATTACTTTGCAGGAGGCACTTCATAAGTGACAGCTGTGATGGGTTTGAGTCAAACCATAATCCCATAATGAGCTAGACAAGGCAGGTAAGAAGTTCTCATACCCATTGTAGAGAAGAGACCGAGGGTCCGAGAAGAGTAGGGACTTGCCCAAGGTCACCCAGCTGCCCAGTCATAATTACTTGAAATGTTAATATAATCATGCTGCTCTTCCTCTGCTTTTTATTAGAAGCACATGTATCTCTCATCACCCATTGGGGTGCGGTGAATGTCCAGAGGCTAGGAATTTTCTTCCTTATCTCATTTGTTTTGTTAAATTCAGTTAAACCAAATGGGCATTTGTTTGGCTAGAGAGATGATAAAAGGGTTTCACAGGAACTATTCACAGATCATTGGTGACTTATGGTATTGTATTAAATGAATTCTACACTTGAAATCTTAAAAAAAGTCACCGAGTACAGATTCTGCTCTAGACACCATTTACACATATTAGACTCACTTAATCCTTATGGAAACTCCATGAGGGCAGCAGTGCTACTACCCATCTCACGGAGAAGAAAACTGAGGCACAGGGAGTCCCCACAGCTGGTAAACAGCAGTAATAATAATAATAACAACAAAAACAACAACTGGCATTGATAAGGCCCTTACTCCATGTGCTGAGTGTAATATTTACATCATCTCACTGGCTTCTCTTATCACTCTAGGAGATAAATACTATTATTCTCCCCATTTCACAGATGAGGAAACTGAGGGGTTAACTCACCTAGAAAACATAGCTGCTAAGCCGCAGAGTTGGGATTTGAATCCAGGCCTTCTGTCCCTACCCAGGCACAGAACTGGGGCTGGACGCACAGTGGGTGCTTAGGTAACTCAAGGACGACCAAGTTGGAAATGCCCGGGGCTGCCAAGGGATCCGTCCCCCAAGATATCCCTGGCATCAGCTCAGGGCCACCCTGTGTGGACCTGGCACAGCTGGAAAACGATGTGCGTTCATATTTTCTCCCAGGATGCCATCACTCCCACAGTTGTTAACAGCCCCCTAATCCACCGACACCACTGTCTGAACCACGTGGAGGAGGTTCATTATTCTCCCCATTTTACAGAGCAGAGAAAACAAGGCCCAGAGAGGGCATGTGACTTGCTCAAGCCACACAGCAGGCATGAGTGGGCCACAGCCCTACTATTACCTCCTGAACCTGCCCTTAGCTGGCAGAGGCCTGGGGTGTATTTGAGGAGGAGTGAGATAAGATCTGGCCCTCCTCGGCCACTCCCTGGGAAGAGAACTTCCTCTCTCCCTCTTGCTTTTCTAACTCCTAGCTCAAGTGGGACTGAGCCACACACGAGCTGCATCACAAAGCGAGGACAAGAAGGGCATTCTTGGCAGAGGGAACAGCACAGGAAAAGGAGGCACAGCTCATAGAACAGTGGGGGAAGAATGTCTAGTAAGGCTGAGGTGGCGAGAGTGAGGGGCTGAGGTAGGAGCGATGAGGCTAGGTCAGGTAATGGGAGCCTTGACTGCCATACTATGGAGTTTGGGCTTTCTCCAGGGGCAGTGGGGAGCCACAAAGGCTTTAGAGCAGGGGAGGAACATGATCACTAAACAGAGGACCGACTACTGCAGTACCCGCCTCCCCTGTTTTTCCTGCTTTTGTCCTGGCTTCTACAGTCCATTTTCCACACGCAGCCAGAGGAATCCTGTGAAAACCCAAGTCAGACCTTGCCCCTCCTCTGCTCAGAACCCTCCATGGCTCCCACTTCATGTGGAGAAACAACGATGCACAGGGTCCTGCATGTCCTGTCCCCACCCGCTCCCTGCCCTCACCCCCCTTCTCTCCCTCTGCTCCAGACACACTGGCCTCTTCCCTGCTGCACCCCACCTCAGGGCCTTTGCACTGAGTGGCTGTTCCCATTGTCTGGAAACCTCTTCCTCCTGATGGTTCCCTCCATCACCTCTTAGAGATTGTTGCTCATATGTTACCTGCTTAGCGAGGCTGTCTGTGACCCACCTATTTAAACCCCCAGCACACCCCATCTCCTTTTCCCGCTTTATTTCTCTCTGTAGCACTGGTCCTTTCAAATATAATATACAACTTATTTATCTTGTTTATTGTCTGCTCACCCCACAAAAGTGTGAACTCCATGGGGGCAGAGACCTCTGACTGTCTCATGTCCTGCTGTGTCCCCAGCGCCTGACACACAGGAAATGCTCAGTAAATATTTGTTGAATGAATGAATCCTCTTTTCCCTCAGAATAATTTTCTGAGGGTTTAGCTGGAACAGAGCTTATGACCTTTGCCCTGGGGTCCAGATACAGAAGTGACTTGCCCAGGGTCACTCAGCTCACAAGTGGACAGTTGATCTGGCCCCAAAGTCTGTGATTTTTTTTCTTCTCCATTCTAGGCTGCCCCTCTGGGATTTAGGTCCCACATCAACCACATTACCACTTCTGGGGGCTGCTCTCCTTGGCTGCACCTTAAGCTGGAGGCTCAGAGAGATGAAGTGACTTGGTCAAGGTCACAGAGCAACTAAGGGTGTGAATTCAGGTCTTTCTGCCTCTGTGTTTTGAGCATTTTCCACTAAAACAGCTCTGTCTCTCTCCCCTCCTCCTTTCCTCTTTTCAGCCAATGTGTTTGCAGCTGAAATATCAGGCCTGCTGCGTGCAGCCTTGACATCCACCACATCCCGGGCCTGGCCCCGCCTGCCACCCTGGCCCGGCCGCGAGCACAGCGCCTGGTCCCACATGCCTCAGGGATGAGCTACGGAGAGTGTGACCAGGCCCAGCTGACACATCTCAGAGCAGATGTGGGTCTGCCTCCCACGGGTCCAGCCGGCCAAGCCAAGTCTCAGCCCACCACCCATCCCCCAGGGCGGGATGCCGGGCCCTGTGGAGCACGGGAAGAGGAGAACAGTGACCCTGGAGAGTTCACGTTAGGCAGAGATTAAGGGGCTCAGGGCTTGAACCAGGGCCAAGGCCTTGGTGGTCATGGAGGGAAAAGAGACAGTTTTTCAGGGCTGAAAACTCAGCGCCACCAGGGGCCAGGCAGGGATTTTAAATGAGTGAAGAGGGCCAGAGTAAGATGATAAATAGTTATTATTCCTTGGCCCCAGTTTCAGAGAGACAAGAGGGAGTGGTGGGGACTGGGGCATATGCCCTGTCTAAAGCTGAGTGTGGGCCCTTGAGAATGGGGACCCAGTGCAATCAGATCTTCAGATCCTCTGATTTTCCAGTGGGTGTCAGAAACACGGGTTATTATCTAATATCTACAGATTTTTTAATGTTGGCTCCATTCATTTATAAATTCAGTTTGGACCGAATTTGGCCAACCCAAGGGCCAGATTCAGTCCCTTGGGCCTCCAGTTTGCAACCTCTACTTGGCCAAAGAGAACAGCCAGAGAAGGAACAGATCATAGCCTGATCCTGAGTCAGGATCTGAGGGTCGGGACGGTGGCCAGAACCCAGTGCCAGCAGCTCCGAGGGACTGTGGAAAAGGTTCCTGTCATCTGGTCCCCCTCCTTCATCTCACGGGGTTGAGCCTCCCCACCCGCCCGCCTGCTCCAGCTGGCTGTGGGGTGGAAGGGGGCCTGGGTAGGGACTGAGGTCTCCTTTCCCACATGGGACACAGCTGTGGATGTGTTTTCCAGGCAGATCCCAATTTCTCTCTCCTGTCCCACATGGCCCTGCAACCCCAGGAAGTAGGTGACCCTGTGCCCCAGGTCACCCCCCCCTAAAGCCATGCCCTCAGCAGCCTGTTCACATGCCTGCCTCACCCCCCATGTTCCAAGCCACATGCTTCCACAGCCATCACTTTGAATCTTCACCACATCCTTTCATGACCAATTTTCAGATGAGGAAATTGAGGCTCAGGGAGGGAAAATGACTGGCCCAGGGCCCTACCATGAGAATGCAGAGGAGCTGGACTCAAGCTCAGGCCTCACACGCTGGATAACGGGGGGCCTCACCCCATCTCTTCCTGCTAGAACCCAGCCCATCCTCCAAGGCTCAGCCCCAGTGCTTCCTCCTGGTTTATTTAACAAGCAACCAGGTCCTAGACCAGGTGCTGGATATTCAGAAATGAACAGACAGGGTTTGTCTCAGGTTCCCCCATAGTGTTTGTTGAATGAATATTTTACTCACTTACTGGGAATCTCATTTTCCCAAGTCATGGGCCCTGTCCACATCCAATCTGTCTCAGCCCCGACATCTCGTTTCTCTGACCACATGTCTGCATGCTTCCCAGATGTCTGCCCCTGCATGGGCCCCCAGGCATCCTTCAAATCAATGCACCCAAAGTGAACTCGGCGATTTCCCCCTAAACTGCTCCTCTGCCTCCGTTTTCCTCCTCATAGAAGGCCCCACCATCTGCCCAATGGCCAAAACCAGAAGCCCAAGCATTGTCCATTATACCTCCCCCTCCACACCCTCAACCCAATTGGTCACCAAGGCCAGGGAGTCTTGTCCTCAATGTTCTTCAAATCTGTCTGTCCCTCACATCTTCCTTGGGTGACTACATTCTCTTCCTCACTGTTTGCCCTGCGTGGGAACTTCCTCTTTCCCAAATCCAACTTCCCACAGCAGCTGGGTGACATTTACTATTTCCTGCAGCTATCAGATGTAGCTCCCCATTACCTTCAGAAGGCAGTTCAAACACCTTGGCCAGCCTTAAAACCCCTGCTCGGTCCAGTGACCTCGCCCCTGTTCCTACACATTCCAGGTAACCTGAACTCCTCTCACTTTTCTAATGTGCTATGTTTTCTCTCATCTCTGAGCCTTTGCAAGGCTGTTCCTTCTGTCTGGAGTGTTCTTCCCTCCCTACCCCCATCTCTTGTCTGACTACTATGCAAACACCCTGCAGGACTCAACTTAGGTGTCATGGGCTTCATAAAACCTCCCTGACCTCCTAACCCTGGTTTAGGTATCCACTGGGGTCCTACCACCCCCTCTGTGTGAGTCAGATTACAGCCACAGGAACCAGAAACCCCTCCAGTTATTTTATACAGAAAGGATGGAATACAGGGAATAGGGCACTCACAAAATCGCTAGAAAGGCAGGATGGGCTCCAGAATGACAGAGCAGAACTTGCCCGTCGAGGGAGCTGCCACCTCAGCCAGTCAGGATGGTGGGGAACCAGCAGGCCACCACAGGGACTGTTGGCTTTCAGAACACACACTACAGCAGTGATCCAGAGATTAGGAGGCCACTACCACCACTTCTGGACCCCTGAAACTGGTAACCAGGCATGGTATGTTGCTACAAAAAAAATGTGGTCATGACCACGTTCATCAGCAGAAAGAGAGTGAAGGCAAAAACCGGATGGCCTCTACTTTCTGAATCTCATGGGAGAGCATGTGATTGGCAGAACGTAAGGAGCATACAGAACCCTGTCTGCAGAGGAGACTGGGAAATGTGGCTTGTAGCTTTCCAGTCTCTGCATCCTTTAGCCAGAAGAAGATATTAGCGTAAATGGACGCTGAGTACCAGTGGGTACTGAGTAACGTAAATGGATGCTGAGTACCAAAGGTGATGTCTCAGGATTCCCCACCACAGCCCCAATCAGCCTGTGTTTACTTATCTGTATTTCCTACCAGACTGTGAGAACTTTAAGGGACACAGCATTGCCTTAGATACCTCTGGTTCACCAGCATTTATTGAGCACTTACTATGCCCTGGGCACTAGGCTATGTGCTTTACACACTTGTTTACATATTTGCACCCAGTAGGGTAGAGATTATTACTATCCCTATTTTATACATGAAGAGGAGGCCCAGAAAGATGAAGTAATTTTCCTAAGGTCACCCAGCCCGGAAGTATTAAGAAATGAGATTTAAAAATGAAATCTGTTTGACTTTACACTTTAAACACTTGCCATGGGACTTCCCTGGTGGTGCAGTGGTTAAGAATCTACCTGCCAATGCAGGGGACACGGGCAGGTTCGATCCCTGGTCCAGGAAGATCCCACGTGCCGCGGAGCAACTAAGCCCATGCGCAACAACTACTGAGCCTGAGCTTTAGAGCCCACGAGCCACAACTACTGAGCCTGTGCGCCACAACTACTGAAGCCCGCGCGCCTAAAGCCCATGCTCCACAAGAGAAGCCACCATAATGAGAAGCACGCGCACTGCAACGAAGAGTAGCCCCCGCTCGCCGCAACTAGAGAAAGCCCAGCCCACGCGCAGCAACGAAGACCCAACGCAGCCATAAATAAATAAATAAAATAATAATAAGCAGTTGCCACTATGAGAGGCAGTTTTGTCTTCTCACAGCGATCTTCTCCCAAGCCTTCAGAAAAGTCATGGTAATGCTGTGCAATGAACAAATGAATCCACAAGTGACCCTTTCATTGGAATAATCCCTGTCCCCATCTCAGCCACCTTCATCCCTCTGGGCCTGGGTTCCTCTCCATGGACAGGCCTTGAGAAATAGAAAGAAACTAACTGTGCTGTGCTGGAACTCTTCACCTAGGGTTGTAGATGGCTGCTAGGCTTAACGGCCACCACTGTCTTAAAACTGGTTACATTTTGTATCTGTGAGGAGTTTTCTGGAGATATGGGTCATAACTTTCATTAAATTCTCAAGCTCCAAAAATTTGACAGACCGCTACCCCAGGGAGGGATGCAGGGATCTTGCTGCCATCCTGACCTCAGTTCAGACCTTATGACATTGCACTCATTCACTTGTGCATCCATCCATTCACCTACCTATTCATCCACTCCCCATCCACCCATTCATACATTTTTACTCCCACCCATCCATTCATCCATCCACTCATCCGCCTACCCATCCAACCATTCATCCATCCATCCACCCACTGACCCATCCATCCACCTACTTTCTCATTTATCCATCCATCCATGCAATCATTCATCAATCTGCCCATCCATTCAATCATTAAATCACTATCTATCAATCCATCTATTCATTTATCCTTTTATGTGTTTATTCATCTAGCCATCTATTAATTTGTCCATCATTTCATTTATTATTTATTTACTCATTTAATTATATGTTTATCTATTCATTCATCCATCAGTAATTCACAGTATCCAACCATGAAATCATCTATACCACACATCTCATAATTTATCATCCATTATCCATTTATTTATTCAACCATCCATCCATCATCCATCTATGCATTTATCCACTAATTTCTTTATTCATCCATCCATCTATCCATCCTTCCATTAAGTCAGTTCTTCATCATTTCACTCATTGATTCATCTATTCTTTCATTTATCTATCTCTTCATCCATTTCATCCATCCACAAACAGTTCCCTCATCCATCCACCCAGGTACCCAACCACAAATCATCCTGTCGACCATCCACCCATCCATCAAAACATCACTCACCCTTCCACCCATTAAATTCTCCATCCACTCATTCTGCTCCCTGTACCAAAACCAAGAGATGAATCAGAACTGGTCCCTCCCTTGAGAAGCTCACAGTCTAGTGACAGGAACAGATAGTTAAAACTCAAGGTGGAGAATATTAGGAGGTTAAAATGAGCTCCAGGCAGGTGCTTTCACAGGAGGGAACTTGGGTCCATCTGGGGATTTAGAGAAAGTTCCTTGGAAGAGGTGGCATCTAAACCAGGATTCATAAAGACAGGAAATCAGTGAACAAGCTCCCTTAGATATCTCAGAGGGTGACTTACAGAACACCCACCCACCTAGATGCTCACTGAGCTTGTTAAGACTTTAAAGGCTCTGAGAAGTCCTGCAACAAATGTTAACATTGTTAACCACAGTAATTCTCAAATTCATTGGACCATAGAAACCTTTTCCCCACTTTACTCCTATTAATATCCCAGAGAATCTGTGTCCCTTAGAACCTCATTTGGGAAATGCTAGTCTGGTCCAAACTCCTTGTTTCCACAAACAAGAAAACAAGGTTTCAAAAAACAGTCTCTGTCCTCAAATTTTTTCCATCAAGAGATAAGATGAAATGCACAATATATGCCTAGGACTTTTATTTTTTTCATCCCTAAAGCTGAGCACAGTGCCTGGCACACAGTAGGTGTTCAATAAGCATTTGTGAAAAGAATGTTGTTATTGAAAGAGTCACTCCAAAATGACCCCTGGTTCTTACGCTCTCCCCATTCCCAGTGACCCCTTTATGACCTCAGCCAACTCCATAGCTCCCAGACTCAGTTTTTCAGTCTGAGAAATGGCCAGTAAAATCATCTCCGTAGAACTGATGCAGGAAGCACATGCTTACACTCAGCTTTCGTTGCAGACTCTGTCTCGGGATGTAGCTCTGACCACCCCGCCACTTTCTCACACCAGCAAGTTGAGTTTCCAGCCAGCAATGAGACCTTTGGGCCTTGCTGATCCTTCACGGCTGAGGCTGGAACATACCTGGAAACTGCCTGAGTAATCCCATGGCGTCCCTGCCCAGCCTGATGGGGCATGAACTGGAAATTCCCTATAATATTGCTAATTAAATGATTCCTCCTCCCTCCTTCTCCTTTTACCCTGGCCTCCCACTCTCCCTTACTCAGCTCCCTAAGTGCCTCCAGAAACCTCTGCAAAGGAGTCCGACTGGTTTGGGGAGGGCTGAGCAGCTACTTCCCCTTCCAAACGCCCACCTGCCCGCCCACTGCCTGGAGCCCAGGCCGTGCGACCTGCCGGGAGTTGTGGGCTGTGCAGCTCTAGAACACAGAGCCTGATACCCACATCAGATAAAGGGGCCACTAAGTGCCTCCTCGGCCCAAGCCCAACCCTTGTGCAATTCAGATCTTTGTCCCATAGAGACAGTCACAGGGATGAGCAGATGTGCTTATCTGATGGGGCCACAAGGCCTCCAGATCATTCCAGGGGCTGTTTTCTCAGTCAGTCTTTGGACTCTTCTCTGCCATGCAACTGTGCATGCTCTTCCCCTACTTGGGCACGTCCTCATCTTCCTTCCAGCCGTTCAACATTTATTAGGCACTTCCTGTGTGCCCAGCCCTGTGCTAGGTGCTGGGGACATAAACAAGACAAAGTCCTTGCCCCGTGGAATTCACAGTCTGATGGGGAGGGGGGCAGATACCTAAAAAAATAATGGTCACGATAACATGGTTGAATCTCAAATCATTATGCTGAGGGAAAGAAGCCTAACAAAGAAGAATACAGTAAATGATTCCACTTACAGAAAATTCTAGAGAACACAGACTAATCTACAGCAACAGAAAGCTGATTGGCAGTTACCTGGCCATGGGGGTGGCGGGGGGGTTGGGGGGTAGCGAGGAGGATGGATGACAAAAGGACATAAGGAAACCTTTGGGGCTGGTGGATATGTTTACCATCTTGGTTGTGTTGGTGGCTTCATGAGTGCATACGTATGTCAAAACTCATCTAAGTGCACCCTGGAAGATGTGCCATTTATTGCATGTCTGTTAAACCTCAGTGAAGCTGCTTAAAAAGGTAGTTTGTGAGGCAGTGTGACCAGTGCAGCAATGGGGAAACTCAGGAGGGGCATGGGAGAAGGACTGGGAGGGTAGTCAGGGAAGGCTTCTTGAAGAAGGGGACTGTGGAGCAAAGTTTTGAAGATGAAAGTGAGTCCCATCAAGAAAGAAGAAAAGAGAGTGGTATCTTAATACCATCTCTTTCCAGATGGCCTGAGTTCAAATCCTGACTCCCCTGCTTACAGGCTATGTGGCTTTCGGCAAGAGATTTGACTCATCAGACTCAGTTTTCTCATCTGTAAAATCGATCCCATAATAGTATTTATCTCATAAGGCTGGTGGGAGATGTAAATTACGGAAAGCACTTGGCCTGGCACCCATTGGTCACAGCTTCTACAAAAGCCCTGAGGCAGGAAGGGACAGTGACCTGAATGATAGTGAGGAAGTCCAAGTGGCTTCATCAGAGAGAGGGAGGGAGAGGCCTCAGGGGCCAGGGCCACAGGACGTCTAGGCCATGGTGAGGGTTGGAGCTGTCTCCTGAGGACTGGGGAGCCAAGGAAGGGCTAGAAGCAAGGGAGTTTCATCATCAAGCCTATCCTCTTATCAAAGTCACTCTGATTATTAAAAAAAAAAATTTACAGTTGGGAAACTGAGGCTTAAACAGAAAAAGATTCAGCCAAGTTCCTGTGGAATCACAGTGCTTAAAGGGAAGTGGTCTCTCATTCATCCAAACTCCTATAAGCAGATGAAGAACTGTTATCTGGGTCTGCTTGCATGCCTCCAGTGATGGGGAGCTCACTACCTAAACTGTTGTGCAGTTCTTAGTTCTTAGGGCTCAACTAAGAGAGGTCTCCAAAATTGGCCCCGGCTTTTCCCTCTGGTGCTTCCCAGACACCAGCTGCTCCTCTGGCCAGAGTCACACTGAGAGGAGCCCAGTAGACAGGAGAGGAAGTGGGAAGAGATATGAGTTATGACAGAGGCTTCCTGGGTGCTGCCACCAGCTCCCTGCCACAAGGTCCTAGGACGTACCCTTTCCTTCTCTGGGCTTCAGTTTCTGTAAATGGAGATGTTCATTGTTCCACAGTCTCCTTCCAGCTCTTAGAAATAGATTTGGCCCTGCACAGGTGCCTGGAGGGGGCTGGGGCAGGCACAGGGGGTTCACCAGTCCCCCCCATCCACTCCCATCTGTGGAGCCAGGGTCGACCTCGAGGCAGGCAGGCCAAGCAGGCCTGTCTGGGGATAAAGGCAGGTGCCCCAGGGTGCAGCCAGCTTAATAACAGGTTCTGGGATCCAGGGGGTTTGAACGCAGGAGAATAGGTTCAGACACAAATTGAGCAGCCCATGTTCCTGTCTGTAGCTCTGAAAGCTGATGGTTCCCACACCCAGTGGGCTTGGCCCCCACTCTCTTCAAACCCATTCACCCTGAGGGTGCCCCCTTCTGTGTGCTTACTGTATGCCAAGCTTCTCACTGTACTCAAAATAAGATCCACACTCCTGACACTGGCCCTGCCCACACCTGACCTCTCCTCCTACCCCCTCTCCTCAATCACTTCTGTACCCAGGGCCTTCCTGATGCTCCACAAACATGCCAAGCTGGTGCTGCCTCAGGGCCTTTGCACTGGCTGCTCCTCCTGCCCAGAACTCTCTTCCTCCAGATCTTGCCATGGCGGCTCATCCTCAGGCCTCAGCTCCAAGGTCACCTTCTCTGACAGTCCTTCCCTGACTCCATCCTGTTGCTCACCCTCATCATCCTGTCTTATTTTCCTCCACCAAAGGCTTCATTAGGATGTCTTATCCCCCTGGTGTGGCGTCTGCCTCTCTGGATTTGAAGCCTTAGATGGCAGAGACTACAACTGGCCCAGTGCTAGGTCTGATGTCACCAGGCCCAGGCCGGGCACAGCCTGGCACCCACCTATCAGTGTAGGTTAAATGAACAAGTGAAATAGATGTTGGAGATTTTGAGCCCACTCTGGGGGCTGTCAATGCTTCATCTACATAGACCCTTCTCACCTCCACATGGATGGGCTGGAAGGATGCCTATGCCAGATTTGCTGTGCCCCTGTACACACCTGCACGTGTGTGTGTGCATACACACACACACACACACACACACACCACCACCACCACCACTACCAACACCACCACCACCACAAGCACCCCAGCACCCCCTGCCTCCATACCAGCCCTTGGCACCCAAACTTCTCAACTTTCCTTCCTTTCTCCAGGCTCCAGCTGGCCCCGTGCCAGCTCCTCTCCCCCAACCTGCCTGCCTGCCGTGGCCACCAGACTCATAAAGGATGAGGAAGGGCCTGGGGTGGGCTGGCTGGGTGCCATGTGAACACAGCCCCTGGGGCCCTCGCCTCCCCCTGAGCTGCCAGACACCTGCATAATGAGTGTCATTACTAGGGACCCACCGGGCAGGCCCTGGCTCGACCCAGCCACCCAGGCTGTGAACAATGCTGGGGATGGGGTTTGGGGAACATGGTGGGGTGAGGGGTGGTGGGGAGTGCCTCTGTTCTTCCCAGCCCCAAAGCTCAGCCCTGGATTTCTGGATCAGCAAAGACAGCCTCCCATCTCCCACACAGACTCCCAAACCTCAGGTTCCTATCATACCCCATGCTCAGCTCAGAAGGAGACAAAGGAGGAAAAACATTTATTGAGTACCTACTGTATGCCCACTTGGTGCTAAGAGCTGGTATTGTCACTTCCCACTGTAGACACCATCTCATCCATTCACCCGTCATCTGACTGCTTATGGTCTCTCTCCCCAACTTGAGTACAAAACATGGAGAACATTTATGGAGCGCCTACTATGTACCTGTGCTAAACACATGGATTAACTCATATGTTCTTAAAACAGCCCTATGAGGTGGGTGCTATAATTATTCCGTTTACAGATAAGGCTCAGAGAGGTAAGGCAACTCGCCCAAAGCCGTGCAGTTGATAAGTGGTGGGCCATCTGGTTCAGAGTGCATGTTCTTAACTGCTTGCTACTCCACACCACCTCTTCCATCAGAGCAGGAGGTTTTGTCAATGCTGTGGTGTCCCCAGTGCCCAGTCTAGTGCCTGGCACGTAGTAGGTGCTCAAAAAACAGTGAATGAGTGACTGAAAGAATAATCTCACTAAGTTCCGACGGTATCTTTCCAGGTGCTATTTATAGATGAGAAAACCAAGGCTCAGAGAGGTAAAGTGACTTGCCACAGGCCACACAGTGAAGACACCCCAGAACTGAGATTTGAACCTCAGGTGTCTTTTGTAAAAGTCGGGATGGGAGTTCATGCCCCTCTGCCCTCCTGCCCCCTTGTGGCCCTGACCCCTCTCTAGGCTGCCCCCACCCCTGGACCATGGGGCGCCTTGGTGTCCCTAGGGTCCAGCCTGGGCCTGGCACATAGAAGGCCTTCAGATTGAAATTGCAGCTTCTCTCCTTGGCTCCAAGGCCTTCCAGGACCAGGATCCTGACAACATCACCCCGTCACCTCTCCTAACTCCTGAGCGATGATGAATTTCCCAAACACAGCCTACTCTCCCTTACCTCTGGGCTTCCCTACACGCTGTTCCCTCTACCAGGAGCACTATTCCAGAAACTCTGTCCCAACCTCAGCTTAGAGGGCACCTCCTCTGCCAGGAAGCTCACAGCTCTTAGGGCTTTGCAAGGGCTCCCACTCTGCTGACCCATGGGCCACTTACTCCTCAGATGTTCTGACTTCACTCTTCTTAGGGGGAGGTGCCCTGAACTGGCTGTCCAACCACCTCGGTTTCATCCACACCTTACCACTGACCTTCTGAGTGAACTTGACCTAGGCCCTTGTTAGTTCATCTGTCAGATGGGTAGAAAATTTGAAGTGAAAGTGGTAAGTGAAGGCTTGATGTCCATCAAATTGGGTCATGTCAGTCCCTTCCCCACACAAATCCCACCAGTGGCACTCAACCCACAACTCGCTGCGTGATCTGACCCCCGCCAAGCTCTCTAACATCACCTCCTTTCCCTTCCTTCACTCCCCTCCAGCCACCTGGCCTCCTTGCCTTTCCTGGAACATTCCAAGCCCCAACCCACCCCAGGGCCTTTGCCCTTGCTGTTACCCCTGCTGGAAATCTCTTCCCCCAGGGTCTGTTCCTTCTCCTCCTTCAGATGTCTCTCCAGGTCACCTCTTCAGAGAAGCCCTCTCTGACCCATGCAGCTCCCAAACACCTCTGTTTATTTCTACCACGGAGCTTCTCCGCGGCTGAAATCATCTATTCCTGTGTTCGCTCACTGATCTGTCTCCTCCACCAGAATGCATACAGAGACCTGGTTCACTGCTGGGTCTCCTGGAGTCTGGTAGACAGTAGGTGCTCAAGCAACAGTTGTGGAATGAAAAGAAGATGATCAAAGTGCTGCCCCGCCCTTGCCTAACCCCCAGCCCCCAACCCAAAGTTCAGGGGCTGGGAACCAGGAGGCCCCACTCCTGCAGCGGGCAGGCGCCTCTCGGAGCCCCAGAGCCTGTCTGGTTCCCAGCCTCATAAAAACCACCGCCCTCACTTTGCCCTTGGGCAGCAGAGGGTGAAGGAGGCGGATGTGAGGTCCAGAGGCTGACCCCAACCTGGCTTTGGAGAAGATACAGACTTGAAAGTCAGTGCCCACACAGCACTTTCTGTGCAGCCAGGTGCTGTTTGAGCACCACACCACAGCCCTCACGGCTGCTCTGCCGGGCCAGGACCACCGCAATTGCCTTCTACCAGTGAGGAAACTGAGGTACATCGGGGTGCGGCCACATGCCCCAGGCCAAGCCGCCAGAAAAAGGCACAGTCGGGATTCCAACGCAGCTCTGCGCGGTGCCAAAGCCTGCGTATGCTCCCACCCAGGGTGGTCAGGGCATAGATGTTACCTGAGTGCTAGCAATGTGCCCGGCACATCTGGTTCAGAGCACGGGTCCTAGAGGCAGAGCACTGAGACCTTAGGCAGGGTACTCAGCCTCTCTATGCCTCGGTTTCCCCTGCTGTGGAACAGATCCCACCACCCCTCCTTGGTCAGGTTGTTGAGGGAATGAAAGGAAATCACATGAGGTCCAATAGAGCTGCTTGGATTCCTTGCTGCCCTGCACTGCTGCATGCCCTTGGTCCTCTCTCTGAGCCTCAGTTTCCCCATCTGGCATATGCTACTCCATAGGGTTGTGTGTGAGACTAGGATGAGCTATTTGCCCAATGCCTCGCACACAGTAAGTGCCCAATAAGTGTTCACTGTTATTTACTCCTGGCCTCTGGGCCTCACTTTCCCCATCTGTAACCCCAGAGGGCAGTCCTGATCACCCAAGACCTCTTCTAGGTCACTCACTGGGGCAAAGGTCTAGGGGTCCTAAGGTGGCCCTGGCAGGGGGCAGGAGGGCCTCGGGATGGCGGGGGCGGGGCAGCAGAGTGGCTGGGATCAGGAGGCTGCAGGAGGCTGGAGTGATTCACTGGCCAGCCGGGCTGGAGGGCTGGGCTGCGGCCCCCCACGCACCCCTCTGGGCCCTGCCTTGCGCCCAAAAGTGCTGTGTCATGCTCTGTCATGTGGCTCCGGGTCATTAATACCCGAGTTCTGGGAAGCTTGGGCCGAGTTCCCGGAAGGGGTCAGCCAGTTCAGTAAACAGATTGGCTGGTTGGTCGTCACCGCCGAGCCGGGCAGGCCTGCAGCTCGGGAGGCAGGAGGTGGGGACTGGTGGCCAAAGGGGGCACAGGAGCCACCGCCATCCCTATGCAGGGCTGGCACCTCCCAGGGCAACTTGGCCCAGGCTCTGCCGATGAAAGGCAAACCTGAGGCTCAGAGAGGGCAAGGCACTTGCCAGAGGTCACACAGCGAGTCCAGGGTTCAAACCCAGAATTCTGGGCTCACTGTCTAGTGCTCTCAGCATCTCTCTGACTAATGAGCAGAAGGCTCTGCATCCTCTTCACCCACAAACCCTTTCCCAGACTCTAAAGCCAGTCTATTGGGTGAAGAGAGAAACTAGTAGAAGGCAATTTGGGAAGGAAGCAGGTTTGGAAGGCTGTCCCCCGTGGTAGGTCCTCTAAAAATAATAACACCTTCTAGCATTTCTTGAGCACCTACTATGTGCCCTTAGACACATAAGTGCTACTTGGGCACTGCTCTAAGTGCCTTACATTAATTCACTCATTTACTATGCAGCCACCTTTACAGCAAATAATCACAGCCATCATTTTTAAAGCACCTACTAACTGCCAGGCACTGAGCTGGGTGATGGATATGCACCACCTCTGATCCTCATGTGGACCCCATGAGGTGGACATCGTCCTCACCCCCCTTCATCAGATGAGGAAATAGAGGCCTGGAAAGACAAGCAGCTGTGTCGTTTGGTGGAAGGAAAGTGGACTCCAGAGTCAACTGGACCCAAGGATCCAAACCTTGGCTTTGCCCCGTCTAGCTGTATGACCTCACGCAAGTGACTCCATCTCTCAGAGCCTCAGTTTACCCCTCTGATAAATGGGATGATTATGATACTCGGATCACAGGGAACCAGACCTGGTGGGAGCATGTGAGTGTTACTACAGAGCAGTGGTAGGGCATGGACTTCGGGCTTGGACAGGTCTGGTTTCTGATCCTACTCTGCTGCTTCCTGGTTGTGTGACCTTAGGCATGTTGCTTAACCTCTCTTGGCCTCCATGTCCTCTGTAAAATGGCGATCATAATAACACCTCCTTCATACAACTGACAGGAGGAATGAATGAGCTGACACCCCAGAAGCCCTCCATGCAGGGCTGGGCATTCCGCAGGCACTCAACACAGGTGACTTGTTCTTATATTTCACCTAAGATGACTCTGCTGGGATGAGGGGAAAGCGTATTAGGCTGTGGACAGAAAGACAAGACACCCACAAGCTGCCCTTCTGCACCCACAAGCAATTTGCACAGAGGTCAGCTCCCCATTCTTCTTCACACGCTGTTTTCTCAGGCCTAGCTGTGCCCCTGACGTTTGCTTTTGGTTCTCACAGTGCTCTCCACCATTACTAGCCAAGCCCCAAACCCCTTAGTCCAAACTCTCACCTCATTATTCCCACCTTCACACTTCTGCACGTACGGAGCCCTCCACCTGGCAGGCCCTCATTACCCTAACCCATCTGCCTGGTTTATTTTCACCCATCCTCTGCCTCTCAGATTCAAAACCACCTCCTCCAGGGAGCCTGCCCTGATCCTCCCCTTGAAAGCGAACTCTCCCAGACTCTCTCTAAACCTCACTTACCCCTTTCTATCATTACACATCAGCTATTTTTGCACATGTCACCTCAAATTTTGGCTGCTGTGAGGTGGAAAATTTGCAAGGGAGATTTGGAAAAAAAAAATTGTCTTGCCTCTAAAACACTTAAAGAAACCTGCTAAATAGAAATTAATAACTCCTTTCACTAATCCCCTCAAACTTCACAATTAATTATTAAATTTCTAATTTAGTATTTACAAAACTTTTCATGGCATTTGAACATAATCTGCAAACGAGAATGTTCCTTGTTGGGCAAACACTCCCTGATGTACACGGGGATTGCCAAGAACCCAAAACGGATGGTAAAATAAATGAGCTGCTCGTTGCCAAACAATTTCGGAAGTGAAATTATTAATATTATTCAAATCCTTTTGTGATTTTTCCAGCTTTCAGTCTTGCCTCTTCGTTTATCTCCCAGCACCACCCCACCCCCCATCACGTCTCCTCCTCTTCTTCCCTGGTTCCATCTCTTCTTATCTCCCTCGACCTCAAAAACTGTCTTCACATCCCCACCTCCACACCCTTGCTCATACTCCCCTACCTCCTGGAATGCCCTCTCCTCTTTTTTTTTGTCGGAATCTGACCCTTCTTCAGAGCTGAATCCAAGCTCCTCCTCCCTCCCCGCGTCCTGTCCCGCCCTAACCCAGGAGAATCCACCCGTCTCTGGAGCCGCTATACTTCTGACTCCCCATCTGCAAAATGAGAGGGCTACAGTGGACCAGAGGTGTCAAACTCATGGCCCTCAGGCCAAAACTGGCCTGTATATTTATAGATTGGCCCCAACATTTAAAAATCAATCCAGATTTACAGTTTCTCATGAAAACCTGGAAGCCCTGGCCTTCCACGTGGTAACATTGGGCTGAAGCTGAGTAATGCCCATGCTTTAGATGGGCCTGCCCCTCTCACCAGCCACTTCACCGTGTGTGCTGTTTTCCTGGCCCTGCTGTTTTCCAGGCACCTGAGTTTGCAACCCTTATACTGGAGCGGAAGTCCTGAGGCTTCCTTCCGTCTCAGAGCCCTTTCTTGAAACATCTTAGGTGGAATCTCCTGATCTGGTTGAAGTGAGGGACCCCTTACCCACTTGTCCCTGCTCTCACCCCTAGAAAAGACACCCTCATGCCTGCCATCAAGGTACATTCTCTGGACACTTAAATTCTTTGAAGCACAGTTTGAAACACTCAGCATCACCTAAGGCCATTGGGCCCCGTCCCAGACCTACTGAATTGGCATCCAGAAAAAGAAACCTCCTGATGTAGCCCCGCAAACCAAACCCCACTCAGTAAGACAGCACCTTTACCCACCCCTGCTTGGGCCAATAAATCCTGCTGATCTCACCTTCAAAATAGATCCAGAATCCAACCACTTCTCCCAGCCCCACTCTCTCTCCCCTCCTGGAATCGCTACAGTCCGCTCTCCCCATCCCCAGACAGAAGGATCCTGTTAGACCAGGAGTTCTCAATTCAGGGGTGACTGAATTGTTGTGCCCCAGGGTTCATTTGACAATGTCTGGAGATATTTTTTTTTATATTTATTAATTTATTTTATTTATTTATTTTTGGCTGTGTCGGGTTTTACTTGCAGCGTGCAGGCTTCTCTCTAGTAGTCGCATGGGCTCTGTAGTTGCAGCATGCGGCTTAGTTGCCCCGCAGCATGTGGGATATCAGTTCCCTGCATCCCCTGCATTGGAAGGTGGATTCTTAACCACTGGACCACCAGGAAAGTCCCTGGAGATACTTTTTGCTGTCAGGACTGGGTGGGAGAGAGGGGTGCTACTGGCATCCAGTGGAAAGGGGCCAGAGGTGCTGCTCAAACCCCTGCAATGCACAGGAAGCTCCCACAACAGAGAATCATCCGGCCCAAATGTCGATAGGGCCCATAGTCAGAAACGCTGTGTTCAAACCTGAGTCAGACCCTGTCTCTCCTGTGCTCAGAACCCTCCAGAGGCTCCCACCTCACTTACAGTCATATTCAAACTCCTCCTCCTGCCGCCCACAGGGCTCTGGGTGATCTAGACCCTGTTGGCCTCTTGGATCTTGTCTCCCCGCAACCCTCCCACGGGCTCACTCTGCCAGACTGCTCTCCTTATCTTTCCCCAACAATGCAAGATTTTTCCTACCTCAGGGCATTTGCATCTGCTGTTCCCAGCATCTGGAACACTCTGCCCCAGACATCTGTAGGGCCAGAACCTCACTCCCCTCCAGCCACCTGTCCCTTCTGTGACGGCACATATGACACTGCAGCCCCTCTACTCCTTGCCCCCCCTTTGCCGTTTATTTCACTATCTGACATACTCCATCTCATTTGTTTCTTGACTGTCTCCCCAGCGCAAACATAAGTGCCATGAAGGCAGAGAGTCTGTCCATCTTGTTTGTCCATTTTTTTCACTGCTGTCCCCCCAGTGCTTGGCACATAATAGATGCTCAATAAATATTTACTGAGTGAGCATGTGACTTGGTCTACCAGGCCTCCATACATTAGAATTCTAGAATTGCAGGGGCTTAGTCGACTGAGAGCCAGTGATGTCTTTGTCCTGGCGGGAACAATTCTATAGTCTGGGACCCCGTGATCTTAAGCATCCACTGAGCTTCCATTCCAGGCCAGAGCACTACCGCAGGGTCACCTAGGTCCTGGTTTAGAGAGAGAAAGACCAAAGGGCAAGAGAGAAGGGGAGGCAGGGGCTGGGCCAGGCTAGGAGGCTGAGGCCACACGTGGTGGTGATGAGGGATGGGCCCCAGCTTAGGAGGGGTCCCTGGGCTGCCCAGCACTGGAGACCCTGGTTCCCCCTCACAGAACAAGAGCTGCACCTGGGAGTGGGGAGAAGGGCACTCCTGGAGACCTCGGGCAGGAGCTCAGAAGATAAAGGTAGACACTTTGTTCTAGGAAAAAGCTACATAAAGTGAATTCACTGAGAACCAGGGCCAAAACCTCAGAAAAAGCATCAACTTTAGAGAAATTTGCCTAGGACCTATCTTGCAAAGTGAAAAAAGAAAAGTGAAAATAAATTGACTTTCTCTTTGACCTAATACAATAATATAATTATGCAAATTCTTAGGATGATCAAAGTGAAGGGAGTGTTGATATATTCAAATATATTTAAACAAAATTGCGTGACAGCACAGTGTTATGACCTTTTCGTTGCATGTGACCAGCGTGACATAATCATGGAGAGAGTTATTCAGGCTGCACTATGGCCACCACCGGGCCCTGGTCACTGCCCCCATAACTGGTCCGCCCACTGAAGCCTCCAGAAAAGTAGAGGATGCTGTGGCCCCACCCACCCCAGAATGGACTCCTGAGTACCCCCCAATCACTTCCAACTTCTGATTGATAAAACAGGCCCAGATGCACTCGACTGGTGGGCACCGGTCACATGGCTATAATCAAGCTTCTTTTTTTAATCTATTTATTTATTTATTTATTTTTGGCTGCGTTGGGTCTTTGTTGCTGCGCGCAGGCTTCCTCTAGTTGCGGCGAGTGGGGGTTACTCTTCGTTGCGGTGCAGGGGGTTCTCATTGCGGTGGGTTCTCTTGTTGCGAAGCACGGGCTCTAGGTGTGTGGGCTTCAGTAGTTGTGGCTCGCAGGCTCAGTAGTTGTGGCTCATGGGCTCTAGAGCGCAGGCTCAGTAGTTGTGGTGCACGGGCTTAGTTGCTCTGCGGCATGTGGGATCTTCCCGGACCAGGGCTCGAACCCATGTCCCCTGCACTGGCAGGCGGATTCTTAACCACCACGCCACCAGGGAAGCCCTATAACCAAGCTTCTGAGGAGCAGCCCTCAGCCCCTCCTTACCCCTGGCTGGAGTCCTGCCTTCCTTCCCTCCCACAAAGCCCCCACTCCTCAACCCCTCACTGGCTCCTGCAGCCCATTCCACACCCCAGGAGGGGGCCAGCCCAGCACCTCCAGTTTTTGAATGACTAAAGAATGACTGTGTCCCATTTTAGAAACAAATAACAAACCAGTAAACGTTATTTTTATGATTTTTAACAATTAAGGGGCTAATTTTCCCATTACGAAGGTGGTCTCGAATAAACAAGACAGACGCACCATGGAGAAAATAACATAAAAACAAAAGTAGGTTGGGGGGGCTTCCCTGGTGGCGCAGTGGTTGAGAATCTGCCTGCCAATGCAGGGGACATGGGTTCGAGCCCTGGTCTGGGAAGATCCCACATGCCGCGGAGCAACTAGGCCCGTGAGCCACAATTACTGAGCCTGCGCGTCTGGAGCCTGTGCTCCGCAACACGAGAGGCCGTGACAGTGAGAGGCTCATGCACCGCGATGAAGAGTGGCCCCCACTTACCACAACTAGAGAAAGCCCTCGCACAGAAACGAAGACCCAACACAGCCAAAAATAAATAAATTAATTAATAAAAAAAACAAAAGTAGGTTGGGTACCCCCCCAGGCGCCAGATGCAGGGAATACAGAAGTGGATGAGGCTGGTGACCTCCTCAGCTCATTGTCCGTGAGAGAAATGACTAAGAGGCTGGTCCCCAACACTGCGGTGACCAGGGGCACCCAAGGGGCTGTGGGACAGCAGAGAAGGATGAGGTAAGGAAGAGGGGAGAGTGCTCCGGGAAGAGGGAACTGCTCAGGCAAAGGTGTGGAAGGAGAAAGAACTCCAGCCACAGCTTCTAGAACCTTCCAAACCAGAGGTGTACACCAAGTTGGGTTCTGTGTGTTGTTTTTAATGGATTCGTTGGCCAACATTTAAAAATCAGGACTTTTCACACATGACCTCGGATTTCTGGCTTCTCTTGATAAATGGAAAGACCTGGGCCACATGCTGGCTGAGAAGCAGCTGTCCCCTGAGAAGGGCCTGTTCTCCGCAGTTCACTGCCGTCACCACCCAGCCCACCTCCCTCATCACGTAGTCTCTTGGCCTCAAAGCGTCTGAGTTTTTGACTCCCTGTTCTAAAGCTTGCCAAGGAGGACGCTGGGGAATTGCGCCCAGAGAGCTTAAACAACTCTCCCAAGGTCACACAGCACTCAGAACAAGGCTACAGCCTGAGGACTCGGGACATCCAGTCCTGCGCAGGACACTAAACACCTCCCCCCAGAAGCCCCACGGACCCCACCTCAGTCCTCCGGGAGCTGCTGACCCTGGCCCTGAGCCCCGGAGAACCAGGAGGCCGGGCCGGGGAAGGCCCCGTCCTGTTTAGATTTTGTGGTCTCGTGAGTAACCGAGTGGAAAAAAACAAGCTTGAAAAGATAACAATTACAACGAAATTAAATCAAATCAGGCCTGTGACTCATTTATGGAGCCGTAAAAACAGAAAACAAAAACAAGCTGGTTCTGGAGGAGGGAGACCGGAATGATGAGGGGAGAAGTTGGGGAAGGGAAAAAAAAAAAATAAAGCAGCAGCGGCAATAATCTCCTGGGGCTGTCAATTACCCCAACGAGGAGGTAACAATGCCAGGCCCCTGAACTGGGCGAGGGCCCAGGGGCTTGGGAGCTTGGGAGACCCAGGGGAGGGGCCAGAAACCCTTGATGTGAGTGGGATGGCTGGTCTTGTCCTCCCAGACACCCCCGTGAGCTGGGTATCATTGAGGTGCCATTCTACAGACAAGGAAACTGAGGCTCAGAGGGACCAAGTGACAAGCCTCAGGTCACCCAGCCAGGAAGTGGGAGGATGAGATCCAAGCCTGGGCCCAAAGCCCGTATGGGGTGCAGTCTTGCCATCCAGAAAACAGGCTCCTGAGCCCCAGCCCTGTTCCAGGGGACAGAGGAGTCAGGGTCCTGGAAGCTGCCCTGGGCGTTTCAGGAGCCCCGAAGGCTAGCCACCGAACATGGCAGTCCCTCTCTAGCCTCACTGTCCCCATTTACGCAATAACGAGGTCACATCAGGCAATGAAGAAGGAAGGCCCAGGAGCTCGGTGGGTCTGACCCAGGGGAGCTTCAAAGCATTGCTCTGCCCATTTCCCAGAAGCCTCTGCCCCCGGGGATATAAGAGGAGCCAGAGGCAGAGCCTGAGGGAGGCCGCCCCACAGGCCTGCGATTCCCCAGAGGTCACCCTGACCCAGGGACAAGACTGCGCGGGCAGCAACGAGCTGGGCCAGGGATCTGGGCCGGGCAGAGAAAGCAGGAGCGCCGGGAGAGTGAGGACAGGATTTGAGGGGGCCGGGAGGGAAGGGGCACTGGAAAGCATCTGCCAAAAATAACACCATTCACCACATTAGGACGTCGGGTATCAAGCGCTTACTATGGGGAGGGCACGTTGCTGAGCACTTTACATTCATTCATTCATCCATCCCTTCTACAAGTCCTTATTGTGCATTTTCTTGTGCCAGGTGCCATGTTGGGGGCTGGGAACATAACGATGATCAAGAGAGACAAAAGTGGAGGTGCCATCCTGAACAGGGTAGACAGACAAGCAAAACCCAGGATGCGCTGGGAAGTGTGGTTAAGAGCTACGGAGACAAATGAAGTGAGGGACGCTGAGCTGCGACATTTAAGCAGAGACCTGCAGGCGTGAGAGCAAGCCATCCTCGGGAATGGTGTTCCAGGCAGAGGGAACAACAAGGGCAAAGGCCCCGAGGTACAAGCATGCCTGGCATGTCTGAGGAACAGCAAGAGGGCCAGGGTGGCAGGGGCAGAGTAAATCCTCCCAACAGCCAGGAGGGCGGGTACCGCTCTTATCTCCTCTTATAGAAGAGGAAATTGAGGCTCAGAGAGGGGAAGTGACTTGCCCAGAGTCACATAGTCAGGAAATGGCAGCACAGGGAGCAGAGCGCAAGTCGGGCTGTGTGGGGAGGTGGGAGTGTGTGCCACAGGCTGCAGGGTCCAAGGGTGACTCCCAGACAGCATGTGTCACCTGCCTTGGTCATAGCCGTGGAAGTTGTGATTGAGCAACCAGAGCCCTGCAGGGCGCCTCAGCCTGCCTCCCAGGCCCACTGGGTCTAAGGGGCACTGGGGAGCCAAGAATCCAGGGAGCTCATTTGAGCTAAGTTATGAGTGACTGCTAGCAGTTCCCGGCTTATCCCTGTCCCTGAGGATTTAACCAGGTCATAGAAGCATTGCAGCCTGTTTCCCCACGTGTCAAATAATGAATCCACTTAGGTGGTCTCCAATAGCAGTTGTGGATTCTTGGGTCCAGAGAGAGGCGTGGCTTCCTGAGGTCACACAGCCAAGGGAGCAACAGAGTCAGGGTGACCCCGGCCTACTGACTGCTGGCCCAGAGCTCTTTTTCCTTCTGCCCGGCTGATACTTTATCCTGGAGCTCGGCTGCCTGGGTCTCTCTGTCCTGCTATCTTCACCAATCTCCCCCTCATCTACCACCCTGCACCCCTCACACTGTTCATACTTCCAGGCCTTTGCACATGCCGTCCCCTTGTTGGGAGTTTCTTTCTCTTCTTTCCCCTGTGCCATCTCCTCTACCCATAAAGGAATAACAAAGCAGGATCAGAGTATAGAAAGAGACAGTTTAGGAGGTGGAGAATGTTTAAGCTGGTGAGGGTGGGGCTCAGAGAAGGCTGCTCTGAGGGGTGACATCTGAGCTGCCACCTGAAGGGGGTGAGGGAGGGAGTCATGGGAATACATGGTAGATGAGGGTTCCAGGCAGAAGGAACAGCGTGTGCAAAGGCCCTGAGGTAGAGTGTTCCATAGTTTATTAGAGGAACAGCAAGGAGGCCATCAGGCTCGAAGGAAGTAAGCACGGGGGAAGTGGAAGAGACGAGGTCATCAGAGAGGTATAGGGTTTGCTGGGGTCAGGGGGTCACACAGGGCCTTGTCGGCCATGAGGAGGACCTTGACTTTGACTCTGAGTGAGGTGGAAGCCAAGAGAGGTCTCTGAGGAGGGGAGGGACAGGATCTGACTTAGGCCCTAAGGGGACTTCTCTGGCTATGTGCGGAGAACAGACCGTAGGGGGTGAGGTCCTCAGATGGGTGATGCTGGTGGCATGGACCATGGCAGGGGCACTGGAGCTGGGGCGATGCAAGCTGATTCTGGATGCGTTTCTAAGGTGGAGCTGACAGGATGTGGTGAGCAATCAGATACCAGGGTGAGTGAGAACAAAGGGTAGAAGACAACTCCCAGGTTTGGGGGAGTACCTGCAGAATGGAGGAGCAGTTAACTGAGACGGGGTGGTTTGGGGGTAGATCAGGAGTGGGCTCATGGCTGGGCTGAGTCTGGGGCTCCCGTCAGCCACCCCGGTGGCAATTAGGAGGGGTGAGCGGAGACTCGTGTCTGGAGTCAGGGAAAGTGTCCAGGTTGAAGAGATGCATTTGGAAATCACCAGCATTTAGAGAGGACAAAAACTGTGTCTTCTACACCTTTGTCCCCCTCCTCCCCTCACTCCAGCACCAGGCTGGCCTTGGGGAATCCTCAGGGAGCATCCAGGGACCCTCGAATAAATCCCTGAGCACATGTCCTGAGTGCCCACTATGGTCAAGGCCATGCCAAGCACTTCCTCTCACTGACTCATTTCATTCTCACAACTTCTGACAGGGTAGGTACCACCAGAGCCCATTTACGGAGCCGAGGGTGAAGGAATTTGACCAAGGTGTCACCTAGCATTGGGAAAATAAATTACTGAATTCATTCATTCTAGAAGGCTGCTCTAGTAGAGGTACAGTAGGCAGTGGGCAAAGTCATCAGGCAAGAGTTACTGCCATTCTCAGCAGCTGCTGATCATGATGCAGGGCACTGGGACAGGGGGAAGCCAGAGGTTCCTGAGTTACCTCCCCCAGGCAGTGCGAAGGACTGCCTCTTGGGGTGATTCTGGGTCCCCTGGAAAAAGGCTGAGGGCAAACCTGGAGCTCCCCAAGGTCAGCAGGAGGCAAGCTGGGAAAGGAGCTTGGGAGAGATGAGGGAGGTACAGTCAAGGACCAGATTGAGGCCTCAAGCCAGGGGAGAGACACTAAGACTTTAGGGCAGACTTAGGGGACAGTGAGATTCCCCCCACCACTTATATGGAGCTCTAGGAAGCCTCTCAGTCGTCCGTAAGTGCTCTTCCTCTGAGGCCTCACTCTCCACCATTCACTGCAGCCGTAAAGGCCAGCTGGCCAATGGCTGCAATTTGCAAAACTCCCCATCCCACCCCACCCCCTGCCATAACCTGGATGGAGCCTAAAAAAAAAGCTGAGGCTCATAGCGGGAGTGTGACGTTGATTAAGCACCCTGTGTGTCAGACCTCTCACCCAAGGTTACCAGCAAGAGAGGGGCTGAGGCAAAATTCAACCTCAGATCTACCTGACCTCCAAAGAGTATTCTTTCCACTGTGGGGTTCGATTTGCCCACTCGACATCCATGCAATGGGAACAAGAATTGGGAGTGTCCCTAAGGGGCAGCGGAGGAAGAATAAGACCCAGATACTGTTTATCGAGATCCAACCTTGTGAGAGTCACTGGACAAAGACTTTAGTTTCTAATCTGTAAAATCAGAGTTATGATCCCTTTTTCCTCCCAGGACTGTGATGGGTTAATCCAGGGATTAGCAAACTTTTTCTGTAAAGAACCGGACAGTAAATATTTTCACCTTCGGGGGTAGTACGGTCTCTCTCACAACTACTCAACAGGTAGTTGCAGGGTGCAGGCAGTTATAGATAAGTAAATGAATGGGCACGCTGTGTGCCAATAAAACTTTATTTACAAAAACAAGCTGTGGGCCAGATTTGGCCCGAGGGCCATAGTTTGACAACCCTTGGAATAATGAATGCAAATCAGAGCACCTAGCACATAGTAGGCACTCAATAATATTTGATGAATGAGTGAAATGAGTCTGAATCTCACTTTCTCCACTTCTTATAAACAAATCATTACAATTAGCTGTTTATTGACTGCCTCCCTTGTTACTTGGGGCTTCAGGAAGCCAGGAACGGACCTTGTATCTTTCCTCCTATAAAACCCTATGAGAGGACTTCCCTGGTGGCACAGTGGTTAAGAATCCGCCGGCCAATGCAGGGGACACGGGTTCAAACTCTGGTGTGGGAAGATCCCACAGGCTGCGGAGCAACTAAGCCCGTGCACCACAACTACTGAGCCTGTGCTCTAGACCCTGCGAGCCACAACTACTGAGCCCACGTGCCACAACTACTGAGCCCACACACCTAGAGCCCATGCTCCGCAACAAGAGAAGCCACTGCAATGAGAAGCCCGCACAGCACAACGAAGACTAGTCCCAGCTCGCCGCAACTAAAGAAAGCCTGCACGCAGCAACAAAGATCCAACGCAGCCAAAAATAAATAAATTAAATTAAATTAATTTAAAAAAAGAAACCGCTATGAAATAGGGGTGTCAATAGTCCCATTTTACAGAAACAGGTTAAGTGACCAATGCCATAGAGCTGAGATATGACAAAGCTGAAATTCCAACCCAGGTCTTCTGAAACTGAGCCTGGGGCTCTCTATACGCTGAAATTTGGAGACTGAGACCAAGACCCTGGGGCCCACGCTGGGCCTGGAACAGGGTCTGGCTCTAGATCCTCAGCTCAGTCCTCCCCACACCAGGAGTCTGCTACCCGCACTCCTCCTGGGCAGTGGGTCAAATACACAAGGGAAGGAGAGAGACAGAGAGAGAGAAACACACAGGCAGAGAGAGACAGGACAAAGACAGAGACAGAGGAATCCAGGGAGATGAAAAGAGAAACAGAGAGACACAAAGAGAGATGGAACTCGAGAGGGGTGACACACCTCCCATCCCTTCCTCCCTCCCTGGGACCCCCTCCCAGCCCCACCATGCTTTCCATTACCACCAACTCCTTCCAGGGAAAAAATGATCCATCCCATACACAGTCCTGGGTTGTAATCCTGGCTCAGACAATGACCGCTGTGTGACATTAGACAAATGACTCCCCCTCTCTGAGCCTCATTCTCCCCATCTGTGAAATGAAGATGATGCTGACTTGGACAGCTTCACTGGCTACTGGATCAGATGGAGCAGGGTTGTCTGGTACCAACAAGCACCTGAGGACCCTAGGTACCCCCCTCCCTGGGCCAGGGAAGGGGGGTGAGGACACACTTTCAGAGCTCAGGGTCTGTGTTCCCCAATGGGTCACTATTTACTCATTAATTCTTTCAACAAACATTTATTGAGCACCTGCTGTTTGCCAGATACTGTGCTGGACTGCAGGGGATGCAGCAGTGAAAAGGCAAACAAAAGTCCCTGCCCTGGTGGAGCTGACATTCTAGATGGGAAGGCAGCTGAGCAACCAACACGCAAATTAATACAAAAGTACCAGGGGGTAAGGAGGGCAACGGGAGAAATTGCCATGGGGAGAAAATGCCCCCCGAGGGTGGGGGGCTAATTATTGAGTACTTCCTGAGTGCAAGGCACTTTCATCAATTTTATCACACTGAATCTCCTCAGCAATCCCAAGAGATAGTTACTCTTATTGTGCTCATTTCCCAGATAAGGAAATGGGCTCAGAGAGGTGGAGTGACTTGCCCAAGGTCACACAGCTATAAAGGGGCAGAACCAGAGTTCAAATAGGACCTGAAGTCCTGGGGACAATCAGAGGGGTTTAATCCAAGGTGGGATGAGTCGGTACCACCCCTGCAAGATACCAGGGCAGGAGCTTGAATGGGGGACAGTCAGACAGAGAACAAGACTTGCCTCAGAGGCCTCAGCAGCCAATAGGTTAAAGACCCAGGAATCTGGGTCCTTGGGCTCCCTGACGGGGCTCCAGCTCCAGCTCCCGCCACCACCAGGCCCCAGATAGGGTGACAGCCACACCCAGGCTCAGCCTCTGGCCCGCGCCGCCTGCTGGGAACACACAGTCCTCAGGACTAGGAAGCTCAAAATAGAAAGCTCAGAACCTGGGCTGGAGCCTGGAATGCCCGGGCAGGCAGGCCGCGACTCCTGGACCAGCCCAAGCACTGCCCAGCCTGGGGCTGGCGGGACGGCAGAATCATCAGGTTCCACTGCTAGGGTCTCGATCCCATCTGTTACTCTCCTGAAGCAGTTTCCAAGATGCTGGCTCCAGGATCTGATGAACCTGGGCTCCTCTCCTGGCTTAATCTTGGACTAGCTGTATGGCCTTGGGCTGATCACCTACCCCGAGGGACCTTGGTGTCCTTATCTGCCAACAACTCATAGAGCTGTTCAACAAATGTTTGTCAAGCACCAGTTATGTTCCAGGCACTGTGCTGGACACTGGAGATCCAACAGAGAACCAAAAAGACAAAAATCCTTGCACTTATGGATAAGAAAAATCTACAGTGTGCCAGAAGGTGATGAGCACCCCGGGGGAGCATAAAGCAGGGATGGGGACATGGAATACTAGATGGGGAGGGGAGGTGGAGGGGGGCCTGTGGACACCTGGGAGGAAAGTGTTCCAGACAGAGGGACAGCCAGTGCAAAGGCCCTGAGGCAGCACGAGCTTGGGTCATTTCAGAGACACAGGGGAAGCCAATATGTCTGGAAGGGTGAGTGAGGAGGAGGGGGAGGGAGAGGAGGTCCCTCTGATACAGGGCCTCGTGAGCCAAGGGAAGAACTTGAGGTTGACTCTCAGAGCACTGGGGATCCCACTCAGCGGGGGAGTAACGTGGGCTGGTCCATAGTTTTACAGGACCCCTCTGGCTAGTGTGGAGAGGGAATTTCTGGAGGGATGGAATGGAGGCCTCTGTGCCAGTGTGCATGAGAGGTGATGGTAGCAGCTGGAGAGACAAGGAAGGACTTGGAGACCCCTCTGGACCTCAGGAGACCCAGCAGGAAGCTAGCAGACAGGAGGCCCAAACTGGGAGGCTGACTGGCTTGTCTAGCCTACGACCCCCACCCCCAGCCTGTGCTGATCTGCGGCAGCCCTAGGACTGGGAAATGTGCCTGGAATGTCAGCCTGGGCCGGATAGTGCCCGTGGGACCTGCCGGGAGGCCAGGCGAGCACCGTGGCCACAGCCCTGCCCACACATGGAATCTCTCAAGCCCACTGACCAGGATAAGTGGTAATTACAGGCCCTGGAGCAGAGGGGGAGGGGACTGCAAACCAGAGCCTCCCCCACAGCCAACCCCACTCCTATTTACTGAGCACCTATTATGTGCCGAGCCCTCACCACACACCATCTCATCCCACACACCTCAATTCTGTGCTGCTGGGACCTTCACGTGACACGTCCTTCAGATGAGGAAACTGACTTGCCTACAGTCCCGTAGGACAAAACAAGACAGGCAGGGGCTGAGATCTGCTCCAAGGACCCCCAAACTTAGCATGCACTGCGGTTGCACTGGCAACAAACTGCTCCAGAGACCAAGGTGAGTCAGGAGCAAGAGCACTGGACCGTGAGCCCCCTAGGGCTTTCTCTGGGCCTCAGCCCCCTCATCTGTCAAAAAAATCATTCATTCATTCATTCATTCACAAGTGTTTACTGGGCACGTGCTCTGTACAGGCATTGTGCTGGGGGCTGGGTGTACAGCAATGATCAACACAGACAAAAGTCCCCCCTTGAGTGATGGTGACATTCCAGTGGAAGGAAACAGACAAGAAATGGGATAAACAAGAAGGGAAATCTTCTAGGATAAGCACTAAGTCCTAGGAAGAAAATAAAAGAGCATGAGGTGATAGAAATGAGGGGCTAGCCAGGGAGGGCCTCTCCAAGGGATGACTTTGGAGCTGAGGCCTGACTGCAGAGAAGGAGTTGCCATGGTGACAGCTGAGGGAAGAAGGGGAAGAGGGTTCTCTATTCCAGAGGAAAGAGCAAGTGCAAAGGCCCTGAGGCAGCAGCATAACTGGTGTGTTTGTGGCACAAGGAGGAGGTCAGTGTGGTTACAGCTGAGCAGAAAATTGGGGAGAGCAGGTGGGTTGGGGTTGGGGGGAGGGAGCGAAATTAGAGAGGGCTGGGAGGTGGCAGGGGGTGGGGTGATCCCCCAGAGCCTTGTGGGTTGCTGTAAGGACTTTGGCATCTGCTCTGAGAGCCGTGGGAGCCATGGAGCGTTCTGAGCAGAGGAGGGACAGGATCTGTTTGGGGTTCTAAGGGAATCCCTCTGGCTTAAGAGGCAAGAGTGGAGGCAGGAAGATCAACGAGGAGGCAGCTGCAAAGATCCCAGCGGGAGAAGGCGGTGCCGGACCAGGGTGGGGCACTGGAGGTGGACCCTTGGACATTTGGACAAGCTCGCTGGTGTACTAGCCATGGGGGCAGGAGAGGGAAACCCGGGTCTGGAGCCTGGGCAGCCAGGTGGCTGCGGCTGCCATCACGGAGGACCCCAGGTTTGTGGTGGAGGGAAGGGGCCCCTTCTGGGCATGAGGACCCACCCAGGGTAAAAGGGGGCACCTAGTCCCCCACACCCCTGCCTCAAGCACAGAATCAGTGAAGAGACCCCCATGGACAGGTAGCCCTGGAATCTGTGACCCCAGGGATGAGATGCTGTCTCCCTGATGAGAGCCCTGCAGATACAGCTCCCTCAACCGGCCCAACCTCTCACCCCACAGTAAGTGAACTCACTGTTCTCTGCTGTGCTCTAAGCATCCCACTAGGCTCCCTGGAATCCCAGGAGGCAGCAGGGAGGGGATGGAACAGGTTGTCTGTCTTTCCCACCCATCCACCTCCCCTGCCAGCCAAACAAGGCTGAGAAGGACTCACGGCCAGACCTTCCTCCACACCTCTGTCCAGGCTGTTCCCTTTTCCCTCTTTCCCGGCCTACTCATCCCACCCCAGAAGCCTTCAGAGATGGCACCTAGCATCACCTGTGGGCCCGGCAGCTGGAAACTAGGCTCTGGTCCCCATCACCTCACACTCCCCTGTCCATATCGTCATCACTTGGTTCTCCGGTCCTAAGTTCCTGCTTCATAGATGGAGGAACCAAGGTTCTGAGAGAGGGGGCAGGTTCCCAAGGTCACAGGCAAGGTTAGCGGCAGTGCCAGGATTCAAACTCACGTCTGTCTGATTCACGACTCTTAACCTCAGAGAGGTAAAGCTGCCGGCTTAAGTGGGCAAAATTGACCCAAGACAAGGATTTGGGTGCAAGCCGTTTATTTGGGAGGTGATCCCAGAAACATCAGTAGGGAGTGAGGAAGTCAGACAAGGAAGTGGGGTGAGCAGGTTGCCTCTGTGGGCCCGGCCCCCGGGAGCCTGTGGGAGAAGGAGCAGAACATCCCCAGAGCTAGGACGCCGGGGTATTTACCCACAGGTTCCCACCTCTGTTGGTGAGGGTCTCAACACTTCCACCCCGCACTCCTGCAGCCAGAGGAAGCCCTCAGGCAGAGAGACTGAGGACAGTGACCACAGGTGTGACCTCCCAGGTGGGCACTGTGAGTACCTGGGGCTGTGGGACTGTAGCCATCCCAGAAGTGTCTTCTGGTCCTCTTTCCTCCCCACGCTGCCTACCCTGGCACTGCCCCAGACCTTCTGACCCACAAACATAAGCCTGAGAAACCAGAGCTGGTACAGGTGGGAAAACTGAGGCCCACAGAGGCCACCCACATGCCATGGGCTGCCCCGGTGGAGAGTGGCCAAATGCCCCTCCTTCTGGATCTCTCGACTTCCAGAACAGTGCTGGCCCCAGGATACAGACAACGACCTTCAGAGGGATGCAGCTGAGCTGCATGACCATGGGCAAGTCCCTCCACCTCTCAGAGCCTCGGTTTCCTCATCTGAAGAAGGGGATCATTAAAATAAAAAGCTACCTCACAAGGTTTTTGTGAGGATTCAATGGGACACTAGATATAAAGGGTTTAAAACAGCATATGCAAGTAGTAGTAGGTGTTTATATAAATATTTGTGTTCCAGTGAGATGGTGCCTGTGTCACAGGCATTCAATAAATGGAAGCCATTATTATTATAGTTGTCATGGTCGTTTGGGACCCTCTCCATAAGGACCCAAGCCCAGGCATGCTCTGTTGGGACAAGATGTTGGCTGGGTGGCCTCCCCAAATTTCCCGGGTTCCCCAGCCTCTTGCTCAAGGCTGCCTGAACTTTGGGGAAACAGAGGAGGAGGAGGAAGGGGCGGGGGCTAGGCCAGGCCTGCTAGCGGTAACTGCGGGCAGTGACCCTGCCTGAGAGGCCCCCACTCACCCGTCCACCCATCCTCCAGAGCCGCCTGCCCATTCCACGCAGGGCACGCCTCATCTTGCACAAGACAGGAAGTGGGAGGCCCGGGGTGGCGGCGGGTGACGCCAGGACCCCGTGTCCACCCGGCTGCAGACAGGATGGGCAAGGGAGGCCCCAGCCAGGTTTCCTGTGTGCTGAGTACACTGGGAAGAAAGGAGAAGTGGGGTCCAGGGTCACAGGGAGATCTGGGCAGCATCTTCCCCTCCCCAGCCCAACTGTTCCGCCTGCCCTCCCTGACCCAGCCCTGAGTTCAAATCTCAGCCTTGCCATCTCCCAGCTGCATGACTTTGGACAACGCAGCTCTCAGCACCTCTGTTTCTGGTCACTTCTGGGGAGCAGGGAAGCCTCTCCTCTAAGCCTCCGAGCCTCTTTGGGGCATTGTCATCATCAGCCCCATTTCACAGATGAGGAAAGCAAGTCCACAGGGTGTTTTCAAACAGCATCGATTATACTTGAAGATTTAGCAGCACAATGGGAGAGGGCAAGCCTGAGGACCTACTACGTGCTGGAGACACAAAGATGAGGCCAACATGACACATATCCTCTGTCCTGGACCCACAATAGGGATTCCTAATCAATTATGACTCTCCCTCCTAGGAGCCCAGATGCAGCCTCAGAACCCTCCTCAATACAGCTCTCCAGCCACTGCCAATCCAAGCGCCTGAGGCCTGAGTAAGTAAGGAGAGTATGTCTGCTGCCCCATTTCAGCAACAGTCTGGATCAGAGGAAAACTTTCCTAAGATAGAGGCTACCCTCTGGCAAGCTATCTTCAAGTATTTCTCTACGATCAAGGATCCTGGAACATATCTACCTCTGTCGGCCCAGACCCTTGGGGCCCTCCCTGCAACAGCATATTGGGAGGACCACAGGCAAAGTCTGGGCTCTGGGGGAGACATTAACAGAGTAACTGGGGCTGGGCTTGCGCTTGGAGAGGAGGGTTGGGGTCCAGGGATGGGCAGGGAGGGGGCCAGGAGGAGGAAAAGGCCAGATAGACAGCCTGCTGTGGACTCTACCAGCCGTGCTAGGGAAAGTCCAGTGACCCAGAGCCCTGGGGTGGATTGTGTAAAAAGGAAAAATGAAACCAAATGCAGAGCCCTGGGCCTCCCGCCAGCCCTGGCCATCTAGCCCTGTATTCACTGTCATTACCTTGGTCCAAACCACCATCAACACTTGCCTGGACATCTGCAGTTGTTTCCAACCTGGTCTCCCTGTTTCACCTTTGTCCCCTATACAACCTTTCCACATGGCAGCTGGAGAGATCAAAAATATAACCCCAACCAAGTCACTCTCCTGCTTCAACCCTCTAGTGACTGCCCATCACATTTAGGATAAAATCCAGATGCCTGACTCTGGCCTTCAAGCCCTGGATGTCTGGCCCCTTCCCCTTTCAACACCGTCTCCCACTTCTCTCCCCATCACTCACGCTGCCCAGGAATACCCAGGAATACTTTCTACTCCTTAAATAAGTCAACCTGATTCCCACCTCCAGGCCTTCACCCTTGCCGTCCCCTCCACCTATAACACTGTTCCTCCATATTTTCTCTTGGTGGCTGCATCTCATTAATCAGGTCTCAATAAATGCCACCTCCTCCCAGAGCCGCCCCCCCATCCCTGGGCCACCTTGATATCTCCCCTGTCACCCTCCACTGCACCCCTCTGCTTATGTCTTTGTAGCACCTATCCACGTCTGGAAGTGTCTACTTATTTGTTTACTTATTTGTCCATCTGCCTCACCAGAATGCCAGCTTCATGAGGGCAAGCATTGCGCCCACCCTGGTCACTGCTGTGTCCCCAGCACCTGGCACACAGTAGGTGCTCAATAGATATTTGTTGAAATAGACTGAGAGGAAACAGCATAAATCACCTAGGGGAGTTCTCACTGGGATCTTCCGAGTCCCCATGCGCTGTCCCTCCATGGGAATGACAGGTTGGTCCCCCTCAAGTGCCATCCCCCAGAGAGTGTACAGCGCTGGGGAAAATTCTGATTTCAGTGGGAAGATGATCGATTAGTGATGTCTGCCACAGACCAGGCACCGTGGGGCATCTCTAGGCACTTATGTCTGGTCTGTTCTTTGCTATGTCCGCAACACCCAGGACAAGGCCTGGAACACAGTGCTCAAAAAATATCTGTTGAATGTCAAATTCATGGGTTCTTTGTCTGGTTGGCTACTTTTTTCAGGAAGAAAAACATCTTTAGCTCCTCTAACTCACAACCATTGGCCAACCATTCAGCGAGGCCCCAATGTGTGCTGAACCTGAGAATAGTCTGGGGAGAGGTTCTGATCCTCTCTTTATAGAGGAGGAAGCCAAGGTGACAAGATTTGATTGAGGTCACCAGGCTGGGTTTAGCTGACCCCAAAGTTCTCCAAGAACCCAGTCTTGCAGCCTGGGGGAGGAGACAGCGCACTCACCCCGGCTCCTGCCCTCCCCCAGGGCATCCCTAGCCCCCTCCCTAGGGTACAGAGGATAAGGAGAGGCAGCCTCTGCTTCCCTTTTGAGACATGTCACAGGGCTGTGGTTAAACGGAAGCAGGGCGCCTACCCATCCAGGCGTGGACCTCTAAGGGCCCCACCCTCCCCATTCCCAGCCCAGACTCTTCCCAGCTGACCATCGGGTGTCTGTTCCCTGTTCCTCTTTTCTCTGGGCAGGAGGAAGTGGGTGGGGCCATGAAAAGATCCAGAGACTCAGTTTCCTCATCTGGCAGGTGGGCTCAATCCCTGGCACCTTCAGGAGTTGGTCTGTGGTGGACATTCAAGGAAAAAATTCATGAAAGATGCTGAGCCAGGGTATGACAAGTAGTCAGGTGGGAAGGCAGAGGTGAGCAGAGGTGTCTCTTGACACTGTCTCCCTGCTCAGACCCTCCCAAGGCTCCCCACTGCCCTCAGTGTAAGAGCAGGCTGCTCTCCCCGTGGAGCCTGTCCAGCCCAGCCCTCAGCCTTCCTCACTCCCCACTCCCCTCCCACCTCATGGCTCCAGCTACATGCTCTTTTAGATTCACTTATTCACTCTGCTCTGTCCCACCACAGGGCCTTTGCACATGCTGTGCCCGCTTGCTGAAACATTTGTTCCTCCCTTTCTCATCTACTTGGCCTCTGCTTACTCTCCAGTTCTCAGTTCTCAGTTCAGTTCTCTTCCAGCTTCCTGACTGCCCCAATCATGTCAACCCTCCTGCCCCATTACAGGCCCTCAAATCACCTCATACTTGTCAGTCACAAATGGACAGTTCTGATGATGATTTAGTTCATGTCCACCTCCCACACTGGGCTATGAGCTCCCTGTGGGCAGGGATCATTGTCTCCCCAACGCCTGGCACAGAGTAGGTGCTTCATTAATATTTGTTGAATGAATGAATGAATGAATGGTAAATGTAGAATGAATGGAGCAACATTCATTCTACGTGAATGAATGGCAAGTCACACCCTCCAGATGCCCTCTACCACATCCTGCTCTGGCCTTGGGCCCAGCCCCACCTCTGCTCTGCCCAGACCCCCTCCTCCAAGATGGTTGCTTGAGCCACCCCCGACCTGTTCCCCAAAGCACTGTCTCCCTCACCTCTCAGAGCCTTCCTTTCCTCGATAGAAACCAAAGGGATGGACCTCAATCGTGGGCTTTCCGACTGGTTTCCCCTGAGCCCTGGTATTCTAAGGATGGGCCTTGGCATCACCCTGGAGCAGAGGTCAAGGCCAGGAGGTCTCCCATCCCTGACATCAATCAGAACAGACCTCCTGCCTTTACTTATGTTGTATTCAGGGCAGTCACAAGTTAGGCACTTTAAGAGGAATTCAACTACACATGCTCAGCAAAAAATAAAGTCTCCGAGAGAGAAGAACTGATTGCCTGGTAGATACGCTGCGAGGGGAGATGTGGGTTAGCAGTGCGCCCATAGTCTGAGTCTGCTCAGACGCAGCCCTCCTCCCACACTGCAGCCCCCAAACACAAGCCAGGCCTCCCCCTGGGTGGGACCCGATGCTGGGAAGACGGCAGGCTGAATTTATGGAGACCGTACATCCACCTCGGTTGGGGAGGGCTGTGTCCTTCCTGTGGAATCCCCAAGGGGAGCTTGGCTATGGTTGATTTCCACCTTACGGGCCAGATTTAGAGTTTGCCCTTGGGTGATATGGGTGACCGCCATGGGATCTTCCTTTGAACAGTGGGTACCGCAGCTCAGAAAAAAAGAAAACCATCAGACAAGATGTTTCCAAAGGGAGCACTGAGGATGGACTGAAAATTCCTAAATTTCATTCCTGCCAAGTGTCACCTCCCAGGCTCCCAAAGGCTCCATGATGCTGCGAGGAGGGTCTGGGCTCTGTTGCCCTTTGCTTTGGGCGAGATGGAGGCTCAGAGATCCTCTCCCCACCTCCTGGGACCCTCCCCCACCTGCCCCCCACACACGTCCAGGCAGCGCCCCTGGGTTGAAAGGGACCCATCAGCTCTCAGTCGGGGGTTACCTTGGCACCCAGACAATGTCCCCATGGGCTGCATCCCCGGGAGGAGCTGCCAATACTGTCGCCAAACACAGTGTTTTGTGCACCTACTGTGTGCCAGGCCTCATGTGAATAAGACACAGTTCCCACTTGCTAGAGCTCACCTTCAGGGTGGGGTCACGGTGGGCACAAAACACTGAACAAATGACCAAATAAATGAAGAGAGAGAGAGAGAGGATGACAAATGCTCAAGAGAAAAATAAATCAGGGTCAGGGACAGAGAAGGATAGAGGGGCTACTGTGGGGGGTGGCCTGGGAGGTTCCTCTCAGGAGCCTGAGGAGAGGAGCAGGTCACAGAAAGATCCAGAACGGTGTTCCAATGCTCCAGAGTGAACTACGACAAGGGCAAAGGCGGGAAAAGGATGGAAAAAGCTTGGTGTGTTAAGGAGGCGTGAAAGTCAACGTGGTCAGAGGGGAGGTGGGAGGGGAGGGAGTGCAGGTGCAGGGGCCCATCCTGCAGGGCTTGTGGGGCAGGGAGGGAGGTGGGAGCCCTGGGAGGGCTGTGAGCAGGGTGTGGGTGAGCTGACTGAAGTTCTAACAGGATCCCTCTGGAAGGTGGCAGCAGGGCGGGGGTAATGAGGAGGATGGACCAGGTGATGGCAGAGCAGGGGAGAGACGGGTCAGAGTCTGGATACAGTCAGAAGGCAGAGCCGATGGGATTTGCTGATGGATTGGATGTGGGGTTAGAGAGGGTGGAGTTGAGAATAACTCCAGGGTCTGAGGCCTGATCCCCTGGGTTGATGGCAGTGCCATTTTCTGAGCCAGGGAAGACACAGGAGGTTAAGTGACATCCATGTCTCTGAGTTGGGAAACTGAGCAAGACAGAGACCCGGGAGGAGGAAGAAGCTGGGCTCAGGCAGACCGTGTGGCCTGGGTCACCAGTGGTCACACTGACAGGGACTGGGGAGCCCTTGTAAAGGAAGAGGGCTGCTGTGCGACTGAGCTCGCCGGGCTTGCGGTCAGGTGAAGGCAGGAGAGGGCTCCACCCCACCTCAAGGGTCATTTGTGAGGCCTGGGAAAGAACGGGTAGGGAGGACAGAGGAGAACCGGAGAGACCAGCCTCTGGTTCTGGGAAGACAGTGCTCAAGGTGTGGGGAGTGGCCCAGGGGGACAAGTGAGAAAAGTCCCAGCAAACCCAAGCCCACCTGTGCAGCCTAGATGTGGGATGTCAGTGAGATTGGAACTGGTGGCCGGCCCAGATGAGCCCCCATCACCTTCAGAGCCCAAACTTCTCTGGGACAGATGGAGAGGCTGTGTCCTGATTGATCCAAGTCAGCCATGGGAATTCCTTTCTGGTTTAAAGGTAAACATATGACTCCACTGTCACATGGGACTCCAGGGGAAGTCTACTGGGACATTTAGAGAATATTTTCCTATTTGATAAAAGAGTGAGATTCTAGATGAGAAAGAACCCTTTCCTGCCCAGCCCCCCTTCCCTTCCTGGTTAGGGTGTGGTCATGTGGGATGTGATGTCTGGTGCCACAGCAGCCACTAAGGCCCATGAGGAAAAGAGAAGGGAAGAGAAGTCCACATAGAGCCCAGCTAACTGATTCTGGAACAGCCCCACATCCAGACTCTTGTTATAAGATTTAATTACATGTCTTTACTCTTCCAGGCATGGAAGAAGGCCTAACTGGGAAAAGAGAAAAATGGAAAGGAATCCTGAGATGGGAGAAAATGGAGAGGGGGAGGGGTGAGAAGGCCTTAAAAGAGTCTTTTAGAGGATTTCATTTGGGGCAGCAAGTTCCTGGGAGAAAAAAAGTAGCCTTGCAGACGCTTAAACTCTCACCTAGGATGACACTTAAAACCTCATTCTAGAACTCTAGGATGCCATGGGTAGACGCATCTAATGCTACAGATGGGGAAACGGAGGCCCAGGGAACTTAGCAGCTGCCCAAGGCCACACAGCAGAGAAACACTGGCTTATGCAGCCAGCCATGTTGATTGTCTCCCATGCGTGTCCTCAACTGCCAATAGAGATAAGGACAGCAGGTGTCCATTTGTGGTGTCATGAGTCTCAAAAACCCATGAGCACTCAGCAAAGTGGCTGAGACATAGTGAACTCTCAAAAACATCCAGGCACAGGGCCTGGGTACACGGCAGTCTCCATAAGTGTGAGTTACTATTTCTGAAAACAGTAGGTGCTCTATGAAGGGTGCTCTCATTCATTGAGCACCTACTCTATACCAGGCACATTTCTAATCCAGAGCACCTGTTAATTTGCTTAATCCCCACAACAGGCCGAGGCCTCATTCACCCCCCAACTTGTAGCTTCCCTGGCCCCATGCTCAGTGAACTGCCCTCAGTGAGCACTAACTCCCAGCACGTCCCCACTGACCCCACTGAGTTCCCTCCACCTCTGCTTGCATGCCTCCTGGAACAGGCAGCTCACTCTCTGAGGGCCCCACTTTCCAGAGTTCCTTGTCCCCGTGTGGGCCTAGGCAAGGGTTGAGGGCCTCTCTAGGCCTCACTTTCTACACTTGTAAAAGGGCATTAATCACAGTCCCACCTCCTAGGCTGGTTGTGAAGACCCAGGAAGGACCTTGGCACAGAGCCTGGCCTGTAGTTCGTGCTCAGTCAACAGGAAGTATCGCCATCAGCCATTATTGTTGCACGGGGCTGGCCCTGCCTCCTGTGTCCTGTCTCCTGCTGGAGCCCTGGGTCTGTCCAGGTTTGGGTGCTGAGGTGCCTGGAGTGACCCCAGGCCCTGACCCAGGAGCTAGAGGAAAGGGAGGGAGTCTCCTGGGCACGCCTGCTGCCTCTCCCTGCAGCCCTGACTCCAGCTGATGCCCCACCCAGTGTCACCACCATACCTGAGCACCCACTGTTCCTGTCTGGCTCAGCTCCAGGGCCCTAGCCCTGCCCAGGCTCCCACTTCCCTCTAGGATCCCCCACCAGCCCCAGGGCTGGGACCTCCCTACAGGGTCCAAATGAGGGTGCCAGATGTGGCAGCAACTCCGCCGTGGGAGCATGAGTTCAAATCCCAGCTCTGTCATTTCCCAGCTTGGGACCTTAGGCACTCTGCCTCTCTCAGCCTCAGTTTCCTCCTTTGTCCAGTGGGTGACAGGACCTTACTGCGCTGTAGTGAGGAGCCTGTGACTTTGAGGCTGGCAGGGTGCCCAGCATGTAGTGAGCCTCAGGGCACATTAGTCCCCCTTCCTCTGCTCCCCGCAAGCCTAGGAGACAGAGCCAGGAAGAGTAAATGCAAGGCTGAGGAGGGGGTGACTGGCCCTGAAGCTGGGGGGTGGCGACCGTGAGCAGAGCACTGAATGAGGAGTCCAAGGCCAGGGTCCTGGCTCCAACCCTGCTGTGTGACCGAGGACAGATGTGGACATCTCTGGGTCCCAGAATGAGGGAAAGAAAAGGCTGAGATCCTCTCTCCCCAGGGAGCAAAGGAGAGGGGCGGAGCCAAATTTTCTTTTCATTTTTTGAATTTTCAGCACAAAGGGCTTGAATGAAAACCAGCTGCAGAGACAGAGAATCCTATTGTGAAGGCACCCGAGACTCCCAGACAGGCGGAAGAGGCAGCTCTTGGGTGTTGGGCTGTGTAAACAGAGGCTGGGGTATTAGCCAGAAACACTAACAGGCAGGCAACAGCTACCCCTCCCTCAGAGTACTAACCTGGGAGGCTGGGGCCCTCCCTCGGACATCTCTGGCTCAGCCACCATCTCTGCTTCCAGACATGGGCCCGCCCTTTTGCCTCTCAGAGCCTCTGTTTCCTCATCTGCAAAATGGGTACAGTAACAGCACTTCCCTTCTAGGTAGCGGTAGGTGTGTTGTAACAGACTCAGGACAGGCTCCTCAGTCAAACAGTCTTGGTTTAATCCTGGCTCTGCCACTCACTGGCTGTGTGACTTGCGGTATCCACTTTAACCTCCTGCCTCAGTTCCCCCATCTGTGTGTGAGATGGAAACAAGAATAGCACTAACCTGCTGGGAAGATGAACTGAAACAACTCAGCATGGAGCCCGGAGCATAATAAATAATAACATTATTATTATTTTCTTCTTATTATTATTCTCTCATGAGCTCAACATGCTAAGGCCCCATCCTCAGAAAGCCTTCTTTCCTCTGAGTACCAGTTCATCTCAACAATTCCATCACGTATTTCTGGAGTGCCTACTTTGTGCTGATCTTGGCAAAGCCAACATTCCAGAAGAAAGATGTTAAATGAAGGACTTGTGTGTGAAGGACTTGGCTCGTAATAGGTGCTCAGTGATGCCGTTCACCCAGCACCTGGCCCCCATGGCTGCTCTGTGCTGGGTTCTTGCTGAGTTCTGGGGATGCAGCCCTCATGGGGGTCCCAGTCAGAGGGTCCAGGTTGGAGTGGGAAATTGGCATGTGGAATAGGTAACATTCTTTGATATAGGAAGCCCCGGTGGCTTCGGGAGCCAGAGGAGGTCAGGGTGGGCTTCCTGGAGGAAGTGGTTATGAATAAAAATAACATCTATTAAGTATTATCTTATGTGGCACATAATGTGGAACAGCTGGGCACTGTTCTCTTTACACTAGCACTCTGAGGAAGGTTTTCTTCTCACACAGCCATTCTACAGGTAAGAGGCTGAGACCAGAGAGGTCCAGTGGCCTGCCAGAAGTCACACAGCAAAGATGTGATAAAGCTGAAATTCAAACCCCACAGTCTAACTCAGTCACAGCACTGTTCCCTAGACAGTCTCTCCAGCCTCCAGACCTTTGATCTGGCTCTTCCCTCTGCCCAGACCACACTCTTACCATCTCCCCCTAGCAGAAATCACCTCAAATACAGCCTCCACTCACTCCCTGCAGGCCCCCTGAAGGCCTTTACACATCGAAAAGAGGCGACGAGTGAGGGACAGGGAGTTCCTGGTACAAACTCCCTGAAGGCAGAGCCTGGCCCTTATTCATTCTGGTAAAAAGGAAGGAAGAGAATGGGCATTTTCGGAGTCCTCCCTGTGTGCTCACTCAGTTTCACAACGACTCAATGAGGTCAGGTTATCCACACTTTCCAGAAGAGAAAACAGAGGCGAGGAAGCGAGGAGACCTCTGTGATTCCAGACGCTGCACCACCTCACCCACACTCTACTGAAGGAACGAAGGGAACGGCCTCGGGGTGGGGGTGGGGACTCCAAAGTGTCTCTGAGCCTCAGTTTGCCTATTTATGACACGGGACCTGCCTCTCAGGGCTGCAGAGAGAAGTGAGGCACAAAGAGACTTGTTCACCTGGGGCCTGGCCGGCGGGAAACACTCGCAGGCTGGCGGTGATTATTACTGCTCTCATTATTACTATCACAGCAACACGCCCCCTCAGGCCTGGAACCCCCCATACCTGCAGTCCTTCCTGTAATGAAACCCTCCTGCCAAGGCCTCAGCCAGGGGCCCTGATCGCTCATTTAATAATAATCTTTGGGAAAAAGCAAACACCCCCACGAGATACTGGGGGAGCCGACTGTGTGGCTGCAGCCTGTCAGGGGTAACCTGACGCCCCTCGGCCGATCAGCCCCCAGGTCTTTGTCTGAGTCCTGGCCAGATTACTCTCCTATTTGTCTAGCCCCAGACCCGGGCTGGCATGAACACAATGCTCTGCATTGTCCTGGGACCAGGCCCCCCAGGCCCCGAGGGCTGGGCCTCATCCTTCCTCCACCTGGGGATCCGGCCCCCAGGAGGCGTCTCAGGGGAAATCAGAAACCCAGAAGGGCCCAGTGGGCGGCCTCCTGTGTGCCCGGTCCCAGGCTTCCTGCATGTAACTTCACCAAACCTTCACAACTTCCCTGCATGGAGGGGCTCACACTGTGCCCATTTTCCAGATGGAGAAACTGAGCCCTGGAGAGTCAAACTGTCCCTCAAGTTGATGCAGATGGAAGTGGTAGAGCCCAGGTCAGGCTGAATCAGGACCCTTTCCCAAGAGGGAGCCTGGGTATCCTGTATCCTCAGCTGGAGGTTTCTGGGGGCATTACATCCCGTCAGCAGGAAGCTCTCCTGGGAACTCCACAGAGTAGAGATGGAAGAAACCTGAACCATGGGCAGAGGATGTCATGGCTAAGGGCCGGATTTTCCCAACAACTGCTCCAAGTTCAAGTCCAGCTCCAGGCCCTGCCTTGCACAAAACCTTGTTCCTCTCCGAAACTTGCTTTGCTGAGCTATAAAACAAGGTGGGGAGAGGATTCAGGTTATCAGATGTGTGAAACACTTAGCAGGTTAAGTCCTCGATTAACAGGTACTTAAAAACCAGAGCTTGAAAATGACAAAGGTGACCAGCAGGCACATAGCAGCTGCAAAAAGGGAACTAAGACAGTGTGAGGACCACCCCCCACCCCACCCCCCAGCAAACCACGTCACCCACATCCCAGGGGCCAGAACTGAAATCAGAGCAACACCAGGGGCTACCACAGACTCAAGCTGACCACTGGCCAGGAGGGGGGTGTAAATTGATGCATGTGCCCTCTTTTGTTCCCTCCAGATCGCCGCCTTCCCCACCTTAATCTGTGCCAGGGAAGCTGACGTGCATGAATGCCAACAACCCCGCTCTCAGCTTTCTGTGGGGTTCGCTGAATGGAGGAACCACCAGAGACCCAGAGGGGAGGGCGAGAGGGGAGTGGGGACAGCTCCCTCCCTGCTGGGTGTCCTTCCCAAAGGTCTCAGCTCCTGCCAGAGGCCCTCTCTGTGCGGCCCATCCCTGCAAACATCAGCTCCCCTCTGAGGCCAGCCCCACTCTGTACCTTTCCCTACTATTCCCTTAACCCTGCCCACACCCTGGAAAAGAGTCTCTTTATAAACCCTCCCCGGGGTGCTCCATTTGAGAGGGGTCTGCTTCCTGACAGACCCTGACTGTTACAGATCTGAAGGAAATATGGCACAATGCTAAGATTGGACAAAGCCAGGTGATGGGGACCTGGGGCTCTTATACTATCTCTCATGATGTTCTCGGTGGTTGAAATATTTTCTAAAGAAAGAATGAGACAGCAGAGAGAAAGCAAACTCAGCAGCCAGGAGGCCCAGCCCATCCGGGATCCTGGGTGTGTGCCCTGAGGTCAGTGGAGGTCGCAGGGTCCACACTCACCCACTTCTCTCTCCTTCTGGGCCCCTTCCCACTTTCCCCTTGGCTTGTACCTCCCTGCAGGAAATGGGAACCACATAGGGGATCACTGCTGAGGGGCCCCCAAGCAGGACCACTGCACCCCTCCCAAGGAGCCGCAGGTCCCAGCCAGAGAATGGGTAGCACTGAGGGAATCTGGCTCCAACGGGACCTTGCAATTGGTGGCAGGGCAGGGGCAGAGGGACACACTCTGGCAAACAGACTCCTGGGGGTACCCTCTTCTCTTCAGTTTCTCATCTCACCAGGCCCCTGTCCAACCTTTTTGCAGAGAATACTTTGGGTTTCTTTTTTTTTTATTGGTTTTTTTTTTTTTTTTAATACCAACATACACAATGACTCAATGTGTAACTTGTCACACATGCCTAAATGGAATTATTTTGTGTGCACTGTTTTGGTTTGGCGTCTGGCCTTCTTCTTTTTTTTTTTTGCTTTTCCTTTTCTGCAAAAGCCTTCTCACTCCCCATGTTGACAGTTGAGAATGGGTTCCTGCATATTTCTCTGTAAGCATGAAAATCTTATGCAGACTCTGCTTGGACTAGGGATTTCTTTATCTGTCATTTCTCTTACAAATCAGGATCACATTGTACACTCTTTTCAGCATCTTGCATTTCTCATTCAAGAATACCCACACAAAACAAGAACTTGTGCTAGGGTATTCATAGCAGCGTTGTTCATAATTGCCAAAAGGTTGAAAACACCTAAATGTCCATCAACAGGTGAACGGATAAACACAATGTGTGCATCCACACAATAGAACATTATTCAGCCATGAAAAGGAATGAAGTTACTGACACCTCGAAAAAATTATGCTGATTGAAAAGCCAGACACAAAAGGTCATGTATTATATGATTCCATTTATATAATTTCCAGAATAGATAAACCCATAGAGACAGAAAGCAGATTAGTCGTTGCCAGGGACTGGGAGGAAGCTGGGATGAGTGACTTGTTTAATGGGTAGGGGTCTCCTTTGGGGGTGATGAAAATATTTTGGAACTACACAGAAGTGATGGTTGCACAACATAGTGAATGTACTAAATGTCACTGAATTGTACACTTTAAAATCGTTAACTAAGAATGATTAATTAAAATGATTACTTTTATGTTTTATGAATTTCATCTTAATTTTTTTAACTATAAAAAATATGAATGTATACAGTCCTCCCTTTTAGAACAAAGGTAGAATACTATATACACTGTATTTTCCTTGAATTTCTTTCAGTTAAAAATAAACCCTAGGAAAAAAAAAATTAAAAAAAAAAAAAACCCTAGAGAAAAAAAAAAAAAAAACCTGTGTAATTAAGAATGTTAAAAACAAACAGAAAAGATTAACCACACAAGGCACCTAGGAAAACTGTGAGCCATTCTTTTTAATGGCTAAGTAATAGTCCATGGTGTGGCCAGACCAGAATGGACTCACCCATTTCTCCAAAATGATGAATAATGAGTTTTCATTTTGGTTCTTCGTTTTCCTCCTTTTTTTTACACATAGGATTTTATTTCATCCTTACTCCAATTCTAAGTTTTCTCTCATTTTTCAGCTGAGAAAATTGAGGCCCAGAAAGAAGAAAGCCAGGAAGTGACTGAGCCAGAACTCCAAACCAGGCCTGTCTGACCCCAAAGCCACACAGCCCTGGGCCCACTCCTTGCTGGGGATACAGCAGGGAACAATACCGACCAAGGGACCTGCCCTGGGGGAGCTGGCATTCTAGTGGAAGAGACAGGCAAGAAACAAGATGAATCAGTACCCTGTGTGGCCTATTCCCAGGTGTCAAGGTTATGGGGAGAAATAAAGGAGGGAAGGGGAGAAGGGGTGGTAGGGATGTCAAAATTTTAAATTGGGCAGTCAGGGAAGGCCTGGCTGGGAAGGCGACATTTGGGCAAAGACCTGAAGGAGGTGAGAGAGGGAGCGAACCTTGCAGTTTTCGTCCATTTGGGGGAACAGTGTTCAGACCAGCTGGAACTGCAAGTGCAAAGACCTTGAGGCAGGGAGCTACGAGGAGCTGGGTGTTGCTGGTGTGTGAAGGGAAAGAGGCAAGATCAGGGCACAGAGGGCTTGTAGCCCAACTGAGGAGGCTGGACTTTATTATGAGAGTAACAGGGAGTCATGGACTAGCTTGTAGCAAGGCCTATTGGAGGTTAGATTTGGGTTGTGAAAAGCTCCCTCTGGCTTCTCTGGGTGGGGCAGGGGAAACAGGAAAGCATGTGAATGGTGGCTCAGGCAGGGAAGGGTTGTCATGGAGATGAAGATGGAGAAAAGCTGCCTGGTGCTGAATGACTGGTCCAGCAGCTGGGGAGAGGCCCTGCCCACCTCCCCTCTACATATGTACCCTTGAATTTAATCCCCCTTGGAGGAAGCCAGCTCCCAATCTCACCAGAGAAAGTGCCAAGAGAGGAAGGAGAACTTCGCTGACTCATGGGCCTGGGCCTCCCAACTTCCCTCCGAGTGTGGAGGGTGGGGAGGATTTAAGCTCAAATGATGGGATGGGGAGCACTGTGGGGGCTGAGAGCAAATAAAGTAATTACAACTGTGCTAAGTGACGGAAAGCAGTTAACAGGGTGACCTGGTTTGTGGGGGGTGCCATCAGGGAGGGCTTCCTGGAGGAGGTGGTGTTTGAGCCAGAATCAGAACAAGGAGTAGGAGTTTAACTAGGCCAAGGATAAAAGGAACAGCACCCCAAACAGACGAAACTGCCAAGGCCCTGAGACTGGAGGCAGCCTAGTGGGTTCAATTTTCTGAAAGGAGGCCTGGCTGGGCAGAAAGTGCCCTGCGTGCTGAGCCCAGGACAGACAGTGGCCTAAGCCAGGGAACATGCCCAGCCTGGTCCCACACGTGGTCAGCTCCTGGCAAAGGATTGCTCCTGATGCCGTGGAGGTTGCATTGGTGAAGAACCCCGACCCAGAAACTTCTCTGAGCATCACCACAAGCCAATAAAATACTAAGCAGATTTGGAAGAGAAATAAAGGAAGTCCCAGAAATGGTTATTCTCTTTGGAGAGACAAGGAAAACAGGGCCCAGAGAGCGGAGAGGTTATGGACTTTGACAAGTCACACCACGAGACGGCTGCTGAGAGCTTCCACGCCCAGCACCAGCCTCCCTGTCTCCCTCCCTGCTCCTCGCAGGACCACAGGACAGACCAACTTTGTCACACTTGGAGGGGGCCCCTCGGTGGAGCAGATGGCAGCTGCAAAGGCAGAAAAGCAATATACAGCAGGAGCTGGCCTGCTGCCCATGGAGTCTAGCGGAAGGGGATGACAGAGAAGAGAGAGAGAGATACAGAAAGAGAGACAGACCGACAAAGGACAGAGATAAACAGAGAGAGAAATAGAGAGGAGAGAGAAAGAGGAGGGAAGAGGGAGAGGAGAGGGAAGAGGAGGGAAGAGGCAGATAGAAGAGAGAGACAGATGCAGAGAAAGAGAGAGATGAAAACCCACAGAGAGACAAAGAGAGGGGAGAGACAGTGAGAGGGAGGGGAGCGGGACAGAGACAGACAGACACTGAGACAGAGAGACAAAGAGGAAGACACAGAGACAGAAGGAGACAGAAAGAGAGAGAGAGACCAAGAGAGAAGCAAACAGAGCCAGGCCAGCCGGCGGGAGTGGGGGGAGCAGATGGACCCCAGAGCCTCTGAGTCTCGAACTCTCCACTGCTGGAATTTTAAGAACCTTGCAAAGATCCCAAGGTCTGATTTTAAAGCACTAATGCTCACTCATTCGCCAAATACACACTGAGCACCTACTGTATGCTGCACGCCTGCACTGTCCCAGGCACTGGGGTACAGCCCCCAGACGCAGCCCGCCCTTCCTGGAGCTGACACCCTGAGGGGACACAGGTATCTTCAAGTGAGCAGACCCCTGGATGTGCTTCTCCAAACAGAGATAAAGGGCTTGGAGGGTGGAGACAGGGAGCCGTGACCAGGTGTCACAAGAGGTCCCACTGCTGAAGGGTGGGCAGGGCAGGCTGCTGGGGGCCAGCTGACCCCCGGAGAAAGAGGGAGAAACAAATGTGTGTATGGGGAGGGTACAGCGGTCAGAGAACCAAAGCGGGAGTCCTTCATGGAGCAGCAAGGAGGCCAGTACGCTGGAGCCCATGGGGCAAGGTGGGGATGGGGGTTGGGGGGAGGCGAGCTCAGAGTGGTGATGGCGTCCAATCACACCAGGCCTCGTAGGACCTCGTAGGGCCTCTGAGCAAGGTGGACCCTAGGAGGGCTCTGAGCAGGGGAGGGACATGGTCTGACTTAGTTCCAAGGGGATCCTCTGGCTGCGTGCGGAGAACCAGCTGAGGGGCCCAGGGCAGAAGCAGGGCACCCAGGGAGGGGGTGACCGCAATGGTCAGGGCAGGAGACGAGGGGGTGGACTGGGCAGAGTCCGGGGAGGTGGGGAGATGGGAAGGAGCCCGGAAGCTCTGCCCTGAAGACAGTGAGAGGACCACAGGTGAGACCAGGGCACTATCTTGAGACTCATCTTCAAGCACTCTGCGAACCCCCCCGACTTTTCTGACACAACGAACGGCTCCTCCCCCCATCCTCCCCCCATATCACAAACTCCAGAGAACTCACACATTCTCAATGTCCCTGAAACAAGACCTCCCACATTTGGGTCCTTCCTCCTGCTGAAGACTTTGAAGATGCAAGAGAAGAGGAGACGGTGAGGGTTGGGGAGCAGAAGGAAGAGGCACCTGCCATTGTCACAGACATACATATACCCACCCCCCACGCTCACCCTCCAGAAACCCTCAGAATGATGGCGCAGGGACTTCCCTGGCGGTCCAGTGGTTAAGACTCCGCGCTTCCACTTCAGGAGGTTTGGCTTCAATCCCTGGTTGGAGAACTAAGATCCCCCATGGCATGCAGCATGACCAAAAAGGAAAAAAAAAAAAAAAAGAATGATGGGGCAGAAGAAAGGCTCTCCACTGGAGGTGTTAGCTAATCCTCTGGTGGCAATCATTTTGAGATAGGTAAGTATATTCAATCAACACATGGTTCACCTTAAATTTACACAGTGTTATGTCAATTATATCTCAATGAAGCTAGAAAAAGAAAAGAAGAAGAAAGTCACGCCACAGTGGGATAAGGGCTCAAGGGTCCATTGCCTCTTTAGGAAACTTTAGAAGTAAGTGATTCATTCCTACCAGAAATGAGAAGAAGAAATGATAATAATAGCAGTCCCTGTTCCTGCATACCAACATGCCAAGGGCTTCCCAGATATTATTTCTATTTTTATAAATTATTGTGTATTTGGATTACAAAACTAAGAGACTCATTATTAAAAAGGAAAAAAAAATGAGCAAGGAGGAGGGGAAGGAAAGGAGGAAGAGAAGGAGGAGAGGAATTCTAACATTACGGAAATATCTAATTCGCTCTCCTCCAGTCATACTGGGTTCTCACTGCCCCTCAAACACCCCAGGCCTGTGCCTGCCCCAGGGCCTTTGCACTTCCTGTTCCCTCTGTCTGGAATGCTCTTATGTCAGAGAGCCAGCCACAGGCTTACTCCCTCCCTGCTTACAACAGCACCTCCATCACACCTACTGTTCTTCACAGAACTTGATGCTACCTGATACTATATCGGCTAATGGTCCCTGAGCTACCACTAGAATGCCAGCTCCATGATGGCAGGGACTTTTGTCTGTTGCATTCACTGCTGTATCATCTGTGTTCTGAACAACTCCTGGCACACAGTAGGCATTCAATAAACATTTGTTGTACAGGTGAATGAATAAGTAAATGAATGTGAATATGTAATGGCTCTCTCCTCAGCTGGACCAGGAAGAGGAGTTCTGTGAGGGCAGCAACCAGGTCTCACATGTGTCTGGCACACAGTAGGCATTTGCGGATGAACAGATGGATAGTGGGGTCGTTAGGAAATGAGAAGTGCCGGAAGCAAAGCAAACAGAAGAGGAAATCAAGGAAGAAAGGGAACTATTTATCCAGGCTCCCTGAGAGTCTATCCTGGCCTAAGCCCACCCCATGTGTTAGCTCACTTCAGCATCACAACCACCCCATGAGGGTTTATTTTAAGCCCATTCTCCAGATGAGAAAACTGAGGCTGAGTGAGAAGAAACTTTTTTTCCAGGTTCCATAGCCAGGAAAGGGCAGGGCTGGCACTGAAAATCAGTCCTGTCTGCCTCCAAAGCCAGGGTTCCAAGCTGAGTGCATTTGGCCCATTCATGCTGTCAACAGAGGCCAAGAACCTACTATGCACCCAGCATGGGGCTGAACCAGCTGGTGGGGATATGAGCTCAGGACTGCCAGTCTTTCAACACCTGTAAGAGAGGCTGGGTGTCCACATATTTCCGTGAAATCTCTTGCTCTTCGATGCTAGCTAACACATCAAAATTTTAGAAAACACTGTGCAGGTTAAAGAAAACATGTCTCAGGGCCACTAGTTTGAGACCCTTAGTCTAGGCGTGGAATTTCAGGGAACACAGACATCATTGAGGGTGGGGCAGACAGGGAAGGCTTCCTGGAGGAGGTAGAATGAGATGGCCTTGGGTCTGAGGAGGGTGGGGCCAGTCTGAGAGGAGGGAGTCTTTCGTGAGGAAAAGCAGGAGGGACCTTTGGCCACCCTCTGGCCACACTGAGGGTCAGGGCAGGCTCCCGTCCAAGACTCCCCACTGAAGATGCCCAGCAGGTCAGACCAGATTGACACCAGGAACACCTGGGGGTCAGAGCACCACAGCTGCCCGCTCCCTCCCTCCACCCACGCTTCCTTTCCATCTTCCTTTGGCCCTCTGGGATCTGAGCTGCCTAGGACGTTTCCCAGAAGATTCTGTGTCCCTGCAAAATTTCCCATGGGGCCAGCTGGAGGGAGGCGCTGAGAATAGCCCAGCAGGGTGGCTGGGTGGATGCGCCTGAGCTCTTTTATCCGCTGGTCATTAGAGATAACAGAGCCTCAAGCAGAAAATGTCTGAGATCCAAAATATTGTATTAGCTTCAAAGGAAATCATGACATTTAAATTAAAGGTCTCTGAAATATAATACTATATCAACCAGTCAAAAGTATAAGGCAATGTTTCTCTTTTTTTTTTCAGTTGTATATAAATTCTCTTTAATGCAAGACGTAGATGTATTTTAATGCTTGACACAATTGAGTCAGGGTTGGACACCAACTTTACCACTTACTACATAGGAGACTTTGATCAAGATCTTAGCTTCTCTGTGCCTCCCACAACTCGTTGGTAAAATGAGGTTGAGGGGAGTAACCAGGGTCTGGGGCTGTCACGCAGCTTAAAGGAGATAATGCTCGTTAAACACTTAGAAAGTACTTAGCACATAATAAGCACAAAGTAAGTGGCAGTGATAATTATGGTTGTCAACATAGTGACGCACCACTATTTCAAATCACATTATAAAACATAATGGATTCTGGAGATATCAGTATGAACTCATGTTTAGTGAAATATAGATATAGATGTTTATATATAGAAATATTTGTAGATAGAATCATACAAATGGGTTAGTAAATAGACATGTATACACACATATATTTCTTTTTTCTGTCAGCTGAGAAGGCCTAAAAGAAATGCCACCCACTAGCAATGGGCACACCTGGCACCCAGATACTGGGTTCTAACACCACTCTCCAGAAAGGAACCAGGGCTCCATGAAGAAATGGCTGATTTTAAGATTGGGGCAAGAAATATACAAAATGAGTCTAGAGCATCTTGTAGTACCAGAAGTAAGCAAGTGCTCAAAGGAAGAAAAAAAAAAAAAAACACTACATTGATGGGGTACATCAATGGGCAAGGGAGCCAACTCAAAGAGCTCCCACTGGCCAAAGTTGCACCAATTTGAACAACAAAATTAATTAGTATTGAATTATAACTCAAAGTATAAATAAAATAAATAGCCATGAGTCCATACTGATATGATTGAATAAATCAATAAATAAGGGAGAACAGACAAATCTGGGCAGAAGAACTCTGAATCATTTGTACAGCAGAGCGTAACTGTCTACTCCTTAGGCGGAGGCTACACAGAGTGACTGCCTTCCAAAAAGGGCAATATGGAAAGGGGGAAAAGAGTAACTTCACAGTGAAGAAGCCTGACAAACACTGCCTGAGCCAGGTGATCAAGGTCAACACCAACAGTGATAAATCTTGTTGACAGTATGTACTCTTGATGTGATATGATAAAAATGGCATTTTACTTCTGAGAGCTACCTCCTCAAAACCCATAACCCCCACCCAACCATGACAAAAACATTAGACAAATATTTCCAGTAGAAGACAGCCTACGAAAAACCTGACTGATACTCCTCAAAACTGTCAATTCAAGGGAAGTCTGAGAAACTGTCACAGTCAAGAGGAGCCGAAAAAGACGTGACAAATAATGTGATGTGGAGTCCTAAATGGGATCCTCAAACAGAAAAAAAAAGACATTGGGTAAAAACTTTAAAAATCTGAATAGATTATGGACTTTAGTTAATAATAACGCATCAACACTGGTGCATTAATTGTAACAAATGTACCAGACTAATGTTAAGGTGTTAATCCTAGGAGAATCTGGGTGTAGGGTGCTACCTTTTCCATTTTTCTGTAAATCTAAAACTGTTCTAAAAAAATAAAGTCTGTTCTTAACAACTAGTATCCTTTTCCAATATGCTTTCTTACACACTCTTACAGGTCATGGTATGACTTTTTCCAAACCCAGCTGACGCGTCTTCGGTATCAGAAGTTTTACTGTTCTACTATCCATTCTGTGAGCTTCAGACCTTACGTTTCCAGATCATGGTCTGTTCATCCCCATGTGAAACCCGTTTGGAAAGTGTGTCTTGAGCCAAAGGACTATTCTCCTGACAGTGGAGAAGTTCTTCAGTTAATTCATCCCGTTGATGCCTGTTGTTTACCTCAACATCCAACAACTGCCATTGTAGGGCTGAACCCTCAGGAGTCATTATTAACTGAGTTAAACTGCTTTCTCCCTCCCTTTTTCCAGTTCTATGACCTTGAGAGGCAACCCCATGGCCCTGTTTCCATCTGAGAAATGATCTGAAGGCTCCACACAGGACGTTCTCCACGACAGAATGATCTGGTTCAAATGCCAGTAGTGCTGCTGAAGAGAAACTCTGTGATAGAGTGAGGGTGGGCCCCCAACCTCTGGACCCCTGCTCCAAGTCTCCTCCCTGGTCCCAAGGGCAGCTGACACTGTCTGGGAGGAAAGAGCAAAGGGGAAGCACATGGCAAGACACCCATTTCTCAGAAACTCTGGCTGGGAAGTCAGGGGGCCTGGGTTCAAGTCCTGCATCTGCCTCTGACTCATAGTGTCACCTTTGGCCACTCACTTCCCCTCGTCTGGACCTCAGGTTCCTCATCTGAGAGTCAGGGGGTTGGACCAGCTGATCTCTCAGGCCTTCCCCATTTGACACGGCACTGTTGAAATCAGGGCAGGTGATATTATTCCCCTTCCCCAGCCCACCCTACTCTCCCAATAAGCACCAAAATCCAGAGACTGTGGCCACATTCGCAACTAACAAACTCACATTCACATCTAACAGATTGCAGTGACCTGTTACCTGTGTATTTCTTTTAAAAAGAAAAGCTGCAGGGGAGGAGTGTGCAGGTGCTTTTCTTTAAGGTGCCAGATCCAAAGGGCCTAAGCTCTGGGCTGGAAGTGAATCACGATGAGTTTGCACTTTGTATATTGTAGTCACTCATGACTCTGGCCTTTGTTTATAATAATCACTGTTGGAATGAAATTCAAATTCCTCCTGCCTCTGAGACCCTGAAGGACCCACCCCCTCCCTCTTTCTCCGACCCTCTCTCACTCACTCTGTTCCTGCCACAGTGGCTGCTCTTCTGTTCTTTGAACCCCCTAACTTATTCTAACCTCAGGGCCTTTGCCTTTGCTGCTCCTTTCATCAGCTGCCCTCTTTCAGGTCACAGCTGCTTCTCAGAGAGGCACTCTCCGGCTGCTCTCCATCACACCTCCCTGCTATATCGCTCCTAAGCCTGTACCACGGTCTGAAATGATGCTGTTTGTTTACTTGTGCACTATCTGTCCAAAGGTGGGGGTTTTGTCTGTTCCGTTCTGTGATGTGACCGCAGCCTTCTGCCCAGGGCCTGACACATAGTAGGGTCTCAGTAAATCCTGGCGAAATGAATGAGTGAATGAAACTGGAATCATAGAAGTCCTCAACAGTGGAATCTGCAGCCAGAACAGCTGGCATTTAGTGAGCACCTACTGTGTGCCAGCCACCACGCTATTGTTTCACCCCTGGAGCAGGTCTCCATTTTGCAGTTGAGAAGACCAAGATCCCCAGGCTTCAGGGCCTCAAAGGACAGAGCTGGCCTTGAACCCAGTCTGGGGCCTCCAGTGTTTGGGCTCCATCCTCCCCACTAGGTTCCCCAGTGAGAGAGCCTGGGGGAGGGGAGCCGAGCCCTGCCCCCCATGCACATGCACCCCTTGTCTAAGGCAGAGCCTCCTGAGCACCTCCCTGTCCCCACCACCTGGTGGAGCCCCTGGGACCAGGATGGGAGCCAGGTGTGCAGGCAGCCTGGCCTTGTGCCAGTCGGTGCCAGGAACCGGCTTGGGGAGCAAAGAGTCTGGACCAGTCCAGGGGCAGTTGATGTGGGCCACTTGCCCCAAGGGAGCTCCTGATGTTCACTGGGGCTCGGAGAGCGGCAGCGGGCACAGGGTGCTTCTGGGAGCCCAGGGGCTCAGGTTCCCACCTGCCTTCCTCTGAGGGTAGAGCTAACCTCTGTGGTTCTGATCTAAGGAGGGAGGGCAGGTAAACAATAGGCAAAACGCAGCCTGTAAATCCCCAGTGCAGATCCCTCCTTGAACACCTGCTAGACTCCTTGGGCAAGGCTCTTAACCCCTCTGGACTGTCATCTTTGGCAGGTGGGTGGTGCTGCTGATCCAAACGAAGGCTCCCTGTAATCAAGCTCTGCTCCAGGAACAGGGAGGAGAGAGAAGACAGTTGGGTGGGTGGGGGGGGGGTGGGGGCGGGTGTTGAAGGACAGGCTCTCCCTTGGGTCAAGGAAGTCCCCAGTCCACCTCCCACCCCCAGAGGAGGTGCCTGCCCAGCCAGACCTGGAACAGTGAGTGGGAGTTTGGCACAGAGAAGTAGAGAGAATGGTGCTCCAGGCAGAAGGCAGAGCCTGGGAAGACAGCAGGCACTTTGCCCGGTGAGCCTCCTTCCTCCCCTTAGGTCTCAGCTCAAATACCACCTCCTCAGAGGGGCCCTCCTGCTCCCTCGATGAGAGGGAGCCCCCACCCCCTGCCCTCCATCAAGGCAGCTTCTCTTCCTTCCTTCTTGCACTTAGGACAATCTTACTCGTTCGTTTATTATTTGTCTACACTGCCAAGTTCCCCCAGGGCAGGGACACTGTCTCTCCTGCTTGCTGCTCTGTCCCAGAGTCTAGCACGGCACCTGGCACACAGTAGACACCAAACAACGTGCACTGAGCATGATTTGAACAAGTTAGCTCCCGCTCTGTGCCTCAGTTTCCTCGTCTGTGAAATGAGCATCATAACAACACACACCTCGCAGGGGTGTTGTAAGAATTAAATGAGTTAGTATTTGTGGAGCCCTTAGAACAAATCCTGGCCCACAGTAGGTGCTCTGCATAAGTGTTTAAAAATACATATAATAAATGCATAAGTGTGTAAATAAAATATGAGAATTACAGATGCATAGATTAGAAAGTCATAATATTGTAGATCACCAAGTTGTATAATCTAATATGCTATGGTTTATATTTACATTTTATTCTCTATTTTACTTTTTCCCAGCTTTTTATTTTGACAAATTTCAAACACAAAGAAAGTAAAAACAAAAACAAAACAAAAAAACGCTACAATGAAAGCCTCAATTCACCAGTCATTGACTTTTAGCCTCGTGTGCTTTCCCTCTCGCTAGACAGAACGAGAAAGATGAATATTTATACTTTTATTTTCTTGTCTTATTTTTTCATTCTGACCCATATGGGAGCCAGTTGAAGATGCCAAGATAATTTACCCCTAAACTCTTCAGCTGCTGTGATTTTTTTTTTTTAATTTCTCACTCAAAATGAAGTCTCTGGAACCAATTATAACCAGTTCCCTGATCTTACATATCTGTAATTCTGCAAATCTACTAATCCAGGAATCCTTGAACCTGGAAACATCTAGAAACCATCATCTGCTGGTTCTCGGAGTCCATACATGCTTGAGGTTCTACCTCTCGCTCATCTGAGATTCCTGGAGCCCTGGCCCTGTGGTTCAGGAAATCTGCGAGGCGTTTGTTGCCTCTGAGGCCAGATTCCCACTTCCCAGAAGATGATGCCTGGGACTGAGCAAGGGGAAAACCCAGCCGGTCCCACTCCTGACACAATGCCAAGCCCCAAGGATGCCAAGTGGCACAGGGGCCTGGGTCACAGGGGCGAGACCCTAGCCTGGCCACAGCCAGTGGCCACGCAGGGCCTCCCTGGGGTGCCCAGGCCCTCCTCAGGCCAGCCCAGTCAGGGGCAGACATGCAGCCCCCAGCCCCGCCCTGCTCATGGAGCAATCCTCTGAGTCACTCCCACCTCATAACTTGCCTGCCCGTCACCACTGAGGCCTGTCATTAGCCTCCTCCGAGGCTGGGCCATATCTGCCCTTCGGGGCAGACCAGGGAGGGGGATGTCCCGGAGGCCCCCCACAGATGCGGCCCATCCTGGGGCTCAGTGGCACACGATCCGGGCATGCCTCTGCCATAGGTGGCAGCTAGCCCCAGGTCCAGAGGTTCACTTTTGACTGCCAGAATTTCCACTATCCATTCCCCGAAACTCTGCCTCAAGGTCTACCAGTCAAGCCATTTTCCGGCTAAAATGTAAACTGATCACTTACTTTTCAGAGTGAATTTTCTAAAGCCCTGCTAGGGAACCAGCTCTGGTAGGCACCCAAGGGGTCAAGGAAGACACAGTGGAGAGCCACCTGTGGTCGTGGCTGTCAGGCAGGCCTTGCAGCGGGTGCCGGAGAAGCGAGGACTGAAAGGATGTCTCCTGACCTCCTCCCCTCATTGGCTGCCCCGACCCTGGAGGAAGTTACTGTGGTGCCCATTCTACAGATGAGGAGACTGAGGTCCAGAGAAGCTTCAGACCAACTCCTATTTTCCGGGGTATGGCACCAGGACCGTGCTGATGTTGGGGGAGTGGATAGGGGCCTCTTCCAGGGAAGGGGTATCCCTCCACCCCCAGCAGAAAGGACAGTGAGGGCAGTCTAACTGCAATCAAACACCCTGAGTTCAAATCCCACTTAAACCCCCTGTGCCTCAGTTTCTCCAACGGTGTCAACTGCAGATAAAAACAATACCAGCCTCATCTGGTTGTTGTGAGAATTAAATCTGGCACATAGTGAGATGGCTTCTGAAGACACAGAGTAGGTTCTTTCCTTCGTCCTCTTGATATTAGCAGACCCCTCCTAACCTGGGTTGAGGGGAGGCAGGGAGGCCACAATGTGTCTCAACTCGGGGAGGCTAACTCTGTGTCCCCCATCAGCTTACCCCCCCCACAGGCTCCTGGGAAGCTGCAGCTGATCCCCAGGCTGTCCCCCACCCCAGGATGGGGTCCCTAGAATTAGCACCCCCAACCTCACACCTGCAAAGACACAGACACATCTCAAGGCCTGCAGCAGGGCTGGTTGCTTTGCAATTATTAATAATTTCCTCCCTCCATCCCTCCCCCAGACCTGCTCAACCAGTCTCCCCACAGGCAGCAGAGCTGGCCTGACATTTGAACCGACTATTATTCTCTCACTTCTGGGAGAAGCAAGAGGAAACATGGGAACTGTGTCTTGATCCTTGGGGTGGGGGAGCACCCAGGCCATCCACAGGTCCCGAGGCCTCGACCCCGAGGCCCTGGGCACAGCATTCAAGCTCCCTAGGGCAATGGGCTTGTTGCCCCTTTCCTGAAGACCAGGTAAGACAGAGAGATGAAGCCCCTGCCAAGAGGCAGACTGGAAAACCCTCTTGAACCCATTATAGGAGTATGGGGTGGTTAAAAGTCAAACTCAGGGTCTGGATTCACATCTTGGCTTTGCCCTTGACTTGTGTGTGGCCTCAGACAAGTCACTTGCACTCTCTGATCCTCCATTTTCTCATCTATAAAATGGGGTGATGAATCCCCACATCGCAGGGTCAGTGAAATTTAAAAAGCCCCAGGCCCAGTGCCTACCTGGTTCTCTGTGGCCAGGGTCTGCTCACATTCTTTCATCCTGGGAGCCCAGGGAGGCTGGGCCAAAGTGTGACACCTGAGACACAGCCCTGAGCCCTGGGGACACCAAGACCTTGCAGTCCAGGCCCATCTCCAGCCACATCTGGAATCCACCAGTGGGGACAGGCCAGGGTATGTGCCCCCCGATTATTCTCTTGCTCCATAATTAGCATTTGTGGCCTCTTCCTGACAGTTAGGCAGTGCCTGCAGCACCCAGCACACAAGGCCAGACCCAGAAAGGTCTGGTGCTGCCCAAGGCACCCACGCTGGCCGGAAGAACGGAGGGTGGCTCAGGACAGTGAGTCCTGAGGCCATGGGGAACCACGGAAGACCTCTCAGCAGGGTCAGGACCTGAGCTGGGAAGGTCAGAAGGTTGAGATCAAACATTCAGGGCCTCACCAGCTATCCTTGTTACTCTCATGGAATATTAGAATGGCCAAGAGCGCAAGCTGCCTAGGTTCAAATCCAGACTCCAATACCTCCATACTCCAATCTGTGTGACCACAAACAAGTTACTGTGCTCTGCACTTCAGTTGCCATCTGTAAAATAGGGGTGATAATAGCCTAGAAGTGTGGGAGTCTATATGCAACAATGACTTATGAGCACAGTACCTGGCATATAGTAGGTGCTCAATAAATGGAAGCTCGTAGTCATTACTGCATCTAGCAAGTGATTTCACTCTGCCTGGTAGGCCCATCTCTGTACATCTCATATGAACTCCTATGCATCCCTTAAGGCCCCACCTAAATAGTCCCTCCTCTGAGGAGCCATCCCTGACCTCTTACAAACACACACACACACACACACAAGAAGTCCTCTCCTCTGGGCTCCCTGGCACCACACATGGATGCCTCCTCCAGCAGCCTGGCCACACTACAGGTAGAGGAGCTGATACTATGAGGTTCTCCGTTAGATCACCAGTGCCTGGCATGGAGGGATGTGGGTGGAAGGTGTTCTTTCTTTCTCTCTCTCTCATTCGCTCACTCTTGCTCTCTCTCTCCCTCTCTTTCTCTCTTTCATTTCTTTTATAATTTCAAACAAAACAGACTCAAAAAATCCCCGCAGATATGGGAAAAGCTTATAGTTTCCAGGCAAACTTTGAAAAATTTTCTCAGGACACCACCAGAGCAAAGGGCAGTGAAGATTCCAAAAAGTTAAATTCAAGATTGAAAAGCCCTTTAATCATATGTATTACAGATTATTATTTTTAAAAAAAAAAGGAATACCACGTGGCAAGGTAAGAAGAATAGAGCAGATCTGTGTGTGCTGATCTGGAACAGTGTCCACAATAAGCTGTCAAATAAAACAAAAATAAAATGAGGGGCAGAATGAGCTATGAAGTGTACTGGCTACTATTTGTGTGGGTAGAAAGGAGACAGGAAAGGACAATTTATATATTTGTATTACATAAATTAGCTCTGGGGAAAAGAAATTGGTAAACAGTGTCTACTTCTTAGGAGAGAAGGCTGGAGACTGGGGGTCAGGAAGGGTGGAGACTTAATTTTCACTCCATATTCTTTTGTACTTTTTGGATTTTGTACCTTTTACTCAGAGTAGCTGTTCAAAAATAAGCGCATGAATAAAGTTTAGGGCTTTGGAAGACACATACTCCAGCACCAGGCCCTGCCTGATGCAGGAACACTCCTCAGCACCCCTGACAGGCTATCCTGCCTTGAATGCTCCCAGTGATGGGGAGCTCAGTAACTCACCAGCCAGCTAATCCATCCTGGGGTAACTTTGAAGGGTGGGTTTGGGCTTAAGGAGAGAAGGCAGAAATGTGCTTCTGGGGCTGCAAATAGATGCCACTCTCTTGCCCCTGAAAGTGGGTAGAAATGTGAGTTCCTGACTAGGGACCTGCTCTGAGGGCCTGCCTGTCCCGAGGCCCAGGCGGGAGATGGGCAGGGTGGCAGGGTGTGCTCTACTGTGACTCAGGCCCCACGGGTGCCTGGGGCACAGAAAGCTTCCCAGGACACAGGGCTGTGATTCAGGGTCACAGAGCGGGGCCAACCCAGGCAGCAGCTGGTGGGCCACCAGCACACCCATGCCTTTCTCATCCTCAAACCCCAGCAGGGCCTCTGTCCCAGGCACACATCACCTGGCTCACCAATGGCCCCCTTGGCAGAGGGTGGCATGGGGAGATTAAGGCTCTGGCACCAGACAACCTGGGTTTAAATCCTGCCTCTGCCATTCACTGGCTTGAGCCTCTGTTTCTCCATCTGTACAGGGGACAGGTATACTGCCTTGCCTCCTCATAGGGCTATTACAAAGATGCTCTGAATTCACTGGGTACGCACCCTGATCAGCCCCAGCACCGAGTCTGCACTCAGTAAATGTCAGCCATTACTACTGTGGGTGCCCAAACTGATGTGGGGGTCACTGACACTGGAGCCTCACAGGGAAGCCTGGGTACCCCCAGTTCACCCTGTATGGCCTGGTGAGCAGGCCCAGAAGGAGCTTGCCTCCAGGGACACCTGGGTTCAGAAAGGTCTACCAGGCAATCCCAAGGGAGTCCTAGGTCCCCTGACAGATTGTCAGTTCTACGAGGGCAGAGGCTTTCCTCTGTTTCATTGGCTGTGTCCCATGCTTGGAATAGTGCCTGGCACACAGTCAGGGTGGGCTTCATGGCCGTGTGACCCAGGCCCTCACACAGGGCCCCAAGTCAGAAGTTCCCATGCTGGCACCATCTTGAAATTCTTAATTTTGAATGAGGGGCACTGCATTTAATTTTGTACAGGGCAACTAAAATTCTATAACCAGTCACGTACATAGTTGACACCAGTATGGACTTTTGAATAAATGAATGGCCAAATGAATGCTGCCTTGTGGCATCACTTTTCTCCTTCTACCCTGAGTGTCGTGGATTCCAAGCCTCCTTTTACAGACAGGAAAACTAAGGCTCATGGAGGTGAACAGACGCACCCAAAGCCACCCAGAACTAGAACCCAGGCCTAGAGCCCTGGTGCCCATGGCCACCTCAAGCACAGCAGGGAGGCTTCTCTGTGACAGGGGAGGCCAGAGCCCTGTGGATCTCAGGGGAAACTGAGGCTCAGCTCAGGGTACGAGCTGGCCCAGCTTCACGAGGGTGCCTGCCCAGGAGGCGGCCTGGCCAGGTGCCCGGTCAGGGGGCGGGGACCACTGTGAATCGCTCCTCAGTCCCTGCCAACCACAAGCGGGTTGGGTGAAAGGCAGCTGCTCCCCGCCCGCTTCCCCGCCAACATGGGCCCAAACAATGGGCCTTTGTGCCTGGCGTGGGCGGGTTGTCAAGGTGCGCAGCCCTGGCCCTGAGCCCTGGCCTCAGCCTCCACGAGGGCAAGGGGGCCGGGCCAGGGGGTCTGCGGGGGCCGGGAAATCCAACAGACAAGGAAGCAAGGCCTCCCTAAGACAATCACAGCAAAGGAAATCAGGGCACAGAGAAGGTGCACCAGGTACCCAGAGCCACACAGCACATGGGCATCAGAGCCAGGTCAGCCACCTGGGACGCCAGCCTCCCACTCACTGTGACCTGAGTGTCCCCACTCTGCAGCAAGGGGCTTGGTTATCCCTGCTGCTGAAACCTGCCCTCAGGGGGTCAGCAGAGCCAGAATCCCCCTTCCTCTCTCTTCTTACTGCCACCATGTCCCCTTTCCAAAGCGGCTCAGCCAGAAGTGACAACCCTCCCCGCCCCGTCTCTGGAAGTCCCCCGGACTGCATGAGCCACAGCACTGCTAGGAAAATGTTGCCCCCTCGGGGCCCCACCTGACCTGCTCTAGAGCTCTTTCTCCTCTTAAGGCATCTACCATATGCCTGGCAACAAACTACCTTGTCAGGTAGGCATTGCCATGAGCCCCATTTTACAGGAGAAAATAGAGGCTCTGAGAAGGGGCTGGGCTCGCCCAAGAGCACCCACCCAGGATGCAGCAGTAGTGTGTAGTTAGACTCCAAATATTTCCAATGACCTCCAGGAGGAAGATGGGAGCAAGAGGGCAGGCCCTGCCCTCGCAGCACCTACCATCTAGTGGGAAAGTCAGAAGTCAACAGCAACAACAGTAATAATAACAAGTAGCTACCAGTTATTGAGCATTTACTAAGTACTTTACATATGCAATCTCGTTTCATTTTTCCAAAATCACTGGGAGGTGGGTATTATTCTTATCCCCATTTTACAGATGAGGAAACTGAGAGGCTAAGATGAGGCAATTTACCCAAAGTCAATCAGCTAATAAATGGATTCAAACCCTGACCACTAAATGTCTCTGCTCACTCAACCCTTGCCAGGCAGGGTGAATGACCCCAAATTACAGATGAGGAAACTGAGGTTCTGAGCAGCAAAGTGCCATGCCTAAGGTCACATAGCCAGAAAGTGAGAGGAGGGATTCAACCCTGGGTTTCTGGCCTCCAGAATCCAAGTCTTGTTTCCTTCCTCCTCCACCTCAACCAAGTTCCCTAAAATGTCCCTCGAAACCATCTGCACCAGCAGCCCCTCATTCTCATCTCCCACCTGATTGGATGCAACAGCCCCTCCACCCCCATCCTCGCTGGCCTCACTCAACACCTAACAGATGCTTACGAAAATCGGGAAAGAGAATCCCAGTCGGGAATAAGCTAAACGTAAAAGCTTGGAGGAGAACGCTGTGGTCTGTTCACAGGACAGATCCTACATCAAGAATAAATAGATGCACTCAAGCTGCTACACCAACAGGGACGGATCTTGGGAACAGAACACTGAGTGGAAAAAAAGCAAGTTGCAGAAGCAAAAGTACAAGTGACACCATCTGTAGAATCACACCCACAACAAAAACAGCACCCCAAGTCTCTAGGGAACGTGTGTGTTTTTTTTTGTGTGTGTGTGTGTGTGTGAGTGTGTGTGTGTGTGTGTGTGTGTGTGTGTGTGTGTGTAAAAGCATAAAGATGTTGTACAACCACTTTGGGAAACTGGCCATAGCTACGAGAACCAAACATGTGCATACTCCATCATCCAACAACCTCACTCTTGAACATATACTAAAAGAACTGCGTTCTTATGTCTACCGAAAGGTATGTACAAGAATGTTCATAGCAGCACTATTCAATATACTGGAAACTGGAAATAATGTACATCTCCATGGACAGTAGAGTGATTAATAAACTGTGGTCTATTTAAACAGTGGACTACTACACAGCAGTGAAAAGGGGTGAACCATTGACACGAACACGGATAGATCTCACGGGCACAGGTTGAGTGAAAGCGCCAGATACAGAAGAGCACACACAGAATGATTCCATTTGTATGAAGTTCAAGGATAGAAAAACCAAAGGCTAGGAATGGTCTGTGACTCGATCTGGGTGGTGATCCCATGGGCCATCAAACTGTACAATTAAGATTTGTGTATTGTACTGTGTGTACTTTGTACCTCCATCAAACAAACAACAGAAGGACAAAGACACCCGTGGAACCATGAACACCAAATCCAGGTCTGCAGTAACTTCTAGGAGAAATATAATTGGGAAGGGGTATGGGGGGTTGGGGGCAGGTGTCATCTATACTGGAGGGTTTTCTTCTTAAGCTGAGTGATGGTTGAATGAAAGCTTATTATATTTTCCTTTAAACTTTTTTGAATGTCTAAAATATGTCATTGAAAAAACAAACCAAAACCAAAAAACATTTCCACAGCTTCTCCTGCTCCAGAAGGCACAATGGTCCCCCACTGCCTACAAGCTGAGGCCCACCCTCCTTTTGCATGCCATTCAAGGTCTCATCCTGGGCCTCAACTTGTCTTTCCAGCCTCCTCTCTCACCCCTCCCCACCAGCCAAGCTGGTCTCCTCACTCTTCTCCTAACACGCCTTAAACATTCCCAGCTCCACGCCTTTCCTCCCACCTGGAATGCCCTCCCCATTCCTCTCTACTTGCTCTGTGCCAGGCATTATGCCATGCTTTAAGCTATTAACTCCCGAAATCAGGGGCTGAGCCATGGGGAGACTGGAGCATTGCTTTCAGCCCAAAATAATCTCCATTGTGCCCCCGCCCCCCCAAAAGCTACCCCAAATAATCCAAGCACAAAGAGTGGTCCTGCTGTGCCACAGTTTCAAGACAAATGTTCCCACACCCCATTTCCTGAGCCCCTCCAGTAGAGAAATTCTGGCCCACCACTGGATTAATCTTCACTCATCCCTAAGGGTTGGGTCTTTATCATTCTCATTTTACATCGGGGAAAACTAAGGCTCAAAGTGGCAAGTGACTTGTTCAAAACACTCAGCTAATACTGTCTTGTTCCTGAGATCTTTTCGTCCCCTGAAAGCTTGCAGTCATGACTGGCCCCAAGCTCGTTCCTGCCTCAGGGCCTTTGCACTTGCTGTCCCCTCTCCTGGAACGCCCTTTTCCTTGATCTTCCAATGCCCAGCTCCTTTTCATCATTCTGGTTTCTGAATTCAGGTCAGAGCAGCCTTCCCAGATCCCTACTCCCACCCTCAGTGTAAGGTAGTCCCACCCCTATTTTTATCTATCACACAACCATGTTTTATTCTAGTCACGTAACTTAGCACTATCTAAAATTGTTCTGTATATTTATTCATTCACTTCTCTTTTATCTGCCACATGCACACCCCCTAAGATATAAGCACCACAGGCAGAGGTTTTGTCATTCAGTGTTGTGTACCAGTGTCTGACACAGTAGGTGCTCAGTGAATGAGCTAGAAGAACACAAATCACTGACTGATTGTGCCTACCCGGGATCACTCAGCGAGGATACGACAGAGAAGGGCTTCGGTGACCATCTGGGGCCAGAATCTTTGCTCTTCATCATTCAGCTCTATGCAGGGCCAAGGCTGCATTGTGTCCAAAGAAGGAGGAAAGGAAGGTGACAATGGGCCAGGCTGTGTGGCCTGGCAGGCCCCCCAAGAACCCACCAAGCAGGCTGAAAGAGCCCCACATCCCATTGAAAACATACATTTTTTGCTGTTGATATTCTGATTTTGTGTAATAGTATGATTTTACCCTTACGTTATTGTTAATTTTTAGTTTCCTCTTTGTATTTTAGCCCCATTTTCCCAGGTTTTTAGCATTTTCATAGATGCTTATAAAGCCTGTATGGCCCTGTAGGTTAGAGATAAAAACAGAGTCAGAGAGAGATGCTGAGATATGGGGAGAAAGAAACAGAAACTTAAGGAGGGACACTGAAGCAGAACAGAGAGAAACAGGTGGACACGGAGAGACAGATGCAGACAGAGAGAGACAGAGAGCATGATGATGACAGAGACAGAGAGAGAGAGGAGAGACCACAAGGCAGACAAAAGGACCTGACTCCACATCTCCTTAACATAATATGCACCTCAATAACAATGACGATATTTATTGAGCACTTACTACATGTAAGTACATGCTACACACTTTTATGTGAATAATTGTGTTGGATTCTCACAACCACCCTATGAGGTGAGTGTTACTCTCATTCCTATTTTAAAGATAGGACACTAAGGCACAGAGAGGTCACCCAGCTCACTCCCAGTCACACAGCCAGCGGTGGTGAAGCGAGGTTTAGCCTCGGGTCTGCCCCAGACCCAAGGCTTAACCACTTCCTCCAGTAATAGGTCTTGGGGTTTCTGGATTTGTTTTAGGGCAGCTCTTCTCAAAATCGGCTGTACCAGCAAAATGCAAGTCCTGATGCAACAGGGCTGGGGTGGGGCCCAAAACTCTGCATTTCTAACAGTCCCTCAGGTGGGCCCAATGCTGTGGGTCCCAGACCACATTCTCGCAGCAAAAGTTTAAAGGAGTCTATTACTCTGAGGATCTGACTGGCAGCCACTCTGATCACCATCCGTCCCACAGGCCCTGGGGCTCTGTAGCCCCTTTGGGTCAATCTTCTCTTCTCAGCACTTCCTGTTGCTCTGCTCTCAGATTCCCGGGAATTCCCCCATAAGCTGACTGCTCCCGCACACAAAGACAGCTGCACAAAGATGTTCATTGTGGCATTGTTTATGGCAAAGACAAATTGGAACCACCTAAATGTCCACCAGTTGGGACTGTTAAATACACTAGGATTCATGCAGCCATTGAAAATGGTGGCAGAGCAAACCTCAAAATATGCATGACATCTGACCCACAATTTCACTTCTAGGAATATATCCTACAGACTTGCACATGGGCACAAAGATGTTTGCACAAGGCTATCTGTTGCAATTTGTAGTGGCGAAAGCCTACAAGCACCTCAATATCCATGAATAAGGAACTGGTTCACTAAACGGTCCATTTCTCCAAGGGACTACCACACGGGCTTAAAAAAAAAAAAACAGGATGGTCCTTATGCACCTATGTGGACCCTCTCCAAGATCTACTCTTCAGTAAAATAACAAGGCATAGAAACAGTGTGTAAAGTTTTCTACTGTCTGTAAGGAGAACAAGAAGAAAGAAAATATATGTTTTTATTTGTCTATGCATAGAACCCTCTGGAAAGCAAAACAAGAAAACATCTCAACGAGGAACTGAGAGAACAGGGGTGGGAGGCAGACAGACTTTTTACCGTACACTTCTTATACCTTTGGTATTTGGTACCGTATGAATCTATTATCTATCGACGAAGATTAATAAATGTTAAAAAAAAGTTTAAATGATAGAAGTGTGCTACATTTAGGGATGTGGGAGAATGCTTATGATAAATTATCGAGGAGAAAAAGGAGACAACCCAATTTATATAATATAATATTCACATATATCCATGCATGTAGGTATAGAGAGAAATGTCTGGAAAGACTGTCACTAAACGGAACAACTCGAGTCACTGCTATTTATGCACTATCTGAGTTAATTCATTAATCCTCACAACAATGGCAGGAGATGAACAGACTGATATTGTCCTCATTTCACAGATGGAAAGATCAAGGCCCAAGAGGTGAGGTCTCCTGGCCAAGGTCTCACAGCCAGGGCAGAGCGGGATTAGAGCCACAACCATCGGGCTGCAGGGCCCTCTCAGTTCAAATTGGGTGATTTTTACTTTCTGCTTTGAATTTTTCAGCATTGCTGGAAATTGAAACAATGAACCTACTTATCTGTCTGTCTCTCCCCGTCTCTCTCTTCCTACATCCCTCTCCTTTTAAACAAATCTTTTAAGAAAAGACCCTCAGGACACCCATGTCACCACATCAGCAGCCCCTCCCCTGGCACTCATGTCCCCCAGGGACTTGCCCCTGAGCCCCAGGTATGGAGAATCATGAGGGCAGTTTTTAAAAAGAGTACAGTATGTATAAAGCCAGGGCAGAGGAAATGGTCTAGATAAAAGGACACCAAAGAGACCCTATCAAATGCAGGGCCTGATCCTTGATTAAAGTCCAGACAAGAAAAGTAAACACACACACACACACAAAGAGCTATCGAGGACACTCTGCAGCAACCTCAGTAATTTGGACACAGACCAGATATTAGGTAGTATGACTGGATCAATGCTAAATTTCTTGGATGTGATAATGGCACTGGGGTTGTGTCTGAGAATGCCCTTGTTCTTCAGAGGTGCTTGCTGAAGTATTCAGGGTGAAGGGTCAGGATGTCTGCAACTTACAAACACTTCAGCAAAAATCATGGAGAGAGAGAGAAGAATGCCCATGGGGCCAAGTGTTGTCAGTTGGGGAATCTGGGTGAAGGCACTACAGCGGTTCATTGCAAGGTTTTTGCACTTTTCTAGAAAGTTTGAAAATTTTCAAAATAAAAAGTTGGGGGAGATCGGTGGTTGTCAGCGGCTGGTGATACCAAAAGAGATTGACTACAAAGGAACACCAGGGAACCTTCCGGAGTGATGGAAATATTCTATATCTTGATCATGGTGGTGGTTATGCAACTGTATAAGTTTGTCAAAATGCATAGAACTGTACACCAAAAAAGAGTGAACTTTATTGTATGTAAATTATACTTCCCAAAAGGTGACTTTAAAAAAGAGAAGTTGGAGAAGACAAAGAGCCAGCAGGGCCCCAACTCACACAGGCTCTGGGAACACAGGGGGTCCTGCCTTGAGCCAGCCTTGCCTGAGCCCGTCCCACTGTGGACGCAGGGGTTCAGCAATGCGTAGGGGCCGGCCCTCCAGGTCCTGGGACCCAGAGCCTGGCCTCGGGGAGCATCCAGGCACCAGCTGGGAGCTTCCTCCCAAGCCTCCTCGGCCTGAGTGCAGGGCCTCAGTCTCCCTGGGGCCAGCAGAGAAGTACTGAATAACTCCCTTGTGTGTCCTGGAGAAAGCAGGTCTGAGCGCCCCTCATGAGGTGTTCTCAGTGGAGACAAGAGGGTCAGCAGGAGTGACCACTCATCATCACTTCGCCCACCCCGCCACCACTGGGTACAGGGGCCCAGACGAGGGAAGCAACTTGCCCAAAGTCACACAGCAAGTCAGGTAGCTCTGCCTGGGATGGATCATTCCTAAACTAAATCTTTGAGCCTGAAGTCGTCGCATCCAACCACCCCCATTTCTCAGATTGAAAGACCGAGGCCCAGGACTGTGTCAGAGCACAGATTAGCAATGCCTTGGGAACCCCAGACCCTGTTGCCGTGGCCCTATTTGGTGTGGTTCCCACAGGCTTCTCGTGGGGGTGGGTGTGGGAGGTGGGGTGTGAGCCTCCAGTCCTGACCACCATCCTCTATCACCCTTGCTGTCCCCTCCCAAGCTTTCTCTGCCCCCACCCCACAGTGGCAGAGGGAGGACAGGGAGGAGTCAGGGGTCCCACGCCCGCCCCCCACCGCCCCAGGGAGTGCCCACATGGCAAAGAGCCACAGATTCTGCCCAGCCCACGAAACTCACCTCACCCAGAACCTGTTTCAACTCCTCCAGCTCTCCTTGGCAGCTGTGGAGGCCTCATTAAGTGATGCCAGTGCCTCCCACACACCAGCTGAAGAAGGGCAGGGGGCACAAACCAGCAATGGAGCCCTATGGCCCCTTCCCCAGAGACCCCCAGGCAGGAGGGCAGAGGCAGTACAGTGCCCTGCCAGGCTGGGCCTGGGGAACACGGGCCTCGCTGCCAAACGGCCAAGCCACCTTCTCCCCACGCAGGCCTGTGTGGGTCCCGCAGAGTTGTTTAACCTCCTTAATTAACCGGCCGTGACTACGAGGCCACCGTGGAAGGCCCGCGGGGCTTCAAGGAAGGCTGGGGGCTGGGAACTGGGGGCAGGGCCCCCCAGCCATGGCAGGCTCAGAGGCTCCCCACTAAGTGGAACAGAGAAGAAGCCCCCATCCCACACTAGAGAGCTGGGGGCAAAACAGGCCATCCTCCCCACATCAGCTATCTGATGCTGGGAAAGTGGCCTCACCTCTCTGGGCCTCGGTTTCCACTGGGAAGAATGGCAGGGTGGCGGCGAGACTTGATTAATGACTGTTTGTGAAAAGGTCCCAGAGATGCTGCTGACAACAGGCCCGGCTATTATTCCGGGAAGGCATCGAAGAGTGTCTGAGCCCGTAATTAACCAAGAGGATGAAAACAGTAAGGAAGGAGAAGGCCTCGCCCAGGCCTGCCCGCTGCCCCTGACGTCCGCCCTCCTGCCCCAGCAGGGCTCCTGCTCAGGACAAGGGGACCCAGGGAGAGGAGGTGTCGGACCCTAGCCTGGGCCCTGAGCCTTCTGTTCCTCTTCTCAGCACCGAGATTACTAAACTATGTCCATCCATCCCTTCACTCATTCATTCATTCCACAAATGTTTATTAAGCACCTACTGTATGCCAGTCAGTACAGCAGCAAACAAAATAGACATGGTCATGCCCATGAGAGCTCAGCCTACTAGAGGAAGTAAATGATAAAGAAATAAGAATCCATCAAAGGAGGAGGATATTTTTTTAAGGTGGTGTGATAGGGAACAATTGGCAGAGACTTGAGTTCAAGAGCTCAGGGAGGGCTTCTCTGAAGAGGTGACATTAGATCTGAGAACTGAAGGATGAGATGGAGCCGCCATGGGAAGAGTGTTCCAAGCACAGGGAAGTGCACGTGCAAAGCCCCTGGGGTGAGAAACTGGTGTGTTGGAGGAGGCTGGAGCAGGGAGCAAGAAGGGGAGAGCTGTGGGAGGTGAGGTCAGAGATGGAGGCAGGGTGGGGAGCAGATCAGGCAGGACCGGATGCAGGGATGAGTGGGCAGCTATGGGAGAATTTTAAGCAGGGGAGGGACCAGGGTGGGATCCTCTCCCAGTGCAGTGTGCAGGGCCTGGTCAGTGCACACGTGCAGGTGAACTTAAAATCCAAATGGCTGAAGACCCTAATGATGACTACCTTGCCTGTTTGTAGAACACTTTCCTACTTGGGATTCAAAGCTTGGCCCTACCACTTCCTGGCTGTGTGATCTTGGGCCTCAGTTTCCTCTCCTGTGAAACCAAGATAACAGATTCTTCCTTTGAAATGGGGACAGGCACTCCCAACTCAAATGGAGATAATGATTTAAATCCCCATAAACTCACAGAGCAAGAATTTCCTGAGCACCTATTATGTGGAGTGAAAACCTGCAGGATGGACCTGCCATGAGAGTTTTGAAGGGGACACCCAACTGCTCCTGAGGGCTCTGGAGCATCAATGCCTGAGTTCAGATCCCAGCTCTGCCCCTTAGAAGCTGTGTGCCTTGGCCAAATGTCTTGGCCTCTCTGAGCCTCAATTTCCTCATCTATAAAATAAGGTTAATAGTAATACCTACCTCATGAGGTTGTTGGAAGGATTAAATTAGTTAATATATATTAGACAGATAGACAAGGCCTGGTGCAAAGTGCTCATTTCCAGTTCATTTTTCATTATCCATTTCCTAAATTCTTTCTTTAAGCTCCCCACCTGTTTGCCCCCCACCAACATCCCAATGCTGGATCTCTCAGCTCAGTCACTATGCAACAAGTCCAGTCTCACCTCTGGACTGTTTCCTCCCAGCAACAGGAGGGATCCTTTAAACCACATTTCTCCTCTGCTCAATGCTGCAGTGGCTCCCCACTGTTCCCAGGCCAGAGTCCCCACAAGGAGACTGTGCATGTCCCCAGCCACCTCTTGTACCACCCTCATCCTCCCACCTTGCCCCCAGCCCGAGCGACTTCCAGCTCTCTGAATGTCCTGCCTCCGGTCCTTTGCACATGCTGTCCCTTTTGCCTGGAATGTCCTTCCTCCCAGTATTCTGCCAGAGCTAACTCTTCCTCCTGTGGGAAGTCATCGGGGCTCCCTAGGGCTGCCGCATGCTGCTCACTTAGTACCCTGTGCTCCCCCCACACAGCACCTGTTGAGGGACATGTCAGAGCCCCCAGCTAGACTGGGAAGACGCCAGCAGCAGGAACCAGGTCTGAGGTACCTCTCTTCTGCAAGGCCCGGAGCATGTCAGGGTGGAGGGAGTGACAAATGGGGTAAGTGTTTAAGGTGAGCTGAGGTGGGTGACTTGAGCCAAGTTGAGCTGAGCGCAGTTAAATCAATCTTAAATGAGGTGAGTAGAGGAGATGAGGTGAAGTGGAGCTGAGTTGAGCATTAAATTGAGCTGGATTGACTTGAGTGAATCGAAGTGAGTGAAACTGAGGTGACTTGACTGAGTTGGACAGAGATAAGCTGAACCGAGTTGAGGTTAGGTGAGCTAAGTTAGGATGAGTTGAGTTAAACTGAAGTGGGTTTTAAACTGAATTGAGTTATATTGAACTGAGGTACATAGAGCTGATGTACAGTGAGTTAAAATGAGCTGAGATGAGGCATTAAACTGAGTGAGTTTAACTGAATTGAAGTGAGTTGAGTTTTGTTGAGTTGAGTTTTGTTGAGTTGAGCTGAGGAGTTGAGTCAAATCAAGTTTAGGTGCATTTTAAACTGAATTGAGTTAAACCAAAGTTAATAAACTCTTTCTTTTTTTTTTTTTTTTTAATTGCTGCCCCCTAAGGAGCATTTTTGGACAGTTTTTTCCTAATTGCCTCCCTATGAAGTTTTGATGCCTGTTTTTTAACTTACTATTATATAACTGTTTATTTTTTTTGTACGTATATCTATGCTTTATACATAAAAACATAGAGAGTTTTTCACCCCACAAGAATCGATCTACTGGGCTTCCCTGGTGGCGCAGTGGTTGAGAGTCTGCCTGACAATGCAGGGAACACGGGTTCGAGCCCTGGTCTGGGAAGATCCCACATGCCGCGGAGCAACTAGGCCCATGAGCCACAACTACTGAGCCTGCGCGTCCGGAGCCTGTGCTCCGCAACACGAGAGGCCGCGATAGTGAGAGGCCCGCGAACCGCGATGAAGAGTGGCCCCCGCTTGCCGCAACTAGAGAAAGCCCTCGCACAGAGAACGAAGACCCACCACAGCCAAAAATAAAAATAAATTAATTAATTAATTAAAATTATTAAAAAAAAAAGAATCGATCTACGCCCTCTTAGGGGCAGTACCATCCCCACCCACACCCACCCCCCTGCCCTTGAGGATGTGTAAGTTAGGCTGAGCTGAGGTGAACAGTTTCAGCTCTTCAAAGGGGATTTGTCTTGTCTTCCTGGAGGCAGGAGTCTCTGACAAGGGCTGAGACCCCTGGAGAAGACTGAGGCAGAGGCCAGGCCGATCTCAGTCCCAACTCCCCTTCCACCCTGTCCAGTTCCATTCAGCCCATTCCCTCATGTATGTAAAAGAAGGAAAAATAAGCACACAGGCCCTGAAGCAGGTATGAGCTCAGTGTGTTGAGTTTCACTGAGGGAGGCCCATGTGACTGGAGAAGTGAGGAGGAGATGGATAGGAGGAGGTGAGGTCCTTGTGGGACAGGGGGAGGAGTTTGGGTTTTATCCTAAGGGCAGTAGGGAGCCATGGAGGATTCTGAGCAGGGGGACATGACCTGCATGGAACGAGAGCCTCTGGATGCAGACAGAATGAACTCCCCACTGGTCCAGGATGGTGTGTCTGATTGACCGAGCCAAGTCACATGTCTACGCTCTAGCTGCAAGGGAGGCTGGAAACCTAGCCTCATATTCCCAGCATCCTTTGTGGAAGGTAGAATTTGCCCATAGAGCAGGGAATTCTCCAAACATTAGAAGGAGATCCAGAACCTGGAGAGTTGAAAAAAAATGGCCCAAAGTGTCCAACAGTAACAAAAATAAATAAAGTGCTATGGGGCTGGTTGGGTGGGAGGAAAAAGGCCCAGGCTAAGCCTGGTAGGGGCTGCCCCTTTCCCAAGACCCCAAGCCAGCCCTCATATATGCAAAGCCACTCCCTGGTTCCCAGCGTGGGACACGGACCCTGGGAACTCACCACTGGATCCCAGAATCTTGGGCCAAGAGTTGCCAGTTTCACTGCTTTCTTTAACCATTAAAAGGCTATCCCGGGCTTCCCTGGTGGCGCAGTGGTTGAGAATCCGCCTGCCAATGCAGGGGACACGGGTTCGAGCCCTGGTCCGGGAAGATCCCACATGCCGCGGAGCAACTAAGCCCGTGCGCCACAACTACTGAGCCTGTGCTCTAGAGCTCGCGAGCCACAACTACTGAAGCCCGCGCGCCTAGAGCCCGTGCTCTGCAACAAGAGAATCCACTGCAATGAGAAGCCTGCGCACCACAACAAAGAGTAGCCCCCGATCGCCGCAACTAGAGAAAGCCCACGTGCAGCAACGAAGACCTAACACAGCCAAAAATAAAATAAAATAATAAATAAATAAATTAAAAAAAAAAAAAGGCTATCCCATCTGTACCCATGGTGGCCCTAAGGGGCCCAGTAGGACATACACCCAGCAATGCACGCACCCAGAGACACCCCCCTACGCTTACAAAAAGACAGGCTCTAGAGCCGAGCAGACTGAGGGTCCAATCTCTGGCTAATGACTTCACCTCCCTGAGCCTGCTTCCTCACTGCGCAAGTGGTAGAAACATCCCCACCTCACAAGGGAAGGAAGTCACCTCCCATCCAGGATGTCAGGGTGGTCTCACACAGGTCATCAGAGACGCAAAGACCCCGATTACATTCCCAATGACCATGCACCTACTAAGTGCCAAGCGTCAGACTGGACACCTTACACCTACAGCCCTAATCCCCACAGCAAGCCACAGAGGCAGCGCCGGGACTCAGACCCAGGGCTGCCTGACGCTCCATCCCTGCTATCATGTACTGAGCACCAGCTGTATGCCTGGCCCTGCTCTAGACACTTTATCTGAATCATCTCACTTAGTCCTCACCACACTCTGTGAGGGGAATGCTATGATTATTATCTCATTTTCCAAATGAGGAAACGGAGGCTCAGAGAGAGATGTGAACTTGGCCATGTTCACACAATAGGACAGGGGCAGAGCTGAGATTCAAGCCCCAGTGAATCTCAGCCCCAACGCCCAGCCCTTCATTTCCCCTCTGCACACCTGGCTCAAGACACACCGCCTCCACGAAGCGTCTCCAAGCCCAGACTCCACCACTGCACACCCCCTAGCACTCAGTTTGGCTTTCCCACATAGTTGTTTGCCATGAACTGTGAGCGTCATCTTTCCTAGAATTTTTCCTTTGACATCCCTCCCCCACCCCAGCTCTCCACCGGCTTGGCCGACCACAGGGGACCCTGGACCAGCCAGAGCCCCACCTGCTCCATAATGATTAATTAAACCCCAAACTGTGGCCTGCATTCTTGGTCCAAGCCTCGTGCCTAATGACCTCAGCCAGGCGTGGTGAGGGTGGGAGGGATGGGGAAGCAGTGGAGACATTCTGTGGGATGATGGGGTCTCCCCGCTTCACCCGCCGCTCCCTGAGAGGACCTTTGGCAATCAGACAAGGCAGTGGGTTTACCAAGAAAAGGAGGAAGAAAACATGGGCAGAAGGCAAGAAGCATGGGTGAATCAACACCCAGTGGGTGGGTGGGGGCCTGGAGAGTGGACTCCGTGGAGCTGCTGGCCGAGGAGGGGGTCAACACCCCCAAAGGCATAAGGACCTCAGCAGAGAGAGGAGAGAGGAGAGAGGACACATGTTTGAGCACCAGGGTGCAGCTGTTATCCACTCAGACCTCCCTGACTCCACCCAGCAGCCCTGCAAGGCAGGTACCCACGTCCCCATTTAATGTAGCAAGACACGGAAGATCAGAAACATAAAGTGACTTGTCCCAGGTCACACAGCATCTAAGTAGTGCAGCTGGGATTCAAACCATGAATTCTATGGCTCAGAAAAAGGGTTAAAACAAAAGCCTTTACAGTCAGACCTGGATTCCAATGTGGGCTCCCCTGCTTGTAACTATGTGGCCTTGGTTACAGCTCCTCTTTAGGTCTCGGCTTCTCTATCTGCACAATGGACATGGCAACACGCCAACCTCATAGACTGTCAGGTGACATCTATGAGCCAGCATAGAGTTTGTCTCAAATCAGAGAGGGGTATTGTGGGGCTGGTGGTGTGCACCCTATTTGAATGCCCCCATTGCTGGGGAGCTCAGTCCCTCACAGAATTCATTTTTCCAGCCATAAAACTTCTCCTTATTTTGAACTAAATAAAACCTGCCTCGGGCTTCCCTGGTGGTGCAGTGGTTAAGAATCTGCCTGCCAATGCAGGGGACATAGGTTCGAGCCCTGGTCCGGGAAGATCCCACATGTCTCGGAGAAACTAAGCCCGTGTGCCACAACTACTGAGCCTGCGCTCTAGATCCCGTGAGCCACAACTACTGAAGCCCATGCGCCTAGAGTCTGTGCTCCACAACAAGAGAAGCCACCGCAATGAGAAGCCCGCGCACCACAACGAAGAGTAGCCCCCACTCACTGCAACTAGAGAAAGCCCACGTGCAGCAACAAAGACCCAAGGCAGCCACAAATAAATAAATAAATAAGTAAATTTATTTTAAAGAAACAAAAAACAAAAAAACCTGCCTTTCCCAGGACCATCCCAGGCTGGCTGTGGAGCCCTCCCTGCCCTCCACTCCTCCTCTGACAAATGAAATGAGACCGCTGACCTTGCAGAGAGGGCTCAGTCACTTGACAAACATTTACTGGGCTCCTACTGTGTGCCAAGCATTGGTCTTGGCACTGGAGACACAGAAGTAAACAAGACCAAGAAAGCCTCTGATATCACGGGGCTGATGTTCTATGGGGAGGAGACAGATATTAACCATATGAACCCTTAAGAAATACAACCACTAGATAATTACTTATTGGGGAAATCTAAATACCAGAAGCATCCAAACAACAGAGAACATTTAGAATTTATTTTTCTGATCACCCAATTTTTAAATGACATCATTGTATGAATCAGATGATATTCCTTCTTGGCTCAAAACCTTGCTGTGGCTCTCACTGTCTTCAGGATCACATCTAGATGCCATAAGACAACCGATAGGGCTCCATGAGATCCGGCCCCTGTGGACCTCTCTGACCTCTCCCCCTTGCCCACTCCACTCCAGCCACACTGGCCTCCTCACTGCTCCTCGAACATGCCAAGTTCTTTCACTTCTCAGGACTGCCACACAGGCTGCTCCCTCCACCTGAAGCTCTTCCTCTCACTCTCCAACTGGCCAACTCCTCCTTAAGACAGCTGCCATCCCGCACCCCAGGGAGACACATCTGGGTCCAGTCTCGCCCGTAAGTTTGGCTCACTTGGCCTCCTTCCCCTTGTCCTGCGAAAATCCACGCAAAACGGAAAGAAAAATAGCCAGGAAAGAGCGTGAGTCATTTGTTTACAGGCTAATTAATTACTAAGCTCAAAAACTTGATTTCCATTCTTCCTTTTTTTCCCCTCTGCGCTTTGAGAATGTTTGGAATCCACATTGTTTCCCAACGCAAAAGTATGTCAAGTTTATTTTTAGCAAACGCACATGATGGCTGGGACTGTTATTCATCCCCCCGCGTCAGTGGGGAGCCGTCCACAGAGTATGCGGGCTGCTTAGTGCTCTTCACATGTGGCTCCTGGGAGGCCAGCAGGTCTGCAATAGCCTTGGTGACGTTGGGGTCAGTGGGACCCAAGGTGGGTCCAAGGCTGAGGGACTGGGGATAGAGATTCCAGGCTGCAGTTTCTCCTCCTGGCCAGGGATGGCGCTGTGGTGAAGGGCTAGGAGGAGCAATTTCTCCCAAGCAGGCTGAGCAAACGCCTTTTTCCTGGACTAGCAAGTGCGTAACTTGGGTATTCCAGCGACTTGTCCCTCCACTTCTTGTCTTTTGAAGGGGAGTGGGAGAAGCCTAATTGGTTCACCTTTGGTTCAGTCAGGATGGAAAAGTCCTCCTATTCGGTCTAGCTGATACTACTGTGCCTTCTCTGCTCACTCCCCCATCCCCTGCCCTCAACTCTCACCCTCCACCCCTGTCAGCCAACCGTGGTCACCCTTCCTGCTCTCTGAGAGCCCAGGTTGGGAAGTAGGGGCAGCCTCCTTGTGGGAACTCCGCCAAGGGCTTCCTTCCAAGATGGCTGCTTCCAGTTCCTGTCCCGGGATGGGTCCCAGCAGCTAAGAAAAATCTACTTCCAGCTACCTCAAGGGAATAAGAAAGGACCTGTCTCCAACAGATACTGTTACCCAGCAGTAAAGGTGACATTATGGCTGTGGAGCAGAAGACTGTCACCTCCAGAAGGCGAGACGATATCGGTCATGGTCTCTCTGTGTCCCCAGGGCCTGGCATACAGTGGGTGCTCAGTAAAGACTTACTAAATGATGGTGACCTGAGTTCCAGGCTCACTGTGCAATATCAGTTAAGCCACTTGCTTTTTCTGAGCCTCAGCGTCCCATCTTGCAAATGGGTAACTGACCTCTAACCCTAGAGCAGGGGTTGCAAACTCAGCTGCCTATAAGGCCCAGGCAGGGACACAAAAGTGAAACAGGTCGGGAGGCAGCTTGGCCACGTAAGGTCTGTGGGGACAGCCAATCCTCGGCTCCAACACACAGCACTTACGAGCCCAGGGTTCCTGGATCTTTTCATTTCTCAAGGAAAGCCAGAAATCTGGATGTTTGTGTGCAACATCCTAAATTTTCAGTGTTGGCAACTCATTTTGACTTTCAGCAAAAGCACCACACAAGCCAAACCCAACGTGCCTTGAGGCCGATCCGGCCCACGGGCCGGCAGTTTGAGTCCTTGGTGGTTAGCATCTGTGGCTCACTAGGCCTTGAACAGGCCTGTCACGCCCAAGCCTGGGACACGGGGTTGGGATGGAGAAGGCGGCACAAGCCTCATGCCATGTGGGAGTAGCTATTACCTCAGCTTATGGGAGGGCCAGGCCAGACTCGCTGGTGCTGGGGCTGTGGGCATCGCCCGCAGAGCTCTGTCTTCCGCTGAATTAAGGAAGCCGATAATAATCTAGGTGGAGCGTGGAGGTAGGTCGAGAATGAGCTAGCAAACTACGGCCGGTTGATTGTCTCTATTGTCAAAAGCCCAGATATAATATCAGATTAGTAAACTTTGTGTGCCTATTATAACACCATGTCTTTATGGGATGTGTTATAATTAAGGCCCCAGCGGGCCCCCTTCTCTCCCTGACTTTGCAGGTCCAGGCACAGTGTCTCCTCTTAACTCCTTCCTGGTCACAACTGGCCCTGCCAATGGGGTTTGTAAGGCAAATCTTGATCAGGCAGGCACTGACATATCCCACAGGGTGCCAGACCCCATGCTGGGCACTGGGGGACAGCAGTGGAACCAAGGCAGACGAGGTTCTGTTCTCACAGAGCTCAGAGTCTGGCGGGAGGAGGCCTGATAGTAGATATGGACACAAACAAAATGAGTCAAGTGCATGGTGAATGCTGTCAGGGAGCTAGGCAGAGGGCCTGGGTGGGAGTTGGGCAGTCGAGGGGCCATTTGACAGGGTGGCCAGGGAAGCCCCCTCCAAATGCAAGCTGAAGGAGGGCAAAGCATGCTCATTGGCCAAAGAAAGGGGAGCTGGTGAGGTTTGCTGAGGCCCCTCCTGCCCACCCATTCCCTGATTCAGCAAACCTTTGTGGAGCACCTACTATGTGCCAGGCCTGGGCTGAGTACCAGGGAAACACTGTGAACAAAACAGACAATAGTCCCTGACCTGAGGAAGGCGATATTCTAAGGAAGGAGACAGACATTAAACATATATATAATATGATGGCGAGTCAGGAAGAAAAAAGAAAGGGCTTGGGGTAACAGTGGAAGTGACACTTCAGTAGGGTAGCCAGGGAAGGCTTCCCTGAGGTGGTGACATTGAGATGAGATCTGAATGAAGTGAGGGATCCAGCTGTGTGACAGAGCTGGGGGAAGAGCATTCCAGGCGGATGGAACAGCAAGTGCAAAGGCCCTGGGGTTAGATCATGCCTGATGTGTTGGAGAGATAGCAAGGAAGCCATTGGACTGGAGCAAAGTGAGCAAGGAAGAGAGAATGGTGGAGACGAAGTCAGAAGGACAAGGGGGCCAGATGAGGCAGGGCTCTGTGGGCCTTGTAAAGACTTTGGCTTACGTTCTGGACGTGAGCCATGGAGGGTTCTAAGCAGAGGGACAAGATCTGACTTAGGATCCACCTGGATTTAACAGGACCCCTTTGGCTGCATGGAGAATGGTGAGAGCAGCAGGCAGGTGCTTTGATTCCAGGTGTGGAAGTGGAGGGGAAAAACCTGGTTGGGTTCTGGACGTATTTTAAAGGTAGAGCTGACAGAATTTCCTACCAATTATTGGATGTGGGACAAGAGCTGAATTGAGCGACCCCAAGGTTTGAGCTTGAGCACCTGGAAGGATGGAGCTGCAATTTCCTGAGAGTGGAGAGCTATGGGTGGGCCCAAGTCTGTCCTCTGCCCACTCCCCGAAAGCCCCCCGCTGACCACCACCCCAGCCTCTGCTGGGTCAGGGCCATGGAGGGAAGGAATGAGGAGTCGGCCCCACCCAGGCGTCCAGGCAGGAAAGGGGCACCCAGGGCCTGGCCGCAGGATGACACAACACAATAATTTTGCTGCTGAGTTTTGCAATGGGCACTCTTTATCGACTGGTAATGGGAGTGGGATTCTGCAGCCACCCCCAATGGGTGATAGTGGCTAATGCCAGGCCAGAGGGATACTGGACCAAGCCACAGGCATCTCCTTGACCCACAAGGATTGATCCTCCAACAGGGCATCCAGGGCTGAGCCATCATGGTGGCATAGAGGGCCAGCAGTGAGCCCTGGCCTCAGAGCCCACTGGGTTCAAATCTCAGCTCCTCCACTTGGCTGGGGACCTTGGGCAAGTCACTTCCCCTCTCTGAACCTCAGCTCTTTCTCTGAAAAAAGGGGAGCAATTAAAGGGATTATTTTAAAATTACTTTAAAACTGTTACCCAACCTTACCATTTAACATTTATTGAACACTTACTGTGTAGCTGGACCCATGCTAGGTGCTTTCTATACATCATCTCATTTAATCCTCGTGTCCTTTAAATCCTTTAAACTGCTATTTTCCTACTTTACAAACGGGGAAACTGAGAGGCGGTGACTGTCCCCAGGTCAGCCAGCCTGTCAGGTATGGAGCACGGACTCAGACCCAGGCCTATCCAACTCCAAACTCCAACTCTGTTTTAGGAAGTCACTGCAGTTCTCTGAGGCTGTTTCCTCATCTGTACAATGGGAATTACAAAATGAATAGAATTAAGCAGTGCCTCCCTCCTGGGGTTGATGCCTGGTACATGGGGAGCCCTGAGAACACAGTGGCCATTCTTATTATTACCAGAATTGTTGTTACCAGCCAGCACCACCCAGGGGTGCCCAGCAGCTAGGATACACCCCCTCCCTGCCCCATCCAGCCCTGTGGGGCACAGACAGAACACAGACGTTAGAATCAGGGCCCAGATCCCTCCTGCCCTCCTGCGGTGACCCTGGGCACGTCTCCCCTGTCCACCGGGGCAACAATTCCCAACCACTCCCGGCCATTTACAGGCCAAAGGAGGCCACTGGGTCAATGATAATCCTGGCGTGTTGGGCCCTCGGGACAGTCCTGTGAAAGAGGGTCATTTACCCCACCTAGCAGAGGAGGACACCAAGGCTCAGGCTGGCATGTGACTTGCCCAGGATATCAAGCCAAAGAGGAAGGGACAGGGACGTTGCTCCCACCATTACAGGGTCTCTGACTGCTCAAGGCACTGATGCAAAAGCCTTCCTGGCAAAGTCTCTCTCTGTTTCTCTCCCCTTCTGTATCTCCCTGCCTCTCTCTTTCCCTCTGTGTCTTTGTCTTTCCCCTGTGTCTCTCTGTATCTCGCTCAGTGTCTCTGTCTCTCCGTCCTCTCTCTCTGTCCCTCCCTCGGTACCTCTGGCCCAGGCTGCCTCTTCCCTACATACCCTCTGGGCCCGCCCATCTCCTCTCCATTCCTGGCTCTATAAATATTTACTGAGGTGAAGGTGTCTGGTGGCCTAATTTGCTGGAGACCCTCACCCAGCCCTACCTTTCCTCTCACAGCCACCACCCAAGGGCTCCCTAGAGAGGGAAGGCAGGTGGGGGATCCACAGCCTCAAGGATGCTCGAAAGGCCGCCAGTTCAGGGGCCCACAGCTCGAGGCCAGACCTGCCCCCAGCTGGATTCCCTCTTACTGGGCAAGGGCAGACTCTGTGTCGGGGGCAAATGCTGATTGGCCCAAGTCAAACATGGCCCTCTCCCTCCCTTTGCAGTAATTGGCTGAGGCTAGACATGGAATGCATCTGTGGCCAATGAGATGGGGAATTCTGCCAAGGGACTTCTGGGAAGAGTTTCTTCATTCTTAAGAGGACACATGAAGGCCTTTTCCTGCCTGGGCCATAGTTATGTGAGGAAGAGATGGTAGGAGCTTTGGCAGCCACCATGGAGCTATAAGGAACTGGGCTGAGAAGAGATGGCAGAACCACAAGGTGGGAAGAACCTGAGGCCTCAATGATGTCCAACCCACCCCAACCTCCAGCTCACCAAGCCATTATTCATTCACTCATTCAACAAATATTTATCGCACACCTACTGTGTGTCAAGCCCTGTGATGGGCACTGGGAATACAGCAGGAAACAGAGCTGACATGATTCCTTCCTTGCATTCTGGAGTAGGAAACAGACCTCAATCAAATAATCATCTGAGCAAGTGTAACAATATGGCCGTAATGAGGGCTGCAAGGAGAGATCCATGGAGATGAGACCAGAAAGGGGGATCAAGGAGGGCGCTCTAGCAGAGTGAATGAGAGGGAGAGTGGCAGGAGACTGGGAGAGAAGGGTCAGCCATCAAGCAGCACCTGCAGATCACGATTAGGAGGTTAATCCTTATTCTGAGGGCAGTGGGAATCATGGGAGATTGTTGAGCAAAGGAGCTGGACGGTGATCCAGCTTACTTTTTATTTTTTTTTAATTGGGGTATAGTTGTTTCACAGTGTGGTGTTAGTTTCTGCTGTACAACGAACTGAATCAGCCATATGTATACATATATCCCCTCCCTCTTGGACCTCCCTCCCGCTTCTTAAGGCTCCGACTGGCAGCATGTGGAGAACAAATGTAGGGGTGACACTGGGAGCAGGAGACCATTCAGAGGCTGTTGTAATCATCCAGGCGAATCACCCAAGCCTGAAGGGTGCTGGGGCAGGAAACACGGAGAGGTGGGGACGGAGTAAGGCCAGACTTCAGGAGGTGATAATAATGGTAGTTATCGATCCCTTCCCACAGTCAGGCGCTGTTCCAAGCACTTCACAGAGAGTATCTCATTTAAGGACATCCCTGTGAAGTAGAAACTCTTATGATTCCTGCCTCACAATGAGGAAACTGAGGCATGGTGAGATCAACGCCCAAGAAATGGCTCACTTGCCAACACTTTCTGCCCCACCTCAATGGGCCTCAGGACACTTGTAAACCTCAGGCACCCAGGGTACCTCTGGGCTGATCAGTCACCCTGGATTCTCCCCACCCCCAGTCGGGGACACATGGGAATCCCATCCTGTGTCACCAATCACTTTCTCATTTCACTCTCCTTGAGAAATCACTGTTATTATTACAGCCAAGGTCTCCCAGCCACAGATCCCATTTCCACCCAATTCCTCACTCTCTCCTACACGGCAGGACTCCACCCTGTGTGACTTGGCAACCCAGAGAAAGGCAGGGACTTGCCCGAGGCCACCTAGCATGTCCTTGGTGCAGGTGCCTACAGCTGAAGTGAGGACACCAGGGCCTGTGCTGTTATCTGTGGCCAGAGGCAAGAGGCCCAGTGGGACACCTGGGGCCCCTGATATGGTGGCCTGAGGTCCCAGCCCCCATGATGTCAGGCAGGCCATACACAGCCCAGAGATAATCGAGACCGGATTCTGACCAGTGATTCATTACAACATCACGGCCAGGGCCGCCCCATGGCTCTGAAGACTCAGAGGCAGGATCTTCTGAGGCTGGGACTGGAGGAGGGGTGGGGACAGTGCAGGGAGACCCAGGAGTTCCTCCCAGGTCCCTTCCTAGGAGGAATCCACACAGCAAAGATGTCCAGGTCACTTCTTGATGGTCACTGTCTGGCACTGGAGTGCCTGCCTTGTGTCAGGTCCTGTGGGACACACTGGTGACAAAGCAGACCTGGTGCCTGTCCTCAGGAAGCTGACACTTGCATGGAGGAAGCAGGCACCAAATCAGGAGTCCCATTAAAAGAAGGGAAGGAGAGGTGCAGGGGATGCCTCCCCAGTGAGGTGACTTTGAGCTGAGGCCTGAAAGATACATAGGAGAGAGCTCCAGAAAGAGGAAGAGGAAGAGCATGCTGGGAGGGGATACAGCATATGCAAAGGTCCTGAGGTGGGCCTAGTGTGGACAGTTCAGGGCTAAAAGGGTGGAAAGGGAGGGCCAGAGTGATGAGGCAGGAACAGAAACAGATCAGCAGGTGCCTCTAGGCCAAGGTGAGGAGCTGGGATTTTAGCCTGCGGGCCATCGGGAGCCATGGAAAGTTTTAGGCAGGGGTTAGGGTAGAGGTGATCAGACTGGAGTCCAGTGCATCTGCTCTACAGGATGGCCTGAAGGAGCCTGAGCCACTTCAGGTTCTAAGACCTGAGGCTCCAGGCCTCCTGGGTCTTCCCCCTTCCAATATTCAGGGCTCTGGCAGCCAGCAGGCAGAGGCCCAGCTGGGCCAATCCCAGGTACCCATGGCCCCCTGGCTTCCTGCCCCAACCTGGACCTCCTAGGTGACATTCCAGGCAGCGATTATCTCAGTTTTGAGCACTAATTAGCCCAGTTTCACCTCAGGCCTTCCCAGCTCTGCTCTGAGAGGGCCCCCTGGGGAGACAGCCTCCAGGTACAAGGTCCCAAGGGAGGGCTGGAGGGGCAAGAAGGAAGGGGCCCCTGAGCTGGTTCCTAGGAATACGCAGAACTGCAGCTGAAACCCAGAGGTGCGGAAAACGCCCTGCTGGGGATGCCTCCAGCACCCTCTGCCCCTGCCCACACCCTCCCTCCCTCAAGTACTCCCTGCCTTGGCCAGCCCCCATGCCCACCCAGAGAGTTCCACCGTCTCTTCCCTCCTCACTCTGGTTCTTCGCCTCTCTCAGCTTGCACCTGGCTCTGTGTGTGTGCGTGTCTCTTTCTCTTTCGTCTCTCGGTCTCTCTCTGTCTCTGTCTCTCCCTGTCTGTCTCTCCCCATCTCTGTCTCTCCCTGTCTCCTTGCCCCCTAACTCTGGCTCAAAGCCCTGTCATTCTCCCCTTCCCCCTGGTCTCCAGCCTGAAGCGTGGGTTGGGGGATGCTCTTCCGGTCCCAGCCCCTCAGGGGCGTGGGTGGAAGTGAGTGTCCCTGAGAGCCTGCAGGCAGAGGAGGGAAGCTGGTGCCTGCACAAACTGCTCCAACCCTGCCGGTTTTTCAAGCTCAGCCCCACCTTGGACTGGGCCACCCCTAGGGAGGGGACCCACCCTCTCTGGGCCAAGTGGGGCTGCTAGAAGGTGAGGCCTGACCAGGAGTGTCCTGGAAAACAGAAGGGGAAGCAGGATCAAGTTGCCCGGGCCCTCCAGCCAGCCCAGGCCAGAGCTGGAAACTTACAGCCCTATTAACACATGGGGAAACTGAGGCTCAGAGAGGGCTTAGGGCCACAAAGCTAATTAGGGTCAGAATTTGAACCCAGGACTCAGGAAGGGATTCGGACATGACCAGTGGTCCCCCTCTAGCTCCTGGTCTAGCAGTTTCTTTCCCCGGAGGCCACCCTGGTCCCAGTTTCTTGTGTGTCCTTCCAGAATCATCCATGCATATCCATATTTCTCTTCTTTTATGAATGGTTTAACACAAGTGGTAAAACAACAGACGCTGTTCTGCACCTGCTTTTTCACTTAACCATATCTTGGAGATCTCGTCTTATCAAAGCCTTCTTCCTTATTTCTAACGCCTGTTGGGTCCTCCAGGGAGTGGACTAGCCCCAACGGACTCACCCAGCCCCACTAATGGATGTCCTGGTTGTTTCCAGTCCTTTTTTTATATATACATAGAAAATGTCACAGCGACCCCCATCCTCCCAACACACACATGTGTGTGCACACACGCTCACACACACACCAGGCTGCTGACCTGTACGATCCACTTGTCCAGGAACACGGCAGTGAGTCTTACCCAGGAATGAGCTCAGAATCCTGGAGTAGAACTCATTAAAATTGCAGACTTCTGGATGTTCCAAAGCACCTGAAGTGGGAGCTTTGGTGGAGGGACCCTGGAATCTGTATTTTCAGCAAACACCCCCAGAGAGGAAGGACTCATAGCGCCAGAGGCCATGGCAAAGTGGACTGTCCAGCTGTGTTTTCCAGCTGTGTTCCCAGCTCACAAGGCCCTGGGGGATGCCCTGCCCCCCATCTCAGCGTCTCCTTTTTGTTCCGTTCACGTGAGGCTCCAGAAAAATTTGGGGGGATAAAAAGGGCTCTACGCAGTGAAATATAAGCAATAATGAAGCTGAAAAACCAATAAATGGGGAAACAGAGGCAAAGAAGGCAATAGGACAAGCCGAAGACTCCACAGGCCCTGGTGTTGATATGCAGCCAGGCTGAACTTGAACCCAGGTCTCCTAACTCTTAGGCCGTGAGTTTTCTGTTGCATTCCACACCACCCTTGTCCGGTCTCCTGTCAGCCAGACATTGCTTATCCATCCACCCACCCAATAATCTGCCTCCACCTGTTCACTGTTCATACCATCACCCAGCCCACCCCATCCATCCAGGTCCATCCGTCCATCTGTCCCTCCATCTCTCTGTGCATAGGCACTCATCCAACCACCCATCCTGCAGCCTCCATCCAGGATTCAGAGCACCTACTAAGTGCCAGGTGCCATTCTAAGCTCTGGGAGCACAAGATCAACATGATAGACCTGTTCCTGCCCCAAGATCTCAGCGCCTATGGAAGAGACTGACCATAGACAGATAATCACACAAATACAGACCCCAAATGGGGTCCTAGCTATGAATACCGTGCACAGGAATGGAGGGGAGCGAGTAGAGGATCAGGGAAGTCCTCTTTGAGTGAGGACCCTCTCCTCTGAGGATTAAGTAATAAGTAGGCATGAACTTGGGAGAAAGGGAAGGGAAAGGCATTTGTTGAAGAGGAAACAGCATGGGCAAAGCATGTAGAAAGAGGAACAGCAAGTTGGAGGGATGGGGGACAATCAGAGAGGAGGGAGGGTGGGAGGTGAGAAGGGGGTTGAGTAGGGACACACTGGCCACAGTGAGGACAAGTCTGATTGGAGCCCCAGCTATGGGGGGCGGGGAAGAGGGGTGTGGAGAGGATCAGAGGGCCTGGGATAGGAGCCTCAGAGCAGAGACCACCAAGCCAGGAATCAGACTCCTGGGAAGCCCACACAGGAGAGGCACGGGGAAGCTGGGCAGCTCCTCTCAGGACAAGGTGCGCTTCCTGCCTCTCCCGCCAGGAGAACCAGCCCCAGCCTGTCCACCGGGGAGTTAGAACATTCTCCCTGGTGCCCCCACCAGTTTCCAGCTCCCTGCCAGCCCTGGCCTGGCCACCTCCTCCCACTCACTTGCCACTCAAGCCCCACCGAAGGGTCTTCCCCGGGCCCCCGCCTCCCCGCCTCATCAGGGGGCACACCAAGCCTTCCATTAGGGGTCCCCTTAGGCATTACCTAGCCTGCAAGAAACCCATTAAAGCTTAGCAGTTCACTCCATTCAAATCCTCCACATAGCCTCTACAGTAACGTGATGCTATTTATTGAGTGCCTACTGTGTACCAAACCCTGGGCTCAGCACTTTCCACCAGTTCATTCATTCTGGTCTCTCCTCTTCCTGGCTACCGCCATCCCATCACCCTGGGAGGAAGAAATTAAATCATATCCCCCCTCTGCTCAGAATCCTACCTCTCCACAACCACATCCACACACCTTCCAACACCTCTCCTACTTCTCTCCCCTCACTCACAGCAGTCCCCCGACACTGACCTCCCTGCTGCTCCTTGGACAGAGGAAGCATGATCCCACCTCAGGGCCTTTGCACTTGCTGTTTCCTGTTCCCCAGATATCCCCATGGCTCTCTCCCACCTCCTTCAGGTCTTTGCTTAAATACAGCCTTCTCTCACTGAGGCCCTTCCTGACCTCTGTAGTTAAATGCAACATCACACACACACACCAGCACTCCTTCTCTCCTTCCTCTTCTTTTTTTTTTAATATCAAAGTCTTTATTTTTTTATTGCTGTCTTTTATTTAAATTTTATTTTATTTATTTAGTTTTATACAGCAGGTTCTTATTAGTTACCTATTTTATACATATTAGTGTATATGTCAATAAAGTCTTTTTTTTTTTAATTTTATTTATTTATTTGGCCACACCGAATGGCTTGTGGGATCTTAGTTCCCCGACCAGGGATCAAACCTGGGTCCTTGGCTGTGAAAGCACAGAGTCTTAACCCCTGGACTGCCAGGGAATTCCCTCTCCTTCCTCTTCTTTATTTTTCTTCACAGCACTCACCATCTGACCGGCTATATCCCCCACCATGAGGACGTAAACTCCATGAAGACAGGGTTTGGGGCTGTCTTGTTTTCTGCTGTATTCTGGGGCTTAGCCCAGTGCCTGGCACATGGCAGGTGCTCATTCCTGGAGCACATCTTTGAGTCTTCTGTGTGCCAGACTTGCGATCGCAGATACAGCAGAGAACAATATGGAAACATTGTGGAAAGTGGCATCAGAGGCTCTGGGTCCAGGACCTCATGCAGTCACTTCCCAGTTGTGGGACCTCAGAAAAATACCGGAGGCCTGAGGCATAGCTGATCCCACAGACTAGTGCCACAGCCCCACTCCCCCAGTGCCATCCCATCAGCTCCTTCCAAGGACCCTGTGATATCCACAGTGCCATTATTCTTCTCTGGAAAATGCTGGGCTCAGTTACTGTTGATACCGTATGGTCTGTGCTTTCACAGGTTTCACAAGAGGCACCAATTAAACAAAACCCACCTCAACGGGACCCTTAATGACCCAGAACTGGGTTTTGTTGTTGTTTGTTTTTTCCTTTGGTTTCCATTAGTTCATTTACCAGCCATTTACTTATTGGGCACCAAGCACGTGATGAGGTTGGTGAAAATGTATCATCTCTTCTGGACCCAGGTTATACTTCCATAAAAGGTTTACCTTTTAAAAAGTATAACAGAAAAAAAGAAGGAAGGAAAAGACACATTGGCACACAGGTTGAAGTAATGCATAGACAAAGGTCTGGAAGTTTGCACCCCAAAATCATAAAACCGTCCTGGGAGGGTGAGGAAGGGGCTGGCCCTGGGGCAGGTGGTCCAAGATGGACTTCAGCCTCATCAGAAATGTTTTCACATTTTAAGAGAATTAATGTGTGTACAGTATTACTAGCATCATTTGAAATCACAATTTAATCGTGAAAAAGGCAAAAAGACAGGTCGGCCAGGGAATCAAAGAGCAACTTGTATCTATTGAACACCTACTGTGTGCTCCAGGGGCACCCGGTTAGGCCCACCAAGTCCTAATCTTCCCAAGTTTCACCTTAGATCAGCCAGTGATGGAAGCTGGGAACCAGAAGACTGGGTTCCTCTCATCTCCCTGTGGCCTTGCACAAAGTCTTTCTTCCCACTTCCCAGGTGAGGAAACTGGGGTCAGCAAGGTCAGTGATGGGGACAGCTACACTCAAAGAATGTTCCTGAACGTCTAAGGAGAAACTCAGTGCTGGCTGACCTCACTGGATGCCGCAGCACCAGCTACGTGCAAATGCGGAGACCCTCGTTCTGAAATCACTAAGAATCTCAAGACGCAACAGCAGAGCATTAAACCTAGCCCGGGGCCCTTCTGAGCACAGGGCCCTGTGCACCTGCCCAGGCTGCGGGCCCGTGAAGCCCGCGCTGGTCTTGCCTTAGCTTACTAAAAACTTTTTCAAAACTCAGAGTGGGAATTAAGTGAGTTTTCTGAGTAACCTTCAGGCAGTCTGAAAGCTCCTTTCTCCAGAGCTTTCCATTCCATGCCAGCCGTCTTAACATGCTGGTATTCGTAAGGCCTAAGGGCAACATGGGCTCCCCCTTTCCCACAAATAGCAATAACACCATCAACTAGAGCAGCTACTATTATTGGGTACTTAGTACGTGCAGGCATTGTGTCGAGATGTGCACACATTTAACTCCTCGAGTCTGCTCAACAGTGCTGTTAGCTAGATGCTCTCATGGACAGGCTCTGGAAGTGGAACCGGAGGCACAAAGTGAGGAGCTGCTCAGCCCAGGTTACCTAATCAGATAGGGGCAGTGCTGGGATTCGTACCCAAGCCTGTGGGGCTACAGAGCTCACATGCTGGCTCAGGAAGGAAGGCAAAGGCCGGTGGGAGGCGGGCGGAGATTGGCAGAGCTGCCCCAGGCCAGGGAACGAGGCTCCAGGGATGGGAGTTGCAGGCGGGGCTGCCCTCTGTCCCACTGCCTCCCCTCTCCACTTGGAGCCCTGAGCTCTGGGCTGGAATGGCCTTTGCCAGGCAGTGGTTTCATCATCCCCTGCCAGGCCCTGGGGAACCTCTGGGAGCCCGGCACGGCTGTCCAGCCCACTGAGTCCAGGCCAGAGCACTGGGTAAGGAGCACACTCCGGGGTCACCCAGACCCAGGTTCAAATCCTGCCTCTGCCACCCACCAGCTGTGGGACCTCAGGCAAGGTAATCCCCCTCTCTGAGCTCTGGTGTCTTTTTGGTTTGTCCTTTTGAACCTGAGGTACAAAAGGCCCAGTTATCCAAGCTGACTCCTCAGTTCACAGTGTTGCCATCATTGTCCACGCAAGGCTCCTCTCTGGTTTTATTTATTCCCCTTAACCCCACCCTCCACTCCCTGTCCCCCTCATTCTCATATGTTCAATGTGTATCTTTAATTTTTTTTAATTATTTTACTTTTATTCACTTATGTAGGATAAAGTTCAGGAAAGGAACTTATCTCAGCAAATTTTTATCTCAATGAATTTTTACCTCAATGCCCATTTATATATGTATAAATCCATGTGACCACCACCCAGATCAAGACATAGAACTTTTGCAGCAGCCCATAACGCTCCCCTATGTCCCTTCCCAGGCAATAACTCTACACCCAAAAGGTGACTTCTAGATTTGTCTGACCTGTTCTCAAACTTCATATCAGAGGAATCACACAGTACGTGGTCTTTTGGGTCTAGCTTCTTTCCCTCCGCATAATGCTTTTAAGATTCATCCACAACGTGCATGAATCAATCGCTTCCTCCATGTTATTGCTGAACAGTATTCCATTTATAGATGGACTACAATTTGTTGATCTTCTCACTTGCTGAAAGACATTTGAATTGTTTCCAGTTTGGGGCTATTGTAAATAAAACTGCTGAGAATATGCCTTACAGGTCTTTTTGCGGACATGTATTTTCATTTCTCTTAGGTACATTGAAGGTCGGACTTTTTATTTGTTTTTTTAATTTATTTTGATGTAACTTTTGAACTTACAGAAAGAATTACAAGAGTTACAGGAACTTTTCACCCAGGATACAGAATATCCTTCACCCAGATTGTTTATATTTTTTCCCACTTACTTCATCACTTCCCCTCTATTTATATTTCTCTCTTATCCTGAATTGTTTGAGAGTCAGTTGTAGACCTGATGTCCTTTTATTCCTAAACCCTCCAGCCTGTATCTCCTGACCCCCCATTACACACACGGTACTGTTATCAAATTCAGGACACTTAGCATCGATGCAGCACTACTATCGAATCCACACACCAATTCGATATTCCATAATCGTCCCCATACAGGTCTTTATGATTTTTTTCTGGTCCAGGATCCCTCTTAGCTTCCCTCAGTTGTATGTAGACTCCTTCAACACTTCCTCAGCCTCTCCTGGATTTTCTTGTCCTGCTTTTGAGGATGACACGCTAGCTATTTTGCAATATGTCCTTCACTGTGGATTTGTCTGATGATTCCTCCTAGTTAGATTCAGGTTATGCATCTTTGCAGGGATATAATAGAAGTGATGCTGTATTCTTCCTGCGTGTCCTGTCAAGTGGCACACAATTGTGATTTGTCCTATTGCTGGAAAATAGGGATAATAAAAGCTCCCACCTCCTAGAGCTGTTACAAGGATTAAATGACACAACCTAAGGCCTGCTTTTGTAATTATTATCTCTCCTGCATTTGGAGGGAGGGCCAGGCATGGGGCCGAAGAACAAACACACGGCTGTCCCCACCCAGACCTGTCTCTTGGGCCCTAACCCTCACCCTGCCTCCTAGAACTTGCAACCAAGATGCACAGAGAGACAGGGGTATGCAGGAGCCCAGAATTCTAGTCAGACCAGACTGGAGGCCCCTTCGTGCTGCCTCAGCTTGATCCCATGAGGGATGGGGACCCGAGGCCCTGAGAGTACAGAGTACATTCCCCAACGTCACCCAGCGAGCCAGTAGGGACTCAGCCCGGCCGCTGCATCCTCCACACCAGGGGTTTTCAACCCAGGGGGATTTTTTTCCCCCCAGAGGACACTTGGCAATGTCTGGAGACGTTTTTGGCTGTCACAGCTGGGGGCAGTGATGCTACTGGCATCTAGTGAGTAGAGGCCAGGGGTGCTGCAATGCCCAAGAGCCCCACAACAAAGAATGATCCTGCCCCACACGCCAATAGTGCCAAGGTTGAGAAACCCTGGTCCACACTGAACTAATGACAGCAGGCACCAGATGAGCCCTGGCCAACTTACGTTGCCTAGTTTCTCCCAGGACCCAACTGGCTGCAAAGAAAAGACAGTTTGAACCTTCAGCAACGTCTAGGGCTTAAAAAGAGGAGTCCCCATTGCACAAATGGGGGTTTTCTGCCTCAGTCTCTTTTTTCCTGAGTCCACAAGGGTTCAGATCAGTGCTGTTGGAGAGGGTTTGAGGATGTACAACCTCTGGGGAGCTGGATGGTAGGAGCTTACAGGGGCATCAGGAGCCCTGGCCTGGAAATCCAGGGATCCATGGGGCGGGGAATCTTAAACCACCTGTGGCAGCCAGATTGCTGGGTAGGGGTGGTTACACCCTGAGATTATGTCTTCATTTCTGGGTTCTGATTTTTTTTTTAAATTTATTTATTTTTGGCTGCGTTGGGTCCTCGTTGCTGCGCGCGGGCTTTCTCTAGTTGCGGCAAGCGGGGGCTACTCTTCGTTGCGGTGCGTGGGCTTCTGATCGCGGTGGCTTCTCTTGTTGTGGAGCACGGGCTCTAGGCACGCGGGCTCAGTAGTTGTGGCTTGCGGGCTCTAGAGCGTAGGCTCAGTAGTTGTGGCGCATGGGCTTCGTTGCTCCGCGGCATGTGGGATCTTCCCGGACCAGGGCTCTAACCCGTTTCCCCTGCGTTGGCAGGCAGATTCTTAACCACTGCACCACCAGGGAAGACCTGGGCTCTGATTTTATAGAATCTGAGGATCCAGGTGGTTCTAGTTCTGGGCAGAGAGAGACAACTAGCACTGGCATGTAGCAGATTCTCAGTAAACAATTTGTAGGCAAAATGAATTGTGATAATAATTGATATTTATTGAATATTTACTATGTGCCAGGCACTGCTCTAAGCATTTCACTTGTATCATCTTACTTAATCTCACCACACCTATGAGGTAGGTACTATTACTGCCATCCCCACTTTGCAGAAGAAAAAACCGAGGTACAGAGAAGTTAAGGCACTTACCCAAAGTCACAAGCTGTTAAGAGGAACATGAATGGATGAATGGATGAATGAATGAATGAAATGAAATGAAATGAATACCAGTCCCCATCTATATTAGCATTTTTCCTTCAAACATTACTGAATCAAAAGTCTGGTTACAACTCTTCTTGGGGCATAACAACCCCAGTCCAACTCCCCCGACTCCCTGGTCCTCTCCAGAGGGAGAGGTCAGCCCCTCTCCCTCTCACTGCCTTAAGGATTGTGTCCCCATACCTGAGCCTGAGGTAGAGACTTATGCCACAAAGGCCTAGGGACCCTATTTTAATGGGACCCTTTTGTTTATCAAGGGCTTATTTTCCACCAAGCTCCATGCTACACAACAGTCAGGAATGTGAAAGACCCATTGCACAGACGAGGAAACTGAGGCTTAGAAGGGGAGGTCATTTATTCCAGGTCAAACATCTAAGTGACAAACACCTAGTGACCCACACCCATCTGACTCGTGAGCCCCACAGGGAGACAGAAGGAACAAAGGGCGATGAGGAAAAAGTGACATTGGCAGGGGGATCATGAACAGTCAACCTCATCCCTCGATCACAGTCTCCCCCAAACTCCATCTCAGCATCCAGACAACCTAACCTACACAGAGACACATTCAGTGACATCATTACAGTGTTTGTGGCTGTGGGGGCTTGGAGACCACATCAGTGTCCATCATAAGGGGAAAAGTACATTAAAATGTGGCAGATACATCAGAGGAATGCTATGCATCAGAGTAAAAGGCAATGAAGAGCGGCATGGAGACATCTCTAAAACATAGTCTTCCAGGAATGGATTTGATGTGGTTGTCCCCTATAGTATTGCCTGAGCTAGAAAAAGGTCGGAAACAACTTAAATGTCCATCAAAAGAGGACTGGTTCAATAATTATGGTACATCCGTGCAATGGAATATTGTGTGATCATTAAAAAGACTGAGGCAGCTCTACAGTAGCACTGATATGAACAACCTCCAAGATACACTGTTCAATGAAGAAAGCAAAGTACAGACCACGATGGAAAGCGCTACAACGTGATGTGTGTAAATATCGTGTGCATGTGCTCCACCTCACACAGACCATCTGAAACAAGAAAAACTGCTGGGAACTGCAGTGACCTCTGGGGAAGGGAACTGAGAGTGTGAGGGCTGAAGTGAGAGGCAGACCAACTTTTCACTGCAAACCCTTTCATACCTTTTGGAATTTTTAACAATGAGCATATATTATATATTTGAATTAAATAAATTTAAAAGAAAAATGCATAGATGCCATGGGGGAGTTCAACTGAAATCATCCACAAGAGAGGTGACATAGTGTGGGGATCACAGGAGGGTAAGGAGGGCGTCCATCTGGGGAGGGGGGCCAAGGGTGTGTGTGCAGAGACAGAAAATTGGTTACACGCAGGGGACTGTCAAGTAAATATATTGAGGATAATGGGAGCCAATTTTCTCACTGTTGAAAAGAGAGTTCCTAATATGGAAAGAGAGAAAACAAGAATAAATGTTGTGGTGATGAACTGGAACCAGAGTTACCAGCTGTAAACTCACAGTCTTCTAAATAGATGATAGATGATAATGATGAAGATAGATAGACAGATGCAGAAATAATATGGATGTAAATATACGTCTATATACATATATTTATATATATATACACACACACAGTCCTAAGAGAGCCTGGGGGTAGGGACACCTCAGCAGCAATGAGCACACTTCCTGCCAAGATGTTGGCTTCTAAATACTGTTCTCTACTAAAAGGAGCCCGGGCTCCTAGGAGAAATGGCTAATTCCAGGGCTGGAGCAGGGAAAGCACTAGCTGAACCTGGAACACCTCCTGCCAGAAGGTAAGAGAAGTGCTCAAAGAACGATGGGGACATGTCAAGAGGGCAAAGAAGCTCAAAAAAATACACTAATCATTGAAAGTTTGATGAGGAACGGGATATTTACATGGTTTCAAAGTACCTCCCCTCAAACAGTTATTAATTGCAAAGGGGAAAAAAGTAACTTTACAGATGTGAATTCCCCCAGCTCTCTCTCCAATCAAGCGATCAAAGTGAACACCATCCTCACCACAAGGAAAAAAAATTTTGTAACCATGTGAGGTGATGGGTGCTCACTGAACTTACTGTGGTGATCGCTTCACTACGTGTACATGGATCAGATCGCCCTGCTGTACACCTTAAACTTACGTGATGTTATACAGCAATTACTCCTCAGCAAAACTGGGGAAGGGGGAGTAAACACCATCAACAACAGGACAAAGAGAAGAACACAGCATCACTTCTGTGATTTATATGCCTGACCTGAAGACGCATGACCTGAATCCAACCACAAGGAAACAACAGGCAAACCGGGTGAGAGACATGCTATAAAATAGCTGGCCTGTCATCCTCAGAAGTGTCAAGGTCATGAAAATCAAGGGAAGACTGAGGAGCTGCTCTAGATTAAAGGAGACTGAAGAGACATGGCAACTAACTACAGCATGTGATTCTGAACTGGATCCCTTCACTGGACATTATCAGGGCAACTGGTGAAACTTGAATGGGTCTGAGTACATGGCAGTAATGTACAATGTTAATTTCCTGATTTTGATGGTTATGTTGTGGTTATATAGAAAATATCCTGTTTGTAGGAACTATATACCAAAGTATCAGGGGGTGATCAGGCAACAGGTCAGGTCAACAATTGATTCTCAAATAATTCAGGAAAAAAAATGTTCTTTGTACCACGTTTGTAACTTTTCTATAAATTTGAGATCTTTTTCAAAATAAAGAGTGCTAGAGACTGAATGTTTATGTCCTCCAAAATTCATGTGTGGAAATAACTCAATGTGAGGGTATTTGGAGGTAGGGTCTTTGGGAAGTGATTAGGTTTCATTAGGAATAAGATTAGTTCCCTTATAAAGAGACCCTGGGGACCTCCCTTGCCCTTTCCGCCATGTGAGGACACGGCATCTATGAATCAGGAAGCAGGACCTCACCAGACACCAAATCTGATGGCAATTTGATCTTGAACTTCTCAGCATGCAGAACTGTGACAGATAAATTTCTGTTGTTTATAAGTCACTCAGTCTATGGCATTCTGTTTTGGCAACCAAACTGACCAAGAAAGAAAGATTTTTTCAAACAGAAAAAAAGCAAGAAACGGAATAATATCTAGGATTGAATATGATTAATAGGAATTAAACACATACTCATAGCATTTCCTATGACTCAGTAAGGCACTCCTAGGTATATGCCCCACTGAAATATGTACATATGTTCACCAAAGACATGTATTCTAGAATGTTCATTGCAGCCCCAATTCTAAAGACCTAAAAGCTGGAAACAACCTAAATGTCCCTCAGCAATAAAATGGGTAAATGTATTGCGGTATCTCCATACAGTGGAATTCTGTTCAGTAACAAAGAGGAACGGCGCTGAGACACACAGAAACTTGGATCAATGCTGCAGTTACAATACTGAATAAAAGGAGTCAGACACACAAGAATGCATATCGTGTGATTCCATTTATATAAAGTGCAGAAATAGGCAAAATTAATGTTTGCGGTTAGAAATCAGGATAATGATTACCCTGAGGTGGTGGGGGTGACTAGAAGGGGCTTCTGGGGTTCTGAAATGGTCTGTTTTCGGATCTGGGTGCTGGTTACACGCATGGGTCCACACGGGGAAAATCCATTGAGCGGTGTACCTATGTTGTGTGTCCTTTCCTGTATGTGAATATTTCACTAGGAAGAAAAGACATAAAACGATGAGATGCGTAAATAAGGGTAGACATTAACCACATTGGGGTGAGGGCTATGAGAAGTGGGTGGAATGGATGTGGGGAGCCAGAATGAAGGCAGAAAATAAAACAAAATGCAATGCAGACCTTGAAAGGACTGACAGCAATCTCGTCCTAAGAACTGGGAAGCGTGATTAGTTACTGTTCTACACCTGAGTTTCAAGACGCAAGGAAGAAATGGGTCCCCATCATCTGTATGTCCCTCACCAACCCATGAGAGATTCAGCAAGGTGAGCTTGATGACCAGCCCCATTCGGCATGAGAGGACTGAGGCCTGGCTTGGGTAAAGCAGCCCAGGCAGCCCCAACTCCTACCTCAGTTCTCTCTCCTCTACAGCCTACTGACCCCCACCCACCAGTTTCTCTGAGGAGCCATCTTCCTCCCTGGCCACCTCCAACCTCCAGGGCTCCAAGGGCTGGGGCCTGTGAGGCAGGAACCTGGTGACAGCTGTAAAAATAAAAACTCACCTGCCCACAGGTGTGTGGGAGTCTGTAGGAGTCTCTGGCCTACAGACTCACCTCGCAGAGATCCCAGCTGGGCAGGCCCCAGGCAGGCTGGTCAAGTGCCTCCCAGCACCGGTAGGCCAAGGGCTCAGTGGAGCAGAGGGGTTATTTGGGGTGGTGTGGGGTATCTGGTCCCAGTGCAGCTGCCAACACTCTGTGAGCTGCAGCAGGGGCTGACCCTCTCTGTTTTCAAACTGAGGGCCTCCTTGGTGGATCACATATGGAAAGTGGGGAGCAGGATTTGAGCTCACTGGGGTTAGCAGAAGAGATTCTGTCCATTCCAAGGGCCTGATTCAAGCCTGCCCTAATAGGCACTGAGATTCAGTCTCAGAGGAGACACCTGAGGACAGGCAGAAAACTGTCATGACAGATATCTTCATGCATTACTTCTGTAATTAAAATGAATTGAAAGAAATCCTTCCACCACATCTGATGGGAATTATTCTTCCTAAGCAAAGAGCAAGCCCCTCGTTTTGAGCTCATGTGCAATAGTATCAGTAGAACATTCTCAGACAAGGAAGCACTGGGGCATCACTAAGAAACGCAGGTCACAAAATAGCTCACATAGGTAGATTCTGTTTTGGCAAATATATCAGTTAGAAATAGATTCAGCTGCCAGTCACAGGAAGCCAAAATGTCAGAGACCTCAATAAGCACAGATTTATTTTTCTATCATGTAAACAAGTCCAGAGCAAGGAAGACAAGGACTGGTATTGCTGTTCCATCACCATCAAAAACCCAAATGCCTTTTATCTTTTGGTTTCACCACTCTCAGCACTCTCTCCATGTTTCAATGTCTGCCTCATGTTCAAAATGGTCCTTGAAGCTCCAGCCATCACCTTCCAGGCAGGAAGCAGAAAGAGAGGGGATTGGGGGGATTGCAGAGGAAGGAGGCAAAAGGGAATGTATCTCACAGCTGAGTCAGCCCATTTTAAGGAACGTTCCTGGAAACCTCACCTACAACCTCTATTTATATCTTATTGGTCACCCCTAGCTGCAAGAGAAGCTGGGAAATGTAGTCTTAGTAGGGCACTTGCCCCCAACCATAGAGAGGTCCCATTGTTAAGGAGGAAAGGGGGATAGTGTGTGAGTATCAAACAGATGTTTAGCTACCCTGAAGAAAAAATACACATAGAACAAAAATTCTGGAAGGAAATAACTGCTGCATACAGAGGTCTCTCTCTCTCTACAATCACCCTGCATGAATTAACCTGTCAAAACTCTACCAAACACTATAAAGAATTTTATTCTCTTCTTGTTACAGATGGGGAAACTGAGACACAGCGAGATACAGTCACTTGCCCCAAACCACACAGCCAGGAAATGGTAACTTCAGAATTAGAATACAGGCAGCCAAATTCTAGCATCTGGGCTCTCAACCCACCAAGATGCTAATGATGTAATTAATAACAATGATGATGGCTAATTCTTACTGTGTGCTGGCACTGCTCGAAATATGTTGCATGGATTAACTCATTTAATCCTCACAACAACTTTATGAGGCAGGTACGATCATTATTCCATTTTAGAAACAAGGACATTAAGGCACAGAGAGGTAAACTGACTTGCCCAAGGCCACACAGCAAGTGTTAACAGGGTTTATTTCTGGGTAGCAGAATTATGGGTGCTTTTTATTCCCTTCTTTTATTGATACTCTGTATTCTCTAACCCTCCCACCATGATCGTACACTACTTAGGAAATCAAATAAAAAGAAAACACCCCTCCTTGAGTCCAGCCTCCTGCCTTCCCCCTAGCCACCTACTACCCCACCCAGAGGCCTCAGGGAGGCCTGGCCCCGCCTCCCTCCCCAGCCTCCCCTCTCCCCTCCTCAGTGCCCTCTCCCCTGCAGTCCCCGCTTCCCAAAGAACTCTCCCTCTCTTGGCTCCCAGCCTTTGCTCCTCCCTTACCCGACGCCTGGCATGCCCTTCCCCTCATTCCTGCCTGGTGAACAGCTCCCTACGGCTCCAGGCCCTGGGTCAGAGGATCCTCACCCACAAGGTCTCCTGGGCCCAGGCAGGCAGGCTCCTTCCGCTCTTCACCCACTGCACTTTGCCTAATCCAGAGGCCGAGGGACATGTTTCATCCCATCGACAAACGTGTCAAGGGCTTTCTGGGTGCCAAGCCCTGGCAGGGACACCTGCTCATTCATCCTCATAACAACCTCTCTGAGCCTCACCCTGGCCTCCATGGCCCTGCAAGAAAGACCCTGCACCCCTCTGTCCTCCTCTCCCCACTCGACCCCTGGCTGCCTCTACTCTAGCCATACTGGCGCCTCACTCTTCCCCTGACACGCTGAGCTTGGTCCTGTCTCAGGGCCTTTGCACCTGCTGCTCCTTCTGCCTGGAATGCTCTCTAAACACTCTCCCCAGTCACCCTCTACCACTTTCTCCAAGGCCTTAACACAGTCTGAAATTAGCCTGCTAATCCATCATCCATCTCCCCCAGCAGAATGTCAGCCCCAGGGATACAGGGACTGTCTTGGGCTCACTTGACGCCAGCTGAATATGTGAACGGAAGCTCTTTGTTCATGGGTGAGGAAGCCCAGGCCCAAATTTGTCAAGAATCTTGCTAGAGGTCACCCAGCAAATACGGGGCAAAACTCAGAGGTTTTTTGTTCCCCTGCATCTTACTCAAAGACGGGCCAAAGAGTACAAAATTGAGGTTTGCCCACCTGTTCCCCCACATGCAGTAACTAGCCGACAGGAAAGTGGCTTCGCCTGGGCCTCAGACAGACATGGATTCAAATCCCAACTTTTCTGCTTTCTGGGCAAGTGATGTCCCTTCTCAGAGCCTCAGGTCTCTACTCTTTGAAACGGGACTCCTACTTCTTGTTCTCAGAGGGCACCTGGGAGGGGCTCAAACTCCAACCCCCAATTCCCCAGCCCACCCTGGCCTGCCTCACCCCCTGCACATGGCTACGGCCAATACAAGGTTGAAAACCCCCAAGGAGGGGCGGCCAGCCGGCCAACCAGCTGGGGCCACTGGGGCTCCATCACTAGTCACCCAGGTGGTCAGCCAGGTCGAGAAAGGACTAAGGGGGTGGGGGGCAGGAGAGGAAAACAGAGCAGATGAGAGGTTTGGGGCCATGGAGGGGGAGGCAGGGGGAGAAGGCCTCGTTCTACTCACTCACCAGTCGTTGGGCCAGTGCCTTCACCTCTCTGTGCCTCAGTTTCCCCAACTAGGGAAGGGGGATGACAAACAGCGCCCAAGTCATTGGATTATCGCAAGGATAAAAGGCACGTAAAGCACACACGATAACACCTGGCGTAGAGTGTGTGCTCAGGAAACCAAGGCTCTTCCCCCCTCACACCTCACCTGGCTCAGGCCTCTGCTCAGACGCCACCTCCTAGGAGAGGCCTTCTTGGACCTCCCCACCCCTCCCTGCCCTACTTTCCTTCCCTCAGAGCCCTTGTCCCCACCTGTCATTACCTTGTTCTAGTTACTAGATACTGTCTGTCTCTCCCCATAAATTGTCACCTCCATCTTGGTCACCACATGTTCCTAGCACCCAGCATAGGGCCTGACACAGAGCAGGTGCTCAATAAATGTTTACTGAATAAGTAAAAAAAAAAAGTAACTGGACAAATAAATATCTCAGAAACAAGGACAAAACAGTCCCAGGGAAGTCTAGACATGGTTTGGGTGGAGGAGGACACATTCTTTAGGTATTTAGATGGGGAAGTCCCGCTTCTCTTTCCTACCCACAAATTCCACCATTCTTAGCTGTGCAACCTTAGACAGGTCACTTCCCCTCTCTGAGCCTGCTGGCTTGGCAGGAAAATGCCAGCAACAAAAGCCATGGCCTCCAAGAGCACACGGCCCGGCACCCGACAGTGTCTCCAGCTTTTCATTTCTGACACCCACTTCTATCCTTGGTAAGATCACCAGGCTGTGGGGCAACTACACAAGATTATGAGGTGTAAATGTGTTGTCAACTCTCCTGTCCTGAGCGAACATTGGTTGGGCTTCCCAGCTAGCCTCAGTGGTCAATCCCACTAAATGGGTCTGTGGTTAACACGACCAGCCTTCCTGGGCAGTTGGAAGAAATCAGCAAATCCATCTATGCCAAGGTCTTGGCGTGCTATTTTGCACATCATAAACACTGAACTTGCATCCACTATTATTCCTGTTTCTCAAGGCACGTCCCTGGCCTCCTCGTGCTTCACCCCATCCAGCTCTCTTTCTTGTTTCCCAGCTTTTGAACGGACTGGCCCCTCCTCCCTGCAAGCCTTTAGCTCTCCTAGCCTAGTGATCCATAGGGTAGGTGTCCCCCCATTTATGACATTTCCTCAAGTCCTTTGGGCACAGCTCTGGCCACAGTGCTCCCACAGGCCACCAGGACCACCATCAGAGCCCTCAACCTGTTAACTGTTTCTCCAAGCCCTCCTCAGGGGTAGTCAGATGGGATTGGGTTCAAACTCCCTTAATGTTGCTCCCAAACTGTGAAACCATAAGCAAGCCACTTAACTCTGGCACTTGGGGTGCCTAAGCCGGGGGTGGGGCAAGGAGCCCTCCAGCAAGGGCCCAGGATTTGGGGTGGGGGCTGGGATGACCAGCCAGGCTCTCAGCCCTAAGCTTTCCCCAGAGACTTGGGAGTCGGACTTAGCTTCCTAACTGGCTCCACCCTTGCTCTACCTGAGCACTAACCTCACTACTGTGGGCCTCAGTTTACTTTTGTAAAACCAGTGGAGCACCTTCCCTGGGTGCTTATGCAGATTATAGGGAGGGTGTGAGTGTGTAAAGAGCTGCACTCAACACTCGTTCTCAGGCGGCACTCAGGAAAGGGGAGCCTGGGGGTCACTCTTTGACCAGGCTGCCCCCCTCGCACCACCTCTGCGTCCTCTGGTGACAACAGTGGGTGAGCAGCAGGCACCAGCCAGCTCTCCATGACCAAAGGAGTGGGGATTAGAGAGGTTCGTTCCTAAATGGCAGCTCCCCTCCCCACCAAAAGACTGAGCTACCTCCTTCCCTAGGTCCAGCCCCCAGGCTCTGCCCTTCAGCAGGTAAATCCTAGAGGCAGTTGGGCCGATGTGCTGGTGCTGATACTGGGCTGACTTTGAGGTTCCAGGTTCCCATCAGTCATCAGGCCGCCCAGGATAAGACCTGTCCAGGGCCACACTGGATGCCCAGGACCAAAGAGAGGTTATTTGTGCCCAGCGCTCTGTACAGCCCTCAGGCCACGAACAGGAGACACTAGGGTTAGAGAGATGGTGTCTGCCTTGATCCTCAGCTCCATGACGGTGGGGGCTGAGCGCCTCTGTTTCCCATATCCTGGCCTCCCACGGGGAAGGAACATCCAGGCCTCCAAAGGGAAAGGGAGGGCAAAAGCATTTCCCCCTTCTCAAACCACAAAATCAGCAGCTGCTCCCAAGATCCCAGGCTGCCCCAGGCCCTCAGCAAACTAAGCTATGCAGCCCCCCATTCCACCCTCCTTCCACCCCTGAATTCCTAGAGCAGGGGGCCCCCAAACCAGTTTCTCACCCTTTGGGATTTGACAGCCAAAAGGCTGTTCCACGGCTCTAAAAGCAGGCCTTGTAATGGTAGCAACCTCTCCAAAGGTTGCTGTGAGGTTTAAATGAGATGGGGCAGGTCCAGGGTTTACTGGACACTGGCCCCTGGCAAGCGCTGGCCATGCTCGCGCTGCGCTTTAGACTCAAGTGCCAAATGCCAGGAGCCTCCCAGAGAAAAATAATAACAAGAGCAAACGCTTATATAACACCTCCTGCGTGCCAGGCACCGTGGGACGCTGTACGTGTATCCACCAACCCCTCCGTCTACATCCTCAACTCTCAGGAATGCTGTCCAGGGCTGGAATAGGGGTGGAGGTGCAGTGCGAAGGGGCGGGCGGGAGGGTATCAGGGGGCAGGGAAAAAGCCTTGCCTGGGGCCATTTCTGTCCCAGGGAATCAGGGACTGCAGCCCTGGGTTCACACCTGGGCTCAGCCACCTTGAGCAGGTGAGGTTGGGCCTCAGTGTCCACAACTGGGCAAAGAGGACAAATGGCACATCTCCCACTCCTAGGAAAAGGAGTGGAAGTACAGGAACCCTTCCCCCCACTTCCCCTACCTGGCCCGGATTCTCCCCTCCCACTGGCCAGGGATACAAACACAAGCTAGCCACCCAGGCCACTCTCTTAAAATTACACATACACACACATACATACTATTTTCTAAACAGCCAGCCCCACTTCACTTTCCAAAAGAATCTGCCCCAACTTGGGCTCAGCAGGACCAAGACCTGTATCCCCTCCTCTTTCAGAGTCACAGTTCTGCTGGCTGGGTCCCCAAGCACTGTGCAGAGGTCAGAGCCCTCCAGGCCCATCTAAACCCAAGCCTAGCACTCAGGACCAGCCAGAGGCCCTGCAGGCCCTCCCCAAGCAAGGTTCCGAGTCACTCCTCCCCAGCACCCAGCGGCACTGAGTCACCCTGAAAGCCTGGCCCAGCACTCCTCTGCCCCTCCCCCGCCCCGGCCTGGTACCCCCATCTCCAAGCACAGGCCCTGGGGGAGTAGCAGAAGAGAAAAAGCAGCTGCAACCCCCCCACCCAACCACCTAAAGAGCCAAAAATAATAGCAACTCACACACACACAACAACCCCACACACACCAGAAAAGCAAATATAAAATCATAAATCCAAAATAAAGGGGAAAAAAAAAAATCAAAGCCAACTACTGCCCCCAAAAGGCTCTTTAAACATTCTCAAAAAAAAAAAAAAGTTTATTAAAAGTGTTCTTAATGCTTGAACGGAAAAGATTCCCAAATATACAGATGCCTCTTTTCTCATAGAAATAGATTTTTTTTTATAATACAAAAAAAAAAGACCAAAAAAACAACAACAAAAACAAAAACAACAGCAACAGCAACAACCCCGTAGGAACATCTTTAAGCGATTACTCAGGGCCCGGCTGACAGTTACACGTGGGTTGCGTCAGTCCCGTGTACACACGCGTTCAGCCATGTTTAAACCGATTGCACCAACTTCGAAACCGGCCCGCCCGCCGGCGCCTGGAGAGGGGGCAGAAGGAGAGGCAGAGTTTATCATTCATCTGTACACATAGACATCTCTTCTTTAAATAACACCACGGGCGGGCGGCCCATCTGCATGTGCGGTTGGTGTGGACAAAAATATAGATATATATATATATAATAAAATATTAAAATTACCGACGAGCTCCCCGCGCTGCCAAGTGCCCCAGTGCCAAAGTTTTGCCGGCGCCACCAGGGGCGGGGGCGGGAGCGCGGGCGCTTCCCGGAGTCTCGGTGGCCGCGGCGCGCCCGGCAGCGCGGAGGCCGGCCGGCAGGGGGACGCGCGCGGGGGCCGCGCTAGCAGTGGCCGGAGGAGGTGAGCAGGGGTTCAGGCAGCTGCTTGAACAAGTTCCGCAGGGTGCTTAGCTCGCGCGACAGCTGCTCCACCTTCTTCTGGAGCCGCTCGTTCTCGGCCGTGAGCTCCAGGACCTTGTGCTGCGTCTCCAGGTTGCGCATCTTGGCCTTGTCGCGGCTCTTGCGCACCGCGATGTTGTTGCGCTCACGCCGGATCTTGTACTCGTCGCTGTGCTTGTCCACGGTCTTCTTGGCCTTGCTCTTGACCTGCGAGGGCGCCGGCGCCGCCCCCACATAGCAGGCGGCCGGGGGCGCCTTGGCGTCTGCTGGGCTCGGCGTGCCGGGCGGGCTGGACGACGAGGACGTGGAGAGGCTCCCGCTGCTGCCGCTCGGCACCGCCTGGTAGCCGAGGTAGGCGCGCAGCGCGTACGGGAAACCAGCCGCCATGCCTGCGGCGCCGCCGCCCGGCGCTCCGGCCTCCTCCTTCCGCTTGCAGTCCGCGGGCTCGAAGCCCGGCTCCGCCTTGAGCTCGGCCGGCTGCGGTGGCGGCGGCGGCGGGGGCGGCGGGTGTAGGGGCGCGAAGCAGCCCGGGTGCAGCGCGCCCTTGGCGGCCCCCAAACGCCCCAGGCTCACGTAGCCGTATTCGGCCGCCTTCTTGCAGTTCTTGCCCCCGTAGTCGTCAGAGAAGAGGTCGGAGAGGAAGTCGTGGTGCTGCCCGGAGGAGGCGGGAGCGGGGGCGGGCGCAGGCGGAGCCGCCTCGAAGGTGTCCGTGGCCGGCGCCGGGGCCTGCGGCGCGCCCAGCGGCTCCAGGTATGGACTGAAGTCGATGGCGCGCTCGTGGTCACCGATGCTACCCAGCTCGCCGGCGGGGGGGCGCGGCCCGGGTCTGGCCGCGGGGGGCGCCGCGGGGGCCGCCTTGCCGCCGTACGCAGCAGCCAAGCAGTCCGCCTCGTAGTAGAAGTTGGCCACTTCCATGGATTTAAAGGCAGGCGGCGGCGGCAGGGGGAGACATGCTGGGTCCCAGGCCACCAGGCGTTGCATGAACGCGGGTGCCCGGGGAGGGGGCCTGGGGCTGCCCGCTCCGGCCGGCCCGCAGGTGGCGCGGCCTCCCAGCTCCGAACTGTCGCTGCTGTGTCCCTGATGCTGTTGCCGCTCCCTCCGGCGTGGCCGCTATTAGTGCGGGGGCTGGCGGCTGGCGGCTGGACCCTCGGGTGGGTCCCCTTCCCGGTCCCGTGCGCGGCTCTGACTCGCTAAAGTTTCTCCTGAGCCCGGTTATTTATAAGGCGGGCCATGGCAACGGCTGCGTCACGCCTGGAGGCCGCCCCAGCCCCTCCCCAGGCACGCAGAGGACACGCTGTGGCCGCCCGAGACCCCCGGGAGGGCGGCGGTGGGGCGTGGTGGCCAGACTGGAGACCCGGAGCGCGCCCTCGGGGGTCCCTCGGCCCGGTGGGGGGCGGCATCGCCCCCTGCCCACTCCCACCCGGCGGCCCCGCGATTGGGAGCGAGAGAAGGCGCTAACCCGCCCCCGGACCGCCCCCTCTGGGCTGGAGGCTATACTAGAAGGGAGGGGAGAATCCGGGGAGGGGGCAACGTGATCTTCTTCTCCCACCCCAAACACGGCCGCGGCCCGCCCCCTGCTGGAGGAGGCGCTGGCTTCAGGATCGGCTGCAACCAGTCCCGACTCCCCACCGAAGGGACGCGCTCCAGGCGGGATGCTGGAGACCCCAGCTCTGGCTCCCGGAGAGGGGATCCATCTCCACGGCCCTTCCCTGGGTCCAGCCTCGCCCCTAAACTTGCCCCCATCCCCAGATCTTGGAAGGAGGGAATTTCACACCTGTGGCGACTTCCTGTCTTAAATACCAAGACCTGGGTTTGGGGGCCTGCAGGTCAGGGGCGAGCTCCACTTGGGCCTGTGCCAGGGTCGACCGCGCCCCTCCCCTAGCCCCGCCCACCGCACCTGCCCGCCCCTCAGACCACACCCGGGTCTTCTCCAGCCCCACCACCCCGACATGGGCCCCCGGGAGGGTGGAAGGGGACGGGGATGCTTGGCTCCAACACACTGTGTGACCTTGGGCAAGTCACTTCACTTCTCCAAGCTTCAGTCCGTGAAGGTGTCGTTACTGTTATTATTATTAGTTGTATTACTGTCTCCACCACAGACTCCCAAACCTAAGGCTTACGGCTCTGGGGCACACATCATAAAGAAGGGCCTTCTGCCAGGGTACAAAGAGGCCCAGAGGCCCACAGCACACCCAAGATCACATGGCCTCATGTCCCCCACTGTTCTCGGAAGGAAAGCCCTTGTCCAGGCACCCTCAGACCTATTTGCACCCGAGGCCAAAACACCTGTTTCTGAGGCTGGTGGGGTGGGGGACCAGCCAGGCTCAGGAGGGGCCATGCAGGAGAGAAAAGGGAATTCCCCTATTTTCACCAGGTCCCTACTGGGCGGTGAGGGTGGGCCTGGACCCAGAGTTTGCTTTTTCACCCTGCCAGAAGCATGCCCTTGCTGCCCCTGGTTCACAGATGGGGAAACAAGATGGCCCCCCTGGATCTGAATTTAGGCCTGAGGCCCTCCCTGCAGAGTGGGCTCCGGCGGCCCCTTACCCTCTCCTGAGCCGTTCCGAGGCCATTTGGGCAGCTACTTGGGCCTACCCCTCTGCCACTCCCGGGCCAGGCCGCCCAGGCAGGAGCTCCCAGCCTGCTGGTTGCTGACCCCCAGCCCACTGACCCCAGTCCTGGCCCTGGCGGGCAGGTGGACATTGCTCAACCTTCAGCGTTATCTGCTGAGCTGGGGTGACCTCCGCCCTGGAGAGCTGGAGAAATGACATCTCTTGAGTGCCCTTGGGGGGGTGGGGGGCAGGGAGGAACAGGATGAAACACTGGCCCAGGCTGCTGGCTTTCTAGGCCTTCCCAGCAGCCTCTGGGCCAGAGGGGGAGCCAAGGCCCCAGGGCCACCCAGCCAGGCCTCCCAAGCTGCAAAATGGGACACTCAGGGCTGAGCTTGAGGGCCACTGCCTCCAAGAGGCCCTCCCTGCCCCACCTGCTGGTGAACTTCCTTCCCAGCCCTTATCTCCAGCCACCGTTATCCTAGTTGTCTTGTCTGCCTCAGTCCCACTCCAGACCAACCCCTCCATGAGCGCCAGCCCTCAAATATGGGAACTCCTGGATCAGGCATGCTCAAAATTTACCAGGGAACGAATGCATTTGCTGCTACCTCTGGACCAAGACCGCTGTTTCCCCAGCTCTGCCCAAGGCAGCTCCTCAGGGCTCAGCCCAAAGGTTACCTCCTCTGAGAAGGCCTCCCTGACCTGCCCATCGAAAGTCCTAGGCCCTTGATCACTCCTTTCGCATCCCCCTGCTTCATCTCCTTCACCATTCTCAATTACAATCAACATTATCTCACCTACGCATCTTGATTTCTGTCCCCACTGCCCTCTCCCATTGTCAGCTCCAACAGGGCCAGGACTTTTGTTTGTTTTATTCACTGCGGTTCCCCCAGTGCCTAGAACAGTGCCTGGTACACAGGAGGTGCTCAATAAATGGAGGAGGCTGAGAAGGTGAGGTTCCCCCCACCATTAGCTGGGCTGTGTGACCTCAGACAAGATGGCTCCCCTCTCTGAGCTTCAGCACCCACCCCCACCTCTCAGGGTTCTGGGGAGATGCAGTGAGACCTGGGGAGTCTGCAGCTAATTTGTGTGTGTCCTCACACAATCTTTCACCCTCTCTGAGCCATATTTTAAGCTCTTTACATATATTAACTCATTTAATCCTCCCTATAACTGGTAGGAAGCAGGTAGTATTATTATCTCCGCTTTACGAATGAGAAAACTGAGGCCCAGCAGAGCTAAGTGTGTCCCAGGTCACATTCAAGGGGTGGGAAGGATTAAAGTCTTTCCAGCCCAACCTCCCGCTTTGGGTTTGTAACAAATCATAACGGGTCTGGCCATGGGAGCCCCATTTTCCAAATGGAAAAGCTGAGGCTCAGATAAGGGCAGTTGGGGTCACACAGCAAGTCAAGGGGCAACCCAGACCCTGGGGACCAGCCCCCAAGGACCCGACTCAGTCCCATTGGGGTCTTGCCCTTCTGACCTCACCTAACAAATACTGAGCCTTTTGCTTCCCACCCTGCCCTGGCCTGACAGTGAAATCAGTGGCAGTTCCCACCCCAGTGCCACCCTAGGTGTCCTGCAGGGAGGCTGCGTGCACGGGTGACGTAAGCCCTTGTTTTCACAAGGTTCGTTGCTCAACAGGCCCTGCCTGCTGCCCCACGATTAATGCCCAGCCTTTCCCCGAGGACGGCGGTGATGTGAGCTGAACCACTATGGCCCAGAGGCCTGGAGCACGCCCCAGCGGGCCTGCAGGCAGCAAGGGCCCAGAAACCAGGATCCACCTGACACCACCCACAGTGACTTCTCCCAGTTACCGTCTGGCATAGGTGTTTGTAGGAACCTGGGGCGGGGAAGGGTCTCAAAATGGCAGCCAGCAGCCCTATCCAACCCAGAGACGTGTTCAGCTTGACCCCATAGTGTTTTGCTCCAGATTTTTTGTTTGTTTTGTTCTTTAATGAATGTATTGCCAACATTTAAAAAGCAAGACACTTAACATCAAAATTCAAACTTCCAGCTTCTCTTGTAAAACCGGAAGCCGTGGGCCGGGACCACATGGCTAGGAGTGGTGGGCAGGAGCCTGGCGGGGACTGTGGAAGAACAGGCACTTCCTACCCAGATACATGCCCCTCCTCTGCCCCCAAACTGCTTTCAGAATTCCTTCTCCCAGTCTCTGCAGCTTTTCTTTAGCCCCATTTCCAGGAGGAAACCAAGGCACCTTGCCCAAAGGGAGTGCCATTGTTGCTTCCTTGACAGAGAGAGGTGAAAGGGCTTAGAAATCAGCCAGCAGGTCGAAAAATAAGGCTGAAGGGGGAACCATCAGAGATGGTCCATGGAGATTGTCTCTAGTGGATTTGGAGTTGGGGGTTGCGGGGAAGGACTTCTGTTTCTGCTCTGTACCCTCCTGGCTGTGGCACCCTCTAGACCTCAATCCCTGGTCTATTAAATGCGGGTAATTATATCCCCTCTCTCTTGGGCGTCTGGGCCTACTGTTCCCCCTCACACTGACCCACCTTGACACATGAGAGTGAATTACCTCCCCTTAGCCCCACAGAGGGCCTGACCTCGCAAGTCATGATAACCTCACAAATCAGGCAGGTGGGAAACAGGCCTAGAGTGGGTTAGGACTTCCCCCACCCAGGATCACAGTGAACTGGTAGAAAAGCTGAACTTAAAAGCCAGATTTCCCCTGATTCCTATGTCCGAGATTTTTCCCACCATGCCTCCTCTTTGAGACCTCACTTTCCCCGCCTGCCGAATGGTACCTAGATTAGATCCCCGAGTGCTGCCAGGTCCAGTGTCCTGGGATGCAGAATTTTGGAGTCCTGGGATACCCTTGGCGCCGGCTAGTGAAACTTGCCTGGGCATATGCTGCCACCATGTGGCAAGCTCTGGGAATGCAGGAGTGATTTAAATGAATTTTTTTGATGGAGGACCTACTGGGTACTTTGCTTATGGGATATAGAGGTCAGCACTATGGATATAATAGATGCTCACAGGATAAGAGCAAGCCATCACTGAAAGAAATAAAAATGTCCAACAAACAGACGAAAGGTACTCACTTTCATTTAGTCATTCATCAAATATTTTTTGGCACCTGAGCAACCTGGTTAAAAATATTTAAAAGATGCATTCTCTTTGACTCACAATTCCATTTCTGGAAAATTTGCCTAAATAAACATTCATAAATGTGTGTAAAAAAAACATTTTGGGCACTTACTGTGGCTCATGCCCTAGACACATATTCATGAACAAGACAGAAGTGATTCCTATTCTCATGAAGTTGATATTCCTCTTGGGGAAGACAAACAATAACCAAGATAAATGAGTCAACTATACAAAGTGTTATATTCTGGTAAGCACCATGGAGAAAAATACAGCAGAGGAGGAGCGTGGGGAGTGTTGGGGGATTTTATTTTAACTTTAGACTGGTCCAGGGAGGCCTCATTTAAGTGACAGGCGAGCAAAAACATGAATGCAGTGAGGGAGTGGGCCATGCAGATAGCAGCAGCGAGAAGAGCAAGTGCAGAAGCCCTGAGGTAGAAGCATGCCTGGCCCATGTAGTCGCTGTGGGTGGAGTACAGGGGAAGTAGCGGGAAATTATCTCACAGAAATAGTGGAGGCCATATCACACAAGGGTTTGTGGGCCACTGTAAAGACTTGGGCTTTTACTTTGGGTTAGTGGGAGCCATGGAGAGTTCTGAGCAGAGGAGGGACAGTATCAGACTTCGGTTCTAATGGAATCCCTCTGGCTGCCTATGAGGGATGGACTGTCCTGGAGGCAAGGGCAGAAGCAGGGAGCCCAGTGAGGAGGTAACTGGAGTCATGAAAGCAGATGACAGGGGACTCCACCAAGCCATGGAGGTGGTGAGAAATAGTCTGAATCTATTTTAAAAGTAGAACCTGGGACTTTCCTGGTGGTCCAGTGGTTAAGACTCCACGCTCCCAATGCAGGGGGCCGGGGTTTGATTCCTGATCAGGGAACTAGATCCCGCATACCACAACTAAGGATCCCGCATGTCGCAACGAAGATCCTGCACGTGGCAACGAAGATCCCGCGTACCGCAACTAAGACCCGGCGCAGCCAACAGCCAAATAAATAAATAAATTTTAAAAAGTAGAACCTTCAGGATTTGCTGATAGATCCAGTTACAGAACAACCACACAATGGACCACTCTATAGCCATTTAAAGGGACAAGGTGTATGACACAAAAAGTACTAGCAACCAACAGAAAAAAAGGAGATATATTTGATACATTCAAAATTTAAAACTTCTGGGCAGTAAAGGACAAAATCAACAGAGTGGAAAGACAGCCTACAAGATACGGGAAAATATCTGCAAGTCACATATCTGATAAGAGGTTAATATCCAGAAAATATAAAGAACTCCTACAGCTCAACAACAGAAAGGGCTTCCCTGGTGGCACAGTGGTTAAGAATCCGCCTGCCAATTGCAGGGGACACACGTTCAATCCCTGGTCCGGGAAGATCCCACATGCCACAGAGCAACTTAAGCCGTGTGCCACAGCTACTGAGCCTGTGCTCTAGAGCCCACGAGCCACAACTACTGAAGCCTGCGTGCCTAGAGCCCGTGCTCCACAACAAGAGAAGCCACCGCAGTGAGAAGCCTGCACACCGCAATGAAGAGTAGCTCCTGCTCACCACAACTAAAGAAAGCCTGCGCGCAGCAACAAAGACCCAACACAGCCAAAAATAAACAAATAAATAAATTTATTAGGGGAAAAAAACAACAGAAAAACGACTCAATTAAAAATGAGCAAAGGCTTAGAAATAGACATTTCTCCAAAGAAGATACATGAATGGCCAATAAGCACACGAAGACGTTCGCAATCACCGATTATTACGGAAATGCACAAAACCACAATGATAGACTACCTCATACCCACAAGGATGGCTACCGTCAAAAGAAAGAAAAACAAAAACAAAATAACAAGTGTTGGTGATGACATGGAGAAATTGGAACCCTTTTGCATTGTTGGTGGGAATGTCAAATGGTACAACCACTGTGAGAAACAGTAAGGTGGTTCCTCAAAAAATTAAAAATAGAATTACCATACAATCCAGCAATTCCACTTCTAGGCATATACCCAAAAGAACTGAAAGTAGGGTTTTGAAAATACATTTGTACAACTATGTTCATAGCAGCAATTATTCACAATAGCTAAAAGGTGGAAACAACACGTGTCCACTGATGTATGAATGGATAAACAAAATGTGGTCTATACATACAAGGGAATGTTATTCAGCCCTTAAAAGGAAAGAAGTTCTGACACAGACTACAACATGGATGAACCTTGAGGACATTATGCTAAGAGAAATAAACCAGACACAAAAAGACAAATATTGTCTGGTTCTACTTACATGAGGTACCTAGAGCAGTTAAACTCACAGAGATGCCAAGTAGAATGGTGGTTTCCAGGGGCTGGGCAGAGGGGAAAGGGGAGTTGTTTAATGGGTACAGAGTTTCAATTTGGGAAAATGAAAAGTCCTAGAGATGGATGGTGGTGATAGTTGCACAACGGTGTGAATATATAATACTTAATGTCAGTGAACTGTAGTTAAGATGGTAAATTTTTTTGAACTTTTCTAAATTGCCGATTGATTTTAACTATTTACTTAGTAACATTTTTAGGTTACAGAAGAGTTGTAAAGACAGTACAGCATTCCCATAAAGTCTTTGTGCAGCCTCCTCTAATAATAGCATCTTACATAAATATGATACATTTATCAAAACTATTGGATTATAAGATGGTAAATTTTACAGAACTACTATATGATCCAGCAGTCTCACTCCTGGACTTGTATCTGGAAAAGACAAAAACTCAATTCAAAAAGATACATGCACCCCAATGTTCATAGCAGCACTATTTACAATAGCCAAGACATGGAAGCAACCTAAATATCTATCGATAGATGAATGGATAAAGAAGATGTGGCATATATATATATATGAATATTAGTCAGAAAAGAAACGAATGAAATAATGCCATTTGCAGCAACATGGATGGAACTAGAGAATATTATACTTAGTGAAGTAAGTCAGACAGAGAAAGACAAATACTATATGATATCACTTATATGTGGAATCTAAAAAATAATATAAATAAATCTATATACAAAACAGAAACAGACTCACAGACATAGAAAACAAACTTATAGTTACCAAAGGGGAAAGAGAGGGGGAGAGGGATAAATTAGGAGTATGGGATTGACAGATACAAACTACTATACATAAAACAGGTAAGCAACAGGATTTACTGTATAGCACAGGGAACTATATTCAACATCTTGTAATAACCTATAATGGAAAATAACCTGAAAAAATATATATATGTATATATAAAACTGAATCACTTTCTTCGCTGTACACCTGAAACTAACACAATATAGTAAATCAACTATACTTCAGGGACTTCCCTGGTAGTGCAGTGGTTAAGAATCCGCCTGCCAATGCAGGGGACACGGGTTCGATCCCTGGTCCAGGAAGATCCCACGTGCCGCGGAGCAACTAAGCCCATGCACCACAACTACTGAGCCTGCGCTCTAGAGCCCATGCACCGCAACTACTGAAGCCCACACACCCTAGAGCCCACGAGCCACAACTACTGAGCCCACGTGCCACAGTTACTGAAGCCTGTGCACCTAGAGCCCATGTTCCGCAACAAGAGAAGCCACCACAATGAGAAGAGTAGCCGCCGCTCGTCACAACTAGAGAAAGCCCGTGCGCAGCAACAAAGACCAATGCAGCCAAAAATAAATAATAAATTAGTTAATTTTAAAAAAGAATAACGTCATCTTAAAAATATATATATATACTTCAATTTTTTTCACTGGTAAATTTTATGCTATGTGAATTTTACCACAATTTTTTTTAAAGGACAAGGTAGATCTTCATATGTCAGCATGGAGAGATGCCCAGTGGCATTGTGAGGTCAAAGAAAGGCATGGCAGAGCAGCATCCTGATAGAATCATGTTTGTCTTGAAAACCTTCGCCATTAGCTAAAAAAAGTTTTAATTGTGAATTCACACAGTGTTGATGAAGGTTCAGGAAAAACGGCACACTTACACACTTTTAGTGGCTTTGCAAAGTGGTTCAGCCTCTCGTTGTACTTTGACCATAGCTATCAAAATGGGAAACATCGGGCTTCCCTGGTGGCGCAGTGGTTGAGAATCTGCCTGCCAATGCAGCAGACACGGGTTCGAGCCCTGGTCTGGGAAGATCCCACATGCCACGGAGCAACTGGGCCCGTGAGCCACAATTGCTGAGCCTGCGCGTCTGGAGCCTGTGCTCCGCAACAAGAGAGGCCGCGATGGTGAGAGGCCCGCGCACCGCGATGAAGAGTGGTTCCCACTTGCCGCAACTAGAGAAAGCCCTCGCCCAGAAACGAAGACCCAACACAGTCATAAATAAATAAATAAATAAATAAATAAAAGAACGTGAATTTCTTAAAAAAAAAAAAAAAAAAAGGGAAACATCATTGGGCCAGAAATGCTGGGCACTTACACTACAAAGACACTCACACCTGCACAAGGACAAGTGAACATTGCAATAGCAAATCTTGTGATATAACATCAGGGGCTGTTGTTTCCAGGAAATACTCTCCAGCTGCTGAAAAGAATGGGGCAGGGGCTTCCCTGGTGGTCCAGCAGTTAAGACTCCGCACTCCCGATGCAGGGGACCCGGGTTCGATCCCTGGTCAGGGAACTAGATCCCGCATGCTGCAACTAAGAGCCCGCGTGCCACAACTAAAGATCCCACATGCCGCAACTAAGACCCAGGGCAGCCAAACAAATAAATAAATATTTAAAAAGAATGGGGCAGCTCTACGGGAGAGGACCCAGACGAGCACTACCCCACCGGACCTTCTGGGATGACTGGCATATTCCACATCTGTGCTGTGCCATATGGGAGCCGCCAGCCCCATGAGGCCACTGAGCACTTGAGATGTGAGTCAGGAACTGAATTTTTTACTTCGTTCAATTTCAATTAAATTTAAGTAGCCTCCTGTGGCTAGTGATGACTGTACTGAACCACACACATCTGGGACCATCTCCAAGGCCTATCGTTAAGAGAAAAAGGCCAAGTGCAGGCCAGGATGTGTGGTGTGCAAACCCTACATCAGTGAGGGGAGATACGGAAATGTCCTCGTGTGTTTTACGAGGATGTAGTCTCCTACTGCAAGAGCCGTAAGAAGCTGGCAGCACTGGCAGCGTGGAGTTCAGGGTGCTCGGAACGTTGTGTGATAACACACCCCAAAACTTAGCGGCTAACAACAACCCCCATTTTGTTTGCTCACGATCCTGCGGGTCAGGAATTGGGACAGGGCACAAGGGGACAGCTTGTCTCTGCTCCAGGGCTGGCTGCAGGCTGGAACATCCAAGGTGACTTCTTCATTCCCACGTGTGGCACCTCAGCTAGGCTGGCCTGAATGGCTGATGGTTGCTGGAGCATGTCTGCCAGTGAGTTCTTCGCTCCCCCGTTCTCCATTATGTAGTTTCTCCCTCCACATGTGGCCTCTGCATGTGTGTTATTGTCGGGTGGCTTTCTCCGTGGCCCCTGCATGTGGTCCAAGCTGTCTCTGCTGGGGTTCTCTCCTGTGGCCCCTCCAGGTGGCCTCTCCTCATGGTCTCCCCATCACAGGAGCTGCACTCCTTACATAGCAGCTGGCTTCCCCCATGGCACAGAAGTGAAAGCTGCTAGGCCTTCTTAGGCTGAAGCCCCAAACTGGCTCGCCACCATTTCTGTCACGTTCTACTGGACAGGCCAGATGCAAGGGCTGGGGACTGCACAAGGGCACGCCTACCAGGAGGCTGGTTCACTGGGAGCCCCTAGAGGAAGTCCACTGCAGGAGGAGGGTGAGGGTCCTGAGGTGGGAGGTGGAAGACCCACCTCCTTTTCTAACTTTCAAATGTTCACCATGGATATGTATTACCTTATTACTATTTGTTTGCGTTTAGAAAGCCATGCATGGCATGGTCCTGCCTCCACACCTTTGCTCCTGCTGTTCCCTCTGCCTCTACACCCTTCCCTTCCACCTCCAGCTGAGAAATGCCCTGGGAAACTTTCCCTGAATGCCCAAGTCAAATTACTCTCCACTTCCTCTGTGCTCCCTACACCTGGTGACCACAGGATCTTATTCTCCCCCGGCTGGAGTTAGTTTTGTGTAATCTCCCTCTCCTTGGAGCCCCTCAAGGTCAGCCCAATGTAGGTCATCTCTGTACACACACACACACAGAGGACTCATGCAGGTGCTGAGTAGGTGCTCAGTGATTTGGGGGCACAACCCAGGAAAATACACACTAACCTGAACCACAGTCTCCCCACCCGGCTGGGCGCAATGCTGGCATCTCTGGTTGCACTTGTCTAGAGTCACCGACAGGTGACGACAGAGCCTAACCTCTAACCTCTGCAGCTGCTATGAGTACAGAAAGCAGGTGTAGGTGGTGAACTTGAAAGGTCAGACACCCCAGGGCAGGAAGCTCCAGGCCCAGCTTTGAAGAGAAATTTCCCATCCTTATTGCCCATTCCCCTCCTCCTCAACTTCAAAATTTGCTTCCCCCTCAAGCAATTGACTTTAATCATAGGCATGCCAACCATTCATAGGTGCAGCGACCTGATTACCTCTAAAATCTTGTGCCAAGTGAAAAGCACCAGACACAAAAGAATACATCCTGCATGACTCCCACTTATACGAAGCTCTAGAATAAGCAACATTAATATATAATGGAAAATATCAGAAGAGTGTTTGCCTCAAGCTGGGGGATTAGGGTTAGGGTTAGGGTTAGGGTTAGGGTTAGGGTTAGGGTTAGGGTTAGGGTGGGCAGGACTGAGTGGGAAAGTACAAGGGTACTTTTTGGGGTGATGGTAAATGTTCTGTATTACCTTCCCTGGGCTATCATAACAAAGCACCATAAACTAGGCCGCTTATAACAACCCACATTTATTCTCCAACAGTTCTGGGACCCAGAGGTCTGAAATCAGAGCCGTGCTCCCTCTGAAGGCTCCTCCCAGCTGCTGGTGGTTGCCAGGGATCTTTAGCATTCCTTGCCTTGGAGCTACATCACTCCACTCTCCGCCTCCATCTTCACATGGCCTTCTTCCCCTTAGGCGTGTCTGTATCCAAATCTCCTTCTTCTTTCTCTTATAAAGACACCAGTCATTGGATTTAGGGCTCACCCTAATTCAGTATGAGCCCATCTTTAACTTGGTTACATCTGAAAGACGCGATTTCAAAAATAATCCAAAGTACACCTAAGATTTGTACATTTCACTCAATGTCAGTTTTACAGACAAATATTGAACTCTAGCTTCTGGTGTGCACGCTGAAGTGTTTAGGGGTGAGGTGTACTGGTGCCTGCAATTTACTCTGCATTTCGTTGCCCTATCTCTTTGGTCTCCTTTAATTGGGAATAGTTCCTCAGTCGGTCTGCCTTTCCTGAAAATTCATGACCTCGACACTTTTGAAGAGGCCAGTTATTTTGTAGAATGTCCCTCCTGTGAGTCTGTCTAAGTTTCCTCATGGTTGGACTTAGGTACCTTTGTCAGGAACCACACAAGTGGTGGTGTGTCCTTCTCGGTGTTTTCCACCAGGAGGATCTGAGAGCCACTTGTCCCATTACTGGTAATGTTAATATTGATCACTTGGTTGAGTGATGTCTGCCAGGTTTCACCACTGTCAAGGTACTATATTTTCTCTTTGTAATGAGTAAGTATCTTGTGGGGAGATATTTTTAAACAATTTAAATATCCTGTTATTCCTCCAACTTTCACTCATTTTTCACAATTTCACTAATTTTAGCATCCATTATGATGTTTGCCTCAATCAATCTATTGCTATATAATAAATGACCCCAAAACTTAGCAGCTTAAAATAATAATCATTCATTTTCTCACTGATTCGTGAGTCAGGAATTCAGGAGCAGTTTGCCTGGAAGGTTCTGCCTTCAAGTCCTCAGAAGGTTGCAGTCAAGATGTTGGCTGGGGCTACAATTATCTGAAAGCTCAGCTGGGGCTGAAGCATCACTGTCCAGTAGGAAGAGTAGAATGTGAGCCACAATGGGAATCCCATGTTTAATGTTCTTCTTTTTTTTTTGGCTGTGCCACGCAGCATGTGGGATCTTAGATCCCCAACCAGGAATCAAACACATGCCCCTTGCACTGGAAGCACAGAGTCTTAGCCACTGGACCGCCAGGGAAGTCCCAATGTTCAAGTCCCAGTAGAAAAGGATACAGGTGGAATTCGTTTTAGTAATATATTTTATCGAGCCCAATATATCTAAAATCTCATTTCAACATATTGTCAATATAAAAAAATATTAATGAGATATTTGACATCTGTGGCCCTACGTGGCCAGTGGGTATCGTAGCAGATGGCTCGGTGCTGAGGGATCTGCTTCCAAGACGACTCCTTTATGTGGCCGTGTGGGCGGCCATGCTCCGCTCCCCACCACATGGGCCTCTTCCTAGGGCTGCTTGAGGGTCCTCATGACATGGAAGTTGTCCTCCCCAGAAAGACTGATCGGAGCGAAAGAGCAAGGAGAAAGCACAACGCTTTTTATTACCTAGTTTTCCGACAGAGCATCCCTTCTACCATATTCCATTTATTAGAATCGAATCACTGAGTCCAGCCCCTACTCAAGAGGAAGTGAATTCAATTCCACCTTCTGAAGAGTGTCAAAGAATTGGTAGCCGTATCCTAAAAGCACCACACCATTTATTTGTTTATTCACTTGTATCAGTATGGACTCATGGATTTTACTTTATTCCAGGGGTTATAAATCCATCATTACCATTATTTGCTTTGATGCTCAAATTGGCCCTGATTTGGCTAGTGTCAGCCCCTTTCAGCTGGCTCCTGTGTCCTTTTATCACGTCCCCGTCATTCTTGGAGCATGTCCTTATTTTCTGACACAACAAGATGTTCCAGGCTCAATTTCTACTTTTCTTACCCCAGCCCTCGTTCCTTTCAGTGGCAAGAATCTGGGTGCTGTCCAACATTAATCCTTACCAATCTCATAGGTGTAAAGTGATAGCCCCTGGTTGTTTTCATTCGCATTTCCTATTACTAGTGAGTTTGAGCCTTCCTCCCATGCTTGTGGTTTTCCTCTTCTGTAAATTGCTCTTCACGTCCATTGCCCTTTTTCCATTGGGGCTGCTGTCTTTTCTGTTGTTGTTTGCAGGAGTTTCTCATATATTCTAAGCACTGCAGTCTTAGACACTGCAATGTCTTCACACTTAACATCTGCCTATTAACTTTGTCTATAGGGTCCTTTGGTCAGAATTCCTTCATTTTGATATAATCAAAATAATTTTTATTGGGGTTTTTTTTTTGCCTTTTATACATTTGTGCTTTTTATTGTGGTAAAAAATAGATAACATAAAATTTACCATTTTAGTTACTTTAAGGGTACAATTCAGTGGTGTTAAATACATTCACCATGTTGTGCAACCATCACCACTGTCCACATCCAGAAATTTTTCATCATCCCAAACAGAAACTCTGTTCCAATTAAACACTAATCCTCCTTCCATCTTCTTCCCCACAGCCTCTGGAAACCTCTAATTTGCTTTCTATCTCTATGAATTTGACTGCTCAGGTATAAGTGAAATCATAGAATATTTTTCCTTTTGTGACTAGCTTATTCCCCTTAGCATAATATTTTCAAGGTCCATCCATATTGTAGCACATGTCAAAATTTCATTTCTTTTTTTCTAAATTTATTTATTTTATTTATTTATTTTCGGCTGCATTGGGTCTTCGTCGCTGCACGCAGGCTTTCTCTAGTTGTGGTGAGCGGGGGCTACTCTTCGTTGCGGTGCGCGGGCTTCCCACTGAGGTGGCTTCTCTTGTGGCGGAGCACGGGCTCTAGGTGCGCAGCCTCAGTAGTTGTGGCGCGCGGGCTCAGTAGCTGTGGCACATGAGCTTAGTTGCTCTGCAGCACATGGGATCTTCCTGGACCAGGGCTCGAACCTGTGTCCCCTGCATTGGCAGGCAGATTCTTAACCACTGCGCCACCAAGGAAGTCCAAAATTTCATTTCTTTTCATGGCTGAATAGCATTCCATCGTGTATATATAACTTCTACTAATTTTTATAATTTTGCACCTCATGTTAAGCCTTTAATCCATCTAGAATCCACCTTTGTGGATCTCTCACTGGCCAATGGAAGTCAGCTGACCTGGAGCCTGGGAAATGCAGCCTGCAGACGCCAGCCCCTCTGAAACTCAGAACAGAACCAGGGAAGGGCAGAACAAGCATCTGAGGGCAAGGAGGACCAGTCCCTCCCAAAAATTCAGTATGAATTAAAGATCCAGTTTTATTTGGGGCCACTTTCCCAACACCATCTTCTGAACAGTCTCTCCTGGGCCGCGGGGCTGCCGTTCTTGTGTCGTTACTTCTCAGGTATCCACGGACTGCTCCGCCATCACTGCTCTGCCTCGCTGGTCTGTCTGTCCTTGCACCAGCACCCACACAGCTTCTACTATAATGGCATACGTCTTCCAACTGCTGATGGGGAAGCCCCTTCTTTACTCTTCTTTTCTAAGGTCGTGGCTAAGTTCTTTCCACGCCACATCTCATCAAATCCTCAAAACAGCCCTGTGTCAAGGGGTACAATCCTTATCCTCACAGGACAGGTGAGGAAACTGAGGCCTCAGGGAGGGAAAGTGACTTGATGAAGTTTACAGAGCTGACAAATGGCAGAACTAGGACAAAGCAAGGCGTATCTGACTCGAGGGCTGCCCTTTGATCCCCAGCACCCAGCTGCCTCTCCCATTTGTAGTCTGCCAGGTTCTTATCTGTAAGAAGGGGGAAAGGGCTGGAAAGGCCTGCTGGGCTGGCCACCTGCCAGTTTGCTTGCATATCAGGAAGGGAAACCACTCATATCAGGAAAGGAAACCACTGAGCATTTAAACAGAGAGACTTTCCGACAGGGAATTGGTTACAAAGATGATGCAGGAGCCCAGAAGCCAACCAAGAAATTGTGAAGAATCTCAGAATTCGCAGCAGCAAAGTCACTGCCACTTCTAAGCTGGAGGGCCCGAGGGAGGAAGTAACATTACAGTACCCCGGGGCCTGTGGTCACTCAGCAAAGCGGGAAACACAGTGGACTGTCCTGTGGGAGTTGGAGCCGTGCAGAAGACTCAATTGTTGATGGAGATGCAGCCCAAGGTGTAAGGAGACAGGGAAAAATACTTCTCCCTTCCTCAAACCTCCAGTCTCCCACCAGGATCTCTCACTGGCCAATGGAGCCTGGGAAATGCAGCCTGCAGAGGCCAGCCCCTCTGCAACTCAGAACAAAACCAGGGAAGGGCAGAACAAGCATCTGAGGGCAAGGAGGACCAGTCCCTCCCCAAAAGGACCTCCCTTCTTGGTCCCAGTTCCCACCAGGCAGTCCCCACCATGGCTCCAGCCCTGGCTTCTTGGATCTAGTGATACCACATCCTCCTGTCCCTCTGACCTCCCGCTGTAGCTCATCCTGGGGTACCTCCTCCTGCCCTTTTGGCATCTCAGCTCTTCCATCATCTGTATAAGCAATTCCTTGTATTTCATCTTCTGTTTGAAATGCCTAGAGTGGTCTCCATTTTCCAGACTGGATCCTCGCTAATACAGCCATGCCATAATTCAGAGAATGGCCACAGTGCTACATGCTAAGTTTGTGGACTGACTGAGTAATGAACCAGAGGGGAGGGCAGAAATTAGGTGTACTGAGTCCCCGAGGCAGGGCCAATCCCAGGCACAGTGCAGACCAAGCTGCAGAGCAACCGCAGCAATCCCAAGGCTGACTCTGGGTCTACACAGTTGCTGGGGATTCCCAAATCAGGACCCAGGCACAGCTGAGAGGCTCCATGTGGTTCTGGGCCAAGGAAACCAGCTTCTATTAAGGGCCTCCTGTGTGCCTGTCTGTATTCATATATCACCCCCTGTTAGTTTTCTAGGGCTGCCATAACAAAGTACCACAGACTGGGTGGCTTAAACCACAGACATTTACTTTCTCACAGTTCTGGAGGCTGGAAGTCTGAGATCAAGGTGTCTGCAGGGTTGTTTTCTTCTGAGGGCTCTCTCTCAGCTCAGAGATGGCCGTCTTCTCCCTGTGTGCTCATACCCTCTTCCCTCTGTGCATCTGTGTGTCCTAATCCCCTCTTCTTATAAGGACACCAGTCATATTGGACTAGGACCCACCCTAGTGACCTTGTTTTAATTTAATCATCTCTTTGAAGACTTATCTCCAAATACAGTCACACTTTGAGATGCTGGAGGCCAAGACTTCAACATATGACTGGAGTGGGGGAGCACAGTTCAGCCCATGTTAACCCCCAATCGCACAACGTGGACATTATCAGCCCTGTTTTCCAAATGAGGAAATGGAGGCCCAGACAGTGATTTGCCCAAGGCCACCCAGAGCTGGGTCAACTCAAGTCCAGGCTCTTCACCTGTCAGGCCCCAAAAAATCTTCTCTCACTCTCTGTGATTTCCTCAGACCCTGGGAAATGGATTCCAGTCTTCCCTTTAATTCTTTTCCTTTGTGTCACGAGACAGTGATCCACCATGTATTGAGCACGTATTATGGAGCAGGCTCTTCCACTGGCATTTTGTATGTTTTCTACATATACAAGATGCCTCTTCTTCAAGCCTCTGCTCAAACCTCCTCAGGGACGCCCCCCCCCACTCCCCGAGCCCCTTATTTGTAACAGTGCCTCCACCCACACAGATCCATCTCCTGCTTTATTTTCCTTTACAGAGTGATCAGTACCTGAAAATATCTTATATGTGTGTTTATTTTTTTATAGTCTTCCCCCAACGAGACTCCATGAGGGCAGGACTCAGGTCTTGGTGTATCCCTAGTGCCGCGATGAGATTCATTATAGGTGCTTAACGTTAGTTCAATAAATAATCAAATGAATGAATGCTCTCGTCAAATCCTCACCAGACATCTGTATGATGAGGGCCCTAGGATCCTCATTTTATTAAAGAAGAAACTAAGCCTCAGAGAAAGTCCCAAGCTCACCCAGCTAGCAGATAGTGAAGCTGGAATTTGAACCCAGGTCTGTATTCTCAGCCTCCGCACCCAGGCCAATCTCCTCGCTTTGGCCTTCCTTCTAAATCTCTCCTTGCTCTGTGGCTTCCCAAATTACCCTCACAGCTACCCTGAACCTCTTGTTCTGGAAATTCCAATTCCTCACTGAGCTGGGCTGCAGTATCATTTTGTGCCAGCAGGTGTCACCAGAGAATTCCTCATGGCCACAATCAGCTGTCCAGCACACCAGAGCATGAACCTGCCAGAGTTTATTCAATCACCTTTAAGGATATTTCCAAGTTTTTGCTCCGCAAACCAGTCTGCAGCTACATCCTTGCACCTGTGTTCATCGGCTATGGGGTGAGAATTTCTCTGGGAATGGATTCCTAGAAATGGAATTCCAGAGAGAAATGAACATCTTTAAATTGCATAGATTCCATGAACTTGCTTAGCCTGGTTTACAACCCAGGAGTGTGGGGCCCAGAGAGGGCACGTGGCTTACCCAGGGGCACACAGCAAGCTAGTACAAGGGCCTGGTTTGAAACTGGCTCCACTGGCCATGAATTTTTCCATGCACTTGGAAGATACTTCCACCTAGGATGAAGTGCCATCTTTGTGCATTTTTTACATATTTATGGGGCTGGATCTGACTACTCCTTCTGTCATTCAATCATCTACTTGTTCATTTAACAAATGCATTGGTGAGATACAGGCTCAATGCTGTAAGAATGGCTCAAATGACAAATGTCTACAAGACAAGAAAATAGTTTATTTTCCTCTCTCACATCAATCTGAACGAAAGCAGACTTGGATGGTGGCTTTATGGTATCAGGGACCCAGACTCTTTTCTATCTTATAGCTCTTCCATCTTCAACCAGCAGTTTCCATCTCATGGCCCAAGATGGCTGCTCTAGCATTGCCATCACATCTACATTCCTGCCAGTGGGTAGTAGAGAAAAAGAAGTAGAAGTCAACTTCTTTAAGGGCACAAACCAGATGTTTTGTGCCACTTCCACTCTCATCCTATTGGCTGGAATTAGTCATATGTCCTATATTGCTGCAAGGGAGGCTGGGAACAGTAGTCATTAGGTAACATAGCTGGGCAGCCATCATGTTTTCTTCTAAAATTCGGTGATCTATTACCAATGAATATACTGTCCAGTCTCTGATGCTCATACATTTTCTGGGCACCTACTATGTGTGGGAGAAGGTGCAGCAGACTGGAAATAGCACAAACTTTGGAATTTGACTCGTCTTGGGTTTGAATCCCAATTTTGCCTTTCCCAGCTGTGTGTCATGACCTCTCTGAGCCTCAGTTTCCTCATTTAAAAAATGGAGACAAAAGGGACTTCCCTGGTGGTCCAGTGGTTAAGAATCCGCCTGCCAATGCAGGGGACACGGGTTCGAGCCCTGGTCCAGGAAGATCCCACATGCCGCGGAGCAACTAAGCCCGTGTGCCACAACTACTAAGCCTGCGCTCTAGAGCCCACGAGCCACAACTACTGAGCCTGCATGCCACAACTACTGAAGCCCGCATGCCTAGAGCCCGTGCTCCACAACAAGAGAAGCCACCACAATGAGAAACCCGTGTGCCGCAATGAAGAGTAGCCCCTGCTCGCCGCAACTAGAGAAAGCCCGCGCACAGCAATGAAGACCCAATGCAGCCAAAAATAAATAAATAAACAAATAAATAATTTTTAAAAAAGAAAAGAAATGGTAGCTGCTTTTAAAATGAGCTATACCCTGAGCCACACTCCCAAGGGCCAGAGGTGACTCAGCAGAGGCCCTGCCCTCGATTCCAGTGGAAAGACATTCCAGGGCAGCCTCCTGTCGATAAAAGATCAGAGACATGTCCGTGCATAATCCCAATGCATCAATCATGCATGAGTCAGAGCAGTTATGCCCATAAGTCATAAAGCAGCAGCTGGGCCCAGGATTCTTGGCATCCTTCCAAGCCCATCTCCCCAACCCCATTTTACAGAGGAGCAAACAGAGCCAAAGGAAGAGCTGCGAGCACAGCATGACTACACTGTTTTATTTTATCAGTCTCCTCCTAATGGGGCGTGGGTTGGTTCCACTTTGGAGCCATCGTAAACAGACTTGGCTGAGCCTCCCTATGCCTATAGGAGCAGGGTTTTCCAGGGTAGCTGGGGAAAAAGAATTGCTGGGGTGAATCGTGGATCCAGGGGGTGCTCCAACTGCAACAGAGGGAGGCGTCTCTCCCGAATTTACTTATAGGTCACAGTTTTCCAACCTCAGCACTACTGACATTTTGGAGCAGAGAATTCTCTGCTGGGGCGGGGGGGCTGTTCTGTGCCTGGTAGGATGTTTGGCAGCATTCCTGGCATCTACCCACAAGATGCCAGTAGCATATCACCACCCCCAGTTGTGACAACCACAAATGCCTCCAGACATTGCCAAATGTCCCCTGGGGGGCAAAATCATTCCCAGTTGAGAATCACTGCTCTCAATGCACAGAGCCTGCAGCAGGGTTTATAAGCACAGATTCTTTAAGCAGATTTATAGATGTTATTGATTTTCTTCTCTTTGGACAGGTGCACGCGTTTTATCTCTTTGGAAGGAGTCCATGACCTTGGTAGTCACTGGTTCAAGAATAAAGATTTCAGGGACTTCCCTGGTGGCACAGTGGTTAAGAATCCGCCTGCCAATGCAGGGGACACGGGTTCGAGCCCTGGTCCGGTAAGATCCCACATGCCGCGGAGCAACTAAGCCGTGTGCCACAACTACTTAGCCTGCACTCTAGAGCCCGCAAGCCACAACTACTGAGCCCGCGAGCCACAACTACTGAGCCCGCGTGCCTAGAGCCCATGCTCTGCAACAAGAAAAGCTACAGCAATGAGAAGTCTGCACACCACAATGAAGAGTAGCCCCCACCCACCGCAACTAGAGAAAGCCCGCACGCAGCAACGAAGACCCAACACAGCCAAAAATAAATAAATAAATTAATAACAAAAATAATTAAGTTAAAAAAAAGATTATTAAAAAAAAGAATAAGGATTTCAGGTTATTATTGGGATAATTAGTGGGATTTGAATATGGAGAATAAGAATGATATTATAACATTGTATCAGCATTGAATTTCCTGGTTTTGAAAACTATACAGCGGTCATGTAAGAGAATGTCCTGGTTCTTAGGAGATGCACACTAAAGTAATTAGGAGTAAAAGGACATTGTATCTTTTTTTGTGTAACTGACTCTCAAATGGTTCAGAAAAATTACACACATAGAGAAAAAGAATGATAAATCAAATGTAGCAAAATGTTGACAATTGGGGGATCTGAGTGAAGGAGATACATGGAAAGTTGCTGTACTATTCTTGCAACTTTTCTGTAAATTTTAAATTATTTTTTAGAAATTATTATTTTAAAAGGGTTTTTAGAAATCACCATCTAGTTTTTAAAACATGGTTTTAATCTGTTATCCTCCCTGCTCCCAAGAAAAAGGTGCATGATTGTGCCCAGGAGCTGGGACCCATTCAGGTCGCAGCCCCAAGAATCTCCCAGAAAGGGTTCTCTTTGCTTTTATTTGGGTATGTAAAATGCCCAGAAAGAAGCTCCACCCAGCATTAACAGTGGTTAGTAATGGCCCCTACCTAGCCCCAGTTTTGTTCAAATGTCCACGCCTCCCCCAGGAGCCCAGTTGGCTCAGGAAAGTGACCCCATCCCCAGATCCTTAGAAGGGCCTGAGGGGTCTAAAGGGAAACTTTTTCCCCTCCTAGTGACTGGTCCAGGAACGGGCATGTGATGCAAGGGAGCCAATGAGGAACAAGGAGCCTTCAGGCTGGTTTTTTTACTTCTTTTGATGAATAAAATGAAAGAAGTGACTTATGAGACATCTGAGCCTAGCACTCTTGGATGCTGCCCTGATAACACCATGTGAAGAAGCCCATCTAGCCTTCTGGAAGATGAGAGGCCACAAACAGAACTGAGATGCCCCAGCCAACAACCAGCACACACAGCTGGATGTATGAATGAGCACAGCTGGAAGCTGAATGAAGCTGCAAGAGTGAGACCAGGTGAAACCAGCAGCGGAACCACTAGCCAATCCACAGAGTTGTAAGGAGTAATAATCAACGCTGTTTTAAGCAACCGTTTGGGGATGATGTGAAGATTCGGTGAGGTTATAACATGACACAGAAAGTGCTCAAATACATGCTGGTCATTATTGCTGACCACGTATTACTGTTCTCATCCCCATGCCGATCACCCCCTCTGTTTTTCTCCACCTAATGAAGCTCTCCCTATCATCCTCCACCCATCTCTTACCGTGCTTCATTTCTCCACATCACCTGTCCCTACCTGACGTTAGATTATCTTTTTACCTGTTTATTGTCTGTCTCTCTTGCAACTGGGAGGGTAGGGACCACTGCTGTATGGCCAGCATCTTACACAGCATCCGGCCCACAGCAGGTCTCAGTAAAGATTTGGTGAATAAGTGAATGGAGCAATTCGGATCAACATGATTTGAGGCAAGTCATGGGGGGCTTCATCCCCCAACACTGTGACACCTTGGGGTATCCAGGTCGGGTGGCTTTGCAGCCTGCATCTCAAAGCTAGCAGGAGCTGGAGAACAGAGACCTGAAGGAGAAGGGGCCAGCCACCTGACTCTCCAGGGAGCTCATGCACCAGGAAGCAGGTACAGTGACGGCAAAGGCCCAGCAGTGGATGACAGCGCGAGATGTCAGGAGACGAGGCTGGAGAGTCAGCAAGGCCTCGACTGTCAGGTGAGGGTGTGGATCTCACCCCACCGCCCCCATAGTCAAGTGTAACAAACGTTTCTGCAGCGTATCCTGCCTGGCAGGTACCCCACCTCTCACTGTGTTCACTGTGAACCTTACAACAAGCCTATGAAGTGCTGTTCTTTCCATTTCACGGAAGGAAAATAGACCCACAGAGGCTCAGAAACACAGCTGTGAAACTCCAAGCTTCAAAGGCCAGGCTCCTTCCACTGCCCATTGCTGCCCTTGGCCTTTGTCCCCATCTTAGGTGTGTAATTCTGCTTCTTCCCTCCTTTCTGACTTTGCTCTAACTTGATGACCAAAATTATATGTCATTCTCTAGGCCAGAAAAACTACTTGAAGCCACTGAACATCTCAGCTTGGGGCGTCCAACCTGCACCTTACATGCAGTATGCCCAAAACAGAACTCCTGGTCTCCCCCGCTCCCCAAACCTGCTCCCACCTTGTTCTTCACCAGCTCAGTCAATGGCACCTCCATCCTTCCAGTGGTTCAGGCTAGAAACCTAAGAGTCATCCTCGACTTCTCTCTCCCTCACCCCACATGCCATCAACCAGCAAGTCCCGGCCACTCCACTTTCAAAATGCAACCAGAATCCACCACTTCTCCCACCTCCACAATCACCCTGGTCTGACCCTCCATCCCCTCCTACCTGGACTATTGCAGTCACCTCCTCTCTGGTCTCCTGCTTCTGCACGGTCTGTGAGTCCACCTCTCACATGCAGCCCGAGGATCCTATTAAAATATAAAGTCAAGGTCACTGTACAATTCTTTACCAGAATTGCCCAATAGAACTTTCTGCGATGGTGGAAATGTTCTAAATCTGCACTAATTCATTACCCACCAGCCACATGTGACTATTGAGCACTTGAAATGTGCAGAGTATAACTGAAAGACTGAAATTTTAATTTTATTTACTTTATTAGCCACCCTCTGTTGGCAAGACTGTGGGAAACAGGGACTCTTGAACACAGATGGTGGGAGTATAAATTAGAATATGATTCTAATGGCTACTTACCGACCGATAGGTTTATCTATATCTAGCAAAATGACAAAGCAGTTAACATTTGTCAGAACAACCCCACTTCAGGAGTCCGACAGATCTACCTTCACATGCAAAAATGACATTAAGTAAACCATCTATAACATCCAAAGATAGGAAATGACCCACGTGTCCATCAATAAACAGCTAGTTAAATGAATTATGGTCCAGCCACACAGTGGAATACAAAGAAGTTACAAAAATGAATGAGGAAATAATGACCCCCTAAAGCACAAGGAAAAAACTAAATTAGACCATCAAAAGTAAAAACATTTTTGTGCATCAAAGGACACTATCAAGAAAGTGAAGGCAACCAACGGAATGAGAGAAAATATTTGCAAACTATGTCTCTGATAAGGGTCTAGTGTCCAGAATATATCAAGAACTTTTACAATTCAACAATAAAAAGACAACCCAATTGTTAAATGGGCAAAGGATTTGAATAAATTTGGATTTATTTCTCCAAAGATATACACAAATGGCCAATAAGCACATGAAAAGATGCTCAACATCACTAGTCATTAGGGAAATGTAAATCAAAACCACAGTGAGATACCAGTTCACATCTATTAGGATGGTTACAACCAAAAACAGAAAATAACAAATGTTGGCGAGGAGGTAGAACAACTGGACCGCTCACACATCGCTGGTGGGGATGTAAACTAGTACACCTGCCATGGAGAACAGTTTGGCATTCCTCAAAAAGTTAAAGTTACCATTTGACCCAGCAATTCCACTTCTAGGTATATACCCAAGAGAAATAAAAACATATGTCCACACAAAAATCTGTACATGAATGTTCATGGCAGCACTATTTATAACAGTCAAAGGTGGAAACAACCCAAATGTTCATCAACTGAATGTGTAAACAAAATGAAGACTATTCATCCAATGGAATGTTGATGGCCATAAAAAGGAATGAAGGGCTTCCCTGGTGGCGCAGTGGTTGAGAGTCTGCCTGCCAATGCAGGGGACATGGGTTCGGGCCCTGGTCTGGGAAGATCCCACATGCCGCGGAGCGACTGGGCCCGTGAGCCACAGCTACTGAGCCTGCGCGTCTGGAGCCTGTGCTCCGCAACAAGAGAGGCCGCGACAGTGAGAGGCCCGCGAACCGCGATGAAGAGTGGCCCCCGCTCGCCGCAACTAGAGAAAGCCCTCGCACAGAAGCGAAGACCCAACACAGCTAAAAATAAATAATTTATAAAAAAAAAAAAAAAAAAAGGAATGAAGTCCTACAAAATGAATGAACCTTGAAAAAATTATGCAGAGTGAAAGAAGTAAGACCAAAAAAGGCCACATATTGTATGATTCCATTATATTATATGAATATATACTTTTTTTTACTTTCAAAGCATGTGAATGTCCTACATATTAAAAATAAAATTATTTTTTTAAATATAAATCAGGTCATGTAATTCCTCTATTCAAAACCTTAGAATTCCCCAGCAGTCCAGTGGTTAGGACTCCACGTTTTCACTACTGAGGGCGCGGGTTTGATCCTTGGTCGGGGAACTAGGATCCTGCAAGCTGCTCAGTGCAGCCAAAAAAAAAAAAAAAAATTAAAAGGGAATTCCCTGGCGGTCCAGTGGTTAGGGCTCTGCACTTCCACTGCAAAGGGCACGGGTTCGATCCCTGGTTGGGGAACTAAGATCCTGCATGCTGTGCAGCATGGCCAAAACAAACACAAACAAACCTTAGAGAGAAGAGATTTCTCAGTTCATTTTAGGTAAAAACCAAAACCCTCTAAACCCTTTCAAGACCCTACCCTATCTGCTCCTCTCCCTTCCTCTCTGACCTCACCTCCTCTCACCTTCCCCTCTCTCACCTACTTCGTGTCTCACTGGCCAACTTGCTGTTCCTGGACATGGCAAGCATGTTCCTGCCTCAGGACCCTTGCACTTGCTGTTCCCTTGGCTTGGAACAATTTGCCCCCAGATATTTGCATAGTTGGCTCCATCTCCTTTAGGTCTTGGCTCAAATGTCACTTTCTTGAACAGGCCTCCCCTGACTCACACCCCCACCTCCCAGGAGACTCTGTCATGTTCCCTGCTGTTTCCCTAGAACAACCTGGGCCAGATTGGTGCTTAATAAATGTGTTCAATGAATGAATGAATGAACTGTTTGTCCATCACCCATCTTGTGCTGACCACTAGGGGAGCTCCAGACACCAGCAGTAACCAGCCCATCTCAGCCTGCTTGGAGGTCTGGGACACATGCAGAGAGCTTAGAAAGGTGTTTCCCTGAAATCTGAAATCCAGCCCTCACGAAGGCAAGCCACCTTAATCTCCTGGATTGAAAAATTGAACTAAGCTAAAAATAAGGCAAGGCCAGCCAGTTTTGCCAGAATTCACCAGGATTTAGGCTGCAACCTGTCCCTACCATGGAAGCACACTTTTCTTTCCTGAAGGTATAGAAGGAAACAGGGAAGGAGAATGGACCTGGCTGGGGATGGTGGCCTCCCAGGGCGTGAACACCCAGGAAACACACCTGGGATGACCGGCTTTTCCTAGCAGCAGAAGAATCCAGGGCTTAAACCCTCAGAAAACCAGAACAAGGGTGGTGCCTCCAAAAGACATTCTAGAAGGGTTCTCATCTCCCCACCCTGCTCCCCCTGGGCACCTCTTGGGTCCTTCCACGGCCTCCAGAACAGCTCCCATTTGGTGACACCAGACGGAATTTATGTGAGCAATTACTGTGTACTTTGTAGTCAGCTTGACCGGTCATTTACCTGCTGAGGAAGTAAAGTCATTTGGCTGAGACTTCATTCATTCATCAAGCATTTACTGAGCCCTACGCTGATCCAGACATGGAGGTTCAGCTGTGAACCAAGCAAGTCCCAGCCCTCAGGAGCTTGTTTTCTGGTGGCGGAGACACGAACTGTAAGTTCACTGCCTACGACAAGCACTGAGAAGACGGGGTGATGTCACAGTGACTGGAGGAGTGGGCACCTCTCAGCGGCGTGGTGAGGGCGGACCTCTGAGGAGGCAACACCACTCCTTATCATGAGTAAAAATATGCTGCGGTCTAGCTTGGCCCGGCGCCTAACAGATATTAAGCGCTCACCAAATCTTACAGTGACTCTCATCAGTCTACTGTCCTCTCCCTCAAGAGAACAGGCGCTCCCGGACACACAGCACGAGCTGTCACACAGTAGGGGTACGCTCGGTCCTCGTAACCTCTGCACGCGGTAGGGCTCAGAAGTCGGTCCAGTGTGAATCGGGCCCGGCCAGGGACACGGTTCAAAGTGCCCACCAAGCCCTGGCTCCTCCGCCCCGCCCAGGCGCCCTCCGCTCAAGTTCCTTGCACACAATAGGCGCTTGGCTGTGCGTGCTGAAGAGACGCCCGCTTCTGGGTCCGCCGGCGCAAGACCTCGGCCCTTTGCACCGGTGGGTAAACCGAGCCCGAGGTGGGTGACGACGCTGCCCGAGCTTCCGTGCGGCTGGCGACCAGGCCGGAGGCGGAGGCGAAGGCGGAGCGGTACTGGCAGGGAGGCGCCTCCACCCCACAACTTCCGCACCCAGCTGCGCCAGCTGCGGACCTGACCCCCGCGCGGCGCGGTTGGTTGCGGCTCGGCGGTCGCTGATTGGCTGACGTGTCCCCGGCGCGGGTCCCGATTGGCTGTGACGCGCGGCCGGGCGAGGCCCCCGCCGCCGCCGCAGCCTCGCCTGGGCTGGGCGGTCATTGGGCGGTGTGATCTCGCCGCGGTTCCGCGCACCTACAGCCGCCGCCGCCGCCGCCGCCGCCGCCAGCAGAGCGCACCGGGCTGGCCGGGCGAGTGGCTATGGCGGGCGCCGAAGACGGGCCGGGCCAGCAGCTGGAGGTCGACGAGGACGAGGCGGCGTATTGCCGGCGCTGGGGCGCGCAACATGCCGGGGCCCGCGAGCTGGCCGCGCTCTACTCACCAGGTAGGACCTCCGGGCCCCCCTCCGGCCCTGCAGTCATCAGCCTGGGCTGCGGACAGCGACCCCGGGTCCCCTGTATCGGAACCCCAGCCTCCGGCCCCAATGCAGAACTCCATCCGCGGCTTCTAACTTGCAAATAGCTCCCATAAGTCCGGGGACCCCACCCCAGCGCCCCTTCCAAGCCCAAGGCAGAATCCCAGCCCCGGAGCTTTCTGGACAGCTCACATCACACAGCTAGGTCCGAATCCTAGCTCGGGGTACCTGCGGCTGCAAAGAGCGCCCCTAGTCTTAGGGACCCCTCACCCCAGGACCCTGTCCAAGCCGAAGGCAGCCCCTCAGCCACATGCACTGCCCCCTAAAAGTCACACCCTATCCCAGGTTCTCCAGATCCAAAATTCACACTCTAGGACCCCATCTGCACCCCAGCCAGGACCCTGGGCGCCCCAGCCAGGACCCTGAGGTAGTGACCTCAAATCTGGGCATGTCAGGCCCCCTGCTCTGGGAACCCCAACTCAGGGGCCCCCAGCTAGAGTGCCCCAGAGGCGCTTCCTCCAAAGCCCCATCTTAAATTTATAGTTTCAGTCTACAGACCACTATTCCTCCACTGCATTAACTCTCATCCTATATTTTGGAATCCCCGGTGGTGAGGGCACTGCAAGTCTTCCAATTTAAGCTCCTCTCATGTACAAGCCCCAATTCCAGCCGTTTCCTTCTCCCTTGTAGATATATTAGCCCCCTCCATTGGGACTTGGGGGTCCCCAGACCGGCCCACAGCTCAGAGACCCTTGCTCTGGTTCTGCGCCAGGACAAGGTCTCTGGTTTCTTCCTGCTGGGCCTACCATTTCTGCTCCAGCAAGCACCAGCCTCCACCCCCTTCTCTGACTTCCACTTGAGCCTCAAGAATCTCATTGCCAGGCCCCAGCAGGGCGAAGTGTCCCCAGGGGTTAAGGGAAGTGCCTTTGAGAACTCCAGAGTCAAGTGACTGGGAGGCCCCTCTGCCTGGGTGTTGCCATCACATCAAGCTTTGTTTGTCAAACATTCTGACATCTTTCCTTTTGCTAGGGAGCAACCACCATGCACAACCCTTGCCTGGGGTGGGCATGGGTCCACTACCGCCTTTGGCTTTTTTCCCTAACTGGCCTGGGTTTGCATACCATCTCTGCCATAACTCTCTGTGTGACCTTGGGCCATTTGCTTTCTTGTTGAGTCCTAGATCACCAGAGGCCTTTCTGGACTTGCAATTCCATGTTCTGGGTGTGACTTTTTTCATACCTGACTTGGGCACCTGGCCCAGGATAACATGGTGTCTTCAGCCTGTTCCCCCAGCACCCAGCTTGTGGACTTAAAACCTCCTGTGCTCCCTGGGGCAGGCTGGACTTGGCATCCTGACTCTTCTTCTTAGCTGTGTAAGCTGGGCCAAGGCACTTTCCCTTTCTGAGCCTCAGTTTCCTCACCTCTAAAATGGATACAAGATAAAGTTTATCAGTTCCTTAGTGTCGCTGGGAGGAGGAAATGAGATTGTCTACCTTGGTGCAGTGCCTGTCTTACAGTAGGCAATCCCTATTATTAATCCAATAGTCTGACCCTCCCTGTGAGTCTTGGGGTAAGCTGCCTCACCCCTCTGCTTCTCAGACTCACCACCTGGGAATCAAGGGTAAAGATTCAAAGCCTGCCTCCTTTGGTGTCCAGCTGTGCCCACTCAAGTAAACCCTACCCACCTTCAACCAAATCATACCTGGGCATTCTGAGCCTCCTCAATGGACTGCCGTCTCCTCATTCCACCATGATTGCATCTTTGCCCAATTCTGGTATCCCCAAGTGCCCCTCACTCTCTGAAGAGCAGCCACTGCAGGGATTTAAGGCTGCAGACAGTCTCCTGGTGCCCCAAGCCTGCAATCAGAGGCCTTATCTCGTCTTACCCTAGAGTTGGGGCAGGGCAGGGGGAGTGCCTGGAGAGGGGGAGTGAAGGAGGAAGAGACTAGCTTCTCCAAATTCCATAGACCTCCCCGTGCCTGCCTGTGTCCCTTGGCCTTGAGGAAGAACCTCAGTCTCTGGGCCTGACCTGTAAGATAAGGGGCCAGGCTGAATACATACTGAGTACCCTCGTCCCAGGCCCTGTTCTAGGCTTTGGGGGCAAAGTGGTGAACAAAACAGGAAAGATGGAGCTGGACTTTAGTAAACCCAGTAAATAAGGGAAATATCTTACTTGCCCAGTGGTGGCAAGTGCTGTGGAACAAACATATAGCAGAAAAGGGAGAAGTGAAATGTTGGGGACAGTGACATTTTAGAGAGGGGGCATTTAAGGCCTCACTGAGCAGGTGACATTTGAACAGAGACCAGAAGGGAGGGACTTCTGAAGATATTTGAGGAAGGATTGGTCCAGACCAGGGACACAGCAAGTGCAAAGGCCCTAAGGTGGGAGCAAGCCTGAAGTACTTGCAGGATACCAAAGAGGCCTGTGGGCTGGAACAGAGTGAGCCGGGGGAGAGTAGGGAAAGTTTCTGGGTTCCAGGACTGAATTCTTGAGATTCGTGGGGCCAGTGATGGGTTGGCACCATGACAACTGGCGGCAATAATAAGGCAGTTAACAGAGTTGGCATTGATTGAGCACTGACTATGTGCTGGGCACTTCCCTTATGTGCTCTCATTTCATCCTCACTACGGTTGTCTCAGGGGCATCCTGGTATTAACTCCATTTTACAGGGGAGGAAACCGAGACCCCCGTAGCCTCCTCGTAGCCCACCCCCGACATGTGTTCTTCCTAACGCTTGTCGTGCCTGGGCTTAGGCTTGCGTCTGTCCCCACCAGAGGAGAAGATCAGCAAGGCCAGGGGCGGCATCTGTTTGGCTTGCCTGAAGTGCCTGCACCCTGTCCATCTTTAAGACTTTCCCTGGGGCTTAGCAAAGAGTGGTGACCTGCCCATGGTCACACAGACAGTTAGCCGGGCCAGAACGAGAACACTGGTCGGGGCGTTCTAGGTTCCGTGTTCCGAATCTTTGCTGTGGAAGTGAGCCAGCCCAAGTGGGTGTGCGGGAGGGGCACCAGTGTTCCAGGTCAGCAGAGCAGCATGCGTGCAGGGCTGGCGGCAGAGACAGTGGGCCTAGTGTCGGCCGAGAGCTGTGAGTCGTCTGATCAGGGCAGCCTCAGCCTGATCCCGTGGACCCTGAGTGTCTGGCCAAGGAGTGTCTGACCCAAGCACTCCCCTGGGTCCCGGGAGCCACAGAGGGTCCAGGTTTGGGGTTTGCAGCACCACCCCACCCTCTGCCAGGTGCCGGCGCTTGTGAAGGGTGGCTGGGCTTGGCAGGTCTACCCCAGTCTCACGGGCAAGCCTGGAGGCGAGGCAGGTGTCCAGCTTCCCGGCAGGTGCCAACTGACCTCTGACTGTGTGGGTCCCACTTCTCAGGTACCTAGGCTCCAGGGGTGGATCTTGGGGGGTCACCAGAACCCCTGTTCACCCACCCTGGCTAACTACGGATGCCCCTGCCCTGTGGGACACAGGGACTCTTAGCGTGGGGTGGGGGAAGGTGGAGGGTGTCAGGAGCGCTGGGTGGGGGTCCTGGCCTGTAGTCCCAGAGCTGAGCCTGGATTCTGTCCGCCAAGACAGGCCTCCCTGAGGCCCCTTCCTTGGCTGGGCCTGGTCCCTGGCATGCTCCTGGCCCAGCTTTCCCTCTGTCTCCCTCAATCAGTGTTGTTCTTTTTCCATTTCTTTGTCTCTCCTTCTCTCTGGCCATACTCATGTTCTCTTTGTCTCCTTATAATCACTCCCTGTCTCTGTCTCCTTCTTCTCTCTGTTTCTCATCGTCTTTTTTTTTTTAATTTTTTAATTTTATTTTATTTATTTATTTTTTATACAGCAGGTTCTTTTTAGTGATCTATTTTATATATTAGTGTATATATGTCAATCCCAATCTCCCAATTCATCCCACCACCACCACCCCGCTGTTTCTCATCTTTCTGTGTCTCTGATTCCTGTTCTCTCCCACCTCTCTCTGTCTCTCTGCCTCTGTGTCTCTCTGGTCTCTCTACCTCCCGTCCCCCCACCTCCCTGAGGCCGAGGGTCTCCTAGTGGCCAAGGACCATCAGAAGTGCAGGTTCCAGGGCTTGTCTGACTGAAACCAGAAGAGTCGGACCTGATACCAAGCCTTTGGCTGTGGCCTGTCCCCAGGCAAGCAGAGATGGCCTCCCCTGCACCTCCCAGCCCTCCCAGCCCTCCCAGCCCTCCACACACAAGCCCGGCCCCCTCCCCAGGCCCACAGGCAGTCACTGCTGTCACTCAGCCCAGATCGTGGACCCTGGCCAGGCCGGGGGCTGGCTCAGGGAAACAAGGCTCAGCACTCTGCCAGAGGTGGCCTGAGCCCTTCTGTCCGAGGAAAGTCCTTCCCCTCCCTGGGCCTCAGTCTGCGCATCTGTGAAGCGACACCGTTTAGACCACCTGACCGCGCAGTCCCTGCCAAGCTGACTGTCCATGCTGTGACTTCGGTGATTCTCGAGGGACTTTGGACAGCACACTTCATCTCTCCAGGCCTAGTTTCTCCTTCTGAAGGAGGGGGCAAGTAGCCCCCAGCCCATGGCGTACGGCAGGCAAGGGCTTGTTGGGATCGTCCCTGACACTGTCCCTGGCATGTAATAGGTGCTCCGTGAAGGCCGCTTATTATAATAGATGTATTTTTTATGGGTCATAGTTGAGGCACTTGTTCTGCAGAAGGATCCAGAGGCCAGAGAGAGAGTTTAGATGGGAAAATATTCAGATTTGGGGACATTCTTCGTGGCCAGGGGAGAGAGCTGGGCTATCTTTGGAATCAGGACAGCCCCGAACATCCAGGCTAACGAGCTCAGGATCCAAACCCAGTTTTCATTTTTACCCACTGAGCCTCAGTTTCCTCATCTAGGAAATTGGGATCACACAGTTCCTCCCTGGAGGGACTGAGACTTGAATGAGAGACTGAGAGACTATGCCTTGGGCTTGAAACCTCAGATGACTGCAGGGGCCTGGCCAGGACCGCCACCAAGGGAAGCCACCCAGTATGAGGCCGCAGGGAGGGGAGAGGACTGGGGTCAACCAGGAGCTCTTGCCCCATCTGATGGAGGCAGGCTTGGGCTGGCCAGAGCCCTGTGTTCTCAAAGGAAGTGGGAGAATAGGAATTTCGTGTGATTTTTTTTTTTTTTTAAGTGTAGCTGATTTTTTCAAAACTAAGAGCAAAATATGACAGAGGGAGTGGGTCTGCAGCATCTCTGATGTGGGCTGCACCCTGTACCCCAGCCCATAATAGGCCTCAGTGGGTGTTAGCCATTGTTGTTGTTACTGTTACTTGATCACGTTGCTGTCCCTACAGGCTGGGCGGCAGCAGATCGGTACTGAGGAATCACCTGTCCCTTACCACCACCCCTCCCGGCTTCCTGCTTCTGAGCCCCAGGTCCTGGCCACAAACAGGAGCCACAAAAGGGAAGGCCCTTCTGGGCCTGGTCATGGTGACCCCAGGTGGGGGCCCCTGGGGTGGCAGGGCCCCGTGGCCCAAGGGAAACAGCCCCTGACTGCGAAGTAGGCAGCAAGGGGCTTCTGCATCTGCTGCTGTGTGATGCTGTTGGGATTCTAGCCCTTTCTGGGCCTCGGGGTCCTCATCTGTGTGAGAGGGGCTGAGGGATGTGACCCTGGGCATGTCCTTTCCCACTCTGAGCCTTGGTCTTTTCACGGCTGTTCGGATTCTGGCTCAGGGCGCAGTCTGCTGCTGTACAGCCCGGACAAGGCGCTTTCTCTCTCTGAGCCTGTTTCCCTGTCGGGAACAGTGGGACGCCTCATACTTCCTTCCCACAGTGCTTCAGTGAGGGGTGCCCAGAGACAAAGCCTGGCAGTCTTTCTCTAGGATCGTGTTTGGGATCCACGATCCACAAACGTTTATTAAGCAACAACTGTGTGCCAGGGCCCTGGTGAGCAAGCCAGGCATGGTCCTAGGCCTCCTGAGTTCACATTTAGGGAGGGGAAGACGGATGTTAGACAGGCAGTGACAGTCCCTCATGATATGGGTCCCATGTTGGGGGAGCCTGGGGGTTAAAGGAGGCATCATGGATGGCTTCCTGGAGGTGGAGGTTCCAGGTAGAGATATGTAAGAACAGATTTGTCCTTGGGACCAGCTGCCTGAGAAAACAGTATTCCCAGGGGCCCTGTCACACGTTGTATCACCCATGGGGTCTTTTTATTTCCTTTTGCTTTACTAATCTTTTTTTTTTAATTAATTAATTTATTTATTTATTTATTTTTGGCTGTGTTGAGTCTTCGTTGCTGCACACGGACTTTCTCTAGTCGCGGCGAGCGGGGGCTACTCTTCATTGCGGTTCGCGGGCTACTCGTTGCTGTGGCTTCTCTTTTTTTTTTTTAATAAATGTATTTGTTTTATTTATTTATTTTTGGCTGCGTTGGGTCTTCGTTGCTGCACGCGGGCTTTCTCTAGTTGCGGCGAGCGAGGGCTACTCTTCATTGCGGTGCATGGGCTTCTCATTGCGGTGGATTCTCTTGCTGCAGAGCACGGGCTCTAGGCACGCAGGCTTTAGTAGTTGTGGCACACGGGCTCAGTAGTTGTGGCTCGCCGGCTTAGTTGCTCCGCGGCATGTGGGATCTTCCTGGACCAGGGATTGAACCTGTGTCCCCTGCATTGGCAGACGGATTCTTAACCACCGCGCCACCAGGGAAGTCCTACATTCACAAGTTTTAAGTTCAAAAGGGAGTACGTGAAAAAGTCTCGACCGTATAGGTATTTTTCCCTTTTTTCACATAAATGGCTGTTTAGCACTTTGCTGTTTGCACTCACCAGTTTGTCCTGGATGTCCCTCCACAGCCACGTATTAACAGTCGCCCAGGCTTTCTTCCTGGCTACAGAGATGCCATAAACCAAATTAATTTGTCTGAGTGCCCCGGCAATGGACACAAAGGTTATTTTCAAAGTTTCTATACCTTCAACAAAGCTGCAGTGAGTGAATCAGCTTGTCTGAGCTCATGTGCTATTAAAACAGGTGCCAAGATTTAAAGAGATGATTTCACACCCACATCCTGATTGCTGGCTTCTGTTGAGAATGAGAAGGTCTGGCCTCCCTGGGCCCACACTCCCCCTTGGCAGTAGTCAGCCAGTTAGTGGCTACTGCTTTAGAAAGGGCACATGTGCTGTGGTGTCCCCACCCAGCCCACCTCACTCCTTCAGATCACCTGCCTGGCCCCTGGAGTTTGAGACCCCTCATCGGCACTGCCTCTTCTCCCTGTGGCTGGAGCCCTAGAGGGGATAATCAAGGCCTTATTTCTCCTGAATTCCTGACTCATTGCCTGGAGCCCTGCTTGATGGAGGTTGGGCGGGGTGTGAACCTCCATGATTAAAAGCTGTTTGTAGCCTCTGCCTCCAAATAATTACCTACAAAAGGGGACAGGTGATGGGATGATGACAGTTAAAAAAAGAAGCTCATTAAAATTCCTTCACATGTCTCCAGAGAGAGCCCAAAGGGGCCCAGGAGACCAGTATTCTGGTCCTGTCTGCCAAAGAATCAGCATGTACAAAGCCAGCTTCATGGGCATCAGACCTGTGCACAGGGGCCTGTGCTCAGAAGGGCCTCACCAGAAGAGCTTGGTTTAACACAGCCGGCCCTGAGTGTCTGACCTTCGGCAGGCCCTTCCCCTTCTCCAGGCCTCGGTGACATCATCTGTGAAATGGGCAGGTAGTCCCTGCGTTCAGCCTGTAGTCAGCACTGCAGACTCTCAGAACACAGTCAAAGAGCCCCCATGGGCCCGGCTCTGCCTGGCTTTGATCCTTGATCCCTCGGCCTTTGCCACCCGCCCTGCACTCACCTCTCGCCTCCTCTCCCTACAGGCAAGCGCTTCCAGGAGTGGTGCTGTGTGGTGCTGTGCTTCAGCCTCATCGCCCACAACACGGTCCACCTCCTGCTGCTGGCTCACTGGGAGCACACACCTCTCGTAATGCTGGGAGTCGGTGAGTGCCCGCAGCCCTGCTGCCTGCCTCGGTTTCCCCAGGGGCCAGGGACCTACCTAGTGTCTGCGCCACTCTGATGGCGACTTACACACGTGTGTGTGTGTGTGTGTGCGCTTGCGTGCACACGAATGGGGTACAGGCTGTGGGAACCCTGGTTCCCGTCTCAGTCAGTGGCACCTGTGTCCTTCCTGTCACTTGGGCCAAAAACCTGGGTGTCATCCTCAGTTCCTTTCTCTCACATTCCACTCCAAAGCATCAGCAAATGCTCTTGGCTGTCCTTTCGTGATGCATCCGGCATCCATTCCTGTCCACCTCTACCATCACCTCCCTGGACTATGGCGAAGCCTCCTCCCTGGTCTCCCTGCCTCCAACTCTGCCCCCCACTGTCCATTCTCCACAGGCAGCTGGGAGGATCCCGTTGGATCCTCCGTGAGGTCACGCCACTGGCCTGTTGTCCCCTGTATGCTTAGAATAAAACACCAACTCCTCAGCACGGCCTGGCCCCAGCCCCGCCTCACATCATTTCCTTCCTCTCCTCTGGCTCACCCTGCTGCCGCCACACTGGCCTCTCGCTGTGCCTCCACCAGGTGCTGTCAGGCACACCCCTAGCTCAGGGCCTTTGCACATGCTGTTCCTGTGCCTGGAACTCTCTTCCAGCAGGTACCTGCGTGGTTCCCTGCCTCGTCTAGGTCACCTCGGGGAGGCTCTCCCTCAACAATAGCAGCCCTGCCATACACCACCCCTCACCCCACTCTGTTATACAGTCTGTTTCTTTGTTTATTACCCATCTCCCCGACTCAAATATCAGCTCCCTGAGAGTAGGGATTTTTGTCTGTTTGCTGCTGTGTCCCCAGCCCCGAGCACAAAGCCTCACACAGTAGGTGCTCGGTAAATATTTATTGAATCAGTGAGTGAATGAATGAATGAATGAGCTGCAGTGTATTAGTACCTACTGAGTGTTTTCCATTGGTCGGTCCTCACCCATCCACAGCCTGGGGGGGTGGAGGCTGCAGTTGTCATCATTTTCCAGACGAGGAGACCGAGCCTCAGAGAAGGGACCGGCCAGAGTCACACCTCAAAACGGAGAGCACGACATAGTTCTTAATTCACTGTCTCCACTCCCAGGTCCTGGAGTGACTCAGTTCCTTCTTCTCCGCACACCGCCCCCCCCCTTCCCTCTAATTCAGGTGCTCATCCCCTCCCCCACCCTGGGCTCCCAGGCTGACGGGGCAGCAGCTGTGCCCTTGGTCCGCCTAGCCAGCCCCAAGTGTTCAGCTTCCACAGTCTCATTAAAAGCATTCTGGTCGCCTAAGCCAGTAGCGCTCAGGCCAGCTAATTGAGCCATCTGGGTCTGGGGTGGGGATAGGCATGTGCTGGGGGCGGACCAGCTGAAGGGGAAGGAGGTTAACCCATCTAGTGCCGGGGAGCCTGGGCCCCGCCCATAGGAGCCAGACATGTCCCCTCTGCCCAGGGGTGAGAAGGACCTGCACCTCCAGCCTCTCTGCCTTGGAGCAGCACATTCAAGGGCAGGGATGTAGACCGTGTGAGCCCCGACGCCCCATCTGGGGGTGGTCACGAGCAGGCCCCTACGGTCCTGGGTTCAAGTCCCAGCTCTGCCACTTCCTGGCTGTGTGGCCTTGGGCAGGTGTCAGTGCGCCTCTGAGCCTTGCCTTCCACGTCTGGAAAGTGAGACTGCTCACAGCCCCTGCCTCCTGGGGCCACTGTGAGGGCAAAATGCAGGTGTGCGTAACCGCTGAGAGGGCAGCAGCTGAGTAGAGGTGGGGAGGGGACACCGCCCGACATTCACTCCCCAGGGCTCAGACCTTCTGCCTCCACGGTCAGTTTAACAGTGGATATTTCCCAAGCCTACCATGTGTAAGCCCCATGCTGGGCTCTTTTTTTTTAAGGAATTCCTTTATTTGTATTATTTATTTATTTTTAGCTGTGTTGGGTCTTCGTTTCTGTGCAAGGGCTTTCTCTAGTTGCGGCAAGCGGGGGCCACTCTTCGTCGCGGTGCGCGGGCCTCTCGCTATCGCGGCCTCTGTTGTTGCAGAGCACAGGCTCCAGACGCACAGGCTCAGTAGTTGTGGCTCACGGGCCTAGTTGCTCCGCGGCATGTGGGATCTTCCCAGAGCAGGACTCGAACCCGAGTCCCCTGCATTGGCAAGCTGACGCTCAACCACTGCGCCACCAGGGAAGCCCCATGCTGGGCTCTTTTAACTCTTGGTGGCAACTGAGTGAGGAGGGTCTGATCACCGTGCTCTGAGAGGCCAGGTGACTTGCCCGTCGACCCTAACCCGGGCAGCAGCAGAGTCTGGGATTTCATGTCCAGACCTGGCCGGGGACTGTGCAGCCTCCAGTTGGCACTAGGAGGAGAGGGTGTTCTAGGCAGTGGGCCCAGTCTGGGCAGAGGATCATTAGCACCAGAGCCCCAGGTGTATGTTGGGTGGGCATCCCAGGCAGGTCGCTGCCTCCCTGGTCGGTTGGGACCAGACCCAGGAGACTTCGCAGCACCTGCCTGTGATAGCAGCTCTTCCACCCCGCACCTTTGCCTCTAGGCTGATAAGGGCAGACAATCCCCTGATAGTGGTGTTTGCACAGCTCCTAATGGATTTAAGTAGCCGCCCTGATTTGTGTGTTGACATGCAGGAAGTAAGGGCACCGTGCCAGCCTACACAGCCCACCTGCTGCTGTCTCCCAAGAGGTTCTGGTGCCCCTGGCAGGCCCCAGAAACCAAGGGAGCCAGAAGCCCTGAAAAGGTGCCCAGTTAATAAATACAGATGATGCAATCCTGGGTAGCAAAGTCAAGATAAGGGAACTAGCAGGGAAGAGGAGAGGTAAGAGGTCAGGGAAGGCTCTCTGGAAAAGTGACATTTGCACAGAGACCTGAAGGAGGTGAGGGAGGGGAGGCAAACTGTTGTCCCTGGGGTGTTCCAGGCAGCGGGAACAGCAAGTGCTGCAAAGGCCTTGAGGCTGGGGTGAACGCTGAGCATTTGGAGGATAGAGAGGAGGCCCGTGTGGCCTGAGAAAACTAACCAAAGGAAAAGTAGTTGGTGGCAGCTGAGAGACAGCTGGGGGCAGGTCCTGTAGGGCCTTGAAGGCCATGGTCTGGACTTGGGGTTTTATTGTACAGGCCGTGAGAAGCCACTGGCGATTTTCCCACAGGGAGCTGACATCATCTGATGCTGCAGGGAGGATGGATGGGGGCAGGGAGGGCCAGAGAGGAGGTGAAGGCGGTGGCCCAGAACCCTGTAGGGCAGTGGAGGTGGTGAAAAGTCGTCAGATTCTGGGTGAGCTGTGAAAGGTGAGCGCCAGAATGTGCTGTCAGGTTGGCTGTGGAGGGGAGGGGGGAGGGGTCAGTGACCTGAACTATGGAAGGGACCGTTAAGAGGGAAGAGGTTAGAGGACCCGCGTGAGGGGAGATGCTTGGGATGCCTGCCTGAGGGCCAAGGGAAGGTGTTGAGCAGGAAATTGGAAATCCGGAAATCTGGGTGTCCTGGGAGTAGAGATGGTGTTTGAAGCCCAGATGCTGGCAGAGGGCCCTGGGGTGGGGCGGAGGGACTGTGTGCGAGCAGAGACAAGGCCCGAGGCCTCCAGTGCTTGGGATGGGGAAAGGAGGAAGAGCCAGCCAAGGGGGAGGAAGGAGAACTGGGCAGGCTTGCACAGGCCGAGAGGAGAATGTGTTTCCAGAAGACTCGGGGGTCAACTAGGAGCAGCCAGCCGAGCAGAGCAGCAAGATGGGGCAGCGAGGGGACCACCGGATTTGGCCACATGGAGGTCATTAGTGACCTTGACGAGGACAGGGTGAATGAGTAATAAATGAGTGGCCCCGGGAGCCCCGAGCTATTTGCTGCACTTGGGGAAACTGGAGGGAAAATGTGAGGGCTCGTGAGCTGGTGCCTGAAGGAGTGAGTAGGAGTTTCTGGCAGACAAATGGATGGGGGGAGTAGGGGGTTCCAGGCAGGGGGCACAGTGAATGCAAAGGTCAGCAGTCGCAGGGCCCCAGGTCATGGCCAGCCTCATAGGTCAGGTGCGAAGTCTCCACGGGATTTGAGCTGAAAGGTGGTAAAGACAGGCTTTGGCCCCAGGACTATAGGGACCAGCCTTCAGCAGTGTCTGCTTCTGTCTCAGCCCCTCTGTCTCCACACCAGGCCTTGAGGTGGGCAGAGCGCGAAGAAGTCCCAGCCGGGTGACCTGTGGGGAAATGGAGGTCCCAAGGGGCCCAGGGACTGGCTCAAGGTCACCTGGTGAGTCAGGGTAGCCTGGAGTGAATCATCATCTCCTATGCTGTCCCAGCGTCCTGCAGGCAGGGTGGTAACTAGGCCCAAGCTGCCCCCAGAGTGAGCCAGCCACCAGGCGCTGACACCAGCATTGGGACAAAGAAGCTTCTGTGTGCCCGCCTCCGCCACCCCTACCCCCATAAAAAGGACTCGGGCAGCAGGCCTGAAGGCCTGGAGTTGCTGCTCTAGAAACAGCCACCGCCCGTAGATCACAGAGCCGTTTCCTCCCTTAGGCCGGGGGAGGGCCCTGTCTCTCCAAAAATAATTCCTGACGTCTGCCTAAAGCCCACATCCCTCCCTGCTCAGCAGCCTGACAAGGCCAGGGGCTTGAGGCTCAGAGAGAGGAGTAATATTTAACTACTAACTGTAGCTACATTTGGGGAGCACTTACTATGTCCCAAGGACCTGCATTAGCCCACTGTTATTAACTGACTGTAGTTAAGTGAAGTAAGTACCATTAATATCCCCATTTCCGGGGCTTCCCCGATGGCACAGTGGTTGAGAATCCGCCTGCCAATGCAGGGGACACGGGTTCGGGCCCTGGTCTAGGAAGATCCCACATGCCGCAGAGCAACTAAGCTCGTGTGCCACAACTACTGAGCCTGCGCTCTAGAGCCCGTGAGCCACAACTACTGAGCCCGCATGCTGCAACTACTGAAGCCCATGCGCCTAGAGCCCATGCTCCACAACGAGAGAAGCCACTGCAATGCGAAGCCCGCGCACCGCAACGAAGAGTAGCCCCCGCTCGCCGCAACTAGAGAAAGCCCGCGCGCAGCAACGAAGACCCAACACAGCCAAAAATAAATAAATAAATAAATAAAATTAAAAAAAAAAAAAATCCCCATTTCCCAGACGTGCACGTGAAGGCTCAGCATCATCATGAATGGCCCTCGCCTTGGTCTCTGGCCACTCGCCAGCAGCCCTGACCACCTCAGGGCAGCCCTCACCCTTCAGGTCTCCTTTCCTCCTCTGGCACGTGGGATGTGGTGGGGCCTATCACAATGGACGTGCCGTGAGATAATACACGTTTTTTTAAATGGACTTTATTTTTTAGGACAGCTTTAGACTTACAGAAGATGAGCAGATAGTACAGCGAGTTCCCATATACGCCCTGCCCCCAATTTCCCTTATTATTAACGTCTTATATTAGTATCATACGTTTGTTACAATTAATACACCAGTATGGATACATTATTATGAACTGAAGTCCATAGTTTATTCAGATGTCCTTAGTTTTTAGCTAATGTCCTTTTTCTGTTCCAGGATCCCATGCAGGATTCCACATCACATTTAGTTGTCACGTCCCTTGAGGCTCCTTAGCTGTGACAGTTTCTCAGGTTTTCCCTGTTTTCAGTGATCTGAACATTTTGGAGGAGTGCTCGCATTTTGTAGGATGCCCATCTGCTGGAATTTGTCTGGTGTTTTTCTTAGTGGGTTATGTGTCTCGGGGAGGAAGCGCTCAGAGGTCAAGTGCCATTTTCATCACATCTAGCAAGGGTATGTACTATCAGCATGACTTATCACCATGATGTTGACCTTGACCACCTGGCCCAAGTGGTATTTGTCAGGTTTCTCCACTGTAAAGTTCCTCTCTTCCCCCCGCCACCTTCTGTCCTGTATGCCCCTTGGAGAGAAGTCTCTGTGTACAGCCCATATTTAATCTGTGGGGAGTTAAGCACCCCAATGTTAACCGTGATCACAAAACGTTGTTTTTCTAATATTTTTTTATTATCACTGTTATCATCTGTAAGGATTAAATGCTTAGGACGATTAAGGAGATAAGATGTATAACCAGCTTAGGACTGGCCTTGGTACAGTTTAGGGATTAAGAGAGATAAAACGTTTAAGGTTCTGGCACAGAGCCTGGTAACTATAAGTGCTCAATAAATGTCAAGTAAAAATAAATAAGTAAATAAATGAATGGGGCTTCCCTGGTGGCGCAGTGGTTGAGAGTCTGCCTGCCAATGCAGGGGACGTGGGTTCGAGCCCTGGGCTGGGAGGATCCCACATGCCGCGGAGCGGCTGGGCCAGTGAGCCACAGCTGCTGAGCCTGCGCGTCTGGAGCCCGTGCTCCGCAACAAGAGAGGCCGCGACAGTGGGGGGCCTGCGCACCGCGATGAAGAGTGGCCCCCACTTGCCACAACTAGAGAAAGCCCTCGCACAGAAACGAAGACCCAACACAGCTAAAAATAAATAAATTAAAAAAATGTTTAAGCTATAAATAAATAAATAAATAAATAAATAAATAAATAGATAGATAGATAGATGGATGGATGGATGGATGGATGGATGGATGGATGGATGGATGGATGGATGGATGGATAGATAGATAGATAGATAGCTGACGTCTTTACCCTAAGAAGATGAGGGCGTATATCTTCACACAGGCTAGTGAATGCATGTTCACAGGAGCCTGAGTCATACCAGCCCCAACCTGGGAACAACCTAGTCGTCCAACAGCAAAATGGACAAATGTACTGTGGTACATCCAGATGGTTAAATACTACTCAGCAATAAAAAGGATGAACTCCTGATACACACAACCACATGGATGACTCTAGAAGCATTATGCTAGTGAAGGAAGCTAGACCCAAAAAAGCACATACCGTAAGAATCAATTTGTATATAGTTCTAGAATTGGCCAAACCAAAGTATAATTATGGGAAGCAGATCGGTGGTTGCATGGAACAGGGGTGGGGAGGCAGTAGGGGGACTGCTGGGGGGCTGCGTTCTCCTGAAGGCAGCATTTAGGGGCAGGATTAGTCCAAGCTGTTGGGACAGGGGCTCAGGAGGCACCTTAGCTGACCCTTCGCTGTGCAAGTGAAGATGCTGAGGCCCAGAGGGGGCAAAGGGCTTGCCCAGGGTCACACAGCAATATGGTAGCAAGAGATGAGGCCCCCGACCCTTGATCTAGCGCCCCCTTAGCTCTTGGCCACAGTGCCTCTAGTCCCTCCTGGTAGACGCAAGGCAGTGTGTACACAGCATCCTGTGTAGTTTGCAGTAGGAGCTCTGTTAATGCCCCTGGACCTACTGAGATACAGTTTAAGGGCATGAAAACATGCTGGTTTTGGAGGCTGGTAGACTCACCTCTTCCCATCCCATGGCTGCCACTTCCAAGCCATGGGGCCAGGGGTGATGCTTCAACCTCCCTGAGCCCCTTTCCTCATCAGAGAAGTGGGGAAAATAAATGAGGCTGTCACCTCAGATGGTGACAAGTGCTGTGAAAGAAGTAAAGCAGGGAGATGTGACCAAGAACACCTGCCTGGGAGGAGGGCTTCGCCAGGGGGTTGGTGATGTTTGCTCTGAGCTAGAAGGCTGAAGAGGAGCCAGCCACTTGGGGATCTTCAGGGAGAGGGTGGGGTGCCAGGTAGAGGAACAGCAAGTGCAAACGCCCGAGGCTTCCCCAGATTCCCCAACCCCTTCCCCAGCCCAGGTCCACCCTCCCAGCACTGTCACTAAGGAGCATGACTTCCCAGCCCTGGGCGGGGCCTTGTGTGCACTGGCCTTCGAGCCCTGCCAAGCCCTCCCCTCTCCCCAGCCCAGCCACCCATGCAGTGTCACCCCTTCCCCGCCCTGTCCTTTGGCTTCTGCATGCCAGGAGGTGCTGTATGGCTCCACCTGGCGGCCCACTTGTCACCAGGAACTTGCAATGTATGCAGCTGTATCTCCCCTGCCCCCTGCCATCCCTCCTATGTTTGGCATATGTGGGGTGGGTGCTCCAGGGCCTCTGGAAAGCCTTCATTCACAGCCACCCCTAACTCGGGCCCAGGCACCAGAGCTGCACGTCCACGGTGACCCACACACTCACTCTTGCTCCCTCGCTCATGAGTCCTGCTCTCCAGGGAGGCATCTGGGGGATTTTCTCAGCCTTCACAGTGCCTCAGGGCCCTGGTCCCCTGTCCCCAGGGGGCTGTGGGACCTAGCAGAACTCGAATAACCTTTAAACGGCCCAGCTGGCCCTTGGACAACCAGTTCACACCGAGAAACTGAGTCTGGGAGGGGAGGAGGGGGTTGCCTAAAGTCACGTGACCCAGTGGGCCGCATTTACCAGCACTTAAAACTGCATTTGTTTTGTGTATTTGTTTACAGCTTCCTCCCCCCACCCCCCCATATCTCTGTCCCAACAACATGAGCTCAATGTCTGATGCACCTCTGGCTCTAGAGCTTGGCACACAGTAGGTCCTCACAGAATGTCGCTTGATAGACTAAATGACTGAATAACAACAGTAATAATATGTACTGAGGGCTCACTATGTGCCCTACACTGTACTTAATGCTTTACATTGATTCATTCAACGAATGTTTACTGAACCATATCATGTGCGAGGAATTGGAATGTAGCCATAAACGCAAGACTAAAATCCCTGACTTTGTGGAGCTGATATTCTTGTAGGGGAGACAGTAAACAAACAGAAATGAAGTCCAAGGTGATAGGTGCTCGGAAAAGAAGATGGGTGCTAGGAAATGCTGGAAGATGGGAATGGTTACAATTTTAGATCAGGTGTCCCCGGAGGACCTTTGAGGCAAAGATCTGAAGGAAGTGAGGGAGTGAGCTGTGTTACCTCTTGGGAAAGAATGTTCCAGCAGAGTGAAGAGCAAATGCAGAGACCCAGAGGCATGTAGCGGGGTGTAAGGGAAGGGGAATATGCCAGTAGGGCTGAGACACAGAGGGAGGGGAGCGTGATGAGGGTGGCACTGGTGTGTTACCTTGGGCAGCTTGCTGGCCACTCCACCTCGGTTTCCGCATGTGGACAGTGTCGTGGTGCATCCTGCTGTGTTATATTTGGACCCCAAGGCAGGTTAAGAGCCCAGCTCTGCCACTTGCCATCTATGCGACCTCAGTCTACTTATTTCTGTTCTCCAAGCCTCAGTTTCCGCCTCTATAAAGTAAGAATAAAAATGGTACCAACTTCTAACAGATTGTGAGAATTCATTAAGATCAAGCATGTAAAGCACTTGTGTCTGGCACTGAGAAAGTGCTCGATAAATGGTAGCTGCTGTGGTTTTTTTAATCATCATCATTCGCATCCATCTAGAGGAAACTGGGGCACAGAGAGGTTGAGTAACATGCCCAGTGTCACACAGCTAGTGAGTGACAGCTGGAATGTGAGTCCAGATATAACAGCACTTAACCTCTGTATTATACTGAACCCTCAAGTGAGCGAATGGTTTGGGGGTCTCTGAGGGGACTCCACTCCAGTTCTGAAGAAATTCAGAACAAAGACAAGGAAAAGGCTGCTGGAGGCCAAATTATCACACTTAACTGTTGATAAAAGTTAGGTTGCGGGGAATGTGGCTTCCATCTGGACCTAACGTACTTCCTGACACCAAACCCCAGAAGGACATTTTCATCTGGTTACCAGCAGCACTGGGGCAGAGTGGGCTTCCCTACATGGGGCGTTTGGGGGTCAGAGAGAAAGGGACAGTTGGCTCCTAATAGGGAAAGGTTGGGCTGATCTGAGCATGCCCGGTTTACTCTCTCCAGACTCACCGAGCAAATGAGGCCCCACATCTCCCTGGGGAAGAGCAAGTAAAGGGACAGACTGAGGCCAGGAATGTTATTCCTGAGACTCCATTCACAGGGGACAAAGTGTCCCGAGTAGAGAAGGGACACCTTCTGCCCCAACAAATGAGTGAATGAGCAAGCAAGCAAGCAAGCAGGCGAGTGACTTCCTGATTTGGGGTGGGGAGTGGGCAGGGGTATCCCTCTTGTCCACCGCCCTCCCACCCCCACCCCAGCTCATGCTCCTCTTGTCCATAGTTGCAGGGGCTCTCATTGCTGACTTCTTGTCTGGCCTGGTGCACTGGGGAGCCGACACCTGGGGCTCCGTGGAGCTGCCCATCGTGGGGAAGGTGCGTATATTGACCCAGCCCCGAAGCCCAGCCCGTCTCCTCCAGGAGGAGGTCGGGCTGTCTGACCTTGGGTGAGTCCCCTTCCCTCTCTGAGCCTGTTTCCCTATCTGAAAGATGGGAAGTGTGGTTCCAGCCTGACCCCCATGCCCCTCCTCCAAGACTAGAACAAGAATCCCCTGGGATTTTCTGGAAGCATCAGGTGTGGGACAGAGAGCTTTGATACATGGCCACCTCACCGGAACCCCTTGAATTTGGGGACCGCACCACATCTTATTCTCCTTTGCCTGCCCTGCTACACCTCACTGTTTTCATTGAATTTTATCTTGAGTCAGACTTTTTTGATTGTGGTAGAAAAGCTGGTACAAACTTAACCAAAGAAAGGTACTGATTCATGTAATGAAAATTTTAGGAGTAGAGCCAAATTAGGGCATGACTGGGTCCAGTGGGACGGACAGACCATATTCTTTGGGCTCAGTCCCTCTCCATGTCTGTCTCTGCTGGCTCCACTCTCATGTAGGCTTTCCCCCGTAAGGTGGCCAGGATGGCTCACAGCTGCCTAGACTTCCATCCTCCCAGCTCAGGGCCCCCAGTAGAAGAACTCCCCTTCCCCATAGTTTCGGCCAGAGTCCCATGGCTCATTCCCATTGGCCCAGCTTGGATCACACACCCATCCTTCATCCAGTCACGGTGGCCAGAGGGATGGGGTGCTCTGATTGGCCAGGCCAGGGTCCCGTGCTCACTCTTAACTAGGTGGAATCAGCCCATTGGAACAGCTGGTACTAAAAGAAGAAGGGGAGGCTGTTACCAGAAGGAGGGGCCTGGACGTTGGAAAGAAAGAAAGGGTCCTGCCTGTCACTGGGAGGGGCCTCCTCAATTGTCTTAGGGTAGGAAAGGAGGGTGGAGATTGTCTCCAAACCCCCCCAGAGCCCAGGTCAGGAGACTGAGGCCCACAGCGGGGCAGTACCAGCCCAAGGTCCCCACCAGGTCATTTCGACCCATCTTGCGCTAAAGCTGTTAGACCCAGACCCTGAAGGCTGGGTGGGATCTGTAGCAGTGGCGTGGTGGGACAGCATCTCAAAGGCAAGGAGGTGAGCCCGCGCGGAGTGTGAGCAGGAGGTCGGGGAGAGTGGCCGACCACCACAGGCTGACTGGTCGGATGGATCCCCTCTCCCGCCCCCCTACCCCACCCAGGCTTTCATCCGGCCATTCCGGGAGCATCACATCGACCCGACAGCCATTACGCGGCACGACTTCATCGAGACCAACGGGGACAACTGCCTGGTGACGCTGCTACCGCTGTTAAACATGGCCTACAAGTTCCGCACCCAGAGCCCAGGTAAGAGTGCCCCCTGGTGGGCCTTCAGGGAGCCATCGGGGACAGGCACACACGCACCCCTCCCGTGAGCCTCCTGTAGCTTGTGTGTGTGTTTGGCCCCTCACAGTGTTAGAAAAATTTTTAGTTAGTTTCCCTCATGTAAAATTGGGATATTTGACATAAAGATCTGTGTTTCCAGCTTCTCTTGAACAATCCGATCTGGCCACCCTGGGTCTTTGTTCCCACTTGGCTGTACTGGGCTGGAGCTGAGCTGCAGGGGCCCCTCCCTTAGACAGAGATGCACGCTCTCCACTTTGCCACAGTCCCCACTACTCCCTGCTGTCCAATGCCTGGCCTGCCTTGCTCATCTGAATTACCTCCCTGGCCCTGAGGGCTTCTGGTTTTGCTGCCTGGGCTTAGTGGAAAGAGTATATGTAGCCTGCCAACCCAGTCCTGAGTTCAGACCTCTGCCCTGCCTATCTGGGGGAGGAAACTTGTGCCAAAGCAAGTCACTTCACCTCTCTGAACCTCAGCGACCTCGTCTGTCAGGTGGGGGATGAGTCCTTCCCCTGTGCCAGATCCTGTTCTAACAGTTTGACACGGTGCTTATCTTTAGAGCAGCCCCGCTGCGGGGAGATGTGATGAATGAATGTGGTGTTGGGGGTGCTGCCCCGCCCACCTCCTCTTCCCCAGTTGGGGCACCCGTCCCCCAGCTGCTGTGAGCATCCAGCTGCCCCTTCTGAGAACTGCCAGGGCAGGTACCGCCTCTTCCCTTGGGATAAGCCTGAAGCCAGTGACAAAAAAAAAAAAAAGCCGGCAAAAGCCAGCCCCCTGGCCTCTGAGTGGGACCAACTCTATGGAGTCATTAACATTTCAGACCCCCCCACCCCACCCCACCAGGATCAGGCTGAGACAAGACTCCCCCCACCCCATCTTTGCTTAACTCTTCCCCTGCCCTGTCCTGCTTTCCTCACTCCCTCAGATGTTTTTCCAGAAGAGAGGATTTCCCACCCCACCCCCACCTCCCCCCCAGTCAGATAACTCATGTGCACATGAATCCTTGTCTCAGCCTCTGCTTCTAGGGAATCTGGACAAAGACTTATTTCGTTGTTGAGGAGCTTGAGACTCAAAGAGGTAGAGTCGTTGACCCAAGTTCATACAGTTAAGAAATGTCAGAGCAGGGGGGAATTCCGTGGTAGTCCAGGGGTTAGGACTCAGCGCTCTCACTGCCGAGGGCCCAGGTTCAATCCCTGGTCGGGGAACTAAGATCCCACAAGCCACGCGGCGTGGCTGAAAAAGAAAAAGAAATGCCAGAGTAGGGATCTGCACCCAGCTCTGCCTCATTCCAGAGCCCACATTCTTAACTATTACCTATGCTTATTCCATTCTGCCCACTGAGCAGAAGGGGAGACTGAGGTCCAGAGGGGAGTCTGAGCTTGCCCGAGTCCAGTTGGGAGGTTGGAAAGAGGCCTGGGTGCTATCCTGGGAAGGGAGCTGGGCCAGGCTGGCAGTGGGCCCCCACCCTGTGGACAGCTGTATGGGGCCTATGGTCACCCCCCCTCTACCCACGCTGCAGAAGTCCTGGAGCAGCTGTACCCCTGGGAATGCTTCGTCTTCTGCCTGATCATCTTCGGTACCTTCACCAACCAGATCCACAAGTGGTCACACACGTACTTTGGGCTGCCGCGCTGGGTCGTCCTCCTGCAGGACTGGCATGTCATCCTGCCTCGTAAACACCACCGCATCCACCACGTCTCACCCCACGAGACCTACTTCTGCATCACCACAGGTGCGGCTATAGGGTAGCGTGGAATGGGCTGCCCCCACTCTGACTGCAGCTCCATCCTTAGGATCAAGGGGCACAGATCACAGTGGGAGGTGGTGCAGTCCTGCAGGAACATTCTCTCAGAACACACATTTCTTGAGCATCTACTACATGCCAGGCACTCTTCTAGGTGCCAAGGACACACACACACACATACCCCCTTCATGGAGTTGTGATTCCAACCACCCATCCATCCAGCAGATATTTATTGAGCACCTACTATGTGCCATATAGCACTGAACAAAACAGGCAAAAATCCCTACCTTTATAGCATTCACATTCTAAGAGGGGACATTCCAGGCACTAAATAACAAGTACTATATCTGATTGTCCTAACTGCTATGGAGGAAAATAATGCAGAGGGTAGGAGAGGGAAATGGGGAGCTTCACCCTTTAAATACGGTGATCAGGGAAGGCCTCACTGAGAAGTGACATTTGAACTGAGGGAGAGAATCATGTAGATCTGGAGGAAGAGCTCTCCAGGCAGCAGGAGCAGTAGGTGAAGGGCCTTGAGGCAGGAACCACATGCCTGGTTTGTTTGAGGAGCAGCAAGGAGGCTAGTGTGGCTGCAGTGAGAGGCGTGAGGGGTAGAAGGGTTGGAGAGATGGCAGAGTCCAGGTGTGAGAAATGCTGTGAGGGCAAACAAAGCAGGATGAAGGGCAGAGAGTCATGGGGGAAGGGGGCGTAGCTGTTTATTAAGGAGATCGGAAATCTGGAAAAAGTGGGGGGGTTCCCTGCAGATAAATAGGGACAGATCAGTCCAGGGAGAGGGAACAGCAAGTACACAAAGGCCCTGCGGCAGGAACAGGTGACCCAGGAGTAGTAAGGAGGCCCACATGCTGTTGGTAGTTAACGTGGGATGAGGTGAGGCGACCAGGTTTTCCAGGGCCAGCTGGGTATCTTTTTAAGGTTAAGTATACCACATGTGCTGTTAAGTCAGACCAACTTGGGTTCAGCCTTCAGCTCCTCCATATGTGACTTACGGAGGCTCACAAGCCTCCCAGGGTTATCGTTTCTCTCATTCACAAGATGGGGCTACAGCCACCTCCTTCACATACCACCTCCCAGGGCTGGGGTGTGAGTGGTAAGGTGGCAGATGCAAAGTGCTTGGCACATAGTAGGTACTCAGTAAGCTACAGCTACTGGTTTGGGGGCAGGGGTTGGGATGTTTGGTTTGGTTTTGGGGAGGTTGTTTTTTTTTTGTTTCTTGGGGTTTTTTGCCTTTCTGGAAGCAGAACTGAGAGCCACAAAAAAACATTTTTTGTACACCCTAAAGTCATGCTTTCTAGGCGCAGTTGGAGGGGTTAGAATTTAGGCTGTTGTGGAGATCATTTAACTGCTCAACCAGAACTGGTATCAATCTTGGCTTGGCCATAAACTGATTGGGAAACTCCCCTCCAAGGCTCAGTCTTTTTTTTTTTTTTTAAATCAATTAATTAATTAATTAATTTTATTTTTGGCCACGTTGGGTCTTCATTGCTTCGTGTGGGCTTTCTCTAGTTGCGGGCAAGCGGGGTTTATTCTTCGTTGTGGTGCGCAGGCTTCTCTTGTTGCGGAGCACGGGCTGTAGGTGCGCAGGCTTCAGTAGTTGTGGCTCGTGGGCTCTAGAGTGCAGGCTCAGTAGTTGTGGCGCACAGGCTTAGTTGCTCCACGGCATGTTCATTTTCCCAGACCAGGGCTCGAACCTGTGTCCCCTGCATTGGCAGGCGGATTCCTAACCACTGCGCCACCAGGGAAGTCCCCAAGACTCAGTCTTCTCATGTGGAAAGTGGGACTAATAATAGTATCTACTTCAAGGTTCAGGTGGTAGACTGTAATACAGATTAAATAAGATTATGAGCACTGTTCACTGAGCACCTACCATATGCCAGGCTTCATCCTAGGCAGTGGGATCAACAGTGAAACAACATGGGGTTCTACTGTTCAGAGCTGACATTCTAGTTGGGAGTTGGGGATAAAAACCAACACAAAACAGGGAGGTGACGAATTAATGAGAATGGTTACAGGTTATCATAAAAGCTGTAAAGAAATAAGAAAGGGTGACGTGACAGGCCTGGAGCACTGCTAAGCGGTAGTCAGGGAAGGCTTCCTGGAAGAGGTAGCATTAGAGCCAAATGATAAGAAACACTGCCTCCATGCCTGGCATATAGTAAGCACTCAATAAGAAGGTGAATGAGGGGATGAAGGCATGTCTGAGCAGCCCCTAAACCCATTGGTGGGAAGCCCCTGTCCCAAGATTCCTTGGTCAGTCCTTGTCCCCTGCCCCCTGCAGACTTACTCTCAGTTCCTCCCCTGCCCAAGGCAGGGCCAGCTCTCTCTCTGCATCCTCTCACTGCTGCTCTCCCATTCAACCCCTCCGCACACCCCCCTGCCCTGTTTCCACTGCAGGCTGGCTCAACTACCCTCTCGAGAAGATGGGCTTCTGGAGACGCCTAGAGGACATTATCCAGGGCCTGACAGGCGAGAAGCCTCGGGCAGACGACATGAAATGGGCACAGAAGATCAAATAACTCCTCCGGGCCACCACCTCGTTGCCAACCTTACCCAGCTCCCCCAAACCTAAGCCATCTGCCAAATTCCAGCCTCCTTGCGCTGGCCCCTCCAGGTGGAGAGGACACCTCCTGGGCTGGGCCCGGGCACCCCCAGCCCACCCCTTGTGACACAGAATACTTGAGCCACTGATTTTTTTCATTTCCTTTCCTTGACCCCTCCCCAGCCACCTGAGCTGCTCTGTCTGCCAAACCTGACTGCAAAAAAAAAAAAAAAAGAGCCCTGCCCTGCCAGCCATTCCTTGGATTGAGGAGAAGTTCACCAACTCCCCACACTCCCACCACCCCTTGCCCCACTGGGCAGCCCTTCAGCGTGGCTGGTTTTGGGGCACTGAGTCATCTTGTCTGTTCCTCTTTGCCCTCAGTGGTCTAGGAGCCCCCAGGCACACCTAACTGTCCCTGGAGCATTACCCTGCCATGGACCTGCAGACTGACCCCCAAGGCCTGGGTGGATAGACAGCCCCAGTCACCACCTTCAGCCTAGCTTGTCCACCCAAGGATGGCAAAGTGCAGCAAGGGTCTGGGGGCAGCTGGCCAGATGAGGCTGGAATTTCCTGATCAAGTCTGGCCCCCCCTTCTTCCCCACCCCTCCCCCATGTGATTCCAGCCAGAGCTGATGTTTCTAATCGGAGGATGTCTTCGAAGGGCACAGCCCCTGCAAAGGGTCTTGGTCATTTGGAAGGGGACACAGTGTCCCCTCTGGCCGGGGGTATGTCAGAGAAGGGAGAGTGGGGCTTTTTAGTTTCGGTTATTTTTTTTTTTAACGGTGCTTGCTTGTTTAATGTAAATAATAGAAAGCCTTAATATCTTTTCTGTAACACGGAGTAATATTTTAATGTCATGTTTTGGATGTATATAATATATTTATAACAAAGCAGCAAGAGTCTACTTAACCTCGGCTGCCTCGTGTTTCCTGGTTGGCTGGGGGAAGGGAAGTAAGGAGCCTGGAGGGCGAGGCCCCACCCCTACCCTATTCCCAGCTTCCCTCGCAACGCTGGGCTAAGGATGAGGGCTTTGTCATCTAAGACAGTGAATCAATGTTGACATCTGCTCCAAACACTTTTGGAAGGGACCCGTGATTTGGTGAGGAATGGTCTTCATGCAGGAAATCATGGTGATAAGTAACAAAGGCTGATCCCTATTGGTGAATTCCTTTGGCAAATGTTTATTGGCACCTAATATGTGCCAGGCTCTGGCCTGGACACCGGGGCATGGAAGTGAACAAACAAACAAGGACTTACCCTGATGGAGCTGACCTCCTGGGGAGAGAGACAATAAACTTAAATAAATGCACGTGGACATTCAGATGGTGATTTGTAAAGAAAATCAGACATCTTGGGATTACATCAGAAAGGTAGGGTGAGGCTGCTTTGGCAGGGTGGTCAGGGAGGGCCTCTCTGAGGAGGTGACATTTGAGCTGAGACCTGGAGGAGGAGATAGAACTAACTGGGGAAAGAACTGGAGGGAAAGCCTTCCTGGCTGGACAAGTGCAAAGGCCCTGAGGCAGGAACAAACCTGGGGTTTTTAAGAGAGTGTGGCTGGATGGGAGTGAACAAGGGGAAAGTGGAAGATGAGGTTTGAAAAATAGGAACTAGTTGTATGGAACCTCACAGACAGGCAAGTCAGGAGACTGGACATTTTAAACAAGTATCTTGTTCATTTATTCACTGAACAAATATGAGGTATTTCCTATGTGCCAGGCACTGGGATTCAGTAGTGAACACAACAGATTTACAATCAATATCTAGTCTGGGCTAGATAGTTTCTATAATATTAACCAGGAAAAACAAAAACTTGTTGGGGACAGAGAAATGATAAAAGACTCTTTAGAGCAGTCACAGATAAAGTTTTTTTTAATGTGACCCATAACTTCATTTTAAAGTTTGCTCACCACTAGACTTGATTTTTAACTGTCTGAGGGGACCACAAAAGGAAGGGGTATTAGAATTCTTCAACTCTAAATGACAGAAACCATAACTTAAGCAAACATTAATAGCTAAAGTAATTTTATTAACTCATAACTGAAAAGGTCAGAGGTGTTTCTGACTTAAGGTTTGGCAGGACCCAGGGGCTCACATGATTCATCAGAACTTGGTCTCTGTCTAGCTCTGTTTTTCTCTGAGTTGAGACTTGACATTGGACCAGCTCAGCACCTCAGTAGAAAAAGTCTCCCTTCCCAGCAGCTGCAGCAAAAGCCCCAGGGCAGGCTCTTATCGGCCTGGATTGGGTCATGTGCCTATCCCAGAACCAACTCTTTGGGGTGGTAGTGAAGTGTTCTGATTGGCCAGGGCTGAAATATCCACCTGGAGTTGCAGGAGTGGGATCAACACTTCCCAAGTCACAGGATGAGAGGAGGGAGGGATGGTTCCCAAAAGAATACTTAAGGTGCAGTGGGTGGGGCAGACAGCCAAAATCAGCACCAGGTAAGCAGCCTTGGGGCCTGCAGGGGTTGCTTTCCTATTCCCAGGCTCTGCTGGGGGTGTATTTCTAGGCCCTACCAATGTTTTAGTTCCCCCAGAAGCCAGCAAGAACAAACAGCGTGAGTCCAGAGAGGTGAAGTGACTTGCCCAAGACCACACAGCTAGTGAGGCAGAGCCAGGCCTCAAACTCAGACCATCTTGCTGCTCCTGAATCCCAAGGACTGGAAAAATACTTTTCAAAACCAGAGGGACATATGTTTTGGGTCAGGTCTGGGAAAGTTGGGGTCATTTGTGAGATGGGAATATTCCAAAAAGTCCGTATTGAGGGCCGGGCAGCAGGAAATGCTAATACCTACTGAACACTTACTACAGGCCAGATGCGGAGAGCTCCGTGCGTGGGTCCCCTCAAGCAGTCCCTGCAGCTCTGAGAGGTGAGTACACTTAGCCCCATTTTTTCCAAATGAGGAAACAGGCGCAGAGGTCAAATAACATACCAAACGTCACACAGATGGTAGGTAGCAAGGCTGGAATCTGAGCCCTGATCTAACGCTGAGCTCTAGCAGCTTTCACAGGCACCTGCAGCCCCAGTGGAGGGAGGGAGGTGAGGAGGCGGGTGTCCAGTGAGAAATGTGTCTCCTATGAGAAAGCAGCAACACATCAGGATGAGAAACAGAACATCAGGATGAGAAACAGAGCTAACACTGAGGACTGGGATGCCCCGGAGACATCAGGCCCCAGAGGGCAGCTGCTACTCATATCAGTTGATTAAAGAGGAGCCAGAAAATCCAGATTTTTTAAACGCTGGCTCCATTCTTTAAACATACCGTGGGCAAAATAAAACAGGTATATAGGCCAATTTCTGCCCGTAACTTCCCAGCTGGTGCAGGGACGGCCTGATTTTAGGTGGATTTGTGCTGCTATCTGGTGGTGGAGTGGGGCAGGTGGCAGTGCAGAGCAAATACATGGGTTTCCAGCTCCACTGGGAAACGTCATGCATCGCCCCCCCATGCTGACTTGTCCTTAGAGGGGGTCTGGGCAGGGCACCTGCTCCCAACATTAACCCCACCCCCTTCTGATAAATCTAAAAATTTCAAGCTAACCTTTTAAACATGATTTTGTAATAGGTAATGCATGCATAAGGTAAGGAATAATAAACAATACAGGGGTCAGCTGACTGGCCAGTAGACCAGATCTGGCCCACCTGTTTTTCTACTGTCCCCATTAGCATTTTCTTTTTAATAGTGGGGGGAAATAAAGAATATTTCCTAACACACGACATTCAAATTCAGTGTCAATCGTAAAGTTTTACTGACACACAGCCATTCATTTGCATATTGTCTATGGCTGCTTTTTCAATACAGCAGCAGAGTCAAGAGACCAAACGACCCACAAAACCTAAAATATTAACTATCTGGCCCTTTACAGAAAAAACTTTACCAACTCCAGGTCTAGAGTGCTCCCCATGCATGTTCCCCCAAGCCCTCATTTCTGTTCCCCAGAGCCCATCATTTTGATAAGACCCTTGCAAGTCGCTTACATAGGCACAGAGGCATGTCTGTCCCCGCTCTTTTCACACAATAGGTAGAATATTATATACACAGTTCTGCACCTTGCCTTTTTTCATTTAATATGTTTTGGGGATAGTATTATATCAATGCTTCCTTATTCCTTTATACAGCTGTATAACATTCCAACTTCAGGATGGACCTTTCTTTTTTAACTCATCACTCGTTGAATTTTGAGATAATTTTCATTTTGGGGTAATACAAACTGCTGTTGTGTGCATCAGAGAACTTAAGTCTTTGCTCATAAAGGCCAGTAGACCTGAGGGGTCAATTCCTGAGGATCGAATTGCTGGGTCAGGGATGTCTGTGTGCTGCATTTTGATAGCTCATGCCAAAATTGCCTTCCACCAAGTCCTTGCCCATTTAAACTCTCAGAACTTTTGAGAGTGCCAGTTGCCTCACACCCTTGCCAACACAGAGTGTTATCGAGTGTTTTGTTCTTTGCCAATCTGATAGGTGGTTTTAATTTGCATTTCTCTTACTGTATTTCATTGAATCTAAGATATCATTGATTGTACCATCCATCCTGATTTCAGAGATGTTTGAATATAAAAATTTGCATCTTACAATCACTGAAATACAATATGTTGAGTGAGATTGGGTATCTTATCGCATTTCCTTTCTCTGTACATGTTCTTTTCCGATTTTGGGGGGGAGGCAGGACAGTAATGGTTAAGAACTTAGGGTTCAAATACCAGCTCTGCCACTTAACAAGCATGTGACTTTGGGCAAGTTACTTAATCTTTCTGTGCCTCAGTTTCCTTATCCGTGAGATGGGAACCTAACTCATAGGGTCATTGTGAAGATTAAATGAATTAATATATGCAAAACACTGTGTTCCTGGAACATACTAAATGTTCCATACATGTTTGCTATGATTATCATCTTTCCTTTGGAATCTCTTTTTCTTAATGAGTTGCAAGGGCTCTTTATAAATTAAGGAAACATCCTTTTGGTTTTCCCCCCATCCCAGACCCCTGGTTTTTATTCCTTTTTCCTTGGCCACAAAAGTAACAGATGATACAAAATTCAGACATTATAGAAATAAATTGTATAGGAAGAATCCAATGGAAATGACCCAGATGTCCATCAGTATAGGAATAAATGAATTGTACCATTACCCCCTACCTACCCACTCCTATCCCTTTTTGGTTGTATATTTTAGCAACTACATCAAACATTAAATATCTTAATGCTATACTTCAGACACACCCCAGGGGGGCATAACTCCATGTATGTGCCATGAAATGCCACGAGCAAATGTGTCGCACATCCCATCCACCACAGACCCCTCCCCAGGGATTCTCTGTCTTCTGGGTGCCCATGACCCTTCCCGTCAACAGTTCCTCAGCTTTACTTTCTGTAGTTTGTATTACAAAAACTATAGCATGAATTTGGGGTTTTTTCTTAACTATGAATTGGAAATATAAACATAAAACTTTATAATGTTATCCACAACCTTGCTACTCAAAGTGTGGTCTGTGCCTCAGCATCGGCATCCCCTAGGAGGCTGTGGGAAATGCAGGATCTCAAGCACCCCTCACCCCTACAGAAGCAGAATCTGCATTTAAACAAGACTGCTAGTGATTTACCTGCGCATTAGAGTTTGAGAAATATTGCTCTAAAAAATGATACTGTAGGTCTTGTAAAGTATATTGCATTTTTTACATTTTCAATATACTTTTTCAAGCTATTCATGCTTTTCACATCTCAGAGATTCCAGAACTCCCTGGATGTTTTCCCGCCTTGTTGAGAACAGTGTTCTTGAGTGAATGCTGTGGAACAGTCCAAGTCCATATATCTCTTTCCTGGAACACTGTGCCAGCTTCCTTGGCTGTAGATAACAACTTACTTTTAAGAGCAGTTTAAGCAGTAATGACATTTATTATCACGTCTTAAGAAGTTTATAGGTAGGCAGCCCTGGGATTTGTTCAGCTGCTCAACTACATCATCCAGGTTCTATCTAGCTCTTGCCATCTTTCTGTGCTGTCATCTTTGGTGTGTTGGCTTTTCAGCCTCAGGCTTGTGCCTCATGGTATCTGTATGATTGCCACAGCTCCAACCATCACAACCTCATATATAGGAAGGAGGAAAGGGGACAAAAAAGGCTTTCTCCCCAGCTATTTTCAGAAGAGGGAAACTTTCCAAACACCTCCTCCCCAACTCCACTGGCCAGAAAGAACTAGATCACAGGCACACCCCTGGACCAACCACTGGCAAAAGGAAATGGCAGTGCCTGTGATTGGCTTGGATTCACATCTGGAAACTGGACGTTCGGCCTCCTAAGCAAAATCAGGCTTCTGTGAGCACGGAAGGTCATGACTGGACTGGCAGTCAACAGTGTCCAACACACCTCCTCTCTGGACCCCTCACCTCCAGTCTTGCTGCCACCCAATTCAATTTCCTTGAGGCAGCCAGGCTGCACTTTGTAAAAAAGCAAACCCGCCTACGTTTTGCTTAAAACTTTCCAGGCTTCAGCTCCCTCACCACACAGGAAACATCAAGTGCCCCAGAGTTAAAAGAACTGGATTCCAAACCTGAATCTACTCCTTTCTTGTGTGACCCTAGGAAGGCCATCTTACTCCACCGAGTCTCAGTTTCCACATCTGACAAATGTGGAGATAACAACAGCTACTTTGCAAGGGTCACTGAGGAGATAATAATAATAATATTGTAGTAATAATGGCAGCAGCTAATACTTATATAGCACTCGCTCTGTGTCAAGCCGTTTTCTAAATTCTTTAGTTCTATTAGCCATTTTAATCTTCCCACGAATCCGATAAAACAGGACTCACATCCGCAACAGCTGAAGCTACCAGCTCAAGCGCACAGAGGGAATGGGGCGCAGGGGCCAGAGGAATCCCGCTCTGGGGACTGGTGGCGACCACCGGGGAGGGGGCGGAGCCTCTCCGAGAGCGCTTTAGTACGGGGAGGACTACAACTCCCAGCAGGCTCCGCGACCCCGCTGGACCTATAATTACCAGCATGCCTCGGGCTGCCGTGCTTAATCTAGTCCTCCTGCGAGGCGCTCTGTGTAGAAATTCGCTTTATCGTCAATTTGCTTGACAAATTCACCACGGGAACCACGGAATCTACGCGAGCAAACATTTATGAGCATCATGGATAAGAGGCTTGTGTTTTAATCGTCACTCCTCCACCTGTTATCTCTGAGTCTGTTTTCTCACCTCTAAATTGGGGATATTCCTAGGAGTTGTGGCACTGAGTTGTGAGGATTAATAGGTGGATATGACAGCTTGGTAAATGTCAGCTTTTCTAGTGACCCCTTCTCTCTCGGTGCCAAAGCGTTTATCAACGCATTTTATCCCCACAGCAACCCTATGAGGTTGATACCGTCATCCCCCTTTTCAGAAGGGGAAATTGATGCCAGGAGAGGTTCACGTCCCTTGCCTCAAGTCACACAGCAAAGTGAGTGGTAAAGGAGGACTCGAACCCAGAAAATTTCACGCCAGAGGTGAGTCCACCTTTGGAGCCCAAATGTTTCCCACTTGCTATATGACTTTTTACAGTGACCCAAAGTCTAGGGCAAATATTTTCTGTGCTCTTCAAGGTAAACTTGAATCACGTGATACATGGAATAATGTCAAGATGATTGCATGTGGCCAGTGCTGGGAAGAAGACGCACGTGGCACTTGGAGCGTCAGTTATGGCTGAATTTGACCTGGTGGGAGAAATCAAGGAAAGTTTCCCTGAGGGGGCAATGACTGGGAACAGCATAGGCAATGGCCGTGAGGAGGGAGAGGACATGTGTTCCAGAGGCCTTGAAAAGGGCCAGTGTAACTGGAGAGGTACAGCAAGTCTCAGAGGTGCAGGCAGTGCCAGGGAAGGGGGAAAGTGAGGCACCCAGGGTGCAGATTTTAGGGAGGCACGCATTTGAAGGGTGGTGCAAGTGCAGAGCCTGGATCGGAGAGTGAAAGCCTCCTTAAATTGGCGCCCTAGACCCCTCACTGGCCCCATCCTAGTCCTGGCCTAGGTGCAGGGCATTGTGGGTAGGGTGGCTAACCACCTTGGTTTGCCCTGGAGATTCCTGGTTGTTGTCCCAGCAAGGTCATACGAGGCCCCCTTTCAATCTGCTGATTGTCATTGTTGGATGATAATTCTGTGGTCAATTTGTAGAGTCTGTATTTTATCCCATGGGAATGGGGAGATACTGAACGGTTTAGGTGAATGGAACATGGGGGCAAGAATGGAAGCTGCTGGGATCATCCAAGTGAGAGACAAGTGGGTGGAGTAGAGAGATGCTTAGGAGGCATTCTGTCAGAACAAGTGATGAATTGGATGCACTGGGTGAAGGCTTCCAGCTTCCTTGTTCCTCTGTACTGAAAGTCCTGGTCCTTTCTCAGCCAATGTTTAGCTGTGTTGCCTTGAGGCAATCCTTTCACCTCTCTCAGCCTGTTTCCATATCCATATAAGAGCTTCTCAGACCATTTGTCATAGAGGAGGAGTCACTTCTTGGATTTAACATTTGCAAGTATATGTTTCCAGGGCCTTTGCACATGCCATTCCCTCTACCTCCTTCTCATCATTCAGGTCGCTGTTGAAATGTGACTTCCATAGGAGGCCCTCCCTGACCACTTCTTCTCTGGTTTACTCTCTATCCTATTATAGTTATGTTTTTCCCTATTTGTTTATTTGCTTCCTGTCTCCGACTAAAATCTAAGCCCATGAGAGCAGGAGCTTGCTTCTTCAGGGATGTATATCCATCCCCAGCACCTATGACAGCGTCTGGCACATAGTAGATGCTTAGTAAATATTTGTTCGATGGAATGAATGGATTGAGTGAAAGAGTGAACGAATGAATGAATGAGTGAATGTTTTCCCTGCCACCTTAATGCCCCAAATCATTTAGCTGCCCTTCTACAAGCCCCTTCTGGCCTGGGAGCATTGATCTTGGAAGCAAGACATCTGGCCTGGGTTCAAATTCTGACTCAGTCATTTAACAGCTGAGTTTAGATAAATGGCTTAACACCTCTCGCCTTCATTTTTCACTTTAATCCCGACCTGGTAGGGATGTTGTTGTGAGGATCCAACTAGATAGGAAAATGCCCCAGGCAGAATAGGTGTTTTTTAAAAATATTATAAACTTGTATCTATTTATTTATTTATATTTATTGAAGTATAGTTGACTTACAATATTGTGTTAGTTTCAGGTGTACAGCATAGTGATTCAGGTTTTTGTTTTTTGGTGGGGTTTTCTTGCAGATTATATTCCATTATAGGTTGTGACAATAGGCGCTTTTTAAAAGCTTTCTTTTCTTTTTCTTTCACAGTCACACCCTTCCAAGTCTGATCACCCTTGCCCTCTCCACCAAGCACCTCAATACCTCCCTCGCACCAGAGCCTGGAGGGCCTTGCAGGTTGCTGGGCCCTCACGCACGCAAACATTTCCTCTCTCTAAAAGGGCAGGAAAAAATACCTTCCCGGCAACGGGTCGCGCAGTCTGCGGAGCGGGCGTCAGCGGAGGCGTCTGCGTGTGCGCACACGCATGCGCAGAAGAGCCCGGAGAACGGGTGGGGGGTGAAGAAGGGGCCGGCCTTTGAGCGACAGCGACGCAAGATGGCAGCCACCACGGGCTCGGGTGAGCGGGGGCGCCGGACCCGGCCGGCCGAGGGGACATGGGCTCGGGCCGGGGGCCGGGGACCCGCGAAGGCCCTTGCTGCGGGGCTAGGGCCTCTGCGATGCCTCTGTCCCCTGGGCCCCGTGGCGGCGACCCAGGCGGCCTGAGTGGGGAGGAGGAGCAGGCGGTGGCCGGAAGCACGGGCGGGGGCCTGAGGGGCCTGTGGGGCCTGTGGGCGGCGCGGCGAGGCCCAGAGGCTCCCCCGGGCGGCGTGAGGGCCCTGCTGAGAGGAAGGGCCGGGTCCCGCGGCGCTGCGGAGCGGCCAGAGCGGGTGAGGGGCGAGCCCAGAGGCACTCCCGAGGAGACCGGGGCTGGCGGCTCTTTAGGGGAGATCGAGGGGTTCCCTAGAGAACGAGGAGGCGCCCCAAAATGGATGGAAGTCCTTTATTTGGGTGATGGGTGTCCGGGTGGGGGGAGGAGCCTTGGGATGTCCGTTTGGCGGGGACTTCGGAGAAGCCCCTCAGGATGGATGAAGGAAGAAAACAGCATCCTGAGGGGTGACTGAGAGGATCCCCCATTGATAAAGGGCAGGGCTCCAGTGTTAGTTTGGGGGATTGGGTTAGGTGAGGAAATTTTAATGTTGATTAGAAAGGGGGAGTCTTGGGGTGGCTGCTTTTGGGGGGGATGAAGGGCATCTCCATAGGATACGTGAGAAGGGGAAAGGGATTTCTCAGATTCCAGAGGGATTTGGTTGGAGCAGCTGAAAGTGAAATGACCCCATCGTTACCAGGCCCCTAGTTGAGGGAATAGATGTTAGGTTTTAGGAGGCAAGCTCCGAGTAGGGCGGTTAGTGGAAGCTTGCGATATTGGGTGAAGAACAGATGAGTTGGGAGCCCTGGAGGTGTCTGTCTGGGGAAGGGAACCCCATGCAGTGGGTGAGTGTGGGAAAAGGTCAGGTTTCAGAGATGTTCTTTTTAGAGAAGAAAAATCTCCTTTGTTGGGTGAGGGGAGCGTACCCTAGGAGTGTCTGTTTTACGGAGACTGTCTCTCTCCCACTCCTTCGGGTGTTGGTAACATATGGGAGGTCAGCTCAGAAGTTCCCCAGTGGCTGGATGGGTTATGGGGAGAGGAACAAATAAAATGGGAAGTCTTGGGTGACTGGAGAAGAAAGCTGAGGTGCAAGAGGGAAGGAGGGGGCTACACTGTGGGCCAGGGGGAGTTCTTCCAGGCCCTGGTAGCTGAAGGGAAGGAGCATAGATTTTGAGACTGGATTCACTGCTCTGTGTTCCTGAGATGCACCAGAGGATCAAAGCCTGAAGGATCTGTTTCAGAGCTAACACTCACAGCTGGGCATCAGGGGATGGACTCAGGTGGCCTTCTGGAAGAGGCAGGGTGATGATTGTCTGGGGAAGGTCCCGCAGAGGGGCTGATGAGGCCAGAGGGTCAGATTCTGGACGTGCAGAATTTGGGAGTAACAGAGTGTCCCCGTTTTGGTGAGGAGGGTGTCCCCTGAGGTGCCTGGCAGTGAAATTGGCCAGTGAAGTCCTCCCAGATGAGGTGACAGTGGGTGACGTCTGATGGAGGAAACGAACAGGACCACCTGCCTGGGTACTGAAATCCTGCAGCTGTTTAAGGCCGCAGCAGCGCTGTTAGGAGAGGGTTGGTGACCCAAAGCGAGCAGGGTGAGGGGGGTCTGTCTTTCCAGGATGTTACTCCTCCAGTATCCCAAGGGGCCATCTTTGTTTGATTGTTAGAGTGGGAATAGAAGGAATTGGAAGTAGGGGATCTGACTGAAGTCACCTACCCCAAGCTGCCTTTTACACTGAAAGCAGTGGGGTCTTCCTGGAGGATGAGGAAACTACACATCTTTTTCCTTGGGTTGGTTTCAGTTGGAACAGTGCTGAGTCAGTTCATTTACCAAGAGACTGCCACAGACATTCTCAAAAGAGAGAGGCTGAGTCAGGCCAGACTGCTATGGGAAACATCTCACGAGAATAACACCCCTGCCAGGTTGCTCCGAACAGGGGGTACACTGTGCCTGCAGCAGCCAGCGTTGTGGTGGCTTCGCAGCTCAGCCCCTTGGCAATCACTTGAGATTGGCTACCTATAATCCGGTTTAACAGCTCCTTAATTCTAACTTCTTGAAGCCCTGCCAGTTGAAGAGTGCTTCATAAATGCTGTGGTGGTCAGATAAACCATCGTCAGCTGCTGTCTAGTGGCATACAAGAGCACTTGGCATGGTTTAGATAACATGGAAGAGGTTTTGAGGTGCCTTCAAATGGGCTTCCCAGAACTCCTTTGTCTGTTTATTCAGCAGGTATTTATTAAGAATTTGCTGTGTCCCATTGTGAATAGTGAACAAGATGGACATGGCCCCTGTCCTTGAGGAGCTTCTATTCAAGTCAGGGAGAAGCCCATTAAAGGAGTAAATAATTAAGATTTCAGATAACAGTAAACGCTATGAAGGAAATTGTGTGATGTAGCATCTGGAGAGGTGGTCAGGGAAGGCTTCTCCAAGAGGGGGTATTTGAACTGAGACAAATGATGGAAGGAGCCAACAGTGTGTGTCACAGGCAGGGGACGGGGAGACTGAGTGGAAAGGCCCTGTGGCAGGACTGAGCTTGGCATGTTGAGAGAACAAGCTAAAGGCCGCCGTGTGCAAGGGAGGCTTGTTAAAGAGATGAGTTGGAGAGAGATGAGTTTGGATTTTATTCAGTGTGGAAGAAAGCCATTGAACAAGTACCTGGTCTGAAGTAGACGTTCAGTAAATGTGTGTTGAATGAATGAATGAGAGTCTTAAAAAGAGAGGAATGACAAGATCTGACCAGTGCTCCCAGGCAGTGAGAGGAGTGCAGAGTGCTAAGGGAGGGAGCAGAAAGATCATATTTGGGCTAAACTAAAATGAGTGTACAGGCCTCTCTGCTTTCTAACCCTGAGAAGTCTTTCAGGTGTGGTCAGGGGCCCTGAGGCCTTCCTTAGACAGGTTTAGAACAAACCTCTTGATTAATCTGTGCCCCTGGTTGCCAGGAAACAGCTGTGAAGCCTTTGAGTTCCTGTAAGGGCTGAACTTAGTTTTTTGTGGTCACTGCTTTCAACACTTGGTGACAACAGCTTCCCACCTCCTTTGCTTCTGCAGTGTGTGATTTCCTCATAGATCTTAGAGGGTGGAACTGTGGAAAACCCACTGGAATCCTCAGGATGCTCGTGTTGTGACAGGTGACTTCCTCCTGCCTTGGCCAGGATTGCAGGGCCTCAAAGAGTAGCCCTTGGCTGCCAGATCTTTCCTCTCACCCAGCATCCCACAGGCTGCCCTGACAGTAAACCAGAAACGGAGTGCCAGCAAAGTAAGCCCTTTACATTTTAAATTTGCATACGTTGGAGTGGCCACATACACTCACTCCTCTTACGAACATTTAACCAAATGGGCAGTGGAGGTACGTAGTCTTCCATTCCATTCAAGGGAGTTGCCTAGAAAGAGCTGGAGCTGGCAGATGAGAACCTGTAGTCTCTTAGCTGGTCTCGTTCCCGTGTGTCTCACTGTGTGAGCATCTTGTTGTGCCGGTTGTAGCTTAAGTGCCTTTTGTACAACATGGGCCCTGCTTTCAAGAGAACTTCTTCATGTTGTACTCAGCTGAAGAAACAGCAGTCTGCTCTAGTGATGGAGGGGAAACGCTTTGTTGGGCCACTACAATCTCTTGTTCCTCTTATGGATTGCCAGGGTCAATTTGATGATCATGATTTTCCCTTTCACAATAACTTTAAAACCACCCTCTTCCCCCCACCATATTCTCTTGCTCCCTCCCTCCCTCTCACCTGAAGTGTAGCTCTACAGTAGTTTGATAAATGTAGAATAGAAAATGTAAAGTCAGAAATCCTTTCTTTCTTTCTTTCTTTTTTTTTAAAGAGTAGACACCTTTATTTATTTATTTATTTTTGGCTGCGTTGGGTCTTTGTTGCTGCGCGCGGGCTTTCTCTAGTTGCAGTGCTCGGGCTTCTCATTGCGATGGCTTCTCTCATTGCAGCGCAAGGGCTCTAGGCGCACGGGCTTCAGTAGTTGCAGCATGCGGCCTCAGTAGTTGCAGCATGCGGGCTCAGTAGTTGCAGCATGCGGGCTCAGTAGTTGCAGCTCACACGCTCTAGAGTGCAGGCTCAGTAGTTGTGGCTCACGGGCTTAGTTACTCCGCAGCATATGGGATCTTCCCGGACCAGGGATCGAATCCGTGTCCCCTGCATTGGCAGGCGGATTCTTAACCACTGCGCCACCAGGGAAGTCCCAGGAATCCTCTCTTTAATTCTGAAAGGCCCCAGGGAAGTATAGAGCAGCACATTTGATGAAGTAGAGATGTTAACACTGTTACTTTTATATTATGTATAGTGGTTTAGAGGTTTCCTAGTACTTCGAATTAACCTGCTATGTCATCTCATCCAACTCTCCACAACCTAGTGAGCTCACCAGGGGAAGTATTGGCCCCCAATATTCCTGAGGGAGATTGGTGGCTGGCTGAGGAGTGGTGACACTAAGATTAGAGCCCAGGGGGTTTTGACTCCACTTCCTTCCCCAACCTGCTCCAGTGCCTTAGGAAGGAAATGGAAAGGCATGGATTCAGGCATGTGCTCTTCCTCAGTCTTGGCATGTTTAATCTTGATGAGAGAACAGGCTTTAATGAGAAGAGTCTGCCACCTGTAGCAGGAACTCTTTTTATAGCATCCCTGGCCACATTTTACCCATTCTGGGTAGTGTGCTGTCTACTGAGAGTGAAGACCACTTCTTGCTCTTGCTTATACTTGACACTCAATAACTCAACACTTGTTGGGCTTAGGGCCCCCTCATGTCATGTACAAAGTCAGTCCTTGTCTTCATTGACATGCAAGCCCTTTAGACTTCTTTTTAAGCTGCACTTCTAAGGCTAACTATGGGTAGACACTGTATTAAATACATCATCTCGTTTCTGACAGCAACGCTTTGAAGCAGGTATCTATTGTGAAGGTGAGGAAACTGAGGCCCAGAGAGGAGAAATGACTTGCCTGAAGCTCAGAGCCAGTGACTTGCAAACCAGGGTACAGAACTGGGACAGCTCTGCTCCACGACATATGCCCTTGGCCATATTAGCATTTTTCCAGCCCCCCTTGCCTGTTCTCCAGCTAGGCATCTCGAGTTCCTTCAGCCATTGGCAGGTCTGTTGACATTCCTGCCTTGGTGGATTAGTTCTTTCATGGGTGGATACTAATGACACCAAGTATGATTCTTTCTTCATTGTCACGTTCACCCCGTACAAGTTCAGTAGGTGTAACCCCACAATAGATGCCAAATCCTCCTGCTCTCCATCGGCATTATTGTCGTTCTTGTCCTACCAGTACCACCTTTCTCTTGCCTAAAAGACTGCAAAAGCCTCCTGCTTCCAGTCTTGCCCTTTTCTAATCCATTCTCTATAGAGGAGGCAGAATGGTTTTTTACAGACAAGAAGACAGAAACTGCCACTCTCTGCAGAAAGCCCTTCCTGCTGCACTTAGAATAAAATCCATCTCTTTTCCATGGCCCACAGGGGCTTCCATGGTCTTGGCCTTGCCTACCCCTGAGCTCACGTGATATGCACACCTGTACGCTTGCTCTTCCCCTTTTAGGAATGCTCTGCCTGCCTGTGACTGCCTGCTTCTCCTTCTTCAGGTCTCAGCTCTCCAGAAAGTCCATCCCTGCCCACCCCTTTCAATATAGTCTTCTCACTCATTACCACATCTCTGTTCTGTTCTAAAGTGCTTAACCTTATCTGAAGGTTTCTTGTTTGTTTTTCCATATTTTCTGTGCCTTTCCAGTAGGGCAGGATTCTGTCTTGTTCTCTGCTATGTCCCTAGCACCCACATAGTCCCTGACATAGAGTAGGTGCTCAATAAATATTGAATGTTGCAGTGAATTAATCCAGGGTCTCATCTTGATGTAGCCAAATATATAAATTTGACATATTTGGAGATAGGGCAGAAGCAAAAGTGCCTGTTCAGCTTTTCAAAAAGGAAAGCTCTTGTCCTGATTAGTTGGCATTTATAGAGGGACTTTAGCATAGAATTAACTCTTTCTCTCCTTCCCTGACTGTCCTGAGACACTTACCACACCTTATTCTTTGTCTCCACCCCTTTCAGAGAAAATTTGATCTTTGACCTTGGTCACCCTAGCAGCAGAGAAACACAGGGTCTTGCATCTTGTCACCAGCTGTTTTTTGTCACATTGTCTGGACTGTAAAGAATGATAGATTGCCGCTCTTTCTTCCCCTAGATCAGTGATTCTCAAACTAGTATACATTAGCATCACCTGGGGGGCTTGTTAGATTGCTGGGCTCCACCCTCAGTTTCAGATTCGATAGTTCTATGGTGTAATGTAGTGTAGTGTTCTGGTGTGTGGCCTGAGAATTTACATTTCTAGCCAGTTCCCAGGTGATGTGTAGGCTGCAGGTCTGGGGACCATACTTGGAGAATCATTGTTGTATAGGAGAGAAGAAATATGCTCCTCTGGACAGGCCCTAACCAGGCACTCAGACTGCACTGCACTTGCCAGTTGCTCAGAAACAAAAGTTACCTGCCCCTGACTTTATGCCCACTTTTCAAGAACGTTTAATCCAGGTGCATCACCTTCCAGGCCTCCTTATTTTCAGAATGGTAGCAGCACCAGACTCCTAGCTTAGTTCACTGTCTTCCCTGAATGGGCAACCAAACCAGTTTCAACTAGCAGCTTTCTTTCCAGGAGAAACCTGTGAGGCTCTGCCATTTTAAATCAAGACCGAGGCCAGGCCAGGGTTTTCCAAGATTGGCATGCTGTAATAGCCGCTGCTTTGTGGCAATGTTTTTCCCAAAAAGATGTTTTAAAGGGCTTCAAAATCCTTTTTGTACCACAAATATTTTAATATGTTGCTGTGTTTCAAATTACTGCATTAAATGTTTTACTAGGACATGGTGTAAAACCCTATCAAATATTCATACTTTTTTAACTTGGTTGTCATATTTTCTTTGTAATATCCTGCAGCTGCTGACTTTTCAGTTTATATTTAGCCAGGAGAAAAACTGGCTGACTTTTGATACTGACACAAATCCAGGAAAAATCCTTCTGGAAAGAAGAATTCTGAAGTAACAGGAACAAATGTTTTCTTTTTAAAAATCTTGTGTTACTGCGTTATTTTAGCACCTTGGTAGAGTTATCTTAACATTTTCATAGTTAACCTTTTAATAGTTATAGTTTATTAAGATTAACAAGAGTCCATTTTTACATCCTCTATATTGCCTCTTGAAGCTGTTCCTTCAGCTGCCTTTTAGGTGTCAGATTAACACACAAATTTTAGGAATCTTAAAATTTAGCTTGATTCAGTGGATTAAAGTGCCATAGGAAGAAAATATGTGAGAGTATCACTGAGTTTTTCTGATCTGTTATGCTTCTGGTTTTTGACATATATGGATTTAATTTTTCATATATTCACTGAAGTCTTTTGTTTAACGTATCATGATTTTGAGCTTATTCTCTCCATTTGGGATGGAATGAAGTCCTCCCTGTGACTGATACACTCACAAGGTCTGCAGGAGCTCTGAACTCCACCAATATTTGGATTTATGTCCCTGGGGTAGCCCCTGAGGTTCTAGAACAAGGGTCATTTGGAGTTAAATGCTCTTGCTTTGTAGAAAATATTGATGTATTAACTTTGTATGCAGTTTCTAAATGGTTTGAAATATCAGTAACATGCTTTCATATATATTTTATGAAACAAAGTTCAATTTGTAATGAAGAATCCTTGACTTGTGTGGTTTGGGGAAAAAAACCAGTTTTTCCTCATTACAAAAAAGTTTCTCTAAAAGTCTTGATCACACTTCATTAAAAAATTACTTATCAAATTTTAATTATCTCAGAACAAAGAACCTTAGGTGTCTCAGTTATATGGATCAGTGTCTAGTATTTTGGCCACAGTAGACCATATGAGAGGTTACAGTAGGAAAGGAAGCGGTACTGCCTTTTCTTCAATCAGGAAACATTTATTGAGTACCATGACATGCCAGGTAGCATACCAGATTCTGGGGAGGTAGAATTGAATGAGTCACAACTCTAACTTGAGAAGCTCCAAGAGTGAGTCAGACAACAAAAAAAGAAAGAAAATGAAATTTAAAGAAAAGGAAAAGGTACAGCACAGACATTGTGTGAAGGTAAAGGAGCATGGGGTTGGGGGTAAGGGGGCTCTAAGAGGACCTCCGCAGACTGCCCAGCTCCGAATTGAAGATTTGTGTTTCTTCTTAAGATCATCATATTCAAAATTTAATGTATAACTTTTCTTGGGCTATTTGAAATCCATACTAAGCCCCTTTGATAATCTTATAATATTAGACTCCCTTTTAATAGTGCTATGAATGTTTCCCTGCTGTATTTCCAGAAATAAACCAGAGTTAGAATTTTGTGACATTGAGCATTATTCATTCTGAAATAACATCCCTAGCTAACACCCGGCCACCCGTTCATTCATTCAGCAAGCATTTGAGTACATGCTTTGGCAAAGCACTCTTTGACGTATTGGAAATTCAGCAGTGAACAAAACAGACGAAGTTTTACTCTCAGGGAGTTTATGTTCACATGGGAGAGACAGACAGTAAACAACTAATGAAGTGCAAGAGAATACACTGAAAATGTCAAGTGGTAATGATGCTGTGAAGAAAAATAAAGCAAGATAAGGGAATGGGAAGTTGGAGCTTAGATGAAGAATAAGGGAGCCAGCCAGCCAGCCATTCCCAGCTCGAGGACAGAGAATTCTGGGGTGAGGGAACATCAAGTGCAAAAGCAAAGTCAGGTTGCCTATTCAGGAACTTCAAAAAGGATGGTATGGCTGAAGGAGGGTGAGGAGCAAGGGAAAGGGTGGCAGGAAATGATGTTGGAGAAACAGGTAGGGCTCTGTAGGCGAGGTAAGGAGTTTGGATGCTAGTTGTAAGGGAAAGCCAGTGGAGGACTTTGAGAAGGGGAGTGATGGGATCTAAACAGTGGTTGCAGTGGGAATGGTGAAGATGATTGTATTTGGGATATATTTGGAATTGGGTTAGATACGGGGTGTAAGAGAAAGATTTCTTATCATAACTCCAAGATTTCTAGCCAGAGAAATCTGTTTGTGCTATATACTGAGATCGAAGAGTGGGTACTTTTTGTTTTTTGAGGCGTGCAAGGGAGTTTTGTTTGGAATTGTTTTAAGTTGGAGAGGCCTATGAGGCATATAAACGGAGATGTGTAGAAGGCAGTTAGTTGGAAATATAAATTGGAGAGTTATTAAGCTTCCTTGGTCTGGGTAAAATCACTTGGGGAGTAGACAGGAAAGCAGCGGTCAGTAGGCTGTGCCCTGAGGCCTGGCAGCCAGTGTTTGGAGGTCAAGGAAGTGAGGCCAATCAACTAGTGAGGTATCAAGAGAGCCTGAGGCTAAGGGAAGAGAGTTACAGGAGGGAGTTATGGGTGCTGCTGGGAGCTCCAGGAACTTGAGGTGGGGACTGAGAATTGACCACAGGATTTGGCTAGAGGGTGCTGCTTGGTGCCCCTGACAAGAGCAGTTTGGGAGAGTGACTAGCTAGAAAAGCCTGATTGGAGTAGGTGCAAGTAGAGTGAAGAATTGCAAACAAGGGGTCTAGACAGCCCTTTTGAGATTTTTTGCTAAAAATGAACAAAGAAATGAGATGGTAGCTAGAAGGGGATATGGGATCAAGTGAGGGTTTTTGTTTTTTATACTATGATGGATAGTACAGTGCCGATGAAGGGATTCAATCTCTGTCCCAGGTATTACACAAAGTGCTTTTATAGGTTTTACCTCATTGGTTCTTCCTCACCACTTGTAGAGGCAAGGAGTATCGGGATCCCTGTCACGCTGAGGGTCATGGGTAACTTGGCGTAGTCACCCAGCTAGATTGCTGGAAAGTTGCAGAGCGTGGATTTGAGCCTAGGTTCCTGGTCTTAACCCTCTGCTGAGAGATTATAGAATTTTCTCTAAATTATACTCTGATTCTCATTTGTGGGAGGTAACTTTGCCATTACTCTGACTAGCCTTTTTAAAATAGAGTGGTCGGGACTTCCCTGGCGGTCCAGTGGTTGAGACTTCGCCTTCCAGTGCAGGGAGAGCTAAGATCCCACATGCCTCGCGGCCAAAAAAACCAAAACATAAAACAGAAGCAATATAGTAACAAATTCAATAAAGACTTTTAAAATGGTCCACGTCAAAAAAAAAAAATCTTAAAAAAAAAAAATAATAGAGTGGTCAACCAGGTATCCTTACGTTTGTGATTCTACTTCCGTGGCATCTAAAGATTGTTTATGTGAGTATACACATACGGGGAAGCATGGGTTGACTTTGTGTTTATCTTTTATAAAATGGAGTGTGCATACCTTTTTATCCTTTGCTCAATTTTTTTATTTTTCAACGAATATTTATCTAAAGACTACCATGTAAAGGCCAGTTGTTTTAATTTTCTTTTATAAAAATGGGAACCATCACCCCAGTCATACAAATTAATATGTGCTGCCTTAAATCTCTTTTAACATCCCACCTACCTCAGCTTATAAGAAGTTCGATAACTTGTGCCGTTGTCACAAGTATTTGCTCTAAGCAAATGCTTCTGGCTTTGTATCCTGAGATGTTAGTAGTAACACATCCCTAACCTGGCCTCTAATCCTTCAGCCCATCCTGAACATTACCTGGGAGATTTGCCTTATCTCTTGCCCTGCTCAGAGCCTTTTGCAGCTCCCCACTAATTACCCTCAGGATAAAGTCCTCTTAGTAACACGGCCCCACCTCTTTAGCTTTCATAAAATTCAGAGGGGTATATGACCCCTCAAAGATTAAGAAACGTCCTATGATTATATTTCTCTCATACGTTCTAATACTGTTTTGTTTTATTGAACTTTGTATGTGTATCTTGTTCCCATAGTGAGACTTTATACTCTGATTGGGAGGCTCCTGTTTTTATTTCTTTCATATCCCCAATAAGGTCTAGCATGGTGTTGGATAAGTGTTTGATAATTATTGTACTGAAAGAAAGTGTGTGTACATATATATTACTAACAAATTTATGGGTAGGGAAATTTTGACAAACAGGTAACAAGCATAGCTAACATTTTAAAAAATTGCAGTCCTGAAATGTGTGGATTTTGGTTGTAAAGGTGAAATGAGCTCAGTTTTACACACATTAAACATGGTGAACCCTAGATGGTTCCTTACTAGATAGAGTTCAGTATACCAGCTAACCAGATGGTTCCTTACTAGATAGAGTTCAGTATACCAGCTAACCAGGTGCTAATCAGCCACTTCTATTTAAATATCAAAAAAAGCTAAATGAATCACTGCATAATTTGTAAATTTTTGCAGTTCCTGATTTCTGCTAGCTGTAGTTATTCCCCAGACTTCGCTTTTAATCAATTTTGAGTGAAAATAAAAGTTTATGGCTTAGGAAAAATGAATTAAAAAGTAACAGTCCTCTTTAAAAGCTATCCAGGGACTTCCCTGGTGGCGCAGTGGTTAAGAATCTGCCTGACAGTGCAGGGGACACGGGTTTGATCCCTGGTCCAGGAAGATCCCACATGCCATGGAGCAACTAAGCCCATGCGCCACAACTACTGAACCTGTGTGCCGCAACTACTGAAGCCTGTGTGTCTAGAGCCCATGCTCCGCAACAAGAGAAGCCACTGCAATGAGAAACCCGCGCACCGCAACAAAGAGTAGCCCCCGCTCGCCACAACTAGAGAAAGCCGGCATGCAGCAACAAAGACCCAATGCAGCCAAAAATAATAATAAATAAACAAACAAACAAATAATTTTTTAAAATAAAATGAAAAAAATAAAAGCTATCCACTTTGTGGACTTAAATTCTTCGAGATTTTGCTAAATACAGGTTAACTGAGTACTTAACTGCCCAATGCCAGATTACAACGTTTATCAACCTTTACTTACCCTTACCCTCAGAGGGTTTAAAATATCCTCTGAGCTAAACCTAGGATATTAGGGCTCAAAGGGATTTTTGAGAACAATTAGGTGACCTCGGATGTTGCAAAGTGGTGTCCCATAAGCAGAATCTGACCCACAGACATTTGGCCAGAGCAGAGGAGTGACCCCTTTAGACAGGACGTGTATTCTCCAGCTCACCTCAGTTCTCAACACTTCCTGTTGTTTTGAGCCAGACATTAAAGAAATCTGCAAAGCCATACCAGTCTTCTCACTAGTTTAATTTTGTTCTTTGAAAAATATAGTTATATGTTATTTATCTTAACACATAATGGTTGGTTGTGGTTAGTTGTAAATGAATTAAATATTTTTATAATTTCTCAGTTTTAATTTTCTAATTTGGTCAATATCAATAGCTATAACCCACATAAACAAAGGCTCTTTGAAGTCTTCAATAATTTTTAAGAGTGTAAAAGGGTCTTGAGACCAAAAAAGCTGAGAACTGCTATTCAAATGGAATAAATGCTTATCATAATTAATCAGTATATAGTACAATTATTCTGGTATTCATATGTATATCCCAACTCCTGCTTGGAATATTTCTAGACTGCCTAATAGATGCTGGCCAATCCAGAGTATTTCATTTATTAAGCTGTTTTGATGCCTGTTTTATAATTGAATCAAATTGAATCATCCTGTAATGTCAGTACGGAAGTAACAACAAAAAGCTGACTTTGTCCTCTGTGGTGCTCATTTACTGTTCCAAATACTAACCTAAAATAAGTTTAAGTGACTCATTTTTTGTTGTTGTTCAGTTGTGTATATGAGCTTTGCATGCTTTGTTTTTAAGTAATTAAATGTCTAATCCAATGGAAATACCTGTTGGAAGTGCAAGATTCATTACTAATATAATATTTTCCCCTACTTCAGAAGTAAAAAAATCAAGCATCAGAAAGATATAACTTGAATTCACTACCTGATTTGAAACTAATAGCAATGAGCTTGTGATATTTGGATTAAGATTTCCTAATCAGGGGGACTTCCCTGGCGGTGCAGCAGTTAAGACTCTGTGCTTCCAGTGCAGGGGGCGCGGGTTCGTTGCCTAGTCGGGAAACTATGATCCCACATGCCGCAAAGCGTGGCCAAAAAATTAAAAAAAAAAAAAAAAAAAAGATTTCCTAATCAGACCTGGTTGTTAGATGAAGAGGAAACATTTCCACCTATAAGGATGTTCTTTGCTAAAGTTTAAAAGAGGAACAGTTACACCTGAAATAATCCAACCTGATTTAAAGATCTGACACAAAAAATAGCACATTTGGGGGAATTCCCTGGCGGTTCAGTGGTTAGGACTTGGCGCTTTCACTGCTGGGACCCCGGGTTCAATCCCTGGTTGGGGAACTAAGATCCTGCAAACCGAGGAGCAGCAAAAAAAGACAAAAAAAGAAAAGAAAAGAAAGCACATTTTTTATCTTGCCAAAGAGAGCAACTTGAAATAGAGGTCCATGTATAACTTCATTCAAGAGTGAAGGGCTTAGCCATGGGAGCTATTGTACTTTGCTGTTGATCATTTGATTTGAACAAGTTTTGGTAACACTAAAGAACACAGACTACTTAAAGTTAGTCACTTAGGGAATACTATGAAGTGAGATTCCCACTCTCAGAGAATCCTTGATCCTTATTTCAATCAGTTGTCATATAACTGAAGCCCTAGAGAAGGTGAGGAAGCATGACTGATGTAACTTATCTGGGGAAGAGTGTTCCAGGCAAAGCGAATAGCAAGTGCAGTTTGGTTGACATGGTTCCTAAGTGTTTTGTTGATCAAATGACACAATCGTGGTGTTTTTTTTGTTTTGTTTTTTTTTTAACATCTTTATTGGAGTATAATTGCTTTACAATGGTGTGTTAGTTTCTGCTTTATAATAAAGTGAATCAGTTATACATATAAATATATCCCCATATCTCTTCCCTCTTGGGTCTCCCTCCCTCCCACACTCCCTATCCCACCCCTCTAGGTGGTCACAAAGCACCGAGCTGATCTCCCTGTGCTATGCGGCTGCTTCCCATTACCTATCTGTTTTACGTTTGGTAGTGTATATATGTCCATGCCACTCTCTCACTTCGTCCCAGCTTACCCTTCCCCCTCCCCGTATCCTCAAGTCCATTCTCTAGTAGGTCTGCGTCTTTATTCCCGTCTTGCCCCTAGGTTCTTCATGACCTTTTTTTTTTCTTAGATTCCATATATATGTGTTGGCATACGGTATTTGTTTTTCTCTTTCTGACTTGCTTCACTCTGTATGACAGACTCTAACAACCCAATCCAAAAATGGGCAGAAGACCTAAATAGAAATTTCTCCAAAGAAGATATACAGATTGCCAACAAACACATGAAAGAATGCTCAACATCATTAATCATTAGAGAAATGCAAATCAAAACTACAATGAGATATCATCTCACACTGGTCAGAATGGCCATCATCAAAAAATCTACAAACAATAAATGCTGGAGAGGGTGTGGAGATAAGGGAACCCTCTTGCACTGTTGGTGGGAATGTAAATTGATAACAGCCACTATGGAGAACAGTATGGAGGTTCCTTAAAAAACTAAAAATAGAACTACCATACGACCCAGCAATCCCACTACTGGGCATATACTCAGAGAAAACTATAATTCAAAAAGAGTCATGTACCACAGTGTTCATTGCAGCTCTATTTACAATAGCCAGGACATGGAAGCAACCTAAGTGTCTATCAACAGATGAATGGATAAAGAAGATGTGGTACATATATACAATGGAATATTACTCAGCCATAAAAAGAAATGAAAATTGAGTTATTTGTAGTGAGGTATGGATGGACCTAGAGTCTGTCATACAGAGGGAAGTAAGTCACAATCGTGGTTTTTAAAAAAATCAGAAAATATGGAAAGGGGGGGTTGGAACCACCCATAATCCTTGCACCTAGAGATAACTGCTGTCACCATCTATCCAGGTTTCTTAAGATGTTATTTAGCATCTATATTAGTTTACTAGGGCTGCCATAACAGAATACCACAGATTGGGTAGCTTAAACAATGGAAATTCAGAATTCTGGAGGCTAGAAGTCCAAGATCAAGGTATCAGCAGGTTTGATTTCTTTTGGCTTGCAGGTGGTTGCCTTCTCACTGGGTCCTCACATGGTCTTTACTCCATACAAATGTGCATACCTGTTGTTTCCTTGTGCATCTAAGTTTCCTCTTCTAGTAAGGACACCAGTCAAATTGGATTAGGGCCCACCCTAATGGCCTCATTTTAACTTAATCACCTCTTTAAAGGCTCTGTTTCCAAATATAGTCACATTTTGAGATGCTGGCACTTAGGTCTTCAACATATGAACTTGAGGAGACACAGTTCAGCCCATTACACCATCTGTGAACAAGTACCTCAGATATTTATCAGTCTTCCTGTCAGTACAATTCTGTGCTATTTGGATATTCATTTTTACTAGTGCAGGCTTATAAAGTAACCAATAGTAACAGCAGTAGTAATGCACAGTGATTTTTTTTCTCCTAAGCCAAATTAGTTAGGATTATTAAAGATTTAACTCTTTCTAAACAGAAGGCATTGAATTGTCTGGTTTTTTGCTTATAATGTCACAAACAGCCTTCAGTTTCGCGTTTGCTGGAGGAGACTTAATCCAGTATAAATGAATAATCCAGTTGGCTCTTCTGTGGATAAAAAATGCCAGTGTTTTCCAAACGGACCATTCAAGAATGCTTTCAGATTTTTCCTGTTTCCTTTCAAGTACCATCTGTGCTATTTAATATTTTTCTTCAGTCGGCTGACTCTTTTGCTTATGTTTATTTTAAAAGGGAAATTTTAACATAATCATAAAGGGGAAATTAGTTTAACATTACTTGCCCTAAATAAGTTATTCTTAAAAATAAATACATGACTGTAAAATGAAGTGTTCACTCATGTACCACCTGAAAAAAAGCCTGGGAGCCACAGTTGACTTCTCTTTCTCTCACACTTCATAGGCAATCTGACAGGAAATCTTACCAGCTCAGACCTCTGAAATATCTAAAACTGTGCTACTTCTCACCACCTTCACTGCTATCACCCTGTTCCTTCACTGTTAACACCTATGGTCTTTTGCTGGGATTATTACAATAGCCTTCTAGCTGTTTCTGCCCTAGCTCCCTTCACTGTACTCTTCATAGAGCAGCCAGAGGGATCCTGTTAAAAACAAGTCAAAATCCTGTCATTCCTCTATTCAAAACTCCAGTGGCTTTTTAACAGTTGGAGTCCCTAATTTCCTACTGTTCTTCCATCTCACTAACTTGGTTTTAGCTCATTTGGCATCTTTGCTGTTCTTTGACACTCTGGGCAAGGTCGTACTTCAGGGCCTTTGCACCTGCTGTTTCCTCTGACTGGAAGACTCTCCCCTCAGCTGCCGATAAGTCATGTTCCCTATTTAAAATCGTAACTCCCCCCACCAGTACTCTCTGCTCCAGAACACCACCATCTGTCATACTACATAACTTGCATAATTTGTATTTGTTTCCTTCTAGAATGTAAGCTCCATGAGGGCAGGCATTTTTGTTTTGTTCACAGCTTTTTTCCCGGTGCCTAGAAAAGTGCCTGATTTCCTCAGGTATTTATTCCAGTTAAATTAATAGTAACATGTGTTCCACGCTTTGGGAAATACTGAGATATACAGAGAACACCTCCCACAGTCTTGAGTCCCTCCAGTGGGTCTTTCTTCATAATCATATGTTAAGTGCTGCTTGGCTCTGAGAGTCTGGCCAGTTGGAGGCTCAGTAAAGAAAGCTTGTAACCTGCCTGGATCCTGAGTTTTTTCCTGAGGAATAGTCTAAATGCCAGGGGAAGAGGTGAGTGGGGGGAGAGGTAGGCAGGACTGGTTGGGAGAATAACATCCCCATCTGGGCCCCAGTACCTAGACTTTGTTCTGGAAGACACCCAGAAGCGGTGCAAGCCTCAGCCTGAACTTAGGTACAGTGGCATGAACCTGTGAGATGCGTTTGTGTGCTTGCTTCCGTGAGCTACTTGCCAGGCTTTGGGATTTTTGGAAACAGGTAAAGCAGAGAACTGGCTACCCTCTTAGCTTTTTCACAAGAGAGAAGCTAAACTATGACTTAAATATTTGCAGTTTTTCATCCTTGCCGCCTTCTGTTGACTCTGAGTTGACCAAGAGGACACTGTTGTTACACGATAGGGCCAGGGCGTCTGTTCCTCCTAAGGTAGTTTGAGAGTCGTTCCAAAAAATGAGCACGCCCTTGGACTCAGAAATGTAGAATAAGAACAAAACAAAAGAAATAGCCTCTTTTCTTCCAAGGCACTTCTGTTAGCACTTTAGTTTTCATCTCAAACTAGTAGGCCCAAATTAATCAACATTTCGGCTTGTAAACCCTTTATGAAGTTCGTCAAAGCTCCAGGGATGGGGGTGGGGTGTCTTTCTAGGTTCGGTCATCTAGCCCTGGTGTAGTCGTCACTTCACCTGTAACAAACCACGTGCCCCTTCCTTCTGGTTGTGCTGGTCAATACAGATAGCTTCGTAAGCAGCAAGCTTGAGGTGCGACAACTTACAGCAGTTTTTAGCACATAAGCATCTTTATTCTGACCTAGTGATGATGAGCAGCTAGCTCTAGGCTTACGAGTTCCCCTGGAGTTGCTAGTATCTTGAATTTCTTTCCATTTATTTTAGGAGTAAAAGTCCCTCGCAATTTCCGACTGTTGGAAGAACTCGAAGAAGGCCAGAAAGGAGTAGGAGATGGCACAGTTAGCTGGGGTCTAGAAGATGACGAAGACATGACACTTACAAGATGGACAGGGATGATAATTGGGCCTCCAAGAGTAAGCGTCGAGCTACCGCTATAAATGTCAATGTCGTAAATTCACTGTGCCTCCTTTTAAAAAATATTAGCCTTATCACGGAAAAAGCTCACCAATGGTATATTTTCTGAAATGTGGCTATTCTTTTTTGACCAGTTTCAGTTTATATATTTGAACCTCTTCTGATGCTGTTTAATCCCTCTAAATGGTAAGCAAAAACCTGTTTAGACTCATAGTGTGAATTCACATGACAATGTAGACAGTGAGGTTTGAGGTAATTGTACCCTCATGTAGTTTAGAACAAACTCCTGGGCTTATCAAATAACAAGGCTCCAGGTACAGCCAGCAATCCTGAAGACAGTGTCCAACTGAACTTTGGAAAACCTTCCAAAGGTTGTGGTTTTTGTTCATTGTTTTCCAGTCCTGCTATGCGTCTGTATCCTAATTCATTGGGCCATTCAACAAAGGGTTATTGCCTGCCTGGTCTGCTCTGGTCTGTTCCAGGTTCTGTTGGGCCCAAAGACCTTTGCAAAGAAGACAAAGACAATGGGGATGGGGAACAGGACCTCTCTTTTAGAGCGCTGTGATTTTCGAGCGTTCCCAGTCTTATAATGCCAGCTAACCTTTTTTTGTGGCACATAGTAAACCCCCCAGAAATGCCCTTTAATTCTCACAAGAGCCTGTTGTAAGGTGCTCCTGTTGGGTAGTTGCATTCCATCTTACAGATGAGGAAGCCGACTTGGAAAAGTCAGGGTACTCGCACAAAGTCACATAGCTGATAATTCCCAAACCTGGTCTCACTCCAGAGCCTGTGCTCCTAACCACTGTGCTATATTGTCTCCTTCCTATTTATATTTTGAGTTTTCATCTGTTCCCATTATAGAATTATCTAGTGTTAAGTAGTAATTTGATGTAGGAGTGAAGAAATAGATTCCAATAATGTGACACTTGTTTCAGACAAGCGGTAGGAGATTCGGCCTGAGTGTAGCAGGCCCTTTCCTGTGTCTGCTTGTGCTTAAGGGTGATGATGTTCGGTCATTCTTTTCACCTCATGCAAGGCTCTGCACCAGCTCGCTGGGAGATAGAAAGACACATGGGACGTGGCCCTGTCTGAAAAAAGGAAGAGTGTGGTGCTCGCTCAGTGTTAGGACTCTTAGACTGTCATAAACACTCATGGTGAATGACTGGCTTTGATATTTAATGTTACTTTTTGAATCATTTTTGTGACCCTGTAGTTTTGTTTGGGGGGTTTTAAAAAAAATATTCAATCTGTTTTTACTCGTTTCTTGATCTTTTTTTAATCTATGAAAATTGGAGTTTTCTGAATCTATTAAATACTGGGGAAAACCTTGATCTAGAAGGCTTGTTTCTTCATAAAGATCATTTCTTGCTGTCTCTGAAAGTCCACTGTATAGTGGTGGCTTCCTTCACTGCATTCTTATCTTCCTAAGAATGGTTTAGGTTTTTTGAAGATGAGAACTATTCTTCCCTTCTCTTTACTCTCCAGAGCACCTAGAAATGACTCAGAATGGGGTAGATGTTCAACAGATTTGTTAACAGACTGATTTTTAGGTTCTAACAAACTAAGAATGAACCAGCGTACAACATTGTGAATACGCTAAATACCACTGAATTATATACTTAAACAAACAAATGAACAAATAAAATGAACACTAAGTTCTGTTGAAAATATGCTGTTCCACCTAAAACATCTTAGATTACCCTGAGTTTCAGTTTACCTCTTTCCAAAGGGAGCTAACTTTTAATGAGTAGCTACAGTATGTAAGATACTTTCCATATATCCTTTACATCCTTCTTTTTTTTTTAATTGAGACATAATTCACAAACCATAGAATTCACTTACCATAGAATATACTTTTAAAGTGTACAGTTCAGTGGTTTTTATTATATTCAGAATTGTGCAACTGTCACTAATTTCAGAGCATTTTCATTACCCAAGAAAGAAACCCCATACCCTTTGGCAGTCACTCCCATTCTGCCCTCTACCCGCTCACTCCTCACCCTTGACAATCACTGTTTACTTTCTGTATCTATGCATTTGCCTGTTCTGGACATTTCATGTAATTGGAATCAGTATGTGGTCTTTTGTGACTGGCTTTTAATTAGCATAATGTTTTCAACGTTTGTTCATGTTATAGCACTTACCAGTAGTTCATTCCTTTTTATGGCTGAATAATATTCTTTTGTATGGATATACCGTATTTTGTTTATCCATTAATTAATTGATGGACATTTGGATATTTTCCACTTTTTGCATATTATGAATAATACTGCTATGAACATTTGTGTACAGGTTTTTATGTGGACAGATGTTTTCAGTTCTCTTAAGTATATACATAGGAGTGGAATTGTTGGATCATATGATAACTCTGTTTAACATTTTAAACAACTGGCAAACTGTTTTCCAAAGTGGCTGCACCACTTTACATTCCCACCAGCAATGCATGAGTGTATCAGTTTCTCTGCTCCCTCACCAATACTTGTTATTGTCTGTCTTTTTACCCTTATAGTTTCTATTGCCCTGGCTCCCCAAGGTTAAAAGCAAAGTCTTAAAAGGAACTACCTGCTTCTAGGTGCTTCCTGAGACCAATCTATTTTATGATTAACATACAGGGTATATGCTGTGCATCTGGAATATCAAGCTAATTATTAAAGCATCTAAATAGAGCTCTGAGTAACTCATCTCCCTATTGTATTTTTGTTATTGTATTACTCAAAATCCCCCACCAGTATTTAAAAGGCACATACCATATGATCCAACAATTCTGCTAGGAATTTACTCAGCTTTTCTTGAATGTATTGCCCAAAAGCCTGTATGTACAAAATTATTTCATGCAGTGTTTTCAATAGTAGCAAAATATTGGAAAGCACTTCAGTATCTTTCAATGGACCATATTATATACTGTTTAGCTTTTCAAAAGAATGAGACAGATTTATACGTGCTGAAAGGGAGTGATCTCCATGATATTTAAGTGAAAAAAGGTACAAGGCAGTATACAGACTGTGCTGTCACTTGGGGTGGGGGTGGGTGAGGGAAGAGGAAGAGGCCAGACATATACTTGTGCTTCTGTGTGCTTAGAATACTTTTGGAAAACATAAAGGAAGCTGATGACAGTAGTTGCCTTCAAAAGGGATTGCTGGCTGGGGCCAGGGTGGAAAGGAGGCTTATTTTTCACTGTATTTTTGTACTCTTTATGCTTTAATCATATGTATGTTTTAGCTATTTGAGAATATATGTATATATATATATAAAAAAAGTTTTTTTGTTTTTTTTTTTTTGAAAGCAAGTCCTCCAAACCTAAAAGTAAAGCTTCCCATCCAAGTGCCCCTTGCAAAATTCTGGCAAACATGTGACTGTCCACAGCATTAGACGTGGAGTATTTCTACTCTGACCGTGCGGTGGTAACACTAGCCAGGTTATAGAGCAAAGTTTCTCAGCCTTGGCACTATTGACGTATTGGGCTGGGTCGTTATTAGTTTTGGAGCTGTCCTTTGCATTAGCAGCATCCCTGGTGTCTCCTCACTAGATACCAGAAGCACCTCCCCAACCCTGTTGTGACAGTCATAAATGTCTCCAGGTGTCGCCTGATTCCCACCACTTCGGGAGTGGGACAGGGACAGAAATTAACCCTGGTTGAGAAGCACTGTTAATACCTCTGGGGTTCTCCAAGGTAGTGTTTTTATGTGTGGGTTAGAGTGTAGGTGTGTATTTATACACATACTTATCTAAAAGTATTGTATGCATGCTTAAGAACAAACAGAATTACAGGAGTGTGTGAAGTAAAAGGAAAGTGATCCTTTCCCCATTTCATTATACTCCCCACAGAATAAAAACTGATCATTTGGTGCGTGGTGTGTTTCTACTAGCATTTGCTGTGGGTACACAAGCAAATGCATATCCTTTTTAATAAAAATGAGACCTTGCTATGCTTAATGTTTTGCAGCTTTATTTTTTTTTCCCCCTTAGCAGATGGTGGACAACTTTCCATATCAGTGCATGTTGATCCGTCTCTTTTTTGAAAGCTTTAAGTTACATGTCTGATAAATGAATATATTCTGGTAAAGTTTTTCAAACAATACAGAGTAAGCAATTCACTTTGTTCCCTTTAATTCTTTATGTCAGTCAGGAAGAGAAACCATACTGGGTATTTCAACAGAGAGAATTTAATATAGGAAGTTGATCAAATAGGTGTTGGACTGAAAAAAGCCAAAAAAGCACACTGGGGGAACACAAAGATAACACAAAGCAATCACCACCGCCTGGGTCTGGGAGGATGGGTCAGGGGAGGCTGGGGCCATCGAAACCTAACACTTGGAGGACAGATACCCTCTGCTGTTAGTTCCTGTGGGGCCCAGCAGAGTTGGTTGGAGGAGCACTGAAAGGCCAGAAGCTGGAGACCAGAGACAGCTCTTGCTGCCAGGATTAGGGCCTCGTGCCAGACTGACATTGGTGGGAACAGAGAGCAAATGGGAAGAAGCGAATGCCTCCTTTCGCCTTTTTACTTTCTATTAGGATTCTGTGGTCAACTCAGCAGTTTAGTCTTTAGGCTGTAGAATATTCAGGTGGCACTGTGATTGAATTAGAGAAATGAATAATTAATATTGCCTTCAGAGGGACCTGTGGCTCACTCAGAAGGACACCCTGACTGATGGGAAGAGAGTTTTGTACAGAGGAAAATTGTGTCTTGTCACTGTTTAGAGGGGTGTGTGCAGGTGCTGGTTAGTAAGCTCCAAGCCCGCCCTTCCCTGCTCTGCTTTGGATCCTGGGGCTGGCACTCTGCAAACTACATTTTTCCTTTGTCAGCTGGCTTCCTGTCAGGCTCCACCAATCAGGACACAGGAGAGAGTCTGTAAGGCGGAGAAAAGAGACTTGTTCCTTCCTGTTTGCCTCTTGTTCTGTCTGTGCTACTCTGGTAATTGCCCTTCCTCCTGGCATCAGCAGTGGGTTCCAGCCTCCAGCTTTCGGGGGCACCCCCAGCATCAGCCTCGCAGCACCCCCTCCTCAGAGATCTGGGTTCAGCTCTGGAGCCCTCTTCCTCTGAGCCTCTAGATCTGATCAACTCCAGCTTTGTTCCTTTGTCGCCCCCAGCCTTAAGGGGGAACAAAGGGAATAATAAGAGGTGACACCTGCTCCCTGCACTTATTACCTCTGTGTTAGTTCAGGTTCCTCTTTTAAAGCTTTTTTCAGTCCAGTGATACCTGTTTAACCGATTCCCTATATTAAATACTCTGTTAAAATCCTAGTGGTGTCTTTTTTTCCCAGCTTTTCCCTAACTTTCAAATCTCCACTTTCCTCCCCAGATTAACTGTGAACAGTAGTTTGATGCGTCTCCTCTCACACCTCTTCCTGTACATTTACTACCTGTCCATGTCCTAAGTTGTTGAGATCTTCTCAGGCTCTACCTGGTCTCCCTTTTTTAGAGGGCCCATCCTTTATTCTAACATAGCATATGCCCACATTGTACATTAAACATACTTTTTATATAACTGTATCAGATTTGAACTGAGTAGTGGTTGACTAGTTCACCTAGTGTCATCTTTCTTTTATATATTAATTTAGATTTTGTGCTTTGCTTTGCATATTTTTGCAGCCAATACCTTTTTCCTTTTCTCATATCTCATATATCTCAGAAATACATTTTAAAAGAATGAAATTTTGCCATTTGAAACTACATGGATGGACCTGGAGGGGGTTATGCTTAGTGAAATAAGTTAGAGAAAGACAAATACTGTATGTTAACACTTTTATGTGGAATCTAAAAAATAAACAAATGAATATAACAAAACCGAAACAGACTCACAGATACAGAGAACAAACTAGTGGTTACCAGTAGGGAGAGAGAAGGGAGGATGGGCAGAATAGGGGTAGGCGATTAAGAGATACAAACTACTGTGTATAAAATAAAGCTACAAGGATGTATTGTATAACACAGGGAATGTAGCCAATATTTTATAATAACTTTAAATGGAGTATAATCTATAAAAATATTGAATCACTATGTTGTACACCTGAGACTAGTATTGTCAGTCAACTGTACTGCAATATAAATAGATAAATAAGTAAACATTCATTGTATTTTATAATACTTCCAGATTTACAGAAAAGTTGCAAAGGTGGTGTAGAAAGAAAGTTCTGGTATACACCGCCCTACCCCAGTTTCCCTTATTGTTAACATCTTATATTAGTACAGTACATTTGTTACAGCCAATGAACCAATATTGATACATTATTAACTGAAGTCCATAATTTATTCAGGTGTCCTTAGCTTTTACCTTATGTCTATTTTCTGTTCTAGAATTCTATCCAATATACCACATTATGTTTTGTTGTCATGTCCTAGGCTCCTTGTGCCTGTAACAGTTCCAGGTTTTTCTTGGTTTTGTTGTCCTTGACAGTCTGGAGGAGTACTGGTCATATATTTTGTAGAGTGTCTCCCTGTTTGAATTGGTCTCATGTTTTCCTCATGATCAGGCTAGGATTATCTCACATATATATTTTAGGCCCAAGAAAAGTTTGTGATCTCTAGGCTCTGGGCATGTAGTGATCAATGGATGAAACAGCCTATGTACACATAAATATATCCAGAGTTGGAGGGAGGTGTCTCTCTGCTTCTGTAGGTTATACATAATCTGCAACTTGCTGGCTATACCAAGAGCTATGTCTTGGCAGCCTTTGCAGGGGTGCGTGCATGCGTGAGTGTGTGAGTGTGTGTGTGTGTGTGTGTGTGTGTGTGTGTGTGTCTGGGGCTCAGCCTTTGAAAAGGCTACAGAGTATCCAATTATAGGAATATGCCTTATTTGTTTAGTCAGTCCCTTGCAGGTGGACATTTAGATTGTCTGCAGTATCAAAAGTAACTAAACAGTGCTTCACCTTTTTGTACGAGTCTGTCTGTAGGAAATTCCTAGAAATGGTCTTGCTGGTCTGAGCATGCCTGTTTCAACATGTTGATAGGCACTTCCAAATTGCCCCATGAAGCTCAAGCCATGACAACAAAGTTGTTCCATGATCAAATAATGAATCTTAAACAGAGCAGTGTTCCTCACAGAGACAGAATGTTCTAGCAATTCTCCTTCAGGCACATTTCCTTTCTTCAATGAAACCTTTTTAGGAGGTCCCTGGAGCCCTCGTAAACAAAAGAAAAGAAAACCAGAACCTCATTTTCTATAACAGTTTTGCTTTGGGCTTTTTAGTGACCCTTCAGTGTCTCTGCTCACTTGACTTGAGGCACTTTTCACTGTGTTCCAATGAAAATGCCAGTTGAACATAAGTGGTCAGAAATTCAATATTTCTCTTGTTCTAAGTTAGTCATAGCATGGATGTTTTTAAATTAGACTTTCATAGTGTCAAGAGTAACATTAAGATTTAATCTATGTAATAATCAGAATCCTATTACTAAACTGCCTACCTTCTTAACCATTTTGATGCTGTTAATAGAGTGATCAGTGACCTCTTATCAACACTGATAAGCCACAAACCATGCTGGCAGGTGAATAAATTTGTGCATCAGAGCCTCCAAAATGTAGTGTCAAAGATTTTAACAGACTTCGTGATTTTGGTAATTACTGTGAGCCCCCAGGGACTTTTTTATGTAAGAAATTGTCTTTGAATTGTGTGACAAAACCAGTGAGCAGGAATGCAGGACACACCCAGAGATGAATTTGGGATCCATGCAGTCAACAGATATTTATTGAGTGTGAGACTGTGTTAGGCGCTGAGGCTGGACCTTTTACCGTATTTTCCATAAATCTGTACCGAGAAACCTTGCCACTCTTCGCTTCCTGCTTGTTATGTTTACTGAGTGAGTTTTTCTTTCTCTGAGGAAACTCCTTAATTGCAACGAGGTGTTCGTTTTATAAAAGCTTAAATAGCAACATTCATTCATTCAACAAACAGTTGAATACCAGTTCAGTTGAGGCCCCTGCCCTCCTTGTTACGAGTTTAGTGAGGGGCGTCAAACACAAGACTGGGAGTCAGTCTGCAGACGAGGGGTGAGGAGGACTCCGAGAGCAGTGAGCTGCGGTGTGCAGTGGAGCCGCTGGTATCAGGGCCCCAAGGAGAGAGAACCTGGGGCTGGATGAGGAGGGAGAAGGTTAAACGGAGAGAAAGGCAGGGGTGCACAGGGTCCGATCCAGAAACTGGGGCTTCCTTTCTTAGGTCACCAGGAAGCCATTGGAGGGGTTAAGCCACAGGAACGGTTTCCGGTTTCAAAAGGTCAGTCAGGCTGCTGTGTGGGGAGCACATGCTAGGGGAGCAAGAGAGAAGGCAGAGACTTGGGGTGATTCAGATGAGGTGCGGTGGTGGAGGAAAGTGGGTGGGTGTGGGATCTCTTTTGGAGGTAGAAGCTGAGACCTTTTGATGATTGGGAGGTAAGGGGTGAGGAAAAGGGGAATCATGGCTGGCTGCTAGGTTTTTGCTTTAACTGTTGGATGGTGCTGCTACTTATGAGGGAAGAAGAGAGGGGGGAGCATCTTGAGGGTGGGTGGAAATCCAGAATTGATTTTTGATTTTGTTATAGGTTGGGGTCCCTGTTAAGTGGATGTGAAAAGTTTCTATGCATATATTAAGACTGCCTTCTGAATTTTAAAATATTAATATATGTCCCAGTTTTTAAATTAGGGATGGGCCACTATTTAGACATAATGTTTTCAAGCATTTAAATCACATCTTCTTTAATTTATTCCCCCCAAAGACCGCTAGATGTCACTATTTACACAGGAGCCATTTCTCGTGCAGCATGCAGTGAGGAAGGGGCACTGGTGCCTGAGAGGGGAACCCAGAGGAGGGTGGTCCTTGCCCTCAACGGGGCCAGTCTGATGGGGAGCTGTCACCCCTTGGTGTGGTCTTCAGACACGCAAATGATGATAATGCAACTTCATATAAGACAGAAAACTTGTGAAGTAGCCTTCTGTTTCACATGATGTTTGAACTGGGTCTTGAAGGTTGTGAAGTAGTTCAGGTGGGGGCACGGCACTCTGGGCAGAAGGAACAGCCTGGGAAAGTCAGCACGTTCTGCTGTTCACTTGGTGGAAGTTAAAGGGAAAAGTTCATTGGCTCAGGGGATCGGACCTTTCCAGTGTTTCTCAAGAGAGGCACAGTTGGCATTTGGAGAAGGACTATTTTTTTCCAGTGCAGGTCTGGCATCCTTGGCTCCCCACCTCACGTACTAAATGCCAGTAATCTCTCAGGTCATCATAAAAACAGCAGGGAGAGATGATGGCACCTACAGCTGAGATCCCTTTCACAGAGCACAACCCCGAAGTGGTGATGAAGTGGGAAGCGACTCTCCTGTCTCTATCCCACCCCCACCTTGTGCTTCGTTTTGAAGTTCTCTCAAGAGTTACCTGTTCTGTGCTTTGTACATGGTGGTATTTAATGCACTGGCTGATGATCCCCGCATGAGTAGACATCTGGTGTGACTTCCTAGAATGAAGAATGCCTCTTACACATCATTTCCCAGAGCGTAGAAAAATTAACATAAAAACGAGTCCATCTGATTGGGCTTAATAATACTAACATGAAACTTCAGTGATAACTAGCTTAAATTTTCTGCCTTCTTTATAGTCCCCCCCCAGGCCAGGATTCATATACACCAGTGTAAGGACTAATTACTGCTAACTTATCAAATAACCAGTAGACTTTGTGTAATGGAAGCAGATGCACCAGTTCTGCAGTCAGAAATAAATGAGGTTTCAGAAGTTCTACCTTTTTGAATTCTTTGTAATTGCCTGACATGGCTGTACCCTTTTTTTTTCCAGACAATTTATGAAAACCGAATATACAGCCTTAAAATAGAATGTGGACCTAAATACCCAGAAGCACCCCCCTTTGTAAGATTTGTAACAAAAATTAATATGAATGGAGTTAATAGTTCTAATGGAGTGGTAAGTTGTTTTTCCTGCCCCTACTTGTTCTCTGGGGTTCTCTGAAAAATGTTTTGTACTTTAATATCAGGGGCACTTTGGGCCAGAGTCCATATGTTACTTGGTTATGTGATGATAAAATATATTGCAGTATGAACATGTGCAGATTTGGGGTGAGGGCCTGTTTCCCAATTGTGTTTAACCACAACTTACACGGCATTTACTCTGGCCTGTATTACTCAGCACTATGCCGGTCACTTTGAGATAAGAGCTCATTCAGTCCTCCTGATATACACCCAAGAGGCAGAGAGGTGAGGAAACCGAGGTGAAAGATCTTGCCCAAGGTCACACTTTTACCTCATGGGCCTTATTTGGGGACGACATACTATTTTTTTCCTCTAATGGCCTTGCTTTTTTAACTTATTTTTACCACCATTTGCACTGCCACAAATGGAAATGAGTCTCATTTGTCATAAGAAGGCAATAATGGCAATGGTAAAAATTACAAAAACAAAGCAAAGTTGGTAAATTCTTCCTCCATATGTTGCTTGCCAAAGGTTTTTGAGCCTCTGAGGCCTGCTCTCTTGTTCAGAGGGGAGATCAGCAAGTATTAAAGGGTGCTGCACATTAGCATTGCATGAGCTAGTAAGCCTTCTGTTTTGAGGTATTCAGAAGACTTGAAAGAAAATTGAAAAGAGATGAGCCTTGTTACTGTGTTCAGTGTTTAGTGTTGTCTCTGAGTTCCACCTGAAGTCCTGAACCCAGGACTCAACTCACACTTCGGGAAATTTCTTGGGGAATGCTAACTAACTAGAGAGGGTATGACTCCGAGGAAGGCCCTTGTCATTAGAGCCTGGGGCCTCGCCACCCGCTGCTTGTGCTCTCGCTGCTGCCCTGTGCCTCTTCATCGCCCACCACCTGGGCGTACCGTTGAGAGAGGACAGGCCCTGAGCAGTAGCCGCAGCCAGCCCAGGAGCAGCTCAGGTCGTTGTTTCAGAGCCAGTTGGGTTGAGTCTCACCAAGTGTCAGTGCCATTTCTGTAAAGGTGGTTTTACTTATTCATAATTTCCTTCTCCCACACAGTGAGGGTTTGGGACACAAAAAGGGAAAAACAGACTAACTGGAGGGAGGGAATCCTGTGGGTGTTCTGCATGTCAGATGCCACTGTGTGATCAGCATGTTCAACTTGAAAAATGCATTGTACTCACGTTTCTACTGTAGCTTAGCTCCAGCATACAACTTTTCTTTTGTTTGAGAGCCTGACAGTAATTTGTTCTTTGTTTGCCTTTCTGTAGGTGGACCCAAGAGCCATATCAGTGCTAGCAAAATGGCAGAATTCATATAGCATCAAAGTTGTCCTGCAAGAGCTTCGGCGCCTAATGATGTCTAAAGAAAATATGAAACTCCCTCAGCCTCCTGAAGGACAGTGTTACAGCAATTAATCAAAAAGAAAAACCACAGGCCCTCCCCTACCCCCCATTCGATTTAAGCAGTCTTCATTTTCCACAGTAGTAAATTTTCTAGATACGTCTTGTAGACCTCAAAGTACTGGAAAGGAAGCTCCCATTCAAAGGCAGTTTATCTTAAGATACTGTAAATGATACTAATTTTTTGTCCATTTGAAATATATAAGTTGTGCTATAACAAATCATCCTGTCAAGTGTAACCACTGTCCACATAGTTGAACTTCTGGGATCAAGAAAGTATATTTAAATTGATTCCCATCATAACCGGTGGGGCACATCTAACTCAACTGTGAAAAGACACATCACGCAATCACCTTGCTGCTGATTACATGGCCTGGGGTCTCTGCCTTCTCCCCTTCCCCTCCCCCTGCCTCCCTCCCTCCCTGCAACAGCCCTCCAGCTTGGGGTGGCTTCTTAGAGTAGATGTGAGGGTTTCAGGTCACAGCCTGTGAGACTCCTGCTGGGTATGGGGGATGCTTCATCTGCACCCCTGGTTTCTTTCTTTAAGTCTTAAATGCTGCCCCCCTTCCAAGCCACCATCCTCTTCCCACTCTCCACTGCCACCCTTGGCCGAAGCATAGATTGTAACCCCCTCGGCTCCCCTCTGAAATTGGCCTTTGGTGAGGAATTCAGGGCTTTCCCCATATCTTCTCCCTCCACCTTAATCGAGGGGTGCTGCTTTGTCCTTCCTCCTCCTCAAGTCCCTTTTTGCACCATCACCACCCAACACTTTCCATGACACTTCCTTGCTTTGGCCAGAAGCCATCAGGTAAGGTTGGAAAGCGTCTCTGACCTCCCTCATTTAGTTTTGGAACCACACTTACTTACTCTCCACCAGCCTGGGAAATGAATATTGGGTTCTCAGCCCTGCCACCCTCTGCTGTCATCATCAGCTGATACGTTTTTTTATTAGCTCAGGTTTTGATAAGGTGAAAAGAACAGTCACCAGGGTCACAGACGTGCCAGCTCTCAAAGTCCTTGGTGGTTAAACTTGGAGAAAGGCCACAGAAGACACTTGTAAGCACACATGATCCCTCTGAATGAATTGTTTTCTTTTCCTGTAATTGCTTTTGCTTGTAAAAATTGAAGAAGTTTTAAACAGGGCTCTCATTTGGTCATCCTTGCAATCCATTTGGGTCTAGTTTGGAATCTGACAACTGGAACAAAAAGAGCCGTGAACTCGGTGCACACTTTGGTTTCGGTGCTGCTGCTTCTCTCGGTCCTCAGCAGGGATAAGAAAGAGCTCGGTGTGCACGGCAGATCCCCGGAATTCCTGGCCAATGGCTGCGTTTTTCCACTTTTCTGTTCAGGACCACTAAATGCTGAGATGTTGGACGCATACCGAAATAAAAGCAATTCATTGTGTTCTAAGGTTTTTTTTTTTTTTTTTAACTTAGTGTTTGTGTAAAGCCACATTTTGAAGCAGCAACTATCAAGTCTGAAAAGCAATTGATGTTTCCATTCATCTTTTTCTGGGGAAAACCTTAGTTCTAAGGATTTAACATCCTGTAAGTAAAGTTTAACATAACAGTATTCCATAGGTAGACTTTTTATTGTCAGACCATTGCCTGATTTTAATATAATAAAAAGTGTGCATTAATATTTAAGAAGCTGTGCTCTTCTTCCTCTTGGCATATAATTTATTCAGTAATAGAATTTAATGTCTTTGGGATTCAATTTGACCTCCTAAAGCAGGGGTCGGCAAACATTTCCTATAGTGGGCCCAAGTCAGTAAATATTTAGGCTTTTTTTCTTTCTTTCTTTTGGCCATGCCGCACGGCTTGTGGGATCTTAGTTCCCCAACCAGGGATTGAACCCAGGCCCTCGGCAGTGAGAGCGCAGAGTCCTAACCACTGGACCGCCAGGGAATTCCCAAATAGGCTTTATCGTCCAAGAGGCAAAATCAAAGAAATTACGTGAGTATTTATGTAACAAGAGAGAAAACAAATTTCCACAATTTTTTGGATGAAATTCAAAACATAATTGAGTACAGTTTTTATAATGTTACAGGTATACTAAGAAGAATGAAATGCTTTTTTTAGGGGATAACATTTAATTGGGATTCAAAGTTAGTATTCCCTATTATCAAATCAATTGCAAATGTTCATCTATAAAAATCGTTCTTCATTTGAGGGGCCGTACGAAACCAGGCAGTGGGCCAGATTTGGCCCATGGACCATAGTTTGCCAACCCCTGCCGTAAAAGATTGAGTGAAAAAAGGGGTTGTGGTCTTCCCCTCTTTCCTTTGATTTAAGTAGCTTTGTGGGACCCTAGCTGCTAAGTCTCCACTAGTACCTACTTATTGGCTGGATGTAGTTGTCTTCCGGTTGGAAAAGAAAATAGAATTTTCCCATGTGTTTCTAGTGTTTGAAACAAGAGTTTTGATCTGATTGACAGTTTGTCTGCCCTCTCCTGTGTGAGGAGTGGAAACCTGTCGGCGGCTGTTTTTACTTAGGATTTGCACCTCTGCTGTGGTCCCAGCCACCAGTAGGCACCACCTTGGTGTCCTGTGCCAGGAGCCGGGGTCATCCGTTGGGGCCGGACCTGACTTCATGGAGGGCGTTGGGTTGTTCCTAACAGGTCACCCTCCAGAAAGTACTGCCAGAATTTCTGCCAAATGGTCCTTTATGAATCTGTCCTCTGGAGCGAATCGCTGCCTTTCAAGCTCCCCTGAAAGGGGATCGGGCCAGAGACATTTGTGGGCTCTTCACCCTCAATCAGTTCTCTCAAGGGAGGAAGAAGATGGGAGATGTTAAAATTATTTCAAAGTTCTACTGGAAAGCCCCAAAGCAGAGTCAGGGCTGAATCTAAAAGTGGCAGCTCTTCTGTGCAGTGACTTCCAGAGAGGAAACAAGTCCCATCTGAAATCCGAGACTCTGCACCTGTTACCTTCTTAGCGGGCTACAGGGAACTGGGCCTAGAGTTTCAGGAACTCAACCAGAACCTTCTGTGACAACCGTTTGAACCTTTGGTCTGTGGTTTATGTCCCACAGTCGTGTGATCTGCTCCTCATCTTTGCTGGTGCGTTCACAGGTGGTCTTAAGTTTACAGCCTAAACTTAGGGCAGAAAAGAAGCGCTCGTCTGAGGTGCAGAGAGAGCACTTCTTTCGCCAGGTGGCCTCCGATCCCCAGCTCCTGCCAGGTCTTTGCTCTTGAGAGAAAATACTTCCACTCTTCGTTTTCACTGTGCAGAACTGCACGGAGCGGAGAGGTCTTCATAGTGACCTGACAATGCTGGGGGGAAGCAACCCCCTTCTGACTGACCTACAGCAAACCGGCAAGGGGTCTCCACTGCCACGTGACTTCTGACCACGACCCTGTGGTGAGGGCAGTGCCCTTGAGCTGCTTCTCTGCTGAGAAAGTTCTTAGCCCTTCGGGTGGAGGCGCCACCGCTGCCTCCGGTTGTGATGTAGCAACATGGATTGTGTTGAGTCAACGGCATGGGCCCTGCGGAGTTTCTGCTCCTCTGGCTGCCGGCCGGTCCCTGCCTGGCCTCTTGCCCTTCCCCCCCCACGGCAAGTGGACACTCAGTCACGTTCCCTTTCCTTGCCTGTGCCTGATCCACAGAACCCCGTGAAGGACTTGGGACATGGTGTCAAGGACTTCAGCAGAGGAGAACATTCTAAGGAAGGGCAGCGTGTGAAAGCATCTCTTCTTTCCATGTGAGAGGAATGAGATACTGAGGTGGGCTGTATGGGCAGCACATGGCTCTGAGCTATAGGGGTGACACCTGGACGTACCTCAAAGGCTTTCTCATGGGGATTATGTAAAGTTAGCTGCTATGTTTTGTTTTTTTTTCCCTAGTGCTTTTTTTTTTTTTTAATTAATTTATTTATTTATTTATTTTTGGCTGTGTTGGGTCTTCGTTTCTGTGCGAGGGCTTTCTCTAGTTGCGGCAAGCGGGGGCCACTCTTCATCGCGGTGCGCGGGCCTGTCACTATCGCGGCCTCTCTTGTTGCGGAGCACAGGCTCCAGACACACAGGGTCAGTAGTTGTGGCTCACGGGCCTAGTTGCTCCGCGGCATGTGGGATCCCCCCAGACTAGGGCTCGAACCCGTGTGCCCTGCATTAGCAGGCAGATTCTCAACCAACCACTGCGCCACCAGGGAAGCCCCGCTGCTGTGTTTTAGAGCTGTTGGCACATTGGCTGCAGGTGGCCTTGGAAGAGGGGACGTCTTTGCACTTAGTGCCAGCCTCGCTGCTGCTGGCCCCGGCACCGTGAACAGGAAGGCACTGGCCATATCTTTGGGGTTCCGGCACGTGTCTGATGAAGGTGCTCCTCGGTGCTGGGGATGTGGGCTGAGTGAATGCCAGATCTTTTTTTTTAATTGGAGTATAGTTGATGTACAGTATTATTAATGTATTAATTTTAGGTGTAATCTTTCTGATAACAGATTTTTATGTGAAATCTCCCAACATTAGTGTGTCAAACTGATACACTTTTTTCATTCCCATGTAGAACAGTACATCGCAGCTTGCAGGCCACAGTTGAGGCCTCCAAACATAAGGCTCCATCACCAGCTGTATCTTGTCCTCCCAAGATTGTCATCTTGGTGGCCTTTGACCTCTGGGAGGCCTGCAGTCCTGGAAGCTTTGCCCAGGGACATGCAGTGGGTCCCCAGAGCGTGGGCAGCACTACCTGTGGCCCAGGTGGAAGGTGCCAAGTAACGCTGGGCTGCCGCCAGATCCCCGGGAAACAGACCCACATTTCATTGAGTCTGAGATGCCGTCCGCTGTGAGATGCACCATTATTTTATGTACTACCAAAAAAAAAAAAAAATGCTGCCAATCATAAGGGTAAGACGCTACTGATCGTAAGGAACGTCCCAGTTCCAGAAATGTTAAGATGTAAAAGTGTCCATTTTAGATTTGGCGAGAAGTAGGGTGTCTTGTCAGTTGTGATAAGGACAGAGGTGGCAGCCGCCCTGGCAGTGAAGGACGGAGACCACATCACATGCCCTGCTAAAAAAAATTAACCTGCCCCTTACACTATGATGAGAAATCTGAGCTGGAGATCCCATTTTTATTTTTACTAAAGAGAGACTACATGAACCTAGACAGTACTTCAAACAACACGAGGGAATAGAATGGAAGATGAAGTTCCCGCCGCTTCTGACCCATCCTCTCAAGGCGAAGCCCTGAGTGTTTGGGTCCCTCTGAGGTCAAGCACGCATGTGCAAGCCGTGCCCCCCTCCGCCTCTCCTCACCCACTGTATTTTGTCGTTGTTGTTAATGTAACTGGGAATGTGGCCTCCACTTTGCTCTTCCTCCAGACCTTTTTCTCCCTAACAGAACCTCTCAAGGCCACTGCAGAGCAGCGTCTAGGGAACCGCCCTGTAGTTTTGAACAGCTGCTGAGCACCCAGTACACAGTGTGCCACCCCCAGTGACCAGGGCCTTACTGGTGACGCTGAGGTCGTCTCTGACGTTTTGCTGCTGCTCACCAGCCTCAGGGCACGTGTGTGCATACATCAGTGGAGTAAAGTCCCAGAAGTGGACTTCTCCATCCAAGGACATGGACATTTTTAATTTTGTCATTTTCGAGTTGCCTCCAAACTAAGAAGTACCAGCTTACCCTCCCACCAACAATGTAGGACAGGTTACTTCTCCCTTTCTCTATGCTCATACTTCTTCGCCAGCCCATCTTTGAGCTGAACATGCTATTTCAGTTTCATGTGCATTTTCTTATGTGTGAGGCTGTCTTAAGTTGAAAAGTCCTTTTTTCCCTCTCATCTTTGTTACTTTTCCCTCCTGATTTGTAAGAGTGCCTTCCATACAGGAGTTCTCGCTGTCCGAGACGGTCATTTGAAGCATACACAGATGGCTCTTGTGTGGCTTGGCAGGGTCAGCCGATGGGTGGCCACCTTCACCAGCCACGGAGGACCCTGTGGTACAGTAGCTCAGATCAGAAACCCTTCCCTGTGGTCAGTTGGGGACGTTTTCAGTCCCTCCTCGAGGCCTGTCCACTCCAGCGTCCCGTGGATGAGTAGGGTTGAAGGTAGGCACCTGGCCAGCAGAGTGGCTTCCTGACACCACCCAGAGCTGCCTGGGTGACGTTGGTGCGTGTTCTGTGTTCTGATGTGTACTGCCCCCAGCAGGGCTTTGAAAAGTGCAGACCGTGTGCCAACTAAGTTGGCCAGTGCACTAAGTTGATACTTGAGAAACCTCTTGCTTCCAAAAGCCAGTTCTCATGTCTACCACCATCTTCCTGGCCCAAGTCCCCGTCACCTCCCTGGGCTCTCAGCTCTGTCCCCATCCCCCACGGGCCACTTCCCACACATAGTGAAACGTAGCAACCTCACCCCCATCTGTTCCCTCCGCCTAGGATGTTCTTCCCTCTCTGCTCTGTGGGACTGACTCCCATCACTCGGAATGCAGGCCATGCTTATCCTCCTGAGAGAGGCTGGGCCCCATCTAAAGTAGCCACGCCCAGTCTCTCTGTCCTCACTGCCTGATTGTGTTTCGTTCCTGGCAGTTATTAATA